>NC_091829.1:106415693-109278193 GCF_038994185.2 Dermacentor albipictus
TAACCCTGTAAGCAAAGGCCGTAAACTCAAACTTGTGAAGTGGGACGCGTTCCGCAAGAAACGAGAAGAAGCGGGGCGAGGCGATGAGCCGATTACGGACATAGACAAGTGGACCGCGACGCTCAGAAAGGATGTAGACGCGGCAACGAGTGAAGTTCCGCCCGAGGCGAACCTTGAGATAATTGACAGCAGGCTGCTACACATGTGGGAAGCAAAGCGAGCACTTCTAAAGAGATGGAAATGTCAAAGACACAATAAGGCTTTGCGCAAACGCATAGCACAATTAGACAGAGAGATCGAAGAACACGCACTCCAGGTATCCAGGGCACAGTGGGAAGACACGTGCAACGGCCTCGAGAGGCAGATGGCCGGGGCGAGCGCTTGGCGCCTTTTTCGGCACCTATTAGATCCGGAGGAAACTAGGGCCGCTCAAGGCCACAAGACTCGTAGACTAGTAAGAGATTACAAAGGTGATAACTTCTTCGACGCAATACGTGATCGTTACTTTAAGAAGGCCGAAAGCATCCAATATGCCGAATACGACGGCGTCGCAAACGAGAAATTGGACGCGGAATTTAGCGAAGCAGAAATTCGAATAGTCCTGTTCGAACTAAACACCCGATCGGCGCCCGGCCCGGACCGGGTTACCAACAAGACTCTCCGTAACCTAGACGATGAGTCGATCTCCCGCCTCGCGACCTACGTCAACGAGTGCTGGCGAGGGGGCTCCCTTCCCGAAGCGTGGAAACGGGCCCGCGTTATCATGATTCCAAAACCCGGCAAGCAAGTTACCCTCAATAATCTAAGACCGATTTCGCTTACGTCTTGCGTTGGCAAAGTCATGGAACACGCAGTTCTCACCAGCGTGACCGACTTTCTCGAGGATCGTGACGAGTTCCCGCACACCATGCTAGGATTCCGCCGCAACCTCTCCTCACAGGACGTATTGCTTCAGCTTAAACACCAGATCGTAGACGACACTTCCAGCTCCACTGAGGCAATCCTCGGCCTGGATATTAAAAAGGCCTTCGATAACGTTAAACACGAAGCAATCTTAAAAACAATTAGAACGTTAGGACTTGGCCAAAGAACGTATAATTACGTTAGAGATTTCCTCGCGTGCAGGCGTGCATGCATCGTCGTTGGCGACGAGGAATCACCGGAATTTGAGACGGGTCCGTCCGGCACGCCGCAAGGATCCGTCATATCACCATTACTCTTTAATTTAGTTCTACTCGGTCTACCCGAGAAATTAACAGAAGTTGAAGGATTGCATGATAGTCTATACGCGGATGACATCACCCTCTGGGTTCCCGGGGGAGGATGTGACGGTCACGTCGAGCGAACGCTACAGGCAGGGGTAGATGCGGTCCAGAATTACTTGCGTGGAACGGGCCTCGAGTGCTCGGCTACGAAGTCCGAACTGTTAATCTACAAACCCACAAGGAGAGGTCGTAAAACCCTGCGCGACGAAGAACGGGAATACTCCAAAATACGTATTATATTGGCAGATGGTACTCCCGTACCGCACGTAGACAAAATTAGAATCCTGGGGTTACACCTGCAGGCAAATGGCCATAACGGAGAGACGGTGCGAAGACTTCGTCGTTCGGTAGATGACACGATCCGACTCTTGCGTCGCATCACGAATAGACGCAATGGTATGCGTGAAGACTGCGCGATCCGTCTCGTGCAGGCGTACGCGATAAGCCGCATAACGTATGTTGCCCCCTACCTTAAGTGGATAGGGTGCGAAAAAAACAAGGTCGAATGCATGATACGAAAGGCTTTTAAGAGGGCGGTCGGCGTTCCACTCAACGCGAGCACCGACAAGTTTCTGGAGCTCGGGCTTCACAACTCACTTGACGAGTTAATCGAGGCGCACGACATTGCGCAGTACGAACGATTATCTAATTCAAAGACAGGTCGATGCATCCTCGAGACACTCGGCATCGCGTACCACACTCAGCATGGAGAAAATATGGCGGTTCAGGCCTCGGTCCGCGACCGCCTGATCATCCCGCCGCTTCCCAAAAACATGCACCCGACGCACCACGCCGCGAGGCGCAACAAACGAGCCAGAGACCTTCAGAAGAAGTTTGGCAACAACAACGAGGCGGCGTACGTAGACGCTGCGCGATATGAAGGAGAGAAAAGTGCACACGCGATCGCGGTTGTAGACCGCACGGGTAAGTGCCTCGCGAGCGCTACAGTGACCACAGGACACACGGAGGCGGCCGAAGAAGCCGCAATAGCCCTAGCACTGGCCACGGTGCCTAGCGCTGCGATCGTGATCAGCGACTCGCAGGCGGCAATCCGCGGCTTTGCGCGCGGTCGCGTCTCGCGGGAAGCGGTCCGCATGCTCCAAATTTGTGACGATGGCGGCTCGTCATCGCCCTCGCAACCCCAAAATTCTACAGTCTTCCTCCTCTGGACCCCGGCACACACCGATGTCCCGCTCGCGGGCAACGAGGCGGCCCACGCCACGGCTCGAGGACTCACACGCCGAGCCGCCGCTGATTATGTGGCCGCCTCCGCCCCCGAGAGCGGAGCATCGGATCTGCCGGATCGGGACACTACAACAGAAACACAGCAACAAGAATCACAATGGGCGTGGGGTGATCGCCTGACCACGTTCAGAGATCTCACCCAACACTACAGACTCCAAAGACGCACATTCCCGCCACAACACGACAAGTTAAACAGGAATGAGGCCGTAACTTTACGCTTGCTCCAGACGCACAGCTATACCCTAGCCCCGCGGTCCTACATCACTTCTACCCAGGTTTATATCCCACAGATGCCTGTAAAGCTTGCGGACAGCGAGCAACGCTGCGACATATGCTATGGGAATGTGCCGGCAACCACGGTAATGGGACCACATCCGTTCACGACGCGTCCGTAATCGCGGCCGTTACCACAGTACGGGAAGCCTCGAGCTCGCTTCTCCCCGACGCCGCCCCGGCTGCGGGTCCCGCCGGAGACCTTCTCCATCGGCGCCGCCGCCGCTGGGAGGCGGCTCTCAAAAGTTCAGAGTTGGCAGACCAACTCTGGGCCGTCCGGCAAGCCAATGATGCCGCCCGAGTCCAAGGACTTGGAGCCGCCACCTGAGGCCACCACAACGAAATTGCCGGCCATTCATTAATAAAGTTTCTTCTCTCTCTCTCGAGCGGCTAGACTTCTTTGGCGTGCGAATTGTTCGGCCTGTAAGGTTCGTTGTCCTTGGAAACAACAAGGTAATCGTTTTCAGTGCTTCATGCGGAACCGATATGCTCACCCGGCAAGGTTGTGTTCGGAAGGTAATGTTCAGTGTCCTCAGTTACAACCAGGTACTGTGGTATTATTCTTCAAATTTTCAATTTGAACACATATACTTACCTGACGTGTATCTGTTCACACGGTCATAACTAGGGCCGCTATCCCTGATTTATTCTTTATTCTTTCACTTCTATGAGGTATGCCTATCGGCATATACATCTCTGTTAGATTACAATGCTACCCCGTGTGTGCGGGATAGGCACGCGGAATAGCAAAAAAAACACGCGAAGCTGGAAACGTGGTATGTTGACGTCCCCTTTGCTTCTATTCTACCGCTGATTAACATTTTGACATTTAGAATAACAATAAAAAGCTTTCTGATTGCATTTCGCTAATTAGATGTAAGGGACCAAAGCGTTTGCCGGAGTGTTCCCAACAAGACTTTCAGCAACGTGCATTTGGTAACATTACTAAATAATAATTGGTCTTTTTTGTTTAACATGGAGCATATTAGCTCGGAAGCCCTAAGTGATGCCATATTATTCAGGCAATATTCTCGTAAATTCCGGTTAGGAGGCATGTGGTATAATTTAAGAGGAGGGGGAGGGGGTATACGCAATGGCTAATTTTTTTATCTTTTATAGTGTCCAGTGCTCAAATGCAGTACATCATCAGCGGGCGTTTTTCTTTTCGTCCAGAACCTCCTTTGCTACCACCTGGTGGAGCGAATTCCTTGGAGCGAGCTGTTCACCAAGGTGGGGAAACTCCAGCAACACTTTTCCCTCCAACACGTCCCCGTTGGCGAGAACACCCTGCAGGACATCTTCTTGAGCTTCGCCAAAGTACAAGGAAGCCTCCGAGTTCCGGGCAATACCGCTGTTGTAAATGTTGGTTCACCATCCAGCGTTGCTTCGGCGTCCAGCGTCACAAAATCTTCAGGGACACTTTCGACAGCTGTGTCATCTTCAACCTAGACCAGACTACGGCTTCTGCGAATTGCTTGGCGGGCGGAGCAATAACAGCTGTCTTGGCATCAAATGCTTTGAGCTCAATATCCTATTTTGCTGCTCCTCGTAGCCTTATTTTCGAATGGACGAGAAGAGGAACTATGCAGGAGCAGAAGGAGTTAAGGCCTAATGCGGTCTCCACTATGTGCAGAAGTTCAAAGGAAAAGCAGTAGTCACTTTTTTTTATTTCTGCCCTCGATGGGTCTGTAGGAGTAGCAACGTTTGTGATTCCAAAACTCACAAAAAAAAACATCCCTAACGGCTACTTAATTTAAACAAGGACTAAAGCCGCATTTGTGAACAGGTAAAACTGGAGAACAAATCATACATAGAATGTTTCGTCTACACTAACACCAAGAAGCTGAATCTATTCTCAACATGTACACACATACGGAAGATGTAATCAGAGCTTTGATATCCGCCACGACGACTTGCATACTACTGACACCATCCAGATACAAATTTACGGCTGCAACACACCAGAACCGGTTCATAAAGTGCAAGCACAGACACTTTGCACATTCCTACCATTAAATCAATAACTAGTAGGGGAGCAGAACGAGAACAAGGTGAAAGCTGGAGACAACGCTTCTACAAGTGGACTTGTCTTTTTCAAGCCGACATATTCTTTCTTCGCCACAATATATATAGGTAGGGTTCTTCTAAAGGGCAGAGCGGGTAAGGCGGGTGGATGCGGCACAGAGGGAAAGTGTGTTAGAGGCGAGGGTGTAGAATTCACGATCAAGGGCTGCTGTGCACAAGGCCGGTGACACGGCCATCTGTCAGTCACGCGTCAACGGCCGTGTGTCAGCGGCCTTGTCAACGGCGGGCACAGCACCCCTCTACTACCTGTTTCGCTGGTGGTCATGGGCTGTCGTGTCGATGAAAGAGACAACAGAAGGAGCGGCAGAAACCATTGCTCATGAAAAAAAAATATCAAAGAAAATATTGAATTGGAATAAATAAATAAATAAAAGGAAAAAGCGCAAGGAAAGGGGTAAAAAGCCACTAAGCAACCAAACTACTGAAGAAAATAGGGAGAATCATACCTTATTCATGAGTTCAAGACATTGCAACCACTAAGCATAAAGGTTTCAAAGGAAGCTTGAGAGTCTATGCGCTAGGCTAAATTTCAAGCTATAGGCAACAACACTTAATTTGGTTGCTTAGTGCCTTTTCTTACTTTTTTTCTCTCTTTCTCATTTTATTTATTATTTATTCAGCAGCACTTCTTTATTCTTAAGTTGTGGCAAGAATCATTTCTTTTAGCGTATGATTACATTCACCTTAAGCACAAGCACACTGTGCTGGCATTCATTTGATTGCATGATGTCTTACTTCTGTTAATGGCTTTAGCGCAGCGATTTGGCACTGCGCTGAAGTTCGACAAATTTGTAACGATGTCACACGATACGATCGAATTTCACGCTGTGAGTCTTATCATGAGCGGAGCGGTAGCAATTGATTACATTAACCTTAAGCACAAGTGCACTGTGCTGTCGTTCGTTTGATTCCACGATGTGTTACTTCTGTCGATGGCTTTACCACAACGCTTTCGGCATGCGGTGAAGTTCAACAAATTTGTAACGATGTCGCACGATACGATTGAATTTAACGCTTTCAGAATGAATTTTGAGCGGAGTGGTCGCAAATGGTTACATTCACCTTAAGTACACGCGCACTGCGCATACATTCATATTATTTCATGATGCCTGACTTGGGCCGCAGGCAACATCGCAATACTTTTGTAGGGCTTGAAGCTTCATGAAGCTGTAAGATCGCATGGTCTGATATAATTTCACGTACTAGAGCATTTATTTTGTCCATACAGGCAATGAAACTTCATACTGAGTTCGCAACTCCACAGGCATAGGCGATTTTTTGAGGTTGATGCTAATGCTGTGCAGGTTTCTTTTGGTGGCAGCCTTTGCAGCATGAAGGGTACTCACGCTGCGAAGCGTGCAGCAGCAGTCATCAGCCATAGCTGGCGCTTTTTCGAATCGTTTATTATGATTCTGTAAACTAAGCCTGTACGTTCACGTTGACGCTTCACTTAAGACTTGGGCATGATTCTTTCACAGGAAAAGTGCTTAGCAGAAATGTGCGTTGAAGAGCCGTGAAAAAGAACTTACCCAGAGGGAACGCAAGGGATTATGGGCGTTGGCGCGGCGCCGTGCAAGTAGCTGACCGAGCATTGGATATGCAACGCGGGCAGCACGTTCGCAGAACTTTCGCTTCCACGCCTCGTCTTGCAGAACAGTAATGAAGCAGTATTAAACAAGTGAACTGCTGAAAACCAGCGGTAAACCCACATTGTTCAGGTACGCAAGTACGAGGGAGATGCGGGCAAGCAATGTAAGTCAATCCAATCCACTTATGTGCCAGGGTATCGTAGTGTTCGCGGGTTCGCGTCTCCTGTGACGTGACGACTTCGGCGCCTGTGATTGGCTCGCTCGGGTCTGCGGAATCGCAGCGCCGCGAAAAAATTGGGTTCAGGACCCATCCTCGCGGGGAAGAGAATTCTTGGCGCAAAAGCGCCTTTCACGACGCGCGTTTTTTGAAAAATTCTATGACGACATACAAATGAAGCTTAATTCGGCAACACTTTGCTTTGGAATGCTTGGCGCTGCAACATTAAATCTGCACGATGTCGAATGCAAGAGACAATACTAACAAAGCGAAATCCTAACAGTGAAAAAGACCTACTTCCCTTCTCTGCAGCAAAGTGGCGCAATTTTCTGAAACCTGAACATACAGAAGTCTCTGCACCCTCCGGCGTAACCGAAAGCTGGAAGCTCGGGTCGGCGAATAGAAGTTGCGGTTCCGCTCAGTTATGCTTCACTTGTTCAGCAATGTCATATATAACGCGTGTAGCAGTCACCGTGCAGAATAACAGGAGACGAGCAGACAACGTCCAACTAAAAATGAAACAGGAACAAAACAATGCAACAAAGGGTGTACTTTTGGCGCTGTCTCGTTTTAAACGCAATGCAAGCTGGGATCGTGATACAGAATGACGAGATCTACAACTGTTTACACTTCAATATTCTTGGTAATTCAATCTGTGGTGCTGCTGACAACAAAAACAAAGCTTGTAACGCAAAAGAAACCTTTTCTTTTTTTATCCATAGTCTACTAGTCTTGTCCAGCAATGTAGCACGGTCTCTGGGAAATTAAACAAATCAAAATGACTTCATTCGCCGGTGACACCGGATCATGCGGGCGCGGGTGTCGATGATCACATTGGCCACGGAGCGTGGGCCACGTTGTCGGGAACGTCGTACAGGACGGTCAGGTCGAAGCCCATGGTGCAAACCATGAAGGCCAGCTCGCTGATGCCGAAGAGGTCCTGAGCCGCTTGCATGTGCGCCGCCTTGTCTTCGACGCCACCTGAGAATCGCAACAGAAATTAAGGTCGAAAGTCAGGACAGACATCGAGCAGCTGGAGACCTGAGCATGGCTGAGCAGCTGGCGTGATACTCCAGGCTTTAGCTGAGAAATACTAGAGACGTAGTGGCCACACACACTCGCGATAAGGGCAGTTGCACACACGGGAACGACCAGTGCGCATTAAAACTATTCATAACGTCCAAAATGTCTAGACCTTAAAAGGAAGCTTTAACTTTGGGCTGACCACGATGCCGCCTATTCAAATAGATGTAAAACTCAAAATGTTATTGAAAAAAATGGCTGAATTTAATATAGTTTCTTGCATTTCTGAGAAAAAGCTTAGTTAGAGTGACTGTAAAGCAGAATTTTAATTCAGTGTTTTGGAATATTTTTAACAATTGCTGAAAATCAGTAAGTTTCAAAAATAGAACTTATAAATTTATAAATCCGTAGCTTTGCACGAAAAGGATATTGCAGATTTATAAAATCTATCAGGTAGAAAATATAAAGCCGACCAATTTAATAACGCTGTACAACGTAGGAGAATTTTAAAGTGTATACGAGGGTCTGGCAAGTATCCTACTCACATATTTGGGGTTTGCTTCACAGTGATAGATAATACGTTAACAGAAGTGTCCTATCATTTTTTATTCGTTAGTTACAAAGTTGTAAACTTGGTAGTCTTCTTTGTTCCAATTTTGCAATTTGGAATAATATGAAAATGTTATTAACGGCCCGAATAGCAATATTCCGTTCTCTACAGCACCTAGACTGTAACATTTGCTTTTGAATGCAGTGAACGTCATTGCAATAAGTCAGTGCACTGGTTGCTCAAAGAAACGATTGCTCCGTCCACGTGTACTTAAGAGCTCCCAAAATAAAGTGTCCTATTAAAAAAACTAAGACACGTAGAGTATACCTGTCTCATTCCACGGTTGTCTTTTTCGTTAGTTCGAACACCACTTCACTGTTGCTTTTTTTGTTAGTTCGAACACCACTTCACCTAAGCTATCACTGCGATATGCGAGTTGAAAGCGGTGAATTTTACAAAAGGAATAGAGTATAGTAGAAGGAATCTGCAATATACTAGCCCGAAAACACTTTCCTAGCGTGCAGCTCGTACGTGTTGTCTGTCTACGGACTGACAGCATCCCGCAGCTCCAAGCTCTATTCACGCTGCAAATGTTCTGCGGCCTTATAAATACCTGCCTCTCTGACAAGTAACGGAAGCAGTCACATGTGCAGACATTTCGGACATTGCCCATTCAGCAGTCTTTTGAATTTTATTGCGACAATACACCAGCGTAATTCAATGAGTAATATCTTCAAAAAAATATAGTTCGAAAGGTTGGAGAAGTTGCACAAACCTTAAAACAGCAATGTCAAGAGCCTACTATCTTCAAACACACGCACATACAGCACTTCGTCCTAGCTTCGCTGCTACATTATAGCAGTGTTCTGGTCAGTACACACAACTTGTCCTATCTGAGTAAATATGGTACCGTCTTCCCCCATAGCATGCTTGTCATGCGAAGACGCCGAATGTAAAGAGATGCGAGAGTCATGCGTCAAGACGAGCGAACTTGCACAGGTGGGCTTGACGGGATAGTTTCCCGTTGTTATTCCAAGCATAGCACACTTCTCAAGACGGGGCTGACCACATAATCACACAAACACGAACGTGACGAGTTTGTCACGTTCGTGTTCACGAACGTGTCCACGAAGCGTCAGCTCACATTACGTCCGTGACCTACACCTGCCGCGTCACAGCTCACGCGAAGTTCCTGGGACAGCGACCCAACGACACCCGCTGTCAACTCCGGGTGTTGTGAACCAGGTACAAGTACGTCTTGAGTTGGCTCCGCAGCCGTTAATGTCCAACTTGTGTTGAGTTCTGTGGGATTGTCGAAATGACCATGGAGCGGTATGAAAACATATTTCAGCCCTCACAACAAGCGACCACTAAATGACCCGGAGAAGTGGTCAACGGCTCCCGGCTCCACACCAAAGGCTGTGAGAAGTACGGTCAGGTTAGACGCCGCGAGTAGTCTGTCAAGCGAAGTTACATGACTGCTTCACTGAAGGAGGCTACGCACATCGTGACACGGCTGAAATAAAGCGTTATCTCACTCCTTCTGCCTTTTGATTTGCAAATTCTACAGTATGGATCTCGCTCGACATGTGCGTGCGATCAGAGGTTATAGGGTGACAACCGAACACGCGTAAACCATTTCGAGAGATATGATGAAACTCGGAATGGTACTGGAGTGCTCTGGTTCACAGCAGGAAGTTACCTCTACCTTTTAGTATTGATTACATAGGAGCAAGAGCGCCACTTTAAGGCGCGAGATCTCTCACTCATTCCGGTTTTCTTATTTTTGGACAAGACGTCTCAACATACGCGAATATGAGCGCCTCAGAAATTAACCAAAGTGATGCGAGGTGCTAACAAAACACGTCACACTCGCAGAGTGCGTCTCCTGCCACGGCAGATTACGCCCTTGGATGCTCAGATACGCCGCTTACCCATCTCGGCGCAGTACCCTTTCTGAGCGGCGCCGAAGTAGGTGATCCCGATGCTTGCGGCTACCGAAAGAGCGAACAGGGTTTCCTTGAGGACTCGGGAACGGCGCATCTGCACAGCAAAACGCCTTCATTACAAAAGAAAAGCAGTGCAGAAACCATCGACAAAAACATCGATGCTCTCCACCATTTGTCCATTTACTGTAAGTGAAGAGATAAATGCTGGAATTAAGGTGTCATTATTTCTGAAGTAATGATCTTAATTGTGTATATTTGTGCCAGGGAGGATAGTTAGGCAGCATTTGTCGTTTCACTGCACATTTCAGTTGAGGTCAGAGCCGTGAACCAGCAAACACGCAGTGGTAGTGTAAACGTTTGCACCAGCTAGAGTGAGGACCTTCTCTCTGGACTACGGCGCGGGAGTACAACGACACGCGCGGTAGTGTCTGCAATGCTTTTGTGCGCGGGTTAAATTAGCATAGCCTAGAAAGCATTATGACGAAGACGCCCAGGAGGGCACTCTCGTCGAAGAAGTGCATATGTGGTTATACATATAAGCCTATTCGTCCTATGCGTGTTGCCTACAGTGGTACGAGCGCCGGCGTGGAACGTGACCCCCGTGCTCCTCTTCGGCCACCGAAGCCCTCTCCCGCAACCGGCACAAGGGGCCAAGGCAGCTGTTGAAGAACAAGGGATGCCCTTCTCAAGCGCTCCAAGAAAGCATCTAAACCTTCAAACGCCCAAAAGCAAACTCGCGCCATAGCATGTGTGCCTCAAAGATTTGGCGTTTGGATTCGGCCTTTGCATCGGCACATCTGCATGAGCTATGAAAGTCGGAACCCGCGAAAACGGACGGAAGAGCCAAAGAAAGTTATTTCCTCTAAAACAACATATAAGCGCCTTCCTAGAAGAGGGTTAGCCCCTTAGCTGTGCATCTAAAATGGCTTCTAAAGGCAATCCTTAGCTGCTGCTTAAGTATTCACAGAAACTACATAAGTACGTAGAAGTTAACATGAAAACTGTTGGACACAACGAGAGGGCTCTACACCACCTAATGTCATGCCCTCCCACTGCCAACGTTCCTCGTTATGATCAACTAGGACGACATTATGCAATGTATATTTTTTTTCTCATTGTATACTATTTTGTCTACTGCATTTCCCTTCCGTTGGTACATGCTTTGATTCTATGATAGACCACGGTTTGTCTGCTCTACGTCTCACGTGACCTTTCTTTTTTCTTTTTTCTCTTACTTTTTCTCTCGTGCAAAAAATGTGTAGAAGGCTGGAAATTAGAGTAGCAAAGGTTAGCATTGCCCCAAGAAAAACACGAGATTGGTTGAGGTTGAGCAGATTCTCAATTTGTTATGCAAGCGCAGCCAGCAAGTACGCGAAAAATTGCCGCGCGACTGCCTGCTCGAGGCACTTTGCGTGTATTCGTGGGCTTCATTCATGCTCGAGAAAACACTTTTATGAAGCACGTATTGAGCAAAGAAAGCAGTATTGGGAGTTTGTGATGCTGCTCTACAATTTTCTCATTGACACTTTTGATCTAATTATAACACTTGAGAAGCCTAATTAATAATGAATATTAAGTATGTAATGAAGCGGAATGCAAAAATTAATCTGAGTATCCTAAAGCGGCGGCAAAGAACATTACCTTGGTTTTGTCTAGCTACGTAGCGTTTGCATATTTTTAAACCTTGGCACAATTGGCGTGGGACACCCTGTATAGGACGTGTTATTTAAAGATCCTTCTATCCTGCCCGTCGCTAAACCCTTCAATAAAGGAATCACTCGGGAGGCTCTCAAATCGTGCATGTGGAAATGTTCCCTAAATGTGCGCAAGTGCTTCTGCGTGTTGACTATGTGTGTGCACAAGTATAACCAAAGTCATTCTTGCGTCTGTTTGCTCATAATGAGGGTATATTTCCAACAGGTGAACATATGCGAGCACACGTACAAGAACGATTCGGGACGAATGCTGTACTTTTAAATAAGTTTTAATCTGAAGACAATCGCGCGATTCTCTGCCGCGCAAGCGCAAAAAATATCAAGACAGCGGAAAAGGTTCGAAGTTTAACCTGATGCCACAGATTTCGGACCCTCATCTAGCTATAGTTCGCCAAATAACAGAAAAGGTTCTGATGAAACAAAAAGACCGGGTTTTTTCGGAAGGGTTCACTGATTTGTTGAGACCGATAAACCAGTACTTCAGTAGTAATAAACTGAGCCCGTTGCAGTCCGACAAACAAGGGGTATTTGCTGCTCTTCCAAGGATATCTTTCCCGAAAAAGCCTGTTCGGCCACTCAGAAGAACTAGGCCTCTTGATGTGCCGCTTAGGAGTGCTAGGTCTCATGCAATGAAACTTCTCAAGAATCTGCAAACTAGAATGGCTCCACAAAAGTGGCAAAGCAATGTGATAACTACGTCCTGCATGTGTTCTTTGCTGCGAAGTGCCATCGCCACAGAAGAACACTCCTGGCAGATGTTGGTTGGTAGATCCTTGCATCGGGCACTGCAAATTGTCGATCCCTTGGACCCATTTGCCATGCAAAGCTTCTTAGATGTCGTGAAGTGGTTGAAGGCTAACGAGCTCTATTCCAATGCCACGATGTCGGTCGTTATAAAAGTACGGCGAGGTTGCCTTTATCATTCCTTGCTGTTTGTCAGTGGTTTCTTTTGTGGTGCTTCTCCCGCTTTACTCATCAAGCACTGTCATATACTGCAACACTGGGCTGTTCATTCAAAGGAAAGGCACCTAATAGTTCTAGTGTTGCAACGGTGTCGAGCCACATCTTGCTTAAACGAAGTTCCACCGCAGTGTACTGCAAATGCCGCAGGAAGAAGGCATTGTACGTGTTTCTAAATTTGCCGATTATTTATAGTGTTTCTATTGCTCAGTCCTGGTGACAAACAAGAAATGATTGCGGGTAAGACGTTAACTTGATCTAATTCTTCCCGGGATCAGGATCACCTATGAATTTGGTGAAGATAATTCCATTAGATTTCTTTATCTGCTTTGAACATATCAAGAAGATAAAAGAGAGATACGAGCTTTAATAATACGCTTGAGATGTTTGCCTGGCTCAACGCATGGCACAAGATAATAAGCATTTATGCTGACGGTACTTCCTAAAGTCCAAGCAAGTGGTCCTTGCCTACGAATGCTCCCATTCAAACCTTGTGAAACGAATGGTTCAAGAGTGGCGTCGGCGTCATACTCGCCAGTTTTGAGGCGCAGCTACCTAGGTTAACTACAGCAGGCTACCCGGGCACACTGTTGACGGCTTTTGCCAAAACACTGTACGAAAGAAATGAAGGAAAGCATACTGTTACAAACGGCCTGCGGGGGCTGGCGAACTAGAGGAGAAGCGACTGACGAAACCTGCCTGGCCCGCTGTGATGACCCACTTTGTGCAAACAACAATACGCTGAGTCAACAAGCGAACGGCGCCACCATGTCTACTGCGGCGACTCGCTTTATAAGGCCGACAATACGACAGTCCACAACCGAACGGCGCCTGGATGTATACGGCGGCGACTCGTTTTGTAAGGACGACAATACATCCCGGCGACGTTCGGTTTGTGACTGTCATATACGACAGTCACAAACAGAACGTCACCGGGATGTATACACGCAATCGACGGACCAGGTATTGTTAGTGGATTCGCCGTCATCGTCACGATTTGCTTGAAGCGGTGGAGCTCCTGGAAGATAGGGTTTTGCGGAGCCGTCTCACGGGTCCTAGAAGTCGCCAGTCAATGGACAGACGCGGCGGCCACTGACTGCATGGTCAACTCTGGAATAAAGAGGTGCCTGCTCGGGTCAAGACCTCTGTCTGCGAGAACCCTCTCACCTCGGTGTGGTTAGTGAAACCTGTGTGGAAGTGAGCGTGTAAACCCCCCACCTCAAAGGCGGGTCGGTTACGATAACTTTGGATGCTTCGAATTGGTCGACGGTTGAACGGCCGTTTTCCCTTACCTAGGGATCTACGGAGGACAGTGCTTATAAGCAGCTGATGCGCGGCTGCTGAGTGTGCATTCTCTTTCAGTCATGTTAGACTGATGAACTGTAACGTTATCATGTAGCTACTGTAAATAAATCCCATATTCCTCGTTCTTTAGTGGAACAAGTCTATCCCGTCAACAACGTCCTCTGCGTGGATGAGTTGAATGGCGGCATGGGCCAGCTACTATCTATTACATGCCTGAACCCAACCCTTACAATATCTGGTAAGAAAGCGGAAACCACCAAAAACTAAAAAAAATTACAGTTGAGATGATGGCAAATTTTCATTGCCTGTCTCACAACCTAAGGCGTGTGGCAACCAGAACTCGCACAACGCTGATGCTCTGCGCGCCGCATAGCTGGCCGGGCTGCGCAAACGCATATAATAGGAAAAAGAAAGAAGCGAGTACGCGGGCTGTGACAAAAAAACACTCAGCGAATTTCAGAAAATGTGCTTCTTCGATCTTATATAAGAATATCCAATCATGCTACCGGTCCTATGTTAGCCATAGAAGTCGCTGTATCAACGAGCCGCTGTGTAAGCACCGCAATCTGCTTGTCACGAGTAGAGGAGGAAATTCCCCCCTTACATTACAAGAGGTGTGGCCACAGCCCCGACTTTTCAGATGTGTCCATCGTGGGTAACAACCGAAATAGACCGGAAATGGAGCTATGTGAAGCTTTTCGTATCAGAAAATATGGCGCAGAATTGAGCGTATAGTTGGACCGTATGTCCACCTTATTGATGAAGAGCGGGAATATTTAAAACAGACACTAAAGATGCCCCGCTGAGCACATAGTTATAAGTATCTTTCTTTTTTCTCTTTTTTTCTTTTCTTGGGCATTCGCGGCCGCCGATTCCTAGGATGGTCTTCGAATCAAAACTTAGCTGTAGATCCAACGTTGGTCCTGTGTCCTCCTTCTACACGTGTTTTCGTTTTTTCACCTGCTAGATCTATCCCACCCTTGTTACGCACGAACTCGCCCAGCAAACCATCCTACCTAAACGAACACAAACGTGATCCTAATAATTCATATTTGATGCATCGTAAACAAGGGAAAGCACTGCTCCGAAGGGGCAGTTTCTTTTTTTTTTTCTTATGTACTCATCAGTGGTCCGTCTCTATGTGGAGCGAGTTCTTGTTAATTCTGAACTTTTTTTTGTTTCTTCGCTATGTTTTTTTTTTTTGCCGAAACTAGGACTAGCATCTCCTTGTGAGTTTGTTTTTTGTAGGCGCCGTTTTTGTATCGACTAGGGCGCGTCAAAACGTTTTTCATACGTACCAGGTAGCCGTCGCTCCGGTGCTGGGACATGCGCAGTGCCAGGCACGTGCTGGCCATGTGCAGCAGCGACCACCACGTCCAGTTCACGAGCATCACGTCGTGCACGTTGGCGTGGTCGCGGCGCGACGTGCACGCCATCATGAACATCGAGCCCACCGAGGACGCGTGCACCACCGAGCTGAGGCACGCCAGAAGGTCGAATACGAACCGCAGAGGTGGCGCCACCAGCGCGGCGCGCCATCTCAGGTACTGCGCGTAGTTGCAGACGAGCAGGAGCCGTGGCGCCACGTGCAGCACGACGACCGCACGCCAGAGGCAGCGCTGAGGCCAGACGTCGGTGACGCTGCTCAACGATGGCCAGGAGTTGGTTACCGATACGCCCTGCGACGAGGCCGAGTTATGCAATCGTGCCTCTTACGAAACGACGCGGCGAAGTGCGGACATGCTCGGCGTGTCTGCACGCTATTTAATTGCGCCATGTATTGTCGAATTCAACGCCTTTTTTTTTTGTTAGCTCGCGTCGCTCGGCAGGATGACTGCGCCATCGTTGATTGGCTCAAATAGCGACCTAGATGGAGATTGACATTGCCGTAATATTGAATAGCGTCCAGCAGCGCTATACTGGACATCACCGAATTGAGCCACTTTGTCTGCTTCTGTGGTAACGGCATTTTGAGCCAATCGGAGAAGCTGTAACAGCCCTATAGGCTAATTAGAGCTGACAAGATGGCAAATTTGACGATATGGCGGAATTTGGCAGTATGCCGAATAGCACGCCAAGTGTCAGTCTTTGGTGTGGTGATGTAGAGGTATAGTATGTGATCTAGAGTGATCATTACAATAATTACAATGTTTTTGATTATTATTATGCTAAACGCGTTCTCTTAGAAACGGGTTGGCTGCCTTTTTTTGCTCTTGTGTTACTTTTCTAAAGGCTCGAAAAATTGCAACAAAATATTCCGAAATATGCGAGGCGTTAAATAGTTGGCAATAATTAGAACAACTTGACTACGTCCTTTTATTTTACAGAATATTACAGAAAATACAGATTTTACAGGAAATACCAGCGGGCAATTTTCTACGACAGTGAAGTGAAATCTCTCCACGTGTGTTACTAAGCCAATTATTGCGGCACCATTTTACAGCGCAATTCGTTTCTTGAAACAGACACTAAATCAGCCTACCTTCACGTGTGGAAGTTCTGCATTTGTCCAAACGCGGAATGAAATAGCAGTACAACAGTCATATTTAACACCCAGTGACCTGTTTTGTTTTATTTTGTAGTTGTAAATGAGAGATTTGTATCTTGTCTTCCACACTCTAACCTTTCTTTTTCAGAAATATTCTTACTTACGCTATTTCTGCCACCGTAACTTCCCCCTTCAGTGCTACTGAAGGTTGTCCGCAAGTTTAGAAACACAAGACTTGATTTCAGAAACACAAGAAGAAGAAGAGGAAGAAGAAAAACTTTATTTATCCATCTTTAAAGGGAAGGGGGCAATGGAATAGAGGGTGAGGGGGAACTACTTGAAGTAGGCCTCCTTTATCCTCTCAGCCCACTCCAGGATGGAGAACAGGCTAGGTACAGAAAGGGATATTCAACAATGGCTAACTTTCACGTCATCAATCAGGTAACTGAAAAACCACGAGGAGTATAAGCAGCCTCTCTGCACGGCATCCATAGATTACGAGGGGACGTTAGATGCTTTATAAACGCCAGGCCCTACTGAAGCGTTCCGTACGCTATTACAATAACTCCATATGTTCATAGAAATCTTATGGAATCTGTATGGATTTCATATATTTATTCCGTATAATCTTTCTAAGTTTTGTATGAAAATATATAAAAAAATTGAAGTACATTTCGAGCATTTCAGTAGGGCAGTCACAGAGGCATTTTGTAGACACTGAGTGCAAGAAGCATACGTAAATATATTATCAAAGACCTACAAATGCGTGACAATCACCTTAATTATTCAGAAGGAAAGCAGAAAAATATCACTCTACAAAAGGGTCAGGCAAGGAGGCACAATCTCTTCAGCTCTACTGAATGCATGCGTAGAAGTTTTTAAGCTATTATAGTGGGAATGATGGTGAGGAACAACAACAAATATCTCAACAACCTACAGTTTGCAAATCGCACCGTCCCTCTCAGCGACTCTGCATGTTACATGCAACGAATGGTTGTGGAGCTTAGTGCACATAGTCTAAAGTCAGTTTGAAGATTACTGATCAAGACCAACGTAATGAGTCTTGCAAAAGAACGGCAATTCGTGATTAGCAGTCACCTCTAATATGCGTGCAAAAGTACGTTTAGCTAGGCCTCTTAGTAACAGAGGAATCGGCATCGTGAGAAGGAATGCTGCAGAAGATTAAATATGGGTCGGTAAACATACGGCAAATATAAGCAATTCATAATTAGCAGCTGACCCATCTTTTTTTTAAATGTAGTCATTTGCATTCTGCCAGCACTCACAGCTGAAGCAGAAACTTGAGAAAAAGCTAAGGAATGTGCAAGGTGCAGCCTTTACGCATCTTACACATTTTTCGTCTGGATTCATGCTAAACAATATTTATTTATATTAATTATTAACAATCGCATCAAATGAAATTTGCATGCGCTTATGTAAGATTGCATTTAAGTCAATGGGTAAATGTAGCGGAACCCATGTTACGATGTGTGTTGGCTGTCATGCATTTAGATTTAGATTGGTTGAGAGGCAGGACTGCAGTGTGGATTAGAGAGATTAAGAGATTAAGAAAAAGAAATAGAGTTGAGCGGGTCATGTAACTGCATCGAGGCAATTAACGCTTGGTCTGCTAAAGTAAAAGAATACTTGCTAAGAACATGGAAGTCCTGTCGAGCACGGAAGGGCACTACACGATAACATGAAATTCAGAAATTCGACATGTTGGATTGAGTTATACCCATGTCACACGGGCAACTCGGATCTCCTTCAAGCTTCCTTCCTTAAAGGACCGCCAGGGAGTTTCACCTCAAAGGAGTTAGCTCAGTGTCACATGGCCTATAAGCGAGCTTTTGAAAGCTGCCGCTGGGGGCCCATTAGGCGCTGCTCACCTCGTACGCAGTCATGAAAGAAACACGTTTTGTATTGCTAAAAAGTCTTGGAAAAGACGTGAGTCACTCATTCCGCATGCGCGAGACGTGCGATCGCGTTGACCAAAACAACAAAAAATGCCGAAGTCAGGGCAAACGCTGCAGCCATTCCGAGAACGCCCGGTTCGAGAGTCGAATGTAGCTGCTCAACTCAAATATATTTGTCAGTGCTGAAATACTATATTATATGCAATAAAAACAGTTATAATTGCTGGTAAAAGTGAAATTATTAAAAATGAGGGTGATTTCTTGACTCGAAATTCAAGCACACTGCGAACAAGAGTACTCCCTTCAGTCTGCAAGGGAGATCTTCCATCTCCATTCGCTAGTAACTTCCTTAAACTTCCTTTGCTAAAGGACTGCCGTGTGACACGGCGCGCATCTCCCTCGAGATAAGGACGTCCTTGGTTGGAGGGAGTTAAAAGGACTTTAGCCGCGTCTGTGTGACAGGAGTATTAGTTGCAGCGCGACGTGGGTAAATGGAGATCACTGGGAGAGGCCTTCGTCTTGTAGTAGGCACGAAATCAATATGAGAATGATTACAACCACCGCGCTTACCATCGTACTGATCCTGCGACCTTCCCACAAAACCTGCTCAAAGATTTCGGACCAATGCCATTCTCTATGTACGATCACAATCGGCGTGGGAATTTTTTTCCTACAATTTTGCGTTTTTGAACAACCTAGCCTGGTCATAATTACAATTTAATTGACCTTTACATTACTACTTAAAGCGGCCGTTGAGTCTCTATGGCGTTGAACTGCTGAACTTCGCAAGTTCGATGCCAGCCGTGGGGGGCCACATTTCGATGGAGACGAAATCTAAAACGACCCCGTACTTCCATTTAGGTGCAAGTTAAAGAAATTCAGTTTGCCAACATTAATCGGCAGGCCCCTACTAAAGCATGCCTCGTAATCATATTGATTTTTGACAGTCAGACTACTACAATTTATTTACCAACTTTTTTTTCATTCATCCAAAACTTATCTGACCGATTTCCCTCTTTGCCGTTCGATACAGTTTTCTAGCTAGACCTCTTATTTTATTTTTTGCCACCAACATTCAAGAAATGTTGATACCAGAGGCGCGTCCTGCACCTGTCAGATACGGTCACCAGAAAAAAAAAGTAATACAATGAGTTTGGTTAATACTACTAAATAATACATATGTTAATATATTGCTTCTCGAATATTTCTCTTTAACCTTACTTCGGGGCGTTTCTCGACCGAAATGTGGTGAACGAACAAACCGACAAGTGAACGAACACGATTTTTCCATTTGTTAGCGTAATTACAACTGCTGTTAGCAGTAAATTGCCGTCTTCCTCCGCAAGCGCATACGTTTCAAAGGGTTACAATTACTGTACCCGGCATATCGTCGTGGTGACCTCGGTGCGCTGGAGCGTCATCGCCGTTGCCAAACAGAAAGCCAAGGTGAACAAAGGCAGCCGAACTCCCACGAGAAGGAGGCCGCGGTCGTCAGCACGCAGTGCAAGCTCTAGCAGATCCATTGGGACTATCGCATATGACCGCGCGTTCTGAAGTCGGGACTTGTTCTTATGCTTCTTCCCAAGTATTGGAACCTACCCACTACTGGTGATCGGCAAAGAAGCTCGTCATTTTAATACGCAAGCAACAGCTGAAATTATATCTAAAAGTACCAGTTATAGTAATAAAGCAATGGCGTGCATAGTTTTCAGTGGGACTTTTCAAAATAAATTCTTGAAGAGCAAACTTCCGCAAACGCTGCCGTGTGAAAATTATGATGATGCACACCCACTGAACTTATGGGCACCGTGTACAAGGATTCATTGTTTGTCCGGCGTGCCAGTCCTGGCACCTCCCCCCCCCCCCCTTCCCTACGCAAGGCGCTTTCGTAAGTGGTAAAAACATCCAGATGGAACACGCATCTTGCAATCTCTGTAAACCGAAGCTTTAGTATAGCGGTTAATTAAATTCAATCTACCGCAGATGCGTAAATTTGCTTTCATCCATAGCAACGTGTAATACAATGCGATATTTATGCGTTGGCAACGCAAGGACCACAAACGTGTACTTATTCAATTTTTATGTTTATGCACTGCATCGTTTACAAGCTATGCCGAAATGCAAACTCCAAATTAGGCGGATGACGTGTGAGAGATCGACGCGGCGATGTCACAAGCACAAAGGCGATGTATGATACGTGTCTAGGGAAGAATGGGGATGACAGGTGTACGCACTGCAATGTACGACAGGTGTCAAACAAAATTTAAATACTCTGTACCTCTTATGTCACAGTGGCACGTACCCATTCCGGAGGATTTTCCAAGAACTGGCACACCCGCTGGCACATACCGAATGCCTAAATCACAGAAAACAAAGGAAATAAAAAAAATCCGTCAAATATTTTCGCGTCATCTCTATGCCTACGGCAAAGCCAACCACGGTAGTGCGGAAGATCCGAAAACTAGTGCGGCTCTATGCTTGATCGTCTTCTGGAAGGTACTCTTCGCCGTCTTGGACTGGTCATTACGCTTCTTGTGATGTCTCTCAGGGCGTTGGCACTAGGCCACTGCAATAGGAATGTGATGCCATATTTAATTTTGTAAGTGAAACAAAGAGACCGCCATGTGAATTTTATTGTTTTACTTTCCTCATTATGAACACAAAATTATTAACTTAAAATTTTAGAATAATATAGCCTGAAAATTGATATTAACGACTGGTATTCATTTAATATCATTCTTAAATAACAATATTTTATGTAAAATCAAGAAAGGGGCTCGAATAGCACACTGTGGTATAAAGGTTATAAACAGGGATAAGGTGCCTCAGAAAGGCTTGCCAACGATTCGATGGGAAGACATATCGTCGTCAAAGGCGGTCTCGTCATCCTCGGCATGTTAGTTTTAAAGGGTTAGTGCAGTGACGTCACGTGCGGTTGTTGTCGGTGGCGACTGGCATATAACCTTTATACCACAGTGTGCTATTCCATCTGTCAGCCCCTTTCTTGATTTTGGATCTCCATGCCAGCTGATGATGACGGAACAAGGTAAGTGCCTCTTGTTATCCTTTGTCCACGTAGCAGTCCTTGGAGACAGCCAGTACACATACTTGAAGGAACACTTTCCACCAGGCCCACACGCGCCGTACATAAGATACCTGAGTGGGGCGCAAACATCAGATATTCTCCCGCTAGTTTGTGATACGCCAGTTGACACCACACACTTCATTCTCAATGTAGGTACAAACAGCCTCGGAACACAAAGCGCCGCGGAAGCGATCGAGTCCATGAACGTCGTAATACGCTCTATTCAAGCCGCTCACTCAAACGCACACATAATCGTAACAACTCTCACTCCCTGCCTACAAAATACCGCCCACTAATACACCAAACTAACGCACTCATCAAGCACAATGAGGAGACTAACAAGCTCAACTCATTAATTTTCAACTTCCACTTACACAAGAACGTTGACACGATGCATCACGCAGAAATACACGAAGCACCGCACGAGCACCTAGCTTGGGACAGTTTCCACTTAAACCGCAGAGGAATTCAGCTAGTTTCTCAACACATCAAATCCTTTATTAAGGACAAGTACAAAAAAACACTCTTTAAATCCATCTCAAATACCACGCCCACCGACTCTACCGACCGTGCCACCCCGAACTACACAACTGCGACAGTCACCTCAAAAACAATCGGAACGACGCCGACAGCCGAATGTGAAACAAGCCACTGCACAAGTGCAACAGTCACCTCAAGAACACTTGAAACACAGACAGCGGAATGCGAGACGAGCCACAAGACACACACTACTCTAAAAACGACATCAACGACAGTGCAAACAGACACAACTGTAACAGACAACAAAACATTCACTACCGAAGTTTTCACACAGACGCCCACACGCCTACCTGCGCACGCAAAAAGTCAAACAGAAACCGAGCTCAAATTAAGCCAGGCATGCGGTAATAAACCTGCCACACAGAAACACACCCCACGCAAATCTACTCGCAAAAAGACAAATAAGTGACAGCCATCACACATCAATAACTCTTCTCTGCCACGAAGCACCAAATTCCTACAGGCTAGAAAACTTACCAAAAAACATGCGAGCTACACCTCCCATCTGAAAACCTACACAACCTGCACAGAGAAAAATATCATCCCTAAAGGTCTAACACTGAAGGCTGTACTAGCTCTAGGAACACTCCCACCACACCATCGTACAAACTGGCAAGAAACATTGCTCAATGCCTCACTTTCGAATATCCTCAAGGAACACTGCAAAGAGGAAATGGAAAGTTTTAGGCACAGGCCTCTGAACACAGCTCTGACACCAGATGGGAAGAAAGATTTAGAGCATTACGACGAAAAGCAGTCTAGAAAATTGGTTCAAAAACAAAGGAAAAAGGAAACTTTCAGCAGAAAACAACCTTCCAGGCAAACAGCCACCTCACGCCAAAAAGTGGGACCTCGCGTCTAGAAATACCAGACATCACGGAAACTTCCACAAAATTAAACCAGTCCGATGTTGTAGACATTTCAAAAACATTAAGTGAAAAAGAAATAAGCGTGCTCCGCAAGGGCCTAAACTTTTGTCCCATGAACAACACAATGAATGAAATCGAGCTTCACAAGGACCTCTCAGAATTTTCCCGACGAATGCGTATCAGACAGCTTTTCGCAGACAACGCACCACAAACCGGGAAGACACCACTTAGAGCCCAATCCACTTGGACTCCCGAACTAGAACAAGCCATAGAACTTGAGAAATTATAAGTCAATCCAAGACATCTAAGCGGCCTAAAAACATAACTGCATCGCAGAGTCGTAGAATTTCAAATCTTAGTTGCCGAAATGGCATTGTTATTAAGGAAGCAGATAAGGGTGGAAGTATAGTTATTTGGAAAGTAGAAAAATACAAGCACGAGGCTTACAGACAACTAAACAACCCACACCATTACCGTAAGGTAGATAACGATCCGACATTATCCTACACAGTCACAATTACCAACAGGCTGAAATCAATTTTTTTGGACGAAGAAGAAGTGCACGGAGCAGACACGTCTCTCACATCGGCTCCGTCTTTTTCGATGTTCCGCTGGCCAATTTTTCGAGGTACGACGATTTCAAGCACATCATCAGATTCGTGAAGTTGCCCAGACTCGACTGATACGAAGTTTCGAGGCGGGAAAAAATTTTTTGACAATTTTATTGGACTTTCTCTGTTCACCCCACTACGTGCGGAGCTAACCCTAGCGAGGAGCAGGGCCCATTAGGCCTTGCCGGCCTACGCGCCAGGGGGACATGACAGACTCCCGTATGGATGACGAAGAGGACAACAACGAGGAAGATTTCGGTTGGCAAGTGGCTACCGGACGACGATCCCGTGCTGGAAAGAAGAGCAGCAACGCGGCGAACGCGACGCCAAGTACCTCGCAAGCGTCCGGCGGCAGCAAGGGACCCGCCACCAACACCGGCTCGATCAAGTACCGTATAGTAAAGGCCTCAAGGATGCCCCAACTGCCCGAGGAGCATCGGAAAATTATAATCAGGCCACGAGGAGGACTAAATTTGAGCAAAGTAAGTACCACCGCTATTGGAACTGCAGTGATCGAGGCTTCAGGCCTAACGGCAGAGCAAGCAAGTGAAGACATGGTGTGCCCCAACTTCACGCAAAATATCGTGGTGGTGAGCACTCCTGATCCAGAACATGCGGCAAGGTACGTGAGAATGAAGTCCTTCAAAATCGTGGAAACGGAGTACGAGGTCAATGCGTACGAGACGGCCCCGCACGCCACGTGCAAAGGGGTGATTAGACAAGTCGACATCAGGGACTCCCAGTCTACTATCACAAGGAATATCGTCCATGAGCGCAACCCGCTCGCTTTGGCCGCCAAGCGCATCAAGACGTCAGGCTCAGTCATCGTCCTCTTCGATGGACTGAAAGTGCCAAACTTTGTGCGCTACGGGCCGACCTTGTTGAGATGTTATCTCTACAGGAAACAATTTGATGTGTGCTTCACTTGTGGTAGGGTAGGACACCGCTCGGACGTGTGCCCCACGCCGGACTCTGTTCAGTGTAGAGGGTGTGGAGCCCCCAACCCACGAGCGGACCACGTTTGCACGCCCAAGTGCAAGTTCTGTGGAGGAGACCATCCCACCGGAGACAAGGTGTGCAAGCAGAGATTTCAAACACCCTATGTGGTACGAGCTCGCCGAAGGGAACGCGCCCGGTCCCGATCGGCCACGAGGGAGAGAAGCCGCTCCAAGTCGGGAGGATCGCAGGTGCAAAGGGAACGCGCCCGGTCGCGATCGGCCGCGAGGGAGAGAAGCCGCTCCAAGTCGGGAGGAGCCCAGGCGCTCTTAGAAGATGAAACACCCGGTGCCAAGCCGACAGTTGGGACCGCCTGGGCGGATAAAGTCAAAGGTACGGTGAGAGTCGTTGGTGGCGCCACTACGCCGGCGGTGACTGAAAGCAATGATGCCAGAATAGAACAGTTGATTAGGGAGGTAAACTCTTTGCGTAAAGCTAATGCAGAGCTGACCAAACAGGTAGCAGAACTGAAAAAGAAGGCACAGCCGAGCCCTGCCAGCGTAGCAGTAGCAAGACCAGTAGGTCAAAGCAACGAACCAGGCGAGGGAGATAACTCCCCCGCCCCGAAAAAAAGAGCAGTAAGCCCCGAAACTGCCTCGGTTTTCGAAGTCCTTAGCGAGCTGAAAGAGGTAATCAAAGAAATTAGAGAAACGACGGAAAGGACTAACTTTAAAGTGGATAAACTATGGAAATGGAGGTTAACGGCCGAACAGCGATTCAAGAAACTCGAAACGAAATGCGACGACGACGAATTCTTGCCGTCAGAATCAGAAAGCGTAAAATCGCTCTCCGGAACGTCAGGGGGCGCTCCAAAGAGATCGATCGCGGGTAACAACAAAATTAACCCATTCAATAATCATGGATAGCGCCCACAGTTTTAGTGTGTGGCAGTGGAATTGTCGCGGATTCCACAACAAAAAGGCATCGCTGCGCCAATTAATTAGATCGATGGGGGTCAAACCAAAAGTAATTATGCTGCAGGAAACTTTAGCGGACGAAGTAAAGCTAACCGGGTACAAATCGGTATGTAGAGAAAAAGATTCCGGAAGGGGATTGGCCACCCTCGTTGACAAAAAGCTACCCTTTATCGAACACGATATCCATCTCGGACTGAGTAAAATCGAGTTTATCCTAGTAGAAGTCGTACTCAAAAGGCACAAGGGCAGGGCGCAGAGTATCTTCTGCCTGAACATTTATAGCAGTCCCACCTACAAGAAACAAAGCTTTAGGGCACTTTTCAACAAGGCACTCGCTGTCGCAAAGAGCTCTCCGCTCATCATCGGAGGGGACTTTAATGCCCCCTACCAAGCGT
Organism: Dermacentor albipictus; assembly: GCF_038994185.2. Lineage (NCBI taxonomy): Eukaryota > Metazoa > Arthropoda > Arachnida > Ixodida > Ixodidae > Dermacentor > Dermacentor albipictus. The sequence goes on from NC_091829.1 coordinate 106,441,687, forward strand.
GGGGATACGCTTGGAATACAAAGAAAGGTGAGGGGTTATGGAACCTTGCCATGGACCTGGGACTGTGCCTGATCACAGATCCGACTTTCCCCACCCGCTGTGGCACGTCCACGTGCAGGGACTCTACGCCCGACCTAACTTTTGTCAACAACTCTAAACAAGCTAGTTGGGAAAACTCGGGCACCGATCTAGGCAGCGACCACTATATCATACACATAGGTATAGGTATGCCGAAACAAGAGGCTAGAACCTTTCGGTGCACGGGCTGGGACCTTTTTAGGAAAGTTAGAGCGAAGAGACTAGAATCGAAACCGATAGAAGCGGGCAGACAGTCCTTCCAGACCTGGGTCAACCAGCTCGGAGAGGACCTCAGGGAGGCCACTAAAGAAATTAAGACAGAAGAAAACATAGAGAGCATGGACAGTAGGCTCGCGCATCTCATCGAGGCCAAACAATCCATTCTGCAAAGATGGAAAACGCAAAGACTGAACCGAAAGCTCAGGAAAAAGATAGCGTTACTAAACAGACAGATCGAGGAGCATTCGAGAACGCTCGTGAAACAGCAGTGGGACGAAGTTTGCCACTTGGCAGACGGCAGAATCAAACATGGAGGCAGTTGGAACATCCTCAAACATCTATTGAACGAGAGCGACACTAAGTCAAACAAGAGAACAGCAATTACAAAACTGGTACATCAAGTCAGCCAGTGCACGACTCAGGAGGTAGTCATGAGGCAGCTCGCGGACAAATATCTCCCGCTCGAACAACCGGGCGATAGGGACGAACGCGTGGAGTACATGGGAGGACCGTGCGAGGAAATGGACCGCGATTTCACCGAGGGTGAGGTACGGGCCGCCCTCCATGGTCTCTCTAGTAGATCGGCAGCCGGACCCGACGGTATTACCAATAAACTCTTAATGAATCTAGACGATGAGTCGATCACTTTCCTGACGGATCATTTCACCGAGTTGTGGAGAAAGGGAGACTATCCGGAGGAATGGAAGATAGCTAACACCATCCTCATACCGAAACCGGGCAAACCACTCCATCTGGATAACCTACGTCCAATATCGCTTACATCGTGCATAGGTAAAGCTATGGAACACGTTATTCTTAACAGACTCACTAGTTACGTCGAGCAAAATGACATACTCCCGTATAACATGATCGGTTTCCGCCCCGGACTATCGACTCAGGACGCCATGCTCCTGATCAAACACCAGCTCATACACGTTAGCCCGGTGCACGCGAGAGCGATTCTGGGACTAGACGTCGAAAAAGCTTTCGATCGCATACAGCACAAGGCCATCCTCGAGGTCCTGTCCGAGCTGGGGTTGGGCGAGAGGCTATACAGTGTAGTCAAGGCGTTTCTGGGCGGTAGGCAAGCAAGCCTCACGCTAGGTGAACTAAAATCAAAGGTGATGAACCTGGGAAACAGGGGCACCCCGCAAGGGGCCGTACTTTCGCCCATGCTATTTAATCTAGCAATGACCAGAGTCGCGAGGAAACTGGAGAGCATAGAATGTATACACTTTGCAATATACGCCGATGATATAACCATATGGAGCGCCAACGGTAACGTAGGCCAAACGGAGACCAGACTGCAAGAGAGCATACACGCCGTGGAAAGCACGCTAGGCGAGATGGGACTCAACTGTTCGGCGGCAAAGTCGGATCTTTTGGTCCTAAAACATCGACGCAGGGGTCGAAGACCCAGGGGCTACGTCCCCGGGGAGGAACCCAAGATTATGTTACGCTGTCACGACGGATCCGCGATCAGGCAGGTGGAAAATATTAAAGTTTTAGGCTTCCACATAGCAGCGGGAGGTACCAACCTGAATGCCATTCAGCACATTTCCAACAAGACGGACCAAGTCATCAGATTACTAAGGAGAATCAGCAACAGACACAGAGGCCTGGGTGAGGACAGCGCTCTAAGGCTAGTGCATGCCTTCGCTCTATGTCACTTCACCTACGTGGCAGGTCTATTTAAATGGTCGCAGGCCGAGCTGAACAAGCTAAACACTCTGATCAGAAAGTTAGTGAAGGCTACCCTAGGTATACCCATCAGCACCTCGAACGTGAAGCTCATGAACCTAGGCGTGCACAATACGATAGAAGAGATGGCGGAAGCGCAACAGATGGCGCAGCAGGAAAGACTGACGAAAACGCGAGCGGGCAGGCTTATACTCAAAGCGATAGGGACAGACCCAAATAGATCAATGAACCCGAAGGAATCCGAGGTAGAATTGAGCGCGAAACTTAGAGACGCGATCAGAACCACCCCCCTCCCGAGAAATATGCACCCGGAACACAATGTTAGCAGGAGAAAAGAAATTGAACAGCTAGGACAACAGGCGTGGACAGGCCGACGTGGACGCGGCCCGCCTCGGTCTGAAAAGACCGGGCTTCAGGACGCTAATAAAGTTTTGTGAGTGAGTGAGTGAAATCAATTTTCGCTGATGAATTGATAACACCATCAGAATACAAATTTCTTAAACTAAGCAACAAAACTGCCGGGCGCTCCTACCTTGTTCCAAAAATTCATAAAATTTTATCCACTGAACTATACACAGCTATTATCCCAGGTCGCCTAATAGTATCAAACAACAACACCCCGACAGAGAGCATCTCCACATTCCTTAACTACTTACTTGGTGACTTGCCAAAAGCACTTCCGTCATATGTACAAGATACGCCCCACCTGCTGAGAATTATGGAGGACAATAATATTAAAGGCACACTACCCCACAACATAATTCTCGCAACACTAGACGTCATGGCCCTGTACACCAACATTCCAATCCCCGATCGTTTATCTTCGACAAAACAAACGCTGTCGAAACACAATCCACAACAGTCAACTGACGTCTACTTGTCTCTCCTTGAATTAGTTCCAACACATAACTTCTTCGAATGTGAGGAGAGTTACTACCTACAGATACATGGTACAAGCATGGGTACGCCTTTTGCACCGACCTACACGAACGTATTTATGGGGATTCTAGAAACAGATTTCCTATCGCGCTGCACTGACAAGTCCCACACATACCTATGATACATAGACGACGTATTCATAATATGGAAACATAGTCAAGACAGTCTAGATAAATATGTAATATTTCTAAACCCATCTTATCCAACAATAAAATTCACATCAGAATCTTCAACTGAGCGCATAAACTTTCTGGACACACCAATATACATTGACAAAGGGGCGCTAAAAACAGCGCTGTATAGGAAACTTTCCGACAAACAACAGTACCTAGAATATACGAGCCACCATCCCAGACATTGCAAACAAGGCATCTTTAGAGGCCAAGCCACACGACTACGTCACATTTGTGTTTAAAACCAAGACTCCATAGATAGACTCAATCACACTAAAGAAACCCTATCAAACAGGAACCACCCAAACAATGACCTTCAAAAAGCCTACACCACTGCAACCAAACCTGATCGAGCCGAGGTCCTCAAGCCCCGCCCGAGGATCACAAGAACAACAACGCCTCTTCTTACTACAAAATTCTCAAACGCACTCCCAAACGTGAACAACATCCTCAATAAATACTACCCAATTCTCACCAGCAACCAGAAACTTAACATTTTTCCCGACCCACCCAGATTAGCCTACAGGCGCAACACTAATTTTAAATATATTCTTGTGCATGCCAAACTAAGAACAAAGACGAAGTTGGGAACCGGTCTCTATGACCTCCCCTGGTGCTCTACGTGCAAACATATTCAATCTGCTACCACACTAAAAAGTACAGAGTCGATTTACTCACACAAGGTAACTTCGGGTTTCACCTGCACATCAAGCAACGCAGTCTACTGTCTAGAATGTGCCACTGGTAGCAAACAATACATAGGTGAGACTGGACAAGAAATTCATACAAGACTCAACGACCACCGCTCGGATACAAAACACAGTTTACGTAAAGCAGTAGCCAGCCACTTCAATGAACATGGTCATATATTCGACAAAGCAAGGCTCCATATCTTACAAATTCCCGTTCACTTCGCGAAAGGAAATATACGGAATCATGCCTCATACACAAGTTTAATTCCCTCCACCCGACGAGAAATAATTTGGCACGTGGCAACTTAGAATCTTTAAAAGCGCTAACTTAAATCTGAAATTCTCATATCATCAACCATGGCACAAATCACATTATGCCACCACCTACCCTTAATTCTTAACCTTACCTATTACTCCATTTCAAAAAAACATTTCCTGCCTACTACAGAATTTAATATCCTCTTTCATGTTTTTGTGTTTCTATCGACTGTACGACCCCCTTTTCCCAAATACACCTGCCCCCGTGTGCTTCTGCACACCTCATCCTCCTATTTTTATTCTAGTTTCGATCGCCCCCTTTCTTTGTGTTTTTTCGGTTTTTTGCTATATATTTTTTGAAACAACCTCACCAACACATTCCAATGTCCCAGACGCCAGTATACCTTTTTCGGCGCCTCAGCTACACAGGGTATCGCCATTTCTGTATACCGGCGTAACGACGCCTACGTTGAGCTACTGGGGCTAACGTCCCTTGAAAGTCCATACCGCTGCCTTCCAGTTACCACATGCATTGCACCCCAGGCTCCTTGTCTGGGGTGCAAAATTGCTCGATGCATTGCTGCTACGCAACTAAAGTCACTCTTTTCAGTGGCTCCTAGGCCACTGCGGCATCATGGGCAACGAACATACCGATGAAGCTGCCAGTAGGGCTCACGAAAATGCTGGGAAGTTTGGGGATGTGGGGTTCTCCTCCCATGCTCTTGCGACAAAGGAGCGACAACACAGTAGTGGAAACAATCACAAGGGCATTTATTTCATAGATCAAGGCCTGCTAGCCGAGTTGCTATGCACAAAACATGCCGATGGGCATGCGACAAATCTAGGAAGTCCGACTCACCGCGACCGGATAGCGAGCGAATATGTTCGCCCCATGCTGGATCCCAACGCCTGGTCGTTCGCGTGTACGGTCACGTCAACGGTGGCGCGTTCGAAGGCGGCCACGCGAGACGGTCTCGCAGAAGCATGGACCGGCGCACGCGCGGCACGGCACGTCCGTACTGCTTGTTGTCGCGACCCAAAGAGGAGGAAGCGCCTTCCGCACCCGCACCCAAGTAACCCCGCCGGTAGCAGCGCAACACTCGCGCCATCTCTCGCGCTGCGCTTCAACCACATCGACCGCCGCGGGCGTCACGCAGGCCACGCGGCGAAGCGGGATTGCAGGAGATGGGGGAAAACAAGATATCTGGTGACGCGCGAGAGTCGCGCATCCCCACAGAAGGAACCCATCCCGCTATCAAGAACCGATGCAGCAACAAAGCTTCGCATACTCGCGCATGGTGTCACACGAACCATGTGGAACGCGCCATGTTCCCGGCATGCTCCATTGCACTGCCTCGACCCAGACCTCGGACTACGCATTCCGTCTGGACTTTCCTACACCAGTTCTCTGTCGACTAGGGCTTCGAATGTCTTTTACGAATTCATTTGCTTGTCGCATCGGAATGGCTGATAGTGCTGCCTGTGATAGTTTCGGCAGCGATTAAACAATCGAACTGGCTATGGTGTTGGGCTGCTGAGCACGAGGTCGCGGGATCGAATCTTAACCATGGTGGCCGCATTCAGGTGGGAGCGAAATGCGATAACTTAATTCATTCCTTTAGCGATACAAATTTTCTCAATAGCAATTATTTTCAGAGTCGGATAATTTTTCTTAAATCACCCGATTCTTGGCCAACCCCCATAGTGGGTGTGAGCCACGCTCGGAGGCAAGCTGGCTAGCATGCACGAGTACGTAGGTCAGAGGCGACAATTGGGGCGTCTTCGTTGATCTTGAACAATTGACCTTATTGCAATTTACAAATTCATTAGAGAGAGAAGACGACTGCCTTATTCCATTTCCAAAATTATTTACAGCTCATTTTTGCTTACTTTCTTTCCTTCGAAATTGTTATATGTTAAAATTATTGTAGCTGTCTTCTGATACTGTCTTCTGATTTTCTGAAACGCCCTGCGCTTTTCTCATGTGAATCCTACTTTTCTTTCGAGAAGTAATAATATTTTAAATGCAGATGCGAAACCGTGCACCTGCTTCTTTTTGGTGGATAAAAGACATTGTTGGAAAACAAAGCAAGAACCACTCGATGCGGTAGATGGCAGAGATTAAAGAAGATGAAAAAGAGATGAGCTCAGTTTTTGTATGTTTTCTTATCTCTCTTTCTTGATTTTTTTTTTCTCATCGAATAAGTAGCACTTCAAAAGAATAGGTAATCGTTTCAGCACGCAATTCTTGGCCAATCCCCCAGTGTGGGTATGAGCCATAACATGAGGCAATAATAATATTATTAATAATATTAATAATAATAATAATAATAATAATAATAATCTCAGCGGTGACAGGTTGAATCGTGTAAATGTAAATTGTGCCTGCATGTCTGAACAGCCGGCCGGAAAGTTAGGGTAGTCGGACGCGTAGAGCGCAGGGGCGGATGCTTTGAACTCACTGCTGAACGCTCCCCAACGGTAACTCGTAACGGCACAGAACGGGCTTCCAGCGTTCGGTGGGTTCGCGGTACCGGTGGCGATGCCGAACGAAGGAGTTCGGACAGGGAACATCGATTTCGTCAGACCCCAGTTCGGCTTCGGACAAGGCTTCAACTTCGGACTAGGCCCCTTCGCCATGGGACGCGGCAACTTGCAGCCGGACGCTGGATACATCTGGGCTATGTTCGCGTTGGGCTGAGGTCAATCGGTCCCAACCAGCGGCCGCAACAGCCAGGTGGAACACAACTTACGCCCGCCGGATTGGAGCAAGGTTGACCTGCCGACATGCCACAGGGATCTATCTATACACCGAACACTTCAGGACGGCCCATCGATCGACCGGAGAAGTGGAGGCCTACCGGGAAGCAAACGAGATCACTGTTGCGGGACGCGGGGTGCCCAAGCCGATCCTCCAAGTCGACGAAGCTGGCTTCCCTGACTTTAATAAGAAGGTATTTGAGGCCCGCAACTCTGGCTCGTCACCGACCGCGTTGGAAGCTGAGTGCTGGCCCGTAGCACTCAGTGGCCGAGATCTCGAGGTCGTCGTTAGCGCCTCGTCGGAAGGGACGTCGCTGGCCTACTTCGTCCCGGTCATCGTTCACACACAGCATCAGCCCGCCTTGCTGCGCGGCGTTGGACCCGTAGTGCTGGTGCTGACAGCGACATGGGAGCTGGCCCATGAGGTTCGCATGACTGCCCACGAGCTTAGCAGGAGGTCGGGAATTTGAACGGCGCTTATCCGGCAGTGCGAAGCAACCGCAGCAGAGGCAGCTGGAGGAAGGCGCCCAGATTTACATAGCCACGCTAGGCCACCTCGTATTCTTCATGGAAAAGGTGAAGGTGAACTTGCGCCAGTACCTGGTGCTGGACGACGCCGACCGCATGGCGACGATGGGCTTCCGCAAGTAGCTTCGGACCATAGCGAACACCCGACCGGACCGCCAGACGATCGTGTGCCTCGTATCCCGGACATTAGAGACGCATCCACTCGTCGAGGAGTTGGCGAAGGACTACGTCAGCGTCGCTATGGCGGACCATGAGTACAATAACCGGCGAGTAAAGCACATAGCCCATATTTGCGAGGAGACCAAGAAGGGGGGGTGAGCTCACCGCTCTCTTGAAGGACATCCTCAAGGAAGATAGTTGCAAGGCCATCATCTTTTTCGAAAAGAAGGAAACGGTCGAAGACCTCAGTTCGAGCTTGCGCCTCCTAGGCTGGCCCGTCCTCGGCGTCCATGGCAGCAAAACTCATCGAAAAAAGGAGAGGGCCCTGAACGCCCTGCTGTTCGAGAAGGTGCCCGTCTTGGTGGCGACAGACGTGGCGACGAAAACTGTGCAAGTGGAGAAGGTGCGCCTCGTCGTCAACAGCGGCTACCCGAGCAACCCGGACCAATATCCGCGCCGGTTCGAACCAAGCGCCGGTTCGGCTCTGCCCGACGGTACCGGTAGGAAGTACACATTCTTGGAAACCAACGACAGCGCGCATGCCAAGGAGCTGATGTGGTTTCTTCGAGAAGTCAAGCAGGCGATACCGGCCCGGCTGCTTAAGGTGGCGAATCGCGTGAGACGAAAGTAAGCTGCGGACTACAGCGATCTTCGAATTACTCGTGTGGCTAGCAGGGTCCATCCTTGACTCAAGGCGCAAGAAAACGCCGACACAGGAAGGAAAAACAAGACATACCGAGAATAAATCGAGAATAAACTTTGTTTCAAGTAGCGCTCATCCTTTCTTGTTTGCCCTCCTTGTGTCCTCGTTCCTTGTGCTTTAGGTCAAGTATGAATTCTTACGAAATAGTTCAAATTTCATCTCTCTTTGATTGGAAGCATGCAGGAAAGTTACTTGAGGAAATCGATGCAATAATCATTGCTCCCCATGGCAATGTCTGGCCCAGCATATAGACGCTGAAACGGTGCTCTGCACATTGAAAACTGACTGCAATCGCTGCAGCTAGAAGCACGTGTATATACCTGCAGGAAATAAAGCCGAGCCACACGCTTAGACGCAGCTGCTTTCTTTGCTTCTTTAAAGGGACTGATGACCAATTTCCATGGTATCTATTGTTTTTAATGCAATGAAAAGCTTATCAGTCAGATTATCTAATCGTGAATTCGTAAAGCGAAAAACACCGTGGAATATTTTTTATCACAATTTTTCGATCTGCAGTGAGAATGTAGTCGCTCACTGAAAGCATGCTGAAAACATTGATAGGTGAGCATGATGGCGTTTATACGCTGGTATTAGTGGGAGGGAGACAGGCGCGGCCGTAACTGTGAGAAATTATTATTTTGTTTATCAAGTCGATGTTCTTGCGATTTGTGTTTTGCGAAGCGGCAAAGGATTTCTGCGATAATAATTACGTGTTTTTGTGCGTTTGTGTCCAACTACTTTGGCATTTAACCAGTCAAAACGAAGCCAATATAATCGAAAAACGAAACGACTCTGTTGCACGTGACACGTAGTGCAGCGTGTTGCCGTAACCATGCATGCGCTTTTGATTTGCGAAGCGTAGAATAAAGCGCGAGTGTCTAATAATACAGCAACTGCAGTTTTAAGCAATACTTTGTTGTACTTAAGAACAACCAATAACGTACATTAACCTCAGACTACATTCGAAGTACCAAAATTTCACCGCCAGGCTTCGCCACTTTCTGATTGTTGAGTTCCTTTGCAAATTTAAAATCATAATTCCTACTTCAATCGTGTACTGTGTGCTGGATTCTATCGCTATAAACGATGGTCATTCAATTTTTATTGACGTGTCACAATACATTGTGGCCAGTTGTCAATGCCTTTAAGGATTACTGAAGAATAAAGTACGGACGTATGTCTTCTATGCGTGCCATGTCTGAAACTTGGATAAAACAATGCTACTAAAAATATGTCACGTTTTCTGTTATATGGTATTTCTGAATCCGTCACCACCTTAAACAAAGTGCCTCGAGCGGCCTGTCGAGTGGCAATTTTGCGCGTATTCGCGAGGTTCTTTCACGCTCGCAAAAACACTTTTATGTAGCACGTATTGAGCAACCGAAAGCTGTATCGGGAGTTTTTCACCCGGTTGTCTACGTTTTTCTTATTAACACTTTTCATCTAAGTATCATATTTGACAAGTTTATTAATTACTTAGGAGTAATAATGTAGTTAGGCGGAATGCAATCAATTATCTGAGTATCTCCAAGGGACGGCAAGCAACATTACCTTTTTTTTTTCTTGCAAAGTGGTATTTGCATATTTTTAAATTTTGGTGCATAGCAGTTGGGACATCCTGTATGCTATACGGGACATTATCGGCGTCAGAACGGTGAAGTGTGGACAAGGATTCCGACGAACTAGCAGTGCGCTCTCGATCGGTGTCCAGCCCAAACTGTCCCATTTTCCTGGTCTTCTGTCGGGCTCCCTTCAGATTCCACTTTGAAGAACAGCCCGTGGGATTTGGTGGAGGTGCGGGGCATTCGTCTTCCTTTTCCACACTTCACCGTGTTGGCGCCTACATATATACGCTCTTCTAGGCTCTCCCATGCCCTCTCACCTCTACCACTTGACTGACTTCACACACCATTTCTGATGCGTTAATATCCTATAGGTACTTCACACACTTTCTGGGGCGTATGTTTGTATCTAAGCGGTTTCCCGCCCACCTGCGTCCTTGAGTAGACCATGGTCGAATGCTTAGCGCGTCCGGCTGGTGTGTTGAAAGAACGGGATTCCAAACCAACCATAGGCCCAACTTGGGCCACTGAGTATGTGGCAATCTGTATATGCGCATCTCTCTTCAACGAACCTCTTAGCCTCCTCAACCAGGCCCGGTGCGCGGCAGGGGCCACTGCATGGAGTCCAACACTGAGGACCCGGCCCCCATGACCCTATTTTTCTTCGACATGTTCTCTCTCTCTCTTTCAAGGCGACATGGGTCACTGTAGATGCGCGACTGGGTAGGTACCGCTGTTTGAAGAAACTTTTTTACCCAGACTTCGAGCACCGGGCATGTGTCATTTGGTCTTTGCTGGTCTTCAGTGAACCCCTTTAAAAGGCCCCTCACTAGGCCACATAGAAAATTTCGGTTGTACGCTGGAAGTTGTTACGTGCCCACTAAAGAGCGTTCTACGAAATAAATTTTCAAATTGGTTCATTATTAGCCGATATATAAATATTTCGGTATCGCTAACCCATTGTTTGAGGAGGCGAGCTTCACCGCTACCTAAGACACTCTCTCCACTTGCCCCCTCTAGCATCAGCAAGCGAAATTTCTTCCCTGCGTTCTCCCACACCGGAGCTCGAAGATCGCGTGACGTATGCGTCACGAGCCCCGCCTTCGTCCCCCCCCCCCCCCCCCATCGCTTTTTTGCCGCGCAGGGCACTTCCACTGCCGGTGTCGTGCGTGAGCTGTTGCGTATGTCTCCTTTCGCTCAGCGCGCTGTTTATTCAAACCTCTGTCTTGTTTCGCGCAGCGCACGAGAACACATCACTAGCGGTATAACTCAATGCTACACATACACTAAGGCAGAAACAAGCGGGTCACAAAGCATGATCGCGCTCTGGAACACGGTAGAAAATGACATAGTTTCGGCGTCTGCGCCCGCGACTGCACGACGTAGGAACAAGCAGACGAAACGGAAGTGCATCTCTCTTGCCGTGGTGCGAAATGAAACAAAAACACGCCAACGTTCGGTTTCTGTGTTTTATTATTTCTCTAGACTTCGTCTGTTGAAGCAACATATTAAAAAAATAACAGATGTTGCCTTGAAGAATTATCCTACTCCCGTGTCGCTACGGGCGAAGCCACAGCACACACAAGCGAGAGATTGAAGCCCGTACATGCATAAGTGCGTGGGCGCACTTACGCACGCACGTCAACCCTCCGGCTTGGAGCGTGGCGCTCACGTGAAGAAGGGCAAACGGCGTTCTGTTTAAAATTTCGCCTCTTTCCGCGGCGCGTCGCGATGTAATACTTAGCAGACGCGATCGTTAGCGCACATTGTATACACTGCGCTTGTCAGCTAAAATTGATCGGACAGGCTGAGAGGCCCTTCAATGCCAACTTGGGTGACTGGGTGTGTGCCAGCAGGTGTGTGCTGCTCTTCGATGAACGACTTTGACACCTACTTGTATAACTAGGTATTTGCCACTGGGAAAGAGCCGCTCTGCAATGCCGAAAAAGAGCCCTCAAATTTCTGCGATGTTGAGCGGAATTGAGCCCACGTCAACAATGTCTACTCAAGAAGGGCGAAATCCGACGCATTAGCGAGCTGCGCCATACTGGGCATGTGTCGTTCATCAACGAACCTCTCTCCGAATTGGGTCACTGAAGACGTGTCACTGGTGTGCAGCTCAGCGAAGGAGCAATTAGCAGCGTTCGCAGGCACCTGCGCGCCACGCATCTCGTCTCGAAGGCCACGCGCGGACTTCGCGGTGGTGTCGCTAGATGGCGCAGTGTGTCCAGAAAGAAGCGCGAGAGAGAGAACGCCTTTTGCCGCATGACGCGTTTCTGAGCGTTCGCAAGCGCCAGGCGCTGAGTCGTGCTCCCTAAAAAAGTTTGCAGAAGATAGCGCCTCTTCCTCTTGACAATCACTCTCTTTCTCTCTCTTTGCACGCGCGGGTGCGTCATGCATTTCGAAGGCCACGCGCAGACTTCGCGGTGGCTCCGCAAGATGGCCCCGAGTGTTCTTAGGGAAGCGCGAAATAGGAATCCCGCTGTAGTACGCGCCCCGTACTTAACCCGTTTCTACGGTGGTGACAATAGGTTGTGTCGGTGTGTCGTTGAGCCAACGCTAAATGCACGACCACCGACACAAATCATGACTTGGGTTTCGCTACATTCAGCCAAGGACATAAGTGCCATATTGCAGTGCATGCAACTTTCAACTAATGCGAAAGTTATTAATTACTGTAAATAAGAAATTGTTTAGCATCAGTCGAGACGAAAAATTTATAGGCTGTCTAAAGGATAGACTTGTTATATTCATGGCTAGAAATTAGAGCACAACTTATTTCCTCCGTTTGTTCACTCAGAAACTTCTGCGTTGCACGAAAATTCCGGCTGCTCTGAGACAAAATATTAGTCTCTATTTCCATGAGTGTGTATTTCTGTGTACTTAAATCATTGTCATGTAATAAATTTAAAAAGTAATGTTTGGCAATTTCGAATTGTTAAGTGCCAAATCAAATACCAATATTATTGCAGCAACTATTTGATTTGTATGGAACTTTTCCAATATTCGCACAACACTAACGATATCTCTTCCTCTAACCTCGGTCTTGGTGTTTTCTCCCGAGCTTTTCAAGCGAAGCTTTCTTTGCCTACCCGCCCGGGTTTGGCGCGTACCTGCTGGCTGAGCGGCTCAGCATCTCGGCTGATATATTTCTGGATATCTGCACAAAGGTTAAATGAGCACAGAATAAAAGTACTGGCCAACGGGCTTATGTAAAGTGCAAGTATGCGCACCTCTGTTCTGAACAACAACAACAACAACAACCATAATAGTCCTGCATAAAACTTGAACGTATGATGTCTGCGCACTGGTTTTTTCCAAGCCGCACAAAACTGCCAATAGAATGGTGAGTTATATAGTCAGGAAGTACCGCAAACAAGATATGGGAACATGCATTACAAAAACAGCCTGTATAAGCTTGGTTTGGTTTGGTACCCACTGCGGTAGATCGGCCATGAGTCGGGCGACAGTAGGTAAAAGGGGAGAAATGCTTAAATAAACTTTTATAAACAGGGATAAGGTGCCTCAGAAAGGCTGGCCAACGTTTCGATAGGAAGACCTATCTTCGTCAAAGGAGGCCTCGTCATCCTCGGCATGTTAGTTCGTCACGTGTGGTTGTTGTCGGTGGCGGCTGGTTGTAAAGAGGGAGACTTCAAAGAAAATAAGCGCTGTCGCCTGACGTCTGTAAGCGTGGTTCCCAAGACGAGGGGACAAGAGCGGGAGAGTAGGAATGCGGGGATAAAAGAAAAGAAGGCTGGAACACCGAAAAATAAGAAACAACAAGAAAAGAAAAGGAGAGGCATGGGGGGGTGGGGGTGTTGGGGAAGCGAGCGCTTAGGAAGCATTCATGGGTGTCGTTGGCGGCGTGTTTTTGTGGCTTTAGAAGGGCTGGTCCGGCGGTCAGTGCGCGAGTAACAAAAAAGACCCAAAAAGACAGAGTGACTTTAGTAGCGTAGAGTGAAAGAGCGGCAGGAACTGTCCTCCGGCAGGAACTGCGCATTTCTCGACCGGGCGCAAGGGGAACAGACTATCGCGGTACAATCTCGCGCGCTCTATATGTAAGGAAGCGGGGGAGGGGGCAGCGCGAGAGGGAGAGGAGCGGCTTCGACTGCGCAAACAAGTGCGTACCAGTGCGTACTTAGGACAGCCGCGCGCTATCGCCCGCCCCGCATCCAGAAAGAGATCTGCAGATGCTCATGTATGAGCATATATAAGAGCGGCTGCAACACAGCCCGCACAAAGGTAACCTTTGTGCGGGCTGTGTTGCAGCCGCTCTTGCGTTGAAGCAATATTTTGGCACGAAGGTCACTTCGCTCGCTACTGCTGCCGCGCTTGCGCCCACCAGCGCTTTGACGGCAGCGTCCGCGCTCATCGAGTGTCATTTGTTCATGTTTGCTTGTGTGCGCTGACACCATGCTTGTCAAACACTAATGTTTCCAAGTTTATACGGCCGATAAAACTACTAGCCTACTAATCGATGTTTCACCCTTCGGGCAAAACTCACTTTTTTTCTTGAACCTCCTTGGTGAAAACCGACGAAGACAAGTCCTTGTCTTGTGCGCTAGATCCAGTAATGGAATACCAAGATGGGCAAACTTACGTTATTTTAAGTTTCAGTAGGCCGTATTTTACACTTGCGTTATGACCACAATGTTTTCAACATCACCCGGGTAAAATACATGTGTTCTCTAATGTTGCAGCACAAATTCTTTTTCTATTTTTTTTTATTTTGGGTGCTGTATTTACCAATGTTACCATAAAAAATAGATAAGTGGTAGATAAGTGGTTATAGATAAGTGATATTTACGGCAAAAGCTTTCCGTATAGGCAGTGGTATCGCGAAACACCATTAGTGCTTCATGCTGGCTGCGCTTCAAGATGTTTTATACCTCTAGTTTGTGTAATGTCAAACGCTGACTTTGACTTAGGTCAACTCAAGTCGATCCAGACCGCACGACAATCCGATTAGGGGCCCTGTAAGCGCTGTGAATTCGTATTGTGAAAGTCTGAGACGACAGATGTTGCGCTAGAATACGATGCAGTGCCCTCGCCTTGGGTGTTTGCGGATGTGTTTGTCTGTCTGTACCTGTCACCGTTGCGTAGTGAAATGTGCCGTGGTCTGACCTTGCGACGGTAGCAGCAACAACGACGATCGCAGCTGTCCGGGGCCACTGCGACGGCATGTCCCAAGAGCTACCGTTTCAAGAGTGGACCAACAGTGGTGCGCCGACCACGGACTCGACGTTCCGACGCGATGGCCCCGCTCCCAACAAGAGCGAAGCGGCCAAGCTACTCGAGTTGTCGTCGGAAAGTGAATCCGAACCGGAACCGCTTCAGCTTGTGCCGCCCAAGCGCAAAGTGCGCTTCCGAAAGTAAGTCGATCGGAGCGGGCGCTTCTAGAAAGAGTAGAAGTTCACACACGCTGCTGGTGCGTCGTGTAAATCTCAAGGTGTTGCGGGGTTATTTGCTGCGATGTATAAATACTGACCTTCCGGAGTTAAAAGGCCTGGCATAGGTTCTCGTCACGGGCTTGATAAGCCTGACTCAAAAGTCGTTTGCTATCTGTGTACATAGAACTGCTCGTATTGCTTTATCATCGGCTCGAATCGTAGTTGTCATCACCTTGGTTGTCTGGCACCCGTTGCGGCGAGCCATTCCTCTATGTGCAACAACTCGTGCCTCAGGTCTGATCGCCACAAACTTAGTTTCGAAGATTGACCAATTCCCTCCTAGCATTTCTGAAAGAAAGAACTCTGAAGCCTAAGGCTTCTCCGTTCGAACAATTTGGCCCACTCGTTGTTTAGGATTCGCTGGGCACCTCCAACTGATTTTTTTGTTGTTGTCAGAAAAATATGTTATCACAGTCCTGTTCTGCAACCTATGCGGCCTTCGGGAATTAGTAGAGCCTTATCGCCTCTCCAATGAAATAGGGCAGGACTGTTGTTGTCTTGTGACAACAATACGCCCTTACGATGAGGCTGTACCTTTGAGATAAACTGAAAGGAGGTGCCCAACATTCACAAAGCTTGTCACGGGGAGCAAGAGGTGAAAATTTCGTGAATGCATGGGAAGACTTATGCGACGTGTACACGCTGAAGCAGCTTTAGAAAACATTACCTTCCAGGACGAACAAAAGCTAATGGACAACCTTTGTCAGAAACATTCCAGCACAGAGCTTGTAAAAAAGTCATTCATTCGACTTGCAAACTAATGAACCTGGATCCTGTCATAGTAGTCCCTGTGGCCATCGGCACACAGGTGTCCTCATTTCTGAAGATCATAGAAGCAAGAATATTAAGCTTCATCTGGAGTGCTCGTCAACTCATTAGGGGCAGCAGCTTAGGTTGCTGCCACATCTTCATGACATTTCCATTTCAGTGGCAGTCTCACACAATGAAAAAGAAAAGAAATCGCACAACGGCAGGTTGGGTGAATGTTAGGGACATGGCAGAGCAAGAACATGATGCTTGGCCAGGTATTCTTGGACTGATACAGAAGTGTGAGGTCTTGCATTGTCATGCAGCAAGAACTGTCCAAGTGATGATAAATCAAGATGCCAATGCGAAATTGGGCTGTAGTACAATTTTAGCTCGTCAAAGTAGAAATCTTGGTTCATTGTTTCTCCTTCAAAGAGCTATTCAAGGGGCACTAAGCCTCTAGCATTAAAAAAAAAAATGAGATCAAAGTTTCCTCTCGTTTTCAGTGATTGTCGTTTCACCCTTTTTAGAGGTAGTAGAGCCGTAAACTCACCATTTGACACTTTGTCACTCTGTTTGGGGGTCATAATGAGAACTTATTCTTGAATTACCAATTTTGAAGGCAGTTTCACTCACGAGAATCAACACTAGACGCATGCACATAAGGGTCTGACAAATACAAGAAAGCAGTTCATTGGCTCTCTTGGGCTGAGTCTGGCAAAATCTCTCGGAAGAGAAACTATTGCCAAAAATGATCGCCTGAAAATACAACCCGTGGTAGTATTGGATTTCATCTCCAGCAGTAGTGCTAACCTAAGTGCGGGATCACTTCTGATGCTTCCCAAAAGTTTAGCAGCGATCGTTTGTCCGATTCCAATCTGTTCATTTGTCAGTGTGTGAGAGATGTTTTTCTCATTCAGTATTCATTTTCCTAAACCACTGTGTAAGATCTTGTGGCGCGCATCCCTGTTCAATTTTCGATCTTATATCATGTGCACGGTAACTTGCTGATTTTCATGCAGTAGCTGACTCACACATTTTACATTTACAGTGGTATGTAACGTTCACGGCTGCTGACTCCGGGATCGTTTTGCACTGAATTTCTGCTGTTAGAAACCTTCGGTACCATTCAAAGCCATTACTTCTCAGTGGTGCTTCACGAACATACACTTTCCGAACCATGTTCCATGCCTAACAAGGGGTAATATCTAGCCTAACGCATAACTTAATGTTTATATCTGCTCAGAATTTACATCCATCATGTCACTCCTGTAATGCTCAGCTAAATTTGCCAAGCCAAACAACACATCTCTAAACACAGCCCTGCTGCCTAGGGAGTTTATGTGGAAACTCTTTCAAGGTCATGTTTTCTCTGAGCACATACAAAGGAACTCAATAATAACCATTCCTGGACTTATGTATCAAAGCAAGGGAAATACAAAATCTGTCCTGTAGCATATGAGACCGACTCAGAAAGCTCCCCTTTGTGCGCTTCATTTGCCGAGTTCCATGTAGGGCAGTGACACGTCTTTCATACTTTTTTTTCACTTTAATTACCTCTTACTGCAGTGCATGGGCTCTTGCACATGGTTACTCTGAGAAAAGGTTTGTTGATATTGCATACATTGTCTCGCTACTTTCATGCTTTGAACTTTTTAACCCTTTACAACAGGGTCAGTGCACTTCATAAGTGACTCCATCATCATCAGCAGCAGCAGCCTGGTTACGCCCACTGTAGGGCAAAGGCTTCTTCCATACTTCTCCAACAACCCCGGTCATGTACTAATTGTGGCCATGCCGTGCCTGCAAACTTCTTAATCTCATCCGCCCACCTAACTTTCTGCCGCCCTCTGCTACGCTTCCCTTCCCTTGGAATCCATTCCGTAGCCCTTAATGACCATCGGTTATCTTCCCTCCTCATTACATGTCCTGCCCATGCCCATTTCTTTTTCTTGATTTCAACTAAGATGTCATTAACTTGCGTTTGTTCCCTCACCCAATCTGCTCTTTTCTCCATACTGCCACAATATTTCTTCTTGTGCTTGCTTGCAAATACTGCTAGCCATAAACTTTCCATGAAGCGTGCTTCTGTGAAAGTGGTTTGGTGTCATAAATGCCATCATATATTTTATTTATGTTTCGGGATCGTTGACTAAAAACTTAAATTGATTCTTAAATGTCAGTCAAGTCCTGGCTAAGTCATTGACTGCAATTCATCGCAGGAAGCACAAACCAGCGCAGGACATGCGAAGTGGAGGTAAGCACTGTCGGAAAGGTTTATTCAAAAAGTAGGCAGTTTAATCCTTTGACTGCCGCCCCCAAGTATGCTCGTTTTGTCTTTTCACTGCATTCCCTGCCTCTCAAGAAGCAACTCATGTAAAACTGAACATAGTGTGCCTGTTGTACAGTCTATAGAGAGGTCGTAAAAATACCTAATACTTGTCAGTCATATTTGCAATAGCAGGTGGAGCAAATGTCTCGGTGCTCTGTTGCCCTGTCTCAACGGAACAGCCATGGCAAACCAGGTTGGCAGGTCCTTCTGCACTTTGACAGACGAAGGGATTTGTAAACTGTTGGCAAATTCTGTGGCGCAAAAAAGCGACCATGAAGAAGCAGTTTATGTGTAGCACAAAACGTCCACAAACCAAGCACGGGAAAAAATCCGGCAGTCAAAGGGTTAAATGAAACCTTGAAATCATGAACTATAAAAAAATAAAGAGCAAAGGAGAAACAAGAGTAAGACATGATACTAAAACAAGCAAAAGTACAGTTCAGGTGCTATAGTTTCCTTACACGTATGTAATGAACTAAGTCTGAAACTTCATTGGGTGTGCTTTATTTCGGTGAATACTCTGCTGTAATGAAATAGAAAGATATGAAGACTGAGATAACATTGGTTATAGTGAAGCAAATATTTGTTCACTCAGCAGCTAGAAGTATGTATTCTGGTGGCAAGACTCCGAAATACTGAGCAAAAGTAACATGAAGTGAGACATTCTAGACTTGCATGTGCATTTTAGCCAGTAGCTTGACATGGCTGGCCTGCAGCTGGAAAGCCAACATGCCGATCCCGCCGCATGATTGCACTGATCACATCGCTACATGTTCAGAACAATGCAAAACGTGTTTGCTATTTAATGTTATTCATGGGGCACACATCGGCCTGGAAAGCTGCCAACGTCCCATCGAAATTTACAGGAGACCTTTTGCTGGCCTGTCAGAGGCATCACAAACACTTGCATTTCTGTACACAATTTTCCGATTATGACATTTTTTTCAATGATGTCACTGGGTACAATTGTGGTGATTATGAGATATAATAATATTTATTTGTTTGTTTATTTATTTATTTGTCCAGCTTTTATATAGATGTACCTACTTTGTGGCTGTTTTATCATCTCTTGAAGTGCATGATGTATATAGGTGTGTTGTTTGTGCAGTGTGCCTTATGTTTTAAAGCTTTTTATCTTTTATTACGGCTATAGGAGCCTTGGTGGGACTGACAGTTTTAATAAATAAAATGAAGTCATTCAGGTTATGGTACGTACAGGTGCAAGTAATACTTGATTTTTACGTAGTGAGGATTGTAGGACAGTTTGTCTGCTATACCCTTGTACTGAAGTTTCATAGTTAAGCTTACTTATTTGTTGTACCTGCTGACAGTATTGGCAATAGAATGGGATGTGGGCTTGTAAGTACAAAATTAATGAACTGATAGCAGTTATTATATTTACGTACTTGGAATGTGTTTCCGATTAATTCATCTCGTAAAGCTACATTTACTTGCACTGATAACATATCTATTGGCGATTCCAGATTTATTCTGGATCGCCTCACATTTTTAGCGTCGTGGTAGTTTTTTTAGAGAGCTGGCATTGTACGTGAAGTTTGGCGGAATGGTGCCTCGCCCACACATCACAAGGCTCATTGAAGTTAGAGGAAGGAAGCCAAAATTTTTTTTGATGTTGTCTTGTTACCAATGTGCAGTATTGGCCAAGCTTAACCCGCAGTGGATCTTATGTACTTGCAAGGGCAATTAATAGTGAAAGGACTGAATAATACTTGTAGTAGAACAGGCTGGTTCCCAGGCACCACTAGAGTCAGGAACCATGCTATAGTCAAGTCACGATGCAGCTACATCGCCGTCCAACTAAAAAAGAAGTTATGTACGTGCACTAGCCAATTATGTTTGCTCATTTCCACAACAGCATAGCAAAGGCAAACTGTCTTCAGCATTGGTGTCTTACTAAAACTTTTTCTGAAATGGATGCAGAAAGTGCAGGCATACTGTGATTGTGTAGATGGAACTTCTACTGAATTTTTAGGTTGGTGGTCGAATACATGTTCTGTGCCTTTACCTTCAAAAGGAGCAACATAAAGCTTTAGATTTCCTTTTCTCATTCCTTCGAAGCATTGGCTGATATGACAAGCTTAAGCTCATTTACATTCACACGATCACCTTTGCCTCAT
This sequence comes from Dermacentor albipictus, assembly GCF_038994185.2. NCBI lineage: Eukaryota > Metazoa > Arthropoda > Arachnida > Ixodida > Ixodidae > Dermacentor > Dermacentor albipictus. Next base: position 106,462,126 of record NC_091829.1, read on the forward strand.
CTGTATGTACAGTGACCTGTGTTATCCGCTTAACAACTTTTAAAAAAAGATTTTGTGCTTAGTGCTCCTTCATTCTTGCCCAAATTTCGCAGCAAGATTGCATCTTATGGTCTGGTTCATTCAGCATAACACTTAGCACATTTACTTGCCTGGTTCGTTCTGAAAAAAAAAATGATATTTCTTTTTTTGTCTTTATCCCAGCCTCTCGCTGTAAAAGATGTCCAAAACAGGGCAGCTATGAGTCATTTGGTCGCTTCTGTTGTCTGCTACACGGCAAAGCATAGTTTGCTGCTGCTTTGTGAATGCTACCAGTCTGAGCTACCGTCTGGGACATAGAACAGGGAGAGAGAGAGAGACATCTTTATTTATCCCATCTTAAAGGGAAAGAGGCTGCGAGAAGAAGGCGAGGGAGGTTATCCTACTCGTGGTAGGCCTCCTCTACCACCTCAGGATAGCTTCCTGAAGTTTGGGGTTGTAGCTGCGCACGGCAGCCTCCCACAGCTCCCTACTACTTAAAACTCTGCAAAGGTTAGGGGGAGGGGAGCGGTTCTTGCCTTGCCACATAATGTGGTAAAGGTCCGCTCTGCTAGCAGGACAAAACTTGCAGGCTGAGGTAGGGTATGTTCCCCTACCTGCCAGACGTAAGGCAGGAGATAGAAAAGTGCGAGTCCGTAGTTTACGTCATAGTACCTTGTGTATGTGTGACGACTGAATCATTAAAGGAAAGCGGGTTAGGCGACCTAGGCAGTAATGCCCGCAAATTTCGTGGTATGTAAGTAATCCGTCTTTGGAGGTGAATGCTGGAGGGAGATTATTGGCGCCTGAACCATCCCCCAATCTAGCCTGTACTCGATTCGTGAAAGCTCGAGCACTTAGCTGGGCCGCTTCATTGCTGTTTAGGCCTGCGTAAGCAGCTATCCGGATTAAACTCAGTATAGTTGGGCTGGCGGATTATGAGATATAATGGCTAGGGCTGTCCTCCAAACCGTAGCAGCTCCGAAGCTGTGTATGGCAGTTTTTGAGTCACTTACTATAACAGAGTAATTACGTATTGTTATGGCAAGTGCCACCGCTGCCTCCTCTGAAGAAGAGGCTATAATGGATGCTCCCGTCGCGACACTGCCAGTGGAGTCAACGACTGATATAGCAAATTTGTGTCCACATGGATACTCTGCGGCATCGACATAGACCGCGTCTTTGCAGTTAAATGACTTTTTTTGCAGGGTTTTAGCTCGTTGTTGCATTTATGTTCGTGAAAAATAGGGTGCATATTCTTAGGGAGAGGAGGGATATGAAAGTGCTCATGTATCGGGTGGGGACGCGGTGTACGAATATACTGAGGTGTTGACACTGCGCCCGCCGGCACGTCCATAGTATGTTCGGCCGCGGCGGAGTGCACCCTGTAGTTGTACTGCGCGATGACAGATGGCACTGCGACCAGTGGGCTCAGATCAGTGGGCTGGCGCCTTGAGATTCCACTGCCCACGCTCGATTTTCGAGTTTAGTAGCGTGAGTACAACTGAAAGCGCTAAGAAAATGGTTTACATGTAATAAAATCATGCGTGTGTCAGGCCTAATGCTTTACTGATACGAAAGTATCTGCTGTACAGCAGTTAATGATGTCATGCGGATCGCGAAGCACTTAAAGCCCATTTCCCAAGACGCGGTGTCACTTGTTGCCCGTGTCAGGCCGTGGGAATGGGCGAAGAGCACAGCAGTTTCGCATCTAAGTTCTGTAGCGCAGCAGCGTGGCAGCAGCTGAAGTGCACGGGGTTTTGGTCTCTTGGAAAACATGTTGGGCATGTCTGGCGCCGAGGGCACCGGCTGCACACAGTGGCACCGCTCGCTACTGTTGAATTGGCTCTTAACGGACAGCTGCAAGAAAGTAGGCATTGACGGGTGGTCATTCTGGCTTCCACCCAATCTTACCTTACTAAAGAAACGTTCAATTGTATCTTTATTCATCTTCCTTGTCAATACATATTTAAAATTGTAATCGTGCAGGAGAGCATTGCAAAGTTCTTTTGTGGATTTTGGTGAGACTCGAAGGTCCTCAGATGTGCTCTTGGTGAGGAACATGTCTTTTGTTATCAAGCCACACTGAAGTTCCTTCTCCCAGCATATTGAAGATGATGTTGCTTAGCCGCTGGCTCCAAGGCTATTTCCGAGTCCACAGGTGTCGCAGCGGGCAAAGAAGCTTGCAGATGCTGCGTCGCACTCTTGTCATCGACTTTCGGCCAACGTCGCTTGGGTGCTCGCCCAGGAGGTTCCCTCTTAAAAGGCTGCTTTCGAGTTCTGTTTGGCCGTGTGAGGTACTTTGGGCAATTTGGAAATAAAATGGGAACTGCATCTTTAGACAGTACAGGCCTCTTTTCGGCATTAAGCAGCACTTTTCCATTGAGCTTTGCGTAATACATCCGGTATACCACGTCCTCTGAAAAATGCTTGGCGCAGACATGGTCGGTAGGTGTCAAAGTCTGGTCTGCCCTCGGAATCGCACAAGCCACTGCTCCAAACGAACATTGTCGGACAGAGCTTTGATCAGGGGCACACGCTCCGTGCAAGTCCGGAAGCGCAAATTGCAGTTCGGGACAGAACACTTTCTTCCCATTGCAAACACGTCTCAAAAAAAAAAAAGCGCTGCTACTTTTGTTTGCACAATGCCCATCAGAGGCGAGCCTCTATGGCGAGAAAAGCCAAACACAAGGCCATCCAACACGGGAATAAAAAAAAGTATTCAAAACACCAAGGAAGTGCAGCCGCACCAGCAAAAACTGCGAGGTAGCGCAGCAGACGCGTGGCAGCTCACCACAATTTGGGATCGTAGAGTTACTTTATATGCTACCTTTGGTAGCATATACAGTAACTCTATGGGACCGCATTTCACAGCGCCCTCTACGTCGGCTGTGACGACGGCCCCTCTCCTGGCTCGCTACACCCGAACATACTGTGGCCGAGAGCGGGCGGCGCTCTCGCACGCTGGGAGGGGAGAGTTTCAACACCTCTCTGTATACTTCTTACACCGTGGGTGGGGAATATTGAGTTTCTCAATGGTCATGGGTGCGGGAGTAATACTTAGGGAGTTTAGGATGTGTCTACCAGTGTGGGTGTTTGATAAGCACTGGTATTGAGCGGTCAGGTTGGCGTCTGCGAGCTCACTAAAAGTATTCGAGGTGCCTGTAGCCAAAAGTCTCTCAGTAGAAGCTCTACTTGGCACTAAAAAGGCAAATTTGTAGAGTCTGCATATCAGTGAATTAACTTTATCATCCTCGGCCTTAATTAAGTGGAGATAGGGAAGGGAGAATGTGATTTTACTGACAGAAAACGCCTGTACCAGTCTTAGCAATTCTGCCTTGCGGAGACCTCCATGCTTATTGTACACCCTTCCTATTAGCCGTGTGGTGTAACCTATGCTGGCAGTAACTGTTTGAAGTGTATACGTATTAAGTCGGTTAGATTGAATGGACATGCCAAGTACACGGATTTTGTCTACTACGGGAACTTGCTTCCCCTTAATGTTAATCTGAATGTGGGGTGTAGCCCGTTTATTTGCGGATAAAAGTAACAGCTCAGATTTGGCGGGCGAGCGTTTGAGGTTCATGAACCCAGCTCTCGTAGCCACTGCATCTGCAGCCTCTTCTAAAGTATCTTGAATGTAGCCATCCGAGCCACCCCTAATCCATGGGGTAATGTTATCTGCATATAAAGAATGTTGCAGATCCATATTTGTGCCAGCTTCCCAGCAATAGACCTCATAGCTAGGTTAAATAGAAACGACGCGAGCGCAGATCCCTGAGGAGTGCCAAAGCTACCTATGGTGATTGGGGGAGAAGTTTGATCATTGAGACTAATGACAGCTGTACGATTGGTAAGAAATTCGCTGATGTAGTCATGCATTTTTCTACCATAGTTACCATAACAACATTCAATTCATGTAAGATAGATCCATGATCTATATTTTTGAATGCACCGCAAAGGTCGAGTCCTAAGATGGCTTGAGTGTCTTTACTAAATGTAGGAGTAAGAAGGTCATGCTTGAGCCTTAGCATGGCATCCTGGCAAGAAAGCGACTGGCGAAAGCCAATCATCTCTGGCAGGAATAACTGATTGTCTTCTGCGTATTTATTGAAGCGATTAAGCATAGCATGTTCGAGCGTTTTGCCCAAGCATGACGTGAAGGAAATAGGTCTAAGATTAGCTATGTCAGAGGATTTATCGGGTTTGGGAATAAAGATTACTTTAGCAGTTTTCCATGCATTCGGAAGAGAGCTGTTACCGAAGCAATGATCATAGCATTCTGTGAGGGCAGCGATAGATTTGTTGTCCAGGTTTTGGAGTAATTTATTATTTACATTATCTATACCCGGAGCTGATGTAGTTTTAAGGGAAGCTAATCCATGTCGAACTTCTGTCTCCACTATTGGGTTGTCGAAAAGTTCATCAACCTCGCCTGTATAATCTGAATTCTCATGAGTTGTGGTAGGAGGGAGGTGTAATCGTGCAAGCTCCTGAAAAGGTAGAGAATATTATCCTTGTGTTTGTGCAATAATTGAGTGATGTAGTGACTATGTTGCGCGCGCGAGGCCGAGGGATCAAGCAAATGTCTCAGCAGTTGCCAAGTCTTCTTACTACTTAGATTACCATGCATGCTCCCACGTACTTGGCCCCATTGTTGATTAACTAGTTGGGTTGCATATGCTTGGATGTTGTCATCAAGTCTAGCTATACGAATGCGAAGCCTGCAGTTATGGCGGCATCTTTTCCACGCCTTTAATAGTGATTGCTTCGCTTGCCACATGTGTAGTAGTTTGGCATCAGCTGTTCGAAAAGGAACATCAGGTGGCATAGTTGTAGTGTGATTGTCAACGCCCGTTTGGAGTTTACTAGTCAATTGCTGTAGATCAAGTATCGAATTGGGAGCATCATTTGCCCGAATTTTCCGAAATTTGTCCCAATCCAAAAGTTTCGGAGGCAGAGTAGGAAAGGGCTTGTGAGAGAAAGTAACAGGAATCTGAATGACGTAGTGATCACTACCAAAATTGATTTGAAGGTTTTTCCATTTAGTTAAGTTAACCCAAGAGGTGAGGGTGAGATCTGGTGATGTATCTTTGGAGGCACTATTTCCTAAGCGAGTTTGTGTGTCGAAGTCATTGTGGAGGGTGAGTTGATGATCCTAAATGTGAGTCCATAAAGCTCGTCCTTTAAGTGTGGAAGTAGCATGACCCCATTGCCAATTTGGAGAATTAAAATCGCCAACAATGAGGAGTGGGTTTCTCCAAGCTTCCTGTTTAGCATGAGCAAAAACGGTAGTAAAACGGTGGTGTTTAGAGCTGGAACTGCTGTAAACATTAAGGATGTAAATAGGAGCCAACCTGGTCTTTTTAGGAAGTATTTCTACGAAGTCGTGATCAATGTCGATACCCTCAAAATAAGAGCAAGTAACAGTCAAATGCTTTTGTGCTAGGATCGCAGTATTGGGACGTTCGCGTCTTTTGCATTGGAATGTGTTGTATCCGGGGAATTTAACGTAACCATTCGTTTCTTGTAAAGCAATGACTGCGGGCGGTTGCGTGAGATTGGCTATGTATTGTTGCAGACTGACCTTCTTTTTCGAAAACCCCCGACAGTTCCAATGCCACACAACTAAGTTGGAGCGCTTAGGGGACACTGCCGTGCAGTCAATCGAGTCCTTCGATAATTTGATTGAATCGCTCATCAATTTGGGTAAGTCGCGCGTCATCCTGACTAAATTTAGCATATATATGGGTGCTGAGGCTATGAATGTTAGTACGTTGTGAGGGACTCAAGCTTGGCTTCTATGTTTTTCAAGGCGTTCAAAGCGATTGTGAGAGTTTCTAATGTGTGCGGCGATTTCACGACTTAGCTTATCGTGTTCCTCCCAAGTATCTCTCCCATCATCAATAGATTTGTGCTGCATGGCAGTTATGGTAGTGGGAGGAGAAGTGTCCATGGTTAGAGTATGATCTGACAGGGGGAGGAGTTACAGCTGGTTGTTCATCAGTAAAGGGTTGAGATCGGGTGGTAGTAGCTGTACATGGAGAACGGGTTTGGAGGTCGAGAGTTTGTTTACGCAGAAGCCGATTTTTTTTCCTGAAACTGCTGTAGGAGGGCGTAGATGGGGGCATCAGGTTGCTTAGGTTTAGGTGAGCTGTGGGAAGCTACCGATGCCCAGCTTACCTGAGGAAAGCTTGATTTGTTGTTAGATGGAGCAGCGGATAGAAGAGGCCAATCTTCATCTTGTTTTTTCTTAGGAAGAGGTCCCTGCTTCTTAGGTGAAGAAAAAGACTTGGTCTTGGATTGAGGAGAAGTCTTGTCAGTCTTGGGGAGTGAGATTTTAGGCTTATATCATAGTGCACATTGAATGGATCCAGTCTCATGACTTCCACTACATAGTACACACTTGGGAATGCACACATGATCATTCGGAGGATTCACAGTTCCGCATTTATGGCAAGTATCCTCAGTGTGCGTAGGACAGATGTCCGATCTATGTCCAACTTTCCAACAGCATGTGCAGGCCTCCATTCTTTTTCGAAAAGGCTTGCACCAGAGCATCGCCGTTTCATATTTGACCCAAAAAGGAACTTTCATTCCCAAGAAAGTCGCGAGGACTGCATCGGAAGTTTTTCCCATTCGCTTGGCTTCTGAAAAGTGCATTTGTGGCTTGCACTCACAAAGCATGGGTAGAATGTCTTTTTCGTAGATAACCTCTCCCAGGCATACTCTGTCGATGTAGATAATGCCTTTGCATGTCTCGGAGTTTGGAACGCTGTAGGAGGTCACTTCGTGCTCTTGGCCGTCGGCCATGAGCGACTTGATGGCGAGATATTTCTTCAAGTGATCGCAGCTTTCCATGCTGAGGGTAACTACGTTGGTGGTGACGTTGATGGTAACTACATCTTGACGCAGCTCCGCAGGGGCTGGAAAGCCGGCTGCCGTAGAGAGAAGCTTTGTGAGTTGGAAGTGGCTGAAGCAAAAGGCATTGAAACCTCCGCGAATGCGAAAAATAGCCTTGTATGAGCCTTCGGCTAACTTGGGAGGCCTCAGTTTGTTATTCCTGGAGATCATCTGTTTCCATACAGCAGCCTTGGCCGTGGCAGTGATGGCGTCCTTGCAGAGTGAGTCTTGATATGCGGCGTCGTATGTGTGCATTTGTCACCGCTTGAGCATCTCTTCCGGGGGAAGATCTTCCCCTTCTGCTACCTCAACCTGGTTCATGATGCCCACACAAGGCGTGTCAACGCCTACGGCGTCGGAGAGCCACCAAGCTCTTGTAAGCGAGGAACCACAAAAGTCACAATGAAAGGCGTTCTAATGCACTGACCTCTCCAAAAATAGTCTCCGAACGTCGCGGAAATCTTCACACGTGTCGGGTGAGAGACCCACTAGGATATAACAAAAATAACGAGCATTAAACCCAAGAACTCACGGAGCCGATGAGACACGTCCACACACAGCAACGCCGCATTGCGTTCCCCCCCTATAACAGGGAACTTTCACTATGTTGTCAACACCAACACTGAACTTTCTCTGCTTCTACTAATCTTTCCCTCCCCTTCCCCCCTGCAGGGCAGTCAACTGAGGCCAGTCATGGTCAACCTCCTTGCCCTTCATTTGTCCTTCTGTTTCTCTCTTAATCCTTTCAAGTAAATTCATCTGGCGGCTGATGCACACCTTTGGCTGTGCTCAAGATAACGCATGAACCTGAAACATCTGTAGATGGATTGCACCAACGACTCCAGAAGTTGGATAAACTAAAATTTTATGGTTGGTCTTGATTTTATTTGACAGATGGCGTAACAAAGTTTACCCCCTATCGGTGTTGTTCACATCTCTCGTTTTCTGACTTGGTTGAACAGAAAGTCCATGCGTTTATTAACAATGCAGAAATTTAAGAGCTCCTTTTGAACGCCGATTCACAGGCCTTTGATGTTGATTATGAGGTTATTAGGTGACAAGGACAGCAATGAAAGACCATGTTCCCTGTGGAACACTATGTGATAAAAATCATTTAGAAACATATGTATGTTTTTTTTTTTTTTTTTCAGGTTTAAGTCTTTAAAAACTTGAGCAACATATCGCCAATAAAAAGCAGTTGAAATTAATGTGTGCTTATGTGTTACTTTCACGGAAGTTGAATTCATTGCATTTCAGAAAGACACCTGGTACCCAAATGGTTAATAGGCATTCTAATTGTATGTGTGTACTAAAAAACTTCACCTGCTCTGTGCTTCAGGCATGAAAGCAGCTCTCATTGACTCATGGGGTCACGATCTGTGCAGGCGGCTTCGTGGCGCCCGCGGCCTAGTGCTTACTGGTGGCCCGCACTCTGGCAGTGCGTGCTGTGGGGGCAGCAGTGAAGGATGCTTATCGCTGGCCAAAGTTTTAGGCTTTCTGCTCGGGGTGGCCATCTTGGTGGCCCAGGCCTGGTTCCTGCTGAGCGTGCGCTCCCGCCTCGACCATCTGTACACAATCTACCGACAAAATAGTAAGTGTCCACGCTCAGGTCCCTCTGGTGACGGTTTTCCAACAGGCAAGCAGCTGTGCTCCAAAAGCTCTCTCGCGTGTGTATGTAACTTAAGTAGGGCTGACACGTATAATTTGAATTTGTAGAAACTACTGTACACTTCCCACGCATAAAAGGAGAACATCCAGCAAGTGTGAAGGTTGGGAAGCACTTACGTTTTAATGCAATACTGAAGTTGGTCTCAAAATGCCATAACTTGGCATTACGAAATTATTCGGCATCATGACACAGCGCAAAATTTTCTGGTGTCATGTTCGAATACGGCTAGGTGTGATGACATTGCTTATAAAGAGTACTCAAGAGTGCTGTGCACATTTTTTCTAGCTGTGCTTCCTTGTGTCAGCATACCAGCAGCAATTTCTGGAACCGAGTGAGCAAGTGTATTGCAACAACATGACCCGTCCACCTGCTTGGTACCAAACGGAAACTACTTTGTAGAAAGAAGTCTTGCAGTAAATTGTTCATGCGAAGCATTCTTCTCCGTCAACCCACTTTTTGTTGTGTGTCTAGTATCTGGTCTCTTTCGTGAAGCAGCAAGTAAAAAGAAAGAGACTGCAGTTTGGATAGGCTTCTGCCAAATAAAAGTTGAAGGCTTTGTGCACTGAAGTAAAGGGCGTAGAAGTGCATAATTAACTGTGACATCAATGCTCCTCTTGAGAACCTGCTTTGCATCAAAGGCTGGGCATCCCTTGCTTTGCTCTAGATTTGAGCTCACACTTGTAGTAATACAAGGGTCCACTCAAGTGCAGTCCTGCTCTACTCGGGTTGCTGCCAGAATGCTCTACTTATGCAAGTTGCACTCACTTTGCCGTAGTCACCTGCAAATTTCTAGAGATGCCACTGGCTCTGTGGTATATATATATATATATATATATATATATATATATATATTGTGAGCATCATTCATACGCTTCATATTCTCACCTGTACATACTCATCATCACCGTTTTGGGGCCTGGTGGTGGGGCTCTGTCTCGAGAGAATAAAGAAGAGACTGGCTGCCTAAACCTCGTCTCACAATATATATATGTATATATATATATATATATATATATATATATATATATATATATATATATATGTATATATATATATATATATATATATATATATATATATATATATATATATATATATATATATATATATATATATATATTACACGTAGACAGATCGCAAGAGCTGTAACACCTATATGATTCGTAACCATTTTCTACTAAACCAAGCATGCTTCGAATTATGTAGATGTCAACTGGAGTTGAGTATGCTTAATATTTTCGGATTCATGATTTAATGCAATAAAGTGAGAAGTTGCATACGTCATCTCGGTACTCCTCTAAAGTGACAGGGAAAATACACGCTGAATCTATCTAACATGGATTGATTACCCATCTATAAACCTCACAACTTTTGCTTTATGCAAAAAACAACTTGGTTACAACAGAAATCATAACTGAACATGGCCATGCTATTCCTTCATGATTCAAATCACCTCCCAATCAAACGGACTATTTTGAGCAGCTGTGCTAGTAATCTCAAAGGTCATGCTCTGGTGAGCAGTACTTCCTGCTTTGTTAGGAGGCCCCTACATAGGGTATGCCACGCCTATGTAGAAAGTGCCAGTAGGCCAAATAAAGAGGTGGCGCTATTGAGTTTTTCTGTAGTAAGAGGGCAATGAAGGTTACAAGCTGCATTTCTTTCCATTGCTTAAATGCACCATACAATGTTGAATTAAATTGTGAATGGTGGAATACAATTTGTCAGTCATAAGTAGCACATACTACAACATGAGAGATTGTACTGCGCATTCACAGAGTTAAAGACTGATCCTATCTTACATTTACATCATTTTTTTAACATGGAACAGATCATGTCTAACATGCTCAATTGTCTGTAAATGTGATGATTTGGATATCTTGGAGCACTAATCTATCTCTTTAGAGTGACTTTATATTTCCATCAGGGTCCCTTCAATTTGTTCAAACAAGACTTCTGGATTTTGATTATTTACTGGGCTTATAGGAACAAATTTGCTGTGCTTGACACCAGTTTAACTGCCACCTCATTCACAGCAAATCAATAGCCCAATCAGTCAATTTTATTGCAAAAAATAAGGAAGGGGATCACAGGGGGTTTTATATTTCTTATTCATTTAGGAACACTGTAGCCCTCACTTGAGGGTCATTACAGGAGAAGAATTGTCAGATAAAAAGATCAATTTCGGCACCGGCAATACAGCATTATGCAGCATTGTCAAACACAAATTACAAGGAGGATGAACAAGTATACACGTGCAAGGTCCTTTAAAAATGCAAGAACAGTAAGCATAATCAATTTTCAATTATCCCTTTGCCTGTAATACAATTCTAGTTGAGTATAAGATTCTTTAACATTTTGTGCTGTTACAGTGCAGTCCGGAAGGCCATTCCATATATTAATACACGAAGGAAAGAACGAGTATTGAAAACCATCAAGGCTTGTTTTATAAGGCTGTATACTAGCACTGTAGTTTAAACGCGCATTGTGTTTTAGAGGGGGGGCAAATGCATGTTTGTTTGTTTATTCATATTTGATTTCTGGTTATCTGGAAAAACAATTGCATTCGTTGTTTTTCTCGTGTTTCTAGCAGTTGCAAGTCTCAAGATTTCAAAATGTGTGTTACAGAATCGGCTCTTTGATAACGCAACCAAACAAAACGCACAGTGGCTCTCTGAATTTTTTCGAGTTTATCTCGCAAGTACAGTTGGTCAGGGCTCCAAACTGGGGAGGAGTACTCCAAAACCAGGCGAACAAGTGTTTTGTATGCAATTAGCTTCAAATGTGTTGGTGCATGCTGCAACATTTTTCTCAAAAAGAACAGTTTCCTGTAAGCCCTAGCGCAGACCTCCTCCACCGGGAGGCACCAGCACAAGTCGTGATGAATGATCACCCCTAAGTACCTAAAGCTACGTACATTCAACAAAGAGTTTTCACCAATTTTATAGTCAAAGGAAGGCACAGTTTTCTTCATTGTTATATGAGCAAATGTCGGTTTTGAATAATTTATTTCCATTCCCCATTTTATGCACCAGTCATGTAAACCTTGGAGGCATCGATTAATTTTCCTTTGATTGGTTTTATCTGCCACTGTAGAATAAAGCAAACAATCATTGGCAAAAAAGTTTTATTTTAGCAGGTGATTCCAGAACACTGGAAATACCGTATTTGCTCGCTTAATGATCACACTTTTTTGTCAAAAAAATTTATGCAGATTGAGGGGCGCGATCATTATGCAGGTTAAATTTCCCACGAAAAGAAACATTTTCTTTTTTCATCCCGCATTTGTTGTTGGATGACAAGCAGGCGGCTGCCACTGTCAGTGCAGGACATCAAAACAAAAGTGGCGGCCGGAGGAGCAAACCGAACGCACCGAATGCGAATTTTTTTTTTTTATCATGAGTACATTACGCGCATCGAAACACTTTCTTCCAAATCACTAATGAATATTATCGTTAATATCGGCAAGTTTGTGACAATAATGTAGCCATGTCCACTTTGAGGGGACAGAAACAGAGATGGGTGCACTTAGCTGCCAGTGACATAGAAACACATGGTGGGCATGCTTCGGAAACTGCGGCATTTGTTTTCACTGCTATCCTAATACGGCACGTTTCCGCTGAGGGTGAGCAAATATCTTAGCTGCGTTACAAGCGTCGGCATATGAATAGGGTACACTTCTAATGTATTAGTGTAAACATGGCCACTATCGTTGCCGATTGCGATTTATTGCGTGCCCACGAGTGCAGAAGAGAAGATCCGAAAGGCGCCCTTTATGTTGTTGTTGAACAAATGCATTATGAAGCCTACAAATAATAAAGCCCAGGCAAGTTTGGTTGTTGCCTTTTTTTTTTCATGGAAGTGCAGAAAGTGATGAAAGGAATTTGTTCGCAGGCATCCAGAGCTAGATAAAAATCACGAACTGTCTCAATGAGTTGCGAAACAATGGATAATCCACTTCGGAATACATGTTGTGACGAAAAGAAAAAGTTATTGGCTTCAAGGAAAAGAATGATATGCTTTGCTACTGCATGCTGTATAAGCTTGCAAATCACAGCAGTAAGTGATATGGGACGATAGTTGCTTAATTTGACTTCGACTGCCAGATTTAAAAACCGGAATCACAACAGCGCTGCACCAATCTTGAAGTAGTGAACTGCTTTCCAAGGATTTTCTGAAGATTACTGTTGGGCAAAATGACACCCATTCAGCATATCGCCGTAAAAATTCACTTGGGATCCCGTCTGGCCCACTTGCTTTTTTGGTATCAATAATAAGCAATTGCTGAAATATGCCTGCCTGAGTGATTTCTAGTGGGCGCATTTTGCATGCGCCCAATTTACTGCGCTCATTATTTCTTTGCTCTGTTCTCGTCTTCATAAATACTGACTGGAAAGAGACATTGAAGCAGTCTGCTGTTTAAATCTTTTCCGTGATCATATGAGATCTGCTTTTTGTCTGGTGTATCGCTTCTTTTCTATGCCTTAAGGGCATCCAAAACTTTTGTGACGAAGACTTCAGGAACCCAGGAAGCGTTATGTTAAAGTACTTTTTCTTAGATTCCTGTAACGCTACCTTTAGTTGAGCATGCAAATTAGACACCTGGGCTGGGCTATTTATTTTTGCGTTTTATGTGTATTATTTCTCTAGTTATCCATGGGCTATGCTGCTTCGTTTTCTTCATGCGGGTAGGGATCAATTTATCTGCGCAATGCTTTATGATTCCCTTGAAACGTTGCCACAATTCTTCTAGAGATTCACTAGATGTCACAAGTTCGAATCCACTAAATGATAGACGGAAGTTATCTAGTATTGTTGTATCGTCTGCCCGTGCGTAGTCATTTATAAGTTTAAAAGCAAGTGATTGCCAGTGACTGAGTATATCGTTTAGTATATCGACGGATATCATTTTGTGGTCTGATATTCCTGGTTTGACTGGCACACTATTAGCAGCTATTTTGCCAGGTAGGAACACAAGGTCTAACAAGGACTTAGAATATAACGTTTCTCACGTATTTTCTTCAACAATCTGGCATAAATTATGATAAATCATAATTTCCAGTAGTTTTTCAGCACTCGAAACTTCCGTGTGTCCGGGCGAGAGAGTTTTCCAGTTTCTGTGAGGAAATTAATATCTCCCGTCATTATTACCCTTGTACTATTATTCTAATGGGTGCACAAAAAGATGTTTAATTTGTCCAGGAACTCAGGCATGGTAGCAGGGGTCCTGTATATGCCTCCCACTATGAACGCAACGCCATTTAATGCGATTTTGCATCACACTGCTTCTGAAAGACTACAGTCTATTCTTTTGGCCCTAACTGATCGTTTCACAACTACAGCTACCCAAGAAACCCAAGAAAGTGGACGGGGAAGCGGCACCGCGGTAGCTCAGTTGGTTAGAGCATCGCACGCGAAATGCGAAGGTTGTGGGATTGTTCCCCACTTGCAGCAAGTTGTTTTTTCATACACTTTCATTTCCATTAATTTATTGTTTCGTTATTTCGTTTCTTAAGCACCAGTAATTTCCCCTATGTTGTTCTTGGTGTCAATGTTTGTTGGCTTCTTATGATATGACTAATAAAATCGGGCCCTTCGGTTAACCTCCTTTCTTCTCGTTTATTACATAACTAGGGTCTCGAACCCGGAAATATTGATGCCTTCAGGTAGCATGTGTGGCTTTATTGACTTGTCGCCTTCACCCAAAAAGATCACATTCTCATGACGCCTGCGGCAGAAAGGATGTTCCACGTCCACCGCCAAGATTTGTGAGTGGAGGCTCTGGCTAACACTCCCAAGGCTCTACAAGAAAACATAAATATCCAAGAAAGTGGACGGGGAAAGTGCGCCACGGTAGCTCAATTGGTAGAGCATCGCACGTGAAATGCGAAGGTTGTGGGATCGTTCCCCACCTACGGCAAGTTGTTTTCTCATCCACTTTCATTTCCATTCATTTATCGTTTCTTTATTTCGTTTATTAAGCACAAGTAATTTCCCCTATGTTGTTCTTGGTGCCTGTTAGTTGGCTTCTTATGACTAGCCATTCACATTAACTCTTACCTGTACTGGTTAGCCAGGGAACCAGTGCATGTGTTTTTACAGAAATCGTGACATGATGCAGCGAAGAAATGTTCAAATTTTTTGTCCATGCAGGGTAGTGGCCCTGGTACTTACAGTTAGTGTGATATCAAAACAGTGTGCTTTTGCTGTCCTAAGTTGGACGTTGCTCTGGTGCTGTGGCTAAAGTTAAAACATTGTTAACAATGTATGTATCCTGCAAAAGGCAAATCCATGCTATTTTGACACTTCAGTGCTGACGCATAAGGCACTGATGCATTCATGTATCGCCTGTATGTGTGTTTCTGGTACCAGAATTTCATTTAACATATGATCTTAATGCTTGAGTGATTCCATGTTCTTAAACATCATCAAAGCTTTCGAGCTGGTTTTGGCTATCTGGCTTATTCTGAAACTGTAGAACAGGGCTACGCCCATTCTAGCTGTGCATGTCCCTTCTTCATGTGTTTTTTCTTGTGCAGCTGTCTATGCTCACATGAGCACAACTGCTTGTATTTCAGCTTACACATTGCATGACTAAGCTGGCCTATGAAAGCCATTATGCACCTGTCACTTTATAGTTTTACCATTGCCTTTTGGGAAAGAAAAATCTTGAATGAAATGAAGCTGTAATGGCATAACACAGGAAGTGGCAAGTCATGGTAGCATTATGAAGCTTTATGCATTCCTATCAGGTGCACTTTTTTTTTGTCAGAAGAAATTAAATCACCTAGGAGCATTTAGGGTGGTAAGTCTTGATTGTGTCGTGTTGTGTGCATAGAACTCCTGATTCCAGGAGCAATAATTTGTCTCTTCAAAGCTTCTGACCGATCTAGATGCAATCAGAGGCTAGCTGGGTGTCAACCACAGTTATGCATACAGTGGTCTAAGTTATTTTGACAAAAGCTGTACAGACATAAGCCTATATCACTGGATATTCCACTACACCAGCAGCAAAAACTTGCTTACAATTGCTGCGTGCATTTCAGTCGGCTGCAAGAAACTTTCCATCGTCGTTATGAAATTTGATGCAATATTACTGTTGACACATAGCATTAGGAGTAGTCAAGTGACACTACACAAAAATATGCTATTTGGACACCCTCCTTTCTGCATTCATTTAACCTTCGATTTTGGCCATCGCTTTCCATGTCACATATTTTATGTGCCACTTTGCCTTTTGCTACAGCTACTTGCAGAAACATTATCCTCTGCTTTTGAAGTGCTGCCACTTGTGTTTATTTTAACTCAAGTGAAGCATCTAGCCCCTATTTCTGATAAGAGCCAGATGTAGCATTGCTTGGAGTTCTGTGAAAGGTGCCTTCGTCACAATTCTCAATGGCACCATTGAGACCATAGAGTTTTTTATAATTACCTAGAGGTAAAACTCGTGCTGCGGTACAGGTGTAAGTATGGGAATGACAGGAATTGGTGACTCTGGGGTGGCACCTCTGACTGAAAGACAGGACATCTTGAAGGCACGTGTCTTACTAACAACGTTCCGTCTGTCACAGTGGTCCACTTTTCACTAAAGTAGCATGCAAAATGCAGTTTTTCTCTTGTCATTATGTAAAAAAACACTTGTTAATAAGTTATGAGAACTTATGCTGGTTCTGTAGAATTATATGAAAGATGAATGGTAATGGTAGGCCGTTAAATTTGAAGAAACCAATAAGGTCTGTGCTTACTGGACCTCACTTTCAATTTCTGTTTTTGTTTGCTTTGTTTGCTTGCTATATTAAATGTGATTTAACAATAATGAGATATATTATGGGTAAACAAGGACTTCTTGTGATGATTTCATTCTAGGAAAGCTTTATTTATGTATAAGTGACGGCCTTAAGCCAAACCACATGCAAGACAAGCCTCTCACACCCATATTGCAGCATTTACGTGGTGGCTTAGCACCCACTAGGGAATTCTCATAGACAGTGGTACGAGATTTATTTCTAAATAGTATATTGTAAAAACTTTATGATCGATACTGTCACAAGAGCTTTATTCAAGCTCTTCTGGGTACTGCTACTCACCCACTTGAAGGCATCATTACTGATGCCTGCTTCCCATATCACACCCAGAAACTTTGTTACCATCCTTTGCAGTTTCTTTCATGACTTCTCCAGTAAGGGAACACCAAATCAGTAATCAGTGCTTGAAAAAGTATGAATTAATATAAAACCTTTATTTGGAGAAGTGATGGCTGTATGACTTGGATAGGGTAGGGAGGGTGTTGGGCGGAGCTATTGAGATGGTTGCAGAAGTGCCGAAGTCTAGTCAGGTCAGTCCAGTGAGGTTAGTCTCTGTGGTGAACTGCCGTACTGGTATCGGACAGTGTTTCTGCATTTACAGAAAAAGACTGGGAGGGGGGGGGATGAAGAGACCCCCTCCCCATAGCTGGTGGCACTATATGCTCCAGTAAATTTATCTCGAGCATCTTGTGTGATGGGACAGTTAGTTCCAAAGCAGCGTTTGATGTTTGGTGTGCTTCTTCTGTACGACATATTGAGCAGGATGTGCTAGGCTCCTTGGGTGTTTTTGTGTCCTCCTCAGCACTGACAGACGTGTTCCTCCTTCTGTAAGCCCGCCATTGCACCATGATGTGGTGGTCAATGGGTAGCCAGAACTACGTTTTGTGTATTAAAGCATGGCAGGCTCACGGAAGGTTTTCTGGCAGGGGAGGGCCGGGAGTTATGACCATCTCCTGGAACCCTCTTGTTCTGGATTTTTTTATTTCAGAATGTGTCCCTTTGGTTAATCAGTCAAGGACTTTATTGAAGTCCTGAGGAGTTTCAATCCGTTGGAGATCCCACGCGGGGAACTCCTCCGGCAGAAACCGTAGGCGACACCCAAGTCGGGACGGGAACGTGGTGACGCTCCGCCAGTTCTTGGGCCCTCTGGACGGCCTTGAGTTGAAGTTTGAGGTCCGGGCTTTTGAGGGCTTCTTCCCATTCGATATCTGCAGAGGACATTGACATTTTAAGCCGCAGGGTACAGAAAGCTTGTTCCATGAGCACAGGGTCAGCAATGCAAGAGGTGCCTGAAAAAAAAAATTGCCTTCAATCACTCAATCAATCAATCAATCAGTCAACCAAATCTTTATTCAGCAATGTTCCAAGGTGCTAGGAGCGTGGCAGATAAAGCCAGCTGAAGCAATGGCTTGAGAGGTACCATGTCCCAGTTACAGTGGTAGTGGCATCATTATAAGTACACAAAAGAGGTGTCTTATGGAAAAGGAGTGTTGTCAGTATTCAGAATTATACAGTGCATAGGTTATAACAAATTATCAGTGATTCTTGAAACTTCCATATTATATCAAACAAAAAGAAATAGAGAAGGACGAAGCTAACTCCGTTTCAAGTAAACACTTTGCATCGTCTTGTTTGAAAATCACAAGAAAGTTGGAACCTGTGGCATGTTGCAAGGTGATCTGCAGATAGTGCAGTGAAACAGTTTTGTGATTCTGATGAGAAAACATGTGCAGTAGCCAAACACCATATATTTTCTGCCAGTGATTGGCATCCAATGGGTCAACTGCAACAATGGGACAACTGCAAACAAGATCCCATATTGTGAAAAATGGATTGTAGATATCACAAAATTAATTGCAGCAAAACAGCAAGGTAAGGAACCATACTTTTCTTTAATTAACGACTATCAGCTTGCCTCGTAGCAGACGACAGGCACCCCTAGCGGCCAGGTGGGGTAGTTTAGGAGCCTGGTTCTGCGTCACTTCCGGCGAGTAGTAATGGCGGCGCGTTTGTAGTTTCGGAATGAAAAACAAATTTTTGCGAGTTGCTTCTGATGCGCTCGTTAGCGTTTCGCACGCACACTTTTGCACTGAGCCTTCTCCATAGGAATACAATCACTACAAACACCGTGACTGCAATCCACGCGACGTTGACCACGAATCAACGCGCCCTAGGTAGCATCCGCGCTCTCCCGCCATCCTTTCTCCTGTCCCGTCTTTCAACCGCCACGCTTCGGGCTGTTACCGGTCCGAAACTTGCGCAACTCTCTCTACAGCTTGTAAAAAAAAAAGCCATCTCGAAGGTGTTTCGCTTCTGCGGCGGATCCAGGGTCGAAGACACGTCGAGTCCGCAATGCGCCCGTCTTCACGTCACTCGCGGTCGTCGCCCGCTCGTCGTCTGCTCGCGTGAACCGCGTGCCGTCTGGCCGCGACGCGGCGGCGGCGTCTGCCGCTGCCGCAATGGCGTCGCGGGATTGATCGTTGGCGCTTCGCGCCGTATCGATCTGCTGCCGGGCCGTCGCGGACCGCGCGTAGTCGTGGTCTCGAGGCGCCGCGAAGCTGGCGTGCCGTCCGGATGCCTGCTCGGGCCCGCCGTTCAAGAAGATGAAGAAGCGCAAGGAGCTGGACGCCCTGGTGTCGTGTCGTGCGACGGCGCCCCGCGCCGTCCTGTCGCAGCAACAGCAGCAGCACGCGGTGCAGGAGCTGCTCCGCAAGGGAGCCATCGTGGCCGCCGGCTCCAACGGCGGCCATGGCTCGGACTCGTCCGACGTCGAGACGTCATCGTACGCGGCCCTCGCCGCGTACCGGTTGCCCGCGGCGCCGTGAGTGCCCCCCGGCTGTCTCGAGGCGGGAAAGCGCGCGCGGGAACCCCCCCTCCCCCCTATTCCACAGTCGCCGTCTCTGAGTTATAGCTACGCTATCTGCACTGACGGGCATGGCCGGTAAAAAGAAAGGGAGAGGTCGATGGAGAGGATGAAGTAGATAGACTTGCGAGGTGCGAAAAAAAAAAAGTTGTGATTTTAAATTTGGTGCTTTGCTTATGTGCTATGGGGTCAAGCAAGAAGAGAGAGAACGTAGAAATAAGGGAACCTGAATGCTGTCATTCCAACTTCCCACTTTCGTCATGCTGCATTTTGTGGCATGAGTGCTGTCTGGTTCATGGCAGTCACAGATGGCTGAGTTGTTCATCTGTACAATGCAGAACCTGTCACAAAATAGAGAGGGCTTATCTATAGGCAAGGGCTGTCCTAGTTGTGAAAAGAGGCTGTTTCCCTAGTTAAACCACTGGGACCAAAAACAAATGATTGCACGTAAAAGCATGCTACGCCGAGCAAGCATCATGCAAGAATTTATGAATCCGTGTTTATCGCTTGCGGGCCCTTGTTTGTAATTTGCTATCCACTGGTATAGTCCTGTCTAAGCTTCCAGATTGAGGCGGGCAGAAAAATAACGGATGGTAGCTTTCTGTTTGTTTGTTTTTTGAGTCTCCTTCAGTTCTTCTGTAATGTGTGCCTTAAATCAACACATGAAAAATTGTATAGGTATAAACCTTCTGGAGTGCTAAAGCAGGTTACTGCCCTTTACATCTGCCATTTCGTACACATAAAAGCGGGCATTTTATTTAATGCCGAGATGGACATTTGAATCGTAACCTCCATGCCATCCTTATGGAGACCTCCGTAGCTTTATCGAAAGTCGCCATCATATTCCCCAGTTGTGAGTGCACTACATTTAGAGTTGGCTATCCCTTAAGGGTCAGCCACTTCAAGATTTAAGTCATGCATATAGATTCTGCGTTGTGGAGAATGTGGAGGGAGGTTCTATTGCTCAGTGTGTCATAGCTAAGCTGATACTACACCCTTCTAAAGAATTCCTGTGGTTTAGCTTTTGCTGAAAAGTATCTTAGAACTAGTGGTATCTAAGAACTAAATATCATAGCGGTAGACATAATTCTAATTTCCTGTAAATGCTTCTTCTATATAGAGCCA
This sequence comes from Dermacentor albipictus, assembly GCF_038994185.2. Taxonomy (NCBI): domain Eukaryota; kingdom Metazoa; phylum Arthropoda; class Arachnida; order Ixodida; family Ixodidae; genus Dermacentor; species Dermacentor albipictus. The sequence continues at coordinate 106,482,503 of NC_091829.1, forward strand.
CTGTCGTTGAGATAACGTTTGCTCGAAGCTGGTTTCATTTAAGAAGAGGAGTATCAGGCACAAACCCATGCATCTGCTCTGACTATCTTTTAATGGGAAAGGCCAAGGTGGTGACATTGTTGCCCCTTGATGCAACCCAGGCCGGTGCGATGGTGGGCCTGGCTGCCTGTGGGGCTGGTGCTGCTGGTGGGGGCAGCGGGGGCGCTGGTGTGGTTGCACCTCGCCCTGAGGCAGGACCTGGACAGCCTCCGGGCACACCTGCACCGAGGTAATACTGCCACGCGCATTTGGATAGTTTTGTCTTCACTTCTGCCGCAGTCACATTATGCTCATTTGTTTACCATGCTCTGCAACCGGATTTAGAGTCTGACCCAACGTCCCAGTACAAAGTTGATCCCGGGTACAGGGGATGCATGTGAACATCAGTAGGAATGAAATGGAATGGTGGAATGCATATTTTTATTTGCTTATTACTTGTCTTTTACACGGATTATAAGTCTATCAAAGTGATAAAACTTGTCTTGGCCTCATGTTTATTATGGAACACAATCCTGCCTGAGAAAACATCCATAAAGGTTCTCATACTTTAGGTACAAGTTCACCTTGATTTTAGGGAATTGTAAAGTAGGCTGATGGTGGTGGGTAATATCTAGTTTGTCAGCAATCTCAAGTTCGGGACAATGTTGGACAAAAAGAAAACTTTACGATATACAACATGCCTTACATATGTAGTAAATATGCAGTAACTCACAAGATTCTGAGGACATGAAAATATCTGCCATAAATCATAATTAATGTGCTGAGGACACCTCATTCTAGTTCATCCACTGATCAGTTTTATATTTTACTATCACCATACTTTACCATTAATTGCAAGTATTAGTTAGGTTTTATGTACTCTCGTGGACAAAGGAACCATGCAGGGTATCAAACTGAAACTGAACCAAAAACTAACAAAAACTGTTATTTATAGGGAAAACAGAACTGAATCGAATTCACTTACTTGTTTTTCGCTCCGGTATGAAACTGCAAAAAAAAAATATATTAATAACCATTAATAACAGTTTGCAGTTCAGGTTGGCCACCTTCTAGCTTTTTATCCATCCATTGCCTGCCTGCACTTGTGGCTCAACAATGTCACCTGGCCTATAGATGAACATGAATTTGCGATTATTTTAGAAGTGGCAGCATCATTAGTGCAGTTTTCAAAGTATCATATCTCGGTAGGCAGGCATTTTAGCAATACACTCATGAGTGTTTGATGTTGGTGACCACCAAATATTTATTTGGTACTGGGAGACCTGTATAATAATAACTGAAATAAAGAAGCATATCCTAGTTTGGCAGTTGCTTCTGATTACACTGGTACGTAAACTGAAGTAGGTGAAATAGAAATAGAAATGAACTATTGCTTTCGAGGTTGTGCTTCCACAACCTGATTGTCTGTTTTGACTGCTTGTAACTTGAAGAGCACCATGTGACCTTTTGTGGGGCCTTCCTGTGCAGCTTTGAGGGCACCGTTGTGTTTTTGTGCAAAATGAGTCCAGGCTGTTTTACTGGAATTATTCTTAGTTTATTCAAACAGACAATAAACGAGTTCAAACCAGTCTGAACCGCCAATTTTTCTTTTAGGAGTTATACCAAAATTTTATCACTTTCGCTGAACCGGAACACAGAAAGTTTGTTTCTGTCTATGCCCCCTCCTTGTGATGTCTGCATGGTTTCTGCTTGCGCACTTATTTGAGACCTACACTACCTTTGGGGAGTGAACACCTACACCCTTGCAAAATCACACTTTGGCATTATTAGCACTCATAAGTGGCCATCTTGTACTCCTTGCTTTCCTGTCCGTATTTCATTTCTCTACAATTGAACTCAATGCCAAGGACATGCCATTCATGCCATATAATATTCTTCACCTCTATCCTGTCATGTGTCTCTTGCTTGTTGCTCAGAAGTTATGTAAGTGTGCGAGTCTGTTATTGCTTTGTTGCCATTACTCCAAAGCCCTAACTCACTGTCACTGGCTATGGTATTCTGCTGCTGAAGACAAAGTTGCATGTTTAATTACCGAGGGGGGTGGTGTGTGAAAGCACTTATGTAGTTCGATTTAGGTGCATGTAAAGGAGCCTCAGGTAGTCGAAGCTAACCGAGAGTCCCCCTTCCCCCCATAAGGCATCTCTGATTGCTGGGATATTTTATTGGGATGTTAAAATTACTTAATTAGTCAATACAAAAGCCCTCTGTCATGTTTTCAACATAAAGCCACGGTTACCATACTGAGTAGTGGGGAGACAAGGCACTGTGCGTAGCTATTCTTGGTCCCATTAAGCTCTTGCTACGTGCAACCCTCCTAACCTTTCGTTTCCTTCACCACTGAACTGTTTGCCAAGCATGAGACTGTTATTCTGTTTGTAGAATTCATGTTCCAATTAGATGGCTCTTTTGCAGTAAGGTGTGTTAATCTGCATTTGAAAAGCTAGTCTGTGCTTGCTAAATGAACAAGGTGCTTGGAATTGGTTGGATTACCAGTGTTACTATTATTTGGATATCTGTTTAAAAAATTTTAGGCGCATTTGCACATCACTTATTGTAAAGTACGCTTCCACTTTTGGAGCAGTTGTTTTAGGAGACCGTGCATTTTTCAATGCTCACTAGTTTTCTTCTTTTCTTTAACATTTGCTTCAGCCGCACAACAATGTCAGAAAGCAGTGATTATAAATAAAAATTCGCTGCAACAGCCAATGGCCTTTTTATTATATCTTAAAGCACCCTACCACAAGGTTGCCTTGCAATACCACCAATTGCCTTCTACTGAAATTTGTCTGATTGCGGCTCATGTTTTGTAAGCTTTAGATTGCACTATGTGCACCTGACACTTGCCTTTTCCCTTTCAAGAACCTCTATGCTTGCCTTTGCACTACCTCATTTGTGGTCATTCCAATATGCCACACGCTATGCTCCTGAATGTGAAATAAGCAGTCTTCAGCAAGTGACAACCTGCCATGGTCACTCAGTGGCTATGGAATTTACTATGACTTGGCTATGGCTTACTATGAGAACATGGGCTGTTTTCCCTGTAGTGGCTGAGCCCGCATTCTGATGGGTGTGAAATGACACTCATGTACTATGTGGACATCCTTGTGGGTTAAAGAACCCCAACTGATAAAAGTCAATCTACAGTCTTTACTATGGCATCTCTCGCCAACTACTCTTTTACTTTAGGACATTAAACACTGTCTATTAATACATCAATTGATCGATTAATCAAGCATTCAATCAATGAGTCAATTATATCAGCCTGTGGCACTCTCACTGCATGTACTGCTAACTGGTATACCGAGAGCACAGTAAGCAGAGAGCTGGTGGTGCTACAATTAAAAGTAAGCCCAGCAACTCTGTATTGGGGGAGCTTATAGGCTTTTAATGACTTCTAATGATGCTTATTATTGTCATAGTAACATGACCATGCACACCTAAACATTTCCACTAATACAGGCCGTTCCGCAGTAATGGGCTTCTCCGCATAATGTCTCGTAGTGCGGAGAAGCCAGCTTTAAAGTTACCCACAATTGCATTTGATGTGATTGAAGCTGCGTCATTGTTCGTAGGAAGTGTTTTTCCTCTGTAGAACGGATTAAATATTGCCACAAATATTATTATGGTGGAAATAAGCATAGTACAATGCTAAGCGTCGAGGTTCCATGCTCCTTCAGGGTGTTTACCAACCGGGAAAACCGGGAATTCTCAGGGAATTTGAACAGTCTGGAAAAACTCAGGGAACTTGTGCTTCTATCAGGGAAAATGAGCTGTAACTTTAGTGAAAGGGAACGAAAGTCGTGTTAATGCTGGCTCCAGTAACAGAGGAATCACAACGAATCGTCATTGACGCCGTGTCATCGGCACGATGTATTGCCAGACTAGTTAACGACCGATTTTCCAGGCGCTTTTTCGGACATGCCCGATAACTTGCACGGCTTTGCAGACCCACCATGTACTCCACATAGTTAATGTATATTGCCCTGACTGCAGGTCTGAAATGGCATTAATCAAAGCTGCCATTTTGATTATCTTGCCGCCTCGAACCGGCACTCTCGCACGCAAATCCGCTGGCAGCCCTAACCACCACCGCGGCTACGCTAGGTATAGCTGTTTCTGCGTTCGCTATTAAGCTTCTTGCCGTACGGTGCCGTGTTTTTCATTGAAATAATTCGCCGCTGTCAACAATGGCACCGACTTCGCGTTTGTAATCCTCGCGATTGGCTTCGAAGCTCGCAGAGCACAGCGTGTTGCGTAATGCCAGTCTCCGACAGTTAGCTTCGCCTCAGTATAGCAGTGTTAGGCGGTGAAGTATAACAAGCGTGGGAAGGGGCAATTGTCGCGGGGCACAGTGTGTATACCTTAATTATACACGCGTGCACTCCCGTCTCCTGTCACAGTATGAGCACCGATATGCCTAATAAGTGTACTGGCAGGCCTTAAAAGCTTTTTCGGACGTGCCTGTGGCAATTTTAACCCTTAAGGGCACTTAAAGACATGCATTCATTGTTTTCAGACTGCCCGATTTTTTTAAATGTTTTTTGCGGCCCCTAAGGAGTCCGTAAAATCGTACGTTGACTGTACAACTGACCAAGAGGATGCTTCAAATGATCCACGGGATGAAAGCATGGCAGAAGGAGGATGAGAACAAAAAGGACCTGACGCACTGAGTAATTAACGGGAAAGGAAGCGTGCCACTGCCTTTTTGAAGGAGCTTGAGCTCAAAAAACAAATTGTTGGCTGACGCCGACATACAGGTGTCCCTCATCCAAACCAAAATGAACTCTTTAAAGCAGTGAAACACAACACTGAGATGTTGCGTACGGGCTGAGAGTAGGACAGTTGCGGTTTACTTCCCAGCTGCTGAGAGAGAATCTTAGTTCTGACAAAGTTCAGGGCTCATACCGATGAGCTTGCTATCAGTTGATAGAAATAGCTCATATTCATAAATATTTACTTATGTATGCATCTCCTTTTCATTCGTATTTGAATATGTTTGACTCAATTTGGAATGGGTTTTACCATTTATTTCGCTGCGCATTTTACTAACACCTTGCTTCTGTTTTCTCTATAAATAAAATAGGTATTACTCCTTACTATTCAAACTGGATTAAGCCACTTTTTTTTGTTTCAACATGCTTACTCTAGAGTGACAGCATCGGGCAACATGGTGTCAGCCTGTCTTGACATAGAACAAAGCTCTGGCTCATTCAGGGAATTTTGCAAAGGTGCTCAGGGAAAACCTGAAAAACTAGGGGAATTTGGAAATGTCAACTTGGTAGACACCCTGTCCTGGTTTTGTTTTAGCATCAACAGACACTGGCACATGAAAACGGGGCACAGGACACAACAAAGCACTCGAAATAAATCAGTTGGGAGTAAAACACTTTATGTGTCCTGTGCTTTTTATTTTTCATTCGTCCATGTGTGTCAGTACTAAAAAAAGTTTGCCAAACTCACAACACAACCCTGAATCCTCCTAAACAGCACATATAGTGCTCACTTAGCGTCATGTCATTGTTCCGCACGCACTTGTGTAGGCACCATCTCTCCGGCAAGGGATGCAAGAAGAGCAAAATGAGTGAAGTTGTGGAGGGGATAGTTATAGTTCTTCAATGTTCGTTTGAGTGCAATAATCACAGAGCACTTTGTGCCTCTGAACTTTGCAGCTCATCCACTAATGTTGCTGTAACACTTCTTTAAACGAATGGACTAGACCTTCTATAATAATAACATTATATTAAACATACTTGGAGCTCACTTAGTTAGGCCATTGGACAAGTAAGCAGATGTTTTTATACTTTGACTCACTTTTCTTTTTACAGCAAATGTGTTTTTCTCCAAAATATGGAGCTTTATCATTCTGCTGTGTTGACTACTGCAATGTGGTGACTGCACTTAATATAGCGTGCACAACTGACCCATTTCTAATTTCAGGCTCTGCTCTATGCTTGGTTCACTTAACCTATGTACCACCTTGAAGCCGCAGTGCTCATTGTTGTAGCATTGGCAGCACACACCCACAATGATTTCAGTATGCATGGCCAAGAAGCATGAACAAAGCAGTGTGTCATTGCTGCACGCACAAAACAAATTGATGTCATGCATTAAAATGAGGAGGGTGACTAAGAACTCAAGGGAATCAATGCAGAACTGCTGCTGGACTTCAAGCTACTGCTGGCTTTTGCAAATTTCTTCGCAACCATGAGTAACAGCTCATACACTGAGAAGGACCCTGCAAGACAGAACCAGAATAAAGTTTGATGAAACAAACTGCAGTTAGCTACTGACGATTTTCTTTCGAGGAGTTCCTTCTAAGCATGGCTAGTGGATTTGTATTTGGTGTCAGGTCAAATGGTAGCCACTTGTGGTGGATTTTTTAGCAATGCAAATTATTCTTGTAAGTCGCTCGTGCAGCAAAATCACTGCATTGCTAATAATCACAACAGAGTGAAGCAGTGTGACACCTGCTCAAAGTCTGGACTTAAGAGATGAATATTTGTGCACTCTTGTTTTTTGTCATGGCACTATTACCACGAAACTCTTGATCCATATGAAATTTCAATGTGGAACTTACTGCATAAGCTGTATCTCTTGGGTGCAAGTTTTCAAACCATACACTGGCTGCTGTTTCGAGTACAGTCTTTGACATTTTCCCTTTCCTTCCCAGCAGTGTCGTTTTTTTCATCACCCATTTCTTGGTTTGGTATCGGCATTTTCAATCGGCACATCTAGCTTTTGACATGCGCAGTCCATTTGTGCTCAGTGCCCAATCGTATGTGCAGTGGACGTGGATGGCAAGAAACTGCCGGCGCAGCTGCACGACCTCCACGGCCAGATCAAGGGCCTCGAGCAAAACCTGAGCAGCACAGCCACCGAGCTGCATCGAACTGCGGCCGACCTTGTGGCGCTAGCCAAGCAGGTCAGTGCGCATCACATGCCGTGGGTGCTTCTTCTGCCTCACTTTCTGCACAAAAACGGTGCCAATATGTCCCTTGGGCTCTAGGCCTCTAAGCTTTAAACTGTGCCTTCCAAGGCTTGGAAAACATCACAGGGACTACATGATGGTGGTAAAACGAGCTTTATTGGCCGTAATATGAAGACCATATTACCTTGTTGGCAAGTGACAAAATAATGGCAATTATGAACAGCCCCTGGAGCTCTAAGACAAATGTGCGAAATTAGGGGCTCCAGAAGTAACAACAAAGACATTTTAAAACACCATTCAGATTAAGCAATCTTAACCACTTTTTAGCAGGCAGTGCGTAAATGTAAGTTTTGTCTTGTCATTAGCTAGCGGCGTATTCATTAGCATTAAATCAATTAACCTTTCACATAAAGGTGCCCGATCAAGCCCTTTGCTTGAAGCACAGTTTCAGAAGTGTTGTGATCAAAGAACTCTGGCTACATACAGGCAGTATAAGCTGCCTACATTGGCCATTCCACAAGAGGCAAGATGCACGTGTTTCTGCTGGTGCTGTTTGCAGGTGGCTGAGCTCAAGGCAACAACTGGCAGCTTGCAAGAGAGCGTAGCATCGGCACCCCAGATCAAGGGACTCCCCAGTGCCGTAACCGACCTCAAGCAGGTGCGTTTATGTGCACACTTTCACAGTAGTGAAGAGGGCGTGCACGTGCAGCTGTTTTTCATGCCATGTGTGCGTTGGCTTTATGTGGAAAACTAAACCGCGAAAAGGGTGCTAAACAGTGACATTCGACAGGTACCTAGGTACGTCTGGTTGGGCAAGTCATTGAGTGACTGTATATAACAAGCAGCAAGGAAACTTGAGTAAAAGCAGCAATGCTTACAAATTGTCTCATTGTTTCCTGGCCAACTGGGCTACTTTTTTCAAAGGAAACTGTGATAAAGCAGAGATAGCTGCTTTTGTGAATTGCTCCTTATTTTGTGCAATCGTGGGGCTAGCTGTGTTTGTTTCCTGCATAATGATTCAGTCACTTGCATGGACCATTTGTTGTGTTTCTAAACATCAGCCACTACACACGTAGCAAAATCGAAAAGAGGCTAATTGAACTCTCTGAGTTGGACAGTTGTATCTGCAGCATGGTGTGAAAATGTAGAAGAAAGTGTCATTACGAAGGGTGCGCACATCCACTGAAAGAAGCGCCAACCAAAAACGAAGTGCGAGAGAAATCAGACAAGCGCTGGGTAGTTGTGGCCTCCTGCTGCTGAACAAGAGGTTGAGGGTTCAATTCCTGGCTGAGGTGACCATATGTCAAGGGTGGTGGGATACAAACACGTTTCTTTACTTTAGGTTTAGCTGCGACTCAAGGGCACATCAATCTTAAACTGATGATAACTGTGCTCTGTTAGCTGTTGGGAGACGTTCCACTGAGGAGCACTTTAAGGTCGCAGGTTTGCCACTGCTACAATGTTACGTTTTCACTGCCTCCACAGGTGCGTAGCATTTCTGATCTGCAAAACATGGTTGAGATCGAACACTGAGATTGTCGCGTTTTACTTGTGAAGCATTGTACCTGTTTCATATGTTCCTGAAACATAGCTTGTGTTCAGATGTGCACATTTTCCTATGTGCACATTTGTATATGGGGGTGTGGTTTTCGTGTGTGGGCTATATTGCGCTCAATATGATTTGCTGCACGGCGGAGTCAACATATGAGATTGGTAAACTAAATGCCAGTAAGTAGAATGGTGTTTAGTTCACCATTTTCTTATATTATTTGCTGCCGTGCATTCTCCAATAGAGCCCCGGCATAGACTCCCGCAGAGAGCCAGTCGTGCATCTCTTTTCTTCGTGACAACTGCTTAATGTATAAGTCTTAACGCAGGTGAATTCTTGAAATGACGTTGCAAATCGAGCACCTTAGTGGTTGAAGGCAATGCAGTGCATCAGCGAGTGTGTTCTTTCATGGCATGCATACAGATAAAATTGAGTTCGTACAGAAACCAACAAGTAGTAGATGTAGCAGCGTGCACTGTTTTCATGTGGGCATTCATGTCGTTCAGTCTCTGATCACAGCCATGGTTGCAAGCTTGACATTATTCTCGGTGCCTGGCGCAGAAATCTGGAAATCTGATGGACACTGCCACCGTGCATCAGTATACATGCTTTGCATCATTTTTAGCAATCGTAATTAGACATTTGGGCAGGTGGATTTTAAAAAATGAGGCACATAAAAAACGTAAGCACAGTAATCCAAAATGTGAACTTGAGATGAGAAATGAGGTGCTACTTGTTACCTTTATTGAAAGAAGAAAAAAGATGGTGCTCCTGAGTGTATCGACAGCACGCATGCGGCTCCTGCGTGTACGGAGAGTGGCTTTACCACACAGCTTTTGAACCCAAGACGGCGGACCTTCTCGCAACTCTGATTCCCTGTGAGAGTCTACATGGGGACTCAGGTCGGGCCCTTTGGACCATAGGTTGGCAGTATATATAAAGGAACACTCACTCACCATCATTTCTTTTACGCTTGGTTCTCACTTGCACTCATACTTATGTCTACTCCCACTCAGTAGCACTCAGTCACAATTGCACTCATTTTGACTTACACAAACAGGTATTCACTCGAATTCATACGTCCACTCACTCTTTGGTAATTACTCACTTACGCCCACATTCACGTTGACTCATACTCACAGGCACTCAATCACTTTGACAGTCATGCCCACTCCTACACAGTCGCACGTACTCATTCACATTCACACTCACATCCATTCGCACTTCATACTCATGTCCGTTCACGCCATTCGCCACTCACTCAATCATGTGTGTGAAGTCAGTCTTGAGTATGAGTGAGCACTCGTGAATACACCGACTCTTGCCCTGTACCATGGGCACCATGTGGCAACTCATATTGAGTGCGAGAGTACATGTGTGCACGCAATTTCCAGTTTTCATTTGATATGACCTTGTACCCGACTGGGATCAACGTTCAGACTCAGTGTGCCTTCCCTTCCCTCTGTTTTTTGTGTGCAGAATGTAGCCAACCTGGGCAGCCAGGTGTCCAGCCTGGAGAATGGCCTTCAGGCCCTCAAAGAGCAGCACAACAGCCTACAGGTGCTGCGCAAGGACATCGACCAGGTCAAGGTGCGCACTCCTTTTTTTTTGTATAAATATATTATTACGATATGATCGGGAGATACTCAATAGACGAGCCGCCGCGAGAGCGACGACGAAGTGGGTCTGTGCCCTTGGCGCGAGCGAATGTCGGCCTGGCGCTCTGGCTCCTGTCCAGTGTAAATAGCCTGTAATAGCCTTTTCCGTCTGTGTTTTTCTACGCGTAACATTCTGGTGGAGGGGAGCGATCCCCATCCTCGCCATGGAACTCCGGAGTGGTCGGTACATCGAGCTTGTCACCATGCCTCCTGGTGACGAGCCCGCTTCTGCAACGGCTTGTCTGACTGCTCCAATCGTCACGGTTGCCCAACATCGTGACCCTGGTGTGTTCTCTGGCCTGGAGACACAGGACATTGACGAATGGATCAAGCTATATGAACATGCCAACGCTAATAACAGGTGGGACCCAACCATTATGCTCGCCAATATCATCTTTTATCTCGGCAGCAGCCTACGCGTGTGGCACCAGACGCATGACGACGAGATAACCAGTTGGGACAGTTTCATAGAAAAGCTACGGGAACTGTTCGGTGACCCCAGTGGCCACAAGGTTGCCACGAGAAAGGCTCTTGCGTCTCGTGTTCAGACATCTACAGAGCTGTACGTTTCATTCATCCTCGACGTCTTGGCTCTATGCCGCAAAGCTGATGATGCTATGTCTGAAGCAGATGAAGTGTCACATGTTCTAAAAGGCATCGCCGACATTGCTTTCAATTTGCTTGTTTTCGGCAATGTCTCGACAATCGACGCCATCATTAAAGAATGCCGTCACCTTGAACAAGCTAAGAGCCACCGTATCACACCACATCATGCGGCTACCCAACGCTGCTGCTACGTCGACATGTCAGGGTCGACCGCGTCAGAGCTCCTTGTGACGATGTAACCCGTATTGTTTGCCACGAGCTCAAGGCCGCCTGTTCGCCAGCTTTCTCCGCAACGGCTCCCGATCCACCAGCAACTACGATTGCGATGATTCAGGCCGTAGTCAGACAGGAATTCGAGAACATGGGTCTGAACTCCGTATGTTCAACGTCTCAACCCAGCGTTCCCCAGTTCTCTACCGGCCCTCCTCGTCCCCAACAGTCCTTTTCTGCCACATCTCGCCGCAACCCGTCCAAATGGCGTACCCCTGATGACAGGCCGATCTGCTTCCACTGCTGTCGCATCGGCCACGTCGCTCGTCACTACCCCAACCGATGGCCACCACCTCCTTGGACATACACCGCCACATATTCCCGCACTTTTGGACCTTCTGTTCCCTATGCCACCCGCCATGAACCCACTGTTGCTGATGCTCCTGCTCCGAACCTTTGCTACAGCCGCTCGCCCTCACCTCGACACCATCAGTCTCGTTCGCCCCAACCCCGTCGCCTATCGCCTCCCGGACCCAGCCAGAAAACTAGGCACTGCAGCTGCTGGAGGTGAAGCTGCATTGTCAACCCTGCCCTCAAATGCTCTGCTCACGTTACACACGAACCAAAACCTTCTTGACATTGACATTGACGGCTATCCTGTCACTGCACTCATCGATACAGGCGCACATCTTTCTTTTATGAGTGCTGCCTTCCGACGACGACTCAAAAAGCTTCTCACCCCAGCATCGGCACGCGTTGTCCGCGTTGCGGATGGTGGAACTGTACCTATTGTCGGCATGTATATGGCACGTGTCAGCATCGCCGACTGCCACACCCCTGTCCTCTTCACCGTGATTGCTCATTGCCCCCATGACCTAATTCTTGGCCTCGACTTTCTCTCCGCGCATTCTGCCCTTATTGACTGCTCTGCCAGTACCCTTCGCCTTGAGTTGCCGATTCTCGCAGAACCTTCTGACGCACCCCAGTGCCGCCTACGCCCCACCGGCTTCATTCGCCTGCCGCCAAAATCAATAGCCTATATTGAAGTCTTGTCTTCCCCACCAGTTCCTGATGGTGAGTATCTCGTCACTCCTCTGCCTGACATTCCACTACAGTATGACGTTACCTTGCCTCACAGTATACTTACTATTACTGCGAACCTTACTTTCCTGTCTACCTTTAACTTTGGATTGGCAAAGCAAATTCTACCGCAAGGTATTTGCCTTGCCAACGTTGACTGTCTCAACGACCATTATGTGGCAGCGTTATCAACCGATGATTCTTGTGAGCTTCGCAGACCCCTCACGCCAGCCTTGGGCGCCGATCCCAACATGAAGAAAATGGTTGCGACGGACCTGTCCTCTGCGCAGGCTGAAGACCTTTGCCAAGTATTATCGTCCTACCGAGATATTTTCGACTTCAACGATTGCCTTTTAGGCCGGACGCTCGCGGTCAAGGATCGGATTCTCACTGGCGATGCTACGCCTATTCACCAACGACCGTATCGAGTTTCTGCGTCGGAACGCTGAGTAATTCAAAGCGAAATGAACAAAATGCTAGATAAAAACATCATTGAGCCTTCTTTGAGTCCCTGGGCATCACCTGTGGTGTTAGTTAAGAAGAAGGACCGCATATGGCACTTCTGTGTAGACTGCCATCATCTGAACAACATTACTACGAAGGATGTCTACCCGCTCCCACGTGTAGACAATGCCCTTCAGTGCCTCCACAGTTCCAGCTATTTCTCTTCTATTGATCTTCGTTCTGGATACTGGCAGATTGCTGTTGACGATATGGACAGAGAAAAAACCATGTTCATCACACCTGATGGCCTACATCAATTTAAAGTAATGCTATTTGGATTATGCAATGACCCTGCCACCTTTGAGCATATGATGGACTCCTTGCTCCGAGGTTTCAAATAGTCCACATGCCTCTGCTACCTCCACGACGTCATCGTCTTCTTGCCAACGTTCGACACTCACCTTGAGCGTCTAATAACTATACTTGATGTATTTCAAAAGGCGAAGCTGCAACTTAACTCATCTAAATGTCATTTTGGCCACCATCAAATCACTCTTCTGGCCATCTCCTTGACGCTTCCAGAGTACAGCCTGATCCCAACAAAACTCGCACTGTCTGAGACTTTCCGGTCCCGAAGACAGCCGCAGACGTCTGAAGTTTTGTAGGACTATGCTCGTACTTTCGTCATTTTGTTCCAGATTTTGCGACAATTGCTAGGTCCCTAACTAATCTTTTGAAGACAGGCGTACAAATCTCGTGGTGTACTGCAGAAGCTGCTGCCTTCTCTCGTCTCGTCACTTTTCTAACCTCACCACCTATTCTTGCCCACTTTGACCCTGATGGATGGATGGATGGATGGATGAAAAACTTTATTAGGGTCCTCTAGCGCGCAGCAGGCTGCTCCCACGTCGGGACAAAGAGGCCGAGTCTCTCCGCCGCGTCGCGGGCCCGTTGGACAGCCCATAACTGTTCTTCGAGGTTGGGGCTGTGTAGGACCGCATCCCAACGTGAAGAAGTGTTGTTTTCATTGCTGTGTAACGCGGGACATCGCCAGAGCATGTGAGGTAAATTCGCTAAATCATTGCATAGTGCACATGCATTTGTTGTCTGAATATCGGGGTACACCTTGTGAAGAAGTACAGGGTTTGGGTAAGCCCCCGTCTGTAGAAGCCTTAGTGTCAAAGCCTGAGGTCTATTGAGTTTGCAATGTGGGAGGGGGTAGATCCTCCGAGCCAAGCAAAAGTACTTAGTAATTTCGGTGTACGAGGAAGGAGAGTCCCGATTGTCAGTACCCGCGGCGTCACGCTGCCCGGTAGCTACGCAGTTGATGATCCCTCGCGCAGCTCCGTGTGCCGACTCGTTGAGGTTGGGCGGGGCACCCTCGATCTGTCCCATGTGGGCTGGAAACCAGATCAATATGTGGGGCTTGATTTCATTGCTTCCTAGTATCCTTAGGGCCAGTTCGGATATGGTTCCTTTGTAAAATGCCCTAACAGCTGATATGGAGTCACTGTAGATCGATGTCCTCTTGTCGTCCAATAAGGCCATCGCTATTGCAGCCTGCTCTGCGATCTCAGAGGACGTCGTCCGAATTGAGATTGCGTTCGTTATTTGCCTTTCATGATCTACGCTAACTACAGCGAAGGCTTGTCCGTCGGCGTAGCGCGCTGCATCTACGAAACTGTTCTCCGAAGCCCGTTCACGAGCCTTTTCCAGGAGAGCCTTCGCGCACACCCGACGTCTTCCCAGATGCCCCTACAGAATTGCGTACAGATGCCAGCGGTCATGGCGTAGGTGCCATCTTATGCGAGCCGCCTCCTCACACCATCGGAGTGCAACTATTCCATTACGGAACGCGAATGCCGTGCTGTACTGGGCAGTTGCGAAGTTCCGTCCTTACCTTTACGGTCGCCCTTTTTTCGTAGTCACTGACCATCATGCTCTCTGCTGGCTCTCATCACTAAAAGATCCTACAGGCCGGCTTGGTCAATGGGCTTTGAGACTACAAGAATTTTCATATTCCGGGGTGTACAAGTCTGGCCGCCTGCACCAAGATGCTCATAGCTTGTCACGTTACCCTGTTGACGACCCTGATTCCTCCAATATTACCAGTGCTGCTTGTGTGTTCTCTGTATCGCAGCTGCATAATTTCGCCGACGAGCAGCGTCGCGACACCTACATCAGAGCACTCATCGACCGTTTTAAACGCTCTCCGGCCAATGCCACTGTACGCCTCTTCGTCCTCCGCAACGGCACTCTGTACCGTCGTAACCTTCATCCGGACAGCTCTGAGTTCCTACTTGTCATACCTAAACACCTCCACTCAACTGTTCTGGAAGAGCTTCACGACGCACCAACGGCAGGACACCTAGGCGTATCTCGAAACTATGACCATGTACATCACCGTTTTTTCTGGCCGGGCCTTGCCCGTGCCGTACGACGTTACGTCGCCGCTTGTGAACTTTGCCAACGACGCAAGAAGCCTTCCTAGCTCCCCGCTGGTTACCTACAGCCGCTCGACATTCCTGCCGAGCCCTTTCATCGTGTCGGCTTACACCTTCTCGGCCCATCTTTGGAATTTACATCAGGAAACAAGTGGGTTGCAGTCGCGGCTGACCACGCAATCCGCTACGCCGTAACCCGCGCTCTTCCGACCAGTTGCACAACTGATGTTGTGGACTTCCTTCTACATGATATCATTTTGATGCATGGTGCTCCGCGTCAATTGCTAACAAACCGTGGCCGTACGTTCTTGGCCGAAGTCATTGACGACATCATGCAGTCCTGCTCCATACAGCTTAAATTTACCACCTCCTACCACCCTCAAATGAAAGGCCTGACTGAGCATTTTAACTGATACCTTACCGTCATGCTATCGAAATACGTTTCAGACGACCAGCGTGACTGGGACCTGGCTCTACCTTACATTACCTTTGCGTACAACTCTTCCCATCTCAATATTACTGGCTTTACCCCATTTTACCTCTTGTATGGCCGAAAACCGACGCTACTACTAGGCACTGTGCTTCCGTCCACCACAGCTTCCAACTAGCGCTTATGCCCGTGATGCAATCGCTCGTGCTGACCATGCTCGTCAACTCGCGCGCGTTCGTCTACAAGTGTCTCAAGACAAACAGAAGCATTGCTACGACCTCCGTCACCGTGATGTCCATTTTGTTCCCGGCGCCCTCGTGTTGCTTTGGTCACCATCGCGTAAAGTTGGCCTTTGTGAGAAACTGCTTTCCTGTTATACAGGCCCATATCGCGTGCTCCGCCGAGTGACCGATGTCACCTATGAAATTGTTCTAGCCACGCCCACTACGTCCTCTGCTGCGACAACCAGTGACATTTTCCACGTTTCCCTACTCAAGCCCTACAACTCTCCATGCGCCTTGGATATTTAACAACGCCGTGACGGCGCTTTTGCCGCCGGGTGGGTAGTATTACGATATCATCGAGTGATGCTCAAGAGACGAGCCGCCGCTTTGAACGACGACGAAGTGGGTCTGTGCCCTCGGCGCGAGTGAATGTTGGCCTGACACTCTGGCTCCAGTCCAGTGTAAATAGCCTGTAAATATCCTCTTCCGTCTGTGTCTTTCTACACGTAACAATATGTATATGTGCCTTCGTATCAGTGAGGTTGATATTTGGAGCTAGCATCTGCACTGTTTCATCTGTTGCATTTGGGGTTGTGGATAAAACTCAGAAACTTGAAGCATGGTGCACTGGATCTGCATACATTTTTTCGTCTTCACACTGAAAGCCAGTGTGAGTGGCATTTGTCTTTGAGTTCGTTCCCGAGCCAGAAGGGTCATGCTGGGGCTGTACCATCGTCTTGTCTTTCTGAGATGTTCTCTGGCTCGTGTGGCATCCACACTCATGCTGCATGCTTTGTCAGTTGGAACTGTGGCATTGATTCTAGTATATACAGTAAGACCTCGTTAAACCGTACCCGCTTAAACAGTAGTTTCGTTTTAAAAGTAATAAAGTCAAATCCCTGACTCGGCAGCCATTGAATATAATGTGTTTTGCATCCGCACAAACCGTACCAGGTTATTGGGTATGTATCGGTTAACACATAATGTTTCCACTTTTCGTCGCGCAAACACGGCGATGCGTCGTCTCCATCGGGCCGCCTGGCAGAACAACAAGCCTCAGAGATCAGAACAGCCTCCAAGAGCCCTGTGCGTTTGCGCATGAAAACACATCAACATCATTTTGGCGCCGTGCCAGAGAGCATTGTGGCATCATGCAAAGAAGAACTCGCGTCATGCCGAAGCTCGGATAAAAAAGACACCAGGTGCTTAGCATAAAAGAAAAATTAGACATTGTTCGTGCTATCGAACGTGACATCAAGAAGTCGGCGCATGCATGCGACAGGAATCTGCTGTTGACTACGGTGTGTGGCATAATGCGAAAAAGCTGCTCGGCAGCAATGCTGCGACCGCGATCAGGTGTCGGCTACGAGGTTTGACTTTTCGCCATCGTCCCCTCTGTTGTTGCCGAAGTGTCAACTAGCGACAGTGTTGAGGACGACACGAAAAGCGACAGCACGGGCAGTTCAGGCCCTACTGTGCCAGGAGCTGCGCGTTACGTTAGCCTCATGAATGCAATTGTCGTGACGAGAACAGCACCCCGCCATGAAAAAAGGCACCCAGCGACTTCTGCAGCGCTACTGCCACATGCACAGAGAACTTGCAACACCAACGAGCAATCTGCCATGCAAGTGTTTGCCGAAAAGACGGGGCTGGCTGAAAAGCTGGCTCGCAGCTTCAGTAAGTTTGAGGCTGCTGTTTTCGCTGCTAGGCTGCCGTAGCATCAATCGAAAATAACACTTTTTATCGCGCGAAGTGAAGACTGTATGATTTTTTTCCCTTTAATCGCACTCTTTCTGAGTTTCGTTTTTGCCAGGTAAGTGGGCGATCTCATGCTGTTTCGGTTAAGCAGCACTACCATTTAGTACACACTTTTTCCAAGCTTCGGCCAACTATGGTTTAACGAGGTTTCACTGTATAAGGAACATGAAGCGTGAACTAGATTGCATAGCCCTTAAGCAAAGCAGAAAACTTTTTACATTATAGTTCTTCATTCTATTTGTAATGATGAAACCAGTATTAATAAATGTTCCCACATGATGACTCCACATATCTCTCAATAATGATCGCGCTTTTTTTTAAGAGCTCTGAGAAATAACTTCATATAAGCTCAAAAGCGTGGCAGTTTGGGCGATTTGGTATGTCATTACTTTTTTTGGCTTGTAGCGCAGCTCAGAACGAGCTGAAAGGACAGAGTGTTCCTTTTCATTACCCCTTCCGCCTTCCTTTTAGCTCTTTCTGAGCTGCGCTACAAGCCTAAAAATATTCATATAAGTTGTTAGTAGATGTATATTTTCACACTTTATTTTTGTTTTTACAATTTGCTAGTCAAATCAATTGGACGCCAGTGCTGCGGATGACCTTGCATGTATTTTTCTCATCCTTACAAGATGGTTTAAACTTAAGATGAACTTTATTTGAATGTACAAGTTATAACTGTGTCTGGTGTTTGCATGTTTACAGTGTCATTACTGTTCTGACCCACCTATAGAAATGCACAACTGGGCAATGTAGGTTCTTGATTAAGTGGAATAAAAATAAATAAATTGACTTGACAGCAGCCCTTGAACATTCTGCTCTGTTCAAGGGCACTGATCACGTGGCTGTTTCTATGAGGGGGGGAGTGTCCATTTCGGTGTCTTTACTCATTCAAGCCTGCAAGTTAGAGAGTGGTGCAAGGCCCACCTAACTCCAATCAAGTTCTTCCATAAGTAACAATGTGTAGACAGGTAGTCGTGGCCACATATACAGCCAAGCCTTTAATTTGAAGCATCCTCTACTTCATCAGGTACTTTGCAATTGGTAGGTAGCTTTTGTCTCAATTCATTTCAGGTGTCTTCCATAAAAAAAATTCATGCGTCTGATGGTGGGTTTAAACTACGGTCCCTGAAAACAAAACCTTGATGCTCTATTTGTTAACATGATTGGCCACTCTCTCTCGTTTTTCTTAACTTTTGCGAATTTGGTCTCGTTTTACGATTCTACCAGCGTTTCATCAAGCTTCACAAAAAACAAATTGTGTTTGTAAAAACATTTCGCTCGCTAGTGTCCGAAGCTTAAGTTTGCTTCTATCATGTTTATGCAGACAATTTCCTGAAGCAGGCAAAATCAACTAGCACAGCAGTGTCACCACAATAGCCACTGTGATGTACAAAAATGTTGCTTGTCAGTAGTCTCTGCTGTTCTGTGTATGTTGCTTCTTGTATGCTGCGTCTGAACTAAATCATTAATAAAGTGTGTATGTGTCCCACGAAAGGCATGTGCTCAAGGCTGTACTTTTTTAAGTGTGCCATAACCATAAATAAATAATTAAAATGTGAATTAGTGACTCTTCTTAATTACCCACCTGGAGAGTGCTATTTGTCGCATAGGTACCATCCACATCTTGAGGTAATACACCTGAACAGCCTGAAATGCACAATATTTTCCATGCCTTTCTTTCTTTACCGTTCAAACTGAAAAGAACATGGTATATTCGTGTGTATATATT
Source organism: Dermacentor albipictus (assembly GCF_038994185.2). Taxonomy (NCBI): domain Eukaryota; kingdom Metazoa; phylum Arthropoda; class Arachnida; order Ixodida; family Ixodidae; genus Dermacentor; species Dermacentor albipictus. The sequence continues at coordinate 106,501,602 of NC_091829.1, forward strand.
GTACTGCTAACAGTAAGATTCAGTTCAATTCTAGGCTCAACTAGCTTAGCACGGCTGTTTAGTGTAACTCGAAGAACTGTGCTTAGTGTCTCGCGTCCTTGGGTGCCAGCCGCCACATTCCTTTTCATTTTTTTCACCACAGGAGCAAGTCCAGCGGATCAGCAATGCCTCCGCTGTTGCCGTGGACGACCAGAGTTCGACACACACCAGTTTGCATGACTTGGAACAGGTCAGAGTCTATCTCTCTCTGGCTTTTACCACTGTTTGCTTTAGCTGTCTCTGCGAACCTACCGAGACTTGGCAGTGACATGAAAAGTACTTTGCACTGAAACCATTTAGCCAGATATTGCAACAAAAGCCCATGGCAGAGAGCAGCGTGGTTGCAGGGCAAGATATTGATCACAGCGCTTACTTGTCGTGTACGATGCACAAGTTGTTTTTGGTCCTTAGTTTACATTAGCGTTCGTATACTGTGAGTGGTTTACTACAATTTGCCAATAGTAAGAGACACACATTGCATCATGGGAGCTAGACTACCCACTTGAGCTGTAATATTTGTCTGAAGTTATTTGAGCTGTAGGTGGCGAAGGTTATTCTGGAGTCTTCTGTTACAGGTGCCACTTGTAACCCAGCTGGGACATCGGGACATCAGAATGAGCAAATCGGCCTATTGCCTCCATATTCATTTGGAACTCACTCCAACGGTTATCGAATTGTGTGATCATCTGGCCCCATTCCACAATTTCTTTAAGTTATACTTACGTACACCTGCTTGAGCTATGATTTTGTCTTGCAGTCTGTCGCACCTTTCTAATTTAATTCTGAATTTTTTTTACTCCTTGTGTAATCATGGTGAAGTATAGAAGTCTATAGCTGTTTTTTGTTTGTTTCTTTGGTCTGAGCAGCTCAACCTGTGGCATACACAGTGAAACCTTGTTAAACTGTAGTTGGCCGGAGCTCGGAAAAAGTACTTATAAACGGTAGTACTGTTTAACCGACATAGCGCGAGATCGCCCAGTTACCTGTCAAAAACGGAACACAGAACACAGAGAGAGTGCGATGAAAGGGTAAAAAAATGTACAGTATTTATTCACTTCGTGTGACAAAAGTGTTATTTTCATTTGATGCTGCGGCTGGTACACGGCTGAAAAGCTGTGTGCCAGCTTTTCAGCCAGCCCCCTCTTCTCAGCAAACACTTGCATGGCAGATTCCTCGGTGGCGTTACGTATTCTCTGTGCACGCATGCGGTAGCACTGCAGAAGTCGCAGGGTGCCTTTTTCATCGTGGGGTGCTGTTCTCATTGGGACGATTGCATTCGTGAGGCTGACGTAACGCGCAGCTTCTGCCACTGTCGGGCCTGAACCGCCTGTGCTGTCGCTTTCCGTGTTGTCCTGATCACTGTCGCGAGTCTACACTTCAGCAACAACAGAGGCAACGATAGCGAAAAGTCGAACCTTGTAGCCGACATGTCTTCGCGGTCGCAGCAGCGCTGCCGAGCAACTTCGCATTCCAAATGCCACACACCATAGTCAACAACTGATCCCTTTCGTGTGCCAGGGCCGACTTCATGTCATGTTCGACAGCACGAACGATGTTTAATTTTTCTTCTATGTTGAGCACCCGGCATCTTCTTTATCCGAGCTTTGGCTTGATGCAAGTCCTCACTTGCACGACGCCACAAAGCTCTCTTGAACGCTGCCGAAATGATGTTGATGTTGATGTGGCTTCACACGCAAACGCACAGGGCACTTGAAAGGCGTTGTTCCAATCTCTGAGCTCTGCCGAGCCGCCTGATGGAGAAGACGCACCGCCGTGTTTGCACGACGAAAAGTGGAAACACTACAGGTCAACTGACACGTACGCAATAAGCTGGTACAGTTTATGTAGATGCAAAACACATTATGTTCAATGCCTGCTTAGTCGGGGATTTGACTTTACTACTTTTAAAACAAAAATACTGTTTAAAAGCAGGTACAGTTTAAAGAGGCTTTACTGTACTATGTGCTCTTAAATAAAAGCTTGGAGACCCTCCCAAGGTAGAAATTAGATTAGTGGTTTAGCAAACCTATTGTTAATGAATTATCACCTGCACTGCCTTTTATTCTGTTATTTATTTTTATTTACTTACTTCAGTTTGTTTAAAGATCAAGCAGAGAGGCTAACAACCAAACAATGTTCATGAAAAGGTAACAACACGAGTTGGACCAGAGTATTTCACGGGTCACATTAACAATAGCGAAAGAAATAAATGCAATATTTGATCCGTTTGGTCTGTTCGATCTGCTTGTAAATTTCCAGCTCTTTACGCATTGACTCTGTACTTGCCACTCCTCTGCATTTTTAGTTAGATGACTTGCATGGCTAGTTTTATTGTAGGTACCTGCGTCAGTTTTACTTTGGGGTCTCCTTTTGCTAACTTGTTCAAGCAGTTTATTGTAACATGAAGCCGATGAATAAACCTGACCCGACCTGCCCTGAAATGTCATTACAGAGTGTGCAACAGTGCCTGGGAGAGGTGCGAGCCGTCGTCGACCAGAGGCTAGTCGGCCTCGAGTCTGGTCTCAAGGAGGTGCACACCACTACTGAGAACCACACTGACATCCTGCTGAGGCAGCAGGTGAGTCAGCTTTGCATGGCCGGTGGGATCGAATGAAGTCACGTCTACCACATAGACCAACACAGAAGCTTACAGTTTCAAATCTACAACAAGAAACTTGTGGGAACATTTTGATAGTTTAACAATGTGCAATATATAATATACACGCCGCATACGGGTGGCTAACACTATTAAATATCTTGGACATGAATATTCTTCAATGCTATTACAGTTAAACATGATATACAGTCAACGACCGATTTTTCGGACCCTCTAGGGAACGTAAAAACGTCCGAAAATTCAGGCAGTCCGAAAAAACGAATGCATGCAAAAAACACACTTTTTCTTTTTTTCTTGGATCTAGAGGTGGAGGGCGAAGTACCAGGCTTCCGAAACCCTGCCAAAGCATCAGTGAAGTGGCTATAAAAACAGGCGTTCAAAAACTCTGTATGCAGCCGACTGCCGTTTTTTATTATATACATATGCATCGTCGGGCAGCCGGTGTTATTGCTGCAGTGGCTTGAAGAACTTGCCGATTGTTGTTTGGACGGCGTTCCGGTTGCATGCGATCATATTCGCCTCGATCTGTGCAAGGGTCATGTCAGCACTGTATACCGATGAAAGAGTCAACAGTGCTCGCATCAACTCGGCGCTTGTAGGCGGCGCAGGCATTGGCTCCTCATTTTCAACATCGGAGTCTTCTGAATCCCCCACAACCTGACGGACTATTTCCTCGTCAGTCAGTTCTGCGCAGAAGTCGAGCTCGTTGTCTGCATCAACAAACTGTTTAAAAGTTATTTCTGTGGGTATGGAAACCCCAGCAGAGCGGAGGTCGTTGATCACGTCGTCCATGGGCGGGCACACGTCAATAGTGTTGTTGCTTTCAGGCAAGTCTGGTTCTTCTGTGGCGAGTACGAAGCCCGCGTGACGAAAACAGTTGCGGATCGTGTCTTGCGTCACTGCCTTCCATGCGTCCGCAAGCATTCCAACAGCAGACCGAAGGTCAACGTTGTAGCCTTTGGCGTTTTCCGCACACAGCACCATGCGGTTTAGCACCCGCGAACGGTACAAAAGTTTCAAATTGCGGATGACGCCTTGGTCCATTGGTTGGAGGACTGCAGTCGTGTTGGGTGGCATGAATTCCAGCTGGACAGCCTTCAAATTCTTGATATGACCATGAGCGGCGCAGTTGTCAATGCAGAGCACGACACGTCTGTTCTGAAGCTCAAACTTCCTGTCCAACCTGCGGACGTAACTTTCGAACAACTGCTGAGTCACCCATGCCTTTTTGTTGGCTTCGTACAACACTGGCAGCGTTGCCCCTTTAAAGCACCTCGGGTTCTTTGACTTCCCGATTACCAACAAGGGAAGCTTCTCGCTGCCAGACATGTTGCTGCCGACAAGAACGGTCAGCCGTTCTTTACTGTGCTTGCCACCATGGCATGGGTCACCAGCAAAAGCGAGCGTTCTTTCTGGCAACATCTTATAAAACAAACCAGTTTCGTCGCAGTTGAAAACGTTGTCAGCAGAGAACTGCTGCAACAATGACTGTAGTTTTCCGTTGCGGTACTGCTCAATAACTGCACTGTCGACGGCGCCGCTCTCGCCGCCGTCGACAGTGCAGTTCTTCTTGAACTTGAGGTCATTCCGATGTTTAAAGTTCCTCAACCATCCATCACTAAATTTAAAATCCTCAATGTTCATTTGAACCGCGAGAGTTTCCGCTTTTTCTTTCAAGATGCAGCCCGAGACCGGCAACCGCTTTGCTGTCATCGAATTAAGCCACACGACGAGAGCTTCCTCAAGCTTTGTATGAACACCTTGGCTTGCATTCTTTTTTTGGGCACCAGATGGTTTTTCGGCCGCTTCCAAGATCTTGTCCTTGTTCTTGAGGAAATCCGAAACTGTTTGCTTAGAAATTCCGAACTCCTTGCTCACGTCAGCCTGCGATCGGCCGCTCACGACTTGTTTTATAATGGCTGCTTTCTTCTTCATCGTTAACCGACGGTACTGTTTTCCGCGCTTCGATGCCATCGGCGAGGACGACGAAGACGGAGTGGAGGCCATCGAAGGCAAGCGAAGTCCTCAATTTGAACAGTGGAGTTCGCTGACGAGCGTCGAAGCACCTAGGCCTAGCGTCGCAGAGCACAACAGCACAACCACACACTACGCCAGCCAAAACGTGACCCGCAAACAAACGAAATGGCGCCGCTCTGGAAACTCCGCCGGAGGCGGAAGTGCGGCGATGAACATAGCCAGCGTGGCCAGACCACATTGGTGTGTGACGGCTAGATTCGGCTAGTTGTGGTTCAAAGCGGTGATATGCTTCGGCTGCAAGTCGATTTCCTTCGCGAGGGCGCTACGCGAGGAGCCAAAGGACCTTCCGTCGCGTCAAAAAGTCCGGAAAATTGGACGGCGGGGGGTTCGAGCGTCCGAAACTTCAGATGTCCTTATACATTGATTCTATGGGGCTCGTGGCGGTGCCGCGAAGACGTCCGAAATATCGGGCATGTCCGAAAATTTGGGCGTCCGAAAATTCAGTCGTTGACTGTAACAGATACAGTCAGCAACCAAGTTTTCTGGCACCTGATTTTTTTGGACCTGCTCGATTATTCAGCCTGAACCAGGGCACTGCCACTTACTTTGTAGAACCAATGTGTAATGCAACTGAAATTTCTGACACTGTGTGGCATGTTACTGAACTTCAATGCTGAAGTATTCTAGGGCTACTTCCTTTGGAAATCTGTCTGTCTGTCTGCAGCGTGTGAGGCGATGCGGTCTATAGGTACACGCAGGGTCCTATGGAGGTATATATGAGCATGCGTTATGTCTGCTCATGACTACGCGATGCTGTATGACTACAAGCACCACAGGGAGTTTCTGCAGTAATTCTTTTCAGACTGACCTACGCTTTGCGATGTCAAAAAGATGGCAGCTGCAAACAAAGCTGCTGCTACTCCAGTTGTCACCCATCCTCCAGCTTTCGTTGTCGAGCTAGTTCCTCTGCTTTGCTAATGCCACCACTGCAGAGAGTTTTGTCTACTCGGCGTCAAACCACAAACTTGGTCACAGACTCACGAGAAGACAGCAATGGCTAGGCCTATACTAAGTGGGAGACGCATGTGGCGGGATGGCAAGCTGTTGCAGCAAACTTGCCCTCAATATGTTCATACCTGTAGACATTTATACTGAAGGTCAGTTAGATCGGGTACAAGATGATGCAAACAGGCTGGACTACAGTGACGCACATGAAGCCGAGTTAGGGTTTATGGCCGATCAGCCGGCAACTGCCACAATGCCTGTTCGCATCTGCTGATGTAAATCTCGGCGAGCAAAAATTGCAATTTTGTATCAAATAATATATGACATACTGTTGTAGATGCCACGTTTAGACAGTAAGGTTTCTTACAAAAATTTATAGCAGAAAGCCTGGCTCTGGTGTCTGTGGGAGCTGGAAGCATGGCAGCTCAGACAGCAGGAGGAGGAGGAGGATGGGTATGTGGCATTAGCCAAGCAACTAAGGAGGTGGGCCACCAGATAAAGCATCTGTATTGGAGGGCACGAGCAGCCAGCATTTTGCTGCAGGGGCGTGCACTGCATCACAAGAGGTGGACTCGGCTAACAAGGTGACACGTCCTCTCAGGGTCCACCGCTCTGGCCATGAGCAGTGACACACTTCTCATGCTGCGCAGTCACAAGAACAAAAGGTGCTTCATCGCCATTGCCAGAGGCTGATGTGTCGTCTGCCACACAGTGAATTCGCAGCTGCTACCAGCTGCTGCCAGGTGTCCAGAGACCGACGGGAGCCTGAACGATATCGTTAGTCTGAAGGTTCTTGTGCAGAAGGCCGAGAGAGCACTTGCGCTAATGAAACCGCAGAGGGGAAGCTTAGTTCAGCTTGTGCAGAAGGCAAATGAAGCTCTATGAACATTGCTGGTTTCAGCCTGTCGACCTCTTAAGTCTATGAAACCAGTATGAGGATGTATCGTGTGCCCTTTCTTTGCAGACTCAGCTGGAAGGTGTACTCAACTGCACCCACAGCTGCCCGGCCGACCTGTCACCTGAGAACCTCAGCCTAGCCGTGAGTCATCGCTTCAACCTTTTAACATGAGTTTTGCATTTGTTTATATTTGTAGACGAAGAAACTTGCCGAAGAGTGTATACTTCTGCTGCTGTCTCCTTTTAATTGATTTGTGTGGTTGATATTGTAGTTAGTTTATTTTATTGCTTAACTTTACTGGTCGATTTATTTATTTGTGTATTGTGCCCTGTTGCATAATTTTTGCATAACAGAAAGCTCACCTCATTTCCTTTTCTGTATCGCCCCCACCTTCTTATGTAATATATCTTCAAGGGCGTTTAGGGATATTGGAAATGAATAAATGATGCCAAAGATGCATGCAATGCGCTAATGATAAGTTATGGCAGAACCCATCTCACGATCAATGTTGACAGTAGTGCAATTGTCATTGAAGCAGTGTAGTGACACGACGTATTGCCGCCGCAGTCACACATTATGTATGAGACGTGTATACAGTAGGATTTCTCTCTCGCACTTTCCTCTAAACACGCTGCACTAACGACGACGATGCGAAGTCCACTTGTGGAGTGTTCAGGAATATATAGCCAGACAAAAATTGGCTGAACATATGTGACGGTGGTTCGACTACGCCTGTTGCCAGATAATTTTTTATGACTTCTTTATCATTGAAAAGTTGCATATACTCAGTGGCACATACCGGTGAACTAAGTTGCCAGAATTTTTTTGTGCCAGGTTTGTCCTGAGTAAACTTTCCTGTGAAATTGTGTTCAGCCGAAGACTCGCCTTGTGGTAACACGGAGCCTAGTGCAGGTATCATCATCATCTATACTGTTACTGTTATTATCATCTATCATCTAAGTAGAACCCAAAACCACTGTGGTTTAGTGGCTGTGGTGTTGCGCTGCTAAGCACAGGGTCGTGGGATCAAATCCCAATCATGGCGGCCACATTTCGAGGGGGGGGGGGCGGGGGGGCGAAATGCAGAAAACGCCCGTGTCTTATGCATCGGGGGCACGTTAAAGATTCCCTGGTGGCCACAATTACTAATCTGCAGTCCCCCACTAAGGCGTGCCTTATAATCAGACCGTGAATTCGGCTCTTAAAACCTCAGAATTCAGTTCAGTTACTTCAACCCTGACAGGACCAACAAAATTTGACCAGAAATAAGGTGCAAAGAAAAAAAAAACACCAAAATGAATTGCTGATTCATTTGCAGTACTTGCCTGATTTGAACAAAGCTCTTGGGTCAAAGAAACTACAACACAGTAGTGCAGATAATCACAAGGGCATTTATTGTACCTTTCATGCACCAATGCCAGCTGGCCGAATTACTACCAATAGAACATGCTGATGGGCATGGACCAATTGAGGAAGTTTGAGCCACTGTAACAGGATAGCAAGTGAATATGTTCACCCCCACACTGGACAGCAACCCCTAATGGTTCGCGTGTACATTCACATGAACTGTGGCACGTTTGAATGGTCGAGTTCATCCATCCTGTTGCCCCGCTCCAAAGCCTTTGCAAGATGGTCCTGCAGAGCATGCCGACAGGCGCGCAGCAAAGTCCGCACACTTTTCCAACCTCAGGCCAAAGAGAAAGAGACTACTCCCTCTTGCGTTAACACTGCTGTTAGGTGGCATTACCAGCGCCACGCTTGCGCCATCTCTTGTACTATTTTGCAACTACACCGACCGCCGGGGGCACTTTGCTGAGTGGCGAAGCCAGATGACAAGAGATGTGAGAGCCATGTGGGGAAAACAAACAAGGGTGCAAGAGAGTAGAGCGTCCCCACAACATATTCGCACTGCTAACTGCACAGATGTGCCAAAACACTTCTGTACATCTTTCTCAGCTTATGACCCTTGGCAGTGAGTGGGCCTTGATCATGTGGGGACTAGAGAAACCTTAAAGAGCTTCAGTTTCGATTTGTACTTACTAAGTTTTATGGCAGCACCTGGTCAACAAAATATTTCATTGCTAGGTACAGTCGCTAGCAAAAGTTTGTGGACCAGGGATTCTGCAAAAAATTTATCTTTTCTTTGTAGCCTAAGAATGCACATTAAAATTAAGCAGTTCAGTCTGTGTGCCTTTTCAATCAACGTAATGTATTGAGAGACTGTTACCTTGGGCGGCTGTAGTAAAATTTATATTTTTTCTTGGTGCCGTGGTCCACGCACTTTTGCTTCTTACTGTACTTGCACACCTATTTGACTACTTTCACTGTTGCTATAGCACTCAAAATCACGGCTGCTGCAGTCACCTAGTTTGGTGCATAAATCAATGATGCCTAAAATATTTTTTAGTTGCAATCGACTTGCCATTGACCCTCGTCCAGATCAATGTACGAGAATCCTGTGCTTTGATTCTAGCATATCTGCACAGAAAAATGTTTCCTGCAACTTTGCTGGTCGCAGCATACGTTACGGAACAATCGCAACCAACCAATGCTACTTTCATGCGTGGACCGCGCGTTTTGTACCAGATGACTAAAACATGTCTGTGCTTCCAGCGATCACATGTATCAAAAAGACCAAAAGCTGACGTGTGTCATACACGCAGACATTATGTTCTACTCAGCAATTTTGCAAATGGAATGCTTGTTTTGGCATGAGTTATGAGCACCTATGGCTATCTGCATAATTCCCGATGGCAAAGACCTTTGCACAAGCACAACTAGCTTCACAACTCCAGAACTGGTCGAGTTCTTTTCTACTGTTGGTTGACCATGCTCAACTTCTCAGGCTTAGAATTTTTCACATAAAATGTTATTTCTCTCTCTCTCTCCCTGTTTCTTTCTAAATGAATGCATTAAACACCGTCATTTGTGGTCAGTGTAAATGCAATTATTATTATGAGCAGTTGGCACTTCGCCATCATCAGGAAAGAGACTTTGGATTTTAGTTGAAGAAACAAATGATCAAAACAGTGAAGCTTGCAGTAAAAAGTTGTTTTCCACATCTGCTGCTTTTTCTGTGGGCAGTGCTGGCTAACATACCCATAGGTAATCTTGTACACATTGCACAAATAGCAAGTGTAATGAAGCAGACGTGCCCCTGTGTATGTGCTGACTGAAGAGGAAAACGAAGGGCCGTACCGTGATTGCGAGCAAGCCCCGTGCTACGGACTGCCCTTGCAGTGCCTTGATTTACCTAGCGCCCCACAACATTGTGAATGACAATAAACCTCGTCGCATCTGGTGGAGGTGCTGGGCGTGTCAAAGCTGGTACGCGCAGTTGGGGCGCGGCGGCGACAGAAGCATGCCACATGGCCAGCAATGCCGCAGGCGAAGCAGATCGGCTGGTTGCCTTGAGTGCGCCACGTCTCGGTGGGACGAAAAAACTGTGGTGACGGTTGGGCAACTGGATATGAAGCCGGATGCACGGGCAATGAAAAGGAAGCTGTCTGCGCAGGTGGCCGTGCAACTACGGCTGTATAACTGAGCGGGAGCAACGTAGGATGAGTGGCAAAGTCGGTATGGGACAGCGGCACACTCATAGGATTGGGTGGGGGGTGTCGTAGGAGCTGCAGGAAGAGCTTCAGATGTCTGAGTCCGGATGGCTTGCTGCAGCATTGGAGGCAGAGCTGCCATAGGTGCGTCGCTGTGAGGCAGCAGCGAGAGCTGCCTGGCCACCTCTTCACGAACAAAATCTTTGATATGCTGCGAGAGGGTCGAGCTGGTTATTTCGGTATAAACCGCGATGCTCGAGACGGAATCGGCGTGCTGAATGTTCTGGTGGGCGATGGAACATTGGCAGCGCAGCTTCTCAAAGCCCTGGCAGAGGTTAATGAGGACGGATACTCTAGTTGGGCTTTTGGCCAGCAACATCTGGAGTGTGCTGTCCTCGATGCCCTTGAGGATGTGTTTGATCTTGTCATCCTCTGACATGCTGGGATTTACCCGCTTGCACAAATCGAGAACATCCTCGATGTAGCTGGGGAATGTCTCTCCAGGCTGCTGGAAAACATGACTTTGGCTCCCACTTATAGCGAGTTATCTTTTCGTCCACTTTCATTTACCTTTACTGTATTATTTCTACACTTTAACTGAACATAATTAATTTTGTCTATGCCTTCTCTCACCTCAGTGTCTCTCTTCCTTCGTGTTGTCATGACTAACAATATATCTTACTGTTTGAATATTTTTAGTTTTCTCGCTCTTTAAAACATGTTTTGCTTCTTTCTTCCCCCCCCCCCCCCCCATGTTGCTGCAGTTGGACCGGCTGTTGTCTCCGAATGCTACGGTCAATGGCTCCACTGTGGATGTTTTGAGGGAGGCCAGTCACCTGGGCACTGTCTACCATGGACTACAGGTGCAGGTAAGCCGAATGGCCTGACTGGTCAAGCTTGGAAATTGAGACGGTCGGTTGCAGCACTGTGTCATTATTTAGCCATGGAACAGTTTATTGGTGAAGAACAGAAATTAGGGATAATTAGCATGGATTTACAGCAGCAGCCTTTGCACCGAGCAGAACACAATAAGAGGACAATGGCTCTACTTGCAACTGAAGAAGTTTCAAAAACCATGCGTTTAAATTATTCCCAAACAAGCCTCTCCACCTAAGTCATGCATGCACAAAATAAGAAACAAAAAAGCAAGGTATGAAGGAGTTGCAGACAGCAATGCTAATCATGTGCCTTAATAAAATCATTCAGTTACGAGTGGCTCCTAAAACACCACGATGTGGCGAGGTGGCATAAGATAGCGCCATGGAGATCATATGGACAGTATTGCCGAAAGGATGCCTTACAAACACTTGCTTTAACTTTCAACCTCAACTTAGTACCATTGGCTGTGGGTGTGGGCATCTAGTGCAAACCTTCTAAGCTGTCCTTTCTTTCATCCAAAGCATGCTTGGTATTGCGCTCTCATTGATAAATATTTAATGTATTATGCAAGCATATTAACTAAGTATCATACCAGTGATACTTAAAGCATGCTGTTTTATCATTTCCTTATTAGTATCAAGCTTTTCCCTGTTACTAGCACAATGCATGCGACATACCTTTCTGCCTTTTTTTCCTTTGTGATCAGTGGCTGTTCTTTCTTGTTCATGGGTCTATTTTGTGAACTTGTGAGAGAGTCATTCTGTATGCTAATGCGCATATGGCACCACCCCTATTCCTGCCCCATCCTTTATGAAGGCCTCCGCAGTGTAAGTGGATCAGTGAATGACTCAGTAGCTCCTCATGCTAATCCGCAGTTTTGAATGTTAGGGGCACCAGCCGGGGTGTCAAAATGCCAGTCATAGCGGCCGCGTTTCGATTGGGGCACTGAAATGCAAGAATGCCCATGTACCACGCATTGGATGCATGTTAAAGAAGCCCAGGCGTTCAAAATTAACTCAGGAGTCCCCCCATTATGGTATGCCTCGTAATTATATCTTGGTTTTGCCACGTAAAACCTCCGAATTTAATTTTAATTCATTTATTTTAAAGTTAGGAGGCGTAGGAAACTGTGTGCAAAAGATGTGACGGAGACCGGGAAAACACACGACAGGTCTCATTTGTAGCCTCCATATACGTTTGTTGAGCAGCTTCCCACGCCTTCCAAGACGAACCAAACTAGTACATTATCGTACCCTGTTGCAGTTGAAAGTTGGACGTCCGGCCTGTTGCTCCTGTATGTTATTTCCATCACGGTTGTGGGCCATCAGCTTACCGGGTGTCCCACATGACACAGAGCAATTTTTTTAGAAAAAGAAGAGCAAAGCCTTGTGAATAGATAAAACCACTTGTGTGTTGTTTGCAAACCTCAGAAATAAACCTCCCGTATTTTATTGTGAAACTGTAGGTGGACGGCACCCACTTTGTAGGTATATCTGTCTGATTAAAGTGAAGGGCCAATCCTGAAATTGACGCAGTCTAGCATAGCATCTCACGGTGCTGGCAATCACAAGGGAAGAATGTGACAAACTGTCACGTGACACATGCACCATACATTTCAAAGAAAGACTTTGGCACAAGAGAAGCTCGCAGGCTATCGTGGCCTCATGGTTGGAGCATCGGGCTGCTCTGCTGGAAGGCCGAAGTTCAATCCCATCATTGGTCACGCATTTCTTTATAGCAGGATACGTGGGCTTCACCCACCTTGGAACTAATATAACTGAAAACTCAACATGTGTTGAGTACACGTGAGCACGTCCCAGTGTTCAATTAGCAGTGTCATGTTCTGGCCTTGCTTTCTTGTGTTCTTATTAACTTCGTAATTAGTGGTTAATAAAGAACTAACTTAACAACACTTAACAGCTAACTTGTCCGTGCCCTTTTTTGCACTCTTCTATATTTACGTTATGCCATGAACCAACTAGGCCCAGCACCAAGCCTTGTTAAACAACTAACTTTTCAATTGTGAACTTCGTGGTGACAATGTCAATATGAGATTTGTAGAGCACATTTTAAAACACCAGTTGTCATTGTTTGCTACGTGTTACTTCTTGCTTAGCTCTTCTTCCATATTTAAAAGAAAACTACTGTGGGCTTTCCTTTAAGCTTAATTAATCAGTACTATAATTACTTTATCAACAAGAAAAAAATACAAGAGGCTTCTATGGGGGTCGCCAAACATAGAGTTGGTTCCATCTGCTCAGAAAGCTTCTCTCCTTCTCTTTCTTTCTTTTTTAACTTTCTTCATCTTGGTTGGGACAACTAGTACAAACCGAGGTGCTGTCCTCAAGTCAGTTGTGGTGAATGTACTAAAGCGACATGATTAATGCCTCTTTTCTTTCTTTCTCTTTCACCATCTCCTTGGCAGCTTGGTGTCAATCACTCGGCAAGCGACGAAGTTGCTGAGCTCCTACAACAGGCTACCCTCTACGCACACTCCCCGCAATCACATCACAGCACCCAGGTACCCATATGCAGTATACTTCGTGACCCCAGTTACTTCAAATTTTCAGTTTGTTCGATCCTGACCGAAGGTCCTGGCTGGTGCCCAAGCATTTCTATAGAGCACAACTTTATTTTGATCCTAAAATTGGCCTTTGCCGAATGATTCGAACGTGGCCAGTCATCACACACGCACCCGACCCCTATGGTAATTTCAACAGCGGCCACTTTAGTGGCAGCGTCTCTCTTGGCGGAGCTTAAGGGACAGTGTGTGTGTTGACACATGTCATCTCCCATTGAAAACCTGTTTTCGGCCTGTCCTAGGAAAATTTTGCCAGCAGTGGCCGCAGCTCACTATGTACGATTACAGTATTTACCCGTTTCTAGCGCGCGCTTTTTCTTTTCGGGAAGATTGGGCTGAAAATTGCATGCGCAGTGCAACCAGATAACCAGCCGAAACTGCCGTCGCGACGTTTCTATGTTTTACCGCATAAGAGGTATGTATCGCGGCGAAGCTGACCGAAGATGCCGTGTGGCGAAGGTGACGTTAGGAAACAGGCTGCCATTGGGCAACACATGACCCTCGCCTCCCCCCGTCTTATTTTTTTTTGCTAAAAATTGGGTACGCGTTAGATTTCTACTTTGTTAAGGAGCTTTAATCACATTTCTACGTTAGTTTTCTACAATGGACACATGGAAAGTGGGCCTGCATTTGATTCAGGGCACGCTAGAATCAGGCACTCTCAAATAAATTAGTAGTGTGTTATGGCGTTTTTTTCTGCATCTTGTTTAATTTTACCCACTGGATAATTAGATCAATTTCATCGGTTCCGTCGGTGTCGAATCAACGCAAGTCGAGTGTATTGTGCCTCACTCTGCTTCCCAAAAGAAGCAGCAAAGCGACAAAGCACGTTTAACCACACCAAATTATTTTATTGCCTAATAGGTACTGACAGACTAGTCTGGTGATCTATGATTTTGGTGAAGCAGCACACTTGGAAAAATGACGTTCACACAAACATGATTGACGTCGACACACGCAGGCGCTGAAGAGAAACTAATGGTTTATCGCTCAAATGCATACTTTCATCTATATGTTACTTTTTAAAGCAATTAGCAGTCTTAGGGTACTTCATGCACTTTCCTGGGGGCTAACTGTCTTATCTACCTGTCTGAGGCTGTAACCTTTTTCCCCGCCGACCTGGGTCACTGGGTAGGCCATGTTAGAATGGTTAAATCATTGGGCTGCTGTGCTGTAGGAACAGGGCCCGAAACCAACTGTCCGACTAATGCGAGTTGGTGTGCGTGTGGCATTGTGTAAATATGTGCCGCTCTTCACTGAACCTCTCTGTTTGATGCATAACTTCAGTCACTGGGCATGTCCATTGAGCATACGCCACTGACGCCAGCTTGCAGGACTATGTGCCAGTCAGCATGGCAAAATGGTCAATGGCAAAAAAGTCATTTAAAAATTCCTCACTGCTTTGATGGAATCGATCTGGCTCCACTGAATGATGCAGCACGTTCAGTGGGAATCGAGAGAGGAATGCGATTCTCGTACGTAATGCACCTCTGCGGTGGCAGCGTGCCGTGTGGATGCATTCCTTCAGTGTTAATCGCAAATAATGTCGACATTCATTGTGAAATTGGTTGTGCCAGAATTTTGTTATTTGTCTTCCTCGCCATGCAGCTGGCCTGGCGTGTGTGCCTACCAAAGCGCTTACTAAAAAAAGTTTGTCTTTGAGCAGTAAACCAGTAGGCACAGTTCAGCACCTGTGTATGTCCTCGTCATTCGTGTTTGTGCGAACGTCTTTTCTCTAAATAGATCGTTTTTTTTAATGTGTAAGCTACACCAAAACATTCAAGAAGCTTAATGCTGGTGCTCGTTATACATGAGTTTATCCTTTGGGTGCAGGCTAGTGTGAGTGCAAAATACATTGCCGGGGAACGAAGCTGCGACACAATTAAGCTGAGACCATCAGTGCAGGTGGCGTTGGCTGAATATGCAAAACATGATTGTTTCTGGAGCTTTTGCCTTGCACTGACAGTTGTGCTGGATCGCCTTCATGAACATTTGAATGTTGCTGTATGTATTTACCGGCACAAGTTATGCACATTGGTTTCATTTCTTTTTTTTTTTTCGAAGAGGGTTGTCCTCGGTGATGCAGCTTACATTTGAAGAAATATTTCACGTGTGGATATCCCAGCCACACCTATAGCAGTGGTTAAATTGTGCGCAACTATTCATGTCAACTCCAAGTTGAACAACGATATTTGTTTGAATATAAGATGAGGAATTTTTTTTTCTCAGTATTCTTAGTCTTCAAGTCACCCCCGACCCCATACGGGATTTTTGCCTTTAGGTGTGGCTTCACGGCAGCGCGCATTTCGCCTCATAGTGTGGTTTTACGGCAGCAGATGGTACGATGCCGTGAAGCCACACTCTAAGGCAAGATTCGTGCTGCCGTAAAGCCACACCTGAAGTCAAAAGGCAAGATTCGTGCTGCTGTGAAAGCACTGCTAAAGTCAAAATTTGCATATAATCCACACTCTGTGTGTTGAAGCTCCTTTTCCCTATTTTAATTATCGCTATCTGGCGTTTTGGCTCTGTTAGCAATTCATTATTTTGGGAAATCCTTGCCAAGTCTGAATTACCCTTTGGCTACTCCATGTCACTGCACCCCGAGCACCCCAATTGCACCCTCGCCTTACAATCGAACAAATGCACTATGTCAGAAGAGGGGAGAAGTTTCACAGCATGTTCTGTTGTGGGCAATTTTGTCATGAATGATTTTTCTGCTGCACCAAGAACAAATGCTGATGCATTCGCAACGTCTCCTTGCAGCCGACCGCCGCACCTGTTCAGCCAGTTGTAACCAAGCAGCTCAACTCATCAGGTCAGTGAAATTCATCCTGGTAACACTGTATCCTTATTTCAGTCAGTCAATCCATCAGTCTTTATTTTCGCTTCTGCGTACACACTTTCTTCAACAAAAGTTCACCTATACCCTCATAACTATTATAGATTACATCGAGCGACAGTGCGGTGTATGCATTCGGAGCAGCTGTCAATAGCCTTAGGCCTTTTTTCTTTTTTTATCTCTTTTTTTCTTTAATTTCTTGGTAATTTTTGCAAACGCACACAAAAGTACGCATCAGTGTCGGCTGTCTACAAAGCACGCTGATAGTTTTGTCACTCTTGGTAACTTCTCGGGGCTGTGTCCAGTCCACTCTTTCTTGCCCAACTTCTGCACTGTGTTTTCCATTGTGATGCTGCATCATTAATCTCAAGTTCAGGCACTGTTCTGATTTCTTGCAGTCAGCTTCTGAACTTTGCAGTGTGCATTTACAAGACCCAACGTCCTGTAAATGTTCTTTGATAACTTATGTCCCGTGCAATTTAGGGGATGTGGTGCAGTGGAATGTAGTCAATTCAAACTTCCAGTTTAGTTTAGTTATGTGTATTTCAGTGTGCGAAAAGAACTGGTAATTTGAACGCGTGAGCATTTGCGACAACTAATTCTAACACTCGCCGCCACCGACCGTGTACCCCAGCAGCGCGAACTCAGGCAGCAGCATCTCTGACCTGGCAGTCCTCCTGCTCCCACCTTCCATTGGAAATGCTGTATTTTGGCACAACAAAAATTTTTTAAATTTAACAGTAAAGTCGGTGGTGTGCGGACTATATGCGAAATTCACCTTGAGTTGTCGCTTTACAGCAGCAAAACCTTTGCACAGAAGTGCAAATAAGCACAGCAGCCGTTTGATTTTTCTTACACGGAAAGGGGCCTCAGAATTTCCCGAATTATTGGGCAATTGAAGAAAAGCAAATTGTAATGTGAAAGCAATTCGTTTTAATAAATTTGGTATTCGGCAACGAATGATATGGTTTCGTGCCAGGTACGTCGACCTGGAGTAGAGTAGACCTGGCAGTAGAGTAGAGTACGCGGCTGCTTCTTGGTGGTACGAATTAAGCGAAGCCAGCCACGCTTTCGCATGCACTCTGCCCCCACAATGGGGCGACGCTATCAGGAAAAGTGCCGGAAGCGGCGAGCGAATGCTTCATCCGCCTCTCGCTCGAACGGTTCACCGAAACTCCAGATTACGCAGCCTCCTATTCTAGATGCGGGGTAAGACAGCTTACATGGTGCCACGCCGCCTCGGCATGCGCACTCTTTGCACACACGGCAGATCACATCTAGAGTAGAGTACGCGGCTGCATATGCGCTCAGTTGCGCTTATACCATGCGCAGCCACAGCTGAGACGTGCGCCAACTTACGCCACACTCCTCCCGAGAGGTGCATTTGCAAGCAGCTGCTTGTAATTCAGTCATTTGACCATCTGCGTCCACGGAAGTTTCGATTTATTGTCTTGGCATTCCTTTGCAGCGTCAGTGAAATTCTGTTATATTGAGGTTCTAAATACGTGGTGTCCTATGGACAAGAGGTTAAGAAAAGTTAAATACTTTGTTATATCAAGAATTTTGTTTTGTTGAAGTTCGTTAGTTCGTTATATCGAGGTTTAACTGTACCATATCATTCATATCAAACCATATCATTCATTGCCGAATACCAAATTTATTAAAACGAATTTTTTTCGCATTACAATTTGCTTTAGATGTATTAACATGTGCAGTTTACAGATGTGCAGCGTTCTTTTTCATTGCCGAGTTACAGTGTTGTAAACTTGAGAGTGGTTGAGTTTCCCAAAATGTTTGCAATTTTCGAGAACTTTTCTGAAAAAGTTGGTGGCCCAATTGGTGCAGTGGTAGCCGAGTAAGACGGTCTCTCTGGTCCCATGTATTTATATGGTAGCTCCCAAGCGAAAGCTCCCACTTAAGTGTGTATACTATTTCAGCTTCTTCCATTTGGGCTTGTGTTAGCCAATCAGCAACGAGAGCTTGCTTCGTAGTTCAGAGAACGGGGAAGACAACCGATTCCTGATCGCTGCGCAGACGGCGATCAGTGGTGGATAATGGGGGAGCCCTCCTTCTGGTTTTCTGTTGCGACTGGTTGACACAACCTGTAGCTTACACTGTCCAGCCAGAGTTGGCAACATGGAGTTGAAGTGCATAGATGATGTGATGTTTACAGTATATTTGTCTTCCAAAACAAGGGTGCCAAATTGCATTACGTAAGAATAAAAGTAATCAAAAACAGCAACTTTGACTAGTCCTAGTAGCCATGACAAATAAGAAGCAGCAGACAGTGTGAAGTGTAAAAGAAAAGCAGAAGTGGGAAAGCTACAGCTACAAAACTATACGAGCAATTATAAAGCAGCGGAACAGCAATAACGAAAAAAAAAGAAGAAAGGAGTATAAATGATATGCTATTACCATAACGCAGGTAGAAAGTGTCTACTGGGTACTACATTGAGCACTGTCTGTGACAAAAATCGAGTTCACCTAAGGGAGAAAGACGTGACAATGTGAAACCTGTGTTAGCCAAACTGCACATTGTTTTGGTTGTCATTGCCTCTTGACTTTTGTGTTCATTTTGTGTTTCTTTTCAGCAGAGGCCAACACTGGCCAGAAAGTGGTTCCAGCAGTGCCAACCAATGTGCCAACCAAGTGAGTAGTCAAGTGCTTAACCAGCCAATTTTGTTCCTAACTTGGCAGTACTATACCACCATTAAGTAGGACTATCGGTAATAATAGCGTCGGAATTTGCTGTTCAGCCTGCCAGGATGGCCATGGCATTCTGTTGCTGGGCGTATGGTCAGGGGTTAGATTTACCGCTGCAGTGGCCACACATGTATGGGGATGGAACGCAGAAGTACTCGTGCAGTATTAAGCTCTATCACTAGTAAACTTGAACCTAGTAAACTTGCTGCCCTGAAGCTTTGCTTAGACTATTAAGCCTAGGCAGCGGATTAAAAGATCTTAATCTGTAGCTCTCCACTGTGGCGTTCCTCAAAGCACATAGTTGCTGCTGTAAAACATTAAAGGGACACTAAAGGTTACCAGAAAGTCAAGTTAAAGTGGTAGAGCAATGTTCTAGAACGTCTAAGGCGTCAATATAATCGCGAACAGAGCTTTAGTAACCGAGAAATTGAGGTAAATACATGACACGATTTGAGACCCCCCAGCGACATTCCGGTACTAAACCGATGACGTAAGGTCTCCCCGTAATTTATGTTACTAATACTCAACTACTCGTATTAAAAATATCATTTCATTCGATTATAAAACGGAAAAAAATGCTACTTGTCTACGTCTATTCGATTCTAAGAAAAAATAACATTTTGACGTTGCCCTTCAGTAATATGGGCGTTCGAAAGGTTTCGTTTTCGCTCGACTCTGCGCGCTCGACCCTGCGCCGCGCACGCTTTGGAGTTTCAGTACTTTCGTTATCGCGTCGTGCTGTGAGGGTTCTGCTGGCTCGCGAAACTTTCATTTGGGACAAGCAGCGAGAATGCCACGTCCATCTGATGTCGTGGGAAGCCCTCGTTGCTTTCCCGCTCCGGAGAGCCGGTGTCGAGGCCGCCGTCGTAGTACGCAACGACGCCGGCAGTGCGAGCCCTCAGCAGCAGGTTGCGCTCGTCGGTGCTCAAATCGCTGAAGTTGAGCCCACCATCGCGAGCCAATCTGTCGGTGTCAGGGTCCATTGCGACAAGCGTCGAAGTTAGCGTCATAGAATGAAGTACCAGCTTATGGGCGTATTGCGGTATAGTAGCGGCGCCTGGTGGCGGTGCGGGAAACGACATCTGGGTCATGCCAGCTTGGCTGTGGCGAAGCACGTTTCTAGGCCGAGTTTTGCGTCGATTCGCACTTTTTTATGCCCTGTTGCGAGTGCGAAAAGGCTCACAGACCAAGCCGACCACGCTGCGAGCTCGCCGCAGCCTATAGTTTAACGAAAACGGACTCTCCGTGTGCCGTGGGACGTAATGCGTTCCTCCTTCCGCTAGCCACCATACTCCCGCTTTCGCACTGCTGTCGGCTCTGTCTTGGCTCTGTTTCTGGCCGCGCGTTTGCGTTTTGCGCAGAAAAACCGTAGCGCCGTCTGCGGACGCCGTTCTACTCACCGATGGCGCAACGTCACTATGAGACTATGATGTCAGTTCTCCTCGATCGGAGGGCGGGCGATTTGAACTGCGCTAGAGGTACGCGGACGCTTCAGAACGCATTTTCTCTTAAAATAAGTCTCTCCTTGGCACGAAATAAGCGTTTCGAGGTTTCTGTGATGGTATTTCAACAGTCCACGTTGACTTAATAGTAACCTTTAGTGTCCCTTTAAATACTCTATTATTATTATTATTATTATTATTATTATTAACTCTGTTATTACTATTAGTACATCACCTGACAGCCATGACAAAGGCGCCTGCCAGGTTATGTAGAGCAACGTCACTGCTACATATATATATATATATATATATATATATATATATATATATATATATATTGTAGTGGGTAATATGCATGTGGCACTGTGCGGACTGCCACCGCTGCGGCGCAAGACACGAGCTCGGGCTGTTGATGCGAAGCGCTAGGACTCGTGATCTAGAGCTACCTGCGATCCGTCGAACGAGCTGCAATAAACCCCATTTCAATATATATATATATATATATATATATATATATATATATATATATATATATATATACATATATGTATGTATATATGTATATATATATATGAGCTGTATTTGCTTTGCTTTACCTTGTGCAAGATTGTCACTCCACGCACGGTCTGCATAAAAGGCTCGAGCTCTTTTGCTTGTGGCATTTGTGACTCAAGATGCCAATTCATTATACGAAAGGCTGGTGAAAAACTGTGGCTCTTTTGTCTAACTTTGGAGACAGTTGACCTCGGTTCCTTTATTTTTTCATTCTGGGTAGGAAAATATATTGTCTTTGTGTGATGTCAAGAGTTTATGGACACTAAAACACTAAACTGTTAGTTAAGTAGCAGCATTCTATACTAAACAGTTATATAGAAGCAGTTAGTACTTTAGCTACACTTTAGCCACCTGATTCTTCATTTGGCTACTTCCAAGCACTTCTTGTGAGAAATTTTCTCTTCTTTCCTCGTGTTCGTATTTGTGACGCTATCCCAGAGTGCAAAGTGTTCACGCTTGTGACGCAGGCAGCCGTGACAAAGGCACCTGATGGCGGCTGGCGTGAGTGAGCCGACGTGAGCCCGATGTCCCCGAAGTCCGTCCTCCGTGGCGCACCACGTGGCGTCGGCAGACCCTGGAGCTAGGGCGTCGGCAGCACTCCTTCCCGGATCACGGCTGCCTGACAGCAGTCTAGAGCAAGCCATGCTGAGGGAGCCAAGGCCGTATACGGAAAGCAAGCTGTGATGTTTGCTTGCGTTAGCGCACAGAGTAAGCAACACCTGGGAGGAGAAAATTTGTTTCCCGGCATGCTGGCACGAACGGATATTGTCATGAAACCCTCGGACGATGGTTAGAAGCCATCTGGAGCCATTCCCTACAACGTCTCTCCTCTTAGCCCCAGTATTTGCTTTGCGACCTCGAACCCCACAAGTCAGTCGAACAATCAGTCAGCCAATCTGTCGACCAGCTCTGAAACTCTAGTATGCTGGTGCCACCTGGTGGTGACACATTCAAATGTCCCGGGCAGTTGTTGTGGTTGCCATAGCAACCTAGCATATTGGTGCAACTTTGCATTCTGCACCCCGAGATGGTACTTGTAAACATTGCACCCCTTTAGGCTTTTCTGTCCCATTGTGTTTCTTTTTTTTTTTTTCATTAGGTTTTTCTGCCCACACTAACGCTGCCAGGGAATTTATCCTCCTAGGTGTTGCTTGTTCTGGTGTCGCCCAATTCCCTGCAGCTGTTTCTAAAGGTCTATTCCCACACACAGCTGCAGATGCAGATGTGACTGGAATGTGCATGCAAAATCTGGCCGTTCCACTCGCACAAGCCAGAACCATTGCCTCACTCGGTTGGCAACTGAAAGCAACCACGCTGTTGGCAACCACGCAGCCAAAAGTTGGGGATGCAGTTGGATCCGCTTTTTGATTGCGCGAAACGTCTGACGTGAATTGGTTGTATTATTCCAGCCGTCTAGTGCAGAAAAGCACTAAACGTGCACTAGCAACCATTTCTCTCATTTGCAGCTGCAGCAATTTGGTGGGAATAGACCCCAAACATGGCCACTTGAGGAGCTTTCGCACTAAGCTTCATCCTCCCGTGACATCTCGGTGCTGCCGCTGCCCTCTAGTGACTGAGGTGGGATGCGTCACTTCTAGACTCTAGAAATATGGCTGTACTAGGCACGGCAGTGTCCCTTGGCCTGTAAGAATCCTGTCAATGTAACAAATCACCAGACGTAGATGCTGAGAGGAAGAAGCGTTTGGCAGCTCACATTTTGATGAGCTATTTTTCTTTTCTTTTTGTCTTCAAACGGCTAGTGACTAGCTTTTCATACGGCAGTCCCAGAGGACTTTGAGTGAGGAGGATTGCATCGTGTAGCACAGAAAGGCTTGCCTGCGTCGACAGCTCAAGCGAAACTCCCAAAAGTGGTATATCGTGACACTCGCTGGAAACTTCGACTGGGAAATGACTCCGCCAGCCTATGTGTCGGTAGAATGCTGCACGCATTTTTATTCCGGCAGTGTACCCGGATTCCTGTTCCTTAAGCTTTCGTTAGTGTCGCCCACATACAAGACTCGGCGTCACGTGGCGATTGGGCCCGAATTTCGCATCTCGCGAATTTTGACTTCCAACCACGACAGCAATCAACCTCTAGCTAGCAGCATTGTTGTGGGTGTCATTGTCGCACCATGTTCACTCGTCGCCGTCGCCAAAGGGTAGCTGCTCTTTCGTTTTCTCAGGCTTTTGCCCCGGTTTCGATTCGCTTGCCAGTCTCATGAATCGCAATTTTGAGGCATGTCTTCGGGCAGGGCCGCGTGTCCTGCTCACCAGAAGCGTTTCACCACCGCCAGCTCCCAGGTTCCAGAAAGTGTGAAAATGCATAGCTTGAGGTGAAATCAGTTGCTTCACCTTTTTCAGGCCATTACCTCTGTAGGTGGTCCCCTCGCCATAACCGCCAGGGCATGTGTTTGTCTGTGTGCTTGTCTACAGTTGACTGTTGCCATGGCATCTTGTCGCTCCACTGCTAACGAAAGTCCAGATTCTGCAAGGTCATTGCTGACAGCGCAAGATGAAGCTTTGAAATGCTCATAAGTAGTCAGACGACCACGTAAGTCAGTGTACAACTAGGCCATCAGCAGTCAACCCTATTCTTAGGGCACGGCAACGAGTCTCATACATTTTTGTCGGGGCACAGAAGCTCTCGATCTATGTAAAAAAAAAAAAATCCGTGCCACTGAATGTCAGAGAGACTGGCTCAAGTTTCACACATCACACTGACATTGAGTGCGGGTCATTTGGGATGTGTGGTGAAATGTACCTGCGAGTTTTCCTTGCGGCGCCGTTTAAGTTATGGCGATTTGTTTTTGTCCACATGTGTGTTGACTTGAACACTGTGACCGCGTAATCCTTTCCTTCGGATTGTCAGAGCAGGCATGCCCGTTTCTGCTGCTTATAGTATCGCATACCCATTTGCAGACAAAGTCGGACTAGTAAAAGACATGCTGGCATGTTCACAACCCGAAAGCTCAAGATAGTAGTAGGCACAGTTTGGGTGCAGACTGGCTCCTTGAAATAATGGTATCTTTCAAACAGTGCATATTAAAAATGGGGCCATCTTGGGACACCGTTGTAATGGTTTGGTATTCTTGGTCGTCAGTAGCTCTTCTTTCCTGGCCCATTGTGAACAGGAAACACGTGAAGGCTTGGACCATCGGTTTGGCCCTTCTTCATTTAATTGCCAATCGCAGTTCTTCACATCTCTACCGCATGCATAAATTAATGCATGCCCCATGAATGGTCTAAAGATGCCTGGTAGTGCTTTTTTTTTTTTGTTTCCGTGTATAAATTCCTGAGGGAAATAATGCTCGAGGTCTATCCTCTGACTGTTCTTCGTTATAATGCTGTAAGAAAACAAAGAACACATCTTGTTAGCCCAAAAGAACCTAGCGCTTGCTTGGAAGAAAGGGCCCCGTCACTTGTTATCGAGGCAGTCACTCAATGTTTGACTTTTAAAGGTGCCATAGCGCAAGCTTCCCGAGAGTCCGTCACTGGGCGACACACTTTTGCGTCCACGAAAGCTCACATTGCAACTGCGCCATGTTGCCGTGCGGCCCGGCTCTGTCCACACACAGTTGCGTATCTAACCCAGATTGTCCGCGGGAAGGTTGTCTTGCGAGTGAAGCATGCCATACTTTTCAAGCTATGGCAGCCACGAAGGTGCTGTTTCTTTGGCTGAATGAGTGTCGTTTGCGTGCGCGTCAATGTATGAAAAGAGGACATCAGAAAAAAACAAACTGTAAAACAGAGCTGCCCTCTTGAGCGTGAGGTCATCAGCTGCACGCTCAAAAATTCCGGGTGGTGAAAATTAATCCAGACTGCCCCCCCCCCCCCCCCCCCCACTATATAACACCTTTCATAGCCAGTGTGTTGGTTGAGGACTTTACGTCCCATAATTCAATATTTAATTTGGAGCCGGTTGAATCTTGTAGTAAAGCTTTAGATACTGGCCTACATTACCTTTGCAGCCTAAAAAGCTGAAACACAGTTCCGTGCTAACGAAACTTGGAAGAACTTGTTTTGTGGCCATGGAGAGTATATCCATGCAATATAAGGAATGGAATGTTTTCCAAGTAAAAGGACAGTATAGTGATGAGCTTTCTGAACTATCCGCAATTGAAATCTCACTCCAGGGTATCAAAAATGCTGCCACAGGGTTTGTTGCACTAAAATCTGATACATCTGAGGTACCAAACTCGGCGTATCAGAAACTTATGTTGCGCTTTACGGGGTTAGAGATCCACTTGAAGATGTCACAGGAGAATTAACAAAATAGGCCCGTCTGTTTCGCGATAGGTGACAGTCTAAATTACGCAGGTGCCCTTGCTTAAATGGAAGTGTTGGCTACGCTGCATAGCTCCTTATTGTAGTTGCTATCCAAAGGATGAAGCCAAGTCACAGAAGACTGCAAATCGACGTATCTCCTCACACAACCTCATTTCTCTGGTAAAACTGGGGAGCGGTGCATTGTTCAAGTCATGAAGCAGTTATATGTATAGATATAATCGATAGTGAGTCACAGCACTGCTCGAAGAGCGGTTATAGAAATAATCCAGTGTTTTTCTTTTTTCACGTTAAATGTGGCGAAAGCGCCAACTCACACTGCGCTTGTTTTCCAAGAAAGCATTCCGAAATAAATTGCCCTTGATTCCGTTCTGCATTTCAGCATTGTCAGCGCAGTAGAAATATGCTATTGAATGCTGCTGTATTTCTAAATGTGACTAAACTTGGCAAGCATTTCTTAGGGTCAGTCAAAAAAAAAACTTTTCTTTTTTTTTTCATTTTAGAGGCCTGTGGAGATGAATGCGTGGATCATAGGCAATTTGTGTCTGTTTACATTCAAGAGAGAGTGCGAGATTAATTTCCAGGGATTACCGCTAGCTTACAGTGAATGCGTTTGCGCTTATGCTTATGTGCTTATGTGTTCCAATGTGTAGAATAGTAAGTCGATTTCGTCAGTCACCTTAATTTTTCACTTTTCGCATAGCATTACTTCTGCTGGATGCATGCGACAACTTCCACCGTGATCGAGCGCACAATGTTATGTTTTTCCTTTGTCAAATGTGCATTTTCAATATCCAGGTGCAATTCATCTGTTCACTTATGACACCAGGTAGTGGAATGTACTGTTAGATTCTTTTTATCTGCTGTGGATTTTTCATGCTGTGGATTTTCCCTACATACATTGTGTAAAGTAATGCCCTGTTATATGTTACAGCATTTGCCAGTTTAGAATTGAGCTTCTCTCGTTCGTTAGGCCTAACTTTTGAAATAAAATTATGTGAGCCAGTCGTGTCCATAGCTACCAGGCAACTCCAGAGGTTCAGTGTGTGTGTGATGCCTTGTTTGGATGTAACAGGCATCAGGCGTCACCCACTTCAGCTGAACTAAACTGATGCGCCGAATTAAGGTCACACTTTTCTCATTTGTTTAGATCTCGCACGAGAGTGTGGAGCCATCTAAGCGTTTGTGATGTGCATGCGTAGGTTGTAATGTTTTATTGCACTGTTACTGTATTATCATTTGTCATCATTCCTGCTTTTACTGCAACAAGCCTCTTTGAATTGCCCAGACAGTAAAAGGCAAACTACTGTCTACCTCGAAATAACAAAATTACATCCGGCACAAAAATAGCATGGTTATGTCCAGTATTCGCTATTTACACCCTGATATTGCCAAGAAAGCATTTTGTTTACTGTATTAAATTTTATTTGTTATATCCGATAGTTCTTTATATACACTATTTCATTATATCCAGGTTTGTTATATCGAGTTTCAGCTCTGCTGGTGTCGCAACATTTTTCATCATTGCATTTACTAAGACATTTGCAGATTGAAAAGTTTCACTAGTTGTTCTCAGCGATCACTCATTCTGCTTGCTGAACGATCACAATGTGTCATTGGACAGTGTCGTGCTTTTACCACTATGAACAGACTTTGATGATACCTGGCAATTCTGAGCCCGAAATTCGCACTTTCGCATGTTGCCAAAAGCATCTTTAAAAAAAAAATACTTTTTTTTTATTGTGGAGGTACGGCAGCTCGGGCTAGACATCTGTCCAATGGCACAATTTAATGAGTGTCTCTCCGCACGGCTAACCTGGTTGAGCGCAGTTTCTCGGTGTTGCGGCAGGTTGTTGTGTGGCCGTCCGCACGTCACAGCTTGCGTCCAGCATTTGATCGCAATTGTTGCTGCTCTGTCGGGAGCCAGCAACAGGTGTGCGTTCCAGTGCAATGAACCGATGCCGGCCATAGTGCTAAGTGAACAAAAAAATAAAACATGCTTTGCCAAAATACACCTGGCGTGTGTGTGCGTCTGTTTTTGGGCTGACAGGGCGTCCCCCCACTTTTGGTGAGATGCTCGCACTTCAACGATCTGAGCTCAAACTACAGTATACCGTTGTTTGATAAGTCAGCAAAGGCACGAGAAAAGCAGGATGGTCACACTGCTTAGAAGTTCCTGCAACAACTCGCTCAGGCGTCACGAATTTGGACACGGCCTGCTACGACCTAGTTGATTTTTTTTCATCAATAAAGATGGACTACTTTGTATCACAAGGAGGTAGTTTCAATAACTTCACTGCACCACCAAAACAGCCTAAATATATAAGAATACATATATTTGAAAGTCCATGATGTCACCCTGGCTGTGGTTTTGGCATAAAATTCAAAGATTTGAAATTTGGTCTTCGTTTTCTCTTCCAGTAATCAACCTCTCACAACAAACTTAACAACAAAGACTGAGTTTTCGAACATTACATTTATCAGTCCAAACGGTTTTAGTGCTTCTGTTTGGTATTCCTTTGAAGCATAGCGGCTGTAATCATCAAGTTACTATTTTCTTACGTTCTCCTGCACAGTCTCGCTCTGATTCGCCGAACTGCGCACCAACACATCAATTATCGTGGCTCAAAAGAAATTGTCTCGCCTACTTATCACTTTCGCAGTGACGCTCCACTGGTAGCTTAGTCGCTCGCATCGGTGCTTCTGTATCATAAATATATCTTGAGTACCTAACCTCTAAAACAGCTTAGGCCCCGCCCATTTCGACCTATTATGGAAAGCTAATAGTGGATCTGGAGTAAAAACAGATTGGAATAGTTTTACATTATCCTGGCCCAGCATACAGTGAGTGAGTCGGGGAGTTGTGTGCAACGGAGCCACAGAAATCTGCTGTCACATTATTTTCGGCTGATGGTACTAGTTTCGCACAGTACTGTGGACAACCTTCATATCATGTATGCACAAGAATACAACCTAAATATAGGAGTAGGTGGGAGAAAAAAAATTTTAAGACGGGCAAGTTGGAGTGGAGTGGATTCACAGCTGGTATTTGGGTAGCGCGACAACACGAGGACAAAGAATGAGGAATGACAGGACTACTTTTAAGTGGCATTTCTCCTTTTCAAATGAAATTCCGTTAAGCTACCTCCTGCCACCCGATCCTTAACCTATGGCCCTTAGTAAAAACGGGAACTTCCATCATCACCATCAGGTGAGTCGGGACATGCGTTGTTAGAACAAGTTCATCTTTTATTGATCACCAAACACCTTAATACTCCTATGACTGGCGAAAGCAAAGTTAACAAGACCATAATAGATTCAGGAACACATGCTTGCTTTTGTGAGTTGTCGGAACAGCACACGGCGGCCCGTCATACCTTCATTTTCGCCCTCATGTCATGGCACTACCAAAACAGGGAGTGAACTATACGCACAATGGCTATCTTGCTGTTACTGTATGCCTCTTATGTTTGCCGCACTCTACATATAAAACAGCACTTTAGGCTGGTCTAATGTAACACTTCTTTTTGCTCAATTTTCTTTTTTCTGTCATATACCACACACAACCAGGCAGATTGTGGTCCACTGACGAAAAGGGAAAAGTAAACGAATTGGGAGTGCCATCATCAGTGACATCATACCAGAGGCAATAAGTCTGTTTGAGGAGGAAATGGCATCTTGTCTTTCCTGGTACAAATTAAGCATTGTTCAGAAATTTGCATCACTGCGTGTGTAGTTCTTATTGCAAAGCCCTTTGAGCGTAGGGTACGGCTCGGGAAGTGTTCGGTGCAGTAGCAGCAGTTTTGGAACTTGAATCATGGGTCATGGGGATGTTTGAAGGCCAGAATGCACCTCGATTTAATGAAATTTTTACTCCTTGCGAGAGTGACGCAATTAAGACAATCCATTTGCAGTTGGTTTGTAAACAAAGTTGTGTTTATGCTACTGACCTTTCCAGGAAATGTTGTACTGGCCACGGCAAGTGCATGTCATGTCATGCGGAAGCTAAACAATTTGGCAGAATTACGTTGTCTGGTTGGGCTAATGAATTAGGTATTTAGCAGTTGTAATAGCAATTTTATTTCCATCTCTAAGCATAGGGATGAAGGAGGCAGGAAAAACTGTTAATGCTTGATGGGGTTCCTACGCTTGTACCACTTTCAACACAGAATATTAACCAGTAACTGTTAATGGTATGCTATAAACAGGCACAATAACAAATAAGGAATGTAACAGCAAATACAGTCATTTGTCAGTAGAGGTTTGTGATTAAAATTAGGATCTAATTACAATAAGGACAATGTAATACAATGGAATTACAGTAAAGATAAGAATGCCTGACAGTAGCAAAAACATTTTTGCAATAGAAGAGTGTGTTCAACCTAATAGTTTATTTATTAAAACGAGATGTTTTGAAACCAACTTGGTTCCTTGGTAATAATAATGGAGGGTAGCAAGGTGCAGCCTTTATAAAAGTCTGCAATAAAAGGGGCAGAGGAGTGAGAGTTTCGTTAGGGATTGTAGCTCGTTTTTGTTTTTCTTGTGTTCTTGACCGACACGGAAGACAAGAAGGCGGGGCGGGGGAGGGGAGGGGCACGCGGACTAGGGCATGGAGGTGTCGACACTGGAAGCAGGAGGCTATGGTTGATGCTTCCATCTAGATTTCTTGTTTCCCCAATGTAAGTAGCTGGACAGTCGGCACATGTGATACTGTAAATGATGCCTTAAGCCGTCTCTCTTAGAATACGGTCCTTTGGTCATGGGGAGAGGCCATCAAAGTGTTTGTTGGTTTGTGGGTGACATTTAGGCCTCTCTCTTTTTTACTATATCCAGCTGGTCACCTCACTGGTGCCCTTAACGTAGAGGAAAGATACTCATTTCTAAGGAAGGCGGGCAAGAGTTGTAGTTTCTGTAGTTTAGCTTTCTACTTTTATTTGATGATTTTCTGAATGAAGTCACTAGACTAGCCATTCCTTCCGAGTTCGCAAAGAACTGTTTTTCTTTCTGTCAGATTCCAATGTGCAACAACTTCCATCTCTCTTTAATAGTGTATTTACAACAGACATGTTGTGGCTTGCTGGATCGTTCAAGTTGAAGTGTAGGTAGCAGCCTGTGTGGGTTGGTCTATGGCAGACACATTCTAGAGAGCCGCTAGTTCGGTTTACTTGTATATCGAGAAATAGGAGGGACCCTTCTCTTTCTCACCCATAGGTGAATTGCACGTCGGGCTCTATGAAGTTTAAGTAGTTGAGAAGGTTCTTGATGTGATTATCATTCTTAGGGTGCTTCACGCACTATCTGGTGGCTGACTATCTATCGATCTATCTGTTTATTTATTTATTTAGTTATTTAACATCCCAATTGCAGACATACGTTAAACTGGAGAGGGTTACAACATGAGTACGTGCAACAAAAAGTAAGCATAGAAAAATCCACATCGCAAAAAGTAGTAACAATACATTGACAAAACATACCATCATGCGGGTGCTGCAGCCAATTGGAATTTCCAGGTAATGCATTGCAGTCACTAATTGTTCTCAGGAAAAGTGAATATTTAAAATAGTTTGTTCATGGCCAATATTGATTTAATACACTTGCTGTGTTTGTGGCAGGGAAATTCTAGATGTGTCTTTGGTTATATAGTTGTACTGATGTACTCTATGCTTTGGGAAGAAAAAAAAAATTTTGTGTGGCGGTTTCTCTTCTGTCTGCTAGTGTTTGCTGTTTCCAGCATGCCAGTTGGAGAGTCACGTCATTTATAGCGTTTATAAACAAAGCAAGCAGCTAATCTTTGAAATTATTTTTCTACTCATTGAATACCCACAGCTGCGTGCGGGCCCCCAACGACACTGGAATATTCAAGTAAAGGAGTAATGTATGTTTTATAAGCAATTAATCGTAATGAACATGTGGAGTCTCCTAAATTAAATTTTAGAAATCTTAGCTTTTTACGGGCTGCAGAGGTTATGTTGTCAATGCGATGCATCCAAGACATCACACCATTCTGCCAATCTATTCAAAGTAGCTTCCAGAAAAAGCCGATTGGAGACGGACCAAATGGTACTAAATATAATACAATCATCTGCAAACAATTTGACATACACAGGTAATACCACAATTTTAGCTATATCAGTAATGTAAATATTTAATAGCACAGGACCTAGCCATGATCCCCGAGATATACCTCGAGTAATTCCTAAAGGCCGACAGTGTGATTTATCTACACATACTGCCTACGGCCAGTCAGATATGAAATTACCCTTCTAATGATATGTAGAGGTATTCTGAGACTTTTCATTTTGGTTATTAGCTTCAAATGCAAGACTGTCGAATGCCTGGAATAATCTAAGAAATAGCGTCAATCTGACTGCCCCTGTCAGGTACTGAAGCAAATTCGTGGACTGCAACTATTAACTGTGTGTAGAGTATCCCAGCGCAAAACCATGCCAGGTAGCAGTGAGTATCTTGTTTCGTTCTAAGAAATCGTTAAGGTAGCCCACTATGATGTGTTCCAACATGTATTGTAACACATTGTAACACACATTCCAACACAAATTGGTCCAAAAAAGACAACTCGCACACTGACAATTTTCCTCGTGAAGAATCCAAGACCAATTAGGCCCAACAATTAATTCCTCTTTGAAGCCAGCTTGGGTAACTGTGCATATGTGGCACACTTCAGGGGCAAAAAAGATCCCTTAATATTCCTCCAGTGCTCGGCGGAGTCGAACCATGGCCTCCGAAATCCACCGCGGTGCACGCGTTTCGAAAACGCGCGTGGGGGTAAATCTCGGAGGCCATGGTTGAACGCACAAACTTTGCGGCATCGCAGCTAGATGGCATACCATGTGCAGTGGGAAGCGCGAGAGCACCCTGGCTGCATACATGTATAAGCGCTGGCAATTAGTGTACCACCGTAGTGCCTCACTGCTAATCGCATTACATCGACATTCATCGCGAGATGGGTTACACCGAAATTTTGATTTGTAACGTCTTCACAATGCAGAAGCAGTTGTCCATATACCCGAGAAAAACTTTTGGCTTAATGTAACATGTACCGAGAGTTCTTCCCTCAGTAATTCTGCACAGGGTAAGTTGGCCATCGTCACAGAAATTGATGCCCCCCCCCCGTGGGTGGTTCTTTTCTCTGCCTGCACTGCTCGCCTCTTAAAGAAAAGCACCTCAAGAAGCAGAATTCCAGGAGCGGATGTTGTTTCGTTGAGCACGTCGTCACATTCCGGGGCGTCTCGAGCAGCAGTCACAGCCAACCTTATGGGCACTTTAGTACACAGGGAGATTGCACCAAAGGAGAGGAGGCATTTGTTGTCTTCAAGACGTGCCTTTGATGCCAGCATAATGAAGTCCTCAGAGATGCTCACGTGGGCCGTGGTCTATCCGGTGAGTGGTAGTAGTATTATTGTGTGTTCTGTGATCACATTGGAAAGCATAACTCCACAATCAGGCGTAGGGGAAATTCCGAGTTTATAGATTTTCGGTAGGCCATAGAACGCTAGTGCCGATCTGTTTCTGCATATCAACTGTAGGTAAATGCTTGGAAGATTTGGGTGGCTGTGGGATATTTCGGCCAGCGTCTTGCTCAACACTATGTTCTTGTCACGGGGTCCTTCTTTAGGTTTTCGTATTCTTGGATGTTCAGTAAAATCGACACCTTCTCCTCATAGTTCCACATGTTGAAAACAACGGTGGTGTTGCCTTTGTCCACCTGTAGAATTACCATACCTGTGCCCTTCTGTAAGTTTTTGGTTGCTTTCATATCGTCATAAGACCAGTTTCCTTCACTTTTACAGTTGCGAGTGGAGCTGATGATGAAGCTGATATATAAAGGAATGACTAAGTGCCAGCAGTAGTTTCCAGCACAATGACAGTTTAATCAAGTCGGTTGCCCAGCAACTGACCAATGTAAACAACACTGCACATTCCAAATAAAGTTGTGGTTATTGCATATTTTACAAATGGCCTGCAGGCACCTCGGCAGAAGGCAAATACAGAACATCACAACATTTCTGCATTTTGTGCAAATGTAACAATTGAGGCACTGTTTGTGATGACAAGTCGCGACCCAACGGGAGGCTGGTAGGTACAGGTCTCCAAGACGTTAATGATCTTGAAGCAGCGCCGACCAACACGACGGTAAATGCGAAGTCGCGGCGCGCACCTACGAAGTTAGCAACAGCAGGCACATTCACACGAAGCATACCCTTGTCTGAGCATTGTGTGCTAGGCTATTCTGTTAAGCTCTGCATACCCCCTGCAGCTTTATCCGCTTCCAACGCGAACGAAAATGCACACATGTGCGCACAATGGTTATGTGGAGGTCGTCGTGAAAGCAACCACAGCCACACTTATTATACACTGCGAATGTGAAGGTGCGCGAAGCAGAAAAAGCTGCAGCTAGCCCAGGCGATGATCAAGTATCCACTCACGATAGCCGCTCGCATGGCTGTAGTACTCTCCTTCGTCGGCAGCACGGTTGATGACAATGCAACTAGTTACACTGAGCAGGCGCAAATTCAATGAGCTGATAAACAGCCAGGGCTACATTGGGTTCAATGCAATAGCTTAGCAGATGACGCTCAGTCACTAAGATGCTCTGTACACGTGCCTACACTCTACTTTTGCAGGTGCGCACCATGACACGGCATTGACCGACAAGCTAGTCAACATTCCCGTGGGGGTACTGAAATGTTGGAGAGCTATACAGACTCTTCAAGTGGTGTCTTTTTCCAGGACGTAATCAATGTTAACCAGACTACAGCAGGTAGGTATGCTATTCAGCTCGCCATCGACTGATCAAATTTCAAGTCCATCACTACATGGTCAACGTGGGGTGCGTACGACTTGACACGCTCAACGTGCGTGCACGTAACATTCCAGTTGCGACTTGAATGGCACTGCCTCATGAGATCCGCCATGGTGGCGCACACTTGATGGACACGCTCTTCCAAGTGCTCGGATCCTTTTGCGCCAGGCTTCGACTCCACATTTTCGTGGACGTGCATCCAGCAGCTTTTGCGCTCTGGGTTGAGTGCCCTGCAGGCCGCCAGCCAGCCCAAGGCAGACGACGGGATGAGGCCTAAGTTGACTCGATCCGCCACTCCTTCAGGGCAGACCTGTGGCAGAAGAAAGGGGCACTGCCCATGTCTACAGCTGCTTCTCGATAGCAGAATCTTGATATAATGAGCTGTCAGATGTATAATGAACATATCTCAAATGTTACAACAAATATCGGATATAACGAGGTTAGTTTTGCATCGTTCGCGACTTCGTTATAACAAGGTTACCGTCAGTACAGACGTACAGTCAAAGCTCATTATACAGAGGCCACATCCAGCATAAATATAGCTTTTATATCTGATATTCATTATAAGAATAGGTTCGTTAGAAGTTAATATCAGCAAAAAATGTTTCAGATTTACTTTGCTATATCTGATAATTCGTTATATCCATGTTCTCTTACTACAGAGCTTTGACTCTATCAGTACTCATCAGTACTGTCAGCTTGCCAATACAGTACAACTTGTACCACCGAACCATCGCTTGTGTTCTAATAGCTCGCCTCTGCATTGTTCATAACCTGTGACATCAAACAGGTTAGGTAATAAACACTGCTTGCATGCCTGACATACAGTTAGTATACACCAGCACACAGTTACTGTTATAGATAGATTTCCAGAAAGTGAAAATGCGTGATAAGACGGTGTTTCTCAGAGAGACAAGAGCTGACATCACCGTCAACTGTTCATTCACTTGCACTTGTCAAATACATGACAGAATAAATAGTTAGTAAACTGTAGTAAAAAAATATGGTCTCCAACCCACGCTGTAAAGGCAGTTGGGCAGCGAAGCTATAAACAACTATAGAACTATTACGCATTGCGATGTATGTTGAAATTATTCACGTGGCGACATTCACATGCACTTTACCTAATTATTAGCTTAAGACATTTCGACGGCCTGCAACTTGGCTCGCGCCACTACTTCGTGCACCTACAAAGCATGGACCAGAGAGAACAGAAATTCGCCGCGTCTCGTATGCACACTGCTCTTCAGGAGTCCTCACTATACGTGGCCTTCCCGTAGCACTGTCACAACACAAATCAGTTGCTAGGCAGGTTCTTCTATTACGTATGAAAATGTAGTTATGTCAGTCCCTGCTTTGTATGCTACAGTCAAGCTGACATCGCTACGGAAGCCTGCGCAACCGTAATCTCTATCCGGAAACGTACGCGGGGAGCACTACGTACTTCACATTGCATGTAGGCACAGGAGCACCTTATCGCCAATTATGTGGTTTGGATGCTTGTTTTGAGCTTGTTCTTTATTGAAACATATGCAGTTTTGTGTGCCGTATGTGTGATTCCAGAGTGTATGCACTGTTCACTTTCCTGAGCACTTGTAGCCTTTGCCTTATGAGGGTATGAGCCATTGCATTTGGGGGTGTAAGCCATAGATGATGATAGCTTTCTGTCAACGTTACGCCGCAAGGAAATCATGGGATCCTAGCCATAAACCGTTTCCCTGTAAAAGCATATCATAATGACCTTCCTTCGAAAAACTGCACCCAATATGACTGTCCTTTACATACATTTCCTTTGTTCTCCCAGAGGCATGGATAATGTGACAACACGGTTGGCAGTGAGGCACCTCAGCATAAGATTAGCTTTTGACAGTCTCTCTGCATTTTGTGCACAAACTGAGTCAAGGTTTTATCAAAGATCTGACAACATCCACAACGAGCACAAGGTAAGATTGACAGATGCCTGGAGAATTCCAGTTGAATTAAGATTTTATGTAGCTGTGTTCTCTTATTCTTGCTATTGCAGATGGTCTACCTTATTTCCAAATCTAAAATGCACCTGCAAACAAGGTTACTTGTGGAACTGATAACCATGCCACGCATGACCAGTAAGCTGCAGGCAACAATGACTGAATGCCTTATAAAGTCCTAACTGATATAGAAGGCTTGTTTATGAGGCTTCTACCAGTGGCAACAAGGAACTTTCAGGTCAAGCACGGCAAAACCAATGGCCCCGATCTGCCTGCAACCAGCAATGCACTGTAGCATCACAGATGACTCTAAAAAGCATCATATTCGCATGAAGTGTGGACAACTGAGAGAGGAAGTCAAGATTGCTCAACATTATGGCTGCCCATAAAAATTGATATGCAGCAACTAGCTTCGTCGTACTGCAGCCAGTAATGATAAGTAACGAGTTGAACCTTCTGCATGTTCAAATTTTCAGAAATAATTTTGTGAACTGTTGTTTTGCACATGGTGAGGTCTTCGGCAATTAATCTGATACTCAAACGACAGTCAGGGTAGAGGAGATTTTTTTACTTTGGCCACATTTTCATCCAAACCACTCCTTGAAGGGCGCCCAGATCACTCAATGTCTTCAACGGTCTCCCGTCCGTTCTCGAACTCACTGACCCACCAGAACAACTGGGCCCTTGACAGGGCGTCGTCTTTGTAAGCCTCCTTAACAAAGGCAAACATCTCGGAAGCGGTTTACCCCAGGCGAAAGCAAAATTTAATTGTGTACCGCTGCTGCCATGACAAGAACTCGAAAACAGATTTTGTGCCACTTCAGATCCTCACTGCATCAGAGCTCAGACGCAGCTGCCGCCCAGTGTATTACGTAGCTTAGAAACCCCATCACAAACCCCACCTTCGGGGAGCATGATACTCGCAACTGCAACGCCAGGCAACAAGTAGTCACATTACTTTACGGACAAACCCTGTATACTGAGGTTTGTCCGTGTAGACTCTTAATTCCAGCTTAGCTGTTTAAGCTATATGTATGATCTACTGGTGCTTGGTGTGCACCAGCACACATTCCAACCTCCGAGGTGCAATTGCACGGTGGTCAGCTCCTAGCCATACACAGTTGGTGCCAGCTCACCTCTCTGCAGTCACCAGCATGGACAGTGCATCGGTCTTGCACTTCATTCAGCTGCAGGTTCCTTCGCAATGCATCTAGGGCATCAGGGTTCCATTCGCAGGCATGCACATGGGCTGCTCCGGCATGCAGAAGGTACGGCAAGGTGAAGTAGCCGATGCCTGTGTTGGGTAGCAAGGAAAACAACTAAATCGATGCTTGGGACAGAAACACTGTCAGGAAAAAAGAAAATTATCCTCAGTAGTACAAGAGCTCAAAGCCAATGTAAGTTTAACAATGGCCCTGGCTCCGTGATACAACCACGGGCCATGATACCATATCTGCACAATGCGGGACTGCACTCACGACTTCGAGCACGCAGCAATGTCATTCCACCAATACCCTTGTCATCATCATCCTCTGTCTCTTTTTCATTCCCCCCCTTCTCCAGCACAGAAGTAGCAGGTTTGAGCACACAAGCTCAGGCCGACCTCTCGGCCTTTCATCATCATCATCATCATCATCGGCCTGGTTACACCCAACGCAGGGCAAAGGCCTCTCCCATACTTCTCCACACAATACACAATACTCTTTCTCATCATTGGTCCACATTGGTGTCAGGTTGGGCCCACATTGGCACAACAATGAGCCCACATCCCACTTCTTGAGCTACTTGGGACGAGATCTGAAATCTTAACACCGGTACACACAGTGAGCTATGAGGGTTGCCGTAGTGAATGGCTTCGAATTAGTAATTTGACCTACTGACATCCTTCGTGTGCAGCTCAGCAATGCGAGCCCCTTTGAATTCTGCCTCTATTCAGACATGGTAACCAACACCAGGGATCAAACCGTTGACCAAAGGCTCAGCAGCACACCAACCAAGCCGCCGTGGCAGGCATCAGAGAGAGACTACGGGTGGAGTATAGTATCGCACAAGCATTTGCTGCAGATAAACACGATGCCAGAGCAAGACAACCACAATGGGGCTCATTTAAATAGCGCGCAAGTACCTGAATGTTTCCCGACTTGTGGCAAAGTTGACAGCAAATGTGATTTTACTTTATTACATTCACTTTGGCGGCACTAATTAGTCATCACACATTTGCCGAATGGTAAAGTTACATCGATTAAAAGTCTGTGTATTGCTATCGAACATTACTTAAAACTTCTAGCAGACTTTATTATGATAATCAGATAGGTAATATAACTGTGAACATAAACAGTGTGTTTTTTTATTGATGTGCATTTCATGTTATGAATCACTGCATGCTGCATAACATGATGACACCTTTAAACAAATGCTTCTACAGCATATCACATAGCAAAATAATGTTATTTACAAGTTGCAGTTGAGTGAATGAATCTTTATAAAAATTAAGAAGCTTCACTGAACACTGGAGGCTTCTCAGACATTAAAACCACTTCTGGACAGCCACTTTTAATTACCATTTGAGAACTAGATAAGCAAACAATGGTAAAATTATTGTAGCAAGTTTTCAGCGTGACAACATTACTGCAATGAGATGAAAGTGCAGCGCCTACCATCTGCTCAGATGCCAAGTGGTGCTCAGGGCAAGCCACGAACAAAGAAAAATAAAGATATGCATGAGGGCGTAATCTCAGTTATCAGTTCTGCAACCTATATATGTGTCAGTTGCCTTTTCTTTCGAGCTCTACAATAGCAAACAAGAGTAACTGCAGTTTAAAAGGCTCAGCAACAGACCTGCAAAGAGGTCAACGATGACCTCGCTTCGGCAGTCCATGTTGGAGACCCGGAGCTTCTCTGTGACATTTCCCGCACTGAACATGCATTTGGTCACGTCAAAAGTGTACCTGCAATAGTGCAAAACAATAATATATACGCATGTGTCTGTAAGCACGCATACCGAGAATACTGATATTCGACGGGTTTGGCACACCAAGATCCCCCAGCCGACTACTGACTGCATATACTCAGCATAAAGATACTACTGCTATGATAACCCGGATTTGAAATTCCACTTTCAGCACTGCAAACGTCTACGCACATTATCTCTCCATGCAGCACGTATCAAACACACATTTGAAGGATGGCAACACAATGCACCAAATCTGGCATGCACAAGCTTCGAAGCGAAGCGCAACGTACTTGATCTTGTTGTCGACGTGCACGACCCAGCCATCGAATCCGCGCACCAACTCTACCCGGGGCGTCCGGTGTCCGTCGTCTGTGATCCTGCCTGATAGTGCTAGCCTCTTGCAACGAAGGGCATCGCATACAACGTCCCACAGCATTTCCCCTAAAAGCCAAATGTGCCGCAATTACACGCAGAACGCCTTAGACAGCATCGTGTACGGCACAGTGCAGCAGCACGTCGACGTTCACTGCGTCTTGTGTCATGCGAGCTCGCTTTGTCAAGTGTCTATATATAAAGGGGTGAGACACTACAAGTTACAAGTACTCTCTGCTGGGACAACAAGTACTGAGCCACTGCAGCATGCATTGTAAGCCCTGTACCCGTATGAAAGCTCGTATTGTATACCACTCTCACACGCCCACTTTCAGTCGCGATCGAGTCCAATCCGGATGGAAATACTCCACCGCGACTGCCTCCCTCCAGCAGCTCGCGCAAGGGACCCGATCGCAGCCGACAAATTGGATCCCAATGGGGCTTGATGGCGATCGAAAGTGTGCCGTGACACCCGTATGAACACTTACGGACAGGGTCCCAACGGCGATCGTCAAAGGCGTCCCGTTTAAGGATCACCAAGTCCCCGTGTCTCTGCCATCGCTTCGGCACTTTCTCGAGCAGCTCCTGTACATCATCGTTGGAGTAGCTGGTCGCCTTCAAAACGTGCCGAACGCCGCGTCGCAGACGCTCGGGCTCGCTCTCTGTTCGGCCCATCGTCGAAACGCATTTGCCGTATTCGACGCTGCAACACGAACGTGCCGAGCAAACCTTCACGGTTACGACGCCTTCGAGTCGTATTTTAGAGCACGGATTCAACCTAATTTTACCATCAGACACATTCAGGCAGAAACCAAAGCCGTGCCACCGTGCTCTAAACTCTTGCCTTGAACAGCCTTGAACAAGTAAACTAAAGTAAACAAACTCCACGCGTGGCGTCTCGCGATGGCGATGCGGCCGAGCCATACCGGGGAGTCGCGCGTTGTCAACATAAGCAACTGACTGACTGACTGAATAAACTTTATTGAAACCAGCAAGAGATGGTGGCTGGGCCTAGGCCTCCCACGTGGGGACGTCGAGGTGTTGCCTCTTCGCCGCCTCGCAGGCCTGCTGGGTCGCCCAGAGTTGTTCGTCAAGGTTGGGGCTACGCAGGGCAGCGTGCCACCTCGACGAGAGGGTCGTGGGGTTAGTGTCGGGGTATTGGTGTGTACAGTCCCAAAGCATGTGTGGAAGTGTGGCTGGCTGTGTCTTGCAGATATGGCACGTGGGATTGGGGTAAATGTCTGGGTAGATCTTGTTATAAAGCTGTAACGAGGGGTAAGTATTGGTTTGTAGCAGGCGGAAAGTTGTAGCCTGCGCTCGGGATAGTTTGTTGTGTGGGCCGGGGAAGGTTCTACGCTCTAAGTAGAAGGACTTCACAAGATCATTGTAGCGTGTCAGGCGATCCCTACCGGTGGGGGCAGCCTCCCCTTCTCCCGCGCGGTTTACTAGGCCTCGCGCCAGGGAGTGGGTAACCTCGTTGAGGTTGGGGAGGTGCGGGTGGACGGTGCCTACATGAGCCGGGAACCAGACGAGTGTAACCTGATGGTCGGTTGAGCGGGGCGCTTGTTGCAAGATGCGCAAGGCTTGGTGTGAAATACGGCCGTTGATATAGTTGATAACGGCGGAGCGGGAGTCAGAGACGATGGTATGGCATGTTGGGTCTAGTGTGGCTAGCGCGATGGCCACTTCTTCAGCTTCCTCAGCGTGTGCGGTTACTAGGCTGATAGCATGGTGGAGAGAGCCTTCACGCGTGGTGACGGCTGCAAAGCGGGCACCGTGGGGATATTCGGCGGCGTCGACGAAACTCACACCGTCGTGGCGAGTAAGGGATTTGGTGAGAACCGTGGCACGTGCTGTGCGACGTGCGTGGTTGTATTCGGGGTGCATGTTTCTGGGGATAGGATCGGCGTGAATCCAAGCTCGTATGGTGGAGGGGATCTGGTGCTTATGGCCGTGTTGATGGTGGTAGGTGATGCCGTGCGAGGTAAGGATATGGCGACCCGTCGCTGTGAGAGTGAGTCTCTCCAGCTGAGAGCGACGTTGGGCCTCGATGAGCTCGTCCAGTGTGTTATGGACGCCTAGTTGAAGGAGGAGCTCAGTGCTGGTGCAACCGGGGAGGCCGAGGGCTTGTTTATAGACTCCGCGTAGGAGGATGTTGAGCTTGGTTTGTTCAGCCTTGTACCAGTTTAGATACGCAGCAACGTAGGTGATGTGGCAAATTACGAATGACTGGATTAATCGGAGCAGATTCTCCTCTTTCATACCCCCACGGCGGTTGGAGACCCGCTTCAAAAGTCTCATGGTGTTAGCTGTGTTCATCTTGATTTTGGCAAGGGCCATGCCATTCGCTCCGTTCTCCTCTATGAGCAAGCCGAGCACACGGATATTGGTGACGAGGGGTATGGGGCTGCCATCCGTGAGATGAAGCGCAATGTCTTCGTAATGGCGTTTAGCGGTGCAGCATTTTGGACGGCGGCCACGGAGAGTAGGCCTGTAGAGAAGGAGTTCGGACTTCGCAGGGGAGCAGCGAAGCCCCGTGCCTTGGATATAGGTCTCGACTGTTTCAATGGCGGATTGTAGTGCCGTTTCTATTTCGCCATCACTGCCTTTGTGGGCCCAGATGGTTATATCATCAGCGTATATGGTGTGGGTGACACCGTCCACTTGCTGCAACTCCTTGGCAAGACCGATCATGACAAGATTAAA
This sequence comes from Dermacentor albipictus, assembly GCF_038994185.2. Classification (NCBI taxonomy): domain Eukaryota; kingdom Metazoa; phylum Arthropoda; class Arachnida; order Ixodida; family Ixodidae; genus Dermacentor; species Dermacentor albipictus. The sequence continues at coordinate 106,543,791 of NC_091829.1, forward strand.
AAGCATTGGGGAGATAACGGAGCCCTGGGGGGTTCCCGCGCTGCCCAAAGTCTGGGCGTCGGAGCGGAGATCCCCCACCGAAAGGAAGGCCGTGCGATTAGAGAGGAAGTCTCTGACGTAATTATAAGCTCGCGCACCGATATTAAGGCGTGAGATGCGGTCAAGAATGGTGGAATGGGCTATGCTGTCAAATGCTTTTTCGAGGTCGAGGCCGAGTATAGCTTTAGTAGTACGTGTTCTATCTTCTAGTATATGGTGCTTAAGTTGTAGCATGACGTCTTGGGTCGACAGGTGGGCCCGGAAGCCAATGACAGAGTGAGGATACGCTGCAGTGTCTTCCAGATGGGTGTTAATTCGCGTGAGGAAGGCATGCTCCATAACCTTTCCCACACATGAGGTTAGTGAGATGGGGCGAAGATGATCGAGGCTAGAAGGTTTGCCAGGTTTGGGAATAAGGATGACCTTTGCTGTTTTCCAAGCCGGCGGAATGGCACCATTACGCCAGCAGTCATTGATATAGTCTGTCAGGTGGGTGATGGAGGCATCATCCAGATTACGGAGGGCTTTGTTAGTGACCCCATCGGGCCCAGGGGCAGAACGGCTATTTAATTTATGCAGGGCGGCTTGGATCTCAGCGACACTAAAGTCTTCGTCCAGTGGGGGGTTGGGGGCCCCGGTGTAGGAGCCGTGAGATTGCACTGGGCCCACTGGGAGATACTTGTTGGTGAGGTAGTCTAAGACTTGGGCGCGGCCCTGTTTCTTCCTTTCTGTATAGAGAAGTTTAGTGAGGCGATCTTGTTGGGAAGAGCGGGTGGCTTGACTATCGAGGAGGTGTTTGAGAAGCTTCCAAGAAGAGGGACAATGGATCTGTCCGTCAGCAGTATTGCACAGTTCAGTCCACTGCTGACGGCTCAGAGTGAGGCAATGGACTTCGATTTCCTTATTGAGGAGGGCTATTTTAGTGCGGAGGCGCCTGTTGAGACGTTGCCCCTTCCAGCGGTATAGGATGGATGTTTTAGCCGCGAGGAGATGGGCCAGTCTACTGTCCATGCGCTCGACGGGGGCATCGGTGGTAACGGTGTGCGTGGCTGCATTGGTATCGGAGTGGAGATTTCGGGTCCATGCATCAATGTCCGCTATGCGTTCCGCGTGCTGGTCAGCGGAACGATGCTTGCGAAATGCATCCCAGTCAACCCAAGTGAACTCACGGGGTTTGGCAGTAACTGCAGCTATCCGAGGGATAAGTATGGCAATGATGGAATGGTCACTACCGAGATCATGTTGTGTGTTGCTCCATTGAGCATTGTTGACGTTCTTGGTAAATGTCAGGTCGGGGGTCGTGTCGCGGGAAGTGGAGCTACCGAGGCGTGTGGGGAACGTGGGGTCTGTAATGAAAGTGAGGCCGAGGTCTTGGGAGTCTTTCCAGAGGTTTTGAGCCGCCGTCGTCGAGTAGCCATATCCCCATACCGTGTGGGGGAGATTGAAGTCTCCACCGATAACGAGGGGGTTGGTGCCAGCTACGTTAAGGGCCTTCTTGAAGAGGGTGAGAAAACGGCTTCGAACTTTGGCAGAGGGATGGCTGTACACGTTAAGGAGAAAAATACTTTCCTTACGTCTCTTGGTGGGGATAAGTTCAACGAGAAGGTGTTCGATGTTTCGGTCGTGGAGATTGTGTTCGATGGCGGTGATTCTCTTGTGGACGAAAGTGCAGAGGCGGCGAGAAGCATGTGGCGGGATGAAAGGTTGGTAACCTGGGAGGGTGACCGAATCGATATGGGTTTCCTGAATCATGATGACGTCCGGTTGCCGGGTGAGGGTACGAAGGTGTTGACGGATGACTGGCTGTTTGCGGAGATAGCCTCGGCAGTTCCACTGCCAGATAAGTGTATCTCTGTTAGTGTGGGCCATGATGGGGATTGGGGGATGCCGTCAGGGGCAGTGCTGGGGTTTGGAGGGTAGGAGGAGCGGGCATGGGGAGAGTTTGTTGGTGGGTTTCAATGTTTGTGACGCGCTGTGCCAGTGCGAGAACGGCGTGTTGCATGGATTCGACTGCGTTCTGGAGTGTGGTCATCGCGCTTTGAAGTGAGACTAGCATGTCTTTAACCTCTGAGCGCACTTGGCCCGTGGCTCCCTCTTGGAGGGCCCGCTTTTTGGGGGCTGGTGTCAATGGAGCGTCGTGGCTAGAGGAGTGGGGCGCTTCGGCGGGTGGTGTAGGGGCGGGTGTCTTGGATTGTTTAAGATCGCGAACCTCTTGCGAGAGCTTGTGAATTAGGTCGCGCATAATGGCATTTTCTTTTTTGAGGTGAGCTATTTCTGCGTTATCATTGGTGTTCGTGGACTGTGGAGAAGATGTGTTGCGACCCTCTCGCGAGGCGCCCTTAAGGGCTTCTGCGAAGCTCACCTTGTTAATAGGAGACTTGGCGGGTGGGGTAGAGGTAGATCTGGATCGGGAACGGCGCTGTCTCGAACGTGAAGGGGTCCGGGAACAATGTTGCCTCGAGCGTGATGGAGTCCGGGATCTGGAGCGGGGCTTGGAGTTCAAGGGCGGGAAGTCGCTTTCTTGAAGGGTGGCTTGCATTGCAGCTCGGCGTTCCCCAATGCGCTTGCGAATAACGTATGGTGTCTTGTAGCGAGCCGTACACGATTTGTCCGCTGTAAGATGAGGGCCGCCGCACAGTGAGCATTTCGGGTTACACGTGTGATCGGGAGGTGGGTTGCGGACTCCACAACCTCTGCAGATCTTGTTATTTGGAAAAGGACAGACATCCATGCGGTGTCCGAGGCGGCCGCATTGGTAGCAAATTTCTATTTGCTTGCGGAATAATGAGCATGGGATTAAGGTAGCTCCGTAACAGACCAGATATGGCACGTCGGGGCCACTGAAGGCGATAACAACGGTGGTTGTCGTTCCAATGCGTTTTGCGGCTAGTGCGAGGGGGTTGCGGGTATTGACGATATTGGCGTTGACTTGCTGTGGGGTATCGGAGAGGGGGATTCCGCGGATGACTCCCTTCGTGGTGTCCTCGGCGGCCGTCTCATACGCGTTAACATCGTGCGTGACCCCATTGACTTGAATGGATTTTATGCAGACATACCGGTCGGCGTTCTGCAGACTTGGTGTACAGACAACGATAATATTTTGTTGGGTGTTGGGGCACACCGTGTCTTGTATAATATCTGCTGGGCTGAGCTGTGCGGCTTGGAGAACGGCTGTAGTCACGGTAGGACTACCAATTTTGGCGATGTTGAGGGCTCCCTTGGGGCGAATGATGATCTTAATCTGGTTGGAAGGTAGCGGAGGCATGCGTCCAGCCTTTAGAACTTGTGCCTTGACTGGTGGCCTGGTCTTGGAACGAGAACGAGTGCTTGAGGTTTGGGTAGAGTCATTCTGGGGTGAAGAGTCGTCCCTCAGCTTCGCCGGTTGGCGAAGGCGAGTTGTTCGCCAGCCCGTCTCGGCGGCCACTTCGAGCTCCATGCTCGTTGCTGGGGCAGAGAAACTTGATCGGCGGTGCGGAGCTCGCTCGAGTGCGCGCCGCGCATCCGGTGCGCCCGGCGAGCACGCGCGGCGGCGGCGTGGGCGATTCACAAAAACGTTCGCAGCACAGGAAAATGTCCGTAGCACAGGGAAATGGAGTGTCCCACCTGAAAATGAGGCGTCTACGGAGTCCTGGTATCTTCACGGATCGACTGGTGTAAAAATTAGGCCACAATTCGCAAGAAAATGCTGCAAAATCATTTCACGAACACGGAGCCGACGCGAGCACGTCCACACTCCTCGGCGATCGCAGCGCCTCTCCCTAAGCAACTGAAACCGCAAATAAATAGGAACGCGTTTTCAAGCAGTATTTTAGGGCTAACATTTACGCCTATCAGAAGCTACGATATGTTCTGCTTGCACCAGCAAGAAATGCAGCCTTCAAAAATTGTAGGCATGCCAAAATTGTATGCTCGCATGCTGGCCGTAACGAACCGCAGGAGTATACCCGTTTACGTTCTGCTAAAACTCAAGCAAGTTTAGGGCATTTTAAATGCAGTAGCATTGCACTCTTAAAACGGTTGCACCCTTTGGGGTGTATATTTGTCCCACAACAATAATCGTCATCTGCCTTGCTTGCGTTTCCTTTCTTGAAACTCGGCGCTCGCTACTTTCCTGTCGAGAATGCTGCGTCACACTGATAACGCGCATGCCGTTCGTGACTGGGAAGTACCGGGCTCGCAGCGTTAAAGAAAGGAAACGCGGGCAAGACAGATGACGATTATAGTTGTGAGACAAGATACGCCCCAAAGGGTGTAAATATTTCTAAGAGTGTGTGGTATCATTCTGTACACTCTTAAGCGAAATTACACCCTTTCACCACACTACACTCTTAAAACAGTTGCACCCTTTGAGGTGTATATTTGTCCCACAACAATAATCGTCATCTGCCTTGCTTGCGTTTCCTTTCCTGAAAACTCGGCGCTCGCTACTTTCCTGTCGAGAATGCTGCGTCACACTGATAACGCGCATGCCGTTCGTGACTGGGAAGTACTGGGCTCGCAGCGTTAAAGAAAGGAAACGCGGGCAAGACAGATGACGATTATAGTTGTGGGACAAGATACGCCCCAAAGGGTGTAAATATTTCTAAGAGTGTGTGGTATCATTCTGTACACTCTTAAGCGAAATTACACCCTTTCGCCACACTACACTCTTAAAACAGTTGCACCCTTTGAGGTGTACATTTGTCCCACAACAATAATCGTCATCTGCCTTGCTTGCGTTTCTTTTCCTGAAAACTCGGCGCTCGCTACTTTCCTGTCGAGAATGCTGCGTCACACTGATAACGCGCATGCCGTTCGTGACTGGGAAGTACCGGGCTCGCAGCGTTAAAGAAAGGAAACGCGGGCAAGACAGATGACGATTATAGTTGTGAGACAAGATACGCCCCAAAGGGTGTAAATATTTCTAAGAGTGTGTGGTATCATTCTGTACACTCTTAAGCGAAATTACACCCTTTCGCCACACTACACTCTTAAAACAGTTGCACCCTTTGAGGTGTATATTTGTCCCACAACAATAATCGTCATCTGCCTTGCTTGCGTTTCCTTTCCTGAAAACTCGGCGCTCGCTACTTTCCTGTCGAGAATGCTGCGTCACACTGATAACGCGCATGCCGTTCGTGACTGGGAAGTACTGGGCTCGCCGCGTTAAAGAAAGGAAACGCGGGTTATTGTTGTGGGACAAGATAAGCTCCAAAGGGTGTAAATTTTTCTAAGAGTGAGGAAAGCACTGTGGTTGCACCCTTTGGGGTATATATTTGCCACGCAGCGATACACTTTCTGATAGTAAGTACACCCTTTGGGGTGTATATCTGTCACACAACGATAATCATCTGCCTTGCTTGCGTTTGCTTTCTTGAAAACGCCGCGCCCGCTACTTTCCTGTCGGGAATGCTATGTCATTATAACGCGCAGGCCGTTCGTTACTGGGAAGTACCGGGCTCGCAGCGTGAAAGAAAGGAAATGCGGACGAGACAGATGACGATTATCGTTGTGTGGCAAGATACGACCCAAAGGGTGTAATTTTGCTTAGGAGTGTAACATCTGTCATTCGGTACAGTGTGCTTCGTAAAACATTTGCGGGGCTCCTATACAGCCAATGGTGATTTAGTCTCGAATGCGAAAGACATGCGTTAGCGTTACGTCACACCATTATGAGGTTCGAGGGGGACCAGGTGCATGCGTATTGCGGTGTAAACATTAATTCCTGTAGTCTCACTATGCAGGGTCCTGCATATTTCGCTGCGCATGCTCGAAAAAACGCTTTGCGCTCACCACTGCACTGTTCTTGCTCAAATTTTGCAGAAAGATCGCATTTTGGAGTTTACGTCGTTCAGTATGACAATTGGCATAGTTCATTACCTGCTTTTTTACAAAGAAAAAAGTGCAAATTTTTCTTGTTTCGAGCTGCTGCCGCAACGGCGCAAGCATAAGCAACGTTTATTGTATAAACGCTGGGCATAAATTCCTCTCACGGCCTGCCAGCAGATACAGAAATCAGCGTTTCAGGGAGGGCAGTAGCGTGTTCCAACACACGGCAGCCGTTTTGAAGGCGCTTAAGCTACGTAAAAAAAACTGTTAAGAAAATGCAGATCCAACCCACATGTTGGAATGTGAGAATCGAAGCTTTCGTGAAGACGGTCAAATAACTATGCCATACTACTGAGTATATTCTGCAAAGCGCTTTGCGCCGTAAGCATTACAACTGCCAGTGGAGACGGCAAGACACGGAGAACCCCCTATCGCGTGACCACGCATTATACCGTCTCTGGGATTGGTCACCTTTGCTACGACACTGCATCCAGGGTCGCCGCGCCGACTAGAGCAGACGAATCCTGTAGACAGTGCAACAGTAAACTGCGCTTTAGTTGGCGAAACACCGACGAAGCAGATATGCGCCATACCTCAAACCCTAGGAAAGTAACCATAGAGAGGCTTGATTTAATAAAGAAATAGTGATCTTAATGACGTATGCTTGTTTCAATGAAGATATATTTGCGCATCATTTGTTTCCTCACTGAGTAATTCCGCAGAAAGCAAGGCGAGCACCATAAACACCTGAAACGATATAGTAACGGTGGCAGTGCTGTCCTCCGTGCGAACTATTCGTCAAGACGGCAACATCGCAGCCACGGTCAGGTAAGCCCGTGAGGCTTCGCAAGGAAGGATTAGCCTTAAAAAACGAGACGCAATCTTTTTCAGCATTTTAACCCAGGGAAAGACACACGTCGAACAGACGAGAAAAGCGACAAATCGGCTCTTCCGCGTACAGATCGGGTGTTCAGGGGCCCGCACAAGTTTCCGGGATCAAGCTTCCACCACCTCCAATATATTCTCGCGACCTTGGTGCAGTGTAGGGTGCAGGCAGTTGACCGAGATGAGGGAGGGCGGTGGTGTAGACGGTGGCTGCGCAGATAGACACGATGTACAGTGTAGCTGCGCAGGTAGACCTCCACCAAGAGGCGTTGTACCTGTGGGACAAAGAGGGAACTCGTCCTGCTCGGTGAAAAGTGGGGGAAAAGTATGCTATTTGACCGTCTCTCTTGCTTCCGTACGCTTCCATCTCCCCCTCCCCTCCAAACCCAATCCAATAAACATCTCCCCCTCCCCCGGAAGGAGTTTTGCAGGTAGGTGCTTGGTATGTTCGTGCTTGTGAGCTAAACAGAGACGATATTCATCCGGACGCTGCCGAATTCCACCACGTTGAAGTTTTGATCCAATCAGAGTGGTACTAGCAACTCCGTGAGCCAATCAGAAATGACAAGATGGCGAACTTGACGATATGGCAGCGGGGCTGGATTTGACAACGTCCGCGATAGTACTCGAGGACGCGTCTAGCCACTGGCACCGCCAATAAGGGCAAACTAGAAGCTGGAACATCACTGGTTTGTAAATCTGGCACGAGCACAGACATATACGGTATACAAGCAGACGATATAGCAACGTCAGACAAGGACAGACTCATTTTCCTTGTCTCGATTTCACCAAACGACCCGCGGGTTTCAGCGCGAGAAGAAGAATTGTATTTCGGGTAAAGGGGGGGGGGGGGGTGTCAAGGTGGGCGGATGCGGACGAGGCGGCTCTGCGGTCTCGACCGGCGGCGAGAACAGACGTGGCTCCTTTCTCGGTGAAGTGCGGCAGCGCGGGACGACGGACGCCCTGCGCCGACGACCTCGCTCGACGCGTGGTCCGCCATCAACCACGGGTCGGCGGGCGAGGCGGTCCCCGCTACTCGGTGAGGCAGCTGCCGCCACCCTCGCTGGTCAGGTCGTCGGCCAGCAGCTTGGCGGCGGCCCGGGCGTCCTCCGTCAGCCCCTCGCCGCGTTCTCGCCGCAGAACCGACTCGTCGGCCACCCGCTCCTTGTCCGCCTCGCCGGCGCACTCCAGCGTCAGGCGCATCATGAGCACCTCCGAGTTCAGCGCCAGCTCGTCCTGCGCCGCGGCGGACGCTCGGTCAACTCGAGTGGTATACCGTGCGTACCACCAGCTAACGCTAGTCAAGCTGCTCGGCGAAAAAAATTTAAATAACACCGTGGAAGGTACAATTATAAGGCCTACGGTGTTCAGCCATTAGAGGTCCGACGTCCGAACACCGTAGGTGTTCAAATCGTATGCATAGTATGCACGTGACGTCACATCCTTGCTGTCGTCTGCTTCCGCCATCTTGTGGAACTCTATCAAGAGGCGCGCGCATAGGCCTATATGTTCCCCAACATGGCGCCGCCGTGAACTGGAAGTCGCAGAGTATCCTGGAATGACGTACGTGCATACTACGTCGTTATTTTAATCTCTTTATTTATTTATTTTTTTATTGGAACAGGCGCGGTAGAGTTAGCTGGGTCCCCGTATACGCGTCCGACTATACCAAAGTTCGACTATGGATGTTGACTTGGCACAAAAGCTGGAAGTGCCTTTTGATGATTCTGATGTGGAAGCCATCCATCGAATGCCAGCAAAGCGTGAACGAGCACCTGTCGTGCTGGTTAGGTTTGTAAGTAGAATTTTAAAAGAGAAATGGATGAGTTCACGTGCGAAATTACGGTCCCTAGTTGAAAGCAAATATATCCCTCCCTTGTTTTTCTGCGACAATCTAACGGGCTTTAACAAACAGTTGTTTTGGGCTGCGCGACAAAAGGGAAAAGAAAGGGAGTACAAATTTGTGTGGTCAAGAAATTGAAAAATTTTTGTCAGAAGATCAGAAGGCACACCTCTAATACGTATCAATGGTTTTGCCGACCTTGATAGGCTTGTTCGGCAATGAACACTGTCTTTCACGAGTGCAATGATCTAGCTGCCGTCTGCAGCCTATCGCTTCAAGGGGACAGAACTTTTTCGGTTGTACACATGAACATTCGTAGCATTCGTCGTCACTGGAACGAGTTTCTTGCTCTTTTCCATAACACTGACCACATACTAGATGTAATCGTCCTAACGGAAATCAACATCCATGCCGATTTGGTTCCCCTATTTCCGCTTAAGCAATATTCCAGCTATTCTTTCACACGACAGATAGGGAGAGGAGGTGGCATCATGGTGTTTGTGCATGAAAGGTTGAAAGTTTTATCGTTCGCCACAAAATTCACCTCTGCCAAGTGTGTTGCGCTAAAGATTGTAGTGCCTGATGCTGATATCAGCCTAGTTTCTATTTACAGGCGTCCTTCAGAAAATGCAAATAATTTTTAACAGAATTAAATTATCTTCTTCACTCGTTATCGCCAAATAGTCTACTTTGTCTGATTGGGGACATCAATATTGACACTCTATCGCCATCAAGGCCAGTGGTTTGCGAGTACCTTAACATTCTGTCAAAATGGGGAGTCAGTCCAACCATTAGTGCCTACACGCGAGAGGAATACATTGGAAGCAAAATGGTGTCATCTTGCCTTGACCATGTGAATGTAAGAGCCCCATTGGCTAGCACTGTTTCAGCGGTAGTAAAGTGTAAACTGGCCGATCATTATATTGTAGGCTGTCATCTTGCGTTTCAAGTTCCCTTTAGATCCCGCCCTAACCTTCAACGCCTAAACATCCTTGATATCGCTAAATTTGACAGTCTTGTGGCCAATTATGACTGGACCAAATTTTTACGTAATGTCACGACGTCCACCGCTTATACGCATTTTGTTGATGCAATCCGTTCTTTAAAAATTACCGCCCAGAAAACAATCACCGTGAAACAACGCAACCCCAAACTTCCATGGCTAACGTGCGATATACTGACGGCTATTAAAGAAAAAGATGCCCTTTGGTCACGTTGTAAGCGTTGCCCGAACAATACACACCTTAGAGATCTGTACAGATCGCTCCGGAACAGGGTAAATGCCATGATTCGGTCGGCAAGGCGTCAGTATTACACCAAGATCTTTTATGAAAGCAAACACTCCCCCCAAAAGACATGGTCAGCTATTAATGAAGTATTCGGACGAAACACCAATCAACCTTTAGAAGAAGTATTCGCAAAACATTTCAGCAACCTTACGTCAGCCGTTCAAGAATTTAATTACTCTTTTTCTGTAGTGTCTACACATCTTCAGCCTTTTGCTCCAGATGCGTCTAGCGCTGTTCCTAATACTGTACGATCGGCATTCTTGCCACCGGTTACTGCAGCAGACTTGCACAGCATCTTATTTAGCTTTAGACCTAAGAAACCACCTGGTATAGACGGTATCTCCATTCATGATATTCAACGTAATTTTTCTGTGCTTGAATCCGTTCTTCTCTTCATTATTAATGGGTATATGGATCATTGCGTTATTCCCGACGATTTAAAAGTGGCTGTGGTTAAGCCGCTCTATAAGAGTGGTTCTCATAGCAAAGTAGAGAACTACAGACCGATTTCCATTCTTCCTGCAATCAGTCAAATAATTGAAAAACACCTGCTCGTAACGATGACCAATTTCCTAAATAAAAATAATGTTCTGTCACAAGCACAGTTTGGTTTCATCCAGGGAAAAAGCACTATTTCACTACTAGAAGAATTTACGGACGCTATCTATTCAGCCTTTGATAATAATGAATTCGTATGCGCTCTTTTTTTAGATGCAAGTAAGGCTTTCGATTCCGTTATTCACACATTACTTCTTGATAAGCTAGAAAGAATTGGCTTCAGGGGCCCATTTATAAAGTTATTGTCTAGTTATTTTAGCAATCGCTCTCAGGTGGTGCGCATAGGTGACTATTCCAGTACAAAAATAATGTTAAAATCGGGTGTTCCCCAGGGGTCTGTTTTGTCTCCAATTTTATTTAACCTATACGTCAATGATTTGCCTCAAATTGTATCAAAATGCTGCATATTCCAGTACGCCGACGACACTGTCCTTCTATCGACTCATGCATCATTTAATACATGCGTTTATAACCTTCAAGCAGATACCACGTCTGTAATGGATTGGTGTACAAGTAACGGAATTGGAATTAATAGACAAAAGACAAAACTAGTTTGCTTTCATAATCCCCATAAAAAAAATTGATCGTCCTGTGCCATTTTTTGTTCACAACTCTAATTGTATAAACTGCAAATGCATACCATTAGAGTTCGCAACTAATGTAAAATATTTAGGCATCATGTTTGATTCTCATATGACATGGAACACTCATTTTACAGGTATTAGCAAAAAGCTACGTTCAGTATCCTGTCTTCTGTATAACTCTAGATACCTGTTCCCGTTTTCTGTCCGGAAAGTCATTGTTCACGCACTTGTGTACAGCTATCTCAGATACGGAATTACCATATTTTATCACTGTTCATTTACATCGCGCGCAAAATTGAATTCTATTCTGAAATCTGTTCTTCGCAACGTTGCATACAATGAGACCATTCCTCCTAATACTAACCTATTTTCCTTTTTGCAGTTACCCTCATTTGAAGCATTATTTTTCCAAACTGTGGTGATAAAACATTTATGGAACAGTGATTTTCTTTTTCCGTTGATTCCTGCCAGACCACTGAGGCACCATAATACGTTCACTACCCCGCGGTGTTATACCCGTTTTGGTCGTTTTACCAGAAAATATTATGTTCCTAACGTTTTTAATTCTTTACCCACTGAACTGTACTCTATCTCATCAAAACGGACACTCAAGCTCTACCTCAAAACTAATTATTCTTCTGTTTAGTTGTCATTCACTAGAGCTTGTCCTATAGTTTCGATTAGTCTCGTTTGGTCTAGATTGGTGTGTATCCTTGTCTGTTTCACATTGTATCTTTTCTAGCTTGCGTTTGCTCGTAGCTAACGTTTTGTTTGTGGTACTTTGCTTTTGTGTTGTAGCCTCCTTTTTCGTTGTAGTTTGCTTTTTGTAAATTGCTTCAGTTTATGGCTTGCTAACCATGCTTTATTTCATTTCTTTTAGTACTTGTCGCTGACTGCCGAGTACAGCCCGACAAGCCTCCATGGCTTGGGCTGACGGGTTTTTTGAATGTGTACTATTTTCATGAAATAAAGGATATTATTATTATTATTATTATTATGTAAATATATTGCTGGTGTAGAAACGAATTCTCGCGCCGGAACCTCAAGGCCGTTACGTAACTATGACGTCACGTATGGCACTGTATCGGCCGTGTGGTTTACTAAAAGTTGTTGATTCCTAAGCTCTTGTAGAATGCAATATAATTCATTATTACCGATAAAAATAATCTAGGGCCGAAGAGACGGCATCGAAATCCATGCGGTCACGGCTAGCCGGTGGGCGAATTTCAAGGCGCCGTCTCCAACCGTGTTTTTTATTTATTTATTTATTTATTTATTTATTTATTTATTTATTTATTTATTTATTATACCTCAAAGGTCCCTGAACAGGATATTACATGAGAGAAAAAAAAACAGCGTGTCAGGTTGGGTAATCTGACTTGAAAGATTGTCTTCGATGGCAGCTTTGAAACGAGAAATGTCAGTGATGAGGGCGATGTCAGAAGGAACGGTATTCCATTCATGGGCTGTGTGTAGAAAAAAAAGAACGCTCATACGTAGTGGAATGGGCGCGTGGCAGATACACAGCATTAGGATGCGTGTGACGGGAGAAACGACGTTTATCCTTTTTGCATCTTAATTTTCTGGCTTGTCAAGCGTCTCCTTGCGGTAAGAGTGGATTTTTTCGGTACTGGTGTAAAGGTAATTTGCTGATACACGTGAAATGACTTTTCTCTTTAAGCATAGGCTTCGTGCAAGCGATCCCGCCAGCGACAAGCGACGGCACGATGGAGATGGATGACGCGTCCACTCGTCGATGGTAGAACGTATAAGCGCGACTGTACGAGGACATAGGAAGAAACAGATAAATGGACACAGCGCTTCACTTTCAACATCCACTCGTCGCCTACAAATCGAACCCCACGCGATCGACAACCTTGAGCGACGTCTCCCCAGTGTTGCCGGTATGAGGCCAGCAAATACGCGCAGGGAAAGCGGCGTGTCGCATGCTTTAATAGTTTAAGTTCATTTGTTTTACTGTGCAGAGCAGCGCAGAATTTTTATGAAGGTCTTGCAGTACCTTTTCTTTTTCCTCCCTGCACGTATCAAAATGAGGTCGTTTGCTCGTTCCATGAGACAACCGGTAGTATGTTACTGATGTAGCACATCCTGTTTCGGGTGGGGGGGGGGGGGGGGGGGGGGCTCGCGCTGTTGGCTAGTCGCTCAAAGCACTTCCGGGCGATGAGCGACGAATTCTAAATTTCCAAAATCGAGCGACAAGAACGGGTGATCCGTTCGCGCGATAGCCTGTTTCGTCGCTCGAAGCCGTCGCTCGTCGCTGTCGCGCACAAAATCGCTAACGCGGCACTTGGGCTTTAAAAGGACACTAAAGCGAAACAATGAATCAGTTTAGACTAATGAAGCATTGTTTGAGAACCCTGCAAGTAGTCATTTCAGAAAAATAGTTTGATTATTATATGATAAAATGAAGGTCCAAGTATCAGTATTTGAATTTCGCGCCGAAGCCCCAGCGGGTACGTCAGCGTGACATCAGGGATCGCAAAGTATATTTTCGCATTTGGGCCGCGTTGGCTGAATAAAGGTTCCCGAAACTTGCCATGTTTAATATTTGGTTCCATTAGAACACAATGTAGTCAATATTTAGCGCTATATATAATTAGTAGGCCCTAGAAGATGCCATCAAAATCCATGAAGTCACATTACCCAGGTGCGGGAACTTAAGTAGGCGTCGCCACACGTATTTCGTTCTTGCGCTTTTTCTGTCTTACCAAACGTCTTATCGTTGTAAGCGTGGTGTTTTCGGTGTTGTAGAACGGTAATTTACAGATGCAGAAGAAATCATTTTTCACTTTAGTGTCCCTTTGAGGTCCCTGTAAGAGTAACTGACGCGCGCTTCTCCGCGCAAAGACCCTTATTGCGGAAAAGCCAGCTTTAAAGAATGAAGTAGGTGCACACGCATAGATAAGTTTCTAGGCAGGTCTCGTGCCACGCACAGACGGTCAACTGGAATACATTGGATCCCATCCGTACCCCGTGTCGCCCAATTTCCCTTCTTTAAGCAGGAGGCGCGCAATAGTGTGGGCAAATTTCTGCGAAATTTCAAGAAACAAAGTAGCACTTACGCGGTGTGTCATTACGGTTGAGAGCATTTTTTTTCTGTATTTACATAAAGAACTCATTAGTATAACGTCAATTATAGGCACATGTATTCATTCAATGGCACAAGTGTAGGTTGGCAAGTCGCGTTCACTCGATGCACTTGTTTGACTGAAGTTCAGACTAGACTCTCAACGAACTACAATACATACTTGACTTAAAAAGCTCACAACAAACTCTGCAAGAGTCACTGAAGAGCAATGTTAACCAAGGTACGCTTTATGAACAAATCACGCTTCCGCAACAGCGATACGGTCACCCTTACTGCGAAGGGGACCGATGGTCATTAAGGGTTCCGGACTGGATTCCAAGGGAAGCGTAGCAGGGGGCGGCAGAAAGTTAGGTTGGCGGATGAGATTAAGAAGTTTGCAGGGACGACATGGCCACAATTAGTACATGACCGGGGTAGTTGGAGAAGTATGGGAGAGGCCTTTGCCTTGCAGTGGGCGTAACCAGGCTGATGATGATGATGACTGCGAAGGGAGGCTGGGCAGGGAGGGGAGTGTAAAAACAGGAGGTGGCTGCGGACGCTACTATAGTTTTCGCTGATCCGAAATACTACGTACTTAACACTAGGTGGCAGATCAAACACTCTACATAATAGTGCATCTAGCCTACATCTAGCTTAGTGTTAAACTATAGTATTACGATAACTAGAAGCTTCATTTTGAAAACGATGAAAGCCGACGTCCTCGAGAACGGACACACGAGGGTGCTGCACACGCTCTTCTTCAGAACATCGGGAAAATTCCGCCACATTGGTGGCTCGAGCAAATCAGAGAGGCCGTAGAAGCAGCAGCAGCGTGAGCCAATCAGAAGTGACAGGATGGCGAAATCAACGATATGCCAGAGTTTGGCAATGTCTAGAACAACATATCATCCCAAGTCCGTTGAGGAGAGTATAGGGCGCGACAGGTGTTTTCGAAGACACGCAGGTCCGAGCTGTACGTATACTCACCGTATACATAGTATGCACGTACGTCATTCAAGGATACTCCGCGACTTCCGGTTTACGGCGGCGCCATGTTGGGGAACCTATAGGCCTATGCGCGCGCCTGTTGATAAGGTTCCCCAAGATGGCGGAAGGTAGCGGAAGCAGACGACAGCTTCGGATGTGACGTCACGTGCATACTATATGTATACGTTGGAGACATGTACGGCACAGCGCACCTTGTGCTGCGGCTCGTGAGAGGAGAGGCTGGTCTGCGAGGCCGCGCTGGGCGGCCGCGAGCTCTCGCCGTGCTCGTCGGGCGGCGTGGCCGACACGGCGCAGTCGGTGCGCGAAGGCCGGGGCGTCGGCGCGCGGCCCACGATGGGCTTGAGCTTGAGCGGGTCCACCTCCGGGTCCAGGTCGGTGGCGATCACGCGACGCTTGCCGTCGTCGAACGACACCGACCGGCACTGGCGGCCCGGGTGGGGCTCGTGCACGGCCATCGGGCCCTGCGTGCGACGTTCGTTGCGCCCCCCGAAGTTCCGGCAGCCGTGTACGTATACGTTACGCGAGCTGTGCGCGTGTTTAGAAGAAGGCGATGCTTAACCACATGCGGCGCTTTGTCACGCGCGCCGCCCCGGCGCGTCACGTACGTCTCTCAACATCGCCACACCATCTTCAGTAGACGGGGACTTTACGTTACTTCTTTCTTTGCAAGCGCAAATATAATTCATTACGATAAACTGCTGCTTATCAGTTTTGAACTAGACAATGTTAACCACATTAAGCGGTTCCTCACGCGCCGCCCCGGCGCGTCACATCTCTCAGCATCGTAGCATCTCCAGCAGCCGGTCACTTCACGTTACCGATTTCTTGGCAAGCACAAATATAATTCGTTACGCTAAACTGCTGCTTATCAGTTTTGAACGAGACGATGTTAACCACATGAAGCGTACATTTATTCAGCTGTCGACCTGGCGCTTCACGTCTCAGCATCGCCACACCACTGACTAGTTGGATCTTCGGTAGCCGGGATCTCCACGTTACCTACTTCCGACTACAAATGCAATTACAAAACGCTAAACTGCTACTTAGCGGTCGTCAGTCAACAGCCCGATGACCCCGAGGCCGACGTGACAGCAGACGACGCGGCGCGTTAAAGACGCTCCATGGAGGCCGGCATGCTCCACGCGTGACCCGTCACGACATCGCGCGTCTCTTCCCCGCGATACTATAACGGGACGCGGCTTAATTGGCTGCCTCGTGTGGGCGGTGCTCTCCTGCGTGGCGCGATTGGCAGCTGCTTCGAGCAGCGAGTCTGCTGACGGTGCAACGTATAGCACGCCGCGTAGCGTCCCCCGTTGGACTCACGTCCAGCCGTGTGTCGACGAAGTGGGCTGTGTGCGGGGCGGGTAGCGGTTGTCTCCGGCGGTCCGTGGAACGCTCGGAGCTGCTGCCGATGGCCATCGGCCTCCCCGTGGGCCGGGCTGTGGGCCGCCGCCCGATCCGGCACCGCTGGTGCGCCACGACACGAGGTACCTGGCTCGCGCTCGTCCCGGTGACGACGATGATGATGCCGACGGCAATTGTTTCAAAGGAATTCTCGCAAGTTCTTCGTGCAATACTCCAGTCCGTTTCCATCTGACACCTTTGCCAGTTTTTGTAATGTCAACGTCTTCCTAGTACCATCCAAATATCTTGCCCAGTCCCCTGCAGTGGGTACGCGCCATCGAAGGAGGATGTCCTATCCCATCCTTAAGCTCAGGGTAAAGTCACGCCGACGTATCGACATGATTTTGGGCAACGTGTATATAAGCATCACGATGAGGAGAATGAGTTTACGCAGTGTTCTTTCCGTCAGACAAACCGGAATGCTGCCCTTTGCAGTAATCATCACCATAACTGCACGTGGCAACAGACACAGCCACACTTAGTTTAGTCTGACGTGATATTTTTTTCGTTATTCGATTTGCGTTTGTTTGACGGGAAAAGTTGTACCATTAGCGGAGGAATTGAAGCGCAAAGTTTTGCGTTTTCGAATTTCGCGCTCTGTACGCAGCGCCAGCACGTTGATATGACGTCACTGAATTCAAAGTAACTCGCACGTTGGGACTATTATTCATAAAAGATTATCGAAGCTTCCTATAAGTAAAGCCTTTGCCAACGCGGGTGTTGGTAGGGCGACGTCCAGACCTCATGACGTCAGCTCGATAGTGCGGGAACTTCAAGCCGGTGTATCGTTCTCTTTCTTTATTAGCAAGAGCTCGCTCGCGGTAAGGCTGAGAGTTATATGTATTCCCGATTCACCACTTCAGTTTAACTCAACATCCTGAAGTCTGTTGGGTCTGTCATTATTATGTTTCTTTGTGAAAAGAAATGGCCAGAAAAGAAAACATCATTGAACGTGTGCGTATGAAATTGTTAGTGTTCAGGTTCAGCAAATGAATTATCTGCTTCTGAAAAAAAAAAAGACAAGAGCAAAAAGCTGCCACATGCGAGCAAGTTCATCGCCCAGTTTTCTGAGAGTGACGTCAGTGGTGCCGGAAGCGCTGGCGAAGACCAATCAGCGAGCGCTTTCTCCTCCTCTGACGTTCCTATGCAACACCCTCTAGGAGGTGTTGTCCTATGACGCTGTGCCCTTTCCCTCCGGCAGGACACCAGTGGCAAGCGGCGTCCAACCAAACGAAACGGGGTAGCCAAAGCACGGCTTCCAAAGGGATGCATGTTGCTACTACGCGTGATATGACCAAACTTGGTTTAAGAGTTTCATAACTGGTATGATTTGGCATGTCTGGCATCTGTACTTCCAGGAGAGACAGCGAGAGAGAGAGAGAGAGAGTGATATAGCAAAGTGTGGTGCAGCTCGAGGAAAGTGCGTCCAGCCAGGCAAAATAAGGAACGGGAAGATTTGCGAAGGCGGATGTCGTTGGCAAATATTGTTATTAAAGAACTACGCTACATATATTCTTCTCAGACATGAATAACAGTCTTTCTTTCAAGTAGGTTGTTATTATACCGACTGGTATATAGCTTGAGAAAGGAGCCTGCGCCATAAATTCCCGTTGACACCTTGGTCAGCACACACAGACAAAAAAACAAAAAAAAAACTGGGAGTTTACGTGCCAAAACCACGATATTATTATGAGGCACGCTCTAGTGGGGGACCCCGAATTGATTTTTACCACCTGAAGTTCTTTGACGCGCACTCAATGCATGGTACTACACGGTCGTCCTTGCATTTCGCCTCCATTGAAATGCGGCCGCCACGGCAGGGATTCGATCCCGCACCCTCGGAGTCAGCAACACAACACCAAAGCCGCTACGTCACTTTGGTGGATTTGCTAACGTTAACAATACTAGGACGTGAAGATCGTTTTATATAGATTGTGAAAAACGGCCTGTTGATTATTCGGAAAGCATTCGGAATTTGGTTCGACTGGTATTCGATTGGGTTTCAAAACTTACCATTCGCACGTCCTTAGAAATTGATGACAGTTTTTTCAGGAAAGCTGTCAGCAAGAAAATGTCTCAACCACTGCCACACGGTTCCGCGCTGATACGACTTTATGACTCTATATCCGGGATGAACATTGTGCGTATAATCGAATTAATCTTGGAAAACATTTGACGGCAATATCCATTACAATGTACTACAGGTCTCACAAGGACATAACTCTAAGGGTCACCTACGCCTGTCCTGGACAAGAAATAGAAGACTTAACGTGACGCAAGAGCTGGGTTTTGTTTGTTTCCGGGGCGATAATCTCGCGGTCCGTCAGGTTTGAGGGTACAGTAATACTCGCGAGATTTCTCACGAGTAGCGCCCCGGATGCGTAGGTGTCTACAGGAGACAGTACTACTGGCGCAGTGCTAAAGCAGCACGCTGCCTTTGCCTAGTGCGAAAGTGATTGACCGATAATACCGCCATGTGGTTGAGACTAAACATCGTATATACTGTCGAGATCGAACAGACACGGACGAGCCAACAGAGCTAACAAAACAACGTCTAAGTTTCAGTGGCTGCTTACTTATTTAGCTCGTGCACCAAAATGTACCAAGAGCGTGAACATGCAAGCAGAGACTATATGGCGACAAAAAAGGGGATCTGCGGCGTCCACAGGTCACGGCTCCATGCCAAGGGCAGCGACTAAACGGTGCCACGTGCTTTCTCTGTGGTAAATGTTTTGTTACGTGCAAAATAAATGCATGTGGTAAATAACGGTCTAGCGTGTACCACGTCGTTCTCTTTTCACTTCTTCGTGTATTGTTCCGCTATAGTGCAGTTTCGAGAGAGACAACATAAACTCGCGTTACGCTGAGCCTACTTCCACCATCGACTCAGTTATTGCGTTTGCACGTGCAGCAAAGCTTACAATGTAGTGTAAACTGGCTCACTTTCATTATCAGAGATTAGCGCTGCAGACAGTCTAAGGGAGAGCAGAAATCACGAAGACGAGTCGATGTAAGTTAACTGCATTGTATTTCGCGTTCCAAAGGCTGTCTGATGCTTGTTGCGAAGCGTCAGCTAGGATGTGGGAGACTCTCGGAAAATGGGGAATAATTTTGACCTCCAAGAAGAATCTTTCTTTTTTTTTAATGAGTGCTGGAATCTCAGTATAGCATGTTACCCAATTCCACATGAATGCGAAAACTATCGGCGTTCTAAAACTCCTTCATTGCGGTTGCGTTTGGGCCTAAAAAAGTGATCATGCACCGACAGGACAGTGAAGCACGCCTAGAAATCGATTAGGGCCAGACATGCTATAAAGCGATCGCTGCATCTGTAGGCTGCTGCAGAAATTACGTCTGGCACAATCGACAGTTTTCTACTGCTCCTCGGTTTGGTTTGCAGCGATGTGGAGCCCTCTCAAGATTAGAACCAGAGAAAGCTTGCCCGAGCCGAACGTTTCCGCAGCTCCCAGAGCAATCGGAGAAGCCATCTGACCGAAATTCTGTTGAATCCCGTCTGCACTACCACATCAAAAGTGACAGCCCCTCCTAGCTTTCTTAGCACTCTGAATGAACCAGATGAGACTTCCGAGTATGTGCCGGCGCCTGATAATTGAGTGAGTGATAATTTGAGTGTAAACCGTGCCATCGGATCACTCTGGAGCGCTCGAAAGCAATTGACCTGTCGAATGTACCAAAAAGCACATAGCCGAGATTGGATTGGATAGGAAAAACATTAATGGAAGTCCTGCAGGACGCACCTCAGCGCGCAGTGGGCGTCTTTTACGCAGGGACCGACAGGGACTACCTGGCGGCCGCTGCGCGAGCCTGCTGGACGGCCCATTGCTAGTCTTGTAGGAGCGGGCTTCTTGTCTTCTTCCACTTGTCGGAGGTAGAGTTGGGCGGAGCGTTTCTGCACTTCCAGAGCACGTGTGCGAGGGTCGCCGTGATCCCGCACGAGGGGCACGCATCATCGGGGTAGACGTCCGAGTAGATGATGCGTAAAGTGACGGAGCCGAGATGAAAATTAAAATTTCGCGGCTTTTCGCTTTCAGTTTCAATACTGCGATTGGATAGGACCCCTGACGTCAGTACTAACGTCAGATTATACTGAATAGCCAGAAGCATAACAAAACAAGCTTACTTGGGAGTAAATACAACACACATAATAGTAATAACTTAAAATAACGCAGGATACTAAAAATTACTATAAGAGAAGTTTTGTTTCAGCGTTGTTTACGGTCGGCATCCTGTTTCCGGTGCGCCATCTTTACTAAGAAGGAAGTGCAACAAGTCCAAGGCAGTGCCTCAGAATCTCCCTGTATAAAAGGTACGGTTCTCGCTTCTTTGCACGACCACGTTACCTCGTTAAAAATTGGAACTTTCGATGTAGCCGATACGAACGTTCCGTAGAATTTTCGTGTGCTTTGGCAGTCGAGGAAGCTCCGTTCTAACCTGCGCGGAGTCGACGAGCCCAACCCCTCCGGCACTCGTCATGTTCGTTCCTGTACCCTGCTTTACTGACGATTTCGTTGCATTCGGGGCCAGCCGATGCTGGGGAGTCCTCTTGAAAGAATATTCCATCGCTTACAATTTCCTTCGTGGTCGCGATCACATGCGAGGTCGTGTGTCGCTTCCCGATGGCCCCCTGCCTGTCATACTTTCGACGGGCGATGGCAGCGGCGCTGCGCCTTTGAAACTTTCCAAACTGCTGTTTGGCTTCCGGCTTACGTGATCCACCGCCGGCGGAGTTTGCGACAGGAAATGAGCATCGGCACGCAGAAGTGCCGAGACGCAGCTCTTGTAGGTGACAGCGCTACCCGTTCTGTACTTCATGCCGCACCCTTTTTCGGAGGTTTGTCATCGTCTGCGCGTGCAAAAATGCGCTCGATTTCGGTTAACGCCTAAGCACTATATTATTTATATGAGCTCTTTGTTTACGATTGCGCATTAGAGCCTTTTAATTCGTCTGTCGCACGAACACTTTCGAGTACGCTTGACTCAATGCTGATCGAGAGCCACTGCACGGAAGTTTTAAGCATTTTTTTTTTAAAACTGAACCCTTAAATGTTCTGTCATGCCTATTGCTTCGGTTATGCTCGGCAGTTTCACTGCAGGTCGGATTCGTTGAGGGCCGTGACTGGCTATGACAGCTTCCCCCATCAGGTTGGCTGACGGTAAACGTGTCTAATTTACATAATTTCATTTCAAGCCGCTGCAGTCTGCATTGAAAGCATGTCAAAGTAGTAGGATAGTGCATTCTGCATTACCTATTGAGTCATCGTAATTACGGAGCAGTTGAGTATCAATTTGTTGTGCAGTCAGTCATCCCGAGTCTTGTCTTAAAGAAGAATTCCCTACTCAGAGTGCATGCAGAAGTAATTGGCTGAAAGCCTTTGGGAGACAAGACAAATTATACTATCACCATTGCTGAGAGTACGAGGCTTGTCGAACATCCCATCAAACATAATTGTGCATTGAGCAAAGTGAGCATGTCTTGCGATACACTTCACTCTGAAGTGAAATGAAGGCACTTTTGGTAAGCAAAGTGTTCAGTTTGCCCGAAGCGCAATGTCCGTGGCATCTTTTTTTTTTTTTTTGCCACCACTGTGCAGGTATGTGCTAACGGGAGCTGTGGCCACACTTTATCCCAGTGTTGTCTAGCAGCCTCAGGAAGAAGCTACAAATTGTGTCACACATATGCATGGGCCAGCGCTGATAGTGAGTTCGCATCTCTTGATCCATGCTTTACCCATGCATTACAGCATCATTCACAGTTTCTGCAGCTGAAAATTTGCTGGTGCGATGACTCGCCTGTGCCGTGGGGGCATGTGTAGCCGATGCAAACTACATTAACAACTACACTATCAGTGCCACCCCGCTGACAAGTGTTCAATCGCAGAAGCTGTGAACAACACTGTGTTTCATGAGTAAAGCAATAAATCAAGAGATGTGGACTGACCCTCAACGCTGGCCTGAATACATGCATAATAGAGTTTCTAGCTTCTACCTGAGCCTGCTCGAGGGCACTGGTATGCAGTTTGGCCGCAGCTCCTTTGCACCAATTACTTTTGTCTGCACCTGTACAGATGTGGCAACAAGTCGCATATGCAAATGTGTATACAGTGACCGATGGGACTATCACGTTCTTGCCAAGGTTGCATGTAGCAGTCACTTCTTTCCACTTCTCTGTATGACAGTTTCATCTGCTTCTTAAAGGACACGTTCCCTCGACGTACACACTTGCGTGGTACTGTTAAAGAATCGGTCAACTGTACACAGCACCCCTCGTCTCCTGTAAACTTTGTAATGAGTTATCAATTGCCTCTGTGTCAGTGCAGCTCTAATCCTGTTTTTTCATGCAACTAAACTGCCTTCTCGCCCTGCCTATTTGCATCCTAATGGCGATACTATAATCTTGATTTTCCAGTTTAGCTGCTCTGGAATATGCATGTTCTCTCTTTGTCAAGTCATTGTGGTGCAATCAAACTTGCAAGACAAAAGTCAGCACACCATGGGCACTACACTCACAACCGGTTTATTATAGTCCATTAGAAGACCACAAAATACATACAAAATAGAATGCACCTGCGTACAGGTTCATCAAGACAAAGAAAAAGGCTAAAAAAAATCGGTGGATTCCATGTGCTGTGAGAGTCGATGTAAGTGAAGTTTTGTCTGCTGTTTGCTTTGATTAATCATAATTAGTGGTGATGTTGGTGCTGAATGCGTAATTTCTTCAGCGTTTAGTTCAATACGCTATTAGTAAGTTGATGTTACGTAGTTGATGCTACGTAGTTGGTGTTACGGTGATGTTCTGTGAAGTCCACAGAACAGACAGGGAGACATATTTGCTTGAGGCGTTGTGTGTCATTGTTCATAATGTCTGATATGGTTGAGCATTATCGTTGCCTCACACATGGCTCATCATATCATGGCAGAAGTGTTAAGCTTTAATTTAATTATGGGGCTGTGTGTAATTCAATTAATTATTATAAAATTGTATGTATACATTGTATACATACATTCGCTGTCTGCACCACATTTTGCTGTGTAGTGAAGACGCTCCTGTTCCGCACAACGCTTCTTTCGGGCCTGGGTGTTCTTGATGTTGAGTGTACGTTTTGGACCCATTTGGTGGCGCATGCTTACGTGCTCCTTCTGCACGCATGGCGAGCCTGCTGCTGAGACGCCAGCTCCAAGCGCTCTCTTCAGGCTATCGAACATTGTAATGTTTACACTAACTATCATAGCCCTGCACCTGCATTTTTGTTGCGTGCACAGCATGTGCCATACGCACAAACTGTGCAATGCTGCCACAGCGGCAAGTGCTATCTGGTGGTGTTGCAAGGAACCCAGCAGCACGCGCAGCAAAACCATCACAGCAGCAGCGCCTGGAAAATTGGGAGAAGAGGCAAAGAAAGCTTCACTTTATTAAAATGAGCCTTGCCTTTAGATGGCCTCACAGGAGTATTGTTGATACAATCCGTGCCTCCTTTTCTGATATTGAAAGCCTCCTAAAGTTAACGTGCACTAATTTCTTTGCTTCTGGCCGTAATCTTGAAACTTGTGAAACTCTAGTTTGCACTTGCAGGTCATGCAAGTGGGAAGGCAGTTGCGCATTGCCTTCATTCTTAATTGGAAAAGTTTGTATACTTCGATGATCATGACAGTTGCAGTTAAGACAACTTGTGCTCTGGGCGCTTACTGCTTTCATGTGCAGATGGGTTGAGCGATTTGATGGCTGACTGACTGTCACTGCCCACGGCTTTCATGAAATTGCACATCTTAAGTGAAACAGAACATGGGCATCCCTTGTCCTCGGCATGGCCTTGACCGTGTTTATTATTCTTGTCACTCCTCTACATTGTGCAAGGTAATACACAAAGCAAAATAGGCCTGATTGACCCCCCTGTTTGATCTGCAGATGTCCAACCTGCAGCAGCAGCGAAAGATAGTGGAGCAGTTGCGCAGAGAGGCTGGCCTCAAGCGCATGGAGGTGTCTGCGGCGGTTGAAGACCTCAAGGTGTGTTTGCTGGGCCACTGCTGCCACCTTGTTCCTCAGAAGCCTGTTAGAGCTTATGAGAGAGCATAAGAAACTGCGAGTATTGCCAGAGTCATTGTGCCATTCTACAAAGGCTCAAAAATAAGCCCAGTCAGATCATCCTTTAGCACTGTCTGTGTGGTAGCAGGAACATGGGAATTTCTGATGGGAATGAAAGGTGAATAGTAGGTCACCCACAGAGCCCATGCCAATGGCATTGCTCTGTGAACAACTTACTGAATATGTGGGAGGCATAACCCTTCAAATCAAAGCACAAGTCATGGTAAGTTATTAGAAGTGTGAGCATTGAAGCTAGCGCCTGCCATCACTTCCAGTACTTGCAGTACAGGAAAGCATGGCCTTCGAGATTGGTTGCTATTCCGTTTCTAGGGCAGTGGGGCAGGGGATAAAATATTGCCCAGTTATTACCTTTCTGGTTGTACTTCATCATCATCAGTCTATTTATGTACACTGTAGGACGTAGGCTCCTCTTAGCAATCTCCACTTACCCCTGTCCGGCTGTGCCAGCTGACATTTTATGCCTTCAGATTTTCTAATGACATTGCACTAGGTAGTTCTCTGCTGTCCCCGACTGCGCTTTCCTTCCGTTGGTACCCGTTCTGTAACTCTGCTAGACCAGTGGTTGTCTGGCCTATGCATTGCATGGCCTGCCCAGCTCCATTTCTTTCTTTTGACGTGAACCAAAATATTGGCTGCCCCTGTTCACTTTCCAATACTTGCCGCTAGGCTCCTGTTTTTTATCGGTTGGCCACAATTTTCATTTTATTGCTCATTGGTTGGTCTCATGATCTTAAAAATGTCTGCAACAAAAAAATGGAAATTTACAAAACCTACTATTTTGGGGATAAGCCAGCTCCTTCCTCGAAAACAGAATGGATGGTGGCCTAGTGCAGAAAAAAAACTTCAGATTTAGTCCTGCCTTTTGTTTGGAGACATTATTAACTTCCTAACACATACAAGCCACCACCAACAGTTCAGTGGCACCCTGTGGCATGCAGCTGCCCTAGCAAGTATTTTTTCTCAAGTTTGTGCCGGGTCTCTCATCCCCCCTGTGCAGAAGTACATCCAGGACCACGAGAGTGACGACTACCTGCTCGTGGGCTTCCACTCACAGAAGGCGAACCCGTTCCGGGAGAAGAGCTCGTGCAGCCTGCTTTAGGCACCCTCCCCCAACCTCCACACCGCCTCTCTCTCTCCACACCCCGAGTGCCCTCACCCACCTTCGCCACACCTCCCGCCACCAATCGTCTCCGAGCCCAGCGTCCAATGCACAAATACAGCCCACTTCTCACAAGCCTGCCTGTTCCTGTCTCACTCTGTCCTGCTGCCGCATTAAAGTGCCACAGAGGAAAATTATTAAGCAGAGCTGGACAGATTATTCATCTAGAAGTGTACCATTGTTTTCAATGTGCCAATATATTTGTACGATATCCATGTACCCTTCCCCCTCACGTAATACTCCAAATGGGAGCCCGTGGGGAATGTGTAAATAAATAAATGACTGTTGCGTAGAAAATTGCCACCAAAGGTGCCACTGCTGCTCCTCAGTTTGAATCGCCTGCACCAAGACGGATAAGCTGACGTAGTCCCCTGAAGACCTCCTTCTTGGGTGCTCTGTGTTACTTGGCTAATGCTGACATCACTTGAACGGTGCCCGAGTCCGTAGTATGTGGCGCCACTCCTGATTTTTTATTTTCATCATTTTATTGCTGACAGCAACCCTGTTCTTGCTGTGAATGGCAATTTGTTATTACAGGAACCTGATATTTCAGTCTAGCTGCAGCCTTTTGTTTCCCTTTAAGGTAATTATAGCAGAGTAAGAATGCACTACCCTTTTGGAGAGTTCGAAAAGCATGCACTTTATTACGGTACAGAAAAGTGCACTAACAAGATAGGCACTTGTCCTGTGTTTGCCTTCTTTTGACTAGTCTTAAAAGGGGGTGTTAGCTCAGAGCCAACTCTAATTTTTCTATTAATGTACACGTAAAACACAGGAATGTCTTATGAAATGACTTTACTGATTTCAATTAGATTTGTTGCACCTGGGAGGGAAAGTTCGATTCTAGCAACTCTAGAAAGCAGAATCTTGATTTAGGACATGTAAATTTTATACAAAAGATGACCGAAAATAGGCAAGTTTAAAAACAAAAGTGTGAAGTCTACAAATGCGTATCTCTGCACTGTCAACAGATATTTCAGTTCTACAAACTGCCTCTGCTAGAGCAACTCAACTGGACAAATTTGTTAAATGAATTTACAAATGTGAAATTGTTAGTAATGTTTTCAAAGGTTTTGCAAAAGACCCCGCAAATTTGTAGTATATTTGTGAGTCAAGTATAATATAAATTTTGTACACTTTAGAAATAGGTGCAGTTTACAGAATTTATATTGTTTTTTATTACAAAGTTACATGGTTGAAACCTCGGTACTTGAGTATTTTGGGCACAGCTCTTGGGCGCCCGTTACTGCGGCGAGCGCCTGCGTTCCCGGTGTTACCGAGCGAACGAGCACATTGAAAGATGAGGGCGAACGTAACGAGCAGCGGGTGAAGAAAAAAAAAAAAAAACCGAGAGAGAAGAGGCACGAGGCGGAAAGCGGACTTCGCTTCGTTTGCAACGTACGTACGCGCCAGCCAATATATCGCGAAATGAAAACGCGCATATAAAGCTATGCTCACATTTCGCATTAGGCACTACCGTAATTGTCGGCGAATTTTTCGTTTTCAATTTTCAGCAATACATTTGAACTTGAACTTTGAACTTTATTTGCATCTATACAACGTACAGATAGCAGGGGCACAGACAAAAAGCCATAAAATCGGCTTGACTAGGTCTGTGTCCCTTATTGCTTTCTTTGGCATCACGTAGCAATGTGAAAGAAATTACGGCCTGAACAAGAATTCTGCTTCCTACGGTCAGCAGATTTTAACCTTTCTTTTAAATGCAACAAACTATCACAATCGATGCAGTGCATGGTTTGCCGATTTCTCCATTTCCATATATAGATCGGAGCTCTCAAGCTAATGCTTCCTCTTTAGGTGTGTGCTTGTTAAAACCTGTATGTATGAACCAACTATCCTAGTTAAACCATTAATCGTGCAAATGAACTCTCGTCGCTGCCTGTATGTTAACCATGAAGTGTGTTTAAAAGCTGTTTGGAGATGTGCAGCTGCAATTATCAGAAATACTTCTCTGTCAGTACAGACACATGGCGTGGCCTCTATGCATATTGTATGAATTCCTATCAGTATTCATTTTCTTTCCATAGTGTTTCCGCCTGACTGACATGGTTGTGCAGACAGGCAGATGGGTTTAGAAATTAGTTGAGCTTAGCGTGCCTCAAGTAGATATGAAAGAGACTTGGGCCATATCGCGACACATGGTGAGTTGCGCTGTTTTTGTACGAGAACACAGTTGGAGCTCCTTTACAAAGTTAAGTAATTTCCTTGTATGTCAAAGAGAGCAGGCTCACCGCTACGGGTTTTATTTTTGTAAATCAGCTGTTGTTACTGATATGCAGGGCTGTGTACTGATGAGGTTACAAGGAGACTCGTACTTTGGAGGTGCTGAAATGTCGAAGCATTCCTGCAGAGGAATCAGCAGCCTAAAACCCTTCCATTCACGTTTCCGTCGAACAGGGTGACACGCGAATGGAGGGGCTTTACGTCAGCCGAGCGTGCCGCGTGATCTTCCGAAATCAGAACTAAGCGCGTTTCACAAACGCGGATTTATGACCGCCCTTACTTTGACACAATTACAATTTTTTTCTAACGCTGTCAGTTTCCTTCATTAATCACTGTAACTTGATCGTTACAGCCAGCTACTTCACATGGAAAACAGCCGTCAACACTATCATCATCGTTAGTTCGCAGTCAGCCAGCTGGCGGCAGCCGACGCCCCTCATTCAAGTGATACTTAAGTGATCTGCGGTAACATCCTAAACAGCGTGTGAAACCGTGACGACAGCATTCAAGAAGAACGTGCACTTCGCCATCGAAGCTACCCGATCGATCCTTCCCAATCGTAGGGTCGACATCCCTTGATACCAGTCGAGCATGGCGGAAGCGCAGAAAGCCATCAAAGTGAGTGCGATTGCGCGCCGCGCCGAGGGCATTGCAAACCTTTGCCAGCGTGTCAACGATCGTTGATCGTCGCAGGTTGGCATCATCGGGGGCAGTGGCCTCGATAACCCGGACATCCTGGAAGACCGTAAGGAGTACGCAGTGAGCACGCCATTCGGAGAGGTACGCAGCTGTAGGCGCTCAGCGACAGCGCGCGGCACACGGCACTGCCGGCGCTGGGCAGCCGGTTGCAGCTTTGCGGCGCGGCCAGTGCAGCAGTGTTCGTCTTTACTGTGCTCGCAGCCAGCGATTACTGGCTGTGGCTTCGCCGAATGATCGCGGTCGTTTTTCTTTCGACGAGCTGTTGCACGCACGCCTGCCGACTTGTAGGCAATGGAGGAGATTGAAAGAGAAGGGAGATTCCTTGGGAGCTAGTGGAAAGCCCGTTGGCTGCATCACGAGTGTCTTAACGCGCGGCTGATGCCCGAACACCGGTAAACCGTAGTGATAGAAAAGAGCTAATCTGGCTGAGCAGGTGCCCGTGGTGATGACGGATCGTTTAGAGAATGATGATGTAAAGCTGCACTTATCCCTCATTGAAGGGAGCGGGATAGATGGAGGAACTACTTGAAGTAGGCCCCCTCTATCCTCGCAGCCCACTGCAGGACGGCCTTCTGAAGGTTGGGCCTCGAGCTGCGCAAAGCAGCCTCTCATTGCTCCTCACTAGATGTTAATTGCTTGAGGAAAGTGGAAGGGGGTGCCCTGAAAGGGGTGCTTAGGGCACCCCCACATGATGAGTCTGCTGGGAGAGACGCAAAATTTGCGAGGGGGAGAAAGGTAAATGGATTGATGAATGCGGGAGAGGAGGTAAGGGGAAGGAAAGGTGCGAGTCTGCAGCTGTCGCGCGGGAATTTGCCCATGAGTGGCGGAAAGGTTAAACGGTCTAATCAGTATTGTGTGCAGATGTCGTGGTAGGTAATATTAAGCAGAGCCTGCGCTGTAAACGGCGCCTCCTCCGTAGCGAGGTCCGACACATCTGATTGCTGAACCTGGACTGTAAATCCTCGCGCGCTGGCCTGAGCCGCCTCGTTTCCTGCAAGGCCCGCATACGCGGGAGTCCAGATTTATGCTACAGTTTGATTAAGAGGATGGGCCAAAAGCAGGGAAAGGGCTGGCTTAGAGACCCTGCCCTCCCCAAAGTTATGTATGGATATTTTGGAGTCGCTAACGATAACTGATAAAGTTGGGATTTTGAGGGGCAGGGCTAAGGCCTCCTTCTCCTCCTCCGAGGAAAAGCCAGGCGGCCGCAGTGGCCTGGCTGGGAGAGTTAATGACTGATATTGCATAATGATTTCTGTTCCCATATTCGGCGGTACCAGTATAGAGAACGTCTTTTGATGTGGAGAATTCTTTTGGAGAGCCTTTGCTCGCTGCCTCCTGCGCTGTTTGTGGTGCACAGGGTGCATGTTTTCAGGAAGTGGGGGGATGCAGAGGTTCTCGTGTATGTGACGTGGAATGGTGTATTTAGTCTTGATGATGGGTGCCGGAGTGATAGACAGAGTTTGTAGAATATGTCGACGTGTCGCTGTGTTAGAAAGTCTGCTATACTGGGATGCGAGATGGGCTTCTGTGAATTCAGTAAGTGTGTTGAAGGTGCCAGTAAGCATTAGCCTTTCAGTGGAGGTCCGTATGGGGACCTCCACTGAAAGACGAATAGTGAGAGAAGTCTCTCTACATTTCATAAGCATTGCCTGATATGTGTGAAACAGAGTATAGTAAATGCTAATCCAGAGTACTTCATTACAGCATCTCTCATGGACCGTGTGTTGCTTTCAGACATTAAAAGTTGAAACCCACAATTCAACTCGACTGTTCCTCCACTGAGGCCATAAAAGACAACAAACCCACACTCCTTCGCCATGTTTTATTTCCTGTGGTGCATGCATCCAGTCCTTCATGCAAAGAAAATTGGAAGTAATCTCACATTCACTCTCTGCCTGTTTCTTACTTCCTTAATTCTCTGTGCACCATGAACACCATAGAAATCAACAGATTGGCTACAAGAGTCACTGTAGTGGAGGGCTCCAAATTCCAGATAAATCCTGACCACCTGGGCCTTGTTAATGCATAGCCACAGCAGGCTACACGAATGCCTTTGCATTCTGCCATCCATACAATGCAGACTGGGTGGCTGGGAATTGAGCACATGGCCTCGTGCTTTATCGTCAGAATGCTATAGCCACTAGACGACTGTCTCGCATACATCTGTCAAGTGCCAAGTCTCCTGATTTCTGCATGAATTTACAGCATTCTGCTTAGCTGGCGCTAGTGCTGCAGCAGAGGCCAAAGTCTCATAACTACTGCATTTTCTTGCAGCCCTCTGACGTTCTTATATGTGGACGGATCGGCAAAGTGGACTGTGTGCTGTTGGCAAGGTGAGGCCCTTGGCTAGATAAGGGATCCACTCTTTTAGTGGACAGACAGTCACATGTGGTCTTGCCCCTTGTCTGTCTTGTCTGTCTTGCCTGTAATCTTTGGGCTGTGCGCTACAATATTCATGTGTACCAACTGTCTACAATGAAACCTTTGTGTTTGTGAGTTTATTGAGAGACCATAGAGATTTGTATAGGGCCGCAACCGTCTAAGGGCTGCAGCCCCGACTTGGCAGCCCAAAATTTAGAAAAAAGTGGTCCATCGGAGAAGCAATCACATTCGGTGCTCTGATGATGCGGGCATGTGTCGACAAATTTTTGTGCTCTGTGCACTACCACATGCCCTTACTAGATAGCGAGAGCTGTGTGTTGACCTCTGATGCAATGGTACATTCGGGGATCCGGGGCTTCGCCGACTGCACCGGCGACCATATTGACCAAAAGATTCAGTCCCATGTAAAGGCCTGCACCTCATAAAAATTGGGGAAAAAAGTGCATGCCTTACGTGAGTGTCTGTACAGTAGCGAGTTCGTGTTGTGAACGCATGAGTGCTTGTTCATTGGTTAACATAACATTTTCCTGACAGAATGATGAACTTTCATTTGCAAGTAGGGCACAACTCCTCTTTTTATGCATTCTGTAGTCTGGTCTATGCCATTGCATTTCAAAAAATCCACATGAACATAGACCAATTCGCTTGAATCACCATCTTGTTCTCACCAGTTGTACTTTTTCTGCTCCTGCTCTGTAACATGCTAATGTGACCATCACTTTACACTGATACGGTTTAAAAACTCTATTTTTTGTTAATTTTGTGGTAAGAGGTTTATTTCTAGGAGAGAAAATGAGAACCAGAATGGCAGTTCTTGAATTTTGCACCAGAACCCCACTGCATGTCAATGTGACATCACAGAATTTAAACTGTTATTTTATTTGGGCCGTTGTAACGTAGCAGAAATTCAAAGAAACTTACTAAATCCAGTCTGTGGCTCCTTTAGAATACAGTGGGGTCTGTCTTTATTGAAAAAAGAAATTACCATATCCAAGCAGACACTGTCTAAATGCACGACATCATGGAGAAATTGTGTGCTGTAGTCCTTGGTTGCCTACAAATCATATCAAAATCTAACCTTTGTATATTAGCTTGCTGTGCACTTTTGTGGCTCATGATTTATAGTGTGACCTTTCATAGTTATTTACTTTTGTGCTGTGTTCAGTGTGGTAGCTCTGTTTTCAAAGGTATCAACAGCCCAAGTTAGTTTTGTATAAAACTTGTAACCATGTCTTTATTCCCTTCATTGTTTACTGTAACCACTTTCCCCTTGTGTAATACCCTAACAGGGGCCCGTAAGGGCGAAATAAATTATGGTGATGATGATGAAACTTGAAGCTGACAGATATATACTTGTACATGGACATTGGAAGTTGAGGAAGTGAGTGAGAGAGAAGCACTCTAGCTGTAGGGTGGCTGCTGCGATTGGCTTAAAAAGGGGTACTGACACATGTTTTCGAAATTGTAGAAATTATACGACAGATACCTGCCATGTTGGCATAGTGGGTTTGGCATTGCTCTGCTAAGCATGACAGCATGGGATCGAATGTTGGCCATGGGGGGCCACATTTCGATTGGGGCGAAATTCAAAAGCCCTTGTGTTCTGCGCATTGGGTGCAGGCTAAAAAACCTTAGGTGATCGGTATTAATCTGGAATCCTTCACTACGGTGTGCCTCATAATCGTATCTTGGTTTTGGCATGTAAAACTCCAGAATTTAATTTTTTTTAGTATACCACATGTTTCTCACACATAAAAGGATGACACTTAACAAGTACGAAGGTAGGAAAATGCTTATAAGGCATGTTAATTTGATACTAAAGTTGGTCTTGGAATTCTGGAGCTGCTGTCTGTGTTATATCATCATGTCATGACACAGAACACAAATTGCTGCCTTTGTGAATCGGCAAGGCTAGGTGTGACGGCGTAGCTCATAAAAAATGACAAAATGTGCTGCATGCGTTTAATGTTGCTGTGCTCGCGTGTGGCAACCGCAGTGATCTCGGGAATGGAGCTAGCCAGTATGTCATGCTGCCGTGACATATCCACCTCCCGAATGCAGAAACCCACATTGTTGTCGTACAAACGTGTAATATAGTACTTTATTTAGTGTGCTCGGACCCTGGCCAGTGTTTCTTTCTTTCTTTCTTTCTTTCTTTCTTTCTTTCTTTCTTTCTTTCTTTCTTTCTTTCTTTCTTTCTTTCTTTCTTTCTAGTGTTTAGTGTGCCTTTAAAGGGACCCTGAAACGATTTTGGCGATTTTCTACAAACGTACTGAGTTGTTAGAGTAGGTTCTTCTGATCATTAATTGATGCATCTAAGTGCTCTGCGTAAAGCGTGTTATTTATTATAAGATTTTAAAAATACCCATCGCTGCCGATCGCAGCGCACTGCTCGGCGGAATTTTAAGCCGCCCCTACCCATATGATGCAAATAACCCATATTACGTCACATGGGCGAGCTATCTGATTGGCTGACCAGGGCGCGTGGTCGATAATTTTTCCAACTTTATGGTGAACAAATGGTGCTCGTAATAGTTGGAATGTTAGTTACTTTGTTTTTGTAAAAAGAAAATAACTTAAAGAGAATACACAAGCATAGTTTTTTAGTACACTTCAGCACTTCCGGCACACAGCAAGTGTCGTCTGCTTGTGTTACAACGTACTCCATTTTGACGAGAGCTCCGCGGTCAGAGTCGATCTCAGTCTTTTCGCGAGCACTATGATTCGACTTTGTTGCCTTGTGGACTGCAAACCGCAAGTCCAGTATTAGGGCAAGCGCAAGGGGACAGGGTCTGGCCGCTTGACTGTGCCGGGATGAGCCACGAGATGAGCAGAAGGGCAAATGTGAACGGTCTGCACGGTGCAGCCACCTGGTGGCACAGAGCTCAACCATACACAGTAGCAGCAACGAAGTGTATTCTTTGCTGCTGGTGTGTATTTTTCGCAGGAGTGTAATCATCAACACGTTGATTTATAAATGTTTAAAATGCTTTACACTTGGTTAGAGCAATATTAGTGCTTTGTTTGACTGGTTAAGCGCTGCGCCAGCAAGTGTCTGGACCGTGCAGACCGATCAGGCTGCTCACGTACGTCTACGCTAAAGTTCCTTCATCAGCTTGAGTTCATGCCTCCAGTCATTTGCTGAAATGACCAGCTTGCCTGTTTTTAGCGGAGTACCGGACACGTTCGGCGCTACGACAGAATGCTCGCAACGCACGCTGCTTCGATAGCTCTCGGTCGACGGCCAAGCGGCTAGCGGAGAGGTCTCGCGCGGGAGGGGGCGTGCTCCTAAACAACCGGAAGTGAGCGATGTGACGTCGCATCGTGACGCTGAACCAGTGAAGGCGGAGCTTAGCGCCGCTCGTTCGGCGAGCGAGTTGAGGAGGAAAAGCATAGCTAGGGAGGAGGGTAACTTCTAATCGCTTGCAGCTCCATTAATACGTAACGCTTCACTTAAATTGTGGTGCGAATGTTCTACTTAAGCTGTACCCTACGCGCCTACAAAATTTGTCCGAACCGTTTCAGGGGCCCTTTAATGCATGTACATGGCAAATAATAAACGTCATGTCAGTATACTACTTTAGCTGACCATGAATTACCAATATATGGCTGAAGAAAGGTCTATTATTTTATATATGAAGCTGTGTTGGATCAAATAGTGTATGAAAATATCAAAGGGACACTGTACTACATTCGTATGGATGAAATTTTATTGCATCATTCTAATTGAAATCATGCTAACTCCAGATGTTTTCATAATACCCATGTGTGTTTGTAGTGTACTTCATATGGGTCTGTTTTTCCATGCTTATTAAGAATATGTTATGTGCAAAAAGAAACAACTCAAGAAGTGTTTCCTTAGCTGGAATTCGTGAATACCTCAGAACGGTGTGTACATGTGCGAAAGTTCCTCAAAGTGAAGTTTGAAGTTTCTTGCGGTATTACGCACACGGCAGAACATGATGGGTGTGTGTGATGTTGCCAGTGTGCGCAAACGAAAGCCTAATATTCGTATTTCATGGCAGTTTTGTCTTTGAAACTTTAATTGCTGTGTTTGTGTAGGCGGCTAAATCATGGGGTTCCAGATTTAATCACCTGGAGTGAAAAGGTCAAGCTTGCTGAGTGGGTGGCGGTGCTGAGCTCGGTGAGCGTGCCTCATGTGACCTTTATGACCTCTTTGCTGTTTAAGAATGTGACTGGGTTATTAGCCTGGTATTTGTGGCAGATGGTGATAATGGGCCGTGTTTTCGTGGGGCTCCTACGTAGAGCCAGAAAAACTGTCAGTAATTTTGTCATGTTGTTCGTCTGTCCACACTGAAACCCTTTTTGCATATGCAGGCACGGCCGCAAGCACACGCTGATGCCGTCCAAAGTCAACTACCGAGCCAACATCTGGGCGCTCAAGGAGCTGGGCTGCACCCACGTCATCGCCTTCACCGCCTGTGGCTCTTTGCGTGAGGAGATGAAGCCGGGTGACATCGTCATCCTGGACCAGTTCATTGACAGGTACGCTTGCCAACAACAGCTCTGGACGGAATGTGCATGAAATTGATGCTGAAAGGCAAAATTTACATCCCGTGTCACAAAAATTTCCCTTGTTTAACTGTTCAGCACTGCCTTTTTGGCTTTCCTGGTCCGTGTAACATGTCATAACTAATTAGCATCGTGTTTATTGTCATGTTTCTCTGGCAGGACTTGCCAAAATTCGGCCACGGTGGCCTGTGGCTATGGCATACTGAGCCCGATGTTGTGGTTGCAGTTACCAGCCGCAGCTGCCACATTTTGACAGGGGCAGAATGCCAAAACATTTGTGTAGCTAGACTTAGGATCAGGTTAAAAAAAAACAAAAAAAAGCATGGGTGGTTGAAGTTGATCCAGAGTTCCCTGCTATGTTATCTCCCATAGCTCATGCATTCCTTTGGGACATCAAACCTCGTAGTTTCATTTGATTTGATGTAGAAGTCGCTAGATGAAGAAACCATCTGTTTTCATCTGCAACTTGATCGCAGCTTGGCGACACATGTCACCAGTTGTAGTGCTGTTGCCATCCTTATGCTGCTTCATTCAATCAACTTCTCTGTAGTGCTGCTAACCTCGGTTGAATTTAGGGGGCCCTGTGACACCTTTTTCATATGGCAAATCAGCCTGCCTAGTTGCTGTTTGATCTCTTATGAGTGCCTGAGCTAAATGCAGTAGATTCCTGTTAATTTGATTCCTAGTTCATTCGATAAGCCGGCGCCCACGCATTTCTATGGGCCCAAACTTTCGTTGCTTCGATCCTAAGATTGGCCTTTGCTGGATAAGTCAGCAGTCACCTGACCATTCAGAATGCACTTGCCTTACCTCTACAGGGACCTAGACAGCGACGCCATTAGTGGCACAGTCTGTCTCGGCTGAGCTTAGGGGACAGTGAATGCGTTGAACGTACGTCACCTCTCGTCGAAAACGGCTATTTTCGGCCCGCCCTAGGAATATTTTCAAGCAGTAACCGTATTTCACAATGTCCGATTACGTTATTTACCACACTCCAAAGTGTACCTTTCTTCATAAAAAAAATATTAAAAAATAAAGAAAAGGCCATCGCGGTGCGATCGGACATGCAACCAAAACCACCTTCACTATGGTCATATACTTTACCGCATAACTAGGATGTATTGCGGCGGAACTGACGTAAAAAAGCCGTGTGGCGAAGTTCACTTTAGAAAACCGGCCGCCATTGTGGAACAATATTTCTAGCTAAAAAATCGGGTGCGCGTTAGATTTTCACTTCGTTTAGGGGCTTTAATTTCGTTGCTGTGTTAGTTTTCTACTTTGGACACATTGGAAGTGGGCGCGTGTTGGAATGGGGCAAGTAATGCCAAACGAATCAGCAGTGTGTTTGGCATTTTTTTCTGCATCCTGTCTAATTCGACCCATCGTATAATTTTGTCGATTTCGTCGGTCCCATCAGGGTCTAATTAACGGAAGGCGACTGTTCTAAACATAATTCTTGCGAACTGATCTAATCAGGATGTGGGGGATGGAGCAACCCAAACATTACTCTGCACAGGCATAGCAGCTCAACATTGAGTTCAGTGGGAATGACAAAAATGAGGAAAGGCTACGAAAGGCCTGGCTGAGTTGGCGTTGGCTTGCCGATGACTGCGCAGTATGAAGCGCGTCAGCGTTTTTCTTGAAAGAGACTCGTGCCTGCTGCATAAAAAAAAATTCTGGAATGTGGGGAATACCACATGCAAATTGTTTTCCCTGTAACTGAAGTTTATTTTCGTGCTATCGGTGATATGTTTGTGTGTTGTTACACTAGCCTTGCTTGAAAAAAATGTTCAAAAAGCCAGGCGAACTTATTCTTCAGTGTGTTGTTTTCACTGGCTTTACTCAACAATAAAATAACAAAAACATAGACGTTTCGCCACCTATGCGGGTGGCATCGTCAGTAGGCGAATGACAACAAATGAGAAAATACATCCTATTTATGTATGAAACTGCCGTAAACATCCGTCATGGGGCCACGGTTAGAAGTGCATGCAGATTGATTGCAACGGATGAACCATGATTCCACAAGTTTTCTTGGGCCCCATTGGTGTTCCCGTGCTAACCTGGTTACATAATCAAAATCGAACGTGTGTCCTTTAGTTAAGAAATGGTCCACGAATTCCGTCTTTGCACGTGTGCCATGGGTGGCTTTCGTAGTCGAGTGCGACATCGCCGCCCCGTCTCGCCAGTGTAGCTGGCACCACAGTCCGAGCAGTCAACCTTGTAGACGACGCCATTTTGTTCGTCCGGAGGCATGCAGTTCTTTGGCTTCGGGAACACATTCGCCAATGTGTACGAGGGTTTGAACATAGTTCGAACATTCAAAGGCTGTAAAGCCCTGTGCACTGTGTCTGATACACCACGGACATACGGAATGCACTCAAAGGAAGCCAGCCTTTCAGCCTTGCTCACACGGGCTCTCTGCATGCGGCGTCGCATATCATTAACAAAGCGCCGAGGGTAACTCCGTTTATGCAAAAGAGCGGTAACATTCGTTAATTCTTGCTCCCTAAAAGTTTGCGTTGACGAGAGTGCATCGCAACGGGACAGGCGCATACGCACCACGGCATGTTTGTGTTCTGTAGGGTGATGAGAGTCAAAACTCAGCACACTCCCGCTATCACAAGATTTGTGATATATGGCTGTCTCCACTGAGCCTCCTTCACTCTGTTGTACCAGCACATCTAGAAAGGCTAGGCTGCCACTATTCTCCGTCTTGCATGCAAATTGAATGGTATGATGGACGGCATTCAGTACCTCATGCATGGTGTGCAGGTTTTTCTTTTAGACAATGACAAATGTGTCATCTACATAGCGACAGTCCATTTTGATGAGGAAGGGCAAGGACGTTCAGTCGCCAAGGCGGCGACGTTGCACTCAACTGAAGGAACACTTAAGGGATGCTACGAAAGCCACCCATGCCACACTTGCCCAGACGGAATTCGTGGACCATTGCTTAACAAAAGGACACATGTTCAATTTTGATAATGTAACCACGTTTGCACGGGAACACCAATGGGGACCAAGAAAATTTGTGGAATCATGGTTCATCCTTCGCAATCAATCTGCATGCAATTCTAACCGTGGCCCTCTGCCTGATGTTTATGGCAGTATCATACATAAACAGGATGTATTTTCTCATTTGTTGCCATTCGCGTACTGACGATGCCACCCGCGTAGGCGGAACATGTATATTTTTGTTATTTTATTGTTGAGTAAAGCCAGTGAAAACAACACGTTGAAGTACTAGCCTTCCTTCAAGATCAGATCTTGGTCGTGTCATGAACGCTGCAGCCATTTACAGAAAAGGACAGGCCTGTCTCATCACATTGCATATAATGCACATGCTGGCTTCCAGAGTTATTGTGGTGACTACCGGTTCAACTGCGATGTATCACAATGCTGAAACATTTACCTATGCCTGCAGTCATGGGCATTACGGAGACCTAGTACCGGTAACAGTAACTGTTACACTGGCATTATTGAAGGCAAAAATGTCTGTGAGATGTGGGCAATAGATGTCGGAAGGTGGTTCCTGTCACTCTTAGATTAGGGGTTAATAATTCAAAATATGCATTAGTACAACACCTGAAAATACCAGCATTGAGACAACAGTCAGTGCAGGATGAAAACAGAAGTTAATAAAGAGAAAAGTTCTTTCAAAGCTGGGTTGATGTAATTTAGAACATTTATTGAAGATCCTGAAAGTGTTTTAAGCACAATGCTACAGTACACAGTAGAAAGAACAGGACAAGGTGCTTACTCACCTTGTGCTGTTGTTTCTATCATGTGCTGTCTCTCATCGCACTTACAAAGTTTTCAAGATGCAAATCAAGCAACTAGCCTGATTGACCATTTTGTTGCATTTATGGAATAGACACAAAGGAGAACAATTATGGCATAACAGTATGTTTGCTTAACTGAAAAAATGCTGGCACTATAGAACTAATCGGACTAAAACAGCCCGATTTCTTTATATTTTCGGCAGCATGGAATACTGCTGCATGCCCTATGTAAGATGTCAAACATAAGGCACATGCTGCAGTGTTAACTGGACAGAGACTCGTAAAGTGTAAGTTTAAGATTGGGTGGATGAAACTTTTAAGGGCAGGCCGATCACTTTTGATGACTGCCAACTATGCCATCACTGTCACCTTCACCAAGCAGCGCATGGTTCCTATAGCAGGCACGTGTTCACCCAATAGACCCGTTTCTCAATTTGCAAGTGCAATTTTCTGCGCTGCGCGTTTATGGAACTGATGGTGGCACCAGCCAGTGTTTAAGTAAGTGTGAAATGTCAGTAGCTGGCACATGATAGGGGTCCATAAGCTCGAATTTCTTTAGCACGTCGGCCCGTTTTTGTCTGTCGTGTTCATGCGACAATGCGATCTCGGAGCAAAGAAATAATTTGCAAGAGTCGTGGCTACGGCTTACGCTGGTGCTGTGTGCAGGACGACCAAGCGGGAGACGACCTTCTACGATGGCAGCAAGGACTCTCCGGAGGGCGTCTGCCACATCTCGGCTGCATTTCCTTTCCACGCGGGGCTTCGCGAGGTGGGTTGGCCTGCCTATCCATCGTAAGGGGAGTGGATGCGGTGCCCGTGCTAGGGGATGGCGACGCGACATGGTGCTGAACTAACTTTTATTCTGACACGTATTTGAATTAATATAGACTACAGCATCAATGGAAGGTTAAAAAAAAAGATGTTTTGTTTTTTGTCTTTCGTATTCTTTTATTGCTGTTGTGACTATTTCTTCAGATGCTCATCAGAATGAAGCTTCAATTGTAAGTTTGTTGCTGTGTTGTGTCGCCCAGCTTCGTCTTGTGTCCCTGTTGCCTAGTGCTGGTATCGCATCATGTCTGGTCAGCGAGCCCAGTGTAGTGTATTTTTGTAATAGACTGTTCTTATTCATTTACTCCTCACATGTGCAAAAGAGTTGAAAAAAAAAACAAAACAAACAAACCCAGAAAAATGTAAAGAGAGAAGTTGTTCCAGCACAGCTATTTGCATGTTCAATCTAAGCTAGGAATCCTGAAATACTTTTAGAAATGCAGAATAAAACATTTGAGGTGCGTGTAGCTTTCAGCAGCTACATTATAGACAAGGAAACAGCTGCAATGTCGCGCTTCACACGTAGTTTTAGCTATACAGTGGAAGTCTTAAAGTGCCAGTGAGGGAGCTTTTTTCTTTTTTCGAAGTTGCTCGCTATTAGAGGACATCAAACAAATTGAAATGGCATGTAGCCAGGCTGCCCGGAAGTGAGCTCCACTGCAAACGTAGACACTCTGTCCTTTTCCCTTGACTAGCATCTGCAAGAGACGTTCCTCCCCTGCCTCTTCTTGTACCAGAGACGAGGGAGTGCGTCACGTTTAGGTCCCGAGCCCCATCTCTTTTTGCTGTGCAGCACACTCTGTTGGCGGTATTCCGCACTATCCACTGGATTATCTACTGAGGTCACGCGTCATAACTGGTGAAATCGCGGGTAGTGCATCTTACATAGAGGCATTTGTGCATGTGACCTTGACTTGAGCTGGAAGTGGGGGCTCCGTTGAGAAGAAGGGCTCACTGGCTTTCGTTTGAAAAATTCATGCATTATCACACCGCATAGCAGTTTGATATGTTGAAGACACAATTTTCAGTGCATGATCTAGGCATCATACTATACTTGTCAGCTTGCAATGCCCAAATCTGATCAGGGGGCCTTTTGCGGGGGGCACTAAAGATGACAAAATCTTTGGGCCTGAAGAGCTCCTTTGTATTTCTATTTTTTAGATGATTTCATTTGACCACATTTAATACTATGTTACCCAAATTCGGGTGGTCCGCTGACAGAGTCCCGATGCAGCTGAAGCTGGGCAAACATGACAAAGTGCTTCTAATGGCATCACCGACGAAGCCACTACACGCTGCCTGGATCATAGCAGCCTGCAAGGTTTCGAATTCCCCCTACAGCACCTGAAAGGACTGGAAAAATACAAACTTGCTTAGACAAGTAAATCGACTACACCATATTTTTGGGAGTGCAGCCAGGAGAACTAGCTGGCAAAGTTGTTATATAAGGCGTCGCTGCCTATAGCAGCGCCATTAGAAGGCGCATGCTTGGAGCTGCCTAAAAGGAGGAGAAAGAGGATGGAATAAATGGAGAGACTGAGTAATGTCTCCATTGCTATCGTGCTGAGTAATATGCACGATG
The DNA here is from genome assembly GCF_038994185.2 of Dermacentor albipictus. Classification (NCBI taxonomy): domain Eukaryota; kingdom Metazoa; phylum Arthropoda; class Arachnida; order Ixodida; family Ixodidae; genus Dermacentor; species Dermacentor albipictus. Next base: position 106,585,631 of record NC_091829.1, read on the forward strand.
TAACATAATTGGCGATGAGGATGGGAAAGCCTGGGAAAAAGTTGCTATCGACATCGCGAGACCTTTCATGCAAGCTTCAGCTGACTGCCGATTTGCCATTACACTTATTGATTATTACAGCAAGTGGCCAGAGGTGGCTTTCGTACGGGGTGCGACCACGTCTACAGTGAGAAAATTCCTACTTGAACTTTTCGCAAGAGAAGGATATCCACGTGGTATCGTATCCGATCATGGACCACAATTTTCTTCGGCGAATTTTGGAGATTTTTTCACAGAGTGCGGAATCACGCATTACAACTCTTTTGTGTATTACCCGCGAGCTAATGGTTTGGTTGAAAGATTTAACAGGGTAATTAGTGCTGTTAGAACGTCGTGAGATAAGAACAGCGATGTTTGATTACCTGCAAACATATCACTGCACGCCTCATATGACTACTGGTGTTGCACCAGCTGTTCTTCTTCATGGACGCCAACTTCGAACCAGACTTGACATTGTGGGATTGCCTGACAAATGTTTCAGCACCAAGCCTTCAAAGGCACTACAGCAGTTGAGAGAGTGCATCAAGAACAAGCAAATGAAGCCGAAGAGCTACACTGAAGGAAAACGTGGTGCCAAGGAACCCAACTTCGTTGTTGGTGACTACGTGCAGGTTAAATTACCTGCAGTTCATGGGAAGCTATCTTCACAGTTTTCTGCTCCCAAGAAAATTATCGGAAAGTATGGACCGCCTCTTACCTCTTGGAAGATGGACGTGTGTGGAATGCTTCCAAATTAGCGGCCGTTCACCAGTACCACTGCTGTCATGAACTGGTCACCGGCATCTGATCATTCAACTATTGTGGCTTTAAATCATCCGTCACAACCTGACACATCAAGCGCAGACAATGCACCCCTGAACCCTGAACCACCTGCTGCAGGGCGTACGCAACAAGCTTCGTTTAATAATTTGCCAGAATGCGAAACAAGCGTGAGAAGTGCCCGCAACAAGAAGACACCGAAGCTGCAGGACTTTGTTAGGAAGTAATGGACAACCATTTTCTGTTTTTTTTTCAAGAGGGAATATGTTATATAAGGCGTCGCTGCCTACAGCAGCACCATTAGAAGGCGCATGCTTGGAGTTGCCTAAAAGGAGGAGAAATAGGATGGAATAAATGGAGAGACTGAGTAATGTCTCCATTGCTATCGTGCTGAGTAATATGCATGATATAAGAAAAGTAAATTTTTACTTTCCAGCTTGTCCATATTTCATCCGTGAAAATTTTGCACACCCTTGAATTTGCAACACTTCGTCATGAACTTCGTGCAACAGTCGTGAAATTAGAGAGTTTTAGCCCAGCGGGTTTACGGCCAGCGGAGCGGAGCGGGCGAGCGGAGACGCGACTGCGCATGCGCACCACGCTGAGGCGGCCAGCGGTTTTACGGAGCAGCGTTTACGCCCGCTGGAAAGCACTCCCCAGCGGAGCGCGCGAGCGTGCGTAAGGGCGCGCGGGCGTTTATGGGAAATGCAAGACGGCAGCCACGCACATGAACGCCGGCAGTTCTGCATCGAAGACGGCGACTGCCGCGCTGACCCGTACATTAGTACTCAGTACATTATTAACAAATAATGCACTGAGAACATGTAATATATCTTTATTCAACATTTCTTGCATAATAAAAGCAAGCGTAATTCAATTTCATTTCTCAGTAACTCCTATTCGAACCACTAGGTGGGGCAGCAGAGCGCCCCGCTCGTTACCCCGCTCGAGCGGGTGATCCGCTGGGCTAAAATTCTTTTTTCGCGAGCCGCTCCGCTGGCGCAACGGTGGAGACCGCTCCGCTCCGCTGGCCGTAAACCCGCTGGGCTAAAACTCTCTATTAGTGTAACCTTAATGGAGCCCGAAAATAAGAGGTCTTACACTAAATCATTGTCAAATGGATGTCATATTGATATCCTCTCTCTGCACACTCCTCCTCTCCACCTTTCGTTCATAAAAAAACTTTTTTTTTTACACATTTTGCCATGTACAAAATAAACCTTTAGTTGAAAGTCAGCATCTGTCCTGTAATACCATCCTTTGTTCCTTGTTTACTAGTACTGTATAACCTAAGTAAATCATGTCAAATAAGTTAGCCTGTCAGCACATCCTTATGGAATACTTAAGGTGCTTTCCCATGTTTGGGCTGCATAGGAAATGTTCTTGAAGTTTGCCGGGTTGAGTACTTTCCTCTCTCTCTCCTTTTTTCTTTTCAGATGCATTGTAGCTTTTCTTTAACTGTTGAACAATTAACTAGGCCAATGCAGCCACTCTCAACTTGCATGCAAGCTGATGCGGCAACTTCAGAATGGTGTTGTCAATCATATATTTCACTGTTCGCTACAGGTGCAAGCGCTTGTCAAGTCACATATGCTGTGGTATTCGTGCCAGCAAGTTGAACGCTGTACGAACGACATACGGTTCAGGTGTTGGCCAGAGTGTTGTCTAGATACAAGGCTGGTTTATGTACCATAGCTGGTTTTGGTAGCACGATGACACAAGGCCACAGTATGATGTGCTGACAGGAGATGTGCTGTCAGTTTGTCGCGGTCTTTCTCGCTTGCTTTTGCATGCCTCTGTTAATTGCTTCAGTTATTAGCATGTTTTCGCCTTGTGTTTTGCTTATGTACTGTTTCCTCTACTCTTCTGCTACTAGTACATACTATAGCTATATAGTACTTATAGGGCTACATACAAATGAGAAAAACGAACTGCTTATTTGTCCTCGCATTGTCGTGCTATCAAAACGAACTCTGAATCCATTGCCCACTTGCCCATATTTATGTCCTTTTGCAATATTTTCTTTTACTACGTTGGAAATTATTTTCAATGCCCATGTGACTGCGTGCCACTGCGTTTGTTGTTGTCATTGCAGGTTCTCATCAAGACTGTGCGATCCCTAAATGTCCCACATCACGAAACAGGCACGGTAGTGACCATCGAGGGCCCGCGTTTCTCGACTCGCGTCGAGAGCTGCCTCTTCCGCTCCTGGAATGGCCACGTGATCAACATGACCACCGTGCCTGAGGTGCGGCCCTGCTTGCTTTACACGTTGATACTTCTGATGCAAGAAGAGCTCTTTCGTGTCAGAAAAAAAAAAGAGGTGGTTTAAACGGATGCTAATGAAAACAAATTGAACTATATATTAGGAAATTCTGTTTGTTTCATCCTTTCAAACCATAATCTAACTGAGAGCATAACCTCAATGAAAGCTAACCTAGCATTTCAACCACTAACTGTTCCTCGCAAAGTTGCCAGCCTTTCCTTGCTTCATAAAATTTTCTATTTTACCACGCTTAACAATGACCTCGCACTGCAGCTGCAGTACACTTCAAACTGTGTTGATCACTGAAATAAGGTAAACATTTATTTGCGTTGCACGAAGACTTTGTTCCAGTCCTTCGACTGCCATGCATCCAAAAGAATGGAACCACTGTCCGCCAGGTGCCGCAGCAGTCATCGACAACAAACTTCTTTCCTGAAACATTGTCTAATGTTGCATAATCAGGAGTATCGTTGGACAATTACCGCAGCTGGCAGATTCCTTTTTGAATGCCATTTGCTTTGTGACCACTCCCCACTTTAATTCCATGTGTCTCTGAGGGTATTTTAAATAAGCGTATAAATAAATATATATCGATTGCCCTACTGCAATGCCAGAGAGCCACTCTTTTGCCAGTAGAGACTAAAATGAAAGGCAGGTGGCAACACCACCTTAGACCTAGTTAGTTCCTAGTTCATTCTTTCTTGGTAAAGATAGACTACACTGTGTTCTAAAAGAACGAAAGATTGGTCTTGGTCAGTTTTAGTGAAGCACAACAGTTCAAACAGACAAAAATACATTGAAGTTTGTAGTGTTGCGCTGTAGTACCGGATCTGGGCTTTCGGCACAAAATTAAAGAAACAAACAGAAATTTGGCCTTCATTTCTTCTGCTGACAATCGATCTGTTAATGTGCAATTAGTAAGAACAAAGATTTGAAAGAATATCAGCCTAAAGTGATTTAGTGTTTATCTAGCATTTATTTGAACTGTTTCTTTAATGCACCGCTTTAAAACGACGCTATATAGATAAAGATTATTTCAAGCTTCTACATTCTACAAGGCCAGTCTTCTTGTTTCTTAATCTTATGCTGATGGCCTGAGCTTGACGTCGCCAATTTTGCTCGTTTTCTGCATTTTTCAGCAGTTTTCCTGCAGGAATAGCTCCCATGTTGTGGCTCTACACAATCTCGAGCGCACTGTGACCTATCTTTATTTATGACCGACTAGGTAGCCTTGAGGAGGTGCTACGAAAATTGTAAGACGTCGTGGGCAGCTGGCGTGGAAATTTTACGGTAGCACCACCTCCCGTCGTTTGTTTTTGCCAAGTGTTGAAGAGGATGTTAGATGAGCTTCACACATAAGGTGCCCAAAGGAGGCTCACAAGTTCTGTGGCATACAACGCTGCATGCATGTTGAGAGCTGAGAGAATAGTTGCCTTTAAGGGCCACAAGTAGGCTGTATGCTATCTCGCCTCTTAAAAAGCAGTACCACACCTGCCTACTTGTTTCTGTATGATGCTATAGACAGAATTTTTCTTACTGTCTCGCCCGCGTTTAGAGCAAGTGCGCTTAATGTCGACCCCAGTCACCGTCCGTCAGTGTGGCCCGCGCAGGGACTGTGGCTTTGATGACAGGACAGCTGACAGCAAAGCTCTGACGGCTGAACGTTGGTGCCAAGCATGCGAGAGAACAGGCTCAGCGCTAAGAGGCTGGCGTTCATTTAGCCACTTCCTGTCAGGTGATGCACGCCCCCTAAAAGCACTGCAAAATCTCATCTATAACCAGTAACGCACTAGCGAGTCATACAGGCTTCAGTCTTTGTGGCAATTGTTGGCTTGTGCCCATGTAATGCAGGTTATACTGGCCAAGGAGGCTGGCCTGCTGTACGCTTCTATTGGCCTGGTGACGGACTACGACAGCTGGCGGCTGGACGTACAACATGTGAGTGGTTTTTGGTTAGGCCTTCTAAACTGATGGTTTTACCGTAGTTATAAATTGCAAAATAGGTAGCATGTGCAAATGGTGCACACAAGACACAGTCAACTAGCCCAGTTTTGTACTTTCGTGTAGGAAGTGAGCCAATTGGGTTTCTTCTTCATCCTCTAGTTGACAAGGCGTGACATGAGGTAAAGGATTTCTAGCAGAAAACCATTGAAGACCATACTGCCTTTATACCATTAAGCAACATCTGCTGGAGTCGGTATCAACCTTGGTTTCCCCAGTATGGGTGGTGCTTAACTTCTTGAGCAGTACTAGCGTGAAAATGCCCTTGTTACCTTAGGTAAAGGAGAACACCAGTAATAGGCCTCTTCGATTTTCGGAGTTCTGGCAGCCTGCTGGGAGCCAGACGGCAGCCAGCTAGTTCCGGTTCTGACAGGAAGACAACCAAGACAACCCAAGACAACCAAGACAACCCGAACCTGCCCGAAGTTTGCAAAATCGAGCGCCGGTACAGCTGGCCAAATGTAAACATGCTACCAGCATGGCAGCGCCCGTTGAGGCCGACGCGCGCTCGGTGTAGTCGGCCCATTTATGCTTTGCCAGCTTGAAAATATATAGTTGCATTAAGGAATACGATCACTATCGCGTGATTTCGCGTGACTCGGCGCAGGACGCGTACTCGGCCAACCTCGCCTTGCGCAGCGCAACAGATGGCCTCCGACGAGGCGGATGACAAGACGCGAAATCGTGATTGTGTACTCGAAAGCGATAGCTGGAGGATCCCTGCTTGCAGCGATCACGTCGACCACCGGCGACATTGATGAGTTGGCGTTGTGTCATCGCAAGACATGAAAAAGCAGGTTGTCGGGTACGTCTCATACGGATAAAATTTCGCGCCGACCTGCTTGGGCTTCGATTTCAGAAAGTTTGTTGTGGCTGATGGTGCTTCTCATTTAAGGAGCTGGGGACGCGGCTGGCACGTGAAAATGCACGTCGCCTGTGACCAGCGAAACGTTTCACACGAAAAACAACATTGGTCGCAATCATGAGAGCAATAAGCCAATGTACGTGTGTCACAATGTACCGAGTGCAATCAGTGTATTTTTAGATCAACGGCCTGCAGTTTGAACACATATCGGTTTCGAGCTGCCACCTAAGCATACGACGGAGAGACGGAGCGAACACGGGCTAACTGCAAAGCCTTCGCTAACTGCTGAGAAAGGAGAGATATACATACGCGAAACATGTGAAAAGGAACGCCACCAGAGAAAGACGAACCCAAAATGTACCGCAATGTGTGAATGAGCGTCTACAGCTTGCGTGGAACACAATGCAGATAACACGCACGCATGAGAGCGCGGCGCGCTGTTCACCGCCGCGAAGAAGCAATCAAGGGACACACACACACACACACAAAAGCTTCAAACGGTTCACCACAGCTCGTATCACACCGCTTCGCGATGCGGAACGGAGCGTTAGCACCTAAAAAGATAACGCTAGAAGTAAGGAAATCCGAAGATGACCGTAGACAGTTGGCTGAGCAAGGTAAATTTAAGTCCTCAAGTGCCCGCGTTGCAATCCCTGAAGTCCCTGTAAAGATGGCGGCGAGCGCCCATCGCCTCTTTTAGTCGTCTGCTGGCCAGAGAACTTCCAGAGAGCAGCCAGACCAAAATCGTCCTGGCAGGTTCTGGCAGCCCGCGGGTAGCCAGAACCGTCCGGCGCGAGCAAAACGAACGCCCGGCGGAAGTGCGTAGCGCGGTGGGCGGAGCAACCCGAGAAAAACGAAGACGCTCTGGCTGGCTCTGACAGCCCGCGGGTAGCCATAAGTGGAAAATCGAAGAAGCCCAATGTGTGCAGTATCAGTAATCCTTCGTGGTCTTGAGAACTTCTCCACTTTGCGGTCATTCCGGTGGGGAACTATGGTTCGTGGTTTCTGGACGCTGCCCAGAAAAACCACTTGTCTGGACAAACATACAGTAAATGAATTAGGATATCAGAATTTTTATTTTATTCCCGAGGCTCTTCTACAGTGTGTACAATAGCCTTTAGCTAGTGTCACTTCGGTAGTGACAACCACACAAACTGTTTTCTCTGGGGTTCTCAATGTCACTTTCTTCGGTCCTGATATGAAGATCTTTGTTGGCCTTCGAATAACGGCATGTATTTTTCCTCATTAGTAAAATCATATTCAGATGCACTGAACTCCTGCAACATTTTTCTGTAAGATTCATGCAGATAGAATGTCTTCAAGATGCCTTGCAGCACTAATTGCGTGCACAAATTCCTCCGAGACTGCTGTAAAAAAATATATACTGCCTTTGTACGCAGGTGCTGCCATGTGCACTTATGAGTGGAGTTTAACTTCGATATAACAAACATGGATATAATGAATTATGAAATATAAGAAACTAAATCTACACATTTCCTCGCAAATACTGTCACGAAGTTAACAAGCAAGGCCTTGGCAATACGGTGTTCCTTTAATAATGGTTGTCGTTCGGAGAGTGCGCATTCCACTGTGCACTACATCGTTCTCGTTCCAGTGGCTGGAGCGACCATCCCGGTCGGCTGGTTACAATAAAGTGCATAAAGTGGTAGGACAGCTCTAATGGCCAATGGGCTCACAATATCAGTGTAACAAATACAGTCGAGCCCACTTATAGCAATATTCAAGTGCCACGGAAATTCCATTGCTATAACTGGGTTGCATGAAAAAAAATCAAAATAGGGGGACGGCATAGCTGCTGTGAGAAAACTATAATGACAGGGAGGCCAGTGCCCCTTGCCACCCCCTTCCTCCACCTGGCTGCTGATTGTGTTGACTCGTTTAACTGTTTAAATCTGCTTCCTGTGCACTCCGATCGCACGTAACAAGCCTTGGTTGTCGGCATACAAGACTAGCACTGCTCTAACAACTGCAAAGAGGGTTCACGGGCAGCAAGTGACATGCGAGCTCCACCGAAGCATTGACCCAAAAGGCCCCAAAAGTGGCCTTTTAAAGAAATGTGAGAAGGTTGATGCAGCAGCTTTTCAGCTTGAGAAATCCAGAAAGAATGCAGGGGCGAGATCGCCACAAGCACCTCGCCATATACTTTTCACTAGCTTGCACGAGAAAACCCCATGTCTGTCAGCGTTGGTTGCTTTACGTGAAGCTTGCCGACATCCTTCTCCAAGGCATCCAGGCTCTCCAGATAGTGCAGCAAAAGGTTCCTCGTGAAAATGAAGCCCCGGAGGACTGTCTGCAGGGCCTCCTGTGAGGACAATGTTCAGGCAGCCTGCCCTACCGCGTCATCGCTGTCATCATCACTGTCGCTACCCGATGCAAACACGTTCGCGGCGATCGGCTTATCGGTTAGGAGCACTTCATTTCCAAATCTATAGCATTTTACTTTCTTTTTCACCGGCAACGTCGTGCATTGCCGATCATCAGCGGCCGCAAGAGCCATCTACCGTTTAGGCAGCGAGTCAAATGAGGCCGAGAAACCATGCATTCAGGAACGACTTTGATGCAACCATCAATGATGAGCACGAGGGACTTAATCCGTTGGCAAAACTGTGCAAAATGAGGGGCCAGTGAGCTATCTGGGAGCAGCGCGACCAGCACAGTTGGCGCAGTCCATTTGTGTTATGGAGGGTGATGCAGCATAGAGCTACGAGTGCAGCCCAATCGTGTTTGGAGGGGTGGAAGGGTGACTGGAGAGATGCGCGCGAGGCTGGTGAGGCGGAGAAGGCTGGAAAACACGCTTTATTATATGATTGCATGACGGCCATTAGGGCAGAGGGCGATCTTGCAGCAGCTCGAATTTTTTTTTCTTTTGAAGGATTTCACATTCCATTACCTTTCGGCACGGACACCCAGCAACCAGACTTCATTGTTATAACCGATAATGCGGCATGGGGGCATTGTAGCAAGCAGGTCAATTCTCCATACAATATATACTAAAGTTCACGGTGCAGCAGCTTCTCGTTATTATAACCGATGTTGTTATAAGTGGGTTTGGCCGTGCTAATAACAAACATCTTATGGTATAAGGAAAGTATTTATGTTGGGCGCGACTTCGTTACGACGAGATTGGGCTAGTTGAAAAGGCTCCCGAACGATGCCGCAATGCACACATGTGCACGCTAAACGAACAGCAGATGCAAGCGTGTGTGTGTCAAATGCTTGAAGCATAACTGAACATAACTCAAATGCTTGCTTGACATCTGACTGGAACTGATCTTTTTGCAAGTCATGTGGGCCAACACATGACTGCGAGGGAACCGATTGGCACCATGTGCCGTGGCAAACCGGCTGAGTCAAAACACTCCCGTCAGTGCACGGCGTGCGCTGTTGCAAGGTAGATCCAAGACGGATTGTAATGCAGTCATGCGCAGGTGGACGTGGAAGCTGTGCTGGAGACGATGCGGAAGAACAGCAGCGTAGCCATAAAAGTCCTGCTTGCTGTTCTCCCCAGGGTCGCTGCCATTGATTGGAGTGCTGCAATAAAGGAGGCAAAGGTGTGTGTGTGTGTTTGTGCACGCTCGTCGTTTACTAACGATACATTGTACTGGTCACGTTCGAGCACTCTGGCGGCACTCTCGCCTTCTAGCTGTTCTAACATTACTCTTTTCCAACCAAGGTGTTGAGTCTCAACCATTTCAAATGAACGTCCAAGCATGCTTGATGCCTAAAAACAAGAACAAAAACAAATCGCCTAATGATTTCAAAAACACAACGAAATTGCATGTAATATCATTTTAAGAATAATAGTGCTTTGACACGTTTCCTATTCACTACGTGGTAGTAATCTGTTACTTGTAATTTTTTGCTTAGGTACTGTATAATGTCTTGTCGATTTTGTATAATCGGTTTTATTTCGTATTCAACGTGTGTCGATTACAAAATTGGATCATGTTTTCTGTTTTGTGCACAGGATGCCCATCTGTAGAGCAGTGAATGGGTGGCACAGGCCCACGTCAGGCCGATGTATTCTGTCTTTAGTGTTATCTAAGACTGTCCTTGTGTCTAAAGAATTCGAAATAAAAAAATACCCAATACATACATACCCAATACTGGAAGCTGAGCTCAACCAAGATCAGACTGAATTCAATGCAGTAGGAGTCAGTGAAAGGTAAAGCCATGAGGAGAAGTATAAGGACTGCAGGCTCGCCAAAAAAATATCTTCACAATTCAGATATATAAACTAAATTAATAAGCGCATCGTAAAGCTCACAAATGCCAAGTTTGGAGTACAGTTTTCATTCCATTTCAGTTTATATAGCAGAAATAACATTGGCTTTGTCATGGAATCCCTGGTCCATATACTGCAAAAGTTAATGGACTGCAGGGCCCGAAGAATTGAATTTTCAAGCAGTTGCGACTGTAATCGGTAAAACTGTACAATGTTGTTTGCATATATGTACTACTACTAAGCTGTGGTCTCAGCTTTTCCTTGGATTCTGCGGTCCGTAAGATTACGTGGCCGATGCTACAAGTGTTCAGAGAAGGGCAGCTGCTCCCTTTCTACTTTTTGTTGGCATGGGTGTGATCCTTAATGGTTTGAAAAACAAATTGTTCGCTTCGGCTCTTGCGATTGGTCAAAATTGCGCTGTCGTCGACACAATTTCGACCAATCACGTGAGGGAAAGCGAAGTTTGCTTTCCAAACCGTTACAAGATCATGTGGCATGTTTGTGATTGTCATTCACCAGTATTATTAAAAAATCCTGCTTCAGTGGTTTGCCCCTGTAATTTACTCACATGCACCCTGTCTCCATCTCTTGCAGGATATTGTTGCAGAGGCAATACTTAAACCTGTGCCGCTACTGTGACGACAGCAGGGCTAATCGGTACCCTGCTCAACAAATAAAAAAGGTTAACTGAGCCCGAGTGCAGTGAGAACCAGTCAAGTGTACCACAGGCATCTAAGTCTGTGTGCTTGTCATTCACTGCATATCTACAACAGGTCTTTTGTGGTTCAATTCCATCAATTTGATCTGGACGAATTCGGTGGTATAAATAAAATCGTCTTGCTGGTAAACTGAAAAGGCCTAGTAAAAGGACGTCCGAATAAGTGGCGTAGTAGTGACCCGACTTGAAATTAACCAAATTTTGAAAGCGGAGCTTCCATTGCCTACCTCATCCCCCCCCCCCTCCCCTCCACACACAAATGCACTTTGTGGCTGTTGTTTTGCCAAGTAGACAACTTAGCCACTAGGTATGTGTCGCTGTGACAAAAAAATCAAGCATATTTGTCTCTTGACAATCGCCTTTATAACACAATGTAGCATGCCTCCAATTCTAGCCATAAGGAATAGGATAAACTCTGCCAAATTTGCCTTCATGGAATGCTGGCCAATCTCGAGACAAGGTTTTGCAGCAAAGCTGTACATGGCTAGGGCATGTCCGTTGTCTGCAAACAACCCGCGAGCTAGCTCGCTGGTGCGCCTCGGCGCAACCTGTGGGCGCACTTGTGCCACTGCTCATGCGTACGTCCGCGTAGTCTCCTTCCACAGCTGGCTCGGTTGTCGCTCTTCATTCCATCAAGACTTTCACTTCTCTCCTATCGTCGTAATGGGGAGGCTGCATTTACGGGGTATGAGCCATTCATACCCCCGCAAGTCAAGAGGACACTATCATCATCAGCAATGGCTCGAGCATTGTAGTCTTCCACAGCTGGCTCCTTTGCAGCTAATCATTCCAGCATAGAATTTCATTTGTGTCATACAGATGGGGAGGCTGTGTTAAATTTTAAAAAGATTTACGATGGTATGAACCATTGCTCAAGGGGTACGAGCCATTCGTTGTCTTACATGCCAGATGAATTTAACAACAGAGGTGACACACGAATGTGTGTGCGTGTGTGTGTGTGTGCCCATCATCGCTATTACTGCTATCAGAACAATAAATATGTCGATACCTTTGTTCAAAATTCTGTCACCTCTGCGTCGTGTGCTAAACACCTTCGCTCGTCAACCACGTTCACAGAGTGGAATGGCTCAATTTTTTTGTCGCCGTCTATGGTTCACAACAAATTGCCCTCTTTGTGAAACCACATATTCCACGTTTCTCGAATCGCTTCTTTGCAATTGTCTCGGCTACCCGGACGCACGCCAAAAGTACACGACACAGTTCTGTTGCTATCCGAGCATGTCAAATAACTTGGCTTTCATAGGGGCACATTGCCGACATTGTGCAAGATAGAGTTTCTGGCACGAGATGCATCTGCATTACCCTAGCCTCGCACAGACAGATGCTGCAGCCATTATAGACAGTACTGGGTTCAGGCATGTGCATGCTGACCAGCCAAGTTGAATTCCAGCGAGGGCCAATGTCAGGCTTGAGCTATCCATGGGTGTGGGCTGGGTCTTTCGATCAGGACTGAATTAATGGAAGTCTACTGTACGATTCCCAAATGCAGCATTTTCACAAACCCCTGTGGCGAAGATCCCCCTCCTCTGTTTTACTTACACAGTCTTTCTCTTCTCTTTTTCAGGACGAGGCCGCCCGGGCAGTCATGAAATGAGGCAGCAAACATTGTTTCGTTGTTTATATATATCTTTTTGGTTATTGCGTGACACACAACAATGCTAATCTGTACACTGCTAGACAAATAAAAGAGATGGAATGTTGGGCCCAAGCTGGAGGCATGCGTGGTAGTGGCCACCCAGCCTAGAGCCGCACGTGCGTGTCGGCCATGTCGATGCAGATCTTGAAGTACACGTACGGGTAGTACTCCTGCTGCCCCATGTTCAGGCCGGGAATGTCCTGCGAATGAACAGCCGAAGATCCGTTCTCAGAGATGATAATACCTGGCAACCTGTGAACTTTAAAGTGTGTAGGACTTCTCGCCAAAGGCCAACTGCAACAAAATTTTGGACCACTGGGAACCTAGCTTCAGATAGCGTAGATTACAGCATCCTCCGTGGAAAATTTGTTTGAAATATGAGTGGAGGCGTTGCATGCAGCTTGCAACAATAAACATCAACAATGTCAACGACAACAAAACTAGGAAAAAGAATGTAGAAAACCAGAGCAGTGCCTAAAGCTTGACCTTTGAGATCATGCAGCGCCCACAGTGTGCCGAAAATCTTCAAGGCCATAGTCCAAGATATGCGTCACACCCACGAACCACAAGGTGCAGTCTTCAGCTAAGACGCTATTTGAAGGCTGTTAAAAGGAAATTAGAGCAGCCCTGAGGCTTTGCCAAGTTCGTTTTAACAGTATGCAGTGGAACCCCAGTTATACGTCCCCTGGTTTTGCGACGGTTTTGTGACCCATGGAAGCAATGCATTAAAAACGTCGGTTATCTGATGCAATTTAACGCCTGACCTGCGTTATACAGCGACCCTCGCTAAGCGCGGCACGGAATGGCAGACGAAAGTGCTGCCATGCTGAAATAGCGCCTTTTATTCTCCACAATCACTTTCTCCCTCTCTTCTCAGTGGCGTTGCCTCTCGTTGCTTTGCGGAAGCGTTTCTCTCCTCCCCCACCAGCAGCCGCCCGCGATGACCGCTGTGTTGAATTAGCGCCTTTTCTTCTCCGCAATCACCTTTTCCCTCCCTTCTCGGCGGCATCGCCTCTTGTCGCATTAGGGAAGCGCTTCTCTCCTTGCAGTTTCCTAGCAGCAGATCGCCGACAAGGTAGTGCAGAGAGGCCTGGGTTTATCGCACGTGTTCTTCATCGTAATCCTAATGACCAGCATTCAGCGAAGGTTTCGAGTTGTGTGGAGCAATGCGACGCACGATGTCCCGAAAGTGGACAGTTCTGTCGCTTGGCGATAAGCTGAATATTATTGAAGAAGCGGAAAAGCAGCATGGAACCACGAAAGCAGCATTGCCCGGGACCTTAAGATACCCGAATCTTCAATTAAAATGATCCTGGCAAACAAAGCGGTGATATTGCAGAATGTCAACAAGTTTGGGCTCAAGCGGAAAGCGGCAAAAGAAAGACAGCATGAGAAGTTAGAAAAAGTTCTCGTCAAGTGGCTGCATCAAGCAGCCAGGAGCTCTGCGATCAACGTTGAGGGCGCCATTCTAAAAGAAAAGGCGGACCTTGTGGCATTGCGTCTGGGCATCGACGACTTTCAGGCATCGAACGGGTGGCTGGATCACTTAAAGAGAGCCTGAAACGATTTTGACGATTTCCTACAAACGTACTGAGTCGTTAGAGTAGGTCCTTCTGATCATTAATTGACACGTCTAAGTGCTCTGCGTAAAGCATGTAATTTATTATAAGGTTTTAAAAATGCACATCGCTGCCGATCGCAGCACACTGCTCGGCGGAATTTTAAGCCGCCTCTACCCATATGACCGAAATCGCCCATATGACGTCAGTGGGGCGAGCTATCCGATTGGCTGACCAGGGCGCGTGATCGATAATTTTTCCAACTTTATTGTAAACAAATAATGTTCGTATTAGTTGGAATGTTAGTTAATTTGTTTTTATAAAAAGAAAGTAAGATAAGGAGAATGCACAAAAACAATTTTTCAGTACACTTAAGCACTTCTGGCACACAGCAAGTGTCGTCTGCTTGTGTTACAACGTGCTCCGTCTTTGATGAGAGCTCCGCTGTCAGTGTCGGTTTGTCTTTTCGCGAGAGCTATGATTCGACTTTGTGGCCTTGTGGGCTGCATATGTAGCGACTGGCAATATGTCAAGCTGCGACATCGTGTCCCTCTGCAAGCCAGTAGACGAGCGAACTGGCTGCAGCGCATCGGACTGCCGCTATCCGATCGGCGCCAGGATTTGCGCGATTGCGGCCGTCACTTTACACCGGAAGATTACTAACGCAATAGTGTTTCGCGAGTCCGGTATTAGGGTAAACGCAAGCGCAATGCTCTGTCCCCTTGCGTGTCGTTTCAAGAGATGAACAGAAGCACAAATGTGAACAGTCTGCACGGTGCAGCCACCTGGTGGCATAGGGCTGAACCACACACAGTAGCAGTAACAAAATGTATTCTTCTTTGCTGCTGGCGTAAATTTTTCACAGGAGTGTAGTTCGCAGTTGTTTTCGTAAATGTTTTAAATGTTTTACGCTTGGTTAGAGCAATATTAGCTCTTTCTTTGGCTGGTTAAGCTCTGCGCCATCGGGTAGCTGGACCATGGAGACCGATCAGGCAGCTCACGTATGTCTACGCTAAAGTTCCTCCATCAGCTTGAGTTTATGTCTCCACTGTTCCGTCGAAATATTCAGGTAGTGCGTGATTACCGGAATTCCAGACACGTTCGGCGCTACGACAGAATGCTCGCAATGCATGCTGCTTCGATAGCTCTCGTTTGGGGTCGATGACCAAGCGGCTAGCGGAGAGCTTTCTCGTGGGCGGGGGCGGGCTCCAAAACAACCGGAAGTGGACGATGTGACGTCGCATCGTGATGCAAACCAGTGAAGGCGGACATCAGCCCCGATCGCGCGGCAAACGAGTTGAGGAGGAAAAGCATGGCCAGGGAGGAGGGTAACTTGTAATTGCTTGTAGCTCCGTTAATACGTAACGCTTCACTTAAATTGTGGTGCGAATGTTCTACTTAAGCTGCCCCCTACGCGTCTACAAAATTTGTCCGAACCATTTCAGGGGCCCTTTAAAAAAAATGAAACAGGATTGTGTACAGCTGCTCCTGCAGAGAAAGCACTTCCGTGGACGTTTCGACGGTGAACGAGTGGGTGGAGTCGCTGCCGGAGATGATTGTCGCTGCCTGAGCTGTCGGAGGCCGACAACAACATTGCGATGTGTGGCGAGGTGTCACTGGATGACGCCATTGAGGAGGATTTGCCGAGTGCCGACACCGCTGTGACATCGGACGAGGACAACGATGACACCTCAGATGCCGTGCCTGTGCCTACCACATTCGCCTAGGTGCTACTGCACACAGACGGCATCCGGAACTTCATCTGTTCACGTGACGCTACAGAGGATCTCCTTTTGGACGTTGCCCAACTCGAGCGAAAAGCTCTTGGTTCACGGATCAAACAAGGTCCAAAGAAACTTAACGACTTTTTTAAAAGTTCGCGCTGGCTGGCGGGAATCGCGGCAGTGGGCAGTGGAGTGCTGTAAAGGTTCGTTTGAATAAAGCATGACTGGTGCCTGTACTGCAGCATTAATTCTTATCGCATTTACTTTTTTGGTAATTTGCGTTTCCAAGCCCTGCAGAGTATGTTAGTAGTTTTGAAGTATGTTAGTATGTTATTGAAGCTTCTTGAAAATTCATCGTGCGAAGTAGTATTTTCATAGGCATAATTTATGTTCGAATTTACGACGCTGTACGACGCTTTTTCGCGATCCTGAGAAAGTTGTATCATCAGGGCTCCACTGTAATGCACTGGAATGTGAGAGGTCTAAAGTACTACACAGGTTTACTCCAAGGATGCTGTGTGTGCAAGAGACGCACCTAAATCCTTCATACACTAACTTTCTCCGACAATATGCCATTTACCACGAAGGCCACAATGACGCTTTGACCTCGTCAGGCAATGTCACCATAATGGTTAAATAAGTAGTATTTTTATAGGCATAACTTATGTTCGGATTTTACGACGCTTTTTCGCAGTCCCGAGAGAGTCGTATAATCGGGGTTACACTGTATAACAGTTACAGACAACTTATCCAAGGTGAACTTTCATTGCACTTGGCTTTCATGGAACGGGTTTGCTCAGCAATGGTCATCTGTGAGCTGTGCAGACTCACATCGACGGGCCCCGCGGCAATGCTGGTGTCGAGGTGGCTGTACAGCTGGTTCAACACCTCGCGCAGTCGCTTGGCCGTTTTCTTCTGCGGCTGCAGCAGCATGCCCTGGAAATTCACTGGCAGCCCATACCTGCATGCAGTGTGGTTACGGCAGTGAAGGGTCGAGCTGTGAAACAGCCACAAATCAAAAGCGTGCAACCTAATGAACAACACTTTGTAAATGTGGCTGCCCAGTCTATGGCAATGAGTTTCCTACAAAAAAATTTCTAGAGGGAACTTTGGCGCTAGTGTCTATGGGAGCTGCAAGCATGGGAATCAAGGTGCATACAGTTGAACATCGTTATTAATGAACTTCAATATACCAAACTTCTCGATATAAAGTATTTAACTTTTTATAACTTACTGTCCATAGACTACCACGTACTTTGAAGCTCAATATTTAACGAAGTGTGTTTATGTCCGATTTCCATATAGTTAAATTTCATTGCTGCCACGAAGGACATGCGAATTACATGCGACTGCTTGTGAACCCGCCTCTCAAATAACACGGTGTGATCCCAATCAAACGAGGCACCTCTTGCTCGGTATGCTTCACAGCTGTATTGCGGCGAAACTATAAAGGCAAATACTGCAAAGTGAATCAAAAGCGTTTTAACAAAGTAGTCAAGGCTTTACCAGGTGCATCATAGGTCTATTTGACTTGCTTGTACTTCCTGAACAGTTGCAGAAGCTGGTGCACTTCGTTATTCATTTCAGCAGTGCAAGGCGCAGTTGCCATATTTGTTTCGCCTGGTGCAGATTTTGTGCAGAACGAGTTCACCACACTGCCTGTACTTGGTGGGAGAGGCAGTGTGGTGCTCATGCAGGAGCTGCCGAGCCAGTTTTGTACAAGCATTTAACTGGCACTGAACCGCAATGAACTAGCTCGCGAAGTGCAGGCCAAATTGAATGAACCTCTTGTGTGAAAACAGCTGGTTCTTGTGGCTTCTGGGCAGTGCCTTCGTCATCATCATCAGCAGCCTGCAAAGGCACCTCCAGGCTTTCTTAATTATGGTAACAGCCCAGCAGGCTTCTGCATCATCATTGCCAATGGCCTATTATGTTTATGTCTACGGAAAAACTATTTTGCTTCTCATGTGGCTAGCAGATACCCTCCCTGCTGAGCCAAGTAGCAGGTGTAATTGGAGACTGCAAAGTTCAGCTTAACTGAACTTGCAGTTCGTGTTGAGCAGATTTCTTCAGCAATGGGTCACCAACCAAATGTCCACGTACAGTTGAAACTCGATTTAACGAAGTGATGACTGCGGTCAAATTATTTAGGAAAATCGAGTAAGAGGTTTTTCGGTCCTTTGAAACCTAAAATTGTAATGTAGCGAAACCCAAAAGGCACCACGGCATTGCGTTTACCACTAACCCACGCCTGTGCATGTAAAACATCCACGAGGGTGGCCGAACTATTGGCGCCCCTAGGGCCACTTGGTACGTAAGAACACTAGTGGTTGCCGAGTCCACTGTTCCATGCATGGCCGCAGCGTGCAGCCTTGTCAAAATAAAGCTAGGGCCGTGACTAGATTGCCTACGTGTTTCAATGCGACGGCGTTAGAGTGCAAGAAGCAATCAGTGTCAAAATTAGAAAGAAATCACAGCTTTTTCTACTCATTTGTTTCTGGAAAAGCTTTGTTAAATCGGGTTTAATGCAAGCCAGCTATTTCTTTAATTCAGGTTCATGACAACATGGAACGTTATGGGTATTTGCCGAGAATTGTAGATTTCTTCGTTAGCTTGCAAACATTGTAAAATGGGTTTCGTTAGATTGAGTTTTAACTACTGCTTCCCATATCTGACGATTCGACTAGGTGTTTGTCTTAATGGGAGCCTACAGTATGTCTACCTCCCTCCCATCTCAATTAGAATGTAGCCAGCTATCGAGGTCGGGAATCGAATACACAACACGATGCGCATTGTCAAAGCGCAGCAGATGCCGAGCGACTGTGACAGGAACCACATGGAGGCTTGCGAAGCTCACCTCAGAACCGACTCGACAAACAGCCGCAGGGCCTTGACATGGACCCAGGCAGTGAAGGCTTCGCTGAAGTTCACTTTCAGCCAACGTATCAGCAGACCCTGCAACAGGCAGGAAGATCACTTATGCTCGAATGAATGATGGTGCAGGAAAAAAATTCTGAGCGACTACAGCAACACCTGAAATGACTGCAAAAGCATGCAACATTGGGCTACTTGGTTTCTCTTGAGGTTATGGGAACAAACGATGACAGGTTTATGCTAGAAGGACAGCGCACGAGTGCTTGTACGGTATTTTTTTGTCTCAGTCCTCGGTTGTTCTTGAAGTGCCCAGAAAGCGTCCGAGGGGCCGGCTGAAACAGCACCAGGCTGACATGCAGCACACTGATATCGCCGCTGCGAGACTTCACCCAGACCAGGCCCACAATCGAGAGAGACGGAGACAAAGGTCTATAAGAGCAGACCCCTCAATCAAATGGGGCTAAGGCTAAGGCTAAGGGCTGTCTATGGTGTCTTGCGTCCAAGCTATTGAGCAAGACAGCCACGCTCAGCTAAGTCCAGGAAGGTTCACGAAGGAAACTTCGTGTTAGAATTAAAAATTTGTAGGGGTGTGCGAGTAGCAAATGGTAGATATTGAATCGATTGTTGAATCCAATTGAATTAAAAGAAACAAACACAAATAAATATCGAAATCGAATATTGAATATCAGAAAATGTTTTCACAAAAGTGAATGCTTACAAATATTAGGCAAGAAAATACGCTGCTGCAAATGCTTGGGAGTCTCCTGACATTGCATAGCAATAATGTAGCAAGCTATCAGTAACTTCGGTACGTAGAAATCAAGGCACTTGGTAGCCTACGGTTATTAAGGGAACACCACATTAGTACGCCACCACTCATTTACAGCTCGCTTCTAGTATATGAAGGTCTAGAAAATGTTTTAACGTAAAAGCATTCTGTGCCCCATTATGCAAAAATATGGCGGCAGCGGCGTGACCAAAAAATGGTACTAAAAATGGCCGACGGCGTAAGGAGTAAAAACATGTCAAAAACTGCTCGCACAGGCATCACATTTCTCAGTGAGGTTCTGTAAACATAGTAGAATAATGGCTTTGAAAACAAAATTTGGTATGTTTCGTTCTGGGTGGCAATCAAACTCGGGCTTCTGGGATACAAGATGAGCGCGCTTTCCCCGACGCCATGGTGGCTCCACGGTTCTTGCTGACAAAAGGTGTGCCTAATTCATGCGTCCGTGAAGGCATTCATGCGTGCAATGAGTGCATTGTGACATTCTGAGGTCAACAAACAGTATAATGCTTTCACATTCTCACATGTAGGCAGTGTTAAGTGTAGCTGTATAATTTTCTTTTATCAATAGAATTTCTGATGAATACAATTAACCCTTTCGGTGTCAATGACGTAAATATCTGGCGCCGCAAACAAGTCCAAAATGGTCGATGCCGCATATTTACGGCGCCATCTGTGCATTTAAAAAGCGTGCCAATTTCCTAACTTTTCCTTTCCTGGCATGTGGTGCCAGTATGCGGGAAACACAGAACCTTTTTTCTTGCGTCTCCCTCTCTCGGTTTTCGTTGCATGGTTTGTTTGCTCTGGCGTGTATATGTACTACCGCTCGTGCATTGGCACACGTGCGCGCGGGTGGGCGGGCAGCGGTTTGTTTGGGTTTTGTTGTGCGGGCGGTTTCAACTTCTTGCGCTCGTAAACTGATGACTATCTAGTTACTAATCGCTTAAAGGGCTACCACCTGTTACTCCCTCGTTTGTTGCTCACAGAGGCGCACGTATGCGAAGGATGCCACCTTGCGTGCGTTTCGTTTTTTGGAGACTTGCAAAAACAAACTGTCTCTCGTTGGCGATAAGACGAACGATTAGCGGAAGTTTGTCACACCTTTTGCTTTTTTGACGGGCACACAACTGCACAGTTTTCTTGAGTGTGCTCACCTATGTATTTCGATTATGCTATGGATGTAAATATCAGTGTAAGAGGAGGAACGTTTGAGACTTGCAAAATATTCACGTGTGCGCATTTTTCTAAGCCTTTGAACTATGTGCATAACAATGCATCAGTTATTTAATTCTTATAAGTTCATTTCCTTTCTTTATTGTTGTTATTCATGAATAAACAGTACATACATACCAATGCTCAGTATTTTTTTATCGCTTTAGGTCACCCAAGAAAACTTATGGCAAATTTTTTTCGGAAAAGGTCCCTCTGAAGAATTTATATCTGCAATAAAATAAATCGTCCCTTAAAGGGTTAAGTGCCTTTTTTTCCTCTGAAACTAATGAATTGGGGACGTTCTGTTGTACTGAACACCAATCAGGTTCTCAGTTTACCAGTGGACCTGCATTTTGCGACAATCTTTTATTTATTGCACAGATAGTTGATTTCCAGTCTTCTCAAAAATACAGAAGGGCTATTCCGACTTTACAGCAGGTGGGCTATCTAAGGCCAATCTGCACAACAGATGAAAGACAGCGCATCGTGTCGCTTGATCACTGCACCGCGCATAGCCGGTGCAGACAGCAAAGAGCAGGCATTGCCCGTGCTGTCTTATTGTCAGGTTTGACCCAATTCGCCACCTGCAAAAGATTCTGAAATCTGGAAGGTCATGGCTAATTCACGTGAGGCCCCCTCTCCCTCCTGTATTCACTTTCTGCACACCTTTTGTGCGCACCGTTTAAACTCAAAACTAGTTTGTTATGGGTTGCATCAAGCTACAAAACGAGACCAGTGTGTGTGTCTACAGATAACATCAAGAAGGAGCGACCACCATACTGTGTGTCACAAAGATGGCAGCGGCAAACCACTTTATTGCCATTTCGAGCAATCGCTTTCCTTTGTCAGCCTCCTCGAGTGTTGCGGGGCTGCTGCGAATAGACGTGCATCGATTCAGCACCAAAGTTTAAAGTGCTATTAGCCTTAACGTCCTTCCTGGGAAGTGTCGGCGTCGGAAAAATTTGCTGCTGGCTGATGTGGTAACGGACTGTCGCTGAATGCCTGCTGTCTGGAACACCTGACAGGAGTGCTTGCTGCTAGTATGTTCGTACGAATGGCTCATCGGTGATCAGTCCCATTATCATGTGTGTGAGTTAGATTGACGGCTGTGTGCCTATCGGTGGCTAATCGGCCCGATCTTCGCACATGCGTTTGCACTTTACGAAACACAGTGCTGCTTCTCTCTGTCTGCCCTGTGTTGTCATTTCAATAGATGCTATTGACCTGGATAAACCTTGTGCCGATAGAGGTGGCCCCTGCCGACGCGCCATCGTTCTGCAAATTGTGATGTTTGGGCGCCGTGTGTGTGTGATCCTGGCATAGGGCCGACGAAAAGCGCCTGCAGTGACGTCTGCTACCGTGTCAGCCGGAGCTGCCTGTCCGCAGCACGCTCATTTTGCACCGAAAACGAAGTGAAACGCTTGGATGGCATCGAGAATAAAGGACTGCGTGGCGTGCGGGACACGTGGCACAGCACGGTTGTCTACACCGAATACATCGAATATCAAAAGAATTGAACAGTAGATACTCAATTTGCAAATCAAAATTTTTGTATATTCACTATTTGGTTCAATTCAGTGACGTCAGAATATTTGCACACCCCTAAAAATGTGCCCACCATTACCGCCACTGGGCAGTGATGGCAGTGATGGCAGCCCAGACTGCAAGACGTGTAAATGAAAGCCACTCACGTATTGCTTTTTCTTGTCGCTCTCCAGTTTGGCAATCTCGTTCTTGCCGGCCAGCAGTGCATTCTCATCGTACACAAAATCGCGAACCACGAATCTGCACGCAACAAGCAGAATTATGTGCAAGGGTTTACACCGTTTGCAGGATTTATTCGTGCAGTGTACTCGGCTCAAAATTTTAAACTAATTTAAACGAGTCAGACGAATAACGAAAACTAAGGGTCTCAATTTTTCATTACTTACGACATTAAGCCAAGAGACAATGAAGCCAGCAACAGCATAGGGAAGACTAACTTACTAAAAAAATTTAACTGAAATGCAGAAATAGTAAAGCAAATAAACACCAAAATGGGACGAAAAGACAACATAAGCAGTGACGGATTTCGGTCGGCGGCAAACCTAGGAATGGCTTGCTCTCTTTTGGTGCATAAGTTGCTCGGATGTGCGTGTATCTGCGAAGGACTTATGGTGTCCTTCAACTCACATTGTGTAATTGAGTACACAATAACGAGAGACGTGTTACTGGCAAATAGACCCTATGACGATTTAAAGGAAGCTTCCATTACGTCGGACAACCTTTACTAACTGGCGAGTGGAGCAGCACGTTCCTGTGACCAGCCGCCAACAGCACACGCCTTGCACTTGCGACCAAAGCAGAGGTGCATCGCACGCTGGAAGCATAAATATGCACAAGCAACGCACGTGACTTGATGTCGCTTTCTGTCAACAAGTTGTAGTTGCAATACGCGAAGCAGTTATTTCCTAGGAAGTGTCACGTGTCGAAAACAATTTCACTGAAACATGCGCAGAGTAATACTTCCATGTGCAACTTCCTTGCGCAGCTTCCGCAGCATTGTGGGCAAAGTACCAAGGCGAGTACACCAAGAAAACTTTACACCCACTGGCGTGCATCTTGTGCCTGAACAATAACTGTCAACTGTCTGGGTTGCGTTTCCTTTCATGAGAAATCCTGTGATCGTTCCTTTCGTGTCAAGAATGCTATGTCCTGTTGATAACGCATGTGCCATTCGTTACTGTGATGCATGACGATTATCCGGGGGGCAAGATATGCATCGAAGGGTGCAAAATCTTTCTTAGTGTATAGGCTAGGATGAAGATCGCGGGTGGCGCTCACTTGTTTTCTCGGCAGTGGAGCTTGAACTCGTCCACCACCTTGTGGAATAGGGTGACGGTGAACAAGCCGTGCTCGTTATCCTCGTAGACCAGCCTGCAAGATCACCGAAGGTGGTTACACACTGTTTAACACATTATCGAAGCAAAGCTAGCAGCACATGAAACACTACTTTAGCCTCAATCGTAATAAAAATCGCAAGGTAAGGTCGAAGGCAACGTGTAAGGTACGAGTTTTAATGCCCGCTTCAAAAAAAAGATAGTCAAATTGCTCTTATTTCATGTACTTTCTTTTTTACACCTTCATTCATTCATTGATGGGGTTTAATTAATTAATTTATTTATTTACACAGCAGTACTAGCCTTAAAAAGGGCCGTGAGCGGGAGTGGAAATGCAAAATTCAAGTTTACACGACACCTTGTTGAGAAACAATTATACACACACAAAAAAAATATTAAGAAAGAAACAGAAAGAAGTACACTTCACATTGTCAGGCCAATATTAAACAGAACTAAGCAAGCAACACACACTTACATAATTTTTGTTACAATGTGCATGCACACAGTGCAGTTCTGCATGCACATGTTCCAAACTCTGGTCAGATCTATCTGGACATATTTCATGAGTCTCCCACGACAGGGCTACAAAGTTACGCATTGAAATGTGAGGGACACTGTAGTAGTATTTCCTTGTACTTTGACGAATGTCCGTTTTTTCATGGTGACAATTTCGCAAATTGTGACAAACTCTGATGAATTATCATCAAACCTTGGGATTATGTAACATTGGGGGGCTGCAGAATTAATATTAATTTCAACCACATAGGGTTATTCAGTGTGTGCCTAAACCTCTGCAAACAAGCGCTTCTTTCCATTCTGCCTCCATTGGAAAGTGGCTACAGCGGCTGGGTGCTGAATCTATGACTTCATGCTTAACAATGGGACCCCATAGTCATAGAGCCTCTGCGGTGAGCATTTGAACACAAATGCTCAAAAACGCAGCTTGTCATATCCCTGTCACATTGGCATATTTAGTGACACGTTGAGTGAGAGTCAATTGGCGTTTGTGTCATTGACAAGCTGTTGTACGAAAAAAAAAAATGCGGTAACGCGACAGAGTCACGTGAGAAACTTGTTCCGCTATGTACTGCTACCCTGCAGTGTGCATCCTCGTCAATACTAGCCATAAGGACGAACAAAAGCATCGGTAAACAAAGAGGCTTGGTACCCTTGCCCAAGCATTACTCCAATTGCGTTTGTTTCAATCGACAAAAACAACTTTCTGCGCACACACTGTTAAATTTAAACAAGCCACAGGTAGTGTGTTATTGCATTACATTACACTCATGCATGCATCACGGCGAATTAGAATATCACACTGCTAAGCAATGGCATTGCCGTCCAAGCAGCTTCTGTGAGTGCACTTAATATGTGAATTTCACGATAAAGCAATATTAACTACTTCATTCAAATATAAATAGTAATTTGAACTCAATTCCACATTACACTTTTTGCTGCATAGCATCAAGCTGCCAAAATGGCACTCAGTTAAAGTGAAGTACACCACTGAAGTTGACACCAAATTTGCTATCCTAAAATAAATATTAAAAAAAAATTATGGGCTAGATTAGCTGCAGCAAAGGCAACCTGTGTAACAAGTGTACAAGGCCGACACGCTTTGATGATGCGAATGCCGAACCAACCCGCCAGCTTTCTTCCGCACCGGTTTCGAGTGGGAAAAGCCACTCACTGGGAGGAGTATGGAACCACCATGTCTGACAGCTTCTCGTACTTGGAGTGCCAGTCCTTGAACAGCATTCTAGACAAGCAGCAGAAGGCAAGGAATCTCAACACAGCATTTGCAAGGCCGAATAAGCCATCAAAAGATGCCTGCACAAAGGGCTTTTGAGCCGGCAGAGACGTTTTTTTTGCACGAAATCCTGTAACGCCCGAGCAAAGTTGCACATCAAAGAGCATTTGAACAACTTGTTCACTTTTATTTCTGGCCACAGTGAGCACATTTGAGCAAAGTAAAAAACAATGAAGTGTTACTTGAGTTGTGAGTTAACTAACATAGTAATTGCTCTGCTAAACTATCCACAAGTGAATGCTCTCTCCAGCATATCAAAAAATGCTATTGCAGTACGTGTGTTCTGTTTCCCTTGCTTAAATGAGACTGCTGAGATATCAAACTCAGCATAGCACACACAATACAATGGAAACTACAGGGCTAAACTTTTCCTGTAACGAGAAGGGGAGAGAGATGTCATAAGGGAAAGGCAGGGAGGTTCACTATACCAAAGTCACCGGCAAAATAATGAGGTTTATTTATTATAAGTAGTATTTTAAATGTGTAAAGGCTCTAAAGGAGCCATAGTAAAGCGAGACAGCATGGTAGCTCAATAAGCATAGCATAAAACCTTGACATAATGAATGTGGACACAGTTGAACCCACTTATAACGATACTGGTTTTAACATTATATCGGTCATAACAATGAAACACTGCTGCACCGTCAACTTTTGTTTGTTTTCTATGGGGAAATAAACCGCTTACTACAATGTCCCCATGCCACACTATCGGTTAAAACGATGAAGTCTGGCTGCTGGGTGTCTGTGCCGATAGGTAATGGAATGCAAAATCTTTGAAAAAGAAAAAAGAAAAAGTGAAATGCGAGCTGAGAGATGCGCACCAGCCTTGCGCGCATCTCTCCCACTGCCCTTCCACCCCTTTGAACACGAATGGGATGCGCCCATAGCTCTGCGCCACGCCACCTTCCGAAACATGAATGGACTGCGCCAACTGCGTTGACAAAGCTTCCAGCTTTGCATGACGATGATCCCCGATTGGTTGCTGGGCCCTCACTGTTGGTTCTTTATTCTATAGCGCGTTTCTGTGCAATTATGACAACAGATTAAGTCGCTCGTACTTGTCTTTGTTGTGTTGAAGTCGTTTCTGGCCACACTGTTTATCAGCCTTGTTTGACAAGCCGCCAAAACGGAAGATGGCCGGTCCGCCTGCTGATCATCGACAACGTCATGCACTGCCAGCGAAAGAAAGCGCACTGCTATAGATTTGGAAACGAAGTGCTTCTAACCGATGAGGCGATCGTTGTGAACGTGCTTGCATTGAATAGTGACAGTGACGGCTACGACGGCAGCGCAGATGCAGTAGGGCAGGCTGCCTCAACATTGTCCCTGCGAGACGTCCTGTAGATGATTCAGTCCCTCGTGGGCTTGCTTCCATGAGGGACCTTCCGCTTCACTATGTGGGGCACCTGGATGCCTTGGAGAAGGCTGTCAGCAAGCTTTGCATAATGCAAGCGAGCCTGACGGATGTGCGGTCTTCTTGTGCAAGCCAGAGTGGGAAGTACGTGGCGAGATGCTTGTGGTGATCACGTCCCAGCGTTTCTTCTGGATTTCTCCAACTGAGATGCTGCCACGGCAATGGTCTCACATTTTTTAAAAGGCACCTTTTGGGGCCACCAAAGTGATGTCTTAGTGGAGCTCGCATTTCACTTGTCGCCCGTGACCCCTCTTTGCAGTTATAGCAGTGCTATTCTTGAACGTCAACAGCCGCGGCTTCTTAACAACATGCGATCGGAGTGCACAGGAAGCAGAGTTAAACAGTTAAACAAGTCAATGCAATCAGAAGCCAGATGGGAAGGTGGTGGGGAGTAGCACTGGCCTCCTCGCCATTACAGTTTTCTCACAACAACTCGGCCATTTTTTTTTCATGCAACCTGGTCATAACAATTATTGGTTATAGTAACAATGCAATTTTTGTGGCACTTGAATATTGTCATAAGTGGATTCCACTGTGTAACAAATTGGTGAGTATAATGAAATAAATCTCAGACATTTATCGCTGATATCACTGTCATTTTCAACAGTGATGAAACTCTGCTGACATCCTTGAGCACCTGCTTTAGCCGTTGGTTAGGTTATCACGTGATACAGTTAGTCCCAAGAAGCTGCCATTAAGTGGCATGACTACTTTCGCAGCACTCCTTGTGTCACCAGGTCAATAAAAACAAATAGGTCACAATATCCAAAGGAGCTTTAGCTAAACAGAAAGAACCTGCACCATATGCCATTTCTGCATGCACATGTCACAATCTGTGGTCAGGTACATTTTCAACTACCGTTTTGCAAGTTCCCCACGACAAGGGTACAAAAGTGGTCTGCATGCCACAGGGGAGTGGGGGGTGGGTGGATTCCTTTGGCGGGTGCCGAACTGAACACCCAATGGAAATTGAGCCAAATTAGGACTCATTCTTGTTTGGAACCCCCGGCCCATGGTTCACTGATCAACGGCAGCAGCGAGGCATACCCTCTACTAACTCGAGCTGACTGAGTGTCTACAACAGCTTGCACTCACTTGGGCACGACGACCAGCAGGGTCGTCAGGTACTCGGAGCCGAGCACAAAGTGGTCCTTACGCACCAGGTCCGCAAGGCTGCGAACCAACAGGCTGCCCCTGTGAAGGCAAAGGCCACAAGTGAAAGCTGCTGGTCCCGCTTATACGTGTTTAAATGTTTAATGCCTCTGTTGTTCAGGACACAAGAAATTAAACCTCCATTTTCAACACTTAGAGCTCACTGTCACGTGAAGGTGACAGAACTGACACAAACGTTCCTGTCTATGTGTGCGGTAATTCCGTGTACCTATGTGCTGCGCTTTGTCACGCTACACAATTTGCTGTAAAACTAGTTAAAGCACTGGTTGTAAGACTAGTGTCAAGGGCCCCTCCATTTCACTGAACTCAACCAAGAAAGTTTTCTTTTTTTTTTTTTCTGTCAAAGCATTGCACCAAATGGTGCATGGTGCTGTAGCAACTAAGCTCCACCTAGCAACACCTAGCAGGCTAGGCGACTATTTGTCACTGCTCCATTTCAAAGGGGATGCCTATAACTCGTCATCATCATCATCACCATCGTCGCCATCATCATCATCATCCCACTTTTGTTGTTATTGTCCAGATAAATGGTAGAAAACTTGTTATGGAGGACAAGTAGGACAAGGAAGAACTTCTTATTTTGAAGGTTCAGAATGTGCATGAGAAAGGAAGGACTAACAGTTGCACTTTAGTGTTGCGAAAAAACTTACTCACAAAATTAGAATCTACCAATTTTGTACCATTGTTCAAACAATACTACTGCACACTTTTATTGTTCAGATAAGGTGAAATTCGTTGCATGGTCTATTTTACAGTCAAACTTCAAGATAAAGTCTGGAATAGCAAGTCATCAGATACAACTAAGTAAATATGCAAATTTTCTTCAATACCTCTGTGCATATACATATACTGATAATGAATACTAGTGGACACAAAGAAAGTGCTTTCGTCTTCAATGCAATTTCGTTATACCGTGGTTTGACTCTTCTCTTTGCATATTTTACTCGTGCACTCCCCACGCTGCTCTGTCTTAACTGAAAAAAATGTGCCCCACTCAATCAACCAAGCCAATCGGTGGCTTGTTTTTGCTGGTGGAAAGCGGCCTGCCCTGTGCTTCACCTATACGGGGTTTCTCATCCTCCATCCAAAGCTACGTTACCACGGGCCTCTGCATTCTGCCCCCGTCGGAATGCGGTTGCTGCGTCTGGGAATCAAAACCTGCAAACTCATGCTTGGTAGCGGAACGCCACTGCCAGTGAAGCACCGCAGTATGCCACCCGAACGCCGAGTTCAAATTAAGCACAAGTTCAACTTCAGCTGGCAGTGACCGGCGCACACTCACGTGGACTTCCGCTCGATGGACTGCAGCTGTGTCTTGAGGTTGTTGTAGGCGGCCGACTTGCTCTTGAGGTCCGCGTCAATCTGGCCCACTTGCTGCAAGGCATCAACACCAACAGTGGCTGCTTGTAGGCCTAAGCTCTCTTAAAACGACACCTTAAAGACCAAATGTAGGAGTGATGTACAGTATGTGGATTCGTCTAATCTTCGTGCGTGTGGCTTCAGGCCACATCTTGCGGCACACTTCATACACTCCTAGATTACCAGGGAAAATGTAGCCCGAACACAGCGAGGCAATTAGGTCTCTGCCACAGGCATCATCACTACAAAATTGTTGCATTTATAACGCAACATTTCGTTGAAAACAACCAATTGGCAATAGCAAAGCCATATGGAGCCACAAAGACAAAGTTTAGGCAAATCCATGCACAGCCGGCTAAAACTTCAGCTACGACACGCAAGCGCCCGAGTTTTCTGTCTTGCAGCACCTCATGACTGAGCGAATTTGCAGGGTGGTCGATGTCAAGGACGTCCTTGTGAGCTGAAGGTATGCTTCGCTCTACAGCCACGTCACGCCCAAGCTGGCCGAACGGCCATACCGTAGTTGCAGCTCCCACGAGTGCTAGTGCAATGGTTTTTCTCCGGTAACATGAGGATGCAATGTGCGGCCAGCGTGGAAGACGACAGAGAAAAGAGGGAGCACTGGGAGTCTCAGTGCAAACATGTTCTCATTTATTTAGATGCGTTTCTGTGTGCATACATACCGAAGCAGTATGCGTTACTAATTGAAACTGGCTTTACAGTCGGCAACGCACAGAAATTTGGATATGACGCCCGGACCGGATGTTTTCAGTTTACATAGGGAAATTTAGTGGATTGCCTGCCCAAGTTGTCATATCTGCTTATTTATTCAAATACTTCATAAATATGAATAATTTGGAAAAGAAATGATAATGACTACCTCTGACTTGTCCCGCAATTGTGCTTCAGCGGAGGTGCAGGGCATGGAACTCTGAACATCTTGCGAAACAAGATCTTGCAGCAAGGAGAGAAAGTTAACATACAGCCATGCTTCAGTTGAAGAGTCATACCTTGCTGATGATGTCAGTGATGTTT
The DNA here is from genome assembly GCF_038994185.2 of Dermacentor albipictus. NCBI lineage: Eukaryota > Metazoa > Arthropoda > Arachnida > Ixodida > Ixodidae > Dermacentor > Dermacentor albipictus. Next base: position 106,616,008 of record NC_091829.1, read on the forward strand.
CGAAGGGACTGCTTGATGGGATACTTGGCCATATCCCACTGGAAGCGCGTCAAGTATGCCTCCAATTCCACTGCACAACAAAGGCATCAGATATCAACAGAGCGCCCCAAGTTTGATTGATGGGGCGTAAAACGTTAAACTGTGCTTTGAGAGATGCCGTAACGGTAGGATCCAATTTAATTCTGACCATCTGGGGTTCTTTGACAGGTGCTTAAAACTGAGTAAATGAGCCTTTTTACACTCTTGCCCAATAAGAATATGGCTATCACAGTTGGGAATTGAAACCCATGACCTTGTTAACTCTGCAGCAGAATACCATCACCACTGTGCAAACATAGTATGTAGGTCTTAAATGTTTCTACAGGTGCTTGTAACTTCGTCATTAACCTTCACAAGACTGGTCGTACACGACAAAAGCAAGTCTATGATTAAGGGCATAGTGAAGCTAAACGCTGTACTCTTAATCTATTTTAATCAAGCACTGGCAGACTAAAGTAATGGAGGGAAACGTGACGAAATGGTCAACAGTCATTGGACCCATGAAATTTCCATGCCACTTAGTAGCAGATAGCTGGGCGTCTGAATGCCACCCTGACAACAAATTGCCACTGCCATAGTGAACCATCACACCCGTCAGAGCTTCGCAAAAAAGTGAGGGTACTGCGAAAACTAAGGGGTCAGAGTGCAATGCTGAGCTGGAAAGTAGTTGCAGCAGCTACAATCAGAGGGCGGGAGTGCTGCGCTGCAACAACTACTACTTCGCACTGAGAGTAGCTTATACGAACCATAAACTAGGTTTCTTGTGTTTGACTTAATGGAAGCAGTTTGGAGAAACCATCCCAGCTTCATCGTTTGACACTGTACGACAGCCATCTTGTAACCTCTGCCATGCAGCCACTGGTGCCAATAGGGACAATGGTGGCATCATACAAACATCCATTGTTGTCATCCACTTGGTGCCATTTTTTGCCTTTCTTTGAGCCAGCTGGCCGTACTTGTAGAACCACGAGAGAATTAGCCCCACGTAAAGTTTTTTTGTAGGAGCCACCTTTTTTGGTGAGCGAAAAAAGTCGTCAGCACAGCCTTTATGAAAACCTGGTGCTTGCTGGTTGGCATGCTGCTTACAAAAATAAATGTCTAAGCTCTACATCCCAAAAGCTACGTCTCATGAAGGACGTTCTAACGAAGAGCTACAAATCAACTTATGACCCACACTTAAATGGGCTCTCCAAAAGTTCTTTTTTTTTGGCATGTTCTTCCTAATGCTCTGTCAGTGTGGCTTGTGCAGCTATGGCGCAGCACCTATGCTGCCGAAATGTACGCAGCATAAATCTCTTTCACGCTGTCATGCATTGTTTTCTCTGCTTTGTCATTAAGTAGCTGGGACACTGCTAACTCTTATAAGTGTCGGGCTCGAGGATGCTTATTGGGCCCCCCTATGCACAAGCCAGAGACAATTTGTAGACACGAAACATCTGCAGACCGGTTGTGCCATTTACTCAAAGATTGGTTAAACTAACATTTTATGGTAGGTTTTTGGCTTCATACGACAAATGGCACAGCAAAGCTTATCGGCTGTCGGTACTACTCGTGCATCTCGTTTTCGGACCGGCGCAAGAAACCCACACTGTACAATGCAGGAATTCTAGAGCTATAAACGCCGCAAAACTGAAGAACTGTTTATCAACTGTGTTTCAGAGGACTTTAATGTTGATTATGAGGAATTTTTAAGGGACAATGACAGCAATGAAGAGGCCATGCTACTCAAGAAACAGTGATTATCCTAACTAAAATAATTTGCATAAGTGAATTTTTGTTTGAGTTTTCAGATTTCACACTTAGTAAAATGTTCAGCAACATATGCCAACATAAAGCATTTGAATTTAAAGGCCACTAAGGTGTCCCTTATACAGCAATTGAACTTGCACTTTGAAAAAACACCCAGTGACCAAACGAATAATGGAAGCAAGCAATGCCTTTTGCATCAGCATTCATGTAGTAATTTTCCAGAAGCCCTAGCTATAGTGTGTTGTAATCAAGGTGTGGGTGTGTCAGCTTGCAAGGTAGCTTATTATGGTTGAATGAATTGTGTGCTCCATATTGAGGTACCATGTTTGCGTATTGATCTTTTACACAGGAAACTGTCATACATGAATGAAACAATAAAAATATACAAATTTAGTTTGCAAAATTTATCAACTACCAATGCCCACAACGTTTCATTGACCCAGCAGGTAGGCCCATGCTTTAATTGCACAAGGCAGGAAGTATTTCACTCAACCAATAGCAAACCACGTTTATGCCCCTGTATAACACAGTTTTTATATTGGCTATAAAAATCCTTTCTGTCCTTGCTATTCTTCCATTGCGCAAGGTACAGAAGGAAGCCATTTGCAATTGCAAATCAATCCTGATTGGGCTAATTGCAAGTGAAAGTGCCTCATGTGACACCAGTATAAATGCTGCAAGCCAAAGAGGTCCGGCGCCATGCGAAAAAAAAAAGAAAGCATCGCCTTAACCCTAAGCCACCTAGAGAATTTGTACAAACTGTTCTCTCTTAATTTGTGAACTGTAGGTGTGTCTTCAAATTGCTTGACATTACGTGTGAAACACCACTGCAGCCAGAGATCTTGCATCGGCTGTCTCCTCTGACTGTGCTTTCAAAAGAAAGCGAGTCGCACAAATGAAGAAAACTCACATCCATTGGCCAGAAGGTTGTCGGCTAACTTGTCCCTCTGATCGTCCAGTACATCACCGAGGTAGCTGGCAACTTTCCGAGTCACTCTGGAAACAGCACCGGCACATTGATCATACCCTGACAAATGGGGGCTGCAGCAGAATGCTATATACTCAGTTTCATGCACAGCAACTTAGCGCCGTTGTTTCTGGTCTGCAAAGCTTTAAGCGGAATAACTACATCTATTATAACAACTACTTGTGGATGTAATGTTATGCCAAATCACGTCTTGTTTATGAAGGTTTGCACTTCCAGTACGCGATGTTCTACTATGTTCTGGTCGTGAGATCAAGCGGTGCGTGTTGTGCCTGGTTGCAGAGACTTATCACTCCTCTCATTTGGTGGTAAATTGCGTCATATCTTGGACACCTTCCATGTAATAATGATGTCACATTTTGTGGCATAAATGCATAGCACGCAATGTTAGGTCAAATTACATAACCGATACCTCTCTCTGTCATACATGACGCACAATTTTTCGGTTGCCAGTGTGAACAGTCAGAATTCTCAAAGGCCTTCTTGGCGTTGCCTGCTATGTATGACACGGCATAGCATAGCATATGTAGTTTCTAAGGGTATTAAATAACATTCGCAACTGTTACAAAGTGAGGAACAACTGTCACCTAGTTGCTCCCAGGCCAGGTAACTCACTCTGGTGGGCTATGGTAACTTACGACTGATTAGGTTTAACATCCGAAGGCTATGCAGATGCCTCACACTTCACAGGAGATACAGGTTGAACAGGTAGACAGGCACAATAGCTACACATTTGTTTCAAAGAATTTCGAAACCATACCAGCTTTGTCTATACTGCTGCTTATGTTAATCAAACCATAATGAAAACAATGAAAAAATTCTAGAGTTTTACGTGCCCAAACCATGATATGATTATGAGGCATGCCGTAGTTAGGGAATGCAGATTCATTCTGACAACCTGGCACTGTTTAATGTTCACCCAATGCATGGGGCGCAGACATCTTTGAATTTTGCTGCCAATGAAATGTTGCTGCTGTGGCCGGAATTTAACTGGCTCATACTTCTGAACATTGTCTACATGTAATTTCACAGATGCTAAAGTGCCTTAACATGAATCACCGGTGTAACCAGACGCTCTTGGTAAATAGCTGAGTGCCAGCTTACCCTTCCACATAAGCGTCGAGCTTGCCGAGGTCATCCGAGAGGCCCACCAGCTGATCAAGTGTGCCCACCTGTAAAACAAAGCAGAAAGGCTTATTTAGATGCCGTTCCCATTCAATCTCGCAAGACAACATTGGCCCTTGGCTATATACATTCTCTGTGAATCTCTTTTTGAGCCCCACATTGACCGCAACATGATGCGCAACATTGAAACAGGGGTGGATCTAGGGTTACGTCAAGGGGAGGGGGTGGCAGTGGGTGTGCACTTTACGTTTAATTTTGTTGACACAGAAATGGCGCCAATATATCTCGGGGGCAGGGGCGAAGCAGGGACGCAGCAGGCCTACCTGGGCCCCTTAGAACACTGAATCCTGAAGTACCTACAGAAGGACTGCATGTTTGTGAAGAGAGAGAAGTTAAAGGCACACAGGCCAACCAGATGCAAGTCTGGCGGCAAGGTCCTGACTAGTGGTGGAGAAGTCACGGTGTGCGGTAGTGCTGAACTTAGCATCCCAGGTTAGTGGCTGGGCGTGATACTGCAATTGTTTTCTTTTACTGGTTCTTACAAGGTGCCATTTTGTATTATTGGCGGCACCTCCATGATACTAAAGCAGCAGTGGGGACATCAAAGCTGGAGCCCAGGCTGGTCGATGGGTTGGGGCTCGTAGAGTCCTACGCATGCCAGGGGTGTGTAATATCAGCTAGCTGTCTGCGATAGCGGACAGCAAATTTTGTATGCGAATACCCCCTGGCACACTCCGGCCTTGGTGGTTCCTATGCACGGACCACTCTGCTTCCAGCTTTGATCCCCCCCGCTTCCCCTCGGGCACGCCAGATATCCTATGCTGCCAGCTTTATTATAATCTCCAGTGCTTTCCTGAGGTGTCTGCTTGCCAGTTACATGTGCCCTCCTGGTGCAGCAGTTTTAGAGAATTCAATCTATCCTCACAATGAGAAAAGCACCACACGCCTTCTGCAATGCCGATCACAAACTTGACTGCCCTGTCCGACCAGCTAGCCTCTGCTGGGAAAAGGAAGTTATATGCATGAACAGAAAGAAAGGCAGGAGAACACTGAAGGGGTGCCACTTCATTCAGAGGTGCCTATCGAGACAATCAGCAGGTTACCGAGGTCTCACGTCAAGAATGGTTGCAATTCGTATGTTGCTTTCTGAGCTTAACATAGTGGTTCTGTATGTATGCAGGATACTGCGTGATTTAGGAGTGTAGTCTAAGGCAAATCCAAGTCGGTGTTCTAACTACGACGAGCATAGCGATAATTGTAAAATGTGCTTGGATGTTTCTCTTTATCTCTGCACATTTGCAGTATCCATATAACGTCTCGTTTTTTTAAAAAATAAATTGGCTGGTAGTGTGCGCCCGTCCATGTCGTTTTTATCGTGAGTGTTCTCATTTTTCGCGCCCCAATTCTTGTATAAAACGTGCACGAACTCTCCTAACAACTCGTTTCATTAAACTGCGACATGGCCCAAGTTTGGTGAACTGCACTTAGAAGCAAACGCGCACAGGCTACAGGGGAGCCTTCGGCCCTCATCCACGCTAATCGCGAAGCGTAACCAGTCGCTTCTACGATGCTCATAACCCGTGCAGTTACCAAAACCTAAACGCGTGCAAAGCGATTCTTTGTTTCTTTGACCGCTTACGGGGCACGCGTCCTAAGCCAACGGGCGAGACAACCACTTGCCTTGAGATCAGGCAGGTGGAACTTGTAGTTCGTGGACAAATTGTTCTGCTTGGCCGTGACGGTGCAGAGCTTCTCCCATGTCTGCTGGCAGGTCTTTTCACCCGGAGCCGAGATGAGCCAGAACTCGGTCATGGTGGTGCCTGCCGCAGCGATGACGAGGGCTGCCTCCTTGAAAGAACAAAATGCGAGTTCCTTGTAAAAAAATCAAGCACTCCAGGTGCGGTGCGAGGCGGCCAGCGACAACACGGGACCGTGCGACCGCGGTCGAAACTCCGTTCTACTCGAGCTTCGCGATTAACGGTAGCTTCGGCTCGCCGGCCAACACGGTGAACGTTCTGACTTCCGTTCTCTCGCATTTCGCACCCTTTGAAACAAACTACGCGCGGCAGCGAGCAAAACGAAACGTTAGTTTCGTCGAAGGAGGTGTGCCGCATCGCGGGACACCGTTGGAACATTCCACGGCGTCGTCTCGCGAGCGCATGCAAGCTCTGGCGCTATGCCCGCTACGCTAGAAATCGCGTCAAGACGTCGTGAACAGAAAGTTCACGCGGTCGAACGTGAAAGTCGCGCTGTACGTACCCAAGGTAAACCGTTTCCTTACGGCGGTAGAACCACCGCAGAGACCCGTTCAGCGCCTGTCACAGGTCCCGTGACTGCAAGGATGGCCTCCGAACGAACTGCCCAGTGTTGCCAGCGGTTCGAAAGCGAAACTCGTGCAGGCAGCTGCGTGCAGGCTCGCGCAGCATTCGCCGCAGTGAAAGAAACTGCTTCTTCTACATACGATTACCCAGTGAAACATGCTCAGCCTAGTGGCACGTTATACTGGACGTTTCCAGGGCCTGTATTGAGTAACTATTCAATTTAATTTCCCACGCGACACCTCATGTGGAGTTAGGGATATTAAAAAGTTGGAAAGAACAATTAAAGACTGAGATCATCAGACACTTACTTCACCCAAAATTCCTCTCACCGAGATGTCACCTTTGTCCCACATAACCTAGTGTTCCTGTATATGCTCCCGCAGGGAGCATATACCCTGCGGGAGCATATACAGGAACACTAACATAACCCCCAACAGCTGCCGAGAGCCGCCCCGCCCCATTCGTTCAAATAAAGATTTATTCGTTCATCGTTCAGTCCTTCGATCATTACCATGCGATCGCTAAATTAGCGCGACCCCAGCGTTAACGGTGGCGTCCTAGCCAGCTAGTATGTCTGAGTCACGATGGTAGTAAATAAGAGGGACAATTAAAGTGAATATTTCTAGAACATAACGGCACCAGAGGCTGTATTATGGGACCTTTCCTTTTCTTCTATTCAGTGGCGTAGCCAGAAATTTCGTTTGGGGGGGGGGGGGGGGGGCTCACAATGCAGCTCGGCCTCCTCCTAAGAGGAAACATTAGGTCAGATGCTCCTATCTAAATACATGTAGAAGGAGAATTCGTTTTTCATGGCAACCACTGCACCAAATTTGATGAGTTTTGTTGCAATTAAAAATAAAACTCAAATACTAGTGATGGTTTGTTTAGAATTTTCGATTTAGGTCGTCAGTATTTTATTGAAAAGTGGCAAAAATCGAAAATTTTCAGAAAACGAAACAATAAAGTTTACAACTCCATAAATCAGCAATGAAAATTGATATCACAATTATGTGATAGTACATCTACAGCGGACAAAATTGATGTTACACATGACTCTTAAAAAAATTAACTATTATGGAAATACGGCTTTTGCAGAACCCTCGTAACATAACATAACCAATTCACAATAAGATACAAATAGACAAATCGAATTTGTTCGCTGTGAATGGTGTAATGGATGCCGTTTTCAGAACCGCGATATACGTTCTTGATGCAGAGCCATTGATTTGTAAACTTCGTGCTTCTATCTTTTTCGCAGTTGCGAATTTTTCAAAATATGTTAAACAAAGTTCGGGCCCTAAATCGAAATTCCGCTTCAAACAAACGCTAGAAATTAACTTACTCTCTCAAATTCAACAAATTTCATTAAAATCGATTCAGGGGTTGTCTCAGAAAAGCGTTTCTGCGTTTTACATGTATCTAAATAGGCCGCGTCAGAGTTGGGCCCGAGCTAAAGCTTCCTTTTAAACAATTTGCCTAGGGATCAAATACACGAATAATAACTGAATTGCCAAAGATGCTGCAAACGAATTCTTGAACGCTACGCACTGTCAATACAAGTAAAATATGTATTTTTTTCATAAAATATTATACTCGTATGCGCCAAAAATTGAGCCTAACATAACTGATGTCAATGCTTCCAAGTTCTTGTCTATTTAGTAAGTAAAGAAAACGTCGCACGAGCTTTAGAACTACATCAGTTCGAAACCAGCAAAGCAGTGCATGCTGCTGATGTCAAAAATGTAAAGGCCATGAAATGAACGAGTTCTGGACAAATATGTTAATGAAACTTTGTCATTCAAGATCCTTGTTTACATTCCTGCAAATATGCAACGGCCAGCGAAAAATCTCAATGACGCTGTCATTTCTTCCAATGTATTACGCAGGAGCAGCTGTCACCACCGATCGTGTATCGTGAGTAATTGCATCGAAATTACAGTCGCAACAGAGAGCACGTATAAAAAGCAGGAGTTCTGTAGAATATACGAGGGCGAGTAAAATGAAAGTGAGCCAATGCGAATATGTGACAAACGGGGTACTTTACTTAAAAGTAGTCTCCGTGAGCATTTACACATTTGTCCCACTGATGAACGAGTCGCGTAATTCCTGTCTCATAAAACTCCATGGGTTGCTGCTTCAAAAATTTGTAACGCCAACATCCGATACAAATCTGGTTCCCTTGAGCAGTTCTTCAAATGCTCCCAAATGTGGAAGCCGCAAGGCGACCAGTCTGGGCTGTATACATAGCGGATGTTGCAACGTTTCCCACTTGAACATTGGCACTTTTGTATTAACCCCATCAGCGACATGGGGATTGGCATTGTCGTGGAGCAAGATGATCCCATTGTTCAATTTTTCATGTCATTTGTTCTTGATTGCGACACGCAGCCGATCCGACGTTTCACATTATCGGAAATGATTGATAGTCTCTCCAGGTTTAGCAAATTCGATCAATAATGGCCCCTGACGATCGACAAAAAGGTCAACAACGCCTTTCCGGCAGAAATGATGGCCTTCGTTTCCTTGGGGGTGGTGAATTCAAATGTTTTCGCTGTAAGCTTTGTCGTAGTGTTTCAGGCTAATAGTAGCGGCACCATGATTAGTCCGCGGTCACAATTGCAGACAAGTCGTCACCCTCATTGTGATACCGGATGGGATGAGTCAAGGCAGCGCAGAACTTCTCCGTCTTTTGGCGGTGGTTCAAAATTTTGGGCATCCACTGCGCACACAAGAGCCGATGACCGAGATGTTCATGAATTAGGGTGCGACCCGAACCATGACTGATGTTCACACGCGCTGCCAATTCATCGATGCCTATCCTCCGTTATTGTCTAATCAGCCTTTGCACTTGTGTTGGGGGTGATTGCACGGTGGCTTTGGCCCGGCCATGGATCGTCTTTGCAACTTTCACGTCCTTCTTTGAACTATTTCCTCTAACGTCTCACAGTGGCCAATGAAATGCAATGTTCAACGCACACGGCGGCCATATGGCGACACATTTTTGGGAAAACATTTTAATGTGACAAAAACCTCACCACAGCACGCTGTTCAGCTTTTGCAGTGTCCATTATGTCATGCAATCATATTCAACCCGATGTATGAGAGCATTAAAGAACATTTATCCCCACCCCTGCAAGTCACGTTTGTAAATGTGATGCGTATGTGCTATGCGCATGCCTCGCAAATAATGAGCCGAACCGTTATGGCGCGGGGCGGGTTGGCTCACTTTCATTTGACTCGCTTTCGTACATTAGGAATGTGAAGATACAATGGAATTTAAAAATGTGAAGATACAGCTTCATAAAGCGCAAAAAAGTGTCACTGGAAACAACGTTCACTGCGCATATACACCAAACCTCGCAACAAGATTTTTAAACATATGTATAAGTCTCCAATAAATCTACGTATCTAAGAAAAAGTCACTATATATGATGCGTCAAACAAGGCAAATAAACAGGTTGCGCAACCACAGATTCACAAATCACAGCCCCCCCCCCCCTCTCTCCACTCCCCTGAGGTATCGTGCGCGACGGAAGGCGGTGCGCTTCCTCTCCGCTTTCCTTCCTTGCGCACAAAAGACTGAGCCACCATCGTCGGCTCACTCATGCCACCCGCCATCCCCAAACGGTTTCATTCGCGCATACAGTATGCGGCGCGCGGTCACGATTTTATCGCCCTTGGGCTTTACATGGAGCATGAGGGTGACGGCAGCAATGCGCCTGCATGGAGTGTCCATATAATTGCTACCGCAATAATATAAGAGTATCCGGTAACTGAAGCGTTTCGTGGCCCATTACTTTCCACAAAAGAAGTAACAAAATGGAACTTTCCCCATGCGACAATTCGCTGCGACGCAACAATGTCTTTTTTTATTTTGTGGGGCGGGGGCACCGAAATCCAAAAAGAAAAAAAAACACTAAAAGGAGAGCATGTTGGCCTCAATCAAAGGAATACGTTAAGCAATTAATGCGGCCACAAAAAGGATATCGAAGAAAACGTGAGACCCCTGGTCTACAGAGAACCATACGCTTACTGCTCGGTATACTACACTGGCGAGACAAAATTTTCCGGAGAGGTTGCGCTCAAGCGAACGCGTTGCAATCCGTCGAGTCCCGCTAGTGATGGCGGCGAGCGACCACGCATTGTTTCTTTTTCTCGTCTGCTAGCCAGAAAGCGTCCAAAACTCTGCCGGGCGAAAATCCAGTCGGCCAGAGAAAAACGAACGCGCATCGAAGTGCGCCGCGCGGTGGTCGATGCAGCACGAGAAAAACGCATGCGCTCTGGCTGGATCGGCAGCCGGCGGGTAGCGAGAAAAAAAAAAGAATAGAGAAAGAGGCTCAATGTGTCCTCGCGAATAAAAGTCCAAGTAGAAAAATAAATAGGAACTTAGTTACCTTTGCTGTCTTTAGTGTCTTGACATGGATGCTTTGGCGCAGGTGACAAAAAAAGGTTGACATTCTTTTCTGTGACGTGACAGCACAAATGAACCACCACAACGCTTCGTCCCATCGGACCTCGCTGCGAGCTTTGTCAACTTGTCTGATAGTGTGTTGATTTGGCTTGTCTCTTTGTATGGTCCGATGTACGACTTTAGAAAAGTCAATCTTTGGCTTCAAGTGTTTACACCATCAATAAACCCACAAAATTCCGGAATGGAAAATCTAAAGCACGACTTTGGAAATGTCAATGCACCTTTCGCATCAAAAGGTTATGACAACTTTATACCCATAAAGTTTCGGAATTTAAATCCAAGCGCTCCGTAGACTCCGCGGCCTCCACGAGATGCCGAGACAAGCCCGCTCGCTATCAAGACGCCTTTGAAACTTTGTGCTCTGTGGGGCTCCTTGCGTTACGATATGCGACTCCCGATGCATGGGCGTTGCTGCGGAATCCAACCCGATTTCGCAATGTTCGCTCTAAAATGTCTGTTCGAGCGCGAAAAGAAAATCCTCCCATGAAGCCCCTTGTATACGCAGTCCCGCTTTTTACAGGCGGTTGAGAACCTCCATGAGGACTTCGTGGTGCTCCTCTGCCGTTTCGCTGGCCACAACGATGTCGTCAAGGTATGCCGCTACCTGGCATAGACCTGCAAGCACTGTATCAATTGTTCTTTGAAAAATCCTGGTGCCATCGACACACCAAACGGCTAACGTCGCACTTTGTACAGGTCCTTTACTGTATTCATCGTGAGCGCTTATGCAGAGGCGTCATCAACTGCAAGTTGCTGGAACGCTTGCGTCAAGTCAATTTCAGAAAAAATACGGCCTTTCCCCAACTTTGCGAAACGTTCCTTGCTAGTAGGTAAATTATAAACGTTGTTCCTCACCGCTTGGTTGACTGCACTTCGATAGCGTACCGCATATTCTTAATGACCCATCCTTTTTACGGACGATGAGCACAGGGGTGGCCCATTCGGAGTACTGCGTCGGTTGCCGAACACCTTGACGTACCAGTTTTTCCAGTTCTGTGATGACGTCATCCTTGAGTGCGAAGGGAATGCTGCGGCATTTTAGAAACTCGGGCCGGTCACCCTGCTTCAGCTCGATGTGTAGTGGTGGCAAAGCGGCGCCTGGAAATGTTTCGCCAAAAACATCCGGAAACTTTTTGATGAGGACTTATGCGTTTTGTTCGATGCTGTGAAGCCTAGGGGCATTAATGTTCAATACCTTGAACCAATCACAACCCAAAAGCGTGCTACCTTCCTTTCTTACAACGAGTATCGGCAGCTGGAAGTCTCGTTCTTTGAATTTGACCGAAAGTGTGTCTTTTCCAACGACGTCCCATCCTTCCTTTGTCCAAGTTGCGAGTTTCGTGTTCGCTTCTTCAAACTTAATGTGCCTTGCCACTTTCAGTTTGCTGAATGTATTTTGACTGATAATCGATCTAGCTGCTCCTGAGTCGACTTCCATGGGGACTATTTCACCGCCTATACTTACGGCCCCCATAAACTTGGGGCAACCGCTAGTCACTTGACTAATATTTAGCATGTCATCATACTCCGTTTGCACCGAGTTTGGCATATTGCCCAACTGGCGGTTAACCTGACTTCTTTGTTTCTTCCGACGCGCTTTGGCCAAGTGTCCTTTCGCGGTACAGTTGAAGCATACTGCGGCTTTAAACCTGCAGCGGTATGCAGCGTGGTTACCCAAACACCGGAAACACTGCCGTTTCAAATGATCGCTTGAAGTTTTTTCATCCTGGCCATTCTTCTGCTGTTTCATGTGTTTCATGTTGCCTATCCACTTTGGTTGTCAAACCTGGGACGTCCTGATGCAGGCCGCCCATAACCTTTTGATGTTTTGCAGCAGCCTCTGCCGTCACTGCTAGATCGTAGGCCGTCTTAAATGTCAGGTCTTCCTCAGCCAACAAACGTTGCTGCACAATGCTGGCGGAGATTCCAAAAACCAACAGGTCCCTGAGCATTAGGTCAAGGGAAGCTGGTTGTCGTTGAACCCGCAGTTCTCGGCTAACTTAAGTAAAGCTGCAACGTAGTCTGCGACAGATTCGACGTCGGGCTGATCTTTCCTCGAGAACACGTACCTTGAACACAGCTCGGATGGTTTCGGGTTGATGGGGTTCTTCACGGCTTTTACGATGGACTGGTAGTCAGCGTTCGGTGGTCGGAGGGGCTTTACGAGGGTAGCTATCAGGGAGTATGTATCCTCCCTACAGCAACTCAGCAATACTGCCTTCTTGTCGGCGCCTTCCGTGAGCTTATTTGCAGTGCTGCATACGCTCGACGTAATCCTCCCATGAAGAGTTACCATTTAAGTGAAATTCGCCGATACGAACGCCGAAGGCCACCTTGCCGGCTACTCCCTCCCCGCACGGGCACAACCGTGCCTCTTCGCCAGTGTAATACCCGATGTGGACGCAGCAGCAGCTTTTGCAAGATTGTCTTATTGCACAAAAAACTAGGGTTTATGTACGCACGGTTCATTGCTTATCGGCACACGTGCGATTGGTCCAAACACGGAAGATATGTGCACAAGATAGCCAATTCAGTCACATCACTCCTTTATCACAGTTCTATTCAGCAACACTGCGTACGAGTTACAACAAATGATTGAGGACCTTAACAAGGAGAGTGTAAGAGTGGGGTTGAAGATTAATATGGCAGAAAAATTGGAGGACGCTTAAGCTTCGCCTTCAAGAGTGGGACGCGACAGCGTTCCCGTCGACCCGCCAAGGGGTATAAGACAATCATCTAGTACTTTCATTCGCCCATTTGTTCCTCGCTAAAACACTTCAGCCAACAAATGACAGACAGTATTTCAAAGGGAATGTCAAGAAATCATCAACATCATCAGACGCGCCCACAATGTTAAAAGGCGATGACTACTGCAACGCGCGGCTCTCCAGACGAACCCACACAGAATCGACTCTTGCAACTCACAGAAGTGACGTCAGTGAAAGAGCGTAACACGCACGCGTATATCCGGTTTTTTATGGGCGCGTAGTTTGATTCCTTGTTCACATGTGACATTCAGTACGCATGTCGTCAGCCGCGCTTGCGGGTCGTGCTTTCCCTGTTGCCGCGGGTGCCGGTCCCAAGGCGTGCTTCTGTTACATCCTCGTTAGCCTTTAACATCATACTTTTATACACGCGAAAGCTGCATTGCAGCGCAATTTTATATTTGCTAGCGTTATTTATATCTGTTCTAATAAGCATTTTGAATGTAATTGCCAATCTTGTATATTTATTGTATCTGCCAATCTTGCTAATCTTGTTCGCGACCGCTTGCTTTGTTCATCCCTAGCGCGGATTTCTCTGATTCAACATATATACTGCTGACTAGAAGCTAGCCTTCTTTCCTTTGTGAAAAAGCTCAGATTTATTCTCTCGCAGCTTTTTTCTTGGTGTCATTTAGATTGTACTGCTTGCAACATGACACGTGTCTTGGTTGCCGGTGACTCGATAGTGAAATTCACGGACCAGTATTTTGTCAGTGTTTCCGCGCATAGAGGAATAAGGATTGAGTATTTGCTGCCAATGATTGCTGACACGCTAGCTGGTTTTGATGTTGCCATTGTGCACGTTTGCACTAACAACACTGTTGACAATGTCAGCATGTGCATGGACAAGTATCGCCAGGTCGCTCAGAGGATCATTGAAAGGAATCCAATGATGCATTCAGTTTTTCTGCCATCCTTTCTCGAGGGCAGAATCAGTACTGCCCATGGGAAGCTCAATCCTCTTGGTTGCGTGACCTGAATGACAACTAAAGTTAATGCTACACTGATGCAATACTGTGCGGCTTCACTTACGTAGGTGGTCTCGTGGACAACTGACTCAGCCGCCTCAGAAGAGGTGGCGACCACCCGAGGCACCTTTGTAACAAGGTGCTGGCAGAATTCCTGTACCAGGAGGCCTGCCCTCTGTCGATCCAACTGGAGAGAAACCGCATCCAACAGTGCTACAAGGAGACCCAGGCACCTTCATGGATGGGCTGGACTCGGCAGGACAGCATTCCTGCCATTTCTGAGGCTGACTTTCCCCCACTCGTTTTGCATATTTTCTTTCCTTCTCAAGCAGCAAGTAGACCTTCTATAGCAGCAGCTGCTGTCTGGAAAGCCAGCACTACTCCCTTGAAGAGACACGACACCAACCAGCCAATCAGAACCCTTCAAGGTGCTGGCTTTTCACTTGTTAACGGTGTCCGTGTCCGTTGCAAGAGAAGCAAGACTTGGTGGACCTGGGACAGCCTGCCTTCTCCCATTTTTCATGGCACAAGTGTACCAAGCAGGGGAAAAGTCGAGGGAGGGTGTCTGTTGAGCCAATTATCCCAGATCGAGGTGCAAGAACCACTTGTGTTAGGAGAACTAGGAGAGCCACACAGAAGCATGAGAGTGCTCCTACTGTGTGCTCTTCTGCGGGAGAAGGAGAGGCCAGTGTTCGAGAAGTAGCCTTGCCTGAGGCTGTCTCTCAGTGTGGTGACAGTGAGTTGAAACTGTTGGTATTGAAAAGGCGGCGGAAGGCTGTGGCACTGCACAAGCAAGAATGGAGCGTTGACCTGGCTGCAGACACGGAAGGCAAAGTTCTTGCTGCGGCAGCTGCAAAATTCTTGAAGATCGCTTCACCTTTGACAACAGTTGTAAACCAGAAACAGACATGCATTGACCATAGAAAATCTTAGTCTGCTTCCTCTACTGTCTCTGATAGCAAGATTGAAGGAGAAGCCAGTGCCTCTCGTGATGCTATTTGTGATGTTTTTGGCAAGGTGCAGCATGTGGCTAGCATACAGAATAAAGACTGCTTGGTAGTTGCTACGGCTGAGTGCAGACCTGTCATAAATGGTGTTCCAAATGAGGTTACTGTCTGCAAATTTTGTAGGCCAGGAACAATGCAAGATGGAGCGCAGATCAGAACAATGCTGGCACAGATGCTGGTGACCTTAACAAAGCTGGGTGCATTGCTTCCACGCGACGTAGGTGTTGTGAGGCTGCTTTGACATCCAGCTGCGGCCCTGCCAACTCCGATGCTCTGGCTTTTTGTGAAGGAATTCACTGGTGCCAACATAACCAGGCTTCCTAAGACTGTGAATGCATTGCATGGAGGAGGCAGCAAAGTTAATTTAAATGCCACATTTGATAAGTTTATTTCTTTTAGGCAAAGCTTTGATGAGTGGTGCAGGGAGGGCAAGCACGTAGTCACAATAGATAGGTCTGACAAAAGTCCATTTGCAACAAAATCTGAAGAGTTTGAGTATATTAGGATTTCATATAGCCGTGCTCATGGCCGTGCTATAAAACCAAGAGGCACAAGAAAGCGACGCAAGCAAGCATACAATGCTACTGGTTGTGAAATGACAGTATTGGTAAGCCTGTGTAAGTCGTTTAATCTGCAATATAAGATAACCAAGCTGCAAACTAAGCATTATCACGAAACGAATTATTATGACTTGCATCCTCAAAGCAGGCTTCGGAGCGATGTAGAGAAGGTACGATTCTTTGATTTTCGCTAAATGTAATATTGGCCCAAAACATTTAAAAATGTAGTCGAACAGGAAACAGGCTAGTTGTTAACTACGAAAGATGCTAACAATTATAAGCAAACGATTTTTATTCATATGCGCAATGAGCAGGCTCATGGACAAATGGTTTTAGAAAAAATAGACATCTTGTTAGCAAATAACAAAAACTGAGTCATTCACTATGAAAAGAATCAAAGTAATAACCTGCAGTTTGTGTTGCTTCGGACAACGCACATGCATGAAATTTGGTAAAAGTATCCAGAGATTTTATTTATTGACGGAACATTTAAAGTAACCACTGAAGGCTACATCTAGTACTCTATCTTGACTGAATATAGTGGACGTGGTGGGATACCTGTGCGTTATGCATTTTTTTCGAAATGAAGTGACTGAAATAGTGCAGGCTATGTTCTTCAAGAGTTTAACCCATTTGTTGTGTCTACTTGCAGAGTAGTCTTGACGCTAAGCAGAGGCACTCAGTTTGTCACAGTGACACGTTCATATCTGAGTGAAAGTTGCAGAATCTTTTTAATCCTTTGTACTTCACCTTTGGTTTTCTCTCTCTCGTACGGGTCCACTAGATGTACTAGCTGCGTAGATTCACACTACCATCAGGCGCGTGTGTGCATCTATCTACTAGGGTTGAGGATTGGGCGAGTTGTTATTGCATTCTGAAACTGGTACAGCGCAACATAGAAAGAAAGAAACAAGCCGAGCCTTTATGTGGCCGACTCGGCTTGTTTCTTTCTTTCTATGTTGCGCTGTACCAGTTTTAGAGTATTTCTATCTAAATTGTAAGCTATTGTCCAAGATGGAAAATCAGACTTGCGCATGATGCTGTAATGGTTCTGCCAATAAAAATTGATTATAAATTTTAATTTTCTTGCAAAGCTGGCACTCTATATGTAACAGGCCAGTGCAACATGTTAGCTATAAATAGTTTTTTTACATTTTTTTGCAGGTGAACAATACTCACCTGCTATGAAATTAGGAGAATTACTTTTCTTTAACATAGTGAGAGCAAGAAAAGGCAAGAAAAGCACACATCACAAGAAAGAGATATACACTGGACTTGCATTAATTTTTAAAGTTTTTTTCAACTTTGCGTCTTCTTCACGGAAGCCAACTTGCGCTGCATGGTTTACACACAAGATGATTAAAATTAAATAATGGGGTTTTACGTGCCAAAGCCACTTTCTGATTATGAGGCAAGCATAGTGGAAGACTCAGGAAATTTAGACCACCTGGGGTTCTTTAACGTGCACTTCAATCTACGTACGCGGGTGTTTTCGCATTTCGCCCCCATCGAAATGCGGTCGCCGTGGCCGGGATTCAATCCCGCGCACAAGATGATTGTGCACCACCTTGTGTGCTTTAGCATTATTACTTCCGCGTATATCGTATCAGCTAGGCAGCATAACTTGGCTTCCATGTTCAAGAACCAGCTAGGCTACACACAATCGTTTGGTTTTTGCACTAACTACGCTAAATGTGCCATCTTGGTCCTCGGCAAATCTCTAAATACTCGCCTTTGATCGGGTGCTTACCACTGTCAAATTTGAGGCAAGGTATAGCTTTGCCTACAATTTTTATTCGCTACGAGCACAAGTGGACAGGGAGAACAGCATAAAAAATTCATGCCAAAGGGCAGCACTATACAAGAACCAAACGCTCAAGCACAGATTATGCTCTCTTGCAAGAAATTCGCTTGAAAAGCACAACACACATTTATTGTTCGATTGTCTTTCACGTATGCTTTTACTGTTACGTGGGTGACCAAGTATTCGGCCCCTGCACCAACACGGAGCATACATTAAAATTTTTAACACGTTTCAATCTTCCAGATCACATTTTTATGTAGTCTACATACATTTCTTTTTTTTTCTAGAGCATTTTCTGAGTATCCCACAGACATTGCGTTGAAAGACTTATGAATATCATGTGGATGGTCAGTGAACGTCTAGAAAAGGCCATTTTATTGTTACCCGAAAACCAACTCGATATTAATTAAAAATTATTCATACTTTGCTTGACTGAAAGAACACAGCGCATTTTATGATGTATGGCTGTCTGTGCATACCACGTAATTGTTGAAGCTAAACATTTCGACAGAATTGCCTGTCTGGTTGGGAAATTGGTTAGAACTTGAGACTGACTCCAACCAAATAACTGAATTTTATTAGCCCGACGTTTCGGAGCCCATTCGGCTCCTTCTTCAGGGGGTTCTTCTTCGGGGGGTGGCGGTGTGCCGCTTTTACAGCATCTTTTTTGAAGAAAGGAGGGGGGGAACACGGGAGGTGGGGAGACACTTCACAGACGGAAAGGTGGGGGGGAACAAAAGGAAAGGGGGGTGTGTTGTTGAGCGCTTCCATGGTGCTGGGATGACCGGTGCTGGGGGGAGTGCTCGCGAGGGTGCCCTTGATGGGAGGCGGGGGGGGGGGGGAGGTTACAGAGTCGCGCCGACGTTCTGTGTTGGTGAAACAAGCGGGAGTCTATCTGGCTGTGCGTCCTTTTCTTCTTTTCGTCATGTCGCCAAGGCCATGGACATACACCGATGGTAATTGTTACTTTAATGTAGCAGATAAGTTTGTATGCTGCTGCATAAAGGTAGCCTGTTTCAGTACATGAAATGAGTGTGAAAAAGTGTGACGTATCTGAGGGATAAAATAATACCAAGTTAATTTCACAATAAGTGTTAAAACTTGGTGTTGAGCACTCACTCCAAGCAACTAAATAAACATTTATGCCTTGTTCCCATACTCACTTTCACTACACTATAACACTGCTGAGCATGCAACAAATTTTGATTAAATGAGTAGTAACGTGAAAACTCATTCGTTTGTTACATATCTAGAGGAAAATCTAAAAATTAAATGTGGTGTGGAGAAAACATGTAAACATGCACAACTTAAAGATTTCATCACTAAGGTACTAAGATTTTATGGCTTTTCATTATAATTTTGCTGCAGGCTAAGGTAGCCAATAAACTAAGTCTTAGAGAGCATACCTTGCCACATTGAAATTCATATCACCATGTTGTTTGGATGCTTCAGGCCACGAGTAGCTGTTCTAGGTACTTTAAAGTGAACCCGTATGGCTTGAAGTGCCTTTTCCTTGCACCAAGAGAAAAATTCAAACAGGCTCACAAAACAACAAATTCGGCAGGTCTTACACTCTTGTAACACAAGAAGGCGAAAGCCTACTGCACTTTTGCTAATACATGAAGTTATACGATAGGGGCTGCCATCGTTTGACATCTGCTCGTTGCATCCCTCGTTCTGCTTCTTGCTTCCGCAGTTCGGGATCTCCCTGTCTTGGGCATCGTGCTCGTGCAGACGCAGCGGCACGCGCTTCTTCTGTAGTGGCATACTTGCGTGGCCGTCGTGGCGAGCCGCAAGAGCGTGCGCACTCCTCCATCACTCGGGGCCGCCGACAACCGCCGCCGCCGCTCCGGCTGTGACGTCAATGCGCAGAGTGCGCATGGCCACTTTTCCGCGCAGCTACACCTGGCGCGACAGCAATTACTGTCACGAGTATCCCATCCTCGTCGCCAGTGTCACGATCCACCCGAGTTCGTGAACAAGGGGGGGGGGGTGTGCTCGGGGCAACCTCCATTAGACGGACGCTCAGCAGCGTGGTGGTGCTGGACGATAACTGACCCCCGAGCAGCTGTGCTCGTCGGTGTTTACACCAGGACGGAGGTTCCTGGCGAAAACAGGAGCTCCCGATTCTGGCAAAGGCCCGGGACGGCACCCTTGGTCAGCAGCCAGCTTCTGCTTCAGCTGCTTCAAGAGCACTGTGGATCGGAGGTCCGGGTGCAAGACGTCCAAAGGTGTCTTGACCATTCGACCCAGCAGGAGCTTACAGGGGGCACGGCCAGTGACATCGTAGGGCGTGGTCCGGTACTGAAACACTATCCGGGCAATCTGCGTCCGGAAATCCCCAGTTTGGCTCTTCTTGAGCTTGTCTTTGATGGTTTGCACCACCCGCTCGGCTGCACCATATAAAGCAGGGCGGTACGGCGGAACCATCATCCGGCGGATTCCGTTCTTCGTCAGCCAGGCCAGATACTTTGTGCTGGCGAAAACAGGACCATTGTCGGACACGATGACATCCGGCAACCCCTGGGCGGCGAAGACCTGTCGTAGCGCTGCAATGGTCGCTCCTGATGATGGAGCGGTGACAGGTAGAACTTCCACCGACTTCGAGAAGGCGTCCACTACCACCAGGAAGTAATGGCGCTTGAAGGGTCCCCCAAAATCCACATGTAGGCGGGACCAGGGTCTCTGTGGGAACGGCCAGAGGGTTATCTCCACATGACGCGAGGCTCGCTGATGCTCCTGGCAGATTTGACAGCTCTGCACCAAGTGAGCGATGTCCTGGTCCAGGCCAGGCCACCAAACATGGGACGGGGCCACCATCTTGGTCTTTTCTTCGCCAGGATGACCCGCGTGCAGCAACTGCAGGACCCTGGACCGAAGACTTTGTGGGATCACCACCCTAGAACCCCACAGTAGGCAGCCCTGCTGTAAGCTCAGCTCGGCGGCCTTGTGGCTATAGGCCTGCTGCACCAATTCCTCTCCACGGGACACCACCTTGACCACCTGAGATAGGACTGGGTCCCGGCTAAATTCGGCACACAATAAGGCTGCTTACTTGTGGAAATGCGAAAGTATTACGCTGCTTGTAGACCCCAGGGACGTCATCAACGTGCTCATTTTATACACTGATGACGGGGCGCTACCTCCTCCACACCGTCATGTGCACCACTCCATGACGCACGCACTAGGCCGCACCTTTAGTCAGCGAGATGGCTGCAACCTGATGTGTGCAATCGTGCACGCAATAGGCGCACCTTTAGTAAGCCAGAACCGGGAAGCGTGCTCGCCTCGCGCCCCGGAGGCCCGGGTTCGATTTCCCACCAAGACCGAACTTTCTATTCAAAGCCACTAATTTACTTTGTTTACAGGAGCCTCCCTGAGAAATGTGACATCAATCCGAGCATTTTTTGAGGTGTTTTTACTTTTCGCGGCGACGGCCACTTTGCGTCATGGCGCAATTTCGCCAAGGTCAACCGCCAGCATAGACATCTAAGACTTTCGCCTTAAGAATCCTGCGAAAGTTACTAAACACGTATGTTTTTGGGTTTTTATAATTGGTGGAGCACACTAAACATACACGTAGAAGGAAAAGTTATTCACAGACTGCACCACTAAGCATCTTACGATGCTGCTGTGAATTTATGCGCTTGACCCATCCCTCTTCCCCTATGCCTAACTGCAAGAAGCTCACGTCGATTAATAGGTCTTATGCAGAGTGTCACAGAACTCTGTTCAGAGAATTCTTTGCAAGTGCTAATATTCTTCGGCAATTGAGTGTAAGTAAATTAAGAAGACTAAGCTAGAACATAGCATTGATAACTGTCTAAGTATGCAATAGGAGTGATGATTGTGTCACCTCTGTGCACGTGCGACTTTGAACACTATCATTTATCCAATTAGCGTTACTATACCTTGTACCTCTCACAAACTTGCGATTTCGTGCGCACTGTGACACTAGTGTACACTCTAACCACCTCCAAAGTGCACAAGTCCGTCCATAATGCTATATAGTAGTGTGTGACTGTGGGTGGGATATAATCTGTCTTCCAGCACAGCTAGCGGCTCGATGTTCTAACCATTAACCCATAATTGCCTGCCTACTTCTCTCGCGCCAAAGTCACTTTTCGAAACATCTGCTCCGCGCAACACATGGCAGTTTCTCGCATTCTTCCCTCTTGATGGCTAGTACTTTGAGATGCTACGTTAGGCTGCACTGCCTTTGGTATCAGGCCACATTTTCTGCTAGATCCTTCAAAGTGGTTAAGTTCACCTATAATGCCACTGCATTCAAAGTAATCAACCAACTTTGGCCCTATAAGGTCCCCTTGTTGGGTCCTTGCAGCTGCGTATATTATATGTTGACTTGTCATGCTGATAATAAATCATGCTAATGCTCTACATGTAAGTACGTCATGCTATCTCTTAATGTGTCGCGCACCTAGAAGTGACATCACCATATTCTTTAGTTGCAACCTTTCACCTGTCTGCCAATCATGCATGTCGGCATTATGAGCTGAGAGGAAATGAAGCTCGCTCTACTTGCACACCAATGTTAGCCCACTCAAGCTTGGTAAAGCAAGGTATTTTTAATTCATCAATGTATTAAAAACTGCTTCATCAAAATGTGTCCGAACTAAAACAGGTGTCACACTTTCGCTGTGGATGGAGGCGCGTGACATGGACGAAAGGGAGTAGAACATTCACGATACCACTTGGCACGAGCAAAGTTTCATTAGGACTAAATCCGAGTTCAAGCATGCCTAGTGCATCAATTGATGCAGCTTTCCCTGGGAACGACATGACAGGGCGTTGAGTGCAAACATAAGAGAGAAGAGTTGCTGCACTAGGCTGCATGGAACGGTGCCACTGTGGGCAGGAGGCCGTGGCTTGATACAAAAGGAAATGGTTTAACGAAGGATTATTCGGTTACATGGTGATGCGGCTGCCTTGGTGTTATACGGTTACGGACGCTGAGAGCCGAACACGTTGCACCATCTGAGGCGGTATGACCCATACTATGGAAGAGCACAGTCATTAGCAAGGACATAGAGTTTCCTACTGAATTTACCACAGGGACATCACTTATACTACACATCGGCACATATTTCAGTGCGAACACGCAACGCGCGTAAATTCGACGTTACGTTGCGATGGCGGCACCATGCACTCGTTGTCTGGGAGCTATTCGGTATTAAATAATAAGTGCAGATTTTCTCCGACGCAGTGCCAAATCCCGCACTAGAAGTGTAGTTTTCAAAACGTGCTACTTGTCCATCTAGGCAGTGAACAGTTTTAGCAAGCCGAAAGCAGTCGCAATGGTTTAGATACAAACATTGTAAAACTCGTCGTAACCTAATCGCCGAACTCATCATCACTGAAAAGCATTAAGAAGTGCTCACGCATGAAATTCAAACGGCGCGCACAGGAGACGTGAGCCCGCGAACACTGCGATACCCTGGCACATAAGTGGATTGGATTGACTTACATTGTTTCCCCGCATCTCCCTCGTACCTGCGTACCTGAACAATGTGGGTTTACCGCAGGTTTTCAGCATTTCACTTGTTTATTACTGCTTCATTACTGTTCTGCAAGACGCGGCGTGGATTCGAAAGTTCTGCGAACGCGCTGCCCGCGTCGCATATCCGATGCTCGGTCAAATACTTACACGGCGAGCGCCAACGACCATCGGGCATTACGTTCCCTCTGGCTCAGTTCTTTTTCACGGCTCTTCAACGCACATTTATGCTAAGCGCTTTTCCTCATAAAGAATCACGCTCAAGTCTTATGTCAAGCGCAGACGTGAACGTACAGGCTTAGTTTACAGAAGCATAATAAAACCTTCGAAAAAGCGCCGGCTATGGCTGATGACTGCCGCTGCACGCTTCACAGCATGACTACCATTCATGCTGTAAAGGCTCCAACCAATAGAAGCCTGCAAAGCATTAGCATAAACCTCAAAAATTTGCCCATGCCTGTGGAGTTGCGAGCTCAGTATCAAGTTTCATTGCCTCTACGAACAAAATTAAATGCTGTAGTAAATGAAATTATATCAGACCATGCGATCTTGGAACAACTTCGTGAAGCTTCACAGCCCTACAAAAGTATTGCGATAAAGCCCGCGACCGAAGTAAGGCATCACGAAATCATATGAACGTATGCACAGTGCGCGTGTACTTAAGGTGAATGTAACCATTTGCGACCACTCTGCTCAAAATTCATTCTCAAAGCGTTAAATTCGATCGTACCGTGTGACATCGTTACAAATTTGTCGAACTTCACCGCACGACTAAGCGCTGTGGTAAAGCCATCGACAGAAGTAAGACAGAGTGGTATCCAACGAATGACAGCACAGTGGGTTTGCGCTTAAGGCGAATGTAATAATTTGATAAAATACATGTTTTTGCCACTGGTTAAAACACACACAAAAGCAAGACACATAGCAGACAACAGGGGCTGTGTTGCTGCCCCTGCTGTCTTTTATGTCTTACTTTTGTGTGTGTTTTAACTTGTGGCAAAAAACATGTCTGTTATCAAGCACCAGCAAGGCCAACAATCAGTTTTGTTGCAGTAATTTGCTACTGCTCCGCTCAAGATTCAGTCTCAAAGTGTGAAATTATGTCGTATCGTGCGACATCGTTACAAATTTGTCCAAGTTCACCGCACTATACAAGCGTTGCAGTAAAAGCCATGGCAGAGGTAGGGCTGCGTGAAATCGCACGAACGCAGAGGCGGTGCGCTTGCGCTTGACGTGAAGCAAAACATTTCCTGCCATTCAGCGCAAGTATGCATCTCAATGCGTCTTTTTTGGGCAGAGCAGGTGACGTCGTTACAACTCCGTAATGTTTCACAACACTACGCAAGCGTTGCCATAAATGTTGCAGCAGAAGTAAGGTTTCAGTAAATTTTATGAATACATGGGCAGCGCTCAAGCGCAGTCAGTGAATGCAAGCGTTCATTTTCTCTTAGCGTAAATGTCTGTGCTAGCTAAATGGAGCGAAGGAAGTGCTATGCAATGCGATATTAGTGATAAAATCAACATTTACACTTCACCGCAATACTTAACCATTCTAAAGCTGGTTGCGATAGCTAAAATGCAAAAAATAGTGAATCAATAAAAAATGCTCTTATTCATGAGATGAATGGAACACTCCATGCCTTTTTTCACGCAAGTCGCCGCACTGTGTAAAAAAAAAGAACTGAAAATTTCAAGGAACCCCTATTAGATATATGCAACTTTCAGATAATAACATGTATGCCAAAGACAGCATGAGCTATAAAAATCAAAGCGTAATCCTCAACTCCTTAAGGTCTGTCATCCCTTTGTTCCCGAGTATGCAAAGTACTGCGAGCTTTCTCTGCTGCAGCCTTCTTGGTGCAGCGCTCCTCTGTCACTTTTCAGAGCCATTGCGAACAAGACACAACCAGGTTTATACCCGAGCTTGACGTTAGATATCACAACCATCTGGGTGCCCCCATTGCTTGACATGACGTCAAGCAAGCTCCACGTCTGCAACTGTCCCCTGCCTCCAAGCAATTCCTTTGTACCTTTCTTGCTTATAATATAAGCAGAGTGGTTATGCACATAGTACGTAAGCGCCATTCAGCAATGATAAGTGACAGTGTACTCACGCACTGACACCCTAGCTTTTTATTGTTAAACTTTCAATATTGAATAGGTGTGCTTGAACAGAGAAATTTTCCAATTGACTCAATACCAATATTGTTACGTAGGAAGACGCAGACGAAAAGCTATGTACAAATATATTTACAAGCAAAATACGCTGCGCTTGGCCAAGAGGCAGCAGCCCGCGCTAGCTTCTAATCGTCGTCGTCGTCTTCACACTGCTGGCCTTTCGTGATCGCACATATTGTGCCGTAGCACTACCCCCGGCTGCAAAAGCGCCGTCCCGGAGCGACTAAAGATCGGACTCGGAAGCAGTGTAGTAGGCCTTGAGCCTACTGACGTGTACGACATCACTAGATGCCACAGGAGAGGACGAGGTTGAGCCCACAGGAGCAATTTCGTAAGTCACAGGCGTCACCTGACGCAGCACGCGATAGGGCCCTGTGTATCGCGAAAGAAGCTTCTCTGAAAGTCCGACGTGACGAGAGGGCGACCACAGGAGCACGAGCGCACCAAGTGAAAACTGTACGTCACGATGGCGGGCGTTGTACTGACACTGCTGAGTGGTCTGTGAGGCCGTAAGTCGAGCACGGGCAAGCTGGCGTGCACGGTCGGCGAGGGCGATGGCGTCGCGCGCATACTCGCTTGTTGAGACCGCAGCAGGAGGAAGTGCCGTGTCTAGGGGCAAGGTAGGTTCGCGACCGTACAGTAGATGAAAGGGAGAAAATCCGGTGGTGTCGTGCCGGGAAGAATTGTACGCAAATGTTACGTAAGGAAGGGCAATGTCCCAGTCGTGGTGGTCCTTGGAAACGTACTTGGCCAGCATATCGGTAAGAGTACGGTTTAGCCGCTCTGTCAGGCCGTTGGTTTGAGGATGGTATGAAGTAGTCAGTTTGTGTTGAATGGAGCAGGAACGCACAATGTCAGCGATAACTTTCGAGAGGGAGTTTCGACCACGGTCAGTAAGCAGCTGTCGCGGGGCGCCATGAAGCAAGATAATGTCACGCAAGAGAAAGTCCGCGACGTCAGTGGCGCAGCTGGTAGGGAGAGCCCGAGTGATAGCGTATCGGGTGGCGTAATCAGTCGCGACGGCTACCCATTTGTTCCCAGAGGATGACGTGGGAAAGGGACCGAGCAGGTCTAATCCAACACGAAAGAACGGTTCCACAGGGACGGTGATCGGCTGGAGATGACCGGCAGGTAGCACCTGAGGTGTCTTCCGACGCTGGCAGGGATCACAGGCAGCAACATGGCGTCGAACGGAGCGAGCGAGACCAGGCCAATAGAAGCGGCGGCGGACGCGGTCGTACGTGCGGGTTACCCCAAGATGTCCTGCAGTGGGTGCGTCATGCATCTCAAAGAGCACAGTCTGTCGTAGATGTTTTGGCACGACAAGAAGAAGATCAGGGCCATCAGGGAGGAAGCTCCTTCGGTACAGAATGCCGCCCTGGAGGACATATCGGCGAACGGATGCGTCGGTAGGTGTAGAGCGCAGACGCTCGATGAGTACTCGCAGCGATAGGTCTCGGTACTGCTCATCGGCGATGTTAGCGAAGGCAGACACAGAGAAAATGCCGTCGGCAGTACTACTGTCGGCGTCGTCAGGCTCGTCGACCGGGTAACGAGACAGGCAGTCAGCGCCCTTGTGTAGTCGGCCAGATTTGTAGGTGACAGAGAACGAATATTCTTGGAGGCGTAAGGCCCAGCGACCAAGTCTTCCTGAAGGGTCTTTCAATGAGCATAACCAACAAAGCGCGTGATGGTCTGTGACAACGGAAAAGGATCGGCCATATAAGTATGGGCGGAATTTCGCAACCGCCCAAACTAGGGCCAGACACTCACGCTCAGTGATGGAATAGTTGCCCTCCGCGGGTGAGAGGAGCCTGCTGGCGTAAGCGATAACACGGTCGTGGCCACGCTGGCGTTGTGCCAGTACTGCTCCAATTCCGTGACCGCTGGCATCAGTACGGACTTCGGTAGGCGCAGAAGGATCGAAATGGGCCAGAACGGGAGGCGATGTGAGAATGTCGATTAGATGCGAGAATGCAGAGGCCTCGTTATCGCCCCACTGGAAAGGAGCGTCTTTTTTCAAAAGGTCGGTTAGTGGTCGTGCTATGGCGGCGAAATTTCTCACGAAACGGCGGAAGTACGAACAAAGGCCGATGAAGCTGCGCACATCCTTGACACACTTCGGAACAGGGAAGTGCGTAACAGCATGGATCTTGCCTGGGTCCGGTTGCACTCCGTTCGCGTCAACGAGATGTCCAAGGACGGTAATCTGGCGACGGCCGAATCGGCACTTCGATGCGTTGAGTTGGAGACCGGCTCGCCGAAAAACGTCCAGGACTGCTGAGAGGCGCTCGAGGTGCGTAGCGAACGTTGGGGAGAATACGATAACGTCGTCCAAGTAGCACAAGCACGTGGACCATTTGAAACCGTGAAGAAGGGAGTCCATCATGCGTTCAAAAGTGGCAGGAGCGTTACATAGGCCGAACGGCATCACCTTGAATTGATAAAGACCGTCGGGTGTTACAAAGGCAGTCTTCTCGCGGTCGAGATCGTCCACGGCAATCTGCCAATAGCCGGAGCGAAGGTCAATAGAGGAGAAATAGCGAGCACCGTGGAGGCAGTCAAGGGCGTCATCAATCCGAGGTAGGGGATACACGTCCTTTTTGGTAACCCTGTTAAGGTGCCGATAATCCACGCAAAAGCGCCATGAGCCATCCTTCTTTTTTACCAGCACAACCGGTGACGCCCAAGGACTACATGACGGTTCAATAATGTTCTTGGCAAGCATTTTGCGAACTTCTGCGTGAATAACTTGACGCTCAGCTGGTGACACTCGATACGGGCGGCGATGAATAGGAGGGGCATCGCCGGTAATTATGCGATGTTTGACAGCTGTAGTTTGGGCTAAACGACGATCGTGAAAGTCAAAAATATCGTGGTAGGAAAACAGAATGCGGTAGAGTTCACGAGCGTGCTCGGAGGGCAAGTCGGGGGCAATCATTTTCCGTAAGTCAGCGATGGCACAATGTGTCGACTGCGATGGTAGAGGAGCATCGGTTGAATTGTCGTCTATTGAAATCGATGCTACAGAGTGATCCTCGAATGAGCAAAGTTGGGCCAGAGACATCCCGCGTGGCAGCACTTGTGTAGGCAAGGCAAAATTGACCACGGGCAGGCAGACGCTATTCGCCGTAATAGATAAAACTGTATGGGGTACTGTGAGCCCGTGTGTAAGGAGGACGTCTTGCATAGGAGCCGCGATGTAGTGACCGTCGGGGTCTGGTGGGGATGACACTAGGTCAACGTAGGTCAGTGCCGAAGGTGGCAAGCGAACGAAGTCGGCGGAACTGAGGCGACTGGGGTGTGGTTCAGCAGGATCCAGAACAGGCAGCTCAAGGCGGAGAGTACTGCCGGAACAATCGATGAGAGCAGAATGTGCGGAGAGGAAGTCTAAGCCGAGGATGATGTCGTGAGGACAGTGGGCGATGACTGTGAATAGCACGATTGTTGAGCGATCTGCGAAGGAGACGCGGGCGGTACACATACCAATTACGGGGGCTGTTCCGCCATCGGCGACACGGACAACAGGCGTTGTGGCGGGCGTGATAATTTTCTTGAGCCGGTTACGAAGGTCAGCGCTCATTACGGACAAATGCGCCCCAGTGTCTATGAGAGCAGACACAGAAACACCGTCGACTTGCACGTCAAGAAGGTTCAGATGAGTGGGCAAAGTTAGTAGAGGATTTGGCGGCGTAGGGAGCAATGCAGCGTCACCTCGAGGCGCTGCATCGTCTAGTTTTCCGGCTGGGAGCGGCGTCCGAAGGGAGTCGGCGAATAGGAGCGACGGGGCTGGGGAGAGCGAGATTGTCGTCGTGGGGGTGAAGGCGAACGAGAATAGGGGCGGTTCGTTGCAGGAGAATCAGTGGCGGCGTTATCGGAGCGTGCGGCATAGGGACGAGAAGGGCCACCTGAGGGGCGAGAGTAGGCAGTATAAGTAGACCGGATCGGGGAACTCCAGCGACTACGACAGTGCCGAGAAATGTGCCTGATTCGATGGCAGTGGAAACAAATAGGCTTGTCGTCAGCAGTGCGCCATTCAGATGGGTTGCGGAAACGTGGTGGGTAAGAAGATGCGGGACGGGGCGAAATCGAAGAAGCCGGGCGGGTATCAGGGCGATGAGCCGAGCAGATGGTGTGAAGACCCATGTTTTCAAACTCCTGGCGGACAACTGCCTGGATCAGTGAGACCGTGACTGAAGATGTGTTGGTGGGACTGGAGTCGAAGGCAGCCGGATAGGCGGCCTCGATCTCACGCCGGACGATCCTGGTAACATCAGCAGTGTTGTGGGGACGAGGAGCGTCGGCACAGGAAGATGTCGCTGGGGTGTTGGGCAGACGGGCAAACTGCTGGTCAATACGTCGGCTTTTGGCGAGTTCCAGGCGGCGGCACTCTTTTATAACAGCATCCACCGTGGCTACGTTATTGCAAACGAGCAAGTTGAAGGCGTCATCGGCAATGCCTTTGAGGATGTGGGAAACTTTGTCTGACTCAGTCATGTGGGTGTCAACTTTGCGGCACAGAGCCAAGACGTCCTGAATGTACGTGACATAGGGCTCTGTGGACGTCTGCACACGGCCGGAAAGCGCCTTCTGCGCGGCAAGTTGTTGACCGTAGGGGTTGCCGAAGAAGTCTCGAAGCTGTGTCTTAAGTGAATCCCAACTGGTGAGCTCATCTTCGTGCGTGCGATACCAAACTCGAGGTGTGCCACCGAGGTAAAAGACTACGTTGGCGAGCATAATAGTAGGGTCCCACCGGTTATTGCGGCTGACGTGTTCATACAGGCTGATCCAGTCCTCGACGTCTTCCCCATCTTGGCCCGAGAATATGCCAGGATCACGGGGAGCGGGGAGAGTGATGGAGGTCGTCGAAGTGGCAGCAGGGGTCGGAGCCGGCGGAGTCGGGTTGTCGTCGCCAGGAGCCATGAATGAAGGCTCGACGTGCCGTCCACTGCGAAGCTCCGTGACGAGGTACAGGGAACGTCCACCTCCACCAGATATGTTACGTAGGAAGACGCAGACGAAAAGCTATGTACAAATATATTTACAAGCAAAATACGCTGCGCTTGGCCAAGAGGCAACAGCCCGCGCTAGCTTCTAATCGTCGTCGTCGTCTTCACACTGCTGGCCTTTCGTGATCGCACATATTGTGCCGTAGCAATAATAAAGAAAAAGCAGCTTTGCATATCACACCGAATGTTGAATATTCCCAATTTCTAAAATATTGAAATGAAAAAGTCAGTGGAGTCTGTTTGGCAACAAAAGGCTTGTTGGTATTATATGATGTGTCTAATACCATTAACAACTAGATGTCAGGTCAACTAAGAAGCTTGGTAATGAGAAAAAAAAAAGAAAAGTACTATCATATCTGGTGAACGATGACAATGACGTTAATAAAAAAAATGAACAGCATGTCGCAGACACATGTGCGAGTAGTAGAAAATGGTAGAGTATTGAGCCCATTGAAGGACCTAAGGGCTATACTGCAGTGCGGCATATGATTTTGAAGGAATCCAAACACATTGTGAGTTACCAAACAATAAATTGGTTTGTCTAATAATACACAGCGAATACAAAGCCCGCCTAAGGCAGGACATGGTTACTCGACTGTAGCATGTAAATGACATCCTCCATATCTTTGTTCAGAAACTGGATCATCTATGCAACGAATCCAGTTCTCCTGCACCAGAATCATTCAACAATTCTCCATTTATATCAGTCTTTCTCTTCCTAGATTGCAAAAACTGTTGTTTTCTCCTATAGTATTTGAACAAAACAAATGTACTATTCGACAACTTCAAATAGCGAACTCTTGAATCGAATACATATTCAATACCAAATACTATTTCGAAAATACATATTCAAAAATTTTAATATTCGCACATTTCTGAAATAAAATCATAAGATTGACTGGTAATCGCAATATATATGGCAAATTTTCTAAAAACAAATGTGGGTTAGCACCCGCATGCATCTCATTTCATAGCTAGTCAATCGTCACTTAATTTCTTTGTGTTGCTGCTGTACACTCTGTCTTCTATACATTGCCACATTTGCACTGACAATACTTGCTACTGGACAGGACAATTTGATGTGCAGCATGACCTATGATATCCTATATATTAACAAGGAAAAGATGCGGCTAGAAATTAGAAGTTATCATACATAATATGAAAAGCAGGTATCTGATAATCTATAACGGTACCACAATGGGTGCCAAGCAAATGAGGGCAGTAACTTGCAGCGGAAGATTAGGAGGTGTAATTTCACATAGCCTAATTCACTGGCATGAAGTGGCGTTAGCTAATGCAATGCAGAGATATGATTGAAGCTTGCAGTCCTGCAGCAGACATAAATTGGTTAATGATCATCACTTCGGAGCAGACCAGGCAGCCGTAGGGTTGCGCAGTGACTCACCCGCTGTTCATTTCTACTCAGTTCCTACCGGCAGAATCTTCAAGATTTCAATATCGACGCGGACGACCGGACGGCCGGATGAAGTGCTTATCCTGCCGAAGATACTGCAGCGCTTCACACGTGCAACTACGAGCACCTCGGATTTGCCACTGCAACGCCTTCACTGCTCTGTTCGTGAAACATGACGGCAGGCGGCCTGGCATCTATATAACCTCGGGGAAGCCTGAGCGAGGGGGGGGGGGGGAGGGACCATCACTTCGGAGCAGACCAGGCCGCCGCGCGGTTGCGCAGTGACTCACCCACTGTTCATTTCTGCGCAGGTATGTTGGTTTTTGAGCCACATGTTGTAGCTCCTGATCTGCTCCAAGTGTTTCTGATTTTCTGTCTATTTTGTGTGTTTAGTGCATACTTTTTTTTGTAAAATGGGTGACAAGACACCTTCCACGATAAAAGAGTTGGCAAAAGGATTTTCTGATTTTGAGGCTCGACTCAATGGCAAGGAGGAGAGGCTGAAAGAGGCGTTGACAGACGTGATCGAGAGAGAACTGGAGAGTGTGAAAAAGTCGATGAAATTCATGAATGAAAAGTTTGAAGAATTCAAGACAGAGATGGTAAAGCTCAAAAGAGACCTTGTTTCCGTAAAAGATGACACCCACCGCCTTAAACAGAAAAACAACCGCCTTGTAAAGGAATTCAAAGAACTGAGGAGCTAGATGGTTGACCTCCAGCTGTACAGTCGGAAGACAAATTTGGAAATAAAGGGCCTTCCTTAAGCACAGGACGAGAACCTGTTTGGCATAATGGAGACATTTTGCTCTTAACTGAAAACTTATGTTAAAGAAGCAGACATAGATGTTATACACCACGGTCCGAAACCGTGTCCTGCTAGCATCCAAGAAGTGCCAGCTAAGCACATCCGTGCTCTGATTTCAGCTGAACGATCCTATCTTTATCAATGAACACCTCTGTATGGCGAAGAAACTAGTTTTAGGAAAGGCTCTGGCAGCAAAATGAGAAAAAGACTGGAAATGTACTTGGGTGTTCGATGGCAACATACTAATGCGGAAAGCAGAAAGAACAAAAGTACTTCATGTGGTATGCGCAGAGGACCGGAGCAGAGTTGTTTAATCTGATCGCGTATACCTCTCCCGAAATAGAACAAACCGGGCTTGCGTTTGGTGACTTATCTATTCTGCATTGCAACGTCAGAAGTATCCTTAAAAATTCCGATAATCTCCTGGCGTACCTGTCACAGTTTTCTTTCCGAGATGACATCATTGCCGTCTCAGAAACATGGTTCAAGGAAGGGGAATCTGTTTCTATACTAGGCTACAAAATGCTATTGCTGCCTAGTAGCAGCTCCACACGTGGCGGTGGCGTAGCCTTTTTCGTCAAAGCTGAACTTGGCTATTGCGCTTCTGAAGTTAAGAAACACAGCAGTGAAGCAACAGAAGCCCTTTTCCCAAAGCTTCAGTGTGGCCTGATAA
Organism: Dermacentor albipictus; assembly: GCF_038994185.2. Classification (NCBI taxonomy): domain Eukaryota; kingdom Metazoa; phylum Arthropoda; class Arachnida; order Ixodida; family Ixodidae; genus Dermacentor; species Dermacentor albipictus. Next base: position 106,649,396 of record NC_091829.1, read on the forward strand.
TTGGCGTGATTCACCGTCCGTCGAATTCTAAAGTGCAAAAGTTCATTGCGTAAGTGGAAACCATTTTCATGTCATATGCGACAACAAACAATCCCACTGTGGTCTGCGGTGACTTTAGCCGACGACTGCAGTGACTGTCTTTCTCCTTCAGTCATACAATTAAAAAATGTGATTATCTCCCCAACACGAATAACCAGTCAATCCAAATCTCTCATTGAATACGTGTTGTGCAATCTTGATATGAATTTGCGAGCCAGTGTCTGCGATGTCATTGTCGCCGATCATTGCCCCACGTTTATGTTCCTACCAGGAGCCTGAATGATAACGCCTCGTCAAAGTCACCCAAAGCGATCTTCATCTAATGATTATGCGAGAGGGCGAACATTACTTGAGTGTGATAACTTCGAAAATCTGGTTAGTTACAATGTAGATATTGAATTTGAAAATTTTGTTTCTTATAATGAAAATGTAATTGCCCAATCTACACGCAAATATCGCAAACATAATTATGAAGAACTGATGTGCCCCTGGATAACCCGAGACGCACTTGCTCTTGTGAAGAGTACGGATTCATAGTACAACAGATGGAAGAAAAATAAACGAAATGAGTATTACCGCAACCGGTTTAAGTATTACAGGAATAAGTTAGAAGCAATGATTAGAAAATCAAGAGAACTGTATTATATGAAACTGGCTACAGAAAACAAAGGTGACACGAAACAACTTTGGAAGATAGAAACGTAATTGGAATAGATCGACAAAATGTCGCACGGAATAGTATCTCTCCGCATGTGGCTAATGGTTATATCGATTGCTTCATTAATGCTGGTTCTAGCCTTACTAGTCAATTTTCATTGCAGCTATGTACTTCACCTGTACCCAAAACTGCATGAAATAACTTCTATTTTAATGAAATTTCCATGGAATGTTTAGGTTCTATTGTCAATAGGATGGGGAAGTAAATAAAGCAGCAGGTCTTGATGACACCCTGCAGCCGGTAATAAAAGAAAACATTGATATTGTTACGTGTAGCTGGAGCCCAATACTATATACAATTTATTTACAGGGAAGCTAACGGAAGGCCAAAATGGCGGCACTATATCAAGAGGGCCCACGTCGTCTTCTTCTCCCTCAGTGCAGCCTCACTGTGGCGGCTGTTCCGTAGCATCACCCCCGGTGGTAGAAGCACCGTCCCGGTGCTTAGTCTACACATCCGCGGTGAGAGGTGTCTGGTATGGCTTTAGTCTCGCCACGTGAACGATGTCACTTACAGCCGACGATGACGCTGACAGGTCGGCGGGGATTACTTCATATGTGACATCGGTCACTTGTCGCACCACACGGTATGGGCCAATGTAGCACGACAGCAGCTTTTCGGAAAGGCCAAAATGGCCACGCTATATCAAGAGGGCCCACGTCGTCTTCTTCTTCCTCAATGGAGCCTCACTGTGGCGGCTGTTCCGTAGCAATATCAAGGGTCCTTACCTATGCCACCTGTACAATCATTCCACTGAAAATAGCTGTTACCCAGTGTTGCAACTGGGTCGCAAGCCCCAAGGGTAGCATTGGCCTGGCGGCCTGGGGCACAACTCGAAGCATCCGAAGGTCCTGGCAAAACATGAGTCGATTGCTAACAGAACAACTTGTTTATTCTAGCATCGCAAAAGAGCGGCCGGTCAGGTCGACCGAAGTGGAGAGACGGGAGAGCACGCTACTCGGCGGAAGAATTCGGAGCCTCTCTCTTGGCGTCCGGGGGCAGCTGCTTTTATACTCTCCGAGTCGAGGGCAAGATGGAACGTCTCGCGATGAGGCCACGTGACGGCGGGGCACGGACACGCTGAGAGACACGTTGAGACGAGTAGGTGACGGATCCGCCGGGCCGGCGCCGGTCAGACGTCCTCGCTTCACAGTTGGGGGAGCTCCTCTCCCCGGCTGCCGCGCTTTGACAAGCGTGGGCACCAACATGCATACACACACACACACACACACGCACACTTGAAGACACGTGGCATTGAAACATGCCTGGACGCGCTTGGCGGGGAGGCGTTGCGGCGGCGCTGAACGGGCCAAAATGTCCGCTGCTTTGAACGAAGCACCGGGGTCCGTTGCATCCGCGCCGGCTATACCGCGCGTCGTAGGCGAAACGTAACAGACCGCCCCGCCGGGGGAAGGAGATTCCGATGGTCAGGGGACTGCATCCGCTGTCCGGAGGGATGTCGCTCGATGATGCTCACAACCGAAGTCGGTCGTCCCTCGGCGTTTCTTGAGCGCAGCGCACAGAGAAGGCCTCGTTCTCACGTTCAGGTTCACACAGCACACTGCAAAGTGACTTCGGGACAGTTGCCATTTTTCTCTCGTCCCCAGCAAGCGTTAGAACTACGCCGAAACTCAACCGCTCAGTAAGCAAGCACGAAACAACCCTCACAAAGCCATGCCAGGCTTTTTCCCTATTTATACTACTGCCTAGTTCCTTACAGTAGTCTAGCAGCACCCAGAACACGAGAACAAATTGGAAAATTGCACTAGAACGCACGTAATCACTTTGGAACACTAAACAAAAGCAATATGTTAAAGATCCTGCCTCAGGAAGAAAAAACATCAATAACAATTTTGAGACTGATTCCTACGTTAGGGGCCTCGACTTAAGCCATCGGCATTACCGTTGAGACTCCCTTTTTTGTAACGCACCTCAAAGGAATATTGTTGCAAAGCGAGGCTCCAGTGCAGGAGGCGGCCATTTGTGGAAGAGATGGTCTGCAGCCAGTGGAGAGGGCAGTGATCCGTCTCGACGCATGCGAAGCGGACATCGCAGCGAGCGACTGTACACTAGCTCAGCTGGCGAAAACCCCGTAGCCGTATGCGGCGCGCTCCTTAATGCAAACATCACCCCAGGCAGACACAGCTCCCAGTCAGTTTGTTGTTCAAAACACAATGCTCTCAACACGCGCTTTATGACGGAGTGGATCTTCTCAACGGAATTCGACTGTGGGTGGTACACTGAGCTGTGTAACAGCTTTACCCCACACCTTTTGAGAAAAGTGGTCGTCAAAGCGCTACTAAACACTGTGCCAACTCGCGCAAATATGGACAGTAGTGCATAGACTATCTCAACTGAGCTGAGTTCTTTAAGCGGCACTGCTTCAGGGAACTTTGTCGCTGGGCAGATCACACTCAAAATGTGTCTGTACCCCGTGGTTGTTACCGGCAGAGGTCCCATTGTATCAATAACGAGCCGTCTAAAAGGCTCCGTAATGACAGGCACAAACTTCAACGGTGCCCTCGATTTGTCCCCTGGTTTGCCCACCCGCTGACAGGTGTCACATGTCCTCACAAAGTGGTCTGCGTCCCGAAAACACCCTGGCCAATAGTACTCTTGCAAGAGACGGTCCTTAGTTTTCTTAACTCCTAGGTGTCCGGACCACGAACCCCCATGCGACAAGCGCAACAGATCCTGACGGTAGCACTGAGGCACGATCAGCTGATCGAACTCCACTCCCCTGTGGTCTAGATACTTCCGGTACAGGACCCCACTCCTTTCCACAAAACGAGCATTTTTCTTGGCGATACCTTCCTTGACATTGCAGCGTATGTTTTCTAGGCTGCCATCCTTTTTTTTGCTCGGCTATCACAGCCGACCGGCTGACTTTAAGCAACCTATTAAGTCCGTCTGACGTAGGCGCGATCAGCAAATCTGCAGATAGCTCTTCTAACTTTCTCGTGTCGGGCATTTCCTCTCCATTATCTGGTGCCTTCAACGCTACAGGCTCAATTTTATTCAGTTTGGACGTGCTCTGAATATCACCTTGCTGCGCCTCTGACCATCTCTCATTGTTCGACAACGTCGGCCCCGCAACTACCGCCTTTGCAGCGAGCTCCCGAACTTTGGAACTGGTTAAGGCCTGAACGCTAGCCTCACCAAACAAAAGCCCCTTCCCGCGCAGGAGGTGATCGGACCTGTTCGAAAATAGGTACGGGTACTGGGGGGGGGGGGCAGCATAGCTGACACTGCGGCCTCCGTCTCAAGTGCTCCGAAAGGTCCTTCAATAAGCACTTTTGCTATGGGCAGACACACGCTATGAGCTTCCACGGCTTGCTTGATCCATGCGCACTCGCCCGTGAACATATCGGGTTCTACGTAAGAGAGGTGAACTACATCCATTGTAGCTGCGGAATCACGAAGCACTCGGCACTCTTTCCCGTTCACGAGGAGGCCTCGCATGTAAGGCTCGAGAAGCTTCATGTTCTCGTCAGTGCTGCATAATGACAAAAACACGACTTTTGTTTTTGTTTCCGGACACTGCGCCGAAAAGTGACCCGGCTTCTGGCACGTATAAAACACGCGCGCTTGCCTCATCTCGAACCGTTTTCTGCGTTCGGCTTCGGCTGCCGCCGTCTCCTTAGGTTCGGTTGGACTGCTTTCACTCGCATCCGCACTACGTGTGTTCCCCCTTGCTCTCATGGGTGTGAACTTCGGCCGCTCAAACTTGGAGCCAAATTCACCCTTTTGACCGTCCTTAGCTCCGCGAGCCCGACGCGTCACAAACTCCTCGGCTAGCTCAGCGGCTTTAGCCACCGTACTAACGTCTGGCCTATCCAAGACCCAGTACCGCACGTTCTCAGGTAACCGACTATAAAACTGTTCCAGCCCGAAACACTGCAGAACTTTCTCGTGGTCACCAAACGCTTTCTCTTCTTTGAGCCACTCCTGCATGTTTGACATTAGCCTGTAGGCAAACTCTGTATATTACTCACTTCTGCCTTTCTCATTTTCCCGAAACTTCCGACGGAACGCCTCCGCTGACAGCCTGTACTTTTTAGCAGACTCGATTTCACTTTGTCGAAATCCTCTGCCTCCTCTCTCTTCAAGCGACGACTACGTCGGCCGCCTCACAGGGTCACAAAGTGAGCAAGCGCTGTGGCCACGTTTCCCGAGAGAACCCCTGCTTCTCGCATGTTCGCTCAAAGTTAATCAGGAACAAACCAATGTCCTCTCCAAGCTTAAACGGCCGCATCAGGTCAGTCATATTGAACAATACTCGTTCTCCTGCACCGTGTGCCTGACTTCCATTACTAGCGCGTTCCATCTCTATCTCGAGACGCTTCATTTCCAAAGCGTGTTGACGGTCGCGCTCTTCTTTTTCTTTCTCTTTTTGTTCTTTATGTTCGCGCTCCTGTCTTTTTGCCGTCTCTCTCTCCTCAATGGTCTCAAGGCATTCCGACAGCTCGTCATCCTCAGCTTCTAACTCAAGAATAGCCCTTAGCAGTTCTGGTTTTCTGAGTTTGTCTGAGACATCCAGACCCAACTCTCTTGCAAGCTCCAGCAATTTCAGTTTGCGCAACGACTTCAAATCCATGGCTGCTCTGAATGCTGCTTTCTCTACTGCCTACTATTGTCTTGTCGCAAACTAACCCGGCAGCAACGACAACCACAATTCCCAGCTCTGTTTCTGACACTAACAAAAGCCTGGCAAAACTCAGAAGAAGAAAGTTCCGCACTCAGCAAACCTCGCAGCCAAGAATTCAGCGCAGTCGTTCCGCTGCAGGCAACCAGTCATCACACAGGGCTCGTTGCACAGCTCCCGGATGGTCATTGTGCTGCTCAGCATACAGTCAACCGCATATCTTCGCTGCTGGCCTCCGTTGTCGCGATCCTACCGCTGCCAGCAGTTGTTGCAACTAGGTCGCAAGCCCCAAGGGTAGCGTTGGCCTGGCGGCCTGGGGCACAACTGGAAACATCCGAAGGTCCTGGCAAAGCATGAGTCGACTGCTAACAGAACAACTTCTTTATTCTAGCATCGCAAAAGAGCGGCTGGTCAAGTCGACCGAAGTGGAGAGACGGGAGAGTACGCTACTCGACGGAAGAATTCGGAGCTTCTGTCTTGGCGTCCGGGGGCAGCTGCTTTTATACTCTCCGAGTCGAGGGCAAGAAGGAACGTCTCGCGATGAGGCCACGAGACGGCGGGGCACGGACACGCTGAGAGACACGTTGAGACGAGTAGGTGATGTATCCGCCGGGCCGGCGCCGGTCAGACCTCCTCGCTTCACAGTTGAGGGAGCTCTTCTCTCCGGCTGCCGCGCTTTGACAAGCGTGGGCACCAACATGCACACACACACACACGCACACTTGAAGACACGTGGCATTGAAACATGCCTGGACGCGCTTGGCGGGGAGGCGTTGTGGCGGCGCTGAACTGGCCAAAATGTCCGCCGCTTTGAACGAAGCCTCGGCGTCCGTTGCATCCGCGCCGGCTATACCGCGCGTCGTAGGCGAAACGTAACACCAGATATACTCAAAATTGCAAAAGTGGTTCCCATATATAAAAATGGAGATCTAAACCAACCAAGTAGTTACAGGCCAATATCACTACTTAGCGTCCTCAACACTCTTCGAAGGCCCGCCTTGGTTGCTCAGTGGCTATGGTGCTGGGCTGCTGAGCACGAGGTCGCGGGATTGAATCCCAGCCACGGCGGCCGCATTTCGATGGGGGCGCAATGCGAAAGCACCCGTGTACTTAGATTTCGGTGCACGTTAAAGAACCCCAGGTGGTTCCTCCATTGTGGCGTGGCTCATATTGAGAAAGTGGTTTTAGCAGGTAAAACCTCATAATTTAATTTTTTTACTCTGTTCGAAAAGCTATTTGCACAACGGGTCGAAAAATTTATTAAAGTGAATAATATTATTACAATTCAGCAGCACGGTTCTGTAGAAGATAGATCTACTTCTACGGCTGCGTTAACATTATCCAATGCTCCTAATTCTGCTATACATCAATATAACAGAGCTGTAGATATTTCCTTGAATATTAAAAAAATGGCTGTGGCTTAAGGTTAAGCCCAGGATGCGAAGCATACTAGCCTTTATTTTAGTTGTTGAACCACTGTTTAGCTTGGTGAACTGCTGTTGCTTGGCTATATTTGGTTCGGCTAGATGAAGAAACAACTCATGCGTTACTCTGCTTCGCCTTGGACGCCCCGCATTGGACGCGGTGAGCGTCGAGCAACGCAGCGTTCGGCGCGGCAACGAAATGTGCGCCTGAGCAAGCGACGCACGCCTGAGCCTTAGAAACAGCTCGTTTCTAAGGCAACATCGCATTCACTAGAGGCGCTTTTGTACCGCTTTGAAGCATCGTACTCGTGGCTCAGTGGTAGCGTCTCCGTCTCACACTCCGGAGACCCTGGTTCGATTCCCACCCAGCCCATCTTGCAAGAGTTGAGCCAAAGCCACTTCTCCTCTGTCGTGACGTCACGGTGTCACGTGGTTTCAAGGCGACACCGCCGCGCCTGAGGAGCTGGGTTGAGCTCTCGTAATATGCTTCGCATAAAAGACATTCGACATGGTTTATTATCCCATCTTGCTGCAGAAATTGGAAAGCTATGACTTTACAGAGAGTTCACTTAAATTACTTGGTTGGTATTTATCCTCCCGAAAGCAAAGGGTATATAGTAAGGATTTCATATCACATGTTAAATAACTTGCGGTGCACCACAGGGTTGTGTTATGTGTCCCATACTGTTTTCACATTACATAAAGGACCTCCCACAGGCTCTTACCTCTTCACAATTATTAATGTAGGCAGATGACGCCGTTCTTATTGTTACTGCAGAATCTCTTCTGTAATTCAATCCTCAATAATAAGTGAACTGAAGACGTGTCTGCGTAGTTTTTTTGAAAATTGCTTAACACTTAATGTAGACAGTACTAAGTACGTCATTTTTCACTCTATGTACAAGACCACAAACATTTTAATTACACTTACTATCGGTAGCTCGTTAATACACCCAATTTCGCATTTCAAATACGTTGGAGTTATTTTTGATAGTCATTTACACTGGAGGTACAAATTAACAACGTATGCAAAAAATTGGCTTTTGGATGCCATGCGCTCTTTAGGGCGAGATATCATTTTGCGTACAACGTAGGACGCTCCCTATACTATGCTTTCTGTCAGTCACACATGAATTACTGTTGTGAATTTTGAATGCGAACGTATAAAATCTACGTATCACCTTCACTTCGTCTGCATAAACGAGCATAGTATGCAACAACTACTAATTCGGTTCATTCCGGGAGCAACGTTCTTCATGTTAATCAGGCACTAATATTTTGGTCCTTGCGTAACTTTATAACGTCGCTCTTTTGATCAACACTATCATAAACACTAGTTCTCCCCTTCCGCTCAGCCTCTTCGTTTTACCTTCTCGCAGTACAAGGTAATCATCAAACTGCAATTGTATTCTGCCCAAATGTAACCATGTATATAGTAAACGCCCGGTCGGGTTCAGTGGTGTCAAAATATGGAACGAACTATCGACAGAGGTTAAAGCAGCGATACATTTTAAAATGACCGCCATACTGCATGACAAGTGTAATGAAACTCTAACTCTTATGCGAATATTCTTCTTGTGTCATATTTTTCTCTTAGATTTGTTGCGGGTATTTCGTAAATATGTTCTAGTACAGTTGTATAGTATAGTGCTGTATACATTTCATTTGTTCTTCAGCCCTTCCCGCTCTGCGGATGAATCGCTTGTAATTTTTGTATTGGACCGGCCACTAGCCTTGGCAAACAGTGTTTTGAACGTAACGAATGTTTTATTGAAGAAAGGTTCATATAAAAAAAGATGCAAATGTTTCAAGTCGGTGGATATGCAGGAATCGTTTGTGAACAGCACACGAACTCACGAGCAGGTGGCATCGCCATATATGCTGAAGAGAAAACGTATGCACAACCATGTACCCTCGACTCGCAAGAGGACAGGGCAGCGGACTTCTGCGATGTGTGTGCCCTATAAACCAAAGAGGACTTTTTAACATACAGTGCGTGTGTATATATATATATATATATATATATATTTTATTATTTATTATTTATTTACAGATACTGCCAGGCCTTACACAGGGCTATAGCAGGAGAGGAATATGTACAATTATAAATCACATATTTTGGACATGGAAAATCGCACATTGAAACACAGAAAAGGGACAATAAATTAAAATTAATAACACCAAGAGGTAACAGCGTAAGCCGCTGAAGATAACAAGGACACAAAGTTAAGTACATTATTTACAAACTAGGATATTTCCAATGTGTTTGGTGAAGAAATTAATGGATAAGGATGAAACGGCTTCTTCCGACAGGGAGTTCCATTCTTTGATAGCTCTTGGGAAAAAACTGTATTTGAAACAATCGGTATGTATAACAGGGGGACGAATAAACATTGAATGACGATGTCTAGTGGTTTCACCAGAAAGAATTTCAAAAAAGTCTGTATGCCTTATATGAACATGATGATGAATGATTAGGTAAATATATTTAAGTCTTTCATATTTAGATCTTGCCTGTAAAGTCGGTAGGTTTGCCTGTACACAAAGTTGAGAAGGGGAGTCCGTCCGCCGATATTTATTGAATATAAATCTGACTGCCAGACGCTGTATTCGTTCGATTTTTGATATATTTATAGCAGTGTAAGGGTCCCAGACTACCTTGGCATATTCAATTATAGGTCTAATTAATGTTTTATAGGCTAGAAGTTTTGTTTCTACATTTGCGAATGGCAAATTGCGCCTCAGACACCAGAGTGACTTGTTGGCCTTGGCGCACACATAATCTATATGGTGGTTCCAGCGAAGATCACTAGTAAAAATCATGCCAAGATACTTATGCTGATCAACTCTATTCAGGTCATGATTATTAATAAAGTAAGAGTAGTTTAAGAAATTTAGCTTTCTAGAGACTGTCATAACTACAGTTTTTAACGGATTTAGCACCATTTGCCATTCATCACACCATTTCATTATTTTCTGTAAGTTTGCTTGTAATTTAGCCTGGTCTCCTACCGCATCTATTTTATTGTATATAATGCAGTCGTCTGCAAAGAGCCTGATGGAAACGTCTATTTCATTCGGGAGGTCATTTATAAATAGGAGGAATAAAAGGGGGCCCAAAACACTGCCTTGGGGAACTCCAGACTTAACGCATGAAATCTGAGACTTTGTACCATTAATTTCAACGTATTGCTCACGAGAAAGAAAATAGGATGAAAACCATTGAGTAATAGCAGCATTTTTGAACATAACATCAATTTTTCTTAGTATTTTATGGTGAGACACTTTATCAAATGCCTTAGCAAAGTCCATGAAGATCAGATCCGTCTGTCCCCGAGAGTTAATATTTTCTGAAAGATCATGGGCTAATTCGATGAGCTGAGATGTTGTGGATAGGCCTTGACGAAAGCCATGTTGGTGGATAGATAACAAATTATGTTCATTAATATAAGTTAACAGATGTTTCGAGACGATATGTTCAAGCATCTTTGAACAGGTACTAGTGATTGATATAGGGCGATAATTTGCTAAATTATCAGCACTGCCGCTTTTGAGGACAGGAATCACTTTAGCTTGCTTCCATACCTTTGGTAAAAACCGCTATGAAGTGAAGACCGAAAAATTAACGCAAGATATTTAGAATTCCATTCGGCATAGCGATAAAGAAACTCGTTAGGGATGCCATCGGGTCCAGGGTTTTTCTTTATGTTCAAACGAAGCAAAAGGTTTAGCACACCTTGTTCAGAAATTTCAACGTCAGCAATAGGCGGCCTGTCAGATGGAGTTTCAATACTCGGCATAATCCCGTTGTCTTCAGTGAACACAGATGCAAAACAATCATTGAAACTCTCGGAAGAAGGATGCTCATTAGATTGTGTCGTTGAGCGAACATTCGATGATGGATTAATATATCTCCAAAATTTACCCGGTGCTTCTTTTAGAAATTTTGGGATTGTGATGCCAAAGAACCTTTTTTTGGATTCTTTCACAAGTATCTTAAGTTTCCTTCCAAGACATTGAATGGTGGAACGAGTCTGAGAGCTAGGATTCTTTTTACAATGCTTTCGTTTACGTTTTATTAGCCTCTTTAAGTGTATTATTTCTCTAGTTATCCAAGGGCTTCTATTGCCAGTTTTCTTTAAACGCTTAGGTATATACAGTTTTATAGACGACATGACCAAATTAGCAAAGTACTCCCAGAGACAATCAGGACCCTGGTTACGCATATAAAGTTCAGAGAATCTCTCATAAGAGTCCTTTAGTAATTCTAGAACCCCAACATCATCAGCTCTAGCAAAGTTTAACACGACACTTTTGCGGGAATGGTTTACAGTATTGGCAGAAAGGCTCAAAGACAGTACTACAAGTTTATGGTCAGAGATGCCATCACTGGTCTCACAGTCTATTAGTAAAGGCAACAGGTGAATAGACACGAAAACAAGATCAAGGATAGACGAAGAACGAGCACTGATTCTAGTATAGTCGGTATTTACATATATATATATATATATGTAAATATATACGTGTACCTACATGGTCGTAGTACTCCTGTGATCACCATTGGAGGCTTCAGTGCGGGCATTTAAAAAACCAGACACGATACAGTCTGCGATATAGTTTGTGCAAGAAACGTTTGGTTTGACGTGGCACACCAATCCAAAGCGCCCAACCACGCAACAACAGTCATGTATAGGTTTAATTTAACTTTGGCCAAGATTTCGCGCCTAAGTTCGTAACCTAACCAATCCGTGAGTCTCACCGTAATCACAAAGCTATCGTGGCTGCCATTACCAAATGAGGAAAATAAATACATGTCCCCTTGTCTAACCCTGTGTGGTGTGCTACAGCTTAGCTGGTCATCCACCTTCACATAGTCGATTGGCTCTTAAATGTTTTCCTTTATGTGCTGACTTCGCTCCCAGAAGGACATAATGCTATAAGGGCAGTAACAGTCGTTCTTGTCAGTGTGGATATAAATATGGGTTTAAATCAACTATACATCCACGCCGTGGTTTCTTAGTGGCTATGGGGTTGGGGCTGCTAAGGATGAAGTCACGGGATTAAATCCTAGCCCCTGGGGCTGCATTTTGATGGGGGCCGAATGCATAAACACCTGTGTGCTTAGATTTTGATGCACGTTAAAGAACCCCAGGTTATCGAAAATATGCCATAGTCTCCCACTAAGGCGTGCCTCATAATCAGTCGTGGTTTTGCATGTAAAAACCCAAACGTTTTAAAATCTATATTCCATTTGTCTCTGAAGGTAGGTGCAAGGATGGAAATGCTCCCACCTTCACACACGCCTTTACACACAAACATCACATACAGCGCTCTCTCACTCTCTTTCTTTCTCTCTCTCACACACACATATAAAGACGCACAGATCACACGTTCGCCCCTATACACATTTACACACGCCGATGAATATAAGCACGCACAAAAATGTATGCACGCATACACAATGAAACGCGCGCATACAGGAACGCCCGCATGCTCGCAATCGCATATATGCATTCTTGCGCACGCTGCTTGAAATATGTAGGCACAACAACGCGCGTGCACACAAACTCAAGTACACACGCACGCGCTTTCAAGATGTGCACACACGTATACACTTCGTCTACCTCCCTGCTGCCTTCCAGAACCCTGTGCGTGCAAACAGAGCGAATGACACTCCCTCCGTAATTGCCGTTCCGCGTCATCTGTAATTAATCGCTCTATTGAATAAATTTGGCACTTCTTGAAGTAAATGCGGCTATTTTTTACCTACACTGGCTGCACAAATGTAGTTTATGCAGGAAGTCGCAATTTTTGCGCTTAGTGTAGAGAGACATAGCTCCACCTACCCGCACGAAACCATTTTTATAGCTGTATGGTATCATGAAAACTACACTTTCTATACTGCGGTTTCGATGAGTGTAGGCAGCAGACGTGAAACAAACAGACTGGCATCGCAAACGCGTGGCGCCGTTTCGTCTGATACTGTCGGCGCGGATATAGCCACGATAGTGAACATTCGCTGTAAAAATGGTAGCGAAGTGCTTTCGCGAGCATGTGTCACAGAGAAAGGTGAGCTAATCTTCCAATGAAGACCAAAGCGGCCACTGTTGGCATACTCAGCCCGGCATATGAGCGCCCAACATCACCGGCCTCATTTGGGTGCGGCACCACTGCCAGAATCCGGCACTCACGCATCCTACTTTCCCACAATTCGCTACGCCAGGGAAATAACAGGTGCTTATAACCTGGAGAAGCATTTCGGTAATCGGTTCATTCTGATCGTCTTCTGCTATCTACGTCTTGGGCCTACCTGCCACGTGTGGTCAAGTTTCACCCATCACCAGCTACCCTGCGCAAACAACAAGAGAGCATCCACCTACCACCCTCATATGAATGGCCTGACTGAGCAATCTCATCGCACGCTCTCCGGCATGATAGCCGCGTACATTCAATCGGACCACATCAACTGGGAAGCAATTTTGCCATTCGCGGCTTTTGGGCATAATACCGCCGTACGACGCACAAGTGGTAACTCGCCATTCTACCTTGTCTATGGTCATTCGCCCTCTTTTTTTCTTGACGTTTCTTTCTTCTCCGGCGATCTAACTCCAGCTGCATGTGCATGCTCTAGTGAACAATATGTATACCGCCTCCTCCATTGTCGCCAGCTCGTCCGCATCAACACTGAAGGAAGGCAACAGAACCGCAAGGACCTTTATGATGCATCTCACCGCACAGTCTTCTTCCGCCCTGGCGATGAAGTGCTCCTCCGGCCACCGGTTCGCACTCCTGGCTTGTGCGATAAGTTTATTTTTTGGCTCATAGGCCCATGCAAAATCAGGGAGTAGGCTTTGCACGTAGTTATCGCGTCCCACCGCTCGTTGTTCCTACTTACCTCCGCTGTTGCGCTGCCAAGATTGTCCATGTTTCTCATATAAAGCCTTTCACAAGCTGTTCTCTGTCCATTTAAGTTGCAGCCGGGCTGACCGCTCGCATGCGGGGGGAAATTAGTGTGGGCATTTCTTAGGCACATCATCGTTTTCACATGATCATCATTACATTGGGTTCTACGGCTCGGACGCTTCTGTGGACTCATTTTTACATAGATCTGGGCCTTGAATGTGATTGGTCTGCCATAAATTTGGGGTGTATTAAAGGTAGTGTTAACTGCGACGTCACAATACGGTTTGAACGCTCAAAATAAAGCTCAATCATTCCAGGCAACAGTTTCAACGAGCGGCGGACAGCATCGCCAACTGAAACGGCTATTAGAATGAGGCCATAGCCGTTTACGCTGCAATAGGTGTACATGGTTTCAGCAGCAAAATTATTTCCTTATGTGGCAGTCAACGACGAGTCAAAGGAACCTGGGCCACCTTGCGTGCAGAATATTAATGTTTTCTTTTATTGCACCGAAGTGAGCGCATTTTGATGCACGCCGAGTTGAAGCCGGGACGGGGCAGCATTAGAAGGGTTCGCCTAAATAGTGCTTTGTAACACCCTGGATGACAATGATTTTTTTCCTTATCTATACTGTGGTCAATCTACAGTTGCATATTTATAGAGCCAACTGGAGTTCTGAGAAATGGCTTAGATAGAATCAGTGATTTCCCTACACATCCTTTAAGGGTTTGGGTACACACACCCTAGCTTTCGTGACGAATTTTGTTTACACAAGACAGATGATTTCTTTTAATAGCGCCTGAACTAAAGCATGTACTTGAAGAGACGCATAATGTATAGCTTTGCTTGTTACGGAAGAAAACCCGATTTCCGCACAGTTAGAAGGAAGTGCACAGATGGTAACATTCTTGTTCATATTTCACCTACTAGCTTAAAAGGAAAGCAAGGGGAAGGCGGGAGATGGAAATTCAAGACGATGAGCAAAACGAGAACAAGGTGAAAGCGGGAGCCAACGTTTCGACAAGTCGACTTGTCTTTTTCAAGGCGACATATGATTTTCTCTTCGCAGCATACATAAGTAGGGTTCTTCTGAAGGGGAGAGCAGGTAAGGCGGTTGGATGCGGCCAAGAGGGAAAGTGTATTAGTGGCGAGGGTGTAGAATTGAGAATAAAGAAGTGCTGCAGAATAAATAATAAATAAAATGAAAAAGAGAGAAAGAAAGTAAGAAAAGGCACTAAGCAACCAAATTAAGTGTTGTTGCTTATGGGCGTCTTGCGCTGGAGTTTGAGGTATAGTAGCGGCGCCTGGTGGCGGCGCGGGAAACGACATCTGGGTCGTACCAGCTTGGGTCGTATTGAGCCCTGGCTGTGGCGAAGTACGTTTCTAGGCCGAGTTTTGCGTCGATTCGCACTTTTTTCTGCTATGTTGCGAGTGCGAAATGGCTCGTCACATCTCACAGACCATGCCGACCATGCTGCAAGCTCACCGCAGCCTATAGTTTAACGAAAACGGACTCTCCGTGTGCCGTAGGACGTAATGCTGGGAGCAGAAGCAATCGGTGACGCCGATCCGGAGAGAACTAGCCCAGCCTCGAAAAGCCGTCACCCTCATTACTTCTGCGTTGTGGGCTGCCATGAACAAGAAGGCCTGAATCCCAACATCAGATTCTACCGTTTTCCTTCAAGACCTCACGAAGTGGAGCGTCGGGCGCGCTGCATAGCTGCAGTTCGTCGCAGTGAGTAAGCGAAACTTCGCGCCATGCTGACTGCTTCGCCTGTCTTGAAGCTTGCTTGATTATCTGCGTTCTAAATTCCGGTCTTTTGCGCCTACAGTCCCGAAAAGAGACCGACATAGCAGCAGGCATGGCTGGTAATTCACGATTCGAGACCCGGGCACAGCGACGATTAACAATTCGACCGATGCGAAGTGGTGAAGTGACCTGGTGTGTGCAAATGACCACAAATGGCCGGGCAGATTCGGTGACCATTCACTACCTCACTACGAGCAGCACAGGTTAGAGAGTTAAATGTGCTCATGCTTGACCTCAAGCCAGCATGTTGAGGCAGCGCAGCAAGGTAGTATTGATTACAGCAGATCGATGTTCGAGCGCTGTCATTAAAAGCTACATCAAGCGAGGAGCGCACGAGCTCGCGTTGCAGCGCGATTCGCACGTATGTGCGAGCTCATATGCATTGCATCGCTTATTACTAGTTACTAAAAGGGACAGATGGCCGCTACTACAACGCAGGCATAACTACTTGTTTAGCGGCATGCAGTCAACAAAGATTGCAGGATTCGCGGCATGGCGAAAGACCGCTGCCGTCGCGGCGCGTAGGATCGTGCGCTCGAGCAGTTCGTACATCGCGGCGCGTACCGTCGTGTGCTCGAGCAGTTCCGTACACATGATGTCTGGTTATCGCTGCTGTGGATTCATTTACAGCAAGCATTTGCTCGCGTTTGTGCGCCTGAATCTAGCAGCGTGCAAACGTTACCTGAAGTTCCACTTCGTACGCGACTCGCTTCACTTGCGATTGACACCGTGCTAAAACTTCGCCGCTTAATTCTTGAACGGCGTACACGCATTCGGCACTGCATAATTTCTTGCCTTTACGCAGCGTGCCACCACTGAAAAAAATCTTCGGCGCCCGATATTCGCTGCAGACCGTGATACAACACAACCGAAAGTGGCGGGTTCATATTGTAAACGTGCTTTCCGAAGCAGACGACCGAGCTTGGTACGACCCATTTTAGGACAGAGGGCGCTTTTTAGCACCTTTTTCGCAGCGCCCCTTGGGCAATGCAAGAGCCCCATAGCTTGAAATTTAGCCTAGCGCATAGACTCACAAGCTTCCTCTGAAACGTTTATGCTTAGTGGTTGCAATGTCTTGAACTCATGAATAAGGTATGATTCTCTCTATTTTCTTTAGTAGTTTGGTTGCTTAGTGGCTTTTTACCCCTTTCCTTGCGTTTTCTCCTTTTATTTATTTATTTATTTATTTATTTATTTATTCCAATTCAATATTTTCTTTGATAATTTTTTTCATGAGCAATGGTTTCTGCCGCTCGTTCTGTTATCTCTTTCAGGGACACGATAGCCCATGACCACCAGCGAAACAGGTAGTAGAGGGCTGCTGTGCCCGCCGTTGACACGGCCGCTGACACACGGCCGTTGACACGTGACTGACAGACGGTCGTGTCATCGGCCTTGTACACAGCAGCCCTTGATCGTGAATTCTACACCCTCGCCTCTAACACACTTTCCCTCTGTGCCGCATCCACCCGCCTTACCCGCTCTGGCCTTTAGAAGAACCGTACCTCTATATGTTGTGGCGAAGAAAGGATATGTCGGCTTGAAAAAGACAAGTACACTTGTAGAAACGTTGTCTCCAGCTTTCACCTTGTTCTCGTTCTGCTCCCCTACTAGTTTAGTTATTGATTTAATGGTAGAAATGTGCAAAGTGTCTGTGCTTGCACTTTATGAACCGGTTCTGGTGTGTTACAGCCGTAAATTTATATCTAGATGGTGTCAGTCTTATGCAAGTAGTCGTGGCGGATATCAAAGCTCTGATTACAACTTCCGTATGTGTGTACATGTTGAGAATAGATTCAGCTTCTTGGTGTTAGTGTAGAGGAAACATTCTATGTATGATTTGTTCTCCAGTTTTACCTGTTCACAAATGCGGCTTTAGTCCTTGTTTAAATGAAGTTGCCGTTAGCGATGTTTTTTTTGTGAGTTTTGGAATCACAAACGTTGCTACTTCTACAGACCCATCGAGGGCAGAAATAAAAAAATGACTACTGCTTTTCCTTTGAACTTCTGCACATAGTGGAGACCGCAATAGGCCTTAACTCCTTCTGCTCCTGCATAGTTCCTCTTCTCGTCCATTCTAAAATAAGGCTACGAGGAACAGCAAAATAGGATATTGAGCTCAAAGCACTTGATGCCAAGACAGCTGTTATTGCTCCGCCCGCCAAGCAATTCGCAGAAGCCGTTGCCTGGTCTAGGTTGAAGATGACACAGCTGTCGAAAGTGTCTCTGAAGATTTTGTGACGCTGGACGCCGAAGCAACGCTGGATGGCGAACCAACATTTACAACAGCGGTATTTCCCGGAACTCGGAGGCTTCTTTGTACGTTGGCGAAGCTCAAGAAGATGTCCTGCAGGGTGTTCTCGCCAACGAGGACGTGTTGGAGGGAAAAGTTTGGCTGGAGTTTCCCCACCTTGGTGATCAGCTCACTCCAAGGAATTCGCTCCACCAGGTGGTAGCAAAGCAGGTTCTGGACGAAAAGAAAAACGCCCGCTGATGATGTACTGCATTTGAGCACTGGACACTATAAAAGATAAAAAAATGAGCCATTGCGTATACCCCCTCCCCCTCCTCTTAAAATATACCACATGCCTCCTAACCGGAATTTACGAGAGTATTGCCTGAATCACATGGCATCTCTTACAGGCTTCCGAGCTAATATGCTCCATGTTAAACAAAGAAGACCAATTATTCTTTAGGAATGTTACCAAATGCACGTTGCTGAAAGTCTTGTTGGGAACACTCCGGCAAACGCTTTAGTCCCTTACATCTAATTAGCGAAAGACAATCAGAAAGCTTTTTATTGTTATTCTAAATGTCAAAATGTTAATCAGCGGTAGAATAGAAGCAAAGAGGACGTCAACATACCACGATTCCAGCTTCGCGTGTTTTATTTTGCTATTCCGCGTGTCTATCCCGCACACACGGGGTAGCATTGTAATCTGACAGAGACGTATCTGCCGATAAGCATACCTCATAGTAGTGAAAGAATAAAGAATAAATCAGGGATAGCGGCCCTAATTATGACCGTGTGAACAGATACACGTCAGGTAAGTATACGTGTTCAAAGTGAAAATTTGAAGAATAATACCACAGTACCTGGTTGTAACTGAGGACACTGAACATTACCTTCCGAACACAACCTTGCCGGGTAAGCATATCTGTTCCACATGAAGCACTGAAAACGATTACCTTGTTGTTTCCAACGACAACGAACTTTCGCACGCCAAAGAAGTCTAGCCGCTTGAATTGAAAAATTGAATAATGAAACTGAGGCACCTCGTTGTTACCAGGGTCACCAAAGGTTACAGAGTAATACAAAACATGCATTGTACATAAACATAACTTTTCCATGTGAAAAACTTAACAATAAAGCCCAGGTGTGTGTTTGTTACCACGGAAACTTGACATTACCATCTGAACATGTATTTGCCTGTTAAGCATGTCTGTTGAAAATACACCTACATGCCAGATACGCACACCTGTCCTTACTGAAACAATTAAGGATAAAACCGTGATACCTATTTGGTACCAACAAACATGAACATTGCCACCCGAACAAATACATGCCTAAGCAGTCCATCGGCACCAATTAAAAGACTGAAGAATAAACTCGAGACAGTGGATTGTTAACAAGGGAATCCACGATTACCGCATGAACATACACATGCCAGATAAGCGCATACGTCGTGAGTGAAAAACTGAAGAATAAAACTGACGCTCTTGGTTGTTATCGAAGACATCAAACATTCACATGTATTAGATAAGCATATCGGTCCCTAGTGAAGGTTTAAAAAAAATAGGAATTAGTTTTAATCACCAACACCGAACATTATCATCCGAACACATACATGCCCATGAAACGCATCACCTTTGATTGAAAGATGCAAGAAAAAAAAACCGGGATGCCTGGTTGTTACCAGCCGCAGCGAACATTGCCGTCTGAAGACATACATGCAAGGTTTGGTTCGAGTGCATGACTGAACAATGAAAGGTACGAAAACAATAATAAAATTATAAGATTTTGCGCGCCACAACAACGATCTGATAATTAGGCACGTCGTAGAGGCGGACTCCGGTTTACTTTTGACCACTTGGGTTTCTCGAACTAGCACCTGAATCTAAGTACACGGGTGTTTTTTCATTTCGCCCCCATCGAAATGCGGCCGCGGATGCCGGGATTTGATCCCGTGATGTCGAACTTAGCTGCGCAACACCAAAGTCACCATGCAACCACGGCGGTTAACATTAAAGGGCCCCTGAAACGGTTCGGACAAATTTTGTAGGTGCGTAGGGTACAGCTTAAGTAGAACATTCGCACCACAATTTAAGTGAAGCGTTACGTATTAATGGAGCTGCAAGCGATTAGAAGTTACCCTCCTCCCTAGCTATGCTTTTCCTCCTCAACTCGCTCGCCGAGCGAGCGGCGCTAAGCTCCGCCTTCACTGGTTCAGCGTCACGATGCGACATCACATCACTCACTTCCGGTTGTTTAGGAGCACGCCCCCTCCTGCGCGAGACTTCTTGGCCGTCGACCGAGAGCTATCGAAGCAGCGTGCGTTGCGAGCATTCTGTCGTAGCGCCGAACGTGTCCGGTACTCCGCTAAAAACAGGCAAGCTGGTCATTTCGGCAAATGACTGGAGGCATAAACTCAAGCTGATGAAGGAACTTTAGCGTAGACGTACGTGAGCAGCCTGATCGGTCTGCACGGTCCAGACACTTGCTGGCGCAGCGCTTAACCAGTCAAACAAAGCGCTAATATTGCTCTAACCAAGTGTAAAGCATTTTAAACATTTATAAATCAACGTGTTGATGATTACACTCCTGCGAAAAACACACACCAGCAGCAAAGAATACACTTCGTTGCTGCTACTGTGTATGGTTGAGCTCTGTGCCACCAGGTGGCTGCACCGTGCAGACCGTTCACATTTGCCCTTCTGCTCATCTCGTGGCTCATCCCGGCACAGTCAAGCGGCCAGACCCTGTCCCCTTGCGCTTGCGTTTGCCCCAATACTGGACTCGCGGTTTGCAGGTCGCTAGGTTTGCAGTCCACAAGGCAACAAAGTCGAATCATAGTGCTCGCGAAAAGACTGAGACCGACTCTGACCGCGGAGCTCTCGTCAAAATGGAGTACGTTGTAACACAAGCAGACGACACTTGCTGTGTGCCGGAAGTGCTGAAGTGTACTAAAAAACTATTCTTGTGTATTCTCTTTAAGTTATTTTCTTTTTACAAAAACAAAGTAACTAACATTCCAACTATTACGAGCATCATTTGTTCACCATAAAGTTGGAAAAATTTTCGACCACGCGCCCTGGTCAGCCAATCAGATAGCTCGCCCATGTGACGTAATATGGGTTATTTGCATCATATGGGTAGGGGTGGCCTAAAATTCCGCCGAGCAGTGCGCTGCGATCGGCAGCGATGGGTATTTTTAAAACCTTATAATAAATTACACGCTTTACGCAGAGCACTTAGATGCATCGATTAATGATCAGAAGAACCTACTCTAACGACTCAGTACGTTTGTAGAAAATCGCCAAAATCGTTTCAGGGTCCCTTTAAAACTTGAGTGTCTGGTTGTTACAATGGTTACTGAATATCACCGTCGGAACAAATGTGTGCCAGCTGATCATATCTATGCGCACTAAAAGATTGAAGTAAAAAGGAAAGTGTCAAATAAGTGTCGACGATACACAAGGTCGACGTGCATGGATGCTCAAATGATTCGATCAAAAAATGTTGATTACTGGCCTATGTTGTGCTTCATTTTTGTGTTTTTTTCACCCACACCTTATTCGTATGTTAATCATACCGTATTTTCCTTGCAATCACAATTACGCGCATCGAGTCTTTGAGAGCATCCAGCAACGTAGGATATGGTCGTCGTATTGTCACGTGGTAGTGACGGCGAAGAAAGAAGCAGTACGGTGGAATACAAAACTAGCTTTTATTGGGCGAACCTGTGCCCACAAAACAGGCTACACTTATAGCGCAACGAAAGCGGCGAACGCAGTCGGCGATCGTCGAAAATCTGATTAGCGGTTCAAGCGCGTCGGCTTTTATACAGCAATCATCGAATGTTCCAGATTAAACGTTGGGACCCGCATGCCTTCTAAAATGTTCTACACCATTCGTGTCAAGCGATGAAATCAGATAACACAACGTTCGGCGACAACAGACAGCGGATAGAAGCATCGATAACTTTCCAGAAACTTCGGATACATGCAGGTGCGTCCGTCGCTGTGCGATTACAGTTGTTAAGCGGCGAAACATGGTTGCCCGATAAAGATAAGTACACGTGTCATTACCCCCCTCTTAAAAAGCATCGACCCGATGCTGCAAACAAACGAAAGTAACAAAGAAAAGCACTCGTATCAAAGAAAACAACAAACTAAGGAAGTTCATCAGCGTCCGTAAAATGGTTTAAGGCGCACCACGTGGACCACTTCAGATCGCGCGCGGCGCCGCTGTGAGTGCGAAATGCCGTCTGGCACGACCTCATAGTCTAGTGCGCCAATACGTCGGATGACCTTGTAGGGTCCGAAATAGCGTCGCAGCAGCTTCTCACTGAGTCCTCGCCGGCGTATCGGGGTCCATACCCAAACACGGTCGCCCGGCTGGTACTCAACAAAGCGTCGTCGGAGGTTGCAGTGTCGGCTGTCGGTCCTCTGTTGGTTCTTGATCCGTAGGCGGGCGAGCTGTCGGGCTTCTTCGGCGCGCTGGAGATAACTAGCGACGTCAACATTCTCTTCGTCAGTGACGTGGGGCAGCATGGCGTCGAGCGTCGTCGTCGGGTTCCTGCCGTAAACCAGCTTAAACGGCGTGATTTGTGTTGTTTCTTGCACCGCCGTGTTATAAGCGAATGTTACGTACGGCAGGACGGCATCCCAGGTCTTGTGTTCGACGTCGACGTACATCGCTAGCATGTCGGCGAGGGTCTTATTCAGCCGCTCCGTAAGACCATTCGTCTGCGGGTGGTAAGCCGTTGTCCTCCTGTGCCTTGTCTGACTGTATTTCAGAATGGCTTGGGTGAGCTCCGCTGTAAAGGCCGTTCCTCGGTCGGTGATGAGGACTTCTGGGGCGCCATGTCGCAGCAGGATGTTTTCGACAAAGAATTTCGCTACTTCGGCTGCGCTACCTTTCGGCAGTGCTTTTGTTTCAGCGAAGCGGGTGAGGTAGTCCGTCGCCACGACGATCCACTTATTTCCGGTTATTGACGTCGGAAAGGGTCCCAGCAAGTCCATCCCGATCTGCTGGAATGGTCGGCAAGGAGGCTCGATTGGCTGTAGTAATCCGGCTGGCCTTGTCGGCGGTGTCTTGCGTCGCTGACAGTCTCGGCATGTTCTCACATAACGGGCGACGTCGGCGGTCAGGCGCGGCCAATAATACTTTTCTTGTATCCTCGATAGTGTCCGGGAAAATCCGAGGTGACCAGCGGTCGGATCGTCATGTAGGGCATGCAATAATTCTGGACGAAGTCCTGACGGCACAACAAGAAGGTAATTGGCGCGGACTGGCGAGAAGTTCTTCTTCACGAGTAGACTGTCTTGAAGCGTGAAGGAAGATATTCCGCGCTTAAATGCCCTGCGGACAACATCGGTGTGCCCTTCCAAATAATCGACGAGGCCTTTAAGTTCCGGGTCCGCTCGTTGTTGTTCGGCGAAGTCTTCCGCGCTTATTATTCCAAGGAAGGCGTCGTCATCCTCGTCATCTTGCGGCGACGGGTCAATGGGGGCGCGGGATAGGCAATCGGCGTCTGAGTGTTTTCGTCCGGACTTGTATGTTACGGTGATGTCGTATTCTTGTAGTCTGAGGCTCCACCGTGCCAGCCGTCCTGAGGGATCCTTTAAATTCGCTAGCCAACACAAGGCGTGATGGTCGCTGACGACTTTGAATGGCCTGCCATATAAGTAAGGGCGAAATTTCGCTGTAGCCCAAACGATGGCGAGGCATTCCTTTTCGGTTGTAGAATAATTGCCTTCCGCTTTTGACAACGACCGGCTAGCGTAAGCTATCACATGTTCATGTCCATCTTTTCTCTGGACCAGGACGGCGCCGAGGCCTAGGCTACTGGCGTCAGTGTGGATTTCGGTATCGGCGTGATCGTCGAAGTGCGCAAGTACGGGCGGCGACTGCATGCGTCGTTTGAGTTCTTGAAATGCCTCGGCCTGCGGCGTTTCCCACTTGAACTCAACGTCGCATTTAGTTAGCTGCGTCAGCGGCTCAGCGATGCGTGAAAAGTTCTTGACAAATCGCCTGTAGTAGGCACACATGCCAAGAAATCTACGCACTGCCTTCTTGTCGATGGGCTGTGGGAACTTTGCTATGGCAGCTGTCTTCTGCGGGTCGGGGCGGACACCAGATTTGCTGACGACGTGGCCTAAAAATAGAAGCTCCTCGTAAGCGAAGCGGCACTTTTCCGGCTTCAGAGTAAGTCCTGATGACCTGATGGCCTCTAGTACTGTTGCCAGCCGCCTAAGGTGAACGTCGAAATTTCCGGCGAAGACGACGACGTCATCCAAGTATACGAGACAGGTCTGCTACTTCAATCCTGCTAAAACCGTGTCCATCACGCGCTGGAACGTTGCAGGCGCCGAGCACAGTCTGAATGGCATAACCTTGAACTCGTAGAGGCCGTCTGGGGTGATGAAGGCGGTCTTTTCGCGATCTCTTTCGTCGACTTCTATTTGCCAATAGCCAGACTTTAGGTCCATGGACGAGAAGTATTTAGCGTTGCAGAGCCGATCCAATGCGTCGTCTATCCGTGGGAGGGGGTATACGTCCTTCTTCGTGATCTTGTTCAGACGACGATAATCGACGCAGAAACGTAGGGTTCCGTCCTTTTTCTTTACCAGAACAACAGGGGATGCCCATGGGCTTTTCGACGGCTGGATGATGTCGTCGCGCAGCATTTCGTCGACTTGTTCTCTTATAGCTTCACGTTCTCGCGCCGAAACTCGGTAAGGGCTCTGACGGAGTGGGCGAGCGCATTCCTCGGTGATTATGCGATGCTTGGCGACTGGTGTTTGTCGAATCCTCGATGACGTCGAAAAGCAGCCTTTGTATCGTCGGAGCAGACTTCTGAGCTGCTGTTGCTTAATCATAGGGAGATTTGGATTAATGTCGTAGTCTGGTTCGGGAACCATGGTCGTCGGGGTAGATGCGGCGGAATCCGAGAGGACAAACGCATTACTTGTTTCCAGAATTTCCTCGATGTACGCGATCGTCGTGCCCTTGTTGATGTGCTTGAACTCCTGGCTGAAGTTTGTCAGCAACACTTCAGTTTTCCCTCCATAAAGTCGAGCGATCCCTCTTGCGACGCAAATTTCATGGTCTAGCAGTAGACGTTGGTCGCCTTCAATGACGCCTTCTACGTCAGCGGTTGTTTCGGTGCTGACCGAAATAACGATGCTGCAGCGAGGCGGGACGCTCACTTGATCTTCGAGCACACTCAAGGCGTGGTGACTACGAGGGCTCTCCGGCGGCATTGCTTTATCTTCCGACAGCGTTACTGACTTCGACTTCAGGTTGATGATTGCGCCGTGTTGGTCCAGAAAGTCCATACCGAGAATGACGTCTCGTGAACACTGTTGGAGGATAACGAAGGTGGCAGGGTAAGTCCGGTCATGAATGGTTATTCTTGCCGTGCAGATCCCAGTTGGCGTGATGAGGTGTCCTCCAGCGGTGCGAATCTGAGGGCCTTCCCATGCGGTCTTAACTTTCTTCAACTGGGCGGCGATGTGTCCACTCATTACGGAGTAATCGGCCCCTGTGTCGACTAAGGCAGTGACTGCGTGGCCGTCGAGAAGCACGTCGAGGTCGGTTGTTCTTTGTCTGGCATTGCAGTTAGGTCTTGGCGTTGGATCACGGCTGCGTCGTGTTGAACTGAGGTTGGAACGTCGCGTCGTCAAGTCGTCTTTCGTCGGTGTAGTTTTGGCTTCCAGACTTCGTCGGGACGGCGGCGTGTCGTTATGTCGTCGAGATGGTCTCTTCGTCGTCTTCGTCGGCGGCGGAGGATCTTCGTCAGTTCGACGAACAGCAACCGCACCTCCATCGGTTGCTGCTTTTAGTTTTCCGGGTATGGGCTCGCAGAGCGGCCCCGGGCTGGGCCAGTGTATGGACGGCGCTGCGGCGACAGGTAGCGGCCTGGTGACGGCGAACGGGATGGTCGTCGAGAGTTCCACTGAGTGGCGGCTAGGTAATCGGCAATGTCACGTGGGCGCTCCCCAAGCTGTGGACGCGGCGCGTTGACGGCGAACCCTCTCAGTCCCATGTCGCGGTATGGGCATCGGCGGTACACATGGCCGGCTTCTCCGCAGTGATAGCAGAGCGGGCGGTGGTCGGCGGCTCGCCAAATGTCCGTCTTCCTCGTATAGGTGCGCTGGGCGACGGGTGGGCGCGCTGGCGGCGGCGGCGGTGGACGACGGAATTGCGGTGTTGCAGGACCTTGGCGCGGTCGCGCAGGGGGGCCTTGACGGCGGGCGACGGCGGCGGCGTAGGTCATTGCTTCCGGCTGCGGTGGTTCTGGCTGCACCTCAGGAACTCCAAGGGATCGGTGCACCTCTTCCTTCACGATGTCGGCGATAGAGGCCACTTGAGGCTGCGACGAAGGCAGGACCTTGCGCAGTTCTTCGCGCACAATGGCCCTGATGGTCTCTTGAAGGTCGTCCGAACCTAGTCCTTGGATGGCATACTGCGGCGTGTGCCCCTGGCGGTTATATTGCCGGGTGCGCATCTCCAGAGTTTTCTCGATCGTCGATGCCTCTGCAGAAAACTCAGCCACAGTCTTCGGTGGGTTACGAATAAGTCCGGCGAAAAGGTCTTGCTTGACGCCGCGCATCAGGAAGCGAACTTTTTTCTCCTCCGACATTTCCGGGTCGGCGTGCCGGAAAAGACGGGCCATCTCCTCCGTGAAGATTGCGATCGTCTCGTTTGGCAGCTGCACTCTGGTTTCTAGTAGAGCTTGGGCTCGCTCTTTTCGCACGACGCTTGTAAACGTGTGCAAGAAGCCGCTTCGGAAGAGGTCCCACGTCGTTAAGGTGGCTTCCCGATTCTCGAACCACGTCCTGGCGGCGTCTTCCAATGCGAAATAGACATGCCGCAGCTTGTCGTCGCTGTCCCAACTGTTAAACTTAGCGACCCTCTCATACGTTTCGAGCCAGGTTTCCGGGTCCTCGAATGTTGATCCGCGGAACGTCGGAGGTTCCCTGGGCTGTTGCAGCACGATGGGGGATGCTGGGGCTGCCATTGGGGTTGCCTTGTCCACAATCTTCTTGGTCTTCTCAGGTAGAAGTCCGTGCTCCGGGGGCAGCTGTTGAAGACGGCGGCTTGCTCGATGTTCCGGGATGGCGCTGGTGTTGTCTTTGTGGTCC
The DNA here is from genome assembly GCF_038994185.2 of Dermacentor albipictus. Taxonomy (NCBI): domain Eukaryota; kingdom Metazoa; phylum Arthropoda; class Arachnida; order Ixodida; family Ixodidae; genus Dermacentor; species Dermacentor albipictus. The sequence goes on from NC_091829.1 coordinate 106,676,308, forward strand.
GGGCTTGTACTACGGCTTGTCGGGGGCGTCCGGTACATGGACGTAAAGCACCTCCACCAGATGTCACGTGGTAGTGACGGCGAAGAAAGAAGCAGTACGGTGGAATACAAAACTAGCTTTTATTGGGCGAACCTGTGCCCACAAAACAGGCTACACTTATAGCGCCACGAAAGCGGCGAACGCAGTCGGCGATCGTCGAAAATCTGATTAGCGGTTCAAGCGCGTCGGCTTTTATACAGCAATCATCGAATGTTCCAGATTAAACGTTGGGACCCGCATGCCTTCTAAAATGTTCTACACCATTCGTGTCAAGCGATGAAATCAGATAACACAACGTTCGGCGACAACAGACAGCGGATAGAAGCATCGATAACTTTCCAGAAACTTCGGATACATGCAGGTGCGTCCGTCGCTGTGCGATTACAGTTGTTAAGCGGCGAAACATGGTTGCCCGATAAAGATAAGTACACGTGTCAGTATTATCTAGAAATCTTGGTTGCCGTGCATCTATGTTAGTCGACTTTCCGCGTGGGCCTCCAAGCACTGCTCGACGTCATGCGGCCCCTGGCGGGATGGATACGAATCATGCATTTGGGCGAGATGGGCCTCGCGAGTTTCAGCCCTATTATTGACGGGGCTGGCGCAAGCTTATAACTCGTGTATTGTGGTGTTAAAACATCTGGGTAGATCTGACTGTGCAGCGAGGGTTTGAGGAATGTACGTGTCTGTAATAATGGACAGGTTATGGAGTAATGCTTATTGAGTGACTTGCCAGGATGTGGGTACCTCATTCTTGCCTTACGGTAGTGCATGAGAATTTCACCATGTGTAACTAATATCTCTTACGCGTAGCTGCGCCATGAGACGAATGCCTCGTCTTCAGCCTGCTGGGTTGTGGGTCGTCGGGGGAGGGAGGGGGGCTTCGCCGCTACTATGACGACTGACGCTCCCGGTGGACGATTTCTCGGGCAGTGTGGTGAGCGGCTTCGTTCCCGGCAAGGCCCGAATGGTCCAGGGCCCATATTTACTGAATCCGGTAGCGACGGGATGGGGACGTGCAAGAGAGTATGCTGTTTGCATGCGGTGAGATGAGGCCTCAGGCGAAGCTGCTGATAGTCGCCTTAGATGCATTAGTGATGCAATAGACCGCAGTCGTTGCGTAGGCTATCGCGATGGAAGCTTCTTGGCCCTCTTCCTGTTGTGTGCTACGTATGGATGTGGTGGTTGTAGGGGCAGATTGGGCTCCGTGAGTGTAGCAAGGGCCATGGTTTGTCCTTGCGGGTGCTGAGCTGCGTATGCATAAGCTGCATGTCTGGCTCCCTCGTGACGCTTGTTGAGATTTCTTGCGCGGTCGACGGGCCGCTCTGCATTATAGGCAGGGCCCATATTGCGTGGGGTGGAAGGGATGAGGGACGCGTCTCGAAGGTCCGCGCCATGGTGACCTTGGCTGCGGTCTGCGTAATGTGTTGAACGTCCAGGGTGCGGAGGATATGCCGCCCGGTCATTCGTAGTGTGCAATGCGCTAGGCCTCAATTAACTCATCAATGATGTTAAGGAGGCCCACTTCTGTGACAGTTTAAAGGCAAATACTCGAGGTGAACAGACACTGAGAATGCAAACACCATCAACGCTTCAGCAAAGTCACAGCGAACTCTGAGAAAGTTTGCCTTTCAATGACAATACGTGTGTTCTGCTGTGGGTGTTTGCGTACCATTGACTGCTGTTTGCAGGTGTTGCAAGGATGGATGGAGCGAGAGATTGTGCGCGAAACTTGAAACAATTATTTGCTGCTTTATCAGAATGTTTAGTTGCCGCCCAGGAAGGTAATATAATTATGATAACTGTCATTTAAATGCTAACTAAAGAGAACACAAAACATCGGCGCGTTTAATTAGCCTCTCTGCTGACGGCATGTTTATTTGGTGTTTTTTAAGGAAATATATTATTTGGTGAATACCTTGAATGCCTTAGACTCGGCAAAAGAAAAAAAAAGACATCAATGGAACAAGAGGTTTATTAGCGCAAAGTAATATCGCCCAAGACGAATACAGTCCGTAAAGAAACGTGCAGTTGAAATAAAAACGAAAAGCCGTAAAAGCTACGCGCGGTAAGATACTAGTAAATATTACGCGAAGATCGTCGCACTGCAGAATTGGCATACAACGCGGCACTTGCCACAACAGCAGCTGAATCACCGAAATGTAATGTGCTAAAAAATCACATCGAAACTCCTCTGGGAGTAGTCTAAGTGCGCCACCTAAACATTGTGCTTCTTGCTCATCTTCAAGCAGTCCGGTGTCAGTCTCTAAGTTTTGAAACTTGATCTGACCAGTATAAACCCCATCAGTTTTTATCGCTCGTTATAAACTTTATCGAACTGTATCTGGTCTTCCCCAACCCTTACCGGCTGTTGTCAACCTAATCAGACTTGATCCGAATTTTATCAACCGTTATACGTCAGTATCGATCTTATCACTATGGATTTTACCCTTATCAGCCAATAACCGTTTGTATTGACCTTAAAGGACATGATGCGACCGTTATCAACTCTTAACGGTGCTTATTAAGCTTTTCAGGACTGCACCGATGATTATAAGCACTTATTTCTCTCGAGCTCCTCATCCATAGGCGTCGAACTATTATCAACCATGATGAGACCCCTTTCACCACTCTCCACTCCTTATCATCCTTATAATCTGGCCACGGTGGCCACATCTAAGTGGGGTCGAAATTCAAAAACACCCGTATACTTAGATTTAGATGCGCATCAAAGAACTGCAGGAGATACAATTTAATCCGGAGTCCCCCAGGCTGCATGGTGTGCCTCGTAATCAGATAAAGGTATTCGCATGTGAAACCGCCTAAACTTTTAGTCATCGTCACAAACTGATTGACTGGTGTTCTGTTTGCTTTGCACGACGTGCAACGCATGAACCCTCAAAGATAGATACCATTTCGGTCAATGACTGAACGCCCCAACGGAAGGCGCAAAGAGGGACCTCCGGAACGCATCGGGGTTTTGGCGTGTGTGGCATTAAATTTGGCAGAATATGAATTTTTCTAATGTTTATACAATACTCCAAGTCGGATTTACATGTGGTCCTAGAGATGGATTTTATTACACCGTCACCAAACCTTCCAGCAAAGCTTTCATGGTAACAGTTATCCTTAGAGATTGGTTTTGCGCCACCTGTACAACAGATTCGCATGGTTCAGACATATTATGTTCTTTTTTTTGTAGTCGGGTTTACAGGATTAGGACAATAGCGCATAGCGTCCAAATCACAAAAAAGGAACGTTAATCATATGCCCCGTATTCTAGCTTCCGGTTGCTTTGCTGTCAATTGCACGTGCTTCTTGGACATCTCCGAATCATACTAAGTTTTCACATGCTTGGGGGAACAAGTGACAGCTTCAGCCACCTTGGAGACAACTTGACTGTAGGTCCTTGACAATATTTGAGCAGCGCCTGCGCGACCATATCGCATGCACAGCCATTTGCGCACATGTAAAAAAAGCCACTTCCATCTTGATTCTTCAGTGGGTAAGGCGAAAACGCAAGAACCAGAGCGTAAACCATGCGTCTCGAATACTTGTTCCTGTTCTGTATACTCATACCGCAGCGATGAAAGAAGTCTTGTTGTTGTGCCTTGCCCCCGATAATTTCTGGCCTGAGCGTACGAGTGTTAGCAAGTGTGCGAATTGTTACTTTGTTGTAATGTGGAATTGAATCCCAGTCATTTCACTGCTTAAAGGCTCCAAATGCTGATAGACAGCCAGCAGGCTATTAGAAAGGATTTGGCAGAGGTTAAAAAGCGGCTGGAGGACACCACGAAAAGTGCAAAATTCTCGGCGTGAATAAACACACTAGAAAGAAATGTAAGATAAATAGCACAAAATGTGGATGCTTTTCAAATCCTTAAAAATTTGGTTATAAAACTTCAGGACACACTTACATTACTGCAGACCAAACTTACAAAATGAGAACGGTATCGGAGGTCGAATCTTGTGGTATTTGGCATAGATAAACGAGCAACTGAGACAGGCTGGGCTGGGATATCTTGCAATCAAGCATTGAACAAAGTATTTAGCTCAAATGATTTCACACCAGAAAATCCTTTATTGCTTAGCCCGCGAAGCAATTTGCAGAAGCTGTAGTCGGATCAACGTTGCAGCTGCCGTTGGTGACGAAAGCGCGGCAGGAGATTTTGTGCTGGAGGGTGTACCAACGTCTACCACAGTGCAAAGCCCGGAACAGGGAGGCTTCCTGGAGCTTTGGCGAAGTTCAAGAAGATGTCCTGAAGTGTGTTCTCGCCGACGAGGGCGTGTTCGAGGGGGAACGTTTTCTGGAGATGCGCCACCTTGGTGAACAGCTCACTCCATGGAATACGCTCCATTAGGTGGTAGCTAAGCAGGTTCTGGACAGAGAGAAAACACCCGTTGATGATGTACCACAAGTTGGCACCACGCGCAATAAGAGAAACAAAAAGTGCTCCACTGTCTGCAAGCCCGTCCACTATGCCTCCTAACCGCAATATAGGAGTATGTTACAAGTATTGTACGGCATCCCATACGGTTGGCTCAGATAATAAACTCGAAGTTAAAGAAAAAAAAGACAGGTCATTCGACAGGATCGTGACCAAGTCCTTGCTGCTGAAAGTGTTGTTCGGAACACTACAGAAAATCTTAATGTCCCTTACATCGAATTAGTTCAAAATAGCCGGAACTTTATTTATTGTTATTGTAAATTTCAGAATGTTAATTAGTGGCAGAACGGAGCCATATGAGACTTAAAAATCCCGTATTTTCTGCTTTATGTCTTTATTTTGCTATTCTGCGTGTCTGTCCCACACACACAGGATAGCATTGTGATCAAACACAAACGTATATGTAGATAAGCACATCTGATAAAACCGTATTGATTCCAATTTAAATATTGAAGAATAAAACCATAACCTCTATTGTTACCAGGGACACCAAGCATTACTATTCAAATATATACATGCTAGATAAGGATACCTGTTTTGCGGGAAAGACACAATTAAATTGAGGAACAAGTATGTTATAAAAGAAACTGAACAATTCAATCCAATATATGCATGTCATTCGTGCGTACCCCTTCGGAGTGACATATTAAACAGAAACCTGGGTACCTAGTTGTTTCCATGGATCATGAACATCACCGTCTGAACGCATTCATGCCGGATAAACATATTTACTCCCATTGAAAGACTCAAGAATAGAATAGCGGTCTCTTGTTGCTACCCGCGACAACAAATATTGCCGTCTGGACGCGCAAATGCTACACTTTTTCGAGTTTAAGAAATAAAGAATTTAACTTCAGTGCTGATGCGTACAAAAGACGCTGGACATCACCATCCGAACACATACATGCCATATAAGCATGTCTACTCTGACTGAAATATAGAATAAAAGAGAGATATGTGCCAATCATTTGTCGACGCTAAGGAAAACAAGGTGGACGTCGACGGATGGTAAAATGATTGGATGAATAAATGTTTACCGCGCGTCTGTGCTTTGCCTCAGTTTCGTGCTTATTATTGACTTAATTGTTATCTTAATCGTGTCGTATTTCACTCGTAATGACGTTGGCGCCCATCGGGCCTCCTTGGGCATCCTGTAACATAGCATATGCTCCCTGTATTATTCAGAAATCTCGGCAGCCATGCATCTGTGTTAGACAACGTTCCGCTTGTGTCCCAAAGCGCTGCTGAACGTCATCCGGCTCGTAGCAGGCACGGTACGTATCACGCATTTGGGCGAGTTGCACCTCGCGAGCTTCGCCCACCTTGTTGGCGTGCCTGGCGCGTGTTGAACGCAAGTCGGCACTCTCAATGGCCCGTTGAATGCGCACAACCTCGGGGTGCTGGCGAGGCCGCTCTTAGGCGTCGACAGTGCTACTTATACATGTCGGCATGTTGCTGCTGCACAATCCCTCAGGGTCGTATTATAGTTTGGCACATTAAGCGTACCAGGCAGAGGCTGGACATTTGGATACATAACGCCGGCGAAGCCGTAATTACAGAAAATTAGCTCCCAGTATAGTTTGGCGCTTTGAGCCTGCCCCATGGCGGGGCAACACTCAGCTGCTGCAGCAATGCGTGCACACGAGCACGTGGTGAGTGAGCGCTTTTAGTGTTGGGGAAGGTGCACACTCAGTTCACTCTTTTCGTTCCACACGAATTGTAGGCAGGCATGGCACCAGCCAGCCAATGCTAGCGCGCGATGCACTGGGCCTTTACGATTAGCAGTCCCTGACAGTCCTGGCTTGCTGGCTTGCTTGGAACAGCTGTCAGCTGTTGTGGCGCATTCGAGTTTGCTCGGAGAGCTTCGAAAACTCCGCCCACTAGTCTGAGAGTTGGCGGAAACGCGTTTTAATTTTTTCACCCCCGGCCGGAAGTTCTGACTGCACTGTTGGAGCCAGTGTATCGCAGATTCAGCATATTTTCGCTCGGACAAGCGCAAACAGCGAGCAGATGAAGGCTGAAAATGCTTCAACGTCTATGCTTAGCGATCTATTAGACAAACTGAGGGATATGTGAGGAAAACTTATTACCTCCCCCGGCCCCCTCCCCCAAAGTGAGCCGAAACATTAATTAAGGCAGGCCTGAAAAACGAGTCCAACAATTAGCAAAATATTTCGAAATAACCCCGACAGAATATAAACAGGCACAACACAGTGCAGCAGGGGGCATGCTATCGTGGCTGATTCGAGAGCCTCCGGAAACCCAAGGACCATAACGACAGCTTTGGTCGGCACAGCCTGCACCAGCACAGTAGAGGCCGCTGCAGGAGCCTGGGCGATAAAGACACTGCAGGGAGAAGACATGACTGCCTACATCCTCACAGGATCCCAGGCGGCATGCCGACTATTCCTTCACAGTAGGGTCTATAGCACCGCCCTTAACATCTTTGGCAATTGACTAATGCAAGCACACCACATTGTATGGTGTCCGGGCATCTTGGCGTCTCTGGCAACACAAGGGCGCATGTTCGCGAAACTTCAATCCGAAGAAGAATAGGCATCTCAATTGAAAACAACAATCACGAGCAAGCAATAATACTTGCTTGCGATGTCTTAGAACATCAACGTCGTTCACGCCAAGAACTTGCCACTCAAAACCCGCTATAACAGTGGAGAAGGTTCGGCTATACAGAAAAATCCAGACAAACACCTACACATATCTGGAGTGGTGGCACGTCATCTGGTTAACCAGATGTGCCTGTCAATGCCCCTGGTGTGGGGCAAGGTCGTCATTGTCCCATCTGACATGAAAGTGCAAATCAGCGCCAATACATTCAGATTCACACTAATTAGCACAAAATATTTTAGGGAGCGTTCGACAGCCGGCATTCTTGCTCGGACGGACTTGGAGATTCAAGTGAGCCTCCTCGACCAGGCACGACGCGTGGTGGTGGCCGCTGGAGACCTGTATTGATTACGCACCCTACGGGCCTTTAAACTCGATTTTTCAAGAATAAAGGTTTATCTCCCTCTCTCTCGCCTGTTTTGCTGTCTAGGAACAAAAGCCCCTATTTTCCCATCTTTCCATCTTTAATATAACAAACGATGTCTACATCTTGAATCTGGTGGCACAAAATCCAAGAATAAAGGCCCGACACATTCCCAGTGACACAATTTTCTCCGGCGTTTGGCTTGAACGATGTTCCTACAGCAGAGTAGCCGGATTATCTTCCCATATGACGATTGACTTCCCAGGGACCCAGGTTGGCGGGAAAAACATAATAATTGCGGCATTACGCATCTCACGATCAGTATCGACGGCAATGCGCTTCAATTAAATCAACGCAGCGACACTAGGTATCGCCTCCATCAAAACGAGTTATGTATGAAGAATGTGATGCAGCTGGACTCCTCTTCCACGCTTTCCAAAGAATGCTCGGTGCGATACAACACTGCGGCCGCGAAGCCTCCACGTGGCCTCGTTAAGGAATGGCGTGCCTGTGTGTGGGAACGCCAAGAGACGTGTCATGCTGCCACCGTGATTCTCGCTCGCCCTGTTTTGTGCACACGCTGCGCCATCAAGTGGCAATACTGAGAAGGCCGCACATGGTCTCCGAGACGAGAAGCACGATGTTCCTGTGCCTGAGTTATAACGCCGAGCTATAGCTCTCTATTATCTGCGTCCGCTGGTAATAGAAAGTTAAAGCTCGGCAAACCAGCGGGCTAGCAGACCCAGAGGGCAAGCGTAGGCGCCAATGCGCATCTCGTACCATGCATGCGCACTGCCGTATACGCTGGCCCGCTGGGACCGCTTTCCCGCTGACTCACTGTGTTATATCTCCCTGATGGTTCCGTCACTCGCCGCCCACACTGAAGCTCATACGTAATGATCCAAGTCGGTGAGAGGTTCTTTGAAGAGCGGCACATACGCAGCGCATTAGGGGCGCAGCCTACTAATGTGTCGTGTTGCTCTCTTTGACGAACTCTTCTCACAGGGTTTCAATTACGCGTAGAATAGGAGAAACCTTAACGACCTTTTTTGTTATTGTACAGCGGCACATCAATAGTTGCGCGTACCCAGACACACAAGCTGTGGTCAAAGACGTTCGTTGGAGACTAGCACCGACCGGGTGGCACATACTCAGTACTAGAAGTAGGCGCCAGAGGGTTTTTTCGAAGAGCGGTACCTCCCCAATCGCACGTCCATAGTGACTCATGCGGCAATGAAAGATGTTCGTTTATGAGTGGTACACATGCTGCCACCTATTCAGTGACGCAATTGTTTCTGGTATTTGTATTCGAACGTTGTTACCACACCACAGCAAACCGATTCGTTACACATTCCGTCACTGACTGCCCAGTGACCCTGGTAGACGGGAGACCGGTTAGATAGAAACATAGACGTATTTAGGTGCATGGACCTGAATATAGACAGATTGATACATAGTCCCCCAAAGTACATGACGTACCCCCAGAATTCTAACGCATTATTATAACCTGTGTACCTTCTGCACGTCCTTGAGTTGAATGCCGGGAAACAGTTCATGCACAGCTTGCATGAGCTTGACTCCATCAACAGCGACGGTGGGTTCGAGAAAGAACTCCACTCGGTAGCCCTGACCGAACTTCTCCCGCAGGTGTTGCAGCGTGCCCAGGCACATCATTTGGCCGTTGACCATGATGGTGAGTCGGTCGCAAGAAAGCTCGCATTCCTCCATGCTGCATGTTGTTGACATTTGTGCGGAGCAAAGTATTAGAAGAAACGTGAATTTTACAATTAAAAGACGATTTAGCTCGATGTTATCTGCGACTTTCCTATTCAAGTTAACGTAGAACGTGGAAGTAAGGAAGTAATCTTGCGAGAAAACTGCTTCACCAAGTGGAATATCGTGTTGCATTTCAGAGAAAAATTTTATTTGGGCAATTATAGAAGGCAGTGTGTATATATATATATATATATATATATATATATATATACACACCCAGTTGAAAAAGACAACAGGAATTTCCGTCGCAACTACATTAATTTCTGTTGCGGCTACAGAAATTGATTTTGTTCGACAGAAGTTCCTTACATTTCCGTAGTTTCGATAGACATTTTTGACGTTACGAAACAAATTCTGATGTCGCAACAACTTTCTATCGCAACAGCGATTCTGACGTCGCAACAGGAACTGTCTGTCGGGCCTACACATTTTCTTTCGTAGCATTAGAAATGGGCCACTTTCTGTTGCAGCGACATAAGTTTTGATGTCGCGACAGAAGCGCTTTCCGTCACGGTGTTCCAAAATTGTGTGTCAGTTTCGCATCGGTGGTGTACGCTACTTTTCTCTTGCGCGGTATTTAATCGTGCTTCTCTGAAGCTGGCAATGCTGATAACGCCGACACCGGTATTAAAGTCGACGTGGCCAATGGTTATAATTGTGCCGTGACGAGGAGGCACCAGGACCGCCCTACCGGCCTCCTCAAATTCGACCGCTGACCAAAATAATACCACCTGCGGGAATGTGTGCGTATCCGTTTTCTTTTATTTGGTAAGATGTGGCACACATGCCTGTGGACTTACATGTGCCGTTACACTGAAACATTAGTTAATTTGCCCGAAATACTGCATAAGCTTTTGCGAAGTGAAACAGAATTTTTGGGTTGTTCCACGACGTTGCATGAAAAGCTGTCTCGCTAGAGCCTAATTATTCTGGGACAGCGCTGACGTGAGAAGCCAGTATGCTTTCATAATGAACACGCATCCGCGAATGTTTATGTAGCTGTTTTGCATTGAACGCACGAAATATATGAGCACTTATAAGTGTAAAGAGCGAGAGACAACTGTCGAAATTAGCAGTAACAACCCTAATAGTGTCGCCGGCCGCCATTGTGTATTTCTGAATTTCTTATTTATTATGGATATCGTATAGCAAAATCGATGTTCTAGCACTCCACGATGTACCTGTCGAGGGAAACAACACTTTTGCTCTTCTAGAGGATCGGCAGTTGACGCGACGGAGGGAAAGTGCACCTTAACTCTTAAAATGCAAATGTAAACATTAACGCAGACAGAGATTTTTACTGTTGACTTAGCCAAAATGTACACAGAGACATGTTCTACGTGGTGCAGTGGTAAGGAGCTGCGCTCGGGATCATGAAGTCAGAAGTTTGAATCCGCGGTGGAGAACTTTAATTTTTCTTTTTCTGTACTAACAAATTTACATAGCCATAAATAGGTCTCTGTCAATTTTTAATTAAATATTGATCAAGTACTACAGAACTTTCGGCTACAGCACATCACAGTTCAGATAACAGAACTAAAATACGACAGTCTGAAATTTCCTGTTGTGTTTTTAACACACACACACACACACACACACACACACACACACACACACACACACACACACACACACACACACACACACACACACACACACACACACACACACACACACAAACACACACACACACAAACACACACACACACACACACACACACACACACACACACACACACACACACACACACACACGCACGCACGCACGCACGCACACACACACACACTTGACGTCCTGAGCACGTCCTCAAAAGGTACAAACGTCCTCGTCCGTTGTGTGTCATTCTGAGGATGTCCTGCGGACGTCATGAAAGGGTACAGGCGTTCTCGTCCATTCTGCGTCGTTCTGAAGATGTCCTGAGGATATCAGTCACAGGATTATCCTAGAATTGCCATCAAAAGGATGTCTTCAGGATAACAAATAAGTTAATCACTTGGAAAGCTGCTAGTTGTGAAAATAAAGGTTGTTTAATTGTTGATTTATTACGAAATACAATTAAAAATATCTGGTTATGTATAAAAGGTTGTGAAGTTACGATGGTAACCTAATTATGACGTTTTGCCTAAACTGAAAGAACATCGGCATAAGTCGTCAATGCAATTTAGGTAAATGAGCTATTTTTCTTAGCCATCTCCCTTGCGGACTGCTCGGCAAAAAAATAAGTAATAGGCGTTGCATCAACAAAATTGTGTTCAGAATCGCCACCCCCGCGTTTTTTTTCGCCGCTGGCAACACGGATGAAGTCAAGCCAAGCCCGCTTGATCAAAAGGGGCGCTCGATCAAAAAGATGGCACAGTGCGAAGCGGTCGCTGATGTTGAAGTCATGACAGCAGAAAATGATCTGGAGCCAGATGTGAATGCCGGTGAGTGCTGCCCAGCCTTCTGAAAGCCGTGGTGTTGTGCTCGTGATGGAAGAAGGCAGTGAACAACAGTTTCGCCGGGAACGAAAACGTTGCGTTCATGCGCGTGTTCATTTCCTAAGAGACGTTCATAATGACTTCGCAGCGCCGGCGTGCAGCGCCTCACATGCAACGGAGCCCACACATGCACGTCTTTCGTGTCCGGCGCAGATGACAGTGGTCTCGTGGAGAATCAGCGTGAAATGAATTTGGATGATAGGGAGATTGCGCAATCTCATGGGTTGAGTAGAGAGCTAGTCCGTTTTGTTCATGACGATGTGCAAGTGGTTTGTCAGCATGGCGTAGTGGACACTGAGTTAGTGAGTGACCTAGTCAGCGGTTCTTTACCTGATGGCGACCTGGACTTGTCACCTTCGACCATTTTGTTGCAACACGAACAACGCCAACTCCAAAGCAATGTTGCAAAAAGCACGCAGGACTCCGAATCTGATAGTGGCGACAGCAATGTGTTGACCATATGGCAGATGTTGCAAGCTTGGGCTGTTGAATCGCGCTGCCCTCAGGCCTTGGTCACGTCACTGTTGGCAGTTCTGCGAAGCCACAGTTGCCTTTCGTCACTACCGCAGTCTGCTAGAGCGCTTTTGCAAACTCCAAAAAGGGTCCTTAACATCAAAAAGCTAAGAGGAGGGTAATTTGACCATTTTAGCCTAGAGGCAAGACTGTGGCAAACACTTCTTGGCCGTGAGCACTTGCCTGCTGAGCTTCGTCTTAGCTTTATAACTGATGGTCTGCCACTAGCCAAGAGTTCAAGAGACCAATTCTGGATCTTCCTCGGCCGCATCCAAAATTTTGAAGATGGAGAACCATTCGTTGTGAGTGATTTTCGGTAAAACCCAACCGCAAGTTGCAAATGAGTTCTTCCAGTGCTTTGTTGAGGAAACCAAAGAACTGCTGGTGGAAAGCCTTTCTGCTCATGATGCATCAGTTCCTGTGAAGCTGCATAGTATACCTTGTGATCCAGCTGCTAAAGCCTTTGTCTTTTATATCAGGAGCCACACAGGATATTTCAGCTTCCCAAAATGCACCGTCAAGGGAATGTATAGAGCAGGAAGAGTTTTTTTCCCGACTTCTTTTGCTAGCACCCTCCATAATGATAACAGTTTTCGCAACCGGAGTCAGGAGCAACACCACACAACACGCAGTATTTTGGAGGAACTCCCAACAGATATGATAAAGAATGTGCCTTTGGACTACATGCACCTTGTCTGCTTAGGTGTCATGCAAAAACTCCTTGTTCTGTGGGTGCGCGGGCTGAAAGAAGTGAGACTTGGCTCTAAAGCTTGAAGTGAATTCTCTGAGAGCAGCATTAAGCTTGCAAAATTCATTCCTTCTGATTTTAATAGGAAGCCACGAAGTCTTTACTGTTCGAAATTCGAAATTTATTTCATCATTCATCATTAGTACAGAAGGAGGTCCCGGAGTTACAAGAACTGTCAGGGGGACCTCCTATTAGTAATTTAACATTGCATGAATTAATACATTTTGGCAACATAGCAACGACGGACATCAGTCTTGTGGCGCTAGATCGCTGGAAGGCAACTGAACCTCGCTTCTTCTTACTATACGCAGGGCCTTTAGTGTTGTCTCCTAAAATCTCGTCCCACATGTATGAGAATTTCCTTACACTGCATGTGGCCATTACAATACGAGCCTCACCTAATTCAAGTGCAAGTGAGGTTAGTTGTGTAGGTGACACGTTAGGCATTTTTGTTAGAAGCTTCATCGACATTAATGGACAAGAGAAAGTGTAGCGCTATGTCCATGGCTTAAGCCACATTGCATGTGATGTGTTGCAGCTAGGTCCCCTGGATGCTTGGAGTGCATTTCCATTTGAAAACTATATGTCAAACGTCAAAAGAATGATACGAAAACCTGACCATCGCCTTGAGAAGCTCTGCAATAGATTGTCAGAGCAAGGAAATGTTCCAAACAGAAATTTGGTACCATCATAAGGTCTATTTTCTGTAGAGCATAACTGCGGTCCATTGATTCTGCCGTTCCAAGGCACACTGTTTAATGTGGCCACATTACCTGGTAATGTTGTACTGGCAGCTGGCAAGAACAGCTGCTGTACACTAAATAATGGAACAATTATTATTGTGGAGAACTTTGTGCATGATAAATCACGCACATCCTTTGTGATAGGAAGAGAGTTCCTCCAAAGGAGAGACTTGTATACAAAACCTTGCCAATCAAGAATGCTTGGGATTTGTATTGTATCTCAGTGTTCTCGCTTGCGGTCCTGGCCAGTTCGGAGTATACTTCAGAAATGCCTGAGAGTGTTGTTCAAGAGAAAAAATATTATTTTTCCACTCTTACATGCTGTTGTTCCGTGATAGTTGTCATGTTGCTGTACAGGTGTTACAATTTGATTTGTCCTCATTAGTGTAACTGTTTTTGGAAATAAACTAAGTTTCTTTCTTTTTTTGCAAAGTGGCCTCTACATAGTAGTAAAATTTCCTGAAGAAGATGATGCTGTTGCCATTATACATAAAAACTGCATTGATGGCAACAGCTCTATGTGGCCTCCACAAACAAAATACATAAAAAGCTTGTGAAAAGCTGGGGCCATGCCTGGAAGTGACTCGAAGAGTCTGCCTTGTGAAGTGGTTGAGGCATTTTAATTATTTATTATTTTGTCCCTTTTATACATGCAGGCTGCAGTTGTATTGCAATGTTTCTCTACTATTCGAACATGTAGAATTTTCTTGTGTGCTTGATTAAACACGTAAATTCACTAATTCTGCATGTGACTTGCAGTATGTTGCATTCTGTTCTAAAGCCCCACCTCTTCATGATAGAACCTATAGGTTATACCAAAGCTTCAGATCAAGTGAGTGAAAGGCGAATGTTGAGCTTGCAAATTAAATGTCGGCCACAATGTCTTCAGGGAGAACATGCTGTTTTTTAAGCGTCTTCTACATGCTTGTTCAGATAATTTTAATAGAAAGTCTTAAAAATAACTATGGCAGCTATGACTTCAAACTATTCCTGTTTTTTTTTCAAATTGGCCATTAGCCATCTGTGATAGGTCAAAATGTCTCAGAATCTGCCCATATTTTTGTGGCGCCCACCCATATGGGCGAAACCCGAACATTTCTGACCTATCAGAGAGGGCTAATGACCAATTTGGAATAAAAACATAGCGGAATAGTTTAGGTTGTAGGGCCTTTTATGTGGACAACTGTACAAGTGAGTGCCCACACTGGTTGGGGCATGTGGCTGTACTGCATTTAACCACAGCAGACTAAACGTATCTGTTGCTGAATGTTCTTATCAAAAGAATAGGAGCATCTCTATTCACATAGGAAATGTTACTTCTGACGTCTTTGCACGTCGGCCTACTTTGCAGCAAAGTAGGCCGTAGTCGATCGTTGCAATAATAGTTCAGCATGCTATTCCCATACAGTACTACACAATGCTGCTTACAGCGCAAGGGATGCCGTCCATATCTCCTGTATTCCATTGGTACCAGTACGGAGAAGTTGGGGTAAAATGCTTTTATAGGTCAAAGCAGATTATTGACCATGTGGGACCAGAATGAACACCTTAGTTAGATGAGGCTTTAACTGCTGTGATTTTATTTTAAACGATGCTTGTATTTTAATTCTTGCGTGTATTCAAATAAAATTTGCAAATTATTGCTGCCCATTTATTTATAGTTATGCCATATTTGTTTTTCATTTTCACCTTAATTTTCTACTCATATGAAAAATCAATTTAGCATAGGCGAAATTATACTTAATTGAAGTGTAGAAATAACACAGTAAAGGGACATGAAAATGAACAAAAAGGTAACTGCTGTTTGTGGCAGGAGGAGGAGGAGGAGGAGGAACTTTAGAATTGCAGAAATTGTTGCGCGGTTTATTCCTGGGTGGTTCCGTTTGACAGGGCTCCACTGGCGATCGCGGCAGTGGCAAGTAGCCTTTTAGAATGCATATGCAGTTTGAGTACATTTGAAGTTCCAGTGATGTCCTGTATTTTTAAAGCCAGTGCAGAATAATGTCGCCAATTTCAGCCAATTACGGTGATGCTGTACGGGGCCTTAGAAAAGCTGAATGGAACTCAGACATAATAAGTGCAAGTGAATGTGGCACAGGAAAAAGGAAAAAGAAAAGGGGGCATTACAGTGACGAAGACGAGATGCCACTCCCGCAACCACCACAGTCTACGCAGAAAAGTATGCACTTTTTCAGCTATCTGTAAAGAGGTGACAAAGATGTCATGGTCTCCATATTGGAGGGTTACTAGACTTGTGAAATACTGTTTACTAGTCTGCTATGCCTGACATTCATCAGCGATGCTCTATATTGCCAGTGGAAATATAGCCAGACGTTGGCACACTGGACACGTGTCCCCCCTCCCTTTCTCTAATGAACTGTTACACCTAGAGTGCTCAGGGAATTGTGTCATGTTCTCATGCAGGAGCAACACATTGTATTACAGAAAGATATGCAAGGATGGAACCGTCAAGTATTTTGACTATTTCACAGCCTTCGGCATGTAATTGTATGGTTTCTTGCATGCATTTATGGTGCATGAATGAAGTTGCTAATTTTATAATGTAGTTTAAACGTTTCATTGTTAACTCAAAAGAAGCTGCTGATTGCATTCGCACAATTTTTGGTAACTGCAAATAACTCTGATAATTCTTGCATCACTTGTTTTGCTATGCAGGTGCAATAAGTTATGTGCAGGCCACTAAGCCACATTTAGGTTTTACTTGTTGCTTGAAAGAGTTGTGGCATGTCATTTGCTCGTTCGCTGCCTATTCGCACATGTTACTGTGTAACATTTGCATTCACAGCTGTCATCACAGAGAGCTTGTATCACAGCATGTAGCAAATTTTAACATCGCTGGCTGCCGGGACGTCAAGCCCACTAGCGTTTATGTAGCTGTCTGTGACCTAACGGGTCTAAATATTGAACCTGAAACATTAGTATTACAAAATGTGTTTATTCCATTAGCAAATACCGCTGTTGTGATTGCAACGAGCAGAAATCTTTCCAAGTTATACCTTATGATGTTGTGTAGAAAGAATGCCTGATACTACAAAGCGATCCGCAAAGGAGCCACTGCACTCATGGAACTTTCCACAGCACTCTGCATATAATGGCAAGACCACTAGCTTGTGTTGGGTTAGCTTGTGTGTCAGCACACAGAAAGATGAACTTTTTGATCTGGGTGAACGATATGTGCCGTCATGGGCGATGACGAAACGTCGCAGCAAAAGCAAGCCATGGTTTGCAGAAGAAGTGCGCAGATGCGTTGAAGAGAGACAACCTCTATACGCATGCCTCAAAAGAAAGTAATTGCAAGAAAGCAAGGATCAGTTCAGAAAGAATACAAAAGATATGAATAGTTTGGTTAAAAAAGTCAAATTTGCCTAGTTCCAGTTCTTGACTTGCACATCCAGGATCACCCTAAATGATTTTGGCAGTATATATGTTAAAAGATAGAATGGGTGGGTTCTCCTGCCCTCCGCTTCAACATGACGGAATTATTGTTCACTATAGTCTGGAAAAAGTGATGTGCCCTACGGCGTTTTTCAGCATGGTATTTTCTACATCTGAAAGCAGCATCTTCCGGGCCGACTATCGCCCTGACTTTATCAGTACCGAACCGATGGCAGCTGTTCTATTTGAAGAGTGAGGAATCGTGTAATTTTTAAAATGCTTGAAAGAAAACAGTGCTACTACACCAGACGGTTTACCGACGATCCTTCTCTCTTCGTGTGCTTTTTCTTTGTCAAAGTAGCTGCAGATTTTCTTCACCAAGTCATTACAGCACTGATCTTTACCTGATGAACGAAAACGTGGAAACGTGCCTATACTTAAATCGGGGCTTTTAAATACTGTTTCAAATTATGGACCAGTTTTTGACCAGTGTGACATGTAAAGGTTTAGAGCACAATTTTATACTGATATGAGTCATCTTAGTGCATGCTCATTGTTAAATACCCATCAGCATGGTTTTCGCAGTGGTTACTCGTATGTCACCCAGCTTACAGAACTCGTTCATCACTTAACGAGCGCACGGAATATAGGGCACTCTGTTGACTGTATATTTTTTTACTTCTGAAAAGCATATCACGTTGTGTCACGTTCGTTAATAGAAAAATTATCCTGGTACAACATGAATGAGAACATGTCTGTTTACGTATTTTCGGAAGTAAACAAACAAATACTCCAAGGACAACATAGGGGAAATTAATTGTATGTACTAATTGAATTAAAGAAATGATGAAAAAATGGAAACGGAGGTGGATAAAAAAACAACTTGCCGCAGGTAGGGAATGATCCCAGGTCTTCGCATTACGCATGCGATGCTCTAGCCAGTTGAGCTACCGTGGTGCCGTTTCGCCATCCACTTTCTTGGGTATTTGTTTTACTACTACAAGTAACCTTGGGAGTGTTAGCAAGTGCTACCACTCGCAAACCTTGGCGGCTGATCGGAACATCCTTTCTGCCGCAGGCGTCACGAGTATGTGATTTTTTTGGGTGAAGGGGTGCCACCTGTAAGCATCAATGTTGCCGGATTCAAGACCCTCAACGAGGGTCTGGAATCCGGCAACACCGATGCTTTCAGGTAGCATGCATGGGTTTATTGACCATTTGAGGGTCTCGAATCTGGCAAGATTGATGCCTTCAGGTAGCATGGGGGGGTTTATTGACCAGTTGCCTTCACCTAAAAAGATCACGTACTCGTGACGCCTGCAGAAGAAAGGACGTTCCACATCCGCCGCCAAGGTTTGTGGGTGTGGCGCTAGCTAACACTCCCAAGGTAAATACGGAATAAAGTGGATAGGGAAACGGCATTGCGGTGGCTCCATTGGTTAGAGTGTCACACGCATAATCCGAACACGTGGGATTGTTCCCCAGCTGTGGCAAGTTGTTTTTTCATCCACCTTCATTTCCATTAATTATATATTTCTTTAATTTAATTCGTAACTACAAGTAATTTCCCCTATGTTCTCCTTTATGCCTTTGTTTGTGGGCTTCTCATGATTATCGGGGCCCGTCAGTTCATCCCCCTTCTTCTTGTCGTTTACATATTTTGACACTTTGCGCAAATTAATACAACCTACAAACTTTTACTACATGTTCTGGCATTCAGTTATAAATTACAAGCAATTACAATTAGGAATGATAAATTAAATAAAATAAATTAAGAATGACAAGCAATTGGGCACAGCTGAAGTGATACCTTGTGTTCTTGTGCAGAAAGAATGCACGGTAGTCCTGAGTGGTCTGCACGGGAACCACTGCAGCGGAGCTTTCCACGGCGTCCTGAATATGATGGTAAGACCTCTAGTTTGTCTTCAAGTGACTGCACAAAGTTTAACCTTGTAGATTCTGTATAATTATTTTTTAAATATTTGTCCATCATCGACTAACACATATTGTGTGGCTGATTCAATTGACAAAATCAAAAACCACCACAAACAAAACAAGGTATGTGTCATGCAGGTGCCAGCGGGGCAAATCTCTAAGTCTTTGTTGGATATCTCTGAATTTTTATTTACTCAAGAAGTCACAAGCATCGTTACACAAGGGGCCAGCTCCACAAAAATTTAATATGATGGCTGCGTGGATTCAGTGTAGTCTGAGTGGTCACCTGAAGGTTGTTACTTATGCTACCGTAAGCTCACTGTCTGCGTACATATGTCGACACTTTGAGTAAGCGAATACAACCTACATACTCTCACTACATGTTCTCACATTTAATGGCAGCTTTTCTTTGCTACAAGCAGTTGGTTGTAGTTGATTGAGCCATTTATGTTGAGTTTGCAAAATTTCTCATTATGAGTCCAACGCTAAATTCATCTTATATTGCAGAAAGCAGCAGTTTAAGTTGCATCTCAACGTCCTGTAGAGGAAGTAGATTTGAACTGGTAGACTGTTCTAAAACTCACACATTTTGTAAATGTGATCATTTCATTATAATCTGCAGTTTATTGCTTCTTTTTGGTGACATTGCAGACAACGCTGAGAGTGACTTGCCAGGCTTGTGGCCGTGTGTTAGTCGAACGGCGACACCAAGCTCAGGTAAAGTATGCATGGCTAGAGAAATCAGCTCCAATACTATAGTTGTGCTGTTTTTTGAAGGCCATTACGATTGTAGGAGCCAGCCATTTGTGCATGAACATTTAGGTAGGTTTAGTGCATCATGTTCTAGTACCATGGCATGCCAATATATTTCCTTTGTTGCATCGACAGTTGTTTTTGCGAATAGGGTTGGAGAGACGCCAGGAAACCAGCGCCCATGCCCGCTCGCCTCTTACGGCTGCCTCTCTCAGGTAAGACTAAGTATGTGGATTGCACTGCTGTTACTTATCTTGCCATAACTTGCAGGATCACATGGGCTGAGCAGGGCTTCATTTCCCACTGCGGATGTAGTGTCTAGTAAGTGTATATTACTTTTAGTTGATATTAAGTAATAATTTGAATGCTAAGTTTGGCCATGCTGTGTCACACAAAAGGGTATGACTATGTGCATTGCTTTCTGGTACAGCAGAGAGTAGATTCCGTTGCAATTTAAATAGACAATACTGCTGAATGAGCTTGCAAAATGTGATTACATTCATAATGTAACCTCAACATTAGCATGCTATGCAACTGCAAACTTGTGAACTAGTGCCTTTGATGGACATTTCATTGGAAAAGAACTTTGTGCGGAAATTCACTACCATTTGCTAAATAAGTTGCAGCACCTACCTCAAGGTCCACGAGCAGGCCGGTTTCAACCGTAAATGGGCCATCTGGTAAGCAAAACTACATTCTATTAGACTGGTGTTCAAGTTTGAAATGCTTTCTGGTGCTACGTATTCTGCCTGTGCATAATGCATACCTAGATTCCTTGGGATTTTTTTAACATAATGGTTAGCATCCAAAACCATAGTTGAGTGTGACACCCTGGACAAAATTTAGGATAAAGAATAACGTACAGCGCGAAGGACAAGGACTGCGAGAGACGACATACACATCACTGTGTAGGATATCGTCTCTCAGATCCTTGCCAGCGCTATGTATGTCACCTCTCGCAGTCCTTGTCCTTCGCGCTGTACGTTACTTTGAACATGAAGTACCAACTAGCCCAAGCAACCACCCTAAAATTTAAGACTATTTTGTGCATGTATTTTTGCTGTCGCTGTGAAATAAACAATAAACTACGAGTGTGAATCATCTGAGTTTTCATTGTCAGCTTGCCTTGTCTACTACAGCTGGATGGCCTCTACCTTGCATCTCAAATTGAATGTATGCTTCATCTGCCAAACCTAGCCTATGCCTGCGGATTTCTTGATCTCGTCAGTCTGTCTGCGTAATTCTTTGCAGCTCTCGACTGCCTACTCTTCCTTTTATATGTCACCATTCATCTGGTCTACCGATTACATACATAAGACAACCTTTCCAATTTCACTTCCCCTTATTCTAAACTAGAATGTCATTTGCAATACCTTCTACATTTACACAAATTTTTTTGTTTCATTGCTCATTGCATGATTGGCTTTTTTTTTCAATTTTCTTAGCTACCAAAGTTCTAGCTCCATAGGCTAGTGCTAGTAGAATACAATTATTACTTACATTTCTTTTCGAATATGTTAGTAAGTTGCAGATTTTTTATTGCATTGTTATTGTTACCTCAATATTTGTATATTTTGAACACGAAGTCTTCAAGACCTTGCAAACAATTTTAATTAGCGTTGAGCACCAAGGGCGCCAACTTGATGCCATTACACAACAGCTATGCAGTGGGCCTTTGACAGTTTGGCCCGCAAGGGATGTGGTCCACAAACCATTCGAGGACATCGAGGCATTCGAAGAATTTGGTGCCGATATATCAACAAATGATGGCACAAGGACACGCTTGGTCTGATATTTTTTCTTTTCTTTACCTGCCGTATCATATGTGCTTGCGTATATGAAACTGACATTCCAGTGCATGTTTTACATGAATAGTGGTGCAGAGTGAAATGTAACATGGACACTAGTAGGCACGTAAAAAGACAACACACAGCGCTACTAGCAACAATGATTATTTTGAAAACCAGACTGCTTCTATACCATCAGAGTCAAGCCGACATAGATCAGGTGGAAGCACTGAGACATGCGCTATGAAAGTCACACTATCGAAATTGTCATTGCTTACGCAGGACAGCTAACTCCTTGGGAGATAACGCTATTAATGGCTTGTTAATGCAAAATTCACCAAGTATGTCAATATGCTCTGCCTCAACAATCAATAGGGTGATATCTTCTTTCTACCGAGCAATAATAATGGCGAAAACATGGTTATTGTTGGCCAGATTGATTGCTGAGGCCGAGCATATTGACGTACTTAGTGAATTTTGCATTAGCAAGTCATCAATAGTGTTGTTTCCTAAGGAGTTAAACTTCCTGCATAAGCGGTGACAACTTGTTCTGGTAGACTGTCGTGGGCCGTGAATATGGTTCGATAGTGCGACTTTCATAGTGCATGTCTCAGTGCTTCCACGTGATCTATGTCTACTTGCCACTGATGGTATATAAGCGGTCTGGTTTTGAGAACAGGTTGTTGCTAGTAGCATTGTGTATCTTTTTATGTGCCTCCTAGTGTCCATGTTACATTTAGCGCTGCATCAAAAGTATTCCTGATGATTCACCAACAAGCCCCCGCCCTCCCCCTTAATCGCTACCCATGTTTTACAGATGCAACAGTTTCATGGTCTTGGCGGCAGCAGCATAGGACCCGCAACACGGCGCAATTGAGAAATTTCGCTAAGCCAACAAGTGGTTGTGCAGTACAGTTGGCTTGGCAAAAAAGGAAATAATTTTTTTTCTGCATTGCAAGGGGCTGACACGATCCCAAGCAAGGCATTGACTGCCTGAATGTTTATATTGTCGGTAAAAAGAATCTTGGTTGAACCATTTCCTTTCTCGCTTTCAAAAGTCAAACTTGTGCGGGTTTACACACTTCGTAAATGTCACGCTGAGGAGTGTTAAACCAGCGGAGCCAAGTACTATTGTACTTGGGCGAGTTAAGATGGCTAATATGTAATTTCCTGTTGTTTCTGGATACTGTGAATGCTTTGCTTTGAGCCTGTATATACAGAATCTTGTGTAAGTAATATCCAATGCGTCTTTGAGGGGCTGTAATGGAAAATTTTCATACATGAAAAAGAAGCGATGTCGAGAGTGTAATAAAGGTGTGGCTGTGCCACTCTGGCGAAAAACTGCGAAAACAGCAGGCCAAGGATTTCAAATCTGAAGGTGAGTTTTGTATTTAGAGTATCGTGAAAAACACTCACAACATCATTATCCTACCTGAATACTTAGCATTTCAAACCGAGTGTTTTCAACCTAATGGGTTTTGTCCCCATATGACAATTTGGATGCTGTCTGGCACCCAACATAGCTGCATGTTTAGTTGCACTTTGCTGTACTTGCAATATTTATATTCTTGCATAACCATTGTCATTACCAGTGCTTATCATCACAGTATATGATTCTCTTCTAGGCTCGCTGGATGTGCACTCAGATTTCTTGGATTAAATGACTCAAAGTTCAAGTACACAGCTCAATTTCAAGAGGAATCACTTTGGTCAAGAAATATTGCTGGCCTTGGCAAGGACCAGCACAGTCATTCATAGTATTCTAGTCAGGAAACTGCACTTTGTTGAAGAAATGTTGGCTTTGGCAAATGCCATCACGGTCTTTCATAATAAACTCTAGTCATTCAGGAAATGGTGAAATTTGTCTTTGCTTTAGTACGTGCCATGACCATTATCCGTATGCATTGCCTGCTACAGGTACATTTTATAACCACGTAGATTCATTTTCGTTGGTACAGAAAAATTAAATTTTCTTGCAGCCGGAATTTCAACCATGATTCAGAAGGCAGAATGGACATTATCTGGGCACAACGTGGTGTTTCGTGTGATAGATGAAGTAGTCGATTCAATTTACAACCACACATCAGGCAATTAAGCAGCACCAAACCTTACTGTGCATACATGATGAAAACTAGCTGATCGTGAAAAGAGCTTGTGATACTTTTGTCAGATAATGCTCTGTTGGCCTTGGGTGTTTAATATATGTAAATTAGCCCTGCATATTAACCAGGAAGCCGAGGCTACGAAGGCATTCCTCTCATTAATGATCGACTTCTGGACACAGCAATATAGCAATATATGCGGCCCATAAGCATGCCTTAGTGTTATATTCTGTTAAATGCTAAACGAGGTTATTGAGTGCCAAGATTCAGCATTCAGGGAAGTCTACAGTGCACCATAATAAGTCCTCAAAACATCCTAGAAACATCCTTGGGGACTATCTGAGGGTTTTCTGAGGATGTGCCGAGGCCGGACATGAGGACCTTTCTAGGCTTTTTGCAAGGACCAGTAGAGGATGTCCTCAGGACGTTGCAATGTCCTTGCGGGGACGTACTGAGGACATACTCAGGACGTCAGTGCGTTGTCTGGACACACACACACACACACACACACACACACACACACACACACACACACACACACACACACACACACACACACACACATATATATATATATATATACATACTTGTTTATGCAAAATCGAGGAAAATTGGTAACTTTCGAAGTAGCAGGAGCTCGAAGTTCAAAACCCCCTAACTCTGCGCCCTTAAAATGGATGTGTGACTTCTGTAAACTGCATCTGTTGGAGCATCTCAGGTGAACAAAAAGGACATAATAACCTGGAGCTTCATCATCATCATCAGCACATTTTATGTCCACTACAGGACGAAGGCCTCCCCCGGTGATCTCGATTTACCCCTGTCCAGCACCAGCGATTGCAACTAGCGCTCGCGAATTTAATAATTTCTTCGCCTCGCCTAGTGTGCTGCCATGTCATTCTGCCACTCCCCTCTGCCATTCCCTGCCATTCCCCATTCTGCCATTCCCCTCTCTTGTTACCCATTCTGTAAACCTAATGGTCCAATGGTTATCTAATTTGCGCATTACATGACCTGCCCAGCTCCATTTTTTTCTCTGTTAATGTCAATTAGAATATCGGCTATCTCATCCACACTTCTCTCTTCCTGTCTTTTAACGGTACGCCTAATTTTCTTCGTTCGATCACTCTTTGCGCAGTCCTTAACATGTTTTCGAGCTTCTTTGTCAGTCCCCAAGTTTCTGTCCCATAGGTCAGCACTGGTAATACGCATTGATTGTACACCTTTCTTTTTAATTACATTGGTAAGCTTCCAAACAGGATGTGATCCGTCTGTAGATTTCCTTCTCATGATCAGGGTCCCCTGTAATTATTTGAGATAGGTAAACGTGCTCCTTCACCGACTCTAAAGGCTGACCCGTGATCGCAAAATCTTGTTTCATTGCCCGGTTGTTGATCATCATCGTTTTCTTCTGAATATTAATATTCAACCTCACCTTATATTCTCGCTGGTAAGGTCTTCATTCATTTACTGTAACTCGTCCCCAGTGTTGCTGAATAGGAGAATGCCATCTGCAAATCAATGGTTGCTGGCGTATTCACTGTTGATCGTAACTCCTAAGCCTTCCGGGTTAAACAGCTTGAATACTTCTTTCAAGCAAGCAGTGAATATCATTGGAGCGATCGTGTCTCCTTGTCTGACCCCTTTCTTTATAGCTATAGTCCTACTTTCATTGTGGAGAATTGAGGTAGCTGCGGAATCTCTGTAGGTACTTCACAAGATATTTGCGTAAGAATCCTGTACTCCTTGATTACGTGATGCCTCTATGACTGCTGGTACGTCGACTGAATCAAATGCCTATCGTAATTCTTCAAAGATAAATGAGAGGCTGATTGTATTCTGCGGATTTCTGGAATGCTTGATTGATGACACGGATGTGATCCATTGTAGAGCATCTACTCCTGAAACCTATCGGTTCCCTTGGTTGGCTAAAGTCCAGTGCTGCCCTGATTCTATTGGATATTATCTTGGTGAATGTTTCATATAATATTGGAAGTAAGCTAATGACCCTGTGAGTTTTTAATTCTTTAACGTCTCCCCTTTTGTGGATTAGTATAATGTTGGCATTCTTCCAGTTCTCTGGGACACTTAGAGTCAATAAAGAATTCGCATAAAGGGCCGCTACACTTTAAGCATTATGCCTCCACCACCTTTGATTAAGTCGACTGGCAGACCGCGTTCTCCTGTTGCTTTCCGCCGTTCCATGTCTTGCGAGTCCCTTATAACTTCATCGCTAGTTATAGAGGGAGCCTCTGTAACCTGTTCAATACTACTTCGAATGGAAGGATCGTGGCTGCTTTGGATAGCATACAGGTCAATATAGAATTGTGCTGCTTTTGCTATATCTTCGAGATTGTTTATGATATTGCCTTGCCTATATTTTAGCGCATACATCTCGGTTTGTCTGACGCCTAGTTTCCTTCTCACTGTTTTGAGGCTGCGTCCATTTTTTACTGCTTCGTCAGTCTTTTTCATGTTATAACTTGGAATATCCCTTACTTTCTCCTTGCTGATTAGTTTTGACAGCTCCACGACTTGAATCTGACCTCTTGAGCTGGACACTTTATATCTTTGTCGTTTCTTTATTAGGTCCTTTGTTTCTTGGGAGCGCTTACCTACTCGTTGCATTGGTTTCCTGCCTTCAACTTAATTGCTCCTTCTAAAGCCAGCCTAGTTGCAGTTTCATTCGTTGGCTCTATGTCATCTTCATCTCTCGGTTCTATGGCACATACGTGTGTGTATGTGCCAGCCTGAATTTGTCTGCTTTTACCCTTTCTGCGTCTAGAGTGGCCTGTTTCTTCTTGACGAATTTTACTCTTTTTCTCTTCAAATTGAGGTAAACTCCGAACTGTTTTTCTGGTAGTCTTCTACAGCACAGGACATGGCCATTTGTCAGCATTGTATAAGCCTCACCAGTTCTTCCAGCCTCCCTAAGGCCAATGATATACCAAACAAAGCCCGATCGTTCCTCAAAGAGACCTGCTAGCCTAACTTCACTCGAGAGGGTTCGGGTGTTAAACGTTGCAAGGGTGAGTTTCTGTTTGCGGCCTGTCCGGATCCAGATATTCTTAGCCCCCTCCGCTAAGCTACAGGTTTGACCGCCGCCTTGGTCAGGCGCTCCGCAGCTGCTGAGGACTGAGGGCCATTAGGTAGTCAAGTGAGTCATTCGGGAGGCAGTGGGCGAGTACTAAACCAGGGAGACCACCTCTTGTTCAGGTGAGTGAGTGTCGTGTTGAAGCTTTGTGGGTCTTACTAATTTGGTTGCCCATGGGTTAGAATAGCCTCACTTGCTCTGGGCGTTTTTGCCGGGGCCAGGCGCGACTCCTGGCCTGGAGATGTAGCTTACTGGGGAGTTGAATTCAAGTTTCCCACCTTGACGAAAAAAAAGAAAAAAATACGATGCAGGGATTTGAATCTCTGACTATGGGAAGCGAGCATCTAAGCTAGCTCAATCAGATGAACCTGCACGTTGTCAGGCTACCTCATCTTGGAGAATCCCCACCCAGATTTTCCTACGTGCCTGAAATCATCCTTGAATTATCCGCGGAATACATTTTTTTTCGAGGGGGGGGGGGGAGGAGCGATGGTTTTGACTTTAATGTCAGCGCAAGGCATGTCAGTACAGTTACTGTAAGCCCACTTCGTATATTTGAAATGCCTGAAAACATGCTTGAATTATCCGCGGTACAGGGGTTTTTCTGATGGCGGCACGTGACACTACATAGTATTTCTCAATTGTAATATCGTGGTTTCGGGGTCTCCCGTACGCATGCGGCCACGAACGTGGCTAGATGCACTATATATTTCCGGCGAATTTCAACACTACCTAAAATTGCTGTTCAAATTTAGGTGCATGTTATAGGACCCCAGGTGGCCCGAATTTCCGCGTTTCCGGAGTCAAGCGTGCATCATAATCAGATCGTGGTTTTCGCACGGAAGACCCCATAATTTAGTTTTTCCTTCCCCCATGCTGCTAGAACTGCTACGAGTTGGTTCAAACATGTGCAACCTTGCAAAAAAAAATCACGCACGATTAAGATTCTCCACATTATGAAATTGGGGTGTAGCTCCATGCGTGTTTTCATTTCGAGGCATATTGGTACCATATATGGTACCGGTGACGTCATTGGTGAACAGAAGGTGCGCACTACTCTGGCGCCACCTCGTTCCCATCGTCGCCGCAGAGCCCGTCTAGCGGAGCACCACGGTATTTTTTCTCACGCTTTCGCCATACCCTCCTCCTCCGCTTTCCGCCTCAGGGTTCCACTGCAGCCTTTTCCTCGCCCTCTTTTTGTTATAGACGTCTTGCGTCTACCGCTGCGCTGCGCGTTCGGGCTGTTGTCATTCGCTGTGCTCGTTCGCTAGGTTACGAGGGACGCCGAAATTAGCCGCAGGAACGGGCGCCTACGAGGGGCGCTCAAAAATGTTCATTGCGCAACTGCTTCAAGTGGCGGCCACTCATTATTACCGTTGGCTTTCCTAAGACAACACGTGTTAAAACCTTACAGTTGCCCTGTTACATCAATGTTGGTGAAAGAGACTGACACATACTCGGCATTTGCAATATATTCTGACGCAGGATCCTCAGTGCTTAAATTTACGTACCAGATTTTGATGATTCCTGTTCCTGAGCAGCGAATGCTCCAACAGCAGCGTGCCTTTCAACCTTCCACTTCGCTGGATTGAGTTCAACTTGGCTACACTTTCAAAGCAAACCTTTTTTTGGAAGCTCTGTCCCCGGACTTTCGTGACCGCAGCTGCTTAGTCCTGAATTCTTGCCGAATAGCTTGTACTTGATGAAAGATTATGCAGATTTCACGCACTGGGGAAATCGATGTAAGCGAAGCTTTCTGTGCTCTTTGATTTGACTGCCGATAACATAGCTGCGATGCGGACAGTGAATATATAACTTCTTCGACGTTTAGTCCCATACGACAGAAGTAAGTTGATGCTAAACGTTACCCTGCGTGGACTCCTGCTGCTTGTTGGCGTAAAACGTAGAAGACACAGGGACCCATGTCGGCTTGAGGTGGTGTTGTGCGCCATATTTCGTAATCGCTGAGAAGGGTTGAGCGTTATCATTGCCTCGCAGGAAACATCGAAACGTTGCAGAAGTGTTAAACTTAAGATGGCTTATGAAGCTGTGCGTGCCAAAAACCCAACTGAATAATGAGACAAGTCATAGTGATGGACTTCGGCTTAGTTTTGATGCTCTCGGATTCTTTAGCAGGGTCCCATATCTAAGTGCACGAGTGGTTTTGTATCACCCCCCCCCCCCCCCCTCGCTGTCGAAATGCGGCTTCCACCATAGGGATCGCACTCGCGACCTCAAGCAATGACGGAGTGACAAAGCTGTTGTGGCGGGCATAGAAGTGCTTGCAACACTAAGTGGGAACGCTACCACTTCCGTAGTTTTGCCTAGACGCTATTGTTATTTGATGGGGCTTTCCGCATGCATGCCGTGAGTCATTTGTCCACTCGACAAATTTCGATGGCGATTACTTTTCAGAAATAGCAGAAACGTAACATACCGTACAATAAACTGAAATCGATACAGTCTGTCCTCGGAGAGTACCTCCCGACGTGGTGGTGGTGATGGCAGCAGCAGCAACAGCTGTAAAGCTTTGCTCTAAAACTGAACAACGATACCGCCGACACACATGCCGCTCTTCTGCTAGGAGGACTATTGCCCCTTCGAGAGGCGGCTAGTGTTCCATTGCGAAATTGCCAAGCCTAAGATTACTAATGCCGCAAAACGCACTAGTCTGCCGCAAGATTCGGGAAACGTGCTACCAGCGCAGTATTTACCTGGGCATGAGCGCGTAGAGGTTTCGGTGGCAGTGCCAGGTGTTTGCGTTCCATCGGATTTAGCGCAGGTAACATAATTGATAACTCGCGTCCCTGACTCCAAACTAAAAGTTTATTCGACAACTTATGTACTTAACACTGACGAAGGACCAAAATCTGTTTTCAAGCAATCTGTTGGCCTTACTATGAAAGAATGCTAGTTTCTAAAAAAAGAGCTTTCCACCTTTGATTTTATTCGGCGATAAACAGTTTTTTTCACTTTTCTTCGTTTTCGGCTTCGTTTTGCTTCGGTTTTTAACGCATGTATTTATTCTAAGTGATATGACTATTCTTGCATCCCGCTGATCTCTGCTGCGCATGTGCACGTGCATATATATTCGTGCTGCATTCGATGAAACGCTTTCAAATGTCTGCGATCCGCTTTTCTTGGTGCTTGTCCATTACCCGCCTGCTGCTTGTTCCAACACGAACTTCCACCAACTCACCCAAGTCTCGTCACTAGCGTAGGTAGCATGTGTCTAAGCCCAAGGTCACATTTGACGTGGTGCTTCAAGTGGAGAGCACTGCTTGAACAAATTTCCTGGCCATTTCGCGGCTTATCTCAAATTTCCCCCCAAAATAATCGCTATTCATTTTGCATGCTTCTCCCTTGTTTTTTCAAGGTACGGGCCTAATACATCCAGGTTATCAAATGCGTGAGCGTATCGGCGTGACATAACTTTCGTGACAGTGTGGTAAGCGAGCGTCGTGCTTTACTGTGCAATCGCAACGAAACCTTTCACTGTGTAAAAGCCATATAGTTGCAGAGAGCGCGGCGGAAGACAGCACGCTTCCGCCCCGCTTTCTTGCCTTGCGAGCGCGAGATTGAAGCACAGTCGTCGGCGCTCCGTCGCACGCTTTCACGCTCACATGCAGCAAACGGCGCGCCGACGGCGATGTCATCATCCTTGGACTTTATACGGAACAATACGACGACGACGACGACGGCACATATGCGCCTTAAGTCTCGATAAAATTGCTGTCACAACAAAAAAATTACCGACGATTACGTTACTTCCTAATGCGAAATTTGAGCGCAGCAAATAAGCTGTTGCACCTTTTCGATAGATTGAGGCAAAGAAATCGAGCAACACATGTATGCGCTATCACAGAATTTTTTTTTTATTTTTCACACGTATTCTTTTAACAAAGACTCCACTAACAGTTCTTGACAGTCATGAAGGAAGCTTTGTGGTCGGAGAAATAGACTGATATATGTTCGACTTGGTACACCAATGCTTGATTCTCAAAGACGAGATCTATACAAGTGCCTCGCGAGGTTGTCACAGCCGTGGGACGCGTTACGAGCGAGAGGAACGGGATGTTCTCCCGCATAAGTGTTAGGAAATCGCTGTTTGTCTTTATGTCAACATTAAAGTCCCCCACTACTAACATCGGTGTGGATCGATGGACGGTTAATGCGAGTTGTAGGAAGTGCACGACGTCTTTCGTGAGTGCCGTAGCGGACTCACGAAAGCGGTTTCAGTCGGTCGCTGCTAGCGCTGGGGGCATGAAAGGGGGGCGGAGCTGGTTACGAGGCCGACGACAACGCCGACGACGCGAAACCCAGGAACGGACGCCAAAGAGCCATTTGTGTAGCCAGCCCTCCTCCACAGTCTCTCCTCCTCCCTTCCATCATCCTCCCTCGCCCGGAGAGCCGACAGCGCGCATGCGCGGCGGCGGAGCAGATTCGTCGGCGAGCTGGTTACGAGGCCGACGACGACGCGAAACCCAGGAACGGACGCCAAAGAGCCATTTGTGTAGCCAGCCCTCCTCCACAGTCTCTCCTCCTCCCTTCCATCATCCTCCCTCGCCCGGAGAGCCGACAGCGCGCATGCGCGGCGGCGGCGGAGCAGATTCGTCGGCGAGCTGGTTACGAGGCCGACGACGACGACGCCGACGACGACGACGACGACGCCGACGACGACGCCGACGCCGACGACGACGCGAAACCCAGGAACGGACGCCAAAGAGCTGCGCTCTAAAACATCCGAGAAATTGGACGATGAAAGAGCCGTCACGGTAGCCTAATTGGTAGAGCATTGGTCACGTCATGTGGAGAATGTGGAATCGTATCTTACAAGAGGCATTTTGTATTTTACCCTCCTTTAATTAGTTAACCGCTGCAGTATTATTTGTGCATTTGCAACAGACCTTCATGGTCAAATATTTTTCAATCAATAGAACACATTGCTACGCACACCTGAACGGAGAGAGTCAGATAAATGTATAGAAAGGAATGCTACTCGCGTTTTAACAATCATTCCAAGCTTTTTCTCATGAACTCGCCGAAACACAGAGTCTTGTAAAGAGCATGTGGTCCTTCGTAGCTCTTGATTACCTGTCGTAATGGTGCGAGATACGGCGACACAGTATTTGAAGGACATTTCTGTGCTACCTAAGGCAGTTTATATGCATTAGGTAGCAGGCTGCATCATCAAACACAGAAGGCTTAATCCTAGCTTGATCTGACGCATGTAAATTTGTGAAAGCGACATTCATCTGCTTCACAAAGTCGACAAATTATGCAATTATCAGTGTTGCCGCTCACACATATAAAATCAGGTGCCTTTTTCTGAATTACCACAGCAAGCTGGGCGAGTTAGTGATTTAACGTCTGTCGTCCGGTTTGAGCTGCCCTCCGCTAAGGCTGTGTTCCATGTTCTTCTGTTTTGAGGGTCTTGATCGAATATCTACAGGAGAACATTAGGATTGCTGCAGGAAAAACTAGACAAGAAAGAGTTAGGAAATAAGCGTCGGTTTCCTCTATGCTCATACTTGGGCTTGATTCTGGAGTGGCTCCGTTTCGTTGTGACTAACAAATTGAGCCTCCCGTTTCTGCTCGCTCGATTCGTTCCCTGACGACTTCTGCTGCGCGTCGACAGCACTCACTTGTGCGACGTAAGTATGAAGGTCGTCTGCGAGCGTTTCTTCATCTCTGCGACGGCTCGCAAGATCTTGTTCTGTGACACGACGTCCACCCCAGCATACGGCTCGTCCAGAAACACGAACGGCTGCACTCCCAGCAGAGCGGCAGCGATGGTCAACTTTCGGCGGTTGCCCCCGCTGGAAGTGGGGGAGGGAAAGAAAGTGGTCACTCACGTCAGCAAAGCAACGTTTGCGGATGTTGCTGATTGCGCGAGCAGCGTTAAATAGGGTGGAACCTATCGCGGTAGCCGTTAACAAAAAAAACTACCTCCCCCCCCCCCCCCAAAGAAAAGAACAACAGAGTGACTGAGTTGACCACGGGACGCCGTTACGAGTCGTCAGATCAGCTCATTTTTATGTCCAGAGGGGGCGCCTATTGACCGCAGGCTAGGAAAGAGGTGTGCTAATCTTGGCTCAATGAAATAATTACGCCATACGTAGCAGTCATGTAAAATTGTGTGTAATAAATCACAGCCAGAAGTAGTAATGTTTGGTGAATAACTATAAAGGACTCAGCGACCGCTTCTTCACTATGGTCACTTGAGTGACCGTATTTTAGTTTTACAAATCAATTGATAGACAATAGCGCTATTTGGCAATCACGCATTATCGAATTTATGAAAAGAGGCAATTTCAAAACAAATCAAAGCGTCAGTAACAACGAACGCCGCTGGCAAAGTTGTTTCATCCGAACAGGAAGCTTTTACGCAGATTTGTGTAAAAGTTTGTGATTTGCGTTTTCAAACCATGTTAAAACAATTGCATATTTCCTTTTAGCGTCCTAGCCCAAGAATTCCAAACACCATCAATACGAACTGAACGAAAATGTTCAGCATTGTTTCTGATCATGGAGCGTTAACTGAGTAAAACATTCCAAATATAGTTGATATATTACATGGTTTGCTGAAGTATGCACGACGGAAATCTCGCTCGAGCATACCCAAACGTTGCCATGAGCTTTGTGTTATAGTGTCCTTAAATGTGTACTTTTAAGTATCGAAATCAGTGTAAAAATATAACTGACCCTTCCATATCGTGAAGATGGTCGAAGAGCGAAGTTGTGTAAGTTACACCGAGTGTTACACCATGTAAGTACAATTTGGCAAGTAGTCTTTAGCGTAAATATTTTGTTGCGCCATTATATGACGTAATTTTGGATTTTGCGTGCTTTGCGTGGTGATCACGCTTTAGAAGCGGTTTTTTTTATGGCTCTACGAGTGATTTTTATTCTTGAAAGGGCGGGTTGACCTAGCCTTGCATTATCTTCGGAATTTTAGCTAAATTCCGACAACGATGGCACAGGGTCCGCATAATCAGCTTCAATCTAAAATAACACGCTGGGCTTGTGTAATCCATAGTAACTTTCAATGCAGCATACAAACACAGAAACACGATGTATTTCTTGTGTTGAAAGCAATGTTGAAACATTGCGTTGAATGCTACCTGGGCTTGTGTAATCCATAGTAACTTTCAATGCAGCATACAAACACAGAAACACGATGTATTTCTTGTGTTGAAAGCAATGTTGAAACATTGCGTTGAATGCTACGATGAACTCCCAATTTGTATTTGCCTATGTCAACAGGCTTTGTTGAGTTTATCTATGCCTAGATCGGTGTACTGGTAGCCCTGATAGTAATCTGCCACTTTCCGTGTATTTTTATCTGAGATGTGGCCTTCACTTTTCAGTTGACTGTGGCTAGTCTCACGTGGCAAGGTAATTTGTTCGCCCACTTATTTTAAAGCAGACAGCAGGGCCTTGAGTACTGATTATGAGCGTGCGAAAATTTGAAATGTCCTCTATCTTAATTGAAAAGCTGAACTGCAATGACTTTTCCATTTATACTCCCCTCGAGGATTCACTATTCGTAATTGTCCAATGAATGTTTCTGTTCGGATAGAAAGAAAGCGAGAAGGAAATGCCGAGCTTCCGCTAATGATTCGTATATATGGGAGAGCCACTTGGTGCACGCACGGAAAAATTTTGGAAATTGCCCCTTCGAAATTCCTGGACATAAAGAGACACCAAATGCCGATAAAACTAGCAGATTGTACAATTTCTGCTCAGCCAATTCGAGCCAGTATACACAGTTGCATTTGCGTTAGACAGACAACAAATTTGTTTTATCAGTTCCAGTGCATCTCCTGATACTATGTGCGATGTTGTAGCAATATATTTTGTTTCTTCAGCGTCTTGTTACGTTATGTTATAGTGTTTTATCCCCGTGTATGTCAAGTTTCGCCATGTATGTTCAATCTTGAGGATAAGTACGAGGTCCGAGCCCCGGTTATCAGGCCCGTGACCACCACTGCGCCGGGCTTCCGACTCTTCTATCGTGATTTCGCTGGTCTCCTTCTGTGTGCTGCTAGAACGAGTTCCCACACTGCCTCTTCTTCGAATATTGCCCTGGCCTCTGGTGAAACACGGCCGCACCCTGACACCCTACGTGTACAGTCCCTCGTTTTGCAGGTGCACTCGATGAGATGTCGTGTCTGCGCGACGAGCAGTCCATGTGCCCTTAGTGGGTGCGCAAAGGCTGCCGTCATGAACTACACATAACTCGCACAAACCAGGAGGGAGGAACAGCTGGTTAAGATAGCCTCGCCGGACAGTAAGCGCCCCCAAATTGGTCCAGCTGGCCTAGCAGTAGGCAGCAGCGAAAGTCCCACTGCACTGAGGCCTGGTTGGCACTGAGGACTCACCCTTTGACGCACGCAATGGCTCGACCACGAAGTGCCGAGGAAAAGCATCGTTGTAGGAGAAAGGGCTTTAGTCAGGGTCGCTCATCCGTAGTCGTAGCGGCCCCAGCAATAGCGGATAGCGTGACTAGTTGTATTGGGCGCACCAACTGTCGGCTTCGACTCTGCCTCTGTGTGGCTCTTGCTGCCTTATACGAGACCTGCTTTATTGCGTTTGTTCGACCCGAGAGAATTGCGACGACCTTTCGCTGCGAAATCTTTCTCCTGTGGGGATTTTAGCTAAGCAATCTTGCATATTTTGCACCTCAAAACGGGTCTTTGCATAAATATGAATGAAGACGACGCGTATTGCTTCGTCAGTCACCTAAACTTCCGTCAAACGGCATTACAATGGTGGGCAAAGAGCGCTCAGTAGCGAAGCGTAATTGTTCTTCTTAAATCTCCTGTGGTTGGCCTGTGTCCCCGTGGCTCACGTTAAATAAGGTGTGCCGCTTCGCAGCGCGTCTTCGGCCCTCAGCCAGTGGCACGGTCGGCGGCGAGGGGACGAGTACGTGCCAACTGGGCATGCTCTGCATGTGTTCCGGCCAGCCGTGAACATAAACTTGTGTATAATGCGCAGCTTAACAAAGAACGCTGAACCAATTCGCAGTAACAATGTGTCTTTTTCTGTGACCCCTAAAGCGACATCTACCGAAGATCCCCCCAATCGCTTCGCGCCCAGTAGCTTCGCTCCCATGGGCGGAGCCCTCCCTCTCAAGTGCGATGGTAAAACACAGGGAATAAAATGGTCCCCAATACACGCTGCGACGGTGGTTGTACTGCGAAGCTGTACACAACACCTGAACGATTACCCATTGTGTCCTGGGTTGAAATTATTCACGTGGTGGCATTCACATGCGCCTTTACCTAATGATAACTCGAAAACGTTTCGACGGCCGTACGGTCACGAAGAGTGGATGAGAAAGAACTTCGCCGTGCCTCCTATGCTATTCAGGAGCCCTCACTCCACATGACCTTCTTATAGCACTGTCACACCTCATATCACTTGCTAGGTGGGCTCGTATTTTACGTATGAATGTGTAGTTACGTCACCCTCGGCTTCGTATGATACAGTCATGCTGCCGCGACGACGGCAGTAAACTTCACCACAGCAACAAACCACAACAGTAAACTTCACCAGGTAGCGTATGCGGGGCGCGCTATGTGCTTCGCAGTGCATATAGGCGCAAAATAATTAAATTGTGGGGTTTTACGGGCGAGAACCACGATATGATTATGAAGCACGCCGTAAACTATCTGGGGTTCTTTAACGTGCAAACAAAATTTAAGCACAGTCATGTATTAGCACTTCGCGCCCATCGAAATGCGACCGCCTTGGCAGGGATTCCATCCCACGACATCGTGCTTAGCAGCCCAACACCATAGCCACCATCTAGGTGTGGGAGCGCTTTAGCAGAAATTATGTGGTTGGGATGCTCTTTTTGAGCTGGTTCTTTATCCACGCGCCTGTGGTACTGTATGTTGTACGCGTAATTGCAGAGAATATATGCGTTGTTCGCTTCACTTGGCCGAGTGCTTGCAGCCGCAGCCTTACTTGGGTACGAGCCATCCTATTTGGGGCTATGAGCCATCGCTGATGATGATGTTGTGTCGAGGTTACGCCGACGATTCCCGGGATCTTTGCCATACACAGCTTCGCTGTAAAACGAACTTTACCCATTGCCACCTATTAGATTCTCAACACATGCCCATGTGTCATTGTACACTTGGTAGACTGTCGCACTAACCGCAGTGATACCGGGCATGTTTATAATTGTTCAGTGCACAGCTTGCAGCCTGAAGAAAAAATGGGCCCACCATCCCAGCATTGCGAGAAAGCGGATGTCTTGCGAAGCTGTTGAAAACCACAACTGCTCAGTGAGGTATGCAATGTTTCGTGGTTTTAGAGTAATGGTAATAATGTTGTTTTACAGTAATAGTAGCAGTGGGAGTATTAGTAATTTTGAAAGCATGCCGCGACCCATAGTGTTGCTACTACAACATTAAAATAACGTAATAGCCAGGTTATTTTATGTACGAAAAGCTATAGGGACGTCACTCCCCAAGTCGCAAGCTGCCGTCACCACGGCAGCTTGCGCAAAAGCAATCTTCACTCGACACTTATGCGGGAAGCACTACGCGCATCGCATTGCGTGTAGGTGCAGGAAGGCCTTATCATCAATTATGTGGTTCGGATATTTCTTTGAGCTATTTCTTTATCTTGTATGTTGTATGTATGTTTGTTGTATTGTTACGGAGATGTTCGGAGTATAGAAAGACTGTATTTACGCTATATACACAAGCAGAGTCAGTGTAGATAAAGATGACTGACCAGCAACAATATGCAGCAGCCAGGCTCTCGCGATCTTCTTCCTTCCTCTTCTTATATCCTTCCGTAACAAAGCCCCCGGGTGCTTAAGTGACGTCTCAGCGCATGGTAGGCGAAGAATTGCGAGCTAAGATGGCTTGAGCGGCGAAACATGCACGATGTCAACAGGTGTCGGACTTTAGGATGGATCAGACTGTAACGGCGAAATCTCCTAATTGACGTCGTTAACTTGACGTATGACTTCATAAGGCCCTGTGTATCGAGAGAGAAGATTCTGGGAGAGGCTGACCGACGACATGGTGACCAAAGAAGCACCCAAGCACATGGAGCGAACTTAACAATCGCGATGGCGCTGGTCATACCGGTCGTTTTCTATAGGTTGCGAGACTGATAAACGAGATTGGGTGACTTGACGCGCCATGTTAGCGCGATCGATGATTTCCGGAGCGTACTAAGTAGCAACAAGTGCCACAGAAGTGAAGATGGTGCCAAACGGCAATGTGGAGTTGTGAGAATGCAAAGGATAAAAGGGTGAATATCCAGCTGTGTCATGTCGGGATGAGTTATACGCGAATGTCATGTAGATCAGCGTGGCGACCCAGTCGCGTAGATTGTTGGAGATGTACATCGACAGTATCGCTGTGAGTGTGTGATTGAGGCGTTCCGTAAGACCGTTCGTTTGTGAGTGATAGGCGGTGAACAGCTTGTGCTCCGTGGCACAATAGCGGAGGAGGTCGTCGACAATTCGTGACGGGAACGAGCGGCCGCGGTCTGTGTGTAACTGTCGAGGTGTACCGGGGTGAAGAATCATGTCCCGGAGGTGAAAATCGGCGACGTTGGCAACGCCTTTGGGCCCGCGTAGCGTGTCGCGTAATCAGTAGCGATGGCGATAAACTTATTCCCTCTAGTCGTTGTCGGAAAAGGGCAAAGCAGGTCAAGGCCTACGCGAAAGATTGGTACAGAGGCAACTTCAATTGGCTGGAGTCTTCCGACAGGGGACAGGGGAGGTTTCTCCCAGCGGTGACACAATACGCAATTTGCGACATAACGACGCACGCCGCGTTAGACACCAGGCCAGAAGAACCAGCGTCGTACGTGGTCGTAGGAATGCAAAACTACAAGGTTTCCCAACATTGGTGCATCGTGGAGTTGTTTGAGAGAGACGGATTGCAGATGACGAGGAAGGACAAGGAGCAACTCAGGGCTGTCAGGTTTGACATTGCGGTGGTAGAGAATGCCGATAGCGCTCCGGCTATGATGGACTGTAAGGATGCGTCGCGTTGTTGTTCAGCACGGATGTCGGTCATGTCTGTAAAAATCCATCATGCAGGTTCAGGGAGATCCACGGGGTGACGAGAGAGGCAGTCAGCGTCCTTGTGGAGATTTCCAGACTTGTTATCATCATCGTCAGCCTGGTTACAGCCACTGCAGGGCAGAAGCCTCTCCCATACTTCTCCAACTACCCCGGTCATGTATTAATTATGACCATGTTGTCCCTGCAAACTTCTTGATCTCATCCGCCCACCTAACATTTTGCCGCCCCTGCTACGCTTCCCTTCCCTTGGAATCCAGTCCGTAACCCTTAACGACAATCGGTTATCTTCCCTCCTCATTACATGTCCTGCCCCTGCCCATTTCTTTTTCTTGATTTCAACTAAGATGTCATTAACTCGCATTCGTTCCCTCAGCCAATATGCTCCTTTCTTATCCCTTAACGTTAGACCTATCATAATTCTTTGGATAGCTCGTTGCATCGTCCTGAATTTAAGTAGAACCCTGTTCGTAAGCCTCCAGGCTTCTGCCCCGTAGGTGAGTACTGGTAATACACAGCTGTTATATACTTTTCTCTTGAGGGATAATGGCAACCTGCTGTTCATGATCTGAGAATGCCTACCAAACGCACCCCAGTCCATTCTTATTCTTCTGATTATTTCCGTATCATGATCTGGATCTGCGGTCACTACCTGTCCTAGGTAGATGTATTCCCTTATCACTTCCAGTGCCTCGATACCTATCGTAAACTGCTGTTGTCTTCCAAGACTGTTAAACATTACCTTAGTTTTCTGTAGTTTAATCTTTAGACCCACCCCTCCGCTTTGCCTCTCCAGGTCAGTGAGCATGCATTCCGATTGGTCCCCTGAGTTACTAAGCAAGGTAATATCATCAGCGAATCGAAAGATACTAAGGTATTCTCCATTAACTTTTATCTCCAATTCTTCTCAATCCAGGTCTCTGAATACCTCCTGTAAACACGCTGTGAATTGCATTGGAGAGATCATATCTGCCTGCCTGACGCCTTTGTTTTTTGGATTTTGTTGCTTTTTTATCGAGGACTACGGTGGCTGTGGAGTCGCCATAGATATCTTTTAGCATTTTTACTTTCAGTTCATCTACAGCTTGATTCCGTAATGCCTCCATGACTGCTGAGGTTTCGACTGAATCAAACGCTTTCTCGTAATCAATGAAAGCATATATAAGGGTTGGTTATATGACGCACATTTCTCTATCACCTTATTGATAGTTTGAATATGCTCTATTGTTGAGTAGCCTTTATGGAATGCTGCCTGGTCCTTTCATTGACAGAAGTCGAAGGTGTTCCTGATTCTATTTGCGATTAGCTTAGTAAATACTTTGTAGGTAACGGACAGTAAGGTGTCCCCTTTCTTATGGATTAGGATTATGTTAGCGTTCTTCCAGGATTCCGGTATGCTCGAAGTCATGAGGCATTGCGTATAGAGGGTGGCCAGTTTTTCTAGAACAATCTGCCCACCTTCCTTCAACAAATGTGCTTTTACCTGATCCTCACCAGCTGCCTTCCACCTTTGCATGGCTCTTAAGGCTTTCTTTACATCTTCTACCGTTACTTGTGAAATTTAAGATTACTCTAGACCATTCTCTCTCCTATTATCGTCGTCTGTGCCACTGGTACTGTACAAATCTCAATAGAACTCCTCAGTGATTGAGGTATCTCATCCATATTAGTAATGATATTGCCGGCTTCGTAACTCAACGCACACATCTGGTTCTTGCTATTAATTGTTTCTTTACTGCTTTTAGACTTCCTCTGTTCCTGAGAGCATGTTCAATTCTATCCATATTGCACTTCCTTATGTCTGGTCTTACGCTTGTTGATTAACTTAAAAAGTTCTGCCAGTTCTATTCTATCTGTAGGGTTAGAAGCTTTCATACATTGGCGTTTCTCTACGACATCTTTCGGCTCCTGCGATTGCTCACTGGCGTCCTGTCTAACGGAGTTACCACCGACTTATATTGCACACTCCTTAATGATGAACATAAGATTGTAGCTCATATCTTCAACACTAAGGTCCTATTCCTGAATTAAAGCTGAATACGTATTCTGTAGCTTCCGCTATTTTCCCTGTTGCCGCTGACTCATTGATCGGCGTATTATGTATCAGTTTTTTCCTTCCCTCCTCAAGTCCAGCCTAATCGAATCCTTACCATGCTATCGTCACTGCAGCGCACTTTGCCGAGCACGTCCACATGTTGTATGATGCCTGGGTTAGCGCAGACTATAAGGTCTATTTCACTTATAGTCTCGCCATTCGGGCTCCTCCACTTCCACTTTCGGCTATCCCGCTTGCTGAAGAAGGTATTCCTTATCCGCATATTGTTCTGTTCTGCAAATTCTACTAATAGCTCTCCTCTGCTATTCCTAGAGCCTATGCCCCATTCCTCCACTGACTTGTCTCTAGCCCGCTTCTTGCCTCCCCTGGCATTGAAGTCGCCCCTCAGTATAGTGCATTTTGTTTTCACTTTGCCCATCGCTGATTCCACGTCTTCGTAGAAGCTTTCGACTTCCTCGTCATCATGACTGGATCTAGGGGCGTAGACCTGTACGACCTTCAATTTGTACCTCGTAGGTTTCACAAGACCTTCCACCCTCTCGTTAATGCTATAGAACTCCTGTGTGTTACTAAGTTACTACTAAGTTAATAAGGAAATAGCTGGTAGCTATTTCGCCACCGCTGCACCGCTTGTAATAGATTTATAATAGACAATAACTGAAAATTCTTGGAGCCGAAAAACTCCGCGACCAAGTTGTCCTATTGGGTTGCGGAGGGAAGACAGCCAGCAATGGGTGTGGTGATTTGTAATGACCGAAAGCGTGCGGCCGTACATATATGGCCGCGATTTGGCGACAGCCCAAACTAATGTCAAGCCCACCCGCTCGGTGATGGAGTAATTTCTCTCGGCAGGTGGGAGCAGGCGGCTGGCATAGACTATCAAGCACTCGGTACCATTCTGTTGTTGGGCGAGAAGAGCGCTGATGCCAAAGCCGCTTTTGTCAGTCAGCTCGATCAAAGTGGGCAAGTATGAGAGGGGGGTCAGAAATTCGATAAGAGCGGCGAGCGCGTGAGCCTGCTCCAGGCGCCATGAGAATAGCGTGTTCTTTTTTAGAATATCTGTCAAATGTGTAGTTTTTGACGAAACGGCGAAAGTAAGAACACAAGCCCACGAAGCAGCGCACGTCAGAAGGAGAACGTGGCACAAGGAAACTGCGAACGATGTGAACTTTTTCTCGCTCTGGTTGTACGCCGGATGCGTCAAGGAGGCATCCCAACACGGTAATCTGACGGCAATCTGACGGCACCCTTGCTCACATTTCGTGAAGTTCACTTGGAGGTGGGCTTTTCGGAAGACCGCAAGAGTGGCAGTGAGTCCGGTAAGGTGGCTGCCGCACGTGGGAGAAAAAACAATAACATCGTCAAGGCAACAAAGACAGGTGGTCCATTTGTATCCTCGCTCGCAGAAGAGAGTCCATCATATGTTCAGTTGTCGCAGGAGCACTGCAAAGGCTAATGGACATGACTTTGAACTGATATAAACCATGCGGCGTGATGAAGGCCTTCTTCTCGCGGTCCATTTTTTCAACTAAAATTTGCCAGTAGCTGGATCGAAGATTAATGGACGAGGAATATTTAGCTACGTGCAAGGAGTCCAAGGTGTCATCGATGCGTGGTAGTGGGTAAACGTCTTTTCACGTTATCTTGTTTAGCGATAATTGATGCAAAAACGCCAGGTACCATCTTTTTATCACAAGGACGACAGGCGAATCTTAAGGGCTGTCTGATGGCTCGATGACCCATTTGCGGAGAATTTTGTCTGCTTCTGATCGGATGACGCAACTTTCAGCATGCAATACACGATAGGGACGTCAACGAACAAGATTAGTGTCCCAAGTTTTTATACGGTGGTGAACAACAGACGTTTAGCCTAAAGGCCTTTCGCCGAAATCAAAGATGTCACTGTACAATTCGAGCAGGAGACGTCCGTGGCCTGTGCAGAGGTGACGCCAGGTGCAATCATATCGCGAAATCACCCGTTATAGAACCAGAGCTGTGAGCAGCAATTGGGGCTAATAAGCTCGGCATGTAGACTCTCAATGTAAAATTCGGAACTACTAGATAGTCTGGCGAAGAACATGCCAGCCGGAAGCACTTGAGAGCACAGGCTAAAATTCAGAAATGGTAGAATGACGTCGTTATTAGTAACCATAACCAACGTATTCGGAACAGCAACGTTCCGGTTCAGAAGCGCGTCGACGATGGGGTGAAGGACACGTTCACCGTCTGGAACCTGTGGTTGGTCGGTCAGAGTGACGTAAGTAACTTCCTCGGGTGACAGACACACATCGTTAAGCGAGCGAGATTTGGGGACAGCCCAAATCTCGGTGCGGAGGGGCGGTGCTCAGACCATTGGCGAGTTGAGGCATTTGTAACTGAAGAACGTCGTTTCCGCAGTCGATGAGAGCAGAATGATTGGGTATAAAGTACAATCTAAGGAGAACGTCATTAGGGCAGTTGTCGATTCACTCAGTACACTCAGTACACATTCCAAGAACAATCGGCGCGCCGCCATCGGCCACACGAAGCCCTCGGGCCAGGGTGAGGACCTTGTTTAAACGTCCACGCAGGCTAGCACGCATCACCGACACGTGGGCTCCAGTATCGACGAGTGCTTGGACAGGAGCGCCATCTACTTTAACGTCAATAACACTTCTCTTTTTGGGCACAGACGGAGGATTTGCTACAGAAGTAAGCAATGCAGCACCACCTCCGAGGGCTGCATTAGTGAGTTTTCCGAAAGGGTGCGGCCAAAAGCCACAAGAGACGAAAGGCGACGTGGCCGCGTCGAACCGGAAGATGGGAGACCTGTTTGCGGTGAGCGAGACTAGTGTCTTTGTGGCGGTGGTGAGCGACTGTACCACGTGTTCTTAGGAGAGTTATCGGCGCTGTTAGACTCGGTGGTGGGCGAAATATTGCGGGCATGTCCATCAAAACGGCTCAGTCGTCGGTGGTTCTTCACTCAGTCGGGTTGCGATAACGCGGAGAAAAGCGTCGGGGTGGAGCGAAAATAGTAGCAGGGCATTCATTGGCTCTGGGGTTGGCGACAGCACACACAGAATGTCAACCAGTGTTTTCAAGCTCCTGGCGAACGATGGCTTGCACGAGGGGAACTGGAAAAAGTTAGCGTCAGGGCTACGCGAACAGGAAGCTGCGGGCGCCATCGCGTCCAGTTCACGTCGAACGATTGAAACCGCATCCTCTGATGGAGACGCATGCTGCTGTGCGGGTTGATCTTCACACGTCGACAGTGCATCAGTATTTGGAAGTCTGGCGAATGATTGCAAGACTCGTCAGATTCGGCCTCGTCGAATTGTCGGCACTCTTTGATGATAGCATCAACTGTCGAGCAGCCTTTGCACATGAGCAGATTGAAGGCGTCGTCAGCAATGCCCTTCAGTACGTGCGTGACCTTCCAGCTTCTGTGACGTCGTGATCGGCTTGATGACAAACCGCTAGCACATCCTGGATGTACGAGACATAGGAGTCCGTGGGGGATTGGGCACGTTAGGCCAGTTGCTGCTTTGTGGCAATTTTACGGCCAGCTGTTTTGCCAAACAACTCGGTCAACTTCTCTTTGCATTGGTCCCAGCGGGTTAGCTCCTCTTCGTGGTTTTCGTTGCACACCTTTGCCGTGTCTCTTAGGTAGAACAACAGGTTAGCTTGAAGAAGCATAGGGTCCTATCTGTTGATTCCACTGACGCATTCGTACATCGCCACCCACTCGTCAACGTCGGTGCCAACGGTCTCGCAGAAAGTTCCAGGGTGCTTGGGTTGCACAACCACAACCGAAGGGTTGTGGCGACGGTGACGTTGGAAGTGGCAACCATGTTGATCCCGCGTGCTCACCGTCATTCAGGGTGTGGACGGGGATGCGACGGGGAGCTCCGTTTTCAGCCGGGGTTCCCAGCAGCTTCCACTAATATGTTACGGGGATGTTGAAAGTATAGAAAGGCTGTATTTACACTATGTACCCAAGCAGAGTCAGTGTAGTTAAAGATGGCTGACCAGCAACAA
Organism: Dermacentor albipictus; assembly: GCF_038994185.2. Lineage (NCBI taxonomy): Eukaryota > Metazoa > Arthropoda > Arachnida > Ixodida > Ixodidae > Dermacentor > Dermacentor albipictus. The sequence continues at coordinate 106,721,243 of NC_091829.1, forward strand.
CGCGCAGCAGCGAGCGCCTCGCGATCTTCTTCTGCCTTCTTCTTCTTGTATGTTTCCGTAACAGTATGCTGTATGCTGTATATTGTGTTTATGTTATGTGTGTGTTTCCAAAACTGTACGATCTGTTCGCTTCGCTTTGATGAGTGCTTGCAGCCTCTGATATATGGGGGTATGAGTCATTTCGTTTTGGGGTATGAGCCATTAGTGTTGATAGGTTGCTGTCGACGTTACTCCACGATGAAATCACATGAACCTAGGCATAGACAGCCTGGCTGTAAAAAGTAGCGGCATGACCCGTCTGACTATGACTGACGACGGCCATGCATTACCATTCATTGAATACAGCGAGAACACATATTGCCACCATCAAAATGAATTATGTATGAAGAGTATTCTGCAGCGGGACTCCTGTTTCGGGCTTCGCTAAAAATACCCGGCGCCATTTTAGGCCACCGCCGGGAAGTCTGCACGTGGCGTCCGAAATGTTTAGTGCGGCGGTGTGCGTGAACACTGGGAAACGCGTGGCCTATGTTGACGAGTTGGCGAGAGGTTCACTGAAGAGCGGATTACGCCCAGGGAACTTATGGTGCAGCTTGATAACGCATTGGCGAAAAAGTCGTTCATCGAAAGCGGCACATACCCAGGGCGCTTAGAGATCAGCCTGCTAATGTGTCCAATTTATATTCGTTAACGAACTCTTGTGACCTGAGTTTGATTTCACTCAGCATCAGAGAACTTAAGTGATCATTTTCGCCATTGTAGGGAGGCGCATTGCCAGTACCGCATACCTAATTACCCAAGTTGGCGTCGAAGATGTTCTTTGAAGAACAGCACACTTACTGGCACATACTGAGTGACCGAAATAGGTATGAAATAGTTCTGTTGAAGAGCTGCACGTATGTAAACACTGCCACATGTTCACTTACTCAAGTTTGTTTGATGGTTAGTTTCGAACCTTTTTAGCTCACCTTTGCCGCCCAATGCGCTACCTGTGCGATAAACGGACTTCCCAGTGACCCAGCTAGGCAGGAAAATGGTTAGATACAAAAGAACATGCATATAAACAAACACATAAACGTACGTACATACATTGTCGACGGAAAGTGGTTCAAGTACGCTTAGAATGTTAACGCATGAATGTAAATCCGCGAACCTGTACACGCCGCACTCCTTTGAGGCGTGCTCTGTGAGATCGACGACGGATATGATGCTGTCCACCATGGGTTTTAATTCGTTTTCAGGGATGCCTCGCAGCCGACCGACCAGGTACAGGTACTCGTATGCATTCATATTGTCCAGTAGGCCTCCGAGCTGGAAGCAGTAGCTGATCTGGGACTGCCACTGCGGTGGGCGTGAATAAAGAAAAATATATATAATCCACAAGGTGAAGAGCATTACAGAGGGGAGTGAATGATATCAATAAAAAGAATAGAAAAAAATGTATATGGAAGAAAATTCCATCACACATGTAGGCAAATCTGCAAACCGATATGTCGTAGCCTGAGCACGTTTTCACACTGTTTGGAAGCACTAGGGTTCCTGCATATTCACGGCCTCTCTCGAACACAGCAGCAGTTGGAGCACTTGATGCTGCGTCCTAACATGGTCGTGGCTTGCTGTTCAAGGTCTTAGTGATGCCCCGTGTGTTGTCTTGCAGCACCACGGCGTCAGCTTTCGCTGCCGGAGTAGCTGAAACTCCTGTCTGGGCTCCATTATCGAGCTTTTATAATGCGACGTGAAAAACAAACATCGCCGCGTTACCGGCAAATAAGTAAGTTCTGGTCGACTGCAATGAGATGTACGCAAGATAAGTTCTGTTTTAAAATCTGTGATAAAAGCGGTTCTAGGAAAATGCGCGGCTTGGACACACGTTGCGCTGCGCTTGCATTTTACATCGACGGAGCTTTCGCAGGCCCTTCCCCGCCGCAGTAAAACCGCTGCGGAACTCCCATGAAAAGGCATGCATTATTAATGCGAAAGCGTTAAATGTTCCATGAGGAATAGAAGTCGGCGTTGTTTGCAGCGAGTGACAATCATCATCATCATCATCATCATCATCATCATCATCATCATCAGTGACACCATCAGAGTCTTGTATGACCTTGGTAGTAACACATATTGAAATTTGGAACAAGTTCAAATTAGGTGACTAACTTTAAACTAGAGCAAGGTGGATTAAGGTGGATTAAGGTAGACTCGTGTAGGACGCGGGAAAATGTATGACGTTGCGCATCATGAACGTAAGCAATCACTTAGAGATGTCATTATGCTTTCGGATTCAAATCCCGCAGGGATGCTTAGCGGACTGTGAATCATTTTACTCCTCAATCTAAACTGCTGAATTGCGTCGTGGAATGGAGTGACAAATTAGGGACCCTTAGGGTTTCAGAACGATGCGGCTAGTCCGGTCAAAGGATTTTCTTTAGAATGATTAATGGCGCATGTCCCAGGGACATGCGCCATTCGGTCAAGAGTTCGGTCAAGAGTTACTGCGTTCCAATGGGTGAATCAGGGCAGAAGCACTAATGGCAGAGCAGGAGCAGTATGGCTACAGCTAGAGTAGTATAGAGCAGTTGGAGCTGCTCATGCGCGACATGCGGTTGCCACGGGGCGGAAAGACGTCACATTGTTTTATTTTAGTTGTGTTTCCGTCGTTTCGGTTGAGTATGCGGCAGCGATGGCGGCTAAGAAGTAAACTTCGTATGATAGTCACAGCACGTCTGGCGTCACCTGATTGACCTATTTGAAAGATAAATGTTCTATCAGAAATGGCAAATTACCTATCGACAAAGGGGTGAGGCAAGGAGACACAATCTCTCCACAGGAGTACGTTGATCTAGGTCAACTACCCATAAGGGACCATGTTCATGAGGACGACATTAGCAGAAGAAGGAAAATGGGTTGTAGTGCATATGGCAGGCAATACAAAACCTGACTGGGAGCTTACGGCTGTCATTGTAACGAATATTGTAAATTGATTGCCTTCTACTGGTGCTAACACATTAAAGAAACTTGGAGGTTAACTTGAAGCTCAAGAACAAGTTAAGGACCACACGAACAGCGATGGAACGGAAAATGTAAGGCGTAACATTAAGACGCAGGAAGGGAGCGGTGTCGAGCAGTAACCAAACGGGTATAGTCGATATTCTAGTTGATATTAAGAGAATAAAAGGGAGCTGGGCAGGCCATGTAATGCATAGCATAGATAATTGGTGGACCATTAGAGTTACAGAAAGGTTCACCGCGCATTTTTCTACCATGGGGACGGAAGCGTAGACGAGGACGGCCGAAAGTTAGGTGGGGCAATGAAGTTAGGAAAATTGTAGGCGCTAGTTCAAATCAGTATCTCATAACTGAAGTAATTGGAGATCGCGGACAGAGGCCAGCGTCCTGTAGAGTACAAAAAGAAGTATGCCTCTCCCGTAATCGAGAGTAGATGTAAGCAGGAAATGGCTACCGGCAACGCAGATAGATTGGAGATGATACTAGCCGCAATCTTAAAATGGGTATAGTGCTTGTTCTCCACGGTGCACCCAACCACACTACAGCACATGGATCTGCTTTGAACTGTACCTCATTGCAAGTGTCTTCCCGGCCAAACAGCCATCTGTGGCGCGTCGGAGGCAGCCGATTAGGTGAGGCAGCGTCTCTCGAGGCGGCGTAGAAGCCGCGCCGTGGTCAATGTCAGTCAATCTGCGCGACATGACGCTTAGCTGCTAGTTATGCCCCTGCTTGGGCTATACTATAATTGGCCAGCCCCTGTTGCTACTTTGCCTGTGTACGCTTCGGAGAATGATGGATTGCGGGTGTAGCGGAAGGAGCTTACTTTCAAAAGTTTTTCTCAAGGAGTCAGTTCCTCTTGAAAGGCAGCGCAAAACGGCATTACCCGAGTGCGAAAAGTTCACGCAGCCATCTTCTCCGTTCCTCTCTGTTCCTGACACTGTTCTGGAGCACGCAGAGGGTGAGTTGTGGTTTTTTGCATGTCATATTCCTGTGAGCCAATGAGTGACTTGGTGAAATTCATCGTGACTCTTGGGATCCAATAAGCGTCTTGGTGAGATTAGTCGTGAGTTGTTCTGGCTCGACAGGGCATAACCCTAGAGGGAAGCCGAGCTCTCGACCCATCCCAAGGTTTCTGGACGTAGTAGCGGAGCTGTCCGCTTTCAGCGTTCTAACGTTCAGCTACAATTGACGGCCTGTGAATACTACGTGTATAAAATCTCGTTATCTCTTAAGTCACAACGCGTCTGTGGCTTACCTACATTGCAGATACACAGCTTCACTGGTTGCCCTTCTTCACAGAGTGGAATGGCGCTGAGTTTTTTTTTATCTGAAGGCACCTCCCAGTGATTTCCAAGTACTCCTATCTTGCACTAGCTGAGTAAAATTTGCACCTGCACAGTTTCTAATTTCCACTTCCACCTACATTTCTGCCGTCCTGGACTGCGCTTACTCTTGTATTGTTACCCATTCTGTAACTTCAATGGAAAGGCGACCTCCTAATGTCAGCTAGAATACCGGCTATCCTCGTTTGGTGCCTGATCCACACCACTCTCTTCCTGTCTCATAACGTTACGCCAAACATCTTTCGTTCCATAGTTGCCCAAAATGATTATTTTAGAGTCATTCCTAAAGCCAGCACGAGTACCCCACAAGCTAATGGCTCTGGCGAAACGAAAAATAATCGGGCAGCATCGAAAGACTTGACGACGTGAAAAGCTCTTGCATTCCTATTGAGGCAATGCTGGCAGCGAGCAGATTCGCCTATGAACGCAAGCAGCGCGGGCGCAAATACGCGTGCGCACGTGCGCGCGCACGCGCACGCACACACACACACACACACACACGCACACACACACACACACACACACACACACACACACACACACACACACACACACACACACACGCACACAAACACGCACGCACGCACGCACACACACACATAAACACACACACATACACACAGACACACAGAGCAAGCGTTCTAGCGTACTTGGTAAATATTGATGTTACCAAAGGAGAGATGAATTCTCAAACAACAAAAATTTAAAGTTTATAATCTCTGAAGGTTAAATGTCTCACGGCAATAATTTGAATACTTCCTGCTGTTTTTATTCTCGATTATTGGACGTGAATGAAATTTTTCTCCTATTTTCCTATGAAACATTTTTCTCCTCTCTCCTATGAAAGGTGCGCTGTTGTTTTCAAGCCGTCCCGACCGTCGTGTAGGACGTGGTGGAGATAACAAAAAAAAACAAGAGGGTGGTTCACGGGAAAATGGACGCTTGAAGTGATTAACAGTGGTAGAACAAGGGATGTCACCGAAAAGTGGACCAGTCTACCATCAGGGCGGCGACCGCACAGAAGACCACGGCTGGGCAAAGATACTTGGCGAAGGTATCATGATACGATGCAAGATACTAAGGCAGCAATATTTGATTTAGAGATAGAAGATACTACAGGAATTTTGTATCGGATACGATACTTTTCATTTGTATGTTAAGATACTTCAGTACATTCGCAAATTTCTTATTATAGGTCGGTATACTGTAGCAGCAAGCAATCTTGTATGCACAACAATGTTTGCTTAGAAATTTCGCAACTCCAATCGAGCCTGTTTCATTACACAGAAATGTCTGTCAGTACCTCAGAATGTTGTCTATTGAGCTCAACAAAAAAGCCGCCATAAACGGAACTCTCCCGGAAGCAGCGTCATCTACCCTTTGCTTCCGAACAGTCGAACTTACATACCCGAGATCGTTCAGATCGCTGATGCATGAGAGTTGCTAGACCCAAGGCAGCCCCATTCTTGCATTCTTCAGACTTTGCAAGAAAACACCCAGCAGGAGAAACTTCGATAACGAAACTATAACGGCATCAGAATTTGCGCGAGAAAATCCACTTGCATTCACATACGCAGCACGGTACCATGGCTACGAGCAATTGTTATGGCACCGACGCAACGTAAAACAAAACAGAGAAAAAAAAACAAGAAGGCGGCGAGCACCATCATGTGGCACTGCTCCGCCAGTAGAGACACGCATACTTCACCGCCTGTCCTTGATTGAGGACTCTGGTAGAAAAATAAAATAATGTCTCTGCCATTATTTTATTCATAAAATATATTATAATAATTAGTAGGGGGAACTCTTGTGCTTTGTCTACAGGAGCAGTAATCGGGGTGGTTCAGCCGGAATGGGAATTACGGGTAGTACAAGGGCTTGCCTAAACATCGTCCTTCTGGCTTCAAATGGCTTTGTGACTTCGCAAACTCATAATTTATGACAAAGCGGTGTGTAATAAATAAATGAAGAAACATTATTAACGTTGCCAATGGCAGGATGTGAGCACATGACCTCAAGCATGGAAGCCCGATATTGAAACCATTACGCCTTATGGATCGCTCGCAGGTATGTCAGCGCTCTGAGATGCCTGGTGCGTTTCGCTGTGCCCACCTCGACAGTCTTAGCCGATGCAATTAGTGGCGATTGTGTGTGTTTGCAAAGTCTTCTGAATTTCGAAAAATATTGATATACATGAAATTTAGGATAATGGGGCCAGATAAAGCGTAATAAACTATTTCGCAGGAAGGTCCGAGGCTAGAAGCATGAAGGTGAGACAAATCCATGTACCAAGGATTAAAGTTTCTTACGGTGATGTTGCAATAGAAATCTTTGGTGTCCTAAGACACACGATACATTTTTCGCGTATCGGAAATAGAGATACTGATACACGTGTTTCCAGACGTATCGGGGTACTGATACAACATAGGCGCAGTCTATCTAAGATAGTATCCAAGATAGATGCATCTTCGATACTGCCCAGCACTGATGAAGGAATGTCCACTTGTCGGAATGGTGGCTTCAGCAGCATTCGGCTATTATTGCCCACTGTTCAACACGCGGTGGAGATAAAGAGCACAGAGTTCCACTCACCTGGCGGATGTTTCCACTGAGTTTCGCCACCGCAGTGGCAGCGTCGCCATCCGAGACACTTATCAGTCCGGCCAGCATTTGAAACGTGGTGGTCTTGCCGGCCCCATTCACGCCGAGCAGGCCGAAACACTCGGAGGGCCGGAGCGCCATGTATATGCCACGGACCGCGTACAGGGTGCCAAACCACTTGTGCAGATTCCAGGCTAGGAGCGAGTAGCCTGCGAGCCCGTCCTTCTGGCGCGCAGCTTGTACCCTCTTCTTCTCCTCCTCCACGTCTTGTTCACCGGGCATTTCCTGGCTCGCGAAGATTTGCCCCGAAGGCGAGTAGCCGGATATCAGGAAGATCATGAGCGCCATCAAGAGCAGGCCTTCGGCTAGTACGGCCGCTAGCTCGAAGCCTATTCCTTTGAAAGTGAATTGCACTAGACCACCGGTGCAATCGATCCCGAGGGAGTAACCTGTAAAAGATCAACTTTTACAAGCGATGGCATAGAACGGGAACTCCTGCAACTAACACCAGCCACCGAGAAGCAGCGCTGCGTAGGGCTATCACAATTAAGGTGCTGACCTTGCAAGCTTGACTTCCTGTTTGACCATAAAATTCGATTGCAGCCAGTAAAAATAACACTTAAGAGGGTGCTATACATAGTTTATATTTTACAAAAGAGTGGAATAAAAGTTTGCTACGAAGTTTGCGCCGCACACTTTTCGTAGAAATCTCTTTTTTTAAAGCGATATTTCTCATTGATTTGTTTTGTTGCATTTTTCTTTGCCCTTCTTGGAAATTCTGTGACTATTCCTTCGTCCAATGCTTCTTTATTAGTTGGTCTCATTTCTTCTGCATTTTTTTGGCGTAAAAAATGGTTTACACTCACCGATTTTGTTTCTTATTGAAACTATGCGTACTCGCTTAACAGTGTACCTCTTGATATCCATCGGAATGCGCTCCTTTTTAACACTCCATTAAATGTATCTATAGCCTATAATATGTACCTATAGCCCAGCGCTGCCAAACTCTCGCTTAATAGCAAACCCCTCTGTCACTAATAGATATGCTCCATCTTTGTGAACAGCTCTATTTCCTGGAACGCAAGCCTCATTGTACCTGCTTAACAATAAACAGCACCTAGGTTTCCAAAAACCTGCGCCCTTACTTACGATATTTCCTTGCCATAGAAATTATGCAGATAATCGAGGCGCCTTCACGCCACCACCGCCGCGGCTGTTTTCATGTCAACGACGCATGCGCGATGCGCAAGCGGGCCGATGGAGGATGTTCACAGAGGTGGAGTGCATCTCACCGCAATAACGACGAAGGCGAGCGGGAAGAAAAGCTTAGGAGAGGGCCGCGCTACTTGTCAGTGGAGCGGCACCAATAATGAGTGGCGGAAACCACGTGTCTTTCGCAATGAAGCTCTGGGAATGGTGGTTTAAATACCACTGGTCCAGCAGGTGCTCACTTTCGTACAAGAATACCTAGGGGGAACTGTGGCGCTAGTGTCTGCGGGAGCTGCCAGTGGGCCGCTTCATCCAACAACGGAGTGATAGGCACTTGGTAGCACATAATTTGCCTCAACTCCGTCCTTCTGACTTCAAAGGACTTCGCAACTCTGTAAACTCGCCCTTCTCCACAAAAACGGTGCGCTGCTACTACTCGCACCGTCTACCGACAGCGGCGCTGCTTGTACAACTGTCATATTCTTCCACCGTGTTCTGGACATTCAAAAGTTCCGCAATATTTTTGAATTCACAATCTTGTCAGCTTTCATTGATCAAGAGACGACCCAGAGGTCCGCGATGGCCTTTCTGATAGCTTAAAAGTGGCCCCATTCCTGAGCTTGACAATACGGCAGAATTCGAAAATACCTGCACTAGCACTCCAGGCCGGTAATTGTGAAACTGTGGGACAAGAAGCGTTGAAACAGGAACTGGCATCAAGCCGGTGGAGCCTTCGCCCCCATCCGGCTCAGAAACTCAGTACCCTTTCACTTTGTAAAGAAGGTTAACCAGCGAAGCTCTGTGTGCGGGGTCCTTATTGGAGAACAGCACCTCTGTTGCTGGTCGGCCCGACATTGCACTATCTTCGGTATCAGCACACATATGGGGGGTGATAAACGCCTGCTTCACCTCCGCCGCCGGTCTACCCTGTATTGCGCCATCTTCGGGAAGAGACCAGGTATGGCGGGTGCTTAACGCCTTCGTCGCCTCCGCCGCGGGTCGGCCCAGCATAATTTATCTTCGGGATCGGCCCACGTGTGCGGAGCTTTGTGTCTACACACGGACAAGATCATGGGGAAACTAGCTCTTAACAGCTTCGCCGTAAAGTGCGTCAGTGCCTCTTGTGTTTGCTCGCATCGAAGTGGATACGCCGTCAGCGCTATGCTAAATTGCCTCGGTGGAGCAGCCAGGCCAGCGTGCCGACTTCCGCTACCCGCACGAGTGTTGTACGCACACACTATAAGCAACTTGTATTCCTACTGAGTTGCTCTGTGCATGCTCCTGTAGGAGCAGTAAACGCCAAATTAAGAGGTTAGATAATATTACACAGGCCCCGACTAACGCCGAGGGTTTCCTGCCGGTCTCGTCTTGTGGATCATTGAAGTACGACGCCTGCGACGCCATTGTCGGATCTCATCACGCCCGCGTTCTGAGATGCCTGGAAGCGGCCACTGGGCTGTTTCCAAATTGCGTGGTTTCGCCCGAAGGCCGAGGTACTGAAATCAACACCGCAACAACACCGTAGTTTGAGGTTGTACTGATTACCTGACGTGATGTTGTCATACGCTGGGGTGACGTCTAGGAGCGACACGCCGAATTCCACAGCCACTGCACAGCCCAAACAGCGCCCTGCAATTGTATTGGGAATCTCCCAGTGGTTGCAAGATGAGAAGTGCCACACTTTTATGGAGCAGGAAACGAGACGCAAGGAAAATCGTCAACGTTTGCAACTTCATGTAAACCGTGAGTTCCGCTAAGACTACCATGTGCACCAGATAGTGTGCACCACGGTGCCGTATACGTAGGCAGGTAGAGTTGGAAACTAGGGATTCTAGCTAGAAACGCTTGAGTGCAGCTGAGGGCATTACGCTGTCCTCAGTCTTACCGCAAGACGCACTCAGCGCGCGCCCATGGCGTCCCTGAACACGTTAGCCTCGACAGTATATCGCGTGCTAAAGGAAATCACGGAAACTAGGCGAACAGAACCTGTAGCAGACTCTCCCCCCCCCCCCCCCCCCCCGCCATGAACATGACCCGCTAGGAGGCGCCCCTGCACAGGTGTGCACAGTCCTACTCCCGTATCACCCCACTCACACTCAACCATGACAACGCATCCTCCAAGCCACCCTCACATAGGGCACTTCCTATCATTCACACACCGACTATGGCAGTGTCCCGAAACTCGAGAGTCCCATACTTGTACACAATGGAGTCACCGCACGACCCCCCCCTCCCCCCTTGCCCTGCATCTTATGTCCTAAAATGACTGGCTCAATTCCTGAACCCAAACGTCTCTTTTCCTCCATGCCCTTGCTAATAACATCCAAGACGTGCTCGGCTGGTCATGCATGGGGTTATAATTTGGAAGTGTCCACCTAGTGGACTGTTGATTTCAGCTGCCATTCGAGTGCTGATTGGCTGAGTCTGGGTTGGAGTGAGAGCGTGGCAGGCGCCCCAAGGCAATGTTTTTCATTGGGTAGACCACCGTCAGCTCCAGGCAATCATGAGCGGCCGAAGGGACAGTGCACCAGGTGGACACTTACAGAACGCCTTACCCTAGTAGGCAATGAGAATCTCATGCCAAAGCTCCTGACTTGGGACTGCATTATCAGAAAATTATTATCTCTCTGCCTCCACGCTGAAGCCGCACATGCACCGCTGACCAGGACATTACGTTGGCGCCGGCGCTAGAGATGCGGGTGCACCTCAAGTGCCTTACAATTGTAGTTGCAATAAAAGGAAAGTAATCGTCATGTGTGGGGGCGTTGGTAGTCAGGGGAGCCTAGTTTTCCGACGTAGTTGACCGTACCAAGGGTAGTGGCTTTGGCATGAACTTTTGTCTTGCTATGGTTGGCGTTAGAATCATGTTTCAGCTTGTGAAAGCAACGCTTTGGGGAAAAGTGTTGTTATCGGTCTTAATCATCGTAAGGAGTTACAAGTACGATCCAGCGTGGAAACAAAATTCAGTAGACTTGTGCGACCATGCAGCATTACTACCCGATTTCCAGCGAAGCTGTACTGTAAGAATATCAGTTTACTATAATTAAACCACATGATTTAAAATGTTACTTGTATATAGCTTATGCCTGGTCCATTTGAAACATTCGCAGCATGTAACGCTATCCTTCACTTTTTAGGAATTTTAGCACAGGCAGTAAATTCATCCATGCATTTACTTTACGAGAACGTTGGTTGGATTATCACCCGCCACTCCCACATTTACCCTAAATTTGACGGGAATGGAAATGTGCTTTTTTCTGTTGTTGGTCGACATTCTACTTTTTAATGATAGGCGCTGCATGATTGTTAAGTTAGAGGGGAAGGATCGACTTTAGTTGCAGGAACTCTAGTTATGGCAGGAAATGTTCGTGGTTCGAATATGCCGAGTCTCAAGTAGGAGGACACTTGTACTGAATAACCTGCTCGGCAAATGAAAGCCGGCCAATTATGTAGAAGATACACGCGTACTCTAAGGAATCTACGAATGCATCGTTCTATCTAGCGTTGTATCACGGCTGACGTGTGCCAGGCTGCGTTTACGCAGGATGCCTTAGAGACCCCGACGGGATAACGAACACTGCACGTTACTGTGAAGCTGGAATCAGCCGTTCGCCTGCGTAAAAAGAAATAAAAATACTGCACCCAGTGCAGTGGCACGATCTTTCTCCAACAGCTTGCACTGCTTCATCTCCTCTGCGTTGTGCCATATCTTGAAGAACATGGAATGCACGGTGTAAGGAGGGATGATAAGTGCCACATAGTGCGGGACAGCTGACATAGTGTTATACATAACAGGCTTGAGCATTAGGCTGATCACAGGACCTGAAATCCAGAAGAAACGCCACAGAATGGTGAATATCACTACCGGAAATTAAACACAGAAAAATTGCAGAGCCAATGCACATTGTTGAAATACACATATAGCGGAGCTTTATACAAATACACGAAGTGCTGAAATCTGCATTAGATTCTTTGGTATTACAATGCGACTACAAGGTGACGCCAAAGGTCCTCGTCTAAGCCACAAAATCTCTGGAACAAGTTGTCCAGACGAAGCCCATTCCCGCCTGCTCTAATGGCAACGCATGAGCAGTCGCACACCCGTGTTATGCAAGGTGGTATAAGGGATGATAGTGTCAAAGGGCTAGTTGGGGTTGGCGCAGTAATACTATACGTGCGTTTGTGACCTAATGGTTAGGGAATCGGGCTTCGACGCTGTGCGGGCGAGGTTGGATGATGTCATCAGGCACGTAGTTCACATTTTTTTAAATGTGAGCAGTACGGCGATACAGCAGCAACCAGCCGTCACAGTCAGAAAAGTGAAGGAGGGTTCACCAAAGAAGCGTAGCTTTTACACAAACTAGGTGAGGACCTAAATCTGCTAACTTTGTAACCATGCGGCAGCATAGCTCGACTATGGTAATTGTAAAATCTGACTGCGCATGAAACATGGGCGCCTTACATGCTTTGATTTATCAGTCACATTTCAATGCCTGGTACCTCGTTGGCAATTAGGTGTACTGTGTGATGCACTCACGTACGCTCGAGGCATCTCGAGTTTTCTGCTAGATGGTGAAATCTGCCGAAAATGCTATAAATATGCATGACTGATAGTGCAGTCGATCCCCCTGTCTTCAGCCTAGCAGTACAATGCTCTAATCATTAAGCCGTGATCGCAGTTTTTGCCAGCTTAACACGTTTATTTTAGGATGTTTAAAATATTACAGCATTGTAGTAGACATATTAAAGTACGATTGCGTAGCAGCTCGTACCTTCTTCTCCTTGTGTAAAAGGCCTTAGGTATCTGTTTGATAAACAAAAACATGCAAAAAAAGCTATGCCCACGATACGATACCACGACACACTGTGTTCGGCCGTCACACACCTGACAACCTAACAATGCAGATTTTATAACTGTATTTGGCACCGTTTTTAATGCTTCGTTTCATTGAGCAGATTAGGTAATGTTAGCTAGGACACAAGCTATAGGATCGCAATGCGTCAATCTGGGACAAGAGGCACTGAGCAATCTACTCTCGAAGGCGGGTATCATCCTTCCACGAAATTCTATTGGGCGCCTGTGACGAGTGGACCTTATGATGCAGGTTCTGCTGCTTAGGTTTTACAGCGGGTTACTGAGGCAGAAACTCAGAGCACCCAATTAGGTACAAAGTCGTTTGTTCACACTGACATACATACACATATTAATGAAAAGAAGAAAGCGAAAGCAACTAACAGACAGTTAACAGCATGCTAACAATCAAAACTCATTATTAGTGCGGTACAGCAAAATATGGTTCAAACAAAGGACTTGAGAGCAGGCAGTTCTACCAAAGCAAGCAGTTCTACCAAGAGTATATAATTAAACAGAACACAAAGCACTTTGTTATTAATAATATAACGAAGAGTCAAGTGTACAAAAATTCTAAAATTCTCAGAAAAAAAGGAAAAAGAAGGCATACAAGAAGCAACGCAGACAAGAAGTTTTTTTATAGTAAGAAATGCATGTTTATCTTGTGACAGGAATTTTTCTTTGTTAACTTCAGCCACCAGGATATCGGGAATGTTGCACAAGCGGATGACAAATGGAAGTGCAGATGAGTTAAAAGCGTCTGTTTTACCATAGATGCGTGGGAAAGAAAGAAGATTATGCAATCTTCGAGAGGTGAATGGAGACTTGCATAGCTATTGGTGATGGCCTTGGTCCATGATCGCACTTGTGAAACAGCAATAAAGTGTACACGTCCCGACGAGTGTTCAAAGAAGCAATTGATAAATTGTTGTTAATTTGCGTTATTTTATTTATTTATTTAGTACATACTGCAGACCTTTCGGTCCAAGCAGAGGGGCAATAGAACGTATACATACAAAAGAGAACAAATTAAGAACAAACAAATACAGATTTATACAAATTTTAGTCACACTGTGTCTGTAAACTGTCGTTCCAGTCTGATACTGTTCTGGGAGAAAAAGAAAATTTAAATGTGTTAGTTCGAGCATAATAGGGTGTTAGTGAATCCGGATGATGCTGTCTTGTTTGCCGTGTTAGTGCAGGCGTTATATATGTCGATGGTTTAATTTCAAGCCTGTTGTTGAGAAGAAGGGAAAGGAATTCAAGTCTTAGCAGCTTTCGGCGCGATTGAAGAGTAGGTATGGAGTTTTCTGTCATAATTTTGGAGGGAGAATCCAGTCTTGCGAATTTATTAAATATAAACCTGACTGCCTTTCTTTGTATTTTTTCAAGACGCACGATATTTGATTTAGTATAAGGATCCCATGATATACATGCATACTCTAACTTTGGTCTAATAAATGTAAAGTAACACAGTAATTTCAAGTTAGGAGGGGCATTTTTCAGTTTGTGTCTTAGGAAACAGAGTTTGCGGAAAGCAGAAGAACAAATATCATTAATGTGCATGTTCCATGACAATGTGGAAGTCAAAGTAACACCTAAGTATTTGTAATTGTGAGTTTCACGCAGAGCTGAAGAACCTAGCGTATAAGAAAAAGTTAGTGGGCTTTTTTTACGAGTAACACAAAGAAATACGGATTTATCAGCGTTAATAAACATACCCCATTCATTACACCACTTTAATATGTTATTTAAATTCTTTTCGAGGACAGTCTGATCATTCTGACAAGTTATGTCACTGTACAAAATACAATCATCGGCAAACAGTCTAATTTGCACACCAGGAGTTATGGTTTTAACAATGTCATTTATATAAATTAAAAACAGTAAAGGCCCCAAGACACAACCTTGGGGCACCCCTGATGTGACTGGGAGAGTGGCCGAGCAATGTTCACCTATTGTAACGTACTGAGTGCGTTTGCTCAGGTAAGCAATAATCCAGTTTATGAAAATGTCAGGTATGCCAATAATTCTAAGTTTGTATATTAATTTGTCGTGCGGAACCTTATCGAAGGCTTTTCTGAAATCTAAAAATATTACATCTATTTGGCCATTATTGTCTAGAGATAAAGCAAATGAATGAATCACTGATACCAATTGCGTTACAGTCGAATAACCCTTTCTGAAGCCATGCTGAAACTCCGTGAGCACATTGTTTTCAGCTAAGAATTCTTTTATATAGTTTGCCACGATGTGCTCCAAGAGCTTGCAGCATTGTGATGTCAGAGAAATGGGACGATAATTTTGTAATCTTAGTCGATCTCCTTTTTTAAATATTGGAACAACTCGGGCCACTCTCCATTCATCGGGCAGTTGTGCCGACAGCACAGACGCAGAAAAAATTCGTACAAGAAAGCTGGCAATAAGTTCAGGATAACGTTTTAGAAGGATGTTAGGGATTTCGTCAGGGCCACAAGAAGCTTTGGTTTTTAGGTTTACCAACATGTTCACAATTCCAGCATAAGAAATAGAATCCACATGGAATACCTGTTTCACAGGAAGCATAGTAATGCAATCATCTGACACTGCAAATACACTTTGAAAATACTCATTAAAATGTTGTGCTATGTCTTTGTCATTAGTTATTGATGTGCCCTCAATTATTATTTGTGAAATCGATTTCTTTCTTTCCTTCATATGGTTCCAAAATTTTGTAGGATCATTTTTAATAAAGTTAGGCAGAGAGTTGTTATAATAGTAACTCTTTGCACCAGTCACCTTCTGTTGAAGAGAGTTCTGCGCCTCTTTTATTTTAATAGGATTACCATGCTTTCTTTTTAACCTTTTTACCTTGCGTTTAATATGAATAACATCGCGTGTCACCCAAGGTGTGTGTTTGCGAACTTTCTTTTTTTTACTAGGGATGAATTGGTTCATGCAAAAGTGGCACATATTTTGAATCGATTCCACAGAGAACAGGCATCAGTGCTGATAAAATCAACAAGACAGTTTTCCATGTGCTCAATGATGGACACATCATCGGCATGAGAATATTCTTTGTAGCTAAGCACTGAGGAATAGTTTTGCGTCATGTGTACAACTGGTAAGGTAATGCTCACTAGCCGGTGGTCGGAAAGTCCTTCTTCAATACAAACAAAATATTCCGGAAAATCCTGGCTAAGAAATACGAAATCGAGAATGGATTTGCAAATGCCCTGTATGCGTGTCGGTTCGCGCACCACCTGTTTCAAGTTATAACGCAGCATAATATTGAAGATAATGTTGGCGTGCTTGCTGAACGCGTTTCCAGTATTAAGGCGCTCCCAGTCGATGTTCGGTAAATTAAAGTCACCTGCCAATATAATCGTATTCTTTCTGTGCCTGTTCATTTCATCATCTAATTTTTGTAAGTATTCGGGAGTAGTATCCGGTGGTCTGTATATGGCGTAAACAATAAAGCTGTGACCCCAAGAACTTATCTTGACGCGCAAACATTCAATCTCAGGGATATCTTCTAAGAGATGGGCAGAAATGCCATTTTTGATCAGGACGGCAACACCACCCCCCCTGGTGCAACAAATTACAACTGCAAGTATCGTTGCAGTTGTAATTTTCTGAGATGAAACGAGCGACTCTATTCTTAAATCATTCTAGCATAGTGGTTAAATAAATGTAATGAGGGGACCATATTGAAGAAGCAAATTAAATTTTAGGGCGAAAAAATGCAAAATAGGCTAACTTGCGAACATTTGTCGGTGTATTACGGAGGTTCCGGTGTAAATCTCCCAAGGATCGGGAGGCATTTCCGCAGATGTTGATATGTGTAGTCTAGGAAAGGTTCGATATCAGGGTTACGCCTAGGTATTTAAAGGAAGTAACTACAGACACAGGATTGTTAATAATACAGCATGAAAAGTTGGAAAGGAAATGTTTGCGAATGAAAGATATTACTTTACAGTTATCTGGATGAAGCGACATTAGCGAGGTGCTACACGAACTGCTAATAACGTCAAGATCATTTTGAATTTGTACGTGGTAATCAGTACAAGCAATTTCTCGGTAAATTATGCAATCGACAGCAAAAATCCGCACATGAGAAGCTATGTTTTTCGGTAAGTAGGGTTATCAGGAAAAGTAGTGGACCGAGGACACTGCTCTGTGGCACACCAGAGGAAACGTAAGAGAGTAGGGAGGAAAAGTTGGTAACCGCGGTGAACTGCGGTCGATTGGTAAGAAAGTTCCGAATTCAAGATAGCGTTAGAATCTAAGGACAAAGAACACAGTTTCGAAATTAGTCGGCAGTGAGCTAGGCGATCAAAGGCTTTTGAAAAATCTAAAAACATGCAGTCAGCTTGCAGGTTTTTGTGCAGATTAAAATGTAATTCAGTCGTGAACTCAAATAGTTGCGTGTCGCACGACAAGCCCTTCTTGTTGTTGGTTCGCGAAGAAAAACTTATTATTCTCGAAATGATTGTAAACGTGGTAGGTGATTATATGCTTTCACATCTTACAGCAGATGGAAGTGAAATGGGTCTAGTGGTGAATTTATACTGCTACACTTAAAGGTGGGAATGAGCTTTGCAATTTTCCAGTATTGGAGAAGCATTCCTGTCGATAGCGATTGCCGGAATATATGAGATAATATTTTACTCGAGACTGATATCGTGTTTTTTAGTGTCTTTGAGTTTATTTTTTTTTATTTCAACCGAGGACGTCGTGAACGCCTGCTGATGCGGACACTTTCAGATTATTTATAATAGATGCGATGCCGTCGACAGTAATGTCGATGGGCTGCAAAAAAAAAAGGATAGTCATGACCAGCTACGTCAGGCACGCTTGAATCGTTTTCTATGGTGTATACTGATAAAAAGAATGAATTTAACGTGTTTGGACAGTCACGGTCCGCAATTGGAATGTGGTCATTATCATGAAAGATGGCGTTGCTGTCCCGTTGCTCTGGATACACTGATTCCCCAATTTTTTGTGCGTTAGTTGTGAGCAGGGATGACAAATCGTGCTAAACTTACTCATCTCGGGGAGCGCGTACTCTAGAGCACTAGCTTTTCAAGAAGTCCCTGGATTTTTTCCAACATATTGGAATGCACGCACGTTTTGCGGCCGCGTACAATCACTTCATTTTATTGCTCAGTTTATTAAGCGACTTAGTGAGCCACGGGTTGCGATTATGATTTGTTATTTTAATTGGAGGAACCTGTTGACTACCCAGTGTCATTAACTTGTTTATGAACAAATCCCAGTTATTTTGAACTGTTAGGTTACTGAAACAAGGAAGTAATACACCAATATAAGTATGCGTGTGTATTTTCAATTTCGTCCTCATCGAAATGCGGACGCCATGGCCGGGATTTGATTCTCCCACCTTGTGCTTAGCAGCGCTACACCAAAGCCACTAAGCAACCGTGGCGTGCAAATGCATCGATTACCAGCGGGATAATTCACTGTAAGCGCCAAATAAAACGACTGAGAAAGCTAAAACCGAGTATTTTACTGGTCACAAGCACGATTTATTCACTATGATTAGGTAAGCTAGACATAACTTCTTCAGTAATAATTTTGAAAAAAAGTTTATTAAAAGCGACTCTTTAAGATTCTCATGCGTAAGAGACGTGCGGAATAAGAATGATGACCACGAAGAGCTCAGAGCGTTCGAAACAGAACGAGCGCTTGAAGCACCTCACCCGAGCAGTCAGCAGGAGAGGAGCAACACTGAGTTCGCATTATCTGCGTGACTCTGGGTGAAGAGAAAAACACGCGGTATTCGAAAACTTGGTGGCCACCGTGATGCGACTAGTTGAATGTAGGGTCAAATTAATATTTTTAGGTAATCTTAACGGACAACACTCAAACTGTAGCTACAGGTGAGACAATCCCAAGGACATCTTATTAGGAGACGTCGTAGAGCGCTATGGAATTTTCCAGCTAACTCAACAGGACCTCCCAACGCGAATCGGGAACAGCGTGCTCAACGACACTTCCTCCGGCATCACGTTCACGAACAACGAATGTGAGACGCGATGGACGAACCAATGTAAAAACCTAAACAGCGATCACTATATTTTAAGCCTATCGATTGATGCAGCCAGGATGCGAAGAGATCTGGGTAAGGCAAGACTATTCGAATGGATCAAATTTAGCGAAGAATAGAAAACTGTCGGCAGCAGAACAGACATGGGGGAATGGGCCGAGCGGATCAGAGTGATTTATGCTGAGGTCACAAAAAGGATCGAAACGGCAATGTAGGCTCCAGTCATTTACTGTCACCTCTTGCATCTAATCTCTGGGAAGCCCGAAGAGACCTCACAAAAGAATGAAAAAGGGAGAAGCTTTATCGCAAACTCAGTATGCGGATAGCTCAGCTAGGACAGAGTGTGTACGAATACGCCCAGCAAGTGGCGTCAGTTCGGCGGCTCGCTTTTGGGCACGTTGACTGCAATGCAAACATGGCACATTCTTCTAAGTATAATCGACTCGGGAGGAACAAAAATACTCACGAATCGCACAGTCAAGGTGTTGGAAAAGGAATTTGAAAGTCGTGAAGCCGACGTGATAGATAACATTAAACAGAGCTTCATCGGAACTCTTCCCTCCGGGCTATACAGAAAACCCGTTTAGAAGGTCAGGACCAACCGGAACTGGATGCTCCCAAAACTTTTGACGAGCTTCATGCAGCAGCACATTCCTTAAAGAAAAACACGGCCTCAGGGGTAGATAAGGTGACGAACGCAATGATTTGCAATCTAAGTGACGGCACGCTTAGGAGCTCGACCAAATTCTTTAACCACATGGTCTGGACAGAGGACCGCGTCCTTCCAAAAGAATGGAAGAAAGCCAAAATTATTCTCATTCCGAAACTTTGCAGGCTCCATAACATCAACAACTTTTGTCCCACCGTCCTAATATCGTGCGCAAGGAAACCCTTTGACAATGTTTTGCAGGTACGGTTCTCGAACAGCATAGAACTAAACAACATGCTCCTCTCCAACATGTTCTGTTTTGGGGCCCGCGTGTCGGCGCAGGGCGTTTTTCTAGTACTGAACTACGAAGTCCTGCGCCCCAGCAGAAGTCCGGAGGATAAGTGTGCATTGAATTGGATATAAAAAAGGCCTTCGACACCATCTCTCACGACACTATTCTGGGGGGTCTGGAAGTGGTAAACTGTGCGACATGAATTTACAACTACGTGTGCTCGTTCCTGAGTGACCGCTCGGTCACAATCGGATCAGACTCCACGAGGTACGACACCTTCAACTGCCCCGAGAGTGTAGGTTACGACAAAGGGGATTACATTACTACACTTTCACACGTAAAAGAGGAACCGTCTAGCTACTGATATCATCCGTGTCATGATAGCGCTGTGGAAAGGTCATTTATAGTTAGGACTCCCGCAGAGCAGCGTGAACGAGACGAGTGTCAATGGGAGCCGCAAGGTCAAAGTTCAGAAATTTGTCACGCTTAGCCTAGGCATGACCCAGTTCAACGCTAGGTCACACTCATCGATCGGATCACGTGGTTGACACGTTGACAGCGTGGATTGAAGCACAATTTTTTTCTTGACTGTGAGCCAACGTTTTTCTGTTTCTCGCAAACTCTTTTCAAGATCCCGGATGTTGCGCATACTGGCCTGCTTTTCTCGTAGAGGGGTTTGATCCTTTATGTATGCTGCAGGGATCAGCTTGCTCGAGAGATTGACCGGATTAGTCTTCTGGCGGTGATCAAGGCAATGGTAGTTTAGCCTAGGCTTGAACGCTGTTGTCTGCCCCAAGTGATTCCTCCTGCACAAAACTGGAAATACTCCTTTGTTTCTTTTAAGGGGCTCTGAAGTCCCAAGTACCATCAGGGAAAATTCAAGCCTGAACAAGCCGAAAGCGAGCGACATGCGTTCTTTGGAAATTTAATCTACATCTTCAAAGTGTCTTGATTCAGGCTCTAGAATGTGCTAGCTTGAAGAGACAGCATTGAGAGTCAAATTCAACAACAAGGGGCACTTCCATAGAGCGCAGCAGTTGAATTGAGTGTAGGGCACCAAGCGGCTGATGTGAACAACTGGACCGCATTTCTGGTTTCGATTTCGGGAGCACGAACTTTGGTCGCTCGCTAGTACATGTTACGCCAGCTGCGCTGTTCGGCGGGCGATTTGTTTTTGCTTCTGCTGCTCAACCTCGCGCAGTCTCAGTTTGTGATAGTTGTTTAAACTATCAAACTATCAAACTAAATTCAGTTGCGAGTGATCTTTACAAGTCCCCGAAGTGATAGAAGCTGCCCTCCGCACAACGCACAATCTGATAATGTAGATGCAAGACACCTTGTGAAATGAGGAAATTAAATTTCGCTCTATATAAATGCTCGTTCCAGGCTTTTTGTGCGTTCTATCGTTGTTGTGGCAGCAAGTGAGCAGCTGTAGTTCCTGAACGAAGCTCCGCCTTGTGGCATCACGAAAAAAGTGAATTACAAGCATGTGCTGTTTTGGTGTTTAGACCTGCCAGAGGAAACTGCGTATAGAGGTGAAACTTCGACTGGGCGACTTTACGCATAAAATTCGTTCGCTTTTACAAACATGGCATAGAAAAAGTCTGACGCATCCAGAACAATGCCATACATAAAATATGACGATGACATCCCGAGCGCTATTTCCCGTTATGTAAAACCACAAATACATGGTTGACTGCAGGTTTTCGACACAACTTGGCTTTAGCCGACGAGCTAGTATGCCACGCACACAGAGGTGGCCACAACACTGACTCCACACCAGACGCTCACAGAATGCCTTTTGCCGAAGGCAAATGCATGGGTGCAGAATGTGTGTTCAGTCGTTCGGAAAGCAGGATTTCCGAAGTGTAAGCTCCTTGTTTTGAGCTCCGCGCTGTTATTGTTTGCGCGCTTTGCCGGCAGGAGCAACATACTAAGGTGCTATAACTCCTGACAATCGCTGTACGAGTTTTCAATAAGCGTCAGTACCAAAAAAGAGGTAAATGCTGTACGGTAACATTCTGTACATGCTGTACTGCTGTATGTAGTACCAACAACCTTTAAGTGCAGACAGGTAGTCACTGCGACCGACTTGTTTTCCGCTAACTGCGTCACAGCGGCTAGCACGGGCAGCATGCCCAAAAAGCACACCAAAATCGCTAAATAAGGTACAATAATGTTGGGGGTCATTGCAAGCGTCACAAACATGTCCGAGCATGATTCAGTACACGCCCACCTAAATTCGCCCCAGCGCCCTGGCTTTTTGTCGCTGACTGTGAGAGATCAACCGATACGGCCAGTGTGCTGTAAGCCAAAATAGCTGAGAATGAAGTGCAAACTTCCAAACAAAATTTTTCTCTTTGAAGTAGTGGAGTGCCGTCTTGAAGTGCTGCATGGGCGCTAAATTCGCCGACAGCCCAAGCAACTAGGGTCCGTATTCTGAAGCGATCCACTTCGGCGATAGTATCGCTTCAGGGTCTATCGGCGAAATGTTGCCGGGGCGATAGTATCGCCGAAGTGGATCGTTTCAGAATACGGCGTTAGAGCTACATAAAAAATACAAACAGGACGCCGAACGCTCACACAGGCATCGGCTGTCGCTCGCTTTGGTGACGTGTTTGGCGCATGCATCTGGTGCATCTGGAGTGTCAATAGCTCGCCGCTAGGTAACGCAAGAAAAAATAAGTAATAATATAGAAATTACTTTAAGTGCAACACTTTCTCGATTTAGCGGGAGAGAATAAAAAAATAAAAGTGTGTGTTACCTTGTTGTGGAGTCCTGCCTGAGGAGCACGACGGCGGTCGTCAATGTGGGGCAGACCAAATCAGTACCATTCTCGCTAGGAAACAGAGGCACGCTACAAGGGGCGGTGATTTCCCCCTCCTATTTGACATTGCAATGCATGGACTCTCGAAGGGGCTGGCCACCGTACCAAACGTGGGACACGCGCTGTACGCCAACGACATTATGATCTGGTGTCCGAAAGGCTCGGAGGCGGCCGTGGAACAGGCGCTCCAGGAGGCCTTGGACGTGACCCAGTCTTTTCTGGAGGGCAAGGGTCTCCAACTCTGCCCAAACAAGTCAGAGCTCATGTTATACAGACCGGCAAGGAAGGGGGTTCGGGGGCTCGTGCCGCTTGAGCAGATTCCCATAGTTGTGTACACGCGGGACGGCCAGAAGATCGCCAGGGTTAATTCGATTAGAGTTCTAGGAAATTTGCTCGATGCCAGCGACTGTAACGCCAAAAGCATTGCGCATCTGACCGCCAAAACCGAGAATATACTCAGATAAATCATGAGAGTTTCCAATAAGAAGGGGGGCCTAGGCGAGGACAACCTACTTGAGGTGCATCACGCTTTTCTCATGAGTCACGTCAACTATGTGGTCTCGGCCCTGCAGTGGACTAAGATTGAAAGGGACAAGCTTGACACGTTGATGCGGAAAAGCGTCAAGAAGGTACTGGGTATTCCGGTCACGGCGAGCACGGACAGGTTAATGCAGCTCGGAGTTCATAACGCCACTCTCGAACTCATAGAGGCGCAACGAGAGGCGCAGATCACGAGGCTTTCGGGCTCCGGCGCCGGTAGGCGCCTCTTGGAGGCGGTGGGCTTGCAGCCGCGTTACAGTTGCAGCGAGGTGGTTCAACTGGACGAGAACTCCAGAGGGACCTACGTCGTCGGTCCCTTCCCTAGAAACGTTCACCCAAAGCATAATGCGGGACAGGCGAGCAGCTCGTGCTAGGGCGATATTGAAGAAAACGGTTGGCATGGAAGCCTTCGTGGACGCAGCTCAATATGGGCGCTCCGGTAAATTCACGGTCACAGCGGTCAGCGAAAAGGGCGAGCTCCTATCTGCGGCCTCGATAGGCGCAGTGACGGCCGACGTGGCAGAAGAGGTGGCGGTTGCGCTGACGATGCGGAATTCAAAAAGGCCGTATATGTACGCTGACTCACGCGCGGCCGTCAGGGCTTTCGCTTCGGGAATGGTTGCGAGACAGGTGGAGGTGATTCTGAAAGGCAAGTCCAGAACTAATTGTGACCCCGTGCATTATATTATATAGTTCCCCGCTCACATGGGCGACAACGTGCTGCCGGGCCGCCCGAACCCCTATGAGATTGCTCACCGCCGTGCGCGATAATTAACGCGCCGCGACGGCGGTGGGGCTACATTGGATCCGGAGGAGCTCGGCCACAGCAACCCCTTTACGTTTCATGAGATCTTCTCCCACTATAAAGAGGAACGCAGGCGCTTCCCGCCTCCACACCCAAATCTATGCAGATCTCAATCGATCACGCTTAGGATGCTTCAGACGAGGTCATATCCCTCGCGAGGTTTCTTAAACAGGGTTTACCCAGAAATTGACCCACAGTTCCCGGATTGTGGGGAGGAGATTAGCACTCTACCTCATATGCTCTGGCAGTGTCCTGCGTTACGGGATACGGTCCTCACCAGCGAACGGGACTGGGACGAGGTCATATCTAGTACGGAACTCAAGCTCCAGTCCATGGCCATCCAGAGGGCCCGTGAAAGAGCGTAGAGGCTTGGCCTCCCTATTCCGACATGGGAGCAGCCAGCGGCGAGCCGGGTGCCCCAACGGGTCTCCGCCGGCTAGTCCCTCAGGACCTCAAGAAAAGTTCACTGTCTGTCTGTCTGTCTGTCTGTCTGTCTGTCTGTCTGCCTGCCTGCCTGTCTGTCTGTCTGTCTGTCTGTCTGTCTGTCTGTCTGTCTGTCTGTCTGTCTGTCTGTCTGTCTGTCTGTCTGTCTGTCTGTCTGTCTGTCTGTCTGTCTGTCTGTCTGTCTGTCTGTCTGTCTGTCTGTCTGTCTGTCTGTCTGTCTGTCTGTCTGTCTGTCTGTCCGTCCGTCCGTCCGTCCGTCCGTCCGTCCGTCCGTCCGTCCGTCCGTCCGTCCGTCCGTCCGTCCGTCCGTCCGTCCGTCCGTCCGTCCGTCCGTCCGTCCGTCCGTCTGTCTGTCTGTCTGTCTGTCTGTCTGTCTGTCTGTCTGTCTGTCTGTCTGTCTGTCTGTCTGTATCTGTCTGTCTGTCTGTCTGTCTGTCTGTCTGTCTGTCTGTCTGTCTGTCTGTCACCTTAATTGCACATTCTTCTTTTTTTAGATGTCCGCGTCAGCTAACTGAAGATGTGAACGCTAGACCATGAAGTGTTCCTTAGTTCTAGTTTTGGCAGTGTGTCCGCTCTTGTTGAATTTTCTTCTATATAGCTGCTACGTGTTCATAAACTGGCTACAGTGTGATCGTACATTCCACTTCGATATGTGATGACAAGTAACAGGTGTTCGAGCAGTTATTTTCTGTTAGCGCTTAAAATTCCGTTGATGCTATTGAGAAGCCGTTGCAGAACGATAACCTTCAACCCCTTTCTGCGCTTAAACATGTGTTGACTCTCTTATAAGGTTAAACCTGTAAGTCATTTCCACGGAATTGTTGAGGCTACTTGTGCTCTCTCAATAAATACAAACAGCGACCTGAAAATGGGGTTGCTTCTTACCTGTGGAGAACACAAAGATAATCCACAGGACTGCAGACATTGTGGTCCCCGTGAATTCAGCCGCCAGGTAGCCAACGCAAATAAACAGTGGTCCAGAAGACGCAAAACCGAGGAGAAAGAGGCCTAAAAAAGAAGAAAATATATATACAACTTGATATAAAGGCGTAATCATGGCGCGAAAGTGATGCTGCCTGGGTTGAGTTTCCCTTCACGGGGCACGAATTAAGTAACTCTTACAAACCAAAGGTTATGTGCCCCAACTCTTGCATAACGTGCCCAGCTACACGTCCTAGTGTCAACTACAATATCGAGCACTCCCGTCTACTCACTCATCCACAACCCTGTATTCCTGTCTCTCAAGGCTACATTGTAAAACAATAAACACCATTAAAAGATAATAGTGTGTTGAATTATTAGACAGGGCGTGCCAACAAAATATGTCCCATCGCTCGTTGTGCTTGTAGATGCGCGCGTGCATGCGTGGGAGGTGTTGACACGCGTATGCATGTAAACTGTGTACGTTCGTGCACGACTGCATGTGAACAGATCTGTACAAGCCTATGTAGGCATGCGTATTTGTGTGTGCGTACTGTGTGTGGGCACATGCGAGCCAGCATTTGCTCGCTCACATGTACTCTAGGAGACAAAGTGCTGGTAGAGTTCATATGAACCCCTTCTAATAGCCAGCGCGCAGGAAGCAGTGGAGGGGAAACAGCACACAGACCGTACGCACGTTCGCACATGAAAAGACACCTCCTTTACTTTCACGGATGCTTATTCATATAACATCGGGATCGCGTAATAAGCCAGACGTGCCAACTGCAAGCAACACATAGCATCAATGTATCGGTGCGTGCTCTAATGACCACCTCTTGCACTCCTCCCCAACCAAACAAGTCAGGTATACAATAGTTCATGAGGCCTTCGCGGTCAGAATAGCCCAACTTGTTTTCTGATTCTCGTGCTTCGTCGCAGCATCGGTGTACTATCATCGGAATCGGAAATAGCCTAAGTGTGTGTGTTGTTGAAGCTTCACCCTGTCCAGCTTCACGTTGCACAGCTGCACTTTGACTGTGCGTACCAAGATACGGCTTACATGACTATGTGTGCTAAGTTACCAAGATACGTTGTCGCTCGAAGACTGCGCGGGAGAAGGCATGGAAAAGACGCCACCTTGCGGACGTCAGTCGAGGGAAAGGGAGGCAGCCATGACGAGGTTTGTGGGCTCCAGTGGGGCAGAAGGCACTGAAGAAAAGCAACCTTGCGGAATGTGGTCAAGGCTAAGGAAGAGAGGCTTGACGGGGCTTTTCGGCTCTAATACAGAAGGCATGCAAACAATTCCGGAAGAATGCATTCATTGCTACAAAGCAAACATTCGTCGCTTGGGTCTCAAGCTAACACTGTCTCGGTGAATAAAGCTTGTGTACCGAAGTGTTTATATATTTTCCTGGCGCATAAACGCTGCAAGTTCCACTAAAGTTCTAACGGCGACGCACAGCTGCCTCCCGTTTCTGGCCTGGAAGAAATAGAAATGCACACACAAGCTGCCTTTGAATCCTGTGGTAACTAGCACGGAGGTTGTTGATTAACCACTTTAACAGCACTAGCGCACATTTTTGCGCATAAAATGTGGAGCACGCTTAAGGATTGCCTGTAAGAGGGGAACGCCACAGCATTAAAACACCCTTAACTGCTTCTAATGCTTCCCGGCAACTGTAGCTTACGTAAGCTTAATGTTTGCGGAGATACGCTGGTGGTGAACGCTATGCACGGAGGCAAGCTTTCTGGCAGAAGCGCGTCCTCTTGCGTGGGTCGATCTAATGTAATTGTTTCGCAATTTTAATATTTCTCTCTGAGAAGAGATAACATAACAGATCTGCGCTCTCGGTGTTTTTTCCACTACATTTGTTTGTGGGCTCCCATTCTCGAAATTCCGAGGAATAACTTTTCAAAGAATGAAAAGCAAGCTATGAGGAACTTTGGTGGTAGAAGAGTGGTTGGGTATGCGTAGCTGGGAATTATGCTAGAAATTATTTTTGCCGAAGTGACACCCGACGCTGGGTGCCCGACGGGGGCTGCCGAATGCGGATGCCGGATTTTCTGCGAGACGGCGCCCTTATCACTACCGCGTTAGAAACACCGCCATGCGAACGCTAGTGGACGCAGTAGGAGAGAGCCGTGATAGGGTTTCTCGGCTCCAATATACGAGAAAGCATGAAAAAAAAAACGCCTCGTGGACGCTAGTTTAAGCAAAGGCTTGATGGGTTTTCTCGTCTCCTGTGCGGGAGAAGTCATGAAAAAAAATTGGAGGACGCTTAAGCTTCGCCTTCAAGAGTGGGACGCGACAGCGTTCCCGTCGACCCGCCAAGGGGTATAAGACAATGCGCTACGGCACAGCAATCACTTACGATGCGCCCCGCATCGGACTTAGCGCCCACCTATCACGCGGTGAACGTCGAGCAACGCAGCGTTCGGCGCGACAACGAAACGTGCGCCTGAGCGAACGAAACGAACCAAAGATCTCGGTGTCTCGGAGGGAAAACGATCTACGCCAGCCAAACGTCGTGATCGGCACGGGCAGAGAGATAGATAGTAATCTAAACCGGAAGCACGGCGAAGCGTCGTCAGGGGAGAGGGAGTCCCGCGACGCGCCTGCCAGCGGTCCCAATGCGCGCGCGGCGCGCCTCCTGTCGGGGCAGCGCCGTACATTGAGAGGAGGGGGTCTTCTGTGTTTGCCGCAAGATGGCTCTGCGTGTGCGGAAAGCGCAAAAGAAATGCAGCGGAAACGCACTTCGCAACTCGTGTAATTGTGACTTCTGTACGTTACATGTTCATAATTACCGATATACACCGCAGTATAACTTTCCACGGCTGGTTTCGAAGGCAACACCGCATTCACTAGAGGCGCGTTTGCACCGCTTGGAAGCATCGAACTCGTGGCTGAGTGGTAGCGTCTCTGTCTCACACTCCGGAGACCCGGGTTCGATTCCCACCGGGCCAATCTTGGAAGTTGCTTTTTATTTATGAAGAGCCTGCCGTGATTTATCGCTCACGGTCAACGCCGCCGACGCCGACACCCGACGCCGACGACACCGGCTTTTCTGCGACACGAGCTCCTTAACGCTATCGCGTTAAAACTGTCATGCAGACGGGAGTCGAGGCAAAAGAAGAGAGCCTAGCTTGATGGAGTTTCTTGGCTGCGGTGTGCGAGAAGGCGTGGAAAATACATTGCCATACGAACGCCAGTCGAGATAAAAGAGGAGAGCCATGACGGCATTTCACGGCTCCGGTGTAGGAGAAGGCACGAAAAAAATTGGAGGACGCTTAAGCTTCGCCTTTAAGAGTGGAACGCGAGAGCGTTCCCGTCGACCCGCCAAGGGGTGTAAGACAATGGGCTACAGGGCAGCCATCCCTTACGAGGCGCCGCGCATCGGACGCGGTGAGCGTCGAGCCATATGGTCGGGCGTTCGGCGCAGCAACGAAACGTGCGCCTGAGCAAGCGGAACGAACCAAAGAACTCGGTATCTCGGAGGGGGAAATAATGCACGCCAGCCAAACGTCGTGATCAGCACGGGCAGAGAGATATACAGATAGCTATCTAAAGAAAGGAAGGGCGCTTGATTCTGCAGAGGGTGCAAGGCGAAGAGTTGTCAGGGGTGAGAGAGTCCACGACCCGCCTCGCACAGCTCCAAATGGCTCCAATGCGCGCGTGGCGCGCCATCTGTCGGGGCAGCGCCGTACATGGAGCAGAGGGGGTCTTCTGTGTTTGCCGCAAGATGGCTCTGCGTGTGCGGAAAGCGCAGAAGGAATGCAACGGAAACGCACTTCGCTACTCGTGTAATTGCGACTTCTGTAAGTTACATGTTCATAATTACCGATATACACCGCAGTATAACCTTCCACGGCTCGTTTCGAAGGCAACACTGCATTCACTAGAGGCGCGTTTGTACCGCTTGGAAGCATCAAACTCGTGGCTGAGTGGTAGCGTCTCCGTCTCACACTCTGGAGACCCTGGTTCGATTCCCACCCAGCCCATCTTGGAAGTTGCTTTTTATTTATGAAGTGCCTGCCGTTATTTATCGCTCACGGTCAACGCCGCAGACGCCGACACCCGACGCCGACGACACCGGCTTTTCTGCGACACGAGCTCCTTAACGCTATCGCGTTAAAAAACACCGTCATAGGAATGGTAGCGAAGGGAAAGGGGCAGGGCCTTCATTGTGTATCCCGGCTCCGCTGTGGGCGAAAACATGGAGGAAAATTAAGTCACTTCAGCATAACCAAAGAGGGCGAAGGCGGAAGCCTGCACGCTAAAGAGACATTAATTAAATTATTTAGCATTCTCAGTCGAATGCGCTGTTAATTCTTATCACTTACTTTTTACGGCCGAAGGTCTAGGCTCAAGTGCCTTTATTGAAGTTACCTTAATTGCCTGTAACTCTGCCCCAATTCACATGAAAGGTTGTGGGTTTGACTGCCGCCAAAGATCGAGGATGCGACCCCCATCAAAGGTTGCCTGTTCGTGTGCCCTATTTGACTCCGTATTAATTACTGTGCCCTAATTAACTTCGCATCAACGCCAAAGGTCGTGGGTTCCACTCCCAGATAAGCTTGACGGAAGAACACCGCATTGCAAACACTAGTCTAGGCAAAGGGAGAGAGGTATGATCGGGTTTCTTGCCTCCAGTTTGGGAGAAAGCTTGGAGAAAACATGGCCATGCGAACGCTAGTCGAAGCAGTGGGAGAGGGCCATGACGGTGTTTCTCGACTCTGACGTGGGAGAAAGCATGGTAAATATTGTTACGATTGATGTTTTTTTACAGGGTGAAACAAGGTCCGAGATGGAAGCTACAGGCTAGGCCCAGCCGGTGCAGAGTAGCCCGAAATCACGCGCGCACACTCTCCTTCTTCTTTCTCTGCCTCAGTCGCGCAGTGCTGCGACATGACCCCGGGGCAGACGAAGCTCGCTGAGCGAGTTAAAGGGACCTGTGGTTGTACTGCTTGAGTGTGGTCACGTGAACAACTTGCGTCGCACGTGAACGTCGATTACTTCCCGTCACTTTGGCGCCGACATTGTTCACATCACTCAAGAGGCTGAGTATAGCGAATGGTCCGGTGTAAGTGGCGAGAAACTTGCGGTACAATCCCTTTTTGCGAACAGGTGTCGACAACCAAACATAATCACCGGGAGTAAAGCTGACGGGGATATGCCACGCATCATAGCGAATCTTGCTGTTGCCTTGTGAGGACAACGTCCTAAGATGCGCCAGTCGACGTGCTTCCTCAGCACGACACAGAGTTTGGGTGACGGAAGGATCTTCTTGGCACGATAAAGGTAGAATAGTGTCCAGAAAGCTCTGGGGAGCGCTCGCGTAGAGCAAAAAGAACGGCGCATATCCAGTAACTTCGTGCTTGGCACTATTTTACGCGTACGTTACAAAAGGTAAGACAGCATCCCAATTCTTGTGGTCAGCAGCGACATACATTGATAACATGTTGGTAAGGGTTCGATTCGTCCGCTCCGTGAGGCCACTGGTTTGCGGGTGGTAGGAAGTGGAATGCCGATATGGAGAACTACAAAGCCGTAAAGGTTCTTCAACGACGTCGGCGGTGAATTGCCGTCCACGGTCATTGATGACAGCACGGGGAGCGCCGTGACGGAGTATGACGTGATGCAACAAAAATGAAGAGACATCTGCTGCACTGGCGGATGGAAGTGCCACCATTTCCGTGTAGCGAGTAAGATAATCTGCGCATACTATAATCCAGCTGTGGCCAGCTGACGTCTTTGGGAGCGGGTCAAGCAAGTCGATGCTGACTTTTTCAAATGGTAGTGCCGGTGGCCTAACTGGTTGTAGATAGCCTCCTGGGGCCGTCGCCATTTGCTCGGGGTGCTGGCAAACATTACAGCTGGCGACATACTGTTTCGTTGTTTTCCAGAGCTTGGGCCAGAAAAATCTCTGTCTAAGTCGGTGTAGTGCGCGTGCAAAGCCAAGGTTCCTGGACGTGATATCGCCATGCATGGAACGAAGGACAGCCGGGCGCATATTTTCGGGCACAACTAGAAGCAATGGGGGACCATCCGCCGAGTAATTTATTTGTACAGCAAACCATTACGAAAAGTAAACGGTGTTGTTCCTGCTGGCTCACGTGTAGCTGCCTGTAGGGATTTCAAGGTAGGGTCGCAACGTTGCTCGCTCTCAAAGGTACGCAGGTCTGGAAAGTCGGAAGAGATGGAAACTGGGTAGTCATCGAAGTCATCATCCTTAGCTTTAGTGTGAGGCAAAGGGAGACGGAATGGGCAATCAGCATCCGTGTGACAGCGCCTGCTCTTGTAGTTAACGGAAAAGCTGTACTCTTGAAGGCGCAAAGCCCAACGGGCCAACCGACCAGATGGGTCACGCAGCCCAACCAGCCCGCAGAGTTAATGATGGTCAGTCGCTATCGTGAATGCGCGGCCGTGTAGGTACGGACGGAACATCTGAATGGTGAATACGACTGCTAGGCACTCGAGTTCAGTAACGGTGTAGTTTGTCTCCGCTTTTGTAAGTGTCCGACTAGCGTAGGCAATTACATGCTCACGGCCATCGCAGAGTTGAACGAGCACAGCGCCAACACCCACACCGCTGGCGTCAGTGTGCAGCTCAGTTGACGCCTCCGGATCAAAATGCTGCAGAACCGGTCCAGAAGTTAACAACAATTTCAGCTGTTGAAACGCCGACTCGCAGTCAGCAGTCCACAAGTTGGGGTGTCTTTGTGAACGAGATACGTGAGGGGAGAGATAAGCTGTGCGAAATTCTTGATAAAACACCGGAAATATGAGCAAAGGCCCAAAAAGCTTCGCAGATCTTTCACCGTTTGTGGCTGTTGGAAGTCGCGAACCGCTGCTATTTTTTCAGGGTCTGGTCGTATGCCATTTTTGTCGAGCAGAAAGCCTAGTACGAGGGCTTGACGCTCACCGAAATGAGATTTCTTCGAGTTTAAAATAAGGCCAGCTTGCTGGATACAGTCAAGAACGATCGACAGGCGCTGATTGCGCTCGTGAAGTGTCCGGCCGTAGATAATGACGTCGTCTAAATAGCACATGCAAATTTCCCATTTGAATCCGCGGAGCACGGCATGCATAAATCGCTCGAATGTCACTGGAGCGTTGCATAAGGCAATGGGCAGAACGTTTAACTAAAAGAGACCGTCAGGTGTCACGAAGGCTGTCTTCTCCTTGTCTGAGGGGTTCATGAGGATTTGCCAATATGCTGACCGTAAATCAACAGAAGAGAAATACGACGCGGAGTGGAGGCAGTCGACGGCATCATCTATTCGAGGTAGGGGGTACACGTCTTTTTTTGTGACAGTGTTTAGGTGGCGATAGTCCACACAGAATCTCCACGAGTTGTCTTTTTTCTTCACTAGGATCACAGGAGCAGCCCAAGGGCTACATGATTCCTGGATCACTCCTTTCTGTAACATTTCTTCGACCTGCTCGGCGATGACTTTTCTCTCTGAAGGTGAAACGCGGTAGGGCTTCTGACGAATTGGCGTTGCTTGCCGTGTATGGACGCGGTGTTGCATACGAGACGCCGGTGGTGTATGGGACGCTCGTGGGCCTTGAGCAAAATCCAACATTGTGGCGTAGTGAGCGAGCACAGCTTCCAGCAGACACTGATCACTAGAAGACAGCGACTTGTTAATCATGCGCTTAAAGTCAGGAGAATTATAGTGGTTAGAATTGGGGTTGAATTTCTTTTCGGCAGTTGACATTTCGACCGTTCCGACGCTGACAATGGCTTGTTCATGAAAACGTGCCAGTTTAAGTCCTAGCGGCAATGTTATGGATTGGGTTGAAACGTTCACTGTCCACAAACGAGTACAACCATCAGTGGTGACAACGAGGGAGCGAGGGACTATCGCATTTTTCTTGAGCGCATTGTTATAGTAGGGCTCGGCTAAACCACAACAAGAACCTGCACGAAAGAGAGAAATATTCACAGCTACAAACATTGCAGTCGGAGGGGGCAAACACACATCTTGTGACACGGAAAGAACGTCGGTGGCATCACTGGTGCTATCTGTCATTGAAGTTTGTGCATCGCGGCGAAGAGAAATCGCGTCACTTCCACAATCCAAAGTTGCCCCCCACTCACGCAAGAAATGAATTCCTAAAAAAATGTCTTCCGTTGCACGCTCAAGCACAGTAGATTCGCTTCGAAATGTCTGGACCCCTATCGTAACTGAAACAGAACAGACCCCAAGTGGGCGTAACATATCCCCACCAACTCCACGAAAGGTAGCGTTGCAATCCCAAAAAACTTTTTCTCGAAGACGATTTTTGAAGGACAGACTCATAACAGAAACTGCCGCCCCGGTGTCAACCAAAGCAAAATCACTTACATTGTCAACTAAAACGCACACTTTGTTTTTAAACAATTTTACACAATTGGGTCTTGATGAAGATGAACATATTGCGGCTTCACCCCCGCCGGTCATACCAGCTAGTTTCCAAGCGGCGGCGGTGACAACGAGCGACGACGAGGTGATGAAGAGCGTCGTTATCGTGTCGGTTGTGGTGTCAGGCTGTGATCGGAAACGGGGGAGTCACTGCGGTTCGCGTGTCCCTGTTGCAGCCGCTGGAAGGAACTGGGATACGGCCAGGGCTCGCCAGCGGGCACGCGGGGTGCGTAGGAATTAAACTGTGGAGCACGCTGCTGGCGGCGGTGGCAATACCTAGCAATGTGTCCAGGCACACCGCAGCTGTAGCAAATGCGGGAGTCGCGGCTTGTCGTGGGTGACACCGGTGACATGGGTGTTATGGGTGGAAACGTACTCTCAGGCTGGTTGTAGGAGGGAAGAGCACGCGGAACAAATTGTTGTGGTGCATCTTGTCGGCGTCCGAGACTTGTCGGTTGCGGTGGCAAGTTGCTGCTCTCCGTACGATCAGCATAGGTCCTGCGAGGTTCTCGGTATCTCTGAGGTGCCCAGATGGCCGGTAGCACACGAGAGCAATGGTCAAATGCACACTGATGGCACACACGAGCGCCGTCAACAATTTTAACGCGTTCAAGCTCTTCTTTAACCACTTGCCGAATCACCGAGGAGATGTCGTCGTGGGTTGCGACTGACACACTTGCAATAGTAGTAACGTTGGCCAAGCATCCAAACTTTGGCCCAATCCTTCTCATTTTCAGCGCTTCAAACGCCCGGCAGTGTTTCCTCAGATCAGACGGAGTACTAAGATCTTCCTTCGTTATAAGAAAATTATAAACATCTTCAGCGATTCCTTTAAGCAGGTGCCCTACTTTGTCTTCGTCTGTCATGGTAGCGCTGACGATTCCGCATAATTTGAGAACAGCCTCTATGTACGTTGTACACGTTTCGCCAGGTAATTGAGCTCGTCGGGAAAGCGTCTGCTCAGCCTTCTTTTTCTTAGAGACCGGGTCCCCGAAGCACTTGAATTCTTCTGCGAAATTGTCCCAGCTTGTCAGAACGCTCTCTTGGTTTTTAAACCAGAGGAGCGTGGTTCCAGCGAGAAAAAAAAAAACAACGTTATCGAGCTGCTTCGCAGTGCTCCAGTGGTTGTGGCGACTCTGTTGTAGTGCTTAAGCCAGTCGTCGACGTCTTCGTTCACCTTCCCCGAATAGGTGGGTGGCTCTCGCAGCGATGTCTACTAGCCAGCCTGACCTGCGTGATTGCTGTCTGGTCCGCCACAGGTGGGGTCGTCATTGCCTTCTCCGGAATCGGCCATGTCCGCTGCTTGTGGTCGTAAACCAGCCAAGCGCCTACTCCGTCGGACAGTTGGTAGAGCTGGGTCGTCCAGGATCGTCCAAGATTTACCCCGCACGTCCACCAAAGATGTTACGAATGATGTTTATTTACAAGCTGAAACGTGGTCTGAGAGAGAAGCTACAGGTCAGGCCCAACCCGCGCAGAGTACCCCGAGATCATGCGTGCACACTCTACTTTTTATTTCACTGCGTCAGTCGCGCAGTGCTGCGACAATATTGCTACGGCACAATATGTGCGATCACGAAAGGCCAGCGGTGTGAAGACGACGACGACGGTTAGAAGCTTGCGCGGGCTGTCGCCTCTTGGTCAAGCGCAGCGTATTTTTCTTGTAAATATATTTGTACATAGCTTTTCGTCTGCGTCTTCCTACGTAACATATCTGGTGGAGGTGGCCGTTACCTGTACCTCGTCACGGAGCTTCGCAGTGGACGGTACGTCGAGCCTTCCTTCATGGCTCCCGGTGACGACAACCCGACTCCGCCGGCTCCGACACCTGCTGCCACTACGCCGACCTACATCACTCTCCCCGCTCCCCGTGATCCTGGCGTATTCTCGGGCCACGATGGGGAAGACGTCGATGACTGGATCAGCCTGTATGAACACGTCAGCCGCAATAACCGGTGGGACCCTACTATTATGCTCGCCAAGTTAGTCTTTTACCTCGGTGGCACACCTCGAGTTTGGTATCGCACGCACGAAGATGAGCTCACCAGTTGGGATTCACTTAAGACACAGCTTCGAGACTTGTTCGGCAACCCCTACGGTCAACAACTTGCCGCGCAGAAGGCGCTTTCCGGCCGTGTTCAGACGTCAACAGAGCCCTATGTCACGTACATTCAGGACGTCTTGGCTCTGTGCCGCAAAGTTGACACCCACATGACTGAGTCAGACAAGGTTTCCCACATCCTCAAAGGCATTGCCGATGACGCCTTCAACTTGCTCGTTTGCAACAACGTAGCCACGGTGGATGCTGTTATAAAAGAGTGCCGCCGCCTGGAACTCGCCAAAAGCCGACGTATTGACCAGCAGTTTGCCCGTCTGCCCAACACCCCAGCGACATCTTCCTGTGCCGACGCTCCTCGTCCCAACAACGCTGCCGATGTTACCAGGATCGTCCGGCGTGAGATCGAGGCCGCCTATCCGACTGCCTTCGACTCCAGTCCCACCAACACATCTGCAGTCACGGTCTCACTGATTCAGGCAGTTGTCCGCCAGGAGTTTGAAAACATGGGTCTTCACACCATCTGCTCGGCCCATCGCCCTGATACCCGCCCGGCTTCTTCGATTTCGCCCCGTCCCGCGTCTTCTTACCCACCACGTTTCCGCAACCCATCTGAATGGCGCACTGCTGACGACAAGCCTATTTGTTTCCACTGCCATCGAATCGGGCACATTTCTCGGTACTGTCGTAGTCGCTGGAGTTCCCCGATCCGTTCTACTTATACTGCCTACTCTCGCCCCTCAGGTGGCCCTTCTCGTCCCTATGCCGCACGCTCCGATAATGCCGCCACTGATTCTCCTGCAACGAACCGCCCCTATTCTCGTTCGCCTTCGCCCCAACGACGACAATCTCGCTCTCCCCAGCCCCGTCGCTCCTACTCGCCGACTCCCTTCGGACGCCGCTCCCAGCCGGAAAACTAGACGATGCAGCGCCTCGAGGTGACGCTGCATTGCTCCCTACGCCGCCAAATCCTCTACTGACTTTGCCCACTCATCTGAACCTTCTTGACGTGCAAGTCGACGGTGTTTCTGTGTCTGCTCTCATACACACTGGAGCGCATTGGTCCGTAATGAGCGCTGACCTTCGTAACCGGCTCAAGAAAATTATCACGCCCGCCACGACGCCTGTTGTCCGTGTCGCCGATGGCGGATCAGCCCCCGTAATTGGTATGTGTACTGCCCGCGTCTCCTTCGCCGATCGCTCAACAATCGTGCTATTCACAGTCATCGCCCACTGTCCCCACGACATCATCCTCGGCTTAGCCTTCCTCTCCGCACATTCTGCTCTCATCGACTGTTCCGCCAGTACTCTCCGCCTTGACCTGCCTGTTCTGGATCCTGCTGAACCCCACCCCAGTCGCCTCAGTTCCGCCGACTTCGTCCGCTTGCCACCTTCGGCACTGACCTACGTTGACCTAGTGTCATCCCCTCCAGTTCCCGACGGTCACTACATCGCGGCTCCTATGCAAGACGTCCTCCTTACACACGGGATCACAGTACCCCATACAGTTTTATCTATTACGGCGAATTGCGTCTGCCTGCCAGTGGTCAACTTTGGCTTGACGACACAAGTGCTGCCACGTGGGATGTCTTTGGCCCAGCTTTGTTCAATCGAGGATCACTCAGTAGCATCCATTGCAGTCGACGACACTTCATCCGATACTCCTCTACCATCGCAGTCGACAAATTGTCCCATCGCTGACTTACGGAAAATGATTGCCCCCGACTTGCCCTCCGAGCACGCTCGTGAACTCTACCGCGTTCTGTTTTCCTACCACGATATTTTTGACTTTAACGATCGTCCTTTGGCCCAAACTACAGCTGTCAAACATCGCATTAATACCGGCGATGCCCCACCTATTCATCGCCGCCCGTATCGAGTGTCCCCAGCTGAGCGTCAAGTTATTCACGCAGAAGTTCGCAAAATGCTTGCCAAGAACATTATTGAACCGTCATGTAGTCCTTGGGCGTCACCGGTTGTGCTGGTAAAAAAGAAGGATGGCTCATGGCGCTTTTGCGTGGATTATCGGCACCTTAACAGGGTTACCAAAAAGGACGTATATCCCCTACCTCGGATTGACGACGCCCTTGACTGCCTCCACGGTGCTCGCTATTTCTCCTCTATTGACCTTCGCTCCGGCTATTGGCAGATTGCCGTGGACGATCTCGACCGCGAGAAGACTGCCTTTGTAACACCTGACGGTCTTTATCAATTCAAGGTGATGCCGTTCGGCCTATGTAACGCTCCTGCCACTTTTGAACGCATGATGGACTCCCTTCTTCACGGTTTCAAATGGTCCACGTGCTTGTGCTACTTGGACGACGTTATCGTATTCTCCCCAACGTTCGCTACGCACATCGAGCGCCTGTCAGCAGTCCTGGACGTTTTTCGGCGAGCCGGTCTGCAACTCAACGCATCGAAGTGCCAATTCGGCCGTCGCCAGATTACCGTCCTTGGACATCTCGTTGACGCGAACGGCGTGCAACCGGACCCAGGCAAGATCCATGCTGTTGCGCACTTCCCTGTTCCGAAGTGTGTCAAGGATGTGCGCAGCTTCATCGGCCTTTGTTCGTACTTCCGCCGTTTCGTGAGAAATTTCGCCGCCATAGCACGACCACTAACCGACCTTTTGAAAAAAGACGCTCCTTTCCAGTGGGGCGATAACGAGGCCTCTGCATTCTCGCATCTAATCGACATTCTCACATCGCCTCCCGTTCTGGCCCATTTCGATCCTTCTGCGCCTACCGAAGTCCGTACTGATGCCAGCGGTCACGGAATTGGAGCAGTACTGGCACAACGCCAGCGTGGCCACGACCGTGTTATCGCTTACGCCAGCAGGCTCCTCTCACCCGCGGAGGGCAACTATTCCATCACTGAGCGTGAGTGTCTGGCCCTAGTTTGGGCGGTTGCGAAATTCCGCCCATACTTATATGGCCGATCCTTTTCCGTTGTCACAGACCATCACGCGCTTTGTTGGTTATGCTCATTGAAAGACCCTTCAGGAAGACTTGGTCGCTGGGCCTTACGCCTCCAAGAATATTCGTTCTCTGTCACCTACAAATCTGGCCGACTACACAAGGACGCTGACTGCCTGTCTCACTACCCGGTAGACGAGCCTGACGACGCCGACAATAGTACCGCCGACGGCATTTTCTCTGTGTCTGCCTTCGCTAACATCGCCGATGAGCAGTACCGAGACCTATCGCTGCGAGTACTCATCGAGCGTCTGCGCTCTACACCTACCGACGCATCCGTTCGCCGATATGTCCTCCAGGGCGGCATTCTGTACCGAAGGAGCTTCCTCCCTGATGGCCCTGATCTTCTTCTTGTAGTGCCACAACATCTACGACAGACTGTGCTCTTTGAGATGCATGACGCACCCACTGCAGGACATCTTGGGGTAACCCGCACGTACGACCGCGTCCGCCGCCGCTTCTATTGTCCTCGTCTCGCTCGCTCCGTTCGACGCTTTGTTGCTGCCTGTGATCCCTGCCAGCGTCGGAAGACACCTCAGGTGCTACCTGCCGGTCATCTCCGGCCGATCACCGTCCCTGTGGAACCGTTCTTTCGTGTTGGATTAGACCTGCTCGGTCCCGTTCCCACGTCATCCTCTGGGAACAAATGGGTAGCCATCGCGACTGATTACGCCACCCGATACGCTATCACTCGGGCTCTCCCTACCAGCTGCGCCACTGACGTCGCGGACTTTCTCTTGCGTGACATTATCTTGCTTCATGGCGCCCCGCGACAGCTGCTCACTGACCGTGGTCGAAACTTCCTCTCGAAAGTTATCGCCGACATTGTGCGTTGCTGTTCCATTCAACACAAACTGACTACTTCATACCATCCTCAAACCAATGGCCTGACAGAGCGGTTAAACCGTACTCTTACCGATATGCTGGCCAAGTACGTTTCCAAGGACCACCACGACTGGGACATTGCCCTTCCTTACGTAACATTTGCGTACAATTCTTCCCGGCACGACACCGCCGGATTTTCTCCCTTTTATCTACTGTACGGTCGCGAACCTACCTTGCCCCTAGATACGGCACTTCCTCCTGCTGCGGTCTCAACAAGCGAGTATGCGCGCCACGCCATCGCCCTCGCCGACCATGCACGCCAGCTTGCCCGTGCTCGACTTACGGCCTCACAGACCACTCAGCAGTGTCAGTACAACGCCCACCATCGTGACGTACAGTTTTCACCTGGTGCACTCGTGCTCCTGTGGTCGCCCTCTCGTCACGTCGGACTTTCAGCGAAGCTTCTTTCGCGATACACAGGGCCCTACCGCGTGCTGCGCCAGGTGACGCCTGTGACTTACGAAATTGCTCCTGTGGGCTCAACCTCGTCCTCTCCTGTGGCATCTAGTGATGTCGTACACGTCAGTAGGCTCAAGGCCTACTACACTGCTTCCGAGTCCGATCTTTAGTCGCTCCGGGACGGCGCTTTTGCAGCCGGGGGTAGTGCTACGGCACAATATGTGCGATCACGAAAGGCCAGCGGTGTGAAGACGACGACGACGGTTAGAAGCTTGCGCGGGCTGTCGCCTCTTGGTCAAGCGCAGCGTATTTTCCTTGTAAATATATTTGTACATAGCTTTTCGTCTGCGTCTTCCTACGTAACAATATTATGCAGATCGCACGTGCTTCGGTAGTCGACCTAGGCAAAGATTTCTATGCTGGCTGCTTCGGTCGACGATAATTAGCGGTGATGTTGATGGTGAAAGCTTACTTTCTTTAACGCTTTGGCTAACAGCAGAGCAGTGAGTTAATGTTAAACGTTACCTTACGAGCACTACTGCTGTTTGTCTTTGTAGTGCACAGAACACACAGGAAGAGGTGTTTGCTGGAGGTCTTCTTGCGCGCCATTTTTTCATAACCTCTTGTCATTGTTTCACATGGCACGTCGCATCATTGTAGAAGGATTAACGTTGAATTGGATTTTGAAGCTGTACATGCCAAAACCACAATCGTATTATAAGACACGCCGTAGTGCCGGACTCCGGATTAATTTTGACCTCGTCATGTGCTTTACCTTGTCCTAAAATCTAAGTGCACGCTTAGTTTTCTATTTCCCCCGGTAAGAATGCTGATGGCGCTGTCGGAATAAAATCGGCAACTTATAGCAAAGCTATCGCCGCAAAGTTACCGCGGCGGGCACCGAAGTGTTGATTTGATGGTCGATTACTTCCGTTGTGTCGCCCGGACCCTGCGGTGCACTTTAATTATTGCCAGGCTGCTTCAGCACACCGTGCGTAATATGTCCGCTTGAGATATTTGGATGGTGTTCATTTTTCAGAAATAGCAGGAGCGCGCTGTACCGTACCTTGAGCCTCGGCTTATCCAGTTTCCGCGCAACCGCTGCCGTATAGTTGTAGGGTCTCCTTGCCTTCTCACGTCAACTTCCTCCATCTCCCCCAACTTGTATGAGAACTGTTTCTTCTCCTCCCTCCTATCTACAGATCAATCTACATCCCCTCTAGACTCGCACATTAGTAGCAGTGGAAGTTCCGCTGTTAATGCACTGCTTTTGAGGGGGACAAAGGTAATTACAGCTGTCAAGAGGTCAATGTGGCGACCCGCAGGGAGCTACAGAAGGCAATGAGCACATTTGATGCGGTGGAGTTCAAATGAGTTTCTCGTGTCGCCTTTCCTCTCTGACTCAGTCTTGTTATGCATATACACGCTTTCAACCCCCCCCCCCCCTGCTCTGACGCCGTATGTCAGACAGCAGCAACCATAGAAGAAGTGGAAAAATCGTAGGAAGGGGCAAAGAAAGCTTCGCTTTAAAACACCACCATCAGGATGCTTATCGAGGCAAATAGAGAGAGATT
Source organism: Dermacentor albipictus (assembly GCF_038994185.2). Taxonomy (NCBI): domain Eukaryota; kingdom Metazoa; phylum Arthropoda; class Arachnida; order Ixodida; family Ixodidae; genus Dermacentor; species Dermacentor albipictus. The sequence continues at coordinate 106,763,074 of NC_091829.1, forward strand.
TGACATGTTTTTCGGCTCCACTGTAGAAGTCATGGGGAAGACACTAGGTTGCGATTGCTAGTCGATGAAAAGAGAGAGAGCTTTGACATGGTATCTCAGTTCTACTATGGGAGAAGGCACCGAAAAAAGTAACACCTTGTGCACGCTAGTTCCGGTAAAGGGAGAGAGCCTTGATGGGTTTTCTCGGCTCTGGTGTGGGAGAAGGCATAAAAGAAACACTGCCATGTGGGCGCCAGTCGAGGCATAAGGTGAGAGCCTTGACGGCGTTTTGCGCCTCCAGGGTCGAGAAGACATGTAAATAACACCGCCATTCACACGCCAGCCAACGCAAAGGGAGAGGGCCATGATGGGGTTTCTCGGCTCCAGTGTGAGAGAAGGCATGGAAAAAACAGCGACTCGCAGACGCTAGTCAAGGCAAAGGGAGAGAGCCTTGACGGGGTATCTGGAGTCTAGTGTCGGAGAAGGCATAGAAAGAAACAGCGCCTTGAGAATGCTAGTCAAAGCAAACGGAGAGAGCCTTGGCGGAGTTTCTCGCCTCCAGTGTGGGAGAGGGATTGTCTCGGCTGGCAGTAACGACCACCTCTTGGCGACGTGGTAACTGGGCAGCGATTTATTCGACCCTCCAGTACTGAACTGTTCTGAAAAAGTTTTATGTATAAAACGGTCCTTAGAGGGTGTTTCACAACACCTAGTCACCGAAATTTGCAATGGCGAATGGTGAAAGTGTTTTAAAATGTAATCAGAACAATAGTAAATGTTTACTGCGTTTTATGGCACATACGCCGAGTCATATGTGGTGCTTAAATGTGCCGATGCCGAATCACGCCAAAGGGATCATACATCTGACAAGGAGAGTATGCATGATGTATAGAGTAGGAATGGCGTTTACTCGGTGTCACAGGCGACAACGACGACACTTCATATGGTGGAGTGCTGGTACGCAGAGAAAGTTTATCCTTAAAGTGATAAAACCAGAAACGCTTCCTCATTTTACACTGGTAAAGCATGCTCTCAAAACTCTACTTTCTTCAGGGGCTGATCGTTACGCGAAATATTCATCATCAGCCTATTTTTATTTCCAGTGCAGAACGAACGCACCTCAAGGTGATCTCCAATGGTCCTTGCCTTGCGGTAGCAATTTTCAACTTGCGCCTGGAAGTTTCCCAATATCATCACCCCACCTGACTTGCTGCCGTCCGCGACTGCACTTCCCTTTTATTGGTACCCATTCCGTAACTCTAATAGTCACTGGTCATCTACCCTAAGCCTTACTTGCCCTACCTAGCTCCATTTTCTTGTCTTCATATCAACTAAAATATCGGCTAACAATGTCAGCTTTCTGATCCACACCGCCCTTTTCCCGTCTCCCTATGTCACGCCTATAATTTTTCGTTCCGTCACTCTTCGCACGGTCCTTTCTTTGTACTCGAGTGTTGTAACATCCAAGATTCTTGCGCAAACTTCAACCTCTTGCCCATATGTTAGTATGGGTAGAATGCAGCACTTTTCTTTTCAATGCCAGTGCTAAGCTTCCAGTCAGGATTTGGTAAAGCCATACGTATACACTTCAACGCACTTTTGTTGTTCTATAAGTGTCGTTTCCATGATCAGGGTTAGATATAGTCCTGCACTGACTCAAGAGGCTGCGTGGCGAACATGAATTATGGTTCCTTTACCAGCCTACTAGACGTCACCGCTGTCTTCTCCATAATAATCTTATACCTAAATCTTACACATTCTCGCTTAAAGGTTTTAATCATTTGTTGCAATTCATGCCAAGTATTGCATAACCGGGCAATATCATCTGCAAACTGGTGGTTGTCGTGATATTCATCGGTGATCCTCATTATTAAGTCTTTCCACTCGCCAGTCTAATAGCTTGGCTACTTTTTCTAAGCATGTTACGATGAATAGCATTCGAGAGATTGCGTCCCCTTGCCTGACCCCTTCTTGCTAAGTAGTTTACTACTTTTCTTGCTTAGAACCAAGGTAGCAGTGGTATTGTTGTAGATATTTCTCAAATATTCATGTATTCCTCCTGTACTACTTGATTACGCAGCGCCTCCATGAGTGCTGATATCTGTGCTGAATCTAATAACTTTCATAACATGTCAAAACCGTATAAAAAGGTTGATTGTACTCAGCAGATCTTTCAATTGAGGAAACGTATCTCTTTCTGAAGCCACCCTGTTCATTTGGTTGACTGAAGTGTGGCCCTGATTGCATTGAAAATTGGTGAATATTTGAGACAATACTGCAAGCAAGCTAATGGGTCTGTAATTCTTCAGTTCCTTAGCCTCACCCTTCTCATAGATTATGACAAATTTGGCATTCTTGCAACTGTCTGCTACACGTGAAGTCGAGAGACATTGCGTGTAAAGGGCCACAACCTAACCTAACCTAACCTAACATGGTTAGTGTCTCCTCCATCTTTATATTAATCGATAATGATTTCATCTTCTGCCGCTTTTCCCTAGACATGCCTTGCAAGGTCCTTTTAACTTCATGGCTAGGTAAAGAAGGCGCCTTTGTGTCCAATTCATCATTACTTTCAATGAAGGCATTATGGTTGCTCTAAATACTGCACAGGTCAGTGTAGAATTCTGCTGCTATTACTGTACAATCGAAATTACTGATGACATTACCTTGCTTATCTTTACGTGAATAGATCTTGCCCGGTAGTATACTAAGTTTTCTTTTGACATATTTGATGTTGCGGCAATCTTTACTGCTTCCTCTATATTTCTGACGTTATAATTTGGAGTATTGCGTACTTTATCCCTGCTTATAACTTTGGCAGCTCTGTGAATCCTATCTGATCATTTGATTTAGACACTTTCATGCTTTGTTGCTCCTTGAATATGTCGTTTGTTACTTGAGAGAACTTACCTATTGGATGACTTAATGCCTTACGTTTAACTGCAACTGATGCTTCAGAAATCAGCCTAGTTCCGGTTTTATTCATTACCTACATGTTGCCTTCATTTTGATGTTCTAAAGCTGCATACTTGTTTGCGAGTAACAGCCTGAATTCGTCTGCCTTTAGCCTTAATACGCCCAGGTGGGCTTGTTTGTATTTGACTAATTGAACACTTTCTCTCTCCAAATTAAGAAATCATAGACCCCACTAATCTATGGTGACGGCCCGTTTGCCCTACATGACACTTCTACATCCTGCACTATGGTGTTATCAGCAAAATATATTAAATCTATTTCAGTTCTGGTTTCTCCGTTAGGGCTTTTCCAGGTTCAGTTCCTGTTACTGCGCTTCCTCAAGAAGGTTTTCACTCTCTGGAGTCTTCCTTTCCACCAATTTCACGAATAAATATCCTCTAGTGTTCCTGAATCGATTCTGTAGCTGACAATTGCTTGTTACCCAGTGTGCTTTTCCTCCGCTTTCGCCGTGAAGTCGGCGATGACTATAGTATATTCAGTTCGCCCCCTTCTAATTGCTCATTTCACATATTTTTAAAACTGTTTTATTTCCTAATCATCCGTACTGGAGGTTAGAGCATAGGATTGTGCTACCTTTAATCGATATGTCATATTTAGCTTTATTACGACGACTGCTACCCTGGCATAACGGCTGTAGAATTAATCAAGGCTGCCAGTTACATTGTTAAAATTTAGAAATCCTACGCACTGTTCTTTTTTATCAGGAAGACCTCTGTAGCAGGAAGCCTGACCTTTATTCAGCTGTGTATAAGGCTCCCCAGTTGTTCTAACCTGACTGAGCGTAATAATATCTTAGGCAATGCCAGATAGTTCATCAAAGATGCCTGCCAAGCTGGCCTCAATCGAGAGCGTTCGTGTGTTAAATGTTGCCAGCTTCAGTTTCCAGTTGCAGCCTGTGCGAATCAAGATTCTGAGCACTCTCTGTCCTTGGCAGGTCTCACCGTCGCCTTAGTGAGGTTCTCCGCAGCCGTTGTAGGTTTATTGCCACAGGTTAATTGCAAGTCGCGAGTAAGGCAGCGTACGGACACTGCGAAAGGTAGACCAATTCCTGTTGCAGTGAGGGAATGTCATTGTTGAAGCTCAGTGGACCGTCCAATATTGTTGCACCTGAACTAATATAGCCATACTCGCTATCGGCATTTTTTGCCAGTGACAGGCGCCATTTGAAGACTGAAAATGTAGCGGAAGAAACGGTGGTTTAAACTCCCGAAGTTCAGAGTAAAAGTCCGCTGTCCTACCTGTGCTCTGCGCCACCTAGTAGAAAAAAATATTACACGTCCAATTTCTGTTTAATGTAGCAACGAAGCACCATATGTCAGTGTGTCGTCACTAATTTAAAATATATTTTAGTGTTGCTCCCATTACGGGCGAAGCAAATGCCCTCGAAACTTACTAAGCTCAATCTTAGTCTATTTTGGGATAGAAGGTAATTGACCTTTATTGATAACAAGCTAACTTGGCCAAACTGAGGTTGTTAGCGTTGCCAGAGCCTTCAGGTTCTTGCTTCATTTCTGACTCACCTTCCTGTCTACCAGCGAGCTTTTCGTTATTGTACGCATGTGATTTATAATTACACGTTAGCATTATTTTTGCCTTTAGTGTCTCTCTTACAACGTAAATGAATGTGAGGGATCGAAAATGTCCCCGCACATGTGCACACTCAATCGTTGGAGGCAGAATACGCCATTGGCTGAGTGCATGCGAGACAGTAACACAATACTAGGAAGCAGCGTATTGGATTTAACATGTTGAGAATGTAAATCTATGCTCTTGCTTTATCCCAAGTCATTTCAGCCACAGTGATGTTCAAATTTGCGTTTAAGTTTGTAGCGACCTTCCTTGCGCGGCACCTAGAAACGGAGAGCACGCGGCCGCATCAGAAGAAAATGAAGAATGCGGCTGGTCGTGATACGCGAAACCACAGCTCGAGGTTCTTTTCCTGCATCGATTCGGGTCAGCTGCACTCCTCCTTCACTCGTGAGGCATAAACCTACAAGTGGTGACTTAGGATGAACACAGTGACTGACCTGCCCGAACCCTCCACGGAACAGGACTCACGTCTGCAGGACGTCCCATCACTGTAGCTTCACCTCCCATGACTCTGGCTCCAGCAGCCGCAAGGTTGGTTTCTCTCGATAAAGGCAAAATTCTGCCTCTACCGCATCACCTCGGGAATGACGCGTTACCACCACACCGCCTTGATCCTTCCCTCTGACGTTGCCAGTGACCTCTCGGATGTTCTCACCGTCCCCGCGGGCGCTACGCCATATCTGCACCTCAAGAACGAAGTGCTGGAAGATTGATGCCACCAGAACGCACCCACCTCCAGCAGCGTCTTACCGAGAAGGACATTGGAGACCGGTGCCCCTCCTAACTGCTGCGCCGGATGCGACACCACGTCGAGGAGCGCGACGTCCCCAACCAGTCCACATTGCTTCGAGAGCTTTTCCTCCAGCACCTTTCCCAGCCCATCCACCTCGTCCTCGCGGCGGCCGGTGACGTCATCCTCAACCGCCTGGCGGAGCTTGCCGATCGGCTTCATGAGGCGAGCTCCCAGTCCGTCACTGCTGTCTTACCGCCTAGACCCGGCGATTTGGCGCCTTGACGGCCGCATTGATGAGCTCTCTGCCTCAATCCCCGCACTCCGGAGCCCCCTACTGGAGAACCGTTCGCCTCGTCTCAGTCACCGCGCACTTCAGCGCACTCGTCAAGCTCAGAGTCCGATTCGAGCCGTTCACCTCTCTGCTGGTGCCATCGTTGTTTCTGACACCGAGCCACGAAGGGCACACCTCGTTGTTCATGGCTGAGAAATGCCCGCCGGGATCAAATGAAGGTGGCGTATGGTCTCACTTGTTGTCCCAGCCGCCTCTTTATAGTAACAGACAAGTTCGCTGGCGCCCAGTTCTTTATAAACATAGACGCCAATATCAGCGTGGTTCCCCCGACTAAGGCTGATCATTGCAGGCCACCGGGCAGTTGCTTCGTGTTACCAACGCCTCGTCTATAGCAAACTTCTCACCCTCTACTTCAGCCTTCGCCGAAGTTTCGAATAGTCTTCGTCATTTTAGGCGTAGTTCACCCGATCTTTGGCTCGCACTTCCTCTCATATTTCGATTTGGATGTCAGCGTGCAGCGTCATCACATACCAGACGATCTGACTCGTTTATACATCTCTCGATTTCTGTCCGACCTTCCTCCCATGAGCATACGCACGCTGATGCTTTCTTCTCAGTTCGAAGAAATCTTGGCGGATTTTGCGGTGTTGTCAAAGCGAACCAACCCCATTGAACCGCCTAAGCATACAGTGACAGACCACATCGTCCGCCGTGGTCCACCAGCGGCTGCTCGACCTCGACCCTTGTTTGAGGGTCGGGTAGTTATCACCAGACGGTAGTTTGACCACATGCTACGGCTCGGAATCATACGCCCGTCGTCCAGTGCATGGGCTTCGTTGTTTCTGTTGCATTTAGTGCCCAAGGGTGATCCTGGTGACTGGCCTCCCGGTGGAGATTATAGAGCGTATAACGCCAAGACGGTCCTCGACAGCTATCCAGTGCCTCACATCCAGGACCTTACATCGCGCCTCAACGGCTGCGCCATTTTTAGCAAAGTGGGACTTGTTAAGGCATACCGCGACATTCCCATCGAACCCATCGACATACACAAGACCGCCATCACGATGCCCTTTGGTTTGTTTGAGTACATGCGGATGCCGTTTGGACTTCGCAATTCGGCTCAAACCTTTCAGTGGTTCATCGCTGAGGTCACGCGGGGCCTTCCTACTGTGTTCGCGTACCTTGATGATGTACTCGTCGCCAGCCCCATGCCTGAAAATCATGAGCCCCATCTAGGTGCCATCCATCTAGGTTCCAGCGTCTACAGCGATACCGCTTGGTTGAGAATACGTTCAAGTGAGTTTTCGTCACATCTAAGCTCGAGTTTTCGGGCCATCACCTATCATCCGAGGGTATGCGCCCTTTCCCATCCCATGTGAAGAAAATCCAGGATTACCCTCAGCGTACAGCGTGGCGCCAGTTACGCTAATACCGCGGGTTTGTGAACTTTTCTAGGCGCGTTAGGCCGTAGTGCGCAGAGCTGCTTCGCCCGCTCACCAATCTCTTTCTGTGAAACATCGCCTCGTCCTGTTCCACTTCTTGGTCATAAGAAGCCCAGGGCGCCTTTACTGCTGCCAAGCAAGGAGTCGCGAACGGCGAGCTTCTCATCCATCCGTAACGCCCCACTTCGCATGATAGCGGATGACTCCGGCGTGGCCGTCGGTGCCGTCTTAAGCCTGTTTCACATGATGCGATTTTCGTCGCACCGGAAGTGCGATTTCCGTCGTTTGCGATGAAAATCGCAGTCGCAGTGCCGACCCCCCGATTTTCGGCTGCGACCAACCGGTTGGTCGCACAGTCGCACCGTCGCACCGATCGCTGCGATTTTCCGTCGAAATTGCACGGAGAGCTGCCAAAGGAGCTATTTCGCTGGTTTGTTTTGGAAAATGGCGTCTCGATCGACGTGCGCGGAGACGTGGATCGTCGAATTCGGTACGTACGCGAAGGGACAATAAAAAACTTGTACCGCAGATTACATTCTCCGATTTCTATGCGTTTGTTGACACTCTGCACAGCAAATGAAGTGCATTTTCACGTTTGCTTCGTACGCCTTTGCGAGTTGTCAGTGCTAGGAGGTGTGCGATCCCCAGCAGACGACGAGGTCGCTACAATGTTTTGTGGAGTAGCATGCAAAAATCGCGCTTACGGAACAGCTTGAATTATTTCAACCTCGGCAAGGACAAATGACAATACAGCAAAGTACCCGAAGTTTCAACGTTGCGCTGAACGCGGTACCGTTCAGTCGCATTTTCTTGTCGGTTTTCAAGCACGAATTTCCCGATGCATCTTGAAAGCTTATCTTGCCTCTTATTAAATTTGACAGAGCAAAAGCGTAGGCTATCGTAATGAATTTGCTATGATGCATTGAATCCGTGGCTTGGATAAAATATTACATGCACGTTAAGTTGCACCTCTTCTCTGGAGAAATTTTTTTTCTTGCACAGAAACCAATAAACATTGACTATGTTGCGGACTTTGTATCCTTAATGCATCTGTATGAACACTTGCTCTGCAAGGTAATTAACTGTACAGCTAGTAGATTAAGTAAATTGCTTGCTATAGTGGCACAGTGACAACGTACCCTCCTGCACAATTATGTAGAACTCGTGCAACAATGCGAAAAGCAGGCAAACGGCCTGTTCTTGTGGGGAGAAAACAGTATAAAACGACACGCTGAAGAAAAGTAAATCAAAACTGTGCAGTGAAGTCAGCCAGTACAAGCAGTTCTTGCACGTTCACAGCTGATCAAGTGTGCAGAAAATTCATGCCTTACATGTTTCTAGTAAGTTTCTAATAAGTTTGTTATCACATATATTAGTGTGTAAACCCATATAATGATATCCACTGCGAATACTATCTTTATAAGTAATGAAATACCATGCTACTTGCAAGAACATATATCACCTGAGGATTTTAGAACGAATTTCTGCATTTCAACTATACACAATATGTGGTTTATTCAATAAAAGACCACAAACTGGGCTTTCTTGCAATGATAAACTTATTCCAAACTTTACTTGCATACAGGCAAGAAAAAATATTATAGACAGAAATATTGTTCTTCAATTTGTTCACCTGCCCCACTGTGGCTATAGCATTCTGCTGCTAACACAAGACGAGGGATTGATTTGCCAGCCATGGAAGTCGCATTTCAATGGGAGTCATAGGTGAGAAAGAAAGCTCTTGCACTTAGATTTAGTTCATAACCTTTTATTGAACCCTTACACTTCAATATACTATTGCATAGGGGGGGGGGGGGGCATGCTTATGCAAAATCTAACACCAAAAGAAAGCAAAGGGCAGAATTGTAAAACAACCATCTTTTGTGATAATTCGAGTGTGTAAATATTCATTGCATCAATATGTATTGTTCAACAGCATTGCACAAACAAGCTTGATCAGGTATAGCAAGTACTCTGTCAGGAAGCTGGTTCTACAGATGTATAAATGTCAAGGTATGAATGCTCATACTACGTCGCACACATAGCACAAAGAAAACCTTTTTCAAGAGTTGTCCCTTCTGGCAGATATGAGTGGGCCATAAGCAGCAGAAACTTGACTGCAGGACATTGTGTAATACCGCTTATGAAAGAATGAAGAGAGTGAAGAGGCTTTTAACAGCAGTACCTCATGCTGCTCTAATAATAGGAACGATGAGCAAAAACATTTCTGGTAGAGCACTTAAACAGTAACTTTCTGAAAGACAGAAAATTCCAGGTGAGAGTTGGAGGTACATTTGGCCCACACACACCAACAACACGGGCATACTACAAGAAACACTACAGCCTATGGTGTATTACAGTCTATGGGAAAGCTATCTTATACAGAAATCAAGAATGATGCAACAAGCCCTCGACAACACTGCAGACTTTCTTGGCCACTCCGGTCTCTCGCTTTCTGATAAGTCAGCTCATATCGACGACGGAAAAAAAAGAAAGACTAGAATCAAGAACTACCCCAGATTGCACATCGTGATCCACATAGCTGGACAAATATGCCCGCAAGTCAACATCCACAAATCCTCAGCTAGTGTAAGCCCATGACAGCAGAGCCAGCAAGTGGGTGAAACTATTATACAATGCCTGGACGCAATTTCCACACCTGGTGAAAAGAATAATCTCGAAATAATGGGGGTGGACGAGTGAATACTATAGAAAATCGCAGATGCTGAGCTTGTGTCCAAGGTATGGTACGGTATGAATTACCAGCAGCACACAAAAAAGACAACTCATCGAATGCAGGCATCGGGCAGTAATAACAGGTCTTTCCAACTCTACCATGCTTGAAGACCTCTATGAGAAAGCACCTAGACAGAGTAGAGTTACAGCCTGCAGCACAAATTCTTTGTCTCAAGAGCTCAGAACCTCGTCCCAAGATACTATGCCAGCTAGCATATGAGATGCAAAGACGACTACCCCTCCCTTCAGAAACACAACAGGCCCATACCGCGGAATACGGGGGCAAACAATTAGGCCAGGAGACTATATGCAACTACCAAACACATAGAGGATGTTGCTAATCATGAAGATGCAAGCAAACATAAGGCACATATAGTACACTGATCTGGCAATAGCAGTGTAACAGCAGTATGACACTACATAAAACTAAACCCCATATTAGTGAGTACCATTCCAGGTCATCCTACACCTATAAAAGCTGAACTGAAAGCAATCAAAGCAGCACTTGTAGTGCAGATTACACCCTGCACAACACCCTGCATGGATTCACCAGAAACTGTCTGGGCCTGCACATCACACAAGATTCTCAGGAAAATCAGGAGAATAATTTCTGGCCATGTCAGGACATGGCCAGAAATTAAATTACAGGGTACATAGCCATGCAGATATTCCAGGACACAAGCGGGCTTATAAGCCTGACATAATAACTGAAAACTAGATGAGTTTGTGTGTATTCATTATTAACTAAAGTGCAACAGATAGACAACAGACAAGAACAAAGTGCTCTGTGTGTTCACTTCGTTCCTGTCCGTCGCATTTCTGTTGCACTATAGTTAATGAATTCATAAGGCTGCACAGGAGAAGAATGATACCTCTGCCCAAGGGCCCGATCTCACATCCAAATCCATGCGTGCGCACACACACACACACACACACACACACACACACGCACACACACACACACACACACACACACACACACACACACACACACACACACACACACACACACACACACACACACACACACACACAAATGTTGCAAGAGTGCATAACATGAAGCAGTATCAACAGGTTGTAACTAGATATGGATGAGGACTAACTTTCAAATGAGGTTCATTTACAAAAATGTGGTGAGTTATATAAATTACCAGAAAACAAGGACGATGTGCAAAACAAGAACGAGGTGAAAGCAGGAGCCAACGTTTCGACAAATGGACTTGTCTTCTTCAAGGTCCACGTGTGGAAACGTTGGCTCCTACTTTCACCTTGTTCTCATGTTGCTCATCGTCTTTAATTTCCATCTCCTGCCTTCCCCGAGTTTTCCCCAGAAAAAGATAGACATCTTTGAAGGATAGATAAAAATTGGTGCTTGATGCAGCCAAACATAAATAAAAATGCTACAGAAAGAAAATAGAGAAAAATTCCAAGTGCAGGAAAAAATCATTACAATTGCCAATCCTGCATGCCAGCACCTTTCGAGAAACACTGTTGTTATTCCAATAGACGGACTGTCAGCTTGCTTATGCAAGCACATTCTTCCAGTTCCATGCCGCTGGGAACAAAATGAATTTCCTGGAAGGTAGCCACATGCACACTTGATGATCACGTTTTTTTTCCCTGGACTTGTATATCTATATGTATTTTCTCCCTTTCCTGTTTTTATGTTTGGTTTCATCAAGCACTAGTCTTTATCAGGTTTTATTGCTGTACTACTTTGTGGTAACCTTTATAGATCACTGCATTTTCACAATAAATCTTTTAATTAGAAATTAGCGTACTGTGTTCTTACTGCTTCACACTGTACATTCTTGCTACATTGGCCAAATAAAAGATTTTATAAGGTATCATGAGGGCCATTAAAGTGACTTGTTGCAGTCTAACGAAAAAAAAAGAAACGAATAGCCTGGCTGCAAATGGCACCAGCGAACACATAGGACAAACAAGAAAACCGAGATGATCTAAGAATCAAAAGTTTAATGTACACACCGAGTAAATGCTCGCTGACAAGCAATAGACTGAACATACACAAAAAGGAGAAGCAAAAATTCATGTGCGTTTCCTGACAGGAAACGCATCCATTTCTAACGGAGGCCGTGATGACAAGATTAACCCAGCATTTTTAGATCTACAGCTTCCGTAATTTCTCTAGGCAGCCGATCTGCACAGAATGCTAGCTTCTTCCTCTACAATGCACGCTCAAATGTGGAGAGTGCATTGTAAAGGAAGAAGCTAGCATTCTGTGGAGATCGGCTGCCTAGAGAAATTATGGATGCTGTAGATGCAAATACACTGGGAGAATCTTGTGTCAGCATGGCCGCTGTTACACTTTCAGAGATGGATGCATTTCCTGTTGGGATCTGTATGGACACACATCAGATCTTGCTTCTGCTTTTTGTGTAAATTCGATTTATTGCTTGTCGAACAGCATTTACTTAGCATGTTCAATAAACTTTCATTTGTTAATACACCTCATGATTGTGTTGGTCTCTAGCAGAAAGGTGTTCATTCTTTTTACAGTGAAGCTGTGTATGCCTAGTCGAAACACTCACGGTCCGATCCCAAAAACCCAAGTGTAGTGGTATGAGCCATTGTTTAAGGGGGTGTGAGCCATTGCATTCGTCTTGGTTAAGACAAGATCATGATGTCATTATTATCTCACAGCAAATGTGTGGTGGGCCATTGGCTAGACCGATAGTGACGTCGTTTCTCTCTAGCAGCAGAGCGCGCGTGCAGCAGTCTCTCTCTGACTTCCCAATAGGTTCGAAAATGTGTCCCTGTATTTAATTAAATGAAATGTGCAGCCCCGGTGTGTCACTTCGTAACTACAGTGCATAACTGAGTCATAGACATTATGATTAACACATTGCAAAACACAAGTGCGCAACACAATTCAGAAAGACTTTGATGGACCCGTTGGATTAACACAATGAACCGCTGATCATTGCACTTTCGGAGATGGTGATCTTGCGAAGTGCTATGTGTGGCATTCCAAATAAACAATGTGATAAACTCAAGCCAAACATGTGCATAACCTCATTAAGAAACACAGAGATAACCAATACTATAGAAAGACTTCAATAAACCATTGCAATTAACCCAGTGATAAACACCGGGGCTGCACATTTCAGCTTCGCTGGTTTGCCGTCTGTACAGGGTGCATGGGCAGTAACTTTTTCTGTTATTGTTTGTTAAGTATTGTATAATGTTGTGCCAGTAAAACACGTTGGGCTAGTTGGTGCAATGTATTGGTACTGCTTTTTTTGCTGGTTTTTTCTTAATGTTGTGTCCTTCTTCCTTTTGTAACAACTTTTTTATTTCCCCTTGCATAATACTGCAACCTTGCAGCCTGCGAGGTATATAAATAAATAAGTACATAAGCACGTCATTCATTCATTAGCATACACCTCGCACCATTCCTTGCTCAACAAACGTCACTGCGTTGATGTCTCGCAGCATGCATCTACCTTAACTGCCATTTGCATTTCGGTGTGGTTTGTGAACAGTGTAATGCATAAAGATTACATGACATTAAGGTTGTGACCTATGCGGTGCATAAGCAAACCATGCAAAAGATGACATGTTGGATTGTTGAAAATAAGACAAAGTATATATATCGCAGTTACTTTAACAGCATTTAACTGACCACTTGACAAAAACTTCACTTCGCATAGATTCCAACACGTACACTGAATCTGCAGTTTTCTTTTTTGCTTATTAATGCAGTCGTTACTGCATGGCCACATTGCAGATTTGAAAACGAAGTGAAGTAAATTTGTTTGTTGCAATATAACAATATGTGTAGATCACTGCGATTGTAACACGAGAACTTGATACAAACATGCACACTATAGGATGCAGACAAATGCGCAGGACAAACTCCAGAATGTTTGCATCCGGATACTTATGAAAGTGAACGGTTTCATTCCATGGCTGTCAATGAGAGGGAGAGAGAAAACTTAATTGTGTTCGTGGAACTAAAACGCATTGATAAGCTTCGACATATAGTCATTGCTTAACACTTTCGAAATGAATAATTACAGCTTGCTATCGACTATCTGAACATTGAATTGCAGGAAATGCAAGCAGGCATAAAATTCTGCGAATATAATCTGTTTAGGAATACCAAATTGGAATAAACATTGAGGCTTGCATTCGTACTTTCTCTGGCTGAGCAATCTAGTTTGAAATGACTCCCATAAGCATGTTGTAACAATGTTGATCTAATACAGGTTAAATGCATGACTAGCTTAAGAAATCTGGATGATTGCTATAAATTACAGTGAAGAAACAACGATATCTAATAACATTATTAATATAATAATAATATTTATTTCCTTTACAAATATTTAAATAGGGCTCCCATATATATATTCGCAGCGCAAGCACGGCGATGAACGAACCAGGCTAGCGCTAAGGTTGAATTTCACAACACAATTTTCATTCCACGTCGTAATCACACAGATCGTTTGAGGCTTCGTTCAGGGGCACACACGGGCGTTCGGGTTGGTGCTTCTTGTTGCGTTTGGCGTAAGAATATGGCTAGGAGCACCACATATGCGCAATGACAGGCAATATACACGCATCACTTCTTCAGAAGCTGACGCCGAGCACGGGTAGCGTGAGGACCTTGTTGGGCTGACACGACAACTTCGTGGCAGCCGAATTTCGAATACTGCATATACGGTGGGGGTAGCTATATGAACTTGTCGATAGGTCATCTTGTAGATTGTTGTAGCGCAGGCAGAAAGAAACGGTCACAGAAGGTAGATAAGACAACACACAGCGCTGAACCATAGAATAAAGAATCGCTGAACCACCTGCGAACAGCTGTTTACGGGCGCGATGCCGCACTGAACTACAGAAACCGCCGTCACGCACTCCAAAACAAATCTTAACTAACGTTTTTAAAGTAGTAAGCGTACATATTTTTTGCTTTTAATCAAGAGAAGTCAATAATATTATAGTGTAAGCGTTTTATTCACTACAATAAAAGAATTATGCAGCGTGTGCCACGAAATCTGGCACTAAGCAACCCTGGGCGTCGCACCAGTCGCATTGTTGAAATCGCAATCATGTGAAATGAGCCCTTAAAAAATCGCATTGCGACGCGTGCGACAGCACCGATTTTCGTCGTTGCAGTCGCATCATGTGAAACAGGCATTACAGCAGTGCATTGAGTCCGAGTGGATACCTTTGCCTTTTTACTCTCGCAAGCTAGGACCGGCTGAGACCCGCTACAGCGTCTTCGGCGGAAAGCTACTGGTCATCTACACTGCGATATAGCACTTTCGGCATTTTCTGGAAGGATGCCAGCTTCGCGGGCTGACCGATCATAAGCCACTGGCGTATGTTTTTCGCACCAAGTCATCAAAGTACATGCCATGCGAACTCCGCCATTTCGCCATTACCGAATTTATAACCGCCCTCCGTCACGTGAATGGTGCCTACAACACAGCTATTGATGCCCTTTCTCGTATAGCTGCGGTTGACTCTCCATCTCCAACCCTCATCTGGGCCGAATTCTCTTCCACACAGCAGAATGACTGAGAGCTCGACACTTTTGGGGAAAACCTATATTCTCTCCTACCGCGGCTTGTGCCCCATCCATGCTCGATTGAGCCCTTGTTGTGCGATGTCTCAGCAGACTTTCCCCGCCCTTTTGTTCCGGCTTCACTAGGTCGCACCATTTTCCACTTTCTATGCGACCTAAGTCACCCAGGTTTTCAGGCTACTCTGCGCCTTCTCACCCAGCGCTATGCTTGGCCCAGAATTAACGGTGATCGGTGCGCTTGGACGCGCAAGCATCTTCCGTGTGAGACGACAGAGGTTTCCTGTCATTCCAAGAACCCTCCCCAAGCCTTCCTTACACCCAGCTCTTGTCTCATCCATGTTCATCTAAACATCGTGGGCCCTCTACCACGTGTTTTAAAGGTTATCGTTATATACTCGCCATGGTCGACCATTTGACACGATGGCCGCAGGATGTTTCCATTCATGACATCACTGTTGAGGCTGTTGGCCGCGCTTTGATTCCTGCGAGATTACCTGGCTATAGTTCTCTAGGCACCGTGACAACAGATCATGGACGCCAGTTTCAGTCTTCCCGTTTTGCTTGCACTAATCGCATTCTGAGCACTAGACATTGCCGTATCACTGCGTATCACCCGTGTGCCAACGGCACGGTGGAACACCTTCGCCGCCAACTGAAGGCCGCCCTGGCTACCCACCTGAATTCCACCACCTGGGTTGACACCTTTCCCCTTGTGCTCCTGAGTTTACAGGCCCTCACTACCATACACCAGCTCTGCTGCTGACCACTGTTGGTTTGCCCTCCTCCGGGCAAACCAACAGTGGTCGGCAGCAGAGCTGGTGTATGGTAGTTCTCTGCGTCTCCGCAGAGACTTCTCTACATCAACGCAGATACCACCCCAGCCATAATCATTCCCTACAACGCCTCCTGGACTGTGGTAAGGACCTCCTGCCCGCCCTTCCAACCACAATGCAATCTTCGTGCACCTCCGACCTGGCCACTTCGACACACGTGTTCGTGTGCCGGGACGCTGTGCGTTGCGACACAGTGTTTCGCAAAACACTGTTTTGCGAAACACGCTGTTTTCGTGTGCCGCGACCACCGCTAACACCGGCCTTCGACGGACCACTCCGCGTCGTCTACCGCACCCGAAAACCACCCGTGTACTAAAGAACAGCCGTGAAGAGACAGTGAGCATACGCCGCCTCAAGATGGCTTACGGGAAAACCGTGATGAAAAGCCTCGCATCGCCGCCTGACCTCGCGCTAGAGTGCCACAGCCGGCCCTCAGTATGGTTTCGGCTTCCAGTCTAGGCGGGGGGCCCTGTAGCACCCTCCCTTGAGCGGCGCCTTGAACCCAATTAGCGCGTGCACGCATGAGAAGAAAGTAGAGATGGCGCCTGGTCGTGGCACACGAAGGAATGGCTCGCAGTTCTTATTCGGCCTTGATTCGGGTCTGCTGTCTTTCGCCTTCGCTTCTGAGGCATACGGCTACATTTTTATCATGGGATATCAGAGTCGTCATTAGATAAGTAGCAGGGATGCAAAATGCAGCCTATGCACATCGAATCGCTGAACCTGCGATTTCGCCAATTGCTGACTGAGCAAAGCCAGTTAACGGCAAGATATCCTCACAAAGGCGTAATAATATTTTACGTGATAGAAGCTTACAATGACTTGTTCATATCTGTTTTTCGCTCTAGGAAGGCAAATCCATACAAAAAGCTATGAAATCTTTTTTCGCGGCTTAATTAGCACACTAATAAAAAATTGTCCTTGGTTTGCAGAATGCTTCACAGTGAAATGCTCGTCTCAGTGCACGCAAAGGCTGTGCTTATTTGCTCGACTTCGTGCGGCTCAACCGCAAATGCCGATTTCTACCACTCAATGGCTGCGTCCGTTTCGGCGCAGGTGGGAGCAGCAGCATTTGCAGAGCGTAGCAAACTCAATTATGAACTTACGAGAACGTTTGCCAACGTTAACTCAGGCGAACAGTTGGACATTTAAGGAGCGTGCTTGTTGGCATGCAGAGCTGTTTTGGACGTGGATGGGGCAACCGTTTCAGACGAGTAGCGCGTACTTGATACAAGACCTGTATCATTGCTACTGGCTTAGCGTTTGGGGGCGGTATTGTCCGGCGATCACTTCCCCAGTTTGTGTGAGTTTCATTATAATTTGCGAGACTCGGCACTAGGCGCGTCGGTGTATGTGGTCTACAGGGCTCCCGCCGCCCGTGCGAAGGCGACGAGCTTGACAGCATGCCAGAAACGCTGAACGCTGTACACGTGGATGTTTCCGGTGCCGAGTCTCGCGAAATCTTGTGAAAGTGAAACCATCTTTGAATTGGATCGCCCGAGAATACCGCCCTAGCTTTCCGACTGTCAAATTCGAATTTCAAGTAATGAAACTGAGGGTGGAAATAATAAGATATGTCGCTTATTGCGGGTGGTAAATGTTAGAGCTAGAGAGAAGCGCAATGTCGGGGACTCGGTGCACGAGTGAAAGCTACCTCTTTTCGCGTAATCGTCATACGATGCGCGCGCGACATCGAGGTCTCGGAAGAATCCGCCGAATGGGCGCACCTACCGGTTGTGCTCAGCGAGTAGGAGCTGAAACTGCAATAGATGATGCACCACGAAATGCTGAACAGGAGGTGGTAGATGAAGTCGAAGACAAAGTGGGCGAATACGTAGTCGACGCCCGAGAGGCCCGTCATGAGCTGCACGTCTCGGGCCCCGCTTAACCGCTCGGTCAGCGGAAATATGCAGTACTCGGTGAAAGCATACGTGTAGGTCATTGACGGACCGAACACCCATTCGGTCCAAGATGAAATGTGTAAAAGTATGACGTCCCCTGCATCCGGCTTTTTACTGCCTTCAATGTAAGCAATGGTGACGTTGATCTGCGCCATCGGCTGAGCCGTCAGTGCTCGCAGCCAAGCCGTGTACACCAGGTTGACGGTGATGGGAAGCGTGATGGCGCTCGTCGGGTTGGGCACCATGCGGATGCTGCGGACACATGAGTTCAGATTGCGTCATCATGCCTTCTCGAAAATGAACCGCGCAGCGATTCAAGGGGACAAACATTAGTACTCGGTCGTCCAGCTACTTCACGGACTATATAATTGCAGTTGATGAAACGAAACTTGCAAGCTAAATGTAGCTGCCCTCAGTTTTCATGCTGCCAACACGGGGAGCCGGTAAGTTCAAGGACTTTCTCCTACGGAATTTTGGGGAAAAAAAGGTGTTTCACGCTGCTTCTCTAAACCTGTCACACTGACCACATGGTAACCTAATCTGATAACACACAAAAGAAACGAAAATGAACAAGATGCACCAAGATTGTCTCAATCGTGTACATTTACTTTGTACAATGTTGGGCCGCCATAAAGCAAAAAGGTCCAGCTTAAACCTTTGGCCGAGCAGCAGCGAACATGAGCTCTGCATTTTCTCGATATGAGTAAGATCTGCTTAGACCAGGATAGACTGAGAGTGCGGTACAGAAAAAAAATGTTGCATACGTCGCAAAATGGATAATGTGATCGATTGCTTATCTAAACAACACTTTTCTCACGTAATATCACATAATCTAGAAGTATCATATGTACCTGCTTTAAACCTTTATTGTCTTCGATGCCATCATATTATATTACAATATTTTTTACTGCACCCATCCCACATTCTAACCATAAACCCTTCAACTACTTTCTTCTTTCTCCCGTAGTGGGTGAGCGCAATTATTTGAGCAAAAAGCAGGGAAGCAAGGAAATAAATTGTAGTATTCACTGCTGGGGAATATTGTTGTCACGAAAAATGATTTTACCAATGCAGGAATAGCTTTGACAGCTGCCATTTTTTGGTTTTGTTGCTTCTTCTTCTAGAGGGGGAAGCAGAGAATCTGTGCAACTCAATATGTTGTCTAGTTATTATGGTTGAAGAATGTACACAAGATGTCACCCCGCATTTCTTCTATCGGTACGGCTCCCTATTCTACGTCGTGCGTCTACGAAATTACATTACTCATTTACTTGCATTGGTGCCTACTACAGAATAGCGTGTTTCTGCTAAGCACCTGGTCTTTTCTAATCCAGTTTTAGGGATGTGACAAGCGGTTTGCCTTTATCGGCCGAGCTGTTCGCACAGCAGTGAAGTGAAGACAGTTCACCCAGTAATTGACGAGTGCTTCATGACTTCCAGGAACGATACTAACCATCCACGAAACGCACAACCAACCCTCACTCAACATGAGCGCAGGTACACAAGTCAGCCGTCGAAATCTCCGGCACCCTTTCAAAACCTTTCCAGCGGTGTGCGGCAGAGTGCAGCACAGGTAAATGAAAAAGGCGAATTGGTTGAGCACCGTCACTGCGGTATTTTTCCCGCGCTTTACTTTTTCCTGTCCGCGTCTCGGCGAACTCGCCACTATGACAGTTGGGCGTCGAGATGCTGCAGCGAGGCATTTGCAAGCGTTTTGATAGGTTTTAGATAGGTTTCGTGCCTTCCAGCGCCATTGAAGAACTCCATTTTTGCTTTGTTTTATGTTAAGGATTGCTTTTAAGGGTACTCAAGGTGCAAAAGTGCACCTACAGAGCTTTTTTATTTGTTCACCGGGTACGGAGTTCAGGGATGGGTAAGCTTATGCACGGCTTCTATTCTGGGTGCTCGTTCAGACTTTTTCCTGATTGCGCTATATTGAACAAGTATATGAAGCTTTGCAGTGTGTAGGCTGTGTGCTGGTATATACCATGCTAAACATGTATCATGCATTATTATTGTGCAACTGAGTGCGTTGCTTTGACGGTTCCATGCGTTTCTTAGGCGGTGCAAATACATTCCGCAAGAGGGCGGAGCAATTAACCCGTTTCGCACTGGCGTTGCAGCGCAAAAGCCAACGCTTGTAAAGTGTTTATTGATGGAAACGATTTCCATGTGTATCTTTTGTCTTTGCAAACGCTTTGTTTACAAATGAGGTAAAGGTAGGTTCCACTGTTATGTTTGCCCTTGAGAGGCAGCGGAACCAGTCACTTTGTCGTGAAGGTGTGCGACGACTTTCACTTCATGCAGGGATGAGAGCGTCATGACGAAACGAGGAGAATCTTTTAGATGCTCCGCTCTGATTGTGCACATTTCTACATGACACTCGCATTATTCAGGCAAATATGTCACGTGCCTTACCTTCATCGCCATGCTATCATGAATAAATTATAAAGCTAGACAAGATAGACACAAGGCAGCCGATGGCGTACCAATAGATACGCACGTACGCTCCTGCAAGTAGCACAAACCCGTCGAATTGTTGAATCAGTAGGTGCTACATTCTGCTACACGCACGCAAACACATCGATTTCCTCGTGTACCGGCGAAACCTGGATTTCATTGCAGCCCTTTTACGCCATGCTGAATGGCGTACTGGGGATATGGA
The DNA here is from genome assembly GCF_038994185.2 of Dermacentor albipictus. Classification (NCBI taxonomy): domain Eukaryota; kingdom Metazoa; phylum Arthropoda; class Arachnida; order Ixodida; family Ixodidae; genus Dermacentor; species Dermacentor albipictus. Next base: position 106,783,775 of record NC_091829.1, read on the forward strand.
GCCGGCACGCTTTCCGACATGCAGCTCGCGCCACTGTTGTTTCTGTAGGTTTTCGGTGCGTCCTGGACGGTGATCGCACATAGACTGCTTGGGGGGCGTGCGGTTAATTCGTGCTATCCCGAGCAATCTTCTGACCTATCATGGCACACGTCGACAATCGACGCAAGCTGATTGCTGTACGAAGAAGGCCGCAAGGCTCACGGGGACGGTTTCTTCGACCATGACGTCGATGGAGGCTCGTCGAAGGTAGTGAATCACCTGAACCGGCACTGGCTTATATAGCTGCGCGGCACCTTGACTGCGTGGGTTTTAGAGCCGGCACGCTTGCCGACATGCAGCTCACACCACTGTTGTTTCTGCAGGTTAGTACTGTTAACCTAATGGACACTTCTAAAGCAGTCACACCACTGTTGTTTCTGTAGGTTAGTACTGTTCACCTAATGGACACTTCTAAAGCAGTCATGGCTTTGCCGGCTACTCCCACGCGGGCGAGTGTTGCATGTACAGCGCGAGTACAGTGCACTAGACGTGATAGACGTCTTCCTTTAGTTGTGAACCGAGTTTGATGGCTCGTTTTGCTCTTGCTACTTTCCGGCGACATTGAGCTCAGCTCTGTGCCTTTTGATAAAGGCGAACTGGATTTCTTGAATAAACTGCAGGATACTATTATGAATGAGTTAGAAAACATTGATGTCAGGATAACAAGTCATGATGCCAAAATGGCTGAAATGGACAGAAAGCTTAAGAAAATTCAAGACCAGATAGGTAACGTTATGAAGCTAGTACCAGAACAAGCAACTGTAATTAGGAATCTCAGTCATCAAGTAAGAATTCTGCAAAAGAAAAATGTAGACCTCGAAAACAGAAGCCGTAGATTGAACCAAAAAAATCTTGTTTTGCATTCTCAAATACTTACTTTCTTCCATGTTTGCTTATATATGATTTTAATGTAGTTCTTTTTGTTGCTTTAGAAAACGCACATTTATAAATAACAGGAGGTCTCGATACAGGCACTGACTATGGGACCTCCTTCTGTATATTATTTTTTATAACCTGTAATCTATAACGAATAAAATCAATTTCATTTTCAACGCCAGAGCCACCAACTAGAAAGCCATCGATATAGAGCACCGATCCGTAATCCGCCAGCTCTAAGGGTTTCCTGGCAGTTCGCTAGTGGGAGCAAGTCTCGCCGAAGCGGGAAACTGGCCGCCCTCACTACGCGCGCGGAAGCAAGCGCTGTACCAGAGTGAGCGCTGCAACGTTCGCCACAGGGCCAGCACCTCGTTTACCGCCTGCACACCGTCGAGGGCTCAGGCATGGGCTAGCGTGCCACCGAATTAACGTACTCATCGCGTTGCTCCCGCTCTCGCCGCTCTCACCGCATGACTCCGCGCTACTTGACGTCACCACCACTGTGCTAGCTGTCAAGTGAAAGCGCCGAACAGCTGTAAGTACGTGGCTTGTAGCAGGAGACGGCTGCACTTCTCTGCGAGCGCCTAGGGGACCGGCTGCTCTTTTACACCGACGGCTCAATGTCGAGTGATGGCTCCGGTGCTGCTGCGTGGACGGCGCCGGACATTTCCGCAACGCGACAGTGGCGCCTTCGGCTTGCTTCGTCTTCGACGGTGGCCGCACTCGCTGCGATCGACCATGCGGCTGACTTCTACAGCAGAACGGTGTTCCCGCTGCGATCTTATCTGACTCGTGCGCCGCACTGTGCATGCTTGCGAAGGACTATGTCGGCCTTCCGCTTGTGCAGTGGGTCGGTTCCAAACTCCGCCATCTCGTCGGGCGGGGCTGCGATTTGGCCTTGCAGTGCGTCCGGGCGCACATCGGCTTACCGGGAAATCAGGTGGCCGACTCCCTCGCTAAGGAGGTTCAGTCCGATCGCTTCCCCATCTCCACCTCGGTCTCCCCTTTCGACGTGGCCAAGACGACAATTCTTCGCACCTTCCGCGCGCAGCACCCGGACCCGCGTGTAGCGGCAGGTACGCCCCCTTGCCTCCTCTCCCGCGCCGGACTCTCCCGCGAGGACCACTCGTTCCTCCTTCGCCTGCTTGTCGGATTCTACATACGGCCGTCAGACTACACAGGCTGCAGGGAAAAGGCAGCCCTGTGTGCAGCAACTGCGCCGATGTGGAGACGCTCGGGCACCTCCTGTTTCACTTTCTTGCTTTCAGTGTGGAGCGCATGGATTTGTGTTCATCGTATCGGCGTTTGGGACTTCCTTGCGACACGACCAGCGTGCTGCTTTTTCCTGTTCCCTACTCGTCTGTCGTCGAGTGCGCTTGCGGCACTACTTGGCTTTTGCAGTGCGACGGATCTAAGAGCGCGGCTCTGAGCCCCGCATTCGCTTCTTATGTTTTTTTCTGCGGCCTTCTCCTTTCCGCTCTCATCTTTTCCTCCTCGCACCCTTTTCCCCGTGCAATGCTGTTGACGTGTCCTCCTGTGAGAGACAGTTACGGAACTGCACTGATCTCTTCCAGTTTCTCTAAAGTCACTTCGCACGCACGCACGCACGCAAGCACCCCCTCCCCTCCACGCACGCACGCACGCACGCACGCACGCACGCACGCACGCACGCACGCACGCACGCACGCACGCACGCACGCACGCACGCAAGCGCCCCCCTCCACACACACACGCACACACACACCATCCATCAAATCCGGGGACTCTATACTTCGGGGATATAAATGACCCACTTGTGTATGTTAGTTTCTCCCCCCCCCATTTGCGAGTCACCTTACATGGCTCTGGGCCATCCTTGATGTTTTTAGACTTGCTTGCCTTCAACTCAATTTAACTAGCGCCATTCTGGATATCGCCAGAATACTGTTTTCGAACAACTTCTCAGTGCGGCAGGAGTTCAACCCGACTTTGACAATTTTCGCACCGTCGACAACTTTCCCGTACCATCATTCACAATAGATGTCAATAGCTTTGTTTCACTATGCTCCTATTTCCGTCGCTTCATCAAGAACATTAGCCACGCCACACGCCCGCTAACAGACCTACTCAAAAGAGACAAAAGAGACGTCAAAAGAGGCACCAGAACAACGCACAGCGCGTAATTGCGTACGCTAGCCGCCTTCTCTGACCCACAGAACGTAAGTTTTCTATTACGGAAAGCGAGTGGCTGACGTTCGTTTGGGCAGTAGCCATGTTCCGCCCTTACTTATTTGGTTGGCCATACTTAGTTATCCCTGACCACCACGTCCTGTGCTGGTTCTAATCACCGAAAGACGCGAGTGGACGACTGGGTCGGCGGGCGCTGCGGCTACCAGCCTGCACTTTTACTCTTCTAGATAGGTTTTGCTTTTACAGATCAACCCCGACTCTCTCTCCCGTTACCCGGTCAACAGTCCAGACCATGATGTCCACGACACCAATGCTTGCGTCCTAGCCATTGTAGACTTGCGCGACGTTCGCATTGGGCAATGCCATGATGCCTCTTTACGGCTCCTTATCAATCACGTAGTTTCTGTGTGTGCTGGACCCACTGTAAGCCCATCGGTACACAGGTGACGGAGTCGTTCTGTTCCGACGCAATTTTCGCCCTGACGACCGGAACTTTTGCTCGTCCTACTTTCACATATTAGACCATACGTTCTTGAGCAGTGGCATGACGCACCTATCGCCGGCTACATCAGTGTGTCCGGTACCTACGATCGTGTACGACGCTGCTTTTGCTGACGCTGCTGTATCGCTCCTTCCGCCACTACATTACTGCCTGTGTACTCCGTCAGCACCGCAAACGACCTGCTGTAATAACCTATGGACGCTTACACGCCGTCGATGTCCCTTCCGGACCCTTTTTTCCCGTCGGCCTCAAATATCCTAGGCCCATTTGCTTCGTATACAACAGGCAACGAGTGGGTCACTGTCACGACTGTCCGCAAGACAGGTTTCGCCATCATGCGAGCATTGCTGACAAGTTGCGTTACGGCTGTTGCCGAAAAAGTTCTATATGTTTATGTAATGGTAAACTTGGTGTAAGCGTGTTTTTTCGTTCGAAATTCTGCGCTCATTGCCAGCCTAATTATCATCTTATTGTTTATCAAACTGTTCTTTCCAAGCACCGATTCAAAACTGATTACGTGACTCTCCGAGTGCCACGGTAGATCTAGCGCTGTACTTACACGCTCTGCGCCGCGCTACCTCGGCGAGTTGGCAGCATGCCCGCTGGGCCAGTGACGTCATCCGCGCTGCCCCTCGTCTCTTCTTATCTAAGTCATCCCTCAGCCACCCTGACTGATGCGCAGCGTACGTCATTCTCGGCGATGTGCCAACCTTTATCACCGAGCTTAATACGCCCGCATCGTGAATCTTCAAAATTGGAGTACACGCTTCACGTAATAAATAACGCGCAATGGTGAACGCATCAGTCGCAATGTTGAGTTTTGAAGTCACGATGAAGCTTTCTACACGATCTTGTGCATGATTGTGGAAAATAAACTCCGGTAGATGTTTGTTTGCCATTGACATATTTGGTTTCACTGAGACCTTTATAAGGGGCCTATTGTGAATTTCTTTGTGCAGCTGCTAATGTTGAGAGCATTTCTAAGGAACAATATTTTATTTCGGAATCCGTGGCGTACCCTAAAAAGCAGACTGGCGATAAATGCCAAAGTAGACTTCCTTTACACGCTCAGGCAATTGTTTAAATTGGTACGCATATATATATATATATATATATATATATATATATATATATATATATATATATCACGAGAACATGATCTTAGAACGTGATCTAAGATCACGTTCTCGTGACGCCTGCGGCAAAAAAGACGTTCCACGTCCGCCGCCAAGGTCTGTGAGTGGGGGCGCTGGCTAACACTCCCAGGGTTCTACTAGTACACATAAATACCCAAGAAAGTGGATGGGGAAACGCCGCCGCGGTAGCTCAATTGGTAGAGCATCGCACGCGACATGCGAAGGTTGTGGGTTCGGTTCCCACCTGCGGCAATTTGTTTTTTCATCCACTTTAATTTCTATTAATTTATCATTACTTTATTTCATTTCTTAAGCACATGCAATTTCCCCTATGTTGTACTTGGTGTCAGTGTTTGTTGGCTTCTCATTATACGACAATATATGTATATATATATATATATATATATATATATATATATATATATATATATATATATATATATATATATATATAACAGCATCATCATCATCATCAGCCTGGTTACGCGCACTGCAGGGCAAAGGCCTCTCCCATACTTCTCCAACAACCCCGGTCATGTACTAGTTGTGGCCATGCCGTCCCTGCAAACTTCTTAATCTCATCCGCCCACCTAACTTTCTGCCGCCCCCTGCTACGCTTCCCTTCCCTTGGGATCCAGTCCGTAACCCTTAATGACCATCGGTTATCTTCCCTCCTCATTACATGTCCTGCCAATGCCCATTTCTTTTTCTTGATTTCAGCTAAGATGTCATTAACTCGCGTTTGTTCCCTCACCCAATCTGCTCTTTTCTTATCCCTTAACGTTACACCTATCATTCTTCTTTCCATATCTCGTTGTGTCGTCCTCAATTTGAGTAGAACCCTTTTCGTAAGCCTCCAGGTTTCTGCCCCGTAGGTGAGTACTGGTAAGACAGAGCTATTATATACTTTTCTCTTGAGGGATAATGGCAACCTGCTATTCATGATTTGGGAATGCCTGCCAAACGCACCCCAGCCCATTCTTATTCTTCTGATTATTTCCGTCTCATGATCCGGATCCGCCATCACTACCTACCCTAAGTAGATGTATTTCCTTACGACTTCCAGTGCCTCGCTGGCTATTGAAAATTGCTGTTCTCTCCCGAGACTGTTAAGCATTACTTTAGTTTTCTGCAGAATAATTTTTAGACCCACTCTTCTGCTTTGATTCTCCAGGTCAGTGAGCATGCATTGCAATTGGTCCCCCGAGTTACTAAGCAAGGCAATATCATCAGCGAATCGCAAGTTACTAAGGTATTCTCCACTAACTTTTATCCCCGATTCTTCCCAATCCAGGTCTCTGAATACGTCGTGTAAACACGCTGTGAATAGCATCGGAGATATCGTATCTCCCTGCCTGACGCCTTTCTTTATTGGGATTTTGTTGCTTGCTTTATGGAGGACTACGGTGGCTGTGGAGCCGCTATAGATATTTTGCAGTATTTTTACATATGGCTCATCTACACCCTGACTCCGTATACGCGGATAGTGGGGCGATATCTTGAAGCCATGGCTCCTGCAGCTCTTCTCTCCTGCTCCGTTACATCGACCAACGTACGTATAGCACCATTTGGAAAGGCAATAGTCCGGGAAGAACTAGCTAATGCTGGAGTTAATCTTGTATGTGCCGTTGCCGCTTCACAGCTGTCTCATGTTCTAGGTCCATCGACTCGTCCGCGGTATCGTGCACGATACCGAAATCAAGCCGAGGGGCGAACCGGAGATGATCGGCCAATATGTTTTGCCTGCCTGCGTATCAGTCCCGTTGTCGGCATTATATCAACAGTATCGTCTCCTCCCCTCTGTGACCGTCATTCACCCCTTTTTTTCGCCCCGAACAGAGCGAGTGTCGTTACGAGCCTACAATGGCCCCGCAACAGCCAAACAATGATGCTCGTGCTCGTTGCAACAGTCTCTCGTCGTCATTCCGACTTCACCAGTTCCATTCGCCACCAGCTCGTTGACAGTCGTCCCTATTGCCAGAGGTTCGTCGCCCGCCTTCCCCGATTTAGCCCCGACGCCCGCGTCCGGAAAAGTAAGCTATGCACCCCCCGGAGGTGACGCTATATTTACGAATTGACGGAAAAACCGTCTTATCCCGTTGACGACCAAACAGAACTTGATGGATGTTTTAGTCAATGGCATCAGTGTCCTAGCACTCATTCACAGTGGCGTGCATGTACCCGTGATGAGTGCCTAATTGAGCCGACGTATCAACAAAGTTCTCACACCCACTGGATCACGCTCCCTCCACGTCGCCGACGAAGGAACGCCTACTGCGCTTGGTATCTGCACCTCTCAAATTGGCACTACGGCGCGCCTAACGACTGTTTTGCTTGCCGTTTTGGAATAACACCCTTACGTCGTTAGACTCGGCTTAGACTGTTCAACGCCCATTAAGTCCTGTTTGAGTGCGCGTCTAGTGTGATTCAGATTGAACTGCCCGCGGATCCTATACACTCTAAGAAATGTTTGCACCTTTTGGAGTGCCCCTTCTGCCATACAGCAATAATTGTCACCTGCCTTGATGCGTCTGCTTTCTTTAACGCTGTGGGCCTGGTATTTTCCAGTAATGAGCAGCATGGGCGTTATCAGCACGATAGCATTCCCAACAGGAAAGTAGTGGGCCCAGCGTTTTCATGAAAGGATACGAATCAAGGCAGATGATGGTAATTCTTGTGTGGCAGAAGGGGCGCTCCAAAGGGTGTAAACTTTTCTTGGAGTGTAGGCCACCAGTCACAAAAGCACGGTTATACTCTCCCACGGACATCTGCTTGTGGCTTCATATCACTACGTATTTCAGTGTACTGTCCCTCCTATCTGTTCCTGACGGCTTCTTTGTTCTAGAAAGTCGCACCGCTAACATACTGCTTGAAAGAAACTTGGCCATTCCTCATACCACGCTCGCAGTTAAAGGCAATCAGACTTCGCTCTCTTTCCTTAATTTTACTGCTCGACTCAAACTCTTCTTGGAGGCAAGTCTTTGGGTGACATCTCGCCTGTGAACGATTGCGAGACATCGGCTGATGACGCCGAAATTCTGTTGCCGTCTACAGGAACCTCCAATTCACTGACTCTCACAGACGAAGTTAGCAATATGATTGCACCTGATCTTCTTCCGGCAAGAGCTGCTGACCTCCGCCGTCTCTCGGAAACTTACCGTGACATTTTTTACCTTGATGGCCGCCGTTTAGCCCAGACATCGGTTGTCATACGTAGCATTTACACCGGAGACGCCAATCCAATACGCCACAAGCCATACCGTCTTTCACATCCTGAATGACAAGTTATGCAACCAGAAGGAGATAAGATGTTGACTGAAGGCGTTATCAAGCTATCATGCAGTCTGTGGGCGTCCCTTGTTGTTCTTGTCATGAAGAAGGACGCTCGTGGGCGTTTTGTTTTTATTACAGGCACCTTAACAAAATGACACGTAAGGATATGTCTACCGTTTGCCGAGTTTTGATGACGTCTTAGACTTCTTGCACGGAGCCAAGTACTTTTGATCGATAGACCTCCGATTAGGCTATTGGCAAATCTCGGTAGATGACGTGAACAGTGAGAAAACTGCCTTCGTAACACCTGACGGCCTACACCAAACCATGGTTATGCCGTTCGGCCTCTGTAATGCATCAGCAACCTTCGAAAGAATGATGGACTCCTTACTTCGCGGCTATAAATGGTCCACATTTCTGTGATATTTAGACGATTTCGTATTTTTGACACCAACTTGCGCGAGTCATCTAACGCGTCTATCGGCTGTCCTTGCTGTTTCCCAACGCCCAAGCCTGCAATTGAACTCGCCCAAGAGCCCCTTTGCACAACGTCAAATTACCGTTCTTCGCCATCTTTTCAGTGCCGCTAGCGTTCAACACGACCCTGAGAAGATTCGCCCTGTCTAGAACTTTCCGGTTCCGTCTTCCACCGCGGATGTAAGAGCTTTGTTGGCCTATGCTCGTATTTCTGTCGATTTATCAGTAATTTCGCCGATACGACTGACTCACTAACCGACTTACATAGGAAGGACGTTGCTTTCACATGGGGCCTTGCTCAAACCAAAGCCTTCTCCGCCCTCGTACGCTTGCTCAAGGCTTCCCCATTGCTGGCCCATTATAATCCATCTACCGCCGTTGAAGTGTACATGTCCATCTAAATGTCCATGAATCGGGCTGTACTTCTTCAGTGGTAGCGTAACGCAGACCACGTAAGTGAATATGCCAGCCGCCTGTCACCCACCAAGTGGAATTTTTCCATTACCGAACGAAAGTGCCTGGTGTTAGTTGGGGAAACTGAATATCTCGGCTCTTCTTGTACGGCCGCAAGTTTTCCGTGGTTACCGATCACCACGCCTTGCGCTGGCACTCCTCACTTAAAGAGAGATTGGGTAGGTTGGCGGTACAGCTCATAAAATATCAATTTGCTGTTTTATACAAGTCAGACCGTTAGCACAAGAACGCCGACTACCATTTTCGTCATCCTGTCCACCGCCCTGAATTTGATGCACAGGACACCGACCCTTGTGTCCTGGCCATTTCTGATCTGCACGACATCTGCACTGAACAATAGAGTGGTGACTGCTTACGCGCTCTCATTGCTCGTCTCAATTATGGATATTCGGAGCCCACGCTTCGCAAGTTCGTGCTCCGGGCCAGCATTCTCTACCATCGCAGCTCACGTACTGAAAGACCATAAAATTTACTCGTTATGCCACGCCTTCTCCGGACATCAGTTTTTGAGCAGTTGCATGACACCTATGCTGCAGGCTGCCTCAACATTTCGCATCCTTACGACAGCGTATGGCACCATTACTACTAGCCAGGCCTGTACCGCACTGTGCACCACTACATTGCAACCCGTGTGCTCTGTCAGTGCCATAAAAGCCCTGCTGCTCTGCCCGCTGGACGCCTTCATCCTATTGATGTGCCCTCAGAACTATTCTTCGTGTCGGTGTTGATCTCTCGTCCTTTTTTCGACGTCGAAATATGGCGATAAGTGTGCCGTTGTCGCGACTGATTACACCGGCTGGTACGCGATCACGCGAGTTTTGCGCAGAAGCTGTGGAACTGACGTGGAAGATATCCTTTTACGTGACGTCATCTTCCATCACGGTGCACCCCAGCAGGCCCTGTTAAGGACGGTCCAGCTGAGGTGCAAAGTTGCCAGCCAGTTGCGACGACGGCGGCGTAAACTTTCAAGGAACGCCAACGTTACGCTCTAGCCTCGTCGCCGTTGTGACTGAATGAGTTCGACGAAGCAGGTTTGTGCCACAACACGACACCGCCAATGGGGTCAGCCGCGAGCGGGGGAGTGGCCGCGGGAATGTCGTCGGGGACCCCTTCCCACGCGCCGACCAAGATGCAGGACAATGGCCACCCGAGGGAGCTGCTATGGCCAGCTTGGAGCACTCTGAAGTCCGCCTGACGTTGTCTCCGGACTGTGAACCTGTGCGGGAGTGTGTGTGTGTGTAAGCCGTCCCGGAGAGCGGCGGCTGGTTTACGATGACTCAACGAACGTTCGCGTCACCTTGTATAAGGTGGGGGGGGGGGACCAAGTGTTTATAGACCGCTGTTGTGTGGATGCTCGACACACTGTCTTAAGCAGTCATGTTAGACTGAGACACTCTGTCAAGCAGTCGTGTTAGACTAACGTACTTTCTCTCGAAGTCATGCTAGACTGGTGAACTGCATGTAAATAGGGTTAATAAACCCTTATCCTTCGTTCTCGATGAGAAGCAATCCTTCCCTTCATTAAAGTCCTCAGCTTGGATAAGTTGGACGACGGCATGGGCCAGCTACCTTATAATCCATGTCGGACTGCAACCTTGACAAGGGATCACATGCGATGGGATTGAGCCCCCAATCCTGAGAGTCCTCACTGATCGCGGCCGCACCTTCTTGTCCAGAGTAGTTGAAGAAATACTTCGATCAAAACTTTCGAGAAAAAACTTCTAGCAAAAACTTTCCACCACATAGCACCCGCTGACAGCTGGACTTGCAGAGCGGCTCAATCCACGTTGAAAGAGACGCTGTTTATGTGCCTTTTCGACGACCACAGTGATTGGGACAACACGCTACCTTTTGTGACCTTTGCATATAATTCGCCGCGTCACGAGATCGCTGGCTTTTCACCCTTTTACCTTCCTCTTTGGCTGACAATTTTCTTTGCCCTTTGAGACACTCTTTCTATCCTGGACGAACTCAATATGTTCAATACGGCTTGGTCCGAGCCCACACGGCACGCCAGATTGCCGGCTCCAGGCTCAATTTGTCTCAGGCCACGCAGATCCGGTACGACCGGCGACATCGGGACGTTCGATTTTCTTCTGGCTCCGTTCTCCTCATATGTCGACCATGTTGCCGCGTCGGTTCGTCTGAAAAGCTGCTGCAACGCCACACAGGGCCCTACACGATAGTGCCGCACCTTGGCGACGTGAACTACGAGATCGCTCCGCGGGACGATTGTACGTACGTCGCGCATGTTCCCCGGCTGAAGCCTTGCTTTTCCCCAAGTTCGATTCCCTGATAGTTAACACCGAGATGGCGCCTTTACAGGCTGGGGTTATGTTACGGCGCAACGAAGGGTTGAGTCGTTCACAGGAAGACGATTTAACGTATGCAGGTGGAATCAGTCTCGACAGCAATCTTGTTTATGCATCGTTGCCTTTTGTAAATATTGTAGATACATCGTTATATTTGACTTCTACAACGAAACAATATGTATAGCATCTGTGTGCTTCCTGAACAGCCTATAGGTTGCTAGCGCTTGCACGGTCATTGTTTTACGAGTATTGCATGGGCCGTTACTTGTTGGTGTTGTGCGGGGGAAAGACTGTGCACCAAGTATATCTCAGTTAACCACACTTCTACGCATAAAATTCAATGAAAAAGTACTCCTCCTATTGAACGGAAAGGCGCAACACCACGTGAAGAAACGCCCGGGCTTGTCCGGCCGTTTGTTCACATGTTTTCCCATTGCTTTCATCATAAAAGGAGCATCAACTAACTAGCTCAGCCACAAGTTCTGAAACCGCATTCAACGGTCTAAATGGAATCAATATACTCACTCATTGGACTCGAATGCCACTGCCAATGGATAAACGGTGAAGGCACTTTGAAAGTCTTCGTTGGTATATTTGCGGAGCTCCTTCTCCGCGTCTTTTCTGGCGAGCACGGTGCAGCTTTCAGCCTCCACGAGTGTCCGTAGGTTTCGACTGACGTTGGTGGCCGGTGACTCGCCGACAACGACGCGGGATCTCGGAAAGTGGACGCCTAGTTCCACGGGGATGTCGAGGGTCTCGTTGCGGCGGCGATCCAGGGTCTTATTCATGGCTCCAACTTCGGAATGCCACGCCAATATCGCCAGCAGTGCCAGCGGCGCCACGAAAAAGAATAGGAAGACATCCCAGCTACGCAGAAGGCTTAAGAGACGCTTGACGAAAAGGGCGAAGAACGACCTTGCCATAGTGCGCCGTTTTGTAATTGGCTTGCAGACGACGTCGATGTCTTTTCCTGCATGTTGCATGCGTAGGAGTTAGTACGCTGAAAAAATAGTGGCTATAGAGGGCGTTCCTATGAAGGCTTTAGGTAAGATTTGAAAATAGCCGCTCTGAAATGACCGTACGGCTCCTTCGGAACAGTGGTGTCGACCACGGGGAGTCTGGTGATAGGCGGTAGTTAGTCGCTGGCTGAAAACTTTCGGAATAATTAACTTTTAGTCTAATAATTCCTTCGGGCTCATTGTAACGGGGTTATTGAAGCGAGCTCTCTGCACAAACCATACGATATGTTCTTCACTGCCAGTATCATGTTAATTAACTGTCAAGTGAAAACTTGAATTTTTGTTCCTAAACTCAGCTTCCTTCTTATATTGCCATCCTTGGGGAATTGTTTTCTTTTAATTGCTTTTTTTCAGTTACTCTTCTGCGTAGATGCGTACTGATATACATGTATACTGTATCGCCCGACTGCCACGTTCTCGAATGAGAGTAGCAGTGTTGTAAATAAATTGCGATGAGGTTTATTCTCGTTCACGACGTTGTGGAACGCTAGGCAAAACAAGGCACTGCAAGGGCTGTCCGAAGCACGGGGTCGCTCGAGATCACGGCACGGCCCTTCGTCTTCCTCTTCAGACGGCACATACACAGGGGCGCGTCTGCTTCATTACAATGCCCCGGGAGCTAAGCGTAGCCATCCTGGCGACTCAGGGCGCGGAGAAGATGAGCGGGTCGTAGTACGGTTTCAGGCGGTTGACATGTACTGTCTCTCGCCCACGACGACGCAGGTCTGGTGACACGGTGAGCGGCTCGACGATGTAGTTGACCGGTGAAGTGGCCTCGATTATACGGTATGGACCGTGATAACGCGCCAGGAGTTTGGAAGAAAGGCCAGGAATGTTGGCTGGTATCCAAAGCCACACAAGTGAACCAGGAACAAAGTTGGGCGGTGGTTGATGAGCACGGTCATGTCTTGTCTTTTGACGTTCTTGAGTCTCACTAGTCAGGGCACGTGCCAGCTGACGGCAATCTTCAGCATATTTGGCGACTTCGGAAAGCGGAGTATACTCTGTAGCGTCAGGTTGGTACGGCAGTATGGTGTCCAAAGGGCATGATGGCTCACGGCCATACACAAGGAAAAAGGGGGAAAAGCCAGTGGTGGCTTGCGTCGCGGTGTTGTACGCGAACGTAACAAAGGGGAGTACGGTGTCCCAGTTGGAGTGGTCGGATGAAATATACATCCGCAACATGTCGCCAAGTGTGCGATTGAAGCGCTCGGTAAGACCGTTGGTTTGGGGATGGTACGCGGTCGATTTGCGATGAATTATCCTGCACTCAGCGAGGAGGGCTTGGATGCCCTCCGACAGGAAGACACGGCCCCTATCACTCAGTAATTCTCGGGGAGCACCGTGGCGAAGGACAAAATTGCGAAGGATGAAAAAACCAACGTCACGGGCGGTCGCTGCTGGCAGTGCTGCAGTCTCAGCGTAGCGAGTAAGGTGATCTACGCCGACAATAATCCACCGATTTCCACGCCCGCTGCATGGAAACGGGCCGTAGAGGTCGATGCCGACGCGGTCGAACGGACGAGACGGGCATGGCAGCGGCTGCAACGGTCCTGTGAAACGCTGTGTAGGTGTTTTGCTTTGTTGGCATGTAGTGCAAGACTGAATGTACTTTTGCACAAAGTTGTACATGCCTCTCCAATAATAGCGCTGACGCAACCTTGTGTAAGTTTTGAGGACGCCGGCATGAGCGCTTAGGGGGTCAGCGTGAAAAGACGCGCAGACGTCAGAGCGCATATGACGAGGTATAGCGAGGAGCCATTTGCGTCCGTCGGGCATGTAGTTTCGGCGATATAGAATGTTGTCCCGCACTGAGAAGTGGGTTGCTTGGTGACGTAGTGCTCGTGTCGAAGGGACATCAGACGGAGCAGCAAGGTAGTCGAGTAACATTGCAAGGGATGGGTCCTTGCGCTGCTCTGTGAGCATGTCAGGGATGGTGAACGGTGACAGGGTGGACGAGGAAGCTGACAACGACGCCAAATCAGGCGTCAGTGGGGAGCGAGAGAGCGCATCAGCGTCGGAGTGCTTGCGACCAGAGCGGTACATGACGCGGATGTCGTACTCTTGCAAGCGAAGCGCCCAACGTCCCAAGCGTCCAGACGGGTCTTTCAAGGAAGAAAGCCAACAAAGGGCATGGTGGTCAGTAACAACGGCGAAAGAACGGCCGTAAAGGTATGGGCGAAACTTGCTTAATGCCCAGATGATCGCTAGACACTCCTTTTCTGTGACGGAGTAATTTAACTCTGCTTTCTTTAGAGTACGGCTCGCATAAGCGACGACGTATTCATCATAGCCAGCTTTCCGTTGCGCTAAGACCGCGCCAAGGCCAACTCCGCTGGCGTCAGTATGGACTTCCGTGGGAGCATCAGGGTCGTAGTGGCGAAGAATCGGTGGTGAGGTCAACAAGTGGCGCAATTGCTGAAATGCTGCATCACATTCAGGTGACCATGCTGCTATGCCGTTACTGGCGGAAAGTAAACTTGTCAGAGGCGCCATGATGGATGCGAAATTGCGTACGAAGCGACGAAAATAAGAACATAAGCCAATAAAACTTCGGAGGGTTTTGATAGACGTGGGCCTTGGGAACTCTGCAACAGCGCGGAGCTTGTCTGGATCCGGGAGGACGCCGTCTTTTGAGATAACGTGACCCAATATGGTTAGCTTGCTTGCAGCAAAGCGGCACTTTTTGAGGTTAAGCTGTAGACCGGCAGAGGCGAGACAGGTCAGAATGTCATGCAGGCGAGCGAGGTGCGTCGGAAAATCGGTTGAGAAGACGACGATGTCGTCGAGGTAACATAAACAGGTCTTCCATTTGTGGCCACGAAGGATGGTGTCGATCATACGCTCAAAAGTAGCAGGCGCGTTGCACAACCCGAAGGGCATGACGTTAAATTCGTAGAGGCCATCGGGTGTAACGAATGCGGTTTTCGGACGGTCAGGCTTGGCCATGGGAACTTGCCAGTACCCGGAGCGCAGATCCAAGGAACTGAAGTATTCTGCGCCTTGTAAACAGTCGAGAGCGTCATCGATTCGAGGCAGAGGATAAACGTCTTTCCTCGTTATCTTGTTTAGGCGTCTGTAGTCGACACAAAAGCGAATGGAGCCATCTTTTTTCCTCACCAATACGACAGGTGAAGACCAAGGACTTTGAGAGGGACGGATGACTTTACGTTGAAGCATGTCGTCCACGTGCTCCGTGATGATTCGGCGCTCTTCGGCGGAGACACGATACGGGCGCTGTCGCAAGGGGGAGTGGGAACCAGTGTCGATGATGTGAGAAACACCGGTGGCACGGCCCAGTGACGTCTGATGACAGTCGAAAGAAGAGACAAACTTGTGAAGGAGAGCGAGAAGTTGGCGGCGATGAGATGGGGAAAGTGCAGGGTCGATGGCCTTGTCAAAACCCACTGAAGGTGATGAGCCGGAGACCGAAGCGATGGCGTCAAGGTGACGGAGGGAGGCGGCAGGAACATCGAAGTCGTCGACGTAGTCGACCGCTTGAAAGTATCCTACCGTCTCTCCACGCAGTAGGCTGATCGGGTACTGGTAGTAGTTGGTGACCAGCATCACAGTTGAGCCAGAGGTTACAGTAAGCACGGCAAACGGAAGAACAATGCCCTTGCGTTGAGCAAACACATCGGACGGCGTGAACACTATGGTGGCGTCAGATGCGTCTTCCTCTTCAGACGGCACATACACAGGGGCGCGTCTGCTTCATTACAAAATAAATAAGCAAGATATTTGGATGTCGATAAATGGCATTGTCTGTGGTATCCTGATACGATCAAATAATACGATCAAATTACACGAACCCGAAAGGGGGAGGTTGCAGCGCGGGGGAAGCCGTGCCTCTTGATGTAACGTTCTACTTGCGTAAGCCATCAGCGGGCAGACAGCGCGCTGCAGCTCCTGCATTTCCAACGCCACCTAGATAGAAGGCCTGTGCACTCTGCCTTACGACGACTTGGTGCAACATTTTCCACTGTGATGCCCACTGAGACGAAACCCGTGACCTGAAAATCACCATACCTGACTCGGCCGCATCCCCTTAAATTCTGTGGCAGTCGGTAATGGTAACATGACGTCATGAATCGAAGTGCAGAGGCCTTGTGCTATCTAGGAGGCGTTGGCATTTCTCACTGTTTCAGCGCACTGGTAGAGCGCTGGTTACGGAAGCAGAACGTCGCCTGATGGCGCGTGGCCTTGCGCTCTCGGCAGCTTCCCATTTACGGTTTCGCGAGCTCTGGTAGTAATCGCATTTTTGCAGATGAAAGAGTTGATGTGGCTTGTACGTAGGGGTCGCTTCAATTATCAAATTTCGATTAGCCCGGTGACGCTAGAAGTTGAGCAATGAATTTTTGTTAGTCAGTGACTAACACGTATCATCCGTCACCCATGCTCAGAACCATTAACGCATGTCTCCGCAGGAACCTTCATTGCACTTGTATTTCCAAGCGGTTGTTTTTAAATAATATGTAAGCTCTTCGTATAATCACACCGTATAACTTCATTTTAGGCTACAAAGGCATAAACTCTGTAGCAAAGTAAGCACATAGTATGTGCTTACTTGTAGGCACATACTATGTGCCTACAAGTAAGTACGTAAGTAAGTAAGTAAGTAAGTAAGTAAGTAAGTAAGCCTACAAGTAGGCAAGATTGACATGGAGTTATTACCTCCATGTCAATCTTGCCTGACGTTTTTTCTTTGGCAAGACAAATATTTATGTAAGCTTAATGAATTTTGTGGTTCAACAAAGATTTCCTCGGGAGGAACACTTATAGAATGCGTCAGTATGCCTGTGCCTCGTACAGATCGCTAACTCATAATAATAATAATAATAATAATAATCACCACGATCATCATCAGCAGCAGCCTGGCTATGCCCACTGCAGGGCAAAGGTTTCTCCGATACTTCTCGAACTACCCCGGTCACGTACTAATTGTAGCCAAGTTGTCACTGCTAACTTCTTAATCTCATCCGCCCACCTCACTTTCTGCCGCCCACTGCTACGCTTCCCTTCCCTCGGAAACCATTCCGTAACTCTTAATCACCATCGGTTATCTTCCCTCCTCATTACATGTCCTGCCCATGACCATTTCTTTTTCTTGATTTCAACTAAGATGTCATTAACTCGCGTTTGTACGCTCACCCAATCTGCTCTTTTCTTATCCCTTAGCGTTACACCCATCATTCTTCTTTCCATAGCTCGTTGCGTCGTCCTCAATTTAAGTAGAACCCTTTTCGTAAGCCTCCAGGTTTCTGCCACGTACGTGAGTGCTCGTAAGACAGAGCTGTTACATTCTTTTCTCTTGAGTCATAATGGCAACCTGCTGTTCATGATCTGTGAATGCCTGCCAAACGCACCCCAGCCCATTCTTATTCTTCTGATTACTTCAGTCTCATGATCGGGATCCACAGTCACTACCTTTCCTAAATAGATGGCTGCTGCTGTGGGCTCCCGAGCGCAAACTCCGATGGAGCGAAACCGGGAACGCGGAGGCTTCGCTATATAGACTGTGGCGCAGGGCCACCTGAGCCCCGCGAGGCGGCACGACCCTGCTATCCGACCCTGCTGGCCGACATCGCTTCGATGACGTTTTCGGCACGGCAACACGTGCTTCCGCCGGAACTGTAGGTGGATTATATCTGACCAATATATATATATATATATATATATATATATATATATATATATATATATATATATATATATATATATATATATATATATATATATATATATATATATATATATATATATATCTAGCTGCATGGCGTCTAGAAGATATTTTGAGGAACTGTCGCGTTTGTGTGCCGTTTTCAATGCTATACGTGCTTCAATACAAGTCTGATGTGTGTTTGTGCTTCGGCGTGCTGCTTATGCCTCTTTCTGGAATTATCCTGCAGCCAATAACATCACAAACTGGCGAGCCTGCCAGGATTCCCTCATAAATGCAGTGAAAGAGGACAGTTTCGATTGAGCGCAGACACACATTAGTAGATGGCACCATGGATTTAGAGAAACTCACTGCTATAGGACTCCAACTCGGATTGTAAGGCCCATAACTTTGCAGATGGATTGAGGATGAACAGGTAAAACATAGGGACGAGAGAGCTGCAGAGCGAGTTGCAATCAAGGAAGCTGCGGAATTAGCACGCTTAGCTGATGAGACGCAGCGTGAGATCATCCAGCGAAAGCTGCAGCGTCAGAAAGGAGCTCTGAATGTGCCGGCAGCGGCATCTGAAACTTTGACTGCGCACAACACTTCCTCGTCATCCCTTAATCCACAGAAGCTACTTCCTTTGTTGGACGAGAAGGGCGATTGGCTTGCATGCTTATTCACAGCGATTTAAGCGCATAGAACAGGGCAGGACTCGCCACGAGAAAAACGGACTCTTGCTGTGAGCATGTGTCTAAGTGGTGAAGCCTTAACTGTGATTGGTCGCATGGCTGTCGTTGATTCAATAGATTAACCGAAGGTAAAGAAAGCCTTACTACAGAGGTTCCAATTCACGGCTCAAAGCTACCAAGAGAAGTTTCGGAAGGCACGAGGAGTAGAGGGCGAAACTGGAAGACAATTCGCAGCAAGAATTTCGGCCTATTTGGAACATTGGATTCAGATGGCTAACGTGCCTAAAACGTATGAAGGTCTACGAAATCATATGATCTCTGGCCAGTTTCATCGCTGTTGTGAACAAAAGCTCGTCATTTTCTTGAGGGAGCGAGTGCTAACCCCTCGACAAACCTGCTACCTTGACGGATCGCTTTCTTGAAGCGCAGAGCTGGACAAACCTAGGAAAAGGTGGCGGTAGCACAAATGATTCTGGCAGGAAAAACATTGAAGCTCCCAGGAAATCACAACTCATGTGCATGCTCTGTCACCGATTTGGATATCTGGCTCCTGACTGCCGTAACCCACGTAAACATATGCTAAAGTGTAATTTGTGTGACAGAATGGGACATACAGCAGAAAATTGGTGAAATCAGTATGGGTACAAGAAACCGTGTTACTCGTGTGCACTCACCGAAGCTGAACCAGTTTGGACTCGTCCAGTGAAAGCATCAAAGCATCCAGGCAAGAAGACTCGCCGATAAAGTGACAACGATGACGGGAACCCTGAGATTGCTGTCACTTTCCTCATCGACGGTATGCCAGTGGTTGAAGGCCGACTGCTAGGAAGAAATGTTCGTGTATTACGAGAGACCCGTTATAATACCGTAATTGTCAGACGAGAACTCGTTCCAGAGGTGTATATGACGGGAAGAATGCGCAACGTTGTTCTTCTGGATGGCTCAACAAGCTATCTGCCTGAAGCTGTCATACAAGTGAACACGCCGTACTTTACAGGTAAGTTAACAGTGGCATGTATGGGATGAGCCCCTCTACGACTTTGTTCTGGGAAATCTTCCATGCGTCAGATGACCATACCATCCAGTTTGACTGGAAACACAGCGCTGCTTCCAACAAAGAGTCTTCGTCAATGGGAAGGAAGCTGACTAAGGCGCCTAGGAAGCCTCAGCATGAATCGAGCGTGGCTAAAGCCAGAACTGAAGAACAAGAACAAGGCAAGATTCGTCCCTTGTGCGTTCCGACAATTGTCTTACGTGACGTAACTAAAGGACAAGTCATTGAAGAACAGCGGAAAGATCCGACGCTGAAACATACTTTTGCCAATGTGAGCAAGTCGTTTAAGTCTGGAAGGAGTCACATCTACGAATTCGTCGAAGAAAAAGGGGTGCTGTATCCCCTTTACTGCTTGGCCACTGGCAGAATACTTAAGCATTTAGACATGGCATATAAAAATTGGCACATGAAAGTATCATGGCAGGACATCAAGTTATGAAGAGAACAACCGATCGTGTCCTACAAGAATTCTATTGGCCAGATGTACACGGAGGCGCAAAACGCTTCGTGAAGTCGTGCGACAGATGCTAGAGGACAACCCCTAAAGGAAAAGTGGGAGTCGCTGTACTGGGTAATGTGCCTCTGATCCATACACCTTTTGAAAGGGTGGCTGTTGAATTAACGGGCCATTTTCACCAAAGTTGGGCCATGGGAATCGATACGTTCTTCCGTTATTCGACTTTGCGACTCGTTATCCAGATGCTGTGGCACTCACCGCAATCGACGCAGTTGATATTGCAGAAGCGCTGATCGAGATATTATCTCGCGTCACCTTGCCAAAAGAAATAGTCACTGACAACGGAGCAAGCTTTACCTCAGAATTGCTGAAAGAGGTTAGTCGACTACTCTCAGGGAAGCTACTCAAGAACACCCTACCATGCATGGCGAATGGTCTCGTCGAGAAGTTTAACGGCACCGTGAAGATGATGGTAAAGAGAATGTGCCAAGAGAGACCATGATCTTGGGACAGATACCTTGCTGCTCTGCTTTTTGCATGTAGGGAAGTGCCATAGGCAAGCCTCGGTTTCTCTCCCTTTCAGCTCATTTACGGCTGGCACGTCCGAAGACCGTTGACGATATTAAGGGAACTGTGGACGAACGAGGAACTAGATGGAAAAACGAGAAACGACATACATTTATGTCTGATTTGTGCAATCACCTGGAGGAGATATGCAAGATCGCACATGAACAGCTAGAGAAAGCTCGTGACAAAGAAAAAGCTTACTATAACAGGAAAAGTCACCCTAGGAAATTATGTCCAGGCGACAAAGTGCTCGTTTTGTTGACAACTGACTCAAACAAACATTTAATGCGATGGAAAGGGCATTTCCAAGTCAGGGAACGGAAAAATGACGTTGGTTATATCATTCACGTTTCTGGAGAGATATTTCATATAAATAGGCTCAAGAAGTACGAGGAGCGGAAACCTGCACAACCACACCAAGTCTCTGTTATTGCAGAGGCCTACGAAAAATCATTCGAAGGTGACACCAGGGAAGAGTACGAAGTGGAGGAAATGCCTGTCTTGAGCCTTCATCGAACACAGTTTGCTACTGATGTTAATTTGGCAACACATCTTACGCATGAACAAATTCAGGAAGTACAGGAGTCATTTCAAGTGTTTGCCGACATTTTCCAATAAACCAGTTCTCCAATAAACCAGTTCCTCCGATAAACCAGTTCCACAGTATCCTATACCCCTTGCTTTGCAGGAAAATGTGGAAAAAGAAGTACAAGAGATGTTGAAAATAGGTGTCATTGAAAGATCAAAGTCGCCATACCACGCACCAATTGGAGTCATAAAAAAACCGGGCAACACTATTCGGCTGTGCGTCGACTTACGCGAACTAAACAAGAAACTCTTCCCGGATTGCGATCCAATACCACGTACTCATGTAGTACTTGCGTTTGCGGGTCAAAAGCAGTTTTTTCTCAAAATTTGACTTCACTAAGGGATATTGGCAAGTCCCCATGTCTGTCGAAAGTTGAGAAAGAACTGCTTTCTCCCGCACGTCTTGTCTCTACCATTTCATATACATGCAGTTTGGCCTTAAAACGGCCCCGGCAGTATTTGCGTGCCTGATGAGATACGTACTGCAAGGCGTGGCGAACGTCCATCATTATTGCGATGACGCTATCGTTGCCACCGATACATGGCAAGAACACTTAGACACCTTAGACAAGTCTTTGAGAAAACGAAACAACCCGAACCTAACAGTCAAACCAAGCAAATGTGAAATAGAAGAGAGCAGCATAGCGTTCCTGGGTCATCGTATCGGGAAGTCCACTTATCAACCACTTTTCAAAACACCAGACAAGATTCTGGCTGCTAAGCGTCCTACCAACACAAAATCAGTGCAGTCTTGGCTGGCGTGACCGGCTACTACAGGAAGTTTACCTCAAGCTACGCCGAACTGGCCAAGTCGTTGCGGACCTTACAAGGAAAGGACAAAGCAGTACTGTTGCATGCGGCTCAAGAAGAAGCGTTTACGACACTAAAGAGGAAGTTAAGTGAGACTCCTATCCTTCTTGCTCCCAGCCTATCGACAGAGTTTGTACTGTGCACGGACGCCTCCAACACACGCTTGGGCACGGTAATGCTCCAGATGGGAGACGACCAGGGGCTGCACCCTGTTGCTTACGCTAGTCGTCACCTATTAGCCCGAGAAACCCGGTATTTAATGATAGAACGGAATGTTTAGCACTCGTTTGCCTGTATAAAAATTTCACATTTATCTATATGGCAAGCCTTTTGTTGTTCAGTAATATCACCAACCTTTACAGTACTGAAATTTCACCAAGCACGTCAACAACAGACTGTTGCGTTGAAGACTCCTTTTGCAGGAGTGTTCTTTTACTGTTCACTACATAAAAGGTTGTGACAATGTCGGAGCTGACTGCTTGAGTCGCGCGTAATCACAAGTTCATATACCAAAATGCTATTTGTCGATGCAACCACTCAAATGGCTAGTCTTTATTTGAAAGCGAACAGACTTGTGCGTTCGTTCCTTAACTAGGAAATGCCCTGCTAACAATGTGCGCCTTGTGCTCATATGAACAACCGCACAAACGTGCATGACAATTTTCGTTTTTCTTTTTTTTAATTTCGTGTCCTTCTGTTAGAATAGTTGTGAACAACTTTCTCGAAAAGGGGGGGGGGGGGCGTGGTGTGATAATATACAGAATGCGGCAGTGGGAACCATAAATAGATGAAGGCAGTGCGCCGTACGGTGGCGAAGAAGACACCAACTCTTTGCAAATACCCGCGAGAGACCCATTTTCATGATTGAAACCGATTTGGGAGCGTCGAAAGTGGCACCTCGAAAAGCGTGTCGCGAGAGTGTGTGGCCCGTGGCATGAGCAGTGCACGAAGTTGGGTGTTCGAGGGCAAAGAGCTTCCTCGCTGGTCATCCGGCCCATAGAGGCTATCGGCGCCTACGTCACTCATCACCATCGTCACTCATCAACGCTGTCACCCACTGAGAGGCTACCTCACCCAGTTATTCCACTGGGCAACTGGTCCATGAGTGCAGGCGGTCTTGAACCTGGGTGAACAAGCGTTCGGGTGAGCGGCCACAGGGTCACCCCGCCAGCTGTGGATGTAATCCGGTGGCTGCTGCTGTGGGCTGCCGAGCGCAAACCACGCCGAAGGGAAACCGGGCACACGGAGGCTCTGGTATATCGACTGTGGCACAGGGCCACCTGAGCCCCGCGAGGTAGTCCGACCCTGCTTTCCGACACTGCTGTCCGACGCTGCTGTCCGACACTGCTGCCCGACCCTACTGTCCGACCCTGCTGTCCGACACTGCTCTCCGACACTGCTGTCCGGCCCTGTTGGCCGACATTAGTTCCATGACGTCTCCGACACGGTGAAACGTGCTTCCGCCTAAACTGTAGGCCGGTTACATTTGACCAAGACACATATATAGCTACATGTCGTCTAGACTGTCGCGTGGGTGTGCCGTTTTCAATGTGTTAAGTGCGTCAATACAAGTCTGATGTGTGCTTGTGCTTCGGCATGTTGCTTCTACCTCTTTCTGGAGTGATCCTGCACCCAATAACATCACAGTGGCCGAGGTAGATGGCGCTGGTTGCGAAAAAGGGGCCAGCGGTGATGGCGGCTCTGTCCGGTTTTGCGTAGGGCCACACGTTATTAGTTTCGCCTTGTTTTCAATAATTACACACCGCGTCCGTGTTGTGGGTTAACAGGACAATGACTAGTCATTTTCTTATTCTGTTGAAAAGCATGCGTTTGGAATTTGAAATGTTGCTAATTAACTCCAAATCCACAGAACTTCCTAAGCGACGCAAATGGCATGCGGGGTTTAGTTTATACCTAAATGTTTCTTAGTAATATCCAGTATTTACATGTTTCACGTACTTCAGCTGAATTTCTCCACTTAGGCGAGCGCATAGCAAAACTGCTTAGTGTGTTTTGGTTTTTCTCTCTCAGCGAGCTTTGCTTGAAGTGTAAACTGCTTGATATTTTTTAAGCTAGTAATAGTTCGAGTGTATTATGTTTAGTTTTCGCTCTCTGTTTCTCTCTTTCTGATAAACGTATTGTTTGGTGTTCAAAGCACTTAGATTTAGCTTTCTATTTCGCTCCCTTTTTCTTGGGGAACTTTAATTTTAGAGTAGAAATGGCAATGCTATAGCGGGGGCTCTGATGCACTGAACATTGCCATTTATTGCTTTTAGCGGTTCCTCTCCTTTATACTGCATCCTTCGCGTTATATGCGCACTAAGTATACGTTATGAAAGTTGAAGAACACATTTATTCATCGAAATTTCAATTCACATGTTTTTGCATAATATTTGGGGAGGTCAAATTACCTGCACCTCCTGAATTTCAAATGCCTTTGTTGTCTCTTTTTGTTAAGGCTTGTATTTATTTAAAGACTTTGACAAGAAGTGCATGCGTATGACTAGATAAAACAGCGCTATTTTTACAGCCAGTTCTTTGCTGGGAACACCTCAGCCAAGTGGGTTCAGTTTGATGCATCCTAAGAAGGGCATGAAATCATGTATGCTGGAGGAATGCAGTTTTTCAACAGAAATAGAAAGTAAACACATCCTCTAGGGTCCTCACTAGTTTGGCCAGCTTGTCACAAGGATACAACAATCCACTGTTGTGAATGAGGTTGATTAGTGCACTGTTTCCTTCCACTTCGGCTTCTAGTTTCTTCCTGGCAAGGGGAAAAATGCACTCATTGCAGCAGCTTTCTTCCTTAAACTTTTTGCGACATAGTCAGCAATGTGGCGGGTGACGAGGCATCATCATCATTATCATCATCATCATCATCACCATCATCATCATAATTATTATCATTCTATTTTATGAAACCAATACAACAAAGGAGAGCCTTTACTTGATTCTCTGGAGAGTTTTCATTCTTCGGTTTTCTAGCGATATTATAAAATCCCAAGCAATTTACAGTGACAAGAAACTTTCCTAGAGTAGGATGGTTGTTGGAACCACAACATTGCCTAATTATCACAAACATGTTTCCTAATTTTTCCTGACTATGCCGGGATGTTCACATGTACCTAAAGCCGAGAGATGGTAATTAGCCAAAAAGACATAACGCGCCACATATTGTGGCGCGTAGCTCTTCGGCAGTGCTTTTACTCACAAACCCGTCACCGGCTTCTTTTGTTGCTCATTCCGAGTAGCCTAGAAATGCAAAGAGCGCCTCGAGCTCCGCAACCCTCTCTGATCATGGTCTAAGCACGTCTCGCGGGCAGCTGGACGTCATCACAGATATCGGTTGACTAATTGGCTTGATGAACTCCGCTGTGGGCGGTAATTCTGAACCAGAAGCCTGCTCCATGTC
Source organism: Dermacentor albipictus (assembly GCF_038994185.2). Lineage (NCBI taxonomy): Eukaryota > Metazoa > Arthropoda > Arachnida > Ixodida > Ixodidae > Dermacentor > Dermacentor albipictus. Next base: position 106,809,294 of record NC_091829.1, read on the forward strand.
TGCTCTCAACAAAAACATGCCTTTAAAAATTTTATCTCTGAACAGTATGAAGGCCAAGTTCACTTTCATTTTCTCGAATTAATTGGGCAGAATGTGCACTTTTGTAATACGTGGCATGGCCTTCCAGCTCACAGAAGTTTTGTCTTTGTCCTATGCTCCCTCTATATGCTTAACAGACCCACGAGCATATGGTGTGGTAACTGGTGCTTACAAACGAGTTGCGAACACACGTGACTAAATTTGAGAAGTCGGAGCAGAAGTAGAAGTTTCTGGAGGGGTCCGCAGGTTGCGTAACCTTGCAGGTGATTTTGCCTGAGGATTTTGCCCGAGGATTTTGCCTGAGGAGCCAGTCAGCATATCTGCTCTATGAGCCTTAAAATTCTTTCAGCACTAAAAGTGACAGAAGTGCTTGAAAAACAAGAATAATGACGTTCTCTTCTGGGAAGCTGTTGCTGCTATTGATTAAAAATGGAGAAACAAAAGAGTCAAACGACGGTATTCATTCAGAATGATCCTTGTGCGTGTCTATTGTTTTGAGTTTCCCATCTCAATAGCAGGCACATTGAAATTCGTACCACACAACAAAAAATTCAGCTTCATACCGTAAATTCCAAGTGACCTCCACATGCTGCGATTCCACGTTGCTCCGTCGCAGAATACAAAAAGTGCGGCTTGTTCCGACAAGGGGCTAGTTTAGGAGGAGCTTCGCTAATATTTCTGCTTCACTGTTCTCTTTCGACGAGAACACGCTTAGTATTTGTGTGCCCAGTCACCTGCTGAAAATCGAACATGGAGTAATAGTTAAGCTCATTTAAAGAAGAATACAGATGTCTAGCCTGTAAATTGAGGGGATTTTTACACTTCACGGAACGGCAATTCACAGTGCTGATTAGGAATTTTCGCTCGACGTGACACCTTATGTGGAGTCGACCTTGAACTCCTCCATTAATTTGGCAAAAGGAAGAGGCTCTCTTTAGTGAAATTGTTAAAAAATGTACTCCCCTTGAAATGGTTGAAACATCAGTACCATTCCGTGGTCCGCCGGAGTCATCTTATCTTCATCCTGACTGAACCTTCCCAAATCAACAAAGCCTTCCACTGTCCCTAGAAATAAATTTGAAATGAAAAGCTAGGCCAGCTTTTAATTTCAAATTTATACTTGTCTACAAGTATAAGTTGTATACAAGTTTTTATACTTGTCTACAAGTATAAAAACGTGCCTTACACTAGGTAATCGTGTTACAGTTTTGTTAAAATATTAAAAACAAAGTACAATAATTTCATGCGCGACTGAAGTAGTAGCGCTTACCTGCTGCATTGATGCTTAAATGCTCAGCCAACTTCATCTCATTGAGATGATCCCACCATGTCGAGTCGAAATGTCCAGTCGTAGCGAGGGCTTTGATGATGACTTGTTTAAATCCGAAGCCAGTTTTAAAACGGAGGGTATAGCGGCAAGTCCGGATCGGCAAGATAACTTATTGCTTGCAAAACTAGTCATACAGTTCAGGACTTCTCATGCGCAGAAGCACACATTCTAATATGCATTCTTTCTCTGTGATAGGAAATTTGTGCCCAGGATATGAGAAGTACAGTGGGGAGGACCATACACATAGAAAACCACTTTATGATCGAGGACAGGGCACAAATTTACATGCAGACATAAATATGACAGAGGCAACTGACCTAACCATCACTGTCGATGAGCAAAGCGATTATGTAGTCTCAGTTTTACGCGAGAGGGGACGACGACCTTCCTCCGAAGTGTGTTTACATGGTACAGCGCGCCCTAGATCGAAAGTGGTATGCTTGTGAGGCCGTCGACCACTCACTCATGCCGTTACGACGAACACAGGCGCCCGGAAACATGTTGATTTGATCTTCCAGGGCGCGCAAGCAGGAACGCCGCAGGTGCTTGCTACGGAAGCTTCTCACAGCGTTCCGGCAGATGTGTGGGGCCACTGCGTCGTCCTTGTTGGCCTGGAGCCGCCCGCACAATGCGACTGCACAGTGCGTGGGGTCCGAGGTTCCAGCGCCGGATAGTAAAAGCGGCGATGGCCCCTCTACACAACTTCTTATGCTTGTTGCCTTCAGCTGTTCGGTATACGTCATCAGCCAAACTGAAACTCAGTCACGACATTCTCGTACAACATCCCAGACGGTGATGGAATTTATTTGACGGAAAAGTGGAGCGCCCAGCAAACGATGCATATCTTCCTTGCTTCTCCGGTTTCACGTCGCAGCGTCCGAAAAGTACGAGTGTAAGTGTGCTGTGGAGCACTGACTGAGCTTGCTCCGGCGAAGAAACAGATCTCTGTCAGCGCAGTTGGCGCCTAAATGTACAGAGCAACATGACGGCTCCGGATGATTGCTTTGCGACTTGAACATCTGTAACTTCGACGGCAAGATACGGTCAACGTGCTCGCATTCGAGTCCACAGACTCCGAGGAACACACTGTGACATTAACTTGGAATTGTTACTTTGTTCCATGTTGCGTCGGGTAGGCGGAGATTATCAGACACATGTTCAGGTTCCGCGGCACGCAGTATGTCTCACTCCTGGCGTTCGCGGCAACGTCTTCTCGCTGGTAGTCTTGCCTGCTGATTGCATTCAGCTTTCTTCGTTTTGCAGCAGGTCCACGCTGCTTCCCGCAATTTCTGTTTTTCTTTTTTCTGCTGTCTTCTTCGTGAATTACTTAGGCGCCTCAGGATATACAGTATGCACGTCGTCTTCGTTCTGACACGGATGACTGGGAAGTAATTCCAAAACATCATCGTTGTTGGTGTGTTGGCAGGTTCTTTCGATGAATCTTTCGTTGAAGTGCCGTTCACAAAGGATGCCGTCGTTCGTGAGATCTTTGCGGCCCCTTTAATACTGCGCATCCATTGCTCCCTTCGCAAGAGATCAGTTGGGGCTTTAAACACCGAATACATTTCCGAGCACGTTCCATACCTTCCTTTGCCTGCAGGTACAAAGCAAACGTACTTAAGTGGCGTGACGGCATGGTTCGCTACATCACCCGGCAGTCTGAATGTGAAAAGCCATTTCCTCGTGTGAAAACTCAACGGCCAAACACCACAGACAAGTCTCACAGTTCAGAAACGACGGCAATGAAGAGACGAAAGCTAAGCGTCAATGCAGACTGCGAAGCCTAGACTGTGGCCGACCGTGGCAAGCCTGGCACGGATGGATGGATGGATGTTATGAGCCTTCCATTTTGAACAGGGCGGTGGGTCGCGCCACCAAGCTTTTGCTATTATACTGCCTAATGTCCTACCTAGGTTAAACAATAAAAAAGAAAAAAAAACAATGTGAAGTACCACCCCCCCCCCCCCCAATTTTCTGATACCCTATTTCGAACTGTGCTTTTGTGGGTCCCCATTTTTTTGTCGTTTCCCTACTTTTCTTCGACTAATCCCGCAATCGCTTCTTACCAATGCCTATTGCGGTCATGTTTACTTTTCCACTGCACTCGCTAAACCCAAGTGCTTCAAGGAGGCCAGTGGTGCCTAAATCAACCAATGGGTAGACGTCTTCACATTCTAATAAAACATGCTCTATAGTCTCCCTAGCTTTACCGCAGCAAACACATGCTTGTTCTTCCCTCTTATATCTCGCTTTCTAGGTGCCTGTTCTAAGGCATACCAATCTTGCTTCGAAAAACAATGAGCTTCCTTTTGAGTTATCATAAAGTGTTTCTCTTCTGATATAATTTTTTTCCTCTTAATAGTTACTCATGGCAGGTTTCTTTTCCGTTGCCGCCACCTATGAGATTATTTCAGCCTCTATGATATTCAGCCTGACCGTCTTTCTTGCTGTGTTGCCCACCCTACATACCGCATACTTGCTGGTAAGCTTCCTAGTTCTCTTCCTCCCCTGTGAATCAATATTTTTTCTGTACAGATACCTGAACCTTCTCCCAGCACATTTACTTTCTTTCATATTCCTCAGTCGTTCTTCATACTCAATTTTACTGCAAGCTTCCCTCACTTCAAAACTAGTCCAGCCCATATCACCCTGCACAGCTTCATTTGTAGTCTTCCCATGAGCGTCCAGTGCGAGGCGACCCACTGACCTTTGGTTCGCGTCGAGTCCTGATTGTAGCTTTGATTTAAAGCAAACAAATGCATTTCCAAAAGTAAGTCCTGGAAGTATTACACCTTTCCACATACTTCAGAGGACCTCGTACTTATTGTATCCCCATAGCGCTCTGTGCTTCATTATGGCTGCATTTTTCTTCCCCTTCACTGTTATTGTTTTTTCCTGTGTTTCCATATACCTATTCCCTTCATTTATCCGTATACCAAGATACTGATATTCCGTTACTCGAGGTGTTTGCTAGCCCTGTATCTCCCCTGTCTGTTCACTGTTTTCATTGAATACCATAACACCTGATTTTCTACCCCTAAATTTCAAACCTAAATTGTTGCCTTCCTGTCCACAGATATTAGCCAGACGTTGCAAATCACTTTGCTTGTTAGCGAGCAACACAATGTCGTCCGCGTAACATAAACGTGGGGGCTGCTGCTCTATTAGTGTACCCGCTTGTTTGTATGAGAGAGTAAACCCGGTATTACTTCCGCCTATCACCCTCTCCATCCTCCCCATGTACATCATGAACAGCAGCGGGTATAAAGGGCACCCCTGCCTCAGTCCCTTGTTGATGTGAACTTTCTCCTCGCTCCCCATCCCTTTCCATTCAACGCAAACTGTGTTCTCTAGGTAAATGCCTTTCAAAAGCTGTAGCCAATCGTCACCTAAGCCGTCCCCTTCCAGAATATCCCAGGCTCTGTAATGTCTAAAAGGCCACATATAACGGTGTGTTTTCTACTTTTGATATTTGAATACAATGAGTAAGAACAAACAAGTTATCATCCAAACGCCTACCTATTCTGAAGCCATCCTGAAGCTCTCCCAAAATGCCATTATTCTCTGCCCATACTTGAAGCTTTAATTTCATTGCCTGCATTGCTAACTTGTATATTACCGATGTAATGGTCAACGGTTTACACGAGTGAATTCTTTCTTTCTCCCCCTTACCTTTATAAATTAAATTCATTCTACTTTGTCGCCAACTGTCTGGTATTCGTCTATCTTCTAAGGGTTTTTTCCACTGCTTCAGAGCTTCATTACTTTTGGGTCCGAGTTCAATAATCAGCCTAACGGGAACCTCGTCTAGCCCCGTGGCTGTGAGCTTAGGAACTTTCTCTTCCAATTTCTTCCAGTTGAAACTTGTCAGCACCAGCTCCTTTTCCACTGTGGTCTCTTTCATGCTCTTTTTTTCTTCAAATACAACCTCGTCATTGGCTTGGAAAGATTCCGCTGTTATTTTTTGGATGTAATGTATTGCCGCTGCTCCTTCTAGTCTTTTCATATTCGTCTAGGATATGCTGTTGCATTATTGTTGACTTCCTGCCTAATAGTTTTATGTGGTTCCAAAATATTCTAGGTGCGGCCTTCTTTTTCTCACGTGTTTTCGACAAACAACGTTCACTTTCACCGTTTAGTTTTGCTTGCAGCAGTATTGGAACCATACACTTCTTCTCCCGGTATATTTCCCATTTACTGCCATTTACTGGCTTTCCCATTTAACACAGCAGCGCCCCTAGCAGTGGCTAAAGCTTTCACCACCCTTCGTACGCTCCTCCCCCATGGCGCGGATAAATCGCCCGTCATACTGCCCCCCTCTAGCCACCATACTGAGGTGTTCAATTTCACGTTCCTCGCAACACCCCTTTTCAGTCTGAAGAATACTTCTCCTATTGAAGGCATCAAACGCAACTCAATTGCTCTTCTAGACAGTCGTAGATTAACGAAGTGATTGCCCCTGTGTACAATGCCTCGAATGACAGGAGAGAAGAAATTAATGAACATTGTAGCGTCACCGTCAAGCCGTCGTAAGCAGAACACGTTGATGGCTAGGAGAGGCCACTATAATAAAAATGCTATAAAATAAAAAAAAACATTATGTGCGGCCGAAGAAATCACATGTTGGTATTCTTTGAGCTCTATAAGAAGCAAGCAAGAGCCAGCTGAAGAAAAGAGAGTAGAAAGTTTTGTTAAAACATTCTAGTCACCTTGTTATTTTGATTTTTCACTACTTGCATAAAATTTATCTATTTTTGAGCACATTATCTAGCGAAACCATTGTAGGCTAAAGTGTACTTGCGGGGCCTGGTGAAGGGCCTGGTGAAAACGATATCGCATGTAGTGAGCGTCAAAAAGAAACACCAGTGGAAAGAACGAATAACAAAAATAAAGCTTTGTAAAGCGAAATTTTTTTCACATCTTAGCCGGCTTACTAAGTCTCACGCTAGGGCATAAAATCCGCATGCTCGAAGTCGACTAGTGACATTCGTCCGACTTACATTAAATACCATTGTGAACGCGGCCCGACAGGGATGTACTGTGGGTGTTGACTGCACCGATGGCATTGGCGCTATTTCTTAGCCTATATTTCAATATTGGAGGTATCCTACCAGGGACCTCCTATTCACTTTGCACCAGGACCCTTTTCGGACCAAAGATATGACCAAAGTCCAGATGCTCGATCTTTCAGTTTGCTTGATGAAGAAACATATTTTATGACTCATTTCATTGATGAGTTCAATGTTATGTGCGCAGTGGATGCACAAGTCATGGTTAGCGCGTTTTCGGATAATATTGGCTTTGGAGCAATTGATTTGCTGAATATCACAGCAGTACCGGGCAAAGTGTCTTCAAAAAATTTGCGTGCCACTGGCGCTTTCTTGTTTGTACGTGCGAAACCACTGTATCTGACCATGCTGCTTGGATGCTCTGCATGTCAAACACATCTCATGCTACGTATCTTGTCGGTTGGGAGCGTAGTATGAGAATCTCGCATGGTATATGTCGAAAAGAACTCGCATAAATTCGTTAGATGGTCTAGCAAGTAGAGAAGAGATCGAGCCAATTTCCTAGACTTTGGATTCAAGTAATTAGAAAATTGACCAGTCTCTGTTTGCTTCTAGTTCCTCACGAAGGAGGCAAAATGGAATCGAGCAGCCCAGTTTTCGTTATTAACAAGCACATGAAGTCGACAGATAATGAAGTCAAGGATGGCGTAGGGGAATTTATTTGTTGTGTTGTTTGAAGTGTAGAAGTAATAAATGCAAGGGAAATAAAAATGTACGAAAAAAAAAACAAATTGTGGCCGCTGTGGGCCGAGGCCCATACCCCTGCGTTAGGTTTTTTCATGAGCTCTTCATTAGTTTTTTCATGTCCGTTTATGGTTCTCTCACAGATGCGCATCCCTATGTTACCGAGTTATGGCTTAAGGGCATGCAGAGGCCAGATGCAATAAAGAATCTATTTCGAAGGCAAACAGATGTTCGTAGGGTCGCCCAGTGATGCCAAGAAAACATACCTTAGATGTCTAATTCACTAAAAATGATGTCTGGTACTAGAATGACAATAGTTTGAGATTGATCGGCAGTTATCTAAGCAAAATATACTGCTTAATTAAATGCGGTTTCCAAGCATACGTTACATTAAACATGCACATTCTCGTTTAGTCACAATGGTCGCGTAGTTACAAGATTGTATGCCATATTAAGGGCGTGCGTGGACACAGACTTCACACGTCTACCTTGCTATCAAATTGGTGGTGCCACTCATTAAGGCTGCAATAGAACCGGCACGTCTTGCGCAAAAGGGATAGGCTGCATAAAGACAATATTTTTTCCGTGAGTTGGATCCCCGACAATAAATAAAACACCGCGCGCCCAACTATTAGCACCAATGGTGATCATGCATGAAGAATAAGTTGATTTATTGACGGTCCCTTAGAAAGAAGGTGGTGACAATTACGGACATGGTTGGTTTAAGCTGCAGTGACCATAACAGAGCTGTTTATATTGTTACGTAGGAAGACGCAAATGAAAAACTATATACAAGTATATTTACAAGGCAATACGCCACACTTGGCCAAGAGGCAACAGCCCGCGCTCGCCTCCAATCGTTGTCGTCGTCTTCACCCTGCTCGCCTCGTCGTCATCGCAAATACTGTCCCGCAGCACTACGCCCGGCAGCGAAAGCGCCGTCCCGGAGCGACTAGACGCCGGAATAGAACGCAACCGCAATATAAAAAATCTAGGAATAAATGCACAGAGTACTGGATGTACTTATCAAGTTGCAATATTATTTCTGCGAAATTATGTGTACTCTTCATGATATTAAGACCAAGATTTTACTCAGCTGGTTGCGGCGAATCTAAGAAAAAGGAACACGCTTACCCGGTGTTACTTGAAGTATATACATTCCCGCAATGAAAACATTAGTCAATGTGTGCATATAGATAAGAGGGAGAGAGAGAAAAGATGTATCCTTTGCACAATATCTGAGGTGTATTTCTTTTTGTACGACAGAAAAAGTACTACATTGATGTACTCGGTGCGGGAAAGTGCCTTCGGCTGATGTCATATAATGAGACGCTTTCTTGTGATGCTCTTTTCTTTGAAATGTTGTATGAAATACTGTCGCAAAAATAAATGAGTTACTCTTGCTTCGTTACACCTAAGCACCATATGTAGTGAACAGTAAATATATTCAACTGATTGGTTCAGTCACATAAAAACACCGCTCACACTTGATAGCTGGTAGCAATGAACACTTGGTTACATAAGCATCAATCGCGTACTTAATGTTTTTTAATCCTTCAACGCACTTCGTTGTGAAGCTGACATATAATACTGTGTTTATAAAATTCTATTATTAGTGGCATCCTGGTCAACTGGAGAAGAAGGCACGGCGCGTATTATGTCTTGTGCTGGTGCAAACTTGCATGACGCCTCAACAGCAGAAAGCATTCTTCTACCCTCTGGCTAATGCTTTGTGTGAATATAAAAAGAATCTTTGAGATCCTTCCCTGCATTTCTCAATCCATTTGGTCGTACAGAATAAACAGTCGCAACATATCGAGAAACAGTCGAAAAGGCCGTTCCTCATGAGAAGCTCCTCTGCAGTGCCCTGTAATAGTTATGGGTATGTATGTATTGAAGCATGATTAAGTTAGTAACTCCACGACTTCGGACAAAAATCACACTGCAACACTGTCATGCCTGTTAGCCTTTAATCTGTACTAGATTATATAAGGAATATAGCGGCGGTTTTTAACCTTCTTTCGGCTGCTCGAGATATCACCTGCTATTCATTATTTTGTTTTAATTTGTTAATTATAGATCGCTATTCTGTCTTCCTCAAGTGCCACCACTTCAAGGGCTATCCCAGGCATGAAAGCCGAAGTTGAAAAAAAAAAATGCGAGAGTAGCATGAAAGTTTGCTGTTGAGCGCCTTGTAACACTGTTACATTATGTATAAACTTCAATAATGATGATCTTGCAAAACGGTAACTCGTAGAAAATGTTTGTAGAAATTCAAACAAGACAGAACTTGCGCAAGAATATGGAGGCTATAAGGGGTAAATAGTAGTCGAACAAAGGATATCCCTCGAACCAACATTATGACAATTCTTAGTCATCCTGGCATCTGCTTTCTGCTCCACCACATTCAACGTGCTAATAAAAGGGATTTTCTACTTCACTCCACTTTACATATAGTCCATTGCTATCACAAAGTATCAGGAAGCCGACTAATTTCAATTGCGGGTTTCATCATTAGCAAGACTTTACCAGCCATACAAAGATGAACAGCCTCATCATATTTGTGTGAGAACTACGTTATGCATGGTGTTGGTTTAGTTCAACAGGTTGCACCGACCATAATAGATGTGCAGTCTTCCTATTAATGTCATAAAAAGAGTTCTACAGAAAGTAGTGCATTGAAATTCAAATGAGCTTTTCAAGCCTTTAGTTGACAATGTCCATAAGCTCAGGTAAATGTTCAGAAATTTGTCATAATCATCTGAGCAAGAACATGAAAATATTAGGCCTCCTCACGTAGATACTAAGAACCGAACCTAAAGCTAGTTCAATCTGCCTAAGAAGAAGAAGAAGTTTAAGAAGAAGAAGTTTATTTTTACCACATAAGTACACTGATATATACAACGTGGTAGGGATGGCAGGATAAAAGCTGCATAACGGCAGCTTGACTAGTCCTACCTCCCCATGAACAACAGGCAGCAACATGGCAAGATATTCATAGTACATTCTTGTGGCAAGGTCAATATATAGATATTCACAGACGCATATATATACACACATTTATACATATATATATACATACACACATGCATATACGCATACATGTATGCATGAAAAACAGAAATGACAACTTCGAAATAGCAAGTAAATACTTTTCAACCGACAAACCAAAAAGTTAATTATTCACACAAATTTTTGCAGTAATGTGCTCTTGGATGTATGGCGTATGTTTACATCATTTAGACTATATTTGTTAAGTGTAGAGGGAAGACAGTAGAAGAGTGCTTGAAGGCCATAGTTAGTCCGAGGGCGCGGGACTTCCCAGTGTTCCGTATATCGATTTAGGCGAAAAGAAGGATTACGCTGCAAGTTCGCGATGTTTATGATATGATTAGTACCCTTAATTATGTCACGTTTAAAAGAACACATAAGTTGATACTCATAAAGGCGGTCTACACGTAAAATCTTGAACTTCCGGAATATGTCACGCGTATGTCCATTGTAAGGTAAGTCTGAAATAGCACGTAAGGCATTCTTTTGAACTGAAACTAAATTTCCTAATGATTTCTTAGTACTATTTGACCAGACCAGGTTACAATAGCGCAGGTGAGAAGCAAATAGTGCGTTATAAACCATAAGTTTCTGTGGTATTGGTAGTAGCCTCTGACATCTGCGCAACATACCTAACGCCTTACTAAGTTTATTTCGTAAGTAATCGGTGTGGTGGTCCCATAGCATCAATTCATGGAAGATAACACCCAATGTTTTTGCTGTAGCGGAAAGTTCTATTTTTGTGTCATTTGTATGTGCCTAAGGTGTGCTAAGGGTTCACTTAGTGCATAATTCCCCGCACAGAATTTCATTGACGATTCTGTGTCATGGACGACACACAGTTCCTGCTACATTTACCATGCCTGATTATACTGCTCTTACAGCTAGACAGAACAGCTTCACCAGCATTGAATCACAAAGCAGCCACTGAGCAACGACGCCAGGTGAGAAGGGTGTGTAGCAGAAAAGTTTTACGCTTCCCGGGGCGTTTCGAAATTTGTGTCAGGGTAAGAGTTTACGAAAGGCTAATGCGATGTATTGTCAAGGTGAATGTTCCATGCTAGATTGTTAGTAATGGCGATTCCCATGTTCTTGTAGTTAGTAAACTCTTCTTAACCTGGCCGCCCTTGTTTATAAGTGTGCATAATTGTTTCTTTTTTCGCGTAATTTATAAAACAGGACTTTCCGGTTCAGAAGCCTTCGCATATATTGCACCATTATAAAATGTTTAAGTTGTTCGATTCTTGTTGATCGTCATGGAAAGTTGTATCCTGTACAAAACACAATTTTCAGAAAATAAGCTAATAATTATGCCTGAGTCAAGTGGATTTACAACGGCAATAATGTACAAAAAGAAAAGTAACGGTCCTAGCCCAGTGCCTTGCGATACTCCCGATGTACCGCGAGTCGGTTGACAGTCCGACTTTTGCCCGTCGATTACTACCTATTGTTTACAATTGCTGAATTAATCATTTATCTAATGTAAGGTCTATGGTCCAATGCTTTGATAAAATTTAAAAAAAATGATGTCGACTTCTCCGTTAGCGTCAAGAGAAGAGGATAGTGAGTGAATCACCGTTGTTATTTGGCTTACCGATGAACATCCTTTCCTGAAACCATGCTGGTGAAGTGTTAGATTTGAGTGTTCTCGAGAAATTGGTTAATTAGCTTAGCGATGACATGATCAAATAAATGACAACAAAACTATATTATAGAAATAGGGCGACAATTTTTACAGTAAGACGGTCTCCATTCTTAGATATAGGAACAATTCCTACTGTCTTCCTGTCATCAGGAAATTTGCCGTTTCCAGCGACGTACGGAATAATATAAAAATAAATATCGCGACAGTTTCTGCAGATCGATCGAGAAAATTGTTTAGAATAATATCGCAAGAAGAAGACTTTTTAACATTCACATTCGATAACAGCGATAGTGCACTTGGATGGTAAATGAATGGTACGTCAAATGCTGGAGCAGAAACCATGGATCGGCACATGACAGCTCTTGAGAATAGACTACGGAAATAAGTGCTAAAATGTTGGGAAATTTCCCTTCATACTGAGATCGTTCCATCAGGAAATTTGACATTTGTGACAGTTTCGTTTGCTCCCTTATGAAGGTCCAGAACTTTGTCGGACCATTTTTATGATGTTTGGCAACGCTGTTTGAAAATATTCATCTTTTGATGCTCGTAGAGCGTGCGCTACCAGCTCGCGCAGAGCACTCACGGTAGACGACTACGCGTGTAGCTCGTTTAATAACCTAAGCTTGTAGCTTAGTTGATGAGGTTACGCGTCATCTGTGGCGTCTACTTATGAAGTCCGTACCGTTTATTCGGCAGAAAGGAATCGAAACCACGAAGGCACATATCTGTAAACTGACGCCAAGGAGCGTCGGCATCATTGACAGTCACAATAATCAGGCAATTATCTGTGCGTTCAAAAATGCTCGTCATCAGCACGTGAATATAAGCAGGCTCGATAAGCCTAAAGTGTCTGAAAATGAAGGGTGCACTTCGGATACAAGGCCCAGTTGTCACTAATGCTTTGCTGTCGAAACATCATAACACAAATCTAAAGCAAATACAAACGCGTGTTGGGAAGAAATAGACCAAACAGTTAAGGACGACCACTTCATGGATCCGAAGCGTGCGACTGTCGTCTCGAAGATACTGCAATGTTTTCTACGTTAAACAGCCTTCGCGAGCGTAAGCACCTGGCGCTCAATTCTAAATACAGCGTAAGCACGCAACCAAGCGCGGGGATGCTGTAGCGTTCCACGCATGCGTTGTCCAAACCGGCTGTTTTATTGCGTGTAGCATGATGCTATTTATGCTGTACTAAAGCTATCTGCTATTACACTAGGATGCAAAACGCGCACAGTAGTTTCCATCAGTTGCGGTTGGAAATTATTCATCAGCGATGGCTCCACACTCACTACGGAACGACGCGATCAGCGCATGAAGCGCTCTTGCTCTCTGCAGTTTCTCACTTTCCACTTCTTTGCAAAGATCACGTGACGGGACTTTGTTGCCAGGTCAGTAGTGTTCGCTCTCTCAACGCCTCCTGACGGACTACAGCCAATGATGAAAAATGGCGCGGCCATTCAAATGTTTGGAGCATTGTGAAGTGATTGAATTGAAATTTAATATGAAATTGGATTTGAAATTGAATGTTAGCTGTGATAATCATCCAGAAAACAAAACTTATCTGAAAAATTACATACCTCCTACTGCTTGTTCTCGTGCTTTTCCCCCTGGTGCCCAGTCCAGGTTTATCCTGTAGGGTAACACAGGGACACTATCATGAGAACAAGCCACTGTGGAAGACGTGGATTTAAATAATGAAGAATCTCCTGCTCAGGTACATGTCTCGCTTCCTTCTCCTGTAAATTGTATCGCAAGCGTAGTATAAAGCTCAAGGAAAGAAATTGATCTTTTCCTGCTCTTCTACTCTTTAAAATGCGCTCCAAGCTTCTGATGTTTAGAAGGGGGCATATAGAACGAAAACATGTATGGAAATCTACAAACAATTGTGTCACAAATGTACTATAAGAAAATGAAAAAAAGGGGGATCCGAGGGCCTTAACTTTTCGTTAATCACAACCATATGAATAACCTGGTGACACTGCATTCTTTTCTAATAAAAATATTTTTGTTGTTTAAAAGCACTCAGTGCAGAAAAACAAAGCGCACAGGTTCAATATTCTAAACGCCACAACCAGCTGCTGGTGACAGGAAGCACGACGTGTAATCGCATACAAGAATTTAGACCTTCGCACTTACTATGGTGAAACGAATGGGATAGGTGCAGCATTTTATCGACGGGTCCGGATTTCCTCTTTCCATGTTACCTGTTCATCGGCCAAGGTTAGCTAGCGGAAGCACTCAGTCTCACGTTCCTCAATAGATTTTCGCAAGCACTCAGCATAATAATGATATTCTTCCACTGATAATTCATATGCGTGCTTTAGATATTACTGCGTTTTTATTTTTTTGTCCCTGTTCATTTTCATTTCTTTTCTTTTCTCTTGCCCGCATCATATTGTAAAAAGAAAGGGCTGTTCTGAATACGTCTACTTCGCATGGTTCCCTTATTTCTTAGTGTAATGAATCATGTGACTCACAGCCGCTCATCCCAAAGGAGCTCGATCAAGATGCTCTAAAGCGGCGTTTCCTTTCACTGCTCATGTTCTACCAAACACAAAGTGCTGTGTGTGTAAAATTCTTCTTTATCCTCGTCCGGTCGCACAGCGCTGTGTCATCATGAAATTAGCTTGTGTTGTGTTCTTCTGGTCTCACTAAAGCATTGCCGTGAAATGTTCATTCATATTCAAAATCAATAATTACATGTTCATTCAATGATATCCAGAGCAACCTACTTCAGGTAGACGTCCTTCATTGAGGCGGCCGTGACTCCAATGCCTGCAATGCCCAGCTTTTCGAGGGAACTTTCCAGTGCCTTGAACATGGCCGGGAAATCTTTGCTGTCCAAAGTGCCCAGCGCGATGGACACCTCTTCTTGTTTCTCATCATCGACCACTGCCGCAGGGATAGTCTTGCGGACGATATGCATGGCGTCATGAAGTTTAAAAGCATTTTTCACCTTGGAGAACGTCAGCTTGTATCCGACGCCTGCGTGTACACAAAGGGCAGTTAACGACGAGTCGTCGTTACACGGCTGGTGTATAGAAACACAGGTTAACAGCAAAATTTGCTCAGGGCAGCTACGGGGTTACGCTGCCAGCAGGCAGTGATGTATTCAGTTTACTCGCGCTGTGATGGCATCCGTGCTGGTGGGAATTGAAAAATATATTATGTTCCTTCAGAGATGTATGCTAATCTGGCAGCTGATCGATATAAAAACAACGACCTGCATCGGTGGCTTTTCAATGCCTTCCCCAAGTACGAGGGCTTAAGGCTCATGTCCGTAGCTGGGTCATATAATAAACATGGACAACTATCTGCGCCAATGAAGGCGAAGCTGCAGGAGCGGAGATTCTGCACGCATCTCAGTGCACCAAGTTGTTCGGCAGCGTGTCGCTGCTGTTTTTCATTTAGGTATAAACAGGCACTAGAAGAGCGTTTAGGATCTATTTAAGACGGCGTCGCATTTGCTCAAATGCAACAGGAAACAACAAAGCAGGAAAAGTGACTCGTATTTAACACTGACTGGTGAATATTGCCATGCGTGTTTTAAACGGTCATTTCATATTCATCACAATAAGATAGGGCATCCATTACTGCACATTTTTGACGGGTTGATTAAACAATAATGTTCCTTAGATCGGGTGCCTATTTTCTAACTGGTTGTGGGTACAAGACGACGGGAATGACGTTGGTCGTTGTGGCCGTTTCAGTAAAGGTGCCGTTCGTTGCCGTTGGACGTCTCTCCCCTTTCCTCTCGCAAAAAAATCGTCTTGATTTGTTGCAAGTAAGACGTCTATGGTTTCACCTGCTTAAACTAGCATGCCTGAGAATGTTGTATAATGTTTTCTCAGGAGCGCTCTTAGTTATGTGCGATTTCCCACCGCAGCGTTCCCTTCAATGACACAGAAAGTCGTTCGCAAGCTAGAGTGAAGGTTTTCACGCATTCTGCTTTGCAGCATGAAGGCGTCAGCTTTCACAACCACTGTTGTGGAAACATCTAGCTGACTTGCAAATTGAAGCCTGGATAACGCTGACATTAGAAACAAACATTACGGTTTAGAAGTTTAAAAAGCCGCAGCTATAATGTGTTGCCTATTTCATTGAGTTATATACGAAAGGTAAGGTTTGGTATATAATCATTGATGATAACATTTCAAAGTAATTTGGATATCCGACAAATTGTACATTGTGTTTGCATCTTATATCGAGCGCGTCGTGGAATGCCGGCTTTCGCCGCCGCAGAGCACCTGTAAAATTCTTTGATTTGGGCCGAGGGTAACTAAGGATCAGCTACCCAAAGTTACTATGGGTTGAAATAATGCGGTGTCCCTGAAAAGACGACACACGGTGCGACGACATCTTTGCCAACTAAGCATTATCGCACGGGAGCAAAATTAAGAGCTATGCATAATGGCAAAATTTTAATCGTACCCTTCATGCCGTGCTTCTGCAATATTTCGTGTAAAATTCTCTGAACTTATTGTGACGGCGCAGAATAAGAAATTGAGACACGTAAGTATTAACTTACAACTTTATCTTTGGTTAAGATGAATTGTGTCAGATAGACGAGCAACACCAACGAAAAATAGTGGACAGTGCGTCATCGAATGTCGAATGTGATCGCACGAGGGATATGCGTGACTATATATGTATGTCTCGCGTTAAATTCTCGTACACAACAAGATTATTATCTCGTACCCTTAAGAATCTATCTTACTATTAGCAAAGCGTGCAATAAGCGATGCGATGCGTCCTTTTTGTTATACGATAGGTGCAACATGCACACACACATACATAGATACACGCACAAACACATAGGCACACAGAATCACGCACCATAAACCCGGCAAGCATGCGCGCACACGCGCACAAGCACATACACGACCACGCACACACATACGTACACGCACCATGCACGAACACACAAAAACGCACACACAATCACGCACAACTCAAGCTCAACACGCACACACACAAACACAAAAGCACACACGCAAACGCACAAGAACACATGCATGCACGAGGAACGCACAGACACACAAAGATAAAAGTACACACACGACTATGCACGCACGCGCGCACACACAATCCCAAGCGCCCCATGCACGAACTCGAACAAACAAGGATGAACGCAATCAGACACACGAACACACGGAATCACGTATACACACAAACAAACAGACACACACACACGCAAGCACACACATGCACGCACAAACACAGACGCACACACACACACATACGTACCACACACAAGGATGCACAACTTCAGAAACACACACAAACACACGATCACGCACTCGCGTGTACGAACACACAAGCGCATACACGTGCAAACAAACACACAAGCAGACACATATCAGGCACAGACGTCCATAAGCACACACACACGCACAAGAACACACATGATCACGTACACATACACACAACGCGCACCCTGCGCGCACGGACGCACACGATCACGCCTACGCATGTACAAACATACAGACACAACACACGCAGACAAATAGAGGATCCCGCACCCATACAGCACGCAGGCGCACACACAGACAAACACATACTATCACACACACACGCCTCGCACGCGCATCCCAAATACACAAACGCACACACGATCACGCGCGCACTTGCTGTCAGAACGCTGGCTTGAAGAGCGGCTACAGCAGTGAGTAAATTCTCCTTCGCGCAGCGTCTCACTTTAACACGAATCAGGCGCGTGACAAAGCAGCCTTAACGAAGCCATCAGCTGTCTAGAGCCGACATAAAGAATATACTGGTGCGATTCAGTGCGCAAAAGATTATTTTCTTGACAACACCCTGCGATCGGTACTTCGAACAAACACTCGCAAATTTTGGAACATTGACAGTGGTTCAAAAACACGACTCATACAGTTATCTGATAGCGACGACACTTAGCCAGTCTTGCAGAGTCTTAAACAACGCATTTGTTTCCGTCTTCAATACAGCTGCTCCTGCATTATTACTCCGTTTATCTGACCAAAACTTTTCCCCTATGGACCCCATTGTTATGGATTGAATTGGCGTTACCAAGCTCATTGACAATCTGAAGATCTCCTCTTCCGCTGGTGCTGACCTACTCAACTCAAAGATGCTGAAAATGACCACAGTGTACTCAGCAATCATACTCTCAAAACTTTTTAAACAATCGTTACGGTGTTCAACATTACCCAGCGACTGGAGGGTGGGGAAGTTGGTCCCTATCTTCAAATCGGGTAATGCTCATTCAGCAGATAAATATCTTCCGATCTCACTGACTAGCATACCATGCAAAATGATAGAACACAGCATACATTCGCAGCTAATTGAATTTCTTTAGAACAATTCTTTTTTTAATAATTCTCAACATAGATTTAGGAAAATGCTTTCGTGTGAGACCCAACTACTAACGTTTACAAATGATCTATTTATAGCTACTGACCTCGGTTTCGATATAGACTGCATTTTTCTCGAATTCGCAAAGGCATATGACTCAGTATCTCATGACTTACTCGTTTTCAAGCTTAGTAAACTTAATATCGACACTAGCGTATTTAACTGGATTAAAGACTTTCTTTCAAACCGTACTCAATACGTAACTGCTAACGATTATTCTTCTGCTCTTTCTTCTGTTACGTCCGGCGTACCACAGGGGTCTGAACTGGGCCCTTTGTTGTTTCTTGTACATATAAATGATCTTCCTGACAGTATTGTTTTTTCATCAGTTAAGATTTTTGCAGATCACTGCGTAATTTACAATAAAATAACACATTTATCTGATTCACTAAATACCAAAAAAATCTCAATCAATTATCTCTATGGTGTGACAAATGGCTTATGCAATTAAACGTTAATAAATGTAAAACCATGAGAATAACCCGGCACCCTCGCAGTACAAACCACAATGATTACCTTAAAGGGGCCCCCTTGAATCCCGTTAACTCCTACAAATAAATTGCCATTAATATTACTAACGACCTACCCTGGAACATGCACGTTGATTACGTAACCCGCAATGCTAGCCGCACTCTTGGCTACCTGCGCTGTAACTTTTCCAAAGCGCCCTCTTCCTTAAAATAATTAT
This sequence comes from Dermacentor albipictus, assembly GCF_038994185.2. Lineage (NCBI taxonomy): Eukaryota > Metazoa > Arthropoda > Arachnida > Ixodida > Ixodidae > Dermacentor > Dermacentor albipictus. Next base: position 106,828,199 of record NC_091829.1, read on the forward strand.
TTATAAAACTTAAGTCCATCCAAAACTGTATCCGCTAAGACTGCTGCTCTTGTTACTAACCTTGAAGGTCGGTTAGATGACACCGAAAATAGGTCACGCCGCAACAATTTGATATTTTATGGCCTTTCGGATCCTAATTCGCGCGAAACGTTCGTTGAATCGGAAGAATTGCTAATCCGCCATTGTCGTGACAAATTACGCATAACCTTGGACCCATGTCAAATTGAGCGCGCACATCGTCTGGGTCGCTACAAAGATGGCCGTCAGCGGCCGATTATAGTTATATTTTTGTCCTCTAAAACAAAAGAAACTGTCCTCTCAAACGGGCCCAAGTTAAAGGGCACCAATTTTAGCATTGGAGAAGACTTTTCCCTTCCAGTTCACCCCTTGTCGCGTTTGCAAAAGCAAAAACCGGACCGTTCTCCCTGCGATACAAGACTTTGTTTCTCGGAAAGAAACGCTACACCTTCGATGCCGCAACAGAAACGGTTACGGAAATAGCATAGCGCTTACCTCGCCATCGTCACAAACCTAATCTTTGCGATACCGCCCCTCGAGAGAATATTTGCCTCTCGGTTATCTACACCAACATACGCAGCCTGCTTCCAAAGAGCGATCTTGTGTCCAGCCTCGTGTCTTCAACGGGCAACAACCTGCTCATCTTGACAGAGACCTGGCTGACTGATAACATAAGTGACGCTGAAGTTCTTTGTAACCTACCTAACTTCAATCTTTCCCGCACTGATCGCACAAACTCTCGAGGGGGTGGCGTCCTTATTGCTAAAAGCAATAAGCTATAGTGTCCCCACATAAACATTTCATCAGACCTTGAAATATTAGGGCTCCTTTGTCGCGCCACCCCAGTATCTATATTAATTGGCGTTTGTTATAGACCCCCTTACAATAGCTCCGAATTACCCCGTAAACTTCACAACATTTTAAACGAACTTAAAACTAGACACCCTAAGGCACACATTCTTCTTTTGGGGGATTTTAACTATCCTGGCATAGATTGGTGTGCCCCTAATTATCCTATTTTTAGACAGGATGAATCCCGTGAATTTATGGATGTCTGCTTAACTTTTAACCTAGCCCAACTAGTAACCCAGCCTACACGCATCGCCGGAGATACTGCTAACATCATTGACCTCATACTATATAGCCACCCCAACAGCCTGAACACTACTACTTATCTCCGTGAAATCAGCGATCATGAAGTCATTCATGCATGCTTGGTTCACCAAAACTCTGGGAAGAATAGAAAATAAAAAGAAACGCCTTTTCCGTAGTGCTAAACTGAGCAGAACAGACTGCGCATGGGAAAAATATTTCGCTAATGAAGAGGCGTATTTGGTCGCAGTGAAAAACGCTAAACGTTCCTTTTACCACATTGATTTGCCAAACATACTTACAGATAACCCGACTAAATTCTGGCAGCTTTTAAACCCCCAATCTTCGCGCGTTGTTACCCTGACTGACGATTCTGGATGTGTTATTTCAGACGTTGAGTGCGCTAACATATTTAATTCTGCCTTCGCATCTGTATTCACTAAAGAACAAAAACCAGCACCTCTCATGACAGCCAGTGACCCCTAATTGCAATGCCAGCCGTTAAGTTCTTATAGATAAGTTAAAACTTTCTTCATCTACCGGCATTGGTGAAATCAACACAAAGGTCTTAAAAAACACTCGCCACACGTCTACCAAGTTTTTATGCTTGCTATTTTCGCAGTCCATTTCTACAGGTATCATACCCCACGACTGGAAAGTGGGGAAGGTCGTCCCAGTCCACAAGTCGGGTAAAAAAGATTCACCACTTTACTACCGCCCCATATCACTTACCAGCATACCCTGCAAGCTCATGGAACACGTCATTTACTCTTAACAATGCAGTTTCTGGACTCAAATAATTTCTTTCACTCATCACAGCATGGATTTCGTAAAGGTTACTCCTGTGAGGCTCGACTAGCCATTTTCGTTCACGACCTGCATGCCAACCTTGACGCTTATCTCCAAACCGACGCAATCTTCTTCGACTTTGCTAAGGCATTTGACAAGGTACCCCATAACCGCCTATTTCTGAAACTTTCCAGCTTAAACTTGCATTGTGACATACTAGCATGGATTAAAGAATTCTTGACTCACCACTCCCAATCAGTCATAATTAATAAACAAATGTCTAACTTACTACCAGTTTCCTCAGGGGTACCCCAAGGATCCGTCCATGGGCCTCTTTTGTTTTTAATTTATATTAACGACCTACCTCAGAAATTAGATTGCCATATTCGGATGTTTGCCGGCAATTGCGGTATTTACAAAACAGTTACTGACACCTTTAACCAACAATCCCAACAAAATAACCTAAATCTGGTAGAAAACTGGTGCAACGACTGGCTAATGACACTTTATATAAACAAATGCAAATATATATCTTCCCACCGTCACAGTAATCCTCTCCTGTTTCCCTACACTATCCCTAACGTTCCTATCGACCCTGTCGAATCATATAAATATCTCGGTGTTCATCTTAGCCATGATCTTACGTGGAATAGCCATATAGCGAATATTATTTCATTTGCTAACAAAACGCTTGGCTTCCTAAAGCGTCATCTCCACTCTGTCCCCCTGCATGTTAAGCTACTCGCATACAAATCACTAGTTCGATCGAAATTAGAATACGCACCGCCCATCTGGTCCCCGAAACAAGTATACCTTGCTAATTCACTTGAATCAGTTCAAAACAGGGCAACTAGATTCATTCATTCCTCGTACTCTTTTGATATCAGCATATCATCTCTGAAATCGCAGTCCAACCTACCTACTGCTGCACTTCGTCGCCACATTTCTAGTTTGAGCTTATTTCATAAATTCTTTTATTCCGAGCTATCACAGGAACCCTACATCTGCCCTCCCTAACCGCGTTTCTCTCTTCGCATTGGACATCAGCAGCAGGTGTCTCGACCACAAGCACACACAAAAACTATTGCTTCGTCATTCTTCCCCCGGACTGCTTGCGACTGGAACGACCTTCCTCAAGAACTTGCTGCCATCACATGCCCATCTATGTTCCTTAACCAAATTACGCGTGCGCTTGCATCACAGTAATCATTTTTGTTTGTATAACTCGTTCACCACTTTTCTGTTTACTGTTGTTAACCTATATGTGTCCCACCCCTTATGTAATACCCTCACATGAGGGTCTTTAAGGAAATAAAGTGAAAGTGAAATATGCATTCAGGATCTGGGACCCCAGTCAATCCATAGTAATCGCTTCCCTTGAATCTGTTCCGAATCATGCAGCCCGATTCATTCTATCAAATTATTCCCACTACGCTTCTGTATCCACTATGAAGGACACACTAAACCTGCCTTATCTGTCTTTACGTCGTAAATTTCTTCGTCTCTGCCTCTTTCACAAAATCTATCATCAAAATGAAGTGTTAAAAAGCTATCTTTTTCTTCAACTGACGCACATTTGTTCGCGTGTGGACCATAGGTTCAAGGTTGGGGTGCCATTTTTCCGAACCAATTTATATAACTATTCTTTAATTCCCAAAACCAGCACAGAATGGAACAACTTTCCTGCATCCATCGCTGCCATTATCGACACTAAGTTCAGAAGTGCCATTGAAGATTACTTATTTTGTTAACTTGAATTTTCATAAATTGTATTGTTGCACACTTGTATATGTATTAACCACTCCTTTCTGTAATGCCCTCGGGCTCTGAAAGTATTTGTAATAAATAAATAATTTAATAAACAAATAAAAAAATAATACTGTTATTCCTTTATTACTTTCTTGCTTACTATCAGTCGTGTTGCGTGCATACATTATATTGTCACGTGGTAGTGACGGTGAAGAAATCAGCAAAACAGTGGTATAACGAAACTAGCTTTTTAGTGGGCGAACTTGTGCCCTCAAAAGCAGGCTACACTCAAAGAACAAAGCGGCGAACACACTGGGCGTTCGTCGAACATCTCCTCAGCGGGTCAAGCACGTCGGCTTTTATACATCAGTCATCGAATGCTCCAGAGCACTCGCTGGGACCCGCGGGACTTCCACAAACTTCTACACTATTCGCGTCGCGCATACATGCAATCAGATTACACAAGTTTCGGTGACAGACAGCGGATGGAACCATCGATAACATTCCAGAAACTTCGGATACATGCTTGGCGCGTCCTGTGCTTTGCGATCACATTCGTTAGGCTGCAAAACGTGGTCGCACGCTAAAGACGAACAAGTACACGCGTCAATAATTATCTACCTGGGCAGCCAAAAGACAGTTATCATCATCGAATAAACCAGTACATACAGCTAACGGGAAGGTGCAGAAGCTCACCACATGCTTTCTTCAGAAAGGATATCGATCCGCTGCAGACGATCCCACCGGACGCCATTATGATTATCTGGTCGGCGATGGCATCAGCTTCCTCCATGTCATGAGAGGAGAGTAGCAGAGTTCTATCTTTGGCCAGGTTTGTCAAGGCGTCCCATACAGTCCGTCTCGTCTCTGCATCCATGCCCGCCGTCGGCTCATCCAGAATTAGCACCTGGAATTCAAGTGATTTGGTTTCCAGTCACGTACACGACCGAACTTTCTAGATTGCCGAAGGCAATTGCTGTGGATTAATCTTGGCTACGTGGGTTGCTTTAAAGACGCAGTAAAAATATTGGCACTCATTCTGTAGCTGTTACAAGCCGCCGATAATTGGTGGCTCCATTTTTTTCCTCTTTATGTAAACGAGAAATTTGGTTAACTCCATTTAGTCTCAAATTACCACCGCTCTCTCTTACTTAATGCTACGCTTAAAATTGAGGTACATTACCGCTGATATCCTCGGAAACGAAAATGTTTATCAATGAATTACTACACTTGCAAAATGTTTTTTTACGAGGCACCCGAAGAAGTTGTATGCTGGCACGGTTTCAACCCAAAAAGTAGTGCAGGCGAAAGCTTTGAAGTTCGTGGTTTAATGAGGCCAAACTTGATCTGCTCGAAAGAAACAACTTGTCTGGAAATTGGGTTGTTCATCGAACTAGAAGTTCTCCTCAAGCATCGTTGTTATGTTGCAAGTTTCTCCCGCGGACGTCAGTACTGATAGAATAGAATGAGTGTAGACTGTTCAATTCAAAGATACCGGTAGGGTCGCGGTCATCACTTGATAATGCCTACCTTACACCCTTGAACCCATTTTTATTCTTCTGATGGATCCGTTCTCTTGCACTTGGTCGCCTTTCGGGACAGATAAACGTGCTTTTCCAAATATTCTAGAGGTACAATAAAAGTGACAAATTCTCGTTCTCATGCAAGGCTATTCAACACCTACAGTTGAATACAATATAGAAAAGGTCATAGAGTTGCTCGAACTTCACCTTGGGAAGCAGTGCAGGTTTCACTGACTAGCATATTTAAAACAGGATGTACGGCGCAACACAGAAATTGGAGCACGATACTCTTAAGACTGGTAGAAACAACGGATACGTTTGTTGATGGCGAACTAACAATATTTTGATTTCTTGGGTTTGCGCGGTAAAATGACAATGTGACTGTGAGTGGTGCCGTAGAAGGGAAGTGGGGCTTGATTTATACCACCTCGGTGTTCATGAGCATGCGCCTATTTGCAACCACGCGAACATTTCTGGGTTTCGTCCAAATGCGATCGGGAAGAGAACACGCGATCTCCTGCTGAGCAATGCAGCGCCATATCCAGTCATGAACCATGGCGGGCGCTGCGCAAGTTACCTCTGGCTTAGAAAGAAGTGCCATCGCTATGCTTAGCTTTCTCCTCATGCCACCACTGAGCGTTTTGGGAAAGCTTGAAGCCTTGTCTTCCAGCGCGACCAAACGCAGGGTCTCCCGGACGGATTCTTCGAGCCTCTCGGGCTTTCCTCCCTTGAGCTGCGGAGCAAATTGAACGCAAGTTGTGAGCGCTCTAAAATGAGATCGTTTAGAGTCACAGTAGGAAACAATTATAAATTTGCTTGATTAAGTAGACCCTAATCCACTTGATACCTACGTAATGCGATTTATGGTTCGTGCGGAAGAGAATGTTGTTTATGAGAAATTTAAGTGTTCTGATGGATGTATACATTTACAACTACTTACCAAGTAGGTACTGGGTGTGCGTCTCTCTGGAAATTCGCAAGGCGCCTAGGGTGGAATGAGTGCAGTGTGTGTCTCTGGGAAGGTAAGTTTTTCAAACCAATCATAAACATATTTCTAGGTCACAGCGTTGCTAGCAAAGGGAAGCTTGTTCACTGAGAAGATTCAGTTCCTACACGCATTTCAACGCTAAATGCTTTTACATGCGTCGGCATATCTTATACATTTGCTGGAAGCAAATATAGCACTCAAAAATGCAGATTCACAAAGTGTGCTTCCTGTCACTAGAGCTGTGTGGGGGCAACCGGAGCAGAGCGGGACCACACCGAAGCATTAAAAGAAGGAACTCAAGTCCTGAGCAAGGGCGGCATTCTTTGATGCAAATGAGCTTTTCGAGAGTTGCGTCGATACCACGAATAATTAGGCTGTTCTGCGCACTTCTTTAGCGACACAAAGCATTTCATTTAATTATGGTACAAATCGCGTACGAGGAGTATGGAAACAGCTGTTTTTCTCTTTGTTACTGGGTGCTTTCCTCTGACTGCTTCGCAAACAAGGGGCTAAAGCAGACACAAGACCAAAACTAGGTTGCTTCGGACAGCAGTGCTTCGCGGTAAATATTCTGTTCTTACAATGAGTGAAGGCTTACAATGGCAGTGCTTATCGTTAAATAATCTGCTGTTGCCATGAGCGAAGGCTAGGTGAGCCCGATAAAAGGTAAAAGAGGGAAACGGGTGGCGGGGCTCATTTCATGTTCTCCGTAAAGACTGCCGAGAAGTCGTGTGTTTTACAAGTGTCTCCTTGGGAGTGTGACTGGCACTCGAAGCGAAGAAAATCCTGAATGTCATGAGATTTTAGTCGTCTACTGCGTGAGTCAGCGCGAACGCCAGAACACAAGACTGGCTTGGGTTCCAGGCTTGCACCCTTGTGGCACGCAATTTTCAAGATTCTCAAAGCCGTTTGGGTGCGCAATTATCAAACCCTTTAGTGTCACCCTGCTGCAAGGCGAAGCGTTGTTCCCGGGAACAACATCGAAGTCCTACAGCCCCCCCCCCCCAAAAAAAAAACCTGCGTCTTTCGGAAATCGAGTGCCTTTAAGCGTTAACTGAAACATTGATTTGTTCTGTCGAATATATTAAAGACATGTTTCTAGGAACTAGTCATATCTTAACACAAATTTTTTAATAACACTTTTTTCGTCAACTATGCTCGACTTCAATTTTCCAATTGCGACAACGACTTTATTGTTAATATATAGTTTGAAGGGTAAATAGATAAATTGTGCTATTCACTAACATGACTCAGCAGCAATGGTTGCAGTGCGCGATGTGTCCACCTGTCAGAGAAAGCCATCTGTGAAATTTATATCTCCAGTGTGTGATCTTACAATGGCCAATGTTGAGGATCGTCGTATATATTGACAAGTGTACTTGTTTCTCCTTCTCCAGTGACGGTTTTTCACCAGATAACAAATGTTAAACTTTGTCGCTTGGTGCAGGCCGAGTCTGCAGGTATCAGAATATTATCGAATGATATTGTCGGTTCTACACCTTCTCTGTTGTTACCGAACCGTTTTCAATCTGACTGAATGCGCTAGGCGAGTTGCGTAGTATTTTCTGGAAAGCAGGTGGGCATCCGCGACTACGCTGGAACATTTGACGAGTCATGTAAAAATGCCGAAGCGCAAGGTGCGGTGACCCCATTTTTTACAATCGCTGATTTTGCTCGCCGCTGTCGTTGCGTCCATGTTACTTGTTTTGCTGGGCAGAAGTTCGCCCAATAAAGAGTTAGTTACGTGATCCATAGTTGTTGCTACTGTGTTCTGTCTACGTGACAACAACACGACATCTGAGATAGGGGATGGGCAGGCGCGGTCATGGACGGTAATTCCTGCCATGCAGCTTCCAGTCAGCTTGTGAGGTGTCCTTCAGCGGCCCAAACTGGGGGCCCTCACATGACTTTCTCTAACTTGGGGGCGTAGCATCCACTATAGCGGTGACCTCATGGTTGTTTTGGTGCACGTCGAGGTCGGTTGTTCTTTTTCTTGCATTAATGTTAGGTCGAGGAGTCGGATCATGATGCGCTGCATTGTGTCGTTGTTATTACGGTTAGTCGTCAAGTCTTCTGTAGGTGGCACAGTCTTGCCTTCTAGGCTTCGTCTTGATGGTGGCATGTCCCAGCTACTTCGTCGAGTGGGATGTTGAAGCGTCGGCGTTGGCGGTGGAGGATCTTCTGCATTCCGACAAAGCGCACCTCCCTCGGTTGCGGTCATGAGTTTTTCGCATATGGACTTGCTGACCAGCCCTACCTTTGGCCAATGCATTGGTGGTGTTCCGACGAAACTTCATGGCTTGGTGACGATGAACTGATTGTAGTCGAGGGCTCCACAGGGTGGCGGCGATGTTGGCGATGTCGCGAGGCCGTTGCTCTTGCTGTGAGCGCGGCGCTTTCACGGGAAGGCCTCATAGTCCCAAGCCGCTGTCTGGACATCAGCGGTAGACATCCCCGGCTATGCCGCAGTGATAGCAGAGCGGGCGGTGGTATGGAGCGTGCCACACGTCTTCCTCAGGGCACTGAGTGGACCATTGGTGGACGGGTTGGCGGTGGTGGTGGTGATGGTTTTGAGAGAGTTGCGGCGTTATCGGGCCCTGGCGTGGGCGCGGAGGAGTGACTCGACCACGGGCGACGGAGGCTTTGATAATTGCTTAAGATTGAGGCTGCGGGCATTCTGATGCTACTAGCGACCGAAGAACTTGTTGAAGAACAATACCAGCAATCGATGCAACCTGGCGTATCAGCGCTGGAAGAATCATTCGAAGCTTTCGCACAACTGCTCCCATAGTCTCCCGCACGTCGCTGGCGCACAGTGCTTGAACTTGGGCGCAGCCTGTCTAATTATGCGCCAGTTATGCTGTCTGTTTAGCATTTCGACCCTCTTCTCGGTGGTGGTGGCCTCAGGAAAAACTCTTCGAAAGCCTTTGGCGGGTTCCATAGTATTCCAGCTAACAGCTCCTGCCTCGCAACAAGTATCAGTATGAAAACATTCTACTTCTTTGACATTTCCGTGTTGCCCAGGTCGAAAAGATGGGTTAACGCTGCTGCGACGATAGCAACGGTTTCGTTAGGTAGCTGCACTGGGGCTTCCCGCAGATCTCCAGTATTTTCTATTCGCACAACACTCGGGAAGGTCCTAAGAAAGTTTTTGCGGAACAGGTCGCACGATTTAAATATGGACCCTGGATTCTCGACGAATTTCTTTGTGTTGTCCTTGAAGGAGGGGTACACATGGCGCAGCTTGTCTTCAGAGCTGCAGTTGTTGAAGGTTTATATGTTTTAAAGTTCTCGAGCCGTGTTTCTGTGTTGTAAGATGAAACTCCACGGAAGGTAGGTTGTTCGTTGGGTTGTGGCAACGTGAAAGCGGCAGGCAATGCTTGGTCACTTATGGTGGTACTTGACATAGCTGCTCTTTTCCAGGTCGTCTCGTGTGCAAGCCATGCTTCCGAGGCAAATATTGTACCGGGTGGTTAGCTCGATAATCCGGGAAGGCATTGGCGTTGCGGTTGGATGGGGCAGGCCAGTGCAGGAACACAAAATGAACTCAGCCAGATGTCACGGTGTAGTGACGGTTAAAAAAGAGGATGAACTCTTTCAGGATAGAGGATGTGTTCATCGCCGACGGAGGTACTACTTCCCAAGCTATTCTGCAACACATCCGAACAAGCCACAGGAGGAGAACTGCCTACCACTGGCAGACGAATGGTGTTGCTGAGAGGCGGAAATAGACCCTCGCCGACATGTTAGCAATGGACGTAGACGTCGAACACAAGACCAGGTAGTCCTTCCATATTTTCCATGTTTCTACCTTCGTGCGCTTTGAGGAAGATGAGGAATGAGAAAGTGGATCACGTTCACCTATTATGCTACCGCAATATAAAGAAAGCCAACGAAAACGTTTTGCTGATACTCCTTACTGTAAATGTCCAAGAACCATGTGGCATTAAACACAAGGCACCATGAATCCCACTGAATATATGAATTACGACATGCCGTGGTGCATGCTTTTTGATACGCTTGTTAAAATTAGTACTTGTGCAAAAATAATGTTCCCCCAGTTGTTGTCTACAACAATGTAGTGAACTTGTACATTCCTAAGGTGCACCACAGTTTTAGCAGGAAATCAGGGGCTAGCGAATTTCCTGATTTTACTTCTAAACAGTTTGAACCCAAACAAAGTAATTAAAAAAACTACTATTTTCTTCGACTTATTACAGTTTTCGCTCAGAAACTGAACGTGAACCGAAACAGTTCGGTTCTTCCTGTTTGCTAATATTTGCGACCATATGAAGTTTAAGCAGGAAGCTTTACTGTATTGTTTTCTATTGTTGAAAGTAAGCTATTATTACTAAATGCAGTGAATCCTAGTTCTACAGATAATAGCAGTGGTTTTAGCGAGAGCGTTTGGTGAATCTGATATTGGAATAATGCCTGATCACAGCAAAGATGCCGGGAGCGTACCGATCCAAAGTAGTAGACGTTTTCAGCGCAAGTCATGTATTCGAAAAAGATGTCTGTCTGCTGACAGAAGCTGACCCGCTGGCGCACTTGGTAGCGCTGGCTGGCAACATTGTAGCCGCAGACTGTGGCCGCACCACTGGTTGGAGCCTGAATTCCTACGGAAATTACACAAATTGCTGAATGAACCCCTATTCTAATACAAAATACAGCGTATCACCTTTAAAAAACGAAGGCAATTAAGAAATAATTTATTCGAAGAATGAGATATTTCTGCTGCTTTGGCCGAATTTTCGTCCTGCGATTTTCAATGTGAATTAAGCAGCCATGCTTAACCCATCATTCGCTTAGTGGTCCACCACCAGTTATGAAGCTAGAACCGATAGTGATTCTTGACTTCAATGTTTAGGATATAGTATACAGTGGCGGTGTATATTTGGTGTTTACACTGTGAGGATGCAAAAAGGCGTTATTAACCTGTTGACCTAATGGGCGAAGTCGTACTTGTGTACGAAGAAGAGTGTCATGCATCAGTGTCAACGATGGTGAAATGTCCTTGATAAAATCCGTGAAATATTTAGTATGCGTAATCGTACATTCCAGAGCAATCTCTAATGATCGCGTGGGTTCGAGATTGTACACTGCTTTCTGCTCGCGTTGCAGGAATCTTATTTGACGTGGCTGTTTCGCTGCCGAACTAGTGACAGGGTTCACGACCTGCCCAGTAAAGTAGGCAGGTCTCGCGCGAAAGCTTTATTCGAAAACAGGCACTAGTGGCGAAGAAGGTCACCGCCAAACTTCAAGCTCTATTGAAAACAGGGGGAAGTCTGCGGGAGGAAGCTCTATCGAGTGACCCAATGACCTTGCGGCAGTCCGGCGCAGGTGCTGGTGGTCTCACCGCCATATCTTTCTCGCACCGCAGGCAGGCTACATTGCTAATTATTTACCATAAGAACAGCGCGGTGATGTCGAGGAGAAGGTGCCATTCGGGCACTGTACACAGCAACACTAAAGTGTGTTTGGAGTCGACAAGCCGAAGCGAGAAGTGCTCGTAATATCCTCGCCACCACATTTGTGAGCGCAGCTGATTGTTCCTTTCTACCTTCTAGGAAGAGGCTCTTTGGCCCAGCAAGCAGATCGAGAAAGATCGCAAAGGGCATCCAATGGCTGGGTGCATTGAACAGTGGCAAGGAAAGCCTATATTTGGAATTTTTCGAAGGAAAGGCTATATTTACAGAATCTTTTTTCCTCTTTGAAGACAGTTATCTGTTTCCTTTTAGGGAAGAATAATGTTTTAAATTTTTCTGTTACTTTACTAACGTTTTCTTTTTATTTTACGGGAAATGTATATGTAAAACAATATGCCATTTGAAGAACAGGAACGCTTTTGTTTCTGTTGATAATTTCTTGATTTCCACATTTTATTGCTCTTCCAGTGTACGAATATTTGATAACTCAATTTTCTATCGTCATGAATAGTGGTTGCGCCAGGAATGTCGGTAAAGCCGACCTTTCGAAAAGGATTTTTTTTGTGAAAGAATTGCCGGCCTGAGTACAAGGACTTGCTTTGTTGAAACCTTGACTGCAACCGAAATTGCTTGTTAGACCACTGTTCATTAATTGCAGCCTTCATCTTCCTGTGAACTTCTGTCCTGTTCGAATTTTCTATCATGCCTCACAGAAACACTTTCAGATAAGAAATAGCCCGCAAATGCGTATTTTATGTCTAAAAAAATTAGGCGGCATGATAACAGGGGAAAACAGGGGAAAATATCACACGTGGCAAACGTGTGTGTCTGCTTTTTTTTACTTTGCTCAATTTTCTTGCGCTGTTGCTAAAGATGGACAACACTGTCTGTCGCGGTGGCTATAAGAAAAAAATCGTAATTTACGTCGTTGCATAAGAAAATGAATTCTTGGTTTATTGTAGACCAAAAGATCCTTCGGCAGATAAACATAAAAACAGACGTACTTATATATCTGCTTAAGCTTGCTAGGTTAAGAAAATAAGCTACATCAGCTTTTTTTCCAGATGTCTTAACAGATTGAAGTTCTATTTCCCAGGCCATAGATGAGCGTCCATGATGAGCGTACCGCGACGAGAGGCAATTATTTGCGCAACCAATGGGAATAAATTACCACGGTCCGTTAATGCTACATAGCGTCTTAGGACCAATGCCCAGCCCTTCCTGTGTATTGTTCTAATGCCTGTCAGAAACTGGTATATTCGTAAAACATTAAAGATTTTCAACATTTCATATAGAAAAGCCTAAGTTTACACGTTATTTAACATGTAAATGGTAGTATGAGGCCTATTTGCGCATTTCATATTTATTCTTATTTTTTCATTTTAGCCCGCTATTCTCTGCAATCTTTTAATCCCATTCTACATTTCTACAAGAGTAGCATGCCAGGTGTTGTATACGCGCTGGTAAAATCCTGCTTTCCTAATAAAGAGCCTTCTCTCTCTCTTTCTCGCTTTTTCAAGCAACAAGTATGAGTTCGTTCCGCTTACCAGTCAATATGGTCATCAGAGTCGTCTTCCCGGATCCATTGTGACCAAGGAGCACTGTAATTTTCGATGCGCACACTTTTAAATTAAGGCCGTTCAGCACTGGCTTGGCGCCAAAAACCTGTGGAAGGGGCAGCAATGAGGCCAATATTTAGGATTTCAACGCGATAGTGTCACGGGTCTCGTGTCTCAGAAAATGTGGTTTCAGCGTCTGATGCCAGCGTCTGCGTGAGCGAAAATTCCCGCATATATGTAGGTATATGTATGTGCCACGCCTTGCGATATGACATGCGGTATAATGCCACACCATCCTATCACTAAAGTCGTTCACATACTAACTTACATTCTCGACAATCGTATTCCTCGCAATTTTGACAATGACAGCCCACAATCGTCATCAGCATAATCATCATAACCATCATTATTATCATCATCATCCTGTATACGCTCAGTGCAGGGCAACGGCCTCTCCCATACTTCTCCAACTACTCCCGGTCACGTACTAATTGTGGCCGTGTTGTCCCGGCAAGCTTCTTAACATCGTCCGCCCACGTAACTTTCTGCCACCCACTGCTATGCTTCCCTTCCCTTGGAATCCAGTCCGTAACCCTTAATGACCATCGGTTATCGTCCCTCCTCAGTACTTGTCCTGCCCACCCGTACAAAAATGAGTGTTGATTAACCATTGATATATTGTTGGGGAATTGTTGAAACCACGGACTTCAACAAATTTTCAAGAGCGATTGAGTTCACTCAACCCTTGCACAACAATATTTCCGTTGAGTGTTCTCAATAAACAATTTATTGGGTACTTTGTGTTGATTTTTCTAGTTGTTCTTTTGTTGTGTAGCAGTTGAGTCCAGTATACAATAATTAGAAATCGCATATGAAGACATTCCAAATATTTTTTGCGATGCGTTCCAACCTCATTACTGTCACTTTGCGGCAGGTAGGTCCTTCTTTCGCCTCGCTTTCATTAATAGAAAATTATGTGTGACCGATGGGGTGGAATCGAACGTCGGCCGTCGAGCCCGGTACTCTAACCAATAGGCCACGAGCGTGCGCATACTCCTCTCATTCGAAAACCAGTAAGCTCTGAAATGCTTGGCGTGTGCGCCGCGTGCCACTTCCTGGTGCTGTCGCTACAGCTGGCACTTTGAAGCACCTAACTCTGGGACCGCCCCACTTTCGTAGCCATTTTCGCTACGTAAAAACTGCAACGTTAGATTAGATTCATGACCGCCCAAGTGCATAACGATTTATTTCTTCGCTGGTGTACAAATGCCATCGTCGTTTTAACATACACTGGATGACATAACCATTGGTACGACCCGAAATGAGCGCGTTTCGGGGAGCAGAAGAATGCGAAATTCACTTGCAAACATGGTTACTATGCGCATGTGGAGTTCCCCAAAAGTAGACACGGCGGCAGCGCGGCCGGCGATAAGACAGGGGCCGACAGGCGACGAAGCTACCTTCGAGCATCGGACGCACTGTGGGAACCGTAGGATGCAAGCGCGTACACGCTACAAACATACACAGGTGAGGTCTTCGAATTTCCTGCGACGTACCCTTTGTCCGTAAAGCAAATACAGTTTTTTGTCCAATGTCCGTGGTACTAGAGATCAAAGAATGAACGCGCTTTGAGATCGCAGCGCGCAGCCGCTATAACCATTGACTTCAAAGAGCTTCAGATTCAGCAACAGCCGCAACAGTATCACAGCTGATCGCTGTATCTGCGGCTGCTCCCGTTTCTCGCCTTGCAAGAAGCACGCGATTTATTTGAGCCTCGCCGAACGGTCGTTTTATGTCCTCGACCAGGCCCGGCGAGCCGCGATCGCCAGTGGAGCCCTGTCAGAGGGAACCACCCAGGAATAAACCGCGCAACGGTTTCTGCAATAATAAAGTTTCTCCTCCTCCTCCTCCTCCTCCTCCTCCTCCTCCTCCTCCTCCTCCAAGCCTGCAGGTATCGTATGTTCAGTTAAGAACACCAAAGGGAAATGAAAGAAATACAAGTAACAGACTCTTATTGTAGCTTACTTGTCACCTCGTCATCTGCAAAGATCCTGCGAACTATTTTAAAAGCTTTATTTTTGTAAAAATAGCGAAACTAGTAGTAATTTTTATTTCTAGGTGGCGCGACAAACGTTAAGGTAGCGTTCGGGTGTGTATGTGTGCGCGCAAACGGGCGCATCCGAGCTTCGTTTTGCGCACACTTTTGCAACAGTACACATGGTTACCGCTAGTTTCGTGGTCGCATTTTTTGGTCGCAGTAATCTTTTGTTTACGCTATAAATTAGGTAGTTCTTAAAAATTTATGAAGGTTAGTTGATGAAAAATTATTGCTAATCAATTAGTGGTTCTTAAGTGCCGTTATTTTGTGTTTGAAAGGTTTTTATAACTGAATAAGATTGTGAAGCCATGTGAAGCAGTGAACGGCTTTCGGACTCAGTTATTCGGTTGCAGTTGTGCGGTGGTTCACGCCTCGTGCTTCTTGATGAAAGTATTTTCTTTTCGGCCATCATGACGCACATTTTAGTGAAATGCTTTAACGACGATAAGTGGGACGTTTATCCGGTGAAGTGGTTGGCTCACCCAACAACTAGTCTTCTACTGATGTGCGAGCCTGACGGTTTTGATGAGTTGCGCGCCAGAGGCCATGATGCCTGTTGGAGAGAAGGCACCCCGAAACAGTCGCAGCCGCACTTCTGAAGATAGGTAAGTAATCTCGTTTTCTTGGGCACGTAGCTTTCTTTTCTATTTTGACATTGACGAGCGTGACATGTTAAGCAAACGGTTCACTTTCTTTAACCACACTCGTACCGGAAGGCGGTGTTGCACGTCACGCTTACGCATTTCGTAACTATGGCGGCGCGGCAATTTGGGGCTCGAGGTCGTGGATACGATCCCTGCAGCGGCCGCATTCCAAAGGAGCGGAATGCAAAAATGCTCGTGCATTGTGCATTGTACGCACGTAAAAATTTCCAGGAAGTCAAAATTAATACGGAGTCCCCAACTACGACGTGCCTCATAATCAGATCGTTGGTTTGGCACGTGGAACATCAGAATTATTTTTTTTCCGTAGTGGTTCATCGTATACCATACGGTTAGTGTGATTACCTTTTGTGCCGTGGCGGTTAAGCGCGCCTCGATTTAGGTTTCGGCTAATGATGCGGCGCACCGCGAAATATATTTCGCCTCTCTGGGATTTGTGGAGAACGGCCAACCGATTAGTCACAGCTTCCGCGCGGTGACTACAAGGATACACAGCGCAAATGAACAGAGGTGTGGTGACGTGGTCAAAGAACACAGCCGCCGACGGGCTCACCTTATCGTCTATCACCGCCAAAACTACCGCAGTAAGCATCTTTATTTAGCGCGGCGGGTTGCCGTTGAAGGCGTACTGTACAATTTTAATAAGCGATAACCGAAACATGCCACCGTTCTCTGCTGCCTCTTTGAGTTGGACCGATCCGAATGTGCGTTGTTTCCAGAAGCGAAAGGAGCGCCAATCGGCGCGTTGTCGTCTCGAGCTAAGCGTCGCACTGGAGCACCGTTTGCGCGGTGAAGGATGACGCGTGCATGAAGCTAGCTCACTGCGCGGACACTACCGCGCAAAACGCGCAAGGGCGTGTACGCGACGTTCTGCACACAAATCGCGCGGGATGATCGGAGCCACGCCGGAGCGGCTAGCTTCAAAGAAGCGGTACATGTTCTCACTCGTACAGGCACGCTCACGCTCGCATCACTCTCGGCGTATGTTTAGGTCATTCCTTCTACTGGACTTCTGCCCAAAGATTCGATATCTGTTTGGTATGGGCTATGCACTGTCGCGTGGTCTTTGGTTCTGCGATAGAGCCGGGAATATTTTCCCCACTGTGAAACATCGCTGTGCGTGTTTTAGCTAACATTTACCGTAGCAACCCATTCCTTCCTTTTCTCGACGGCACTTGTAAAGAGTCGCAAATTTTTACTAGCCAGTATAGTGTGTACTTCTATTTCGTACGTAGTTAAGTGCAGTGTGTGGCAGATTCTTAACCCGCGCAATCTCATTTTCTGTCCACATTCCCTTCTCACAGGTTACGTATGCAGTAGATTCCCAGATGCTAAAGTGTCCTACGCCGAAAGCACCTTGGCGTCGTGCAAGAGACACCCGTTGATATGTGGCTGATTCACTAGCAAGCTCGCATCTCTGTTGCCACTCTCCATCAAGTGGGATTTTCAACTATTTTTTGTGTTGCTCTGTGGTGTACTAGCTGCCGCATGGACGCTGTGAAGGCTTACTTTCGATTTGCTCTGGCGTTTAGTAGTAAAGGATGGGCTACCTTTTGAGGGGAGGCATTTACTTTTGTTTGTGAGAATGTTTACTAGCCTAACCAAGTCATACGTGGGTACTGTAAACAGCAGCACGAACAGAGGCGGACGACGAAATAGGTAGGAGCACACACGAGCGCAAGCTCTACTAAAGGTTTGCTTTTTATGACAAAGGTATTAAACACACTGGTCAACTTGGCAAATGTAAAAATCCGTGCATGCGTGGCAGAAACAGCCACGTGCGACAAGAAAAAAATGTGAAGCCATGTCATGTAGAATAAACGTGCGTGAAAAACGAGAACTATCGGTCAAATCTATTGAAAAAGCGAAAGATTTGTCCGATAAGTGATACTACCCAACGGGAAATACTCTTTTGAGAACAACTTTTTCCCACTAAGGGCAACAGATAACTTGGTTATGCAATTGTTTCGTTTGTGATCAATAAATATTGCTTCTGGAACTCCTCTGGCGTTGCGGTATAGAGCAGAAAGAACGATTGTTTCATGACAAAGACCAGAACAGAAGGGGACTTATGGAAGCATTATTTATTGATCACGAAGAAATATTCATAAGCAAGATTTCTGTGACCCTTAGTGGGAAAGAGTTGCTGCAGTACTTCTCGTTAACATCACTTACAGGAGAAACCTTTCAGTTTTCATGTTTTTGTTAGTTTTTGACACACATGTTTATTCTACAGGACGTATTTCGGTCCTTTTTCGTTGTGCCGCGCTGTGTATGCTGCGCATCCATGGCTTTTTCTTTGTGAAGTTGGCCAGTGTGTCTAAAATCTTCGTCTTCACGAATAAACTTCTACTTGAGTCAGTGTTCATGTGTGTTCCTACCTTAATTCATCCTTCTCGTCTCTGTTTGGGTGGTTGTGAAATATAAATGTACAAAGAATTGGCGAAGTGTCCATAGAATTGATACAAGAAGTTATTTGCGCTGTTTATTTCAGGAAGAACGCTATAGGGTCTTATCTTCTCTTTGTTATTGACACTGAGTACATTTTTCTAGTTCAAATTCAAGGAGTCCCCTGAGGAAGCCAATAAGAGTGATGGTAACTCTCTTTGTGTGTAAGATTTATGAATTTCATCCATTCAAGGCATGACATGGCACATGCCTGATTGTAGGTTGCAAGCATTCGTGGTAAGATCTACTATTCGGTTCTCATGACGCTTCTTTGTACTGCGCTGCATTCTCCAGGCATATGAACCTTTTTATGCTCTAAGTGCATGCGTTCTTTTTCTATATGTTGGAGCGAAAATTGTAAACTTAAATATGCATATATATCATTTTCCTTGTAATCTTTTTCAGCATGGGTGCTGTAGCTCCCTCTGTCTTTCAGTTACTGCTTTGTCCCACTTTTTATGCAACGTTTATGTATTTTATGCAGCAAAATTCTGGTGCTATTTAATAACATTTTATCTGTGAAATTAAGGTAATTGGTGTTTCGTATATGCATTTATTGGCGTTTTTCACTGTCTCAGCAATCTGGCTGTCGAGTCATTGGAACCTTTTCTCATACTTTATGACTATTTCTGGGGTGCTTGATACTGAAAGTGCAGGTGACCATTTATTTGGCTGTTTGGAATTCTGTTAGCCATGTGTTACTACCAATTTTCTGTGCTAAATAGTTATTTTTTCTCTTATCGTTCAAGGTATTAGCCTTTCCTTATCTCTTTATTGACTGAGGTAGCACTTAGTTGCTGGGTATAGGAAAGAAAGGCCCCAAAAAGTGCTTTATTTAGCTTTGTGCAAGTCCAAAAAGATTACCTGAAAATGAGCTCACTAAATTGAGGAAATGCCACTAACGAACTCCTCTGTACCCCAAATTAACATAATCAAATCGTGTACTGTTTGTTCTTGACTTGTGCCAGGGAGATAAGCTGCTTTCACTACACAAAAGCTTTACAAGTTTATTTCTGAAGAAAGCAATCCTGGCTTGTCAGAAACACGATTCAGGTGTTCATCATGCCCGACAACTTTATAAATGATGTCTCGTCAAATAATAGATAAGTTGAGTGAGGTTACTTTATAAAATAATTGGGCAACATGAAAATATATATATCTCGAAGACAAAGATCAGGCAAGTCTACTTTGGTACTTCATTAAATTTTAATCGTGGTGAAAGACGTGTGCTAAAGGTTGTATGTATTTACGTGAAGTCATTTGTTTCAAGTTGGTTATTTTGCCTTCTCACAGTCAGCCGTAGCTCTTCCTGTGATGTGTTAGTGTGCGCAACATTTTAATGTAACATATTCAGATGTCTTTTGTGTATTCGCATTCAAGCAGCTCCAAGTGTTCATGTGTTCAAAGTTGGTTGTTACAAGGGTATGCTTAAGCCCTGCCTTTTGAGTCGCTTTGCCTTCTAGTCATAAACTTAAGTCGAAAGTGAAGAGCACAGTGATCGTTTTGGTTGGATTCATATGTATAGGTTTTTTCAGATGTATTTACACTGCTAGAGTGCTGTAGGTACTAGCCTATGTCTCCAGGTTCGATGTAGTGGTGCCTTATGTACTGTAATAATGTTTCACGTGCACCCATCTTTAGTGTAAATAAAGGTACTTCAAGTTGATCAGTCTCACCTTTGATTTTGTTTACGAGCAGGCGCCGAGGCATGCAAGTGTGAACAGTGGAGCAATTTCAATATATGAATAAAAATACACTGTCTCAACGAAACGTCAATGATATTTCAATGGGGACTTCTGAAATCTCAATGGCATCTCAACTGTGCTACAATATGCTTTTCAATGATGTGGCAATAATAACTCAACAACAAGTCAACAGAACTACAGCAACGTTAGTTCAACCCAGAATCAATGGTAACTCAACAATCATTCAACTAAACGAACACAACGGGCCGTCTAAGCACAATGGACTTTCAATGGTAACTTAACACTTATTCAACATTGAGGTACCCAATGGTGTTTCAATTTGATTTCAGTGGCCAATATTCAAGAGTGCTCAACACTCAACCCGACAATTCTCCAACATACTCTCAATAATTCCTCTATAAAAAACTCAACATTGACCAACAATATTTCAATGCCTTCTCAATAATTTTTTTTGTACGGGCATGCCTTTTTCTTTTTCTTGATTTCAACTAAGATGTCAATAATCCGTGTTTGTTCCCTCACCCAATCTGCTCTTTTCTTATGCCTTAACGTTACACCCATCATTCTTCTTTCCATAGCTCGTTGTTTGGTCGTCAATTTAAGTAGAACCCTTTTCGTAAGGCTCCAGGTTTCTGCCTCGTGCGTGAGTACTGGTAAGACACAGCTGC
Organism: Dermacentor albipictus; assembly: GCF_038994185.2. Classification (NCBI taxonomy): domain Eukaryota; kingdom Metazoa; phylum Arthropoda; class Arachnida; order Ixodida; family Ixodidae; genus Dermacentor; species Dermacentor albipictus. Next base: position 106,848,928 of record NC_091829.1, read on the forward strand.
TATACACTTTTCTCTTGAGGGATAATGGCAACCTGCTGTTTATGATCTGAGAATGCCTGCCAAACGCACCCCTGCCCATTCTTATTCTTCCGATTATTTCAGTCTCATGATCCGGATCCGCAGTCACTCTCTGTCGTAAGTAGATGTATTCCCTTACCACTTGCAGTGCCTCGCTACCTATCGTAAACTGCTGTTCGCTTCCGAGACTGTTAAATACTACTATAGTTTTCTGCAGATTAATTTTTAGACCCACCCTTCTGCTTTGCCTCTCCACGTCAGTGAGCATGCATTGCAATTGGTCCCTTGAGTTACTAAGCAAGGCAATATCATCAGCGAATCGCAAGTTACTAAGGTATCCTCCATTAACTCTTATCCCCAGTTTTTCCCAATCCAGGTCTCTGAATACCTCCTGTAAACACGCTGTGAATAGCATTGGAGAAATCGTATCGCCCTGTCTGACGCCTTTCTTTATTGGGATTTTCTCGCTTTCTTTATGGAGGAGTACGGTGGCTGTGGAGCCGCTATAGATATATTTCAGTATTTTTACATACGGCTCGTCTACACCCTGATTCCGTAATGCCTCCATGACTGCTGAGGTTTCGACAGAATGAAACGCTTTCGCGTAATCAATGAAAGCTATATATAAGGGTAGGTTATATTCCGCACATTTCTCTATCACCTGATTGATAGTGTGAATGTGATCTATTGTTCAGTAGCCTTTACGGAATCCTGCTTGGTCCTTTGCTTGACAGAAGTCTAAGGTGTTCCTGATTCTATTTGCAATTACATTAGTAAATAGTTTGTAGGCCACGGACAGTAAGCTGATTGGTCTATAATTTTTCAAGTCTTTGGCGTCCCCTTTCTTATGGATTAGGATTATGTTAGCGTTCTTCCAAGATTCCGGTACGCTCGATTTCATGAGGCATTGCGTAAACAGGGTGGCCAGTTTTTCTAGTACAATCTGCCCACCATCCTTCACCAAATCTGCTGTTACCTGATCCTCCCCAGCTACCTTGCCCCTTTGCATAGCTCCCAAAGCTTTTTTTACTTCTTCCGGCGTTACTTGTGGGATTTTAAATTCCTCTAGACGATTATCTCTTCAATCATCGTCGTGGGTGCCACTGGTACTGTATAAATCTCTATAGAACTCCTCAGCCACTTGACCTATCTCATCCATATTAGTAATGATATTGCCGGCTTTGTCTCTTAACGCATACATCTGATTCTTGCCTATCTATAGTTTCTTCTTCACTGCTTTTAGGTTTCCTCCTTTCCTGAGAGCATGTTCAATTCTATCCATGATATACTTCCTTATGTCTGCCGTCTTACGCTTGTTGATTAACTTGGAAAGTTGTGCCAGTTCCATTCCAGCTGTAGGGTTAGAGGCTTTCAGGAGGGAAGATAACCGATGGTCATTAAGGGTTACGGACTGGATTCCAAGGGAAGGGAAGCATAGCAGTGGGTGGCAGAAAGTTAGGTGGGCGGATGAGATTAAGAAGTTTGCAGGGGCGGCATGGCCACAATTAGTACGTGACCGGGGTTGTTGGAGAAATATGGGAGAGGCCTTTGCCCTGCAGTGGGCGTGACCAGGCTGATGATGATGATGATACATTGGCTCTTCTTGATCAGATCTTTCGTCTCCTGCGATAGCTTACTGGCATCCTGTCTGACGGAGTTACCACCGACTTCTATTGCACACTCATTAATGATGCCCATAAGATTGTCGTTCATTTCTTCAACCCTAAGGTCCTCTTCCTGAGTTAAAGGCGAATGTCTACTCTGTACCTTGATCTGGAATTCCTCTGTTTTCCCTCTTTCTGCTGACTCATTGATCAGCTTTTTATGTACCAGTTTCTTCCGTTGCCTCCGCAAGGCTAGGCCAATTCGAGTTGTTACCATCCTATGGTGACTGCAGCGCACCTTGCTGACCACGTCAACATCGTGTATGATGTGGACGTGTTTAGCGCAGAGTACAAGGTCTATTTGATATCTAGTCTCGCCATTCGGCCCCCTCCAAGTCCACTTTCGGCTATCCCGCTTGCGGAAGAAGGTATTCATTATCCACATAACGTTTTGTTCCGCAAGTTCTACTAATAACTCTCCCCGGTTATTCCTAGAGCCTATGCCATATTCTCGCACTGACTTGTCTCCAGCCTGCTTCTTGCCTGCCCTGGCATTGAAGTCGCCCATCAGTATAGTGTATTTTGTTTTGACTTTACCCATCGCCGATTCCATGTCTTCATAGAAGCTTTCGACTTCCTGGTCATCATGACTAGATGTAGGGGCATAGACCTGTAAGACCTTCAATTTATACCTCTTATTAAGTTTCATAACAAGACCTGCCTCCTTCTCGTTAACGCTGTAGAATTCCTGTATGTTACCAGTTTTTTCTTATTAATCAGGATTCCGACTCCTAGTTTCCGTCTTTCTACTAAGCCCCGGTAGCACAGGACGTGCCCACTTCTTAGCACTGTATATGCTTCATTTCTCCTCCTAACTTCACTGAGCCTTATTATATCCCATTTACTGCCCTCTAATTCTTCCAATAGCAGTGCTAGACTCACCTCACTAGATAACGTTCTAGCGTTAAACGTTGCCAAGTTCAGATTCCACAAACCATCCTCCTCAAAGACAACATTGATAGGGCATATCTTTTGTGGTAAATCTTTCCAGACTGAAGTATTAAATGCGCGTAGCGACAAAGGACACCTGAAATTGATGTATTTTTTTCTGGGGTGGCAGTGAAATTCCTTCGGGATTGGTTCACGCAAGAGGCCGCGTTTCTACGACGATGCTCGCTTGCGTGCATAGCGTTTGCAGCCAGGGTTCGCTCTTAAACATTGTGGTTACATAAGCTGCAGTTACAGGTGAGGGCGGGGGGCTATCGTGCTTCGCTCTTAAAGAGGAATCTTTAGCGCGGGACCAACTCGGACGCGGCCTATTCAAATACATGTAAAACGCAAAAGCGTTTTTCTGAAATAACCCCTGGGCCGATTTCAATGAAGTTCAAGTAACGATTGAAAGTGAAATTTCGATATAGGGCCTGAATTTCGTTTCGATAATTTCAAAAATTCAAAGGTTTAAAAAAGTAGAAGCATAAAGTTTACAAAAATTATTAGCTCTGCATCAAGAACAGATATCATGGTTCTGTTAACGGCATCCATTAGGCCATTCAACGCGGACACATTTGTTATGTAAATGTATATCTTACATGAATTTGTTAGGTTGTGTACAAGGGTTCTGCAGAAGCCGTATTCCCGTATTACTGCATTTTTAGCCTTTATGTGTCACATATAGATTCCTCCATTTTAGATGTGCTATTAGATGCAATTCACAGCACTGTGATAACGGTTTTCATTTGAGTTAGAGGGTTGTACATTGGATAGTCTCTTTTCTGAAATTTTTCAATTTCGGCCACTTTTGAATAATAGATTTACAAACTAAAGGAAGAATTTGAAAGCAACAGTCAAAAGATTTTGAGTTTTTCTTTTAAATGCAACGAATCTCGTCAAACTTGCTGTAGTGGTTGCCGAGAAAAACGAATTCTCCTTTTACATGCATTTAGATATCAGCACCCGAGCTAAAGCTTCCTCTTCAAGGGAAATGTTAAGCACCTTTTAAAATTTTTGTTTATGACTACGTTCTGCGAGATCTGCGTTAGAATTTATACTTACTGTAGGCAACGTGCCAAGAATGTAGGCTTTCTTCACGTGCTGACCTATTAGGCATTGCAGGTCTTGAAACAGGGACGGACCTAAACAGCGATGCGCCTACAGCGGCGTGCCACAGTAATAGCAGAATAACAAAACTAGAAAAAAAGGTAATGCTTAAAAATATGTATGTGCTGCCGAAAATATGAGACATGTTCAAATCTGCCGATTTGAAGAACTCTGTTGCAAGAAGAAAGCGGGGTGCTTTTCCGGGGCGTTGCCCTACCGGCACATGATAACCACGTGATGATTTTCTTGGGCCTAATTTAAAGGTTACTGTTCCAACTTTTATTGCTCTTTAAATTTTTTTGTGTCGTATACTGCAAGTCTAGTCACTGACTCAGCCGTGTAGCAATATTATTCACACTTTCGGCGCCGCAGTAGCTAACATCAGATAGTGAGGTACAGGCGCCGACAAAAGTGGTGTACTCCACGCAGCGGAAGCCGGGGCAACGGGAAACTGCATCGCAACGCCGTCTACAGTCAGCATTTGGGATGGAGACAGCCAATGGGTGCCCTTTATTATCTGCAGGCATGTCGATCCCAGATGCCGCCTGTAGATGGCGTCGCGATACAATGCGCCGCTGCTCCGGCTCCCGCTGCGTCGAGTATACCACTTTTGTCGGCGCCTGTACAAGCGCATTGCAGGATCAAGCATATATTACCTGTTCCTTAAATCAGAGGACCAGGTACGCAGTCCAACCTCGCTATAATGAAGCGAGACGTAAAAGAATGAGGAATGTAACGATGTTAATGCCATTCCTTTTTAAACACCCCTGTGGATCATGTACATGAAACAATTTTAACGAAGTAAATGTCTAGTGTCAACGGTTATATTGAACTGGATTTGCTCCGAAGCCAAGAGTACCTGACGATTGTGTGTCGAGTTTATCGGCTTTTCGCGTGCTTTGGCGCCCAAACTCCGTAAGACTTCAAAACGGCCGTGTCCATGCGTGCAATACGTCGTCTAGCAACACTAGTCTTTCTAACCACTTCATTCTGGTGAGAAATGCCAGTGTATTTGGTACGAGTGAATAGCTACAGCATGAAAGCCGAGAAGATCCGCTGCTCTCTCTCACTGCGGCGCGCCGCCTCAGGCTGGTGCTGCTAGGCGTGGCCTCCAAGATCGCATCGGCACCGGTGCGATCTCAAAGGCCTCGAGTTGGTTGATCAAAGTTCGCGCAGCGAGGTTCATTAGCCTCTTCATTCACACAGCGGAGCCACGTGAGAGAGGTGGATGAATCAGCTTCATAGTCGGCGCGCCGTGTTTTGGACCACGTGCTGCTTGAACACGATGGACTTTGTTTGCATGGCAGCGTGCATACGATTTCCACCAGTTTTGGGAGGCTATAGTAGAGCCTAGTGGAAAACGGAATGGAAAAACCAGCCCACTGCACCAGAGAGTACCTATTGTAAAGGCGTCAGCTGCTGAAAAGCGTGCTGTGAACGTCGAGTATTTTTTTGTTCTTATTAAAAAACATCGCCTACACAGCTGTGGATCACTTGCACAAATGGAAAAGGCTTATTCATCTATGCATATTCGAAGTTGTGCAGCCTACTCGGCAAATATTGCAGTAAAGGGCAATAATCGATATAGCGAAGTAATCGATATTGAATTGAATACTTAGTGCAGATACAAAAATATTGATATTTAGTACAGGAAAAGGTCCCATGGTGTAAACACTGTAGGGGGACCTTTCATAAAGTTAAAAAACACTAATACTACTTGACAGCAAAAAGGCAGCGAATTATAAAAATACAAAAATGCAAATACAAATTCAAATACACAATGAGGAAAATAAGTAATAAAGTGGAAATATAAAAGGATAGGGATAAGGCTTAAGCTGAAGTAAAAAACGAAGCAAACAATATTAAAAACGACAGAATTGAAGCTGTGTTTTAAAAGACATTGAATAAACGGAGCTATAGGTTAAACATGAGAATGTGAAGCTGATATTTGAATGACGATATAGAAAAGGCACATTTATTGTTAAAAGGCAATGAATTCCTAAGTTTGATTAAAACAAATGCTACTCTTTGTGAACCAGTTTGTTCGTACCTTAGGGAGTATAATATTGTTATTAGAGGAAAAGCGCGTAATATTTGCGTTAGTAAGGTGTCGGATAAGAACAAATTTGAGAAGGGGATAGTCTTTAACTGCTTGATAAGCAAATGTGCATACAATAAATTTGATTAGATTGTCAATATTCAGTATGTGCAGTTCGCGGTACAGATCAGCAACATGTGAACGTCGGTTGCTCCAGGTGAGAGTGCGAATGGCTTGATTCTGTACAGGGTAGAAAGGTGGCAATGACATGTTTGACCCCAGGAAGCAATACAATAATTTAGATGACTGTGAGTGAATGCATAATATAAGGTGACCAAAATGGTCAAGTCAAAATAACATCTAGCTTTTAATAATACCCTAATACCATAGGAAGTTTTCCGCTGTAGCTCATTAATATGCAAATTATGTTTTAAGCGGGACTCAAGTTTGATACAAAGGAAGGAACAATGATCTGGTAGATAAATAGGTTGTGTGTTTATAAAGAGGGGCCTAACTTGCGCGTTATTTATTGACCTGGAATAGAAAATTAAGAATTTACTTTTCGAAAGATTTATCAAACGCATATTTTTCGCACACCATGCACTAACGTTAATAAGTTCAGCATTAAGGGTTGTTGTAATGTTGCTTAGAGAATTACTCGAACATAAGACAGTCGTGTCGTCAGCATATAAGATGCATTCTGATAACGTGGTTAGAGACTGTGGTAGGTCATTAATGTATAGTAGAAATAAAAGCGGGCCCAGGATTGAGCTTTGCGGAACGCCGATGTTAATTATTTATTTAGTGGAATAGATGCCGGAGATGGATACTAATTGCTCACGATCAGATAAGTAACTACGGCAAAAATTGGGAGAGTTGCCAATAATGCCATAAGATGGAAGTTTAGAAAAAAGAATGTCATGATTGAGTATATCAAAAGCTTTAGCGAAATCTAGAAAAACATAACCAACGAAGTTACCATTGTCAATTTCTAGTTTGCATTTTTCTGTGAAGTAAATGAGGGCTAGGTTAGTCGAATACCCTTGCCCTTCGGATGCCCTTCGAATACGAAGTAATGACCAATCTACATTCAACTTCGTCATAAGGCGGTTTTAATGTACAGGACTTGTTCGGCCAAACTGCTGGCCCGTTCCTGTTAAAAGAATTGGAGAGAGGCAGCATTTCCTAGTGCGTTTAGTTTAATACCACGTTTTCTGGCATTGCACGTTTAAGTTTCATCCACAATCATTCCGATGTGGCTGTACCCTACTACAGCGGTGCTCACAACATATCGATTTCACAGCAGTCGCAGGGCGGCGCGGCTGCGCTGAACACGGTGTTTTGGTTTTACTGTGCACGTAAGCTGTAATGCTAGCAAACATGGCACTAAACCAAACTTACTTCGAAGTGCTACCTCTTTCTACTCGTAGATGCAGTCGGAAAACGGATTTCAATAAATATATTTTTGGATCTAAAGCAGTCATATTTGTTTATATTGATTTCGAGTTTATCTCGGATATGTACTTATGCTTGTTGGGATTGTTTATGAAGAAATGCACTATGATGATTTATATGCTGAAACTGCGAAGTGGTTAAAATGCACCCCGCAGAGGAAAATTTTTCACCATTTCAGGTTCCTTAATAAACACCTGAATTTAAGTACACGGTCCTTTCTGCATCCCCCCCCCTTTCCTGCTGTCGAAATGTGGCCGCTGCGGCGGGCATCGAACCTGCGACCTCGAGCTATGCAGCGCAACGTCATAGCCAATGGAACACTACGGCTGGTTCCTCATAGGAGTGTAAAAATTACAGGACCAAAAAAAACAGTACCGAGAGGGGAAGTTCATCTGCAACTGTCGTTCTCTTGTTTCTCGGCAATCGGCCTTCTGCGACAGAAAACGCTGATTTCAGGATAATAATTAGTGCATGCATGGACGGGAGGACAAAAAGGAGTAACAGGTCCAACCCAGATTACAACGTCCATCCCTGCTTGGCCGTGTTTCTCTTAGATTACTAATCTCAATACCTTGGCCAGATTATCGGTGGTGATGATAACCTTGTCGCCTGGCTGTAGTTTCTCAAATCGATTGACGTCTTGCTTGACGTTCACTTTTTCGGCTGCAGCTACTGCAGGTTCGTATCTCCAATAGTTGGGCTGCAAACGCGCCATACAAGATAAACGCACATCTTCCAAGTTTTCAAATAGACGAAAATATTAATCCACTTGCTCATATGCAGGTTGTGCCACATAACTTGAGCCATAGTATTAAAAATGATAGGCGCGCCGGACGCGAGTTCAACCGGATGCATAGTGTTGGCACTAGCCTAGAGTTACTCAGGCTATTTCTTATTTTCTTCGCAACTAACGGATTGGTTATATCTTATTAATTACCTTTTTAAGTATTGCCTGTAGACCCCAAGTGTGACACAAAAAGTTGTAGTGCATCTCTAGAAACCTCTCAATCAACTGTTTTCAACATTATATACCTCACGTGGTCCCTTTTTTCGGCGTTCCAAAGAAAGCCCCGCGGAATATGAAAAAAAGAATGGCACGTGATGGGGCTGTTGCGCAGTGTTATTGTGCTGCTGTCAAGCGTGCGATGGATGAACCAGGTCGGCTGCAGCGAGACTGGCCCGCTAGAGGGTGTTATGTCCTGCGTAGGTATCTGCGCGTGCGGCTCTTATCGCATGACGGTTGAAATGCATGCTGCTGGCTGAGCGTTGCCGAAGCGATAAAGCGTCTAAGGCCACGAAAAAGAAAAGACGAAAGCAGCATTTTGATTCTGCTTGAAAGAAGGAAAAGGCGAAGCGCGTGGAGCGATGGAACGCGATGACAGCTGGTACAATTTCGCCTTTGCATACAAATGACCTTTTAGTAGTTTACTAATTGAACAATGACGCTACAACTTTAAACCTTAGCGCTCGAATAACCGTGTATAAATCACACGGGTACTAACTAATGGTAAAAAAAAACCTGGGCTATATTATAGGAAGATTACCGATGCCTTCTTCAGACGATGACTTCGCACTGGCCCCGTCTGCTCTCCTTCTCACACTTACTCTCTACCAGACGTTCTTTTTTGATCTCGCACGCCACACGTGCGCATCCATTCGTGGTCGCACTATCTAGTGGCCGCATCTGGCTTCCTACTTGTGCACCGTGACCGGTGCGTCAGTCCCTGAGAGAGTGCGCCCGCAGGCTGTTCCAGTTCGCTGGATGTACCTCATACGTTGTGTACCTTGTTTGAACTAATCCCAGGTAACTGCAATATACCCAGTGCTCCTCAGGTGCCCGTATCCCTGCGTGTTCTTCGCAGAAACGCTATTTGGCTGTAACCAACGTTTAGCAGCAGGTATGGCTTACTCTAATGAAAAAAGACGGATATTGTTTTGGCTGTAGGTGCGTCAAGTGGACACAGAATGCGCGCAGTTGAGCTATTTCAACGCGGGCATCCAGGTTCACGTCCGAGCTCAATGACGTTTGTGCGTGCATGTGAAACGCTGAGACATACTAGGAGAGTGGGAAGAAACGACATAAATCTTCAATCCTGCGTGAGGACGCGGATGCAGATATTCTGTAAAAGTCTTCTTCAGGCCCACATGAAATTTTTTGTAATGTGGGTGCTGAAGATGGAGGGTCAGTCTTCAGTGTGGAGAGTACTTTAGAGGAGGCAACTTCATCCGTACTACGTGCAGCTCCACCAGATGCCCCGCGATTTCCAAAACCAAAAGGACTTTGCAAACTGAAATATAAGACATAAGACGGAAGAGAACCCAAGCTTTGTCAACAAAATACTGTGGACTGATGAAGCTACCTTCTCAGGTAATGCCCGAGTTATCAGCCATAACGCGCACAATTGGAGTGACGAAATCCATAACTGGGTTTTGAAGACACATCACCAATATCAGTGGTGGGTTAATGTGTGGCGGGGAATTTAAGGTGGTACTGTCATTGGCCCCGTGTTTTTTGATAATATGCTGACAGGCGTACGATACGTTAACGACATCGTTGATGGGGCGCTGGAGAATTTTTTTTGCGAAGTTCCATTGGCTAGGATCAAAGATATTTAGTATCAGACATGATGGTGCTCCCACGCGTGCTAGCAGCAAAGGTTGCGAATGTCTGCCTGCAGTATTGCCACAACAGTGGATTGGGCGGCGTGGGCTCAACGCTTGGCCGGCATGGTCACCAGATTTAACTCCCCTCAATTGTTTTTGCTCTGGGGTACGTCAAGAATCAAGTATTTCGGACACCAACCACAACATCAGGGAATCTAAAAGAGAAAATAAGGCACGTCTGCAAATCCATCCCCAATTCCATGGTCAAGAGCGCCTCGAAAAATGTGCCTAAATGTGCATTGCTGCAGATGGTGATCCCTTCGAGCACACATTACAAACAATTGGCGCTTTTTGGATTGAAGTTCACAGGAAAATAATTCCGGCCCCCTAACACCGCCTCCCCAGCCAACCCCATTACGCTCCATTGGGAGGCTGCTAGCTCTTGCCAACTTCTAGCATAGAAAAAGAAAGATATGTTCTTGCTCTCTTTCGTCTCCTTAGACACTTCATCCGGCCTAGAAAACGCGGCCGCTCCGCTGGCAGAGGTAATTGGCGCCATCCATCGGGAGGGCGGGAAAGCAAATCCGCTTCTCTTGTAGGACCTCCTAGATCGGCGAACGCGGCCGCGCGCCAATCCAGGAAGCCGTGCCCTTTCGCCCTCCTCTCAACGCCCCCCCCCCCCCCCCCAGCTTGCCCATACTCGCAACACCCTCACCTTGGACCGTCTCTGCCTTCTCCCGGTGGCCTGCCGCCAGCCTAGCCCGCTGCATGACGTTTCATGTGTCGCTATCTACTATTATCGGGAAGCGTGCGCTGGTGCGCGTTGATCGGCGTGGGCAGTTTGCTCAGTTTCGTGGTGCTCGATAGCTGTGTACTTGAGCTACGTGATGTTTCACCCGTTTCATGACTCGTACCACTCGTGCATCGTGATATGGTGCACGAATACCTCAAAAACAAGCCCTGCAAGGTTGTTCCGGATGCCTAAAGACAACAGGTGACTGCGGAGACCTAAAGACATCGACACAGCCCTGTCCATGTCTGTGCTCCATGAACTTCCGGACGTTGATGCACCTTGATTGTGCTACACTTCCCTCTTACCGGTAGAGAAAGCTGACAAATTGATGTTCCTCCTCATTGTTACGTCGACTGTGACTTATGTTCTTCTATGCCAAGTCTCATTCAGCAACTTCAGTAGTTTGCCTGGCTTTCCCTTCCGTCCTCACTGCTTTTTCTGTGTGTCACGTTCCAAACGCACTAAAAGATGAAAAAATTACTGTTTGTATTTGTGTATTACGTCAGTAATCGTCGATGGGAAAGCCGCGCGAACAAGCTTCATATGTAGGCATGATACGCTTTTTTTTTTCTTGCGGTAAACATGATCATTGCAAGTGTCCTAAATGCTGATTTTGGCAGTTCGTGTTTATTATACAATGGAGTGCACAGTAGGCATAATATAGTGCACTAAGTGACGTAGTTTTACTGCTAAGCATAGCATTCGGGGTGAAAGAAAAGTCGTGTTGTTGGCTTATTTTACCTGGTATTCGATCTACGAATAGGCCTTTCTGCGAATGTTTTCTATGTTCTGCTGTAAAACCCGACTACCTTCTGTTCGCCCTTGCCACCATTACTCAAGTTGTGGCTAAGTGCAAAGTAATGTGATCATGTGTATTTCAGTTTTTAGAACAATGTTATTTTTGTTCTGCCATACCTTTTTCATTTGTTCTGTAGTAATGAACATGTCATGCATTTTATGTACTTTTGTGCAGGTTTTTAAGCTCTTGTTTTTTTTTTGGTGTAGCTGTCAATCAAGCAATCTTAGCATTTTATTCTATTTTTAGGTATATTGCGCGTCATTGCTTTTGCGATGACCAGTGAGTTTTCCCTTTTTTTAGTTGTCATGACCATGTCATACACGTCGTGCAGTTTTGTGCAATATCTTAGTGAATATATCAGAAACTCGTCTACATTTTGGTCCTGAGGGCGTTATATAAAAATCTTGCTTTATTTATATGTGTGTACATGAAACTGGCTTCGTGTTTTCTAGCTTTTTTTTTCACTGTCTGCGAAATTTTGTGTTTCGTACTCATGTATATGTCATGCACCTTTCACTTTTGTTCATTTTTTGAGCGTGTATCATACCACTCTCTCAGAAAAATCTTTGTTTTGGGAAACGAACTCAATAAAGCGAGACAAATATCTGTTGTGTTGGAAGTGCAATTTTTTGTCCCGGCACATACTGGTATAAGTATGGGCAAGTCTGCGTGCGTGCTAACGCATAGCCCACGGCGAACCACGCGCCCGCTCGCAAGCAATAGACAGCTTTAGTTACACGTACGTAGAGGCTTCACGTACGCAAACGTGAAAAGCCTACGTACCTTACGCACAGGCCATCGGAAACACTTTTAGCTACACGTACGCGACGCACGCCAAAAGGGACCCCTTAACTCCATCTATCGGGAAATGTGAACACGGCGGTAGCCAATTCAACCCCGTCGCCGTGTTTCGATGCGAGCCGTCTGCGCACGCGCGGCCCGCTATCGCTTGTTCGTGATCTTGCGGAACCCCCGCGCGAAGCTGTCTACGTGCGCAAGAAACGCACGCAAAGAAATGAATCTCACATCCGTCCGTGAGACCAGCGCGCGGCCGCTACGTTTTACGCATGCGCACTGCTGACACGTAGGAGCTCTACGTACGCAAAGCGTCTACGTACGTGTAACTACAACTGTCTAATGTCAATGTGCGGCATAGCGCGCGCATCGGCATTGTTTGCGGGCTGGCTCGTGGTGCGCCGTAGCGCGCGCGCGCAGTAAGAAAAAAAAAGCAATAATGCGCCGCGTACAGGCAAAAACAAACGAAAGCAGCAATACCTAAAAATGTGATAATTAAAACATAACTAATTCGTTACTCATGGGGGAAATAAAAATTTGCCTTAGTAACTCGAAGCCAGTGCCAACATTATGCATTCGGTTCAGCTCACGTCCGGAGTGCCTTTCATTGCTAAATCATAGCCTCAAATTTTGTGGGACACCCTACACACCAGTAAAAAGGAAAAAAAACTGAAATATACAATGTCGTGCCCAACACTGTACCTGTTCTATTATTATGCAAACCTACGGGTAGTTGAAAAACTGTCTGATAGCTGCCTTACATGTTTATTGTTTCGACGACAATTTCTTTTTAAATATACCTTATAGTATTGCATTGATTTCTTACATGTTTATTTCCCTTTACTTTGCTGCTTTCTACTGTCTACTTTTTCCCTTCAATAGTCAGGCTCAAGGGATGCATTAGGCCAGAAATAAACATATTCATGATTCTTTTATTTCAATGCGTGAAAGGCTGTTGGAATACCATTAGACTGGGTGATCTTTAGTTGGGCCTTCAAAAATAGGCTGCACTAGGCATTCTGTAAACAAGTGGCCCCTAAAGTTGCTTTGTAGTACTATTTAATGAACGATCTTACATGGCAAGCAGACCAAAGGATTTTAATAAAGGCATTACTGCTACATTAGTTGCCCGTTAGCTTAAACATGACGGAAGCTCTTCTGGCGAAATCGAAAATGGAAATCGTAGGGGCGTATCCATACTTAATGAAGGTTGGTGTGCAGATTGTTCTAAAAAAAACTGGCCGCCCTGTTTACGCAAGGCCTCATGACCTCGTGGGTACCGGAATCTTGGAAGAACGCTAAAGTAATCTTAATCTATAAGAAAGGGGATGCCATAGACTTGAAAAATAATAGACCGATCAGCTTACTGTCTGTTGCCTACAAAGTATTTACTAGGGTAATCGCAAATAGTATCAGGAACACCTTAGACTTCTTTCCACCAGAGAACCAGGCAGGATTCCGTAAAGGGTACTCAACAGTACATCATATTCACACTATCAATCAGGTGATAGCGAAATGTGTGGAATATAAACAACCCTTATATGTAGCTTTCAGTGATTACGAGAAAGCATTTGATTCAGTTGATACCTCAGCAGTCATGGACACATTACAGAATCAGGGTGTAGACGAGCCATATGAAAAAATAAGGAAAGCTATCTATAGCGGCTATACAGCCACCGTAGTCCTCCATAAAAGAAGCAACAAAATCCCAATAGTTAGTGGGTGCGGAAACAGCATATAAAGCACCATGGCTCATACTGCGCACCTTTCCACTTCGCAGGCGATCTTTGCGTTCTCGCTGCTGCTGTGTCCGTGTACTAGTCCATGCATTGGCTGTGTGACCCTTTGAAACCACTGCTACTATCAAGCAAGGCCACAATATACCAGCAGACCGGCAACTATCTCCACATCGACCCACTACAACTTCTGCGCCCAGCCTTCTGCGCACCAGCGTCGTCACCTGTGACGTCACATCGCAGTGGCAACTTAAGCGGCTGTCCGAGCGTCTTTCCGTTTAGTTGGCACGGAAGCAGGATTTGGAGCACCATGGCTCATACAGCGCACCTTTCTACTTCGCAGGTCTGTAAAAACTTACCGCTTTATCCTAAGAAAAGTGACGACCCATTTTTGCTATTGCTTCCGTGCCAACAAGTGCTCTGTGAAATTGTCGGAGATTGTTTCTCTATTGCGTTGCTGTTGATGCGCTCAGGTAACGTGGAAACTAATCCGGGTCCTACTACGCGTACTGAGGACTTACTTGAGCTGCAGAATTTGCCCTCAAATCCTTCTGAGCAGACGGAAATTCTTTTCCGGTTGTTAAAAGATATTCAGGCTCGTTCTGTACGTTCAATCTGGCTTGAGGCTCGTTCAATGTGCTAAAGGTCAGGCCGAGTTGGTTAACGACGTCAATGCTATTAAGGTCGGTCTAAAGAACATCGAGACAACAATGGAATGTATCCAGAAAAGATTCGACAACTTTGAAGAAAAAACAAATATTTTAGACCATCTCTATGATGACTGGCATTCAGGCGTCGGCTCACGACCGAACAACTCGGCTTGACTCTTTGCTACTGCGCGTTGACGAACTTGCGGACAGATCGCGAAGCAATAACCTCATATTTCATGGCATTCGTGACTATCGCGAATCGTAGGAACAGTCCGAATCACGCATAAGGGAAGCACTAACCGACGTAATCGACAGCTTGCCTGACACGGCAATCGAACGTGCTCATCGCATTAATCACTACACGCCTAGTAAGTGTCGCCCAATTGTAGTTAATTCACCAGCAGGAAAATAAAGTAAAAGTAATTTGCGTGCGCGCACAGCCGAAAAAAAAGGCTGTTTCTATCTCCGAAGATTTTTCGCCTGCCACCCGTAATGACGGTAAAAACCCTTATTAAGTATCCTAAAATCCAGCCCCAACCATGCCCTTTCCAGTTAAGGTACACCAAACTAATGATGAATAAAAAACAGTTCGTCTATGACCCGGCAACAGACACCGTCAACGAGCATGCGCCATATGAACCACGAGATTATGGCTGACATGTAAATTCCCAGCACATACCCAGTTAGGAAAACATGAGGGGATGCGGACGAGAATCGTGCATCGCACCCGTGTTCTTTACTAATATTCGAAGAATCATGAATAAGCGCACTTCCTTAGCATCTGCCTTGGAGACTTGCAATGCCGACCTTTTTGTGCTTACCGAAACATGGCTACATTCACAGAATCCATATAACGAAATTCTGCAAACTGCACACCATTTTTCACTGTAACGTTGTGACCGTACAATGTGTTACGGAAGCGGCTTGCTCTTAGCCATTTCTAAAGATTTCCCATCTCAGTGTATTCATGTCAATACTGACGTCGAAATGGGTTGGGCCATCATTGAAATAAATCACCAGAAGATAATCATTGCTGTTTGTTATTGCAACCCCCCCACTTTATCATATAATTTCGTAAATGAGATGCATGATATCATTAACATAGTTACATCTCGTCATCCTACATTACCTTTATTTTTGCTTGGCGATTTTAATGTACCGGACATAATATGGAACACTGACCCTCCAACTTTACACCATTTTTCTTCATCAGCTAATGAGTTCTTAGACATGTGCTCTGTCTTTTCACTTTCACAACTTGTTACTCAACCCACACAAACTTCCGAATCGGTTGAGCACACACTTGACCTTGTATTAGCATCGTGGCCTGACCTTGTTTCCGACATCACCTATTTACCCGGCTTGAGCGACCATTCAGTACTTTCGTTTGACATAAATATTTTTCGACCAAAAACCGGTAAAAAATTCTAAACTTTTCCAGACTACGTGAAAGGAAATTTTCAAGCCGTCAACACCAAATTATCTGCTTTTCTAGACGCGTTTCTGAACAACGTCGACTGCCGTAGCGTTCAGACCAACTGGAACATGTTTGCTGCAAAAATTGCTGAGCTAACAAACAAATACATCCCACTGCACACCCTTGCATGTAATCTAAACGCCCCATGGTATAACATTCGTTTCAAGCGCATGCCTAATAAATAAGCCCAGGATGCGAAGCATACTAGCCTTTGTTTTAGTTGTTGAACCACTGTTTAGCCTGGTGAACTGCTGTTGCTTGGCTATATTTGGTTCGGCTAGACGAAGAAACAACTCATGCGTTACTTTGCTTCGCCTTCAAGAGTGGAACGCGACAGCGTTCCCGTCGACCCGTCAATGGGCTACGGCACAGCGACTACGCGCCCCGCATCGGACGCGGTGAGCGTCGAGCAACGCAGCGTTCGGCGCGGCAACGAAATGTGCACCTGAGCAAGCGACGCACGAAACAGCTCGTTTCTAAGGCGACACCGTATTTACTAGAGACGCTTTTGTACCGCTTTGAAGCATCGAAGCTTCCTATCACTGCGTTCGGAATAAGGTTTTTGCCATGTGCTGAACCTGACGGTGTGCCGGTGGACATGTTGATGCTATTGTGTATGCAAAGTGTGTGGCGAACTCGTATGGCTGTACGCAATGCTGATGTTGATGCAAGGCCAGCAATGTATTATTTTACCGAGAATGTTAATTATACAAGCGAAGTGTTGAAACTGCTAAGTGATCCGCCAAATTGGCTTTCAGTGTTGGACAGTTTGGCTTCGATGAAGCCATTTTAACATGACACGTCAGTCTTAGTAAAGACTAGACGTTTTAACATTCGGATTCATTTGACAATATTTGTATGTACTTGCCAAGCCGGTAATAAAGAAAAAAAAAAAACTCGTGGCTGAGTGGTAGTGTCTCCGTCTCACACTCCGGAGACCCTGGTTCGATTCCCACCCAGTCCATCTTGCAAGTTGTTTTTTATGCATGAAATGCCTGCCGGGATTTATCGCTCACGGCCAACGCCGCCGACACCAACGCCGACGACACCGGCTTTTCTGCGACACGAGCTCCTTAACGCTATCGCGTTAAAACGTCTGCAAAAATTATCCAAACTTTAACCTAGTGAAAACCGCTGCACCAAATAGAATCTGGCGGCGGATGAGTATGTAGCCTCACTTAAACAAGCCAAGGATCACTTTCTTGGCAATGCCTTGCCATCAATGCTTAAAACCACACCAAGGAATTCTGGTGCGTCATTAACCCCAAGGCGGATGGCATGATATTCTCAATCGACAGCTCTGGAAATGGTATTCTAACTAATGAATGTGCGTCCGCACCTAATGATGTTTTCATGCACAACTTTTCATCAACTGCAAACATAACTCTTCCATCCACGCACGACTACGATTACCAAGCAATGTTTCCCATAATCGTTGAACCAGCAGGCATCGTACCAATTGTCTCATCTTTAAAACTCTCTTCTGCTCCAGGACACAATTTCATAAACGCGAAATTTTTGAAAAGCGCTAGCTGTTATTCTTCAATTTTTTCAGCAATGACATTCCAACAGTCGCTAGATAATGGTTCTTTGCCTGCTGAATAGAATATCGGGAAGGTGATCCCACTCCATAAGCCCGGTGACAAGCATTCTCCGTATAACTACCACCCTATCTCACTCACTTCCATTCAATGTAAGATGTTAGAACGTACAGTTGCCCATAGTCTTGCTAGATTTTTCAAAAGTAATTCATACTTTTCGCCATCACAATATTGCTTCCGCATGACATATTCATGTGAAACACAACTAGTTTTATTTACGCATAAGCTAAATGTCATTCTTGACCACTCTTCAACTGCCGACTGTATATTTTTAGACTTCGCGAAAGCGTTTGACAAAGTGTGCCATAAACTTCTAATGTTTAAGCTGCATCGAATTAACATTGATCCCAGACTGCTTGCATGGCTTGAGCGCTTTCTTTCTAACCGTTCACAGTTTGTCTTTGCTAATGACTCAAACTCCCAACAAAGCAGAATAAAGTGCGGCGTACCTCCAGGGTGGGTAATTGGTTCCCTTCTTTTCCTAATTTAAATAAATGATCTACCCTCTTGTGTTTCCTCTAGCATTTATTTATTCGCCGATGATTGTGTAATGTTCAGGGAAATGATATGCGACACTGATATATCTTCTCTTCAATCCGACTTTAATGCTATTTCTACTTGGTGGCATTCATGGTCAATGGAATTAAATATAAAAAAAAATGTAAATTGATGCGCGTGTCCAGAATTTCTAACCAGCTTCCTTCTTACTGCGTTAATAATCTCCCCTTAGACCCTGTTTCAACCTACAAAGATATTGGTATCCTTATCACTAGGAACCTCTCGTAGTCCATGCACGCATCTTACGTAATTAAAACCGCTAACCGCATGCTGGGATACCTAAAAGGCAATTTCACTAAGGCACCGTCTTCCCTAAAATTAATGCTATACAAGCCACTAGTCCGCTCAAAGCTTGAGTACGCCAGATCACTTCAGGATCCCGTTCAGAAAAACCTAATCCACTCATTATAAATGCTATAAAATAAATCTGCTTGTTTCCGTTTTGTAATTATAACCAAACTGCCAGCACTTGTGTATCGAAAGTAAGCCTTGATTTGCCATCTTTAGCCTGTCGCCGTAAAGGCCTTAGACTTTCACTTTTTCATAAAATATTTCATCATCCTTCCCTTCGCGATGAATTTATCTCCCCTCCTCAATACATTTCATCAAGGTTAGATCATAATACCAAAATTGGAATTTCATTATACGAAACCAATGTCATGTCTCATGCATTCCTTCCGCGTACATCTTCTGAGTGGAATCACCTACCCACCTCAACCGCTACTATTGTTGACCATCAGCACTTCATGGCACTATTAGATAACATTGTATAAAGAGGAGCATTTCATTCGTGTTTTTGTACTACCAATTGTATCACGGTATGTTATTAACGGTACACTGTATTACTGCACTGCATGCACCGTATTTCATTTTATTACCCAGCACTGCAAGAACACTTAGATAACATTGTATACCGAGAGCAATCTATTTCTGAACTAATAACAATTTTGCTACACCTTACTTTTTTTCTGTACTTGATCTAACCACTCCCCTCTTTAATGCCCCTGGCCATGCGGGTACACGAAATAAATAGATAAAAAAGAAAGGCGTCAGGCCTGGAGATACGATCTCTCCAATGCTATTCACAGCGTGTTTACAGGAAGTATTCAGAGACCTGGATAAAGAAGAATTGGGCTTAAGTGTTAATGGAGAATACTTTAGTAACTTGCGATTCGCTGATGATATTGCCTTGGTTAGTAAATCAGGGGACCAATTGGAATACATGCTCACTGACTTGGAGACGCAAAGCAGAAGGGTGCGTGTAAAAATTAATCTGCAGAAAACTAAAGTAATCTTTAGCAGTGTCGGAAGAAAACAGCAGTTTACCATAGGTAGCGGGGCACTGAAAGTGGCAAGAGAATACATCTACTTAGGGCAGGTAGTGACCGCGGATCCGGATAATGAGACTGAAATAATCTGAACAATAAGAATGGGCTGGAGTGCGTTTGGCAGGCATTCTCAGATCATGAAGAGCAAGTTGCCTTTATCCCTCAAGCGGAAAGTGTATAACAGCTGTGTCTTACCAGTACTCACGTAGGGGGAAGAAACCTGGAGGCTTACGAAAAAGGTTCTGCTTAAATTGAGGACGACGCAACGAGCTATGGAATGAAGAGTGGTGGGTGTAACACTAAGGAATAAAAAAAGAGCAGGTTGGGTGAGGGAACAAACGCAAGGTAATGATATCTTAGTTGAAATCACGAAAAAGAAATGGGCGTGGGCAGGACATGTAATGAGGAGGGAAGATAACCGATGGTCATTAATGGTTTCAGACTGGATTCCAAGGGAAGGGAAGCGTAGCAGGGGGCGGCAGAAAGTTAGGTGGGCGGATGAGATTAAGAATTATGCAGGGACAACATAGCCACAATTAGTACATGACCGGGGTAGTTGGAGTAGTATGGGAGAGACCTTTACCCTGCAGTGGGCGTAAACAGATTGATGATGATGATGACGATGATGATGATGATCCAGACCCGAGGGATAGCCGTAGCCTTCCTTTGTAACCTCGCCGCACTCTCGCAAAACTTAATGCTCCGTGCTAAATAAAGTACTTAAGGCATGTGTATATATGCTCCAAGGAACAGATTAGCTGCGTTTGCTAATAACAGTGTAATAATTCGTTGGAATGTAATAACATCTTAAACACCGCGGCGTTCGTTTCTATGAATGCTCCTGGTATCGGAAGAAATTCAAAGCTGAATATTGCGCATCATGTCCTTGTAATTATGACTGAGCTGAGGAATATCTATCCACCATGAAATCAGAATGCAATGTGAAATCTAAAGGACGCTGAGCCTGTAATCTCACTTCAAAATTATTGACTAAGTGAGTAGGTTCTCAAGTAAAAGGAACATTTCAGTGAGTTTGCTATTTCAACAAGAGAACAGTACCGCACAGTTATTCAAGCGAAGCGAGATGAAGGTATACGTGCGTAATAATTATTTCAACTAATTCCAAGCGCCATAATAATTTAAAGAAACTCTTGTGTCAGCTGTCAGAGAATCCTGTAATACGGTTATACGTACCAGAAGGCAGAATATTGGGCTTTGTCGGTTGTTGGTGCTCCAGGGGAGAACCTTCGATAGGTAAAATGCCAAGAATGTCATAACAACGTCGCAGAGAAGCATCCCTCCCCAAAGTTCCCCAATTGTGACGTTGTCTTTGTCAAGCACTCTCCTGGTCACGAGTGACCATGATGCGCCTCCTGCAATGTCCAAGGTTTCGAGAGGAAATTGAGTGCTTTTTTCAAACTGTGCCTTCAGCATGGGTAATTTTTATGCTTTTATGCAATATTTGTATATATGAGGCATTTTTTCAAAGACAAAAAGAATATTGCTTTATTTAGGTCCCTGTAGGTTCGTAACAAAACAACTGTGAGCGCAAATAACCTGACGTTGTCGTAAGATAGTGTGCTCCCTGAGCTGCCGCGTTCAGTATTACACACAGTGAGCGCTAAAATTTGAAGATGAATTTCTCCTGTTGGCTGCAAGTTAGAAGATGCAAAGAAATTGGGGTGCAATAAAAAGTAACCGCATAAAATGTCGCTATTGCCATTGCTTCTCTCAAGTTTCTAATAAAGGTGAAAATAATTTTTTAATTAGCGTTTTTAAGATCACGGTATCAGTGGCAGAATATGGAAGCGTTGTCTTGGAAATCATCTGGAAATATGCCAGGCTCGCTGCGCTCATAGCTTTCTTTTTTTGTGTAAAATACGTGTATTGTACACAAAAGAAGCTGTATTTTATGCCAAACATAAGCCCTTCTGGAACAACTGTGGTCACAAATGGTATTCGAGCGGAATAAATACTGAAAAATTTTGAATAATTATTTCTGGAACCGAATACGGATTCAACAAAAGGGAGTATATGATCCGCATAAAACACTTTGAATAACTCCACATACTATATTAAACACAATTAAAATGAAGGTCTAGCTCGGGAGCCCAAATCTGAATTTGCGAAAACAGGGAAATAGTTTTTCTCGGCAAGCTTGTGGGGGAAGGTATGCAGTGAATGAGATTATCATATTTTAACTACCCTCTATCGCCAAAGTATGATATAGGGGAGTGGAGATATAGATGAGCACATGAAAATAAATAAGGAATAATATTAAAATGCAGTACTAACAGTACAAACATCAAGGCAAATGGTAACGAAAATACAACTACCATCAAAGCAGTGCTCTCTGCTTAGCAGAAGTTTGAAAACCGTCGATTCACCATCTGAAAATGTCTCTGCAGAATAAAATATAGGCAATACAAACCTTCGTAGTCTCTGGCGATGCAGATAATCCTCATTACAGAGTATAAAGCTATGTTGGGCAAAACACACGTGGCGAGCTTCGACTTCCTTGATTCTAGGAAATATATGGGCAACGGCAATGGCAGCGTCGATCTTGTGATGATAAAGGGAGCAAAACCTAGTAGCACACCGGGCGCGACTAGTGGAAGCGATCCTGCAAACAATATTACAAGCAGTTAGTGCCTTAATAATAGCACGGAGCCAGTAGCCCCACACGGAATATGCATGGGTCTCTCCTTGAATCACAATGCCTCCAAAACGAACTAGAGTTTTGGCGAAAAGCAACATGGCCACCTTCGCTAGCAAGAGTTTAGATACCACAGCATCATAAAAAAGCTAAAGTGTCTTCTGGCGCCATTTCATAAAATGGAGTTTATTCAATATATTGCTTTGGGCACGGGCAATAGGCTGTACCATTTCGGTTTCCCATGCTTGGTTAACACATGGTTTACAGATACTACAAATAGAGCTACTGGCAAGATGCATTATCTGCTGGAGCACTTAGAGGGAGGTACAGGTGAGTCCCGTGGGAGCTTCCTAATCTTCTCCATTCCAGCAACATGCAGCGCATCCGATGCATCCGATAGATGAATTGATTCACAGCCAAGCGTAATCAGCACTATAGACAAACCATAAAAGCCGTGCTTCACTAAGTAATGTTTCGGGACAAAATTCGCGCGGCGCCGCAGACGACACGGTACGATGCGTAATGTGCGGTTTCGTGGCCTGCATGCAGCGAAAAAAAAAGGCAGATAATGTGTGTTATGGTGATGATGCAAACTTGGATGTCTCATAGTGGCATACGCACTTCGGCGTTCTTTCGGTTAAATTTAGACGAATGCAATGCATCAACCAAACCCGGAAGAGTAAGCGAGCGATCGTCTGTCGCCCGGCACGATATGTGGGCGAGGAGCGAGGCGGGCGAGGAGGAGACGCAGTGCGCTCCACCTGGCGGGACGTAGCCTCCTAGCGAGCGGCGCACGAACCGCACCTTATCGCGCCTTGTTCGGTGCAGACATCAAAGGATGTATCAAGCGCGGGCGTGCAGCTGTTGTGAGCAAGCGAGTGAGGCTGCAGGTGCGCACCGGGAGAGGAGCAGCAAGTTCAAGAGGGAGTGAGGTCACGTCCGCTCTGCTACGTAGATTTTCAGTCTCTGTCGGGCAAATCTTTTCCATTGATCATGCAGATAAATAATGCTACGGAACAGCCGCCACAGTGTGGCTGCACTGAGGAGAAGGAAGACGACGTGTGTGCTGGCTTTATATAGCGCCGCCATTTTGGCCTCCGTTAGCTTCCTTGTAAATAAATTGTAAATAGCATTCACCTTCAGCTACACGTAACATTATTTTGGTAGAAGCCTGGGGTAATCAGGAGAATAGCGCCGGAGAAGTCCAGTGGCTGCGGCAGTGGCGAGCGACATGTCCAATGCGTCGGCAGTTAAAACAGATCGGCTTGTCGTCCACGGTTCGCCATTCGGAGGGGTTGCGCTGTCCATAACAGGAGTAAGAAGAGCGGGGTGGGGACGGGCATGGAGAAAGAGGTTCTGAGCGTACGGAACGAGTTGATTGGAGGCCGACGTTGGACAGCTCTTGACGGACGACGGCCTGGATCAAGGAGATGGTCACCGGAGAATGATCAGGTAACGGGAATGAAGGGGTCACCGGTTGTGCCGCTTCGACCTTACGACGAATGAGGCGGGTCAAGTTGTCACATCGCGATGGCTGGTGGAAGAGGTCGTCACAGGATGACGTAGCGGCTGTGTTGGGAAGCCGCGTGATGTGCTGGGATACCCGGCGGCTTTTAGCATGCTCGAGACGGCGGCCCTCCTTGAAGATGGTGTCGATGTTGGTGACGTTTGTAAACACCAGTAAATTGAAGGCGTCGTCAGCAATGCCTTCGAGGACGGGGTTAACCTTATCATCATCAGACATGGTGGGGTCAGCCTTGGCACAAAGGGCCAAGAAGTCGAGATGTTACGGCACGTAGGACTTGGTCGACGTCTGTACACGTGTGGCAAGGGCTTTCTTGCCAAAAAGGGATTGCCAAAAAGGTCGCGGAGCTTGTCTTTGTAGAGATCGCAGCTCGAGATCCCCTCTTCGTGAGTCTGGAACCACGCCAGTGGAGCTCCGTCGAGGTAGAAAAGAACGGTGGCAAGCATAATAGTCGGATCCCACCTGTGACTGGTGCTGACACGTTCGTATAAGCGGAGCCAGTCGTCAACATCAGGACTGCCGACTCCGTTGAAAACACCAGGATCCCGAGGTGGGGAAACGGCGACGTAGGTCGGGGCTGCAGTCGGAGACGCTTGCGTAGGTGAAGTGCCGCCAGCAGGAGCCGAAGTTGCATTGTCGCCGTTGCGACCACTGCGAAGCTGCATGACCGGTACGGGGAACGTCCACCTCCACCAAATAATGCTACGTGTAGCTGAAGCTGAATGCTATTTACAATTTATTTACAAGGAAGCTAACGGAGGCCAAAATGGCGACGCTATATAAAGCCGGCACACACGTCGTCTTGCTTCTCCTCAGTGTGCCACCTGCTTGTGTGCAATGTCATTAGTGAGCTCATTAGTTCCTCTTTCTGCTTCCGCTTTTCCAGTAATTTCGCCGATGTCGTGCTCAAGTGGAGGGTCCCTAAAGTCTGCAATTCGGTGCTTCGGTGTGTGGTATTCAGTGATGTATAAATAATTGTAATTATTCCATACAATCCCGTAACTTTCCTTGTAACTAAATCTATGCTCTGATGTCGCACCTGCAACGAAATCCATAAATTTTGTACTGTGCTTTCTTGGCAGTTTTTTTTCTCGATCCATTTTGAGTTTTGTACCCAGGCGCCTCAGGAGGTGACCCGGATGTGCTGCGCGAACAACATGAAAGTCACTCGATGCTCGTGCCACTAAGAAAGGTGGACGTCGCCTGGCACCGATCAGCAGCGTTGCTGTGAGCGTATATACAATGAACAAACTCTGAAGTAGATGGGTGCGGTGGTACTTGGGGTTATTACCTGCCGTGGTTGCTTAGTGGTTAAGCAGTTTGGCTGCTAAGCCCGAGGATCTGGGATCATGAAATCCCGGCCTCGGTGGCCACATTTCTATGGGGGCGAAATGCGAAAACACCCTGGTAGTTAGATTTAGTGGCGTGTCAAAAGACCCTAGAGGTTCTAAAGAGGGTCCCCTCCACCCCGTCCTGATGTGGCTGATGATCAGATAGGGGTTCTGGCCCCTCAGTAATGTCGCACAATGTTTTTTTTTTCAGTTTGGCTTGTGAATAATTTCAGAACACGTAAATATCTAATACGTATGTTCACAATTTTCTCCGTGTTAAGCTAGCAAGGTTTCTTTGCAGCTGTCAGCAGGAAAAGCGAGCACTACAGTCTTCACAGCTGAGCTGCAGCTGCCACGAACTTTCAGCAGGCCTAGTTAAAGAAATGCAGACATGATCCTACTGCTTACGCTTCTTCTAATGCAGCAAAGTTTGGAAGAAACACCCGTAAACTTTCGAAATCTGACCTACGCGACGTTATCATTAGCGGAACAAAATTAGCGATACTTTTCCTAACGTTTTGGCTTGTTGCATGTTGTTTTTGGCATTTTTAGTCTGTCTGTCTGTCTGTCTGTCTGTCTGTCTGTCTGTCTGTCTGTCTGTCTGTCTGTCTGTCTGTCTGTCTGTCTGTCTGTCTGTCTGTCTGTCTGTCTGTCTGTCTGTCTGTCTGTCTGTCTGTCTGTCTGTCTGTCTGTCTGTCTGTCTGTCTGTCTGTCTGTCTGTCTGTCTGTCTGTCTGTCTGTCTGTCTGTCTGTCTGTCTGTCTGTCTGTCTGTCTGTCTGTCTGTCTGTCTGTCTGTCTGTCTGTCTGTCTGTCTGTCTGTCTGTCTGTCTGTCTGTCTGTCTGTCTGTCTGTCTGTCTGTCTGTCTGTCTGTCTGTCTGTCTGTCTGTCTGTCTGTCTGTCTGTCTGTCTGTCTGTCTGTCTGTCTGTCTGTCTGTCTGTCTGTCTGTCTGTCTGTCTGTCTGTCTGTCGGTCGGTCGGTCGGTCGGTCGGTCGGTCGGTCGGTCGGTCGGTCGGTCGGTCGGTCCGTCCGTCCGTCCGTCCGTCCGTCCGTCCGTCCGTCCGTCCAAACCTGTTACCCCAACTCAGTGGGGCAGCCTAATTGCTTGGGCAAGAAGGTGTTCCTGGTAGCGATGCTCTTCTTTCGATATTCATTTCAGCTGCGCCATATTAGCGCGCTAGCGTTAAGAGCCTCATGTCTAAAAGAAATTCGTTGTCGGCGTCAAACGTCGCTTGGCAAAAAAACCATTCCGAACCACAACCACACACGCGCCCCACGCGGGGCAGACTTGTTACTTAACTAATTCCGTTCTTCAAAGTGAAATACGTCAGAATAATCGTAAAGTACGACCTAAACAGAGCTACAAACATGATAACGTCGGACTCTAATTTCAGTCTACTAGGAAACATAAATCTCTTATGCGAAAAATCAAGCACGAAGCCGTTTTCCGTGCGGCGCGGCCCGTTCGGTTCCTTCAAACAGCATCGCGCTCGCCTCGGCGCATCTGTAAAAAAAGAGCTCCCGTTGTGGCGAAAAGCGACAAGAAGCAGGGGATCTTTGAAATTTATCGCGTGCCACTCTCAAGGGCGAAGCCTAAGCGTCATCAAAATTTCTACTCTCACGGTGAAATCGCCGTGACGCCATTGTCGTCATGACGTCGTGGACACGTTGGCGTATTGTCATCACTTCAGCAACATCATGCCATTGACATCGTGCTGTCTTCGTCATACCGCCATCACCGCTCTGTCGAAGTCAATCTACGTTAGTCCATCCTAATTAGACTGTAATCATTCAATAGCGATCGTGCGGCCCTTGCCACGCCGTCATCGCCAGACAGTCGCTACCACGCATGCGTTGTCAAACTGTCGTCACGCCGTCCTGGCGGTGCCATCGTGGTCACCCGACTTTCTTCGTGCGGTCGTCGTCACGAGAACGCCGTCAGACAGGTTCCATGACACAGCCACCGCTACGCACATCGCCATCATTCACTTGTCATAAACACGTTGTCCGCATGCCTTTTCCGCGCCATTCTCATCATAAAGTCTTCGTTAAGCATGCGTTGTCATACCGTCTACGTGATGCCGTCGCGGCTCTTACGTTGTCATTGTAACTTCCACTTCCAGCTCTCGACGTGAAATCATCATCAAATAGTCGTCTTCACGAAGTTTTCATCATGCCATCATTGGCACGCTGTTGTTTCTCCACTGTCATTCCTTCAGTAGCGTCCTCCCATTGTGGTCAACCCGTTGCCGTCATACCACCTTTGGGCCCTATGGACGTCATTTCTTGTTCGTCATTCTTTCGCAATTATGCTGGCGTCATTCAAAAGTCCCTTGTGTTCGTTGGAGTACTATCACCGTCGTTGCATCATCGCCAGACAGAGGCCATAATGCATGCCTGGTCATACTGCTGCCGTCAGGTCACCTTGGCCATGCCATCGTCATCATGCCACCTTCATCAACTGGTTGTCGCCTCGCCATCGTGGTCAGAAAGTCGTCGCCACGCTGTTCTCCTTACACCCAAGTAAAAATTTAAAAATCGACACACCATTGGCGTAATGTCTCTGTAGTTATACAACCTTTGTCGTACCATCTATTTCATTCTGTCTTCTTTATTGCATTGTCTGTGCGTCGGGGTCATACAGCCGTCGTCATGCCGCCATGCTCATGGACGACGCTGGCATGCGAGTACCACAGAAAAGTGGGACGAAATTTGAGTATGTGGCATGTGGATGAAGTAAAGAATATCACACAATTATCGCCACGCTTCTTATCTGTACGTCACCCCAAGAGTATACGATCTGTCAGAGAGAGAGAGAAAAAAAACGTTATAGCTCAGTTGATCGGCGTAATGGCAGGTCGGGGTGGGGCCCTCAGTGCAGGGCTCTTGCGGCTCGCTGAGCTTGGTCCAGGAGGGCCAATTGGCTCCCCTGATCCTCGCTTGCGAGTAGTGCCTCCCACTGCCGTACGAAGTCTGTGACGCTTAGAAAAGGTGAATTGACGTTGGTTGGCCGCGCCGTATATTCCCACGTTATGTGGGCCAGCGTGGGTTTTGCTCCGCACCACGGGCAGGTGTCGGCGTAATGTGTCGGGTGCTTCTTGTGTAAGAGGTTTAGGTGCGGGTACGAATGTGTTTGTATGCGATGCCAGTCTTGGGCTTGTCTTCTATTTAGTTTGCAGTGCGGAAGGCCGTAGCTCCATCTCTCCCTCCTCTGATTCTCTAATATGTCGCGCACTGCGGACAGTGGTTCCTCTAGGGTTCTAGCCGCTGCTCGGTCGTTGCTTCCTCGAGCTATGCGGTCTGCCCTTTCGTTGCCGTCGATTCCGTTGTGCGTGGGGCACCACGTAATGCCATGGTCCAGGTCCAGTCGTGAGCCGAGTATTCTTTGGGCGCTGCGCGGTAGCATTCCCCGCATGAAGAGTCGACACGCTGCCTGCGAGTCTGTAAGCACATGAGCCGACTGACCATTGAAGTCGGCGTCTCGTATAACCAGCGCTATTGCCGCTGCCTCTGCTGTGCATACCGAGGTAGTCTTAACCGTAGCGATTATCGTGGTGACTCTGTGAGTTGCGGCGATCGCGTAGAAGTCCTTGCAAATAGTTGCACTCACGTCCGTATAGTAGACGGCCGGATTCTTGCCGAATCGCTTCTGCAGAGTCCTCGTCCTGGCTTGTCTGCGGCCTGCGTAGTACCTGGAACTCATGTTTCTTGGTATAGATGACACATGGCCGTGCTCCCTCAAATCTCGTGACAACAAGTCTGTTTCGTCTCCGCAGAACAGGGGTCGAGCGTTGTATCCCAGTCTTTGGAGAATAGAGCGGCCCTGGGGCGTAGAGCTCAGCCTTTCTCTTTGCGATATCAGAACTGCAGCGGCATGTTCTTCATATGTGTTGTTAATACCCAACCGTTCCAGGCGCTCCGTGCTGACTGTGTTCGGGAGTCCCAGAGCAGATTTGTATGCCGTTCTGATAAGGGTGTCCACCTTCTTCATTTCAGTTTGGTTAAGTTTTTGGAACGGCAGGCCGTAAGTAATGCGGCTAATCGCAAATGCTTGCACCAGCCTAATAGTTTCTTCTTCCGCGAGTCCGTTGCGGCTGCGTCCAACTCGTCATATCATATGTGCCACACTCTTACCGGTTGGTTTTGAGCTCCGAATTGTGGCATCGACGTTGCCACTCTCTTGGATAAGTAAACCAAGCACTCTTATTTGGGCGACTTCAGGAATGCCCTTGCCATCGAGATGTAAGTATATCCTTGGTGTGGCAGTTTTCGTATGACGCTTGCTGCGTACGCACATGAAGTCTGATTTTTCGTGTGCGCACGTCATACCCGCGTGCTTGGTGAAGTTTACTGCCTTGTCTATGGCCTCCTGTAATAGGCCTTGGTTTTCTCCGTAGAAACCCCGGTGTGCCCAAAACGTTATGGCATCGGCGTAGATCGTACATCCGAGGTCCCGTGCTTGCTCGAGTTCTAGGGCCAGTCGCCTCATCCCGACATCGTCGCCTCATCCCGACATCGTCGCCTCATCCCGACTCATCCCGACATCCCGACAGTTCCTCGGGTGGGCATCGCAAAGACGTCAGAGTGCGTACTGCCCAACCAAATCGTTGCCTTCTTGTCGCAAAGGAAGGTAAGGACGTACCGAAACACCCATCTTCCACAACATATGTCTTCCAGACCTTGGAGGATTGCTTCGTGAGAGATCGTGTCAAATGCTTTTTTGACACCGAGCGTCACAACTATCCTGGCTTCTTTGTTTCGTGGCGGGTCCAAAACTTCGTCGCGGAGCATAAGAAAGGCGTCCTGTGCCGAGACGTATGGCCTGAAGCCGAGAATAGAGTGGGGAAAAAGTTCATTCCGCTCGATGTAGTTGCTCAGTCGTGCTTGGATCCCCTTCTCAAAAAGCTTCCGTGCACACGACGTGAGGGATATTGGTCTCAAATTTTGCAGATCTCTGGGTTTAGCCGGTTACGGTATGAGTATGAGAGTAGCATCTTTCCATTCTTCTGGTAGCGCCCATCGTCGGACCATACATTATCATTGAAATAGGTCGCAAGCTGCCGCAGTGATTCCTGACTCAGGTTGCGCAGCATCGCATTTGTAATGTGGTCCGGACCAGGTGCGGTGTTCTTCCGGAAAGATTGTGCGGCTGCATAGAGCTCTGCCGTTGTTATGGGTGCGCCCAACACCGCGTTGTCTGGTCCCGCATAGATGTATTGCGCTGATGTTGTGTCCGGTACTCCTATGTAGACGCTCTTGAGGTCCTCAATGAGGGCATCGGCCGTGCCATCGTGTTCATTTTCAATTAATCTGTCTTCTGTTTGTGGTGGTCCGTGTTCCTGTCGGATCTATCATACTGCGCAGAATAGCCCATGTTCGCTACATTGCTAGAATGCTATTCGCATTAGCGTCGACAGTCCTCTAGAGATGAGTTCTTCCATAACTCCTTTTTCCACCTGGGCTTGTAAAAGTATATTTTCTCCGCTATACTAAGCAAACTATGCATAAAACCTCGCTCTAAAGCAAATACAGAACTTACCGTCGTGTTCTCATTGAAGAATTTCTCTGCCGGTTTAGGATGAAATTTTTTACCTTTGATAGTTTTACACACAGTATAGAACATTTGTGACTGAGAAGGCAAAATAATTACTGTTCAAAATCCAAGAACACGAACGTAACTAACTTTCGATCCCACAATCATTGCAGAATTTTGTAAGGTCAGGGAGATTGCTAATTAAAGGCTCGAATGGGCTCACACACGCAGAAGCGAGCAACGATTTGATTTTTGTTCGTCTCAAAATGAAGTCTACCTTAACGCAGAATAACCGGATGCAGCTAGCAATGACACCTGTGTGATAACACCAGAACGAAGACAACATTATTGTATCTCAAAATGGTAGAAACTAGGCCTTAATTTTTCAGTACTTTCTCTATGAAGCTATAATGCCACAGCCTCAAAGCATGAATAATGACACAGATGCATTGGGAAATTATCTACACTGCTCACCGATATAGGCACAAGAACGTTACAAAGGGTCAACTGGACACGGGAGGAAAATGCACAAAGACACACACGCAAAGGCACCTGTTAATGTGCGAATATATTTCTTTTCCGACCTGGTCCAGTTCACGCTTTTTAACACATTTATGAATTCCGAACATGCCCAAACTGCCATTGTGGCGATATGAACCATTTCCAGAATATTTCGCCCAAGAAAACGCGTTGCATATTACAATCACAATATGCACCAAAACAGCTTCAGGTATACTGGAGGACTATTAGCGCAAATTGATAAGAAAATTACCGCAAAATCTGAGTGCCTAGCATCGCTCAAATAACGGATGTGACTAGTCATTCAGCGTAAAACTGGCATGCGCTATCATGGAATCTGCGTAAAGTTAATCAGCGGCTGTGGCGTTTGATGCAACTCGCGTACTTAACGGATTAACCTGTAAACGCAAACGCCATATAATAGGAGAATAACAATCTGCAGTCATTGATTGTGATGTAGCTATATATAGCCCCTTCCATAGCCCATTCACCTCCTAGGAAAACTTGAACGCAGAACTGACGCAGAAGCGTCAGTAGTCATGAATTAGCCCGACGGCCTACATTAGAGGATAGAGGTGAGATAAATGTCGCGTGTTAAATACTGAAGGTCTTAGCACAGATTGATAGAAAAATTAAGTGAAAAGTTGACTGCCCAGCATGGCTCAAATACTTGGCGTCACTGGTCCTGCAGCGTAAAACCAGTGTGGGCTTTCATAGAATGTGTGCAATGTTAAATAGCAGCAGTGGCTATTGGATTCTAATCACTTCCACTATGAGTGATCAGTAGATGGTTGTAGTTCCCAACGGCACTACAATTGCGTCGCAGTGCTATCAAATTGTGCACACCTTTAGGGAACACCCACAAGATGAGTATGATGACCAGGCAATATCCAATGAGAAAGATGACGAATGACACGGTAACCAGGCTCACGTTCAATCCCTCGCCGTAGGGGTGTTCATGCTTTACAGGCAGAAACATTACTGTGATAGCGGCGATACTCGCAAGCAGGCCGTTCACCACAGCCGTTAAGAAGTGGCCCCAGAAGAACTCGGCATCAGATAACCCCATTACGCACTGATGCTCCTGGAAAAGATAATGTAAATGATTAGAAATTCCAGTGAAGGATGGCATACAGTACTAATTCTTTATGTGTAGCTTTTCTCTGTGCGAATGAGCATGTCCAATCTAAAGTTTTTGCATCCAGATATGTAAAGACACCTAAAGTGCGTAAATAAAAAAGAAGGGAAACTGGAGTGACAGAGTATGACGGAGAAATAAATGACATAGGTACTAGTACCTCCCAGCAAAAAAGAAAAAGACTTACCGTAACTCTTCCGTGCCTCAAGAAGGTTGTAGTTTAGAGAATAGAAATTTTCTGAAAGCCTTATAAGTGAGTGAGCGAAGAATAAGTCAAGAAAATATCCAAAGCAACACAACACTAGTAAGCATTGATTAAAAGCGTAGTTTCTTAAAACGCCGCCTTAGGTGATATATTACAACCACCAAAGAAACACGTGCGAACGTTTCCTCAGGAATTATCTAATAAAGGGGCGTTCTTTTTCTACATGAATGCGAGCAGCACAATCCTGGTCTTGTGTCGGATTGTATATGAAAGTAAGGGGCCTAACAAAATTAGGTCCTCTGCTTCTGGCTAAGAAAAACTACCGCATTTTTTTAGTGTAAGTAGTATGTGCAAATACGCTCCACGAGCTGCTTATGTGCACGACTGCGCTTCCACTACAAGCGTTACGTAATAACGTTACCGTGTCCTATTTGTACTTATGGGTTCTCATGAAACTTTTAAAAAGGCTGCATCAGAAAAAGCCGTGCGGAATTAGAAGCGCTGAAGGTTTTTTTAATGTTTCGGGCGCTTTTGTCAAGAGTATATGGAGAATTTGCAATAAGAAAGACTGGAATTATGGTGGTTAATATTGGCGGTGATACCTTTGTACTAGAGCAATGTAGTGGCTGGGCCATTTGGGTTGTCTTATATTAGTTACGTTTGATTAGGCGACTAGAAGAGATACTCGCGTTGCCTTTTCATTTCTTCTTTACTTGAAAATTGTCACAGAGTTGTGGTTTCGCAGAACCGACTGAGGTTGACCATGACAAGAAAGTGAATATAGATACAGGAAATGAACACGAGGCACTCATAAGCAGGGCCCCAGGTTGCCGCTTTCAAATTCGTTTGCACTTTGAGCTTTTTATATTCTTTAATCTTTTAAGGCGAATGCACTGAGTAGTACGTTGGCAGAAAGAGCACTTAGGACACGGACAACGTGAAAGCGCAGTGGTGTATGTCGTTTTATACGTGCCTTCACACTCTCCGTGCCCTTATCGCTATCCTCACCTGAGTTTTTTAACTCGCTTCCCATTCACTATGCCCATTTCTTTTCGGGTGGGTACGAAAGCGCAGGTCTCGGTGATAAATCGCGTTTTATATATACACCCGTCAAAAAGATCTTGCAGGGTACGCCCAAGGGGTAAGTGAACCGCACCAGTGCGTCTCAGAACAGATTGCTCACGCTGTCTAGACTCACGCATGCGGACGCATGTTCTTCCATCCGTGCGGCCGTGCCACCTATGTAAGTCTGCGCAACGAATGGTGAAAATAATCCGAGGACACCGAAGCACTTCTACTGAAGTGCTTCGGTGAATTTGTGAATGCGAAAGTTGTGAATACGAAAAAATTCGCTGGTACCCGAGAGGGCTGAGACGATTGGCTGGGTTGCCCAGTGGGTAACATACTCGCCGCCTTTCACAAAAGCACTTCGACTCGATCGTCCACTCGAAATGTTCCTGGAGGGCGGCTTTTCATTCCGCAAATCACCCTCCACTCTTAATGGGCCTGGAGGGAAGGAAAGTACAAGCGTCTTGCTCGAAAATCTCCAGGTAGCGCAGTAGCTACTTTGAATCACTCGTGGAATGCAGTTAGTTCCTAGACACGGTTCCCTTGCGTTAGGTCCCTCGCCACATCGGGTTTTCCCGATGGCCGCCAGTTGCCAGCGTAGCTTTTCTTTCGTTAACGATGCTGCGCATCTTCAAAGGCCTCGTTTTACGGAGCGGTGTAATCCTCTGGAGCGCTTCGGCAACGTAATAATTCTATAGAGGCATCGAGACAGATTGGTCATCCTGTCAAGACGACTGCCAGCTAGGACAGCGACCTGATCTGACACATTTCACGCATCAGTCAGTGGAAGACCTGCATACGAATATTCTTTCTGCGAGAGCTCAAAAACTACTTTCGGTGCCAGTGCGTTCACGTGTTTCCCGCGGCAGGTCGAACAAAGCCACAACAATTCAACCACGGCGGGATACGCTGCAACAGCGGCGTACTTGAACAACTGAAATGAAAATATCAGCGAAATTCCTGCCATTAGTGCGTGTATGGCTTGTGTGTTCCACTGCTGGATGCAGATCTGGCTGCACGAGCGCTGGCATTCGCCGCGTCCTGGCGCATTGTACTCGGGTTGAAGGTCACTCACACGCTAATCGAAGGGCACCGCACCGCAGCAAGGCAAGCTTTTCTATGAAGAAGCAGGTGCGTTCGATTTATTTCTTGTATTTTTTCTTGGATGCAGCTATTTGCTCTAGAGAAGACAAAGAGAGCAAAGTATATGGCATGGGAAATGTGTAGTTAGTGGCGTTTAATGTCATAAGGAATAATTTCGCGTGCGTGGCTTTAAAATGCTAAGTTTTATGAGCATATCATGCTTATGAACATCCGCGCCCAACTAGAAATTGACGAACCATGAAATGACTTTCAGAATTATACCTTCATTTATACACAAGTGAATGTAAGGTTTTACTTCTATACAGAACTCGGTATAACAAGACAAGAGAGTATAGTTTTCGTACATCGCAATATTTTTTTATTGTGATGAAAATGGCTGCAGCAGTGACAGCTCCAACTACAGGCAGTGCTAGCAAGTGGTAGCAGATATAACATGTCTTTGTTTTGAACATTCCATCCATTAGTTGGTGCGTTATGTGAGTATTAGATTCCTGTAAGTCAGTTCGGCTGCGCATTACCCAAACCCATTTAACAATGTCCTTTTTTGCCAGTATAAATAAAACAGTCTCAGCTGATCAATGTAAAAGTAATTTGAATTCAGGAACACACAAAAACATTCTTCACGAAGGGACTTTGTACGAAAAGTAAACTGAAGGAAAGGAATAGCTAGTTTAGTGTGCCTTAGAACAATGGCTTGTTTATTACCAACCTCTTCTCTTCTGCAGGAACTAGGGGTGCTATAACGTAAAGCTGTTCTAAACTTTTCTATTCGAATTCTGCAATTAGCCCTCCAGAATTGCTCAAAAAGTTTTCGCGTCATTCCTGACATTGCTTGTCTGTCACGCTAGATCACGAAAACCGCGAGATGTCCCTATCCCATACGATGTGTACACACTGATTATGCAACAATAAACCAAACAAAAAATTATTTATGCATGATTCGACGCCTTTTCGCCATTAGAACTGAGTTGTTGGTCAGCAGTGTTAGGGCTACGCCTCCTTCGCCTGCCTGTCACGCGTCGCCACAAAACCGCGAAAACTCACGACGTCAGTGTGACGTATACGCGTTCAAGACGCATTATTATGCCGAATAAAGAACATTTTATTTCCTGAATGGCCAGTAACCGGCCCATTCAAAAGGAATAGAGGATGTCTGCCCGCCGATAGCTTAGGCACTTGCCACTTTCATCTGCCAATGAGGATAGATTTATTTCTGTATAATAAACCTTTTTGCGCGGCCGTAAAACATTATCAAGCTATTTCGGCACGCATACGACAACCCTTCGCGGGAAATTCCTTACTGAGCATCTGGTTTAGCGACATTATTAACCTTCCGTTGCACGCCGCTGCGATTATGGACCATCCATGACAAGGTAAGGGGAAGCAGGCCAATCGCAGTCACTGGCACCACCCTCTTCATCCAGGTTTGTATTTTCACTACGCTAGCCCCATCGAAACCCACTCCCCTTGAGCGGTGTTCTCGCCTCTTGTCAGCAAATTAGACAAGAACAAACGCTATGTGCAGGAAATATGTTGTTCCTTTTGTAAGCCAGCAAAGGTGACCGCCTACGAACGAGGTGAGCATTTGATGGGGATGTTCAGACATCATTGCGGATCGCCGGCCGATGCTCACGGTTGCGGGTAACGAAATTTTACGTCAAAAGATTGGAAGCGAACCAGAATGGAATAGTTTTACGTCATAAGGCGCTGGGCTGGCAGAGCTGAAGAGCGTTCGCCCTGTCCAATCGCTTCCGTCTAACGTGTAGTTTGCTAATACTTGCTACTCAAAAATGGTCCAGTTTAATCGACTAATTATGTTGCGATTTAGCTGACTGGGTAATATTCGTGCATCAGTATGTTGTTAATAATTAGGTAGGCTCATCTCCAATCGACATCTATGTAATGCGAAGCATGCTTGGTATGGTATAGAACTGCCGTTTTATAAGTATTCTGCAGAGAATGGTTGCTACTCTTTCGGCATGTGTATTGTACGGGTGTGTAGCGGTGTGACATCTTCTCCAGAGTCGGTGAAGAAGGGTGCTCACGTGCGTATACCATGACCTGTACTGGCCCGACTATCGCCTCCAGAGCAGGTGATGAAGACGGCTCATGTGCTCAAGTGGTGATCTTGCACTACGGCTTCACTGTCGCTGCGTCTCGCTCGAAACCTACGCTGCTGGTGCTGCCTGGTACATCGCTGTCGGAATTTATGAACCCGACACTACCACCAACGACAGCATATGCTTTCCCTAGCCCATCTGAAGAAAGCCCTGGCAGATTACGCAACAAACGAGCAGTGAACGGACTGACCACATTATCTCGGGATCAAGGTCTTCCTGCTCGTCACAATACGCCGCCCTGCACAGTCGTACCCACGCCTGAAGCGGTGAGGCAGCACGAATCAGCAAGGTCAACAAGCAGAGCGACACTCGCAGTTCTCCGCCACTGCCACCGTTGCACGCCGTTCGACGACGTCGTCGTCAGCGTTGTTCTCTTCAGCGGCCTGAACTCTCGGCACGCGCAAAGAACGGACCAATGCGCCTCAGCTCTGCTTGCGGAGTTGCACCACACTGGGCGCGCAGACGTCGACGACGCAATACGATGTCGTCAACGCACAAGAGAATTCGCCCTTCGTCCGGACACTTTCAGTCACGACCACCAGTGAGTCATTTTTGCCCTTCACCGCACTTTCCTTGCACTTATGAACGCACTCCAACCATTGTCACTGATGTACATAGGCTCGCATTATCTATTCTTTCTATACGCACGCCATTTGCACATATTTCAGTCGCGCTTCGCGCCAGGATGGGTGCCTCTAGCGGTGCCACTATCGCCTGCAGAGTTGGTGAAGAAGAAGACAGCTCACGTGCATGTAGCGGGACCTGTAGCGGTGCGAGTATCTCCTCCAGAGCCGGTGATGAAGATGGCTAGGAATGCTAGAGGAGAGATGTTGGTAGAATTCGCTGAAAGAAATAAGCTTCGAATAATGAACAACTTTATCAGGAAGCGTAGCTACAGAAAGTGGAACTGGAAAACTCTTAGTGGTGAAACAAGGTATGAAATTGACTTAATAATTTCTGCTGATCCCAGCATAGTGCAGGATGTAGAAGTGATAGGTAGGGTAAACTGCAGTGATCATAGGTTAGTGAGGGCAAGGATTAACTTCAATTGGAAGAGAGAAAGAACAAAAGTGGTCAAGAAGAAACATGTCAAGTTAGAGGCAGTAAGGCAAAAAGCAGACAAATTCAGGCTAATACTTGCAAACAAATATGCAGCCTTACAACATAGAGATGATTATGACCTAAAGTTAATGAATAGAACCGTAACTAGGCTGGTTTCAGAGGCAGCAGTTGAAGTGGGAGGCAAGGCACGAAGGAAACCAGTAGGAAAGCTCGCCAAGTAACATCGGACCTAATAAAGAAACGACAAAGAATAGAAAGTGTACAACTCAAGAGATAAGCTGTCAAAGCTGATCAACAAGGCGAAAATATACGTATTCGAAGCTATAACGGGAGAAATTCTGAAGAAGCTGTAAAAACTAGACGTAGCCTGAAATCAGTGCAAAAGAAACTTGGCATAGGACATACCAAGATGTATGCACTGAAGGGTAAGCAGGATGATATAATCAGTAATCTCGTCGATATAATAAAAGAAGAGTAAGGATTCTATCTGACCTGCACAATAGCCAGAGGAGTCAGGATACGTCCATGAGAAACACTAATGAACAGGACACAGAAACCCCTTATATAACTAGCTATGAGGTCAGAAGGGCCTTGCAAGACATGATACGAAGGAGAGTGGCAGGAGAAGAAGGAATAACAGTGCATTTAATCCAAGATGGAGGAGACATACTACTTGGGAAACTGGCAGCCCTTTATACGAATTGTCTATCGACTGCAAGGGTCCCAGAAAACTGGAAGAATGCAAGCGTTATACTAATCTACAAAAAGGCAGACGTTAAAGAATTGAAAAATTAATGACTCAATAGCGCACTGCCAGTATTTTATAAAATATTTACCAATTATCTACAGTAGAATAAGCGCAACAATGGACTATAGTCAACCAAGTGAACAGGCCGTCTTTAGGAAGGCATACTCTAAAATGAATCACATCCATGTCAATAATCAGGTTATTGAGAAATACGCAGAGTACAATAAGCCTCTCTATATGGCTTTCAGAAATTATGAAAAGGCATTTGATTCAGTCGACATACCAGCAGTCATATAGGCATTACGTAATCAAGGAGTACAGGACGCTTACGTAAATACCTTGAAAATATCTACAGAGGTTCTACAGCTACCCTAACTCAACAGAAGAAAAGCAGGAAGATAGCTATAGAGAAAGGGGTAAGCAAGGGCGATAACATCTCTCCAATGCTGTTCACTGCGTGCTTGGAAGAAGTATTCAAGCTAATAAACCGGGAAGGCCTAGGAGTAAGGATTGATTGCGAATATCTCAGCAACCTTTGGTTTGCCGATGACATTGTTCTGTTCAGCAACAGTGCAGACGAGTTACAACAGATGATCGAGGAGCTTAACAGAGAAAGTGTAAGAGTGGGGTTGAAGAATACTATGCAGAAGACAAAGATAATGATGGATAGGCGGGAAAAGGAACAAGGGTTAAGGATCACCAGTGAGCCCCTAGAGTCTGTTCAGGAGTACGTTTGCCTAGGTCAATTATTCACAGGGAATCCTGATTATGAAAAGGAAATTCATAGAAGAATAAAAATGCGTTAGGTCGGCTTACGGTAGACATTGTAAGTTCCTGACTGACGCTTACAATTATCATTGAAAAGGAACGTGTACACTCAGTGCATTTTACCTGTGCTGACATATGGGGCAGAGACATTGAAACTGATAAAGAAGCTTCAGAACAAGGTAAGGACCACGCAAAGAGCGATGGAACGAAGATTGCTAGGCATAACAGTAAGAGACAGAAAGAGAGTGGTTTGGATGAGAGAGCAAACGGGTGTAGACGATATTCTAATGGACATCGAGAAAAGAAAGGAGCTGGTCAGGTCGTGTAAAACGCCGGTTTGATAATTGTTGGACCATTAGGGTTGCAGAATAAATACCAAGAGAAGGGAAACGCTGTCGAGGATGGCAGCAGAGAAGGTGGAACGATCAAATCAGGAAATTCGCGGGCGCTAGTTGGATTCGGTTGGCGTAAGACAGGTGTAGAGATCACAGGGAGAGGCCTTCGTCCTGCAGTGGACATAAAACAGGCTGCTGCGGCTGCTGCTGCTGATGATAATAATAATGAGGATGATGGCGGCTATCCCTTTGCGCTGCCTCTCTCAGGTATGTCCATGAACATACTATATATGGCATATATGTGTGGGGGCACACCCAGGAGCACCAGGGGCGCATATCCAGTGATCCAAACCTCCTTCAGAAGATCATCTCTGGTTACGAAGACTGGTGCTATTATTACGATTCCGAAACCGAACAATTTTCGTGCCATTTGAAGACCCGTTTCCTTAAAAAACAGAAAAAAATAAAACGATACTGCAGCGTGAGACGGTAGCCTGTATTTAATTTTTCTTGTTTTGGCATTTCTGGAACTGTGCAGTAGGACTTTGTTCCTGCTGGACAGATGGTCAATCAGTCATATTATTGATAGATATATAAGGTAATAAGGTAATAAGGCAATAGATATATAAGGGAATGTGTGCGGAACGCGCGAACCTTTCGATTGTGGGTGATCGTTGTCGCCATCACGACAACGCCTATGTCACCCGGCTTTGTCTGCGGCGTGGTATCTAGCCTCTCAGGGATGGGAGGGCGTTCCCCATTCGCCATATTTGTTGACTGGTGCTATCCCATAGGTGTTTCATTTATATTAAACAGGAAAATTCAGACATTGGGTGAACACAACTTTGCCAGAGTCACTCAACAATAATAATTTTGCTGTGTTATAGAGAAGCTTCTAACAATGGAAGAAATATTTGAACAAGTGCATTTACTTGAATGGCGATCCTTTTGAAGATAACTAGAAATGCTTTTCTGATGTAAAAATAATTGTGTTTTCTTTCTTTTTAATAGAGTCTGTTTAATTCGCGGCCTCTTGGAATTAGAGCCAATTCAGTGGTGGTGCACTGCAGAGCTCAGCACTCCAGCAGTATCCGCTGATTCCTTGCAACAAACAAACGAATTTTCTGTGCCGCCAAGCTAGAGTGTTCCTGGACATTAATTTTTCTGGTGCCTGTCACAGATTGTAAGCAAAAACTCGTCATACGAGGGAACGTGAAGAATTGACGTTATGAGTTTCTTAGACTCGGAGGCGGGGAAAAATTACACTTCTGCAGAGAAGAACGCACCAGTGTTGCCTACTATATTATTTTCTGCTTCTCATGTGAATTATACTGCATATAGGGTGGACATTGGGAATACATGACACTATCAAATTTGCTAGGGTTAATATTCAGCACTTTATGTTGATGACACAAATGACACAAAGCCATGACCCAAAGGCGCAGCCTTCTGTGTCAGGGCTAGCCTCAGAAACGTGCTGTCATTGCACAACAGACAGCTGAGTATCACTGTGAACTTCTTGCATTCTTTTTCGCATTGAGCAATTATTACTCGAATTTATTAGGAGTGCAGTATACAACGATATCTACTGTTTTGTATGAATAAACGTTTATGATTACTCATTTCGCCACGTTTTGACAGTGGTCAGTGAATACGATAAAGATTTTTGTGTCAGAATACGTTCAAGAATTTATGTTATTGCGCCATGTTTACTAAAACATTTACTGTTCATCAAGTCATGATTCACTTGAGATGTCCGCACTTTGCGGGAAAGTGGCCCAAATTTGTTGATCACTACCGCGGTATAAAAGTAGACACCGCGGAAAGATTTTTGCCGGATTTGTCGCACAATTCTGCCACTTCATTTTCGCGCACTCGTTTAAAGTGGAATATGATGCACAGTGGAATTTAAACAACTCCTCTTTCACAGATTTCCTATACACGTGTGAAAAATCAATGGGCCTATGTTTGACCAGATGCGCCTAGACCGACTAATTTTGGAAAGAAATGCACGGTAGCGACCTTAGACGCAAAAGTAGTCGCTCGTAATATATAATACAGCATGCACTCACGGCCATAATATATTTTACAACTTTTCAGAAAGGCTTTTGTATTGCAGAATGTGAGGTAAAATATTCGAGCCACACTAGAAAAACTCGAGTCCCGTTGATTTCGGCGGTTTTACATGCCAAAACCACAATTTGGTTATGAGGCATGCTGTAGTGGGGGGACAGCGGAGTAATTCTGACCATCAGGGGATCTTTGAACTGCCCCAATAGTCGGGACACGGGCCTTTCGGGCATTTCTTCCCCAGCCAAATGTGGCAGCCGCAGCGGGGGTTCGATTCCGACTAGGAAAATGGTTTAAGCTTTACTTTCGGAATGCAATGTATTGTCGTGAACGATATGAGCGGGAAGACGGGAACGAGTGGAAAATAGACTAGAAACTGAGTTAGGGCGATACGCGTATGGCGCTTTCGAAAACAGAGGGGAAAGGTGGCACTCTTCTGCCAATTGTTCGCATTCCCACGGCGCCTGCTTTTGTCGACATCTGTAGGCATATCACTGGCTGTCGATAAACGATAAAACGGTTACGTGCGGAGAGACTTTTAGCAAGTCATTTTAGTCTTCAGTCAGGCTTTTCTTTTTCTTTTCGGAGCACAGCTCTTATGCGCCCGTTCCTGCGTTTAACGTACGGTTATTTTCATATATATACCTCCATAGAACTTCATGTATATCTTACGGAGCGCGTTCCAAACAGACGGACGCATTTGCCAGGGAAGTAGCTCCCGAAAGTTTACGCTTCAAAACAGAGCTGCTATTGGCCACTCTTCTGCATCCATAGTTATCAGTAACCTCAGTATCAAACAGCTTTATCAATGTGCGCTGACAATGCGAAGCTCCGTATTTTGCAGAAAGAGACCAACGGTGGGAGCGGCAGAACTTATTAGAAGAGCGTCCTCCTTTACACATTGTTTTCTGTGTAAAGGAGGACGTTCTCTGTAAAAGGCATACGTTTTCTGTGTTTCGTTATTTCTCTAAACTACAATTCCTTACAGAAGCAACATAGTCCACAAATTATAGATGTGGCCTTGAATAATAATCGAGTTCACGCAGCACCAGCGACGTTCCAGCAGCGCGATATACGTGGGTGCACTTATGTGAGATATCCGTCGACTCTTCGGCTGGGAGCACAGCGCCCGCGAGGAGAAGGGTTAATGACATTCGGTTTCAAATTTCAGCTCTTTCCGCGACGCGTAGCGATGTAATCCTTTGTAGCCACGATCATTAGCGCACGTTGTATCCACGGCACTTCTCAGCTCAAAATTGCCAGACCTGGTGAGGGGCCCTTCGAAGGATGTTTTTGCATGCGTCTGATATCGTCTGTTCCATGCGTTGTAGTGTATCTGCTTTTTCTAGTCCTCTTTTGAAAGACAAAGACATTCAGAGAGGAGAAGTGGTTCGTTGAAGGCAACTTTACCTGCATTTTATATGATACAATATGC
Source organism: Dermacentor albipictus (assembly GCF_038994185.2). Classification (NCBI taxonomy): domain Eukaryota; kingdom Metazoa; phylum Arthropoda; class Arachnida; order Ixodida; family Ixodidae; genus Dermacentor; species Dermacentor albipictus. The sequence continues at coordinate 106,892,098 of NC_091829.1, forward strand.
TTTATTTTTGGAAAATGATATACAGATTTTGCTTGGGTGTTCGCGAAAGGCAAAGAAGTGTCTCACAAAACGCCAGCTACTAATAAGCAGAACATTCATTGTGAATAAAAACACATACAAAAAAGAGAACAGTAATCACTGGATACAAAAGCAGCAAAAAAACAAAAGGAAGAAAACATAAGATGACATCAAATACAATGAAAGTGCAGCCTCAAGGTCCCGGAATTGGCAAATTGCGTACGAAAAAGAGTGGGGGTGCTTCTATTACTCAGCACCTTTATGCAATTTTCGTTAGAAAAAGAATTCGGTCAAGAAGTGCTGGCAGCCCCTGTGCTTTTTACGTAACAATTACTTTCGGATATTGCGGCTCTAATGTTGCTAATGCCAAACTGGAAAAAAAAGGAGCTATCAAATGATTACACCTTAGCAACCCGCGCACATTTTAAAGTGCAAAAGATGCATAAAATCAGGTTTCAGTAGCAGTAAATGGCATACAAGAATTTTGTAAAATTCAATTACGCTCAATGTATTGCACGCTTTAGAAATTCAAAGCGTTAGTTATTTGATTTTATATTTGAATGTTGTCTCTTGAGTTATACGGATCGATTATAAATTGCTGGGTGAGCACCCCTGATACCAATGTTTGTACCGTTAAATTTTGACGCAAGCAACGCTTCATGTCTGTAAAATATGAGCTATTTGCGTTTACGCCACTAGGAATTTCCTTTTTCCGTGTAAAATTGGTATAGTCGGTGAAAAACTAAGAATTCAGTATAAAATGCACCGACGAAAAGGCAGTGCACCAGCCCATCAACTGTGAAAGAGAGCCGGTCGAGCCATTGTGCGCCGGCAGCTTAATGACTTTGCTGTGCTAAGGTAATGGTAAACTAATTGTGCAATAAGACATGGTTGTTTGAATCTAGAATAGGGACTTTGGCTGCTAACTGGCATCAGGAGGACTTATAAAATTTGCCAGGATGCTCAGGTTACATCCTAATACCAAGGACACAAAGACAACACTGCACAGAGAGAACAAAGCTGTCTTAAACGGGGGAAAGCGCTTGACGTCATGAAGTGAACCAGGTTAACTTTCACATACCGAGTATATACAAATGCAAGGCATCAAACGTTTTACAAGCGGTGCTTCACTTCACATGTAGCGACACACTGTTAGCTCCATTAGAGCAAATCCAGAAGCAGGGACGCTAGCAGAAAGGGCTGTCTTCATTAAGAACTGTATTTACAGTACACTGGGGTTCCCTGCAAGGCTAGCTCTCCCGGCGTCACCAAACATACGCGTAGTAAACGCACTTATGTTCTCATGGTTCTGGCTAAACAAACTGCATGCATAGCGTAGCAATTTTTTAACTGCCAAAAGCCACCGGAGGATAGTTTGTTTTGTTGGGGTGTTGTGCACTAAGAGTACAACGGCGGCGAGATCGGTTTGCAAGTACCTTCTACAGTGCTGGCTAGGTTTTGTCGTACTTCCGCAACATTGCAGAATGATCTCTGTAATCGAGTAAAGCAATGCACTTCAGAGTGCGCAAACTACGGGTGAGAGTATGAGGCCATCTAGTCGAGTTGTTCAAACTTGGTGAAGCCGAGCATCTTCACCGCCATTCTACGCGGTTCCCAATCGTCTCTCCAGACAAACTTTTCCTACTGTGAGAATGGTGCCTAAGATCTGTATGCCCGAATACAGACTCCACACTTCTGTGTGCTCCCGGTGTTTTTCATGAAGTCGAGGCTCACAGTATAATTTTTTTATGTGCAGTGTAACAGTGTTTTTGAAGTGGACTTGGCAAATTTGCCATCAAGTAGATACCATTAGGTGTTTTATTTGCTCAGGTGTTTCGTTTATATCAAGTGCGATGTATTGCATGTGGGATACCCTATTTAATCTTCTGCGATCATACCACAGTTGTGCGCGTTCTTACAGCTGCGTAAATGTTCTTTGATTTATGATTATCGTGTCTGAGTTGGACAGCGTGCATATAACCTTTTATGCTTAGGTTGTGTACCCTCACAGTCCTGTAGGATGCGTGCGAAGAAAACATTTGGATAACTTATGCTTACCGAAGTCCCATTTTCGTTCTCTTCCTTTATTCTGACTATCTCCAGAAGCAGAAAAATAATGAATCCCGTAGAAATCGCAGTTGCGAGTGGTTCTTCGTAGTTGTCCTCATTGCCCTTAAATACCCAGCCGGGCATGGCACCAGTGCTAACCTGCAGGAGGAAGAAATTGTCGATGCTTAGTAATAACAATAATAGCAATAATGGCACTAACCATAAAATGGTATCGCAATCGTTAGGCTTCAAATAGGTGTCCAAACAAAAGATAAAATACCCATGCTGCACCTAAAGTAGCTCTGACATCCAATGCATACGTTAACATGAGGTTAAATCAAATACAGTTTTGCTTGCCGCGGAGGACGAAGACAAAGTGAACTTAGCAAACCTAGATTCTTGCGTTGCTGCAATAGTTTATCATAGTGGAGGCCTAATTGTGACTGTTGGACGAGAAGCCATCCGAGGCGATAACAGACAGGGCGCCATCGTTTGCGTCCGGGACGCCTCCGAGCCCTGCGTCCCCAGTGATAAAGTGTAAGGCTCGGCACGTCGGCATGAAGATTTCCGGTTCCTGTTTCTTCAACAGCGAGTCAATGGACTCCGACAACGATTAAACCATCATAAAGTGCAAGCGACTGAAGAGGAAATACCGCAAGACGACAGAAGACGTGAGTGAGCAGGACCCCAACGGACCGCTTACTCAGACTTACAGGGTTACCTTTGCACCTCTCGACGTCTGTAAAAATTTATACTCCGTACACTGACAGATTCTCAACACTTACCTTTGTAACGTGGCTCCTAAAGTAATAAATGAAGTCCGTTTGAACATGAAGGAAGAACACAGTCCCAGTGGAAGTTGCGATGCAGGCTGCACTAGAAAATTTTAAAATCGTGCGCATACTCATAGCTATAGTAGTCTTGTCGTTCATTATGCATGATGGTCGCGCTAGGGTAGGCGTTATTTCCGATGTCGTGACTGACATCAGCGACAAAGAGTTCCAAAGGCTTTTGCCTTCAGTAGTGAAGATCATCGACTTTCATCGGTTCGGTCGCTCGACGAGCGTCAAACTGCATTTCAAGGGAGACGCATAACTTCATCATGTCAAGGTGGGCTGTGTGAGAAACCCGGTGCATCCTTATGTTCCCCGACAACTGCATTGCTACAAGCGCTTAAACTAGGCCCTATAAGAGTTGTCTGCACAGGCCAGATGGTATGCGTCTATTGTGCAGGCAGCAATCACATATCTGCGTGTTCTTAAAAGAAATGAAGCGCTTGAATTACGATGGACTCCACGAGGCCGATTCCAAGGATTGTCCTAAACAGATTAAGTAGATAAATATATTGTTATGGGGAGAAAATATATGTATTCACAATATATGCAGTTACAATGTCGTAGCTGAGTAGTGAGGGTAACACCATCTACAGATCGTCGGGACACTTCAACCTCCTCTTCACCTCCCAACGCCCTTTTGTCCACACCGGCACAAACTCGTGCGTGACATTAACTCCCAGCGGCAGAAGCATCGTCTCAATGATTCCTAGGGTGTCGAATCAGTGTGCGAGTTATAGATCTTTATGCGCAAAACGTGCACGATGTCAGTTCTTGTTGTGGTAGAAGACGTCGTGGCCCCACGTTATATCTCATTTGTGAGGCTGGCGACTTGGCGAAGAACTCGGTGTGGCTCCACGTAGGGCGGCAGTAGTTTTTCGCAAAGGGCGCCGCAACGGTAGGGTAACTGAAGCAGGACAAGTGACCTAGGGCTGAAATGAACGTCCAGAGGACGACTGCCATAACTGGGCTTTTCGATAGTCTGAGACGCCAGAACACAGTCACCGGCAATGTGACGTGCTGTGGCCGCGATGACAATGACATCATGAGCATAGAACGTGGTAGTGGTGGCATCGGAAGGGAACCGCGAGTCAAGAGGCAGGACTGGGTCACGGCCATATAGTAGATAGAACAGAGAATAACCAATAATATCTTGACGCGACGAATTCTATGCAAACGTTCCGGAGGGTAATGCGCAGTCCCAATCCCGGTGATCATCAGACACGTACATGGAGAGCATGTCCGTGAGCGTGCGGCTGAGACGCTTGGTATGCCTGTTTGTCTGTGGATGTTACGCCATCGTGAACTTGTGAGATGGAGAGCAAGAGCGAAAAAGGTTGTTGATAACCTTAGAAAGAAAATAGTAGCCTCTACGAGTGAGTAGTTGACATGGGGCACCATGATGTAGGATTTCATGAAGGAGAAAATCAGCCACATCAGTTGCGCAGCTCGAAGGGAGGGCCCGCGTTATGGCATAATGCATGGTATAGGCCGTCGCAACGGCCACCCACTTGTTGCCCGAGGATCAAGTTAGAAATTGGCCAAGGACTTCCAGGCCGATGCGGTAAGATGGCTCACTGGGAATGTCTATGGGCTCAAGGTGCCCAACTGGAGAAAATGGAGGCTTCTTGCGGCGTTGGTAAAGTTCGTAGTCAGCGGCGTAGCTTCAAACAGAGCGATATAGCGCAGGCCAGAAAAAAAAAATTGGAGGACGCTTAAGCTTCGCCTTCAAGAGTGGGACGCGACAGCGTTCCCGTCGACCCGCGAAGGGGTCGATAATGCGCTACGGCACAGCGATCACTTACGATGCGCCCCGCATCGGACTTAGCGCCCACCTATCACGCGGTGAGCGTCGAGCAACGCAGCGTTCGGCGTGGCAACGAAACGTGCGCCTGAGCGAACGGAACGAACCAAAGAACTCGGTGTCTCGGAGGGGAAACGATCTGCGCCAGCCAAACGTCGTGATCGGCACGGGCAGAGAGATAGATAGTTATCTAAACCGGGAGCACGGCGAAGCGTCGTCAGGGGAGAGGGAGTCCCGCGACGAGCCTGGCAGCGGTCCCAATGCGCGCGCGGCGCGCCTCCTGTCGGGGCAGCGCCGTACATTGAGAGGAGGGGGTCTTCTGTGTTTGCCGCAAGATGGCTCTGCGTGTGCGGAAAGCGCAGAAGAAATGCAGCGGAAACGCACTTCGCAATTCGTGTAATTGTGAGTTCTGTACGTTACATGTTCATAATTACCGATATACACCGCAGTATAACTTTCCACAGCTCGTTTCGAAGGCAACACCGCATTCACTAGAGGCGCGTTTGCACCGCTTGGAAGCATCGAACTCGTGGCTGAGTGGTAGCGTCTCCGTCTCACACTCCGGAGACCCTGGTTCGATTCCCACCGGGCCAATCTTGAAGTTGCTTTTTATTTATGAAACGCCTGCCGTGATTTATCGCTCACGGCCAACGCCGCAAACGCCGACGCCGACACCGACGCCGACGACACCGGCTTTTCTGCGACACGAGCTCCTTAACGCTGTCGCGTTAATAGCTTGCGCACGCGGTCGTACGTACGGGAGACACCCAAATGACCAGTGGTGGGCACATCGTGTAACTGCGAGAGAACTGTCGAGTGCAGATGCTGAGGAACGGCGAGAAGAAGTTCAGCATCATGTGGATTCATATTGCGTCGGCATAAGGTCCCATCCTCGAGAAAAAAACAAGTGTATGGAAACGTCCTGTTGCTCAGATGTAAGGCGTTCGATGACGGATCGCGAATAAGGGTCACGACGCTGCTCGTCGGCGTTGCGTGAGGAGTCGGACATCGACAAAGCGCTGGTACCTGTATCGGTTTTGGTGCCATCGGGAGGGTCGACAGGAGAGCGGGAGATGCAGTCGGCGTCCTTATGTAGCCGTCCAGGTTTGCAGCACACGGAAAAGCTGTATTTTCGCAGGCGTAAAGCGCAGCGGCTAAGACGGTCTGTCGGGTCTCTGAGTGAGGATAGCCAACATAACGCATGATGATCTCTCATGATGGTAAAATGCCGACCGAACAGGTAAGGCCGGAACTTAGCAATGAACCAAACAAGGTCCAAGCATTCACGTTCTGGTACGGATTAGTTGGGCTCTGGTGCTGAAAGAAGACGGCTATCATAAGCGTGGGACAGTGGGACACCATTGGTGTCTCACTGTCGTTGGGACAAGATAGCGCCATTGCCATGGTCACTGGCATCTGTGCGAACTTCTGTGTAGGCATGCGGATCAAAATGGCCCAACACGGGTCGATTGATAAGGCGACTGATAAGCATAGAAGATGTTGCATCCTGGTCGGGTCGCCAACGAAAAGTGGTGTCCTTTTTGAGGAGGTATGTGAGAGGACGAGCGATTTCACCAAAGTCTTGGATAAAACGCCGAATATAAGAACACAGCCCTAAAAAACTTCGGACATCAGTAGAAAAACGCGGAAGTTGAAACTCACCAACGGCAGGGACTTTATTAGGATCAGGCTGGACGCCAGCAACGTCAACCAAGTGACAAAGCACTCGTATTTGTCGGTGACCGATGGCATTGTGCAGAATTGAGTTTTAGGCCACCTCGTCGAAAAACAGCAAGGATAGCTGACAGTCGGTGGACATGGCTCTCAAACGTCGGTGAAAAAAAGAATGACGTCATGAAGCTAGCAGAGGCATGTGGTCCATTTGAATCCACGCAGAAGAGAGTAAATCATGCACTGGAATGTAGCAGGGGCATTGCACAGTCCCAAAGGCATCACTTCAAATTGGTACAGACCATCTGGGGTGACGAAGGCGGTCTTTTCGCGATCTCGTTCATCCACTGCGATTTGCTAGTAGCCAGAGCGAAAATAAATCGACGCATAATAACTGGCACCGTGTAAGCAGTTCACCGTGTCATCAGTACGCGGAAGCGGGTACACATTCTTTTTGGTAAGCTTATTGAGGTGATGGTCACCGGTACAAAATTTCCAGGTTCTTTTTAACCAGGACAACAGGTGACGCCCACGGGCTGCATGACAGCTCGATAATATCTTTGGAGAGCACTTTGTCCACCTCCGTTTGAATCTCCTGGAGTTGAGCCGCAGACACACGTTAGGGCCGCGGATGTATAGGAGGAGCGTCACCAGTGTGGATAGGATGGGTGACGACACGCGTTCAACCTAGAGGGCGATGACCAAAATCAAAGATGTCTTCACAGCCCATAAGTATGCGGCGAAGGGCCTCGACGTAAGCAGGTTGTAAATCAGTAGCTATCTTTGGCGTAAACTAGTCGTTACGTGACGTAGCAGGGGCAGAAGCTGCAGTAGTGTCGAATCGTGGTTTCGTCGTAAGAGCACCTACTCCACATCGTTCAAAAGGGGCATCACAGAGTAAGATATATTCTCAGGAAGCACTTACTGACACGATCCAAAGTTCAGAAGAGGGTGCTGAGCTTGATTGTTGACAAAAGTTACAATTGAGCTTGGTTGTGCTATCTGGTTGGTCAGGAGGGTGTCGCAAAGTGGGGACATCACGTAAGGATCATTTTGAAGTGGTGGAAAAGGCGACCTGAGGACGTAAGTCGCAGCATCAGGCTGCAGTCGAACAAATTGAGTAGAACGAAGTCAGTCGGGTCGGCAAAGTAATGAGGCAGTTCAAGGCGAAGGGTGCTGGTTGCACAGTTAATAAGTGCTGAATGGGCAGTTGGAAAGTAAATTCCGACAATCACTTCGCGGGTACACTCGGCCAGTACAGAGAACAGGACCAGTACTGGACGGCCGGCAATAGTACCACGGGCGGCGCACATTCCCATCACGGCTTTTGTACTGCTATTAGCTACTCGGACGGCAGGCGACTCAGCAGGTGTCAGGATTTTACGGAGACGGATACGAAGATCTGAACGCATAACCGACAACTGAGCGCAAGTATCGATGAGGGCTTGAAGGGGGACATCATCAACAGAGATTTCAACAAGGTTCTATGGAGCAGCAGGGGTCAGCAGAGGTTTTGCAGTCCGAGTCGTCAGTGCAGCTTCACCTCCGGGGGCTGAATTGCTAAGTTTTCCGAGAAGCGGCCCGCGTAGGACGTGGAGGAGGGACGTAGAGGTGTAGGCGAATGGGGCTGACAGCGTTGCCGTGAGGGCGAGTGGTTAGTGGTGTGTCCCCGAGAGGGAAGGCCAGCATGATATGGTTGAGAGAAGGGCGAAAAAGGTCGAGGGTCTCGGTGGAAGCGGCGATCAGCTTATGGTGGAGGCGAGGACTACTAGCAGCTGCTACCACAGTGGCGCGAGCTGTGACCAACCCGGGAGCAAGCAAAGGAAATGGGCCTGTCATCCGGTGTTCGCGACTCAGAAGAGTACCGATATCGATTCTGCAACGACTGTCGAGGAGCAGCATGTGCAATGACATGAGCGGTAGGGGTGGGGCGTGGGCAGGCACCAGACTGGATGTCCATGTTTGCATTTTGTTGGCGGAGAACAGCTTGAATGAACGAGATGGTCAAGTCATGCGTATGGGAGCAGTGAGAAGTTGGAGCCATAGCCTCAAGTTCGCGACAGATGACCTGTGTCAAGCTTGGCGTTGTACGCAGATGTGACGCCGTAGGGTCGTTACAGGAGAAAGTTAATGGGTTTAATGGCACAACCTCAACTAAGGCTATGCTGCGCCAGTCACAAGGCAAAAGGAAAGGCAAAGTTAGAGCAGGTAAACCTCCATTGCATTATAGTCCCTGTAAATAACCAGTTGTCTCTAAAAGGTGGCACAGGTTAGTACATGCTACTAGCGGGTCACGTGCCAGCAAAATGGCAGGGTGTAAAGATACATGAAAAATAAATACGGTGTGTAAAAGCGTCGGTCGCCCTGTTGGAAAGTGTGGAGAAGTTATAAGGATATGTATTACTGTAAGAGGTTCATTGCATTTTTCGCAAGTCGGTGGGTTTTCTTTTTGGAGGAGAAAGTTGTGTGTTAGATGTGTGTGTCCAATCCGAAGTCGACACAGGATCACCTCATAGAACCGTTGCTGCTGAGTGCACGACTTCCACTCACCAATTCCCCGCAGGGGCGTCTGCGTCGGCAGGCGTTTGGTGTGTTGCGACACCACGTACCCGAGCACACGAGGGTTGGAACCTCCCGCGTGTAGCCGTGCACGGCTTAGCCGTGTCTGGGGAAAAGGGCATTCTGGTGGTTGAGCCGATGCTGGGTGCTTGGACTCTTAAGGCCCCCCGGCGGAGGCAACACACCTCTTCGGCCTCGGCTTCACATAGATGGCACCTCCAGACTGACCCACCTGGGGGAAATCGGCAGTCGCCTTTTCCTGTCCCCTCTTCAATCTTTTTCTGTCTCTCTCACTTTCAATCTTTCCCGTCTTCTACTCACTTATTCTTACTTCCGTATTTCCGGGCGGCAAGGGTTAACCGTGTGTCATATATTCAACCTTGGGTATATACATTAGGTTATAGTGGCGGTGTATAGCTGGCGTCTGCAGGTTTCTTGGAAACTGCAGCGTCCCCTTGTTGGGCTCGGTGGTGGGTGGCTACCACCGCTGCCGAATTTTCAAGCTATCCAATGGCAGAAGCGTTCCCGCGACATTTAGATCGGCCTCTGAAAAGAGGTTGCACCGAAGCAACTTTCCAGTTCTTTTTAAAACCAACCGAAAACTCATTTCCAAAATACCACGTTCTTCACAGTGAAGGCAACACAACCATAAGAAAAGTGCCACCTTTCACAGTTTCGAAATGCCTAGCAAACACAATTGGAGCTGGTTACAAAGCCTCGAAGATGGCTAGCGGAGACCTCCTCCTTGAACTGACCAAAAAAAGATCACCTAGAAAAACTCGCCGAACTCACCACTATCGGTGACATCAAAGTGACAATCTCTCCACACCGCTCACTGAACACAAGCAGAGGAGTTATATCTGAGGAAGACTTCCTGAATCTCAGTGATGAAGAACTCATCGAAGGATTTCAGGAGCAAAATGCAATTAATGTACAGAGAATCACACTACGACGCAATGACCAACAGATTCCGACGAAACATGTGATATTGACATTTCGTAGCAGCACAGTCCCTAGTTCACTCGACGCAGGATATTTGAAAATCAACGTGAGGCCGTACATACCGAACCCGAGGCGGTGTTTCAAGTGCCAGAGGTTTGGGCATGGATCACAATCATGCAGAGGCAAAGAAACATGTGCGAAATGTAGCGCCAATGACCATCCTTCTGATAGCTGCAATGCTCCCGCATTCATCGTCGAGTTCGTCATACCACAACCCTTGTTCCTTGCCACATTCCTTCTCTGCTATTCCCCCAAACATTTCCCCAGCGTGGAATATTAGGATAAGGACACTGCGCTCAGGATGACTTCTCCAGCCTTTCTGCCATTAAAAAGTATCCCTGTCTCCCTACGTAATGATACTTCTTGTCTAATACAATTTTTTGGTGGGTACGGTCAACGGCATGCTGAAAGATCTTTCTTTCCAGCCTCAGAAACGTCTTAGAACAAGTGAGGTTCCTTCCAAGGAATATATTACGGAATAATTTTTCAAAGACTGCACTACAAAGGGACATACCACGGCAGGAGTGACTGTTGGGCTAGTCAGCCTTGCCGGCACACATGGTGTGCCTCTGGATTTCTGAGCCGCTAATGGAGTCCCTTTCGTGATAATGGAGTGCTTTACGGTGATATTTCGTAAAATCCAGGGCCACCTAAGAAGGATGCCGCTTGTAAGACTTCTTGCTCTCAAGAAATGGCCGCACGAAAAATGAATAAACAAAATGGTGAACGCAAGAGGACGATTTATGAACTGAAAGAGGCTCAGCAATCACTTGAGGAGTGTATTTCCGACTTAAAGAGCCCAATAATTGGACAAAGCTCTGCAGCTGAAGTAGCCTCTGTTAAGCAACAACTTCATGATTTCAGACCGTTCCCAGAGAGTTAACCCTAAAGTTCATGGCATTAATTACACCGGAGCCGAAGCATGGGCACAGTTTGAAAAAAAAAAGTATTTCCCTCTGAATGTCATTATCAACCTAAACAAGAAGTGACGACCACGTCGTGTGCGCACTTACTAGATAAATATCACCCTGAAAAATACAGACCTATTATTGTAAACTTCATTTCGCTATAGCTTCGGAAAAGCATCCTAGTGGCAAAGCGTTATCTAAAGAATTCTGCATTCATGTGAGGGAAAATTTTTGCACAACGACAAGAGCCAATAGAAAAAAGTTGTTTTATAACAGCAAATTTGGGGAACGCAATCATTAATCCGTTATAATAATGTCTACATCGAGAAAAAAATGTTGCATTTACTGTTCACCTACCAACCGTGTTTGTGTCCTTGAATCTTCTATTGATTCCGTTCTGGCAGATGCATCACCGATATCTGCGTCAGTTTCCCGTTGTCACTGAGCATCATGTTGTCTGTTGGCTCTCTGATGGTCTCTGAGACTCCAAGCGTATTCCCATTTAGTAATTTACAAGACTGGTCGTCTCCACGTAGATACCGAGAGCTTGTCGCGTTACCCTGTTGACGACTTTGAAGCCTCAATACTGACACGGCCGCTTGCATTTTGTCGGCATGACATCTTCTTCATTTCGGCAACGAGCAACTTAGCGGCTCCTACATCAAAGTCTTCACCGACCGCAGTGGAAACTCTTTGGTCGATGGTACTATGTACAACTTCGTTCTCCGCGATGGTACTCTGTACCGTCGTAATCGTCACCCTGAAGGATCTGATCTCGTACCCACAATTCTCGAACGTATTCACTCAACCGTTTCAGAAGAGCTTCGCGAACCAGCAGTGGTGAGAGACTTCGGCGTACATCGAACCTACGATCGAGTACCCAGCCATTTTTTCTGGTTGGGCGTTGCACGTGCCGTACAACGTTACGTCGCTTTTTGACCTATGCCAATGGCGCAAAAAGCAATTCGCTTCCCATTGGCTACTTGCACCCACTCTACATCTTGGCTGAGCCCTTTCATTGCGTTTGTTTACCCGTTCTCAGCGTTTCTCCGGAATCTACATCGAGGAGCCAGCGAGCCGCTGTTGCTGCAGATGACAGGACCCGCTACGCCATCACACAGGCTCTTGCGACCAGTTGCGCAACTGATGCTACACACTTCCTCCTACACGATATAATTTTGATGCATGCCGCTCCCTGTACACACCGTGGCCGTACGTTTTTGTCCAGACTCATTGACGACGTCATGCGCATCTGCTCTAAACAGCATAAGATTACCACCGCCCACCATCCGCAAACAACCGGTATTGCTGAGCGTTTACAGACAGGTTATCGAAATACGTTGCAGCTTGATTGTATTCTTGGATCACGTTACATTAGATTTGCCTACACCCCTTGGTGTCTAGAAACTGCTGGATATTTACCGTTCTATCTCTTGTACAAATGAGAACCAACGCTATCAATAGGCACTGTGCTTCCGTCCACCTCAGCTTCAGGTAGGGATTATTACCGCTGTGCTAACGCCCACACTCACCATGCACGTCAACTTGCACGCGCTCGTATGCAAGTGTCTCAATAGGCGCAGAGGTACAGCTATGACCTACGTCATCGTTATCTGCATTTTTCTCCCCATACACCCATGTGATTTTGGTCCCCATGCTGTAAATTTTACCTCTGTGAAAATATGTTTTCTTGTTAGACAGGCCCATGTCACACGCTCCGCCAAACGACCAATGGCACCTATGAAATAATTCTAGCCACGCCTACTGCGTTCTCCACTGGGAAAACCAGTGAAATTGTCCACGTCACCAGTCTCAAGGCCTGCGACTCTCAACGCGCCCTATATATTTAACAGCAGCTGGATGGTCCCTCTCCGGCCGGGCGGTGGCACTACAACACCATCGACAGATGCTGCAGACACAAGCCACCCCGACAAAGACAATGAAGTGTCTGGGCTCTTGGCGCGAGCTAACGTCCGTCTTTAGATCTGGCTCCAGGGTATATACAGTGTAACTAACCTCTTTTGTCTGTGTCCTTCCACACTTAGTGATATAAACCAACGAGACAACGATTCCAGAGAAAGAAAACAGGAAATTATTTTTTTCAACTTTATTTGTAAAAAAAGCTAAGTGGAAAGCGAGCGAAGCTAGGCAAAAAGAGAGAAGCCCGCAGGTGGGAGGCGAAACTACATATCGCACAAAATTAACAATATGCTCTAACTGTAAAGTGTCCGTGAGGGCACTTCTCTCTGTAGTCAACTAATATATGACTGACTATTTCTTGTATGCGAATGTACAGTCGGCTCACAAGAATACAAGGCACACAGTTATGATAATAACCTAACCAAAGTATACTCTCTGGTTTCTATACAGAAATGTAACAGTCCAGGATTTGTGAAACGTTTGATGTCACATGCGGTCGTCACTAAATGGCAAGCATGTCCGTCATTGACGCAATTCCGCACCTAAAGGACGAGATATTCTGCATTGGAGTGACTCACCTCATAATTCATTTCCGCATCTGTATATTTCTCACTTTGTAGCTTTAAGTGCTCCTGTTCTATGATCTGCTGGTAAACTACGGATTGGTCTGAAAGTAAAAGACAATGCGTACTTATTATATGTTGGCACTCAGGAATCATCCGCGTTTCACCTTTTGCAATGAAATCCAAAAGAAACACACACACACACCCACACACACACACACACACACATATATATATATATATATATATATATATATATATATATATCTGTGCAGGGTGTTTAACCGAACGCTTTCAAATACGTTTAAAAGTTGCCTATGGCAGATATAGCAAATCTAATTCACGACCTGGTCTACTGAAAGTGGCAGACAATAGTTGCACAAGAAATTGAGATGAAAAAGTGACTAATTATTAAGTATTCACTAATTGGGTCATTAACTAACTACATTATTGCCCATGTTGCAATTTACAAATTATTGCCGTGGAGTTCGCAAGGCGGATCCCCTTGGAACGAATTTTCAAGATGACACCAGTGTCGAGGTACACATTCCCTATCTTTGCGGAGAATTGCATTGGCATTCCAGTTGATTTGTTAACAAAGCGTCGTTTCATGCACCGAAGCCCACAAGTAACTGGATCACCAATGCATTTCTCCGCAAAGTTCGGGAATATATATCTCGGAACTGGTGTCGTCCTTAGAATTCGTTCCAAGTGGACCCGCCTTGCGATGTCCACTGATGAAATTTGTAAAGTGCAATATTAGTCATACGATAATTAGCTAAAAAGGTAATTAGTTATATTCTTGTTAGTCAATTCTGCATTCCAATTTTTTGAGCAAGTAGTGTCCTCTGCTTCGAGTATACCGGCTGATAAAATAAAAATGAGCTATCTGCCACATGTAACTTTAAAAAAAATTTGACTGTTCGCTGAAACACCATATATATATATATATATATATATATATATATATATATATATATATATATATTCATTGCACTGACATATGCAAACACAAGGGCCAGATGCAAAAGAAGATTTGCTGGTGACGGCACTCGGGCCCTGGTTGATCTTGAGCGGACCGTTTACTTATCCGTTGATTTCCACAATAAATCATGACGATACCTAAATGCGTACACTTGAATTTGCTGGAGGAGCTGGTTTCCCTCTTTAACCTAGAACTCCGGATCCGGACTCTACTATGCCTGACTACGTCTCACCGCGAAATGCTGCCTCACATGCGGCTGTCAATTGTGCCAGCGTTCCAGACAGTGAGACCCTATTATTTAGCGGCACCGAAGACCAGGACGTGGAGGACGGGTGGTCCTCCTATCAACGAGTGAGCGCGCACAAGTAGGATGACGCCGCGAAGCTAAACAATGTCCTTCTTTACTTGAGTAATGCGGCCCATGAATGTTTTCGCAACCACAAATCTGACGTCATCAACTGCAGCCTTATCGCCGGCATCACAGGGGCGCCAAAAAAGACACACCAGAAAAAGGAACACTGACAGACACAGGCAATAGTTGCACTCTACTGATTTTATTCCATGAAAAGAATTTGAATACAAAGGCTGCTTCGCGCATGCGCGTTCAGAGATAACGAACGAGTGCCACCACAACACCCCACAAAATACATCTTCTTTCTTGCTGAAAAAGGTCACATTCTGAACTATATAACAGAACTGACATATCACTAATGCAATTACTTGTCTGTTAGTGTTTCTTTCTTTGTGAGTGTTTTTGGCGCTGCTGTTATGCCTGCAATAAGTGACCAACTCGCCCAAGAACTAGTCTTACTGTAGCCCTATCAAAAATTCTAGCATTGCCCACGATGAATTTTGTGGTGGACATGATGAGGAACATGTTGGGTATGATGGTATTCATCGTGGGTATACTGGGTGCAGTGGTTGATGGTGGGATGTACTGGTGGGATACATAGTGCGTGAATTCTCTCAATGGTGGGCATGCAGAATGACTGGTAGGTGTGCTGGTTGAATGGTGGGATACATACTGGGTTACACGTATAATTGGGGGTGAATGATGGATGTGCCGCGTGAATGGTGGGTGTGCTGGGTGAATGGTGGGATACATACTGGGTGACTTGCGTAAATGGTGCGTGAATGTTGCGCTTTCTGGATGAATGATGGAATTCACAGTGGGAGGTCAATGGGCGAATGTATGTCACAGTGAGAACATAAGAGGTGGCTTATGAAACTGTAGTGGCACAGTGACAATTGCAGGGTGATAGTGGGATTCATTAATTTCAACAAATAGTGTCACAGTTGTCCCCCTCTTTATAAATGTACGCGCACGTGTACTTTTCTAGCGTATATTAAAGTATTTCTTGATTCCTGGTTAACTATTGTACACTGCTAATTTTGTGTCGACTATTAATGTCTTTTATTATTGTAATGACTTCAGCATTTCATGTTGGTTTTTCTTCAAAACAATATGTTACTGCTTTGTTAACCTTTGTAGGTAGTCGGAGCTGGTCAAGCTGTTTCAGTATTGGTTTTGCTCCCACAATATCTCGCGTGCGGCACATGAAAATTATATTGAGTTCAATTCATCTTGAAACACTGATTTAGATTCTAAAGCACGCTAGACATATATGTGCTACTACACTGCAGTGCCTATGGTAAACTTAACGCCCGTCAACATGTGGGAATCACCACAGACTTTCTCTCAATGGGTGTTGGGAGATCGATAGTATGAAGAAAGTCCTCATGAGAAACTGAAAATCTTTCTAATTTGTCATATGTAATGAGTACAAATGGTAATCATACATGTGACACACAAAGAGAGAATACCACATTGAAAAATTTTCCAGAGTGATAACAAAAAACGCCTTACTAAAGTTCTAAAATATCTGAAGGAGAATGTTCTTTGAGGCAGCCACATTATTATCATGCAGTGTTGTACAATTGTTCTGCAGACTGTAGGTGACCAGCAAACATTGCATAAATTAAGTTGTTTAGAATGCTTTCTTTCAATGCATGTTCTGTGCCTCTGCTTATATCTGTGTAGTTTCAAGATAAAGCCAATTGAAAATTACAGCAGACCAGCTTGGTTTATTCCGGTCCTTTGTAATGTAAACACCAGCAGAGTCTGGTACTACCTGGCATGTAAACCGGAGTGGTCTGGTGTCATCTGGTGCGCGAGCAAGGATGGTGTAGTGCTACCTGGTGTGCCCACGAAACTAGTCTAGTGTTACATGGTGTGCATATCATTGTGGTGCGGTGCTTGCCTGGCGCGCATGCAAGTGTCTTGCAAGTGTCAACCCCTTGATAGAATCAATAAAGTTTCTCTCTATCTCTCTCTCTCTCTGGTGTAAACACATATTTTGCGCACAAACTAGAGCTTTTCTTTTAGAGGCTCTTTCGGGTTCATGTATGTTTGCTTTTTAATGCTAATTTGTCTACTTTCAAATGAGCACAACCAACACATAGAAATTTATTTCTGTTATTTATTTTACCAAGCAACGAGAACGTTTTCAAAAGCAAAGCCACTCCCCTCAGCACAAGGAAGTCACTAACAGTACATGCGCACGCCAACTGGACGTGCAATAACGCACGTGCTAGTGGGCACCCAGTGGCTGTGCCATACGTACATGGGGTGACCCACCGCATAAGAAAGTGGCGAACAGGTACGGTGTAGGTGTTTTTTCACTAACACTAAAGCTCCCTACAAGGTGCTGGTTGGTAAATAACGCCTGGAGTAAAGATAAATGCACTAAGGAGCATGTCACCGCTTTGTTAACTACAGTGTGCTAATGGTATACAGGATTCCACTTCCCTTTAGAAAGTGATAGATTGAACAAGCAGACATGTGCCTGAATGACTGACTTAGGGAGTACCGAAACGCTGTAAATGCTCTAGTAGGCACTGGCTGCTTGGCTGACCACTGCCGAAAAGGTACTCGTAAACGATCCCCGTGTTTTATGCGAAGCATACTAGCCGCACAACCATGCTCTTCCTTGCTGCGCCGCGCGCGGCCGCGTAGCTACCGTATGACGTCATAACAGCTGCAAAAGCGGAGGCTCAACTCGTGCGCTCACTTGCGGCCGCGTAGCTACATGGCCGGGTCTCAGCTCATGCGCTTGCCTGCATGAGTTGTTTCTTCGTCTATCCGAACCAAATATAGCCAAGCAACAGCAGTTCACCAGGCTAAACAGTGGTTTAACAACTAAAATAAAGGCTAGTATGCTTCGCATCCTGGGCTTAACCTTAGCTAAGCCACAGCCATTTTTTCATAGCACGCAAGCGTTCAGTTGATTCGCCAAGCAATTAGAGAAATGGTTCAGGCGTTCTGCATATCAACCGCTGCTGATAAATGCGTAAGCACTCCATCACTGGCACTCATTGATAAATAAGTGTTGTAGCGTGAGAAAAACCTGGTGAATGCTTTTGTAATCGCTTATTTTGGATGGCTATCAGCTTCATTGTGCATTGGTTGTCTCATACGTGGCACATTGGTTCATGCGTCTGTCTGCACATTTATTTGAGGATATCTTGAGCATATCCATATCTTTGTATGCTGTTATGAATAAAGCTTGTCACTTGAAGCCTGCAGGTTTATCTTGCCCCACGTTCCTTCCGTTAGCCTGATTTTCGCAAGTAACTATGATCAGGAGCTCCATCAACAATTACCTAGTCTAACTTTCTACATTAATTTCCCAATAATTTCTCTCATGTTCCGAGAATAATGGCCCCTGGCGGCTTTTGACACATTTGACGAGCTTGAATTTTTTAAAATGATACATGAAGGCCAGTCTTCATTTTTCATTCTGCTGTAGTTACTAAAGTAGTGAGGAGTTTTCTAGTAAGCTTGACTTTTCTCTCTACTTTTTATACTCTTCTTATGCTGTCCTCATTCATGCAAGTAGGCATTGCAGTGGAGTCTGTGTCCAGTTGCATTGTTTTTCACTTTCAGGCTATACAGCATAGACCACATAGCTCGTAGGTAGTTAAGTATATTGATACTCAATCAGTAAAGAAGCACACAATTTCGCACGTTGTGCGAAATTGTCTCTTTGCTCTTGGTACAGCGTTTGTTGGTTATTGCGATGTTGCTCATCAAATGAGTTTGATTTCAACAGCACCACTCAAAACATCTACTTGTCACTACTGTAATTTTAATTGAGGTATCAATCAAGCTCTAATTCTACAGCTGTTAAGAATGAATTCTAACGCTTTGGGTCTATTTCCATGTATTTGGTCAGCACAGTGGGCAGTCTTTTCATTATTCTACTTGGTGCTATTCACGTCAGAGTGTGTTCTACCAGCAAGTCAAATTTATGCTATTATGATGACTTCGATTACTGAGCAAATAAATGGAAACATTACACGCAATGCTGAAATAATTTTGCACAATAATACTAGTGTCTAGAACAAGGATGACGTACACTGCAACATGTTGGGTATGCAAGTATGTCTAGCTAAGTACGCTTATGCGTATGTTTTACACATATCAGGTAGTGTTTTAGCTACATGAAACAGCCTATGCTGTATGAGAACTCCGGCATCGGAGTCAGCAGTCGAGGAAGTGGACGACAAAGGGATTCTTGAGAACGAGCGGTGGTTTGGGGCTTAAGTGGGTGCTCTTGGGCACAACAGCGAGGACTGGGGCCTGCTGGCGTGGACGGAGGGACTGCGCCGTTCCCAGATTGGGGCCCAGTGGGGCGCCCCGGCTGCATTCTGGTACGGACCATGATTGTGGGGATGGCGGGCGGCGCCAGTTTCACGGGCAGCAGCGACGCCTGCCTGGCCTGGTGCGTGACCATCTCCGCAGTGCGAGCTGCAGCTCTGGCATTCTCTGAGGAACGTCTCCGCCCACTCCTTTTCTCTGACAGTCATCGTGTCTGGTAAGGGACACGGGGAGGGGGTGGTATCCTGTGCGCTGCTGAAGCTCCTGGCGCTACTGTTGGGGAAGGGACCTGCCGATGCAGTTACTGCATCAACGCGATGCAGTAGCGTATGAACACGACAAATTGTCTATGCTCGGATACTGCGCGTGGCTACACACCCGGCGGCGCGGCTGCGTCCAGCGACTCCGAGACGTCCGAGAGCAACGACTATTGGACCGTTGACGGTAAGGGAGCCTCCAAGACACGCGAAGGCAAGCTGTCCAAGAAAACAGCTCGGAAGAACCACTCGTCGGGTAGTGAAGCACAGAAGAAGAGCGGCTTATCGCCCTCGTCCAAGCCCGAGGAGTGCGAAGTCTTGGACTTTGGCGGCGGTTCGTCGGCGCCGGCTGGCGATAGCGGCAGTGAAGACGACGGTGACGTCGTTTCAAAAGTAGAGTTCAGCGATAGCTATGACGAGAACCTCATGGGCGCATGATGTCAGTTTCCAAACGTAATGAAAGTAGCACCGTTGAACCCATGATCTTGATTGCCTGCGATCTTTCCCTCCTGTTAATTGATTGGTGCGGTGCCGTGTGGTTTCTGTGCGGTGGAATGGCAGCGAGTGGGCTGCTACTAATTCCGACAACCTGCTTCGTGCACTCGCCAGAACAATGTTGAGGAGGAAGGCCGTACCAGGTGTGCCTCTGAGATTGGTTTAGGGCCTTCTGGTCCCTGCAAGACCACGACAGTTCGGAGGCTCCACCAATTGGGCTACCTCATCGTCTCGAAGCGTACGTCCGGGAAGCCAGTGAGGTTTAGGGCTCCCGCGCTACTGGAAGACTTGGCAACTCGGACATTGCCTGCTCAGCCGATCATCTTTCGTTGAAGCCGTCGGGAAGGTTTGCCCACCACCAGAGTTGGGGTGCCATTATTGCCTTCACAAAGAGAGGGGCAGTATGGGAGCTCCGGCATCGGATCCGGCAGTCGAGGAAGTGGAGGACAAAGTGGTTCGTGAGTGCAAGCGGTGGTTCGGTGCTCGGCTCGGCGCGGCGGGCCAGAACTTGGGATTGCTGGCGTGGACTGAGGGACCGCGCCGCACCCACATTTGCTTATGAGACACTTTGTCCTCCACTTCCTTGACTGCTGACTCCGATGCGGAGTTTCGATACTTACGACTGCTGAAGTGAAGTTTATGGTTGACGAACCTGCTTGTTTTTGTTTCGCACTTACAATTATGTGGTGTCTAAAGTTTTGTAGCCATGTGGCAGCTGACGTATTGCAGCAATATCGAAGTTAGCTTTAACGCCTTATTGCGATAGAATGGCGACAGACACCTGTCGCTGTAGTTGTGCATGTTCTCGGAACTAGCAGTGTCGTTTTGAGTTTGTCAGTCAGTTCATCCAACTTTTGCTGACAGAATTTGTACAGGTAGGAAAAAGAGAACATACAACATGACTGTTGGTCAAGACCGGCTATTTTGTTGGCAGGAATAAAAATAATAACACTGGATGTGTAAGTATACTGAGCCCAAGTTCTTGCGGAAGGAAAAAACTTGAGTTGTACTACAAAAGCATCAAATCATGATAAATCGTATTCGCGTAAAAAAACGATGAATAGGCAGGGACAAATTTTTATCTCTTGTGATCTAGAAAAGACGCCCTTTTTCATTATTTCCTAATTGGGGGCTTGCTCACACATGTCTTATGTGGTGTGCCTCGCTGACTTCTCGTGTCAATTTTTACCATGGGTGGAAGTAGATTAACGATTTTACTCCGGCCTGAAGTCCTATCGCCGCAGTGCACGACAAAGTAGGACGAGCATACAGGTCTTCTGAATTAAATATGATGATTTGTTTCGCTCATCTATAGTTACTGGCTAGTCTGCTTTGCGTACATTTCAACACACGCAAGAGAAATGCAGTACACTGTCCCAGACACGCACATGACAAATTTGGTGCTATCTTTAACCAAGCAAACCTCGCTTTCCTGCCCGCTTTTCATCCTTCATTTGGGGAGAGTCATGCATATCTTGCGTCCTTTATTTTTCGTCTAAATATGTCTGCAACGGAGTCCCGAAGCGAAATGAGGCACCCAGGTAAGCGAGAGTTCCTTAAAGGTACCACTAAATTTGTCTTCTGTCCGTCATTGGTATTATAGTAGATTCATTTGGTAGTGTGTATATTCGTTCCAATGTACATGGGGCAGGCTACCCAGTGCATCAGAATGTTCCCATGAGAGAACCATTATTCACTCAAGAGACAAATATGGTCGTTCCCCTTGATGATGAATTGACACGAATGGTGATGCGCGTCAGATTAGATTTAGCATATCTTTTGTTCCCCTAAGGCGCCCGATTGATCAACAATATCACTGAGACATACCGCTAAAAAACTGGGACGTGTGTCAGCCAGAGCTCATTAGGACTGCACTAAAACTGAGAATACTATCTAAATGGCATGGAATAGCAATCACTCAGTGCCAGTTTATTCTATTTTATTGCTACTACTGTTTATCATGCTTCTGTATATTTGTATTGCAATTTGCGCCCTTTTTCTTCAGGAGCGCTTGTGCAGCACACTTGCACACTCAGTGTATATATCTCTAATCACTGCACCATAAGAAATGTTGATAGCTTTTGTGTCTTGTTTTCTCCCTTCTGTGACTTGTCTCGCACTTGAAATTTAGGCGTGAACGCACATCAACTTTCTCATTTACTTGTCAGTCAGTGTTGACGAACTTGAAATGTTGTGAGCCAGAACATTTGCACCATTTGTCACTTCCGGTGAGCATAATACTACTCCTCTGCCTTTTTATAAAGCTAGCTAATATCTACTTATAGTCGTTGCAGAAGTTAGGGCTAGCTGGGGATAGCTGAACTTGGACATCAAAACAAGCACAAATGCACAGACCTTTCTCCAGTTGTCACTTGAGGGAGTTGCAGTGCCGCTTAAGAAATGTGTATTTCTTGTCATGCAAGGCCAGAGAAACAGTGACCACACATTTATCAATCGGATATTTTGCTAGCCTGCTTCACAAAACGTCGTATGGCATGGATACCCTGAAAGTCAGGCTTGTACGAGCACCGCCTGCGGTGATTCTTCATATATCCACCCACTTCCCATGTCTTAAGGGTTGCATAATTCCCCCCAGATCCTTCATTCACTCACCGGCTGGTCTAGCCTACATTACAATTTCCACATGACAGTGGGATCCTGTATAGCACACTCACTCTGCACTTATTGAAACATGTAGTGTGCTTTGTTGTGCAGTCTAGCCTCGGCAGCACTATTACGATATTGCACATCCATCGAAGCTTACCACGCACCGAAAGAATGACCAGAATGCTGCACTTCTAAGCCACTTTCCTGAGGCATTGGGTCAGGTTATAAATGTATGACACAACTCCAGGTGATGCAGTCTTGGTTTCAAGCTCATTGTGGCATGTCGGGCTCCCTCATTCACTTCTTTATACATGCTTCATGCAACGGAAGCCAACAATTCTGTAGGAAAGCCAGCATTGTGCGGATGTAGCACGTAGAGCTGAAGGCTGCATGCAACGTGATGGTCACAAGATTTTGGGGAGTAGTGTGCGTGCAGTTTTTGCAATACCGTTTTTTCACAATTTTTAAGTGGGCTGAATGGTAGCTAAGGAGTGGTTTTTTATACCGTGGATTATGTTTGTAGCACACGTGATCATCATGAAAAATGATGCTGATATCGACAAACCGTAGGCGCCCCTTTTCGGGTAACTCAGACGTGAATTTGAGCCTTTCGCCACAAGAATGAAAAACACGAAGCACTTGGTTCACAAGCTCTTCAGAATGTTCAGGCCGCACATCCTTTAGGATAACTCATTAATCATCAGCATATCTCAAAGTATGAAAACTCTCAGCTGCGTATGCTGTGTCGAGGCATGTGGAAATATGTTTGCGAAGAAATAATAAGAACAGATTACTTAAACCGGAGAATTACACGATCAAACACAATTTCACTCGATATTAAGAATGGCGATTTGTATAAAAGTGACTGCTGCAGAGAGCAATTAAAATCTTAAAAGTTTAATAAAGTTGTCAATGTTCAAACGTGTATAATTTTGCGAGAGAACGGGGCGGAAGTCATTGATGTTTCATGGACAGCGAACAAATGTTGACTTTGCAGAATAGAATGAGAAAAGATATACATCAGCAGAAAAGGTGTATACTGGCTGCAGAGGATAGTGATGCTTGGAAATATATTCTAAGACACTCTCCTGTTTGGGCATGAGGTAAGGGTCACACACTTGAAGCAATTTGAGAGGATTTGCTGGAATCTAGAGAAGGTGCCTTGCTATCATTCTTTTTCAGAATCACCCCTCTTTGTACGTTTCTACTGGAAAAACACATCAAGGAGAGTCTTTTTGGCCCCACCTGTGGTCTTGTTGAGGCTTTGCAAGTTTATGTGATCAAGTAAAGCCAACGCTTTCTTTAATAATTCTTTCTGCGAGCAGATGACGGGCGGAAAATTCTTTGATATTGCTTGTTTAGCTTTTTCCGAGATGACTACCTTGGGAATCTACACTCTCACTGGGAATCCAGCAGTTGCACCAAGTTAGCTGTTCTTTTTCAAAAGAGAGGAACGACGAATGAAATGGTCTTTCAGAACGCATTGACTGCCTTATGTCTACATGACTGCGTAGTAACGTCATTTTTGAGGCTTCGAACACCATTACATTTTTGAAAAAAAAAAGAACTTAGAGTTGCTTCTTTTGATAAAGAGGATTAATTTATGGCGCTTCCCAAGGTAGTCTTTTCGGTAAAGCTCAAAAGACGTTTTAAAGAATTCATGCCCGCGAAGTGCTCACGGAAAGAGCTAGAGCAGAAAGCTTCGGCTCTCTGCAATGATATAAACTTGCAAAGCCTCAACAAGATCATAGGCTTTGCAAAAAATTACCTCCTGGATGTTTTTCTCCCTAAAAATGCACAAGATTTGGACGTCATTCAGGGTCATTAGGTGTCATTCCTTCATTCAGTCATTGTGACTGAGAAAGATTCATGGCAGTGCACTTTCTCTAGATTCTTGCAAAAGCATCTCAGATTGCTGCAAGTGTATGAGCGTTACCTCGTGCCCAATTGGGTGAGTGTCCTAGGTTACCTTTTCAAGTATGAGTATCCTCTTCAGTCGCTATACAGATTTCTATTGATGCGTAGTAGATATTTTTGTACTATTCCGCAAAGCAAACTTTTGTATGCTGCCCGTAAAGAATCGATGACATTGGTTCTGTTGCCTTTCAAAATTCCTGTGGTCTGAATACTGACAACATTATGGAATCCATGATTGTACTTGCGCTCTACGGCACTTGCTCTTAATCACACTCCTGTCGTTCAAAACAAGGGGATTTGTACTCGATCATGTTTTGCTCCTGTTTTATGTGATATTTTATACTTTC
The DNA here is from genome assembly GCF_038994185.2 of Dermacentor albipictus. Taxonomy (NCBI): domain Eukaryota; kingdom Metazoa; phylum Arthropoda; class Arachnida; order Ixodida; family Ixodidae; genus Dermacentor; species Dermacentor albipictus. The sequence continues at coordinate 106,916,693 of NC_091829.1, forward strand.
TGACACGTATTTCCACGTGCTTTGACCGAGCTTGTGCAGCTAAAGCTTTACACGTTTTCAGATATATTGATGATTACTTAGTTATCCAAAACGACATGCGGCGTGAGCATTTTTAAGAACATGCGAACCTGCTTGGAGTTTTTGATTCTTGTGGGAAATGGCTCAAATTCACTTTAGAGTTACCTAAAAGGGACGCCTCCTGTTTCCATATATCAGCAATATTTTGCCTCATGGTCGGATGTGATGAAGATAGCATCCACGGTTCAAAAACCTGCCCTTAGCTACAATTTGGCATACTACAAGTTTTTGAAAAAGGGTATTGCAATATCTCGCAAAAACGTTTGTGACCATTAGGTTGCGCGCAACCTTCAGCTTCCAAGTGCTGCGCCTGCGAAATGCTGGCTTTCCCATCGAATTGTTGGCTTCTATAGGATGATGCCTGATTAAAGAAGCTAACTGAGGGAGCCAGATATGCCACAATCAGTTCAAAACCAAAAAGACGGGGCGTGTGGTTGTGTAATACGTTCAACACCTGTCGCACAGGATCAAGAAGGTGTCTGCGAAATGTGGCATCCCTGCTCGTTTTTTCGGCGCCTGGTAAGCTTGCACGTGTGTGCAATATCGTGAATGGCACTGCCAAGGCCGGATGTCCCACAAAACACACTACACGTTTCAAGAAGCGCAGTATGGGAGTAGTATAAAGTATCCCAATTTCATGTGGAAAACGTTATGTTGGCCAGACCAGCCGAAAAGTCAATGGCAGATTCAGAGAGCATCACGCCACTCTTACGTGACTGGCAGTGGGTGGACATATGACAGATGACGACAGGCGGTGCTCGTGCAAGCCTTAAATGTTAAGGCATCCATGCCTAGAGCAGCAATGCGGATGAAGCTAGATAGGTCTTTGATTGAGAAATGCATGAGCACTCCTTCCCTAGCCTTGCATGCAAAGGAAAGACGGTATCTTTTGCGGCGCTATAATTCTTGTGAGTGACAACTATGGCTTCAGCTTCTTTCCGTATGTTTCTGCGTAAGTATGTGCCTTGCCCTTTTTCGTCATTAAACCCTTCAGTTGATGTTTAGTGCCTGTCCGATCTACGTGTCTCTTCTTTATGCTTGCGTTCCTTTGTGCTTCTTATGATGTCGAAGTTTGTGTATATTTAATGATAGCCTCATGCTCATCAAGTGCTGTAGAGATACAACCTGTAATTTGGCCACCAGAATTGCTCATAGTGTGATCAGGTGTACATAATAGGACGCCTCTTCTGTTTGGCTGGCACAACCTGTACATTTTTCTGCACTTGCTGAAATACTCTGCTTGGGCTCACTGAAACTGCTTATGTGTTGCTTTACAACGTGTTAAAAGGTATTTATAATTTAGGTGTGCCATATAATTTTATTCGCAGCCCCTATACTAAGCCACTGGAAGTACCTGCTCTTTTCGGTTACATTTATTGCACACTCAGACAGACTTATTTCTGCTACCAGTACTTTATGACATAAACCTCTTAATAAGGTAACCTTATTAACAGAAAATGTTTTATTGACATCATGAAATATTGTAGGCCAAGCCACCATGTGAAGCTGGTTGATAAAAGAAGCCGTAAAGAGGGACCTGCAAACTGCTCTTTGTATTTTATATATGAAAGCCTCCGTAGGCTGCCGGTGCCATGAAAGCGTATGCACCCGCAATATGCAGAAAAACATGCAATAACTGGTTGCCATAGTAAACTTGCCTACTGCAGCATGATCCACGCATTCGTATATATTGTTACGCGAAGGACAAGTCAGTAAGACGAGCAACTATATACAGGTTATATTTACAACAGCGGTTGCAGCTCTGACCAGTTAGATTCACAGCGCGAGCCCAGTTCGTTCTTCCTCCTCTTTTCTTGAGTGATGGCGCCCATGCGCCTCGTTCAAACAATCAAATAGCACACGGGTGTACCATAATCCCTTGGCGGCAGAAGCGACGTCCCGGAGTCTCTAAATGTCATCACTGGGAGGGTAATACTACTTCAGTTGTTTAACGTGCACGATATCACTGGACTAGGACGCAGATGGGGCGTCAGGGGTGATATCGAAGATGGCGGGAGTCAGGGCACGAAGCAGTCGGTATGGGCCTGTGTAACGAGACAGCAGTTTCTCTAACAGGCCGACCTGACGCAACGGAGACCATAGAAGCACCAAAGAACCAGGCGGGAAGTGCACGTCCTGGTGTCGCCGGTAGTACAAATGCCTTATGACAAATTATGACAAACGGTAGAGCGAGGTCCTAGTCAGTGTGATCAGAACTGACATATTTCGCGGGCATGCCTGTGAGAGTGCAGTTGAGAGGCTGTGTGAGGCCATTTGATAGCGGACGGTGTGACATGGATAGCTTGTGCCCCGTGGCACAGGACTGCAGGATTTCCGCGATAACCTTTGATAGGGATGCCCAGCCATGGTCTGTGAGAAGTTGTCGCGGAGCTCCATGTAATAAAATTACGTCACGCAGAAGAAAATCGGCGATATCCGTGGCGCAGCTTGTAGCAAGTGCTCGGGTGGCAGCATAGAGCATGGCATAATGCCTGGCTACATGAATCCACCTGTTCGCAGAAGTAGAAAGAGTAAAAGGGCCAAGGGTGCCGAAACCAACCCGAAAGAATGGATCCAGGGAATGTCGAGTGGTTGGAGGTGCCCAGCAGGGAGCGTTGATGGTGTCTTGTGTCGCTGGCATTTCTCACATGCAGCTACGCATTTTCGAAAGGAGCGAGCAAGCCCTGACCAAAAGAAGCGTCGGCAGATGAGGCCGTAGGTTTACGACACAGCCGGTGACCGGTGGTGGGGGGATCGTAAAGTTCGTGGAGAACAGCCGAGTGAAGGTGTTTAGAGAGCGCAAGTAATGCAGGGCCGTCAGGGTGAACGTTGCGGTGGTAGAGTACACCCTCCTGAAGAGTGAACAAGCTAAGAAAACTGCTGGAAAGTGACGATTCCAGGCGTTCGGTGATGGTACGCAAGGATGGGTCACGGCGCCGCTCTTCGGCAACATGGAGCAGCGGAAAAGCAGAGGGAACAGAGGCATCGGTGTTAGTACGAGATGTAGGCGTCACGTCATCGACTGGGTAGCGAGAGAGGGAATCCGGGTCCTGGTGTTGGCGTCCCGACTTGTAAGTCACTGTGTCGGGATATTCTTGTAGTAAGAGGGCCCAACGACCGAGGCGGCCAGTAGGATCCTTGAGCGACAAAAGCCAAGAGAGCGCGTGATGGTCTGTCATTACTGAGGAGGACTTGCCATATAAGTATGGGCGTAACTTTGAAACAGCGCAGACGAGAACAAGATACTCGTGCTCGATAATCGAATAGTTGCCCTCTGCAGTTGTCAGGAGCCAGCTAGGGTAGGCTATAATGCAGTCGTGTCCATCTTGGCATTGCGATAAGATGGCGTCGATCCCATAACCACTGGCATCGGTTCGGACCTCTTCGCGATAATCGTGATAAGGCGTGAAAATGCGGCAGCTTGAGGGGAACCTCATGTGAGAGGCACGTCTTTCTTCAGAAGTTCAATGAGTGGTCGAAGGACTGCTGCGAAATCTTTTATGATCCGTCGGAAATAAGAACTAAGCCCCACAAAACTCCGAACGTGTTTGACAGACAGAGGTACAGAAAAAGCCGCAACTGCTCGAACCTTCTCCAGATCGGTTTGTACTCCGGAAGTATCAACGAGATGGCCTAGCACTGTAATCTGTCAGCGCCTGAAGTGGCACTTCGATGAGTTGAATTGGAGCCCAGCCTTGCGGAATTCCTCAAGGATAGTGCGACGCGGTCAAAGTGTGTCTCAAATGTAGTAGAAAACAAAAGGATATCGTCGAGGTAACAAAGGTAAGTTGACCATTTGAAACCTTGAAGCAGAGTCGATCATCCGTTCGAACATGACGGGGGCATTGCATAAACCGAACGGTATAACCTTGAATTGGTAGAGGCCACCTGGAGTGACGAAAGCGGTCTTTTCTTGGTCTCGCTCATCGACGGAAACCTGCCAATAGCCAGATGGAAGGTCGATGGACGAAAAGTATTTGCCACCATGAAGACAATCAAGTGCGTCGTCGATTCGTGGTAAAGGGCAAACGTCCTTTTTAGTAATTCGGCTGATGTGGCGGTAATCAGCGCAGAAGCGCCACAAGCCATATTACTTTTTGGCGAGCACGATCGACGACGCCCAGGACTGGACGAGGGCTTAAAGATATCTCTGGTGAGCATCTTGTTTACTTCCTGCAGATTAACTTGCCGCTCTGCCGTGGCCACGCGATATGGTCAGCGATGAAAGAGAACTGCATCACCAGTCTTTATCCGATGCTTAACAAGAGTGGGCACGTCCTCCGCTGCAGAAGTTAGCTAAACTATACAGAGCACGGGGTACAAGTTCTAATTCATCAGGATATGACGGAAACGTTGGTGACTTGCAAGGCAATAATGAAATGGCGGCTGTTATTGTATCAGAGCTTAATTGGATATATAAAATAAACACAGCGCAAATCTACGCTCAAATATCGACTGTGTGGTGCAGCGCGAAGCGGGAGGACGGACACAGAAAAATGAGGACACAGCGTCATGGAAAACCGACTAGCCCAAACCACTACCCTTCAAACGTCGAGTCACTATGGTGGAGCAGAACAGTATATTGTCACAGACAAAACCACAAAAGACTTCGGTCGACGCTATAGATCTTTTATAAAGCTGTCTTGGCACCTTCGTTGTCTTCTTCTGGAAGCCACCCAACAAGCCTAGCATGTTGCACAGAATTTCATCGAGTGGCTGTCAGTTGTGTCAAGGTCGTGGCATTACGCCCCTCCCTAGAAGCATCGTCTCGACGCGGAACATCGATGCACGGGAGATTGCCACGGTAATACTTCTAACCAAGACGTAGATGGTGAGAGAGGTGTAGAGCTTTGGGGTCAGTGTGAGCAGTAGAGGTCCGACCTAGAGACGTGAATGATATCGGACAGACGTGGGCGTCGGGGATGGCGATTGCTGCCTCCTCCTTCAGGAATCACTTCTTATGTGACGTCTCCGAGCCCTTGAACGATCTTAAAGGTCCAAAGTAGCGGCGCAAAAGTTTCTCCGACCGACCACGCTGGTGGATCGGAGTCCACACCAATACTTTGTCACCGGGTCGATAAGTGACGTCCCGGTGACGAAGATAGTATCGGTGGGCGTCGTTGTGGTCTTGGTCTGGTCTGGCGCCCCTCTTCGGCGCATCGAGCCAATTCGGCAGCATCAGTGAACAGTGGGTGGGCAAAAGCATTGGGTCCAGTGTTTTGACAGCTTCCCGGCCATGCACCAAGCACAAAGGTGTGAAGCCGGTAGTTTCTTGAGTGGCAGTATTATATTCAAACCTAACTTATGGGAGAACGTCGTCGCTGTTTTTGTGGGCGACGTTAACATACATGGAAATCACATCAGTGATCGTTTTGTTTAGCTTTTCTGTGAGCCCATTCCTCTGGGAATGGTAAGCTGTGGCTTTGCGGTGAACTGTACCACTGAGAGGCATGATCTCTTCTGCGAACTGCGCTGTAAATGCTGTGCCCAGGTCGGTTATAAACACCGCTGGAGCACTGTGGCGGAGTAAGACACCCTGTACAATGAAGGTCGCAATATCATTAGCAGTACCTCGTGGGAGAGCGCGGGTTTCAATATAACGTGTAAGGTAGTCTGTGGCAACAGCAATCCAACGATTACCAGCCCTCGACGTGGGGAATGGTCACACCAAATCTATGCCAACCTGCTGAAAAGGGATTCGCGCAGGATCCACGGAATGGAGAAGCCCAGCGGGACGCGCGGGTAGTGTCTAGCGTGTGTGGGAGTCAAGACATGTCTTCACGTATTGCTTTACGTCACGGCGAAGGTTAAGCCAAAAGCCCTCTTGGCGCATGCGTGAAAACATCCGGGCGAATTCCAAGTGGCCCGAAGATGGCTCGTCGTGAGAGGCTCGCAGGCTATCACCACGTTGTGAAGACGGCACTACAAGGAGGCAGGCGGTTGCGGTCGAGTGAAAACCCAATTTGTAGAGGACGCCATCGCGGAGAAAAAACGAGGATAACTTGCAGACGAACATGCGAGGTGGCTCAGGTAGACGGTTCTCAAGGTAGTCGATGAGAGGCCGGAGTTCTGAATCATCGCGCTGTTGCTTGCTGATGTCTGATACTGTGATAATCGAAAGAAAGACGTCCTCTTTATCAACATCGAATGGCGACGGTTGAAGTGGCACATGTGACAAGCAGTAGGCGTTGGTGTGTTTACGCCCGTACTTGAACACGATCGACATATCCTGTTCTTGCAAGGGAAGACTCCAGCGTGCACGACGGCCAGATGGATCCTTCAGATTGGCGAGCCAGATCAATGAATGGTGGTCTATCAGGGCTTGAAACGATCGGCCGTACAAATATGGTCGGAACTTACCAATGTCCCACACAACGGCCAAGCATTTCTTCTCCGCAGTAGAATAGTTCCTTTCAGCTGGAGACAAAGTGCGGCTTGCGTACGCAATGACGCGCTCGGCTCCATCTTGCCACTGTACGAGGGCGGCACCAAGGCCGACGCTGCTGGCATTCGTGTGCAATTCGATATCACTGTCTTCGTCAAAGTTTCCTAGAACTAGAGGTCTGTGCAGACGTTTCTGGTGTTCACAGAAGGCCTCTTGTTGGTCCTGCTCCCTGACAAACAGAACAGTATTCTTTGTTAACCGTTGCAATGTTTCGGATATCCTTGAAAATTAGCCATGAAGCGTCGATAATATCCGCAAAGCCCTAAATAACGGTGGAGCTCGTGTTTGTTCTAAGGTGTTAGAAACGGAGCAACAGCAATGACTTTGCGGGGTCTGGTCGAATGCCTTCGTAGCTGAGGACATGGCCTCAAAATTTGAGTTCGTAATACCGAAAATGACACTTTTCAGGCTTTAAAGACAGGCCAGCAGTATGAATTGCGTCAAGAACTGCTTGTAAGCGCTCAAGGTGCTGCTCAAAAGTATTGAAACCGAACGATATCATCTAAATAGACAAAGCATGACTGCCATTTGAGAGCTAATAGAACCGTGTCCATCATGCGCTGAAAGGTAGCAGGCGCAGAGCACTATCCGAAAGGAAAGACCTTGAATTCGTAGAGTCCGTCAGGCGTGATAAATTAGGCTTTCTGACGGTCACGGTCATCAACCTCGATTTGCCAGTAGCCGCTGCGAAGACCCATCGATGAGAAGTATCGAGAATGTCGAAGGCGGTCCAATGAGTCGTCGATGCGGGGAAGGGGATAAATGCCCTTCTTCGTAACGTTGTTAAGCTCGAAGGTTAAGCATAGCGGTTAAGATCGTTGTGTTCGAAGGAAGCCGCCGAAGGTACGCAGTCATCGTTGTGGACGTCGTTATCGTCGTCGTCGGCGGCGTCGTAGTCGGGGTGTCGCAGCGGAGGGTCTTTCGAAGTGCGTTGGACAGCGGCCTCACCCCCGGCTGTTCTTAGTTTCCCCGACTTGGGCTCGAGGGCCGGTTGCCCACGGAAGCGGAGAACGTAGTGTAGCGGCTAGGTGACGCCGATCGTCGAAGAGCCGGTCATCGTGACTGGAATCTTTGCGGAGATGGAGATCGGGCTGTTGGCTTGAACTGTTCAACCGGTAGGAACTGCAAGTATGTCGACGAATGTTGACTGGCCAGATATTGCTGGATTTCTCTCGGGCGCTCTCCCTCACATGGACGACGGGCGCCGCGTTGATAGCCCTGGAGTCATATTCTTTGGCAGTCGCAGGCACGGTAAAGGTGGCCCGCTTCACCGCAGTGGAAGCAGAGTGACTGAGAGTCAGGTGCGCGCCACACGTCTGATTTTCGCGTATTGATTCGGGGGCTCGTGGACCCGTACATATTTGTTTGTGAAGCTTGGTCCTGGAAGTGGCACAGTGGTTCTTCAGAAGAAGGCCGGTTACGGTGGTTCACGGGCTGCACATAAGTCGGTACGGGGTTGGCTTCCGGTCTGGTTTGCACGAATGGCTGTGCCGCCTAGCACAGCCAAGAAAGTGATATTAAAAAATATAACAAACGAACACTTGAGCCAGCCTAAAAAAATGGAGCAGTAAATCAGTGATAAGTAAAGTTGGAATCAAAAAGATCAAGATTTACGTGAGAGATGCGCTGGGTAACATCAGCAATATCTACGACTTAGATAAGGTGAAGGCAATTTTTATACGACACACTATGATACCCATAGCGGCCACGCAACCTTGATTGGACTTAGGGACGAATGGGGAAACACAAGTTTTATGTGTAACCGGCAATGTGCTTAGAAAGGCTTTGGATGACATATATAGGGGAAAAGCGGCTATAGCATATAAAAGGAATAGAGTCGGTTTGATCAATGATGCGAGACATAGGATCGAAAACCTTGTGACTCTTGTTGCAGAATGCCTAAGCACTTCAAGTCTTCGAATATACCTTAACTATATCATACTAATTTTTAAGAAGGACGACGCTACTGAATTGACAAATTATAGATCTATCACGGCTTACTTTTGGAATTGGATAAACTTATGCGACTGTAAAATTTGCTAAAATGAAACCTCTTAGCTCCAGTTAAGATGGTTTCAATTAGTTTCATGCGCTGTTTCCGATCTTTTAAATGGAACGCCCACGTATTTCCCTGTAACACAATAAGGCTGAACATCTCGAATGTGGTTCTATTCTTTGATTTCTGGCAAGCAGAGATGGCTTAGTTGCTCCTTTGCTTCAATATCGCAATGAATCTAGTTTCATAAAGTTAGTAACCAAAGATGAAATGACTACTCTACCTATTGGCCAAATTATCTTCATATTTCTTTTTACACAGGTGTGAAAGTATCTACTGAAAAAAATGTGACTGCATAAAAAGAAACTCATGGCGTGAAAAAATAGTTTCCCAGAACCTCATATAGATACATGACCTTGCGGCAGAAACTGAAAATTGTCAATGTTTTTCCTCATGAAACAGTTTCCCGATAAACAAGAGATCTTGATAAATAGCCGTTTTTCTTTAACCTCCACCACCACAGAACTGACGCAGACAGTGACTGAAGCTCGAAAACAAGCAGTGCAGTGAGTACTGACTAAGCTTCATACAAGCACGCTGCTCGGCCAACTTGTGGCGGTGATAGTGAATGCATGCGGACACTTTTTTCTCACTCTGCAGGGAAAGCTACCGGGGACGGAGCTGTCGCAGTTGTGTCAGTACGCAAGACAGGACCGCTTTGTTGCGCCGGCACCAGCGGACGGGTGCAGTCCTTTGGGGCTCGGGCAGCCGCAGAAACTTGCCGCCAATTTACATAGACGCTCTTCTCAGGGGCAATCACAGGAGTTATTAGCTAAACGTTAAAAGTAAAAGCACTCAATCATTTTAGAAGACTGCACCTAATCTATTTATATAAACGTGGGACTATAATATCCACCGGCGCTACCATATGCGCGCTACGGTTCTGCATCATTGGCTGCATAGGCACAGAAAGTAGTCAGGTTGTGTAGTATGCGCAAAGTGGTAGAATTCGGCACCAGCTACCCTCCCGCATCAACATAAATTAAAAATATATTGTTAGGCTCGGCTCCTTCTTAGGCTATGTCGTTCCTATTAAGAAATTTCCTGTTGAAAGTCATGCTGTAGGTCTCAGCAAATGCGCGTAGCAGGTAAGCTCATGAGGAAGAAACGGCTTGCACAGTGGAGTGACAACAAAAGAAGCCGTACCCAAAAGGCCGTTCGCTATGGTCACATTCACTCACCAAAAGACCGCGCAGCTTTGGAGAAGGAACCAAGGGGAAACTTCGTTCTCGCATTATTGATGAGACGAACAGGAGTGTACAACTTCAACGCGAGGCTAGCTGAGTCACTTGCCGGGCTGGACGCGGTCAAGCACAGCTTGCCCACTGTGATATTACTTTGCGTCTTTGAATCCTCGTTCTTGGCCGTGTTCAGTAGGTCTTTGCATTTTTTGATCACGGCTTCTGCGTCCGTCAAGGCGACCAGCTCCGGTGTTTCGACCGGGACCTCGCTTTCGGGCGCATGTTCATTGCTTGCAGGAGCGTCACCGTCAATGAAAGCATCGGCAGCGTCACTGTCGTCCTCAAGCCTGGCAAATGAAGGCTTCTCCCCGCCGTTGGATTCCGCTTCTGAAAAGAGAGAGAGTGAGAAGGATGTACTTATTAAAAAAAAGCCGAGGTTGACTAAGCAAATCTTATGAGTTCTTTATGCGAAAACATCCATATCCAATTTACCGCAAATGAATGTTGCGAGTTATGAACTGCTCGCGGGAAGCGAGTGCGTTAAGAGGCTTGGCGCGGTTTCATTGCGCCTGACACAGGTGCAGTTACAAAAGCCAAGTGCACGCAACGAACGTGTGGATAACACTGGTTTGCGATAGCAAGAACCACGTTGACGCCGCATCACGGCGGTGCCCTCTTACTGGCGCGCCAACGCGGCAGCAGTTCCCGCTCGGCCGCTCTGCTCCGTCGAGGTGCACTCGCGTCCTAGAGTCGCAGCCGAAGGGAACTCTGTGGAGGTGCGCTCGCGACATGGCATCGCATCAAATGGAAATTTATGGGCTGTTTCGGCACCACAGACGCCACCTTTATTGCTCAATGGGCTAGTTGAAGTTTTCGCATCAATAAACAAACGGGAACGATTGTGGTGCTCCAGAGAACGTACCTAGATAAATTGGATTGTTTTATTTCTCAACAGTTTTACAACCTACAAAAAAGCGAGACAACCATTGTGAATGATACGAAGACTATGTAGGAGAGCTGTAGCATGCTGATGAAAGGCAGATTTCCACCTTAGGTTTCCTTTATTTTACATTGGGCAGAACAGCCAATTGCATTCGAACCCTCGCATAACAGCTGTGCAAACATAAACGAGACGACACAAGATCATAGCGCCGTCTTTATAGGTTGCTCAGCTGACCACCGAAAAGGAAATGCAGTGAAACCAATTAATCTGTGAGCGAGGTCACATATTCCCAGAGAGAATATTTATCTGGTAGATAATGCAGGATGGGCCTTTCATTCGCTTGCTTTCACTGCTTCTTTCTAGCCCACTGCTCGTAGACGGTCGTCACGCTTTTGTTGTGATGGTGATGATGATGGCGAGGAGACTGCGGTAGCTGCGCGGGCCAGAGCGCGTTAGCGGCTGTAAGTCGCCTGTGATGGCTGGTTCGAAAAGCGCAGCAGCAATCTTCTATTCGAATGACCGTAAGCGGATGTTCTTTTTTACAATCACATTTCAGAAGACAGAAATATACCACGGAAATTTCACGAGCGAACCATGTGGCACCGTCTGCTTCAACGTAGCTGCAGCTTCGTCGCTTCTCTACAGTTGCGACATCGTGTAGTTGGCCAAGCTATGTAATTATACGCGCTTTTGAGGGCTTGAGGCACAATGAAACGGCCTAGACATCAACGAGTACGTTATGCAATTTTTATTTAAGGCCGCATATAATATTTGTACAGCGTGCTACCCCCATAGATGGTGCTGCATTTCCAACCTGCTTTGTAATCTCGGTAGTCATATGCTCTAGCCGTGCAATGATCAATATGAGTACAATAAAATCATTTTCTATGTTTTTGCATGCATCACACATTCGTAGGCAAAGCTCTAGCGCATACGTATGTACGTAATGCAGTATAAGGGGCAGGTACGGGCAGCATTTCACGCCGTCAATGCACACACTCAACAACATAACCAATAGTGGGTAAATGCGGTGTGCATACGCTTTAGAAGCGTTTCATTTTATGTTGCGTGTGCTGCCAGTTGCAGGCGCTTTATCATGTATCCACTTTAGTCAATAGAGAGCACAAAATACCTTGCATATCCATGCACGCGACAGCTTCATGGGGCACCAGCTCTGTGACGAAAGATTGAACATGTTTTCGTGCAGCCGAATGTGACGATCGTGATATTATAGCATTTCAAGCAACCGCACATTGCGCGAAAGAAAGGCAAAAACCGAGCGAGCAACTGAGGCCTTCGCAGCCGCGTTTTTGGGCACGTTAGGGATATGCTGCTTTCTTTTTTCGCAACCATGTGTACTCGAATGCGTTTTACCGATGTAAAAGAAAAAAAACACAGGCCACAAGAACATTCAAGTATAAATTTCATCGTAACCTCAGCCAAAGGCCTCCAACGACAACACCAGGCTATACCACGTAGTAGCCTCCGCTGCGCTAGACTACCGAAGCGCGTACTGTTGGCGCACTTTTGTGCCATGATTCTGTACTTCGCTTCACCGCTCCTAGAAGGCGGCACTATACCTGTCAAGAGAACATATTTTGCGCGTTCGAGCGGACGTCACCTCCGTTACAAGAAGTAGATCGTGAACCACGACACAAAGCATCTCGTTTTAAAAGCATGCTTAATTCCTAGTGCAGTCCGATTTTCTAACACGCTATGATTATCATAAAAGTAATTTAATACTTTTGACCCTGCACTTTGGAGCATATCCTCTCCGTGATTGGTACGGTTTGGTGGCAGATTCCAGCACTCCTACTGTCGTGTATTGTATTTGTGTATCAGTGAAGTAAATCATAGGTGCCGTGGACTTGCCAGCCACGTTCTTAAGCCTGTGCGCTAACTTAAGAGCATCTGTGGCTCTGCTTGGCGGCGAATGCGAATCTTTTTCAGTCTACTTAATTAGAAAATTTAGGGGAATCCTCTTGTCTGCGTGTAATTGGATGGGTGTTTAACGCGATGTGGCTTGCGCACGTTCGCAATTGCTTGATCCTACGCAGTTATCCTGTGAATACAGTTAGTCGCGAGTGATGCCGTTTTCTTTCTCGTCCACCTTGCTAGTTGCGCGTCTTTTGCACACGAGCTATGTATGAACTAACTGCCTCAGCAGCAAGATTTACAAATGTATGTATGTATGTATGTATGTATGTATGTATGTATGTATGTATGTATGTATGTATGTATGTATGTATGTATGTATGTATGTATGTATGTATGTATGTACGTACGTACGTACGTACGTACACGCTCTTGGATGTGTGTGTGTGCCAATGTACAGCTGATCGCAAAAACAGGAGAACAGTGCTGCTCTGAAGTTTTCGGATTTGAACCCGGTATCCTTGAGCTTTCCCGTGACCTTAGGCTCTGCGAAGCAGGCCGGGCGATTCGGTCCGGTTCCTCTTTAATTGCGGCGGGGATAAATCAGCCAGAGGGCGATACGGCACGAGTGCTAACTCGCCACTGAAACTTGATTGCTTTAGTTGATACACCAGTTTATCGGAGCTAATGCACTTTTAGTCGTAAGCCAGCGCAGGTATGGTGTACTTGTTTCTTTCCTCTTAAGGTACGGCCTCATTGCGGAAATAAGCACGCGCAAAGGCCGCGCGCGTAAGAACGCGCGCCTCAAAAGTCGCTTTCGCGGGAAGCATTAACTAGAAAAACAGCTTGGGCTTGTTGGTTTTCACAGGGCCCACTTGCAGGAAACTCTTTACTCCAGTCTTATTCCCGTCTACACAGGAATTTCAGTCTTCATGGAGTCTTAAGCTTCCCTGGGCGTTAAGTCGCTTGCACTTAACCATGAGCCAGCCCGCTAGATTAGGACAAGCTTGGAAAGTAAGTTTGCAACGTAGTCTGCCCGTACGCAGGCTGGTTCCAATTTTTATTGCGATGCACCAACATGACTACCGTGCTGCTGGCTCGACTCTAACTGGTTGCCGAGGTCCCAATGCGCCGTGAACGTTTGTGTTTCAGGATCGCACGAACCTCTTCGAAGTGTTCGACTAAGACGAGCTTCAGAGGCGTTTCTCGTTTTGTCACGTTGGCATCGCGCACCTCGCCGAGCTCCTGCGCGACAATCTCCGCCCTCCGACTCCCCGGAGCCACGCGTTGAGCGTTGAGCAACAATTGGTGCTCGCTTCGAGTTCTTCGCTAACGGTGGTCTTTTCGATCACGGCCGGTGGCACCATGAACATGCACGAATTGATGGCCAGTCGTTCGGCGACTTGTTCTTGCTCTCGTCCGCCACTGGTCAACTTGGATACCGTGAGCCTAAATTTATCGCTTCGTGATTTTCATTGCTTTATTTCGGTTGTTGCACACATCCCCCGCTCTAATTTAGTACGGCACCATATGTAGCCGCTGCCTTAGTGGTTCCTTGCCAGCAGGAGCTTTCGCAAGGAACATACGGCGCACAAAAGTACGAAAAATGCGCTGGATAGCATTTGTCAATTTTGACTGCAAGAAAACAAGCAGTGCACAATGCAGAGAAACGATGAAACAAAAATATTGTTCCGTGTCTGCATACAATCGTAAATGGAGCGGTCGCGAGACGCGGTTGAGAAAATCACGTTTTTGACATCCACTACGCAAATTGTCGTGATCCCGGCAAGCGCTTACCTTTCACCTGCGGGGCTATCAGGCTGTGCGCCCTAGATCCGTATGTACAGCACTGCGTGTAGGAAGGCTCGGATGTGTCCTGAGGTGCACGAGTGTAATCCCGCATGACATTGCAATGCAACTAAAGTTGTTTGTGGTCCTCAATTTGCCAGCTGGCCCTCACCGAACAAGCTGGCTGAGCGGCAGACCAACTTCTACGGCCTGGGCGTTGTCCCCTACGGTGTGGGTGCGATAGTCGGCACGCACATAAGGATCTAGGCACCAGAGCAGAACGAGGAGGCGTATGTCAACTGGCATTTTTACCATTCTATCAACGTTCAGCCCGTCGTGGACGCCAACTGCCGGATTATTGACGTCGTCGCAAAATGGCCAGGTGGAAGCTACGCCGCGTGGATGTTCGCCAACAGCAGCCTCGCGAAACACTTCGACAGGGGCGCGGACACGGGCCTTTAGTTGGGGGACAGTGGATACCCATGTAAGCCATGGCTAATGACCCCATTCAGCACACCAGACACTGCAGGGAAGATGTGCTATAATGCAGCGCATGGCACAACAAGGGTAGTGGTCGAAAGGTACGTCAGCGTGCATTCAGCATACGAGAATTGTCTCACCAGTCAATTTTGTTTCTCCCAGTGCACAGCTAGCAGAAGTGAAATGAAGCACGCAACCAGACACTGCTAACCATTTTATCACAACATCGTCATGTCATTACCATGCAATGGTACGAGCGCATTTACAAGATTGACTAAAAAAAATGCATGCAGGAAATGTGTTTTACATGGTTTATTTGCCCACGTGTTACAGTTATGCCTGAAGTTGTGTTATCCTTATTCATGTTGAGTGGTTGGTGGTTTATCATTGAGTGAACGTGCGATAGCAGAAGCCAATTTCAAATCGATGTTTTGCAGTGGTGCCCCATTTTATGAAGTCTTTCTTCAGTCACTTGCTTATTCACATGATAAAGTGCGGATGAATTGTGTACAGCGTAAGCTTATAGCCCAGAGCATTCACGTAGGCTTTTCGCATGTGTGAACGTTTTCATTTCCATTGAAAACTGTGCACTTGGAACTGAGGTTGCGTCTCTCCTCTTTCCTGTACATTTTCATACCAGCGCTGGACTCGTGCTGGCTCAGGGCAAGCTACGAAGAATGATACAGGTGAACGCAAACGAGTGAACACTTTCCGCGTGTTTTTTCACCTGTTCCATCCTGTCTGTGCTGCCTGCAGTGTATCGGCTCGAGCCTGGCCAATTAGCCACATGAACTCTCATGCTGGTTTCATTCGCTGCCCTTATATATAAGAGCTAAAATATCACTTGCTATACCGTTACCTGCTTGACAGATAATTACACTTCATGTACCTCACAGGGCTTGAATGAAATGACTGTGGCATTCGGTATAGTGTAGTATTGCGATACACGTCACAAGATTAGCAGTTTTACAAGAGCATTGCCTAAAAGGCATCAACTACTCTTACAGGCCCATACGGCAGCTGAAGCGGCGGTTTCATTGCCCGCATGTAGACCTGCGCATGGCTGCAGACCGGTGCCCAGCCATCATTGTTGCATGCTGGATGCCACACAATGAGGCCAAACGCTTTACACGCCGCAGTGACGAAGCATGCCAGCTGCCTCCAGAGGTTGGGGCTGTGCCAAACTCTGGAACCGAGGATGGCAAATGCCATCCGCCGTGCCCTGGTAAAACAGCATTTCACTCTCTGTAGGTACAACTGCATGCATTGGAATCTCGATGGAAAATGAGTGGTGAGAATGTTAAAGTTAAATTACCGCGCCAATTGGACAGCACTACCATCTAGGCTAAGAGGCACTGTTAAATCACATGTGCAGTCCTGTTATCCTTGCAGCTGCGAATAATCAGGAAGCACAGATTCCTGAGTCCCAACTGGTGCAGTCCAGTTGTAGGACATTCAATGCACTGGAAATAGTGATGGCATGTCATGTATGATTCTTGCCTTTGTTGTACGAAATGAAATGTCACTGTCTCGTAACAGTCCTCACATATAATTTATTGTCTTCGCGGTTTAATCCATTAGGAGCATGACACTACAATGGCAGCAGAGAAGTGTGTTATTGTATAAGTGAACTAGTGATTGCGCATTCTGCATTACCTTCAAACACATTGCATGTAGAGTGCCAAAACTCAAGCTTATCGATATTACAATAACAACACAGAGGCATGACTAGCATGATGGAAATTGTGTGAATAATAAGTAAATTAAAACATCCAGAATGCACAGCACAACAGGAAATGCGCATTTGCAATAGGAAACCTAGTTCGGCTATGCACTTTGCTTCATGCAACGCTTGTAGTGTTGTTCTTATGCCTATCAAAAATGTTATAGCAAACACATCCCTAGGTCAGCCCAAAATTTTGTATCACAACGTGGCAAAGCTTTCATTTGCAGGTGACGTAAAACTAAAGGCTTGGGAACGCCTCACAAGGCCTTAGCCCTCTTACCGTAGTTACAACTTGCCTCAACACAAATACACTTCGTGAGATTCAAAGGTCTATGCGGTTACAATTTGACATATATGTTTTGACGCTGTACACATACGACTCAAGATATCAAACAATGCGAGAACACAAGCAATTGTTTTGGGGGTGGGTACAAAAATTACGTTACAGATAATGTATGTGCGCTTATTAAAATCTAAAAAAACTGAAAGCACGTTGCGCGCAAACTGGAAGCATTCGACAATATCAGCAAGCAGAATTGACTGTTCTACAAGCGTGAAAATTGGGCATCTGTGCATTTAAGTATTCCTTGTAGCATAAAGGAGAAATGGGCCATAAATGCTTCAATTTGATGAACCCACACTGGCACACATGATCAAAACAAAAAACCGTGGCATTGTTGCAAACGCAGAAACATATTGTACGCTAAACATGCACTACCACAACAGAAGGCTTAGCACAAGACATGAACAGTTTGAACAGGCATGAACAGTTTGAACAGACGATGAAGAATTTGTTGATTGTCATACCTTGTTTAAAGGGTGGCCCCTGAAACGGTTCGGACAAATTTTCTAGACGCGTAGGGTACAACTTAA
The DNA here is from genome assembly GCF_038994185.2 of Dermacentor albipictus. Classification (NCBI taxonomy): domain Eukaryota; kingdom Metazoa; phylum Arthropoda; class Arachnida; order Ixodida; family Ixodidae; genus Dermacentor; species Dermacentor albipictus. The sequence continues at coordinate 106,934,138 of NC_091829.1, forward strand.
GTAGAACATTCGCACCACAATTTAAGTGAAGCGTTACGTATTAATGGAGCTACAAGCGATTAGAAGTTACCCTCCTCCCCAGCCATGCTTTTCCTCCTCAGCTCGTTCGCCGAGCGAGTGGGGCTAAGCTCCGCCTTCACTGATCCTGCGTCACGATGCGACGTCACATCCTCCACTTCCGGTTGTTTTGAAGCCCGCCCCCGCCCGCGCGAAACCTCTCCGCTAGGCGCTTGGCTGTCGACTCCAGGCGAGAGCTATCGAAGCAGCGTGCGTTGTGAGCATTCTGTCGTAGCGCCGAACGTGTCTGGTATTCCGTTAGCCACAGGCAAGCTGGTCATATTGGCAAATGACTGGAGGCATAAACTCAAGCTGATGAAGGAACTTTGGCGCAGACGTACGTGAGTGGCCTGATCGGTCTGCAATGTCCAGACACTTGTTGGCGCAGCGTTTAACCAGCCAAACAAAGCGCTAATATTGCTCTAACCAAGTGTAAAACATTTTAAAGATTTATAAAAACAACGTGTTGATGATTACACTCCTGCGAAAAATACGCTTCAGCAGCAAAAAAGAATACGCTTCGTTGCTGCTACTGTGCATGGTTGAGCTCTATGCCACCAGGTGGCTGCACCGTGCAGACCATTCACCTTTGCCCTTCTGCTCATCTCGGCTCATCCCGTTACGGCACAGTCAAGCGGCCAGACCCTGTCCCCTTGGGCTATACGTTTGCCCTAATACGGGACTCGCGAAACGCTAGTGCGTTAGTAATCTTCCGGTGTAAAGTGACGGCCACAAACGTGCAAATCCTGGCGCCGATCGGATAGCGACAGTCCGATGCGCAGCAGCCAGTTAGCTCGTACGCTGCCCTGCAGAGGGACACGATGTCGCAGCTTGACATATTGCCAGTCGCTACGTTTGCAGTCCACAAGGCAACAAAGTCGAATCATAGTGCTCGCGAAAAGACTGAGACCAACTCTGACCGCGGAGCTCTCGTCAAAATGGAGCACGTTGTAGCATAGGCAGACGACGCTTGCTGTGTTCCGGAAGTACTTAATTAGGTGTAGTGAGAAATTGTTCTTGTCCATTCGCTTTCTCTTCCTTTCTTTTATAGATACAAATTAAATAGCATTCCAACTATTACGGACAACATTTGTTCACCATAAAGTTGGAAAAATTATCGATCACGCGCCCTGGTCAGCCAATCGGATAGCTCGCCCCACTGACGTCATATGGGTGATTTCGGTCATATGGGTAGGGGCGGCTTAAAATTCCGCCGAGCAGTGCGCTGCGATCGGCAGCGATGTGCATTTTTAAAACCTTATAATAAATTACACGCTTTACGCAGAGCACTTAGATGTGTCAATTAATGATCAGAAGGACCTACTCTAACGACTCAGTACGTTTGTAGAAAATCGTCAAAAGCGTTTCAGGGTCCCTTTAAGTGGTTGATGCCTAGTTGTCCGTGTCTGTAAAATCTAGAAGTTAAAGTTTGCACTTATATATAGGAGAAGTGCTTGCAAAAGGTAATATGACCAATGCGCTATAACGCATCATATACTGTCGAGCTAGACAAAATGGCAGCAATGAAAAACAGCATGCATTTTAATGAGTGCCTTTCATAGTCGCAATGCATCATTTATTTATTATTTACTTATCTATTTATTTATTCATACTGTCAACCCTCTTTTGAGGGCTCTTACAGGAAGGGCTTTAAATACAGGCAGCCAATATATACAGGTGCATCAAGCGGCAGCGGAGGCACAAAAATACATGTTTAACAATATTTGAAATTCACAAACATCACTGCAATTTGCCACAAAGCTTTGTGTCACTTTCTAAAGTTCCATCACGGCAGGGAAAAAAAAAGCGGTACACATAACTGTGAGCAAAGTACGGGCGTAACAAATATTGGTAATTAACATGACTGTTTCGTTTTCCTGGAAGTTGCACGTATTAAGTCTGTTGATTTTTAAATGTCCATGTGGTATTCTAAAAAAAAACTTTCAGATAATTTTTTTGCCTTCGTACTTCTTGTGTTCACAGTTAACAAGACTGCAATATCAGTGTGACGGTTGTGTATTTGGTAGGAAAATAATTTCATTCACGCCAGGGATGTCATTATATATATGCTATTATTGATGCATGCTGCTCCACCAGCTCACTCCGCATGTTTGAAGGAAGTATCTTTCATGGCTGCCTTCTGCTGAGCCAACCAAGCTGGTATTCCCGTTGCAGGCAATTCTGTTGTACTCCTGTCAAACATTCACTGACAGTCAAACGCACGCCACACACACTGCTCTAAATGCGCAGTGCAAACTTATGTAATGAAATTACAGAAGACGTATCTAAAAAAAACACAGTGTACAGCTTAACACCTCAAAGGTGCTTAGCTCAGTTTTCATAGCCCACTGATTCATTCAATGCGAATTTGGCGAGCTCTGGCGCTGCTTGGCTCATCTCTAAATCGAATTTAGCACGTTCCGTTTGAACACGTTTCAAGGAAATAAATGTATCAGCCAAGCAGCTCAATTTTGTTATTGTTGAGACGACTGCATCATTCAAGTTAATGAAACGTTCATCTGCATGTTCTATTTTCCTTACTGCCTCTGCTGCAGCCTGTGCGGTTGCTTGTACTGTTTCAGCTGCCTTTTTTCTCCTCCTGTGGGGCAGCTGCCTCCTGCTCAACATTCTGCCGATTAAGCTGGATCCCCTTCTGTAAGTCAAGAGCCGGCTGCATTGGCTTTGATAGGCGTGCAGTAGAACGTTTCGTGGCAACGGTTGCCGTGTTGCTGCTGCTGACGGCTGCCCGTGTGCTGCTGCTGAGTGTTCTGGCTGATAGGCACAGGCTCGTTCAGGTCTTGTTGCTCATGACTGCTGTCAATGGAAACAGCGTCATCAGCTGCTGTCGTGGATGTCTGGCTGCACTCTCTGAGTGTATTCTGTCTAAGAAAAATCGACTCCTTGGCACATCAACAGCAGTGGGAACAGGGCCCAGTTTGTCACCAGGTACTTAATGGTCATAAAATTCGCTCTCTTCGACAGCACCAGGAGCATCATGAGGAATGCATTCCGTGAAATCTGCGTAGTACTCTGTTGAGTTACTATTTATGGCTTGTTGTCCAGATGGCCCAGATGCAGCCCCATCGCATGACATCGGCTGCTGTTCGCCTGGGAGGCCGCTGTGCAGATAAAACATGGGTTTTACTGGTCATGTTTAGCAACATTTTTGAATTTTTTACATTGTATAAACGTGAGTTGTTTCTAACACTGGTGTATGATGTTATTACTTGGGCCTGCCCATTGAATGTCATACACTTGGGGCTACAGATGGCAATACTCAAGCACATACAAGGCACGCATGAATTACAATTAAGACACGAAGAATGGAAACCAGGTTCGTTTAGTTCTACACGCAGCAAATATGCTTCCATACGTTGCTCATAAGAATATACAGGTGGCATGTGTGAACGTATAGGGGGAACATATAACTTAATACGAGATTTTTGGTTTGAGATCTGCGGGCATCATTGTGATCAGGATGACACCACTTCTACTGGGTGTGGAAATTTGAGTGGCGGGATCACAATTTGAACGGACCAGCAACACAAGCAGTGGCCTGCACACTTTATACAGACTGTGCTTCTAGATCTGCCTCTTTGAGTTTCGAAAATTTTATGTAGACGTTACATAGTATATTTGCAATTATGAAGACTGCTATAGCGATTGTTAAAATTTCATGCGCAACAGGGCTTATAAAGGAAGCACCATGTCCGTTGCTGCTCAGTACTCACTCGTTCACGTCTATGCCGCCTGATAGGCACCCAAGCATGGGATTTTCAAGCCCGATGACGTCTCTGGCGGCGTCCAGCAGGGCTGGGTATGCCATGGTCATTTCGGCCTGCACCTGCAAAAATTCCAGACACTGATCACCCCTGCACCCACAAGGAAACGTTGTACATAGTGACTAAGATCTGTTTGCATCACGAAGTACTAGTGGGATTTTGTTAGAGCACGCACATTAACGCGCCTTTTGCAACAACGTATTATTTGTATGCAGTTGTAGCGGTATCACAAAAAGTCAATTCCTTATTGACTGTGACTAGTGCGCACAGTGTGCCATGTTGTATCTGTATGGTACGTGCCTGCCATATCAAAATTGTAAATGTTGCTAATTATCTTGGGATTATGAGATCTCGCATGTTGTTTGTGCAGCCATTCTATTTTATTACCGTTTTTCAATCTTTCTTCTGAATTACGTGTTCAGCACGGATTGCTTGATGCTCTTGCTTCTGTGCAAAATAAACGTTCCCTTTTCTTTGTAGTGCAAATGTGTATTTTTTGTATGGGCAGGTTCATATCTGCAATGTTGTGCAAGTACAGAAGTTGCTAGAAGTGTGCTTACAGAGCACGGCGAATGGAACACAAGCAAGTTGCCGTATGTATATATTGCTGCCTATCCGCATGTAAATTAAGCATTTGAATATGAAACGGCAAAGCTAAAGGCAGCGCGCAATGATAGCAACCATATTTCTCACTGGTAGGATCACGTTTCTAGTGTCATTCCCTTTTTAAAGCGAAAGCGTTACAGGCTGCGAAATTGCCATTTCACCGTGGCGCTGCTTCGAGGAGGCACATGACGTAACAACGCGCGCCTCGCCCAACACCCCGTCAATATTTTCCAAGGCCTCTCCTCTGGTCGCATGACGTCGCGCCAAGTGACTGTGCCGGCGCTGCGCTCCGCGATTTCAAAGCGTTGCGCCAGTTTGCACTGCATTTAGGGTACTGTCGCACTTAGCTGCCAAAAAGTTCCAAACTGTCTTACACAGTGATTTGTTCATTTTTCTTTCGTGGTTACCGCAAAAAGGAAATGGAGTTGTTTGCGCAAGCCTAATACTGTTTTATCTGCTTTATTTATAAGTGGTTTCCTTATTACAAGACACATTATATACTGAAAAATATTCCCGCTTTGAGCTCCTAATCAAGTGTTTTCCCGTACTACTTCAAACATTTTCACATGCTTTGCGACAGTAACATATTGCGCATTCTGGAAGCTTGCAGAAAATATCCTGCTTTCTCTTTTAACAATTTTGCATTCAGATACAATGGTGTGCACTCGCAGTAATTTTGAGATAACAGAGTTGAACCATATGTGTTAATGGCGCCAAATGCTATTACGGCGCGCCATATAAGTAGCCTTTGCGTGCACAAATGAAGCGTTGTGTAGCCAGTCCAACCATTGTAATAAGAAACCATGAGACACCAGCAGTGAAGTGTTCGCAAAAACATTTTTATTGCGTTAGAAGAAACTTTCATCCACTTCTGTTGCGTTTACGTTTGCTTCAGCGTTGCTGCTTTCTGGGCTGTGGCCTCCTGCTGCGCATTGTCTAGTCTCGTTTTTATTCCTTAGTTTGCAGAAGTTGTTTAAAACTACATTGGTTGCGACGCGAACTACCGAGCGCAAGAGCGTTTGTGTAGTACGACCAGTCTCACATGTCTCAATGTCTGGTTCTTCCATGAGAGAAATCGGTTGCGAACTCACAACACCACGCTGATTACCACAGGAGAGAAAATCTTACGTGTTGGTTCCGAAAGACTTCTCTGCAACCAATTTAGTCATCAGTACCATATGCACTGTGCATGGCTGCGGAAATTTCAGCCCTCCTCTTGATAGGTTAGCTATCATGGCTATGTTTTCCGCTTCAATCTCACGGTTTGAAATAACCAGTGTGCCGAAGCAAATGGAACATGAAAGCTTCTTTTAAGCAGCATGGGCAGCCTCTCCTGCAATGTAAACGATGGCATCCATATCGGAGTGGGCGCGTTCAATATCGTCGTCACTGACAGCTACAGAAAAGTTGCATCCCACAAGATCTTCACTGACGCCTTCAAACTGTGTTTCGTCGCGTGGAAATGCCAGAAAAATTTTTGAAGACGAAGCTTTTTCTCACATTCGTAGAGTTGACGCAGAGACATGTGGTACTGTGCTTCTGCTAGTTGGTGGTAACGGCCAAATCAGTCTTCTAGAGCGTCAGTCTGGAACTTAGCCAGCAAGACGTACTTAAAGTGAAGTTCCTTCAAGCAGTACAGCGAGGGTTCCACCAAGTAATAGCACGTCAGTCGCAAAACACTGTCCGTCTCTTTCGTCAGCGAGCCACTGCTGGCGCCATTTCGTGTCCAAGCGTCCAGCCCGTCGACAACTGCACTCCGGAAGGTGAACTGTGGGTCGTCTACAGACCTTACAGGATATTGCATGCTGTCCCTAAGGCCCTGGCCTTTGCAAGGGTTTTGAAAATTGATTGTTTGCCACCACGTGATGATAATGTCAATGAAAAGAGCGGTCGATGGAGCTTCAGCAATGTTGAACGCGGAACCATGTGTTCTAGGTGCATTTGACACGAACTCATTCATGACATCCAGGACGAGTTTTAAATTTTGCCGCTACACAGAGGTTGGATGCAGGGCTTTCGCATTCAACCTGTAGGCAGCCTTCACAAGCGATGATTTCTCTGCAGAATAAAGCTGCCGCACAGTTGCAAATGAAGCAGCTTTCATACGAGGACGCCCTTGAGGCATGATTCCACTCAAGTCCACTTCTGGGAAACGGAGACATGTTCCGTGGTTTTTATAGTTGATCCAATTTTTCCTGACGGGTTTCAACAAATGAACAGGATCTACAACGAAGAAAACAGGACGAGCGTTGTCTGTTGCATGGGGATAGACAATGCTCATTTGAGGCCTTGCAGCAAATAAGGACATCATCTTGCGGTTAAGAGCATTGTTGTCTCTTACTACAGTGATAACATTAAGGCCAATTTTCTCAACATTTAGGATTACGTTTTTGGCACGCTCGTGCAAAATTTCGGCACTCATTTTGCTCACAGGCAGTATGTGAATGACGTCCTCATTTGCAGAAAGGAGCGACTGTACCATAAACACATGAGCTGTGGTGGCGGGTTCTGTGGAATGAACCAAGCCTACTATTGTGCCTCTTTTGTATTCGAAGTATGGTTTTATGTGGATCTTATTAATCATCAGGGTGACGGTGTTTTTATGGCCTTGCTTTGACTTCACTCGTGCTCGGATGTAGGGAAGGTAGCGCGTTTGGGTTCAGCTCTAGAAGAGGGCCAGCTTTTTGATTTGAGCGAAAACGCAGGAGTGCGGAAGGATGGGGTAAAATCATTCGTGATGCAGCTCTTGTGAAGTGATAGGCGTGAGGATAAATTGAATTCATAATACTTGCGAATGCCAATAGTTCGGGGCTATACACATGCTGCTTCGAAAGAAGAAGTTCTCTCTGCTCACACAGAAATTTCAACAAAGCAGTGTTCTTCCGGTGTATTACTGTCCTCAATGACGTCCGCAAGAAGTGAACTCACTAAGTGCAATACTTTAGTTTTCTTCGACTCTTTCGTCACGCCAGGTATATCATGCAATAGTTTCTCGATCTCCTCTAGCAACAAGGACAGACTGCAGGTGTCACGTACTTGAATTTGCACAGTGCTGCCCCAAGGAAGCGACTGAAGCTCCACTCCATTCAGGAAAACGGTAAGTGATAGATATGGGAGAACTATCAAGGCGCATTTCACATTACATGAAGGATCGTTCTCAATGAGAAGAAACCTAACTGCCTGTTCATCGACAGAAACAGTCCAAAATGCTGTGTTGCAACTTCCAAGCAGCTTCACTTTCAGTTCCTCGTATGATGAAACTCAGTTTCTTTCTGTTCAATTTCAGTAGATTCAAGGGATCTTCTCACAGCCTCCTGCTGAGCAGCGTGTTTTCTTCTTGCTTTTTTGGAGTTTGCCGATTGACTACTTGCTGGCGTTGAGGAAAAGTCTTTTGGACAGTTGGGGAACAGAGAAGGCACAACATCCTTCCTCAACTGCAGTCTATGATGCTTCACCTCTATTGTTCTTCCTGTCTGTACATCTCGATGAGACAACGTCATGATGAAGTCATCTGCATGGAAGTGTAGCTCACATATCTATGTGAGAAAATGAAATGGTGCAAGGCTATTCGTCAAAAGTGCCTATTGCCAAAAGCGCTAAGCAAAAAGCATCCTAATAGTGGGGGCGTTTTCCACATTTCCCACGCAAACAGGCAAAAAGTGTAATACGCAGAAGAGACGTAATTTATACCAAAGATGATACTCAAGGTATACGAGCTAAAATGTGAGAATAACGCTCATTCGAGCGTCCCTAAAGATATTATAATTCGGGCACAGATGTACGCACAATCCAGTGCTCATGCGCGGAAAGAAATGCCTGCTGACCAGTCCGTACTTACCTTTTAATGCTCTAACTGCCTACGAAGGGTACTTTCCATTCTTGAAACTACAGTCCATAACAATAGCAACAGCTCATAACTTTAAAAAGCCCTGAAGCAAAGCTTCAGTGCGTTACCCTCGAATGCGCTGTAGGTGTGAAATCCTTCAGTGAAATGTCTCGCAACCACACTTTCTTCAGTGCTTCGTCTCTTGGAAAACAGGAAAAGCGCCCCTTTTGGCCATCGTCATAGCTTCCACGGCACCGCAGAACACAACCCCGGCCAACATTTCACGAGCTTACACTCGCCGACACAAGGCAGGCATACAACGACGAACTCTGGGTGAACTTGCCATTCCTACGATAGTACCCGTATGCACTCAACAAAAGGAGCAGCCACACGGAAAAGATATTGTAGACGTTGCAGAGTTTGTCTTTACGTAAACACAGGTAAACACAATGAAATACTGGTCTACAAAGACAGGAGCTTGTATTGCATTAGGACCATTGCACGGCGAAGAGGTGGCAGCCACTGACTTACGCCACTGACGCTGCTAACGAGTCGACTGAACTAGACGCCGGTTGAGACGCCGGCTGCACTCAAGTTCACTGCGCGCGCTCCACGCGCGTGCGTGGCGAAGGCGAGAACATGGACGGCGTCGACCTTGGAGTTGGTGCTGTCTTTTGTGGGAATGGTCATGCCGGTCGAGCAGCCGGACACATGGTTTGATGTAGCCCGTGTGGAAAGGAGGGTCAGGAGAGGCCTGAAGAATACTGTGAGGGTGTTGCCTCGCCGCGGATATTCCTCTCTCACTGGCCCCCTGGTGACTACTGCGCATGTGCCTCTAGCAGCATCGAGCCACAGGTGCTCCACCGCTGCGCAGCGCCGCGTTTTTCAACCGCCGCCGTTTGGTACGACATCACAAGACGTTCCTCGTCGTTGCGCTCGCCTCCGCTCGCTTCGTCAGCTACGCTACATTCCTGATAGCATGTCGGAGGATTGAAAAGGAGAGCTCGCGTGCGCCGCAACCCCATTTGAGGCGGCAATATGGACGGCGACAATTCCGATAAGCAGGACGAGACCTGGAATCGACATCGGAACGAGTTGAAGAGGAAACGAATCAATCAACCTGGAAGCAGACTGACAGCGCGCCGAACGACTGGCTGAACGCCTCAACATAGCTAGACAACCAGACTAACTTCGACTTTGCAATCAGGATTAACTAAGGCTAACCATGCTATGCCTTGCCTTGCATAGCCGAGATAAGGCATTGCCAATCTTTTTGTTCTCGTGCCGCGCGTCGTGCTAGAGCATCGTGCGCGTGACAGATTGACATACTGCCCTTTCTCATGCCTTGCGAAGGGATCCTGCATATTTACGGCGGTGGTGGTCGACGCGCCGAAGCCGCATTTTTCGCCATTAGCGGGTCATGATCTCGTGCGACGTGAATGACGAAGTCACGATGATAGGACCGGCTGCACGGAATCTGGCAATCAACTCATATTAGGGCCGCGATTTTGTGGCGATGACTTTTCGCGATGCGAATGCTTGCCATTTGCTTTTCGCGTTCGTTAGTGGTCAAGAGACGCTCGGCCATCGAACGCGGCCACTCACAAACGCAAAAAGCGCCGGAACGCATTAGAATCGGAGAAAAGGCATCGCCACAAAGTCGTAGCCTACGTAGTTAGTTAGGGAGAGTGTTTTATTGTGCGTAACTGTTTAAGCAAAGAAACATATTGCGTCTATTTACTATTACCGTCCACAGTTCTGAGATGTTCAATATTTACAAGACTGGTAGCCTTCTGAGCGCACGACTATTTTACTTCAAGGAGTTCGTAAACTTAATACTCACCAGTTTGACGGTCGTGCTCGCGCACTCGCTGCAGCGCTTTCCTCAACTGCTGCTTGACATTTTGCCATTTTTTCTGCCTTCTTGTACACTTCGGCGGATCCTGTGTTTCGAATTGAGAACGTCATTTACAGCTGCCCATGTAAGTTCGCGCCTTTTTATTGTATTAAATTTACGATACAATGGGGCTCTTCGCACGCCTATTAGATGAATCAAGTTAAATTTGTCGTCTTCTGTTCAGTCTTGAATTATAATACGCTTAGTTTCAGGCTCGCTGTCCAGGCTTCTGGTTCCCGATGCAGGGAAGCGTTTACGGAAAGCACGTTGTCTTGCCCGATGTTTAAATCAGGCGATGGCCGCCGATTGGTTAGTTCCAAGTGATATGGACATCGCCACCGAGTTCGGCCCGCTCCCCATCTCATTCCCTGTTGGCGGCAAAAATTAGCGCCTAAGTACTAAAAGTACCAACACTCTTTAGTAAGTCTGGATTGTAATTAATTCTTGTTGGTTCCTGCAAGTGCACTACTGCGGCTGAGAAGTCCAGTCTTAGTTTAGGTGAGGATAAGACGAGATTCGGATTTAGGTCTAGACTTAGAGGCTGGCGTTTGTGCTGTCGCGTTAACCGTGCAAAACGTAGACAAGACACGAGACGAGAAGACGATACTACAAGCGCTGCCGACATAATCGCGCCGCCTTACGCGGGCTTATTCCCGCAAGTGAGGACGTACCTGCAGCCTGATTACTCGGCGCCGCAGGCAAACACGCTCAACCATTGTCTTTTCCGTTCCTCCGCGGTTTTGGTAAAAGGCAAAGGTCCCGCTTAGGCTACCACATAAACGCCTGTTAAGTAAGGTGAGAACAGAAGCCCATGCCACTTACGTTCCATTTTCATCGCTTTCAAGCGGCTGGCGATCTCGTCGGCCACGGCACGCATCAGCTTGTCGTTGTAGTCGCTCTTTGGCGCGTACACAATGTGCGACACCATGGGTGGCATGAAAGCGAAGCTCACATTTATCGTACCGGAATCCTTTCTGAGCGGCGCAGGCTGTTTATGCTGAGACGCCGCCATAAGAAAGAAGTAACCAGAGAATATTATCGGCCCTGCCAAGTTGCGGCCGTAGGTATGCATGGTCTGCAGGCAGAGCGTGCGCCATAAAAAAGTCTTCACGTTGCCTAACATCGAACAACGTCGGTTCCGGGCGTGACTGAGGACCGGCACTGGCAGTGCTGACGACAAAGATGCCGACCAGGACACAGGCAAGGGTGTCCTGAAAGCAAGCGGTTGAATGACTGTTCAAGTTACCAGGGTACGCGCGTATATAGTCACGTTTCGAATGTATATTTACGGCTGCTCGGGTTATTATATGATGCACCGAATTTCAAATCAAATACGATAACCTTTTGCTCCTTTTTCAGCTAGGAGTTTGTAGAATTCTGTCTCTTTTAGAACATAGTTTATGTAGCTCCGCTGCATAAGATTAAGATTAGAGATGCTGACGGGCGGTGTTCGCGACCCTTGGGCCGTTGCTCAGCAGCAGGCGCAGGTCAAATGAAAGCTAAAACTGCGGAAAAAAACTATATATATATATATTTGAGGCATCAGCACTGACATCGTAATCCACCTTAATCTTTTTTATCCACTTTAATTAGCTTCAATGCGCCTCAATCAACCATAAATCTCTTTAATACGCCTTAGTCCACCCTATTTCATACTAATCTGCTCTAATCTACCATGATTTACCCTAGTCCTCATTATTCTGCCTTAATACACCTTCATCCACCTTAGTTGACCTTAATCCACCATAGTGCACCCTAATGAATCTTAATCGTCCTGAATACACCGTAATACACCCTAATCTACTTTTATCCTCCTTCATCCACTTTAATAGACTATAATTCACCATAGCTCTCTTTAATGCAGCTTAATCTGCCTCCATCCACCTTAATCCACATTAGTCGACATTCATCCGCATTAATCTATCGTAATCAATTGTAATCCTCCTTAATACACATTAATCCACCATAATAGCCCCTAGTGAGCCTGAATCCATGTCAACCCACCTTAATCCACCCTAATGCCCTTATTTTCACTTTATCTATATCAATGGTGGGTGCACTGCCTCTGCCGTGGGTCGGCCCGCTATTGCGCTATTTTCGGAATAGGCCCACTCTTATCCCTGTCGGCGCGACTTTCCACAGAGCCTGTCGATGCATGCTCTTTTGGTCAGAACCTAGCCATATACAGTTTCACAGCAAAAATTTGGAGGACGGTCAAGCATGGGCCTTTAAGAATTGAACGCTATAGAACTCAGATTCCTGAATTCTTTTTACGCTTCCTGGCAACTGCAGCTTATGAAACCTGATGTTTATGAGGAAATGCTGGCTGCGAACGATATGCACAAAGGCAAGCTTTCTTATAGATCTACGGCCTCTTCTGTGAGTCGATCTCCTGGTATTGTTTCGCATGGTCAATATTTAAATCTCAGATGTAGCATAAAATGTATGCGCTGTGGTTTTCCGAACGCGGTTTCGTTGAGGAACCCGTGTCGCAGAAAATGCGCCACGGGCGTTGGCGTCCAGCGTCAGCGTAGGGCGTAGCTTCGACAAAAAGAATTTCTAACCAAATTACGAACCATCATCATCATCAGCCTGGTTACGCCCACTGCAGGGCAAAGGCCTCTCCCATATTTCTCCAACAACCCCGGTCATGTACTAATTGTGGCCATGCCGTCCCTGCAAACTTCTTAATCTCATCCGCCCACCTAACTTTCTGCCGTCCCCTGCTACGCTTCCCTTCCCTTGGAATCCAGTCCGTAACCCTTAATGACCATCGGTTATCTTCCCTCCTCATTACATGTCCTGCCCATGCCCATTTCTTTTTCTTGATTTCAACTAAGATGTCATTAACTCGCGTTTGTTCCCTCACCCAATCTGCTCTTTTCTTATCCCTTAACGTTACACCTATCATTCTTCTTTCCATAGCTCGTTGCGTCGTCCTCAATTTGAGTAGAACCCTTTTCGTAAGCCTCCAGATTTCTGCCCCATAGGTGAGTACTGGTAAGACACAGCTATTATACACTTTTCTCTTGAGGGATAATGGCAACCTGCTGTTCATGATCTGAGAATGCCTGCCAAACGCACCGCAGCCCATCCTTATTCTTCTGATTATTTCTGTCTCATGATCCGGATCCGCAGTCACTACCTGACCTAAGTAGATGTATTCCCTACGACTTCCAGTGCCTCGCTGCCTATTGTAAACGGCTGTTCTCTTCCGAGACTGTTAAACATTACTTTAGTTTTCTGCAGATTAATTTTTAGACCCACTCTTCTGCTTTGCCTCTCCAGGTCAGTGAGCATGCATTGCAGTTGGTCCCCTGAGTTACTAAGCAAGGCAATATCATCAGCGAATCGCAAGTTACTAGGGTATTCTCCATTAACTTTTATCCCAATTTCTTCCCAATCCAGGTCTCTGAATACCTCCTGTAAACACGCTGTGAATAGCATTGGAGAGATCGTATCTCCCTGCCTGACGCCTTTCTTTATTGGGATTTTGTTGCTTTCTTTATGGAGGACTACGGTGGCTGTGGAGCCGCTATAGATATTTTTCAGTATTTTTACATATGGCTCGTCTACACACTGATTCCGTAATGCCTCCATGACTGCTGAGGTTTCGACAGAATCAAATGCTTTCTCGTAATCAATGAAAGCTATATATAAGGGTTGGTTATGTTCCGCACATTTTTATATCACCTGATTGATACTGTGAATATGATCTATTGTTGAGTAGCCTTTACGGAATCCTGCCTGGTCCTTTGCTTGACAGAAGTCTAAGGTGTTCCTGATACTGTTTGCGATTACCTTAGTAAATAGTTTGTAGGCAACGGACAGTAAGCTGATTGGTCTATAATTTTTCAAGTCTTTGGCGTCCCTCTTTCTTATGGGTTAGGATTATGTTAGCGTTTTTCCAAGATTCCGGTACGCTCGACGTTATGAGGCATTGCGTATACAGGGTGGCCAGTTTCTCTAGAACAATCTGCCCAACATCCTTCAACAAATCTGCTGTTACCTGATCCTCCCCAGCTGCCTTCCCCCATTGTATATCTCCCAAGGCTTTCTTTACTTCTTCCGGCGTTACCTGTGGGATTTCGAATTCCTCTAGACTACTTTCTCTTCCATTATCGTCGTGGGTGGCACTGGTACTGTATAAATCTCTATAGAACTCCTCAGCCACTTGCACTATCTCATCCATATTAGTAATAATATTGCCGGCTTTGTCTTTTAACGCATACATCCGATTCTTGCCAATTCCTAGTTTCTTCTTCACTGTTTTTAGGCTTCCTCCGTTCCCGAGAGCATGTTCCATTCTATCCATATTATACTTCCTTATGTCAGCTGTCTTACGCTTGTTGATTAACTTCGAAAGTTCTGCCAGTTCTATTCTAGCTGTAGGGTTAGAGGCTTTCATACATTGGCGTTTCTTGATCATATCTTTCGTCTCCTGCGATAGTTTACTGGTATCCTGCCTAATGAAGTTACCACCGACTTCCATTGCACAATCCCTAATGATGTCCACAAGATTGTCGTTCATTGCTTCAACACTAAGGTCCTCTTCCTGAGTTAAAGCCGAATACCTGTTCTGTAGCTTGATCTGGAATTGTTCTATTTTCCCTCTTACCGCTAACTCATTGATCGGCTTCTTATGTACCAGTTTCTTCCGTTCCCTTCTCAGGTCTAGGCTAATTCGAGTTCTTACCATCCTGTGGTCACTGCAGCGCACCTTGCCGAGCACGTCCACATCTTTTATGATGCCAGGGTTAGCGCAGAGTATGAGGTCTATTTCATTTCTAGTCTCGCCGTTCGGGCCCCTCCACGTCCACTTTCGGCTATCCCGCTTGCGGAAGAAGGTATTCATTATCCTCATATTATTCTGTTCCGCAAACTCTACTAACAACTCCCCCCTGATTTTCCTAGTGCCTATGCCATACTCCCCTCCCCCACTGCCTTGTCTCCAGCCTGCTTTTTGCCTACCTTGGCATTAAAGTCACCCTTTAGTATAGTGTATTTAGTTTTCACTCTACCCATCGCCGATTCCACGTCTTCATAGAAGCTTTCGACTTCCTGGTCATCATGACTGGATGTAGGGGCGTATACCTGCACAATTTTCATTTTGTACCTCTTATTAAGCTTCACAACATTTTTGTGTTGTTCATATAGGAGGTTGTGGCCAAGTACTGCACCAGGGTGGCCAATCCTGCTCTGGTGAAGGAGTGCGATACCGGTTCTGGTCACCGGGATCAGGCCACACTCCAGGCCTGTTTATGCAATTTTATCAACACGCGGATTTTTTTTTAATCCGGTGGAAAATTGCCGGCACCGGGATTGCCGGCACCGGTGGAATTGCCGGCACCGAGAGGTCCGGCACCACGGACCTCTTGCACGCGAGGCGGGTGTTCTACCTCTACGCCACCGCTGCAGCTCGGACTTACGAACCACGGACACTTAACCACTTCTTTACCACCAAAGTTGCCTACACCCTGTCTTTCAATCTTTGCAAATTTATTCCACAGAATTTTGAGAATGGCAGCCCAAAAACAAATGTAATGAAAAAAAAACACAGACAGTGCATGTCCATTATGTTAGCTCTTCTCCGACGGAAATATTAAAAGCGCGAAACCATAACAGCAGATCGACACACGCAAGGGGCCACGTTTCTGCCAGAAAGTTCACCGTCGTGCATATCATTCGCAGCTTGCATTTCCTAAAGTCTACCTTCGGAATAGTACCGCGATCTCTTAAACTATGCAACTTCTCTGTCTCTCTCTCTGTCTCGTATCTGCAATTCGACAGTTGCTGTCAGTTGATAGCGTGGGTGCTTTCCATGCTTTTATTTTGGTTTTTCCGCCTCAGCGCCATTTGAAAGTCCCTCTCTGCTCGCCGCATGCGCATAGATATGCGTGCGAAGTGCCGGTCTGCCTCCGTCTCACTCATGGTATCGCAATGCATTGTTCCTGCCCGTTCGGGTGTCATAACCATGACAACCAAGGGAAAAGGCTGTTTACAATAGCGAGCGGGAAAGAGAACGAGCTTGTCGGAAAGTCTGGCTCCACAGGATAGGTCGAGCCAATTTCGAGCCTACAGGGTCGTTGCGCCTTTGTGAGCGGCTGCTCTCCGCTGTGTTGCGCTTTGCCGCGCTGCATAAACTCTCCGCTTCCGACTCAATCTCACCCAAAATTTCGTGTCATTTGTCAGCCAACAAGGGAGTCGCTCACTCCAGCCACTTAGTTTTGCGGCTAGGAAGTGGTAAGCATATGAGGCGGTGTTGCCTCGCGACAGGTCGCATGATGACGACGCCATCACCTGCCGCTGCCGCTTGCGCCCGAAGGGACGGGACTGGGTGCAGTTAAGGCTGCCGCAGAAACGCTTTTGTTTGGGCTAGGTGGTGCATTCTTGAGCGCATAACGGGGCAGCGCGAGAAACAAGGGCGGAGAAAAAGGTACGTGCACAGAACGGCAATGACGATTTCTATAGCTGCTCGATTATGGCGGTGCAGCGTTCTTTCACCTCGCGTTATCAAACAATTAGGCATGGGCCAGAACATTGTACTGATGCACCTAACTACATTTATGAGGTGCGCAAGTATGTAATAAGTGAGGGGCGTAAACTGCAGCACTCATTGCTGTTGCACAGATCCTACCACGTTTTCATAATATACTTTTCAGATGGATGGCTGAAAACGGAGCGAGAGTCGGCAGCTTCTTCTCTGAAAGCGCGCTATATTAGTTCAGATAATTACGTCGAAAGTCGTGTATGTACCCACAACGCCTTCTTGATATTGTCAAATTTGGCGAAGCACTTTTGGGCGATGGATACAATTTTCTGCGAACTCGAAACCTGAACGGGGCTATGAGCGACAGAGGTTCAGCGGCTTTCAGGTGATCGCGCCGTGTGAAGCCGCGGATTATCGCCTCATGCGGTTAGCGCATAACTCTCAAATAGCCGCGGTAATTGCGGCACGGTGCCTGTTTGATGTGTAGTAGATTGGGGGAGTACATTTTCACAGAAGCGCAACTATGCTTCATTCGATGTCTGTGCTTCCGCATAGAATTTTAATAAACTGTTTTTTGACGTTTGTGGTGTTTCGATGTAGTGATATGTCAATCTGATTTGCTTTGTTTAAGTCCAGGATCATTTTGAAGAAAATCAATTTGAGCAACTAAGATTAAAAAAGTTGGGAATAAAAAGTTTAAGAACAATTCGACACCGTCCATATTCAGCCATAGTAGGCAACCCCGACCGCAGAAGCCACCAGCTCCACGTATAAGCTAACATGTTTGAAAATGTTACCGTTGTGCAAAGGAATATTTTTTTCCACTCATCAAGTGCCTAACGTACTTGAGCGTCATGGCAAGGGTGCACTTGGGAAAGGTTATGTTGAGTAAATAACACATTTATGGACGTGGGAATTATCATTACAAGAACATGTACATTGTATTTACGAGGCTACTTGCACTGTGTCAGCCTGTAGCAGCATTCTTACGTAACTGCTTTATTCACGTGCGCAGGTACGAGATTGCATACCTCTAGCGAGCAAACTTCAGCATCAGTGGCTTAGTGTAGGCAATATCATTTACTCATTCTGCAGTCTGTATTTGATCATGCTGTTCTTTCCCGTTCACTGCCAGTTTTTTCTCCACAAAGGCCCACATGTTTTTGTTGTACCCTTGAGCGGCACCCAACTCCTGTAAGCTACTGGTAATAAAAGTATGGAAATAAAATACGTCATAGAAAGGCATGCTCGTTGAGTGGGATCTTTCTTATCACTTTGCAGCCATAGCATCGGGCGGAATGTTTGTTCGAAACACAGCACTCAAACAGAATGAGCGTGTGGATGGTTGGGGTTCTGGGAGACAATTTTTTGCAGCTTTTTCTGCAACATTCTTTCGGGGATAAAAAAGCTTTTATAGGCTTAATTTGATGAGCATCACTTGAAGGTTAAGCGTCATGCATGCAACTTACAAGGACTGTTATAACAATTTCATGTATATGCATTGCTAAAACGTGATAGGGACCCCTGCCATTAGGGCAAGCATAGGTATGTGCACATGTACTTTCTATTTTTTTGTGCTGGACCTTTGCTTTCCCATTGAAATGATCTCTCTTCGGAAAACTGGCTTCCGTTACAAATTTAAAGCATTAACTTGGCTGTCCGCAGCCATAACCCGATTGGCCATTGAACGAGCGATATTTCTGGCCGTATCCGTCCAAGGAAAGCTCACAGGTAGTCGTGCGTCTCTACTTTCATGGCACAACAGCTAGGCCGTTTTGCAGCTAATACTTTCCATGCATATCGACTACCACGATCATCAATATTCGTGGAAAGGCCCATGCAGGTTCTCGCAGCCTCACGACACGAGTGCGAGCTTCGCCGCACATCCGAAAACTGCGTGCATGCGTCGTTCCGTGGAAGGCGAAAGAGAGGTTAAATAATTGTACATTCTCACTTTACTTCCAGAGACAGGGAAATGTATCGATGGTGGAAAGTGCAAATTAGTGCCACCATGCCACTATATTTTTTTTTCCAGTCCGTCGCAGTCAGTAACTCGAGTAGCCGCAAACACTGATGTGACACGGCTTACCACAACAGC
The DNA here is from genome assembly GCF_038994185.2 of Dermacentor albipictus. NCBI lineage: Eukaryota > Metazoa > Arthropoda > Arachnida > Ixodida > Ixodidae > Dermacentor > Dermacentor albipictus. The sequence continues at coordinate 106,952,894 of NC_091829.1, forward strand.
CGCCATGAAAATATTTGTTGCCGCCGTAATAACCAGCATGGAGTAACCCCACATCTTTACGTAGAACTGCTTGTGAATAAATACTGCATTGAGCGATATTCGCGCCATATACAAGGAAACGCTGTGCTCGAAACGACGAGAATGGACGCTTTCACAAATGAGAGGCTGTTTGAGGGACGCTCCGAATCTTAGATGGCTTGCCAGAAGTCTTCCAACGTCATATTACGCTACAGAAAAGAGTCTGCACGAACCGGCTGATTCCGCACCACAACTCAAGGGAGACTCTGCAGAAGTTAAGGGCGAAGCATTCCACGCAGCCAGATGTGGGAACACAGCCACGGACGGACTGAGCAGCAGCGGCGGCACGCGCCCGGCCTGACAGCTCCAACAGGGACTTTCGAAGGGGCGCCACCATCGACTTGCTTTCGCAAGCAAAAAGTAAACAAAAAAGACCAGCAGCTTAGGAGAGGAGACGGCGGTGGAGAGAGGGAATGGCGGTACTTTTCCGAAGGGAACCAGCGCTGGAGTTCTCACGGCGCCTGCAGCGTCGCCCTGGCGGTCAGAACGTGCACAATGCAGCCTCCCCTGTGGACGAAAATTGCGTTGCGTGCCCTTAAAGTCGAAGGAAAACAAAAGGGCGCCGACGATACTGTTGCGTATACAAGTGCCACAACTAAGTCGGGATGAGGGAGGATGTATCCTTCTGCGTCTTTCCATCTAAACCCTACGAAGAAGAACGGAGACGGCGTTGGATGCAAGCAGTCAGGCGGACGGAGTAAGCTCCCATCTTGTCGCTCTGTCAAGCGGTGTCGGGCTGGTTTCTAAATCAAATTTCGCGTGTATCCTTGGTTTATTCGATAGTGAAGACGGTCAGCCATGACACACAGTACCAAACAGCAGAATCTGCAGTCGGTATTTCGTCGGAAACAAAATGAGCAATAGCATGCACCATCCGGCATATGTACCATTTTTCCTTCGCAATGCCACCGCCAAGCCCCAATCCAACGCCACCGCACCAAGTGAACGATACGAAAGGTAAAAATTATCCATTCATTGCCAAGAATTATGTGGGAGGGAAGCTGCCTTGTAATACGAGTTGTACGCGCATAGTGCTGGCGCACGCGCGACTAAGCCACCTAAGTGTTTATAAAAATGCGCATGCGGATGAGGACTCGGCGCTGAGATGCATCCGGCAAATTTATGTAATTAGTGCTAAATGTAGCCAGGATTGTTAGGGATCAAGCAGCGGAGCACTCAAACATTTGCTTGCGCGAGTCAGCTGATGCGATAAAGCTTTCTTCTCCATGGACTGCTGTGGCGAAGTAACATCAGAATTTTTTATGTCTAGCCACAGGAATATGGAATATCTTCAGGCCAACTAATACTTACGAAACCATAGCGCAGCACGACCGGAGCCGTAACTGCTAGATTTGCGAGGCAGGCAGCCACGCAAGCATGGCATCGATATACGATGCAACCGTTAAAGAAACACACGTGCTCGCCGCGACGCACTGTGAAAAATATATAAAGCTTAAAAAGCTTTTTTCGTCATTTCTTCACTTGATGGCGCTAGCTTATAAAGCTTAAAAAGCTTTTTTCGTCATTTCTTCACTTGATGGCGCTAGCTTCTTTACAAAAACTCCACTTGAAGCGGCGCGAAAACGGAAACATACGAACTATAATACGGCTGCGTGTGTGTGTGTGTCGTCTGGTTGTGTGGCTGCAATATGCCGCGTTTCGTTGCCAGGGCGGCGTGCAACGCACTCTTTTCGACGCGCCGCCTATCCAGCGCTGGTTCCCCATAGATAGTTTTTTTCTTGGACGCCACCATATTGCTACGCAGTGGCGCCATCTATGGGCAGTCGGCACGCTGGCTTGGGCAAGCGCTCCGTCTTGCATGGCAGGTATGCGTTCTGCGATAGTTTCTGGTGTTTGCTTTCGCACTCGTGTGGTCTATATAGTATGACGTGGCATCTTCTACGTGGAGAACTGTTCTGTGAGACGTACTGAATGGGTTTAAGTTGGTATGGCCGGATCTTCTGCTGGCGTTCAGGTGGATGGTGCACGCAGCGCGATGTGTGCGTGCGTGTTTAAGCATACGATCAGCCTCAGAGATCAAGTGTGTATTTCGGAAAGTTTCATTCACTAATGTTACCTTATCGCAGTGTTATCCTTTACTTCAAAGCTGCCGTTTGGGAGCAATGAAACATACGCGACGATCGTAACAGCGTGGGTACCGTTCTGCTACGATAGGTGCTGTATTGTTATACTTTGACAAGCGATCAAACGGTTAGCTGCGGATTACATTGCGTGACTACTTTGTTTAGTGGATGAGGTTTCAACCCATGAATGAAACGTTTTGGTTCTTAATAACAGCACAACTTATAGTGCGAACTATACTTGTCAAGCATACGACCGTTTACGAAATGCGCGAGCCTCCTAAGCAGCGGTAGGTGCTTGATTATAGATATGTTTGTTCTATATAGCGCATAAACGTTGTGCGGCGTGACTATGCGAGGTCGTACAGCGGCGTTAGACCATTTTCTATTTTTTTTTCGAGAACGAGGCTGATAACAGAGTTTTGTTTTCATTTTTTTTTTGGTTGTGTGCATTCCGTTCTGTACGGAGCACTCACACGTATTTCGGAAATATTGTTCTCGCAAATAGGCATCGCCTTCGAGCTATGCGATTCATCTCGGACATTATCGCTTTACAGGGCAAAAAGGCAATGCTGAAGCACATAGCTTATAAATGTATCATGCTTGTTCCCCAATCGCAGTGATCACTGTTGAGCAGCGCCATCGGCCTCATAAAGGAGGCTAGCGGAAAGGTATATACAGTGATTTCATCCCTACTTGACTTGAAATGCATGAGAACGATGCTGGTGTATCAAAAATAGTTGATAGCGACTGCCACACAGATGTTTCGTGGTTGCCTTAGATTGACCGTACAGGAGCATGCGCTCCTATGCTTTAGTGCCTATGCCAGGCGATCAGATAGTGAGTGGATGTACCATTTCATGCTGGTAATACAGAGACGAGGGTTCTCTTCGTTGAAATAAAATTGATATAGGCAAAATAGTTCTCAAGAGACACACACACCGTGGCTGATAATGCGCGTCAATGTTCGCGCCTCTAACAAATATTTCCGTGGATTGTAGTTAGCGACGCACCGAAAGGCTTCCCTGACGAGCTTACATGAACGGACATTGCATAAGTTTTACATAGCACGATCTAGAACATCTCGAAATTGTTCCGCAGCACGCGGCAGCAGTACTTTCAAACAGCGCAGCGCCGAGAGGAGTAAAGGTTCGCTGCGCGCCCTTTCCTCCTCGCCCGATGAAAAGGTCTATTGGGGCTTTAGCGTTTCCCGGTAAACTTTATGGTTACATAAGCTGCAGTTGCCGAGAAGCAAGAAAGCCGTAAGAGGTCTTTGAACGTTATCGCGTTCCACTCTTAAAGGTGAAGCATAAGTGTCCATTTTTTCTTCACGAAACTTTTTGCCTGTCAATGTCAAAATTTCAATGAATAACTTTGTACAGAATGAAAGACAAGGTATGAGTAACATTTATGAAAGAAGATTGGTTGGGTAAGCGTGGTTCAAAATTCCTTTTGCTGAAACGACTTCCGACGCTAAGCGCCGCACGCGGGACGCCGACGTCGGATTTTCTGCGACAGGGGGCTCTTAAGGCTATCGCGTTAAAAAGGTGCACCAATCTATGCTACGTAAAAGAATCGAGCAGATGAAAATTAACAAAAATGGCACATGTCTCTTTACAGAATCCAAAGCGTAGGCAATAACTATTGGAACGGAAGAATTCGCAGTTCTGCCCGAAAGGCGAAGCAGCGATTGCGATAGCAAATTAGCAGATAGCTGTACGAAGTAAGGACAGTAGTTTTATCGGCAGTATAAACTTGTAAACAATCGCTTACTAACTAAATTAACAATGATAGGATGTGTAAGTATGGCTTAATGAGGACGTAGAACGGAACAGACACACAGAGACAGCGCTGTCTTTGTGTGTCTGCTTCTTTCTACGTCCTTGTTCAGTCGCGCTTACGTATACTATCATGGATTCAATCCAATTAGCCCGTCAACGTGTTTTACCAAAATAATCAGCACGGCGTCATGCGCGCACAGGTAAACATGAACACGTCTCGCTCGATGAGCGCGGAAACTCAGCGTGAGAATTGTGCAATGAGGAATGGCGGCCACAGGAAGCGAGTTGACTTTCATGTACGTCTCGCTACAGCGCAAACGAAACGTCAAAAGCACAGCGCATACGAAACTACCCGCACTACGCGCTCACTGCAAACATCGCAGATCCCTTTGAAGATGAGGCCCACGCGAACGCGTACTTTAGACACGTCGCAGATCGCTTTCAAGACGCACGAGCGAAGGCAACGCGTCCCTACAACGTCCACCAAGGCATCTACTACGGCGCCCGCAATACGCGTGGCCAACGCCGTAGTAGACGACGCGGTTGTCTGCACTCTGCACGGAGCGGCAGCCGATGACGACATCGAGGCACCGTAGCAGCCGCCACAGAAGAACGCTCCTCCTCCCCCCTTGACCACCCCGTGCCTCGCGCGTCACAGGAGAAGGCACACATCGGGCTTAAAACCCCTTAAACATCGCAAAGTAGTGCCACGCTTGGAAGAATGCCTCCTCCTCGTCGCGTGCTGTGGCTGAGGCCACCGCCGTGTCGCTGTTGGCCTCATAGCATCACGTAGGCCCTTGCGACGAGCATCAGCGCCATTTTTGCTCGAGAAGCGCCTACGGAGTGGCGATGAGCGCATGCTGGCGCCGTTGCTACGCTAGAGCAGTGTAGGTGGTGCCGCGGTCGACGAGAGAGCGTGAAAGACAGGAGAAGCGAGGAAGAGTGAAGGCGAAGGAGGAGAGTGTCGCTACTTTACGTTTAAGGGGTTTGAATTGGGCCGCGTTCCTCGCTCGCACACGTGAGGTTTAACCGCGCTCGCCGGCTAACCCTCACGCGCTTTCACTTACACCGAACCTCACGGCGACAGTGACGGCAGAAATGGCCTAGAGTGTCCGTATAATTGCTATCGCAATGAAAGCGCACTGGTACTCATAAAACGTGGCTAAAACAAAGTCAGCACGAGTGACGGAAAAAGGGGGCGAAATACTACGAAAATGTAAGAATGAAAAAAAAAGCAATCCCCGAAGTACAGGCGAAGGTTACAAGATGGAAACACGCGAAAACTTGTGAAAATAACAAGAAGGGAGAGTATTAAAACACGCTGAAAAATGACGGAGCACAGCCTCAAGTCGCGAGTAACATTCATGGAAAGCGCAAACAATCCGTGCAATTTATTGCTGCAGATGCAGTTCCCTCCTCTAAAATCGAAACATACGGCGCACTGGCAGACAGGTGTCGGGGAAGAGTGCTCGTTTCGCATTCCGGTGGACCGGATTCCCATTCCCAACCCAAACCGAAAGGTACCAAATTTTCTTTTCAAGGTTATCAATTTGCTTGTTTTACAGGAACCAGCGTGAAGAATTGAACGTCAATTCGAGAATTTTTTTTTGACGTGCATTTACTCTTTCCGCCCTCGGCATTTTTGGTACCATTGCTCGGTCATGCCGCCCCTGACGTCATCGTTTTTTCGCCTAATGGGTCACATAATGCTTTCGCCTAAAAACAGTTTGGAACAGCTTTACGGTACAGCCACCACAGGCGTTCGATGCAACTCTTAAAGAAATGCCAAGTCACAATTTGCTTTCCTTCGTCTAGCAACCACTCGCACACAAGCGATATAGCACATTCATTATGATTTATGTTCACACATTCTTAGAGGCCGCTTCAGTCGATTTTAACCAAAGACCGTTCTGACAGGGTGCGATGGTAAAAGACAAGGCAAATATGCCGCTACTATGCATAATACACTGAATAAAGCACAACGTAGTCTTATTCAGAACAGTCTAAGGGCTGTGGGGAATAAGAGCGTACCGCAAAAGATATAGTGAGGCGTAGCGATGTGAAATGAATTATTTTTTTCGGTCAGCACTGAAAACAGGTGCATCAATATATCAGGTTATTTCAATTGCGGCATCGAAACAGCGTCGAAAATTTCCTTGCGACAATAGCTAATGCGCGTACATGAACGTCGTTGAAAAATGGAATATTGCCATGAACCCTTGCATGAATTGTGAAGAGGATAAAAAGGGCGTGCTGTTGGTGGGTTTATCTTGAAAATGCGCAAAAAAGCAATGTCAAAATTTTGAAACATAAAACTACAAAATCGAATCAGCGCTTGTATGCGCTCGATGTTAACATACGCTAGCAATGTAATTCATAAATTAATGGGTATTCGCTCAGACACTGAAGTTGGACAAGTAGGAATGCTACACAGATTCGGCTTCAGCATGGCAAATGGAACGTTACAGAAATCTGCGGAGGCCTCGCTTCTTAATGGAGAAAGTGCCGCTGAGGCTCAATAAGCTTGAAATAAGGAAACTTACGACTATTTTCTGAAGACGCGGTGAAGAAGCAGACCGGGATCTCTTTCTTCGTCCTCTTTATAGTATGTCATTCGACTCGCGCAGCCCATGTTTCAATACGCTTATAACAAGTTGTTTATTCGCAGTGAAAAAAAAATCGAATAGATTTCGCCTAAAGAGCTCTGATTTATGCTTCGCTTTCTATTTTTAATTCAATGTAGACCAGTTGCGGCGGACGCCGAAAAAGAAAAAAAAGATTTCTAGCAGCGGTGGTGAAAAAAGGCAGGAAATAACGCTGACTGCTAAGATACCGTCCTTTCCTTGACAAAGCTTCGTAGAACATCTCGATGCGATATAATTTACATGCAATCTCTGCGTTTTTCTACGTTCTCGTACCAGCATAAGGTACCGTGGCTTGAAGCGTTCCGCGGGAAATAAAAGTCGTTAGTATTTATATCAAGCACATTGAAGTCTTGTGCGATTCTATCACTTCTTGTTTCGAGAGGACAACGTTAATAAATATTCGCAATGGAGTGACACAATACTCTTGTACCTCAGCAAACGCAAAGCTGAGCTAAAGAAAGGGTAAGAACTTGGTTGGTAACAGTCCCCTCGGGAACACAGTAAGCATTTACTTTCGCACTGGCGCCCATAGAAAATAATAATTTGTTCCTTTGTTGATTAAAAAAAACAACACAATTTACCATCCCCATTGTGGTATCCGTGACTTCTGGTTTCGGTTTTGGTTTTTACATCAGGGCGCCACTCAGCGCCCAACGCTGTAAGTGCTTCTTGTAAATTGCCTCCTCAGAGATAAAGAGCATTCTTTGTCTGGTCCCCAACTAGAGCAGTCCGCCTCCTTTCTTGCGGCGCTGCCGGCCCCTGCCGTTAAGGCCTCATGCCGTAACCCTTTCGTCCGGCCGCCCCGTCGGACCTACAACAAACTGGCGACGAGGATGGGATGTGTTCTGCTACTACGAGTGCCGGATCCTGCCCGGACGCCGCTAGCGCTGTACCTGTGCCACGTCCGGCTGCACAGCGCGTTCCGTCGTGGCGACGAGGATGAACCTGTTCTGCTACTACGAGTGCCGGATCCTACCCGGACGCCGCTAGCGCTGTACCTGTGCCACGTCTGGTTGCACAGCGTTCCGTCGCCATTCCCCTACAACAAACTGGCGACGAGGTAAAACGCTTACTGTACGTTTACGGCCCCTTGCCTTTCGACTTCTGCTGCTCCCTTCCTTCAGGCATGCAAGACGCTACGTCCACTTCGGCGTCGTCCACCGCAACTCCCCCGCCTTTGTTCTCCGTGACCAGCATGGCGTTCGCACCACCCATGCCGCCTTTCCTTGCATTACCCGGTACTCCTTCGGTACCGTGGCTGACATGGAAACGTTCTTTTTGCACGTTTCTTCAGGCGACCGGATGCGAAGCATTACAAGATGACAGGAAGAAAGCAATTTTACTGAGCAACTTAGGCTACGAGGGGCAGCGTCTCTACTACGACCTCGCGTCGCAAATGGACCAGACGGCTACTACGTTCCAAGACGTTCTTCGCATCTTCGACCACCACTACGAAGAGAGCACCAACCCCCTGGTGCACCGTATTATCTTCCGGGAAAGGAAGCAACTACCCGGAGAAACCTTCCAGGACTTCGTCACCGCGCTACAAAGGGTAGCGCCTGCTTGTGCGTTCGGTGCTTGGCACGACGAGTCCCTTCGCGACCAAATTCTCCAAGGCGTCGCATCAACAAGAATTAGAGAAAGATTACTTTACGAGGGAGCGTCCCTCACGCTGAAGAAGGCGCAGGAAATCAGACGAGCGGTACAGCAAGTTTACAAAGAACTTCAAGTCTTCGACAGCTCGTCCGTTCAGCGCGTCTCGGCGCAACGCCAAGATAGCGTCGACAGCCATCACCTTCCTCGCCCGGGCGCGCATGATGGCTGTTCCCGCCGCCCTTCTCCCTCGACCCGGCGGCTTCAAGATGGCGCTCGGCGGCATGGCGGAAAGTCGCGACCTGGGGAGGCCGGCCAACATGGCGCGCGGCCCGAACTCCGCGAAGCCAGTCGAGACATCGCGGGCTATTGCTACCGATGTGGTTCACCTCAACACATCGCATCTGATTCAGGCTGTCCAGCCAAGCACGTTTCCTGCTGTGCGTGCGGAAAAGTAGGACATTTCGGTTCAGTTTGCCGTTCGAAGAACCGAAAGCATCGACAGTCCCCTGCTCGTACGCAGCTTGTTTTCGCTGCATGCCAACAAGTGTCAGAAGTTCCAGCTGACCCAAGCGTTCAGTTTCCGTCTCTTCCGCATAACCCTCCCTCGGAGTTCGCCCAGCCGTACTCAGGACAATCGGGATTTGCAAATGACTACATCCACGACGTTCATCTTCGAGCGTCAGTGCAACCAGTCTCCGCGAAACTGCGTCCTCTACCTCGGGTTCTCCGTGAGCAAGTCTGCACTGCAAACGGTATTTCGCCGCGGGAAAACAAAGTTCAGTCAGTAGTTAAAGCACCGCACCCAACTGACAAGAAGTCGCTGCATTCATTTCTCGGTGTCACGCGATACTACGCTAAACTGATCCCGCAGTACGATGAATTGGTAGAGCCGCTTAAGAAACTGTTAAAGCAAGGACAACCGTTTGCCTGGGACCAGGATACCGAGTATAGCTTCCAGACCATTAAGGAGGTGATTGCATGCGAATTCGGCTTTTACGCCAAACGTGTTCAGATGTACGTGGACCGTCGTCGTGCCCCAAAATCTCAACGTCCGTGCGACACTCCTCCCCAACACACTGCCCCTGAAGGCACTCGGGTCTCTGACACACCTTCTAGCCCCAGTACGAGTAACACTTCTGTTGTTCCTCCTCTACAACTTGAACCAGTCCTCCGTAGTCCTACACGCCATAGACAACCTCCGGAACGATTTAAGGATTATGTTTCCAAGTAGCTTGTTGCCTTAGGTTACTGTGTACAGAGGTTTCAGCCCTCCCATGCGAATTCGGCTCTTAATGCCAAAAGTATTTCCTTTCTTGTTTGTTAACTGAATAAGACATAAGCAGTAGCCTTCAAATGGGGGGATTTCTGGCAGCATAAACGGTGCTATACGCACGCTGTACTTACTGCTATACCGCAGATTTATCAGTGGATCCTAGTTGTAGGAACACTCTTCTTGATTTCTTAGCATCCCCACAGAAGGGATACCATACATTTCGTGTATGTTACGTTTCTTGCAGCATACATGTATGCATTTTCACTACGGTAGTAGCCGCCATACTAATTAGTCCTTTTATGCCAAAAAGAAGAAAAAAAAGTTTTTCGTTAGCATTCGTAAGGGGGGGCACTATGGAGTATTAAGTGCTTTTACGCACAATACCAATCCACGACAGCCACAGCGACTGTCTCGACTCGGGCTCAGGGCGAATGAGCCACCCATCATTGCTGTCCCAGGGGGCACACAGATGGCTGTTCACGTGCACTTATGTACTTGTGAATTTTCTGTGTTATGTGTGTGTGCTAGTATTCATGTACGTTTTTTTGAAATGGGGATGCCAGAGCTCGTTTTCTATTGTATAAAGATGTATCACTAATCATGTGTGTACTTACTTTTGCCGCGAAGAGAGCGAGTGGATCATTTTTTCCTTTCAAGGGAGAGGTGATGTGGTATCCGTGACTTCTGGTTTTCGGTTTTGGTTTTTACATCAGGGCGCCACTCAGCGCCCAACGCTGTAAGTGCTTCTTGTAAATTGCCTCCTCAGAAATAAAGAGCATTCTTTGTCTGGTCCCTAACTAGAGCAGTCCGGCTCCTTTCTTGCGGCGCTGCGCGCCCCTGCCGTTTAGGCCTCATGCCGTAACCCTTTCGTCCCGCCGCCCCGTCGGAGCTACAACACCCATTATTCATCAGTTGTTTTCCTCCCCGTCCCCTTTCGCCAGTGTAGAATGGCAAGCAAGAGCAAGCTATAGCTCATGGCAACCTCTGTCTTTCTGTAAATAATTTTGCTCTCTCTAGAAGAAACTTGTCATTACGCGTGACTTCAGTTCATATTGTCCCGATTCCCAAGCAGCAGGAACTGGGAAAAGATGGCAGGACACTTCAGTTGGGCAAATTGAACAACGTTTAGGCAGGGACTTCGTCTACTCTTCTGCAAAGCGCGACATCGTCGTTTTTCTCTACGTGCCGCATATTGGATATGACATTTGCTTCACCAGAGAGAGCGTCGTCCCGACGCTCACCTAGCCGCAGGAAGATGTGTAAGACGAGCGGTGGGCACTTCATTCCGAACAACAGGGCTTCATGCACACAATGTGCATGACTTATGGTCGAAGCAGCCTCGCCCTCGTGGAAGCAGGACTGTCAGAGATAAAGTCATTGTTCAGGCGGCTGAGGTGTCGTACAACATTACACATAGAAAAGACCTCCTGAGTAGCTTTTCGGAAAGCCGTCGCCAATGGCTGGGGCTACAAACCAACACTTTCTCGTCTGTATGATATATGACGTATCGGTGCCGTAGATTGTGATGTCAATTGTCGTAGTCTTGTTAAATGATTCTGACGCTGGCGAGTTGTCTTGCTTCTTCAGCCCCTTGAACGAATGTATACATACTCAGCATGTCGGTGACAGCCTTGTTCAGGAGTTGTGTTAGGCCGGTCGCTTGCGGTTCACTAGCTGTATTCTTTTGATAAGCCCTACCGCTGAGGCTAAGCACAGTCAATACCAGTGTAGCCGTAAAGGCAGTCCCTCTCTCCGTTAATTAATTTATTTATTTCGAAATACTCTCAATCCTCTGGCGAGGATTTTTATAGGAGTAGGAACAAAATGCCAACATTAAAAAAAGCATAAGTAAGAACTCACTCAAGAAAAACTTTCTAAAACCTGTGCAACAGTTTTTTTGATGAAAATATTTGTAATCTATATAAAAATAGGATATGCAACAGTCCAACACTGTGGTTTCATATGAGAAAAACACAGTAACGGATGAAGTGAAAAAAAACGCGTTGAATGAAAAGCCTATATATGGACGTAAGTGGCTTAGTATTAGGAGCTTGGGAGCTCCGGGGATGATATTTTAAATTCTTTCTAAAAACCTTTCCAGTGTTGTTTTGACTACAGTAAGTGGGTCAAGCGTCCTACATTCTTTTATTACTTGGGGAAAAAAGAAAAATGGAATGTATTGTTGTTGCAAAAATATCCTGTAAACATTGGGTGTTCTTCATGGCACGTTTTCTCTTTTTCTTTAGCAGTAGCGAAGACTGTGGCATTGGTTTTAGAGTGGCCGCTTAGCAATTGATAAAATAATTTCAGTTGATGTATTTTAACTTTGTCACAAAGGGTAGACAGCTCATCTCGGTGCTGTAGCTCAGTAGGGGAATCAGTTCGCTTGTGCTGTTAAAGATAAATCTTGCTGCCTTGCGCTGTACGGCTTCCAGCATAGAAATGTTGGTTTTCTGTTTAGGGGAACCACACTATATTCGCACATTCCAGCATCGGCCTAACAAAAGTGATATACGATAAGCACTTTGTATCTGTGGTAGCGTAACGTAGTGTTTGTTTGAAGAAAAACAACTTCTTCATTGCTTTTTTTATTAAGTGTTGCACATGTGCAGTCCAGCTGAGATTTATTTATTTTATTTATTCATATACCCTAAAGGCCCATTCGGGCATTACATAGGGGGGGGGGCAGCCAGTTACAATTACAAAACGTGTAGAAAAAGAACATTGGTAAGATACAGTGACAGTGACATAATTATATACAGAAAGAATAACATACGCAAGTAGGCACGCAATACAGAAATAATCACACATTTAGGAAAACCTTCAACTTGTTAACAAAAACATCATGGTTAATGGCAGATACAATGTCCCTCGGTAGTCTATTCCATTGATATATTGCCAAAAGTAATGGTGAATGAAGGTACAGATTAGTGCGAGCAAAAAGGGGTTGCACTTTAAATGGGTGATCAAAACGCTGAAAAATAGTATGAGCTGCATTGATGTAAGATTCGCGGAACGCGGATCTACTATGATAAAGCGCGTGAAAATGTGATAACAAAGTTATTAGTCGGCGGTTTTGAAGAGAGGGCAATGAAAGTGATTCCTTGATGTCCGTAACACTGTAGTTTCGCGAGTGTTTTTTTGTGATATATCTTGCTGCTTTATTTTGTAATGCTTCGAGTTGATCGATCAGATAGGTCTGATGCGGATTCCAAATAATGGATGCGTACTCTACCTTTGAACGAACAAGCGTAGTGTATGCTAATAACTTAGTAGCAGTGTTCGCCAAGTATAAGTTGCGTTTAATGAAGCCGAGTGTTTTGGATGCCTTACTGGTTATGGTATTAATGTGCTCGTTCCAAGATAAATCAGAGGATAAATGAACTCCGAGATATTTAAATGTGGTTACTTTCTCAACAGGGATTCCCTGAATCGTGTAATGGAAGATAAAGTGTTTCCTATGTCGTTAATATAGATCAGAAATAATATTGGGCCCAGGACCGAACCCTGCGGTACACCGGATTTTACATGCGAAAGTGAAGATGAGTACCCATTCACGTAGACTGATTGACTTCGGTTGGTTAAAAAGTTAGCTATCCAATTTGTAATCCTACTGTTTATGTTAAGATTCGTTAGCTTCATTAATAAGCGGATGTGCGGAACTTTGTCAAATGCTTTTGCAAAATCAATAAATATAGCATCTATTTTTAGTCCACCATGAACGGCTTCGTGGAGGTCAGTTACTAATTCGAATAGTTGGGTTTCACAGGAACGACTACGAAGGAAACCATGCTGATTGCTAGCGAAGAAATTGTGATCTGATAGAAATTTCATGACGTTGGATGATATGATGTGCTCTAGTAATTTACAACAGATGCTTGTTAATGATATTGGCCTGTAGTTTGAGACTAAGGAGGGATCACCAGATTTAAAAATGGGGATCACGCGTGCACGCCTCCAGGCGTCAGGCACGCATCCTGTATTAACTGACTGTTGAAAAATAGCAACCAAGATACGTGACATAGCTGGTTTTGTAAGTTTTAGCAATTTTGCACAAATGTCATCTGGTCCGGGTGCCGAATTGACTGGTAGACGATCTATTGCGGCTTCTACACCTTCGCGAGTGATTACGAGGTCATTCATTGAAGTATTTAAGCTGATAAAGTTCAGATCTGGTGGAACTGGTTCTTCTGATGTGAAAACCGAACAGAAAAAATTGTTTAATTTTTCCGCAACATCGGACTGCAAAAGAGGCTCACCATCTTTCGTTATTGACACAAGAGATGATGACGATGGTTTCGGATTCACTACTTCCCAAAATTTTTTACAGTTGTTTTTTAACATTTGTGATAAGTCGTAGTTGTAAAATTTTTCCTTAGCTGCTTCAATTTCTGCTTTGCAAAGTCTCGCCTGTTCGAGATAGCGTTCCCAGTCGTCGGCAGAGTTCGAAAGCTTTGCCCTTGAATACATTCTTTTCTTCTTAATAATACGCCGCCTAACATGTGTTGTAAACCACGTGTTTTTGTTTGAAGATTTGATGGTAATTCTTGGAATATATCTTTCCTTCAATTCAGTGAGCGTCCTTTGAAAGATCTGCCAATTTTCGTTTGTATCACGCTCGGAAAAGGTCAATAAAAACTGCGTAGAAAATGTTAGTAGGTCGTTATTTAGTCCGCGTACATCCCCTCTGTTGTAATCGTATATGGTTTTCTTTGCATTGCGAGGTTTTTCATATTTTATGGTGTACTCGCAGTGGATAACATTGTGGTCACTCATGCAGTCAAGGACGCGTACATACATGCTTTGTGGATCCGTAGTCAGTACAAGATCTAGAACTGAATCACCACGTGTGGAACATGATACCATTTGGCTCAAACTAAACAAAGAAAGAACATCAAGAAACTGCCTACATTCATGCCGTCTTGCGCCCTCGACGGGTTTGCATGTCGGCCAGTCAATTCCGGGATAGTTAAAGTCACCTGCAAGTATTATTTCCGATGACGGATAGTTGCTTTGAATAATGCTTAAAGAATCATGAAGACATTCAACAAAGTCAGCTGAAGAACTGGGTGGCCGATAGCAAACCCCGATAACGCAAGTTACAGATGGCGATAAACGGAGTGCGATCCACAATATTTCGAGGACGGAAAAAGTCTCGACAAGATGCGCACTGAACTTCTCATTTACAGCAATTATGACGCCACCGCCTCGAGATGTGCTTCTGTCTTTTCTAAACAAGGAAAAACTATTCGAAAGCAATAGTTCGCTGTCAGCTACATCAGAGCAAAGCCAAGTTTCGGTACCAAGTACTATGTCCGCGGAACAGCATTCAATAAAGGCTTGCAGATGATCTTGTTTGTTTAACAGACTTCGGAAATTTGATACTATGATTCACTATACCATGATCAGATGAAATCAAAACCCCCAAATATTTGTACTTAGTCACTGTACAAAGGGAGACACTGTCAAAGCTATATAGAAATAATAGTTAGTTTTTTTTCTTGCTTATGCTCGTGGCGACCGTTTTCTCAGAATTAACTACCATATGCCAGTCGCGGCACCACTGAGCTTCAATGTGCAGGTAATCGTTAAGGGCGATTTGGTGGCTTATGTTTTTAGTCTCACTGTAAAGCATGCAATAGTCCGCGAATAGTCTAATTTTAACGTTTACTGTTTCGACAATATCATCTATAAACAACATAGACACGACATCGGGCAGAACAGATCCTCGTAGTGCACCCGAAACGGCCTTGAGTGTGTTGGAGATATGTCCGTCATATTGCACGAACTGGTAGCGAGTTAAAATCTTTTATTTTATTTATTTATTGTTTGTTTGTTTGTTTGTTTGTTTATTGGTTTCTTTCCAATACAAGGAAAAAGCGAAGAGAGAGCTAAAGGCTACTAGCCTGACGAGGCCCTCCCTCCGCATACAGTTTCGACAAGATTACAAAAGAGATTTGAGAAAACAGCACACACATTTGTAGTTACACTCTACACAGTTCTATGTCATAGAGGATCTAGTTCATATCACTGCACACAAATATATAAAACAGATTTCTTGTCATAGATGTGACAGAACGGGAAAAAAAACATATGAACGCAAATGCAAAAGGTCAATCATCGCAGCGAAACATATGAAAAAAGAGAAAAAAGGCGACATCCAACACACAGTAAAAGAGCACTGTTTTACAGACAAACGCTACATATGGTTGTAAATAAGATGTCACTGGTAGCGAATTTCTTTCTCGATAACCATTGTTTTGAATGTTTTTTTCTTAATTGCCGTATTGATAAATACGGCAATCCCCATTGGAGATTTTAGCAGGGTGGGAAACAATACATAGGTAAAGAATATTATAGCATAGGCAACGAAAACAATACAAATTAGGTTAACAGAGCTTAAACATAGCAGTGGCACAGCAAGAAAACAAATTGTTACTCACTACTTGAAACAAACGCCGAAAGTGATCATTTTAAAACTTGGTCATTGGTTAGAAGATTCTATTCAACGAGTGTTCGGCGAAAGAAGGAATACCTAAAACAATTATTACGTGTACTAAATGGGGTTATTGTTCGGCTATGTCGCTGTCTAGTAGCATAACCAGATAAAAAAGTAATTATTCCCGTGAGATCTGTCTTATAATGACCGTTAATAAGTTGAAAAAGAAATTTTAGTCGTGATACACGATTGCTTTGCATTAATGGTGGCAGGTTTGCTTTTGTTAAGAGGTCTGTCACTGAAGTGCGTCTGAAGTTGTTATAAATGAAACGAGCTGCTTTTCTTTGCACCACTTCTATCTTGTTCGTGCCAGTTTTAGTAAAAGGGTCCCAAATTACACATGCATAGTCTAGCATTGGCAAAATCACAGCTTTATATGCGAGTAGGCGTACTGTGGGAGTAGAAAGTTTCAAAGCCCTCCTTAAAAAATAAAGCTTGCGGTTAGCATTAGATACTACATATTCAAGCTGCTTAGCCCAAGTGAGGTCATTTGTGATCCAGAGTCCTAGATACTTATAATGTGTTACTTCGGGAATATTTATGTTATTAATACCGTATGGAAACGTTAGTTGATGCTTATTATGTGAGATGGACATAAAAACTGTTTTCTCGAAATTAATTGACATTTGCCAGGCAGCGCACCAGTCGACAATTTGTCGAAAAGCATCATTCAGCAACTCCTGGTCAGTAATATTGTCTATCTCCGAGTACAAAACACAGTCATCTGCATAAAGCTTAGCCATAACATGAATGCCATGCAGCATATCATTAATGAATAAACGGAACAAGAGAGGTCCAAGGACCGAGCCCTGCGGAACACCAGAGCCTACCGGAAGTTGTCCAGAAGCATGGTTATTAAAAACAACAAATTGTTCTCTGCTATCAAGGTATGCTGTGATTCAATTAATTAGTCTGGAGTTTTTCAGTATCTTGATCAATTTGTAAAGTAGTTTTTTGTGGTAGAAATATCTGTTATAGTCTGTTACCCTGTCGAAAGCCTTTGAAAAGTCCATGAAAATAGCATCTATTTGTTTCCGATGGTTAATTGCTTTCGCAAAGTGATGCACTGTTAAAACTAGTTGGGTTATTGTAGAGTAGCGTTTTCTGAATTCGTGTTGATGCTTTGTAAGTACATCATTGTTTTCCAAGAATTCTGAGATATGATTATGGATTGGGTGTTCTAAAAGTTTACATACTGTAGATGTTAAAGAAATTGGAGGGTAGTTTTGAATGCAGTCCTTTTTTCGCACACAAAATTGTCACTTATGCAGCCAACCTTTGGACCATTGCCAAGTTTTTCTGTGAGTTTAATTATACGTTTAGAGCGAGACACACCATCGACGGCTTTAGATAAACAAATTACGTCGATTTGTGATTGTTTATTTATTGCTAGCCCAAAGTTATGTTAAGCCTCTGCGAGTTGGGGGCGGTAGATAGTCCACTTCTGAATCCGTACTGAGAAGGGAACATCAGATTGTCTTCTTCCCCGTGCTTAGTTATTGATTTTAAGATAATCTGCTAAAGAATTTCACAGCTAGTGCTTGTCAGAGGGATGAGCCTTTAGTTGGATGGGGGTGAAGTGTCACCAGATTTATGTACGGGTATTGTCACCGTTGGCGCACTGTGCCTTACAACCACGTTTTCAATAAAGAATCGCGCTCCTTCGACTGCGATGTATCTTGGAAGCGGCTCGGTTTCTGCATAGAGATTTAGGTTAATCTGCGGCAACTATTACCCACTTATTGCCAGTATTGAAAGTCGGGAATAGACTGAGTAGGTCCATCTAGGTTTGCGAAAATGGCGCCGTAGGCATTTAGACTGGTTGTAGTAGCCCAGCTGGCTTCAAATGTGGTGGATTGCGTTGTTGACAATCGAGGTACGTGGAAGAGTAATGTTTCACAAAGGCGGCGATCCTTAGCCAGTAATATTTCTCTTTGACTCGGGCCATTTTTCGTGTGTAGCCGACATGGCCAGATGTCAGTTCTTCGTGGCAGTCTTGCAAGACCTCATGATGGATTGACGTTGGGACGACAAGTAGGAAGCTACTTCGCTTGGGGAGAAGTTCTTGTAGATAGCACCACTACGGAAGCAAAATGATGGCAGTCTTCTTGCAAATGTTTTGCGCGGACTTGTAATCCAGCCTTCTAAAAAATTATTTAGCGGAATCAGTTCGCTGTCTTCCCAATGCTGACGAGCAGTGGTGGCCGTGCCTATAAGTTCAATAAAAGCCATGTATTCGTCATATTCTGTGACTTCTGGTTCGATAGGTGTCCTTGAAAGGTAGTTGGTGTCGGCGATGGCGGTCGACGGACAACATCTGCGTAGCTGAGCTGCCACGTCTCGGGATATGGCTAGGGAGTCGAAAACGATTGCCGTATTCCTTGGCGCAGAACTACTACTAATATCCAGCCTACTTTTTAATAATTCATTATAATGGCAGAACACAACTTCACTGAAGAAAGGAAGTGGGTGGATCAGGCACGTGCCTGGCGTTTTTTTGTGGGAGTGGGGGGCGGGGGCAACCTAAGGGTACTCTTCCTAAGCAAATCAGGGAGGGGGGATGCAGCTTTACAAGTACAAATGTGAATAATGCCCACGATTTGGCATAAAGACGCATAAATCCGCAAACGAGAATTAAAATAAGGTGTACCTCACAGGTACGCTTGTGAGATACACCGCTCTCTTACTTGGGAAACAAGGAAGCACATCCAATGGACTCGCGCATGATAGAAGCACAGGAAGAACGCTGCCAGGAACAAGTAAACAAGCGAAAGTAAAAAAGAAAGAGAATTTCTCGTAGCGTTTTTTCATTTAGCCATGGAAGAAAAATAGAGAATTGTATATATTTGCAAAACAATCATAGTCCTTTTGGATCCCTTGTTTACTGCTCTACCAATTTAAGTGCCGAAGCCAATCCGTGTTGCTCTTTGGGAAGTTGTGTAACGATGCCTGGGCG
The DNA here is from genome assembly GCF_038994185.2 of Dermacentor albipictus. NCBI lineage: Eukaryota > Metazoa > Arthropoda > Arachnida > Ixodida > Ixodidae > Dermacentor > Dermacentor albipictus. Next base: position 106,971,803 of record NC_091829.1, read on the forward strand.
CCAGTCCCGTAAAACCGTGTAGATCGCAGGACGCTTCAGTTCTAGACGTACTGCACCCACCGCAGAAGGTTAGAATACCATTCACATTGGCGCAGCAGAGAAGTGGCTACGTCAGGCTGCTCCACTGATAACTGTAGAAGCATGATTTGAAACACACCGAATTATTCTCCACTTCCGACGGCCTTTTCTCTACTTCCTTCTGGCTGGCGCGAGCTTATAACTAGCGCGTTGTGGTGTGGAAACATTTGGGTAGATGTGACTGTGCAGCGATGCTTTGAGGAATGTGCCTGTCTGTAATAATCGACAGGTTGTGGAGCAGTGCTTATTGAGTGACTTGTCAGGATGTGGGTACTTCATTCTTGCCTTACGGTAGTGCATGAGAATTTCACCATGTGTAACCAATCTGTCTTACACATAGCCGCGCCATGATACGAATGCCTCGTCTTCAGCCTGCTGGGTTGTGGGTCGTCGGGGGAGGGAGGGGGGCTTCGCCGCTACTATGACGACTGACGCTCCCGGTGGACGATTTCTCGGGCAGCGTGGTGAGCGGCTTCGTTCCCGGCGAGGCCCGAATGGCTCAGGGCCCATATTCACTGAATGCGGTAGCGACGGGATGGGGACGTGCAAGAGAGTACGCGGTTTGCATGCGGTGAGATGAGGCCTCAGGTGAAGCTGCTGATAGTCGCCTTAGATGCATTAGTGATGCAATAGACCGCAGTCGCTGCGTAGGCTGTCGCGATGGAAGCTTCTTAGCTCTCTTCCTGTTGTGTGTTACGTATGGATGTGGTGGTTGTAGGGGTAGATTGGGCTCCCTAACCGTAGCAAGGGCCATGGTTTGTACTTGCGGGTGCTGCGCTGCGTATGCGTAAGCTACATGTCTGGCTCTCTCGTAACGCTTGTTGAGATTTATTGCGCGGTCGACGGGCCGTTCTGCTTTATAGGCAGTGCCCATATTGTGTGGGGTGGAAGGGATGAGGAAGGCGTCCTGGCTGCGGTCTGCGTAAGGTGTTGAACGTCCAGGGTGCGGAGGATATGCCGCCCGGTCATTCGTTGTGAGAACCGCTCGTAGTGTGCAATGCGCTGGGCCTCAATTAACTCATCAATGATGTTAAGGAGGCCCAGTTCTGTGCCAGTTTAAAGGCAAATACTCGAGGTGAAGAGACACTGAGAACGCAAACACCATCAACGCTTCAGCAAAGTCATAGCGAGCTCTGAGGAAGTTTGCCTTTCAATGACAATACGTGTGTCCTGCTGTGGGTGTTTGCGTACCATTGACTGCTGGTTGCAGGTGTTTCAAGGATGGATGGAGCGAGAGATTGTGCGCGAAACGTGAAACAATAAAACATGCAATTATTTACTGCTTTATCAGAATGGTTAGTTGCCGCCCAACAAGGTAATATAAATATGATGACTGTGATTTAAATGCTAATTACAGAGAACACAAAACATCGGCGCATTTTATTAGCCTGTCTGCTAACGGCATGTTTATTTGGTGTTTTTAAGGAAATATATTAATTGGTGAATACCTTGAATGCCTTAGACTCGGCAAAAGAAAAAAAAGACATCAACGGATCAAGAGGTTTATTAGCGCAAAGTAATATCGCCCAAGACGAATACAGTCCGTAAAGAAAGGTGCATTTGAAATAAAAACGAAAAGCAGTAAAAGCTACGCGCGGTAAGATACTAGTAAATATTACGCGAAGATCGTCGCACTGCAGAGTAGGCGTAGAACGCGGCACTTGCCACAACAGCAGCTGAGTCACCGCAATTTAATGAGCTAAAAAATCCCACCGGAATTCCTCTGGGAGTAGTCTAAGTGCGCCACCTAAACATTGTGCCACTTGCTCATCTTCAAGCAGTACGGTGTCAGTCTCAAAGTGTTGAAACTTGATCTGACCAGTATAAACCTCATCAGTTTTTATCGCTCGTTATAAACTTTATCGAACTGGATCTGGTCTTCCCAATCCTTACCGGCTGTTATCAACTTAATCAGACTTGATCCGAATTTTACCAACCGTTATACGTCAGTATCGATCTTAGCACTATGGATTTTGCCCTTATTAGCCAATATCCGTTTGTATTGACCTTATAGGACATGATGCGACCGTTATCAACTCTTAACGGTGCTTATTAAGCTTATCACGACTGCACCTATGATTATAAGCACTTATTTTTTTAGAGCTCCTCATCCATCCGCGTCGAACTATTATCAACCATGATGAGACCCCTTTCACCCCTCTCCACTCCTTATCATCCTTATAATCTGGCCACGGTGGCCACATCTCAGGGGGGGTGAAATTAAAAAAACACCCGTATACTTAGATTTAGATGCACATCAAAGAACTGCAGCAGATACAGTTTAATCCGGAGTCCCCCAGGCTGGTGTGCCTCATAATCAGATAAAGGTATTCGCATGTGAAACCGCCTAAATTTTTAGTCATCGTTACAAAGTGATTGACTGGTGATCTGTTCGATTTGCGCGACGTGCAACGCATGAATCCTCAAAGATCGATGGCATTTCAGTCAATGAATGAATGCCCCAACGGAAGGCGCAAACCGGGACTTCCGGAACGCATCGGGTTTTTGGCGTGTGTGGCATTAAATTTGGCAGAATATGAATTTTTCTAATGTTTATGCAATACTCCAAGTCGGCTTTACATGTGGTCCTAGAGATTGATTTTATTACACCATCACCTAACCTTTCAGCAAAGCCTTCATTGTAACAGTTATCCTTAGAGATTGGTTTTGCGCCACCTGTGCAACAGATTCACATGGTTCAGACATATTCGCTTTCTGCAAGCGTTGACGTTCGTCTGAGTGGGTAAGACACTCGGCATTACGAAAGCTTTCTCATGTCAAATTCGTATTTTAGTCCTAGCTTCTTCGTAGCGATTGAAACATGAAAGACGGACCGACAGATGGATTTCTTCGTTGGGTAGACATAGAAATGCATACGCACCTAAAGGAGCGAAACGTAATACCTGGGAACACGAAGTAAACTCTGCCATCTGCGACAAGCTAGAAGCTCGGAAACAATAAATTGCGTAACACTAACAATATAACACTTTCTCACATATGCAATCGCACTTGTCTACCGTCGACGTATAATCAGTATCCTGCTCACCTGCTACTATATCTAGTATGCTTCTAGTGGACGACTACAATCTGACTGCAGATCGAAAATTCTGATCAAAAATGTTCATTGGTGTTTTCAGCGTTGCCACTTCATGATTCGACACTCTGACCGGTGAGCTTTTTACTCACTAAATAAATGGGTATCATGACAACTTCTTGTCAGTTCCTTAGGTACGAGTTAATCTAAGCGTATTGTCCTACGCTTGCTATGACTCTGATTCTAACATTTGCTACATTTTTTCCACCGCTACTCTACTGATATCTTATCTCAACTGCTGACCAGTCAGTCATTCCACAATGTTTGAATACCAGCCCCTCTGCATGTGGGCACTCCCTACACTTCTGGCTGGGTGAATATATACCTTTGCAATTTCATTGCCATGTACCAAGTCATTTATCTATCGCAAGCGTAAAGCAAACAATCAAACAGGGGCACCTGGTAGAAGGAAAGCCGAACATTAGCGTTCGAACAAATGCATGATCGGCGAGCATACCTGTTGAGTGGAAAAACTTACTAGGTACATTTCATACGAACGACTGAACACATAAGTGCAGATAAGCCTATTTCTCTGATTGAAGAATAAAGCCGGTGTATCTGATCATGATCAGATACACACAGCAGTAGCATTGGAATCTATATATACACACACACACACATATATATATATATATATATATATATATATATATATATATATATATATATATATATATATATATATATATATATATATATATATATATATATATATATATATGCCTGAAATATATATCGATTCCGTGGAAAAGAGAAAAGAAATTCCTGCGGAACCCATCTCAGGCTGGATGCGCACGACAATGATGTTTGCACTGAAGCAATGGAGGGGCGCGCAGTGGATCCACGGCCAAAGCGCGTCACGCATGAGGCGTGTCTGCAGTCTAGCTCCTCCGTCGCGCTTCCTTTGGACATTCTCCGTCGTTCAGTGGCAGCGCCAAAGAGTCTGCGCGTAGCACGCTTGTGCATATCTATCCATAGAAGAGTGCCTCAAAATGCACGACGTTTGTCCGTTTCTGCCGACCGCCGCAGAAGCTCTAAGCAGTTTTTTTTTCAGTGATTGAAGATACAGCAGTTCCAGATAGTGGCCGTAGGGACCCCAGCACCTTCACCAAATGCTAGGGGGCTTATTGACAATTAGCGGAAAGCCACAAACACAGTCACGTGGGGTCAAGCGCAGAGCAGCCGAATTGTCCGAGCCAAACTCCGGCGCAAGCACCAACGCGAATGCGTCCGTCCTCTTCACCAGACAGGCGGCAGGAGCGCTGTTGGAGCTCTCTTATTCATTGCTATAATAATATATCCACATTGGTACACGCCTCGTTTTCGCTTTACCCTGAAGTGAAAGCTGGCATATCGGTAGAAAGCTAGAATATATCTAGCGCCTCCCAACATTGGGTCTATGAAGGAAGGCTTCTGTACGTTGTTTTTTTGTAATCGGGTTTACAGGACTAGGACGATAACGCATACCGTCCAAATCACAGAAATTGAACGTTAATCATATGCCCCGCATCCTAGCTTCCGGTAGCTTTGCTGTCAATTACAGGTGCTTCTTGGACATCTTCGAATCATACTAAGTTTTCACATGCTTGGGGGAACAAGTGACAGCTTCAGCCACCTTGGAGACAACTTGACTGCAGGTCTTTGACAAGATATGGGCAGCGCGTGCGCGACCATATCGCATGCACAGCCATTTGCGCACATGTAAAAAAAGCCACTTCAATCTGGATTCTTCAGTGAATACGGCGAAAACGCAAGAACCGGAGCGTAAACCATGCGCCCCAAATACTTGTTCCTGTTCTGTATACTCATACCGAAGCGATGAAAGAAGTCTTGTTGTGCCGTGCCCCCGATAATTTCTGGCCTGAGCGCACGAGTATTACCAAGTGTGCGAATTGTTACTTTGTTGTAATGTGGAATTGAATCCCAGTCATTTCACCGCTGAAAGGCTCAAAATGCTGAGAGACAGCCAGCAGGCTATTAGAAAGGATTTGGCAGAGGTTAAAAAGGGGCTAGAGGACAGCATGAAAAAGGAAATTTCTCGGCGTGAATAAACAAACTAGAAAGAAATTTAACAGAAATAGCACAAAATGTGGATGCTTTTCAAATCCTTAAAAATTTGGTTACAAAACTTCAAGGTGCAGTTATATTAGTGCAGAGAAAACTTACAAAATGAGAACGGTATCGGAGGTCGAATCTTGTGGTATTTGGCATAGATAAACGAGCAACTGAGACAGCCTGGGCTGTGATATCGTGCAATCAAGCATTGAACAAAGTATTTAGCTCAAATTATTTCACACCAGAAAAGCCTTTATTCCTTCGCCCGTGAAGCAATTTGCAGAAGCTGTAGTCGGGGCTACGTTGCAGCTGCCGTTGGTGACGAAAGCGCGGCCGGAGATTTTGTGCTGGAGGGTGTACCAACGTCTACCACAGCGGCAAAGCCCGGAACAGGGAGGCTTCCTTGTGCTTTGGCGAAGTTCAAGAAGATGTCCTGAAGTGTGTTCTCGCCGACGAGGGCGTGTTCGAGGGGGAACTTTTTCTGGAGATGCGCCACCTTGGTGAACAGCTCACTCCATGGAATACGCTCCATTAGGTGGTAGCTAAGCAGGTTCTGGACGGAGAGAAAACACCCGTTGATGATGTACCACAAGTTGGCACCACGCGCAATAAGAGAAAGAAAAAGGGCTCCACTGTCTGTAAGCCCATCCTCCTAAAGTACTCTATTCCTCCTAACCGCAATGTAGGAGTATGTTACAAGTATTGTACGGCATCCCATACGGTTGGCCCAGCTACTATGCTCGAAGTTAAAGAAAAAAAAAGACAGGTCATTCGACAGGAATGTGACCAAGTCCTTGCTGCTGAAAATGCTGTTGAGAACATTCCAGAAAATCTTATAGTCCCTTACATCCAATTAGTTCAAAGTAGCCAGAACTTTATTTATTGTTATTGTAAATTTCAGAATGTTAATTAGTGGCAGAACGGGGCCATATGAGATGTCAAAATGCCGCATTTTCTGCTTCATGTCTTTATTTTGCTATTCTGCGTGTCTGTCTCACACACATAGAATAGCACTGTCCTCAAACACAAACGTATATGTAGATAAGCACATCTGATAAAACCGTATTGATTCCAATTTAAATATTGATGAATAAAACCATAGCCTCTATTGCTACCAGGGACACCAAACATTAGAATCCGAATTTATACATGCTAGATAAGCACACCTGTTTTGCGGGAAAGACACAATAAAATTGAGGAACACGCATGTTATAAAAGAAACTGAACATTACAATCTAATATATGCATGTCATTTGGGCATACCCCTTCGGAGTGACATTTTAAACAGAAACCGGGGTACCTAGTTGTTTCCATGGATCATGAACATCACCGTCCGAACGCATTCATGCCGCATAAACATATTTACTCCCATTGAAAGACTCAAGAATAGAATAGCGGTATCTCGTTGCTACCCGCGACAACAAAGATTGCCGTCTGGACGCGCACATGCTATATTGTTTTCGAGTTTAAGACATAAGAATTTAACTTCAGTGCTCATGCTTACAAGGGACGCTGTACATCACCATCCGAACACATACATGCCATATAAGCATGTCTACTCTAAATGAAATATACAATAAAAAAAGAGATATGTGCCAATTATTTGTCGATGCTAAGGAAATCAAGGTCGACGTCGACGGATGGTAATATAATTGGATGAATAAATGTTTAGCGCGCGTCTGTGTTGTGTTTCAGTTTCGTGCTTATTATTGACCTAATTCTTATCTTAATCGTATCGTATTTCACTCGCGATGAAGATGGCGTCCATGGGGCCTCCTTGACCATGCTGTAACGCAGGATACGCTCCTTGTATTATTCAGAAATCTCAGCAGCCACGCATCTGTGCAGGAATGATGCGTATCACGCATTTGGGTGAGTTGCACCTCGCGAGCTTCGCCCGCCTTGCTCGCGTGGCTGGCGCGTGTTGAACGCACGTCGGCACTCTCAATGGCCCATTGAACGCGGACAACCTCGGGGTACTGGCGTTGCCTCTCTTAGGCGTCGACAGTGCTCCTCATACATGTCGGCATGCTGCAGTTGCACAATCCTTCAGGGTCGTATTATAGTTTGGCACATTAAGCGTACCAGGCAGAGGCTGGACATTCGGACACATCACGCAGGCGAAGCCATAATTGCGGAAAATTTGCTCCCAGTATAGTTCGGTGCGTTGATACTGCCCGACGGCAGTGCGACGCTCAGCTGCTGCAGCAAAGCATGCGCACGAGTACGTGGTGAGCGAGCGCTTTTCCTTCTGGGGGAGGTGCAAACTCAGTTCACACTTTTCGTTCCACACGAATTGTAGGCCCGCATGGCGCCAGCCAGCCCATGCTAATGCCTTGATGCACTGGGCCTTTACGATTAGCAGTCCCTGACAGTCCTGGCTTGCTTGGAACAGCTGTCAGCTGCTGTGGCGCATTCGAGTTTACTCGTAGAGCTTCGAAAACTCCGCCCACTAGTCTCAGAGTTGGCGGAAACGCGTTTTATTTTTTCCAACCCCGGCCGGAAGTTCTGACTGCACTGTTGGAGCCAGCGTATCGCAGCTTCAGCATATTTTTGCTCGGACAGACGCAAAGAGCTAGCAGGTGAAGGCGGAAAATGATGCGTGCGGCATCCGCTGCGATGTTTTGAAAGGTGCCATTTGCCTCTGCCTACTTGAGCCTTCCAGACAGGAAATATTGCGCACTCAGCTATCACGTCTCGTGGATTGGTGCTTTGTGTGCTATCATTTGAGCTTTTCATGAGCCGTGTATTTCTGCAGCTACAGTCTCTGTTTTTTATTCATAACACAAGCACTGAGATTAGGCGCACACACTTGTCTTTTTTCGCGAAATCTGCCTTGCTCATTTGTATATTCTGATTAGAACAAGGCCGCGCGGTTGGTCACATCATCCTATTCCCGTTACGTAAGCCGTTTAATCACTAAAAGCAAACCTTCTTCTAGCTACGCTTGTCAAGTCAGGCGACATACTCGACTATCGTTTTTTTACTGACTTTGCTATAGCAACACGACGTTCGCCCAATCGCACATTTTTCAAGCCCCTAATACTTAAACCCGTCTCGATCATACGCACAAGCTATCGCCCATTTTTGCCCGCACGAAGTACCGAAATTCATCTTTACCATTCTGTATAAGCGAATGGAACTCCTTGCCGTCCAAGATCGCCGAGATATCAGATCCTTCAGTATTTCACTCAGCGCTCCTGGGTTATTCACAAATGAAATACTTTGTTCACCCGCATCTGCCTGTCTTCATTTTAGATACAGTCTTTCTACGCTATACGTATGCAGTGTTCTTTCCAGTGTATTTATTATCAATGTTTTAATGGCTATTTAACAAAATGTTCTAGACTCATATTCAATGCATTTGGTTGATACTTAAGCTATGCTAATCTGAACACCTTGGTTCAAATCCACTTGCTTTTTGTTCTTGTTTTGTCGTTAGTATTCTTGTCGATGGTTTGTATTGTCCATAAATGATATTTAAGTGCTCACCTGAAATCCCCCCCCCCCACGTAATGCCCACTAGGGTCTTTAGAACCTAAACCAAAGACAAGTCTGCAGCTCCACCCTTGATACCATGACCAAGAACGCCTCGGAAAATGTGCCTATGAGATGCCAAATGTGCATTGCAGCGAATAGTGACCTATTCGAGCACGCATTATAATCAAAGGGCGCCTCGTAGATTGAAGGTCACAGGAAAATTATTGCGGGCGTAAGGCCACCTCCCCAGCCAACCCCATTACACTCCGTCGGCCGGCTGCCAGGCCTTGACAATCTCAAGTATCAAAAAATAAAGCTATGTTCTCGTTATCTTTGGTGTCCTTAGTCTCTTTATCGCTTCGGCACCGCTCACCCAGCAGCACGAATTTGCGCCGTCATGCGATAAATGTCCCATGGCCAGATACCTACACCATAGAGAAACAAATTCTACAAAAGGGGACACTGGCAAAAACTGGCAACAAGAAATACGTCACGCTAGTGTTAACGCCAACCGTTTGCTGCCGCGAGCATCGAAAAGAATGTGAAATGAGTTGATCAGAAGATGTTTCACTTTTTTTATTCTTTCCCGGCAAAAGTAAGAATATCTGCGTGTAAATTAAATTAAACTTTGCGGCTTACTTCCGTTGCCTAGCTACAGGCGAATCGATGGTTGACGAGCCAGATGCATACGTCGTTCGTCAGATACACCACCGAAGCGAGCGAGACCGGCTGCGAATCTGAGCGTTGGCATGTTCGGTGACCAGTCTGCCTCTTTTTCAATTTTTGGATTGAGCCTGGTGCCTTACTTCTACTTTAATTAGCTGTGTCCTAAGTAACTTCGCCCTAATTAACACGAAAAGTCATGTGCTCGAGTGCCCTAATTAACACTATTTTAATTTACTGTGCCTAAACTTTGCCTTAACATCAAAGGTCGTGGGTTTGCCTCTCACGAAAGATTGAGGTTTTGAGTGTTTTAACTCTATCCTAATGAACTGTGCCTTAAGTAACTTCGCATTATTAAACAGCGAATATCATGGGTTGGAGTGCCTTAATTATTTGCATCTTAATTTTGCTGTGCCTTACGTTTGCCCTAATTAATACTAAAGGTCGTGGGTTCGACTTCCAGCAAAGGTAGAGGGCTCGAGTGCCTGAACTGAACCCTAATTTGTCTTAAGTTCCCTTATTAGGCCCAAACGGTCATGGGTTCAAGACCCACCAATGTTCAGCGGTTTCTAACGTTAACGCCAAAGGTCTTGTGTTCGACTCCTACCAAACCTCGAAGTTTCCTATCCGTTTCGTACCATTGTCTACGCTGGATTTTCAACCTCGTGATACATTTAATGCATTGGCATTAAATTTTAAATTTTATGCAGAACCTTCTGTGTCGGTTGTCTAAGGATGCGTAAGCATTGTGCCATTTGCTCATCTCCACGCAGGCCGGTGTCTTTATCAATGCGAAACTTGATCCTATTAGTTTACCGACAGCGCTGCTTCGGATTCTGATTCTGAACTGATTCGGATGGCGGTGCAAGGTGAATTGATAACGCCAGCAAAGTACTGCAGGTGATGCAGCTAGTTGCGCTGGTGACGCTGCGATCATATAAGCCGGTGTCGCTCTTTAGTGCCTTATCTATAGAGGTGTATCTAGTGCGTGCTTCAATGCACACGTCACGTCCCAGCCATCTAGTTGACTAGAAGTGTGGTCTAGAGCGAGCGCCATTGCGTAGTTGAAGCGCTGGCAATGGGCACGAAGTGTCGCCACGTCCTGAGTGTATAAAATGAGCTCGCTTCTCCCGCGTCTCACTTCCTCTTGTGATTTCATCGGTGAGGGTTTATACCATCAGCACACTCTGATCATACGTCACGCCAATGCGACTGTAATGCTCTCGAATTTCATACGCAAGCAGTCTTAAGCGTTTCTGCTGAATTTCTTAAGCTTAGTGCTGATGTGTGTTTGATAAACCAGAGTTATGATTAGGTAAGTAGCTGTTACTTAATGCCACTTTAAATGCTTCAACGTCTATGCTTAGCGATCTATTAGACAAACTGAGGGAGTTGTCTTGAATTTATTAAGTCGTATTTTCAAAATAGACGTCAATACGTACAGATAAATAATTTCAGGTCCCAAGAGAGCTTTTAACTTTCTGGAGTACCTCAAGGCAGCATTCTAGGTCCTTTGCTTTTTAATCTATATGTTAACGATATTGTAAATATTCATTTCAATGTTAAATTTTTAATTTACGGAGACGACACCAGTATATTTCTAACATCACTTTCTTATACCGAGCTTATCACAACATCAAATGAAGTGCTCCTGAAACTTAGTACATGGTCTAAGCAAAACTGTTTATGTGTCAACCCAACCAAAACTAAAGCTATAATTTTTCGTCCAAAGGGAAGCACCTCCCCTTTACTACATGGCATAGCCAATAATAATGCTCGGATTGAATTTGTAGAACGCATCAAAATTCTAGGCGTGTATTTTTCTTCATCACTGCTATGGAATGACCATATAAACTTTGTAACGCAAAAACTGAGTCAGATAACAGGTATAATAAGCCGTAACCGTTACCTTCTTCCTACATCAGGTAAAGTACTATTATACAACGCCTTATTCGCCTCTCATCTCAATTATGGTCACCTCGTATGGGGCACTACAACTGATACGAATTTAAACAAATTATTTTTGTTACAGAAAAGGATAGTACGCGTCCTAGCAAATGTTCCGTATGATTCACACACCGAGCATTTATTTGACAAGTTTAAAATTATCACAGCTCATGACATCTATAGGCGTCGACTTTTGCAGAAGTTTTATTACATGAACAGGAAAAACGATCTATCCCTTGTTAAATTATCATGCTTAGAAGAACGTGTCCCCTCACGTGTCACAAGAAACAGAGAACCCTGGACTGTGCAACATTTTAGGACTAATTACAGCTCACAAATGCTAAAAAACAACTTACCAAGGCTTTTGAATGCTTACAACAAATCTGGCATTGATATATATGCCCTTACCCCATCAGAATTTTCTCGACTAATTCAGTGTGACTAATATTAATGTTTATATGGCCAGCTATTTCAGAAGTGCAGATTAGATGAGTTTTACAGCTTTTTGTTCACATTTATATTACATATATGTGTGCATATATGTTTTTTTTGTCTGTCATATGTGAAACGTTTTGTAGCTTCTTTACGCACAACTACTCACTTTTTATGCATTCTTGCAAAACTATATATATATATATATATATATATATATATATATATATATATATACATATATATATATTGTTGTTAAGAACACGCGGCAGCTCCGCGCTGCCCATATCATGTGGTCATAGGGGGCAGGGTGTTTTTTCAAGCTGCACTTGCAGCTTTTCTTCCCTGTCTCCTCCAATCTATTGGAAATAAAGATATATTCATATTCATATTCATAGATGTGAGGAAAACTTATTACCTCCCCCGGCCCCCTCCCCCAATGTGAGCCGAAACTTTAATTAAGGCAGGCCTGGAACACGAGTCCAACAATTACAAAAACAATTTGGAAATAACCCCGACAAAATATAAACAGGCACAACACAGTACAACAGGGGGCATGCTATCGTGGCTGATTCGAGAGCCTCCGGAAACCCAAGGACCATGACGACAGATTTGGTCGGCACAGCCTGCACCAGCACAGTAGAGGCCGCTGCAGGAGCCTGGGCGATAAAGACACTGCAGGGAGAAGGCATGACTGCCTACATCCTCACAGGATCCCAGGCGGCATGCCCGCTCTTCCTTCACAGTAGGATCTATAGCACCGTCCTTAACATCTTCGGCAATTGACTAATGCAAGCACATCACATTGTATGGCGTCCGGGCATCTTGGCGTCTCTGGCAACACAAGGGCTCATGCTCGCGAAACTTCAATCCTAAGAAGAAAAGACATCTCAATTGAAAACAACAATCATGAGCAAGCAATAATACTTGCGTGCGATGTCTTAGAACATCAACGTCGTTCACGCCAAGAACTTACCACTCAAAAGCCGCAATAACAGTGGAGAAGGTTTGGCTATACAGAAAAATCCAGACAAACACCCACACATATCTGGAGTGGTGGCACGTCGCCTGGTTAACCAGATGTGCCTATCAATGCCCCTGGTGTGGGGCAAGGCCGTCATTGTCCCATGTGGCATGGGAGTACAAATCAGCGCCAATACATTCAAATTCACACTAATTAGCACAAAATATTTTGGGGAGCGTTCGACAGCCGGCATTCTCGCTCGGACGGACTTGGAGATTCAAGTGAGCCTCCTCGACCAGGCACGACGCGTGGTGGTGGCCGCTGGAGACCTGCATTGATACGCACCCTACGGGCCTTTAAACGCTATTTTTCACGAATAAAGGTTTATCTCCCTCTCTCTCGCCTGTTTTCCTGTCTAGGAACAAAAACCTCTATTGTCCCATTTTTCCATCGTTAATATAACATACTATGTCTACACCTTGAATCTGATAGCACATAATCCAAAAATAAAGGCTCGAAGAGCGGCAACATACACAGCGCTTTAGGGGCGCAGCCTGCTAATGTGTCGTGTTGCTCTCCTTGAGGAACTCTTCTGTCGGTTTCCATTACAGGTAGCATAGGAGAAACTTAAAGGATCTTTTTCGTTATTGTAGAGAGGCACATCACTAATGGTACAAACCTAGCTACAAACGTTTTGGTCAAAGACGTTCTTTGGAGACTAGCATCGACCGGGTGGCACATACACAGCACTCCAAGTTGACGTCAGAGGGTTTCTTCGAAGAGCGGTACCTCCACAATCGCGCGTCCGTAGTGACTCATGGGGCAATGAAAGAGGTTCGTTTATGAGCGGTACATATGCTGCCACTTACTCAGTGACGCAATTTGGCCTGCTTTTGGCATTCAAACATTGTTACCATACCACAGCAAACCGATGCGCTACGCATTCCACCATTAACTGCCCAGTGACCCTGGTAGACGGGAGAACGGTTAGATAGAAACATAGACATATTTAGGTGCATGAACCTGAATATAGACAGATTGATACATAGCCCCCAAAAGTACATGAGGTACCCCCAGAATGCTAACGCTAAATTATAACCTGTCTACCTTCTGGGTGTCCTTGAGTTGAATGCCGGGAAACAGTTTGTGCACAGCTTTCTTGAGCTTGACTTCGTCAACAGCGACGGTGGGTTCGAGAAAGAACTCCACTCGGTAGCCCTGACCGAACTTCTCCCGCAGGTGTTGCAGCGTGCCCAGGCACATCATTTGGCCGTTGACCATGATGGTGAGTCGGTCGCAAGAAAACTCGCATTCCTCCATGCTGCATGTTGTGGACATATGTGTGGAGCATTGTATTAGAAGATACGTGGATTTTACAATTAAAAGGCGATTTAGCTCAATGTTATCTGCGTCTTTCCCATTCAATTTAACGCAGAACGCGGAACTGATCTCTCGAGCAAACCACTTCACCAAGAGGAATAACGTGTTGCATTTCAGAGAGAAAGTTTTATTTTGGTAACTATAGAAGGCAGAGCACATATATATATATATATATATATATATATATATATATATATATATATATATATATATATATATATATATATATATATATATATATATATATATATATATATACCAACTGCAAAAAGACAACAGAAATTTCTGTTGTACGACAGAAGTTCCTGACATTTCCGTAGATGCGACAGACATTTCTGACGTTGTGACAGAAATTCTCATGTCGCAACAGAAACGTCCTGTCGCGACAACAAAAGTTTATGAAGTCGCAGCAACAACTTTCTACCGCAACAGAAATTCTGACGTCTCAATAGGAACTCTCTGTTGGGACTACACATTTTCTGTCGTGGCGTTAGAAATGTGCCACTTTCTGTCCCAGCGACCTAAGTTTTGACGTCGACACAGATGCGCTTTCTGTCACGACGCTTCGAAATCGTATTTCAGTTTCACATTGTTGGTATACACTGTAGTTTTCTCTTGTGCTGTATTCAAGCATGTTTCTCAGTAGCCGGCAATGCTGATAACACCGACAGCCACAATAAAGTCGACGTGGCCAATTGTTATAATTGCGCCGTGACGTCGAGGCACCAGGAACGCCCTACCGGCCTCCTCAAAATCGGCCGCTGATCAAAATTATACCATCTGCGGGAATGGCTGCGTATCCGTTTTGTTTTATTTCGTAAGATGTGGCCACAGGCCCGTGGACTTACACGTGGCGTTACACTGACACATTAGTTAATCTGCCAGAAATACTGCGTAAGCTTTTGCAAAGTGAAAAAGAAGTTGTTGGTCGTTCCACAAAGTTGCGTGAAAAGCTGTCTCGCTCGGTTCTTATTATTCTGGTACAGTGCTACCGTGAGAAGTACGTATGCTGTTATAATGAACACTTATCCGCGAATATTTATGTAGCTAGTTTACATTGAGCACACGAAAAGTGTAAAGAGCGAGAGACAACTGTCGAAATTAGCAGTAACAACCCTAACAGTGTCGCCGGTCACCATTGTCTATTTCTGAATTTCTTATTTATTATGGACATCGCACAGCAAAATCGATGTTCTAGCGCTCCACGATGCACCTGTCGAGGGAAACAACACTTTTGCTCTTCTAGAGGTGCGGCAGTTGACGTGATGGAGTGAAAGCCAATCTTGGCTCTTAAAATGCAAATGTAAACGTTAACGCAGACAGAGATTCTTATTGTTGACATAGCGTAAATGTACACAGAGACATGTTCGACGTGGTACAGTGGTAAGGAGCTGGGCTCCGGATCATGACGTGAGAAGTTTGTATCCGCGGTGGAGAACTTAAATTTTTATTTTTCTGTACTAACAAATTTACATACCCTTAAGGAGGTCCTTGTCAACTTGTAATTAAGTATTGACCAAGAACTACAGAACTTTCGACTACTGGACGTCACGCTCCCACGCCCCAAAATCCGGCAGTCTGAAATTTTCTGTTGGGTTTTTCACACGCGCGCACGCACGCGCACACACACACACACACACGCAGACAACACACACACACACACACACACACACACACACACACACACACACACACACACACACACACACACACACACACACACACACACACACACACACACGATCGCACAAACGTACACACACACACACACACACAAACACACACACACACGCACACACACATATTCACTTGTTTACGAGAAATCGAGGAAAATTGGCAACTTTCGAAGTAGCAGGAGCTCGAAGTTTAAAAATCCCAAACTCTGGACCTCGCAAAATGGATGTGTGACTTTCGTAAACTGCATCTGTTCGAGCATCTCAGGTGAACAAACAGGATATAATAACGTGGAGCTTCTTCATCATCATCACCATGTTTTATGTCCACTGCAGGACGAAGGCTTCTCCCGGCGATCTTCATTTACCCCTGTCCAGCACCAACCAAATGCAACTAGCACCCGCGAATCTCATGTTTTCGTCGCCTCGCCTAGTCTGGTGCCGTCCTGGACTGCCCTTACATTTTCTCGTTACCAATTCTGTAACCCTAAGTTGCGCATTACATGACCTGCCCTGCTCCATTTTTTTTTCTCCTAATGTCAATTCGAATATCGAATATTTTATTTCTTGTTTCACCATTCGGGCTTTTCCAGGTATACTTCTTATTCCAACGCTTCCTGCAGAATATGGTCATTATTCGCAGCTTATTAAATTCCCCGAACTCTGCCAGCATCTCTGAGTGTTCCTAGAACACACGCCGTAGTTGCGAACTGCTTGTTCACCATCTTGCCTTTTCCCCACTCTTGCACTGAAGTCGCCCATTACTATAGCGTACTGAATTTTCAGTTTTTGCATAGCTAATTCAACATCTATATAAAACTGTTCTTTTTCTTCATAATTGTGGCTGGAAGCCTAGGTTTGTACTACCTTTCCTCCATACATCCTATTCAGCTCTATTACGACTACTGCTAGCCTCTCATCATAGCTCTAGATTCGTAATGTTGCCCGCTATGTCCTTATGGATTATAAATCCTACTTCGAACTGTTTTTTATCTGGTAGTCTTCTATAGTAGAGGACATGGCCATTTGTCAGCACAGTATAAGCTTCACCAGTTCTTCTATCCTCCCTAAGGCCAATGATATCCCAAACAAAGCCCAATAGTTCCTCAAAGAGACCTGCTTGCCTAGCTTCACTCGAGAGGGTTCGGGTGTTAAACGTTGCAAGGGTCAGTTTCTGCTGGCGGCCTGTCCGGGTCCAGATATTCTTAGCACCCTGCGCTAAGTTACAGGTTTGACCAGGCGTTTGGTCAGGCGCTGTGCAGCTGCTGAGGACTGAGGATCATTAGGTAATCAAATAAGTCATTCGGGAGGGAGTGGGCGAACACTGAACCAGGAAGGCCAACTCTTGTTCAGGTGAGGGAGTGTCGTGTCGAAGCTTAGTGGGTCTTCCTAATTTAGTTGCTCATGGGTTAGAATAGCCCCACTTGCTCTGGGCGTTCTTGCCGGCGCCAGGCTCCACTCCTGGCCTGGAGATGTAGCGTATTGGGTAGGTAAATTCAAGTCTCCCACCTTGAGGAAAAAAAAAAATCCACGCAGAGGTGTGAACTTCTGACTATGGGAAGCGAGTATCTAAGCTAGCTCAATTCGATAAACGTGCAGGCTGTCAGGCCACCTTATCTCGCAGAATCCCCACCCAGACTTTCCTACGTGCCTGAAATCATCCTTGAATTATCAGCGGAATACATTTTTTGGGGGGTGGGGAGGGGTGGTTCTGACTTGAAAATCAGCACAAGACATGTCAGTATAGTTACTGTAAGCCCACCTCGTATGTTTGAAATGCCTTAAAACATGTTCGTGGTATACGGGTTTTCCTGATGGCGGCACGTGACATTACATAGTATTTCTCAATGGTTTTAATATCGCGCTTTCGGGGTGTCCCGTACGCATGCGGCAATAAACGTGGGTAGATGCATGATATATTTCCGGCGAATTTCAACAGTACTTAAAATTGCTGTTCAATTTTAGGTGCATGTTATAGAACCCCCACGTGGCCCGAATTTCCGCATTTCCCGACTACTGCGTGCATCACAATCAGATCGTGGTTTTGGCACGGAAGACCCCATAATTTAGTTTTTTCCTCCCTCATGCTGCTAGAACAACTACGAGTTGGTTCAAACTTGTGCGACCGGGTAATGAAAAAAAAAATCCCCCACGATTAAGATTCTCCATATTGTGAAACTGGGGTGTAGCTCTATGCGTGTTTTCCCTTCGAGGCATATTGGCTGGCGCGGGCAATCTGTATCGTGCTGCACGCTGCGAACGGAGCGAAGTTGCCCGCGACGGCCTTGCTATTTCAGAGATCGGGAGAGGCAGCGCGTGGGTGACGCGTTTGTGCCATTCACAACAGCCGCCGCAGACAGACTTCCACTCATGCCGCGCTTTGTTTCGATATATGGTATCGGTGGCGTCATTGGTGAACAGAAGGTGCGCACTACTCTGGCGCCACCTCGTTCCCATCATCTCCGCAGAGCCCGTCTAGCAGAGCACCACAGTATTTTTTCTCATGCTTTCGCCATTCCCTCCTCCTCCGCTTTCTGCCTCAGGGTTCCGCTGCAGCCTTTTCCTGGCGCTCTATTTGCAAGAACCTTCTTGCATCCACCGCTGCGATGCTCGTTCGGGCTGTTCTCATTCGCTGTGCTCGTCCGCTAGGTTACGAGGGACGCCGAAGCTCGCCGCAGGAACGGGCGCCTACGAACGGCGCTCAAAAATTTTGATTGTGGAACTGCTTCAAATTGCGGCCGCCCATTATTACCGTTGGTTTTCCTAACACAACACGTGTTAAGACCTTACAGTCGCAATGTCACCTCAATGTTGGTGAAAAAGACTGACACACACTCGCCATTTGCAATATATTCTGACGCAGGATCCTCAGTGCTTAAACCTACGTACCAGATTATAATGACTTGTTTTTCGGAGCAGCGAATTCTCCCGCTTCAGTTCGCCTCTCAAAGTTCCGCTTCTCTGGATTGAGTTCAACTTGGCTGCACTTTCAATGGAAACCTTTTTTTTGGGAGCTCTCCCCCGGACTTTCGTGACCGTAGCTGCTTCGTGCTGTAATCTTGCCGAATAGCTTGTAGTTGAGAAAAAATTATGCAGATTTTACACACTGTGGGAATCGATGTAAGCGAACCTTTCTGTGCTCTTTGCTTTGACTGCCGATAACTTAGCTGCGATGTGGACAGTGAATATATAATTTCTTGAACGTTTAGTCCCATACGTCAGAAGTAAGTTGATGCTCAACGTTACCCTGCGTGCACTCCTGCTGTTTCTCGGCGTAAAACATAGAAGACATGGAGGCGCGTGTCGTTTTGAGGTGTTGGGCGCCATATCTCGTAATCGCTGAGAAGTTTTGAGCATTATCATTGCCTCGCAGGAAACATCGAAACGTTGCAGAAGTGTTAAATTTAAGATTGCTTATGAGGCTGCACGTGCCAAAACTCCAATCTAATGATGAGGGAAGTCATAGTGACGGACTCCGATTTTATTTTGATGCTCTCGAGTTCTTTAACTTGATCCCATATCTAACTGCACGAGTGATTTTGTGCTGGACAAAATCATGCTGGACATGAGCGGGTACAGTTTTTGGTGGCAGTGCCAGCTATTTGCGTTCTATCTGATTTAGCGCAGGTAACATAACTGACAACAAGGACCAGAATCTGTTTGCAAGTAGTCTTTTGGCCTTACAAAAAAAGAATTCTGGTTCCTAAGAAAAGAGCTTTCCACCTTTGGTTTTATTCGGTGCTCGTATAAACCATTTTTTTTTCACTTTTCTTCATTTTATGCTTTGTTTTGCTTCGGTTTTAAGGCATGTACTTATTCTACGTGATATGACTATTCTTGCATCCCGCTGGTCTCTGCTGCGCATGTGCATGTTCATGTATTCGTGTCGTTTTCGAAGAAACGTTTTCAAATGTCTGCGATCCGCTCTTCTTCGTGATTGTCCATTACCCGCCTGCTGCTTGTCCAACACGAACTTTCACCAACTCACCCAAGTCTCGTCACTAGCGCAGGTAGCATGTATCTAAGCCCAAGGTCACATTTGACGTGGTGCTTCAAGTGGAAAGGATTGCTTGAACAAATTTGCTGGCCATTTCGTGGCTTATCTCAATTTTCTCCCCAAAGTAATCGGCATTTATCTTGCATACTTTTCCCTTTTTTTTCAAGGCACGGGTCTAGTACATCCAGGTTACGAAATGCGTGAGCGTATTTGCGTGACATAGTTTTCCTGACAATATAGTAAGCAAGCGTCGTGCTTCACAGTGCAATCGCCACGAAACCTTTCACTGTGTAAAAGCCCTATCGTTACAGAGAGCGCGACGGAAGACAGTACGCTTCCGGCCCGCTTTCTTGCCTTGCGAGCGCGAGATTGAGGTCCTGTCATCGGCTCTCCGTCGCACGCTTTCACGCTCACATGCAGCAAACGGCGCGCCGACGGCGATGCCATCATCCTTGGACTTTATACGGAACACTACGACGACGACGACGACGGCACATATGCGCCTTGGGACTCCATAAAATTGCTGTCACAACAAAAACATCCTAGAAATTCGACGATGAAAGAGCCGTCACGGTAGCCTAATTGGTAGAGCATTGGTCACGTCATGTGGAGAATGTGGAATCGTATCTTACAAGAGGCATTTTGTATTTTACCCTCCTTTAATTAATTTACCGCTGCAGTATTTGTACATTTGCAACAGCCCTTCGCGGTAAAATATTTTTCAATGAATAGAACATATTGCTAGGCACACCTGAACGGAGAGAGTCAGAGAAATATAAAGGAAACAATGCCACTCGTGTTTTTAATAATGATTACAAGCTTTTTCTCATGAACTCGCAGAAACTCAGTGTTGTAAAGAGCATGTGGTTCTTCGTAGCTCTTGATTACCTATCGTAATGGTGCAAAATATGGCGGCACAGTATTTGAAGAACATTTTTGGTCCATCTAAGGCATCGTATGTGCATTAGGTAGCAGGCTACAATATTAAACACAGAGGCTTGATCCCAGCTTGATCTGTCGCATGTAAATTTGTCAAAGCGACATTCATCTGCTTCAGAAAGTCCACAAATTATGTAATTATCAGTGTTGCCGCTCACATATAGGAAAGGCTTTTTTTTTAATTAACGAAGCAAGCTGGGCGAGTCCGTTATCTAACGTCTCTCGTCCGGTTTGCGTTGCCCCCCGCTAAGGCTGTGTTAAATGTTCTCCTGTTTTCTGAATGTCGATCAGATATCTACAGCAGAACATTGGGATTGCTGCCGGAAAAACTAGACAAGAAGGGCTAGAAAATAAGCGTCGGTTACCTCTATGATCATGCTTGGACTTGATTCTGGACTGGCTCCGTTTCGTTGTGACTAACAATTTGAGTCTGCCGTTTCTGCTCGCTCGCTTCCTTGTCTGACGACTTCTACTGCGTGTTGAGAGCACTCACTTGTGCGACGTAAGTATGAAGGTCGTCCGCGAGCATTTCTTCATCTCTGCGACGGCTCGGAAGATCTTGTTCCGCGATACGACGTCCACCCCCGCATACGGCTCGTCCAGAAACACGAACGGCTGCACTCCCAGCAGAGCGGCAGCGATGGTCAACTTTCGGCGGTTGCCTCCACTGGCAGGGGGAGAGGGAGAGAGGAATGCGGTCACTCACGTCAGCAAAGCAACGTTTGCGGATGTTGCTGATTACGAGAGGGGCGTTAAATAGTGTGGAACCTATCGCGGCAGCACTTAAACAAATGAAAAACGCAGCCCCCCCCCCCCCCCCGAAAAAAAAACAACAGAGAGACTGAGCTGACGACGGGACACTGTTATGGGTCGTCATACCAGCTCATTTTTATGTCCAGACGGGATGCCTATCCACCGCAGCCTAGGGAAGAGGTAGGCGTGGCCTTAACTAAGCTTGGTCTCAGTGAAATAAGTACGCCCTACGTAGCAGTCATGTAAAACTGCATGTACTAAATCACAGCCAGAAATAGTAAAGTTTGGTGAATAACACTAAAGCACTCTACGGCCGCTTCACTACTATGGTCTCTTGAGTGACCGAATTTTCGTTTTACAAATCAATTGATAGACAATAGCGCTACTTGGCAATCACGCATTATCGAATTTATTAAAAGAGGCAATTCCAAAACAAATGAAAGCGTCAGTAACAACGAATGGCACCGAAAAAGTTGTTTCATCTGAACAGAAAGCTTTTACAAAGATTTGTTTACTGTTTTCCAACCAACATGCTCAAACAATTGCCTGTTTTCTTTTACCACCCTAGCCCAACAATTCCAAACGCCATCAACAAGGACAGAAGAAAAATGTTCAGCATTGTTTCTGATCACGGAGAGTGAATTGTGTAAAACACTTGAATTATATAATATTAGGTGGTTTGCTGAAGTATGCACGACGGAAATCTCGCTCGAGCATACCGAAAACGCTGCTATGAGCTTTGTGTTACAGTGTCCTTAAATATGAACCTTTGAGTATCGAAATCAGCGTAACAAAAGAAACCGACCCTTCCATACCGTGAAGATGGTCGAAGAGCGAAGCTGTGTTATTCACACCGAGTGTTACACCTTATAAGTAAAATTTGGCAAGCTGTCTATAGACCAGAACACGCTAGTCTCGCACCCAGACTAACCGAACGCATACTCTCGCACCCGGGTTGCCCGGTCGACCGGCGCCGTTTTGTACTGGGCTGCCAAAGTGTGTTCACCGGCGACCAGTAGACATGGCAAGCGCCAGCTCTAGGGCTCCAAAGTGCGGAAATGTGCCCGTTCACACGGATCCAAAGTACAAGAAGTCATCTTGGCATCATTGCGTCGTGTTTGGATGCCAAAACAACCAGCGGAAAAGGAGCAGGTTGCTTAGCGCTGTTTGCGAAGAGCACAACACAAGTAGGGAATCGTGCTGGTGCGGTGTTTTCAGCCTGCACCGATTTCCATCCGCAACGAAGAATGCCAAGCTGCGCCACCGGTGGATAGCTGCAGTGAATAGGAAGAACTACCAACCCAGTGAAAATGCACGAGTGAGTATTCGATCTGTGTATATTTTGGTGTCACGTTCAACTTTGCGCCCTACAAACGTAATATGTGTAACACGCAGGTTTCCTCCGAGCACTTTCTGGGCAACAAGCGTACAGAGCAGAATCCCGCGCCGGTGCTTCGCCTTGGCTATAACAAAAAGGCAAGCCTTATCGTGTTTTCATTCAGGCAGAGCTCCCGACGGTTAAACGGAACAGTTGAGTTTGCGGTTAGCGATACTTGCAGCTGGTGCACGGAATGACCATTAAGCGTGAACGACAAGTTGTAGGCCTTGCTGGTGAGCGTTATTGCTAATGAAAGTAAACCGAAGTCTGCTCGTCACGTAGCATGCGTCCACAAAAACGTAAACGACGACTACTCGTCACCGAAGGTGTTCTTGCAGCGCACCTACCTTTACGAGCTGGTGTTGCAGGTGTCATTCGTAACGAATTCATTTGAGCCTCCTGAGCTCTAAAGTGCGTGCGGGCTGTTATGCGGGGCAAAGCGCAAAATATTTCCGTTCATATGGCGAGCAAAATAACGTGCCTAATTATTCTTGTATTTTGTAACAAAAGTTTGATCGTTCTCACTAGTTTTTTTTTGCTGTTTTTTTTCTAAGGGAGCGCCAACAATCCGATGGCCTCGCACAATCGAAACAGGTCTGGTACCAGGTAGCTGCAGTTGGTGGGGCTAATTTCTAGGAATGCAGGTGCGGTTGTTGTCTAGTACCAAAGGGGTCCTGATGATGCAGCTTTAAGTAGGGATGGTAATTTTACGTGCCCTATCATGGTTTGTGCAACTGTACAACACCTTCATCTGTCACGCTCGCCCTGTTATACGGGCTTTGACTGCACATGTAGTTGAACATTATAACTACTGTAGTTCATTTGCCAATGAGTGCAGGTTTAGCATCATATACTGCTTGTTCGAGTGCTGTAGGCTTTGTTCTGAATGTTGTACTCTTAAGTGGTTGCACGATACAATTGGCCTGGTGTATTTTCTATTTCATTTTGAGAGGACTTTATATCTTCGCAACAGTGATGGCATGGGAAAGAACTACAGTCCTTCTTACTATAACATCTATTTTGTTTTCAATGTGCAGGTGGTGAAGGGCAGGCGTCTGCAAACCAGGCAGTCAAACGACCTCGCCAGTTGGTTGCCAAACGCGGCCAACCCAGTAGAGACCATGACAAACAAGACCAAACTGAAAGTGCAGATGACAGTGTTCTGCGTGTTTTAATAATATATGGCACCAACACAGTGCTGTAAATTCCTTCACAGGTTACGTGCCAAAAAGCTCACACGTGTTCTAGCATATAGCGCGCGGTTTGTGCAAACGTAATAGCGTACCTACCCGATGTATTCGCTTCTGCAGTCTGCGCATCACTCAGTGTGGCCATTGCGGACTTGCATGAGGTCTTGAAGTTTGATTGAATCCAGACAGCGAAAATGACAGGTTAGAAAAAACGCGAAACACGCCTTCCGCCCAGCTAAAAAGCCCAAGTTTCGCTTTCGCGCCGGGTCGCATCTCCCGGCGTGGCAGCCCAGGCCTGCTACTTCGCGGCGCTTGGGATAGATGGCGCGACCGGTGCTCATCAATATGGCGGCGCCCTTTGAATTCACGGTGTTCTGGTGTATAGGGTAAATCTTTTGTTTCACCGTTATATCATGTTATTTTGCATTGAGTGTGCTTCGCGTGGTGATCACGCTATAGAAGCGATTTTTTTTGTGGCTCTACGAATGGTTTTTATTCTTGCAATCGTGGGTTGACCCGGCATTGCACTATCTTCGGAATTTTAGCGAAGTCTGACAACGATGGCACAGGGTCCGCATAATCAGCTTCAATCTAAAATAACACGCTCAGCTTCTGTAATTCAAAGTAACCTTCAATGCAACATACAAACACAGAAACCCGATGTATTTCTTGCGTTGAAAGCTACGTTGATATATTGCGTTGAACGCTACGATGAAGACTCAATTTGTATTTTGACTATGTCAACATGCTCTATTGAGTTCATCTATGCGTAGATAGCTGTGCTCGTTATTCTATTAGTATTGTCACGTGGTAGTGACGGTAAAGAGAGAACACAGTAGCAGTACTGTGAAAGACAAAGCTAGCTTTTATTGGGCGAACCTGTGCCCACAAAACAGGCTACACTTAAAGCACAACGATAGCGGCGAACACAGTCGGCGATCGTCGAAAATCTGATCAGCGGGTCAAGCGCGTCGGCTTTTATAGAGCACTCGTCGAATGTTCCAGACTAATCGTTCGGACCCGCATGCCTTCCACAAAGTTCTACACCATTCGCGTTACGCGATGAAATCAGATAACACAAGCTTCGGCGACAACAGACAGCCGGGTAGAAGCATCGATAACTTTCCAGAAACATCGGATACATTCAGGCGCATCCCTCGCTGTGCGATTACAGTTGTTAAGCGGCGAAACGTGGTCGCCCGATAAAGATAAGTACACGTGTCAATACCCCCCTCTTAAAAAGCATCGACCCGATGCTACATACAAGCGAAATAAAAACACCCGTAGCAAAGAAAACAACAACAAAAAATAAGGAATTTCGTCAGCGTCCGTAAAAGGGTTTAAGGCGCACCACGTGGACCACTTCAGATCGTGCGCGGCGCCGCTGTGAATGCGAAATGCCGTCTGGCACGACCTCATAGTCCAGAGCGCCAATACGTCGGATGACCTTGTAGGGTCCGAAATAGCGTCGGAGTAGTTTCTCACTGAGTCCTCGTCGGCGTATCGGTGTCCAAACCGAAACACGGTCGCCGGGCTGGTACTCAACAAAGCGTCGTCGGAGGTTGTAGTGTCGGCTGTCGGTGCTCTGTTGGTTCTTGATCCGTAGGCGGGCGAGCTGTCGGGCTTCTTTGGCGCGCTGGAGATAGCTAGCGACGTCAACATTCTCTTCGTCAGTGACGTGGGGCAGCATGGCGTCGAGCGTCGTCGTCGGGTTCCTGCCGTAAACCAGCTTAAACGGCGTGATCTGTGTTGTTTCTTGCACCGCCGTGTTGTAAGCGAATGTTACGTACGGCAGGATGGCATCCCACGTCTTGTGTTCGACGTCGACGTACATCGCTAGCATGTCGGCGAGGGTCTTATTCAGCCGCTCCGTAAGACCATTCGTCTGCGGGTGGTAGGCCGTGGTCCTCCTGTGCCTTGTCTGACTGTATTTCAGAATGGATTGGGTGAGCTCCGCTGTAAAGGCCGTTCCTCTGTCGGTGATGAGGACTTCTGGGGCGCCATGTCGAAGCAGGATGTTTTCGACAAAGAATTTCGCCACTTCGGCTGCGCTACCTTTCGGCAGTGCTTTAGTTTCAGCGAAGCAGGTGAGGTAGTCTGTCGCCACGACGATCCACTTATTTCCGGTTGTTGCCGTCGGAAAGGGTCCCAGCAAGTCCATCCCGATCTGCTGGAATGGTCGGCAAGGAGGCTCGATTGGCTGTAGTAATCCGGCTGGCCTTGTCGGCGGTGTCTTGCGTCGCTGACAGTCTCGGCATGTTCTGACATAACGGGCGACGTCGGCGGTCAGGCGCGGCCAATAATACTTTTCTTGTATCCTCGATAGTGCCCGGGAAAAACCGAGGTGTCCAGCGGTCGGATCGTCATGTAGGGCGTGCAATACTTCTGGACGAAGTCCTGACGGGACAACAAGAAGGTAGTTTGCACGGACTGGTGAAAAGTTCTTCTTCACGAGTAGATTGTTTCGAAGCGTGAAGGAAGATAATCCGCGCCTAAATGCCCTGGGGACAACGTCGGTGTGCCCTTCCAAATATTCCACCAGGCCTTTTAGCTCCGGGTCTGCCCGTTGCTGTTCAGAGAAGTCTTCCGCGCTTATCATGCCAAGGAAGGCGTCGTCATCTTCGTCATCTTGCGGCGGCGGGTCAATGGGGGCGCGTGATAGACAATCGGCATCGGAGTGTTTTCGTCCGGACTTGTAGGTTACAGTGATGTCGTATTCTTGTAGTCTGAGGCTCCACCGCGCCAGTCGTCCTGAAGGATCCTTTATACTCGCTAGCCAACACAACGCGTGATGGTCACTGACGACTTTGAATGGCCTGCCATAAAGATAAGGGCGAAATTTAGCTGTAGCCCAAACGATGGCGAGGCATTCCTTTTCGGTCGTAGAATAGTTGCTTTCCGCTTTTGACAGCGACTGGCTAGCGTAAGAGATCACCTCTTCGACTCCGTTTTTCCTTTGGACTAGAACGGCACCGAGGCCTAGGCTACTGGCCTCAGTATGGATTTCTGTATCGGCGTACTCGTCGAAGTGCGCAAGTACCGGCGGCGACTGCATGCGTCGTTTGAGTTCTTCAAATGCGTCGGCCTGCGGCGTTTCCCACTTGAACTCAACATCACATTTAGTTAGACGTGTCAACGGCTCGGCGATGCGTGAAAAGTCCATGACAAAGCGCCTGTAGTAGGCACACATGCCAAGGAATCTACGCACTGCCTTCTTGTCGGTGGGCTGCGGGAACTTTGCGATGGCAGCTGTTTTCTGGGGGTCGGGGCGTACTCCGGATTTACTGATGACGTGGCCTAGGAACAGAAGCTCGTCGTAAGCGAAGCGGCATTTTTCTGGCTTCAGAGTGAGCCCTGACGACTTGATGGCCTCTAGTACTGTGGCAAGCCGCCTAAGGTGGTCGTCGAAATTTCCGGCGAATACAACGACGTCATCCAAGTAAACGAGACAGGTCTGCCATTTCAATCCCGCTAAAACGGTGTCCATCACGCGCTGGAACGTTGCAGGCGCCGAGCACAGTCCAAATGGCATAACCTTGAACTCGTAGAGGCCGTCTGGGGTGATGAAGGCGGTCTTTTCGCGATCTCTTTCGTCGACTTCTATTTGCCAATAGCCAGACTTGAGGTCCATCGAGGAGAAGTACTTAGCGTTGCAGAGCCGATCCAATGCGTCGTCTATCCGTGGAAGGGGGTATACGTCCTTCTTCGTGATCTTGTTCAGACGACGATAATCGACGCAGAAACGTAGGGTTCCGTCCTTTTTCTTCACCAGCACAACAGGGGATGCCCACGGGCTTTTCGACGGCTGGATGATGTCGTCGCGCAGCATTTCGTCGACTTGTTCTCTTATAGCTTCGCGTTCTCGCGGTGAAACTCGGTAAGGGCTCTGGCAGAGTGGTCGAGCGTACTCCTCGGTGATTATGCGATGCTTGGCGACTGGTGTTTGTCGAATCCTCGATGTCGTCGAAAAGCAGCCTTTGTATCGTCGGAGCAGACTTCTGAGCTGCTGTTGCTTAATCACTGGGAGACTTGGATTAATGTCGTAGTCTGGTTCGGGAACCATGGTCGTCGGGCTACATGCGGCGGAATCCGAGAGGACAAGCGCATTACTGGTTTCCACAATTTCTTCGATGTACGCGATCGTCGTGCCCTTGTTGATGTGCTTGAACTCCTGGCTGAAGTTTGTCAGCAACACTTCAGTTTTCCCTCCATGCAGTCGAGCGATCCCTCTTGCGACGCAAATTTCACGGTCTAGCAGTAGACGTTGGTCACCCTCGATGACGCCTTCTACGTCGGCAGGCGTTGTGGTGCCTGCGGAAATGACAATGCTGGAGCGAGGCGGGATGCCAACTTGACTTTCGAGCACACTTAAGGCACGGTGACTACTAGAGCTATCCGGTGGTATCGCTCGATCTTCCGACAGCGTTATGGACTTCGACTTCAGGTCAATGATTGCGCCGTGTTGGTTCAGGAAGTCCATGCCGAGAATGACGTCTCGCGAACACTGTTGCAGGATAACGAAGGTGGCAGGGTAAGTACGGTCATGAACGGTAATTCTTGCCGTGCAGATTCCAGTCGGCGTAATGAGGTGTCCTCCAGCGGTCCGAATTTGGGGACCCTCCCATGCAGTCTTAACCTTCTTTAACTGGGCGGCGATGTGTCCACTCATTACAGAGTAATCGGCCCCTGTGTCGACTAAGGCAGTGACTGCGTGGCCGTCTAGAAGTACGTCGAGGTCGGTGGTTCTTTGTCTGGCGTTGCAGTTGGGTCTTGGCGTCGGATCACGGCTGCGTCGTGTTGAACTGAAGCTGGAACGTTGCGTCGTCAAGTCGTCTTTCGTCGGTGTAGTGTTGGCTTCGCGACTTCTTCGGGACGGCGGCGTGTCGTCATTAGGCCGTCGAGATGATTTCTTCGTCATGTTCGTCGACGGCGGAGGATCTTCGTCAGTTCGACGAACAGCAACCGCACCTCCATCGGTTGCTGCTTTTAGTTTTCCGGATATGGGCTCGCAGAGCGGCCCCGCGCTGGGCCGGTGTATGGTCGGCGCTGCGGCGACAGGTAGCTGCCTGGTGACGGTGAACGGGACGGTCGTCGAGGGCTCCATTGAGTAGCGGCGAGGTAGTCGGCGATGTCACGTGGGCGCTCTCCAAGCTTTCTCTCAGTCCTCTCAGTCCCATGTCGCGGTATGGGCATCGGCGGTAGACGTGACCCGCTTCCCCGCAGTGGTAGCAGAGTGGGCGGTGGTCAGGAGCGCGCCAAACGTCGGTCTTCCTCGGGTAGCTCCGCTGGGCGACGGGTGGGCGCGCTGTCGGCGGCGGCGGTGGTGGTCGACGGAATTGCGGCGTTACAGGGCCCTGGCGCGGTCGCTGAGGTGGGCCTTGACGGCGTACGACGGCGGCGTAGGTCATCGCTTCAGGTTGGGGTTGCGGTAATTGAGGTTGCACCTCTGGAACTCCAAGCGACCTCTGAACCTCATCTTTGACGATGTCAGCGATCGAGGTCACTTGAGGCTGCGACGACGGGAAGATCTTCTGAAGCTCCTCTCGTACGACTGCCCTGATAGCCTCGCGCAGGTCTTCGGAGGCCAGTGATTGAACGCCGGCATAGTTTGTAGCGTTGGTGCGGCGGTCGAATTGCCGGTTTCGCATCTCGAGTGTCTTCTCGATGCTAGTGGCCTCGCGAAGAAACTCGTCGACAGTCTTCGGCGGGTTTCGTACCATACCGGCGAAAAGTTCCTCCTTAACACCACGCATTAGTAGCCGGACTTTCTTTTCCTCGGACATTTCCGGGTCGGCGTGGCGGAATAGGCGGCTCATTTCTTCTGTAAAAATCGCCGTGGTCTCGTTGGGCAGCTGCACTCGGGTTTCCAGTAGTGCTTGGGCTCGTTCTCGGCGAACGACGCTTGTGAATGTCTTCAGGAAGGCGCTTCGGAAAAGGTCCCAGGTCGGTAACGTGGCTTCTCTGTTCTCGAACCACGTCCTGGCAGCGTCTTCCAATGCGAAGAAGACATGTCGCAGTTTGTCGTCGCTGTTCCAGCTGTTATATGCAGCGACCCTCTCGTACGTCTCGAGCCAGGTTTCCGGGTCCTCGAATGTTGAACCGCGGAACGTGGGGGGCTCCCTGGGCTGCTGCAGCACGACTGGGGATGCTGGGGCTGCCATTGGGGAGGACTTGGTGGCAATCTTCCTGCTCGTCTCAGGTAGGAGTCCGTGCTCTGGGGGCAGTCCTTGCAGCCGGCGGCTAGCTCGCTGGTCTTGGTTGGCTGGTGGCTGGTCTTGGTCGACGTTGGTTTTGTCCTCGGGCTTCGGACTTGGATCGCGGCTTTGCGGGGGCGTTCGGTACATGAACGCACAAGCACCTCCACCAGATGTCACGTGGTAGTGACGGTAAAGAGAGAACACAGTAGCAGTACTGTGAAAGACAAAGCTAGCTTTTATTGGGCGAACCTGTGCCCACAAAACAGGCTACACTTAAAGCACAACGATAGCGGCGAACACAGTCGGCGATCGTCGAAAATCTGATCAGCGGGTCAAGCGCGTCGGCTTTTATAGAGCACTCGTCGAATGTTCCAGACTAATCGTTCAGACCCGCGTGCCTTCCACAAAGTTCTATACCATTCGCGTTACGCGATGAAATCAGATAACACAAGCTTCGGCGACAACAGACAGCCGGGTAGAAGCATCGATAACTTTCCAGAAACATCGGATACATTCAGGCGCATCCCTCGCTGTGCGATTACAGTTGTTAAGCGGCGAAACGTGGTCGCCCGATAAAGATAAGTACACGTGTCAGTATTATACCACTTTCCGCGTATTTTGAGCTGGGATGTGGCGGTCACTTTTCAGTTAACAGCGGGTAGTCCCACGTGGTACGGTGATTTGTCCGTCCATTTATTTTAAAGCAGACAGGAAAGTATTGAGTACTAATTAGGAGCGTGCGAAAATGTGAAATTTTCTCTATCCTAATTGAAAAGATGAATTACAATAAATTTTCCATTTTTACTCCACTCGAGGATTCACTGTTCGAAATTGTCAAATGACTTTCTGTTCTGATAGAACGAAAGCGAGAGGGAAATGCCGAGCTTCTGCGAATGATTCGTGTATATGGGAGAGCCAGTTGCAGCACACACGACTAGTTTTGGACATTGCTATTCAAAATTCCTGGACATAAAGACGCAGCAAATGCAGATAAAACTCACAGATTGTACAGTTTCTGCTCAGCCGACTCGAGCCAGTAAACACAGTTACATTTCCTTTATATGGACTACGAATTTGTTTTATCACTTTCAGTTCATCTCTTAATGCTATGTGCGATTTTGTAGCAATATGTTTTGTTTCTTCAGCGTCTTGTTGCGTTATGTTATTGCGTTTTATCCCCGTTAATGTCATGTTTCGCCATGTATGTACAATCTTGTGAAGTACGAGGTCCAAGCCCCGGTTATCAGGCCCGTGACCACCACTGCACCGGGTTTCCGACTCTTCTATCGTGATGTCGCTGTTCTCCTTCTGTGTGCTGCTAGAACGAGTTCCCACACTGCCTCTTCTTCGAATGTTGCCCTGGCCTCTGGTGAAACACGGCTGCACCCTGACACCCTACGTGCACAGTTCCTCGTTTTGCAGGTGCACTCGATGAGGCGTGGTGTCTGCGCGGACGAGCAGTCTGTGTCCCTTAGTGTTCGCGCAAAGGCTGCCGCATGAAATACACATAACTCGCTCAAAGCAGGAGGGAGGGGCAGATGGTTAAGATAGCCTTGCCAGAAAGTAAGCGCCCCCCAGTTAGTCCAGCAGGCCTTGTAGTAAGTAGCAGTAAGGGTCCAGCTGCGCTGAGGCATCGCTGGCACCCAGGACTCGCTCTTCGACGCACACAAGGACTCGACAACTAAGTGCCGAAGGAAAGTATCGCTGTAGGAAAAAGGGCTTTAGTCGCGGTCACTCAGCCCTAGTCGTAGCGGCCCCAATAAAATCGGATAGCGTGACGCCTTGTCGTTGGTACTTCAACTGTCGGCTTTGATGCTGCCTCTGCGTGGCGCTTGCTGCCTGATACGAAACCTGCTTGATCGCATTTGCTTTACCCGAGAGAAATGCGTGGACCTTTTGCTGCAAAATCTTACCCCTGTGGAGATTTTCGCTATAGAATCTTCCATCTTTTGCGCCTCAAAATGTGTCTTTGCATAAATATGAATGAAGACGACGTGCTTTGCTTCGTCAGTCACCTATACTTCCGTCAAACGGCATCACAGTGGGCGACAAAGAGCGTTCAGTAGCGAAGTGTAAGTGTTCTTAAGTCTCCAGTGGTTGGCCTGTGTCAATGTGGCGCACAATAGATAAGGTGTGCTCCTTCGCAGTGCGTCTTCGGCCCTCAGCCAGTGACACGGTTGACAACGAGGGGAAGAGTACGTGCCACATGGGCACGCTCTGCGTGCGTTCCGGCCAGCCGTGAACATGAACTGCAGCATAATGCGCAACTTAACAAAGAACGCTATACCTATTCGCAGTAACAATGTGTCTAGTTTTGCGACCCCTAAAGCGACACCTACAGAAGATCCGCGCTCCCTCGCTCCATACCATAGCCCCTGTAGGAGTGCTTTACCAGCAATTATGTGGGCGGGATGCTTGTTTCGAGCTTGTTCTTTATTCAACCGCCTGTGGTACTGCATGTTGTACGCGTGACTGCAAAGAATACGTGAGTTCGCTTCACTTGGCTGTTCCATTTGGGGTTATGAGCCATGGATGATGATGGTTTTCTGTCGACGTTATGCCAAGAATCCCGGGATTCTTGCCATACACAGCTTCGCTGTAAAACAAAATTTGTCCATGGCCACCTATGAGATCCTCAACTCATGCCCATGTGTCATTGTACACTTGATCGACTGTGGCGCTAACCACAGTGATATTGGGCATGTTTATAGTTGTTCAGTGCGGAGCCTGCAGCTTAAAGAAAAAAAATTTACCTGCCATCCCAGCTCTGCGAAAAAGTGGACGTCTAGCGAAGCGGTTGAAAACCACAACTACAACTGCTCAGAGAGGTATGCAATGTTTTATAGTTTTAGAGTGGTTGCATTAATGCTGTTTTGCAGTAATAGTAGCAATGGGAGTATTAGTAATTTTGACAGCATGACGCTACCCATAGTGGTGCTGCTACAACATTGAAATAAGGCAATAGACAAGTTATTTTATGTACGAAAGGCTACAGGGACGTCAATCCCCAAGTTGCAAGCTGCTGTCGCCGTGGCAGGTTGCGCAAAAGTAATCTTCACTGGAAACGCACGCGGGAAGCACTAGGCGCTTCGCATTGCGTGTAGGCGCCGGAAGGCGTTATCACCAATTATGTGGTTTGGATAACC
The DNA here is from genome assembly GCF_038994185.2 of Dermacentor albipictus. Taxonomy (NCBI): domain Eukaryota; kingdom Metazoa; phylum Arthropoda; class Arachnida; order Ixodida; family Ixodidae; genus Dermacentor; species Dermacentor albipictus. The sequence continues at coordinate 107,005,169 of NC_091829.1, forward strand.
ATTTTGAGTTTGTTCGATATCTTGTATGTTGTATGTATGTTTGTTGTATTGTTACGGGGATTTTGGGAGCATAAAAAGACTGCATTTGCACTATATACACAAGCAGAGTCAGTGTAGATAAAGATGACTGGCCAGAAACAACATGCAGCAGCCAGCGTCTCGCAATCTTCTTCCTTCCTCTTCTTTTATCCTTACGTAACAGTGCCCCCGGGTGCTTAAGTGACGTCTCAACACATGGTAGGCGAAGAATTGCGAGCGAAGATCGCTTGAGCCGCGGAACATGCACGATGTCAGCAGGCATTGGACTTCAGGATGGACCAGAATTGACTTCGTTAACTTGACGTATGACTTCATAAGGCCCTGTGTAGCAAGAGAGAAGATTCTGGGAGAGGCTGACCCGACGACATGGTGACCAAAGGAGCACCCAAGCACATGGAGCGAACTTAGCAATCGCGATGGCGCTGGTCATACCGGTCGTTTTCTATATGTTGCGAGGCTGATAAACGAGATTGGGCGACTTGACGCGCCATGTTAGCGCGATCGATGACTTCACAAGCATACTAAGTTGCAACACGTGGCACAGAGGGGAGGATGGTGTCAAACGGCAATGTGGAGTCGTGAGCATACAAAAGATAAAAGGGTGAATATTTTGCTGTGTCATGTCGGCATGAGTTATACGTGAATGCCACGTAGGTCAGCGTGGCGTCCCAGTCGCGGTGATCGTTGGAGACGTACATCAACATTATCTCTGTGAGTATGCGGTTGAGACGTTCCGTAAGACCATTCGTTTGTGGGTGGTAGGCGTGGAGAGTTTGTGCTCAGTGGCACAATAGCGGAGGAGGTTGTCGACAAGTCGTGACAGGAACCAGCGGCCGAGGTCTGTAAGTAACTGTCGAGGTTCACCGGGGTGAAGATTCATGTCCTGGAGGAGAAAATCGGCGATGTCTGTTGCGCAGCTAGTCGGCAGCGCCTTTATGACCACCTAACGTGTCGCGTAATCAGTAGCGACGGCGATAAACGTATTCCTTCTAGTCGGAAAAGGGCCAAGGTGGACAAGGCCTACACGGAAGAATTGTCCAGCAGGAACATCAATTGGATGGAGTCAATTGGATGGCAGAGGAGGTTTCTTCCGGCGCTGACATAATTCGCAAGTTGCGACATAACGACGCACGCAGCGGTCGAGACCCAGCCAGGAGAACCGGCGTAGTACGCGGTCGTATGTACGCAAAACCCCAAAGTGTCCCTCCGTCGGCGCATCGTGAAATTGTTCGAGAGGGACGAATCGCAGATGACGAAGAAGGACAAGGAACACTCCGGGACGTCAGGGTTGATACTGCGGCGGTAGAGGATGCCGTCAAGTGGCACATGCCGTCGGAACTGCCAGATCACACTACAGCTATGATGGCCTGTAAGGATGCGTAGCGTTGTTCAGCGCGCATGTCGGTCATGTCAGTAAAAGCCATCATGCGGGTCACCGGATCATGCACAGCAGGATCAGGGGATCCACGGGGTGACAAGTGAGGCTGTCAGCGTTGTTGTGGAGGAGTCCAGACTCATAATAGACAATTCTTGGAGCCGCAAAGCTCAGCAACGAAGCTGTCCTATTGGGTTCCGGAGGGAAGACAGCCAGTAGAGTGTGTGGTGGTTTGTAACTACCGAAAGCGTGCGGCCGTGCATATATATGGCCGGGACTTGGCGACAGCCCAAACTAAAGCCCTGCACTCCCGCTCGGTGATGGAGTAATTTCTCTCGGCAGGTGACAGCAGGCGGCTGGCACAGGCTATCAAACACTCGGTACCATTCTGTTGTTGGGCGAGAACAGCGCTGATGCCATGGTCGCTTGCGTCAGTGTGGACTTCGGTCAGTGCAGCTCGATCAAAGTGGGCAAGTATGTGTGAGGTGGTCCGAAATCCGATAACAGCGGCGAACGCGTGAGCCTGCTCCGAGCCGCATGATAATGGCGTGTTCTTTAGAATATCTGTCAATGGCGAAGTTTTTGACGAAACGGCGAAAATAAGAACACAGGCCGGCGAAGCAGCGCACGTCAGAAAGATAACGTGGCACAGGGAAACTGCGATCAGCGTGAACTTTCTCTCGATTTGGTTGTCCGCCGGATGCGTGAAGGACCTGTCCCAACACGGTAATCTGACGGCGCCCGAGTTGACATTTCGTGGAGTTCACTTGAAGGCCGGCTTTTTGGACGACCACAAGAAAGGCAGTGAGTCGGGTAAGGTGGCTGCTGAGTGTGGGAGAACAATAATAACATCGTCAAGGTAACAAAGACAGGCGGTCCATTTGTAGCGCCGCTCGCAGAAGAGAGTCCATCATACGCTCAAGTTTCGCAGGAGCATTGCATAGGCCAAAGGGCATGACTTAGAACTGATATAGACCATCCAGCGTGATAAAGGCCGCCTTCTCGCGGCCCAATTCATCAACTGAAATCGTATAGTAGCCGTATTGAAGATCGATGGACGAGAACCATTTAGCTCCGTGCAAACAGTCCAAGGTGTCATCAATGCGTGGTAGTGGGTAAAGGTCTTTTGGTGTGATCATGTTTAGCGATAATTGATGCAAAAATGCCAGGTAACATCTTTTTTTTTTCACAAGGACGACAGGCGAAGCTTAAGGGCTGTGTGATGGTTCGATGACCCCTTGTGGAGCATTTTGTCTACTTCTGATTGGATGACTCGACGTTCAGCATGCGATACACGATAGGGACGCCAACGAACAACATTCGTGTCCCAAGTGTTTATACGGTAGTGAACAACAAATGCTTGGCCTAAAGGCCCTTCGCCAAAATCAAAGATGTCACTGTACGATTCGAGCAGGAGACGCATGTGCGTGGCCTGTGCAGAGGTTAGGTCAGGTGCAATCATATCGCGAAGTCATCCGTTAAGGTACCAGAGTTGTGAGCAGCAAATGGTGCTAATAAGCTCGGCGTGCAGACTCTGAATGTCAAATTGGGAACTACTAGAAAGTCTGGCCAGGAACATACCGGCCGGAAGCACTTGAGAGCACAGGATGAAATACAGAAACAGCAGAACGACGTCGTGACCAGCGTATTCGGAATGGCAACGTTCCGGTTCAAAAGTGCGTCGACGATGGGGCGAAGGACATATTCACCGTCAGGAACCTGTGGCTGGGCGGTCAGAGTGGTGTAAGTAACTTCCTCGGGTGACAGATGCACATCGTTAAGCGAGTACAAGTGCGGTGGGGCGGTGCTCAGACCATCGGCGAGTTGAGCCACTTGTAACTGAAGAACGTCAGTTGCGCAGTCGGTGAGAGCAGAATGATTGGGTAAATGTACAATACGAGGATAATGCCGTGAGGGCAGTTGTCGATCACTGCAAAGAGAACAGAAGTAGGGCGGCCGGGTATACTGAAACGCGCAGTACACATTCCAGGAACAACCAGCACACCGCCGTCGGCAAGTGCTCGGGCAGCTGCTAGGGTGAGGACCTTGTCTAAACGTATACGTAGGCTAGCAGTCATCACAGACACGAGGGCTCCAGTGTTGACGAGTGCTTGGACAGGTACGCCGTCTATTTTAACGTAAATTACACTTCGCTTTTTGGGCACAGACGGAGGATTTGCTACAGAAGTAATCAATGCAGCACCACCTCCGAGGGCTGCATTTGTGAGTTTTCACAAAGGGTGTGGCCAAAAGCCCCAGGGGATGAAAGGCGACGTGGCTGCGGCGAACTGGAAAATGGGCGACGTGCTTGCGGTGTACGAGAGTGGTGTTCGCGCGTCGATGGTGAGCGATTGTACCATATGTACTTAGAACAGTTGTTGGGGCTGTCAGGCTCGGCGGTGGGCGAAATATTTCGGACATTTTCATCAAAACGGCTCAGCTTGGTCGGCGTGGAAGGTGTTGAGGGCCACGAGTTGCGACAGTATCGAGCGCATGACCAATGCGGCAACAGGTGAAACATATTCGCTGGTCGTCATCAGTCTTCCGCTCAGTCGGGTTGCGATAACGCGGAGAGAAGCGTCGGGGTGGAGCGGAAATAGTAGCAGGGCGATCATTGGCTCTGGGATTGGTGACAGGACAGACAGAATGTGAATCAATGTTTTCAAGCTCCTGGAGAACGATGTCTTGTACGAGAGGAACTGGAAAAGGGTTAGCGCCAGGATTACGCGAACAGGAAGCTGCGGGCGCCATCGCATCCAGTTCACGTCGAACAATTCGCTCCGCATCCTCTGATGGAGACGTATGCTGCCATGCGGATTCATCCTCACACGTCGACGTTGCAACAGTGTTGGGAAGTCTGGTGATCGGTTGCAATACTCGTCGGCTTTTGGCCTGCTCGAATTGTCGGCTCTCCTTGATGATAGCATCAACTGTCGAGCAGCTTTTGAACATGAGCGGATTGGAGGCGTCGTCAGCAATGCCCTTCAGTACGTGCGCGACCTTCTCAGCTTCTGTCATGTCGTGATTGTCTTTACGACAAAGCGCTAGCACATTCTGAATGTACGAGACATAGGAGTCCGTGGGGGATTGGGCACGGGGGTCTATCTGCTTCTGTGCGGGAATTTTACGGCCGGCTGGTTTGCCAAACAACTCTGTCAACTTCTCTTTGCATTGGTCCCAGCGGGTTAGCTCCTCTTCGTGGTTTCCGTAGCACACCTTTGCCGTGTCTCCCAGGTGGAACAACAGGTTAGCTAGCACAAGCGTAGGGTCCTATCTGTTGATTCCACTGACGCATTCGCACATCGCCACCCACTCCTCCACGTCGGTGCCAATGGTCCCGCAGAAAGTTCCAGGGTCCTTGGGTAGCACAACCACAACCGAAGGGGACAGCGACGTAGCTGATGACGGTGACGTTGGAGGTGGCAACGACGTTGATCCCGCGTGCTCACCGTCATTCATAGTGCGGACAGTGATGCGACGTCAACTGCGGAGCTCCGTTTCCAGCCGCGGTACCTAGAACCTCCCACCAATATGTTACGGGAATGTTGGAAGTATAGAAAGGCTGTATATACACTATATACCCAAGCAGAGTGCGTGTAGTTAAAGATGGCAGACCAGCAACAACGCGCAGCAGCCAGCGCCTCGCGTTCTTCTTCTTCCTTCCTGTTCTTTTATCTTTTCGTAACAGTATGTTGTATGCTACATGTTGTGTTTATATTATATGTGTGATTCCAAAGAATGTATGATCTGTTCGCTTCGCTTTGGTGAGTGCTTGTAGCCTCTAATCTACGGGGGTATGAGTCATTTTGTTTGGGGGTATGAGCCATTGGTGTTGATAGTTTGCCGTCGACGTTACACCACGAAGAAATCACATGAACCTAGGCAAAGACAGCCTGGCTGTAAAAAGTAGTGGCATGACCTATCTAGCTATGACTGACAGCGGACACGCGTTAGCATTGAATCAATACAGCGACAACATATTGCCACCATCGAAAGGAATTATGTATGAAGCGTGTCCTGCAGTGGGACTCCTGTTTCGGCCTTCGGTAAAAATACCCGGTGCCATTTTACCACCTCCGTGAATCCTGCACGTGGGGTGCGAAATGCTTAGTGCGCCGGTGTGCGTGAACACTGGGGAACACGTGGCCTAAGTTGGCGAGCTGGCGAGAGGTTCATTGAAGAGCGAAATGCGCCCAGGGCATTTATGGCGCAGCTTGATAAAGCGTTGGCACGAAAGTCGTTCATTGAAAGCGGCACATAACCCAGTGCACTTACGGTGCAGCCTGCCAATGTGTCCGATTTATTTTCCTTACCGAACCCTTGTGACTGAGTTTTATTTCACTCAGCATCAGAGAAACTTGAGTGATCATGTTCGCCATTGTAGAGAGGCACATTGCCAGTGCCGCAGACCTACTTACCCATCATCATCATAATCATCATCATCATCAGCCTGGTTACGCCCACTGCAGGGCAAAGGCCTCTCCCATATTTCTCCAACGACCCCGGTCATGTACTAATTGTGGCCATGCCGCCCCTGCAAACTTCTTAATCTCATCCGCCCACCTAACTTTCTGCCGTCCCCTGCTACGCTTCCCTTCCCTTGGAATCCAGTTCGTAACCCTTAATGACCACCGGTTATCTTCCCTCCTCATTACATGTCCTGCCCATGCCCATTTCTTTTTCTTGATTTCAACTAAGATGTCATTAACTCGCGTTTGTTCCCTCACCCAATCTGCTCTTTCCTTATCCCTTAACGTTACACCTATCATTCTTCTTTCCATAGCTCGTTGCGTCGTCCTCAATTTGAGTAGAACCCTTTTCGTAAGCCTCCAGGTTTCTGCCCCGTAGGTGAGTACTCGTAAGACACAGCTATTATACACTTTTCTCTTGAGGGATAATGGCAACCTGCTGTTCATGATCTGGGAATGCCTGCCAAACGCACCCCAGCCCATTCTTATTCTTCTGATTATTTCTGTTTCATGATCCGGATCCGCAGTCACTACCTGCCCTAAGTATATGTATTCCCTTACGACTTCCAGTGCCTCGCTGCCTATTGTAAACTGCTGTTCTCTTCCGAGACTGTTAAACATTACTTTAGTTTTCTGCAGATTAATTTTTAGACCCACTCCTCTACTTTGCCTCTCCAGGTCAGTAAGCATGCATTGCAGTTGGTCCCCTGAGTTACTAAGCAAGGCAATATCATCAGCGAATCGCAAGTTACTAAGGTATTCTCCATTAACTTTTATCCCCATTTCTTCCCAATCCAGGTCTCTGAATACCTCCTGTAAACACGCTGTGAATAGCATTGGAGAGATCGTATCTCCCTGCCTGACGCCTTTCTTTATTGGGATTTTGTTGCTTTCTTTATGGAGGACTACGGTGGCTGTGCAGCCGCTATAGATATTTTTCAGTATTTTTACATATGGCTCGTCTACACCCTGATTCCGTAATGCCTCAATGACTGCTGAGGTTTCGACAGAATCAAATGCTTTCTCGTAATCAATGAAAGCTTTATATAAGGGTAGGTTATATTCCGCACATTTTTCTATCACCTGATTGATAGTGTGAATATGATCTATTGTTGAGTAGCCTTTACGGAATCCTGCCTGGTCCTTTGCTTGACAGAAGTCTAAGGTGTTCCTGATTCTATTTGCGATTACCTCAGTAAATAGTTTGTAGGCAACGGACAGTAAGCTGATTGGTCTATAATTTTTCAAGTCTTTGGCGTCCCCTTTCTTGTGGATTAGGATTATGTATAGCGTTTTCCCAAGATTCCGGTACGCTCGACGTTATGAGGCATTGCGTATACAGGGTGGCGAGTTTCTCTAGAACAATCTGCCCACCATCCTTCAACAAATGTGCTGTTACCTGATCCTCCCCAGCTGCCTTACCCCTTTGCATATCTCCGAAGGCTTTCTTTACTTCTTCTGGCGTTACCTGTGGGATTTGGAATTCCTCTAGACTACTTTCTCTTACCCTACTTTCTTTCTACTTTCTCTACTTCCCCAAGTTGGCGTCAAGTATGTTCTTTGAAGGATAGCCCACCTACTGGCACATACCGAGTGACCCAAATTGGCATCAAAGAGTTTTGTTGATGATGTGTGGTGTTTTAAGGCGCAAGGGCCAGGTTTGACCAAAGAGCGCCATGACAGGTGGTAATGTTGACGATGTATTGTGGATGACTTGCACAATGAACTCATCGTGGTAGATGTGATATGGCTGTAAAAGGGCCTAAAAACTTACGCTGTAAGTGGAGTGGAATATAGAGGTGCTAAAATAATGACGGTGACTAGGATGTGATGTGGGCTATGGCAATGGGCTTTTGTTAAAAGATGATGCAATAAAACCATAACACTGATACCAGAGATTCAAGAGAACCCTTGAAGGCAGGGCTGTTAGTCACGTGCTTAAAAGTTGCCTGGCCAGATGATTTTCAGGGTGTCCGTTTCGGCTAAAAACTCTTAAGATTGTTTGCAGACTAAAAAGTGGTTCATCGCTAAGAAAAAATGCAGGGTGAAAGGGTAATTTCCCGCGATATGCAGCAGGGTAATACTTTTCCTCTGTGTTTCTATTGCAGGGCAGTGAATAAGAGCATGGAGGACAGTGAGATTATTGCCGCACTTAACACAAGTTGGAGGATCGCCCCCAGTCAATAGATGAGAGTGGGTGCCGTATGTGTGGCCTATCCTTAATCGGCAAAGAAGTACTTCTTTGTACCTTGCTATTTTACCATTTATCCAGTTCCCCAGTTTTGGTTTTATTATGTGAAGCTTCTTCATTGCATGTTTATCCCATTCGCCTTGCTAATGATTCCGCAATTTACTGCGTAGAAAAGGCTTTAGGTCTGCGGCAGGGATGGGGATATTCGAATCTGCATCGCGACAAGTTACTGACCCAGCCCTTTCGTCAGCAGCTTCGTTGCCTTTTATACCTTTGTGACCAGGTACCCAGCATATGACAATCACTTGATTGCACATATATAGGGAGCACAACAGACTGTACAGCTCACTAAAAATTGAGTTTTTATATTTTGCTTGGTCTAAGTAGGGCTCTGACTACACTTAATGAATCTGTAAATACAATAGCCCTAGCACGTTTTGTGAGCCTTATGTTTTGAACAGCCGATAGTATAGCGTAGGCTTCAGCTATAAATATACTTGTGTGTGGATTTAGTGCTCCGGATACTGAAAATGAAGGTCCCAGAGCTGCGTAGGAGACTCCTTCAGAGGACTTGGAAGCGTCTGTATAATATTCTGTACAGGAGTACTTCTGCTGAAGTTCACGAAAATGGAATTGTATATGTGCTTCTGGTGCGCTCTTAGATTTTTCTATGAAAGAGACGTCGCATTCAATGGTCTTCCATTCCCATGGTGGGAGCAGGCGAGTGGGTGCCACTTGGACATTCTCTGGGACTAAGACACCTATTTTTTCTGCCAGTGTTGTCAAACGAAGGCTCAACGGAGGTCTAATAGCTGGGTGGTTACGAAATAATCTGGCTGTGGACTCTTCAAGAATAAGTGACATGGATGCTGAACATCTGATTTGACCTTGAGAGCACAGGAAAAAGTTAAATATGTCGTTTGGAGAGGTAATGACCATTCATTACACTCCGCATACAGGCTTTCTACGGGACTTGTCCTAAAAGCCCCTGTAGCCAGGCGTATACCCAAGTGGTGAATGGGATCTAGCATCGTTAAAGCACTAGGTGCAGCAGAGCTATTTACTATTACTCCATAGTCGAGACGGGACCATATAAGGCTTTTGTAGAGGCTCAAAAGGCATCTCCTGTCACTTCCCCAAGATGTGCGGGACAAGAGCTTTAGCAAATTCATTGTCTTCAGACATCTCGCTCTCAGATATTTAAGGTGAGGGACAAATGTTAGTTTAGAGTCTAAGATGATTCCTAAAAATTTATGTTCGTGGCTGACAGATAGCCGTTGTCCATTAAGATAGATAGCAGGGTCAGGTAGTATACCTCTGTTTTTCGAAAATAAAAGGCATTTGCTTTTTTGGGGGTTTAACTTGAATCCATTCCCGTCAGCCCACTTAGATATTTTGTTTAGGCCAAGCTGTGTATGCCGCTCACAGATAGAAATGTTGCATGATATAAATCCTATCTGTACGTCATCCACACACGCTGAATAAAACATTGTGCGTGGTATGACTCTATAGAGGGAATTCATTTTTACGATGAAGAGCGTGCAGCTCAGTACACCACCTTGTGGCACACCTGTTTCCTGCGTGAATTGACGAGACAACACTTGACCAGTCCTCACACGGAACGTACGATTAGAGAGGTACCTTTGGATCAGGTTCAACAGATTGCCTCTGACACCCATACTAGCCAGATCACGAAAAATTCCAAAACGCCAGGCTATGTCGTATGCCTTTTCCATGTCTAAAAATACCGCTAATAAAAACTGCTTGTGCACGAACGCATCTCGGATATTCGCCTCCATTCGGACAAGGTGATCTGTCGTAGATCTACCCTCCCTAAAACCACACTGCAAGGGGTCTAGTATTGTGTGCTTTCAAGATAATGAATTAGGCGTCTATTTACCATTTTCTCAAAGAGTTTGCATAGGCAGCTTGTCAGGGCTATAGGCCTGTAGCTGCTGACCGAAGTTGGATCCTTGCCCTCTTTGATAATAGGAATTACGATTGCTTGCTTCCAGGCAGATGGAATATAACTGGCGGAGAATATGTAATTAAAAAGTGATAGTAGGGTTTTGTGTGTTTCGGCGTGTAGGTATTCGATCACCCCCAGGAGCTGATTTATTGCAGCGGTTCAGTGCAGCCTAAAATCCCGCCATGCTAAATGGCCGGTTGTAAGGTTCATTTTTATTTCCTCTCTGATTCAGAGGCTGCCATTCCGCTTGTCGCTGATATCTTAGAAATGTATCTGAGTAATGAGATGAACTCGATATGTACTGAATATGTGCTCCTAGCAAATCAGCCTGGTCTTCAATAGTGTCTCCTTGACTGTTTACCAAAGGTAGATGATGAGTTTCGCGCCCTTTTATTCTGTTGACCCTATTCCAGGCTTTCCGCTCGTCTGTATATGAGTTGGTGCTACTGATGTATTTTTGCCAACTTTCCCGTTTGGCGCGGCGGCGTGTTCTTCTGCCTAGTGACTTTATTTTCTTGAAATTGATCAGATTCGATACTCGGCAGTTAGAGATTCGCGAAGGTGACTCCACGCCTTATTTTGATTCTTATGAGCTTCCTTGCACTCCGCATTCCACCAGGGAACACGTCCTTTGAAGGGCAATCTATTTGATTCAGGGATACATAGTGACGCCGCATCAACAATAAATGCTGTCAGATATGTCACGGCGTCATCAATAGAAAGTGCAGAGATGTCTTCCCAAGTCATGCAGGTGAGTTCTTTATAACGTTTCCAGTCGGCTGACTCGGTTTTCCAGTGGGGCACGTATGGAGACCATTCATCACGTTTTGTTGATTTTATGACAATTGGAAAATGGTCGCTGCCATATGGATTTTTAAGCACGTTCCACTCTAGATACGGTACGAGTGTACGAGATGCAATACTTAAATCGATCGATGAAAATGTTTTGCATGCCATGCTATAGAATGTAGGCTCTTTATTATTTAGTAAGCATGCACCTGTAGCGAAGAGGAAGCTTTCTACTAAGCGTCCCCTTGCATCACAACGACAACCCCCCCAAAGAGTATTGTGCGTATTAAAATCTCCGACGACAATATAAGGTTCGGGTAGTTAATTCATAAGGCTTTGGAATTCTGTTTTTAAAAGGCGGTAGTTCGGGGGGATGTATAGTGAGGAAATTGTTACCAGTTTGTCAAACAGTATCGCACGGACTGCAACTGCCTCTAGGTGTGTTTTAAGCGGTAATTGCCGGCAAGCAACACCCTTATCTACAATTATTGCCACAACGCAAGACGAGGTAAGGGTGTCGTTGCGGTCTTTGCGGTAAGTGGCATACTGTCGGAGAAAGTTCATGTGTGAAGCATTAGGATTCGTTTCTTGGACACACAGCACCCTTGGATTGTACACAGCATCCTTTGATTGAAACCCCTGATGTTCCATTGTATTATGTGCGTATCCATAATGTATGTGTTTTGTGCTGTGTGTCTAAGAAATATAGATTATATAAGCTCACGGGACCTTTCAGGCCCCTTGATACGAGCTCTCTCTTTCTTCCCGGTGCGCTCGAGGGAGCTGCGCCAGTCCTTAGGCGTCTGAGACGCCGGATTTGTGCTTGTATCCATCACCTCGTCTGAGGCGGTGGATAGTGCCCATGGAGCAGGCACTTTCGCGGGAGTGGTGGGCCGATTTGCACGAGCAGTGGCCCTGGGCACAACAGGCCCGGAGGTCTGCTGGCCCTCATTTGCGGGCGACGGAACAGCGCTGGCTGTCCCCGTCAGGGGGGCGGATGGCGTGACCGCCGTCACTCTCCGAGTGACTTGGGCGGGCGCCGAATGATGTGGCGCCGCCCCCCGGCGCGCCACATCGGTGTAGGAAGGACTGTTCTGATTGTTGGAAAAGAACCACTTGCGTGCCTCTGGCAAAGTCAGATTTAGTTTTACTTTGAATTCTATTATTTGTTTTTCCTTTTTCCACGAAGGGCAGGATCGCGAGTAAGCAGGGTGGTCTCCTTCACAGTTGGCACAGTGGGTTGCTGAACTGCAAACGTCAGAAGAGTGTTCGATGGAGCTACACTTAGCACAAGTCGCACGCCCTCTGCAGGTTTGTGACCGGTGCCCAAAACGCTGACACTTGGAACATCGACGCGGGTTTGGTATGTATGGTCTGACACGTTGCTTGCAGTAACCGGTCTCGATTGATTCAGGAAGAATGCTGGTTCCAAAAGTTATGATAATGTGTCTAGTTGGTATTTCTTTGTCCTCTCGTCTTATTTTAATCCTTTGCACCTAGACAACGTTCTGTTCCTGCCATCCTTCTAGTAATTCACTTTCACTAAGTTCGAGAAGGTCATCTTCCGAGATGACCCCGCGCACTGTATTCATCGTCCTGTGTGGGTCTACTGAGACGGGAATGTCCCTGAACGCTACAAGTTTCGTGAGTCTGTCGTACTGTGGCTTGTCGCGAACTTCGAGAAGATCACCGCTTCCCATCTTTGTTACCTTATAACGTGGGCCTTTTGCTTCTGTGAGGGATTTGGCTACAAGAAAAGGTGATATCATTCGGACTGTCTTAGATTCGTGTTGACTGTGAACAACGTGGTATTTCGGAAATGACTGTTTTGGTTGCATAAAGAAGCTGAAAGGTTCATCGGTGCGCCCCCTCTTCAGGGAGCGATCAGGCAGTGGGGGAAAAGCGTTTGCCATACAAAATTTGGAAATTCGGCGGCGATGGTGGCCACCCACCACCGAGCCCAACAAGGGGACGCTACAAGGTCGGGAAACTACCTGCAGACGCCAGCCATGCATCGCCACTATAACCTAATATAAAATACCCAAGTTTGGGTAATTACACCAGGTTAACCCTTGCCGCCGAGAATACGGAAGTGAGAAGAAGTGATAAGTAGACAGGAAAGAAGAAACAGCAAGAGAGAAAGCAAAAGATTGAAGAGGGGGACAGGAAAAGGCGACTGCCGATTTCCTCCAGGTGGGTCTGTCTGGAGGTGCCGTCTATATGAAGCAGAGGCCGAAGAGGTGTGTTGCCTCCGCCGGGGGGCCTTAAAGGTCCAAACACCCAGCATCGGCTGAACCCCCAGGATCCCCTTTTCCCCAGATACGGCTAAGCCGCGCACGGCTACACGCGGGAGGGTCCAACCCTCGTGTGCTCGGGTACGTGGTATCGCAACATCAAAGAGTTTTGTTGAACAGCTGTACGTATGTACGCATCGCCACATGTACAATGACTCAAGTTGGTTTGATGGTTAGTTTCGAACCTTATTAGCTCACTTTAGCCGCCCAATGCGCTACTTATACGACAAACGGACTTCCCAGTGACCCAGCTAAGCAGGAAAAAGGTTTGATACAAACAAACATGCATATAAATACACACAAGCGTACGTACATGCATTGTCCACCGAAAGTGCTTCAAGCACGCTTAGAATGTTAACGCATGAATGTAAATCCGCGAACCTGTACTCGCCGCACTGCTTTGAGGCGTGCTCTGTGAGATCGACGACGGATACGATGCTGTCCACCATGGGCTTTAATTCGTTTTCAGGGATGCCTCGCAGCCGGCCGACCAGGTACAGGTACTCGTACGCGTTCATATTGTCCAGTAGGCCTCCGAGCTGGAAGCAGTAGCTGATCTGGGACTGCCACTGCGGTGGACGTGAATAAAGAAAAAAGATATATAACCCACAAGGTGAAGGGAATTACAGAGGGGAGTGAATATTATCAATAAAAAGAATAAAAAAAACGCAAACGGAATAGAAATCAATCACAGATGTAGGCAAATCTTAAAATCGATCTGTCATAGCCTAAGGACGTTTTCACACCGTTTGGAAGCACTAGGGTTCCTGCATATTCACGGCCTCTCTCGAACACGGCAGCAGTTGCAGCACTTGACGCTGCGTCCTACAGTGGTCATGTCTTGCTGTTCAAGGTCTTAGTGATGTCGCGTGCGTTGTCTTGCAGCACAACGGCGTCAGCTTTCGCTGCCGCACCAGCTGAAACTCCTGTCTGTACCCCATTATCAAGCTTTTATAATGCCACGTGAAAAACAAACATCGCTGCGTCACCGGCCAATATGTAAGTTCTTGTCGACTGCAATGAGATGTACGCAAGATAAGTTCTTCTTTAAAATCAGTGATAAATGCGGTTCTAGGGAAATTCGGGGCTTAGAAACACGTTGCGCTGCGCTTGCATTTTACATCGACAGTGCTTTCGCAGGCCCTTCCCCGCCGCAGTAAAACCGTTGCGGAACTCCCCTGAAAAGACATGCATTATTAATGCGAAAGCATTAAATGTTCCATGAGGAAAATAATAATAATAATAATAATAATAATAATAATAATAATAATAATAATAATAATAATAAGTGACGCCATCAGAGTCTCGTATGACCTTGGTAGTAACGCATATTTAAATTTGGGACAAGTTGAAATTAGGTGACTAACTTTAAAATATGGCAAGGTGGATTGAGGTGGATTAAGGTAGACTCGTGTAAGACACGGGAAAATGTATGACGTTACGCATCATGAACGTGAGCGATCAATTAGAGATGTCATTATGCTTTCGGATTCAAATCCCGCAGGGATATTTAGGTGACTGTCAATCATTTTACTCCTCAATCTAAACTGCTGAGTTGCGTCGTGGAAAGAATTGAGAAATTTGGGACCCTTACGGTTTCACAACAGTGCGGCTAGTCTAGTCGAAGGATTTTCTTTAGAATGATTAATGACACATGTCACTGGGCGCGAGCAGGAGCATTCAAAAGCGTTCGGACAGTGTTCGGTCAAGAGCAGCTACGTTCGAATGGGCGAACCGGAGCAGGAGCACTAATGGCAGACTAGAAGCAGTATGGCTACAGCTATAGTAGTTTAGAGCAGTTGGAGCTGCTTCTGCGTGATATGCAGGTGCCATGGGGCGGAAAGACGTCATATTGTTTTATTTTAGTTGTGTTTCCGTCGTTTCGGTTGAGTCTGCGGCAGCGACGGCGGCTAAGAAGTAAACTTCGTATGACAGTCAGAGCACGTCTGGCGTGACGTGATTCTCCTTGTTGAAAGGTAAATGTCCTATCACAGATGGCACATTACGTATCGACTAAGGAGTCAGGCAAGGAGAGACAAGCTCTCCACAGGAGTACGTTGATTTAGGTCAACTACCCGTAAAAGACCATGTTCATGAGGAGGACATTCGCAAAAGAGTGAAAATGGATTGTAGTGGCATACGGCAGGCAATACAAAATCCTGACTGGGAGCTTAGGGCTGTCATTGTAATGAAAAGTGTGAAATGATTGCCTTCTACTGGTGCTAACACATTAAAGAAACTTGGAGGTTAACAAAGAAGCTTAAGAACAAGTTAAGGACCGCACGAATAGCGATGGAACGTAAAATGTTAGGCGTAACATTAAGACGCAGGAAGAGAGCAGTGTCGATCAGTAACCAAACGGGTATACTCGATATTCTAGTTGATATTACGGGAAATATATGGAGGTGAGTGGGCCATGTAATGCATAGGATATATAATTGCTGGACAATTGGAATTACAGAATGGTTCAGGCATATTTTTTTTTACCAAGGGAAGAGGAACCTAGCAGAGGACAGCAGAAAACTAGGATGGGTAATGAAGTTAGCATAATTGTAGGCGCTAGTTCAAATTAGCTAGCTCAAAACTGGACTGATTGTAGATCGCAGGTAGGGGCCATCGTCCCGTAGAGTACACAAAGAAATATGGCTCTCCCGTAATCAAGAGTAGATGTAAAGCATGAAATGGCTACCGGCAAAGCAGATTGGTTGGAGATGATACTAGCCACAATCCTACAATGGGTATAGTGCTTTTTCGCAACGGCACACCCAACCACACCACAACGCACGGATCTGTTTTGAACTGTACCTCATTGCAAGTGTCGTCCCGGCCAAACGGCCAACTGCGGTGCGCCGGACGCAGCCGATTAGGTGAGGCAGCGTCACTCGAGACGGCGTAGAAGCCACGTCAGTCAATGTCGGTCAGTCTGCACGATACGACGCTCAGCCGCTCGTTATGCCCCGGCATGGGCTATACTATAATTGGCCAGCCCCTGTTGCCACTTTGCCGGTGTGTTGTCGCAGCATTGCGCGACTGAGGCAGAGAAAGAAGAAGTAAAGTGGACGCGCGTGATCTCGGGGTACTCTGCGCGGGCTAGGCCTGGCCTGTAGCTTCTCTCTCGGACCTCGTTTCACCTTATAAATAAGCATCATTCGTAACATCTTTGGTGGACGTGCGGGGTAAATCTTGGACGATCCTGGACGACCCAGCTCTACCAACTGTCCGATGGAGTAGACGCTTGGCCGGTTTACGACCACAAGCAGCGGACATGGCTGATTCCGGAGAAGGCAATGATTACCCCACCTGCGGCGTACCAGACATCAATCACGCAGGTCAGGATGGTTACTAGACACCAATGCGAGAGCCACCAACCTTTTCGGGAAGGCGAACGAAGACGTCGACGACTGGCTTACCCTTACAAAAATGACTTTAGACTGTCTATAGAAAGTCTGTAGACTTCTTATAGACGACCTTTCCTTTCTATAGATTTGGACTTTTGTTGATACAAAGTCTATAGACTGTCTATAGACGAAAGTAGATAAAGTTTCTATTTCTTTTTGTCTATACGCAGTCTATAGACGGTCTATATAAAACAGTCGATAAGGTGTTTGCTTTTTTTTGCCTACTTCCCCTCTATGGACTACCTATAGACGAAAGTCGATACAGCTTCTATCTATTTTTGTCCATACTTTGTCTATAGACTTTCTATAGACGAAAGTCGACAAGGTTTCGATTTCTTTTGTCTACTCGCAGTCTATAGACAGTTTATAGAAAAAAGTCGATAAGGAGTTTGTTTCTTTATTGTATCCTTCCCCTCTATGGACTACCTATAGACGAAAGTGGATTACGGTCTCTATCTATTTTTGTCCATACTTTGTCTATAAAATGAAATTAAATTATGGGGTTTTACGTGCCAAAACCACTTTCTGATTGTGAGGCACGCCGTAGTGGAGGATTCCGGAAATTTCGACCACCTGGGGTTCTTTAACGTGCACCTAAATCTAAGTACACCGGTGTTTTCGCATTTCGCCCCCATCGAAATGCGGCCGTTGTGGCCGGGATTCGATCCCGCGACCTCGTGCTCAGCAGCCTAACACCATAGCCACTGAGCAACCACGGAGGGTATACTTTGTCTATAGACTATCTATAGACGAAAGTCGATAAGGTTTCTATTTCTTTTTGTCTACTCGCAGTCTATAGACAGTCTATAGAAAAAAGTCGATAAGGTGTTTTTTTTTGTATCCTTCTCCTCTATGGACTACCTATAGACGAAAGTGGGTACGGTCTCTAACTATTTTTGTCCATACTTTGTCTACAGACTTTCTAAAGAAGAAAGTCGATAAGGTTTCTATTTGTTTTCGTCTACTCGTAGATTACGGACGGTCTATAGGAAAAAGTCGTTAAGGTGTTTGTTTCTTTTCTGTCTACTTCCCCTCTATGGACTACCTATAGACGAAAGTGGGTACATGTCTCTGTCTATTTTTTTCCATATACTCTGTCTATAGACTTTCTATAGACGAAAGTCAATAAGGTTTTTATTTCTTTTTGTCTACGCGCAGTATATAGACGGTCTATAGAAAAAATTCCGTAAAGTGTTTGTTTCTTTTTTGTCTGCTTCCCCTCTATATGGACTACCTATAGACGAAAGCCGACACAGTCTCTATTTATTTTTGTCCATACTCTGTCTATAGACTCTCTATATTAGACAGTTAATAATAATAGTCGGCTAAGGTTTCTATTTCTTTTTCTCTCCTGGTGTATTGAATGTCTATATAAGAAAGTCGATAATATGTAATGCCGAGTTCCCATACTCCCCGCCCTCTGCGAAGGCGATGATATGGCACTGGTTCATGCGCGACCGGCACCGCGTGCAACCCCGGCGCGGCGGGCAAACCGTGCGGTTTGCTAGTCGTCATTCGGTGCAGCTGCACCGAACGAGGATCGCGGCGGAACAGGCAACGTCCGAGTCACAAAGGTCTTCCAGGCACCCGAAGGCCCTAAACCTGGCTGCTTCCCGGACGTACACTTCGCGAGACCAGCTGGTGAAGGTCAGATAGTGATGATGTGGCACAGGTGGTGAATAAGTCGCGAAAGCCGGCAGACCAGGTGGTGAATTCACCACCTGGTCTGCCTCTGAGTTGTCGTGGTATTGCATGTCTATAGATTAACAATAGACAAACATCGTTAATCTGGGCCCAACCCGTGTACGCTGTAACCAAGCGCAGGTACCGGTGGATAATACGTAGCTGCGTTTGATATAAGCCACTGAAGATGTATACTGCTGAGATTGCTGTAGAGCCTATTTGTAGACATTAGTATACACATAGTGTATACCTCCGCATTTGTTGACCACATGATATGATCTACGTAGTCGGTCTCGGCAATCCCAAGACAGTCTTCACAGATGTCGCATCACTTTTGCGGCAGTAGAATAAAGAAAGCAAAACGCCGATCCAATTGTTATAATAGTTGTTATGAACGCCAGTTTCAGCTACAAGTGGATTCCAAACAGGCATCGAGCTAACAGCAAGGACACTCGTAATGTTTGTAGCTGACAACGCGGACTTTGTGAATGTGCGATGAACCGATGTCGCGCATGTGGTGTTCGCGTTGTGTGTCGTCCGATTCTCGGATACTTTTCAAATTTTCTTCATACCTCGGCTGCGTCACTAACATAGGGCGGTTTTTTGTTGACTGATATCCTGCACTATAAACCCATCAAAGTTTCTCATTCACTTAAAATAGGTGCCAAATCATTAGAGCCCACCCAGTATTTCGCCGGCGGTATGCCTGGGCAGCCACGCATATGAGTACCTCAATGCTGTACTGATTGCTTTGACCTATCACCGGAACAGAAAATTAGCACTAACATACGTGCGGGCATCACATTTGGTGGTACGCTGGAAGATATGCTACAAGTACGCTGTATTACTAATCGACGCTGGCAATAATGCGTCTGAAACGTTTGAAGGGCCCTGTAATGGCTTTTACAAACAGCGCATTCAAGTTAGCGTTCCAGTCTCATACGATAGCCCACAGCGTTTGTCATACAACCTGCCAGCGCATTTCCTTCGTCCACGAAAAAAGATGAATAATGGTGATAAAGATGAATAAGCCACCCGTTCCGGCGCGCATGACGCGCAGAGAGAGAGCGAAAAAAAAAATGAAGGAGGAAAAGGCGCTCACACTCCTCCGAGCGCGCGCGCCATCGCGCGCGGAGCTCCTGCGCATGCTCGGAGATCTTGCGCATGCGCGTCGGTGCGCCATCTCGACGAGCGCGCCGGGCACGTATACGGTTGTACCGGCGTGCGGTGTCCGCCTGAACGTTGGTGTCTGTGTATGCGTGTCATCTTTGTGGCATCACACGTCAACTACACTGAACGGTAAGCTTTAGCAAATATGTTTTGTGTCAATAGCTCATGATTATGTGAGCGCATTTCGTAGCGCGAAGCGGCTGCATGTAGCGCAGGCGACTCGGGTATAGTGTCGGTTTGTCGTTGACATGATTTCATAACGCGCTCTTGTTCTCGCTTCTACTATACGGAATGTTTTACGGCGAGCGATCGCTCGGGCTTGTTGATTTTCGCATAATAGTTTGGATGCGTAAAGAAGGAAGCTACACCATGTTTTAACTTGATATTGAGCTACCACGAAGCGGATTGTGTATGTTGGGCAGCCAGTGTGGTAGATCTCATTTCGTGGCGCTTGATCCGGCCGCGATGAATGCTGCGCCGCATGTGTAGTGAAATTCTCGTGACACGCTTTACATATATATCTCGAAATTGTGTTAGCATCAAGAATGTTCTGACAGACACGTATAGTTAAATAACTGCTAACGTACTTGGATGAAAGGTCGTGTTTGCGGGGCATGCATCAGCAGTGTGTGCACTGCCGTTTTCGCATTGTTTAAAGGTAGCAGTATTTTTAAGGTTTCTGGCAACCAATCTAAATAATTTTGGGAAGTTACCGCAAGCAAAACACGAGACTTGAAGAAATGTCAAGCGAAAATCTCTAGAATCACCCAAGCTATTTATATGCAACCACAAATGCTTTTGGAGCATGAAACCTGCGATAAGCTCAGTCACTCGCAGCTTCGCAACTTAGCCGAAAAAATTGGAGCACAATAAATTAGTCGCTCCGGGAAGCACCTTTACACGTTTCAGACTGAAGGCATTGCGTTTGACGGTAGTTGGAAGATTTGTTTTTTGTCTCTTTTTAAAACAGTTTAGCAGCAGAAGTTATCTTGCGAGCTATATGAAAAGCGTTAAGCGCCTTTCGATGCTTCGGGGTTATGCAGTTTACGTGCTCTTAATCTCTGGGCAGCTGCTGGCGCAGATTCGCATTGTGCCAGTCGTGCACGGTATGAAGCCGTTGTCGTGCGCAATAAGTCTTCCGGTTTTCATTACTGTTGCATGTAGTGCCGTCGTCTTGGACAGACTGCATACTATATGCGCTGTACAAAAGAAAAAAGAGCCAGATTATCAATTTGGTGGTCTTTTCTTAGTAGATAACGCACAGATTATTCAAATAATTCAGTGGACATTGCATTTGTTCTACCCTTATTAACACACCTAAGAGATCGTAACATGTTTTAGTTGCTAAGTGGCCTGATCAGTACGCCCCCATTCATGTGCATTCTACTGAAAGTGTGCCAAATGTATTCATCTCGAAGTATCGGAAAAGAGACAATGCAGACTGTTCTAAGCGGAAATAAATTGCAAATGTTAACGTGATTGTTCAAAACTGCAGTCAGTATGCTGAGCATGTTCGATCGGCACGGGCACATTGCATTAACACCTGAAAAATGTGCACAGTCCAGCAGGGTATCTGTTTCAACAATTATTATTATAGGAATCGTTTGGGATTCTCACATTTCTTTCATTTTTGTGAGTACACTGTGTGTCACATGAACCTGTCTTGAAACGAAACGTACCGTTGCTAACACCGGGGACCATTATGGTTTTCTAACTGCTTATCATACTATAATATAACGAAACATCATAATGGTACTGATTAATATTGCCATGATTAATATTACTGATTAATATTGCCATATTGCTTTAGTCATAGGTAAACAAAGTTAACTAGAGGCATAAGTGGTGAGAGCAAATTATATAGAAAACTACTATTGAACCGTAAAAAGAACTCATTGTATAGTTTTCCCTCACATTGTTGCATTTGTTTTACGCGTGTCTCTGCGTCTTCCGTGCTGTACTCATGTGGCCATCAATTGCGAACTTGACGAAGCCCTTGTCAGCTTTATTAAACAAGGGATTCAAGTCAGTTGCATCTAATACTACATGTTAAGTGACTGACGTGTTATTTGTTTTATCTAAATATTATGGACTGGCACTACTTGGCAATTATTAAACCATAGTATTTTTTTATTGCACTTAAGCTGCAGGCGTCATAGATTGCCAGAAAATTTTCATGAAAACAGCCAGGAAAGGCTTGGAAAAAGATCAGGAAACTTTAAATTGGCCACATAGGTATGCTGTCTTGTTACATGTCAAAGTTTCCAGAAAGTCTCTGTGTTAAATATATTTTTAAAACGTTTCACTTCATAAAAATTGAAGGAAATTGGTTCTATTTATTGAAAAAAAAGTCAAGCAGACTGACAAGGCATTTCTTACTCAATATGTTTTTTTTTGCGTTAACTAAACGTCCTGAACCTCGATAGCCTAGAAAAAATTTTCATCATTCAAAGCACCTTAAATAATTTACTGTGATAGAATTCATTCGAACTATACTATCAGTTCTGTTTCCTAGGAGGTGCATATCTGTCGTGCCATGACACAAAGTGCTCGTGTGGTATTTCGGGTGCTCATGTGGTATACCTAACTTGGAAACCTGTTAGCATGCCCAAGAGGCCTCATTACCTGCAAGAAATTAAGGTACCATATCAATACAATCAACCCAACTGCCATCTGTTGAAGTTATGGCCAATGACCCATTCATTTAAAAGTATGAGAAATACATTTCAATGTGTACTAAGCAAAATAAATTACAATCTTAGGCATGATACTGGGAATATTCCAGTCACGTCTTCTGAAAACATCCCTCTGCACGGGCATACTTAACTACCAGCCAAAAAAACTGTACAGACAGCCCAACTGGGTAACGTTTCCGCAATAAATATAGGGACCATTTGGGATAAGTACATTAATGCATCATATATGAACTTGTCATAAAAGGGAACATACTGTTGCTGACACGAGCAGCAGTTGTGACTGTTTAATTGTTCACCATACCATGCAATAGAACATTGCATAAAGGTACTGATTTGTATTGACAAGCAGCCATTAGTCATAGTTAAACCGCATTAAGTATTGACTTATTTGGTTTGAGTAAATATATTCAGCTGCTTAATGAACATACAAAGAATACACATCTGTTATTTTTGCCTCATATTGCTGCATGTACTTATTTGCAGCATACACCTGCAGCACCATTGGGACTAATGACACAAAGGTCAAGGCCAGCCTGCCGACCATGCTTGCCAAGGAGTAGTGTAAATATTTAATGTTTCCATAATAGCATAAGACAAGAATTTAAGGAATTCATGTATTATATCGAGCAATAAAAACGGTTAATGCATTGCCGGTGCATTTGTTTTATTTTTTGCACTGCATGATTCAGCACTATATAAATTCTGTTTATGCAACATATATGAAAGTACAGCTGATTCAGGAGCTTTATTAATCTACTAACGGTAATGCATAAGTGCAGATGAAAAGGAACAGGTGCACATGCATAATATCTGCATTCCATGCATTTCCATGCATTTCATATCTATAAAATGAAATGAAATACATTCAAAACGTTTTGCTACCGCATGTAATGAAAAATGTAAACTAACTTGTAGATAGCCGCTATGGAGCTATGGCCTTATACACTCTTTGTAGACTTGTCTATAAAATGTCTGTGTCTATAGAGTGTCTATAAATTAATGAAAATGCATGTTTGTTGGCAAGTGTATGCAGAATGTCATAGAAAAAAGTGTATTGGATTGTAAAGTTCTGTTTTTGTAGACTGAAGTCTATAGAATGTCTATAGTATATATACATTTGTCTGTAGACATTCCATAGACTTCAGTCTACAAAAGTAGAACTGTAAGCCTATACACTTGCCCATAGACATTATGCAGACAACTGTCTACAAACATGAATTTTAATTAATCCATAGACACTCTAGACTCAGACTTTTTATAGACTAGTCCATAAAAAGTGTATAACCATAAGTCTATAGACGGTCTATAGACAGTCTATAGACTCAGACTTCTTATAGACTAGTCTGTAAAAGTGTGCGGCCATAAGTCTATAGACTGTCTATAGACTAGTCTAAAGAAATGTCTATAGACAGTCTATAAACTCACTTTTTATAGAGCAGTCTATAAAAAGTGTGCGGCCATAAATCTATAGACTGTCTATAGACCAGTCTAAAGAAATGTCTATAGATAGTCTATAGACTTCATAGACAAATGTCTATGGACTGTCTATGGACTTTCTATAAAAAATTTTTGTAAGGGTAACCACTACAACAGAGTGAGTCGCCACAACCACAGGAGCAGTACGAAGCAGCTCGATAACGTGGTTTTTTTTCTCGCTGGAACCGCGCTCCTCTGGTTTGAAAACCACGAGAACGTTCTGACAAGCTGGGATAGTTTTGTAGAAGAATTCACCAAGTGCTTCGGGGACCCGATCTCAAAGAAAAAGAAGGCTGAGCAGACGCTTTCCCGACGAGCTCAATTACCTGGCGAAGCGTGTACAACGTACATAGAGGCTGTTCTGAAATTATGCGGTCAGCGCTACCATGACAGACGAAGACAAAGTAGGACATCTGCTTAAAGGAATCGCTGAAGTTGTTTATAATTTTCTTATAACGAAGGACTCCGTCTGACCTGAAGAAGCACTGCCAGGCGTTTGAAGCGCTGAAAATGAGAAGGATTGGGCCAAAGTTTGGACGATTATTAAATGTTACTACTATTGCAAGTGTGTCCGTCCCAACCCACGACGACATCTCCTCGGGGATTCGGCAAGTGGTTAAAGAACAGCTTGAACGCCTTAAAGTTGTTGACGACGCTCATGTGTGCCATCAGTGTGCATTTGATCATCGCTCTCGTGTGCCACCGGTCACCTGGGCACCTCAGAGTTACCGAGAACCTCCCAGGACCTATGCTGATCATACGGAGAACAGAAACTTTCCACCGCAACCGACAAGTCCGGAACGCCGACAAGATGCACCACAACGATTTGTTCCGCGGGCTCTTTCCTCCTACAACCAGCCTGAGAGTACGTTTCTACCCATGACACCCATGTCACCGGTGTCACCCGCGACAAGGCGCGACTCCCGCATTTGCTACAGCTGCGGTGTGCCTGGACACATTGCTAGGTATTGGTACCGCCGCCAGCAGCATGCTCCACGGTTTAACTCCTACACACCCCGCGTGCCCGCTGACGAGCCCTGGCCGAATCCCAGTTCCTTCCAGCGGCTGCAACAGGGACGCGCGAAGCGCAGTGACTCCCCCGTTTCCAATCGCAGCCTGACACCACCACCGACACGACAACGACGATCTCCATCACCTCGTCATCGCTCGTTGTCAGCGCCGCCGCTGGGAAACTAGCTGGTGCGACCGACGGGGGTGAGGCCACAATATGTTCATCTTCATCAAGACCCCCCTTGTGTAAAATTGTTTAAAAACAAAGTGTGTGTTTTAGTTGACAATGTGAGTGCTTTTGCTTTAGTTGACACCGGGGCGGCAGTTTCTGTTATGAGTCTGTTCTTTAAATATCGCCTTGGACAAAAAGTTATGTTTTCTTGGAATCGGAACGCTACCTTTCGTGGAGTTGGCGGGGAAATGTTACGCCCACTTGGGGTCTGTTCTGTTTCAGTTACGATAGGGGTCCAGACATTTCGAAGTGAATTTACTGTGCTTGCACGTACAATGCATGACATTATTTTACGAATAGATTTCTTGCGTGAGTGGAGGGAAATTCTGCATTGTGGAAGTGGCGCGATTTCTCTTCGCTGCGACGCGCGAACTTCATTGACAGATGGCACCAGTGATGCCGCCGACGTTTTCTCCGTGTTACAAGGTGTGTGTTTGCCCCCTCGGACTGCAATGTTTGTACCTGTCAATACTTCTGGCCCTCGTACAGGTTCTTGTTGTGGTTTAGCCGAGCCCGATTATAACAATTCGCTCAAGAAAAATGTGGTAGTCCCTCGTTCCCTCATTGTCACCACTGATGGTTGTACTCGTTTGTGGACAGTGAACGTCTCAACCCAATCCATAACATTGCCGCTAGGACTTAAACTGGCAAGTTTTGACGAACAAGCCATTGTCAGCGTCGGAACAGTCGAAGTGTCAACTGCCGAAAAAAGATCCAACCCCAATTCGAATCATGATAATTCTACTGAATTTAAGCGCATGATTAACAAGTCGCTGTCTTCTAGTGAGCAGTGTCTGTTGAAAGCTGTGCTCGCTCGCTACGCCACAGTGTTTGATTTTGCTCAAGGCCAACGAGCGTCCCATACACCACCGGCGCCTCGTACGCAACACCGCATCCATACAGGGCAAGCAACGCAAATTCGTCCGAAGCCCTACCGCGTTTCACCTTCGGAGAGAAAAGTAATCGCCGAGCAGGTCGAAGAAATGTTACAGAAAGGAGTGATCCAGGAATCATGTAGCCCTTAGGCTGCTCTTGTGATCCTAGTCAAGAAAAAAGACAACTCATGGACATTCTGTGTGGACTATCACCGCCTAAACACCGTCACAAAGAAAGACGTGTACCCCCTACCACGAATAGATGACGCCATCGACTGCCTCCCCTCCGCGTCGTATTTCTCTTCTGTTGATTTACGGTCGGGATAGTGGCAAATTCTCGTGCACCCCTCGGACAAGGAGAAGACAGCCTCCGTGACACCTGACGGCCTCTTTGAGTTCAACGTTATGCTTTTTGGCCTATGCAACGCTCCAGCGACATTCGGGCGATTTATGGATACAGTGCTCCGCGGACTCAAATGGGAAATTTGCATCTGCTATTTAGACGACGTCATTATCTACGGCCGGAGATTTCACGAGCACAATCAGTGCCTGTCGATCGTTCTTGCCTGTATCCAGCAAGCTGGCCTTATTTTAAACTCAAAGAAATGTCGTTTCGGTGAGCGTCAAGCTGTCGTACTAGGCTTTCTGGTCGACAAAGGCGGCATACGACCAGACCCTGAAAAGATAGCAGCGTTTCGCGCCTTCCAACAGCCACAAACAGTGAAAGATCTGCGAAGCTTTTTGGGCCTTTGCTCATATTTCCGGCGCTTTATCAAGAATTTCGCACAGCTTGCCTTTTTCCTCACGTCTCTCCTTCACAACGACACCCCATACTTGTGGACTGCTGACTGCGAGTCGGCGTTTCAACAGCTGCAATTTTTGTTGACTTCTGGACCGGTACTGCGGCATTTTGATCTGGAGGCGTCAACGGAGCTGCATACTGACGCCAGCGGTGCGGGTGTTGGCGCTGTGCTTGTTCAGCTCTGCGGTGGCCGTGAGCAAGCCATTGCCTACGCTAGTCGGACACTTACAAAAGCGGAGACGAACTACACCGTTACTGAACTCGAGCGCCTAGCAGTCGTCTTCACCATTCAGAAGTTCCGTCCGTATCTACACGGCCGCGCATTCACGATAGTGACTGACCATCATTCACTCTGTTGTCTGGTTGGGCTGCGTGACCCGTCTGGCCGGTTGGCCCGCTGGGCCTTGCGCCTTCAAGAGTACAGCTTTTCCGTTAACTACAAGAGCGGACGCTGTCACACGGATGCTGATTGCCTATCCCGTCTCCCTTCGCCGCACACTAAAGCTGAGGATGATGACTTCGATGACTACCTAGTTTCCATTTCTTCCGACTTTCCAGACCTGCGTACCTTCGAGAGCGAGCAACGTTGCGACCCTACCTTGAAATCCCTACAGGCAGCTGCACGTGAGCCAGCAGGAACAACACCGTTTACTTTTCGTAATGGTTTGCTGTACAAAAAATTACTTGGCTGATGGTCCCCCATTGCTTCTAGTTGTGCCCCAAAACCTGCGCCCTGCTGTTCTTCGTGCCATGCATGACGATATCACGTCCGGGCACCTTGACTTTGCACGAACACTACACCGACTTAGACATTTTTCTGGCCCAAGCTCTGGAAAACAACGAAACAGTATGTCGCCAGCTGCACTGTTTGCCAGCACCACAAGCTAACGACGACGGCCCCAGCAGCCTACTTACAACCAGTTAGGCCACCGACGTTACCCTTTGAAAAAGTTGGCATCGACTTGCTTGGCCCGCTCCCAAAGACGTCAGCTGGCTACCACTGGATTATAGTATGCGTAGATTACCTTACTCGCTACACGGAAACGGCGGCACTTCCATCTGCCAGTGCAGCAGATGTATCTTCATTTTTGTTGCATCACGTTATACTCTGTCAGGGCGCTCCCCATGTTGTCATCAGTGACCGTGGACGGCAATTCACCGCCGACGTTGTTGAAGAACTTTTACGGCTGTGTGGTTCTGCATATCGTCATTCCACTCCTTACCACCCGCAAACAGATGGCCTCACGGAGCGAACGAATCGAACCCTTACCACATGTTATCAATGTATGTCGCCGCTGACCACAAGAGTTGGGACGCCGTCTTACGTTTTGTAACGTACGCGTACAATAGTGCCAAGCACGAAGTTACTGGATATGCATCGTTCTTTTTGCTGTACGCACGCGCTCCCCGGAGCTTTCTGGACACTATTGTACCTTTATCGTGCTCAGAAGATCCTTCCATCACCCAAACTCTGTCTCGTGCTGAGGAAGCACGCCGACTGGCGCATCTTAGGACGTTGTCCTCACAAGGCAACAGCAAGATTCGCTATGATGCGCGGCATATTCCCGTAAGCTTTATTCCTGGTGCTTATGTTTGGTTGTGGACACCTGTTCGCAAAAAGGAATTGTACCGCAAGTTTCTCGCCACTTACACCGGACCATTCGTTATCTCAGCCGCTTGAGTGACGTGAACTATGTCGTCACCAAAGTGGCGGCAAGTAATCGGCGTTCACGTGCGACGCAAGTTGTTCACGTGGCCAGACTCAAGCAGTACCATCACCGGTCCCTTTAACTCGCTCAGCGAGCTTCGTCTGCCCCCGGGGAAAATGTCGCAGCACTGCGCGGCTGAGGCAGAGAAAGAAGTAGAGTGGACGCGCGTGATCTCGGGGAACTCTGCGTGGGCTGGGCCTGGCCTGTAGCTTCTCTCTCGGACCTCGTTTCACCTTGTAAATAAACGTCATTCGTAACAGTATGTTTCGGAGGATGATGGGTTGTGGGTGTAGCTCACGTTCAAAAAGTTTTCTCAAGGCGCTAGTTCCTCTTGAAAGGCAGCGCAAAACGGCATTACCCGAGTGCCAACATTTCACGCAGCCGTCCTTTCTGTTCCTCTCTTTTTCTAACAGTGCTCTAGACACACAAAGAAAAAAGGAGTATCCCTTACTCTTTTCGAAGAGTCTGGACTCGTCATGTATATGACACAAAATGTGGGAGACACCCGAACTTTCTTTCGGCAGAGAGTCCCAAGACTATCTGTGCTTGATACAAGGCAGTTATTTGACTCCGCTCGCAATAGTCATGCACACTCTGCTGTAGTAGTCTCCCTAATCCTGTCTAAAGGGTTACAAGACTAGTGCTGAGGGAGTCCGTGAACTATTCTACATTAGTCAGATGACGCAAGATAAAGGGTCACATGACCACGGTTGAAAGATTCGGGTAACTATTCTTGATGACTCTGCCAGTGTGTGTCAAGTTACCCTTAGTGGGTGGTGCCGGACTCTTGCAACTCTAGTAAGATAACTAATCCACGTAAGTCGTTTGAATCTCAGATGGCAGTGTCGAGGCGGTTTTCAATATGTGTCAACTTTTGCTGTAAGTACACACGCCTACGGCTAGTTCTCAAGATGGCTGTTGTGAAAAGACGACATAGGATAATAAAGAATCCATAGCAAACTTTCCAAAAAGCACATGGCTGGTTAGCAACAAAAAGATAATATTTCATCAATCTTTGATATTGTCTTCACGAAAATTCACATGTATCAGTCAGCACAGAATCAATATGAAAGAAACACAGTTCTCATTACAGTTAAACTGGAATCAATCGCCAATAAAGTAAAACAGTCTGAATTAAAATCCAATATGGAGCCTGTAGCTACATATGCATGACACTGCAGTGACACTCAGAGCCATAATGAGACCCCAATATAATAAACTCATGTATATGTTCAATGCACCACCACACAAGTTTCTTACGGTATGTCGAAATATTTATATGTTAAACCTATTTCCCTGTTCGCAGAGACGTACTTTTATTTAGAACTTACGATTTAACACCCTAAGCAAGTAAGCTACAAAAATAAAAAAGGATGTACAAAGGAGACCCATATAATAATAGTGCAATAAAAACAATTTTCCCACTTAGGTTACATAATCTATGCATTATACTATGCTTGCTGAAAACAACTGGTTGGCAGTTGATAATCCAATCTAACAGGGAAAACAGCTGTCTTACTTTATGGTATTCTTGTTGGCACTTTTCCCACACAACTTGCGCGTGTTAGCGCGAGTTGAAAATTCATCTGAAAAACACGACATTAAGAACTTTTGCATCGATTTTATTCTGTCATACAGCATGCAACAGCGTATAAAAACTTCATAGCTGACAATATTACAAAAATAAGTACAGGAACCTTTATACTATTGTTTATTTATGTTGACAAACATACTTTTGCAAGACTAGGTATAATAGCTGACACGGACAATTTCACAGATTGCAATAACCACTAATACAAAACTTGCCAAACTGCAAACACACTGACAAAATATGTAGCGCGAGTAGCTGTATTTTGTTACGGCAAATATAGTGCATGAATGATGAGCACTGAAGTGGAATCAGAACACATAAACAAACTATACCCAGCTGCATGCAGGCAGCTGTAACAATACATGGTGCACTAAGATCCAAAAGAAACAAAGGAAGATGTGAGGAAGGCTTCTTTTACTAATCAAACTCATTCTGTAAGAGCAGATTATGCACTGGCTGTAATCTACTCTCAGCACATACATGAATAAGTTACATGAGGTGCCGCAATTACAAATCACTCATACAATGTACTTGTGATTTTCCTTATTCCGACTTTTAGCTTGGCAAGCATGACTCAGTTATGTAAAACCTCCCTACGGTTTGGCAAAGATACAGAAAGAAGTGTTTCTGTAAAAACTAGAGGTCACGGAAGGATGACTGACACATGCCTATTTTAATTCTTTTGTCTTCATCTTTATGATAATCTACCACAGTAGTATTTTGTACAGTGAAACACATCCAGATAATACACTGTGTGCAACCGAGTGTGAATACCTACTCTTGATTACTATCTTTCTCTGGTGTCCCGCTAAGGTAACACTGGCGCAAAGGATTGTCTTCCCAATGCATGCGTTGCCGTGCAACAGGAGCAGATGATAAGCCACATTAATGGTACGTGAAATAAAAGCTCTGTGCTTAACTTTCCACTGCCGCTCCGATCTGGAGTGATTTTTTGCTTTATTGTATACTCTAGCACAGGCGCTATGCAGTTCACTTGGTGCCCAAAGCAAATCTCACACCATAGCAGGATGTCAAATTTTTTTCCAAATTCTAAGCAAAAGCCTGGTTCTGCGGGACGATTGCAGATCTATATTTTTGCTTTGTATCGTTATTATGTTGTTGACCTTTAACTTTAGCCACTTTGCTACGTTTCTGCAGGTGCAGACAGGCCATTGCACCAATGCTAGGCTAAGAAAACACGAGAGCAGGGTAGAAAGCAAGAATAGATATCTATTATTTGGGTGGCCATTGTGCATTGCGTGGATATGTTTCAATGAACGATGAAACTACTTGGTGA
The DNA here is from genome assembly GCF_038994185.2 of Dermacentor albipictus. Taxonomy (NCBI): domain Eukaryota; kingdom Metazoa; phylum Arthropoda; class Arachnida; order Ixodida; family Ixodidae; genus Dermacentor; species Dermacentor albipictus. The sequence goes on from NC_091829.1 coordinate 107,036,235, forward strand.
TAAACACATGAAAGATAAGAGAATTGAGCTTCAACCCTACCACATTAGTAACTGGGGCTTTTATGTGTAAGTGAACTTTTGTGACTCCTAGTGATGAAGAAAGAATTTTGAGAATATGTGCTAAGGCAACCAAGTCACTCATGATCACAAAGGAAATGAAATAAAATCAAGCAAAATTACAAGAACTTCGAACTTGCAGCATAAATTAAGACACCTGACATGACTGATTTATGTATTTACTGAGCATAAATTACCTCTGGTGCATATTCTGCTTGTACATGAAGACAAACAATGAGTCACTATTGCTTTCTGTCTGGGACAGTTGGCTCTTCTGAACACGTGCACATTGAACGGCACAGCTGCGCGGATGTAGCTACGCACAGTTGCGAGTCAGCACCAATCCGTTTTTACGGTCCCGCACTATTATCGCTATATTTAGCAAATAGCCTAACTATCGGGTTGATCAACGGTATTTTAAACTAAATATACTGACAGATCTCCCTGTTTATTGCTAACATAGCGAGGCAGGTACATCATTTCAGATTTCAAGAAACAGCTGTGGAAGGGAACAAACGCTGAATGCGGAAAATCTACAATGACCAGTACCATTATTCATATATGCCATGTACTAGCTCCTTCTGCAATGAATACCTCTATTACCAGAAATTGTAGCCTGAAAAAATTGAAAATGTCTTCTTAAACAAGATCACAATAACTAAAGTTTTATTACTTTCAGCAAAATGCTGACATCCCATCGTTTAAGGTAGTCAGTGCTGAAAGTATTGTTAGCTTGTAGGAGTCCTCAGACTGGCAGCCCTGAAATATTTGTCACCACAATTGGTGGAACATGCTTAGCTGTTTCAGATATTACGTTGCCACAAAGCCTTTTGTAAGCCTTGTGGGACAATTCTGTGTGGAAGAGAAATCTATTTGATCATTGCTTTTTGGGGATGTATATCTCAGAATTGGTGCTAGTCTGACTTCTTACAAAGTAGACGTTACTGAGTACTGTAATTCTAATGCCTGCCACTGCTATAAATTTCTGTTAGTGAAAATTGTCGCATTGGCATGAAGCAGGTATGTTGAATTATTAGCGGCAGTCACCGCTGAAACCCTCTGTACAAAACAAAGATACGGAGTCAAATTGTGTGCGTTGAACAAAGTTATAGTCGATTCTGCATTTCACAGAACTGTTTGTTTTGTTAGTGTGCCAGTACCTATGGCACATTCACAAACGTTTTAGTATTGCACGTATGGGAAATCCAGAAAAATGCACAGTGTTTAACAGCAGCCCTTGGGAAGACTGCCCAGAATCGCTTTGACAAGAGGATAAGAGTACTCGCCTTCAACTTTGCGTCGCTATGTTGTAGATCACTATAGCAAGGGGCACGTTTTGCTGATTGAATATTACTCGAAATATTTTTATTATTTGTACTAGATGTACGAAAAGAGAGCTAATTGCAGAGTTCTTCATGTAGATTTCATATATTTCATTAGTTTTTGATTAGCTGCTGCTTGAGTTATGTCCTGCACAACGGCAAAATACATAGTGATATTTGTGGGCAATTTCTTATGTATTAAATTTTCCCAAAAAGTAGTGTGCTGTAGCTAACTGAGCTCTTTGTAAACTGCAAAATGCTGATATCTATTCAAACAGTATGTAGAGTTACTAGACGTATGCAAGATTAGCAGGCAGGCAGGCTTGCCTATCATCTTGCATATTTTCACGCTATTGTGAAAAAAAATTACTGAGTATACTTCAATGTTTTCTCACAACAGCATGATAATAACCTCTTGCGCTTATAATTGTTCTATACTAGCAAAATTCGGCATACGTGCTCTTAAACGTATACAGAATGCTGGTATCTAATTGAAATTGCGATCTGTAAAATTTATTTATTGTGGCCTAATATTTTTTTGCATTGTTCCAGTAATTGTACAAGCTGTTCGGATAGGTATCGCCACTTTGCGGCATACAACCAGCTAAATAAGATGCAGCATGAAGGTATTTGTGAAAATTTTATACACAAGTGCCCGCAAAAATATTTTGCCACTGTGTAGGACATAACTAAAAAACAGTGGCTATACAAATATCATTCAGAATTCAAATCTACATAAAACAGTCTATGAATGGCAGTATATTCAAATCTGTAGTATAAATAATTAAAGAAACTTGCTTCGAGGAGCATTTCCTCTGAATAAATGGGTGTCAATGCATTCTACCGAAGTGTTAGAAAATGCCTTTCAGGCATACCATAGGGAGTTTTATTAATAGCACACGCACGCATCTGCCTAAATATCCCCATGCCCTGCTTGCATTCATTAGTCACTTTCTCATTCCGTTGTATGTCCCCATTTGCATCCCTTAACATTGAGTGTGCAAGACCAAAAACAGCCTAATAACACACATAATTTTGAGCTTGTAGAGGGGTTGCATGCAAATGCGGGCATCCAACTCTAGTGTGACAATAAACAAATATTTGTTACGCCATTAATGAAACCAGTCATAAAATATATCGTCACAAATTTGGAAATGAATGCACAAAGAACCTTGCTCATTGTCACATTAGTGTCCCGAACAAGATATTTTGATGTTTATAATTCCTAGTTTAATTCCATTTCCTCTAGTAAATGGACTCTGGCCTAGAATACTTAGTGTAGGAGACTAACCCAGACCTGGAAGTCACTATTTAAGTTTGAAATAAAGACATTAATCTCACGACCACATGTCACCACTATGTCATCAGAAGATGCGTGCATCCGTGGACATATAGTCTGTAAACCTATTTTTACATGATCTATACCTTTATTCATCCGCTAATAAATTCTGAAACTTAGAAAATACATTTGCCATTTAAACCATTGCTGTAAGCCTTTGTGTTTGAGAAATGCAATACTCAAAAGGTTTAAACAAACCATGAAACCTATGATGGCTTTGACATTCGTCCATATGGCAAATAGGCACAGAGAAATGCCAAGGGCATCGTAGCTTTCATGTTTCAAACCTTGTATGTGAGTACCACTGCTATCTTTGCAGTGAAAGGAAGTGACATAGTTACCAGACATATGAGGGGAACCTATGTTTCTCTAGTTTAATATATTCGTCTTTTTTGTGCTCCTATATTCATGGCTTTTTCAAAAAAATGGGTGCTTGAAATAAGTACTCTATATTACTCTTAAATTTATCCTGTGCCAGAGCCCGTGTTAGGTTACCTTTCTTGAACACTTTGCAGTGCTGTAGGTTATCAAAGGGAGAAAAAATGCTGTAAGTTTGCATTTTAGCCTTCTGTATATCAAGATTTAGGAACCTATCAATTACATCAAAAGAACTACAAAAAAAGGGACATAAAGACAGGTATACATTATAATAGCAGGAGTCGATGGCGAGAATTCTAACAGAAAGGAAGAAGAAGAAGAAACTTTAGTAAATAATAGTCCGGCAGTTCTTGATGTGGTGGCCTCAGGTGACGGCTCGAAGTTCTTGGACTCGAGCGGCATCTTCGGCTTGCCGGACGGCCCAGAGCTGGTCTGCCAGCTCTGAACTTCTGATAGCCGCCTCCCAGCGGCGGCGACGCCTACGGAGAAGGTCCCCGGCGGCTCCCGCATCCGGGGCGGCGTCGGGAAGAACGGAGCTCGAGCCTTCTACTCTGGCAACAGCCGCGATTATGGACGCGTCGCCAACGGAGCTGCTTTGATTACCGTTGTTGCCGGTACACTCCCAGAGCATGTGTCGCAGCGTTGCTCTGCGTCCGCATGTTTTACACGCGTCTGTTGGGTACAAACGCGGATAGCAGTGGTGTAAGATAGCGGGGCTAGGGTAGGTGTGTGTCTGCAGCAAGCGTAACGTCACGGCCTCGTTCCTGTTCAGTTTATCGTGTGGTGGCGGGAATCTGCGTCTTTCGAGTCTGTAGTGTTGGGTGAGGTCTCTGAACGTGGTTAGGCGATCGCCCCACGCCCAGTGTGTTTCTTGTTGCTGTGTTTCTGTTGTAGTGTCCCGATCCGGCAGATCCGATGCTCCGCTCTCGGGGGCGGAGGCGGCCACATAATCAGCGGCGGCTCGGCGTGTGAGACCTCGAGCCGTGGCGTGGGCCGCCTCGTTTCCCGCTAGCGGAACATCGGTGTGTGCCGGGGTCCAGAGGAGGAAGACCGTAGAATTTTGGGGTTGCGAGGGCGATGACGAGTCGCCGTCGTCAGAAATTTGGAGTATGCGGGCCGCTTCCCGCGAGACACGACCGCGCGCGAAGCCGCGGATTGCCGCCTGCGAGTCGCTGATCACGATCGCAGCGTTCGGCACCGCGACGAGCGCTAGGGCTATCGCGGCTTCTTCGGCCGCTTCCGTGTGTCCCGTGGTCACCGTGGCGCTCGCGAGGCACCTACCCGAGCGGTCTACAACCGCTATCACGTGCGCGCTTCTCCCTCCTCCATATCGCGCCGCGTCTACGTACACCGCCTCGTTGCTGTTACCAAACTTCTTCTCAAGGTCGCTTGCTCGTTTGTTGCGTCTCCCGGCGTGGTGCGTCGGGTGCATGTTCTTGGGAAGCGGCCGGATGATCAGGCGGTCGCGAACAGAGGCGGGAACCGCCATCTTTTCTCCATGCTGAGTGTGGTACGCGATGCTGAGCGACTCGAGGATCCATCGACCTGCCTTTGACCTGGATAATCGTTCGTATTGCGCAATGTCGTGCGCCTCGATTAACTCGTCGAGAGAGTTGTGAACTCCGAGCTCTAGAAACTTGTCGGTGCTCGCGTTGAGTGGAACGCCGACCGCCCTCTTGAAAGCCTTTCGGATCATGCATTCGACTTTGTTTTTTTCAGACCCGATCCACCTCAGGTAGGCGGCAACATACGTTATGCGGCTTATCGCGTACGCCTGCACGAGACGGATCGCGCACTCTTCACGCATACCATTGCGTCTGTTCGTGATGCGACGCAAGAGTCGGATGGTGTCATCTACCGAACGACGAAGTATTCGCACCGTCTCTCCGTTATGGCCGTTTGCCTGCAGGTGTAACCCTAGGATTCTAATTTTCTCTACGTGCGGTACGGGAGTACCATCTGCCAATGTAATGCGTATTTTCGAATATTCCCGTTCCTGTTCGCGCAGGGTTTTACGACCTCTCCTTGTGGGTTTGTAGAGTAAGAGTTCGGACTTGGTAGCCGAGCACTCGAGGCCCGTTCCACGCAAGTAATTCTGAACCGCATCTACTCCTGCCTGTAGCGTTCGCTCGACGTGACCGTCACATCCCCCTCCGGGAACCCAGAGGGTGATGTCATCCGCGTAGAGACTGTGATGTAATCCTTCTATTTCTGTTAATTTCTCGGGTAGACCAAGTAGAACTAAATTAAAGAGTAATGGTGATATGACGGATCCTTGCGGCGTGCCGCACGGACCCGTCAGAAATTCCGGTGATTCCTCGTTACCGACGACGACGCATGCGCGCCTGCCCGTGAGGAAGTCTCTAACGTAATTATACATTCTTTGGCCTAGTCCTAATGTTCTAATTGTTTTTAAGATCGCTTCGTGCTTAACACTGTCAAAGGCCTTTTTAATATCTAAGCCTAGAATTGCCTTAGTGGAGCTGGTAGTGTCGTCTACGATCTGGTGTTTAAGTTGAAGCAATACGTCCTGTGCGGAGAGGTTGCGGCGGAATCCTAGCAAGGTGTGCGGGAACGCGTCATGATCTTCGAGAAAGTCGGTCACGCGGGTGAGAACTGCGTGTTCCATGACTTTCCCGACGCAAGACGTAAGCGAAATCGGTCTTAGATTATCGAGCGTAACTTGCTTGCCAGGTTTAGGAATCATGATAACGCGGGCCCGTTTCCACGCTTCGGGAAGGGAACCCTCTCGCCAGCACTCATTGACGTAGGCCGCGAGTCGGGAGATTGACTCGTCGTCTAGGTTTCGGAGAGTCTTGTTGGGAACCCGGTCCGGGCCGGGCGCCGATCGAGTGTTGAGTTCGACCAGGACTAACCGAATTTCCGATTCGCTAAATTCCGCGTCCAGTTTCTTGTTTGTGACGCCGTCGTACTCAGCGTACTGGATGCTTTCGGCTTTCTTAAAGTAACGGTCACGTATGGCGTCAAGGAAGTTATCGCCTTTATAATCTCTTAGGAGTCTACGAGTCTTGTGGCCTTGAGCGGCCCGAGTCTCCTCCGGATCTAATAGGTGTCTAAAAAGGCGCCAAGCGCTCGCCCCGGTCATCTGCCTCTCGAGGCCGTTGCACGTGTCTTCCCATTGTGCCCTGCATACCTGAAGTGCGTGTTCTTCGATGTCTCTGTCTAACTGCGCTATGCGTTTGCGCAACGCCTTATTATGTCTTTGGCATTTCCATCTCTTTAGGAGGGCTCGCTTTGCTTCCCACATGTGTAGGAGCCTGCTGTCAATTATTTCGAGGTTCGCCTCGGGTGGAACGTCGCTCGTTGCTGCACCTACGTCCCTTCTGAGCGTCTCGGTCCACTCGTCTATGTCCGTAATCGGCTTATCGCCTCGCCCCGCTTCTTTTCGTTTCTTGCGGAACGTGTCCCACTTCACGAGCTTGAGCTTACGACCTTTGCCCTCAGGGTAAGTACCACGACCGCTCGGGCCCGTGCCTATCGTTATCTCGATCAGCGCATGGTCGCTCCCCAAATCTTCCTGCGTGTTTTGCCAGTGCGCTGTTGTTACATTTGAAACAAACGCAAGGTCTGGTAACGTATCGGCACTCACGCTGTTCCCTCTGCGTGTAGGATCGGCGGGATTCGCGATCAGTGCAAGCCTTTGGTCTTGCGAGTCTTCCCAAAGGTGTTTGCCCTTGGGTGTTTCTCGGGTGTAGCCCCAGGCTCCGTGGGGCGCGTTAAAGTCGCCCGCAACAAGTAGAGGCTCGCCGCTGGAAGCCGCGCGCGCGGCCCGCAGTAGGTCCCCGAATCTGTGCTGCAGTGTGGGTTTACTATACACGTTAAGGACGAATAGTCCTCGGCCGCTCTTAGGGATTAATTCTACGAACACATGAGGGATATTTACGCAGGCAAGTTCTCGCTGCGCCACAGTGACATTACGCCGAACGAGCACGGCGGCGACCGGCAACGGGCGTGGCGGGGGAGACGGCCGGCGCGGCACCATCGCCCCCGGCCCAGCGCCGCCCGCCACGCGGGGTGTAGCCCGTTTCCTTCTTTGCCTGCTCTCCGTCGCGGTCGCGTCTATGGCTTTGTAGCCAGCTAGTTTAACCGGATGGTTTGTCTCCTGTAAAAGGATCACGTCTGGTTTTGTCCCGCGGCTGCGTATGAATGCTGGAGTTTGCTGAAGGCGTATGAATTGCTGGAGATTGCCCCGCTTCCTCCTGTAGCCCCGGCAGTTCCACTGCCAGATTGTGTATTGTTGTTTCCCAGTGTTAGTGTGCTTCGTTGCGTGTGTAGCCATGGTGATGCCTGTATTTAATTTAACCCGTTTGCCTGCTCTTCTGATTTGCCTGCTCTTCTGATTTGCCTGCTCTCCGTCGCGGTCGCGTCTATGGCTTTGTAGCCAGCTAGTTTAACCGGATGGTTTGTCTCCTGTAAAAGGATCACGTCTGGTTTTGTCCCGCGGCTGCGTATGAATGCTGGAGTTGCTGAAGGCGTATGAATTGCTGGAGATTGCCCCGCTTCCTCCTGTAGCCCCGTCAGTTCCACTGCCAGATTGTGTATTGTTGTTTCCCAGTGTTAGTGTGCTTCGTTGTGTGTGTAGCCATGGTGATGCCTGTATTTAATTTAACCCGTCACTATCGAGGCGACTTGGTTGCTGCTGCGGTTGCAGCTGCGGTTGCGTCTCTACGTCTGTGAGCGTGTTTTGCTGCTGCTGATTGTGTTGTTGCTGTCTAGCGTATGGCTACCGCGAAAAGGACCAGTTACCGCGAAAAGGATCGCACTAGATCCCGCAAGACCCGACAGCAAACAGGGATGCAGCCGTTATGAGAAACTACAGAAACGTGTGGACAATATTGAGAAGAGCCTCGAGGAACGTTTTACAACACAGACGGCTCTTATGAACGAAATGTTCAATACCGCGCTAGCTAAGCTCTCTGACCAAATAACACAAATGTTCGCCGCGCACTTGGTGCGCATAGACGACATAGAAACGAGGCTGTCGCCAGCTGCAGGCAGACCAATCAGAACAGAAAGGAACTTTTACAAACTAGGCACTAAAGACACATGAATTAAAACAGAAGTATTTGCTAAGAATTTGAAGAGACAAATAGAATCTCCTCGAATGAAAATCTAAGGAATAACAAAAAACAATGTGCAACCGATTTGTGCATGGAAGCTCGGTTGAAACCTGAGCTCATACCAGAATGTGATGTGCTAGTCAACTGCAAGCCTGCCATCTTAAAATGTCATTGGATTTTTTACATGCATTATTTTAAGCTGCGTGTATACAAGCTCAACATCTCTAAACCGAAGTAAATCACCAAGCTAATTCAATTAACAAATTCCAGTGGTCATTAATGCAACAAAGTGAAAGCTGGGAATGAAGCTGGCCAAGCTGGGTATTGAAAAATAACAATGTGGTTCTATACATCTTGTTTTTCTGGCTTTCGCTCTAGCATTAGAATACACAAGAATTCTGACATTCCTGACATTTCATCCTGCTAATGTTTAAACCATAATGCATAATACTTCAGCAAGAACAATAATGCTTTCTTTCAACCGTAAATAGCGATAAAACAAGAAATTTCACTAGAGCTAACATTTTGACAAGGAATCATCTCTTTGTCGAAACATTGGCTCCAGCGATGGTCCTTGTTCAACGGACCTTCATTATTTGAAGTCTCCGTCTTCCTCTGTACCTCTGTACTTTCACTGCTGTGTCAATGAAATTGTAATACCGGAGAATTGGTAAATGTAGCTGATGAAGAACTTGGACTTGTTAGTAGATAATGACAGAGTAACTGGGCAACATTGACATACGGACAAAGGAGGATTGTGTGTGTTGTCTCCTCCAGCCATGTCTCGCCTTTGAGTGATCACACCGTCTTTATGTAAAGTATTATCCTCTTCCCAATAATACTAAAATGAATAAAGGCCGGAAAATGATCATAAAAAATATAACAAATAGCATCATATGCTAACAGATATGCAAAAGTGCTTGCTACGATTTGTCTCACTCGTAGCGTAATTGATAAGATGGCGACTTTTCTGGCTGTTGCAATTTCTTGAATACCTAAAATAAAATACATTTCAAGATTTCAAAAGTAAACGGGACATCAGCAGTAGCCCAGGAGATAACGCATTGTTTAGTAGAAGAAGGTAAACTAATCTCTGATACATGGCACATGAAAGTTCCTTTATTAAATTGGTAGAAAAATACACCGCACTTTATTTCATTCAATGCTGTCAGCGTTTCTTGGTACAAGAAAAAAGATATTTCTGCATGGAAGCAGTAAAATAATAAATAGCCTTCTAATTTTAGAACATGTGCTACAGCAGCTAGGCCAAATGCAGCTGTATATACTTAAAATTGTTATATGCGCATTACAATAGCCAAGACAGGATAAACTTGGGTTCATATGCAGCTTACTGGGAGTTACAACTTTGCAATCAACTCATTTCTGCTTGTCAAATATACGCACTCACGTAAAATACAAATAAAAGGACCCTTTTTCATAAAACACCAAACTCAAAATAGAAAATCCAGCAGCAATAGTACAAATTCACGACGTAAGACACCCAGGATTTGTAAGCCTAGTAGGATTTACTATATAAGGATTGCAGCAAATTCATGCATATAAATATTTACAACAGTGAAAATAAAGACTACGTAAAATATAACAGATTATCTATCAGCTTCAGATCTATCAGATTCTGAGCTAATATGTTTTCCATGTGCAGCCAAGTGCACATTAGGTTTATTGTTTCAGCGCTTTTATAGCATTGTGTCTGTTCGCTTGTGCATGCAGCCGCCTTACCAATACGAAAATATTTGTGCTGTTGCCAAATCGCCTCACACTGCCATGGAGCATTGCAGCGCTTTTATTATTCGTGGTAATATACCTAAAGCGCTAGTAAATCTTCAGAATACACAAGCTATCTTTTCGACGAAATGTCTTCGCCAGCGAAAAGTCGCAAGTGCTATTATTGGATCTACACTTCAAGTTACGCAGTACTTGATATTCTACGGATTTTTCGATGCGACAGGCCACTCGTAACTAGAGTCGTTAAGAACGGTGTTTCTCCTGGCAGTACAGCTTTGCAATAATTTCAGATGCTCTCCTGCGGCTTCCGTCTGCCAGTAGTATTTTCGCATACATACGAGCACACATGCCTAAGAAACGTCTGTGAACTGCCAAGAGAAACGTGGCGCCAAATTTAGCCATACCGGAAGGGCAGAGAACACGCCGTTTGTAAACTCGGAACAAAAGCTGATACGCTTACCTGAGATGGTAAGAGAAATATGGCACAGGTCACTTTCCGCTGGTAGCCTTTCGTATGCATCTGGTCGTCTCTGTGCATTGCGATCGCCCATATCACAATGAAAGACGCACTGCGAACCGCAAAACATCGGGCGCTTGTGACGGTCCGGCGAATCGCACTTGCTCGATGTCGGCAAAGATGAAATTGATGATACGCTGCTGCTGGCGGCAGTCCTCCTCGTCGCGATCACACACCGCGGAAAGAAGTTCCCATCGTAACTTGCCGCAACGCCTGGTTGCAGTCGCCCCTAGCGCAGCCCTTTCAGAACCACTCAACGACAACGTACTCGCGCATGATGTAACGCAACTGCAAAATGGCGTCATGCTGTTGACGGCTTCGGCTTTGGATCATTTTGTACCCGTACAACTGCGCAAAACCCTAGTTTCGGGTTTCTTTCTTCGCGTTGAAATAAAAACAATGTTGTGCACTGATAATTGTGCATCACGTAAGTAATGATAACGAATGAAACAGCTATGAATTTAACATTCGTCTTGAAATACCCGCTACGTTCCCTTCGCAGAAGCAAAATTTGCTCGTCCGATTGTGGTTGCGTTTGAAGTATATATTGTTGGGCTGTCGCAGCGTGCTCGAAGTGCGAAGACGCGGCGTAATTGCCCTTAATTTGGTTAGCTATAACGGTGCGACTGCCCTTCAGTTCTGTCGAGAGCAGTTTGCTCTGATGTAAGGTAGAACTATATAGCCGCCCATGTTGCTGAATAACCTAGTGCACCTCAAGCTGCCAGAACTACGGTATTTCCTCCACAAGTTCTTGCGACTTTGTGCCGCTGTCACCAAAGGCAAGCATAGTCATTTGGCGAAGATTTAGCAGCACATTTTCTAGAGATATCGTTGACCGCTCTATCACGGCGTGCAGAAGCAGCGTGGTTGGTTCTTAGCAAAATGTACTGTCTATTGCGAACATTGCGATAGTGATTATATGGACACTACCGTCGAAATATATCTGTCGGTGTGGCCGTGAGCTTACGTATAAAGTCAAGTGCGGTAAGATCCTAGCCCGCGCCGTTGGCTGTGCGCATTTAAGGAAGTGTTCGAGGGTGAGCCGAGATGTATAGTAGCTGGTTGGGTGCCCCAAGTACCTATAGGTGGTCACGTGATAAAACTCGCGCAAGCCGGAGAAGGGATGCGCTGGTTTAGCACGCTTCTCCTCCTCTGGCCGTTGCTCTAGCGCGTTTTGCGCCACCCTCGCTCTTTCTTGGAGATAATTTCCGATGGGTGCAATGCTGGGGTTGCTAGATGGCACAAGTTCGAATGTCGGAGAAGCTTCGAAGGAAGAGGCAGCAGAAGCGTTCGGTCCGCCCTGTTTGCTCCCTTCATCATGCCAACGCTGTGATAGCGAGAGTTCGCGGTCATTCAGTGAGATCTGTTCATGTTTGCACGTGCGCGCGTGACCCCGTGCTTGCTATTTTAAGGAGGAAGCGAATGTTTACTGCAGTTTATTCAGCCGATGAAACTACGAACCTTGGTTCGTGCAGCTGTTCGTGCAGTGGTTCACGCAGCATTGGGGTGAAACTGCTACATTTTTGTTTTTATATTTCTAGGGGCGGGGTGCAAAAGCAGTGGTGCGTACGCTAATGTTTGATTCTGGTCGTTGAACGCAACGCACTGCGGTAGCCAAGTGGCTTTGTTCTTGCGCTGCTGAGCTCGAGGTGACGGGTCCAATCACAACCGCGGCAGTCGCATTCCAACGGGGGCAGAATGCGAAAACGCGCGTATACCGTGCATTCCGTACTCGTTAAATAACCCAAGCTGCGGAAAATAAATCTGCAGTTTTCGATTACCGTTCGCCTCTTAACAAGATCTTGATTTTGGAACTTAAATCCCCAAAATTTAATTTCACGTCGCAGAATTACATTTACTACCGACACTGTTGAGTGCACCTACTGAACTGTCTATCTCGTTGCTGCGCTCTCTTTAATAGCCAATACCTTTTCATTTGACATGTTGTTATGGTCAGAATCCAGTGTGACAAATACAGGTCTTCCTTAGCATAGGAAACCAGCTATCGCTTAAGCTTGTGAGATATTAACAAACATGGTCAAGCAAAATGAACATTTAGAGGTAGAAGTAATTGCAGAACATGACAAGGACGAAAGAATGATACACTGCATTCCAACCAGGCACAGGAACCCGAGGGCCTGCGTAAAACAGAAGACGTTATCTGGTATTTCTTCTGCATTATATTCTTTCTCTCGCCAACTCATCTCGAATATCAGTGGTGTCGCGATCTTCCACGACGACTCTTCGCCTGCAATTGAGAGTCGGACGACCCATGCACACATGTTGACTCTTGTTTTGTGACTCTACTGGCGCAAATATGTGTCTTCGGAAGAAAAAAGAGAGACAAGTTGCCTTAACTCACTTTTTACAGTCTTCTTTCTTAGAATGGAGAACGCGGAGGCTGAGTTGTGGTTTTTCGCATGTCATATTCCTGCGATCCAATGAATGGATTGGTCAAATTTGTCGTGACTCTCTTGATCCAGTGAGTGGTTGGGTGAGATTATTCGTGAGGTGTTCTGGCTCCAGAGGGCATAATCCTAGTGGGAAACCGACCTCTCGACCCATCCCGAGGTTTCTTGACGTAGTAGCGGAGCTGCCCACTTTCGGCGTTACAACGTTCACGTACAATTGACGGCCTGGAAATACTACGTGTATAAAATCTAGTTATCTTTTAAGTCACAACGCGTCTCTGGCATACGTATATTGCACATACAGAGCTTTACTAGTTTTCCTTCTTCACAGAGTGGAACGGTGCTGAGTGTTTTTCTCTCCGCTGCAGGACGAAGGCTCCTCCTAGTGATCTCCAAGTACCCCTATCTTGCGCTAGCTGATTCAAACTTGCTCCTGCACAGTTTCTAATTTCATCCTCCACCTACATTTCTGCCGTCCTCGACTGCGCTTTCTCTTGCATTGTTACCTATTCTGTAAGTTAAATGGAAAGCCCACCGCCAAATGTCAGCTAGAATACCGGCTATCCTCGTTTGCTCCCTGATCCACACCACTCTCTTCCTGTCTCGTAACGTTACGCCAAACATCTTTCGTTCCATAGTTGCCCAAAACGATTATTGTAGAGTCACTTCTCAAGCCAGCGCGAGTACCCCACAAGCCAATGGCTCTGGCGAAATGAGCAATAGTCGGGCAGAATCGAAAGACATGACGCTTGAAACGCTGTTGCGTTCCTATTGAGGCAGTGCGGCAGCGAGCAGATTCGCCTAAGAGCGCAAGCAGCGCGTTCGCAAACACACACACACACACACACACACACACACACACACACACACACACACACACACACACACACACACACACACACACACACACACACGCACGCACGCACGCACGCACGCACAGAGCAAACGTACTTGAGTTCTTGGTAAATAGTGATGTTACGAAAGTAGAGATGAATTCTCAAACAACAAAAATTAAAGGTTTATAATATCTGAAGCTTAATTGTCTCACGGCAATAATTTGAATACTTCCTGTTGTTTTTATCCTTGATTATTATGCGTGAATGAAATTTTACGTAAACAGATTGCTGCTGCACCCACTCTTTTTCTTATGAAAGGGGCGCTGTTGTCTTCAAGCTATCACTACGATGGCTCTTACTACGGGCCCCCGACTGTCCCGTAGGACTTGATGGAGATAACAAAAACAAGAGAGTGGTTGCCGGGAAGATGGGTGCTTGAAGTGATTAACAGTGGTAGAACAAGGGATGTCACCGAAAAGTGGACCAATCTTCATCAGGGCAGCGACCGCACAGAAGAGCACGGCTGGGCAAAGACACTTGGCGAAGGTATCACGATACGATGCAAGATCATAAGGCAACAATATTTGATTTAGAGATAGAAGATACTATCGCAATTATTGCATCTGATACGATACTTTTCATTTGTATGTTAAGATACTTCAATACATTCGCAAATTTTTATTATAGATGTGTACATTGTAGCAGCAAACGTGTATGCACAATAATGTCTTCTTGGAAATTTCGCCACTCCCATCACGCAGGTTTCATTATACAGAAATATCTGCCAGTATCTCAGAATGTTGTCTATCGAGCTAAAAAAAAAGCCGCCATAAACGCAAGTCTCCAGGAAGCAGCGTCATCCACCCTTTGGTTCAGAACAGTCAAACTTACATCCACCAGATCTTTCAGATCGCTGATGCGTGAGAGTTGCTAGACGCAAGGCAACCCCATTCTTGCATTCTTCAGACTTCGCAAGAAAACACCCGGCAAGAGAAACGTTGATAACGAAACTATACCAGCATCAGAATTTGCGCGAGAAACTCCACATGCATCGACATACGCAGCACAGTACCGTGGCTACGAGCAAGTGTCATGCACCGACGCAACTTAAAACAAAAAGAAAAAAAAGGCTGAAGTTATGCTGCACCCACATGTTCGCGCGCTTTTTTGGCGAGACGGCGCGAGCGCCATCATGTGGCACTGCTCCACCAATACAGACATGCAGACTTCACCGCCTGACCTTGCTTTAGGACTCTGGTAGAAAAATTAAAGAATGTACGATAGATTATAATACAATAATTGCTTGGGGGAACTCTGGCGCTCAATGTACGGCTGCTGCAATCGGGGCGGTTCAGCCGGAATGGGAGTTATGGGTAATACAAGGGCTTGCCTAAACTTCGTCCTTCTGGCTTCAAATGGCTTCGTGACTTCGCAAGCTCACAATTTTTTACAAAGTGTTGTGTAATAAATCACTCAACAATCAGTAATAACGTTGTGCAATGGCAGGATGTGAGCACAGGACCTCAAGCACAGAAGCCCGGCATTGAAACCATTGCGCCTTATGAATTGCTCGCAGGCACGTCAGCGCTCTGAGATGCCTGGTGCGTTTCGCTTTGCCCACTTTGCCCATTGTGTGTTTGCAGAGACCTCTGCACTTTGAAAAATATTGATATGTCAGAAATTTAGGAAATTGAAGACAGTTAAAGAGTAATAAACGAATTCGCACGAATGTCCGAGGCCACAAGCAGCAAGATGAGACAAATCCATGTATAGTACTTCCCATCACGCCCATTTTGCCTGAAGGATCGCAGCGCCAGGGCTCCCTCTTGTAGGTAGTGAAGGAAAGTCTATGGTTTGTGTCAGGCGGCTTAGAAGCAGCAAGTAGCAGCTTGAGAAGCGAAGTTGAGCCAACGTTTATAGTTTCGTACAATGATGTAGCGATAGAAATATCTCGTATCTTAAGATACATTCTTTCATGCATCGGAAATAGAGCTAGTAATACACGTCCTGCCAGACGTATCCGGGCACAGGTACAAGATACTGAAACAGTGCCTAAGATGTTATCTATGCTACATGTATCTTCAAAACTGCCCGGCACTAATGAAGGCAAGTCAACTTGTCGGAATGGTGGCTTCGACAGCATTCGGCTATTATTCACCACTGTTTATCACGCGCTGGAGATAAAGAGCACAGAGTTCGACTCACCTGGCGGATGTTTCCACTGAGTTTCGCCACCGCGGTGACAGCGTCCCCGTCCGAGACACTGATCAGTCCGGCCAGCATCTGAAACGTGGTGGTCTTGCCGGCCCCATTCACGCCGAGGAGGCCGAAACACTCGGAGGGCCGGAGCGCCATGTATATGCCACGGACCGCGTGCAGGGTGCCGAACCGCTTGTGCAGATTCCAGGCGAGGAGCGAGTAGCCTGCGAGCTCGTCCTGCTGGCGCGCAGTTTTTACTCTCGTCTTCTCCTCCTCCACGTCTTTTTCGCCGGGCAGTTCCTCGCTCGCGAGGGCGTGTCCCGAAAAAAAGTAGCCGGACATCAGGAAGATCATGAGTGCCATCAAGAGCAGGCCTTCGGCTACTATGGCCACTAACTCAAAGCCTATTCCATTGTAAGAGAACTGCAGTAGACCGCCGGTGCAATCGATCCCGAGGGAGTAACCTGTAAAAGATCAACTTTTACAAGCGATGGCATAGAACGGAAACTCGTGCAACTAACACCAGCCAGCGAGAAGCAGCGCTGCGTATAGGGCTATCACAATGAAGGTGCTGAACTTGCAGACTTGATTTTCTGTTTCAGCAAAAAATTCTATTGGAGCTAATAAAAATAACACTTCAGAGGGTGCTATACGTAGTTTATATTTTACTGAAGAGAGGAATAAAATATTTAGAAGTTGCCTTCTGGCATCTGGTCAGAACGAAGTTCGCGCTGCACACATTCATAGAAATATTTTTTAAAGCAATATTTCTCATTGATTTGTCTTGTATTTTTTATTTGTCCTTCTCGGAAATTCTGTGACTCTTCCTTCGTCCAATGCTTCTTTAATAGTTGGTCTCGTTTGCATTTTTCGGCATGAAAATTGGTTTACAGTAACCGATTTCATTTCTTATTGAAACTATGCGTACTCCCTTATTTGCATGCCTCTTGATATTTATCGCAACGCGCTCCTTTTTAACTCGCCATTAAACGTACCTATAGCCTATGAAATGTACCTATAGGTCAGCGCTGCCAAACCCGCGCTTAATAGCAAACTCCTTTGTCGCTAATAGATATGCTCCATCCTTGTGAACAGTTCTATTTCCTTGAACGCAAACTTCATTGCACATGGTTATGAATAAACAGCACCTAGGTTTCCAGAAACCTGCGCCATTACTTACGATATTTCCTTGCCATAAAAATTATGCAGATGCTCGAGGAGCCTTCGCGCCACCGCCGCCGTGGCTGTTTTCATGCCAACGGCGCATACGCGATGCGCACGCGTACCGATGGAGCATGTTCACAGAGGTGGAGTGCATCTCACCGCAATAAGGACGAAGCCGAGGAGGACAGAAAGCTTAGGATAGGGCCGCGCTACTTGCCAGCGGAGCTGCATTAGCAGTGAGTGGCGAAACCACGTGTCTTTCGCAATGAAGCTGCGGGAATGGTGGTTTTACTACCGTTGGTCAAGCAGGTGCTCACTTTCGTACAAAAATACCTAGGGGGAACTGTGGCGCTAGTGTCCGCGGGAGCTGCCAGCGGGCCGGTTGCCAACAAGAGAGTGATGGGCACTCGGCAGTACATGATTTGTCTCAACTCCGTTCTTCTGACTTCAAAGGGCTTCGCAACTTTGTAAACTCGTCCTTCTCCACAAAAATGGTGCGCAAGAAATATTTACATAAGTGCTGATAAAGTTGTCCGATGGCAGGAATTCAGCACAGAACCTCTAGCACATAAGTCCGATGTTGACACCATTGCACCACGGGCACATGCTTCGAGAAGCGGCATAAAATGTCCTCATAAATTTCTCGCGTGAAAGCGAGCGCCTTGAGACGCTTCGCGCGTTTTCATTAGACCACCTAGATAAGCTGAATCGTTGCAATTAGTAGCGACTGTGCGTGTTCGTAGCCTTCTAGACTTAGAAAAGTATAAATTGATTTGTGACAATGAAGGTGGATAAAGTGTGATAAACAAAGCCACAGGACGTATGAATCAACAGACCCAAATATCAGACAAATCCATGTACTGCCCATCATTCGCATAGATGTTGTTTTTGTTGCAAAACATTATTTGGCTTTATTTAGAGAGGTGTTGCGCGGCTTCCTAACGGGATTTTGAGTCTGGATGCTTCTATTCCCAGTTGGGGTCATCAGGGTTGACTGCCTTAGGTCAGGGCTCCATTGGTCTCTACCGCCTTGTGAGCTCACTGCACTAGACCGATTTGGTCTTCGCGGTGGTCGCTGGTCAGCTGTGCGTCCCATTGCTCCGCACTTGGGTTTGTAATATTAGAATCGCATTTACTTTCTGTCATTCCCTGTAGCGTGATGGAGGGTGGGTTTCATGTTGCACCAGGGGAATTTGTCTGCATGCTGTGTAAGGTGCATTTTGTTAGTATGCATAAGGTGGGAAAGGTACCTGTTTGATGTAGCGCCCAGTCAACTGCCTATTCCGTAGCAAGATGATTATGTGGGGTGGGTACATCTTTGTGATCCCTCTGTAATGTGCTAGAATGGCCGAGTAGTCCTTGGGCATTGGTGATGGATCTTCGCAATCGTGTTCGCTGGGAACTCGGTTTGTAGCATAGCCTCGTGATTGAATTATCCGGCTATCTGCACGGTGTCCTGACCACACCCACTTATGTAAAGTGTTCGGCACATTTCACTGAACTTGAAAGAGCTATCGCCGTCGAGAACGATGATATGATAGGCTCTTTCGACGTAATGTCAATGTTTACTTGTGCTCCCGCCGATTACACAGCCTAGTGTTGCAAGAAAGCTTTCAAGAAGGACGCTTCACTAACTCGACGTATGCAATTTGAAACGCAAGACATACACTGCCTCCTACAATTCTGCATGAACAACACACACTTTGTGTTCAACGAATAATTTTGCATTCAGCGGTTCCAAAGAGCAATGGGACCTTCCGTTTCCTCTGCCTGTGGAAAGATCTCCCTAGAGGAACATGGAAATTCTGCGATGACCTCGTAGAAGACCCCTCCGAAAGTTTTTGTCCGATACGTAGATGACTGGTTTTGTGTGATTCGCCTCCAAGAGGTGTTGCATTTGCTTGAGCATCTGAACTCCTTTATACCAAGTATCCAGGTCACCATGGAAGAAGAAAACAATGGAAAGATTGCCTTTCTGGACGTCCTTGTAAGACGTTCGCCCAAGGGCGTTACAACCAGTGTGTATCGGAAGGCGCCGCACATGGGGAGGCATTTGAGGTTCGACTGCGTATCCTATACTCCAGAAGTGCTCCGTTGCCGCTTCACTCTTTTCTCGCGCATTGCGCACCTGCTCCGAGCCTGGACTGCCCAAGCAAGAGCTAGTCGTCTTAAGGAAGAACCTCTCCAACAGTGGCTATGCAGCAAAGATTCTGAGAACTCAAGAATTGCGGTCTTCAGTTGCTGACCACACAAGGGCACAAGAAAAAGAGAAGCTGAAACTGGTGGCTGTTTCCTACGCACAAAGCACCAGTGAGGCACTGGCATGTGTTTTTGGCGCATATTGCTTAAAAATCGCAGACGTGCCAAAAAAAAAAGACTAAGACACAATCTCGTACGCGTAAAACCTCCTTCGGAAAGGTCAAGACTTCCAATGGTAATCTACAAGATTCCGCGGAAGAATTGTGACACAAGCTACACAGGTGAAACTGGAGAAAAGACGGGGAACGCGGGAGATGGAAATTCCAGACGATGAGCAAAACGTGAACAAGGTGAATGCAGGAGCCAACGTTTCGACAAGTGGACTTCGCTTATTCAAGGCGACGTAGGCGACGCCTTGAAGAAAAGTCCACTTGTCGAACATTGGCTCCTGCATTGACCTTGTTCACGTTTTGCTCACAGGTGAAACTGGGAATTTTAAAAGAAGGATTCAGTAGCACCAGAACGCTGCAAGGAAGAGCAATGCAAGTTCAAACGCCTTGGCGGATCATCACATGGCTATCAACCACACCATCGATTAGGTTGCTGCGAGCATAATGGTAACAAAGAAGCGACCATCTTGAAAACTACTCTTAGAATATTTACATATTCAAAAAAACTACAAACGCGGTTAAGCGGATACGGGGTAATCTTGCCGAGATATACATGCTCTACGAATCATCGAAAAGCGCCAGTAGGATGCATAGCGACTGTTGTATATGAGCTGCCGCTGTCCTGTGGGAAAAAAAACACATCGGACAGACAGGGAGATGTCTTAATGACCGATTACGGGAACATATCCAAACTGTGAAAAATAAGCAATACGGTCATCTGTCAGCCCACTGTCAAGAATGCGGCTGTGTGCCGGTGTATGAATAATGCCGGGTTCTTGCGAACCACAAAGATAAAGACGTGCGAGAGATCATTGAAGCTCAGGCTATCTGGCGGAATAGAGACACATGTGTTAGCGCCCCTTCAATCGACCTGTTAGATAAGGAGACGGCTTTTTTGGATGGGTAAGATCTGGATAAGGTGGCGCCATTGTGCATGGGCTATATAGTTGTATTTCCAGAGAAGCAAGTTGTTGAAGTTAGCGCATTGTGGTGTCGTCTCCCTTCCGTCCTTGTTTGCTGGCGCTAAATATGCTTTCAATTTATCAACATGCCCAACAAATGGCAGTGAATTTTTAACCTTTTAACAACCTTCGCGTCCAACTTTTTAAGATCATGCATGGTTACTGACGCATATTTTGGAAGGGCAAGCCGGCCGTTACAAAGTTGTGCACACGTAGCAATAAAATTAGCCCATTCAGGCATTTTCATTATCCATGCCAAAGAGCCTATTAAGGATAACTGAAGTGATGGGACTAGTGTGCAAATTGAACTAATGTGATTGGATGCTACGACGTGTAAACACTAAATTGCGCGACTGTTTTGATGGCACCTACGAGAGCAGAGACGCTGATTGAAGAGAGATAATATGTGTGCTAGCAGATGGGGAGCCAGCTTGCGAATACATCGGAGATAGCTGTAGAATATGTACAAGAACATTTTAGTGGTATTGGTGCAGTGAAACACAACATAATACCTTAATGAATTGTACGAGTATCCTAGATTGCACTGCACAGTCAATTCATTGCACAGGTCTCGGTGCTCAAGGTATTTTTTCTAAGACGTATACTGTCGCCTGATGGAATAAATCTTTCTTCACGACTGCACGCACTGCTCAGACCGTCATCATATTTCGGGGAAAAAAGGGAAACAGTTTTTTGCACGACTTCTATGCCGCGTTGCGAAGCGGGACGAATCATGTTTCCCCATTGTGCGCTAAAACGTTCGATACATTGCTGGGAAAGCTCGCGCAAAACGACCATGTGCTCTCAATATGCCAATAAATCAATGTGAAATGAAGAAAAGGAAATGGGTGCCCCCGCTGGACCACTACTACTCCCGCGTCCACCGACCGCCGTGCAGTTCGTACAACTGTCATATTCTTCCACCGTGTTCTGGACATTAAAAAATTTCGCAGTGTTTTTGAATTTACAATCTTGTCAGCTTTCATTGGCCAAGAGAAGGCCCAGAGTTCCGCGATGGCCTTTCTGATAGCTCAAAAGTGGCCCCATTACTGAGCTTGACAATACGGCAGAATTCGAAAATGCCTGTACTAGTGCTCCAGGTGGGTAATTCAGAAACTTTGGGACAGGAAGCGTTGAAACAGGAACAGGCACCAAGCTGGCGGAGCCTTCGCCCCCATCCGGCTCAAAACTTAGTACCCTTTCGCTTTGTAAAGAAGGTTAACCAGCGAAGCTGTGTGTGCGGGCTCCTTAATTGAGAACAGCACATCCGTTGCTGGTCGGCTAGGCATTGTACTATCTTTGGGATCGGTACACGTATGGGGAGTGCTTAACGCCTGCTTCGCCTCCGCCACCGGTCCACCCTGAATTGCCCCATCTCCGAGAAGGGACCACGTGTGGCGTGTGCTTAACGCCTGCGTCACCTACACCACGGGTCGGCTCAGCATAGCACTATCTTCGGGATTGACCCACGTTTGTGGAGCGTTTTGTCAACACACGGACAAGATCATAGGGAAACAAACTTTTAACAGCTTCACTATAAAATATGCCAGTGCCTCTTGTATTTTGTTTTGCTTCCTCCACGAACGCATCGAAGTGGATACACCGTCAATGCTATGCTACATTGCCTCGGCGGTGCAGCCAGGCCAGCGTGCGGCCTTCCGCTAACCGCGAGTATGTTATACGCACACACTATAAGCAACTTGTATTGCTACTCAGTTGATGTGTGCATGTTCCTGTAGGAGCAATAAACACCAAATTAAAAGGCTAAATAATATTACACAGGCCCCGACTAGCGATGAGGGTTCCCTGCCGGTCTCGTCTTGTCGATCATCGATGTAAGACGCGTGCGACGCCATTGGCGGCAGTGGCTGTCATCACGCCCGCGTTCTGAGACGCGTGGTAGCGGCCACAAGGCCGTTTCCAAGTTGCGTGGTTTCGCCCGAAGGCCGAGGTACTGAAATCAACACCGTAACAACACCGTGGTTTAAGGTTGTACTGATTACCTGAGGTTATGTTGTGATACGCGGGGATGACGTCTAGGAGCGACACGCGGAATTCCGCAGCCGCTGCACAGCCCAAAGAGCGCCCTGCAATGGTATTGGAAATCTCGCAGTGGTTGCAAGATGAGAAGCGCCGCACTTTTATGGAGCAGGAAGTGAGATGGAAGGGAAATCGTCAACGTGTGCAACTTCATGCAAACTGTAAGTTCCGCTAAGACCACCGTGTGCACCAGACAGTGTGCACCACGGTGGCGTATACGTACGCAACTAGAGTTGGGAACTAGGGATTCTCGCTAACAACGCTTCAGTGCAGCTGAGGGCTGCCCTCAGTCTTACAGCGAAACGCACTCAGCGCGCGCACCTGGCGTCTCTGATTATGCTAGCCTCGACAGAACATCGCGTGCTAAATAAAATAAATGAAACTAGACTTACGTGACCCCAATGAACATGACCCGCTAGGAGGCGCCTACGGACGGGCATGCGCAGTCCTGCTCCCGTATCACCCCGCTCACAGTCGACCAAGCCAACACATCCCTTAACCCGGCCTCACATCGGGCACATCCTATCATTCACACACCGACTATGGAAGTGCCCCAAAACTCGAGGGTCCCATACTAGCACACACCTGAGTCACCTCCCTCCCCCCCCCCTGCCCTGCATCTCACCTCCTAAAGTGCCTCTAAATTCCCGAACCCAAACGTCTCTTTTCCTCCATGCCCTTGCTAAGAACATCGAAGACGTGCTCGGCTGGTCAAGCATGGGGTTATAATCTGGAAGTGTCCACCTAGTGGACTGTCAATTTGAGCTGCTGTTAAAGTGCTGATTGGCTGATTCTGGGTAGGAGTGACAGCGTGGCAGGCGCCCCAAGGTGATATTTTTTATTGGGTAGACCATGGTCAGTTCCAGGAAATCACGAATCGCCGAAAAGCACAGTGCACCAGGTGGACACTTACAGAATACGTTACCCTAGTAGGCAATGAGAATCTCATGCCCAAGCTCCTGACTTGGGACTGCATTATCAGAAAATTATTACCTCTCTGCCTCCATGCTCAAGCCGCACTTGCACCGCTGACCAGGACAGTACGATGGCGCCGGCACAAGAGACGCGGGCGCACCTCAAGTGCCTCTACAACTGTAGTTGCAATAAAAGGAAAGTAATCGTCGCGTGTGGGCAGGCGTTGGTAGTCAGGGGAGCCTAGTTTTTCGACGTAGTTGACTACCAAGGGTAGTGACTTTGGCATGAACTTTTGTCTTGCTATGGTTGGCGTTAGAATATTGTTTCAACTTGTGAAACCAACGCTTTGGGGAAAAGTGTTATTATCGGTCTTAATCATCATCAGAGGCTACAAGTACGAGCCAGCATTGAAAAAAAATTTTGTAGACTTGTGCGACCATGTAGAATTACAACCCGATTTCCAGCTAAGCTGTTCTGTTTGACATGTTGGAATAAGAATATCAGTTTACTATAATTAACCCACATGTTTTAAAATGTTACTAGTGTATAAATTATGCCTTGTCCGTTTGAAACATTCGCCCCATGTAACGCTATTCCTCACTTTTTAGGAATTTCAGCACAGGCAGTAAATTCATCCATGCATTTACTTTACCAGAACGTTGGTTGGATAATCACCCGCCACTCCCAGATTTTCCCTAAATTTGACGGGAATGGAAACGCACTTTCTTTCTGTTGTTGGTCGGCGTTCTACTTTTTAATGATAGGCGCTGTATGATTGTTAAGTTAGATGGCAAGGCTCGACTTTAGTTGCAAGAACTCTAGTTATGGCAGGAAATGTTCGTGGTTCGAATATGCCGAGTCTCAAGTAGGAGGACACTTGCAGTGAAAAATCTGCTCTGTAAAATAAAACCGGTAAACTATGTAGCAGATACGCACATCCTCTAAGGAAACTACGAATACATCGTTCTATTTTGCGTTGTATCACGGCTGACGCCTGCCAGGCTGCGTTTACGCAGGATGCCTTAGAGACCCCGACTGGACAATGAACACTGCACGTTACTGTGAAGCTGGAAACAGCCGTTCGCCTGCATAAAAAGAAATAAAAATACTGCACCCAATTCGGTTCCACGATCTTTCTCCAAGACCTTGCACTGCTTCATCTCCTCTGCGTTGGTCCCTATCTTGAAGAACATGGAATGCACGGTGTAAGGAGGGATGATAAGTGCCACATAGTGCGGGACAGCTGACATAGTCTGATATATAAGAGGCTTGAGCATTAGGCTGATCATAGGACCTGGAATTCAGAAGAAACGCAACAGAATGGTCTAGATCCCTACCGGAAATTTTACACAGAAAAATGGCAGAGCCAACACACATTATTGAAATCCACCTATAGCGAAGCTTTGTACAAATACACAGAGTGCTAAAACCTGCATTAGTTTTTGGTATTGCAATGCGAGCGAAATATGACGCCAAAGGCCCTCGTCTAGACCACACAATCTCTCTAACAAGCTGTCCAGACGAAGCCCATTTACGCCTGCTCTAATGGCAACTCGAGCTGTCGCATAACGGTGTTGGAGGGTGATACAATAGATTATAGTGTCAAAGAGTTAGTTGGGGTTAGCGTGGTATTACTATACGTGTGTTTGTGACCTAATGGTTAGAGAATCGGGCTTCGACGCTGTGCTGGCGAGGTTGGATGATGCCATCAGGCACGTAGTTCACATGTTTTAAAATGTGAGCAGCACGGCGATACAGCAACAACCAGCAGACACGCACAGAAAAGTGAAGGAGGGTTCGCCAAAGAAGCTTAGCTTTTACAAAAACTAGGTAAGGGCCTAAAACGGCTAACTTTCTAACCATGCAGCAGCATAGCTAGACTATGGTAATTGTAAAATCTGCCTGCGCAAGCAACATGGGCGCCTTACATGCTTTGATTTATCAAAGTCACATTTCAATGCCTGGTACCTCAGTGGCAATTAGGTGTACTGTGTGATGCAATCACGTACGCTCGAGGCATCTCGAGTTCTCTGTTAGATGGTGAAATCTGCCGAAAATGATATAAATGCGCGTGGCTGATATTGCGGTCTAACCCCTGTCTTCAGCCTACAGTCCAATGCTCTAATCATTAAGCCGTAATCGCAGTTTTTGCAAGCTCAAGACGTTTCGTTAAGATGTTTAAAATAATACAGCAGTGGTATAGTAGACCGTATAAAAGGATGATTGCGTAGCAGCTAGTACCCTTTTCACCTAGTGTAAAAGGTGTTATATAAGGTATCCTAGCTATGGCTAGCCAATCTGTTTGATGAAAAAAGAAGCATAAAAAATAAGCTATGCCCAAGATACGACACCACGACACACTGTGTTCGGCCGTCACACACCTGACCACCTAACAATTCAGATTTTATAACTGTATCTGGCGCCGTTTTTTAATGCTTGGTTTCATTAGGCAGATTGGCTAACGTTAGCTGGGACACACAGTATAGGATCGCAATGCGTCAATCCGGGACAAGAGGCACTGAGCAATCTACTCTCGAAGGCGGGTATCATCCTTCAACGAAATTCTCTTGCGCGGCTGTGACGAGTGGACATTACGATGCAGATTTTTTTGTTTAGGTTCTATAGCGGGTATCTGACGCAGAAACTATGAGCACCCAATTAGGAACAAAGTGCTTTGTTCACACTCACACACATACACATTTTAATGAAAAGAAGAAAGGGGAAGCAACTAACAGAGAGCAACACAGTTAACAGCATGCTGCACAATGAAAACTCATTATTAGTGCGCTACAGCACGATATGGTGCCAAGGAAAGGACTTGGGAGCAGGCACTTCTACTAGAGCAAGAACAGTTCAACTAAAAAATTAAATATGGGGCTTTACGTATCAAAACCACTTTCTCATTATGAGGCACGCCGTAGGGGAGGACGCCGGAAATAGTGACCACCTGGGGTTCTTTACCGTGCACCTAAATCGAAGTACACGGCTGTTTTCGCATTTCTCCCCCATCGGAGTTCACCGCTGCAAAGCGATGCTAGAAACTGTGGTGAGCTCGCGACAGCAGTTGTAGGGTTGAGTTACGGGTCGTGGATAATGGGCGAGCGGTTGTGTCCAACCGCTTCAGGAAACACAGGCATCGCAGCAGGTACCTTCAGAAAGAAGCGGCGGTAGACCATGACATTCTGTCTCGGCAGCGGTACGTAAACTATAGCCCGTAACCCAATGGCCCACGCTCTCCCTATGAACGTAGGTGTCCACAGGCCTCGGGTGCATGGTCTGGCGAAGTCTCGAAGCGCAGAAACAGGTTGCAGGATATCCTGGTCGGGCATCATGCCAAGGCATTCTGCCATCCTGCAACCAACGCCCTTGTCGGGCCTTGGTGGCTTGTGTTTGGAACCCGATGGTGCGCCTTCATTTTCTGGTCCGACGGTCGACCTTCGTACTTGGTTCTTCCTGGAACTCCGCTGCGTTCTCCCAAAGTGCTTCGTCATTTTCTCCGTTTCGTGGCTTTGTGGGTGCGCACGATTGGTTCTTTGAACTTCGTGTACTGTCGCGCACCTGTCCTATGGCAGGTGATTCGTTTTTAGGGCTGCGTGTGGTTGTTCAATTAGTTGTTGTCGCTTTTTTATGCTGGTCACTCCACTTGCCCCTCTCACGTGCCATACGTCATCATCATCGTCTTTGGCAAGTACTGCACACATCCGTGCACACACTTTTTGTTGTAATCTCGTTTTTCCTTTGACCACGCAATGCATCTGCTGCTGCGCAAATACCTCACCACGAAAGCCCCTCCCCCACTAGAGAGAGAATGAACTTTAATAAAAAGAATGGCTTGGTGGCCTCCGCAGAGGTGATTGGAAATAGTTGGGATCACAAGGTAAACAAAGAATTATAGTGCAGCCCCAGATGCATAACCTGTTGGTCAAGCCAAGTTCGCGCACAATCTTTGCAGACTTTATAGTTCCACTGTGGTCAACATCAGGCCGGCGAATTTCATGCCTCTTGAGAGGTAATGCCGCGTCCCTTGTGTTGCTCTCTTACAATAGCGAGACGGCCACAGTTCGTGCCTAACCGTCGGACGAGCACCGATGTCACACGCACTACGAAAGAAGCCGAAGGGAAAATGGCAGTAGCTCCGGAGGCTCTTGCGTCGAAGTGGGCCGCCGCTCTGCGCAGCTCCAACCTCAAGACACAAGAGTGGGCTGTCCAGCAAGCCCGAGAGGCGGCGACGAGGCAAGGCCTCGAAGTCCCCTCATGGGAGACCTGAGCCCGGGTCGTCAAATTTGCCGGATTCAGAATAAAGTTGTTTCCATCCATCCATCCACGCACTACACGTCACCGGTGGCAGCACCACGTTCGGCTTCTGTTTCTTCTTTCCCTTCGTTGTCCAGGCGTTGCCTCTGATGACTTCGCGCCTTCATTGAAGTAGCATATGCGGGTCACTCAGTCACGGCGTCTACGGGTAATGCTCAGACCAACCTGGCTTTATGCAGCAGGACTTGCGCACCACGAGGAAGCACCATGGGCAAAGGATGGGCATTGTATCCTTGCCTTCAGCTCCAGATTTGCTTGCACTTTGAGTCACCCCCACTCACCTTACCGGCCCAGGCGTCCTGGACCTGGTCCAGGCGTCCTGGAGCTCGCTCGTTGCACTGAAGGCCACAGCGTTGCCGATGATGCCGGAGTGTCCCGAGTCCCAGTAAATTCGCCCACCGACGCCCTAATCTCAACGAATGGAATCGCACACGGCCTTAATATCATGCGACCACGTATGACTCCGGGTGTCTCCGTCAGTGCCTTTAGGGCGTCCAAGGAGTCGGTGAAAATTGTGAACTATGCATATGTGGTTTACCGGAGTTTTTTCTGCCTTTGTTTTCAGCCTCTCGATGGAAGTTAGGATGGCTTGCAGCTGAAGTGCCCTAATGGTTGGTTCTCGATGATGTTGTAGATGCAGACATCTCGCTGCTCGCTACTAACGGCATACAGCGCTGCTTGGGATGTAGCGGAATCCCATGCCACGTCTCTGAATTTGCTTTGTGTCAGCTCCTTCTGCTAGTCTGGCTCTATAAGCGCCGGGATACTCTTTCGTCTGCCGGTGGGCGACATTTTTTGTGACTCGAACCTGCACGTCATCTAAAGCAGCGAGAACAGGAAGCACTTGCATGTTGTCCAACAAATGTTATCGATATAACTCTTAGAGCTGCCGTCCGGAACGTGTGCATCGGCGACTGCGATCATGTCCCTCCTTGCTTTCTAAGATGATGTCCTGAGAGGAAGACCCGCGTACCGATGGAGGTCTTCCATTCGCTCGTGGCGGGAAAGACGCTTGATCACTCAAAGGTACTCCCCGTACATAATTTGCAGCTTGTTATATTGTGCTCTGGCAAGGTAAAATCATACGGCATCGTAACAGGCCCTAAACCTAAGCACTGCGACAACAAAATGTGAGCCGTACAGATGTCAGGCCTTCCCTGCTTCGGCGATATGCGTTTCGCGAGTTGCAGGAGTTTCTTACACGTAGGCTCCATTTGCTTGAGCTCGGTAGTGTTAGATACGGGGCCATTTCTTGAGCCTACTTCAATTTCCCCAGACCACATCGAATCGCACCACAGCTAATTAAGGAGCGCAGAAACACGGATACCACATTCCCGAGGCGCGACACGTGCAAACAAGTTGGCGGGCCCCACTTCGGGTGCCGTAGGTGGAGCTATTCACTACTTGACTCTTCCTGAAAGTGAAGCGAGAGCCTGGCACTGTTCCAGGGAGAAAGCCCTCGAACAATTGGGGCCCAAGGAGCGACCCTCTCCGCCTTGGTCATGGCGCATGCAAGTCAGGATGGCAAGACCGCAGACAGAAGTAAGCACTCGGACATTTGGGGACCAAGGAGCGACTCTCTTCGCCGGGTATGACACCATCGCACGGGCGCCTGCCATTGGCCGAAAATGGCGACACTTGAGCGGGCTCGCCGATTGGCCGAAAATGGCGTCATCTGAGCGGGCTCGCCCATTGGCATAACGTGACGTGTCTTCGAGACACCCAAGGGCTTAAAGGACGCAGACCGGGAGCAGCAGTAGAGGATTCCTAGGGCATTCTTTGATTAATCTCTTTCGAGCTTCTTGCCACGGGCCGCAGCGTCCGAGTTGCTGCCGGCCCGTAATGACTCTAACACTGTTAATTGACTCTCACTGTAAATAATGTAAATAAACCTCCCAAGTTTTTCATCCCGACGTCCTCCTCAACTCCTACAACTGGTTGCTAGTGGTGGGATCGCCTCCGAATGCAACAACTCGTGGCAGCGCTACAGATTAACCTTCGCCGAGAGATATCCTGATGAGCCCGGAACAGCGAAAAAGAGCCTTCGTCCAAAGGAGTCCCGAGGAACTTGGAACAGCGGAAAAGAGAAAGCCTTCGTCCAAGTAGTCCTGAGAAACTGGGAGTAGCGAAGAAGAGCGAGCCTTCGACCCATGGAGTCCTGAGGAACCGGGAACAGCGGACCAATGAACCAGATGGCAGGGTGCTGCAACCATAAGTGAGCGCGTGGTTTTTTGCCTTTTGATTCGCCAGACTTCAGATGTTGTGTTTTAATTTTGATAGTTCTGGGAATCGGGAATTTGTTGCATTGTGTGTTTGCACAAATTAATTAAGGAAAACAGTTCTAACCACCAGTCGGGGCAGCTGCCATGTGTCTTAGAAGTTTGACGAGGTTAGACTTGTTGTTGGTGTGCGACGATTTGGGCGTTGAGGTGGACGAACAGATGAAAACGCCAGCTATCATAAATGCGATTAAAGATGGTGGCAGTGATGACAAAAGCATTGAGCTTGCTTGGGAGGTGATACAAGAACCACGGGAGCGTGAGCGTCGTGAACGTAAGAGTGAGCGTAAGCGTCAAGAACGCGAGAATGAA
This sequence comes from Dermacentor albipictus, assembly GCF_038994185.2. NCBI lineage: Eukaryota > Metazoa > Arthropoda > Arachnida > Ixodida > Ixodidae > Dermacentor > Dermacentor albipictus. The sequence continues at coordinate 107,066,476 of NC_091829.1, forward strand.
CGTGAACGTGAGTATCACGGACGTAAGCAAAAGTACGAGAAAGAGATAGCAGCATTGGAACAAAAGATACAATATTTTAAGCAGTTAAAGGAACAAAGGCAACGCCTGTCTGAAAATTCTGTACGCAGTACAGAGCAAAAGAATGAGGAAGTATCTGGCAGATTTTCACAAAAAGCCGACGAGAAGAGTAGTACCCTCGAGATTAGCTGCATATTCATAGGTGAAGGGAAAAGGCTAGCTGCTAACGATGCCTTAGTGGCAACAGAGGCTGTTAAAGGCCGCAGTGAGAGCGACGAGGTGCTGTGCCAACAGATGACTGTAGAGACAGCTGGGCCAGCTGCGAACAAATTGGCACAGTTACCGGGCGTGTGCGTCGCATGTAACGGTAACGAGGTAGTTAACGAAGCACAGAATACTGTTGACCCGACAGACATGGGCACCCATGTCGAGTCAGATCTGCGTGCCGAGGTGAAGTGCCAGCTGGACGATGCAGTTGAGGGTAATTCTCAGGATTGCGAGCTGCGTAGCTCAAGAGAATACAACTGCATTGCCTAGGGATCGGTGCAGCTCTCCGCCAGTCTAGATAGCCTAGATAGGGATGATTCAGGTAAGAATCATTCGGACTGTGCGCGTGAGACAGCGATCGATACCAACGGGCTGTGTGCCGATGCACAGCATGAGCTGGGCAATGCAGTAGAGCGCAGTTCCCAAGTGTGCGAGTTGCATAACTCGAGTAAAGCCTTCTGCATTGTTCCAGAGTAGGTTGAGCTGTCCGCCAGTCGAGGCAGAGAGAGTGTTGGTTTAAATGAAAATCAATCAGACTGTGCGGGTAAGAGGCCGATCCGGGCCGATGAGACCTAGTGCTGACCTAGTGCTGGCCTAGTGCTGGCTGGCCTAGTCCAGACCTAGTGCTGGCCGGATCGGCCAGCACTACGCGCCAGAGGACAGCATATAAGGGAATTCCAAGAGAAAGCGCCGCAGAAAGAAGCGCCCTAAGGGCCCGTACATGGTCAATCCGCCCATCCGTTCCGCCCTCACCCGCCCGCGTGCTGATGGCTCTCTACTGGTGAGCGAGGAGCGGTCGCAACTTTCCCGTCCGCACGCCTGCTTGTCTCTCATTGGCTGGTCCGAGGCGGATGGTTCGGCTGTCGTCACAGCAAACGTGGCGCGTGCTCGAAGCGAAGCGGGGATGTAAGGCCTAAGCTACAGCCGCGTCAGAAACAGTCTATGTTTTCTCCTATTTGTGATTTTTACTAGAGTTGTCTGGCACCCACGGAGATAGTCATCGAAAGCAGCAAGCCCTTCCAGGCCCTTCCAGACCTCATCAGTGCGTGCGATCGCCAACAGAAACAGACGGAGCGCAGGAAGTGTGTGTTGTGTTTACGAGAGCGTCGGAAGAAACATTTGAAGCCGTCGACTTCGTGATTTCTTGTGCCATGCTTCGCGTGTGCGTCGCAGACGAGAACTCCATCACATACACGTGCATTCTGAGCAGCACACACGTTCAAAGCGTGGCGAAATAAGTAGCGCCCGATTGGCGCACCCGGCGTACACGTTTGGTTTCTGGTCTGTGTATGCGGATCGTTGCCGCGGAGTGGTGAACGCCAGCCCTTCGCAACTTTCAGAAGTAATCATACGATCAGTAGCGATAAGTTTTTATCGCCTCGTTATCGCTGCCATTCTGCGTGTGCTATACTGCATGTGAGCCGTTTTGCTGGCTGCGATGCGCCGTGGTGACCGCGACGTTCGAGCTGTGCTCTTGCTGTTATAAAGTGCGTTTGCAAGCTACAAATTGTGATATGTATGTGCGATGTGTTCCAGCGTTACTGGGCGTAGAAGTGGTCGTACTACGCGATGTTCTGTGCTCAGAAGTGAACTGAGCGTAAGTGTTGGCGATCGCGTTTTCATATTTAGTACCCTTACAGATAAGCCCTATCACACCGGCCTTTTCTGCTTCGTACATCTATCGTTTCTTTCAAAAGTTGCTACTGCGTGGTTGAAGATGCTTCTATCGGTGGGGGGAAATTAGGGAACATTATAATAATTGCATACGTCAAGACGTTCAGCGCTGTCGTGAAATGTGAACGCGCCTGTGAGCACTAATGTCATGAATGCAATTAAAAATTCCCAAGGCAGTGTTAAGAGAACGGTTAAAAAAGAAAACATATGAGAAGGTAGGCACATCAGCTTGTGAACCCGCTCCTATAATACCTCTACCCGCGTCTGTTTGTAAATGTATGTTTTCTTGCGTTTGTCCATTTTTTTTCTATTTCCCACATTTCTTTAAAGTGGAGTTTTTCTTAGTTCTCGCGTTTGTGCGTGAATACGTGCCTGCTTCCATGCGTGTTTGCGCTTACCCTTATTTCTGTCCTTTTATATTATATTAGCATTTGCTTTTGCTAGTTTTCTTTCAGGAAAGTCATTACACATTTTCATTAATAAATCTCATTGAAAGCACTAACTCATGTACACGGCAGGGCTGGCCTCTTCCATCTCATTAAAACCTTTCTCACTGGTCTACCTCGTCTTCTCAATCTGCCTATTCACTTTGTTTTCTGTCCTTGCTTCTTGTGTTGTTGCTGCAATGTGATTAACCAACTTGCTCAATACAGATTTTGATCGCCTATGAAAACAGGAAGGTTTAGAGATAGATTTTCCCAAAAGCGTCGTTGGGGTTGCACAGCCACTTTGCCTCTTACCTATGTTCATGTTTATGCATCAGTGCATGTGGCAGCTCACCAGAGGTGCACACGAAAGGGTGTCATATTGTGACACTACACCTTGCTATGCTGTTGCATTTTTCATGCAATCAGTCTTAGTAAACGGATGGTTTCGCTGCCCATCACATATGATGGCAAAAAAGTTTAACACGAATAACATTGTGCAGTGGGGTGTCATTGCCTGTCTGATGCTTTCGTCGTTGCAAAGACATTTTTTCAGTAAATGGAGCCCTGCAATGCAGTGCACTGATAGCTTTTGCAACTTTCACCATTTATTACTTCACAAATGTCATTGTCTGAAACTGGCCGTCGATTGCTATGCCGATGGCTTGTGAATTAAATAATTGCCTCAATAAAACACATTAAACTTCACTCAGCATTTTTTAGTACAAACAATGCTAGCAAAGCTATTCAGGGTGAATAATTGTGCTTACATTGGTGTTACTTGCCGTCAGATAAACAAATACAACAATGGCTGCGACATGACTGTGATTTGACGTGCGGACTGCTAATGGTGCCTTTCAAGCGTGCCCTCGACTACTGCTATTAATAGTTACCTGACTGAGTATTTTGGGCCTAACTAAGCTAATGATGTTTGATAATTGTTCTCCTATTCGCATTACTTGCCTCGGCCAGGTAACCAAAATAAACAATGCCACCACATGAATGTGTGTTTGCATGCAACCTGCCAACAGTGGCTGTCATTTTCGCGTTGACTGCTGCAGTTTCACCAACAGTGGCGACGACTTGACTGCGCTTTGACGTGCAGACTGCTAATGGTGCCTTTCAAGCGTGCCCCCGACTACTGCTATTTATAGTTACCCGAATTAGTATTTTGGGCGTCACTAAGCTAATAATGTTTGATAATTGGCACCGAGGCTGAGCCACTACAGCCTCTTGACTGCATATTTCTGTGCTCTCACAGTGCTAATGGGAGTATCGTTCATTTGGCTACCCGAATAGTGAATAGGTAATAGAGCGCTACAATCTTTGAGTTTTACGCAGAACACCTTGTGCATTATTAACAAAACTGAACCTAAGGAACTATTCGCTGGTTTGTTATGGAAATAAAAAAAATGGCAGTGAATGTTTTCTCGCTTTTTGTGTGGCCCTGTCTTCTGCCCTACGCACTTTCTTTCATTGTCATGTGCATGTTAAAACAGCAACTAAGTAAGAAAGACAAACACAAAACTACTAACTACATCAACCTTTTCACACCACAAGAGGTCACTGAACTCACTGGTAAGCTACACTTGATAATATCGGTTTGCTTTCAAATAAATACAGGCACTGGCCAGCTGTTTATGTTATGCTATGCATTTTTAATTTTCCTAAAATATGGCTGTGCATGAGCTAGCAAGGTTGTTACTACATAAATGCATAAACAACATGCAGCCCATGCCCAACTAACTCATATCACCTGAGTAGAGCTCAGGTTTTATTTGTAGAGCAATCAAAATAGAACACACATGAATGATGCCGACAGTATCAAACAGTCTCAAGTCGAACATCCTTGTTTGGTGCTATGGGTGAGAGAGGGGGCATGCCTGTCAAGGTACTGCTTAATTTTGTGCGCTTTGGTAATGTTTGTACATTGTTGAAATGTTAAATTAGGTATGTTAAGTAGTAAGGTGGCAACATATTGGCCATCCAGGCTGGCAAGAAAGAATGCAATTGTTTGATTTCACTCAAAATAAGTTTTCTTATCAGCAATGTAAATTATATGCTTTCAAATAAATACTCCCCTTGCAAACATATCTCATGAGTACGCATATATCTGCGTAAGGTCACCGCAATACATACATGTCGCTTTAAGCCAGTCATAATGAATTGTACACTCACTGCTTAACCTTCAATTCCTTGCTGCATGAAGTTAACCACTTATGCACAACTTATTTTGCACACGGTGAGAACTTCAGTCATCGCTGAGCACATCATTTAAGGAAAAGGCATTTCATGCATCCAACTGCTTTAAGCACTGTCTTAAAATTGGCAGAGTGAAAAAAAAAGCACGAGCAAGCGTGTCAGCAAGCTGTACTCGGAGCCTCACACGCGTGCTCAGTGGTAAAAAGGTGCGTCTTGGCGACCTACGCAAATGCATTCCGCGACAGATGTGCGTGTGTTCCGTATTCTTGCAAGCTCTCACTAGCACTACAGAAACCGCGCCACGGCGCTTCCCGCGACACTATCAGTTTCGCGTGACGCAGAACGCATCACGTTGGATAATTAGAGAGGTTTTGCACAACCAGCCAAGGCAGCGCGGATTGAAAGTAATCATCCGAGAATACGTCGCGTACTGCGACGTGATGCGATTGCAATACATCTGTAAAAGGTGCGCAGATAAGACGACTGTGCAATGTTTCGAAGAAGGATGACGGTGCTAATGCAACACATACGGCTGCAGAACAGAATGTGGCAGCCTAGAGTCGCATTTTCACCGGACCGCAGAAACTTGAAATCCCATCTGCAAAAATATGCCAGTGTCGTCTGCTGTCAAAGGTCGTTGCCAACCTTGAACGCCTTTGCTCCGCCGAACGGTTGCCAGCTGTCAACAGGCCGCGTCACCCAATAGCAGTGCGCGTGTGATCCGCTCGTGCGGATTGAGCGTGCATCGAATTTTGCGACACCTTCCGCCTTTTGGGCTTGCACACGCGGGCGGGCTAGGGCGGAACGGACGGGCGGACTGACCATGTACGGGCCCTAAATAGATAGCAATGCGGTGACTAATGTAGCGCCGCCAAAGACGGCGAGAGACCCAAAAGGGCAGGGCGCGAGGAAAAGAAAGGTGCGGTCATCACTGACGATGTTGACGCATCAAACAAGTTCGAGCCACCGGTCAAAGGGGGACCACGAAGCATGTTCTGCACGGACGCGGACACAGGGCACGGGGCAGCTACGTTCCTTGTCGGTCCGTCGTTCTTTCCGAAGTTCAGCGTGTAGTACAAAGAAGCGCAAGGTGGCAGGACGAGACGAAGTGATAGGGAGTAGCGGCACGGTCAATCGGGGTCGTGCTGAAAGCGAGGCGCGAGGACGCAAATTGTCAGGGGACTGTAACTTCTTGGGGGAGCTGATAGTGAGTCAGACCTTTTGTTGTTCCTCGGTAGCCAGAGTAGCTTTCGGACCGTGACCACCTCGGATACGGATCAAAGTATGAGTCAGTCAAAAACGTTTGAAACGGGAGGCCATGAGAGCTTCCGTAGGAGTAAAACGTGGTGTTTTTTTTTTCCATTTGAAATTTTCGCGATTTGAGACTGGGATTTCTTTCAATGTTTAAGGAATGAGCTTTGTTTGTGTTTTCTTTTGAGAAGCTCCGATATTTGAAAGATGAGGTTTAGGTAAACATGTAGCCTCGCGAGTTGTTAGTTAATGAGTAAATAGGCTTACTTTTTTGTGTGTGAGTAACCTGAGTGTCAAAGTTATCGGTGAGAGGCCTATCGTAGCGCGCGTGTGTTTTAGTTAGCCTTCTTTTTTATGTGTTTTTTCATTTTCTAAGGTTAAGCACGTAGATTTTCAGTGAGTGCATGATTTGCACTAAGAAGCGTTCTTAGTTCCATTAGCGCGTGTCCTGTGCGGACGGAAGGAAGCAGATTTATGACTGGGTTGCTCGTGTGTGTTGAGGGCAGCCGTATTCTGACTTCTCTGGTTAGCGTGCATGGAACGAGTTATTAAAAGACGCATTATTTTAAGGGTTCTGCGGAGTGCGTAAGTGACGCAAGTTTAATTCTTCGTTTAAGGTACATGTCCTGTATGGACTACAGAAAGACACGTGGGTAGGCGTGATGAAAAGTTTGCCTACGACGCAAGTACGCATTCTGAATAGTGACCACAAGGCTAGTGCGCTTGTGATTACGTACTTGTGAAGATGGCCAGACTGTTCAGTGGCAACAGTACGTGAGATAAGTACGCCACTGCACTAGGGTGAGAACACGCTGTTCGCAAAATTAGGCCACTTAAGTTATGTTCGGCTGTTTTCATTGTTTGTTTCCAACGGCAACGACTTATTGTTTTGCTACAACAATGACACTCTGGTCTTGTCGGCATTCGGCGAGAAATGGATAGCGGTTTGAAAAGGTGGTTGGAACTGCTGTGTCGAAATTGGGGAAATAAAAGATCAGGGCCCGTTTTGACTCAGTTCTCGCCTGGCGAGTCAGGGGTGAAGAGCCTGCGCGTACACGTGGTGCAGCGCTGTGTTTTGTTTGTTTGTCGTACGTTCTCCAGGGCCGAGGATCCCGATGTTCGTCAAACGAGGCTCGACACCAGCACCCTGCAGGTTCTTTCAGCGTTCCTCATAGCCAGCGAATTGAGTTCACCGGCCATTCCGAACTTCCGGGGCGAGGACGAGCTGTTAGGTACGGGGCCGTTTCCTGAGCCTACTTCAATTTCCCCAGACCACATCGAGCCGCTCCACAGCTAATTAAGGAGCGCAGAAGCACGGATACCACATTCCTGAGGCGCAACACGTGCAAACAAGTTGGCGGCCCCCACTTTGAGTGCCGCAGGTGGAGCTATTCACTGCTTGACTCTTCCCAAAAGTGAAGCGAGAGCCTGGCACATTTCCAGGGAGAAAGCCCTTAGACTATTGGGACCCAAGGAGCGACCCTCTCCGCCTTGGTCACGGCGCTTGCAAGTCAGGATGGGAAGACCGCAGAGAGAAGTACGCACTCGGACATTTGGGGACCAAAGAGCGACTCTCTTCGCCGGATATGACACCATCGCATGGGCGCCTACCATTGGCCGAAAATGACGACACTTGAGCGGGCTCGCCGATTGGCCGAACGTGACGTGTCTTCGAGAAACCGTAGGGCTTACAAGACGCAGACCGGGAGCAGCAGTAGAGGATTCCTAGAGCATTCTTTGATTCATCTCTTTCGAGCTTCTTGCCATCGGCCGCAGCGTCCGAGTTGCTGCCGGCCCGTAATGAATCTAAGACTGTTATTTGACTCTCACTGTAAATAATGTAAATAAACCTCCCAAGGTTTTCATCCTGACATCCTCCTCAACTCCTACAGTAGCCGACCGGACGCGCTCATGAATTCCACTGCTGAGTATCTAGACAAGGCGTTCCGCAGCTTTTTCATGTTTCCGGTCAGCAGGGTACAGCTCAACGTTTTGCCTTTCTTACACACTGTCTTACACGGGAGGGTGTACCTTGCTTTGTCCGGAGGTGGCTGCATGCCTGTTTTGTTCAGATAATCTGCCAATGTATAGAGCGCATTGTGCGTCGCCCTAATTGCTTTTTTCTGTTTTCCTGAGAGGGCCACTTGACTCAATCGAAGATGTCACGTCGTCTGCATATATGGTGAATAGGATGTCGTGAATCTGTCGCAAACACACCAGCAGCCATCGCATCACTAGGTTAAACAAAAATGCGATAAAATTGCGCCCTGATCATTGCGTCTATTGGTAGTTAATGTTCTCGGCTATCTTTTCCCACCACGGATCTCGAATGTTCGGTGCTTCAGGAAAGACGCAACAATGTCACCGTCTTTCCCTTTGGGACCCTCGTCTGTATGTTGTCTCTTACCTATTCATTGTATTGAAAGAATAATGAACTTAAACTGAAAAGTGAAACTGAATGTACGCCCTTCGTCTGGAAGGGCGCGCTTCGTCAAGCACCAAGATTACGGCTTCATGCATGACACACTCGAATACCTTCCATCATTCGGCGGCGACCAAAGTCGCTACCGCCGTGCAGCTTGCCTTGATGCTACCCATTCACAAACTGCCCCACGCTTTGCGGTCTATATGTGCTGCTCCGTCCCTCACGCAGAGATCCCGATGGCTGACCTGACCGGTGGATCAATGGAGGGCTGGGCAGTAACCGTGCAGCTCCGATGCAGGGAGCATCTATGTGCACCGCTGCTGCACCTGAGACGGTGCTTGCCTGCTGCCACTGTCTGGCCATCTGGGAAAGGAGAGCATCCACTGCGGCGATTTTGTCACATCCCACAGCTTCGCGTAGCCGCAGCTGCCACTTCCGTGGCTACCATTTGTTAGCTGCTACACTTCAGGCCAGGCTTGTCATCCTAAACACAGCGGATGGCCCTTACAAGCGCCTCGCTACCCGCAGCATAAGCACGGCCGTTGACCTCCGAAATTATACAGAACGCTGTTCTTACCCACAGACCACGGCTCCTGACCCTTACCCGTCCGATCACTTTCCAATGTCACTGACGCCCTCGTGCGCTTGATCCCTCAGGTGAAGGTACGGCGCGTTGGTCAACTAGGATACCTCCCAGCGTATTCTCTACAGCAATTCCAGCAGGGACTTCCTTAGGACGATTCAGGAGAGCTCAGCAGCGGTCGCCGTCCGGGCAACCATGCAACTCGCCCAGCACCTACTAAAACGGCGGCTGCTTACTCTAGGTGCCACATGACGCCATGGAGAACGCCTGCCCTGCAGTCCATATGGCCAGAGCTTTGGAGTGCATTACGGTGGATAGACACTGCCGAACGATGCCAGGCCGACCTATGGTTTCGGCACAGTGTCCGCTCAGTCACCTGGGGTGCTGTTCATGGTTCCAGGGCGTGGAAATCTCTGTGGTACCTCCTGCGAGGTCCCACGATACGCCAGCCAATCATGGCCATCGCCTCACCATGGGGATTGTCTAGACAAACATGGTAGAACGGCATGTAGGTGTCTAATGCTACTGGTCCTGGGCGACTGTTTCACCAGTGCACTGGGGCGAACTCTAAACCTGAGCTTCCTGCTACCTCTGAAGCCTACATTTCCTGCACGACGGAGCCGACTGCAGCCCTCTGTCACCAGCAGAACACTCCTGGCGCGCTCTTATTGGTTGTGGGCCGTGCACTGCGAGGTAACACATTGGGGTCGGACGAGATTACTTTTCAGAGGCCACGGAAGCTGGCTCGCATGTATTACGACAGACTGCTGGAATACTTTAATGCCACCAGGTGGTTTCGTTGTCCACCATTACCATGGCTGATGGCTGTCGCTGCACTGGCCTTGAAGCCGAGAAAGTCAGTCAAGGCACTCACCTCCTACAGGCCCGTCTCCCTCACTTCAGTGGCCTGCAAGGTGTTGGAGCCTTTGAATTGGGGCGCTTCGTGTCGCTCTCACGAACTCTCTACTTCATCCCTGAGCAGCAGACCGGGCTCCGCCTTCAGCAGTGTGCGGCTGAGTCCATCGCGGACTTCACATCGTCCCTGGAGGATGACAGAGTCTCTGGCAAAGTAGCATTCATTGTGCTTCTCGACGTAGAAAGCGTTCTTGATGACTTGCCCCACCCAGTTATTCAGTGCTCTCTCAATGACTTTCGGTTTACAGGGTGCCTCAAGCGTTTCATCTTGGCCTTTCTCGCAAGGAGCTATTTTCGCGTAAGAATAGGAAATGCTGTAATCTCCCTGCGGGCGGTCTGGTCTGGAGTGCTGCATCGATCCGTCCTGAGCACCTCCATTTTTAACTTGGCGCTGGCATCGTTCCTTTGTGCCATTGAACGCTCGAAAAAAAGTGCCGAAATCGAACAGATTACCTTTTACCTAACAATCAAAGTTTCGCAAGTTACGTATGTTGTCTCTGAACACTCGCAGCATCACAAATTAACAAAATAGATTTGAATATCTTCTGTTGCTAATGCACCTTATTTTTGCGTAATCAATGAAACCCGGTCCATCCAGTCAGTTCTCGATAACGAAAGAGTTCCACCAGCGTATCACTTGTGTAGAAGAAACAGGCTCTCGTGGTGGTGGTGTAGCAGTCAAAAAAAAGAAGGAAAGAAAGTAGACGTTCCTAACGAAATCCGCAATCACGAGAGGTTGTTCCTGAGAGTGGTGTCGGGAAGAAATTTTTTCTTGTCACAGTTTATCCATGTGCTGATTGTAAGATGATTATATGATTCAATTGTAGTATGAATTTGTAAGCACAGGTGACTTTCATTTGCCACATACTCAATCAAACCTCCGCTACGTGTGTTCTGCTTCTTAACACTTGATTCTTGACATTACTTTTTCCCTTAACCTCGAAGAATTAGTGAAAGTGAACAGAAGAGGGAATTCGAATGTTTACTTCATGTTCATGAGTCAAATCTTCAGCGGCGCACGCGTGGCGATTGATATCGGAATCTCAGATCATTATTTTTTTTATGTTGGCTAGAGCTCTTGATGGCCAGAAAGAAACTACTGCAAGAAATGTCGTTAAGAATTACGATCAAGCAGATGATGAGGCTTTAATAGACTACTTTGATACAAACTTTTGTGATCCAGTGTATACTGCTGAAAACGCGTGGCAGATGTTTTGCATTACTGTCACAGCTGTGTAGAAACTATTACACCATAGAAAAGTGCAAATGTCGTTCAAATCGATAGAATAAAATTAAATTATGGCGTTTTAAGTGCCAGAACCACGATCTGATCATATGGCACGCCATAGTGGGGGACGTGGGAATAACGTTCCCCATTTGCGGTTCTTTAACATGCATCTACATTTATTGAAAACACTTTACAGGCCCAAAGAACGGGCATTGGGTAAGGGAAGGTTCAAAAATTTTACATAGTATAAAGAGCACACAATTATATAGTACATAAAGCTCTTTGTTAATAATATTACAACGAAGAGTCAAGTTGACACAAATTCTAAAATTCTCAGAAAGAAACGAAAATGATGGCATACAAGAAGCAACGCAGACATACATGGTCCACTGCAGGTTTTCGACACAACTTGGCCTCAGCCGACGAGATAGTACGCCACGCACACAGAGGTGGCCACAACACTGACTCCACGCCAGACGCTCACAGAATGCCTTTTGCCGAAGACAAATGCATGGGTGCAGAATGTGTGTTCAGTCGTTCGGAAAGCAGGATTTTCGAGGTGTAAGCTCCTTGTTATTGAGCTCCTCGGTGTTATTGTTTGCGCGCTTTGCCGGCAGGAGCAACATACTAAGGTGTTATAACTCCTGACAATCGCTGGTCGAGTTTTCAATAAGCTCCAGTACCAAAAAAAAGTAAGTGTTGTACGGGGGGCGGGAGCATGTAAAGCGTCAGAATCTTGCCCCGGTAACATTCAGTACATGGTGTACTGCTGTATGCTGTACCGACGACCTTTAAGTGCAGACAGTGGCGCGATCGGAGATATTTTGTTCGCTGCGCGTTCTGTTCAGTTGCTGCAACGTCACAAAGTTGCAGTATGCAAAATTTGTGACAGCGGGGCGGAGAGAGCAGCCAATCAGGAAGCGGTGACCTCCCCGGAAGTTTACTTCCGTCGTTTGTCGTCTGCTCGCAAGCAGTATACTACAAAACCAAATGTTTCTCGTCTTCCAAATGAATTAAATCTTTATCTAAAAAAATGTATTTTTCTTCTCAAGCCCAAACACGTTTTCAAATAGTAGTACGTGTGACTACTGCAATTTATAACTACAAGGTTCTTTGCGTCGTCCCTAGGTGGTGTCGCGCACAGCGAGAAGGAAAAAGAAAAAAAAACGACGAGAAGAGTGGCGCACTTTTCAAGAGGCAGCGACAACATCCCAGTGGCTCGCTGGCACCGATGATGGTGTCGATTTCTCTGTGCAACCAACGAATTATTTGTTTCGAGAAAGAAAAACGACGCCGGAATTCACTTTCTGTCATTTCTTCAAACGCGTTTCGCAAACGTGCCATTCTGCAGCCGCAAAGGCCGCCTGTTGGATCCAATCCAATCCACCAGACGCGCCATGCGAAGCCGTATGATCGCTCCCAACTTCTCAACTCCCGCCGCGTTCGGACGAAATGCTCGGTGGGCGGATGATTGACAGGAGCGTGTCGTCATTTTGACGTCACCAAAAACGGGGCGGCGCCCCGCGGCTGGCGACGTCGGCGCGGAGTAGGCCAATCGCGCGCGCCGGTAACCGAACGAACGCGCCGAACAACCATCTCCGATCGCACCCCAGGGGCGCGATCGGAGATATTTTGTTCGCTGCGCGTTCTGTTCAGTTGCTGCAACGTCACAAAGTTGCAGTATGCAAAATTTGTGACAGCGGGGCAGAGAGAGCAGCCAATCAGGAAGCGGTGACCTCCCCGGAAGTTTACTTCCGTCGTTTGTCGTCTGCTTGCAAGCAGTATACTACAAAACCAAATGTTTCTCGTCTTCCAAATGAATTAAATCTTTATCTAAAAAAAATGTATTTTTCTTCTCAAGCCCAAACACGTTTTCAAATAGTAGTACGTGTGACTACTGCAATTTATAACTACAAGGTTCTTTGCGTCGTCCCTAGGTGGTGTCGCGCACAGCGAGAAGGAAAAAGAAAAAAAAACGACGGGAAGAGTGGCGCACTTTTCAAGAGGCAACGACAACATCCCAGTGGCTCGCTGGCACCGATGATGTTGTCGATTTCTCTGTGCAACCAACGAATTATTTGTTTCGAGAAAGAAAAACGACGCCGGAATTCATTTTCTGTCATTTCTTCAAACGCGTTTCGCAAACGTGCCATTCCGCAGCCGAACAGGCTGCCTGTTGGATCCAATCCAATCCACCAGACGCGCCATGCGAAGCCGTATGATCGCTCCAAACTTCTCAACTCCCGTCGCGGTCGGACGAAATGCTCGGTGGGCGGATGATTGACAGGAGCGTGTCGTCATTTTGACGTCACCAAAAACGGGGCGGCGCCCCGCGGCTGGCGACGTCGGCGCGGAGTAGGCCAATCGCGCGCGCCGGTAACCGAACGAACGCGCCGAACAACGATCTCCGATCGCACCCCAGGTCGTCACTGCGACCGACTTGTTTTCCGCTAACTGCCTCACAGCGGCTGGCGTGGCAAGCATGCCCAGAAAGTACCCCAAAATAGCGAGATAAGGTACAATAATGTTGGGAGTCATTGCAAGAGTCACAAACATGTCCTAGCATGATTCAGTACACGCCCAATTAAATTCGACCCAACGCCCTGGCTGTTTTTCGCTGACTGTGACAGATCAACCGATAAGGCCAGTGGGCTCTAAGCGAAAATAGCTGGGAATGCAGCCCAAACTGACAAACAAAGTTTTTCTCTTTGAAGCAGTCGAGTGCCGTATCGAAGTGTTGCATGGGCGCTAAATTTGCCGACAGCCTAAGCAACTTGCGGCCATATTCTGAAGCGATTCACTTCGGCGATAGCATCAGCGATAGTATCACCTCGGCGCCTGACGGCGAAATGCTGCCGGCGCGATAGTAGACAGTTTGAGTTACACGTACGTAGAGGCTTTGCGTACGCAGAGCGTCTACCTTTGAGCAGTGCGTATGCGTAGAGCGTAGCGGGCGCGCACGCGTCTCACGGACGTACGTGAGATTCAATTCTTTGCGTGCGTTTCTCGCGCACGTAGACAGCTTCGCGCGCGAGTTCCTCAAGATCACGAACAAGCGATAGCGGTCCGCGCGCACGCAGACGGCTCGTATCGAAACACGGCGACAGGATTGAATTGGCTACCGCCGTGTTCACATTTCCCGATAGATGGGGCTACGAGGTCCCTCTTGGCGTGCGTCGCGTACGTGTAGCTAAAAGCGTTTCAGATGGCATGCACGTAACGTACGTAGGCTTTTCACGTTTGCGTACGTGAAGCCTCTACGTACGTGTAACTAAAACTGTCTAGTATCGCCGAAGTGGATCGTTTCAGAATACGGCCCCAAAGCTACACACACACAAAAAAAAACAGGACGCCGAACAGCCGAACGCTCACAGAAGCGTCGGGTTCGCTCGCTTTGGTGACGTGTTTGGCGCACGCATCTGGTGCGTCTGGAGTGTCAATAGCTTGCCGCTAGGTAACGCAAAGAAAAATAAGTAATAATATAGAAATTACTCTACGCGCAACACTTTCCGGATGTAGCGGGAGAACAAGAAAACATAAATGTGCATTACCTTAATTGCACATTCTTTTCTTTTAGATGTTCGCGTCACCTAACGGAAGATGTGAACGCTAAACCACGACGTGTTCCTTAGTGCTAGTTTTGGCAGTCTGGCCGCTCTTGTTGAATTTTTTCCATAGCTGCAACCTGTTTATAAACTGGCTAAAGTCTGATCGTACATTCCACTTCGATATGTGATGACAAGCAACAGGTGTTCAAGCAGTTATTTCCTGTTAGCGCCTACACTTACGTTGATGCTATTGAGAAGCCGCTGCAGAACGATAGCCTTCTACCCATTTCTGCGCCTAAACACGTGTTGACTCTCTTTTAAGGTTAAACCTGTAAGTCATTTCAACGGAATTGTTAAGGCTCCTGGTGCTCTCTCAATAAATACCACCAGCGACCTGAAAATTGGTTGCTTCTTACCTGTGCAGAACACCATGATAATGCACAGGACTGCACAACTTGTGGTCGCCGTTAATTCCGCCGCCAAGTAGCCAACGCAAATAAACATTGGTCCAGAAGACGCAAAACCGAGGAGAAAGAGGCCTAAAAAAGAAGAAAATATATATACAACTTGATTTAATGGCGTACTCATGGCGCGAAAGTGATGCTGCCCGGGTTGAGTTTCTCTTCATGAGGCACCAATTCTCTAACTCTTACAGACCAAAGGTTATGTGCCCCAACTCTTGCATGACATGCCCAGCTACACTTCCCAATATCAACTACAATATCGAGCACTCCCGTCTGCTCGCTCATCCACAACCCTGTATTCCTGTCTCTCAAGGCTACATTGTAAAATAATAAACACCATTAAAAAATAATAGTGGGGAGAATTATTCGACAGGGCACGCCTACCCTATTTTGTTCCATCGCTCCCTGTAACAGTATATGCGTGCCTGAGTGCGTGCACGCGTCAGCGTTTTGAAACGCGTATGCGTGTTAACTATGGGCGTTCGTGCATGACCATGAATGTGAGCACACGTGTACAATCCTATGTGGGCATGCGCATTTGTGTGTGCATACTGTGTGTGCGCATGCGAGCCAGCATTTGCTCGCTCCCACGTACTCTCGAAGACAAAGTGTAGGTAGAGTATATATGAACCCCTTCTAATAGCGAGTGGGCAGGGAGTAGCGGAAGGGAAATTGTACCTTGTTCACACAGTTTCATGGATGCTACTTTATATAACATGATCACGTAACATGCTGAATGTGCCAACTGTTAGTAACAAGTAGCATCACTCTGCCAGTGCGTGCTCTAATGACCATCTCTTACATTCCTCCCCAGCCAAAAGACACAAAAATACAATAGTTAAGCAGGCATTCGCGGTCAGAACCACCCAACTGGTTTTTAGATCCTCGTGCTTCGTCGCATTATAAGTGTACTATCATAGGAATCGGAAATAGCCCGAGTGTGTGTTGTTGAAGCTTCACCCTGTCCAGCTTGGCGCTGCACAGCTTCACTTTGACTGTGCGTACCAAGATACGACTTGCATGACTATGTGTGCTAAGTTACCAAAATACAGGGTCGCTCGACGACTGCGCGGGAGAAGGCATGGAAAAGAGGCCACCTTGCGGACATCAGTCGAGGGAAAGGGAGGCAGCCTTGGCGAGGTTTGTGGGCTCCAGTGTGGCAAATGGCACTGAAGAAACGGCGCCTTGCGGAAGCTAGTCGAGGTTCAGGAAGAGAGGCTTGACGGGGCTTCTCTACTGTAGTATAGAAGATGGCATGCAAACAATTCCGGAAGAATGCATTCGTTGCTACAAAGCAAACATTAATCGCTTGGGTTTCAAGCTAACACTACGTCGCTGAATAAAACATTGTGTACCACAGTGTTTATATATTTTCCTGGCGCATAAACGCTGCAAGTTCCACTAAAGTTCTAACGGCGACACACAGCTGCCTCCCGCTTCTTGTCCGGAATAAATAGTCCGGACGCTCTAGCATTGCCGGACGCTCTAGCATTGCCTTTAAGAGTGGAACGCGCCAGCATTAAAACACCCCTGACTGCTTCTCATGCTTCCCGGCAAATGCAGCTTACATAAGCGTAACGTTTACGGGGAAACGCTGGTGGTGAACGCTATGCACGAAGGCAAGCTTTCTGGCAGAAACGCGGCCTCTTGCGTGGGTCAATCTCATGCTATTGTTTCGCACTTTTAATAGTTCGCTCTGAGAAGAGATAATTAACACAACAAATATGCATTGTCCGTGTTTTTTCCACTACATTTGTTTGTGGGCTCCCGCTCTCAAAATTCCGAGGAATAACTTTCTAAAGAATGAAAGGCAAGCTATTAGGAACTTTTGTGGTAGAACAGTGGTTGGGTATGCGTACTTGGGAATTGTTGCCAAAAAACGTGCACTCGCCAAGAATGAAATAAAAAATAAAAAGAAAGAACCGACGTTTCGGGCCCCGCACGGGTCCCGTGATCAAGGGACCGGTACGGGGCCCGAAACGTCGGTTCTTTCTTTTTACTTTTATTTCATTCCTGGCGAGTGCACGTTTTTTGGCACCATTATGTTTCCTCGCCAGACGAGTTTTCGTCGAACACTTGACTATGTACTTGGGAATTATGCTCGAAATTCGTTTTGCCGGAGTGACGCCCGGTGCTAGATGCCAGACGCGGGATGCCAAATGCCGACGCCGGATTTTCTGCGAGACGGTGCCCTTAACGCTATCACATTAGAAACACTGCCATGCCAACGCTAGTCGACGCACTAAGAGAGAGCCATGATCGGGTTTCTCGCCACCAGTTTGGGAAAAAGCTTGGAGAAAACACAGCTATGCGAACGCTAGTCGAAGCAATGGGAGAGGGCCATGAAGGTGTTTCTCGGCTCTGATGTGGGAGAAGGCATGGAAAAAATTATGCAGATCGCACGCGCTTTGCCAGTCGACCTAAGCGAAGCTTTCTGCGCTGGTTGCTTTGATAACGATAATTAGCGGTGATGTTGATGGTGAAAGCTTAGTTTCATCAACGCTTAGGCTAACAGGAGAGTAGTGAGTTGATGCTAAACGTTACCTTACGAGCGCTACTGCTGTTTGTCTTTGTAGTGCGCAGAACACACAGGAAGAGGAGTTTGCTGGAGGCGTTCTTGCGCGCCATTTTTCATAACCTCTGAGAGGGTTGAGCATTGTCATTGCCTCACATGACACGTCGCATCATGGTAGAAGGATTAAACTAGAAGTGGATTTGGAGGCTGTATGCGACAAACCACAATCCACGTACCACAATCGGATTATAAGACCCGCCGTAGTGGTGAACTCCGTATTAATTTTGACATCGTCATGTACTTTTCTTTGTCTTAATATCTAAATGCAGATTTAGTTTTCTATTTCCCGCGGTAAGAATGCTGCTGGAGCGGTAGGGATCAAAATGGCAACCTCTAGCAATGCTATGGCCGCAAAGCTACTGCTGCGGGCACCGAAGTGTTGATTTGATGGTAGACCACTTCCGTTGTGTCGGCCGGACCCTGCGGTGCACTTTAATTATTGTGGTGCTGCTTCAGCACTCCCTGCGTAATTTGTCCGCTTGACATGTTTGGATGGTGTTTATTTTTCAGAAATAGGAGGAGCGCACTGTACTGTACTTTGAACCTTTACTACCTTGGCTTATTCAAATCCCCGGAGCCGCTGTCGTATAGCAGTAGGGTTTCCTTGCCTTCGCACGTCAACTTCCTCCCCCACACCTTGTATGAGAACTGTCTCTTCGCCTCCCTCCTATCTACAGATCTGTATACATCCCTTCTAGACACGCACGTTAGTAGAAGTAGAAGTGCCGCTGTTTCTGCAATGCTTTTGAGGAGGACTGTGATGTGTGGTGTGCGACATGGTGGGATGATCGGGACGGACAGGAGCGGACGACAAGGAGTGCGCGCGCCGAGGCAAATTCCGTGCTGGAAGGAGGAAAACGACGACGCCGAAGAGCGTCCGGCACGTGTACGCGCGGCCCAAGAAAAGCAACTAAAAGAAGAAAAGCCAACCAATTAGGAAAAACCATGGCGCGTCAGGCAGCCAATCGGAGAATGCCTAATAGGCCAGATAGAAGAAAAAGCGTGGTGAGCTGGCAGAATGGGGCAGACGCAGGGGAGACGCTGGGAGAGTTCCAGGAAGCGACGCCAGGAGGAGGTCAACCACCGAACCGGGAGTTGAAGACGGGCCGTTGGGTTCCGGACCCGAGCCACTGGGACTTCACCCGACCGGGGCCTCCTGCCAGCCCGTTCCTGTGCGTCGCCCGTCTACTCGAGCGTGCCACCAGCTGCTCAAGACCGGTGAGCTTCTGTGCCCGTGCGCAGCACGTGAGCAGTCGGGCTTCCGGCCCGAACTCTACACCCAGCTGCCCGGCCAGAACGCCGCCGCTTTCTGCTCGTGCCACCAAGCCGCCTGCTTCTATCTTCAAGCCAGAGCAAGGGTGCTCCGGTCGCCCAGTCATCCAACTTACACAACGACCTTTGGTGAAACCGACGCAACTCCTTTCGTTAGCTTGTCGCCGCGTTGCCGCATCGAGACTGTTATGTGTCCCTGCCGTCATGGCAAGCCCGGACTGGCGCACTAGTTAGCTTCATACTAGCCCCAAATGTGTGTCTTACTGCCGTGGTGTCTATTTGAGTGTTTCTTTTATGTTTTCTATTTTCTTTTCTTTATCTTAGGCTTTTTTTAGTGCCAATAAAATTTTGTGTGTATGTTTTTTCAAACCAACGGCTTTCTCCTCAATTGGGTTCGCGGAGGCTCCGCCTAAGAGAACCATTAAAACCTTTGAGTGCACGAACCTCTGTCCCCATATTTAGGCATCACAAGGACAAAGGTAATTACAGCTGTCAAGAGGTTAATGTGGCGACCCCCAGGGGGCTCCAGAAGGTATTGAGCACATTTGACGCGGTGGAGTTCAGATGAGTTTCTCGTGTCGCCTTTCCTCTCTGACTCAGTCCTGTTATGGATACACACGCTCTCAACCCCCCTCCTCCCCCCCCCCCCCCGATGTCGTATGTCAAACAGCAGCAGCCATAGCAGCAGTGGGAAAGTCGAAGGAAGAGGCAAAGAAAGAATCGCTTTAAAACACCACCATCGAGATGCTTATCGAGGCAAATGGAGAGCTTTGAAATGTTTTCGGCTCCACTGTAGAAGTCATGGGGCAAACAGCATTGGGTTAGTAGATGCTAGTAGATGAAAAGAGAAGGGGCTTTGACATGCTATCTCAGCTCTAGTATGGGAGAAGGCGCGGAAAAAAAG
The DNA here is from genome assembly GCF_038994185.2 of Dermacentor albipictus. Classification (NCBI taxonomy): domain Eukaryota; kingdom Metazoa; phylum Arthropoda; class Arachnida; order Ixodida; family Ixodidae; genus Dermacentor; species Dermacentor albipictus. The sequence goes on from NC_091829.1 coordinate 107,086,227, forward strand.
TAACACCTTGTGCATGCTAGTCCAGGCAAAGGGAGACAGGCTCGATGGTTTTTCTCACCTACGGTGTGGGAGAACGCATGGGAGAAACACTGCCGTGTGGACGCCAGTCGAGGCATAATGTGAGAGCCTTCACGGCGTTTTCCAGCTCCAGGGTCGAGAAGGCATGTAAACAACACCGCCATTCGCACGCTAGCGAACGCAAAGGGAGAGGGCCAGGATTGGGTTTCTCGGCTCCGGTGTGAGAGAAGACATGGAAAAAACAGCGACTTGCGGATGCTAGTCGAGGCAAAGGGAGAGAACGTTGGCGGGGTTTCTGGACTCGGGTGTTGGAGAGGGAGTGTCTGGGCTGGCAGTAATGACTGCCTCTTGGGGGTATGGTAACTGGACAGTGATTTATTCGACTCCTCCACTACTGAACTGTTCTGAAAAATTTTTATGTGTAAAACGCTCCTTAGAGGGTGTTTCACAACTGGCACAAATCTGTACTGAATCTAATTACTTCCATAATCTGTCAAAACCGTATGAAGAGGTAGAATATACTCTGCAGATTTCTCAATTGAGGAAGTGTCTCTTTCTGAAGCCACCATGTTCGCTTGGTTCATTGAAGTGTTGCCCTGATTGTATTGGAAATTGGTGAATATTTCAGACAACACAGCAAGCAAGCCAATAGGCCCATAATTCTTCAGTTCTTTAGCCTTACCCTTCTTATCGATTATGATAAAATTGCATTCTTGCAGCCATCTGCTACACGTGAAGTCGAGAGACATCGCGTGTAAAGGGCCACAAGCTAACCCAACCTAAACTAACAAGCTTAGTGTCTCCTCCATCTTTAAATTAATCGACAATGAGTTCATTTTCTGCCGCTTTTGCCCTAGACATGCCTTGCAAGGTCCTTTTAACTTCATGGCTAGGTAAAGAAGGAGCCTTTGTATCCCGTTCATCATTACTTTCAATGAAGGCATCATGGTTGCTCTAGGTACCGTACATGTCAATCTAGAATTCTGCCGCTTTTACTGTACAATCGAAATTGCTGATGACATTACACTGCTTATCTTTGCGGGAATAGACCTTGCCCTGTAGTATACTAAGTTTTCTCACAGATTTCATGTTGCGGCATTTTTTACTGCTTCTACTATATTTCTGACGTTATAATTTGGTTTATCGCTTACTTTATTCTTGCTTATAACTTTGGCAGTTCAGTGAATCCTATCTGATCACTTGACTTAGACACTTTCATACTTTGTCACTCCTTGCATAGGTCGTTTGTTACTTGATTGGATTGGATTAGAGACAACTTTATTTATGCCTGCAGTTGGGCGCTCGCGCGCCCCGACGAGGGCCTACGTCATCCTCGAAGTTGCCGTTACTCAGCGCGGGTCTCCGCTCGCCGTTGCCGGGTCTCTGTGTCTGTGCCTTCCGAGCGCCTCGAAGACCTGCTGGACGGCCCAGAGCTGATCGTCTCGGTCGTAGCTCTTCGCGGCTGCCTCAAGCCACGGTGGGAGTTTTCTTGATTTTGCGTCTTCTGGATATTTAACGCAGTCCCAGAAGATGTGCGTGTAGTCTGCGGTCTCCTTCCGGCAGACCCTGCACATATCTGTCGGATATGTCTCGGGGTACATGCGATGCATCAGTCTCGGGCTCGGTAGCGATCCGGTCTCGAGCTGTGTCAGTAATACCGCCTCTGCTCGACTCAGTCTCGGGTGCGGGGGTGGGTGAGTCCTGTGAGCCAGGCGGTAGGCCTTCGTGATTTCATTGTAATCCGTCATGCGGTCCTTGGTTCCGAACCACGTCAGACGGTCTGTCACCGGGGCGCGGTTGGTTAGCGCTCGCGCCACTGCGTGTGCCGTCTCATTATGGTTCTCATTGCGTTCTGACGCGTCGCCCGCGTGCACCGGGAACCACTTGAGTCGTACTTTTTGTTCTTTTAGTTTGACCGCTCGCAGTACGCGCTCAGCCTCCCTGCAGATTTGGCCTTTGGCGAAGTTTCGCACCGCCTGTCTTGAGTCACTCAGCACCATGTGGCAGTTTGCGTCGGTGATGGTCAGGGCGATGGCTACCTCCTCCGCTTGTTCCGCTCCGGCACTTCTCACGCTCGCTGCCGTCCTCGTGGCGCCGGTTGACGCCTCTATGACGACCGCTACGAAGGCGTTCCGTTGGTATTCGACCGCGTCCACTTACCACGCGTGTTCGTCGTTGGCATGCTGGTCGATGAGAGCCTTGGCCCTCACCGCTCTTCTTCCCTTGTTGAACTCGGGATTGATGTTCTTCGGTATGGGTTTCATTCTGGTCTAGCGTCGGACCTCTTCGGGGATGGGGAGCTTCATCTCCACCTCGTTTGAACGTCTAATTCCCAGATCGTCCAGTATCTTCCTTCCGGCTTTGGTCATGGACAGCCACTCCAGTTGAGAGGTCCGTTGCGCTTCGGCTATTTCTTGGAGCGTATTGTGTATCCCGAGTTGTACCATGCGGGTCGTGCTCGTGGACTCGAACAGCCCCAGCGCCGTCTTGTACGCTTTTGTTATGAGCACGTTGATTTTGTTTCGTTCGTGTTGCAGCCATCTGTGGTAGGCTGCAACGTACGCGACGAGGCTGATGACGAAGGATTGGACGAGCCTAATTAGGTTCTCCTCTCTCATGCCAGCCTTTCGAGAAGTGACTCGATTGAGGAGTCGAATCGCGTTGGCTGCTTTTGCCTTGAGACGGGTGATGGTTTCGCCGTTTCTTCCGTGCTTTTCGATGACCATGCCTAGGATCCTAATTTTGCCGACCTCGGGGATCACGTTGCTGGATTTGGTGATGATTCTGATTTTTTCGTTTTCGGGTTGTCTGGTCTCGCCTCTGCTGTTTTTGGTAGGTGGGAGTCTCAGAAGCTCGATTTGTTTGACGGTGCCAAGCAAATCGTGCCGGTGCCTTCCAGCTCGTCTTCTTTTGCGTCGATGGTGGCTTGCAGCGCGCCCTCGATGTGGGCGTCGCTGCCACCGGTCACCCATATCGTGATATCGTCCGCGTAGATGGTGTGCCTTACGTCTTCGATGTGCCCGAGCTTTTCGGCCACTCCGATCATTACCAGGTTGAACAGCATCGGCGAAATGACGTACCGATCTCTGCGGTGTGCCGGTGCTCCCGAGCTTCTTCTCTTGCGTCTGTAGGTCGCCTGCTCGTAGCTCGACGGTCCTGTCCGTGAGGAAGTCCTTGAAGTAGTTGTAACATCTTTCGCCCATGTTGAGCTTGGAGACTTGGGACAGAATTGCCGAGTGTTTCACCTTATCGAAGGCGCTCTGCAGGTCGAGCCCTAGGATTGCTTTGTTGTCGCGGGCGCTGCCACCATCATCGATGATTTGGTATTTGAGCTGCAGCATCGCGTCCTGCGTGCTGAAGTGCTGTCTGAAGCCGATCAAAGTGGCCGGGTACAGCCCTTCTCGTTCCAAGTAGTCTTGCCACCTGTCCAGCGGGACGTGCTCCAGCACCTTGCCCAAGCAGGACGTGAGCGAGATGCGCCAGCGGTTATCCGTGTCCGGCGGCTTCCCCGGCTTGGGGATCGGGATGGTCTTGGCTGTCTTCCATAGCTTTGGCAGCGCGCCCGCTCTCCAGTACTTGTAGTATTTTGCGAGCTTTTCAATCGAGCCGTCATCGAGGTTCTTGAGCGCCTTGTTCTTGACGAGGTCCGGGCCGGCTGCCGACCGGCTGTTGAGGTCGTGCAGGGCCGCGCTTCCCTCCTCGACGTCGATGTCACGATCGAGCTTCGCGTTAGGCAGGCCGCTGTACGGCGCGTGTTGTTCGGTAGGTGTAGTCGGCAGGTGTTTGTCGTTAATGCGCCTGGTGACTTCGTCGACGCTGTGTGCTGAGACCGCCCGATGTATGAGCCTGGCGAGTCTGTCCCTTTGGTGTGACTTGGTCTTGAGAGAACGTACCTATTGGATGACTTAATGCCTTAACTTTCACAGCAACTGCTGCTTCTGAAATCAACCTAGTTCCGGTTTTATTCATTACCTATATATTGCCTTTGTTTTCCTGTTCTAAAGCTGCATATTTGTTTGCGAGTAACAGCCTGAATTTGTGTGCTTTTAGCCTTAATACGTCTAGGTAGGCCTGTTTGTATTTGACTAATTTAACACTTTCTCTCTTCAAATTAAGGAAATCGTAGACACCACTAATCTATGGTCACGGCCCCTTTGCCCTACGTAACACTTCTACATCCTGCACTATGATGTTATCAGCAAAATACATTTAATCTATTTCAGTTCTCGTTTCCCCATTAGGGCTTTTCCAGGTTCAGTTCCTGTTACTGCGTTTTCTGAAGAAGGTTTTCACTCTCTGGAGTCTTTCTTTCCACCAATTTCACCAATAAATCTCCTCTAGTGTTCCTGAATCGATTCTGTAGCTGCCAATTGCTTGTTAGCCAGTGTGTTTTTCTTCCGCTTTCGCAGTAAAGCTGGCGACGACTACAGTATATTCAGCTTGCCCCTTTCTCGTTGCTAATTAGGCATCTTTTTAAAACTGTTTTATTTTCTAATCATCGGTACTGGAGGTTAGAGCATAGACTTGTGCTATCTTTAATCAATATGTCATATTTAGCTTTTTACGATGACTGCTACCCTGGCATTACGGCTGTAGAATTCATCACGGCTGCCAGTTACATTCTTGAATATTAGAAATCCTACGCAGTGTTCTTTTTTATCAGGAAGACCTCTGTAGCAGGAAGCCTGGCCGTTATTCTACTGTGTATAAGGCTCCCCAGCTGTTCTAACTTCCCTGAGCCTAATAATATCTTAGGCAATGCCTGATAGTTCCTCAAAGATGCCTGCTACGCTAGCCTCATTCCAGAGCGTTCGTGTGTTAAATGTTGCCAGCTTCAGTTTCCAGTGGCAGCCTGTCCGAATCAAGGTTCTGAGCACTCTCTCTCCCTGGCAGGTATGATCATCGCCTTGGTGAGGTGCTCCGCAGCCACTGTAGATTTATTGCCACGGGTTAATTGCAAGAGCCACGAGTAAGGCGGCGTACGGATACTGCGAAAGGGAGACCAATTCCTGTTGTGGTGATGTGCACACTCAATCGTTGGAGGCGGAATCCGCCATTCGCTGAGTGAATGCGAGACAGTAACAAAATGCTACGCAGCAGCGTATTGGATTTAACACGTTGGGAATGTAAATCTGTTCCCTTGATTTATTCCAAGTCATTTCAGTCACAGTGATATTTAAATTAGCGTTTAAGTTTGTAGCGACCTTCCTTGCGCGGCACCAAGAAAGTGGAGAGCACACGGCCGCATGAGAAGAAAATAAAGATGGCGTCTGGTCGTGACACGCGAAGCCACGGCTCGAGGTTCTTTTCCTGCATCGATTCGGGTCAGCTGTCTTTCTCCTTCGCTCCTGAGGCATAAACCTACAAGTGGTGACCCAGGATGAATACAATGACTGACCTTGCCCGAACGTCCACGAAAGAGGAGTCACGTCTGCAGGACGTCCTGTCACTGTAGCTTCGCCTCCCATTATTCTGGCTCCAGAAGCCGCAAGCTTGGTTTCTCTAGATAGAGACATAATTCTGCCTCTACCGCATCACCTCGGAAATGAGGCGCTACCACCACGCCACCCCGCTCTTTCCTTCCGATGTTGCAAGCGACCTCTAGGATGTTTTCAGCGTCCCCACGGGCGCTGCGCCACATCAGCACCTCAAGAACAAGGTGCTGGAAGATTGATGCCATGGGAACGCACCCACCTCCAGGGGCGTCTTACCGAGGAGGTCATTGGCGACCGGCGCCCTTCCTAACTGCTGCGCCGGATGCGACACCAGCTCGGGGAGCGCCACGGCCCCAACCAGTCCGCGTCGCTTCGAGAACTTTTCCTCCAGCGCCTTTCCCGGCCCATCCACCACGTCCTCGCGGCGGCCGGCGACGTCACCCTCGACCACCTGGCGGAGCTTGCCGATCGGTTTCATGAGGCGACCTCCCCGCCAGTCACTGCTGTCTTACCGCCTAGCCCCGGCGATTTTGCGCCTTGACGCCCTCATCGGTGAGCTCGCCGCCTCAATCGCCGCACTCCGGAGGCCCTCACTGGAGAACCGTTTGGCTCGTCTCGGTCACCGCGCACTTCAGCGCAATCGTCAAGCTCGGAGTTCCAGCCCTTCGCCTCTTTGCTCGTACCATCGCTGTTTCTGACACGGAGCCATGAAGGGCACACCTCCCTGTTAGTGGCTGAGAAACCCCTGCTGAGATCAACTGAGGGTGGCGTATGGTCTCACTTGTTGTCCCAGCCGCCTCTTTATAGTAATAGACAAGTTAGCTCGCGCCCGGTTCCTTATAGACATAGACGCTGATATCAGCCTTGTTCCCCCGACTAAGGCTGATCATTGCAGGTCATCGGGCAGTTGCTTCGTGTTACCGACATCTCGTTTATAGCGACGTACAGGCTCCGATCCCTCACGATCGACTTCAGCCTTCGCCACACTTTTCGAAGGGTCTTCGTCATTTTAGGCGTAGTTCACCCGGTCATCGGCTTAGACTTCCTCTCATACCTCGATCTGGACGTCAGCATGCGTCGTCATCACCCCCCAGACTGTCTGAATCGTATCTACATCTCTGGATTCCTGTCCGACCTTTCTCCTATGGGCATCCGCATGCTGATGCTTTCTTCTCAGTTCGAAGAAGTCTTGGCGGATTTTGCGGAGTTAGGAAAACGAACCAACCTCATTGAACCGCATGAGCATACAGTGACAGACCACATCGTCATCCGTGGTCCACAAGCAGCTGCTCGACCCCGAGCCTTATTTGGGGACCGTCTAGTTATCGCCAGACGGGAGTTCAACCACATGCTACAGCTCGGCATCATACGGCCGTCGTCCAGTGCGTGGGCTTCTCCGTATCTGTTGCATTTAGTTCCCAAGGGTGATCGTGGTGACTGACCTCCTCTGGAGACCCAAGACTGACTGTGTGTTGAACGCCAAGACTGTCCTCGACAGCTATCCGTTGCCTCACATCCAGGACCTTACATCGCGCCTCAACGGCTGCGCCATATTTAGCACAGTGGGACTCCGTTAAGGCATACCACCAAATTTCCATCGAACGATGCCTTTTGGTTTGTTTGAGTACGTGCGGATGCCGTTTGGACGTCGCAATTCGGCTCAAACCTTCCGGCGGTTCATCGCTGAGGTCATGCGGTGCCTTCCTACTGTGTTCGCGTACCTTGATGATGTACTCATCGCCAGCCCTACGCCTGTAAATCATGAGCGCTATCTACGTGCCTTGTTTCAGCATCTACAGCGACGCCGCTTTGTTGAGAATTCGTTCACGTGAGTTTTCGGCGCATTTAAGCTCGAGTTTTTGGGGCATCACCTATTATCCTAGGGTATACGCCCTCGCCCATCCCATGTGAAAAACATCCAGGATTATTCCCAGCGTGCAACACTGCGCCAGTTACACCAATACCTCGGGTTTGTGAACTTTGCCAGGCGCATTATGCCGCACTGTGCAGAGCTTCTTCACCCGTTCACCGATCTCTTTCTGTGAAACATCGCCTCGTCCTGTTCCACTTCTTGGTCATCAGAAGCCCAGGGCACCTTTACTGCTGCCAAGCAAGGAGTCGCGAACGGCGAGCTTCTCATCCATTCGCAACACCCCATCTCGCATGATAGCGGATGCCTCCAGCATGCCCGCTGGTGCCGTCTTACAGCAGTGCATAGAGTCCGAGTGGATACCTTTGTCTTTTTACTCTCGGAAGCTACGACCTCCTGAGACCCGCTACAGCGTTTTCGGCGGAGAGCTGCTGGTCATATACACTGCGATATAGCATTTTCGGCATTTTCTGGAAGGATGCCAGCTTCGCGGGCTGACCGATCATGAGCCACTGGCGTATGTTTCTCGCACCAACTCATCAAAGTACATGCCACGCGAACTTCGCCATTTCGCCATTACCAAATTCACAACCGCCCTCCGTCACGTGAATGGTGCCTACAGCACCGCCGCTGATGTCGTTTTTCGTAACCATCAACTAGGCCGAATTCTCTTCCACACAGCAGAATGTCAGAGAGCTCGCCGCTTTTCGGGAGAAACCCCATTCTCTCCTTCCACGGCTTGTGCCTCAGCTATGCTCGCTTGAACCCTTGTGGTGCGATGTCTCAGCAGACCTTCCCCATCCTTTGGTTCTGGCTTCACTACGTCGCACCATGTTCCACTTTCTATACGACATAAGGCACCCAGGTTTTCGGGCTACTCAGCGCCTTCTCACCCAGCGCTATGCTTGGCCCAGAATTAACGGTGATTGGTGCGTTTGGACGCGCAAGCATCTTCAGTGTGAGACGAGAGAGGTTTCCCGTCATACCATCCTTCTCAAGCCTCCCTTACACCAAGCTGTTGTCTCAACCATGTTCATCTAGATATCGTGGGCCCTTTACCACGCGCCTTCAAGACTATCATTATATACTTACCATGGTCGACCGTTTCACACGATGGCCGCAGGCTGTTTCCATTCATGACATCACGGTTGAGGCTGACGGCCGCGTTTTGATTTCTGTGAGGGTACCTTGCCGTGGTTCTCCTGGCACCGTGACAACAGATCGTGGACGCCAGTTTGAGTCTTCCCTTTTTGCTTGCAGTAATCGTATTCTCAGCACCAGACATTGCCGTATCACTGCGTATCACCCGTGTGCCAATGGCACGGGGGAACGCCTTCACCGCCAACTGAAAGCCACCCTGTCTACTCACCTCAATTGCGCCAGCTGGATTGACACCTTGCCTCTTGTGCTCCTGGGTTTACAGGCCCTCTCCGGGCAAACCTGCAGTGCTCAGCAGCAGAGCTGCTGTATGGTAGTTCTCTGCGTCTCTCCAGACACTTCTTCCCATCAACGCAGCTACCAGCCCAGCAACAAGCATCCCTACAACGCCTCCTGGACTGTGTTAAAGACCTCCAGCCTACTGCGGTCCGTCCTTCCCACCACAATGCAATCTTCGTGCACCCCAGACCTGGCCACTTCAACACACGTTTTCGTGTGCCGCGACCACCACTAACACCGACCTTCGACGGACCATTCCGCGTCGTCTACCGCACCCGAAAGCCGCCAGTCTGCTAAAGAACAGCCGTGAAGAGACAGTCAGCTTAGGCTGCCTTAAGACGGCTTACGTGGAAATTGCGATGAAATGCCTCGCATCACCACCTGACCACACGCTAGAGTGCCATAGCCGGCCCTCAATCTGGTTTCGACTTCCAGTCTAGGCGGGGGGCCCTGTAGCAGCCTCCCTTGTGCGGCGCCTTGAACCCCAATAGCACGTGTCCGCATGAGAAGAAAGTAAAGATGGCGCCTGGTCGTGGTACACGAAGCAGCTCATATTCAGCATTGATTCGGGTCTGCTGTCTTTTTCTTTCACTTCTGAGGCATACGCCTACATTTTTATCAGGGGATATCAGCGCCGTCATTAGATAAGTAGCAGGGATGCAAAATGCAGCTTATGCACATGGAATGGCCGAAGCCGTGATTTCGCCGAGTGCTGACTGAGCAAAGCCAGTTAACATAAGATATCCGCACAAAGGCCTAACAGTATTTTACATGATAGAAATTTCGAACGACTTGTTTATCTCTATTTTTCATTCTAGTTAGGGCAGATGCACACAGAAAGCTAATAAATCTTGTTTCGGAACTTAATTAGCCCACTAATTATTAGTGTACTTGGTTTGCAGAGTCCTTCACAGCGAAACGCTCGCCTCAGTGTACGCAAAGGCTGTGCTTATTGGTTCGACTTCGTGCGACTCAACCGCAAATGGCAATTTATACCACCCAATGGCTGCGTCAGTTTTGGCGCACGTGGGAGCAGCAGCGTTTGCCAGAGCGTAGCAAACTCAAATATGAACTTACGAGAACATTTGCGATTGTTAACTCAGGCGAGCAGTTGGACTTTTAAGAAGCGTGCTTGTTGGCTTGCAGAGCTGTTTCGGACGTGGATAGGGCAACCGTTACAGACGAGTAGCGCGTACTTGCTACAATACCTGTATCATTGCTACTGGCTTAGCGTTTGGGGGCGGTATTGTCCGGTGATCACTTCCCCAGTTTGCGTGAGTTTCGTCAGATTTTGAGAGACTCGGCACTGGGCGCGGTGGTGTGTACGGTCTACAGGGCTCCCGGCACCCGCGCGAAGGCGACGAGCTCGACAGCGTGCCAGAAACGCTGTACGCCATACACGTGAATGTTTCCGGTGCCGAGCCTCGCGAAATCTTGTCAAAGTGAAACCATCTTTGAATTGAATCACCCGAGAATATCGCCGTACCTTTCCGACTCTCAAAGTCGAACTTCAAGAAATGATACTGAGCGTGGAAATAATGAGACACGTTGTTTGTTGCGGGTGGTAAATGTTAGCGCTATAGTGAAGCGTTAATGGGGGGGACTCAGTGCACGAGTGGAAGTGACCTCTTTCCGCGTAATCGCCATACGATACGCGCGCGACATCGAGGTCTCGAAAGAATCCGCCGAATGGGCGCACCTACCGGTTGTGCTCAGCGAGTAGGAGCTGAAACCGCAAAGGATGATGCACCACGACAGGCTGAACAGGAGGTGATAGATGAAGTCGAAGACAAAGTGGGCGAATACGTAGTCGACGCCCGAGAGGCCCGTCATAAGCTGCACGTCGCGGGCTCCACTTAACCGCTCAGTCAGCGGAAATACGCAGTATACGGAGAAGGCATACGTATAGGTCACTGACAGACGGACCACCCAGTCGGCCCAAGATGAAATGTTTAAAAGTATGACGTCCAATGCATCCAGCTTTTCACGGCTGTCCATGTAAGTGATGGTGACGTTGATCTGCGCCGCCGGCTGAGCCGTCAGTGCTCGCAGCCAAGCCGTGTACACCAGGTTGACGGTGATGGGAAGCGTGATGGCGCTCGTCGGGTTGGGCACCATGCGGATGCTGCGGACACACGAGTTCAGATTGCGTCGTCATGCCTTCTCGAAAATGAACCGCGCAGCGATTCAAGGGGACCAAAATTAGTACTCGGTCGTCCAGCTACTTCACGGGCTATATAATTACAGTTGATGAAACGAAACTTGAAATCTCAATGTAGTTACTCTCAGTTTTCATGCTGCCAACACGGCGAGCCGGTAAGTTCTATGACTTTCTCCTAGGGAATTTCGGGGAAAAAAAGGTAAAAGGCGTTTCGCCCTGCTTCTCTAAACCTTGCACACTGACCACATCGTAACCTAATCTGATAACACACAAAAGAAACGAAATAAACCTGATGCACCAAGATTGTCTCAATCGTGTACATTTACTGTGTACAATGTTGGGCCACCATAAAGAAAAAAAGATTCAGCTCAAGCTTTTGGCCAAGCAGCAGCGAACATAATCTCTACGTTTACTCGGTACGAGTAAGATTTGCTTAGAACAGGATAGACTGATGATGTAGTACAGGAAAAAATGTTGCATATGTCGCAAAATGGATAAATTGACAGCTTCCTCATCTAAACAAACCTTTTTGCACCTAATATCACGTAATCTAGCAGTATCTTATGTCTTTATTTAAATCTCTGTTATATTCAATGCCATATTATTATATTACAATATTTTTTACTGCACCCATCCCACATTCTAACCAAAAACACTTCAACTACTTTCTTCTTTCTCCTGTAGTGGGTGAGCGAAATTACTTGAGGAAAAAGCAGGAAAGCTAGAAAAAGAAATGTAGTATTCACTGCTGGGAAATATTGCTGTCGTGAAAAATGATTTCGCCAATGCAGGAATAGCCTATAACAGCTGCCATTCTTTTATTTTGCTGCTTTTTTAGAGGGGGAAGCCGAGAATCTGCGCAACTAAATATGGTGTCTAGTGTATTATTGTTGAAGGTCGTACACAAGATATCACGCAGAATTTATTCTGTAGGTACGGCTCCCGACTGTACGTCGTACGTCTACGATATTACATTACTCATGCACTTGCATTGATGCCTACTAGAGAATAGCGCGTTTATGATAAGCACCTGGTCTTTTTAAATCCAGTTTTAGGGATTTGACAAGTGGTGTGCCTTTATCGGGCGAACTGTTAGGCAACAGTGAAATGAAGACCGTTCACCCAGTAATTGGCGAGTGCTTCATGACTTCCAGGAACGATACTAACGATCCACGAAACGCACAACCAACCCTCATTTAACATGAGCGCAGGTACACAAGTCAGCCGTCGAAATCCCCCGCACCCTTTCAAGACCTTTCCAGCGGTGCGCGGCAGAGTGCAGCACAGGTAAATGAAAAAGGCGAATTGGTTGAGCACCGTCACGCGGTATTTTTCCCGCGCTTTACTTTTTTCCTGTCCGCGTCTCGGCCAACTCGCCACTATGACAGTTGGGCGTCGAGATGCTGCAGCGAGGCATTTCAAGTGTTTTGATAGGCTTTAGCTAAGTTTCGTGCCTTCCCGCGCCATTGAAGAACTCCGTTCTTGTTTTGTTTTATGTTAAGAATTGCTTTTAAGGGTACTCAAGGTGCAAAAGTGCACCTACAGAGCTTTTTTATTTGTTCACCGGGTGCGGAGTTCAGGTATGGGTAAGCTTATGCACGGGTGCTATTCTGGGTGTTCGTTCAGACGTTTTTCCTGATTGCGCTATATTGAACAAGTGTATGAAGCTATAGAATGTGTAGGCTGTGTGCTGTTATGTATCGTGCTAAAAATGTATATTATTGTGCAACTTAGGGTGCGTTGCTTTGACGGTTCCATGCTTTTCTGAAGCGCTGTAAATAAATTTCGCAAGAGGGAGAACTAGGGGTGTGCGAATATTCGAAATTTCGAATACGAATCGAATATTTTCCTTATTCGAAGCGTATTCGATTCGAGAAATGCGTATTCGTAAATTCCCGAATATTCGAGGACGGCCTAATAATGGTAGAAACGGCGAATATATTAGGACAGACTGTGAATAATTTAGCAATTAACGAAATATACGTTTGCTCCACATTCTCCTAAGAACATGTTTATTCACTGAGAGCCTCACATGATCCGCTCATTATCTTTATGCTCTGCATCAAGATGGCAAGTTGGGCCAGTTGGTTGGGATTCATAGTGAGGTTCGTTACAACCCAACCCAAAACAAGGACAAAAGAAGGTTCAAGACGACGACACAGCGTTACAGCACTGTGATCTTAAGTGCTTTAACGAACCTTACTATGAATGTGTACGCTCTGTTCCCGTCTATCTGCATCAGGCCCGTGAGACATGATCAGTTTCGATTTTTTTTTACCAAGCTTTATTCCAGGGCTCTTTCATAATAATATATGATGTACTTTAGGGCTTTGTAAGTATGCGCAATAAAATATGCACCTTGAAAATGTTACCTGGACCAATGTTGTCACAGTGCGTAGAGAGCCTTTACTTTCTGAACATGTTGAGCAGTCAATTTTCCTTCGCGATAATCTGTAACAGGCGTTTACCTGACAGAGCATTACCCTACATTACCGAGTGCATTACCTAGAATGAGTGCCTCTTTAACCTGAAGCAGCCTCGTAAAAGGCAATATTATTTTTAAAAGGGTAATAAACCTATTGTTACCTCGTTTTGCAATTCTTTTAATAGTACACATATACTCAATATTCGATTCGATATTCGAAGACAGTTTTTCGCCTTTTTCGTATTCGATTCCTATTCGAAAATTTCAATATTCGCACACCCCTAGGGAGAACCAATTAACCCTTTTCACACTCGCGTTGCAGCGCAAAAGGCAACACAGGTAAAGTGCTCATTGATGGAAACAATTTCCATATGTATCTTTCGTCTTTGCAAATGCTTTGTTTACAAATGAGGTAAAGGTAGGTTCCACTGCTATGTTTGCCCTTGAGAGGCAGCGGAACCAGTCACTTTGTCATAGAGGTGTGCGACGACTTTCACTTCATGCAGGGATGAGAGCGTCATGACGAAACGAGGAGAATCGTTTAGATGGTCTGCGCTGATTGCGCACAATTCTACATGACGCTCGCATTATTCAGGCAAATATGTCACGTGCCTTGCCTTCATCGCGGTTCTATCATGATTAAATTATAAAGCTGCACAAGATAGACACACGACAGCCGATGGGGTACCCGCAGGTGCCCACGTACGCCCTCGCAAGTAGCGCAAACCCGTCGAATTGCTGAATCAGTAGGTGCTACACTCTGCTACACGCACGCAAACACATCGATTTCCCCGTGTACCGGCGAAACCTGGATTTCATTGCAGCCCTTTTACGCCATGCAGAATGGCGTAATGGCACGCTTGCTGCATGCCGGTATGCTTGCCGACATGCAGCTCACGCCACTGTTGTTTCTGTAGGTTTTCGGTGCTCCATGGACGGTGGTCGCATATATCGGCCGCTTGGTGGGCGTGCGGTTAATGCGTGCTACACCGAGCAATCTTCTGACCGATCATGGCACATGTCGACAATCGACGCAAGCTCATCGCTGTACGAAGAAGGCCGCAAGGCTCACGGGGACGGTTTCCTCAACCATGACGTCGATGGCAGGCTCGTCGAGCGTTGTGAACCACGTGAACCGGCACTGGCCTATATAGCTGCGCGGCACCTTGACTGCGTGGGTTTTAGAGCCGGCACGTTTGCCGGCATGCAGCTCAAGCCACTGTTGTTTCTGCAGGTTAGTACTGTTCACCTAATGGACACTTCTAAAGCAGTAATGGCGTTGCCGGCTCCTCCCATGAGTGTTGCATGTACAGCGCAAGTACAGTGCACTAGACATGATAGACGTTTTACTTTAGTTGTGAACCGAGTTTTATGGCTCGTTTTGCTCTTTCTACTTTCCGGCGACATTGAGCTCAGCCCTGGGCCTTTTGATAAAGGCGAAATGGATTTCTTGAAAAAACTACAGGATACTGTTATGAATGAGTTAGAAAACATTGATGCCAGTATAACTAGTCATGATGCCAAAATAGCTGCAATGGACAGCCAGCTTGACAGAACCAAAGACCAGATAGGTAACGTTATGAAGCTAGTACAAGAACAAGCAACTGTAATTAGGGATCTTAGTCATCAAGTAAGAATTCTGCAAAAGGGAAAATGTAGAGCTCGAAAACAGAAGCCGTAGATTGAACCTCGTGTTTTGTGGGATAGACGACAATGATCGGCCCGAAACGTGGGAACAAGCTGACGCCTTGGTTAAAGGTATCTGCACTACTAATTTGGTAATCAAACTGCAGTTGGTTCAAAGGGCACATCGGGTTGGTCGCTTTTATGAACGGAAGAAAATACTTATAATCGTGCATTTTTCATCTGATAAAGAAAAAAAATGGCCGTTTTGAAAAATGCAAGCAAGTTCAAGGGCTCCTCTGACAGTGTAGAACAGGACTTTTCATTTGAAACTCGAGTAGTGCGAAAGAAACTTCGGGAATACGGAAAAGTAAAGAAGACGCATAAGAAAAATTAGGTTAAGTTGAAGGCCGATAAACTGATCATAAATGCCACAGCATTTGCATGGGACGATGAGAAGGAAGAAGCTGTTGCCCTGTCAAAACGGTGAGGTACAAATTATATTTGCTTTGCTTATCGCGGTTTAGTTATTGCGGTGGTAAATTGCCCAAGTATAATCCACAAGATAGACAGGTCTGCTGGATTGGTTGAGTCATTAAAGGCAGATATAGTGTTTGGTACTGAATCCTGGCTTAACCCCTTCATCGCTGATAGCGAGGTGTTCCCCTGAAACTATACTCCTTATTGCAATGACAGGCCGGGTCATGGCGGTGGTGTTTTTCTATTAGTTCATTCGTCCCTTTCGCCTTTGATGAACATCGGTCATGACTCGGTCGAGTCGGTTTGGTGCACAGTTGCACTGGCTAATAATCTTTCTTTTGTCACTGGAGAGTTTTATCGATCACCAAGCACGGATTTCAGTGTTTTGGAAATGCTTTAAGATATCGATTCGGAGGCATCTGGCTAAAAAATATTGCTTGCGGGTGATCTTAATTTGCGCGATCTAAAGTGGGAAAATGGCACATGCGAATTAATGAATGCAACCCATACTAATGTAGAAATGAGGGACCTGATTGATAGTTCTGGCTTTTTTCAGTATGTCCTCCTGACCACTTGAATTAACCGTACCCTAGATCTTTTCCTTTGTAATTTGCCAAATTTAGTTGGTGATGTTGTTATCACTCCAGGTATTAGTGATCATCGGGTTGTGGTTGCAGGGATTAAAACGAAAGTACAGCGCATAAAAAGTGGCATCAGTAGAATAGTTTTCTTCTTTGAAAAGGGCGATTATTAATCAATTTCTGATAAACTTCTTGCTTTTCTTCCTGTTTTGAATGCTTTGCGGGGCAACACGAAATAGAATTTTCATGGAGCACATTTAAAAGAAAAAGCTGTTTGACCTTACAGAGAAGTTCATACCAAGTATTGAATCGGCTAGACTCCGAAAGCGTAAAAAACCATGGATCACCTTTCGGTATTGAGGTTAGTTATAAAACGAAGGCTTGTGTTTCAAAGATATGAAAGAACAAAAACACACGCGTGTTTTAAAAGGCTACAAGAATTAACACGCGAATACAAAGGCCTGTTGAAAAAAGCAAAGGATGGGTATCTTAAACGATTAAATGACAAAATGAAAACAAATCCTATACCATTCAGGAAATATCTGAAGGGATGTGGGTCTGATCCCGCACGAATAAATGAGATTATTTATAATGAACTCACTCTTTCTGACGATGCAGAAAAAGCGACATGCCTAAACAGATACTTTTAATCAGTCTTTCTCCCTCAATCTGCATGCAGCCCACAAACATCCAACAGCAACATTCCTCTTATGAAACCAATCGAATTCAGCGCTAGCGGCATTGAATCTCTGCTAAAGAACCTTGGTGAAAGTAAGGCTATCAGTCCTGACGGTATCTCTCCAAGAATTTTAAAGCAGTGCGCTCACGCCATCTCACTTTACTTTTATGTAATTTTTCACAAGTCAATAAGTACTGGCCAGATGTCAGAGGGCTGGAAAATGGCAAATGTAGTGCCAATTCACAAAGGGGGCTCTAAAAAAGAATTTACTAATTAAAGACCTATCTCAGTTATTTCGATTTCGTGCAAGATCATGCAACACAATATATATATATAGGGCTGCCATGAAACACCTAACGGACAACACGTTGCTTACGAACGGACAACACGGATTTCGCAAGGGGTTTTCTTGTGCGACACAACTGATTGAACTATATGATGACCTAGCGTCTGTGGTTGATTTGGGTGGCCAAACAGACTGCGTATTTCTTGACTTTCGCAAAGCATTTGATACTATTTGCCATTCTATACTACTTCGTAAACTTCGAGTGTTAAATATAGATTCTATTGTTTTTAGCTGGATAAAAATTATTTGTCAAGTCGCTGTCAACGTGTTGTCCTGAATGGTACTAATTCAGATTATCTTGTGATCACATGAGGCGTCCCGCAAGGATCTGTTCTGGGGCCTCTTCTCTTTCTTATATATATATTTGACATTAACTTAGGTATTGACTCTAACATGCGGCTCTTCGTGGATGACTGTATTGTGTACACAAAAATTGATAATGACCATGGTTTTCACAAACTGCAGGTCGACCTAGAACGTATTTGCGAATAGTGTTCTAAGTGGAAAATGAATTTGAATACAGGTAGGTGCGCCCATGTGCGGTTTACTAAGAAGAAAAATGTAATCGATGCCAGCTACTGTCTAATGAATAATATTTTAAGTAATATATCTACGAATTAATATTTGGGCGTGATGCTGTCGGGCGACTGCTCTTCGCGGGCAAATGTGGACTATGTGATTGGCAAAGCGGCAGTTGCTTTGATTTACATTCAAAGAAATGTAAAATGTGCAAATTCTGACCTCGGAAGCACGGCGTACCTAACCTGTATACGACTTATTTTTAATATGCTTGTACCCTTTGGGACCCGTCACAGATATGTCTTATAAGTAAACTAGAAAATAATACAAAACAGAGCAGCCAGGCTCGTCTCGGGTAGGTACGGGAGGATGTACAGTTGCATAGCAATGAAAAAAGAGCTCAACGGCGAATCCGTGTCGTCTCGCCGAAAGAAACTGCGGCTACAGCTTCTGTATGGAATCTTTCATAGCAAAACTGGAATTGATAGGGAAATTTACGTAAAACCGCCAAACTATATATCGGCACGCACGACCACCAGTGCTAAATTAGATAATACCATGCTAGGACGGGCCTGTATGCCAATTCTTTTTTTGTTAAAACTATCGCTCAGTGGAATCGACTGTCATTTTGACAGGTGTGCAGAGTGAATCAAGATGTATTGTTTTCATGTTTGTAACCACCTTGCTGTAACGCTTTGGTGCTAAGCGGGGATATGTCTGAATAAAGAATAAAAAAAGAGTCTTTTCAATCCAAATTTCAAATCTCATCAATGCAATAGAATACCTCGCGAAGCCGGTTGCTCTGTGCAAGCCACGGCAATGTTATTGCCTGCAAGTCCAGCGGTCGTGGACGAGATAACACTCAAGCAAAACGCTGGCAGGTACATGAACATCGTGTTTAATACGCACACGATATTGGCGAGACAAAGAGCTCTGATTTTGGCGATAGAAATAATCGACACTAAAAGGAATTTGTCCACGAACCTAGCTTTAAAATGCTTCTATGTTAGGAAGAGTTGTGCGTATTTAAGGACGAACGCCGGAAAAAAGGAAGTAGATGGAGAAAGCGTTCTTTTCTGTGTTCGTGCTTTTATACGCTCAGCTCTTCCTAACATAGCCATGTACCAACTCGCCCAGCAAGAAGTTCTTCTACAAAGGCTTCTAAATGAAAGCAGGCCGCCATCTCGAAGCGTCAAAAGAAGTGCGCAGTTACTCTGCTTTAAAAGCACAAGGTTCATCTGCTTCTGCCGGTTTCATAGAATTCCATCGTCTCTCCTAGGACAGGACACAATAAACAAGCGTTACATACGGTAAAAATACATGCACAAACACCCAAAAACAACTGTGAATGTCTAATCTCGCTTAACTCTATGGGCGATGCCGCGTGTCCTGGAGGGAGCGATGAAACGCCGAAGGCGAGCAACGAAAGTAAGCACGAGCGGCCAGGAGTTCAGGAGAAGGAGAGGCCGGGCGAGGAGGAATATCGCTACCTTTTGTTTTACTGCGGAGATTTATCCGGGCCGCCATGCGGCGTCCTGAGCACCCCCACCGCAAATCGAGCGCGAGTGCAGCGCCACCAGCGACAATCGACGGCGAGCGGAAAGGGCGTGAGGCTTAGGGACGGCAAAACAGGTGAATGCCCACGCAATAGGGCCGGTGAATTTATCAATCTCCAGAAGTTCCAGCATCATGCGCAGGCGAGTTCGATCACTCCAAACCTCCACAAGACGAACTAAGCAAGGTGATCGCATCTGAGCATCATATCCCGACATTTTTGGTTTTGATGGCAGTCCCTTAGGCGAGACGTTAGTGGTCACTCACCTTATATACGCTGGAGACGCCAATCCCATACGCGGACGTCCGCACCGTGTTTTTTATGCCGAATGTCAAGTAATAGAGCATGAGGTGGATAATGTGCTGACCGAAAGGGCTCATTGAATATTCGTCCGGTCCGTGGGGGTCCTTAGATGTCCGCGCTAAGAAGTACGGAAGCTGCGGCTTTTGCGTCGTTTACCAATATCTTTATAAGGGCACGTGCAAAGATGTCGACCTGCTGCCACGTATTGATGACGCCTTGGACTTTGTGCTTGGAGCCAAGAAATTTTCGTCCATGAACATTCGCTCTGGGTATTGGCAGATCTCTGTAGATGACATGGAGATCAATGGTGATGAGCCTTTGACTGAGGCACTCGCCCAGCATAGGAGTGGCATGGAGTTCCAGGTCCTCCCTTGCCGGAGTTCATCGAAGGACACAGCGCTGAGTGTCTCAAGGCTCAAACTGGCAAGGTGACGGTGGCGAACGCGCGGCAAGCGCTCTCCGGGCGAAGCGAAAGCCTGCGGACACGGACCTGCTGGGAGCTATCGAGTCGAGCGTTTCAGTGCTGCTAGCAATGAGGGGCAGGTGCACCATCACCATCCAATTCGCGGGACCGGTCCCCCCTGAACACGTGTGCCTTTTCAAGCTCGGGTTCAGGGTGAGGCCGGCCAGGCCCCGTCCAGTGCAGTGTCGGCAGTGCGGCTGCTTTGGGGACGTGCTGGAGTCCTACAGATGGCCGACCGACTGCATCTCCTGCGGCAAAAGCCACGTGGAGGGCGCCTCCTGCCAGACAGTCCGCTGCAGGAACTGCGGGTGCCCCCATAGGGCCGACACTGTGGCCTGCCCCAAATGGCAGGAAGTACGGAAGGTGGTCACCATTATGACTTCTCCACCTCGGCATTGTCGAGGCGTGCTGTCAGAGCAGCAGTGCGGGAGGAGAAGCAGCCGTAGTAGTCCTCCTCACCCCCCGGCGTGGTCTTGTGCCAGCGTGCTGAAGGGCCCCAGCCCTGTACCAAAGCTTCCGGTACCAGCCCCTCGTGCCTCCCAACGCCCGCAGACACAGGATATTGCTGCTCCACCATTCCAGACTACTATGGATTAGCGGGTAGAAAACCTGCTGCTCACCATGCAAGCCGTCAGCACTATGCTCTCAGCTGACCGTCCGCTCCGGGGCACCTGCCTGCAGGCAGTGGCACGTCAACGGTGACCCATTCACCATGGCTAGTCGCACAGCGAAATGTCGGCCGCTCATCCAGCAATCGAACGTGCGCTCGTTATGCCGTCGACGCGCCGAACTCTGAACACCTAATCCTGCACGAGTACGACGTGCTCGCGTTGCAAGAGACATACAGGCGCGACGGGGAGTGCAACCTTCCGGGATTCGAGGGATACCACAGTGCGGCCACCAGCGAGATACGCACTTGCGTCAACGTGCCGTGCTGTGATCCGCTCCATCCACCCGCTCGCTCCAACGCGCCTTGCCCAAGCCGTCATTCGCGTGGCCTAAATCGTTCCCACCTCCATAGAGTGCGTGGCTGTGACTGTGCGCGTTGGGGGGGGGGAGGCGACACTTGTGCCGTCAGCGTGTACGTGCAGCCCGTACGACGATGGGATACGACCTTCATCGAGAGCCTCACTGCGCCCATCGGTGGCGATTGTGTCGTGTGCGGTGATTTCCACTCCCACCACACGGCGTGGCGCAGCGTCCCCAGAGAGCCGCATGGCAGGGAACTGCTGAATTTCATTCATACTTCGGGCCTGCAAATAATCAACACCGGTAGTCCCACTTTTATGCTTCGGAGGTTACACGGGAGTGCGATAGATTTGTCGCTCGTGAGTGAGCGATGCCACTACGAGTGGGTTCGCAGTCATGACACGCAGGGATCAGATCACTATCCGATCTCCCTCGACCCACTCGGCCTGAAACGCACGAGGACATGTACAGACCGCGTCGGGGACTGGTCCCAGTTTCGGTCCCTCTGTGCCACACCACCTCCGGTGGATACAAACTTTCTTACGCATCTTACAAGATGCGTAGACGCCGATAGAAAATCGTGCGCGGTACCTGCTAGTACGCCGCCCTCGACCTTAAGCTTCTCAATCTGCGCGCTGTCCGTCGTCGCACCGAACGCCGTGCCATCAAGAGCAACAAGGTGGAGCATTGGACTTTATATAACCGCCTTGACGCTGCGTGCTGCCGTCACGCCAAGCAGTGCAGCAACCAGAGCTGGCAATGCCTCTACGTGTCGTTAGAGGTCATTCGCGACAAGTCGCGCGCTTGGCGCATTCTCGCTGCCATCCTTCGTCCCACGATCCCTCACCATCCTGCACCCTCCATCCCGGTGGCTGCGGGCTTGAGCACAGAGCAACTGGCCAAACTCTTCGCCGACGCCGTCGCTCCACCATCACCGTCTGTGTGCCCCGTCAGTGCAACCTCCCAACTACCCCCGCACAACAAGGCTGAACTTCTCGCTCCGCTGCACTTATTTCCTATGAGTGCAATCTTGGAGCTCATTTAGCTGCTGTGCTCGGCCGAGTTAACACACATTGATTTGTGCATTGTTTTGAACGTGCGTAAACGACACTCAGAGCCTGGTATTGACGGACTAACAAATGAGGTCGTCAGGAACGTCGATGCAGTGCTGCTCCTTTCATTACTCGAGGCCCTCAACGGTGTCTGGCGCAGTGGCATGATTCCTGCTGACTGGAAAGTGGCGATAGTCGTCCCCGTTCTCGAGCGCGGCAAAGCTGCCACGAACATGAGTGGTATCAGTGGCCGCCCAGTGTCGCTTACTTCGGTAGCCAGCAAAACTCTGGAGGACATGGCTTTGTACCGCCTTGAGTGGATTGCCTCCGCCCTCGACGCTTTCGCCCTGAACAGAGTGATTTCCGGCGACTGCGACTCGCTCGCGGACGTCGGGGCTACGCTCGAGCATGCAGCAAGTCGCCAGGAAGTCGGATATCTCGTTCTGCTCGATGTGCAACACGCATTTGATGGTCTCCCTCACACCACCATCATTCAAACCCTTCGTGAGCTACGTGTCACCGGCCGCCTCTTTGACTATGTCGCTGCCTTCCTCACTAACCGCACGCTCGGAGTGCGAGCTGGCGACGTGCTCAGTGCCCCTCGCAGCTTGACCTCCGGGGTTCCCCAAGGCAGCGTGATCACCCCATTTCTTTTTAACTTGGCTCTGGCAAGACTACCTGACTACATCCCGTAGATGACAGCCCATGAAGTCCGTGTGGCGATCTACGCCGATGACACTGCAGCGTTCGCGTGCGGGCCCATGGGCCTCGGCTTTCAAGTGCGAGAATCCCTGCAGTCGGCGATCAACGCCGTCGATGAATACCTCGCCAGCATAGGGCTCCAGCTCTCAGCGTCCAAAACTGAGACGTTGTTAGTACACCCTCGGTGCTCGGGCGTGCTTGAAAGTGCATTTTCTCACGCTGCGCGGAAGCAGCGAGGCAGAGAAAAGTGCACTATCTCGAACTCGACGCTCGACTCGAACTCGACTGCCGGGTCAACTTTGACGCCGCCGTCTGCCAGCTCTGTAAGAATTCAAAAAGCCGGGTGGCGCCGCACGCTCCCTGCTCGCCCAAGTTCGCGGTTGTATACCGCGACTTGCGCTTCGAGTTTACAACTCGGTCGCAACATCGCGAGCACTTATGCGCTTCCCCTCAGGTTACCTATTAAGCGTGTTTTTCTGCTTGTGAAGCTTTCGATGCTGGCCACCTGACATCGCGACACGTGCAAGAACAACAACGTCACCTGAGTCATCAAGGTACCTACGACCCTAGCGGCCTTGCGACCCTAGCGGCTGAAGCGGACACCAGAGTTCTTCGCTACTTAAAGCGTAGAAGCTTCGACAGGTGGTATCATTGACAGCAGTGACGGCACTGTGAACACCTATTAAGCGCGTTTTTGTGCTTGTGCAGGTCAGTAATTCTGTGCTTGAACACTTTATCTTTGGCTTTGTTGCTTTGCTGTCGCTGCTACCGCATATATTCCGTGCTTTGTGTACAGTGTAGTTTTACGAAGGTTCTCTTTTCTTGCACGCGTGTTTCAAGGCTGTTTTCACTATGCCCACTTGTGCTGAGCTCGCAAAAAGAATGGATGAACTCGAATCAAAATTACCAAATGGGATCGGTAAAGTTGAAGAAGACATAGCTGTCAAGATAATGGTAAAATTTAAGGCTAACGGTATATATTTTGGTGAAATGAAAGAGCAGATCCGTAACCTTGTGTCAAGCTTTGAATTTCTTAGCGACATGATTGAAAAACTGCGCTCAGAAAACGCCTTGCTCGTTAGTGAAAACAAAGAGCTGAAACTGCAAAACACCTCACTCACTACTGATTGCCAAGAAGTCAAGTTGGAAAACAGTACTCTCTCTTGCAAACTGTCTAATTTAGAGCAGTATTCAAGGATAAACAACGTCGAGAATGAAGGCATTCGATACACCTAAGGTGAAGATTGCAATGTGATCATTCAGATGATCGGAGACAAAATTGGCTGTCCTGCCTCGCCCAGCGATCTGGAAGTCGTTCACCGCGTTCCAACCAAAGATGAAAACAAACAAAAGAAAACGTGATCGCCTGGTTCTACTCTCGAACAAAGAAAGCAGACTTCGTCAGCAAGGCGCGAAAAGCGAAGCTTTGCCTTAGCGACATCGGCTTCTCTGGACCAGTTCAGGACACTAAAGTTTATGTCAACGATCACTTGACATCGCAGAACAAAGCACTATGAATAAAGACCAAGAAAAGAACAAAGGCCAAGAAATGGAATTTCCTCTGGACAGATAACTGCCAGATTAAAGCCCGCAAGAGCATCGGCAGTAAGGTGCTTCGCATTGCTAACGAATCTGACTTGGCTGTATTTGCTTAATACAGCACTGTATCTTAGGAAACTTTTCAGAAACCATCGCTAATAACAAAAACAAACATGTCTGTGTATTTTTCAACTAGCCAATTAAATGAACTAAAAACTAATAGTTCATGCTCGGCCGTTCATTTTAACGCGGGAAGTTTGCGAAAACACTATGACGACATTAATTCCCTTCTGTCTACGCTCTTTTTTCGATTTACCATCATTAGCTTTACTGAGACTTGCCTCTGCGATGACGACAAAAACTTATTTTCCTTCCATTCCTACTCAGCCGAATACTGTCATAGACAAACTAGCAGTCATGGCGGTGTGGCCGTTTACGTATCATTAAATCTTAGCTATAAACGTCGTCATGACCTCAACTTAAAGCTAACAAACTGTGAATCTGTTTGGTTAGAATTCAATCAGCCTTTTCTTCAGGCTGACAACGGAAACTTTATTTTTGGTTGCATTTACAGATCAACTTCTTCTTCTTACACTGACTTTTGTTCCGCCCTCGATCAATCCCTAGAGAAACTATTATTTGAAAACAAGAATGAAGTTATTATGGACGATATCAATATAAACCTTCTGGATGAAACTTCACCTGCCTCCTCCCTTATAGCCACTGTTTTCAGAGTTACGGCTTTGAATGTTTGGTAACGCTACCTACTCGTTGTAATAAGATAAATGAGGGCACACTACTAGATCATGCGCTAAGCAACATGACTTCACTGCCAGGGGCTGGTATAATTAATGTCGACATAATAGACCATTACCCTATCGTTGTTGTCCTCAACTCAGACCCGCAGTCACCCACTATTTCATACTTCAGCTACGTACTGAACAAAGACGCCTTTTTGGAATCTGTCACTAAAACTCACTGGTCTGCTGTCCTGGAAAATAATGATCCGCCAGGAGCCTTTTTTCAGTTCTCCGCAATTTTGTTATCATTAATTGATTCAGATGCCGTCAAGAAAAAAATGCAAGAAAATCCTCTTCCTTCCTCAAAACCCTTGGGTAAATGCTAGCATGCTAGCCAATATGCGGAAACGTGACAACTATGACAAAAAAACTAAAAGGCAACCTTTTAATGTCGCCCTCTCTGCACGATACAAAAAATTTTGCAACGCACTCAACAGCAAAATAAAGAATGCAAGGAAGAGCTAATATGAGCACAAACTTGGTCAGTCTAGCAGCAATTTAAGACAAAAGTGGCAAGTTTTAAATTCCTTTTTGCGTAGAAATGAACAACTCTCATTTATTGATACCGTCACAAACCATCGCGTTACATGTTATTACGATATCATCGAGCGATGCTCAAGGGACGAGCCGCCGCGAGAACGACGATGAAGTGGGTCTGTGCTCTTGGCGCGAGTGAATGTCGGCTTGGCGCTCTGGCTCCAGTCCAGTGTAAATAGCCTCTTTCGTCTGTGTCTTTCTACACGTAACATTCTGGGGGAGGTCACCGATCCCCATCTTCACCACGGAACTCCGGAGGGGTCGGTACATCGAGCTTGTCACCATGCCTCCCGGTGACGAGCTCACCTCTGCAACGGCTTCGGCTCGTTCGACTGCTCCAATCGTAACGGCTGCCCAACATCGCGACCCTGGTGTGTTCTCTGGCCTGGAGGGACAGGACGTTGACGAATGGATCAAGCTATGTGAACATGCCAGCTCTAATAACAGGTGGGACCGAACCATTATGCTCGCCAATGTCATCTTTTATCTTGGCGGCGCCCCACGCGTGTGGTACCAGACGCATGACGACGAGATAGGCAGTTGGGACACTTTGAAAGGAAAGCTACGGGAACTATTCGGCGATCCCATTGGCCGCAAGGTTGCCGCGAGAAAGGCTCTTGCGTCTCGTGTTCAGACGTCTACAGAGCCGTACGTTTCATACATCTTCGAACTCTTGGCTCTATGCCGCAAAGCTGACGATGCTATGTCTGAATCAGATAAAGGGTCCCATGTTCTCAAAGGCATCGCCGACGACGCTTTCAATTTGCTTGTTTTCGGCAATGTCTCGACAATCGACGCCATCATTAAAGAATGCCGTCGCGTTGAACAAGCCAAGAGCCGCCGTATCACACACCACATCACGCGGCTACCCAACACCGCTGCTTCGTCTACATGTGAGGGTCGACTGCGTCAGGCCACCACCTGTGACGACGTCACCCGTATTGTTCGCCGCGAGCTCGAGGCCGCCTGTTCGCCAGCTTTCTCCACGACGCCTCCCGATCCGCCAGCAACCTCGATTGCCATGATTCAGGCCGTAGTCAGACAGGAATTTGAGAACATGGGTCTGAACTCCGTGTGTTCAACATCTCAACCCAGCATTTCCCAGTTCTCTACCGGCCCTCCTCGTCCCCGACACTCCTTTTCTACCACATCTCTCCGCAACCCGTCCGAATGGCGTACCCCTGACAGACCAATCTGCTTCCACTGCTGTCGCATCGGCCACATCGCTCATCATTGCCGCAACCGATGGCCACCGCTTCCTCGGACATACGCCGCCACTTATTCCCGTACCATTGGACCTTCTGTTCCCTATGCCACTCGCCATGAACCCACTGCCGCTGATGCCGCTGCTCCGAACCTCCCCTACAGCCGCTCGCCCTCACCTCGACACCGTGAATATCGTTCACCCCAACCCCGCCGCTTCTCTTCGCCGCCTATCGCCTCCCGGGCCCAGCCGGAAAACTAGGCACTGCAGCTTCTGGAGGTGAAGCTAGGTTGCCGAGACTGCCCTCAAATCCTCTGCTCACGTTAAACACGAACCAAAACCTTCTTGACATTGACGTTGATGGCTATCCTGTCAGGGCACTCATCTACACAGGGGCACATCTTTCTATTATTAGTGCTGCCTTCCGACGACGACTGAACAAGCTCCTCGCCCCAGCGTCGGCACGCGTCGTCCGCGTTGCGGATGGCGGTACTGTGCCTATCATCGGCATGCGTATGGCACGTGTTAGCATCGCCGACCGCCACACTCCTGTCCTCTCCACCGTGATTGCTCATTGCCCCCACGACCTCATTCTCGGCCTCGATTTTCTCTCCGCGCATTCTGCTCTTATTGACTGCTCTGCCAGTACCCTTCGCCTTCAGTTGCCGATTCTCGCAGAACCTTCTGACGCACACCAGTGCCGCCTACGCCCCACCGGCTTCATTCGCCTGCCGCCAAAATCAATAGCCTATATTTAAGTCTTGTCTTTCCCACCAGTCCCTGATAACGAGTACCTCGTCACTCCTCTGCCCGACATTCCACTAGATTATGGCGTTACCTTGCCTCACAGTATACTTACTATTACTGCGAACCGCACTTTTATGCCTATCTTTAACTTTGGATTGGCAAAGCAAATTCTACCGCAAGGTATTTGTCTTGCCAATGTTGGTTGTCTCGGCGACCATGACGTGGCAACATTATTGACCGATGCTTCTTGCGAGCTTAGCAGGCCCATCGTACCAGCCTCGGCCGCCGATGCCAAGATACAGAAAATGGTTGCGACGGACCTGTCTTCTGCGCAGCCTGAAGATCTTTACCAAGTGTTATCGTCCTGCAGATATATTTTAGACTTCGACGATCGCCCTTTAGGCCAGACGCTCGCGGCCAAGCATCGGATTCTTACTGGCGATGCTACTCCTATTCACCGACGACCATATCGAGTTTCTGCTTCTGAACGCCGAGTAATTCAAAGTGAAGTCAACAAAATGCTAGACAAAAACATCATTGAGCCGTCTTCCAGTCCCTGGGCGTTACCTGTAGTGTTTGTTAAGAAAAATGGCACGTGGCACTTCTGTGTAGACTACCGCCATCTGAACAACATTACTAAGAAGGACGTCTACCCGCTCCCACGTATAGACGACGCCCTTGACTGCCTCCACGGTTCCAGCTATTTCTCTTCCATTGATCTTCGTTCTGGATACTGGCAGATTGCTGTTGACGATATGGACAGAGAAAAAACCACGTTCATCACACCTGATGGCCTATACCAATTTAAAGTAATGCCGTTTGGATTATGCAACACCCCTGCCACCTTTGAGCGTACGATGGACTCCTCGCGCCGTGGTTTCAAATGGTCCACCTGTCTGTGCTATCTCGACGACGTCATCGTCTTCTTGCCCACGTTCGACACTCACCTTGAGCGTCTAACAGCTATACTTGACGTATTTCGAAAGGCGAACCTGCAACTTAACTCGTCCAAATGTCGTTTCGGCCGCCGCCAAATTAGTGTTCTGGGCCACCTCGTTGACGCTTCCGGAGTACAGCCTGATCCCGACAAAACTCGCGCTGTCCGAGACTTTCCGGTTCCGAAGACAGCCGTAGACGTTCGAAGTTTTGTCGGGCTATGCTCGTACTTTCGTCGTTTTATTCAAGATTTTGCAGCAATTGCTAGACCCCTGACTAATTTATTGAAAAAATGCGTACAATTCTTGTGGGGCCCTGAAGAAGCCACCGCCTTCTCTCGTCTCGTCACTCTTCTCTCCTCACCACCCATTCTCACCCACTTTGATCCTGATGCCCCTGCAGAATCGCGTACAGATGCCAGCGGTCATGGCGTAGGTGCCGTCTTAGCCCAGCGTCAGCGAGGCCAGGATCGCGTTATTGCTTATGCGAGCCGCCTCCTCACACTATCGGAGCGCAGCTATACCATTACGGAAGGAGAATGCCTTGCTGTGGTCTGGGGGGTTGCGAAGTTCCGTCCTTACCTTTACGGTCACCCCTTTTCCATCATCATGCCCTCTGCTGGCTCTCATCGCTAAATGATCCTACAGGCCGGCATGGTCGATGGGCTTTGAGGCTACAAGAATTTTCATATTCCGTGGTCTACAAGTATGGCCGCCTGCGCCAAGACGCTGACAGCTTGTCGCGTTACCCTGTTGACGACCCTGACTCTTCCAATATTACCAGTGCTGCTTGCGTATTCTCTGTGTCGCAGCTGCTTCATTTCGCCGACGAGCAACGTCGTGACGCCTACATCAGGGCACTCATCGGCGGTTTTGAACACTATCCGGCCGACGTCAGACGACACCTCTTCGTCCTCCGCGACGGGACTCCGTACCGTCGTAACCTTCATCCGGACGGCTCTGAGTTCCTAAATATCATACTTAAACACCTCGGCTCAACCGTTCTAGAAGAGTTTCACGACGCACCAATGGCAGGACACCTCGGCGTATCTCGAACCTATCACCGTGTACGTCGCCGTTTTTCATGGCCGGGCCTTGCCCGTTCCGTACGACACTACGTCGCCGCCTGTGAACTTTGCCAAATACGCAAGAAGCCTTCCCAGCTCCCCGCTGGTTTCCTGCAGCTGCTCGACATCCCTCCCGAGCTCTTCTATCGTGTCGGCTCGGACCTTCTCGGCCCATTTCCGGAAACTACATCAGGAAAGAAGTGGGTTGCAGTCGCGGCGGACTACGCGACCCGCTACGCCGTAACCCGCGCTCTTCCGACCAGTTGCGCAACTGATGTTGAGGGCTTCCTCCTGCATGATATCATTTTGTTTCATGGTGCTCCGCGTCAATTGCTAACAGACCAAGGCCGTACGTTCTTAGCCAAAGTAATTGACGACATCATGCGTGCCTGCTCAATACAGCATACATTTACCACCTCCTACCGCCCTCAAGCAAATGGCATCACCGAGTGTTTGAACCGCACCCTTATAGACATGCTATCCAAATACGTTTCAGACGACCACTGTGACTGGGACCAGGCTCTACCTTACATCACCTTTGCGTACAACTCTTCCCGTCTCGACACTGCTGGCTTTTCTCGTTTTTACCTCTTGTATGGCCGCGAACCGACGCTACCACTGGACACTGTGTTTCCGTCCACCACAGCATCAACTAGCGCTTATGCCCGTGATGCTATCACCCATGCTGACCATGCTCGCCAACTTGCGCGCGCTCGTCTACAAGTCTCTCAAGACAAACAAAGGCAGCGCTACGACCTCCGTCGCCGTGATGTCAATTTTGTGCCCGGCACCCTCGTGATGCTTTGGTCACCATCGCGTAAAATAGGCCTTTGTGAAAAACTGCTTTCCTGCTACACGGGCCCATATCGCGTGCTTCGCCAAGTGACCGATGTCACCTACGAAATCGTTCTAGCCACGCGCACTACGTCCTCTGCTGTGACAACCAGTGACATTGTCCACCGTCGCCCGACTCAAACCCTACAACTCTCTACGCCCCTTGGTTATTTAACAGTGCCATGACGGTGCTTTTGGCGCCGGCGGGTAGTATTACGATATCATCGAGTGATGCCAAAGGGACGAGCCACCGCGATAACGACGACGAAGTGGGTCCGTACCCTTGGCGCGAGTGAATGTCGGCCTGGCGCTCTGGCTCCAGTCCAGTGTAAATAACCTGTAAATAGCTTCTTTCGTCTGTGTCTTTCTGCACGTAACAATATGATCAACCATTTGGGATAACAAGAGCGTACAGTGATGCCTTTTTTTCCGGACAAACCAGTCATCAGTAGCCGCCCTTTGTCACTGAATCGTGTGCCCATGAGGTTCTCCCCATGAGGTCCTTGATGTCATTCGCAAGCTGAAAGTTAACCAGTGCCGGTCTTGATAATATTCATCCTAGTAACATAAAGTAGTTGCTCGTCTCATATGTGATATTTTATGTTTTATTATCAATTTAATATTCAGGACTGGCATTTCTCCATCTGAGCTGAACCGAACAAAGGTAATCCCAGTTTTTAAGAGATGCGATCGTTCTTTACTAACAAATTACCGCCCAATATGTATACTGCCATTCTTTAGTAAAGTGATTGAAAAGTTGACTGTAACTCGATTAACCAATTACATGTCTAAATTTAATATTGTTTCCAATTCTCAGTATGGTTTTTGTCCTGGCTATTCGACCGACCTTGCTCTTACCTTCCTAACGGATCGCTTAAAGGAAGCTATTGATAAAGAGCATTTTGCTGGGTCAGTTTTTATTAATATTACGAAAGCTTTTGACACTATTAACCATTACATCTTGTTTTTAAAGCTGGAAGCTCTCGGCATAAGTGGGCTAGCACTAAAGTTACTACGAACCTACCTGCAGGATAGACATGACGTAGTTAAAGTTTCTAATGTTTTTTTCAGAAGCTAAGGTTACTAACCTAATGGTACCACAGGGTTCTATTCCCGGACCTTTATTATGTTTAATTTACAATAATGATCTGCCTGACTGTCTAACACCTTCACAATGTGTATTGTACGCCGACGACACAACCATTATTAACTACGATAAAAATACTTCGTTCTTAGTTACTAAACTCAATAATCACTTGGCTAAGGCTACAAACTGGTGCATAAATAATAATCTTGTTAATAATCCCTCGAAAACAAAGTTTACTGTATTTGATTCCCCCCAGAAACCATCTTGTTCAGTTCCATTGCTGACTCTTGGTTCCAATTTAATCCCTTCTAGCATTCATTGCTCATTCTTTAGGGTAGAACTAGACTCTATCGTCAAGTTTCATTATGCCTTGAATATTAAAAAGAAAGTTGCTTACGGCATTCGGTTAGTGATTAGAGCCCGCCAATTCTTCAACTCTTCTACACTTCTCTCGCTATATTTCGCTTTTATACACTCATACATTAACTACTCGTTAATATGTTGGGGACATACATATAATACTCACCTCAGTTCACTTCAAACTTTGCAAAACTAAGCAATTAGAATAGTCACCTCTAGTCCCTATAATACTAGCGCTCTCCCATTGCTACACTGTAATAACATTCTGTCTGTCAAAGAAACTGTGTTGTATAATCCGGATATATTTATTTTTAAGTTATTGAATAATGAAGTTCCTGCATGTTTAATTCCTAAAACATGCCTGATAAACACTAATGTCACTAGATTTGCTTTACACAATAATCTAATTTTACCTCAGGTGCGCACCAACTATGGCAAACAATCAGTTCATTTTGCAGCCTTTTCATTCGGGAATTCCATACCACTTTGCGCCAAAACTTCGCGTTCAACATCTAATATTAAAAAAAAAAACAACTGAAGAATTTTCTTCTAACAGAAAATATTTAACATTACCTTTTTTTTCTTTTTCTTTCTCTTTTTTCTTCACCCTTATTACTTCAAATATTCCGCTGTTCTCATACCTTTCTTTTTTATTAATAATCATGTGTATTTCGAAGTTGTTCTGTTGTTGTTTCTATTGTTGCATTTATGGTCATGTATATTTGAAATTCTTTTTTTTGGTATTGTATGTTTGGGTAAAATGTTTTGTCCCTTACTGTTCAATTCGCTTAGTTCATATAGTTTTGCTACTTTTGCTCCTTGCAATTGTACAATTTCCTTGCACAATTCCATGTCTATGTAAATTACCATGAATTGGGCTGTACTTATTCAATGACAGCGTAACGCAGACCACATAGGTGCATATGCCAGCCGCTTCCTGTCACCCACCGAATGGAATTTTTCGATTACCGAACGGGAGTGCCGGGCGTTAGTTGGGGAAACTGCATATCTCGGCTGTACTTGTACTGCCGCACGTTTTCCTTGGTTACGAATCACCACGCCTTGTGCTGGCTCTCCTCACTTAAAGAGCGATTGAGAAGGTAGGCGGTACGGTTCCTAGAATATTCATTTGCTGTTCTATAGAAGTCAGGCCGTTTGCACAAGGACGCCGACTACCATTTCTGTCATGATGTCCACCGCCCTGAGTTTGATGCACAGGACACCAACCCTTGCGTCCTGGCTATTTCTGATCTGCACGACATCTGCACGACATCTGCACTGAACAATGGCGTGATGACTGCTTACGCATTCTCATCGATCGTCTGAATTGTGGACATTCGGAGCCCATGCTGAACATGTTCGTGCTCCGCGCGAGCGTCGCGGCTGACGTCCTGAAGGGCCAGAACATTTGCTGGTTGTACCATGTCACCTCCGGACATCAGTTTTTGAGCAGTTGCATGACGCCGATGGTGCAGACTGCCTCGACGTTTTGCGTCCTTACGACAGCGTACGGCGCCGTCACTACTGTCCAGGCCTGTAACGCACTGTGCACCGCTACGTTGCACCTTGTGTGCTCTGTCAGTGCCGTAAAAAACCTGCTGGTCTGCACGCTGGACGTCTTCACCCTATTGATATGTCATTAGAACCATTCTTTCGTTTCAGTGTTGATCTGCTCGTCCCTTTTTCTACGTAGAAATCTAGCAGTAATGCGCCGTTGTGGCGACTGATTACGCAGGCTGATACGCGATCACGCCAGCTTTGCGCAGCTGTGTAACTGAGGTGGTATACATCATTTTGCATGACGTCATCTTCCATCACGGCGCACCCCAGCAGGTCCTCACTCATCGCGGGCGCACCTTCTTGTCCAGAGTAGCTGAAGAAACACTTCGATCAAAACTTTCGAGAAAAAACTCCGAGCAAAAACTTTCCACCACATAGCCCCCGCTGACAGCTAGACTTGCAGAGTGGCCTAATCGTACGTTGAAAGAAATGCTATTTATATGCCTTTCCGACGACCGCAGTCATTGGGACCACACGTTACCCTTCGTGACCTTTGCATATATTTCGCCCCGTCACGAGATCGCTGGCTTTTCACCATTTTACCTCCTCTTTGACTGACACCTTTCTTTGCTCTTTGAGACACTGCTTCCACCCTGAACGAACTGAATATGATCAACACGGCACGCCAGATTGCCGCCTCCAGGCTCACTGAGTCTGAGGCCACGCAGAAGGTCCGGTACGACTGGCGACATCGTGACGTTCGATTTTCTCCTGGCTCCATTCTCCTCCTATGAACAGCATTTTGCCGCGGTGGCTTTTCTTAAAAGCTGCGGCCACGCCAGGCAGGGCCGTACACGATAGTGCCTCACCTTGGCGATGTGAACTACGAGATCACTCCGCTGGACTCGAGTGTCCTCACTTACGTCGTGCATGTTCCCAGCCTAAAGCCTTAGTTTTCCGCAAGTTCACCTCCTTTATAGTCAGCACCGATATGGCGCCTTTACAGTCTGGAGTTATGTTACGGCGCAACCAAGGGTTGCGTCGTTCAAATGAAGACGATTTAACGTATGCAGGTGGAATCGTTCTCGACAGCAATCTTGTTTACGTGTCGTTGTCTTTCTTTCAAATATTGTAAATACATCGTTATATGGGACCTCTACAACGAAACAACATGTATCGGATCTATGTGCTTCCTGAACAACCTATTGGTTGCTAGAGCTGGCATGGTCGTTGCTTTAGGAGTCTTGCGTGGGCCGTTGCTTGTTCGTGTTGTGCGGGGGAATGAATGTGACCACACTTCTACGCGTAAAATTGAATGAAAAAGTACTCCTCCTATTGAACGGAAAGGCGCGAAACCACGTGAAGAAACGATTGGGCTTGCCCGGCCGTTTCTTCGGATGGTTTTACATTGCTTTCACCACAAAACGAGTATCAACCAACAAGCCCCGCCAGAAGTTCTGAAACCATATTCAATAGCATAAATGGAATCGATATACTCACTCAATGGACTCAAATGCCACTGCCAATGGGTAAACGGTGAAGGAACTTTGAAAGTCTTCGTTGGTATATTTGCGGAGCTCCTTCTCCGCGTCTTTTGTGGGCCGCACGGTGCATCCTTGAGCCTCCACGAGTGTCCGTAGGTTTCGGCTGACGTTGGTGGCCGGTGACTCGCCGACAACGACGCGGGATCTCGGAAAGTGGACGCCTAGTTCCACGGGGATGTCGAGGGTCTTGTTAGGGCTTTGATCCGGGGTCTTATCCATGGCTCCAGCGTTTAAATTCCACGCCAATATCCCCAGAAATGCCAGCGGCGCCACGAAAAATAATAGGAAGACATCCCAGCTACGCAGAAGGCTTAAGAGACGCTTGACGAAAAGAGCAAAGAACGACCTGGCCATCGTGCGCCGTTTTGTAATTGGCTTGCAGACAACGTCGATGTCTTTTCCTGCAAGTTGCGTGCGTAGGAGTGATTACGCTGAAAAAGTAGTGGCTATAGAGAGTGTTCCTACGAAGGCTTTAAGTAAGGTTTGAAAATAGCCGCTCTGAAATGACCGTACGGCTCCTTCGGAGGCGTGCCGTCAGTGGTGTCAAGCACGGGGAGACCGGTGATAGGCGGTAATTAGTCGCTGGCTAAGAAAATCTGTATATATTTTAGTCTTAATTTCTGCAGGTTCATTGTAATTTCGTCGTTGAAGTGAGCTCTCCGTACAAACCCTACGATATTTGGATGCAGAAAAATGACATTCTCTGCGGTATCCTGATACGATAAATTTCGGCTATCAGAATGCACGAACCCGAAAGGGGAGGCTGCAGCAAGCGTTAAGCCATGCCTCTTGATGTAACGCTCTGCTTACTTCAGCCAGCAGTGGGCAGCCAGCGCGCTGCAGCTCCGTATTTCCAACGCCATCTAGATAGAAGGCACTCTGCTTTACGACTTCGTGCTACTTGCAGCAACATTTTACACTGTGACGCCCGCTGCGACGAAACACGTGACCAGAAAATCACCATGCCTGACTCGGGCTTATCCCCGGTAACTTCTATGGCAGCTGGTCGTGGTGGCATGACGCCCCGAACCGATCGTGCAGAGGTCTTGCGCTATCTGGGAGGCGTTGGTATTTCCAACGGTTTCAGCGCGCTGATAGCGCGCTGGTTGCGTAAGCAGAACGCCGCCTGATGGTGCGTGGCCTTGCGCTCTCGGCAGTTTACCAGTTACGCTTTCGTGCGCTCTGGTAGCCGAATTTCGCTGTGCCATTCTTCCGCGAGTAAACGCATTTTTGCAGATGTAAAAGTTGATGTGGCTTCAATTATGATGTGGCTTCAATTAAGGGGTCGCTTCAATTATCGAATGTCGATTAGCCCGGCGAAACTAGAAGTTGATTAATGGATTTTTGTTAGTGACTCACACGTATCACAAGGTAAATATACCTGGTAGCGAAGCTTCCATAGCAGCCCATACGTTCAAAACATGGCGGTCCATCGCCGGTTCATGGGGCTTAGCGCCATCTGTATGTGGTGGGAACACTTCCGGCGGAAGAAAAAATAACGTGACGCCATGTCCGTTAAAAGCAGAAGTGACGTCATTTTGTTTCCGAAGGCGCGAAATTTGTTTTGTTGTTCTTCCTTTGGAGCTATATATTCAAATGCCCCGCCATTCGACTTGATGGGCGTTTCGAGCTTTCAGCGTGGAAAGCGATACACGAAAAGGCCAGCCGTACGGTTGCCGAAAACGCATCCCTGCGAAGAACATACTTTCTTTGGAGGCCGACGAAGGCTTTAGGTGTAGAGTGCTGATCCTATTGTCGGATGCCAAGTCCATCGGCCAGCGCAGTCGCACGAAAACAACTACACAATTATCTGGCGGTCGTAACTCACTACTTCTGACTGAACAGATTAAGAAGCAATGAAGCTACCCGCACCACCAAATTCAGACAAACTTCGACAAGCAAGAAAGCACAAATTTTGAGGGGGGCGTATTTCAACAGGTGATACGAGTGCGCCTTTCTGCCCATTTCAAGAAGTGCATTGCACTGCGAGTGATAGTGGCGTCAACGCCCCCTGTAGCCATGGGCGCTGAAAAGAAATGCATTTATTAATAATAATAAAATTAAACGTATTTATTTAACTCATCGCGAATATACAAAATTGACTAGGAATTTTATTTTCGTTGAATGAATCTAACTGTGTCTCGTTTGAATTAAAAAAACGCGTTTTTCTTTCCCAATGTTTGTTCCCTCCAAACATAGTCGCGCTTCGATCGCTGCTCCCATAACCCCCCATGCTGATGTCGGTGACAATCTGCACTGAACCACTTTTCGCCCGAAGCTTCGCGACCTATTTGAATCGACCTTGCGTATCATCCGTCATGATCACCACCATTAACGGCATGTCTCCCCAGGAACCTTCATTGTTCTCGTATTTCCAAGCGGCTGTTTCTAAATAATATTTAAGGTCTTCGTATGATCACGCCACCTAACTTCTGTTGAGGCTACAAAGGCATAAAACATGTAGCAAAGTAAGCACATACCTCCATAATAATCTTGACTGACGTTTTTTTCTTCGCCAAGACAAACAAAATGAATTTTGTTAGTTCAACAAAAATTCCCTCGGGAGGAACGCTTACAGAATGAGTCAGTATGCCCATGCCTCGTACAACTGGCTTAATAATAATAATAATAATAATAATAATAATAATAATAATAATAATAATAATAATAATAATAATAATAATAAGCAGCAGCAGCAGCAGCGGCGGCAGCGGCAGCAGCGGCAGTCTGGTTACGCCCCCTGCTGGGCAAAGGCCTGCCCATACTTTTCCAACTACCCGGGTCATGTACTAATGGTGGCCACGTTCTCCCTGCAAACTTCTTAATCTCATCCGCCCATCTAACTTTCTGGCGCCCGTTTCTACGTTTCCCTTCGCTTGGAATCCTGTCCGTAACCATTAATGGCCATCAATTATCTTCCCTCCTCATTTAGTTACCTGCCCATGCCCATTCCTTTTTATTGATTTCAACTAAGATGTCATTCACTCGCGTTTGTTCCCTAGCCCAATCTGCTCTTATCACTTACCGTTAGACCCATTATTCTTCTTTCCATAGCTCGTTGCGTCGTCCTCAATTTAAGTAGAACCCTTTTCGTAAGCCTCCAGGTTTCTGCCCCATATGTGAGTACTAGTAACACACAGCTGTTACACACTTTCCTTTTGAGGGATAGTGGTAACGTGCTGTTCATGATTTGAGAATGCCTGCCAAACGCACCCCAGCCCATTCGTATTCCTCTGGTTATTTCAGTCTCATGATCTGGATCCGCGGTCACTTCCTGTCCTAAGTAGATGTATTCCCTTACCACATCCAGTGCCTCGCTACCTATGGTAAACTGCTGTTCTCTTCCGAGACTGTGAAACATTACTTTAGTTTTCTGCAGATAAATTTTTAGACCTACCCTTCTGCTTTGCTTCTCCAGGTCAGCGAGCATGCATTGCAATTGGTGCCGTGAGTTACTAAGGAAGGCAATATATCATCAGGGAATCGGAAGTTACTATGATATTCTCCATTAACTTTTTTTCCCATTTCTTCCCAATGCAGGTCTCTGACTACCTCTTGTAAACACGCTGTAAATAGCTTTGCATAGATTGTATCTCCTTCCCTGACGCCTTTCTTTATTGATGTTTTGTTGCTTCTTTATGGAGGACTACGGTGGCTGTGCAGCCGATATAGATATCTTTCAGTATTTTTACAACCGGCTCATGTGCGCCCTGATTCCGTAGTGCCTGCATGACTGCTCACGTTTGGACTGAATCAAACGCTTTCTCGTAATCAATGAAAACTATATATAAGGGTTGGTTATATTCCGCACCTTTCTCTATGACCTGATCGATGGTGTGAATACGGTCTATTGTTGAGTAGCCCTTACGGAATCCTGCCTGGTCCTTTGCTTGACAGAAGTCTAAGGTGTTCCTGATTCTATTTGCGATTACCTTAGTAAATAGTTTGTAGGCAACGGACAGTAAGCTGATCGGTCTATAATTTTCATGTCTTTGGCATCCCCTTTCTTATGGATTAGGATTATTTTAGCGTTCTTCCAAGATTCCAGTACACTCGAGGTAAAGAGGCACTGCGTATACAGGGTGGCCAGTTTTTCCAGAACAATCTGCGCACCATCCTTCAACAAATCTGCTGTTATCTGATCCTCCCCAGCTGCCTTCCTCCTTTGCATAGCTCCCAAGGCTTTCTTTACTTCTTTCGGCGTTACTTGTGGGACTTCAAATTCCTGTAGATTATTCTCTCTTCCATTATCGTCGTGGGTGCCACTGGTACTGTATAAATCGCCATAGAACTTCTCAGCCACTTGAACTATCTGATCCGTATTAGTACTGATATTGCCGGCTTTGTCTCTTAACGGATATATCTGATGCTTGACTATTCCTAGTTTCTTCTTCACTACATTTAGGCTTCCTCCGTTCCTGAGAGCATGTTCAATTCTATCCATATTATACTTCCTTATGTCAGCTGTCTTACGCTTGTTGATTACCTTGGAAAGTTCTGCCAGTTATATTCTAGCTTAAGGTTTAGAGGCTTTCATACATTGGCGTTCCTTGATGAGGTCTTTGTTTTCCTGTGATAGCTTACTGATATCCTGTCTA
Organism: Dermacentor albipictus; assembly: GCF_038994185.2. Lineage (NCBI taxonomy): Eukaryota > Metazoa > Arthropoda > Arachnida > Ixodida > Ixodidae > Dermacentor > Dermacentor albipictus. The sequence continues at coordinate 107,125,597 of NC_091829.1, forward strand.
ACGGAGTTACCACCGATTTCTATTGCGCACTCCTTAATGTTACCCATAAGATTGTCGTTCATTGCATCATTTTTAAATTTTGTTATGAGTGAATCATGACGTCTACGGTCGAATGCTCTGCTAATATATAAAAAAAATCATGGCTATTTTTCAAGAGGCTAGTGAGTAAGAGGCTAGTGAGTCTAGGAGAAGAGGCTAGTGAGTAAATCCCCGTAATTACTTGGCTTGCTGTTGAACATCCTTCTGTGAAACTATGTCATGAAGTGGCAGATTGGAGTATTCTCGAAAAACTGGTTAATTCGCTTAGCGATGACATGACCAAATAAATGACAACTAAACTATGTTATACAAATAGGGCGATAATTTTTACAATAAGACTGTCTCCGTTCTTAGATATAGGAAAAATTCCTACTGTCTTCGTGTCATCAAGAATTTTGCCAGTTTCTGGAGATGTACGGAATAATATAAGAAGGAATATCGCGACAGTTTCCGCAGATCGATTGAGAAAGTCGTTAAGAATATCGCAAGAAGAAGACTTTTAAGCATTCACATTCTGCAACACCGATAGTGCCCTTGGATGGTGAATGAAAGCTACGTCAAATTCTGGAGCAGAAACCGTGGTTCGGCACATGACAGCTCGTGAGAACCGACTACGGAAATAAGTGTTAAAATGTTGGGAAATTTCCCTTGAGACTGCGATCGTTCCATCAGGAAATTTTACATTTGTGACAGTTTCGTTTGCTCACTTATAAAGGTCCAGAACTCTGTTGGACCATTTTTATGATGTTTGGCAACACTGTTTGAAAACTATCATCTTTTGGTAGTCGCAGAGCGTGCGCTACCAGCCCGCGCAGAGCACTCACGCTAGACGACTACGCGTGTAGCTCGTTTAATCACCTAAGCTTGTAGCTTAGTTGATGAGGTTACGCGTCATCTATGGCGTCTGCTTGTGAAGTCCTTTCCGTTTATTCGGCCCAAAGGAATGGAAACCACAAAGGCACATATCTCTAAACTCACACCAAGGCGCATGGGCATCATTGACATTCACATTAATCAGGCAATTATCCTTGCGTTCTAAAATGCTCGTCAACAGCAGGTGATTACAAGCAGGCTCGATAAGCCTAAAGTGTCGGAAAATCAAGGGTGGACTTCGGACACAAGGCCCAGTTGTCACTAATGCTTTGCTGTCGAAACATCATACCTCAAATCTAAAGCAAATACAAACGCTGGTTGGGAACAAATGAACCAAACAGCTAAGGACGACCACTTCATGGATCCGAAGCGCGCGACTGTCGTCTCTAAGATACCGCCATGTTTTATACGTTAAACAGCCTTCGCGAGCGTAAGCACATGGCGCTCAATTCTAAATACAGCGCAAGTCCGCAACAAAGCGCGAGGATGCTGTAGCGTTCTGCGCATGCGCCGTCCGAACCCACTGTTTTATTGAATATAGCATGATGCTATTTATCCTGTACTACAGCTATCTGATATTGCACTAGAATGCAAAACGGGCACAGTGGTTACCATCAATTGCAGTTGGAAATTGTTCATCGGTGACGGCTCTACACTCGCTATGGAACGACACGATCAACGTACGAAGCGCTTTTGCTCTCTGCAGCTTCTCACTTTCCACTTTGAAGAAAAGGTAACGTGACGCGACTTCCTTTGTTGCCAGGTCAGCAGTGTTCGCTCTATCAACGCCTCGTGAAAGACTACAGCCAATTATGGAAAATGGCGCGGTCATTGAAATGTTTCGAGCATTGAGAAGTAATTGAATTGAAATTAAAATATAAAATTGCATTTGAAGTTGAGTGTTAGCTGTGAAAGTTGTCCGCAATACAATATTTATCAGAAAAATTACATACCTCCTACTGCTTGCTCTCGTGCTTTTCCCCCTGGTGCCCAGTCCAGGTTTATCCTGTAGGGTAACACAGGGACACTATCATGAGAACAAGCCACTGTAGAAGACGTGGATTTAAATAATGAAGAATCTTCTGCTCATTTTAGCGCAGGTACATGTCTCGCTTCCTTCTCCTGTAAATTGTATCACATGCGTAGTCTAAAGATAAAAAAAAAACTATCTTTTACTACTCCTTAAAATGCACTCCAAGCTTGAGATTTTCTAAAAGGGGGCATATAGAACGAAAACATGTATGGAAATCTACAAACAATTGTGTCACAAATTTACTATAAGAAAATCAAAAAAAGGGGGATCCAAGGGCCTTAACTTTTCGTTAATCACAACCATATGAATAACCTGTTGACACTGCATTCTTTTCTAATAAAAATATTTTTGTGGTTTAGGAGCACTCAGTGCAGAAAAACAAAGCGCACAGGTTCAACATTCTAACCGCCACAACCAGCTGCTGGTGACAGGAAGCGCGACGTGTAATCGCATTCAAGAATTTAGACCTTCGCACTTTCTATGGTGAAACGAATGGGATAGGTGCAGCATTTTATCGACGGGTCCGGATTAACTCTTTCTATGTTACCTGTTCATCGGCCAAGGTTAGCTAGCCGAAGCACTCAGTCTCACGTTCCTCAATAGATTTTCGCAAGTCCTCTGCATAATAATGATATTCTTCCACTGATAATTCATATGCGTCCTTCTGATTTTACTGCGTTTTTATTTTTTTGTCCCTGTTCATTTTCATTTCTTTTTTTTTCTCTTGCCCGCATCATATTGTAAGAAAGAAAGGGATGCTCTGCATACGTGTACATCGCATGGTTCCCTTATTTCTTACTGTAAGGAATCATGTGACTCACAGCCGCTCATCCCAAAGGAGCTCGATAAAGCTGCTCTAAAGCGGCGTTTCCTTTCACTGCTCATGTTCGACCAAACACAAAGCGCTGTGTGTGTAGAATTCTTCTTTATCATGGTCCGGTCGTGCTGCGCTGTGTCATCATGAAATTAGCTTGTGTTGTGTTCTTCTGGTCTCACTAAAGCATTGTCGTGAATTGTTCACTGATAATACACAATCAATAATTATATGTTCATTCAATGATATCCAGAGCAACCTACTTCAGGTAGACGTCCTTCATTGAGGCGGCCGTGACTCCAATGCCTGCAATGCCCAGCTTTTCGAGGGAACTTTCCAGTGCCTTGAACATGGCCGGGAAATCTTTGGTGTCCAAAGTGCCCAGCGCGATGGACACCTCTTCTTGCTTCTCATCATCGACGACTGCCGCAGGGATATTCTTGTGGACGATATGCATGGCGTCATGAAGTTTAAAAGCATTTTTCACCTTGGAGAACGTCAGCTTGTATCCGACGCCTGCGTGAATACAAAGGGCAGTTAACGACGAGTCGTCGTTACATGGCTTGTGTACAGAAACACAGAATCAACAGCCAAATTGGCTCAGGATAGCTACGGGGTTACGCTGCCAGCAGGCAGTCACGTATTCAATTTACTCGTACTGTGATGGCATCCGTGCTGGTGGGAAATAAAAAAAATATATTCTATTCCTTCAGAGATGTATACTAATCTGACAACTGATAGATATAAGAACAACAATCTGCATCGGTGGCTTTTCAAGGCCTTCCCCATGTACGAGGGCTTAAGGCTCATGTCTGTGGCTGGGCGCTATAATACACGTGGACAACTATCTGCGCCAATGAAGGCGAAGCTGCAGCAGTGGAGATTCTGCACGCATCTCAGTGCACGAAGTCGTCCGGCAGCGTGTCGCTGCTGTTTTTCGTTTAGGTATAAACAGGCGCTAAATGAGCGTTGAGCATCCATTTATGACGGCATCGCATTTGCCCAAATGCAAGAGGAAACAAGAAAGCAGGAAAAGTGACTCGTATTTAACACTGATTGGTGTATATTATCACGCGTCTTTTACACATTCATTCCATATTCATCCTAATCAGATAGGGCATCCATTACTGCGCATTTTTGACGGGTTGATTTAACAATAATCTTCCTCAGATCGCGTGCCTATTTTGGAACTGGTGCGGGTAGAACACGACGTGAACGACGTTGGTTGTTGTGGCCGTTTCAGTAAAGGCGCCGTTCACTGCCGTTGAGCATCTCTCACCTTTCCTGTTGCAACAAAATCGTCTTAATTTGTTGCAAGTAAGACGTCTATGGTTTAACCAGCTTAAACTAGCATGCCTGAGAATGTGGTACAATGTTTTCTCAGTAGCGCTCTTAGTTGTGTGCGATATCCCACCGCAGCGTTCCCTTGAATGCCACAGAAAGTCGTTCGCAAGGTATAGTTACAGCCTTCACGCATTCTGCTTTGAAGCATGAAGGCGTCATCTCTCACGACCGCTGCTGTGGAAACTCCCAGCTGACTTGCAAATTCAAGCCTTGATGGCGCTGACGTTAGAAACACACATTTCGGCTTAGAAAGTTAAAAAGCTGCAGATATAATGTGTTGCCTATTTTATTGAGGTATATACGAAAGGTAACGTTTATTATGTAATCATTGATGATAACATTTCAAAGTAATTGGATATCCGACAAACTTTGCATTGCGTTTGCATCTCATATCGAGCGCGTCATGGAATGCTGGCCTTCGTCGCCGCAGAGCAATCATTGTGGAGCTTCCCTCATTAACCTCACTGCAAAATTCTTTGATTTGAGCCGAGGGTAAATAAGCATCAGGTACCCAAAGTTTCTATGGGTTCAAAAAATGCGGTGTCTCTGATAAGCGACGCACGGCGCCGCGACGTCTTTGCCAGCTAGCCGTTATCTCACGGGAACAAAATTAAGAGCTATGCATGATGACAAAGTTTTAATCGTACCGTTCAGGCCGTGGTTCTGCAAGATGTCGTGTGAAATACTGTGATGTTATTGTGACGACGGCGAATCGAAATTCAGACGTGTAAGCGTTAACTTATCACATCATCTTTTGTTGGGAGGAGTTGTGCCAGATAGCCCGGCAGCACTAAAATAATGAAAAATAGCAGAAAGCGCATGAACGAATGTCGAATGTAATCCCACGAGGCATATGCGTGACTATCTATATAGTTCCCGCGTGAAATTGTAGTAAATTACAAGATTATTATCTCGTACCCTTAAGAATCTATCTTGCTAAAAGCAAAACGTGCAATGTGCGATGCGTCCTTCCTGTTATAAGATAGGTGCAGCATGCACACACATATACATAGATACACAAACAAACATATAGGCACTCACTATCACGCACCATACACCACGCAAGCATCCATGCACTCGCGCACAATCACATACACAGTCACGCACCCATATACGTACACGCACCATGACGAACACACAAAAACACACACACTATCACGCACAACGCAAGCTACACACACCCACCAAAACACAACAGTACAAACGCGCTCACGCACGCGCACACACACACGCAAATGCACAAGCACACATACATGCACCAGGAACGCACAGACACACAAACATCAGCACACACGCGATCACGCACTCGCGCGCCACACACAATCACAAGCGCCCCACGCACGGACGCGAACAAGCAAGGATGAACACAATCGCACACGCGAAAACACGCTATCACGTACACACACAAATACACAAATACACGCATACACACACACACATATGTACCACACACAAGGATGCACATCACAAACACACACAAGCACACAAACACACGATCACGCACTCACGTGAACAAGCACACAAGCGCACACACGCGCAAACATACAAGCAGATACATAGCAGGCGGAAACGCGCATACACACACAAGAACACACATGCGCACAAGCACACACATGATCACGTACACATACACACATAGGCGCCCCGTCAGCGCACGGATACAAAGGATCACGCCTACGCATGTACAAACACACAGATGCAACACACGCCGACAAATTGAGGATCACGCACCCATACAGCACGCAGGCGCGCACCCGAACAGTCAAACACACATCCGATAAAACGCACACGCCACGCAACCACACCCAACAGACACAAGCGCACACACGATCACGCGCACACTTGCTGTCAGAACGTTGGCTTGAAGCGCGGCAACAGCGGCGAGTGAATTCTCCTTCGTGCTGCCTCTCACTTTAACCTGAATTAGGCACGCGACAAAGCAGCCTGCACGAAGCTATCAGCTGTCTGGAGTCGACGAGCCTATGAATCCACCGAAGACTACCTCCCATAGTACGCGCGCAGCTGCGCTCAGTCACGCCATGCGCAGTCCCGGCCGGTATAGAAGCGAAGCTGCACGCCCTCCTGTGCCCCACTTCTCCCCACCTAACGTTGGCACATGTTCCCGCTTCCTCGACTTCCCCTCCTTCCAGGCCTTGCGCGTGCGAAATATCAACGCACAACCTCCCCACATTCCTCCTTTGGGTGCGCGAGAGGACGCTGTGGCACCAAGCCTCCATTTTTCTCAGCTATCCCTCACAAGCCTTTCGTCGCACCTACAGCTAAATTGCGCGGCCGCGATATGATCGCATTGGGACTTATTAACGCGATAGCATTAAGGAGCTCGTGTCGCAGAAAAGCCGGTGTCGTCGGCGTCGGTGTCGGCGTTGGCGTCCGCGGCGTTGACCGTGAGCGATAAATCATGGCAGGCACTTCATAAATAAAAAGCAACTTCCAAGATGTGCTGGGTGGGAATCGAACCAGGGTCTCCGGAGTGTGAGACGGAGACGCTACCACTCAGCCACGAGTTCGATGCTTCCAAGCGGTACAAACGCGCCTCTAGTGAATGCGGTGTTGCCTTCGAAACGAGCCGTGGAAAGTTATACTGCGGTGTATATCGGTAATTATGAACACGTAACTTACAGAAGTCGCAAATACACGAGTAGCGAAGTGCGTTTCCGGTGCATTTCTTCTGCGCTTTCCGCACACGCAGAGCCATCTTGCGGCAAACACAGAAGACCCCCTCCTCTCCATGTCTCTCCATGTACGGCGCTGCCCCGACAGATGGCGCGCCACGCGCGCATTGGAGCTGCGAGGACCGGTGCGAGGCGGTTCGCGGCCCCGACTCCCTCTCCCCTGACAACGCTTCGCCTTGCTCCTTCTACAGAATCAAGCGTCCATCCTTTCTTTAGATCGCTATCTGTCTATCTCTCTGCCCGTGCCGATCACGACGTTTGGCTGGCGTGCATCATTTCCCCCTCCGAGATACCGAGTTCTTCGGTTCGTTCCGCTTGCTAAGGCGCACGTTTCGTTGCTGCGCCGAACGCCGCGTTGCTCGACCATATGGCTCGGCGCTCACCGCGTCCGATGCGGGGCGCCTCGTAAGTGATGGCTGCCCTGTAGCCCATTGTCTTACACCCCTTGGCGGGTCGACGGGAACGCTGTCGCGTTCCACTCTTGAAGGCGAAGCTTAAGCGTCCTCCAATTTTTTACTTATTTATTTATTTATTGATTTGTATACCCTCAAGAATTAGAGGGCGTTACAGAGGGGGTGGGCACAATCCGAATGCAAAAAAGCAATAAAAGGAATTTACAGGAAAAAACAGTTTGCAGCTACATCGGTATGTGTTCAGTAACTGCAGACCTGAGCAACGCTTGGTCCTCAGTGGCAGCGACGGACGGGGGAAGTGATTCCACTCTCTACTTGTCTTGGGAAGAAAAGAATGTAAAAAGAGATTAGTGCCGCACAAAGGGACGGCTACTTTATTTGGGTGACCAGCACGGGATGAAAAGTAAGCAGGTTCTGAGATGAGTTCCTGTCGAAGTACTCGATTTTGAAAGAAAATTTTATGAAAAAGCAAGAGGCGTGAAATTGTTCTTCTCATCACCAGGTCTGGAAGGTTGAGTGGATTTTATCAAGGTGACACTGGCAGCACGAGCAAAATTATTGAGTATAAATCGAGCTGAACGGTTCTGGATCGATTCTAAGGTGTCAATTAGCGTTGATTGTGCTGGATCTGAGACGGCTGAAAGTACTCGAGCTTTGGACCGATTATTGTTTGATATAGCTGTAGTTTAACGTGTGCTGGCACTTGGCGAAAGTTTCGGCGAATGCAACCAAGAGTACGACAAGCATTGTTAGTAGGGGTGTGCGAATATTCGAAATTTCGAATACGAATCGAATATTTTCCTTATTCGAAGCGTATTCGATTCGAGAACTGCATATTCGTAAATTCCCGAATATTCGAGGACGGCCGAATAATGGTCGCAACGGCGAATATTCGGACAGACTGTGAATAATTTAGCAATTAACGAATTATATGCTTGCTCCACATTCTCCTAAAAACATGTTTATTCATTGAGAGCTTCACATGATCCGCTCATTATCTGTATGCTCTGCATCAAGATGGCAAGTTGGGCCAGTTTGTTGGGATTCATAGTAAGGTTCCTTACAGCGCAACACAAAACAGGGACAAAAGAAGGTACAAAACGACGACACAGCGTTGCAGCACTGTGATCTTAAGTGCTGTAACGAACATTACTATGAATGTGTACGCTCTGTTCCAGTCTATCTGCATCAGGCCCGTGAGACATGATCAGTTTCAATTTTTTTTACCAAGCTTTATTCCAGGGCTCTTTCATAACAATATATGATGTACTTTCGGGCTTTGTAAGTATGCGCAATAAAATATGCACCTAGAAAATGTTACCTGGACAAATGTTGTCACATTGCATAGAGAGCCCTTACTTTCTGAACATGTTGAGCAGTCAATTTTCCTTCGCGATAATCTGTAACAAGCGTTTACCTGACAGAGCATTACCTGACATTACCTGAGTGCATTACCTATAATGAGTGCCTCTTTAACCTGAAGCAGCCTCGTAAAATGTAATATTGTTTTTAAAAGGGTGATAAAGCTATTGTTACCTCGTTTTGCAATTTTTTAATACTACACATATATTCGATATTCGATTCGATATTCGAAGACAGTTTTGCGCCTTATTCGTATTCGATTCGTATTCGAAAATTTCAATATTGTTAGCAATGTAGTTAATGTGAGAGTGCCATGATAAATCGTTCGATATGTAAACACCAAGATATTTGTAAGTACTAACCTGCTCTAATTTAGTTCGGTCCAAGGTGTAGGTAAAATGTCCAGAAGTGTTAGAATGCGAGATTACCATACTTTTACATTTATTTAGTTAAGGGTCATTAGCCAAGTATTACACCAGTCAGAGACGCGATTAAGGTAAGCTTGAAGAAGCTGGTTGTCGTTTTCATTAGTTATTCTACGGTACATGACGCAGTCGTCTGCAAACAGTTTTATGGATGACATGATGTTACGCGGAAGCTCATTGATATATATTGAAAAGAGCAAAGGACCTAAAACTGAGCCTTGCGGAACGCCAGATTTAACTGCACAGGAGTGTGAGGAACAATCATTAGTGGTTACGTACTGAGTGCGGTTAGTCAGAAAGCATTCTATCCATTTGAGAATACTGGGGTCGATGTTCAGCGCGCTGAGCTTCAGTAGTAATAGTTTGTGGGACACTTTACCGAAAGCTTTTTCGAAGTCTAGAAACATGCAATCAACCGGAATTCTAATATCTAGCGCTAATATGACATCATGCGTAAAAGACAGAAGCTGAGTTTCGCACGAGTGGTGCTTACGAAAGCCGTGATGGAAACTCCTGAAGAATGAGTTGGTCAAGGGAATGTTATAAGGTTAGAATAAATTACATGCTCAAGCATTTTACAAAGGATCCTTGTTGAAGAAATTGGTCAGCAGTTTAAGGCAGAGTGTTGGTTACCGGATATAAAGACGAGAATCACCTTCCTCACCTTCCAATTAGGTGGCAAAGCAGTGCACTGGAGAGACTGCATGAAAATGTGTGACGAAATTATGGAAGGGTACACTTCAGTGTTTTTCAGAAATTTCGCGTTTATCTCATCAGTGCCGCAGGCAGACGACAGCCCAAGTTTCCGGATTAAGTTAATTACTCCTTCAAGTTCAGTCACGAAAGAATCCATTGGACAAAAAAACATGCTGTCGCATAGCTGCGGCACCAAAATCGCTTGTGAATCGGAAAAACATTGCGAAAAAACGTTGTTAAGAATGAAACAGCATTCTTCGTTGCGCAGTGCACGCCCATCGCAATCAGCAAGTGTTATTACAGTGTCCTTTATTGGTTTAACGCTTTTCCAAAACTTGGATGGGTCAGTAGACAATAGCGAGGGAAGCGTATTGCTGACATATTCACTCCTGGCATTTTTGATGGAAAAGCGATATGCGGAAAGAGCTTCGCGATTTGCAATAGCACGGTGACGAAGGCGGCGGAAGTTCGCCTGGATTGTCCATACAACTGTTATCGCAATAGAATACGGGTGCAATCCCATTTTCAACAATCAGTCGATAGATATGAAGCGATGTTACCTCTCATGTACCAATGATACTAGTTTGATGTTGAAAGGTTACAAAAAATTTATTAATTTTACAAAACGGACTGGCATGCAACGTTGTACTTGTGTTCAAATTTGTAGTGTGCTAACTAGGAATTCTAGGTAAAGTTTGTGTGCATTGCGGAATAGCGTGCGTAAAGATAATAGTGAACTAAACAACCACTGCATACCAGAAGTGATATCACTTCATCTTGTCTTTCTTGTCGAGATGGTGACCTTGCCTGCGTTTTCATTACACGACAGCACTGTCTACACCGAGTATAGCTCATCATCATAAATCATCAAGTCTTGCTTATAGGGACAAAAAAATATGTGTCTGCAGGAGGCGGTCGTGCATAGGCATTTACAACAAATTGATCTGGCGCGTTGTCAGCACGTATCGCAGAAAGTAACAGGCTGGTCGTAATTTACGCCAAAGCAACAGGCTAGTCTTGACGTACTTTGTTTTAGTTATTTTCGAGCGGCGCACCTAACTGTGATGTAATGCCATAAATATACGTGAATTCTTTATATATATATATATATATATATATATATATATATAGTCATTTAATGAGAAGCCAACAAACACTGACACCAAGTACAACATAGGGGAAATTGCATGTGCTTAATAAATGAAATAAAGTAATGATAAATTAATGGAAATTAAAGTGGATGAAAAAACAACTTGCCGCAGGTGGGAACCGAACCCACAACCTTCGCATGTCGCGTGCGATGCTCTACCAATTGAGCTACCGCGGCGGCGTTTCCCCATCCACTTTCTTGGGTATTTATGTGTACTAGTAGAACCCTGGGAGTGTTAGCCAGCGCCCCCACTCACAGACCTTGGCGGCGGACGTGGAACGTCTTTTTTGCCGCAGGCGTCACGAGAGCGTGATCTTTTCGGGTGAAGGCAACTGGTCAATAAACCCACATATGCTACCTGAAGGCATCAATGTTGCCGGATTCGAGACCCTCGTTAAGTAATAAACGAGAAGAAACGGGGTTAACCGAGGGACCCGATATTTAGTAGTCATTTAATGAGAAGCCAACAAACACTGACACCAAGTACAACATAGGGGAAATTGCATGTGCTTAATAAATGAAATAAAGTAATGATAAATTAATGGAAATTAAAGTGGATGAAAAAACAACTTGCCGCAGGTGGGAACCGAACCCACAACCTTCGCATGTCGCGTGCGATGCTCTACCAATTGAGCTACCGCGGCGGCGTTTCCCCATCCACTTTCTTGGGTATTTATGTGTACTAGTAGAACCCTGGGAGTGTTAGCCAGCGCCCCCACTCACAGACCTTGGCGGCGGACGTGGAACGTCTTTTTTGCCGCAGGCGTCACGAGAGCGTGATCTTTTCGGGTGAAGGCAACTGGTCAATAAACCCACATATGCTACCTGAAGGCATCAATGTTGCCGGATTCGAGACCCTCGTTAAGTAATAAACGAGAAGAAACGGGGTTAACCGAGGGACCCGATATTTAGTAGTCATTTAATGAGAAGCCAACAAACACTGACACCAAGTACAACATAGGGGAAATTGCATGTGCTTAATAAATGAAATAAAGTAATGATAAATTAATGGAAATTAAAGTGGATGAAAAAACAACTTGCCGCAGGTGGGAACCGAACCCTGGCTAACACTCCCAGGGTTCTACTAGTACACATAAATACCCAAGAAAGTGGATGGGGAAACGCCGCCGCGGTAGCTCAATTGGTAGAGCATCGCACGCGACATGCGAAGGTTGTGGGTTCGGTTCCCACCTGCGGCAAGTTTTTTTTTCATCCACTTTAATTTCCATTAATTTATCATTACTTTATTTCATTTATTAAGCACATGCAATTTCCCCTATGTTGTACTTGGTGTCAGTGTTTGTTGGCTTCTCATTAAATGACTACTAAATATCGGGTCCCTCGGTTAACCCCGTTTCTTCTCGTTTATTACTTAACGAGGGTCTCGAATCCGGCAACATTGATGCCTTCAGGTAGCATATGTGGGTTTATTGACCAGTTGCCTTCACCCGAAAAGATCACGCTCTCGTGACGCCTGCGGCAAAAAAGACGTTCCACGTCCGCCGCCAAGGTCTGTGAGTGGGGGCGCTGGCTAACACTCCCAGGGTTCTACTAGTACACATAAATACCCAAGAAAGTGGATGGGGAAACGCCGCCGCGGTAGCTCAATTGGTAGAGCATCGCACGCGACATGCGAAGGTTGTGGGTTCGGTTCCCACCTGCGGCAAGTTGTTTTTTCATCCACTTTAATTTCCATTAATTTATCATTACTTTATTTCATTTATTAAGCACATGCAATTTCCCCTATGTTGTACTTGGTGTCAGTGTTTGTTGGCTTCTCATTAAATGACTACTAAATATCGGGTCCCTCGGTTAACCCCGTTTCTTCTCGTTTATATATATATATATATATATATATATATATATATATATATATATATATATATATATATATAAATTTAGGAAGCTTTTCTTTCGATAAACTTTCATAATTGACAGCGCGTTAGCCTAACAGAAGTGAACTCGTCAGCGAAAGGCACATATTTCTCACGTGCCTGCGTAATCCTCTTGCTAGACCTGTAAGTCACACGTATTCCCATAAGCAGGATCCGCTCCTAAGTGTAGCGTGATTTTACTCTCCCTTTTAATTTTATGGCGATAGCAATTAGGTGGACACTCCAATCGCATTTATGCCGTCGCCGTCGCCGTGAGGTCCCGCATAACGTCAAAGGGCGATGAAATCGTCGCCACAAGCCCTATGCTGCATGTGTGAGTGAAAGCGAGCGAGAGTCAGCCATCGATCGCGGCTCAACCTCGCGCACGCAAGGGGGAGGGAAGTGGGTAGGATGCGTGCCGTAGTTCGTCGCGCGCAAGCTTCTACGGAAGGGTAGGGCGGGGGCGTGTTCTACTACGGGCAGCCCGAGTGGCCACGCGCCCTCCTCCACCCCCCCCCCGGGCCGCGTCATTTGGAAGCCATCTTCGCGTTGATGCAAGACGCAGCACAAGGTGAAGTCGCTCGCGGCTGCTGCCACACTTCCTCACTTCACTGTTTTGTCCGCGAGTTTCCGCGGCCATCGTCCGAATGTGTTCACGAATGTGCGCACGTGACACCATGCTTCCTATTTAGTTAGTATATCAATGTATTAAAGCTTATACGGGCCGATAAAACGATCAATTTATATGACAACTAATTTACTCTTGCAATCAATGCCTCGCCTTCTGGGCGAGACTGCGCCTTTCTTTTTTTATCACGGCGAAGTGTTCTGGGGAACGCTACGACGATTTTCATGCTGTGGCAAAGGGCGGCAAAGTCGATATTAAATGTAATTGCAATGCAACGCTTGTCGGAGCCATGAATTTGCTTTGAAACGTAATGTTCATTGACTAAAAAATAAAATTTACCGCGCCGATGCCTCACTGGGACAAGCAAGAACCTTTTTTGCGAGGTTTGGCAGCCAGTAATCCGTAATTGGTGTTCCCTGCATCGCATTTTACCATCTCTGCCTTAAAGGCGAACTTATAGTTTCCACGGCTGCAGCAGTGGAATGTTTTGTCCAACGACGATACTTGCGTGGGGGAGTAGAAGTAGCCGTATGACGAAGATGTCGGTGACGAATCGTCATAATAACCGCTAACGAACGGAGATTCGGTACTTCCAACGAGTGTGCGAAGTCGCTTACGCCGCTTCGCCATCTTTGATATGGGAGTTACTCAGACTGGCGCTTATGCGCGCAAAAGCTTTTGTTTGTTTTAATCTAAAGCAAAGCATTCCTATTGGAATTGAATATGTTTTGATGCTGCACAGTGTCCTCTGACTAAGTTTCTGCGCAGGCTACATTTAGAGCGAAGCTTTCTTTGTAGCCAACGACGGGTTTACGTGATGCGGTCAGCGGGGGTGCTTGAAATGTTCATAGGAATGTGGGAGCAGTGATATGAGGAATAGGGGCCGACTCCAGGAGAAAAAACGGCGGCAGTAAAGACAGTAATGTCCGACAATTGGTTGGCGCAAACAGTGACGTCAGCACGCAGCGGAGTGCAGACAGCAAGCGCACCGGAGATAGCTTAGTGCAATGACCGTCCGTCAGTCGCAGACGGAGACTCGATGTTTGGCTTTGTTTCTGTTCCACTTTTGGTAGATTGCCTTACTGTATTTTTCTACAAATGTCAGTTGAGTGTCCGCATATGTCAAATTTGGTTCTTTTTGTGTTTTGTCTTGGCAGTGAAGGCTAAGCAGAAAGCAATGTCCAGTGTGCAGACATGCAGCATCAATCGCGTTTTGCATCGGGTCAATCACGATATTAGCAGTCATGAATCCGGCAGGTTGGCGCCGACACACAATCCATTCGCACAAGCATGTGATCTCGAGATTGTACACCAAGTGTTTGCCGCATTTTTGAGCGATGCAATATTGTATGGGCGGAAGAGAAGGCCGAAATGGGCGCCGGTCATGTAACGCCAAACTCCTATGACCGGTGACCCATTAAAGCAACCCATTGAGCTCCAGCAGAAGGTAAACGTGGTCACCAAATCGCGGGAGAGCTGCGATACAGCAGAGTAATTTTAATAATTAGGTTTCGAGTGCCCAAATCACTTATTTATTATGAGGCACGCCGTAGTGGAGGAATCCTTAAATTTCCACCACCTGGGGCTCTTTCAGGCGCAACTAAATCTAAGTACACGGGTGTTTTCACATTGAACCCCCATCGAAATGCGGCCGCCGTGGCCGGGATTCAATCCCGCGACCTCGTGCTTAGTAGCCCAACACCATAGCCACTAAGCAACCATGGCGGGTGGCACAGCACAGTAATTAATTAGACTGAGAATCATGCAGACCTAGGATGAAGTGAACTTACTTGGGATATTTAGGACCTCCCTAGCGGGGAGAAGCATTCGGCCATAAGTGGACATAAATTAGGCTGCTTCAAATGACGGAGACATCTTACCAGTCAGACTGACGGACAGCCAGAAAACGAATTAAAGCGAAACACACCGATCTAATCGCAGATTCTTTTGAAGAACACCGAGGCAATGGCAAGAATACTATTTTATTTTGGTACCAAATTGCTTAGTATCATTCGTGTTGCGTGGATACATTATATTTTCACGTGGGAGTGACGGCGAAGAAAGCAGCAAAACTCTGATTAACGAAACTAGCGCTTGAATGGGCGAACGTGTGCCCTCAAAAGCAGGCTACACTCAAAGAACAAAGATAACCATGAACACACTCGGCCCTCGTCGAAAATCTGCTCAGCGGATCAAGCGCGTCGGCTTTTATACATCAGTCGTCGAATGTTCCAGAGTAATTGCTGGGACCCGCGGGTCTTCCACAAACTTTTACACTGTTCGCGTCAGGCATACATGCAATCATATTAAGCAAGGTTCGGTGACTGACAACGGATGGAACCATTGGTAACATTCCAGAAACTTCGGATACATGCTTGGCGCATCCTGCGTTGTGCGATAACATTTGTTAGGTAATAAAACGTGGTCGCACGCTTAAGAAAAATAAGTACACGTGTCAAAACCCCCCTCTTAAAAAGCATTGGCACGATTCTGCAAACAAACGAAAGTAATAAACAAAACACCTGTAGCGAAGAAACAATAAACTAAGGAAGTTCGTCAGCGTGCGCAAAAGGGCTTAAGAAGCAGCACGTGGACCACTTCGCATCGTGCGCGAGTCCGCTGTGAATGCGCAATCCCGTCTGGCACGACCTTATAGTCCAGTTCGCCAATACATCGGGTGATCTTGTTGGGTCCGAAATAGCGTCGCCATGGTTTCTCACTGAGTCGGCACACTGGGGTCCAAACCCAAACGCGGTCGCCGGGCTGGCACTCTAGGTAGCGCAGTCGGAGGTTGTAGTGTCGGCAGTCGGTACACTGCTGGTTCATGATCTGTAGGCGGGCGAGCTGTAGGGCTTCTTCGGCACGCTGGAGATGGATAGCGACGTCAAGATTCTCTTAGTCGGTGACGTATGGCAGCATGGCGTCTTGCACTGCCGTGTTGTAAGCAGAGGTTACGTACGGCAGGACCGCGTCCCACGTCTTTTGCTCGACACCGACGTGTATTGCTACATGTCGGTGAGGGTCTTATTCAGGCGCTCCGTGATACCATTCGTCTTCGGGGGGCAGGCAGTTGTCCGCCTGTGGCTTGTCTGGCTGTATTGCCGCATGGCTTGGGTGAGTTCTGCTGTAAAGGCCGTTCCTCTGTCGGTGATGAGGACTTCTGGGGCGCCATGTCGCAGCCGCATGTTCTCCAAGAAGAATTTCGCCACTTCGGCTGCGCTACCTTCAGACAGAGCTTTAGTTTCAGCAAATAGGGTGATAGTCTGTCGCCATGACGATCCACTTATTTGCGGATGTTGACGTCGGAAACGGTGCCAACACATCCATTCCAATCAGCTGAAATGGCCGGCAAGCAGGTTCGATTGGCTGTAGTAGTCCTGCTAGCTTTGTTGGTGGTTTCTTGCGTCGCTGACTGTCTCGGAACGTCTTGACATAGCGGGTGACGTCGGCGGTCGGACGCGGCCAATAGTACCTTTCCTGTATCCTCGATAGCGTCCGGGAGAATCCGAGGTGCCCCGCGGCCAGATCGTCATGTAGGGCGTGCAGTATTTCTGAATGCACCGCTGACGGAACAATAAGAAGGTAGTTGGCGCGGAGTGGTGAGAAATTCTTCTTCACGAGCAGGTTGTTTTGTAGCGTGGACGAAGACAATCCGGGCTTAAATGCCCCAGGGACAACGTCGGTGTTACTTTCCAAATACTTTTTCCTATACTAAAGCTTTTTTAGCTCCGTGTCTGCTCGTTGCTGTTTAGTTAAGTCTTTTGCGCTTATTATTCCGAGGAAGGCGTTTTCATCCTCGTCGTTTTACGGCGGGGGATCGATGGGGGCGCGTGATAGGCAGTCGGCGTCACACTTTTTGGTCCGGACTTGTATATTATCATGGCGTCATATTCTTGTAGCCTGAGGCTCTACCGCGCCAGCCGTCCTGAAGGGTCCTTTAAGTTAGCTAGCCAACACAACGCGTGATAGTCGCTGACGACTTCGAATGGCCTGCCATATAGGTAAGGGGGAATCTCGTTGTAGCCCAAATGATGGCGAGGCATTCCTTTTCAGTCCTAGAATAATTGCGTGCCGCTTCTGGCAGCCACCGGCTAGCATAGGATATCACCTGTTCAAATCCGTCTTTTCTCCGGACTTGGACGGCACCGAGGCCTAGGCTACTGGCGTCAGTGCGGATATCGGTATCGGTGTCCTCGTAGAAGTGCGCAAGTATGGGCGGTGACTGTATTCGTCGTTTGAGTTCTTGAAATGCGTCGGCCCCGCAGCATTTCCCACATGAAATCGACATCACACTTGGTTAGATGTGGTAGCGACCCAGCAATGCATGAAAAGTCCTTGACAAAGTGCCTGTAGTAGGTACACATGCCAAGGAATCTACGCACCGCCTTCTTACTGATGGGCTGCGGGAACTTTGCGATGGCAGCTGTTTTCTGCGAATTGGTACGTAAACAAGATTTGCTGACGACGTGGCCTTGGAACGGAGACTCATCGTAAGAGAAGCGGCACTTTTCCGGCTTCAGAGTCCGCCCTGATGACTGGATGGCCTCTACTACTGCTGCAAGCCGCCTAAGGTGATCGCTGA
This sequence comes from Dermacentor albipictus, assembly GCF_038994185.2. NCBI lineage: Eukaryota > Metazoa > Arthropoda > Arachnida > Ixodida > Ixodidae > Dermacentor > Dermacentor albipictus. The sequence continues at coordinate 107,143,523 of NC_091829.1, forward strand.
AATTTCCGGCGAGGACAACGACGTCATCCAAGTAAACGAGGAACATCTGCCACTTCAGTCCTGCTAACACCGTGACCATGACGCGATAAAACGTTGCAGTCGCCGAGCACAGTCCGAATGGCATGACCTTGAACTCGTAGAGGGCGTATGGCGTGATGAAGGCTGCCTTTTCACAATCTCTCTTATCGAACTCTATTTGCCAATAGCCAGACTTGAGGTCCATCGACAAGAAGTATTTAGCGTTGCAGAGCCTATCCAATGCATCGTATATGCGTGGAAGGTGTTATACGTTCTTCTTCATGATCTAGTTCAATCGCAACGATAATTGACGCAGAAACGTAGGGTTCCGTTCTTTTTCTTCACCGGGACTACAGGAGATGCCCACGGGCTTTTCGACGGCTGGACGACATCGTCGTGCAGCATTTAGTTGACGTGTGGCCTAAGAGCTTCACGTTCTCGCGTCGAAACTCGGTAAAGGCTCTGGCAGAGTGGTCGAGCGCACTCTTAGGTTATTATGCGATGCTTTGCGATTGGTGTTTGTCGAATCCTCGATGACGTGGAAAAGCAGTCTTTGTATCGTCGGAGCAGACTTTTGAGCTGATGCTGCTTACTCATGTGGAGACGTGGATTGATGTCGCAGTCTGGTTCGGGAACTATGGTTACGGGGTTAGATGCGGCAGCATCCGAGAGGACAAAGGCATAGCTGGTTTGCACAGTTTCCTCGATGTACGCGATTGTCGTGCCCTCGCTGATGTGCGTGAAATCTTGGCTTAGGTTGGTTAGCATCACTTCCACTTTCCCTCCCTGAAGTCGAGCGATCCATCTTGCGACGCAACATTCACGGTCGAGCGATAGACGTTGGTCGCCCTCGACGACAATCGTCAGCGGGTGTTTCGGTTCTGACGGAAATAATAATGCTGGAGTGCGGCGGGACGCTCACTTGATCTTCGAACCCACTCAAGGCGTGGTGACTACGAGAGCTCTCCGGCGGTATTGCTCGATCTTCCGACAGCGTTATCGACTTCGACTTCAGGTCAATAATCGCGCCGTGTTGCTTCAGCGAGTCCATGCCGAAAATGAGGTCTCGTGAACACTGTTGGAGGACAACGAAGGTAGCAGGGTAAATCTGGTCCTGAACGGTAATTCTTGCCGTGCAGATTCCAGTCGGCGAGATGAGGCGTCCTCCAGTGGTCCGACTTTGAGGGCCTTCCATGCAGTCTTATTTTTCTTCAACTGGGCGGTGATGGGTCCACTCATGACGAAGTAATCGGCCTTGCGTCTACTAAGGCGGTGACTGCGTGGCCGTCAAGGAGCACGTCGAGGTCGGTGATTATTTTTCTTGCGTTACAGTTAGGTCTTCGCATCGGATCACGGCTGCGTCGTGTTGAACTGAAGTTGGAACGTCGCGTCGTCAAGTCGTCTTTCGTCGGTGTAGTGTTTGCTTCCGGACTTTGTCGGGACGGTGGCGTGTCGTTATGTCGTAGAGGTAGTCTCTTCGGCGTCTTCGTCGGCGGCGGTGGACCTTAGCGAATTCGGCAAACAGCAACCGCACCTGCATCGCTTGCTGCTTTAAGTTTTCCGGATATGGGCTCGCAGAGCAGCCCTGGGCTGGGCCAGGGTATGGTCGGCGCTGCGTTGACAGGTAGTGGCCTGGTGACGGCGAACGGGACGGTCATCGAGGGCTCCACTAAGTGACGGCGAGGTAGTCGGCGATATCACGAGGTTGTTCACCATGATGGGGTTATGGCGCGTTAACGGCGAAGCCTCACAGTCCCATCTCCCGGTGTGGGCATCAGTGGTAGACGTGACCCACTTCCCTGCGGGGGTAAGAGAGCGGGTCATTCATATTTAAAACATCGCCAAAAACACGGACACGGGTGGACACAGGACGAGCGCAGTCCTGTGTCCTCCCTTTTGTTGTCTCCCTTGTGTCCTCCCAGCACTCGTCCTGTGTCCTCCCTTGTCGTGTTTTCTGGTGCTGTTTAAATATGAATGAACCGTACCAACTAGCTCGCACCTAAACCCTTTCAAGAGAGCTGGCGGTGGTCAGGTGCGCGCCAGACGTTTGTATTTCTGCGGTAGCATCGCTGGACGACGGGTGGGCGAGCTGGCGGTGGTGGTGGCGGCGGACGCTGCAACTCCACCGTTAGAGCTCTATGGCACGGGCGCGGGGTGGTACATTGATGGAGGGCGACGGCGGGTGACGGCGGCGTAGGTAATCGCTTCAGGCTGGGCCTGTGGCAATTTCGGCTGGCCTTTGGCAAGTTGCGGTGACCGCTGAATTTCTTCTCTCACGACGTCCGCGATCGACACAACCTCACGCTGGGATCTTGGAAACATGCTCGGAAGTTCCTCTCGTAGGGTCGCTCTGATAGTATCGCGTTGGTCGTCGGTGGCCATTGATTAAACTGCGGCGTAGTTTGCTGGGTTTGCGCGGCGGTTGAATTTCCAGAGTTTTCTCGGTGCTTGTAGCCTCGTGAAGAAACTCTTGGATGGTTTTCGGTGGATTTCGTATTATTGCGGCGAAAAGTTCTTGCTTGAGCCCACGCATTTGTCGGCGAAGCTTTTTTCCTCGAACATTTCGGGGTGGCGTGGCGGAACGGGCGTGCCATTTCCTCGGTGAGGATCGCTATGTTTTCGTTGCGAAGTTGTACTCGGGCTTCTAGCATAGCTTCGGCCCTTTCCTTATCCACAACTTCCTAACGGTCCACAGGAAGGCGCTACGAAACAGGTCCCACGCTGTCAGGGTCGACTCCCAATTCTAAAACCACGTCCTGGCGGCGTCTTCTACAGCGAAGTATACATGCTGCAGCTTGTTGTCGGAGTCCCAGTTGAAACTCGCGATTCTTTGACATGTCTCGAGCGACGTTTCTCTTTCTGCAGACGATGGTCAATGATAGGTTGGTGGGTCTTGAGGTTGTTGCAGCAGAATGGGGGACGCTTTGGCAGTCATTAGGGTTTCTGACTTGGGCGTGATGCGTCTGGTCTTCTCGGGAAGAGGTCAGTATTGCGGTCGCAATCTTCGCTGCCTACGGCTTGGTCGCTGGTCCTTGGCGACGTTGGTGTTGTCTTCGGGTTTCGGGCTTGGATGGTGGCTTTGCGGGGCCGTTCGGTACATGAACGCACTAGCACCTCCACCAGAAGTCACGTGGCAGGATCGCTGAAGAAAGCAGCAAAACTGTGATTAACGAAACTAGCATTTTATTGAGAGAACTTGTGCCCTCCAAAGCAGGCTACACGCAAAGATAGCGGCGAACTCACTCGGTGATCGTCGAAAATCTTCTTAGTGGGTCAAGCGCTTCGGCTTTTATACATCAGTCGTCGAATATTCCAGAGCACTCGCTGGCACCCGCGGGTCTTCCAGAAACTTCTACACTGTTCGCGTCACGCATACACGCAATCAGATTACACAAGGTTCGGTGACAGACAGCGGATGGAACCATCGATAACATTCCAGAAACTTCGGATACATGCTTGGCGCGTCGGGCGCTTTGCGATAACATTTGTTAGGCGGTAAAACGTGGTTGCACGCTGAAGATAAACAAGTACATGTGTCAATATATATACATGGGCAGCCAAAAGGCAGTTATCAGCATCGAATAAACCAGTACATACAGCTAACGGGAAGGTGCAAAAGCTCACCACATGCTTTCTTCAGAAAGGATATCGATCCGTTGCATACGATCCCACCGGACGCCATTACGATTATCTGGTCGGCAATGGCATCAGCTTCCTCCATGTCATGAGAGGACAGTAGCAGAGTTCTATCTTTGGCCAGGTTTGTCAAGGTGTCCCATACAGTCCGTCTCGTCTCTGGATCCATGCCTGCCGTCGGCTCGTCCAGAATTAGTACCTATAATTGAAGTGATTGGGTTTATAGTCACGTACGCGCCCGAATTGGCTAGATTGCCGTAGGCAATTACTCTGGAATAATTTTGGCTGCGTGGGTTGCTTTAAAGACGCACTAAAAATATTGGCACTCATTCTATAGCTGTTATGAGCCGCCGATAATTGGTGGCTCCATTTTTTTCCTCTTTATGTAAACGAGAATTTTGGTTACCTCCATTTAGTCTCGTATTACCACCGCTCTCTGTTGCTTAACGCTTCGCTTAAAATTGAGGTACACTGCGGGTAATATTCTCGCAAACCAAAATGTTTGTCAATGAATTACTACACCTGCGAAATAAACTTTTTTAAAACAGGGTTGAAGTGCCTCAGACAGGCTGCCAGCGACAACACCCGCACGTGACGTCACTGCACTAACCCTTTAAAACTAACACGCCGAGGATGACAAGGCCGCCTTTGACGAAGATAGGTCCACCTATCGAAACGTTGGCCAGCCTGTCTGAGGCACTTCAACCCTGTTTTAAAAAAGTTTATACCACAGTGTGCCATTCCATCTGCCAGCCCCTTTCTTGTTTTTGGACACCTGCGAAATGTTTCTTACGAGGCGCCCGAAGGCGTTAAATGCTGGCAGAGTTTCAATCCAAAACGTTGTACAGGCGAAACCTTTGATGTTCGTCGTTTAATTACAGTCAAGTGAAAATTTTATTTCAGCAGCTCGAAAGGAACAGCTTGTGTGGAAATTGGGTTGTTCTTTTGACGGATCACTTAAGTCGGCTGGTTCAACGAACTAGAAGTTCTCCTCAAGCATCCTTGTTAAGTTCCAAGTTTCTCCCGCGGATGTCAGTACTGATAGAATAGAATGAGGGTACACTGTTCAATTCAAAGATACCGGCAGAGTCGCGGTCATCACTTGGTAATGCCTACCTTATGCCCTTAGACTCTTTTTTTATAATTCTAACGGATCCTTTCTCTTGCTCTTTGTTTCCTTTGGGGACACATAAACGTGCTTTTCCAAATTTTCTAGAGGTTCAATGAAAGTAACAAATTCTCGTTCTCATGCAAGGCTATTCAACACCTACAATTGAATATAATATATAAAAGGCCACAGAGTTGCTCGAACTTCGCCTTGTGAAGCAGCGCAGGTTTCACTGACTAGCATATTTAAAGCAGGATGTACGGCGCAACACAGAAATCAGAGTCTGTTACTCGTAAGCCTGGTTGAAACAACGAACACTTTTGTTGTTGGCGAGCTAACAATATTTTTATTGCTTGGGTTTGCGCGGTAAAATGACAATGTGACTGTGAACCGTGCCGTAGTGGGGAAGTCGGGCTTGATTTAGACCACCTCGGTGTTCATTACCAAGGACCTGTTTGCAAGCACGCGAGCATTTCTAGGTTTCATCCAAATGCGGTCAGGAACAGAACATGCGAATTCCTGCAGAGCAATGCAGCGCCGTATCAAGTAATGAACCATGGTGGGCGCTGCGCAAGTTACCTCTGGCTCAGAAACAAGGGTCATCGCTATGCTTAGCTTTCTCTTCATGCCACCACTGAGTGTTTTGGGCAAGCTTGAAGCCTTGTCTTCCAACGCGACCAAACGCAGGGTCTCCCGGATGGATTCCTCGAGCCTCTCGGGCTTTCCTCCCTTGAGCTGCGAAGCAAATGGAACCGAAGTTGTCAGTGCTCTACATTGTAATCATTTAGAGTCACAGTAGGAAACAATTATAAATCCGTTTGATTAAGTAGACCCCAATCCACTTGATACTTACATAATGCGATTTACGGTTCGTGCGGGATATAATGTTGTTTATGAGTCATATAAAGGTTCGTATGGATGTATATATTTATAAGCACTTACCCAGTGGTATACTGGGTGTGCGTCTTTCTGGAGGTTCGCAAGCCGCCTAGGGTGGAATGGGTGCAATGTGTGTCTCTGTGCAGGAAAGTCTATTCACAGCAATGATGAACATATTTGCAGGTCACAGCGTTGCTATCAAAGGGAAGCTTGTTCACCGAGAACACTTAGTTCCTACATGCTTTTAATCACGAAATGCTTTTACATGCGTCGGCATATCTTATGCATTTGTTGGAAGCAAATGTAGCGCTCAGAATTGCAGATTCACAAAATTAGCTTCGTGTCGCTTTAGCTGTGTGGGGGCAACCGGAGCAGAGCGGGACCACACCGAAGCACTAAAAGAAGGAACTCAAGTCTTGAGCAAGGGCGGCCTTCTTAGATGCAAATGAGCTTCTCGGGAGTTCCATAGATACCATGACCAGTTACGTTGTTCTGCGCACTTTTTTAGCGACACAAAGCATTTAATTTAATTATGGGACAAATTGCGTAAGGGAGTATCGAAACAGCTGTTTTTCTCTCTGTTACTGGGTGCTTTGGCTGGTTCGCAAACAAAGTGCTAATGCAGACACAAGACCAACACTAGGTTGCTTCGGACAGCAGTGCTTCGCGGTAAACAATCGGCTCTTACCATGAGTGAAGGCTAGGGAAGCCCCATAAAAGGTAAAAGAGGGAAGGGGGGGGGCGGAGCTCATTTCATGTTCTCCGTAAAGACTGCCGAGAAGTCGTGCGTTTTACAAGTGTCTCCTCGGGAGTGTGACTGGCACTCGAAGCGAAGAAAATGCTGAACGTAATGAGATTTTAGACGTCTACTGCGTCTAGAGAAATACGAGAAAGTGCATTGATGAACAGTCAACCACCTTTGATTTGGAAGCCAGATAACTTGGACGCCTTAGTGGCACCACCATGTGCCCGATACAGCCAATGTGTAAGAACGCTTGAAAACAATGTCATCGACGATCACGATACTTCCTAATGCGAAATGTGAGTGGAGCTGTATACGCTTTTGCGATGTAGTGGCTAGCGCAGAGAATCGGTCTCGTGCGGCAGGTTGCAAGCGCAGCGAAATGGGGCGTGACTGCTTTGCTAGTCTGGAGATCGCGAGAGGCAGCGCGTGGGTAACGCGTGGGTGCGATTCACAGCAGCCACCGCAGACAGACCCTCGCTCATGCAGTGCTTTGTTTCCAGACAGAAAACACGCTCTACTCTGGTGCCATCTCGTAGTCATCGTCGCCGCAAAGTCCGTCTTTCGCGGCACTACGGTTTTCTCACGCTTTCACGGTACCCCCCTCCTCTGCTTTCCACTTCATGATTTCGCTGCACACTCCTCCTCCGCTTTGCTCCGAGTGCTTCCTTCGCTATCGCCTTCTTTCGTCCGCACTAGGCATTCACTCTTTCCATCTTTTGATGTGCTCATTCACTCGGTTACGACGACGCTGAGGTAACGAAGCCGACGCTTGCCGCAGGAACGGGTGTCTAAGCGCTGCGATAAATATGGACCTGTAGAACCCTCCATCGCCCGAGCTTTCGGAGTTTTCGCTGTGGCCGCATGTCTGGAGCGGCTGCATGAGAAGCCACGACCACTACCATTTCGTTATTTCTAAGTCTCGAACCAGTGTTCTCGCACGCCGATACACTGGCAGCCGTGGCCAGCCGTAACCACAGTGGCCAGCCGGAGCCATCGTAGCGAACTGAAGCCACCATGGCCAGCAACAGCCACCGTAGCCAGACGTACAGTTCTGGTCGTTTTCACCTGGAAAATATCCTATAAAATTGTGCATTTCCTTCATGCATTTTCTTCTGCCAGTTTGCCCGATTTTCCGAATGTTTTCCTGGTCCGCATTGAGTGCGAAAAAAAAGGCGTTGGCGGATGTCTCACTTATTTACCATGCATCACCTGTCAGCCTCACATCTGAATTTTAAACGTTTTGCCTTGACTCTCTAGTAGTAATAACCAAGCTATCCCGCTTTTGTTGTTTAAACAAATTTTTGTTGAGCTTTACGTTTACTATACGCTGATACTCGGCATTGTTGCATGATAAAGGCAATGAAGGCTTTTCCGATCGGATTACTTTCAACGAGATTGAGGTAGAGAAAACTAGAGTGTTTTGGATTTGAGGACCTAGACTCTGGGTCTCCACGTCGCATTGGGTAGACTGCACTTGGGTTTGGAGGAGCAGAAGAGTTTCAGAATTGGATAAAAGGCTGACAACTATGGGTCGTGCACTGGCGACGCAGCGGTGGGGAAAATAAAGAGGTGCTTGAAAGCCCCTGTTTTTGTTCGTTCTGTTTTAGAATACGCTAACATCATCTGGTTTCCGCACACATACACTAGCATATCAAAACTAGAAAAGGGGCAAAGAAAAGCTGTGAGGTTCATCTTTAATAAACACAGGCCATATGATTCCCCGACAAATCTCTTAGCTGATGCACGTTTTAAAACATTTTTAGGGTCAGACAAGCCCGCTTAGAACTTATCTACCAACTAATTCACGGCAGTTATAAGATACACCGAGCTAAGTCGGGTATTTTGTCTACATTACGTCTATCGCGAAAAAACACCCATTTATGCTAAACCAGTACAGTGTTCGCCATGACACGTTCAGGTTTTCACTTTCCCCTCGTGCGGTTAAAGAATGGAATCTCTTCCACTCAGAAATAGTTTCCTCCCCAGCACTTCCATCGTTCATCAACCTACTAGAGACATCAAACACAGAAGCCGCCACTTAACACAACCACATGCCTTAACTGTAATACATACTTCTGCGCGTGGAATTTCTGCATTTCCAGCCCCAAACTGGTCACTTCTGCGCGGTTATCTGTTAGCTGTATAACTTCTCTAATCGTACATGAGTCATTTATTCGCTATTTTCATATAGTAAGTAATAAAGTAGTATATATATATATATATATATATATATATATATATATATATATATATATATATATATATATATATATGTATATATATATAGTAGTGTAGTATGGTAGTATATTAGTAGTATAGTATAGTAATACTATATTTGGTACTGAGCAAAATTGTTATACCACCCTAAAACATTGTATGTAACATTGTCATTGGTTATTTCTGAAGAAGTTAAGGAAGCTTTTTCTCTTTTCTTTTTTGTTTTACTGCACCATGTAGCGTGGCTTCTTTTCGGAAACCTGTGTAATGCAATGCCCACCTACTTCGGTCTCACTGAGACTGGCAGTATCGCAAATAATGAAAAAGAATTTTTTCTCAAGTGACAACAAAAAGAATGAATTTTTGAACGAAAATGAGAAAAAATAAAAAGTAAATAGGCCATCACTATATTAGTAATACGACTCTCTTACCTGTCTCGCGATTTCTTGTTACCCGTGAGGCCTACCTAAGATGGCTTAGGGACACACGCTAGTTTTGAAGTTTTGGGTCTTGGGTCAACGCGAACGCCAGAACACAAGTCTCGTTACGGTTCCGCGCATGCGCCCTTGCGGCACGTAATTTTCTAAATTCTCAAAGCCGTTTGTGTCCGCAATTATCCAACTCTCTAGTGTCACGCTGCTGGAACGCGCCGCGTTGTTCCAAGGAACAACAACAATGACCTACAGCACAAAAAATAGGAAAAAAACCTGCGTCTTTCGGATATTCAGTGCCTTTAAGCGTTAACTGGAACATAGATTCGTTCTGTCGAATATATTGAAGGCATATTTCTAGGAACTAGTAATATTTGAACCAAAAATTTTGAATAACAGTTTTTATGTCAACCATGCTCGGCTTCAATTTTCAGATTGGACCCCGACTTTAACGCTGATATATAGTTTGAAGGGTAAATAGATAAATTGTGCTATTAACTAACATGACTCAGCAGCAATGGTTGCAGCGCGCGATGTCTCCACCTGTCAGAGAAAGGCATCTGTGAAAATTATATCTCCAGCGTGTGATCTTATTATTCCCATTGTTAAGGATAATCTTATTAATAACAAGTGTATTTGTTTCTCCTTCTCCAGTGACTGTTTTTCACCGGATAACAAATGTTAAACTTTATCGCTTGGTGCAGGACGAGTCTGCAGGTATCAGAATATTATCGAATGATATTGTGGGTTCTACACCTTCTCTGTTGTTACCGAATCGTTTTCAATCTAACTGAATGAGCTACGCAAGTTGCGTAGTACCTTTTGCAAAGCAGGTGGGAACCGGCGACTACGCTGGAACATTTGACGAGCCATGTATAAGTGCCGAAGCGCATGGCCCGGTGGCCACATTTTTTACTCTCGCTGATTTTGCTCGCGGCTGTCGTTGTGTCCATGTTACTCGTCTTGCTGGGCAGAAGTTCGCCCAATAAAGAGTTGGTTACTTGATTCACAGTTGCTACTGTGTTTTTCTACGTGACCACAACGCGACATCTGGGGGAGGGGATGGGCAGGCCTGGTCATGGACGGTAATTCCTGCCATGTAGCTTCCAGTCAGCTTGTGAGATGTCGTTCTGCTGCCCGAACTGGGGGTCCTCACATGACTTTCTCTAACTTGGCGGCGTAGTAGCCATTATAGCCGTGACCTCTTGGTCGTTTTGTGGCACGTCGAGGTCGGTGGCTCTTTTTCTTGCATTACCGTTATGTCGAGGAGTCGGACCACGACTGCGCTGTCTTGTGCCGTTGTTATTACGGTTAGTCGTCAAGTCTTCTTTAGGTGGCACAGCCCTAGCTTCAAGGCTTCGTCTTGATGGCGGGGTGTCCTGGCTACTTCGTCGTGTAGGATGTTGAAGCGTCGTCGTTGGCGGTGGAGGATCTTCTGCATTCTGACAAAGCGCACCTCCATCGGTTGCCGTCCTTAGGTTTTCGCATATGGACTTACTCACCGACCCCACATTTGGCCAGTGTATTAGCGGTGCTATAGCAAAACTTAATGGCTTGGTGACGGTGAACTGATTGTAGTCTAGGGCTCCAATGAGTGGCGGCGATGTTGGTGATGTCGCGAGGCCGTTGCCCTTGCTGTGAGCGTGGTGCTTTCACGGGAAGGCCTCATAGTCCCAAGTCGCTGTCTGGACTTCAGCGGTAGACATCGCTGGCTTTTCCGCAGTAATTGCAGAGCGGGCGGTGGTATGGAGCGTGCCACACGTCTTCCTGAGGGCACTGAGTGGGCCATTGGTGGACGGGTTGTTGTTGGTGGTGGTGATCGTTTTGAGAGAGTTGCGGCGTTATCGGGCCCTGGCGTGGGCGCGGAGGAGGGACACCGACCGCGGGCGACGGTGGCGTTGATAATTGCTTCACATTGAGGTTGCGGGCACTCTGACGCTCCTAGCGACTGAAGAACTTGTTGAAGAACAATACCAGCAATGGATGCTACCTGGCGTATCAGCGCTGGAAGAATCATTCGCAGTTCTCGCACAACTGCTCCCATAGTCTCCCGCACGTCGCTGGCGCACAGTGCTTGAACTTGGGCGCAGTCTGTCTGATTATGCGCCAGTTGTGCTGTCTGTTTAGCATTTCGACCCTTTTCGCGGTGGTGGTGGCCTCAGGAAAACCTCTTCGAAAGTCTTTGGCGGGTTCTATAGTATTCAAGCTAACAGCTCCTGCCTCGCACCAAGTACCAGTGGGTAAATATTCTACTTCTTGGACATTTCCAGGTCGCCGAGGTGCGAAAGACGGGTCAACGCTTCTGCGAAGATACCAACAGTATCGTTAGGTAGCTGCACTGGGGGTTCCAGCACGCCTCCAGTATTTTCTGTTCGCACAGCGCTCGGGTAGGTCTTAAGGAAGTTTCTGCGGAACAGGTCCCACGATTCAAGCATGGACAATTGATTCTCGAAGAATTTCTTCGTGTTGTCTTTGAAGGAGAGGTACACATGACGCAGCTTGTCTTCAGAGCTGCAGTTGCTGAAGGTTGAAATGTCTTAAAGTTCTCGAGTCGGGTTTCTGTGTTGTCAGATGAAGCTCCACGGAAGGTAGGTTGTTCCATGGGTTGTGGCAACAGGATGGCGGCAGGCAATGCTTGGTCACTAATGGTGGTACTTGGCTTAGCTGCACTTTTCTTGGTCGGCTGGGATGGAGGCCCATGCTTCAGGGGCAAATAGTGTACCCTGCGGCTAGCTCTCGATAATCCGGGACGGCATTGGCGTCGCGGTTGGCTGGGGCAGTCGAATGCATGGACACAAAATCACCTCAGCCAGATGTCACGGTGTAGTGACGGTTAAAAAAGAGGATGAGCCCTTCCAGGACACCGGATGTGCTCATCACCGACTGAGGAACTATTCCCCAAGTCATTGAATGAACGAATGAATGAATTTATTTCCATAAATATGCAAGTTTATGGAGGATATAAGGAAAAATGTTGCAAAAGAGCAACTTGACTACTCCTTAAACCTTCTCGTGACAGCAGCAGCAGAAACCAACACATGGCAAAAATAAGGCTAACAGAGAAAGAACAAAACAAAACAAAACCACTAAACGTTCTCATTCAAGTGTTCATACAGCAGATAGCAATAGAAAAAAATACATAGCTCAATAAAAAGAAGCCTACTTATACAGAGATTAAGGGCTAATAGGCACGAAAGTTACTTATTATGTTGTTTTTACTGCAAGAAGAAACATCAATGTCGTCGTTTATTAACTTGTTTAATAATTGCGCTAAAGTGTATGAAAGCTTTTGTTTCGCATAGTTGGTGCGTGGGTATGGCACAAACCAATTTCCGGAAAACGAAAAATACGATTAATATTAGTGGCAGATGTTGTGCCCCAAACAAGGCAGCCGTAATTTAGGTGGCAAAAAAAAAACAGAGCAATAGAGTAGAAGTTTTACCTTCTGTGGAATCTGTTTAATAGTGAAAAGAAGACCTGAAACTTGAGAAAGCTTGTTTGTTAAAGAAATAGTGTGACAGTTCCAAGACATATCATGATCAAAGAAAACACCTAAGGTTTTAATGGAATTCACGAGCGTGATTTTTGAAGAGCCAAGTTCAATGTGATCCTTCAGGAGAGCATTCTTATTCTTGGCATGGAACAATATTGCTTTAGTTCTTCCTTTGTTGGTTTTCAATCCATTTTCGGCAGACCAAGTACATAATTTTTAAGCATACAATTCGCAACTGTAAGCAGTGTTACAGCATTACTTGAGAAAAACAACCCGTTTGCATCATCAGCATATAAAATAGGCTTGGTGTGAAAATATACATCAATATTGTTAATGAAGATATTAAAGAGAAGAGGTACTAAAATGGTACCCTGCGGAACGCCAATATAGACTGGTTTAACTTGGAATAAGATGTTATTAATTTAACAAAATTGGCAGCGATGACACAGATATGAACTAATCAAGTCTAAAGCGACGCCACGAATACCATAGCGATTCATTTTATGCAACAAAAGCTCATGGTTCGTAGAATGAAAAGCCTTGCTAAAGTCTATAAAATGCCTAGAGTAAGAAGGCCTTTATTAAATTTATCTAAAATGAATTCTTTTCGCTATAGTAGGGCAACTTCAGTAGACCCATTTTTACGAAAGGCAAACTGACAATCGGTTAAAACATTTTTGCTTTTTAGGAAATCAGAAATGCGTTGAAAAATAAGTTTTTTGTAAACCTTTTGAAAATACGAGGAGAATAGAAATTGGTCTATAATTTGTCAACAATTTCTTATCTTGTTTCTTGAAAGAGCTAAGACTTTTGCAGTTTGCATCTGACGTGGGAATACACCGAAAGAAAGGCAGACATTGTAGACGACCATTAATACAGGCGCAAATAAATCTAGGACTTATTTCACAGGTTTAATCTGAATATCATTGACATCACAAACGCTGCTGTTATTGAGTTCACTGAACTTGCATAGTAATGCAGATACGTTCGTTGGATGCAAAAAAAACTGAATCAATGCAATAAACGGATAAGTAAGAACTAGCATTCATATTGATAGGTGCACTTGCAATGTTGGTAAAGTAATTGTTAAGCGTGTCAGGCAAAAATACGTCTGGAACTACGTTGCCATTTTCCAAAATACCTGTTGGAGGCAGATAATCAGGGACACGATTCAACAAAACGTTGGCCCGCTTCCACAATTTTTGGCTGTCATTCCAGCAGAATTGAAAGTACTCAAGTTGAGTGTGGTCTTAGTCTTTATCGCGGCGCAGCTCGTTTGTTCATTCGTTTCGAAATGATTTAAAAACCTGCAGGTCTTGTGGATACCGGGTTTTCATGAAATTATTATATAATTTTATTTTAACTTTGATTTTACGCAGCAATTCTCTCGTGATCCAGGGCCTGCAGATTTTCGAAGAACGCGAAGGTTTGGTACGAAGTGGGAAATGTTTTTTGTAGCAAGCCCGGAAAGTGTGCACGAATGTTTCATAGACAGCATCTGCATTATCCGCAGCAAAAACTACCCCCCTGTTAATCAGCTGTATTTCATTTGGGAACTGTGCAAGCTGGTGCATTGTAATTGGTTACATTTGTTTTCTCTTTTATTATTACGGATGAGACTTAGGAAGATAGACATGTGGTCGCTTGAACTATACGTGTAAACACCGGCTTTTATGTCAGCTTGGGGAAAGTTTGTCGAAAAAAGGTCACTAGAGGTAGATGTGTAAGCCGAGACCCTGGTTGGAATCAAGATAGGATTATGACAGCCATATGGCTGCAACACAAGCAAAACGTCACGACTTGCTGCGGTATCAGTCAACACGTGAATGTTGAAATCGCCACTGAAAACAACTCACAACTTATTGTAGAACACGTGTATATGAAAATAATTTCTCCAGAAACGACAAGAATCACTCGACATTTCCATTAGATGAACGGTAAAATACAGAAAAAAATAGTTCGTGCGTGCAGCACAGATAAGACTTCACAGTCACCATCAATGCAATTTACTGAAAGCTTTGAGGCTTTCAAAAAAAATCAAGTTTATCTTTTTTATTTCTAGCAGGCTGGCAGGCTAGATGAAAACATTTAGTCACCCGACTAAGACAATTTCCAATATAAATAACAAAATCTGATCGAGGTAACTAACCTGTGAAAGACATATCGGTAGGAGACAATTATACGTCAAACACGTTTTATGATTTCAGTTCATCAAGGTCGGTGGCACAGGTGATCGTGCACGCATGATTGCCTTCTTTTTCCTTACAAACACTTTTCCGCGACGGTGTCAAGCGAACTTGAAACCATTGGCACTTGCCCAGTTTTTAGCGGTCTACAAAAGCGCCCTGGTATGGACGGGTAGGTTTCCAGCATGGAAACACCTTTTCTACTGTTGGCAGTACTTTGCATACTTCCCACAGTACGCAAAGTACTGTTAGCAATGGACATGTTAGCAGTGGATGTCGACGTCGAACACAAGACCTGAGAGGTAGTCTTCCCTATTTTCCATGTTTTCACCTGCACACGCTTTGATGCAGAATATAATTCCAAAGTGGATCGCGTTCACCTAATATGCTACCGCAATATAAAGAAAGCCATGGAAAAACTTTTTGCCGATGCTCCTTACTCGGAATGTCCAAGAACCACGTGGCATTAAACACATGAGACCACGAATCCCACTGCATGTATGAATTACGACATGCCGTGGTGCGTGCTTTTTGACACGTTTGTTAAGTTAGTACTTGTGCAAAAATAATGTTCTCTCTGTTGTTGTCTACAGCACTGTAGTGAACTTGTACAATTGTAAAGTGCACCACAGCTTTTCGGGAAAATCAGGGAGAAGCAAATTTCCAGATTTTTATTCTAACCAGTTTGAACCCCAACACAGTGGTTGAAAAAAACTACGATTCTCTTTGACTTATTACAGTTTTCGTGCACAAACTGAACAAGAACACAAACAATTCGGTTCTTGCTGGTTGCTAATATTTGTGACCATAAGAAGTTCAAGCAGGAAATTTTACTGCATTGCTTTCTATTGTTGAAAGTAAGCTAGTATTGCTAAATGCAGTGAATTCTAGTTCTGCAGATTATAGCAGTGGTTGTAGCGAGAGCGTTTGGCGAAGCTGGTATTGGAATAAGGCCTGATCACAGCAAAGATTCCGGGAGCGTACCGATCCAAAGTAGTAGAGGTTTTCAGCGCAAGTCATGTACTCGAAAAAGATGTCTGTCTGCTGACAGAAGCTGACCCGCTGGTGCACTTGGTAGCGCTGGCTGGCAACATCGTAGCCGCAGACTGTGGCCGCACCACTGGTTGGAGCCTGCATCCCTACGGAAATTAAACAAATTGCTAAATGAACCACTGCTCTAATACAATGCACAGCGTACCACCATTAAAGAAACGAAGGAAATTAAGAAAGAATTTATTCGAAGAGGGAAATATTTCTGCTACTTTGGCAGAACTGTCCTCCTGCCATCTTCAATGTAAATTAAGCAGCCCGGCTTAACCAATCTTTCGCTTAGTGGTCCACCACCAGTTATGAAGCTAGAACAGATAGTGATTCTTGACTTTAATCTTTAGGATATAGTATACAGTGGCGGTGTATATTTGTTGTTTTCACTGTGAGGCTGCGAAAAAGCGGTTATAGCCTGTTAACCTAATGGACGAACTCGTTGGTACTTGTGCACCAAGAAGAGTGTCATGCATCAGTGACAACAATGACGAAATGACACTGATAAAATCCGTGAAATATTTAGTATGCGTAATCGTACATTTCAGAGTAATTTCTAGCGCTCGCGGGGGTTTGAGATTGTACACTACTATTTGCTTCGCGCTGCAGGAATCTTATTGGACTCGGCTGCTTCACTATCCGACTAGCGACAGTGTTCACGACGTGCCGAGTAG
Organism: Dermacentor albipictus; assembly: GCF_038994185.2. Taxonomy (NCBI): domain Eukaryota; kingdom Metazoa; phylum Arthropoda; class Arachnida; order Ixodida; family Ixodidae; genus Dermacentor; species Dermacentor albipictus. The sequence goes on from NC_091829.1 coordinate 107,159,951, forward strand.
ATTAGACAGGTCTCGCGCGAAAGCTTTAACCGAAAACAGCGACTAGTGGCGAAGAAGGTCACCGGCAAATTTCAAGCTCTAGTGAAAACAGGGGGAAGTGGGTGGGAAGAAGCTCTATTGAGTGACAAAATGACATTGCGGCAGTCCGGCGCAGATGCCGGTTGCCTCACCACCATATCTTTCTCACAGCGCAGGCAGGATACATTGCTAAATATTTACCATAAGAACGGCGCGGTGATGTCAAGGAGAAGGTGCCATTTGGGCACTGTACACAGCGACACTAAAGTGTGTTTGGAGTCGACAAGCCGAAGCAAGAAGTCCTTGTAATCTTCTCGCCACCATATTTGTGAGCGCATCTGATTGTTCCTTTCTACCTTCTAGGAAGAGGCTATATGGCCCAGCAAGCAAATCGAGAAAGCTCGCAAAGGGCACCCAATGGCTGGGTGCATCGAACATTGGCAAGGAAAGCCTATATTTGGAGTCCTACTCTGTGAAAAATTATTTCCTAAAAAATCAAATTTTCTTGCAGCTACCTTGCCAAATTTTAATAAAGCTCTGTTTTATATTTCAGATTTTTTATTTAACAAGTTTTTTTCTGTATCATATTTCCAGATTTTTTTTCATGTTGAAAAGAGTTATCTGTTTTCTGTTACGGAAGAATTAAGTTCTAAATCTTTCTGTTTTTTATTAATTTTTTTTTTATTTTACAGGAAATGCACATGTAAAACAATATGCCATTTTGAGGAACAGAAAAGCTTTTGTTTTCTGTTAATATTTTCTTGAGTTCCACATTTCTTTCGTCTTTCAGACAGACAGACAGACAATGAACTTTATTTGATCCTGAGGAGCTTCAGCGGAGGCCCCTATCGGGGACCCGCGCAAGCCGCTGGCCGCGTCCAAGTCGGGGCAGGAATACCGTGATGTTCCGCCCTTTCTCGGACCCTCTGGATTGCCTCTAGTTGTGTCTGGAGCGATTAGCTCTGGAGTGCCTCTTCCCAGTCGGCTTCCCTGGAGAGAGGGCCGTTAGGTAACGCGGGGCATTGCCAGAGCCTTCGTCTTCCAGTGTACGAATATTTCATGTCAATTTTCTATCGTCATGAATAGTGGTCGTACCAGGAATGTCGCTAAGGCCAACATTTCGAAAACGATTTTCTTTCGTGAAGGAAGTTCCCGGCATGAGTACGAGAACTTCCTTTCTTGAAACCTTGACTGCAACCTACATTGCTTGTTGGACCACTGTTTATCAATTGCAGCCTCCATCTTCCTGTGAACTTCCGTCCTGCTTGAATTTTCTATCATTCCTCACAGAAACATTTTAAGGTAAGAAATAGCCCGCAAATACCTATTTTATGTATAAACAAAAATTAGGTGGCATGAGAGGAGGGGAAAATAATTAACTATAGGGAAAAAGACAAAGATCACACGTGGCAATAATGTGCGTCCGCTTCTTTTTTTTACTTTGCTCAGTTTTCTTGCACTGTTGCTAAAGATGGACAGCAATTTCTGTCGCGGTGGCTATAAGAAAGAATTTGTAATTTACGACGTTGTATGAAAAAACGAATTCTTGGTTTATTTTACACCGAAAGGTCCTTCGATACATAAATATGAAAACCGCCGTATTTATATGTCTGCTGAAGCGCGCTAGGTTAAGAAAATAAGCTACATCAGGTTTTCTCCAGATATCTTAACAGATTGAAGATCTATTTCCCAGGCCTTAGGTGAGCGTCCGTTTGCCGTGGATCACACGCGTACGTAAAGTGGGAAAAACATAACAAAGTACATGACCTTGAAAGGCAAGGTAAGTAAAGTGCATAAATACGCGGAACTTTTTGTATAACAGACATTGATAGCCAGTTTACTGAACCATGCCGAGCGTGTCATTAATATTTTGTTAATTACTGCACGTATGCACGCACAAATTTTCGACGGACAATAGCATCAGGAAAGATGTGCCCTGTGGATTAAGCTATAGTGCCCAGATATTGTGAAGTGCACATTGAAGAGATGCGCGTATACTGAAAACGCCCATACAGTCGAATGCTTCATTTTTTGACGTAAAAGGAAAGTTTTGGGTGAAGTCAGACATTGGTTTAAGTATCGTCCCTGATTGGCAAAATAACAAAATCGCTCTTGTCTGAAAAATGGTTATTCTATTTGACTTAACGCTTGTTTTCTTTTTCATAAACCAAGAAACCAAATATTTCATAGAGCCGCGGGTGACAAGCAGCTGGTAATGATTCAAACAGTGTTTTATATGATGCAACACAGAAGAGGCCAGCTACACTTCGTTTCGTATAAAAAGAGAAAAGTGTTTTATTTTAAAGGAAGAACAGCTGTTGGCTAAATGTGACATATGTAAACAAAACATGAACAGTGAGTCTGTACTAAAGAACTAGCTTACATATCAAACCATAATGGTGCTGAAAAATTTTTCAAGGTAGCCTCGATAATACGCTTAGGGAAGCTTTTGCTTTAAAAATGAATTGTCAAGACACCAGAATATGCAGACAACAGCTGGTGCCGGGCGGTGTTTCTTGATCGAGGGCTACACCTTAGTTCCTCTCTGAGGGTTTTGTGCAGCGACTTAGCCTAAAAATAAACTTATGCTTTAATATTGTGTACTTATGGCAGCAGCATAATTGTACGGATCACAGCGAAGCGCTCTAGCACAAGATATTTTGTGAAGGGTAGTGAACAATGCCATGCAGAGAGTGCCTGCCTGAGTATCGTGTGTGAAGACACTTATCAAATATTTTTATTGTACCAGGAAGACAACAATTTACTATCAAACAACTCAGGAATATTAGTACGTGGAGTGTAAGTGGCAGCCTACATAGATAGAAACAATCAGCACTTGTCGTGGGATAAATTGTGTACGCGCTACACACGTAAACACACAAAAAGACACATATACACCGTCAACACACTGAAGACAACGACGAAGTTCGAAGGAGGCTTGTGGGCTTTTATGGGTCCATCTTTTTCGAAGCTTCCGAGCCTTTTTTGGCCATCTAGTGGTGCAAACTTGACATTATCTGATCCGTGAAGATGAGAAGAGTCAGTGGATACCTGATTTTGAGGTGGGCCACCACTTTTTTGGATTTTATTGGAACCTTTGTGCTCGCGCCACGCTGGCCGAAAGCTAGCGTCTTGTAGACCTAGCGCGGCATGGCAGCAATGCACGTTGAAGGGGAAGTGCTCCCGGTGGAGGACTTTACTGAAGACAAGGGATGGCGGGCAGTGTGCAGCCGAAAATCTAGAGCTACGACGAGGTCTGGATTGGGTGATGACGCTTCGTCAAGCGAGATGCCTGAACGACGGGGTGCAGGTGAACGGCGTGGAGGCTCGGCAAGCAAGAATCGCATTGTGATGGCGTCGCGCATGCCGCTGATGCCACAAGAACACATCAAAAGAGCCATTCACCCACTGGGTGGACTGAATTCGGAGAAAGTTAGCTCTACAGTGGCGGGCAAGGCAATCGTAGAGGCGGCAGGCCTCAGTATTGAGCAGATTAGGGAAGATGTTATTTGCCCTAACTTTATACAAAATATCTTGGTGGCCAATACGCCAGAAAGGAGCAACGCTGAACGATTTGTGAGACTCAGGTCAATCAGAGTGGCAGACAAGGATTTTGAAGTCAGTGCGTATGAGTCGGCCCCAAACAGTACGTATAAGGTGGTCATTCACAATGTAGACGTTATGGATAGCCCCGCGACCCTTGAACGGAACATTGTTAACGATCGCCATCCGATGGCTATGGCGGTCAAATGAATAAAAAACACAGGATCAGTTATCATTGTGTTCGACGGGTTAAAAGTGCCCAATTTCGTCAGATATGGGCCAACTCTGGTCCGGTGCTTCCTGTATCGAAAGCAGTTGGATGTATGTTATTTGTGTGGCAAGCTTGGACATCGGGCGGATGTCTGTCCGGCGCCCGATTGTTTTGAATGCCGAGAATGCGGGGCTCGGAACCCTGAAGAGCATCACAACTATGTGCCTTGTTGCAAGGTTTGTGGTGGACGACACCGGACCGCGGATAAACAATGCAGACAACGATACCAGCTTCCCTACGTCGTGCGTGTTCGACGACAGCAGAGAGCCAGCGCGGAGCTAACGGCGGAGCAGGAGGCAGCCGAGATGGTGCAGCTGGTGAGCGCCCGCCAACGCTCTAAGAGATGCTCGCACTCTAGTAGTCGCTCCACGTCGAGGCAGCGGCCATTGTCTGGGACTCCAACGACCCCGAGCCGATTCGTTTCTAGGGTGGCGCGGGTGCGCTTACCTGCAGCTGGTGGACGGCGGCGAAGCTTTAAGCCAGACCACCTGGGCTGACAAGGTCAAGGGCGGCATCAGCGCCGGCCGAGCGCGCGAGCAGCGCCAGGCTAATAGGGACAGGGATAGGATTGCGCAATTGGGGAGAGAATCATAGCTTAAAAGCAGCCATGGACGGGCTTATCAAAGAGATAGCTGAACTTAGGAACGGTTTACCTTCCGGTAACAGCGATAGCTTAGGACCAGCTAGGAAACATGATGACTCGGTTGAGGTACCAAGGTCTGTGGAGGTCGCAGCAGAGAACGTGGCGGACGAGGAGACGCCTGCTCCGAAAAAGAGGGCTCGATCCTCGACTGTGTGGATTCAGGGCAAAGTTGGTTCCTAGCTTAAAGCAATGATGGCGACATTGCAAGAAAGTGTATATCAGATCATTATTAGACTGGAACAGATAGAAGAACTGGAAAATATCACCGATCAGAGAAAAGGCGAAATTGAAATATATCTAAATGAGACGGTGGTCCCTGTTATGGAGTGGGAGTGCAGTCGGCTGCTAGCCCAGCAGGGTAAGTCGCCGAGTGGACTTGAGCTCAAAACTAGTTCACCAAATTTCTGTGGTCAAGTTGGGTCTATTAAATAGTTCATTTTGTACTTGGCAGTGGAATTGTAGGGGGGTTCAATCATAAGAAGGCGTCTCTGCAGCAGTTTGTTACAACGCATGGTGTTAAACCTCAAGTTATCATGTTACAGGAAACACTGATGTCTAAGGTGACCTTAACGGATTTCAAAGCGGAAGTTAAGGATAATGAACAGGGCAGAGGATTCGCTACTCTCATTAATAGGTGGTTCGCGTATATTAAACATGATCTTCAAATGGCGGATTGCACGATTGAATATATTACGGTGGAGGTAATTTTAGGTCGGCAAAGGTCATGTCAGATGAGCGTTTACTTGCTTAACCTGTACAGTAGCCCCCGGGACACGAAGCAGAGTTTCAAATCTCTCTTGACCAAGGCAACCAATCTGGCTAAGAATGCACTGTTGCTTATTGGAGGGGACTTCAATGCATCATATCATGTGTGGAAGTATGTTTACAGTACTATCAAGGGGGAGAGGTTATGGCAGCAGGCACTAGACTTGAATTTAACTCTGATTACAGACCATTCGTATCCCACCAGATGTGGCACGTCGACATGTAGAGATTTGACACCTGATCTCACTTTTGTTCGGGAGGTGACGGATCCGTTCTGGTCCAATTCTAATATAGATTTTGGTAGCGATCATTACATACTTATGATTACTTTGGTAGTGGCTAATAAAAAGGAGCGCACATTCAGGGTGGTTGACTGGGGTGCATTTAGGAAAGGAAGATCGCAGAGAATCGAAGATGAGGGAAATGAGTTGACCTTAGAACGGTGGACTAGTCAGCTTAGAAGTGACGTTGAGGCGTCCACGAAAGAGGTTCAGACCGATATTGACACGGAGCACATGGGTAGTCGCCTGGCGCATTTGTTGGAAGCGAAGCAGCCGATGCTAGCGAGGTGGAAGGGTCAGAGATTGAATAGAAGGCTTAGAAAGCGTATAGCAGTGGTTAATCAGGAAATTGACGACCATTGTCGGGTACTGTGCAAGCAGCAATGGGATGAAGTATGCAATTATATTGATGGTCGCATTAGCAGGGGAGGCGCCTGGAGTTTGCTCAGACATTTGCTAGATGAGACAAACACTAAATCTAATCAGAAGACTGTAATAGGTAAGCTGATCCATCAGGCGTATCGGGACTCCACGGAGCAGGAGTTGCTGAATCATTTGGCTAAGAGACACCTTCCGTTAGAGACCTGTCACGATACACCTGACGTGATTTTGGAATATTGTGGGGACGAAAATGGATCTATGAATGAGGAATTTACTGAAAGTGATATACGGATGGCGCTGCAGAATCCTAATGATCGATTGGCATCAGGGCCGGATGGCATTACGAATGAAATGTTACGGAAGGCCATAGGGCTTGAAAATCTCAGACCCATTTCCCTGACACCGTGTTTGGGGAAAGTCGCGGAGCATGTCATTTTAAATAGGCTAACGCGTTATGTTGAGGGCAGTGGGGTCTTTCCGCACTCGATGATAGGATTTCGGCCCGGCGTCTTGACTCAGGATGCCATGATCAGGATTAAGCATGAGCTCCTTGACCGGCGGACAAGGGATACTAAGGCACTAATTGGACTTGATGTGGCAAAAGCTTTCGATAAAATCCGACATTCTTTCATTCTACAGGTGCTATTGGACTTGAATATGGAGCAGCGGCTTTTCCATTTTGTCAAGGCTTTCCTTATGGATAGAAGGACATGTCTCAGGTTTGGGGAGGTAAAGTCGGAAGTCTTTAAATAGTGTTGCTGTTGTACTCCCCAGAGATCCGTACTCTCACCTATGTTATTCAATCTGGCGATGTTAAAGTTGGCTAATACATTGGAGACTGTCCAGCATATTGGCTATTCCATCTACGCGGATAACATTACTATATGGAGTGTCGGTGGTAGTGATGGAGAGCGTGAGGCTAGGCTGTAGAAGGTGGTAACGCTTACTGACGAGTATCTGGGTCTCGTGGGGCTCAAGTGCTCCACTAAAAGTCAGAGCTGCTGATTTTCAAATCTAAGAAGCTAGGTCGTAGGCTGAAGGGTTGGGTACCGGTAGTTGAGCCTTGCATTAGAATTCATACTAGGGAAGGGTCGGTGATACCCAAAGTTGAAGCAATCAGGGTCCTGGGTGTTGTACTTGAAGCGAACGGATCGAACATTAGAACCATTCAGCGTATTAGCAAGAAGACGGAGGAGGCCATAAGACTTATAAGAAGGATCTTTAATAGGCTTAGGGGCTTAGGAGAAGGTGCGATGCGCTTAGTTCATGCAGTTGTTATGTGTCATTCCTCGTATGTGGCAGCTATGCTAAATTGGAATAGGGGGCAGAAAAATAAATTGGAAGCATTACTCAGAAAAGCCGTCAAGGGTGCGCTTGGTCTGCGTATGGCTACGTCAAACGATATGTTGTTACGACTAGGTTTGGATAATACTTTGGATTAAATTGCCGAGGCTCAGCGTACTGCACAGAGGGAGCGGTTGCTAGGTACACCAGCGGGTAGGTATATCTAAGGGTCAATTGAAGAATCGGTGGCTGTTTCCCACGATAGGGCGCCCCTACGCGAGTTGAACGTGAACCTTAGGCCAAATATCATGGTTCGTCCGTTTCTGCGGAATATGCACCCCATGCACAACGTAGGGAGGCGGGTCGCGAGAGCTAGGGCGTTGTTGCGAGAGGCAAAGGATCAGGAGGACGAGTCTGCGTTTGTTTACGCTGCATGGAATAATGGTAAAAATGCTTATTCGGTGGTGGTGGTAGATGGCAAAGCGAGCGTTAGAAATGCCGCTTCCATTTATACGAAAGATCCAGAGGTTGCTGAACAGGTGCCTACTGCTCTAGCACTAATTGATTCAAGAGGAGTTTTGTGTTCAGTGACTCGCGATCTGCGATTAAAGCCTTCTCTAGAGGACTTGTTGCGGAACCGGCTATCAGAGTGCTGCAGGGTAGGGATATCATTTCGCATACAGTTACTTGGTTCCCGGCGCACATGGGAACAGTGGAGAGTGCCCCGTGTAACCTCAACGAGGTGGCGCACAGGGAGGCACGAGGATTAGTGTGCCGTGTACTCCCTGAAGGGGCTGGATCTCGCGCTTCTGAGTACAGGGACCAACTGTTAACCTACTCCGAAATCACCAAGCACTATTACTTAGGGTGCTGGGCATTCCCCCTGCCACATTCTGAATTAAATGGGCCACAGACGGTTACAGTAAGGCTTCTGCAGACACGAACGTACCCTAACGCAATCTTCATGAATAAAATAATCCGGACTGCGGGGTTTCAGTCTATTGTTTTAAGTGAAGGGTTTGCTCGATTTAGAACATATGCTTTGGCGCTGCTTGGCGTTGGCCGGTGATGGTTCTCGAGGTGAACAGTGGTGGCCGCGGATTCTGCATAGTGAAGTGCTGGCGGACCAACTCCGGGCTGTCCAGAGGGCCCGTGTGACGGCAGCGGGGCTCGGCCTCTCTGCACCGACGTGGGAGTGGCTCGCATCAGTCCCAGACTGATACCTCAGGACCTAAATAAAGTTCTTCATACCATACCATACCGTCAGCACACATGCTATTCCATGTTGATGATTTAGTACAGAGATTTAGCTACTCTTCGTCAGAGTGAGGAAGTGATGCTAGCAGAGGACATGCGAGCAATCTTTTTGGTCAACAGCGTGACTGCAGCTTATCTTCGCGCGTCGGGTACTAGCGCCTTCGTTGATGGGCGTTTGAATATGCGCAGATAGTACACCAAGCCATGTCGTTCAGGCTTCCCGCTAATGATTGTCGAAATGAAACGACGTATAGTCACTGGTCAGACAAATAATTTGTACAACGTTAATGCACCAAAACACTCGAACCGCAGCAAATAAAACGACAAAATCAATACTGGTTGCCATGTGCCCTCATATGAACCGCTTGATATGGCAGCATTCAAACATGTAAAAAAACTTAAAAGGTTACACAACAGAGAAAATAGTTGCTTTTTCTGGCAACTGTTGTAAACTAAACACATGATTGTTGCTAACAGCTGGCGTCGCTGAGTGAGCTTTGTTGACAACTCATGCACTCTTTATTTTATGGCAGCCAAAGCAGAAACCTTCCGAAAAGGCGAGAATAGCCGATGAGACATTTTTCAAACAGACTGGCTAGCCCTTACGTGTACTATAAAGCGAAACTAACTCTACGTTTAAGACTAATATCATATGTGGCTCACAAAGCGCCACGCCCAATGAAATGCCAGAATACGTAGTTCCTGAGTTTTCTCATTGTCCGCCTTAGTTTTCCTTACGGGCGTTGGAGCCTTCTCCTGAGTCGTGAGTGTGCACAGATTACCGGGTAAAAGAAGACGTCCTGCACAGTTTGTAAGATACGTGATAAGAAAACCAATCCCCTGTTAAAATTAGCAAAAGAAGAACTACAGCAATGTAGACACGTGTTGTATCGAAGGGCCGCCATCTTGAATACAGTTTTGACATCAAAGCAGTACCGTAGAACGGGCATCGTGCGTGATGTATATGAAAACACCATGCATGAAAAGAAAAATTATACTCTAATATGCTATTGTAGATATTTTATGCAGCTGCAATAAATTAGAATGGTTACGCTTTATATTTGGCTTGATTTATAGGCTAGTAGAGATCAAGAGCAGGCAATTTATGCAACATTTCCTTAAATTTGCAGCAGTTTCTGACAGTGTACATGGAAGTGCTTGCTCGAAGAGTCCCTATTGCCTGGATATCCCAGTGACATAACGGGGCAGAGAGCTACAGTGACGTTTCACTTCGCGAAATCTGGTGACGGGCAATCGTATGGGTGCTATAGCGCACACAGATCTATCGGCGCTCGGTGCACTTAGATGGCTAGACTTTCCGCATCACAGATGGCTTTCGAACTAGGGAATGCCCAGTACTGCCATACGCAACAGTCACCGGAGTAGATCCTCCCCACATGCACATATACACACATCACATTCGATGGCCGCGGACACTCGCTGTCAAAACGCTGGCCTGATGAAGCGCTGCAGCAGCAGCGAGCGAATTGACCTTCGCGCTGTCTATCGCTTCAACGCACACTGAACGGTCAGAACACAGCACGCACTAAGGTGGGAGCCGTCGGCGCACGTAGATTCTGCCCCCAACGCCGATCACTTTGAGGATACGGCCGGCGCGCGGCCATGCAATACGTAGCTGCTACAGGCCCCCCCCCCTCCCCCCCCCCTCGTCTCCAACTCGGTAGGAAGCCAGCGTGGTTCTTCCGCGATTTCCTGTCTTGCGCGCGCGATATTGAGCCGCTATCGCCGGCTCATGGTTACACGCTTTCACTCGGAAATACAACTTTGGGCGCGCGGGGACAATACTGTCACAAAACGAATCCGGTACGTTGTTTCCGCAGACCGCACCCACAGCAGCTACCAGAGGACGTTTCGTCTCTTTTCTCCTTCCCCGCTTCGCTCAAAACTTTCCCCTAGGTGGTGTTGCTTCGCGGCGCACTCAACACACACCTTCATATTTTCCCCGGCGCGCACATCTCTTGTCCACCTGCAGGCACTTTACTGCACCGGCACTCGCTTGCTTCGCGGCTTCAAAAATCGCATCGACAGCTGCACTGTTGGTGGGCTAAATACCCATACGTGTAAAAAGCAGAGTATGGCAGCGATTTCACAACATCCAGCACCGCATGGATGTTGGAGCGCCCGGTTGATTCTATAGCACTGACGAGGCGTAAGGTTTCGTTGGTGCGTTGGATTGCTATTTTTGCTCGTTGTATTTCATACCTTGTAGGTCCACGTATATTTCAAGCGGCCATACAACAGGCGATATATATATATATATATATATATATATATATATATCGCTTGTTGTATGTTGCCTTTTCGCCAAGTGCAGCGTATTTGCACATATGTCTGTATATAGCTTCCAGTCTGCGACTTCTTAAGAAACAAAATATATATATCCTCCTGAGACCCGGCTATGGGGATTTGTCCAATATATTGGACATTCAGAACTGAGACAGTACTCCTGTGAGAAGGCTTTCATCCTCATAAAACCACGGTGTCCTACTTATTGGACACCTGCTTGCGCCATCTATGCAGCTATAATGAAAATACATTGTTGAAATTCCCGCCGAAACAGTTCCAAAATGGCGGCATTCTGCGGCGCGGCGTTTTACGGCAACTGCCGGAGAAGCAAGCACGGTTTCTCGTATTTCTACCTGCTTTCAGGACATATCTTTGATTTTATATTAAAGTTAATACAACAGCGTACGCGCAGAATACGGTATATAAACTGTTCGCGCGCTTGATTTATCTTACGCTTCCTTTGGTTTCGCGTGTCCATTACGTTGGACGCTAGGACTCAACCCGGTTTCTTTTACTGCTCTTTTGTGATGGCCTTGTTATGAACAGCAGACGAGTACTGTTGGCATTTAGTGGCTTGTGGACAAAATTGCGTCTCTTTTTTTCTTTAGGGGACCGGCCTCGCGTGTCTGATGAATTAAGCCGATACTTTTCTTTTTTCAATCCGTGGCTGGGACCCACAAGACACCTGTCGCAGGTGGTCTCGTGAGGGAAAAACATATCGATATCCCTCTACCAGATATTGTGCGCAAGTACAACGTCAACATGGGCGGTGTTGACAAGGCAGACCGAATGAAAAGTTACTACAGGATAAAAGCACGCGTCAACAAGGGGACAATCAGTCAACTTTTACCTCTTCGACATTGCCCTCATCAACTCCTGGGTGCAGTACACGCGGGACATACGCTCTCTAAAGAAACAGTGGAAAGAAATACTCAAATATATGCAGTTCTGCCAATCTGTTGCTGAGACTCTCGTGGCGCACGGAAAGAAGCAGGATGAAACGGAGAGTGAGAATGAAGCCGAGTGGCATCCGCCATCAAAGCAGGCTCGACTGTCTCCTCGAGAACCCCAAGAAAAGAGCACTGCCCACTGCTCAATGCTGCCACACGGCAAACGCTGCCCGTTGCAGACTACAGGGCTGCGACATGAAAACAAAGTTTTTTTGCACCAAATGTCGGCTCTTCTTCTGCTTTACCAAGGACACAAAGGTGTTTTGAAACTGCCCACAGGAAGTGAACACAAGAGCAAAATTTTCGTTGAGCAGAGGAATGCTCCTTTTACGTACTTTATTCACTACTTTGCGTTTCGTGTTATTAAAACATTTTTGCACACGAGTTTGAGCGCAATATCTGCGGTACGTCATTACGTGCGCGCTGGGTGAAAAAAGACCGGGTAGCATCCCAGTGTCCAATATATTGGACATCGCGCTGAGCTGAAACTATCAGGGCTGTTGAAAAAATATTTAACACTTTTCCCCTTCTCAACCATACTGACTTATTCTGGAAGTTTGGGAAAAATCTGTGCACCAAAATACATCCCGGGTCTGAGGAGGATATATTCTGGGGGAACGCGACTCTGTAATATCAAGTTTTTTTTAGAAAGTCGTGGTGGCCGTCCGCCATTGCCCGCTCTTCGTAATGCGCTAATGGCATCCACCGCAAGCAACCACCCATCAGGTCAGCTTGTTCATTCTGTAGACCACAGAGAAGATGAGCTAGCAAGGAAAGCAGCGATTTGGAATCAACTAGATACAATGAAGAGATAGACCAAATGGACTTCAGTGTTGCCTCTTGTAGCGTTCCTAGTTAAAGGACACAGTAGACTTAAAGCGTTGCTGTGGAACTGGCGTCCATCTCGTCTACATTTATTTCTCACTTCTCTCTTCTCTTCTTCTGTCCCCCCTGTTCCCGCGCTTCTTCATCTTCTATTCGAAGGCTCATACCGCTTCACCCTTCCAGGTTTCTTTTGCTAACTCCTCCTGGGGTAATACTTGAAAACGTTTCCAATCGAAGCACATTCAACTGAGCCCCGTTCACCAATGTACCACACAGTCTTCAATATTCCTTTCTGAGTGGCTGTCTTGGTCACAGAGTAAGGACCATAAAATTTGGCACTGGATTCTCTTACTCCTTTCCTAACTAGGATGAGGTCGGTGCCTTGAATGTCTGGGATAGCTGAGCAATGTCTCTTGTCAAAATTTTTTTTCATTCGTTTACGGTACCTCTCCTCCTGTGATTTTTGTTTCCTTTCCTCGACGATCTTGAGATTGTCTAACAGCCCCAGTTCAAGGTCCGCTTGAAGAATAGGGGTCTCTCCTGAAGAAGCGAACTGCGGGCTGCATCCCAAGCCACTGGTGTAGGAGCGATTGTGATGTCTTACAGCTGCTTCTAAAGAGCATTTCCATCCACCAGGGAAACTATCGTACATCCTGATGTATTGCTTCACATCTCGTATAGCACGCTCTGCAAGCCCATTCGCCGCGGGATGGTATGGTGCACAGAATTTGATTGATATATTGTGGTCTCGAGCCCATCTTGCTAATTTTTCACTCTTGAACGCTGGTCCGTTGTCACATACGATCTTTCTGGTTGTCCTAAACATATCCCGTTTGAGGAGGGCGATGACACTATTCGCATCTTCTTGTCCTGCCCGTGCCGCGACCATCCTGGTGCACTCATCTATGGCCAGAAGAAAAGCTTGCGTTTTTCGGACTCCTTCTCGTTTCTTATTTAGCTCGGCAAAATCCAGGTGTATAACTTCAAAAGGCACGTTCGAGTGGCAAGGTATTATCATGGCGTCTGTAGGCTGCTTGTATTTCACTTTGTTGACTTGACAAATGTGGCATGAACGAACGTATTGATTGACGTCTTCTTTCATGTGAGGCCACGTAAATCTCTTGACTAGCTTGTTGTATGTGCGCCAAAATCCGTCGTGTCCTCCAGATTCTGGGCTATCGTGGTACAAATAAAGCACCTTGGGAACCAGCGTTGGCGGGACTTGATAGCGACCTGCCATAAAAATTAATTGTTCAGTGCCTTCCCACAATTTTACTTCATTGATTTCTTCCGATTGTTCTTTATTGGCCTGTATCATCAGTCGAGACAATGCATCTGCATCAGTCAAAAGGGGTCCAGGTCTGTGGGAGATGGTGAAATCAAACTGCTGCAAGTAGTTCACCCATCTGGCGATACGTCCCTTAGGTTGGGTCATATTCAAGAGATGAGTGAGTGCCTGGTGATCCGTGAACAAAGTAAACTTCGCACCTTCTAGGTACGTACGGAAGTACTGAATTGCTTTAAGGACAGCAAGAGCTTCCTTTTCAGTAGTGGTGTAGTTGACTTCAGGTGGCTTGAGGGTGTAGCTGTAGTAGCCTACTACATGTCGCTTTTCTCGGCCGGATGCTTCTGGACATTTCTGGTACAAGACTGCACCTGTTCCATAATGTGAGGCGTCGGTATTCAGTTCAAAGGGTAAAGTGAAATCTGGTATGCGTAGAATAGGGTCAGCAGAGATTCTGTGCACCAGATCACGGTAGACTCTCTCACATTCCTCATCCCACTCAAATGGAACTTCTTTCTGCGTTAGGCGCGTGAGGCATCTTGTTTTTATAGCAAAGTCTTTTATGAAAGGTCTGAAATGTCCGGCTAATCCCAAAAATACACGCAATGAGTGGACGTCATACGGTTTAACCAGTTGGGATATTCTCTCGATGGACTCTTGTTTCGTGCTTTTGGTAGTCCCATCAAATACTCTTCCAAGAAACACAACTTTTCTTTGAAAGAATGCACTTTTCTTAAAATTAACCTTGAGTTGTGCCAAGCTCAAGGCATTTAATACCTGAGAAAGGTGTTCCTGATGTTCAGCCTCTGTTTTGGAGAAGACGATAATATCGTCTATGTACACGTTACAAAAGACACCCAGAAAAGGCTTCAGGACTTCGTTCATAATCTTCTGGAACCATGCTGGCGAGTTTTTCCAGCCGAAAGGAAGCCGGTTATACTCGCACAGATCAAAGGGCGTGATAAAAGCAGTGTACATTTTTGTTTCTTCGGTTAGCGGGATCTGCCAGAAACCTTTGCACAAGTCAATGCGTGAAAAAATCCGGCAACCACCCGTCTCATCTATAATCGTGTCTATCTTCGGCATGGGAAATGGTATAAGGTCTGTTTGGCGATTGAGAACCCTGTAATCTGTGCACAGTCGGAAAGTTCCATCTTCCTTCGGCGCAATAGTTATGGGAGAAGCGAAGGGTGACACCGAAGGCCGGATTATATCGGCGTCTAGCATCTCCTGCAATTCTTTCTTCAACCATATCTTACGTTCTCGTGACATGTTATAAGGTGATTTTCGGATGACGGTCTTGTCAGTTAGTTCGAAAGGCACCTTGTGCGACTTCATCTCTTGTGGATAGCTTCCTACGCATACCAGTTCAGGGTAGGTCGTTGCAATATCTTCCGCGCACTTGACAATTCGCAGGTTATCTTTTCTATCTTGCTGTGTCTCTTCCCTTGATAGTCCTTCCACTAAAACTGC
The DNA here is from genome assembly GCF_038994185.2 of Dermacentor albipictus. Lineage (NCBI taxonomy): Eukaryota > Metazoa > Arthropoda > Arachnida > Ixodida > Ixodidae > Dermacentor > Dermacentor albipictus. The sequence goes on from NC_091829.1 coordinate 107,175,234, forward strand.
ATCGTCCCAATATACGTTGATTTTTAGTTTCTTTATGTCTGGTCTGGATAGCAGAAAGTCGTACGTCACCCCCGTTATCACCAGTACGTCACTCTCTATTTCATGACCTTGGAACTCGATGTTTACTGAGGCCCACTGATTATGCATTGTCACTTTTCCATCGTACCCTTGCACCCGTAGTACTCTTCCACTATGCAGGTGACTTGAATCTACCAGCTTGGCATTTATTATAGACACAGAAGCACCGCTGTCAACCAAAGCCATCATATGTCTATTTCCCACTTTGACAGGAATGTGAAGTAAGCTAGAGCAAGTTAAATAAACAGTCTCAGTTGTGGTCATCGGGTCGGACTGATCACCCTTGTTTATTAGTTTTTTGTTGTCGGAGAATCTTGAGCGTCTGAAAGTATGGGGACAGGGTCGTTGTCGACGTTATTCACTCGACCTCTGGGAGCACGCCAACCCAAGCTCTCTGTACTGCCTGCAAGGCGGCTCGGTTCTCGCGGATTACGGCTTGACCAATCCGCGCCGGTCCGTCTGAAGCGACTGCTTGAGCCAGCGGTTATATTTTCGTCTGAAGTAGATGGTATGTCGTGAAGGCACTCCAAGAGCCCGCCTATAGTTTTAGGTGATCGTGCTTGCGCTATCTTCAGGACTTCCGCGGGCAATCCGTGCATTATTAGAGCTACTATGGCAGAAGGAGGAAGCATAGGCTCGGCCAGCTTTAAAAGGCGGCGTTTTTCAAAGAAATACTCGACGGGGGAGCCCTGCGTGAATTTGAAATTGAGCGCGGCGTCCCATCTTTGCACTGGGTTGCTTCGGAATGTCTTCAAGAATTTTTCCTTCCACTGGTGCAAAGAGTTGCCAACATCTTCAATAATGTGCAGATCGTACCACTTACGTGCAACACCTCTTAAATAACTACGCATGTTGGTAATTTTGTCCTCATTAGAGTGCCATTTGTTCTTCCCAGCGGCATATTCATAGAATTCAAGCCAACTTTCTGGGCTTGAAGACTTGCCGTCGAAAGTATCGGGTTCGACAAATTTAGTCGCCGGCTTCTCAGCGTTTAGAGAGCTTATAAGTGACGTCACCAGTTGGTTTTGTTGCGCCATCTGTTCTTGTTGTAGCTGAAGAGCTTTCAAAACGAGGCTCACCTCTTCTGTCGAAGACCGTGATGCAGTGTCCTTTCGACGCATGGGTTCAAGAACTAATTCGTCGAAGATCGCCAGACGCAAGTTCACTTTCACCGCACCCTTCCGACGTAGTTCAGCAATGTCTATGGAAGCCTTCTCTAAAACCAGGTTCACGAGGTCTGCCGAGTTGAGTTCGCGAGGTAGTTCCACCGCTGGTTCGTCTTGAGCTTGGTATCTCGAAAAGATGATCTTCTCTGCGGAGGTCTCCTCGAGGAAAAATGTCACCCACATGTTGGAGTCAGTTGTCGGCTGCGCCAAAATATTGTAGCGTTCCTAGTTAAAGGACACAGTAGACTTAAAGCGTTGCTGTGGAACTGGCGTCCATCTCGTCTACATTTATTTCTCACTTCTCTCTTCTCTTCTTCTGTCCCCCCTGTTCCCGCGCTTCTTCATCTTCTATTCGAAGGCTCATACCGCTTCACCTCTTACAAAAAGGAAAGAGCCGCCGGTGTTCCTGTGATAGTCAAGGCAACTCAACCTGAGAGCAGCTTGTGGAAAGTAAACCCAAATCTCCTGGCTTTTGCAGTAGTGACAATAGCCCAAGACAAGGTACTCAGCCATCGTCCCAAAAAGGACGGCAGCCTCTTGGTGACAGTGCCCACAGTTCCTGTAGCTAATCGCCTCCTCGCGGTGACTGATGTGCCGGGTATTGCTGTTGAAGCTCGAGTTCCATACTCCTACTCTGTCACGTATGGGAGGGTACAGGATGAACCTGTTCAGTACTCGGATGATGACCTCAAGGAGTATTTGAGTGAACAAAGAATCATCTCTACTAAAAGGCATGTTTCATATCTCCCTAATGAAGATAGCGTGGCAACGGAGACCCGAAGATACTCGGTCCTCCTCAAGTTCCCTAAGGACACCCCTTTACCAAACGGAGTGTTGTTTGAATTTTTCAGTTATACCGTGATGGAGTACATGGGGGCCGCTACTCAACGTTTCAGATGTCAAAGGCATGGACATATACCAAAATATTGTAAGGCCCCATCCACCGCAAGGTTGGCGCTTATGTATGTACATACGCATAATGAGTGCGCGTCACGTTCCTAGCCTCGACGTGCAAACTGGGGAGCTGAGCATACTGCATAATACGGCGAGTGTTCCTAAAAGAAAGCAGCTACTCTTGCATGAAGAATGGAGCAGATCCAAGGTAAAGTGCGGGAACGACGAGAACCACCACGGAATCTGAAGTTGATGTTTATATCTACAAAACCAAGGCAACATGACATGGTACAGCACAGTGACATGGTTTTGAAAAACGCCTTTCGCCACAGTCATGAGGTGAAATCAGCAAATAGCCAATAAAAGCCTTCAAGTGATACATCCGCCATCCAGTAGCAACAGTTACTCCCAAGGTCGCAGCAGAAGAACAGAAAGAACCAAGAAAAGCTGTTAGATGGTAGCACTGTATATTACGTAATAAACATGCTAATTTTAATGAAGTTGGCAGCAATCAAGGCTCTTCTCCGTGCCAATCCGTCGTTTCAAAGCATGCTCGAGCTAGTCGACTTGTTTCACCGCGCGACGCCGCGTTTCTTCAGAGTAGCAACGATGGCTTCCCCAAAAATCATCTCGCGAGCAGTGTCCGGCAAAAAGAGTTTACGCACATGTAGTTTATTCCAGTGGAACGCTCGCGGCTTGTGCTCGAAGTTAGCAGACTAAGTAAATCACGCGAGTGTGTCAATTCTATTTTATGATGATTTGTTAGTCGCGCATCGACGAGCAGTTTGATATAAAGTGTTATTGATTTCTTCATTAAAAACGACAAAAGGGTATTAGCCTACTTCTCGTTGGATTGCCAAACGACGTGCCTGCCTCTGTGATTGATATAACACCGCATGAAAAGAATGAACATAATTTTGTAACCACAGTGATTGCATCTGAAGTGTTTACCCTGATTTGCGCCTACTAGGAACCAAGCTCACCTTTCCACGTGTCACGACTTGATAATTTGTTGACAAGCACTCTATCTCGGCATAATATTTGTGGTGATTTTAGCGCACATAACGACGTCCGGGGCAGTTCAAATGCATGTGACCGTGGTGCTAAGCTGGCGAAGCTTCTCGCAAGATACAATATAGAACCCTTGAGCGATGGCAGCCAAACATACCTGAAAACCCGAAGACTGTTAGCTGCATTGCCCTCGTAATCGCATGAATTGGCTATGTTCGGCTAGTGTACAGATTTCTAGAGTTGAGGCAGCGATCACTACGCGATCCTAATCTCTGCCCTTGATTTTCGGACGTCACCAGGAGAAGTGAAACTGAATTCGGTAGACTTAGAAGCTCACAGAGACAGTCTCGGCTACAAAGGAGAAAATAGCGACAATAGTTCGCTGCCTCAAAGTACCCGCTCTACCAATAAACATTGCAATGTACCGACTAACGACGAAGAATTCGAAAGAATATATGATATTCGCAGGCGTGCCCTAAGGAAGGCTGTGTGTGCTAAGAATGTCGAGGACCCCTGAACTTGTTGACTGGCATAAAGACCATACCGCGCTACCCCATCAAACCGAACCAAGAAAGCTGGAGGGAGTTTTGTGGACCCTTGACATACGAATACCACTGAACAAAATCTGGCGAGCTGTCAGGCGTATTCGCAAAGAGCTGCAACAGCTTTACCCTTTTATCCCTTTTTCATTACATTGCATTACATTACGTCGCTCAAAGAGCTGGCACAGTACTGTAGGATCCTTTCCAGCGGGCCAAAACCCTCTCTACAATTTGCAAGTAATCAGCCTAGGCCTCCTCGAGCAACCCTTCCCCAGACTTAGAACTGCCATTTACAATTGAAGAAGTCGCGGCAGCAATCGGTGGCGCAAACAAGCGATAATCACCTGGCCATTACGGTGTGAGTTATGAAGCCCTCGCAAATATATGCCGCACATCTGGCCCTACGCCTTCTGGAGTACTATAACGTCTCACGGATAAATGGGGAGGTTAATACGGAATGGAAGCTTGCGAAAATTATTCCCATTTGGAGTCAGGGGAACATCCAACAAATTACGCCTCCTTCAAACCTATATCTCTGCCTAATTGCGTAGGGAAGCTATTCGAGAAAAAAATGATTCCAAGCAATTAAATTGGTTCAGGAAAACGTCGAAAGTTTGCCCTTAGGAAATAAATGGCTTCCATCAAAATAGGTCTGCAATTGATGTAATTATCGTTGTTTCATCAATTGAAGAACAATTGATTTGTGGGAACGCACCTTCTGGCACTATTCTTGGACTATAAGGCAGCACATGAATCCGTCTATCGTGAAGCAATACTTGATGCTTTGGAAACCCTTGGTCTTGAAGGACGCCAACTTACCGTGTGTATTCCGGATGACCCCACGGCGCTTTGTCCCATCGAGAAGGGAGTGCCCCAAGGAGCTGTGTTAAGCCCCCTATTATTTAATTTACTCCTCATGCATCTGAAAAAAAAAACTGGCCCCTGGCGTCAGCATGATACTGCATGCAGACGACATCTGCATTTGAAGCGAGGCGCGTTATCTCAGTACCACCCGACAACGTCTGCAGAGAGCGCTGAAAAATATATCGGCCTACCTAAATTCAAGGAGTCTGAAACTGTTCCCCGACAAAAGCTTTGCTATGTCTTTCACGCGGAGGCGTATGAACAATACCCACTAAAATTGGGTAGTCGCACCCGTCCATACGCCAAGAAAGAAACGTTTCTTGGAGTGACGATCTATAGGAATATCACATTATCGCCGCAAGTGAAAAGAAATCTGAGTGAAGATTTTCTCGGTGTCACACTTATTCTGATCTTTAGCCGGATCACAGTGGGGCACCAACTGTCGATCAGTGGTGCTACTCCGTAAGGCCTACGTCGACGGAGCACTACGGTGCTACTCACAGATCCCGCACAAAATGTCTCCCACAAGTAAGATAAAACTTGAGGCAGCATGAAATAACTTTCTTTAAGTATGCCTTGGCCTTCCGAAGGGTTCGTCCCGCTCAGGTACCGTAGCAGAAGATCGATGCCTGCCTCTTCAAGTGCTGCCTTCGCAGGATACACTTCGGATTTACCTAAGGTGCATCCTTCATACGAAGGCCCACTTTTTAAAGAATATTTCTAGCATCTCTACTATATGTAGCTTTGGGCAGGCCATCGCAAGCATGCCTATTTCGATTCCTGCTCAGGCGTCGCAAATTATGCAAGAAACATATTACTTTGGACCCTGTCGCCACTGGAAATGGTGGCATATATCGCTGGAATGAATGCGAAAAAGAAAATGCCCCAAGCGGCAACCCACCAGACAACCTTGGAATATATGCGTAAAGAATACTCAACTGCAACAAACATATTCACATATGGCTGTGCAGCTCAAGGCCGATGATCGTGCGGAGTTCTTGTGCCCTCTACGGGGCAACGATTATCGTTTCGTCTTGAGTGAACATCATCTACGTCAGCATAGCTATGTCGCACTAACGGGGCCCTTGCTTATTTACTTTGACAGCAGCCGCCAAAGAAATGGGTGACATTTACGGATTCAAAAGCAGCCCTACAAAGTATGTGGAACAGGCACAAGCGATGTAATAACCAATCTGCAGCATTTGACATTTGCCTATCTGCACCACAACGCTAAGATTGATGGGCATTGCATCACGTTTCAGTACGTGCCCGGCTATGCCGATATTTCGGGAAACGAAAACGCGGATGAATCTGCCCGAAATGAGTCCAATACTGAAATTTAAGAAGAATATTTTTTTACCAAAGCCGCCGCTTCGAACATGGTAAAAAAACTGCTTGTCAAGAGAGAGACCACCTCGTGAAGCTGCTACATTACCAAGATAGCTTTCTGCGTTATATTGATGCAGAGGTAAAACCGAAAACTGCACGACCACTTGCTCGACATTTAGAGACATTGTACCATCGTCTTCGACTAAACTTGGCTTACACGAACAAATATATGTACTCCATACGGGCTACAATTAATCCCTGCTGTGACGATTGTGGCAGCTGAGGGAAAGTGCGGCACATGCTATTTGAATGCCCAGCGTACCGCGGTGAGAGACAATTTTTCGAGCAACCAATCGGGATGATTTGCCACGGTCCGTTAACGCTACCCAGCATCTTAGGCCCAAATCCCGGCCCTTTCAATGTACTGTTCGAATGCCTGTCAGAAATTATTATATATGGAAAACTTTAAGGATTTTCAACATTTCATATAGAAAAGCCGAAGTCTACACGTTATTTAACCTGTAAATGGTAGTATGAGGCCCATTTGCGCATTTCATATTTATTTTTGTTCTTTTTTATTCTTGCCAGCTTTTCTCTGCAATCTTTTAATCCTATTCCCCATCCATACAAGAGCAGGATGCCAGGGGTTGTATACGCGCCGGGAAAATCCTCTGCTTTCCTAATAAAAAGCCTTTCTCTCTCTTTCACTCTTTTTCATGCAACGAGTGCCAGTTGGTTCCGCTTACCTGTCAATATGCTCATGAGAGTCGTCTTCCCGGCTCCATTGTGACCAAGGAGACAAGTGATTTTCGATGCGCACACTTTCAAACTAAGGCCGTTCAGCACTGGCTTGGCGCCAAAAACCTGTGGAAGGGGCAGCAATGAGGCCAATATTTAGGATTTCAACCGAATAGTGTCACGGATCCCGTGTCTCAGAAAATCTGGTTTCAGCGTCTGATGCCAGCGCCTGCGTGAGCGAAAATTCCCGTACATATTTAGGTATATGTATATGCCACGCCTTGCGATATGACATGCGGTATAATGCCACACCTTTCTATCACTAAAGTTGCTCACATATCGCCTTACATTCTTGACAATGTGATTCCTCGCAATTTTGAAAATGACCGCACACAAACAAATGCTCCTCAAAAAAAAAAAAACACCGACAGGGCATGTATTCTGTGTTAAATCTTTCCAGACTGAAGTATTAAATGCACGCAGTGACAACTGACTCCTGAAAGCGATGTATATTTTCTGGAGCCGTGGTTCACTACCTTCGGGATCGGCCCACGCAAGAAGCCGCGTTTCTACGAAGAAGCTCGCCTGCATGCATAGCATTCGCAGCCAGCGTTCCCTCGTAAACATTGTGATTACATAAGCTGCAGTTGCATGTAAGGGCGCGGAGCTTTCGTGCTTTGCTCTTAAAGAGGGACCTTTAGCGCGGGCCCAACTCGGACGAGGCGTATTCAAATACATGTACAACGCAAAAACGTTTTTCTGAAATAACCCTGGGCCGGTCTAAATAAAATTTTTTGAAAATTTGAGAGAAAGGTAAATTCTAGTAATTGTTGAAGGCGAAATTTTGATTTAGGACCTGTATTTTGCTTAAAAATTTTCAAAAATTGAAAGGTTTCAACAAAAAAGTTGAGGCATAAAGTTCGCAAATTAATTGCTCTGCATCAAGGCTAGACATCGCAGTTTTCTAAAGGGCATCCATTAGGTCATTCAAAGCGGATACATTTGATATGCCAATTTATATCTTACAAGAATTTATTAGGTTGTGCACAAGGGTTCTGCAAAAGCCGTATTCCCGTATTACTGCATTCTTTAGCCTTTGTGTCACCAGAAACCTGGGCAGAAACCTGAAGGCTTACGAAAAGGGTTCTACTTAAATTGAGGACAACGCTACGAGCTATGGAAAGAAGAATGATGAGTGTCACGTTAAGGGATAAGAAAAGAGCACATTGGGGGAGGGAGTCGACGCGAGTGAATGACATCTTAGTTGAAATCAAGAAAAAGAAATGCGCATGGGCAGGCCATGTAATGAGGAGGGAAGATAACCGATGGTCATTAAGGGTTATGGACTGGATTCCAAGGGAAGGGAAGTGTAGCAGGGGGCGGCAGAAAGTTAGGTGGGCGGATTAGATTACGAAGCTTGCAGTGACAACATCGCCGCAATTAGTACATGACCGGGTAGTTGGAGAAGTATGGCACAGCCCTTTGCCCTACAGTAGGCGTAACCAGGCTGCTGCTGCTGCTGCTGATGATGATGATGATATGTCACATATAAATTCTGCCCACTTTAGATGTACACTCGTCCTGTCTGCTCCTTTCTGTGTCCGTGTTCACTTCGCGCTAGAATCCAATATCATGTTACCGTACCAACTCGCCCGACTTTCTATCCTTTTGCAATTGACAGAATTGTGATAACGTTTTTCACTTGAGTAAGAGAGTTGTAGAGTTGATAGTTTCGTTTTCTGAAAATTTTCGTATTTGCCTATTTTGAGTAAAAGATTGACAAAGTAAATAAAAAATTCGAACCAATAGTCAATAGATCTTACGTTTTTCTTGTAAGTGCAACAAACCTCGTCAAATTCGGTGTAGTGGTTGCCGAGAAAAATGAATTCTCCTTTTACATGTATTTAGATATCAGCACCCGAGCTAAAGCTGCCTCTTAAAGGGAAAGGTTAAGCATCTTCTACAATTTTTGCTTATGGCTACGCTCTGCGAGATCTGCGTTAGAATTTATATGTACTGTAGGCAACGTGCCAAAAATGTAGGCTTTCTTCACGTGCTGACTTAAGCACTGCAGGTCTTGAAACATGAAAGGACCTAAACAGCGATGCACCTACAGTGGCGTGCGACAGTAATAGTAGAATAACAAAACTAGAAAAAAAGTAAATGTTTAAAAATATACATGTGCTTCAGGTAATATTAGACATGTTCAAATGTGCCGATTTGAAGAACTTTGTTGCAAGAAAGCGGGGTGCTTTTCCGAGGAGTTGCCACACCGGCACAGGAACACCACGTGAAGGTTTTTTTTAAACCTAGTTGAAAGGTTACTGTTCCAACTTTTTTTCGTTTATTTTAATTTTTTTGTGGTACACTGCAAGTCTAGTCACTGACTCAGCCGTTTAGCAATTTTATTAACACGTCCGGAACCGCAGTAGCTAACATCAAATTGTGAGGTACAAGCGCATTGCAGGATGACGCATATATGAACTGTTCCATAAGTAGGCAGTCCAACCTCGCTCTAATGAAGCGAGACGTAACGGAATAAGGAATCTATCGACGTTAATGGTATTCCTTTTAAAACGCCCCTGAGGATCATGCATTTAAAACCGTTTTAACGACGTAAAAGTCTAGTGCCAACGGTTATATTGAACTCGATTCACCAAAGCCAATAGCACCTGACGATTGGGCATCGAGTTTATCGGCTTTCGGGTGCTTTGGCGCCCATACTGTGTAGGAGTTCAAAGCCGCCGTGTCCATACATGGAATACGTCGTAAAGCAGCACTAGTCTTTCTAACCGCTTCATTCTGGTGAGAGATGCCAGTGTATTCTGTACGAGTGATTAGCTACAGCATGAAAGCCCAGAAGATCCACTGCTCTCTCTCACTGCGGTATGCCGCCTCAGGCTGGTGCTGCTAGGCGTGGCCTCCGAGACCGCATCGGCACCGGTGTGATCTCAAAGACCCCGAGTTGGCTGATCAAAGTCGGCGCAGCGAGGTTCATTGGCCTCTTCATTCACACAGCGGAGCCATACGCGAGAGGTGGATAAATAAGCTTCATAGTTGGCGCGCCGTGTTTTGGTCCAGCTGGTGCTGCTTGAAGGCGACGGACTTTGTTTGCATGACAATGTGCAAACGGTTTGCATCAGTTTTAGAAGGCTATAGCCGAGCTTAGTTGAAAACGGAAAGGAAAAACCAGCAGACTGCACCAGGAAGTACTTGTTGTAAGGGCAATCGCGCCAGCTGCTGAAAAGCGTGTTGTGAACGCCGAATATTTTCCTGCTCTTACTAAAATTACATCGCTCACACAGCTGTGTATCGCTTGCACAAATGGAAAAGGCTTATTCAACTATGCATATTTGAAGTTGTGCAGCCTACTCGGCAAATATTGCAGTAAAGGACAACACTCGATATAGCTAAGTAATCGATATAACGAAGTAATGTCAAATCGACATTCAACTTCGTCATAAGGCGGTTTTAATGCGCAGGACTCGTTCGACTAAACTGCTTTTCGTAGTGCGTTTAGTTTAATACCACGCTGTTCTGGCATTACGTACAAGTTTCATCTACAGTCATTCCGAAGTGGGTGTGCCCTGCAACAGCGGCGCTCACAACATATCGATTTCATTGGAACGGCAGGGCGGCATAAACTGTCGCGGCTGCGCTGAACACGATGCTTTGGTTTTACTGTGAGCGTAAGTTGTAATGCTGGCAAACGTGACACTAAACCAAACTCACTTCGAAATACTATCTCTATGCACTCGCAGATGCAGTCGGAAAACGGATTTCAATAAATCTATTTGTAGATCTAAAGCAGTCATATTTGTTTACATTGATTTCGGATTTATTTCGGACGTATACTTATGCTTGTCGGGATTGTTTATGAAGAAATACACTCTGGTGATTTTTATCATCAAATCCGAAATGGTTGAGTTGCACCCCGCAGAGGAGGACCCGAAAATATTTTTGACTATTTCGATTTCCTGAAGATACACCTAAATTTAAGTACACGGTCGTTTCTGCATTTCGCACCTCTCTCCCTACTGTCAAAATGCGGCTGCTGCGGTGGGCATCGAACCTGCGACCTCGAGCTATGCAGCGCAACATCATGGCCAATGGAATACTACGGCTGGTTCCCTATAGGAATGTAAAAATTACAGGACCAAAAAGAAAGTACCGACAGGGGAAGTTCACCTGAAACTGTCGTTCTCTTAATTCTCGGCAATCAGCCTTCTTCTGTGATAGAAAACGCTGATTTCAGGATAATAATTAGTGCAGGCATGAACGGGAGGACAAAAAGGAGTAACAGGTCCAACCCAGATTACAACGTGCATCCCTGCTTGGCCGTGTTTCTCTTAGATTACTAATCTCCATACCTTGGTCAGGTTATCGGTGCTGATGATAACCTTGTCACCTGGCTGTAGTTTCTCAAATCGATTGACGTCTTGCTTGACGTTGACTGTTTCGACTGCAGCTACTGCAGGTTCGTCTCTCCAATAGTTGGGCTGCAAACATGCGATACAAGACAAACACACATTTTCCAAGTTTTCAAATAGACGAAAATATTAATTCACTTGCTCATATGCAGGTTGTGCCAAATAACTTGAGCCAAAGCATTAAAATGAAAGGAGCCCCGGACGCGAGTTGAACCGGATGCATAATGTTGGTACTGGCCTAGAGTTACTCAGGCTATTTCTTATTTTCTTCGCAACTAGCGGATTGGTTATATTTCATTAATTACCTTTTTAAGTATTGCCTGCAGACCCCAAGTGTGACACGAAAAGTTGTAGAGCATCTTTAGAAACCTCTCAATCCACTGGTTTCAACATTATGTATCTCATGTGGTCCCTTTTTTCGGCGTTCCAAAGAAAACCCGCGAAATATGAAAAAAATGGCACGTGACGGGGCGCTTGCGCACTGTTATTGTGCTGCTGTCAAGCGTGCGATGGATGAACCAGGTCGGCTGCAGCGAGACTGGTCCGCAAGAGGGCGTTATGTCTGGTGTAGGTATCTGGGCATGCGGCTCTTATCGCATGACGGTTCAAATGCATGCTGCTGGCTGAGCATTGCCGAAGCGATAAAGCGTCTAAGGCCACGAAAAAGAAAAGACAAAAGCAGCATTTTGATTCTGCTTGGAAGGCGATGACAGCTGCTACAATTTTGCCTTTGGACACAAATGACCTTGCAGTAGTTTACGAATTGAACAATGATTCTACAACTTTAAATCTTAGGGCTCGAATAACAGCGGATAAATCCCACGGGTAATAAATAATGGTAAAAGAACCTTGGCTATATTCAAGGAAGATTACGCATGTCTTCTTCAGACGATGGCTCTTTTCGCACTGGCCCCGTCTGCTCTCCTTCTCACACTTACTCTCTACCAGACGTTCTTTTTTGATCTCGCACCCCGCACGTGCGCATCCATTCGCGGTCGCACAATCCAGTGGCAGCATCTGGCTTCCTACTTGTGCACCGTGACCGGTGCGTAAGTCCCTGAGAGAGTGTGCCCGCAGGCTGTTCCAGTTTGGCGGATGTAGTACATCATACATTGTGTACCTAGTAGCTGCAATATATCCAGTGCCCCTCAGGTGCCCGTATCCCTGCGTGTTCTTCGCAGAAACGCTATTTGGCTGTAACCAACGTGTAGCAGCAGATAGGGCTTACTCTAATCAAAGAAGACGGATATTGTTTTGGCTATAGGTGCGTCAAGTGGACACAGAAGGCGCGCAGTTGAGCAATTTCAACGCGGGCATCCAGGTTCGCGTCCGAGCTCAATGTCGTCTGTGCGCGCATGTGAAACGCTGAGACATACTAGGAGATTTCGAAGAAACGAGTTAAGTCTTCAATCGTGGGCAGGGAAATGGAGGCAGATTTTTCAGGCCCACATGAAATTGTTCGTGATGTGGGTGCTGAAGCTGGAGTGTCAAAATCTTCAGTGTGGAGAGTACTTTAGAGGAGGCAACTTCATCCGTACCACGTGCCGCTGCACCAAATGCCCCGCAATTTACAAATCGAAAGTACTTTGCAAACTGGAATATAAGACGGAAGAGAACCCAGGCTTTGTGAGCAAAATACTGTGGACCGATGAAGCTACCTTCTCACGTAATGCCCAAGTTATCATCCACAACGCTCACAATTGGAGTGACGAAAACCCTAACTGGGTTTTGAAGACACATCACCAATGTCAGTGGTGGGTTAATGGGTGGCGTGGAATTTATTGCGGCACTTTCATTGGCCCCGTGTTTTTTGATAACATGCGTCCAGGCGAACGATACGACAACGACATGCTTCATGGAGCGCTGGAGGACTCTCTTTGCGAAGTTCCATTGGCTAGGATCAAAGATATTTCGTATCAGACATGATGGTGCTCCCACGCGCGGCAGCAACAAAGCTTGCAAATATCTGCATGAAGTGAATTGGATGGCATGGGCTCAATGCTTGGCCGGCACGGTCACCAGATGTAACTCCACTCAATTTTTTTTCTCTGGGGCTAAGTCAAGAATCAAGTATTTCGGATACCAGCCACAACATCACAGAACCTAAACGAGAAAATAAGGGACGTCTGCAAATCCATTCCTGATACCATGGTCATGAACTCCTCGGAAAATGTGCCTAAATGTGCCCTGCTGCAGATGGTGATCTTTTCGAACACGCATTGTAATCAAAGGGCGTTTTTTGGATGGAAGGTCACAGGAAAATTAGTCGCGCCCCCTGACACCACCTTCACACATAACCTCATTACACTACATCGGCAGGCTGCTAGCTCTTGTCCACTTCAAGCATAAAAATATAAAGATATGTTCTTGTTCTCTTTCGTATCCTTAGATGTTTCATCCGGCCTAGGAAACTCAGCCGCTCTGGTGGCAGAGGTAATTGTGCCATCTATAGGGAGGGCGGGAAACAAAATCCGCTTCCGTTGTAGGAACTCCTAGATCTGCGAGCGTGAGCACGCGCCGATCCGGGAAGCCGTGCCCTTTCGCCGTCCTCTCAACTCCTCTCCGCTTGCCCTTTCTCGCAACGCCCTCACCGCGACCCGCCGCCAGCCTAGCCCGCTGCATGACGTTTCATGTTTCGTTATCGGCTGTTATCGGGAAGCGTGCGCTGCTGTGCGTTGACCGGCGTGGGTACTTTCGTCAGTTTCGTGGTGCTCGATAGCTGTGTGCTTGTGCTCCGTGATGTTTCACCGGTTACACGACTCGTACCGCTCGTGCATCGTGAAGAGGCGCAGGAATACCTCAAAAACAATCCCTGCAAGGTTGTTCCGAGTGTCTAAAGACTACAGCTGAGTGCGCAGACCTAAGGACATCAGAAGGCGCATGTACACGAACACAGCCCTGTCCATGTCTGTGCTCCATGAGTTTCCGGACGTTGTTGCGCCTTGATTGTGCTACACTTCCCTCTTACGGAAGAGAAAGCTGACGAACTTATGTGCCGCCTCATTGTCACCTGGACTGTTACTTATGTCCGTCTGTGCCAAGTCTCACTCTGCAACTTCACTAGCTTGCCTGGCTTTCCATTCCACCCTCAGTGCTTTTTCTGTGTGCCACGTTTCAAACGTACCAACAGATGAAAAAAATTACTGTTCGTATTTGTGTATTATCTCAGTAATCGCCGATGGGTAAACCGCGCGAACAACCTTCATACGTAGGCATGCTACGCTTTTTTTTTCTTCAGGAAAGCTTGAGCATTACAAGTGTCCTAAATGCAGATTTTTGCAGTTCGTGTTTAGTATACGCAGGAGTGCCCAGTAGATTTCTGCCTTAAGTTAGGTAATTTTACTGCTGAGCAATGCATTCGGGGTGAAAGAAAAATCGTGTTGGCTTATTTTACCTGGTATTCGATTGAGGAATAGGCCTTTCTGCGAATGTTTTCTATGTGCTGCTGCAAAACCCGACTACATTTTGTTCCCGCTTGCCACCGTTACTCAAGTTGTGGCCAAGTGCAAAGTAATGTGGTGAGGTGTATCTCAGTTTTCAGTACAATCTTATTTTTGTTGTGCCATGTCTTTTTCATTTTGTTCAGTAGTAATGAACATGTCACGCATTTTATATACTTTCGTGCAGGTTTATAAATAACCACTTGTTTATTTTTGGTATAGCTGTCAAGCAAACAATCTTAGCATTTTATTATATTTTTTGGTAGTTTGCGCGTCATCGCTTTTGCCATTACCAGTAAGTTTTCGTTTTCTTTAGTCGTCATGAATGTCATACATGTCGTCCAGTTTTGTGCAATATCTCAGTGAATATATCAAAAGGTCGTCTACAGTTTGGTCTTGAGGGCGTTATATAAAAATCTTCAATTTTATGTGTATATGTACATGAAACGGCCTTCGCGTTTTGTAGCTTTTTCGTTATTTCACTGTCTCTGAACTTTTGTATTTAGTACTCATGCATATGTCATGCACCTTTCACTTTTGTTCATTCTTTTTTTTTAGCGTGTATCACCACCACGCTATAAAAAGAATCTTTGTTTTCGGAAACGAAGTCAATAAAGCGAGACCAAATATCTGTTGTGTTGGAAGTGCAATTTTTGGTTCCGGCATATGCTCGTATAAGTATGGGCAAGACTGCGTGCGTGCTAACGCATAGCCCACGGCGCACCACGCGCCCGCTCGCAAGCAATGCCAATGTTCGGCGTAGCGCGCGCATCGGCATTGCTTGCGAGC
This sequence comes from Dermacentor albipictus, assembly GCF_038994185.2. Taxonomy (NCBI): domain Eukaryota; kingdom Metazoa; phylum Arthropoda; class Arachnida; order Ixodida; family Ixodidae; genus Dermacentor; species Dermacentor albipictus. Next base: position 107,190,515 of record NC_091829.1, read on the forward strand.
TGGCTCGTGGTGCGCCGTAGTGCGCGTGCGCGATAAGAAAGAAAAAAAAAAGAAGGAGCCGCGTACAGGCAAAAACAAAAGTATGCAGCGCGCGCGGCATGGGGGAAAGGGAGCGGAGCGGGTCGGCATAACTAAAACAAAAGAAAACGAAACGCTAGGGAAAGGAGGCGCCGCGCGGCGGCAGTTCCTATTGCCATGACAAGGTAAACAATCGTTGCGCCGCCATTTTGCTAGAGCATCGCCCTCCTCTTACGGCCGTAACTGAAGGGCACCTTGGCGCTAGCGGTCAAAGTGCGTCTGCTCGAAAACAGCCAATGGCAGCCATGCGGAGATTCACCCTTGGGGCTTCATCGCTTCAGCAATGTTTGGCCGCCAGCATACATTTGCACCGTCATGCGATAAGAGCGGCATGCCCAGATACCTACACCAGACATAACGCCCTGTCATGGGCCAGTCTCGCTGCAGCCCTCCTTCATCCATCGCACGTTTGAGAGCAGCACAACAGTGCGCAAACACCCCGTCACGTGGTATTTTCTCATATTTCGCCGGCTTGCTTTGGAACGCGGAAAAAAGGACTCCTTGAGATATATCGTGTTGGAAGCAATTTATGCAGAGGTTTCTCAAGGTGCTTTACAAGTATACGGAGACGTATACAAAGCCTTATTGGCAAGATTGTGGTGCTTTAGCCACGCTCGAACACACGCTCTTGTCTTGCGAAAGAATTGAAAATTTGGCGATCAAGGACGCGTCCAGGTGGGAGGCTGCACTTCGCAGCCCGGACCTGGATGAACAATTCTGGGCTGTCCAGCAGGTTTACGACGTGGCCGTGAGGCTTGGCCTTCCGGTCCCGACGTGGGAGCGGCCCGCTTAGTGGTTAATTATCACTACTTGCAGGACCAAATAAAGCTTTACATTCATCCATCCATCTACATGTTTGCTTATTACACTCGGGGTCTGCAGGCAATACTTAAACAAGTTGATAATTTAAAGATAACTAATCCGTTACTTTAAGGGAAAATAAAAACTAGGCATAGTAACTCTAGGCCAGTGCCAACATTATGCATGCGGTTCAACTCACACCCGGAGTTTCCTTCATTGTTAATACTTTGGCTCACGTTTTGTGGGACAACCTGCACACCAGTAAAAAGGAAAAAACTTAAATCTAGAATCTTGTGCCCAACTCAGTACCCCCGCTATTATTACGCAAAGCTACAGCTAGTTGAAAATCTGTGTAATGGCTACTTTGCTTGTTTATTCTTTTCGACGACACTTTCTGTTCAAATATGCCTTATAGTATTGCGTTTATTTCTTAGATGTGTATTTCCCTTTACTTTGCTGCTTTTTACTATGTTCTTTTTCTCTTCAATAGCCAGGCTAAAGGGGTGCATTATGCCACAAATAAATAAACTGATCCCTGATTCTTCTATTTAAATGGGCGAAAGGCTGATGGAATCCCATTACACTGGGTGATATTTATTTGGGCCTTCAAAAATAGGCTGCACTAGGCACTCTGTAAACAATAAGCGGCCCCTAAAGTTGCTTGTTAGTATTATTTATTGAACGATTTTGCATGGAGAACAGACTAAAGGATTGTAATAAAGCCAGCACTGCTGCATTAGTTGAACGTTCAAGAAAACGTGCCGGAATCCCTTCAGGCGAAATCGAAACGGAGATAGCAGTGACGTATCCAAACTTGTGGAACGATGGTGGGCAGATTGTTCTAGAAAAACTGGCCACCCTGTATACGCAATACCTCATGACCTCGAGCGTACCGGAATCTTGGAAGAACGCTAAAATAATCCTAATCCATGAGAAAGGAGACACCAAAGACTTCAAAAATTATAGACCGATCAGCACACTGTCGTTGCCTACAAGGCATTTACTAAGGTAATCGCAAATATAATCACGAAAACCTTAGATTTCTGTCAACCAAAGAACCAGGCAGGATTCCGTAAAGGCTACTCAGCAATAGACCATATTCACACTATCAATCAGATCATAGAGAAATGAGCGGAATATAACCAACCCTTATATATGTAGCTTTTATTGATTACGAGAAAGCGTTTGATTCTGTCGAAACCTCAGCAGTAATGGAGGCATTACTGAATCAGGGTGTAAACGAGCCGTATGTAAAAAAAAATATTGAAAGATATTTATAGCGGCTCCACAGCCACCGTAGTCCTACATAAAGCAGGAAAAAAATCTCAATAAAGAAAGGCCTCAGGCAGGGAGATACGATCTCTCCAATGCTATTCACAGCGTGTTTACAGGAGGTATTCGGAGACCTGGATCGGGAAAAATTGGGGATAAGAGTTAATGGTGAATACCTTAGTACCTTGCGATTCCCTGATGATATTTATTTTATTTATTTATTTATTTATTTATACATACTGCAGACCACATAACGTGGTCCAAGCAGGACGGGCATATTTAACAAATCACATTGAGTACATGGGTGCACATACATTATGTTTTACATCCAGATACAAATAACAAGCAAAAATAGCAAAAACACAATGCAAAAACACAATAGGAAAAACACAATGGCTAAATGTATACAATGCTACGCGATGGCAAGACGATCGCGCTCTGGTAGAGAATTCCATTGAGACACTGTGTGCGGGAAAAAGGAAAATTTATAAGCATCTGTTTTTGCGAAATATGGCGTTAAAGATCTTGGTTGTTGATGTCGTGTATGTCTTGTCGTTAGGGGGGATAAATACAAGGAAGGATCAATAGCGAATTGCTGGTTAAGGAGAGAATTCAGGAAGCCAAAGCGAAATTGCCTTCTTCTGTACTGAAGGAGGGGTATGTTATTGGTTGTCATTAGTTCCGACGGAGAGTCTACACGACGAAATTTAGAAAAGATAAATCGAACAGCCTTTCTTTGCATTCTTTCGAGTTTATCAATGTTATGTTTTGTGTAGGGGTCCCATACTATGCTTGCATATTCTAGTTTTGGTCTGATGTACGATTGATAGCATAGTAGTTTTACATTTGGTGGAGAATTACGAAGCTTGTGTCTTAGGAAACACAACTTTCTGAAAGCAGAGGAACAAATGTTATCAACGTGTGAATTCCAGGAGAGGTTAGCAGTGAACGTTACACCTAAATATTTGTAGTTATCGACATGAGTAACTGTAGATGAACCTAGGGAGTAAGCATACTGAAAAGGGGATTTTTTTTAGTTATAGAAATGGAAACTGTTTTTTGTGCATTGATGACCATGCCCCACTGGTTGCACCATTGGTATACGTAATCTAGATTTTTGTTTAGTTCTTTTTGATCATATGTGCTGCAAACCTCACGGAATAATATACAGTCATCTGCGAACAATCGAATTTTAACCGTTGGATCAATTATATCTACAATATCATTTATATAGCACAAAAATAGCAAGGGCCCTAGCACACTGCCTTGGGGCACACCCGACGTGACTGGTAGAAGGCGCGAATTTTGATCCTCGACTGTGACAAACTGCACCCGATTTCTCAAATATTCAGCCGCCCAAGCGACCAACACCTTCGGAAGACCAATGTTGTTTAGTTTATAGATTAGTTTGTCATGAGGCACTTTATCAAAGGCCTTACAGAAGTCTAAAAAAATTGTGTCTATCTGAATATTATTATCAAGACCTTTGGCAAACTCATGCGTAACAGTGACGAGTTGCGTCACTGTGGAATACTTCTTTCTAAAGCCGTGCTGAAAACTTGTTAATATGGAGTGTTTGTCAAGGAATTCTGTAATTTGAGTGGCTATAATATGTTCTATAAGTTTACAACATGAGGAAGTTAAAGATATCGGTCTGTAGTTAGATAGTAATAATCTGTCGCCTTTTTTGAAGATAGGGATTACTCGGGCCGTCTTCCAGTCACGCGGCAAGGTTGCTGTTGACAAGGAACTATTAAAAATAATAAAAAGGTACTTGGCAACGCATTCGGCATATCGTCGAAGAAACACATTTGGAAGATCGTCAGGACCGCAACATTTTTTCGTGTTTAAGTTTAAAAGCATAGAAACCAAACCAGGATATGAAATAAAATTGACTTCGTATGGTTGAAATGACATCTCGGTAAGTGTACATGGTCCGGATACTGAAAACACGCTATGAAAATAGCGTGTTTTCGCAATCTAGATTTTTGTTTAGTTCTTTTTGATCATATGTGCTGCAAACCTCACGGAATAATATACAGTCATCTGCGAACAATCGAATTTGAACCGTTGGATCAATTACATCTACAATATCATTTATATAGCACAAAAATAGCAAGGGCCCTAGCACACTGCCTAAGATTGCCTTGCTTGCTAACTCAAGGGCCCAATTGCAATGCATGCTCACTGACATGGAGAGGCAAAGCAGAAGGGTGGGTCTAAAAATTAATCTCCAGGAAGCTAATGTTTACCAGTCTCGGTAAAGAACAGCAGTTCACGATAGGTAGCGAGGTACTAGAAATGGTAAGCGAATACATCTATTTAGGGCTGGTAGTGACAGCGGGATCCGGATCATGAGACTGAAATAATCACAAAAATAAGAATGGGCAGGGGTGCGGTTGGCAGGCATTCTGAGATCATGAGCAGCAGGTTGCCATTATTCCTGAAGAGAAAAGTGTATTACAGCTGTGTCTTACAAGTACTCATGTACGGGGCAGATACATGGAGGCTTACGAAAAGGGTTCTACTTAAATTGAGGACGACGTAGCGAGCTATGGAAAGAAGAATGGTGGGTGTAACGTTGAGGGATAAGAAAAGAGCAGGTTGGGTGAAGGAGCAAAGGCGACCTAATGACATCTTAGTTGAAAGCAATAATAATAATATATTATTTGGGGTTTTACGTGCCAAAACCACTTTCTGATTATGAGGCACGCCGTAGTGGAGGACTCCGGAAATTTTGACCACCTGGGGTTCTTTAACGTGCACCTAAATCTAAGCACACGGGTGTTTTCGCATTTCGCCCCCATCGAAATGCGGCCGCCGTGGCCGGGAATCGATCCCGCGACCTCGTGCTCAGCTGCCCAACACCATAGCCACTGAGCAACCACGGCGGGTTAGTTGAAAGCAAGCACAAGAAATGGGGGGGGCAGGACATGTAATGAGGAGGGAAGATACCGATGGTCATTAAGGCTTCCGGACTGGATTCCAAGTGAAGGGAATCGTAGCAGTAGGCGGCAGAAAGTTAGGTGGGCGGATGAGATTAAGAAGCTTGCAGGGACAACATGGCCACAATTAGTACATGACCGGGGTAGTTGGAGAACTATGAGAGAGGACTTTGCACTGCAGTGGGCGTAACCAGGATGATGATGATGATGACGATACAGACCAGAGGCAAATCTGTAGCCTTCCTTTGTAACCTCACCGCAATCTCGCAAAACTTACTGCTTCGTGCTAAGTAAGTGTACTTAAGGCATGCATATATATGCTGCAAGGAAGAGATTAGCTGCGTTTAGTAATAACAGTGTGACGTCAGTGTGTATTCGTTGGAATGTAATGAAATCTTAAACACCGCGGCGTTCTTTTCTATGACTGCTCCTGGCATTGGAAGAAACCCAAAGCTGACGTTTACGCGTCATGTCCTTGTAATTGTGATTCATCTGAGGAATATTTTTCCACCGTGAAATGCAGAATGCAATGCGAAACCTAAAGGACGCTGAGTCTGTAATCTCGCCTCAAAATTATTGACTAAGTAGGTAGGTTCTGAAGTAAAAGGTGCATTTCAGTGAGTTCGCTATATCAACACTTGGACAGTACCGCACAGTTATTCAAGTGAAGCGAGATGAAGGGATACGGGCGCCATAATTATTTACACTAATTCCAAGCGCCATAGTTATTTAAAGCAAATACACCGAGTTCTCTGACGTCATCTGTCAGAGAACGCCATGATACGGTTATACGTACCAGAAGGCAGAATATTGGGCTTTGTCGATTGTTGGTGCTCCAGGGGAGAACTTTCGATAAGTAGAATGCCAAGAATGTCATAACAACATCGCATATAAGCGTCCCTCCCCAAAGTTCCCCAATTGTGACGTTGTCTTTGTCAAGCACTCTCCTGGTCACGAGTGACCATGATGCGCCTCCTGCAATGTCCAAGGTTTGGAGAGGAAATTGAGTGCTTTTTTCGAACTATGCACCAGCATGGGTAATATCTTATGCTTTTATGCAATATTTGTATATATGAGGCATTTTTTCAAAGACAAAAAGAATATTGCTTATTTAGGTCCCTGTAGGTTCGCAACCAAATGACTGTGAGCACAAATAACCTGACGTTGTCGCAAGGTAGTGTGCTCCCTGAGCTACCACTTTCAATATTACTTACAGTGAGCGTACAAATTTGAAGATGAATTTCTCATTTTGACTGCATGTTAGAAGGTGCAAAGAAATTGGGGTGCAATAAAATTTAACCGCATCAAATTTTGCCATTGAAATTGCTTCTTCCATGTTCCTAATAAAGGTAAAAATATTATTTTACAGAGTGTTTTGAAGATCACGGTATCAGTGGCAGAATATGGAAGCGTTGTCTTGGAAATCCTCTGTAAATATTCCACGCTCGCTGCGCTCATATCATTCTTTTTTTGTGTGTGAAATGCGTGTATTGTACAAAAAAGAGCCAGTATTTTATGGCAAACATTAGCCTTTATGGAACAACTGTGGTCACATATGGTATTCGAACGGAACAAATACTGAACAATTTTGAATAATCATTTCTGGAACCGAAAACGGATTCAACGGAAAGGAGTATATGATCCGCATAAAACTCTTTTAATAACTCCACATACTATATTAAACACAATTAAGACGAAGCATAGCTCGGCATCTCCTAAATTTACGAAAACTGAGAAATAGTTTTTCTCGGTAACCTTGCGGGTGAAAATGTGCAATGAATGAGATTATGATATTTTGACTACCCTCTATCGCCAAAGTATGATATGCGGGAGTGGAGATGTAGATGAAAACATGCAACTGGATAAGGAATAACGTTATAATAAAGTACTAACAGTAGAAACATCAAGGCAAATGATAATGAAAATGCAACCATGTTCAAGCTTAGGAGAAGCTTGAAAACCGTCGATTCACGGTCTAAAAATGTCTGGGCAGTATAAAATAAACGGAATACAAACCTTCGTAGTCTCTGGCGAGGCAGATAATCCTCATTACAGAGTATAAAGCTGTATGGGGAAAAACACAAGAGGTGAGCTTCGACTTCCTTGATAGTAGGAAATATTTGGGTAACCGTATTGCCGCCGCCGATGTTGTGATGACTACAGGAGCAATAGGTAGTAGCACCCCGGACAGGATTAGTGGAAGCCACCCTGCAAACAATATTACAAGCAGTTAGTGCGTTAATATTAGCACGGAGCCGGTGGCGCCACACTGAATATGCGTGGGTCTCTCCTTCAATCACAATGCCTCCAAAACGAACTAGAGTTTTGGCGAAAAGCAACGTGGCCACCTTCGCTAGCAAGAGTTTAGATGCCACGACATCATAAAAAAGCTAAGGTGTATTCTGGCGCTGTGTCATAAAATAGAGTTTATTTAATATATTGCTTTGCGCATGGGCAATAGGCTATACCATTTCGGTTTCCCATGCTTGGTTAACACATGGTTTACAGATACTACAAATAGAGCTACTGGCAAGATGCATTATCTGCTGGAGCACTTAGAGGGAGGTACAGGTGAGTCCCGTGGGAGCTCCCTAATCTTCTCCATTCCAGCAACATGCAGCGCATCCGATGCATCCGATAGATGAATTGATTCACAGCCAAGCGTAATCAGCACTATAGGCAAACCATAAAAGCCGGGCGTCACCAAGTAATGTATCGTGGCGAAATTCGCGCGGCACCGCAGACGGCACGGTACGATGCGCAATGTGCGATTTCGTGGCCTGCATGCAGCGAAAAAAAAAAGGCAGATGATGTGTGTTATGGTGATGGTGAAAACTTGGGTGTCTCATAGTGGCACACGCACTTCGGCGTTCTTTCAGTTAAACTTAGACGAACGGAATGCATCAACCGAACCCGGAAGAGTAAGCGAGCGATCGTCTGTCGCCCGACACGATATGCGGGCGAGGAGAGAGGGCAGGTGAGGAGGAGACACAGCGCGCTCCACCTGGCGGGACGTAGCCTCCTAGCGAGCGGCGCACGAAGGGCACCTTATCGCGCCTTGTTCGGTGCAGACATCAAAGCATGTATCAAGCGCGGGCGCGAAGCTGTTGCGAGCAAGCGAGTGAGCCAGCAGGTGCGCACCGGGACGAGGAGAAGCAAGGCAAGGGGGAGTGAGGTCACGTCCGCTCTGCTAGGTAGATCTTCAGTCTGTGTCAGGCAAATATTTTCCATTGATCATGCATATAAATATCGCTATGGAACAGCCGCCACAGTGCGGCTGCACTGAGGAGAAGGAAGACGATGTGTGTGCCGGCTTTATTTAGCGTCGCCATTTATACACCACTTTCTTCAATCTTGTCGCCGCTTTACTGCGGTTAGAAAAAAGTGGTTGGAAATACCTTTTCGAAGAATTGGCCTGAACTTGACAGAACCTGCAATTCTTTCGTTCGGAGCGTCCACTTTGGAATTCAGCCACATGGATGCATGCTTCGCTGTCCGAACATTTCTTACGGAATCTAAACGAATGCCCTGCTAAGTTCCTTTCTTTTTATTTTTACTTTTAACATAATTATTTCTCTATAAATATGACATTCCTGATTTTACTTAACAGGTAATTCTGCGCTATTCAATGCTATTTCAATAGCTATTAGGAAACTTATGCTCCATAATAATTTCGAATAATCCACCCATTTCTTGGCCAATCCCCCATCGTGGGTAGGCGCCACACGCATCACAGGCTACAACAACAACAACAACAACATTTTGGCCTCCATTAGCTTCCTTGTAAATAAATTGTTGGTCAGTGGTTTTGGCTTTTGGATACTAAGCACAAGGTCATGGGACCATGAAATTCCGGCCTCGGTGGCTGCATTTCGATGGGGGCGAAATGCGAAAACACCCTTCTAGTGAGGTTTAGTTGCGCGTCAAAAGGCCCCAAAGGGTCCAAAGAGGGTCCGCTGCCCCCCTGATGTGGCTGATGATCAGATCGGCATTCTGGCCCCTCAGTAATGTCCCATAATGTTTTTTTTGTCACTTTTGGTTATGAGTAGCTTCAGAACACGTAAATATCTAATACGTATGTTTACCATTTGTCTCCGTGTTAAGCTAGCAAGGTTTCTTTGCAGCTGTCAGCAAGCGCTACAGCCTTCACAGCAACGCTAGTGCTGCCGCCAACTTTTAGCAGGCCTAGTTAAGAAATGTAGAGACATCAACCTATTGCTTACGCTACTTCTGCGGCAGCAAAATTTGGAAGAAACACCCTTAGTGTTTGGAAATCGAACGAACGCTTATTTCGCCACAGGCGGCGACGCTATTAGCTCAACAAAATCAGCGTTTTTTTTGCTTAACATTTTGGAATGCTGTAAGACATGTTCCATTACCTTCCGGGTACTTTTTCCGTTAATGAGACCAGCATTCTTTGCCTAATTCAGTGGTTACGAATATTCGTCTGTCTGTCTGTCTGTCTGTCTGTCTGTCTGTCTGTCTGTCTGTCTGTCTGTCTGTCTGTCTGTCTGTCTGTCTGTCTGTCTGTCTGTCTGTCTGTCTGTCTGTCTGTCTGTCTGTCTGTCTGTCTGTCTGTCTGTCTGTCTGTCTGTCTGTCTGTCTGTCTGTCCGTTCTGTTCTGTTCTGTTCTGTTCTGTTCTGTCGATCTATTCCTGTTACGCCAACTCAGTGGGGTAGCCTATCTAAGTGCTTGGGTAAGAAGCGATGCTCTTCGTTCGATGGTCTTCATTCCGGCTGCGCCATATTAACCGGTAGAGTTAAGAGCCTCATAACTAGAAAAAATTCAATATCGGCATCAAACGTCGCTGGGCGAAAAACCATTCTGAACCATCACCACGCACGCCCTCCACGTGGGGCAGACGTGTTACTGAACTAATTTAATTTAACATAGAGTTGGAGCGACTTCGTGCGCTACGTCGTCGTGCGGAGCGGCGTTACCAGCGTACAAAATCCATCGAAGATCTTAGGACAGCCAGACGACTACAAACGAAACTTCAACGTCGCATGGATAGATTGGCATCTCGATGTTGGGCAAGATTTTGCCAGTCACTAGACCCCCGAAAGCCACTTTCCCGCATCTGCAGAACCATACGTGGTCTACGTTCCTTCCCTGAACAACGCCTCCCATTCAAGGCGCTGGCGCTCTTCAAGGGGCGGCTAGAGGCTGATGTTGCAGAAGACTTTTGTGCAAGGATCGCTGGCCAAGCAACCGGTCCAGGCTTCCCAGCCCCCAGTCGCATCCCTGTTTCACGTGACGACCGCAAGGATGTTCCTTTCATAATGGAGGAACTAGAAGCGGCTCTTGCTCTATGCAGGCGTTCTTCATCCGCGGGACCAGATGGAATATCCTACCTCGCCTTGAACAACCTGAGTGATGGCGCACGGAGAGAACTGTTACATATCTACAACTTATCTTGGCAGGATGGCATGGTTCCCGAAGAATGGAAGATAAGCCGCTTGGTCCCTCTCCTGAAGCAAGGCAAGTCCCCACTTGAACCCACCTCATACCGCCCTATAGCGCTGGCCAGCTGTGTGGGAAATATAATGGAAAAGGTGATCCTTGCCCGCTTGGAGTGGTACCTGGAGCACTACAACATGTTACCGAATTGCATGGCTGGTTTTCGTCGAGATCGCTCTTCCATAGACAGTGTTGTTGATCTCGCTACGTACGTCCAGCTTCAGAGGTCACGCAAAAGATTATCTTCAGCTCTGTTCCTGGATGTCAAGGGGGCATACGATAACGTATCTCACGAGGCTATCCTCGATGCTCTTGAGATGGTTGACCTAGGTGGTCGAGTTTTCCAATGGATCTCTCATTACCTTTTTATGAGACCGTTCTTTGTACCGGTGATGGTAAAACCGCACTGCACTACACGTACCGAGGTGTACCTCAAGGCAGTGTACTAAGCCCTACCCTATTCAACCTCACACTCATTGGTCTCGTTGATCATCTGCCAGCAGCGATCAAGATATCAATGTACGCCGACGACATATGTATATGGACCTCAGGTGTGACACGTCCTCAGATACGTGCAAGACTTCAAAAAGCTGCTACTCAAACAGCTTTATACCTCCGCAACCAAGGTCTTGAAATCTCGTCAGACAAATGTGACTGATGGCGTTCACTCGGAAACCAATGACACCCTACGCCATATCAATAAATGGCCAGATAATGTCTTATGAGAAGACTTACAAATTTCTTGGCATAATCATTGATAGAGATCTCTCATGGAGCCCGCACGTGACCTACTTGAAAAAGCGTCTGACAGCAATCCCCCAACTTTTCAAGTTTCTGGGAGGAAAGACTTGGGGAATGTCAGTGCATGCAATGTTGGAATTGTACAGGGATCTTTTTTCGGGCTTCTTGAGATACAGTTTGCCCGTACTGACCAACACCTGCCAGACAAATCTTCTTGCTCTACAGGCTATTCAAGCTCGGACTCTCAGGGTTTGTCTTGGTTTGCCAAAATGCACATCGACAGCAGCGACTATTGCGATTGCTCGGGACCAACCTATACAAACACACATTGCGGTAGAAGTGTTGAGAGTGCACATTAGGCACGTTGCCCGTGCCTGCTCCCACCATCTGGCAACACTACCATCAGAAAGGCCGCAGGCAGCTTTTTGTACTACGGTTTCGGAGTATTACACCTGCCTCCCATCAGGCTTCACCCCCGCAACTAAGCCATCGATTCCTCCATGGTGTTTGGCTCGACCCGCAGTGCACCTCACCGTACCAGGAATCAGAAAAAAATCTGAGCGGCCATCACCTGCTCTTAAACAACTAACTCTGCTCCTTTTGTACGAGAGGTACGCGAACACGTTACTACATATTTATACTGATGGATCGGCAACTCTCCAGTGTTCCTCTGGAGCCGTGGTCTTCCCGGCGAAAGCCACCAACATCAGTTTCAAGACATGTACCCCAACGACACCGATGGCCGCGGAACTTGCGGCCCTTCGCGCTGCACTTCGTCTCGTCAGCCAAGAACAACCTCGAAGATGGTCAATATTCAGTGACTCGAAGGCTGCACTGCAATCTTTGCTTTCGGCCCTGCGGCGCGGACCACACGAACAACTGGTATTTGAGATTAGAGAACTCATTCATACCTTAACTGAGAAAGGACACCACGTAACATTTCAGTGGCTTCCAAGTCGCTGTGAAGTCATAGGGAACGAACACGCTGATAACGCTGCTCGGTCGGCTGTTCAAGGGGACTAAGTGGAGCCGATACCGTTATCAAGGACAGATGCCGCTCGAAAACTTCGAATGATCAGCCGTCACATCACGATATCCTTGTGGAACGCTGGAAGTTTTCACGACTACCGACTCCACAATCTTGACTCCTCTCTACGCCTTTGTATTCCAACTGGACTCTGCCGTCGCGAAGCTACCCTGCTTTGTCGACTATGGCTAGGGGTGGCTTTCACCAAGTCATTCGCTTACCGAATTGGATGGGCCAACGACGCCTCGTGTGAGGACTGCGGTAACCAGGAGACTTTTCAACACCTTCTTTGTGACTGTCCTCGATATAATTTACAGAGACAATCACTCGCAACCGCGATAGCGCGCTTTGACCAAAGACCTTTGACAGAGGAGCTTATTTTAAGATACCGCCATCATAAGCCATCGCAGCAGAGGGCGACGAGGGCACTGTTACGGTTTTTGAGGGCGACAGAACTGGACAGGCGGCTGTAGCCTGAACAGATGTTGATAGTGCTGGAAGTGTCACTGTGCTGTGCGATGACAGTGTTCGGTGACAGTGACCGATTGTGATTGTGTGTCTATGCTCCTTCCTTTCCTCATCTCTACTTTGTTACCACTTTACCTCCCCCTCCCCTCTCTCCCCAGCGTAGGGTAGCCAACCGGATTTTTTTCTCTGGTTAACCTCCCTGCCTTTCCCCTTTCCTGTCTCGCTCTCTCTCTCTCTAATTCAAAGTGAAATACGTCAGAGTAATCGTAAAGTACGACCTAAACAGAGCTAGAAACTTGATAATGTCGGAGTCTAATTTCAGTATGCTAGGAAACATAAATCTCTTATGCGAAAAATCAAACACAAAGTCCTTTCTTGTGCGGCGCGGCCCGTTCGGTTCCATGAAACAACACCACCGCGCTCGCCTCCACGCATCCGCAAAAAAGCATCAGTTGCCGCGAAAAGCGACAAGCAGTCAGGGATCATTGAAACTTATCGCGCGCCACTCTCAAAGGCGAAGCCTAAGCGTCCTCAAAATTTTTACTCTCATGGTGAAATCGCCGTGATGCCTTTGTCGCCATGATGTCCATGACACGTTCGCCTATTATTGTCATCACTTCAGCAACATGATGCCATTGTCATCATGGTGTCTTCGTCATACCGCCATCGCCACTCAGTGGCAGTCAATCTACGTTAGTCGATCCTAATTAGACTGTAATCATTCAATAGCGATTCTGCTGCCCTTGCCACGCCGTCATCGCCAGACAGTCGCTACCACCCATGCGTTGTCAAACTGTCGTCACGCCGTCGTGGCGGTGCCATCGTGGTCACCCGACTTTCTTCGTGCCGTCGTCGTCACGAGAACGCCGTCAGACAGGTTCCATGACACAGTCACCGCTACGCACATCGCCATCATTCACTTGTCATAAACACGTTGTCCGCATGCCTTTTCCGCGCCATTCTCATCATAAATTCTTCGTTAAGCATGCGTTGTCATACCGTCTACGTGATGCCGTCGCGGCTCTTACGTTGTCATTGTAACTTCCACTTCCAGCTCTCAACGTGCAATCATCATCAAATAGTGGTCTTCACGAAGTTTTCGTCATGCATCATTGGCACGCTGTTGTTTCTCCACTGTCATTCCTTCAGTAGCGTCCTCCCATTGTGGTCAACCCGTTGCCGTCATACCAACTTTGCGCCCCATGGACGTCATTTCTTGAATAAAGGGAAAATGAGACATCCACCTGTTCGTAGCAATTGCTACAAAGGAAACCCATACGGGTTCCTCGAAAGAAAAGCCTCATAGTTGAAGAAAAATTCGTCCTGGTCCGGGACTCGAACCCGGGACCACCGCCTTTCCGGGGCAGCCTTTATTCATTACTACTCTCCACCTTGCGGGTTTCCGCAGAACTACTACATCAAACGTCATTTCTTGTTCGTCATTCTTTCGCAATCATGCTGGCGTCATTCACTAGTCGCTTGTGTTCATTGGAGTGCTATCGTCGTCGTTGCATCATCGCCACACAGAGGCCATAATGCATCCCTAGTCATACTGCTGCCGTCAGGTCACCTTGCTCGTGGCATCATTGTCATTCCACCTTCTTCAACCGGCTGTCGCTCCACCATCGTGGTCATAAAGTCGTCGCCACGCTGTTCTCCTTACACCCAAGTAATAATTTAAGAATCGACACATCATTGGCATAACGGCACTGTGGTTGTCGAAAGCCTGTCGTACCATCTATTTCACTCTGTCTTCTTCATTCCATTGTCTTTGCGTCGGCGTCATACAGCCGTCGTCATGTCGCCGTGCTCACGGACGACGTTGGCATGGGAGTACCACAGAAAAGTGCGACAAAATTTGAGTATGAAATGTGGCAAATGGTTGAAGTAAGGAAAGTCCCACAGTTATCACCGCACTTCTTATCTGTACGTCACCCCAAGAGTACGATCTGTCACTACAATGCTCGAATGCTAGTCGCATTAGCATCGACAGTCATCGTGAGATGAGTTCTTACATAGCTTCTTTTATGCGAAGCATATTACGAGGGCTCAACCCAGCTCCTCAGGCGCGGCGGTGACCATGAAATCACGTGACACCGTGACGTCACGACAGAGGAGAAGTGGCTTTGGCTCAACTCTTGCAAGACGGGCTGGGTGGGAATCGAACCAGGGTCTCCGGAGTGTGGGACGGAGACGCTACCACTGAGCCACGAGTACAACGCTTCAAAGCGGTACAAAAGCGCCTCTAGTGAATGCGGTGTTGCCTTAGAAACGCGCTGTTTCTAAGGCGTGCGTCTCTTGCTCAGGCGCACATTTCGTTGCCGCGCCGAACGCTGCTTTGCTCGACGCTCACCGCGTCCAATGCGGGGCGCGTAGTCGCTGCCCTGTAGCCCATTGTCTTACACCCCTTGGCGGGTCGACGGGAACGCTGTCGCGTTCCACTCTTGAAGGCGAAGAAGTAATGCATGAGTTGTTTCTTCGTCTAGCCGAACCAAATATAGCCAAGCAACAGCAGTTCACCAGGCTAAACAGTGGTTCAACAACTAAAATAAAGGCTAGTATGCTTCGCATCCTGGGCTTAACCTTACCTAAGCCACAGCCATTTTTTTTCACCTGGGCTTGTAAACGTGTATTTTCTCCGCTATACTAAGCAAACTATGCATAAAACCTCGCTCTAAAGCAAATACGCAACTTACTGTCACGTTCTCATTGACGAGTTCCTCAGCGGTTCGGGGTAAAATTATGTAACTTTGATAGTTTTACACACAGTACACAACATTTGTGACTGAGAAGGCGAAATAATTAGTGTTGTAAAAACACAAACGAAACTAACTTTCAGCCCCACAATCGTTGCACAATTTTGTAAGGTCAGGGAAATTGCTAAATTAAAGGCTCGAGTGGGCTCACACCCGCGGAAGCGAGCACCGACTTGATTTTTGTTCGTTTCAATATGAAGTCTAGCTCAACTCAGAATAACCGGAGGCAGCTAGCAATCTCACATATGCGATAATACAAGAACGAAGACGACATTATTCTACCTCAAAATGGTAGAAACTAGGCCTTAATTTTTCACTCTTTCTCTGGACACGGAATGGACACGGACGAAAAATGCCCAAAAAACACAAGCACCAAGGCACCTGTGGATGTGCGAATATCTGTCTTTTACGACCTCGTCCAGTTCGCGCTTTTTAACGCACTTTCCTACCTTGCCCAAGCTGCCACTCTGGCGGGACAAACAGTTTGCAGAACATTTCGTCCAAGAAAACGTGTTGCATATTACAATCACAATATGCATCAAAACAGCTTCATGTATACCGGAAGACTATTAGCGTAAACTGATAAGAAAATTACCCCAAAACCTGATTGCGTAACATCACTCAAATAACGCATGTGACTGGCCATCTATCGTAAAAGTCGCGTGCGCTATCATGGAACCTGCGCAAAGTTAATCAGCGGCTGTGGCGTTTGACGCAACTAGCGCGGTTAACGGATCAACCTGGAGACGCAAAAGCCATATCAGAGGAGAATAAGATTGCGCAGTCATTAATTGTATTATATATATATATAGCCCCTTCCATAGACTGTTAACCTCCTAGGAAAACTTGAATGCAGAACTGACACAGAAGCGTCCACAGTCATGAATTCGCCACAGCCTACATTAGAGGATAGACGTGAGCTAAATGTCGCATGTTATATACTGCAGGTCTGTTAGCACAAATTGATCTAAAAATTAAGTGAAAAGTTGAGTGCCCAGCATGGCTCGAAGACATCGCGTGACTGGTCATATAGCGGAAAACCAGCGTGGGCTTTTATAGAACATGTGCCAAGGTAAATAGTGGCAGTGGCTATCGGATTCTAATCACCTCTGCCATGAGTGATCAGCAGATGGTTGCAGTTCCTGCCGGCACTAAAATTGCGTCGCAATGTTATGAAATTGTGCACACCTTTAGGGAACACCCACGAGATGAGTATGATGAACAGGCAGTCTCCAATGAGAGAGATGACGAATGACACGGTAACCAGGCTCACGTTCAATCCGTCGCCGTAGTTGTGTTCATCATGTAGAGGCAAAAACATTACTGTGATAGCGACGAAACTCATGACCAGGCCTTTCACGAGAGCCGTTAAGAAGTGGCCCCAGAAGAACTCGGCATCAGATAACCCCATTACGCACTGGTGCTCCTGGAAAAGATAATGTAAGCGATTAGAAATTCCACTGAAGGATGGCATGCAGCACGAATTCTTTATGTGCGGCTTTTACCTCTCTCGACGAGCATCTCCAATCTAAACGTTTTGCACCCAGGTATATAAGGAGACTTAAAGGGTGCATAAACTGATGTTGTAGAGGAATGCTTGGCAGTGTTCGAGAGACTGCCGTTATATGCTGCGGATGTTGATAACGCCACAAAGAGGAACATGACTTTGAGTCCTGTGTCTGAATACACACTGAATGGTTGGCCAAACCAATACCCCGAAGAAATGAAGGCATATCACGTGCGTCGTTATGAATGGTCCTTTGAGCAAAGGTGCCTAACGTCGGGTACTGGGGTAGTAATACCGGATCAATTGAGAGAACGCGTGTTAGACTTGCTTCATCACGAGCATCTTGACAGTACGCGCATGAAAATGCTAGCCAGAAGCTTTGTATGACGGCCGGGTCTGGATCAAGCTATCGAGATGTACGTCAGGAAATGCAAAATCTGCCAGGCAGTCCAACCAGCTGCCCAACCTGTGCCGCTCCACTCGTGGAGCTACCCATCGAAGTGTAGGGCACGAGTTCACATTGATTTTGCATGCACCAATTCTCACATGTTCCTTGTTTTAGTTGATTCTTTTTCTGAATGGGTGGAAGTTTGGCCGATCTCCTCAACGTCTGTCACGAAGACGGTTGAGAGACTAAGAAATGTCTTTGCAGCCTACGGGCTGCCTGAAATGTTAGTCAGCGACAACGGGCCTCAGTTCGAGTCTGTTGAGGTCTTGGACTTAGAGCGCAATAGGGTGAAGCATGTTCGTGCCCCGCCATATCACCCCGCGTCCAATGGTGCGGCGGAGCGCACCATGCAGACAATAAAACGGGCGCTGTTAAAGCAAGTCATGGAGCATGATGTTACTTGTGTGTGATCGCTTCAGGAGTCTGTGAATAATTTTCTTATCGCCTACAGAAATACACCAAGCAGTGTGACGGGGCAAACACCGGCACAGTTGTTTCTAAAGCTTCAACCTCGCACGAGGCTTTCTTTGCTGAAGCCCAGCTTTGTCGGTGAGATGCGACAAAAGCAAGCCGATGCGAAAAACAAGCGTGATCGTGTGTTTCGCGAAGGTGATCGCGTGTACGTGAAGACAGTGTGAGGGGAACATGCCTCTTGGGAGACAGGTGTGGTACGACAAGTTGTGAGTGTGTGACGTACATTCTGGAAGTGCACGGGCATCTTCGATTCACCGACGCCGACCATCTACGCCCACACCAAGCTGATCCAGCGGCAGCTCAAGAGCGACCAGTTGCATCAGAACCGTCAAATTATCGGCCTCTACTCAGCGGTCCGTTACCTAATGAAAGGGCTAAATCAGCTGGAGTGCCAGAAGAACAGAGTCCGACCACTCTTCAACCTTCTCTAGTGGATGACGTCGTGCCGACCTCTGTTAGTACACCCGGCACCACAGCAAAGACCAGGGCAGCTGCAAGCGTCAGAACCAACGCCTACAAGTGCAGACCTGGCACCACAGCAAAGCCCAGGGCAGCTGCAAGTGTCAGAGCCAACGCCACCTATAAGGGAAGAACCAATCTTTTGTAGAAGCACTCGTTTGCGCAAGCAACCGGATCGGTTCAGAAACGACAACTCTTAACTAGAGCCTATGGGGGGGAAAGAAATGTGATAGCGCGATGCTGCGTTGTGACGTCATCGCGGTCTTGAAAGAACCATGATTCCATGCCGCGTCATCACGCCGCTCGGGCCTGTATATATTTCTGCGTACTGTTGAGTAACGTTCTTCGTTCTTCGCCCATGTCTGGCGTCAGTCATATCAAGGAGTAACGATCGACGGCGACTATCTCAACAACCTTCGGGTTGCCGGTGACATTGTTCTATTCAGCAACAATGCAGACGAGTTACAACAAATAATCGAGGATCTTAACAGAGCAAGTGTAAGAGGGGGGTTGAAGAATAATATTTAGAAGACAGAGATAATGATCTATAGGCGGGCAAAGGAACAAAGATTCAGGATCGCCAGTCAGCCCCTAGAGTCTGCTAAGAAGTAAGTTTACCTAGGTCAATTAATCACAGGGAACGCTGATAATGACAAGGAAATTGACAGAATAAATACGGGTTAGATCTGCATACGGTAGCATTGTAAGCTCCTGACTGAAGCTTACCATTATCATTGAAAAGGAAGGTGTACAATCAGTGCATTTTACCTGTGCTAACACATGGGGCGGAGACTTGGAAACTGACAAAGAAGCTTGAGATAGAGGTAAGGACCACGCAAAGAGCGATGGAACGAATATTGCTAGGGGTAACGTTAAGCGGCCGAAAGACAGTGGTTTAGATCAGAGAGCAAATGGATGTAGACGATATTCTAATTCACATCAAGAGAAAAAAATGGAGCTGGTCAGATCATGTAAGGCGCCGGTTAGATAACCGCTGGACCATTAGGGTTACAGAATACATACCAAGAGAAGGAAAACGCAGTCGAGGATGGTAGAAGAGAAGGTGGAACGATGAAATTAGGAAATTCGCTGGCGCTAGTTGGAATCGGTTGGCCTATGACAGGTGTAATTAGAGATAGCAGGAAGAGGCCATCGTCGTGCAGCGGACATAAAAGAGGCTGATGATGATGATAATAATGATAATGACGATGACGGCGGCTATCTCTATGCGCCGCCTCCCACATGTACATCCATCAACATACTATATATGGCATATATGTGTGGGAGCACACCCAGGAGCACCAGGGGCGCATATCCAGTGATCCAAACCTCCTTCAGAAGATCATCCCTGCTTACGATGGCTAGTGCTATTATTACGATTGAGAAACCGAACAATTTTCGTGCCATTTGAAAACACGTTTTCCCCCAACAGAGAAAAAAATATAGGACGAATATTGCAGCTTGATACGATAGCCGGAATTTTATTTTTCTTGTTTTGGCATTTCTGGAACTGTGCAGCAGTAGGACTTTGTTCCTGTTGGACAGATGGTCAATCAGCCATTTTACTGATAAATATATAGGGAATTCGTAGGGAATGTGTGCGGGAAAGCGCAAACCTTTCGAATTTGGATGATCGTTTTGGCCATCACGAAGACGCCTATGTCAGCCTGCTTTGTCTGCGGCGTGGTATCTAGCCTCTCAGTGATGGGAGGGCGTTCCCCATCCGTCATATTGATTGACCGGTGCTACCCCGCAGGTTTTTCATTTATTTTAAACAGGGAAATTCACGCATTGGGTGAACACAACTTTGCAAGAGCCACTCAACAACATCAATTTTGCTGTGTTATAGAGAAGCTTCGCACAAAGGAAGAAAAAGTTGATCAAGTGCATTGACTCGAATGGCGATCTTTTTGAAGGTAACTAGGAATGTTTTTCCGATGTGGAAATAATTGTGTTTTCTTATCTTGTCATATAGTCTAATTCGGGGCCTTTTGGAATTAGAGCCAATTCAATGGTGGTGCACTGCAGAGCTCAGCACTCCAGCAGTATCTCCTGATTCCTTGCTACAAACAAACGCATTTTCTATGCCGTCAAGCTAGAGTGTGCCTGTGCATTAATTTTTCTGGTACCTGTCACAGATTCTAAGCAAAAAACTCGTCATACAAGGGAACGTGAGGACTTGACGTTATGAATTTCTTAGACTCGTAGGAGGGGTAGAATTACACTTCTGAAAAGGTGAGCGCACCAGTGTTAGCTAGTACATAATTTTTTTCGCTTCCCACTTGAATTATTCTGCATATAGCGCCAACATTTGGAAGACATGACACTATCATATTTTCTAGGGTTACTAGTCATCACATTTTGTTGATGACACAAATGTCACAAAGCCATGACACAAAGGGGCAAACTTCTATGTCATGGCTAGTCTCAGAAGCGTGCCGTCGTTGCATTACAGACAGCTAAGTATCACTGTGCAATTCTTGTATCCTTTTTCGCATTGAGCAATCATTATTCGAGTTCATTAGGACTGCAGGATACCACGATACCCACTGTTTTATATAAATAAACGTTTGTGATTACTCATTTCGCCACGTTTCGACTGTCGTCAGTGATAATTATACAGAGTTTTTGTTACAATACGTTCAAGGATTTATGTTATTGCGTCATGTTTACTGGAAATTTACTGCTCATCACGTCATGATTCACTTGAGATGTCCGCGCTTTGCGGGAAAGCGGCCCGACTTTGTTGATCACTGCTGTGGTATAAAGTAGACTCGGCGGAAGACTTCTGCCGTACATTATCGCGCAATTCTGTCACTTCGTTTTCGCACACTCGTTGCAGGTGGACTATGGTGCGCAGTGGGATTTAGAGAACTCCTCTTTTATGCATTTGCTATACACGTGTGAAAAATAAATGAGCCTATGTTTGACCAGACGCACTTAGAGCGTCTAATTTTGGAAAGAAATGCACGGTAGGCATCTTATGAGCAAAACTAGTCGCTTTTAATATATAATACAGTATAATAAATACTAAAGTAATACTATTATATAATATAATAATACTATAATATAATAATATAATATAATAATACTATAATACTAATATAATATAATACAGTATATTATATTACTCACGGACATATTATATTTTACATCCTTTCAGGAAGGCTTTTGTATTGCAAAACGTGAGGTAAAATATTCTAGCCAGGCTAGAAAAACTTTAGTCCCGTTCATTTCTGCGGTTTAAATGCCAAAACCATAATTTGGTTATGAGGCACGCCGTAGTGGGGGGACAGCGGAGTAATTCTGGCCTTCAGGGGATCTTTAACGTGCCCCCAATATTCGGGACACGGGCCTTTCGGGCATTTCTTCCCCATCCAAATGCGGCAGCCACGGCGGGGATTCGAGACCGACTAGGAAAATGTTTTAGGCTTTACTTTCAGAACGCAATGTATCGTCGTGAACGATATGAGCGGGAAGACGGGAACGAGTGGAAAATAGCCTCGAAACAGAGTTAGGGCGATACGCGTATGGTGCTATCGAAAACAGAGGGGAAAAGATGCGCTCTTCTGCCAATTGTTCGCACTCCCACCTCGCCTGCTTTTGTCGACATTTGTAGGCATATCCCTGGCTGCCGATAAACGATAAGACGGTTACGTGCGCACAGACTTATAGCGAGTCATTTTATTTTTCAGTCATGCTTTTCTTTTTCTTTTCAGAGCGCAGCTCTTATGCGCTCGTTCCTGCGTTTAGCGTATGGTCATTTTCATATATATACCTCCATAGAACTTCATGTATATCTTACAGAGTGCATCATGTCACGCGTTCCAAACAGATGGACAGATTTCCCAGGGAAGTAGCTCCCGAATGCTTACGCTTCAAAACGGAGCTGCTATTGGACACGCTTCTGCATCCATAGTTATCAGTAACCTGAATATCAAACAGCTTTATCAATGTGCACTGACAATGCGAAGCTTCGCACTTTCTATAAAGAGACGCGTAGTGGGAGTGACAGCAGTTATTAGAACAGCGTCTTCCTTTCCACATTGTTTCCGATGGCGGCAGCCGCCTATCGCCCGTAGTATGGTTTGAGACTTTCTGACATGCGGCTCCTGTGTTCCCGCTCATATTGCTCACGATAGCCAATTTGGCACCTCGTGCAATTATTGTCTTCTTTATTTTACTGACATTATGCATTAGCTCACTGACAGCTTCCGCATCTAGGCGGAATCACATACAAACATTAACCTTACCTGCACTTTTGCTTTGCATATACATTTTTAGAAGCTAGGCACTAGCCAAAATGAGCACCTCAGCCTCTTCTGTTCAGAATTATTTGGTGTTGCTGTCATTATTTCTTCGAACACGGCAAGCTCCACGCTGGTATTGTCAAAAACACTGCTGAAATTGTTATTTTGTGACTTCATCCTCTACCATAAAGATATTCAGAAGCGGTGTAGCTTGAAACAATTATGTCTAGCCCTACCTTCATTTTTTTCGTTAGCCAACAAATTTTTGCTGTCTTTGACACACAAAAAAAGAATAATCGCATCCTGAATCATATATTGTAGGGCACTTGAGCTTTGCCTTACAGAACCACTCGAATGTCTACCTCGATTAAAGCATTACATACACCAATAAATATCAAAGAAATGCCCTTATGTTTATTACGCGTTCATTTCATGGGAATAGGCTGTGAATATGGTGCGTTTCCATACGAACGTTTGTCACGTTGTGAAACTAGCTCTAGCGCTGTGTTTCAAAATGAAAAAAGGGCTACGCGAATTATGAGGAAGAGACAAGCGGATCATAGATCATGGTCACGCGCTGGAATTTTGTAGAAAAACACATGGTTTTCATTGTCTGCGTGGGCGTCTGCACGACGCCGCAACAAGCAGACGAAAAAGAAGTACGTCTCTCTTGCTGCGGTGCGAAGTGAAACAAGAACACGCAGACACTCATTATTTCTCTAAACTATAATTCGTTACAGAAGCAACAGAGTCCACAAATAATAGATGTGGCCTTGAATAATTATTGAGCTCACGTAGCACGAGCGACGTCATAGCAGTGCGATGTACGCAGGTGCACTTGTGCGAGATGTCCGTCGACTGCTCGGCTGGGAGCGTGGCTCCCACGAGAAGAAGGGCAAATGGGCTTCGGTTTGAAATTTCAGCTCTTTTCATGGCGCGTAGCGATGTAATGCTTTGCAGCCACGATCACTAGCGCACATTGTATCCACGGCACTTCTCAGCTCAATATTGCCCGAAGTGGTGAGGGGCCCTTCAAAGGATGTTGTTGCATACGTCTCATATCGTCTGCGTAATATGGTGTAGTATGTGTGCTTTTTATATTGCTGTTTTGCAAGACAAATATATTCCGAGTGGAGATGTGGTTCGTTGAAGGCAACTTTACCTGCATTTTATAGGATAAGTTATGCTTTATTTTTGGAAAATTATATACAAATTTTCCCTGGGCATTGGCGAAAGGCAACTAGGTGCCCCACAAAGCGCCAGCTACCCATAAGCAGAACACTCATTGGGAATAAAAACACACACAAAAAAGAAAACAGTCATCACTGGATACAAAAGCTTGAAAAAAAGAAAGAAAACATATGATGACATCAAATACAATGAAAGTTCAGCCTTAAGGTCCCGAATTGGCAAATTGAGTAAGAAAAGGAGTGGGGGTGCTTCTATTAATCAGCACTTTTATGCAATTTTCGTTAGAGAAAGAATTGGGTCGAAAAGTGCCGGCAGCCCCTCTGCTTTTTACTTAATTATAACTTTCGGATAGTGCGGCTCTAATGGTGCTAATGCCAAACGGAAAAAAAGAAGATATGAAAAGATTACTCCATAGCAACCCGCGCACATATTAAAATGCAAAAGATACGTAAAAGCAGGTTTGAGTATCAGTAAATGGCGTACAAGAATCTTGTAAGGTTCAATGACGCTCGATAATTTGCACGCTTTAGAAATTGAAAGTATGAGTTATTTGATTTTATATTTGAATGTTGTCTTTAGAGTTATTCGTGTCGATTATAAATTGCTAGACGAGACCCCTGATACCAATGTTTGTACCGTTAAGTTTTTCCCGCAAGCAACGCATCATGTCTGCAAAATATGGGCTATTTGCACTTACGCCCCTAGGAATTTCCTTTTTGCGAGTAAAATTGGCATAGTCGATGACAAACTAAGAATTCAGTATAAAATGCACCGTCGAAAAGGCAGTGCACCAGCCCTTCAACTGTGAGAGAGCAAGTCCAGCTATTGTGTGCCAGCAGTTTAATGACTTTGCTGTACTAAGGTAATGGTAAACTAATTGTAAAATAAGACGTGGTTGTTTGAATCTAGAATGGGGCATTTGGCTGCTAACTAATCAGGAGGACTTGCGAAATTTGCCAGGATGTTCAGGATACATCCTAATACCAAGGACACAAAGACAGCACTGCAGGGAGAGATCAAAGCTGTCTTAAACTGGCGAAAGCGCTTGACGTCGTGAAGTGAACCTGATTAACTTTCGCAGACCGAGTATATAGAAATGAAAGGCGTCAAACGTTCTACTAGGGGTGCTTAACTTCACATGTGGCGACGCACTGTTAGCTCCATTAGAGCAAACCCAGAAGCAGTGACTGCGTCCCTGCTAAAGATAGCAGAAAGGGCTGTCTTCATTAGGAGCGTATTTACAGTACACTATGGTTCATCGCAAGGGTAGCTCTCCCGGTGTCACCAAACGTGCGCGTAGTAAACACACTTATGTTCTCACGGTTCTGGCTAAACAAAGTGCATGCATAGCGTAGCAATTTTTTAACTGCCAAAAGCCACCGGAGGATAGTTTGTTTTGTTGGGGTATTGTGCACTAAGAGTACAACGACGGTGAGATCGGTTTGCAAGTACCTTCTACAGTGCTGGCTAGGTTTTGTCGTACTTCCGCAACATTGCAGAATGATCTCTGCAATCGAGTAAAGCAATGCACTTCAGAGTGCGCAAACTACGAGTGATAGTATGAGGCCATCTAGTCGAGTTGTTCAAACTTGGTGAAGCCGAGCGTCTTCGCCGCCATTCTACGCGGTTCCCAATCGTCTCTCCAGACAAACTTTTCCTACAGTGAGAATGGTGCCTAAGATCTGTACGCCCGAGTACAGACTCCACACTTCTGTGTGCTCCCGGTGTTTTTCATGAAGTCGAGGCTCACAGTAATATTTTTTTATGTACAGTGTAACAGTGTTTTTTGAAGTGGACGTGGTAAATTTACCATCAAGTAGATACCATTAAGTGTTTCATTTGGTCATGTGTTTCGTTTATATTATGTAAGATGTATTGCGTGTGAGATACCTTATATAATCTTCTGCGATCACACCACAGTTGTACGCGTTCTTACGGGTCCGTAAACATTCTTTTGATTTATGATTATCATTTCTGAATTAGACGGCGCGCGCATAACCTTTTATATTTAGGTATGTACCCTCACAGTTCTGTCGGACGTGCGCGAAAAAAACATTGGGATAACTTATGCTCACCGAAGTCCCATTTTCGTTCTCTTCCTTTATTCTGGCTACCTCAAAAAGCACAAAAAAACAGAATGCTATAAAAATCGCCATTGAGAGTGGATCTTCATAGGGATCCTCATTGCCGTTAAACACCCAGCCGGGCATGGCGCCAGTGGAAACCTGCAGGAGGAAGAAATTATCAATATTTAGTGGCCATTTATAGCAAGAATGGCACTAACCATGAAATGGTATCGTTATTTACGCTTCAAATAGAAGGCGTCCAAACAAAAGATTAAATACCCATTCTGCACCTTAAATAGCTCTGACATCCAATGCATAGGTTAACATCATGTTACCACAGGTTAACAAGAGGTTAAATCAAATACAATTTTGCTTGCCTGGGAGGACGGATATGAAGTGAACTTAGCAAGCGCAGATTCTTGCCTTGCTGGGATAGTTTACCATAGTGGAGGCTTAATTGCGATTGTTGGACGAGAAGCCGCCCGATGGGATGACAGACAGCACGCCATCGCTTGCGTCGAGGACGCTTCCGAGCACTGCGTCCCCAGTGATAAAGTGTAAGGCTCGGTACGTCGACATGAAGATTTCGGGTTCCTTTTTCTCCAGCAGTGAGTCAATGGACTCCGACAGCGATTAAACCATCGTAACGTGCAAGCGACTGAAGAAGAAATACTGCAAGACGACAGAAGACGTGAGTGAGCAGGGCCCCAACGGACCGCTTACTCAGACACACAGGATTGCCTTTGGACCTCTCGACGTCTATAAAAATGTAAACTCCGTACACTGAGAGATTCTCTACACTTACCTTTGTAATGTGGCCCCGAAAGTAGTCAATGCAGTGCGTTTCAACATGAAGAAAGAACATAGTCTCAGTAGAAGTTGCGATCCAGGCTGCACTAGAAAATGTTTAAATCATGCGCATACTCATAGCTATTGCAGTCTTGTCGTTGATTATGTATGGTGGTCGCGCTAAGGTAGGCGTTATTTCCGATGTGGTGATTGATATCAGTGACAAAGAGTTCCAAAGGTTTTTGCCTTCAGCTGTGATGTTCCTTGACTTTCGTCGGTTCGGTCGCTCGGCGAGCGTCAAACTGCTTTTCAAGGAAGAAGCATTACTTTATCATGTTAAGTTGGGCTACGTGAGACACCCGGTGTATCCTTATGTTCCCCGACAACTGCAATGTTACAAGTGTCTAAAGCTAGGCCATATAAGAGTTATCTGCACAGGCGAGATGGCATGCATCCATTGTGCCGGCAGCAATCACATTACTTCGTACCCGTAAAAGAAATGAAATGGTTGAATTACCTTGGACCCCAGAAGGCTGAATCCTAGGATTGTCCTAAGCAGATAAAGGAGATAAATGTATTGTCGCGGGGAGAAAATATATGTATCTACAATATAAGCACTTACAAGGTCGTAGCTGAGTAGTGAGGGTAACACCATCTACAGGTCGTCGAGACAGTTCAACCTCGTCTTCACCTTCCAACGTCCTTTTGTCCATAGCGGCGCTAAGACGTGTGAGACATTAACCCCCAGTGGTAGAAGCATCGTCTCGATGACTCCTAGGGTGTCGAATCAGTATGTGAGTTATAGGACTTTGTGCACGAAACGTGCATGTTATCAGTTCTTGGGGGGGGGGGGGGGGAGGTAAAAGACGTCGAAGTCACATGTGATGTCTCATATGTGAGGCTGGTGACTTGGCGAAGGACTTGGTATGGCCCAACGTATCGCGGCAGCAGTTTTTCGCAAAGGGCGACGCAACGGGAGGGTAACTAAAGGAGGACAAGTGACCTAGGGCTGGCGCATTATAGAAAATACGAAGTGCGTAAAATTTTTAGGCGTATGGTTTAACGAAAACCTGTATTGGTCCATTCATGTGGAGACCCTCAGAGCCGACATTCGTAGAGCGACGGGAATGATTAACATGTTAAAGCATCTTATTCCAATGAATTTAAAGAAACAGCTATATTACACACTAATACACTCTCGTCTACACTATTCCCTTCTGGTCTGGGGAACTACTACCAAAACTAACCTTATGTCACTATATAGGCTGCAAAAAAGAGCCGTAAGGGCAGTTTGTAACCTACCTGTTCTTGCACACACTAAACCGTTTTTTGATAAGCTTGGCATACTCCATATAGATCGCCTATTTTTGCACAAGCTATCGCTCGAGGCGTTCCGTCTCCGTCAAGTTGATCACATACAATTTAATCAGACCTTCGCCACCAAGGAAACTCCGTATAATCTCAGACATGACCCAATCTCTATACCGCTTACTCGCACGAACTAAGGGAAACAGGCATTACACTTTCAAATATCAACCTTACTAAACAATAATCCCACAATACTGGAACAATTACAAACCTTGACTTCAACCTTGAGGTTCAAGAAATCTGTTAAAATGTATTTTCTTCACTACTTTATTGTATAACTTCCTTATGTACCACAATATCATTGTTTTGTTTCCCTTGTTAACATGTACTGATTGAGATTCGAATTGTTAATCGCTTTTGATATGTTATCATATTTCGAAAATTGTAATTTGTTGTGCTGTTGTTTGCTTCAGAGTGTCAACATGCTTTGGGTGCTGCAGCCTTTGTCAGGCAAGAATACTGCCTTTTGCTGCAACACCTGAGACAGCTGTATGTCTCAAACAACAAATAAATGAAATGAAATGAAATGAAATGAAATGAACGTCCCGACGATGACTGTCATAACTGTGCTTTTGGATAGTGTGAGACGCCAGAAGACAGCCGCGGGCAATGCGACATGCTGAGGCCGCGAGAACAAGGGCATTGTGACCATAAAACGTGGTCGTGGTGGCATCGGAAGGGAACAGAGAGTCATGAGGCAGGAGCGGGTCACAGCCATATAGTAGATAGAACAGAGAATAGCCAGTAATATCGCGACGCGGCGAATTGTATGCAAACGTTACGGAGGGTAATGTGCAGTCCCAATTCCGGTGATCATCTGACACGTACATGGAGAGCATGTCCATGAGTGTATGGTTGAGACGCTTGCTGCGTCCGTATGTCTGTGGATGGTAAGCCATCGTGAACTTATCAGACGTGGAGCAAGAGCAAAAAAGGCCATCGATGGACTTAGATCTTAGAAACAAAACAGTGGCTACTATCAGTGAGTTTCTGACGTAGGCCATGAGGTAGGGTCTCTCCATGAAGAAGAAAATCAGCCACATCAGTTGCGCAGCTCGTAGGGAGGGCCCGCGTTATGGCATAACGCGTGGTACAGTCTTTCGCAATGGCCACCTACTTGTTGCCCGAGGATGAAGTTGCAAATGGGTCAAGGACGTCCAGGCCGACGCGGTAACATGGCTCACTGGGAATATCTGTGGGCTGAAGGTGCCCAACGGGAGACAATGGAGGCTTCTTGCGGCGTTGGTAAAATTCGTAGGCAGCGAAGTAGCTTCAAACAGAGCGATATAGCGCAGGCAAGAAAAAGCGCATGAGCACGCGTTCGTACGTACAGGAGACACCCAAATGACCAGCGGCGGGCACATCGTATAACTGCGACAGAATTGTCGAGTGCAGAGGCTGGGGAACGACGAGAAGCAGTTCGGCACCATGTGGATCCTTATGGCGTCGGTATAAGGCCCTATCCTCAAGAACAAACATACGCATGGAAACGTCCTGTTGCTCCGAGGTAAGACATTCGAAGACGGATCACGAATATGGGTCACGACGCTGCTCGTCAGCGTTGCGTGACGAGGCGGAAATCGACTAAACGCTGGTATCTGTATTGGTTTCGGTGCCATCGGGAGGGTCGATAGGATAGCGGGAGATGCAGTCAACGTCCTCATGTAGCCGCCCAGGTTTGTAGGACACGCAAAAGCTGTACTCTTGCAGGCGTAAAGCCCAGCGGCCAAGACGGCCTGTCGGGTCTCTGAGTGTGGATAGCCAATATAAGGCATGATGATCTGTCACGATGGTGAAATGCCGAATGAACAGGTAAGGGTGGGACTTAGTAATGAACCAAACTAGGGCCAAGCATTCACGTTTTGTTATGGAGTAGTTGTGCTCTGGTGCTGGAAGAAGACGGCTAGCATACGCGATCACGCGATTGGTGTCCCGCTGTCGTTGGGACTAGATAGCGCCACTGCCATTGCCGCTGCCATCTGTACGAACTCATGTGTAGGCATGCGGATCAAAATGGCCCAACGCGGGTGGATTGATAAAGCGACTGATAAGCGTTGAAGAATTTGCAGCCTGGTCGGGTCCTGAACGAAAAGTTGTGTTCTTTTTGAGGAGGTATGTGAGAGGACGAGCGATTTCAGCAAAGTTCTTGATAAACCGCTGAATATAGGAACACTGCCCTAGGAAGCTTCGGATATCGCTAGAAGAACGCAGAAGTGGAACCTCACCAACGGCATGAACTTCATCAGGATCAAGCTGGACACCAGCAGCATCAACCAAGTGACCGAGTACTCGTATTTGGCGGTGGCTGAGATGGCATTTTGCAGAATTGAGTTGTAGGCCAGCTTGTCGAAAGACAGCAAGGATAGCTGACAGTCGGTGGACGGGGCTCATAAACGTCGGTTAAAAAAAGACATCATTAAGCTAGTAGGCGAATGTGGTTCATTTGAATCCACGCAGAAGAGAGTCAATCATGCGCTGGAAGGTAGCAGGGGCATTGCACAGTCCGAAAGGCATCACTTCATATTGGTAGAGACCATATGGGGTGACGAAGGCGGTCTTTTTGTGATCGCGTTCGTCCACTGCGATTTCCTAGTAGCCAGAGCGCAAATCAATCAGCGAAAAATAACTGGCACCGTGTAAGCAGTCCAGCGCGTCATGAGTACGCGGAAGCGGATACACGTTCTTTTTGGTAATATTACTGAGGTGACAGTGAGCGCTGCAAAGTCTCCAGGTATTGTCCTTCTTTTTAACCAGAACGACAGGTGGCGCCCACGGGCTGCCGGACGTCTCGATAACATCTTTGGAGAGCATTTTGTCCACCTCCGCTTGGATCATCTGGCGTTGAGCCGGAGACACATGGTAGGGCCACCGGTGTATAGGAGGAGCGTCACCAGTGTGGATTGGATGGGGGATGAGAGGGATTCGACTTAGCCGGCGATTGTCAAAATCAAAGACATCTTCCGGGGCCATGAGTACGCGGCGAAGGGCGCAGGCGTAACCAGGTTGTAAATCAGTAGCTATTATTGGCGCAAACTTGTTACGTGGCGTACGAGGGCCAGAAGCTGCAGCAGTGTCAAATCGTGCTTCGGTCATAAGAGCAGCTACTCCACATCCTTCAAAAGGGGCATCACTGAGAGACATATACCCTAAGGAAGCACTTACAGAGAAGAACCAAAGTACAGAAGAGGATGCCCAGCTTGATTGTTGACAACAGTTACAATTGAGTTTGGTTGTGTTGTCTGACGGGTCAGGAGGACGTCGCAAAGTGGGGAAACCACGTAAGGACCATCTCGAAGTGGTTTAGAAGGTGACCTGAGGACGTAAGTCGCAGCATCAGGCTGCAGTCGAACAAATTCAGTATAACGAAGTCGGGACTTGGGGTGGTCGGTCCGGCAAAGTCATGAGGCATTTCAGGGCGATGGGTACCGGTTGCAAAGTTAATAAGTACTGAATGGGCAGTCAGAAAGTCGATTCCAAGAATTTCTTCGTCGGGATACTCGGGCAGTACAGTGGACAGGACTAGCACTGGACGGCTGGCAATGGTAACACGGGCGGCGCACGTTCCCATCACGGCTGTCGTACTGCCTTTAGCTACTCGGACGGCAGGTGGCTCAGCAGGTATCACGATTTTATGGGGCAGCTACGAAGATCTGATCGCATAACCGACACCTGAGTGCCAGTATCGGTGAGGGCTTGAAAGGGGACATCACCAACAAAAATTTTAACAAGGTTCGGTGGAGGAGCAGGGCTCAGCAGAGGATTTGCAGTCCGAGTCGTCAATGCAGCCTCATCTCCGAGGTCTGAATTGCTTAGATTTTCGAGAAGCGGCCCGCGTAGGACGTGGAGGAGGGACGTCGAGGTGTAGGTGAACGGGAGTGACAGCATTGCGGCTAGGGCGAGCGGCTAGTGGTGTGCCCCGAGAGGCAAGGCCAGCATGATATGATTCAGAGAGGGGCGACAAAGGCCGAGGGTCTCGGTCGAGGCGGCGATCAGCATATGATCGAGGCGAGGACTACCAGCAACTACTACTGCAGTGGCGGGAGATGTGACCCACCCGGGAGCAAGCAAAGGAAATTGGCCTGTCATCCGGTGTTCGCGACTCAGAGAAGTTCCGATATCAATTCGGGAACGACTGTCGATGTGCAGCAGAGGCAATGAATGAGCGGTAGGGGTGGGACGTGGGCAGATGGCAGACTGGATGCCCACGTTTGCAATTTGTTGGTGGACAAGAGCTTCAATGACCGGAATGGTCATGTTGTCATGCGTGTGGGAGCAGTGAGACGTTGGAGCCATAGCCTCAATTTCGCGACAGATGACCTGTGTGAAGCTTGGCGTTGTAGACGGATGTGACGCCAGAGGGTCGTTGCAGGAGAAAGTTAGTTAATTAATTTGGGTTTAATGGCACAACCGCAACTAAGGCCATGCTGCGCCAGTCACAAGTCAAAAGAAAACGGAAAGTTAGAGCAGGTAAACCTGCATTGCATTACAGTTCGTGTAAATAACCAGTTGTATCTAAAAGGTGGCATAGGTTAGTAAATGGCACTATCGGGTCATCTACCAGAAAAAGGCCAGGGTGTAAAGGTATATGGAAAATATATACGTTGTGTAAAAGCGTCCATCGCCCTGTTTAAAAGTGTGGAGAACTTATAAGGATATGTAGTACTATAAGAGGTTCATTGCTTTTTTCGCAAGTCGGTGGGTTTTCTTTTTGGAGGAGAAAGTTGTGTGTTACATGTGTGTGTGCTATCCGAAGTCGACACAGGATCACCTCATAGAACCGTTGCTGCTGAGTGCACGACTTCCACTCACCAATTACGGGTTTAGTAAGATGTAGCTTGTTGCTTATACAATGGTCCCATTCTTGTTGTCATATTGATATCACGGCCTTCCTAATCGCAGGGATACTATCCTTGAATGGAAGGGTTGTGTTATGTATTTGTGCGCTGCCACTGATGCACACCTATTCGTTGCTTCATTACCGTGTATACCAACATGGCTTGGTGCACAGCAGAACGTAATACACCTGCCGTATTTGTTTAACGTTACGGTGTTTGAAATAGCCCCTATCAGGTGTTCGCATTCGGATTTGATGTGAAGAGCCTTCAGCGTGCCTAATGAATCAGTGTGTATGCGTGTTCGCGTTTTTCAGCGATAACATTTTAACCACAGTCCATATGGCATAGACTTCAGCTGTATAGACAGAGGCGTGCTGTGGCAAACGAATACTTCTTTCGCAATGTTCCTTTATGGCCGCCACACCCACGTGTTCGTTTGTTTTAGAGCCATCAGTGTAAAATTCTATGTAATTTTGATATTTGTCCTGAAGAGCGCGGAATTCTTGTATAGTTTGTTCGTTTAGGCTGTCTTTCGTCTTTAAGTGTGTCAATGTCCAGTCACATAATGGTGCGAAATCATACCGCGGGGGCAAACAACTGGGGCTTTCTGGCAACCTGGAGGACTTCGCGAGGAATGTCCTAATCCCGAATATATTCCTTATATCGCAGGACAGGAGGCTTAATCATGTTCGGTTTGTTTGTATACTGTAAGCGTGAGTTCCACTGTGTGACAATGCTCAAACATATGTGTTGTGGTGAGGACTGAATTAGGAGTACGTAAGAAAACGTTAGTGGCACTTTGCGCTGCTGTCAAGTAAGTTCATTACAGTCAACACATAAGCTCTGCGCAGGCGATGTTCTGTAAGCACCACTTGCCAATCGTAGTCCCATGTTATGAACTGGATCAAGTCATTGAATGTAAGACTGTCTGGCTGAACCGTATGTGATGCTCCCATAGTCTAATATGCGTCGCAACAAAGCACGGTAAATGCGTAGCCGACATTTACGATCAGAGCCCTAGCGCTTCCGGGACAGAATTTTGAGCACGTTAAGTGCATTGTTCACTTTTATTTTAAGGGTATTTATGTGCGCCAGAAAGTTCAACTTTTTATCAGACAGAACACCCAGAAAGTTGTGTTTCTGTTTTATTGGTAGTGTGGCTTCTGGTAGCTTAAGGGTGGATCTGGTGTTGTGGGCCACTTTTTTTGTGTAAAGACAACATTGGTAGTTTTTTCACTTGAGAAGGAAAAACCGTTTTCAGGCACCCACTGCGTTTGTTTAGTGTAATTCGAATTTGCCGTTCTCAGGTGTCCAGCTTTGATGCACAACATGCAATTTGTAGATCATCCACATATAATTAATGTATTACAGAGGATGGAATTACCTCATTGACCGAGTTCATTTTCCCAACAAACACAGTTGCGCTTAATACGCATCCTTGTGGCACACTATTTTCCTGAATGAATATACGTGACAGCACCGTTCCTAGACGCACTTGGAATGTTCTGCCCGACATGAAATTGGCTAGACATTTGAGAATTCTACCGCGGATTTCTAAATCTGCTTAGTCCCTTAACATACTAACCTCCATGTTGTGTCGTACGCCTTTTCTAGGTCAAAGAAAACAGTGAGACAACATTGCTTGTGTAGAAAGGCCGCGCGTATCTCGTGTTGTAGCCGGACTAGGTGATCCGTTGTCGAGCAGCCTTTCTTGTACCCACACTGTTGGCTATCTAGCAGGTTCTCTGTTTCAAGGACGTATGTCAATGTTATGTTTATAATGGCTTCATAAGGCTTTGCAAGACAGTTTGTGAGTGCTATGGGTCTGTAGCTGGTTTCTGTTGTGGGAGGTTTTCCAGCTTTCAAGAAAGGAATTATGATGGCTTTTTTCCACTCAGTCGGAATTTTTCCAGTTTCCCAGATCATATTAAAAACGAAGCATGGTTTCAACAGCATAAGGAGATAGATGAGCGAGCATTGCGCAATGTACTCTGTCCGGACCAGGTGAAGTTTGTTGTCAGAGTTCAGTACTCCATTGATTTCCGGTAGTGTTAAGGTGGCATTATAGATCTCTCTGAACTTCCTGTGGTCGGAAGCTTTAGTTTTTCCACGGATTGCTTATATTTTAGAAATGTACCAGAATAGTTTACTGAGCTTGATATATGATGAAAATGCTGCGCTAATATGTCTCCTGGTTTTACTACATTTGTTTGTGTGCCTGGGGGTGAAAGTATGGGTATCATGTAAGGAGCGCAGTCACCTCTAAACTTAAGAACCCATTCCTACATTCTTTCAGAAGTTATCAAGCTAGTATTGACGAAATAATTTTTCCAGGACTGTCTTTCGGCTTGTCTGCGTTTGCACCTGGCTTTCGCTTTTGCTTTTTTGAAGGAGAGTATATTATCTTGTGTTCGGCATCGCCGAAAGATACCCCACGCTTTTTGTAGTTTTTTTCGTTTGCGTACATTCCTTCGTCCAGGTTTTAGGTTTTTCTTAGAAAACCAGAAGATTGTGGGATTGTCTCCTCTGCTGCAGGAAGTATCTTATCATTCATATCGTCTATGGTTAACTCTTGTGATATGTTATCCAGAGTGGCCTTTTCAGTAAAGAGAGATCACTCTGGTAGATGGAGTTTCTAACAGGGTGGTATTAATGGGTTGGTAGGAAAAGGTGATGTTCTTTTAATGATAGCAACCATATGGTCACCACCATAGGGGTTGTCAACAACACTCCATTGAAATTCGCCAAAGAGAAATGGAGAGCACAGCGCGAGATCTAGGAAACTCATTGCTCCTGTGTTTGAGGAGTAGCAAGTTGCCGCACCGGTGTTTGAAGGACATATGTCGTTCGTAAGGCTAAAATCTCCAGGCGTGACTCCTGGCGTCAGTTATTTTATTACGCCATAACGTGTTATGTGCGTTAAAATGACCGCCTACTAAATATGGGTCAGATGGCTGGTTTAAATATAACTCTAGATCTCTTATAGTAAAATGTGAATGAGGCGAAATGTATACCGAACAAATCATGATGGTTTTGTGAGCTAAAACGGTGACAGGAATAGCCTCTATGTGACTGTTAATTGGAACTTCTCTGGCTGCAATACCTCCCTGCAGAACAATGGCTACACCACCTGACATCCAGTTCAGCTGAGTACGGTCGCGCCGTACAACAGTGGAACCTATTAAAATATTTTTGTGTTTTTCACTCAGTTTTGTTTCCTGTAAGCATAAGGTCACAAGAGAGAAGTTAAATAACAGATCGTTTATGTCACCTAAGGTATCTAAAGGACCTCTACAATTACAATGGATAATAAAAGCCATTATGAAATTGAAAGGCAAAAATTATATTAACGAGCGAATAGGAGATAAGAAAGATACGAGGCGACACAGATCTAAAGAAGGCAAATACAAAGGAGCGATAACTTTTAGGTTATCGCTTTCCTATTTTCTGCAGTTATTGGGACTTTGTCCCTATTTCGGTGCTCGGGAAAGCGCTTGTCCTTCGGTGTCGATGACACCGGGGCTTTTGCGTCGACCTCCATCTCTCTCTTTGAGGCGCTGGAGGACCGAGAATAGAGCGCCGAGGTACGTGTCTCGGGCCTTGGAGTTCGTTTCATCTCAGGGCCCTGCAGGACTGGTTTCTGCAGGGCCTTTGAAGAGGATGGAGCAGCGCCGGCTGTTTCCACCCCGGGGGCGGGAGGGGTCACTGCGGGATCACTATGCGTGGGCTCGGAGGACTCCTGAGGCCTCTGTGACACTGCCCCCACCTGCGTCACATCGGCATAACGTCTTCGCGAATGGTACGACAATCGCTTCCTTGCTTCAAAGAACGAGATTTTTTCCTTAACAATTAGTGCAATTACTTTCTTTTCCTTTTTACAGAGTGGGCAAGAGCGCAAGTAAGCTGGATGATCTCCTTTGCAGGTAACACAATGTGGCGAAGAGTTGCAGTTCTCACATTGCTGATCAGTGGAGCTGCATTTACCACAGATTATTTGGCTTCAGCATGCACATGAAGCATGTCCGAACCTTTGGCACTTGAAACATCGTCTGGCGTTCGGGATATATGGTCTGATATTAACATTAAGATCACCTTCATCAAGCGAGGTTGGCATTACGCTTGTTCCGAAGGTGAGTATAATATGACTGGTGGAGATTTCTCGGTCGTTTGTGGGGATGACTATTCTTTGCACTTTAGTAACATTTTGTTCCAGGAAACCTTCCAGCAGTTCCTCATCGCTGAAGGCAATAAAGTGTTCGTCAGATATTACTCCACTGCTTGTATTAAGTGATCTGTGGGCTGAAACAGTCACCGTTGCGTCGCCAATACCAGTAAGTTCAGAGAGCTTCTCTGCTTGATCATTATCATTAGTTCTAGGAGGAGGTCCCACTAGACATTTTGGAGGCTTTGTATATTTGACCGATTTCGTCTTTCAGACATTTAGCTACGAGGAATGGTTTGTTGCTTTCGCTGTGGACTATATAGTACTTGGGAAAAGATGGCGCATTGCTCCGGAAGGAGAATCGCAACGGCACTTCGGTGCGGCATCTTTTCAGGCGCCGATAATAGATAGCAGAGGCTTGCACTGCCATAAGAAAATGTGTATGCCCTGCAACAGCACTGGCTGCCCGCCACGGAGCCCAACGAGGGGATGGGGTAGAGCTTGTATACAACCCTGCACAGCGCCAGCCGTACGCCGTCACTATAACCAAATATGGTGTACCCAAGTTAGGATAGTCACACCAGGTTAACCCTTGCCGCAAGGAAAAAAGAAGTAAATGGAAGGGAGAAGAAGACAGGAAAGGTGAAAAAGTGAGAGATAGAGGCGAAGATTTGAGAAAAGAGAAACAGGAAAAGGCGACTGCCGGTTTCCTCCAGGTGGGTCAGTCTGGAGGTGTCGTCTATGTGAAGCAGAGGGAAAAGGGGTGTGTTGCCTCCACCAGGAGGGGGGGGGGAGGCTGAAAGGTCCAAACACCCAGCATCAGCTGAACCCCCACGATTCCCCTTTCCTCAGACACGGCTACGCCGCGCACGGCTAGACGCGGGAGGGTCCAAACCTCGTGTTGTCGGGTAGTAGGTGTCGCAACACACCAAACGCCTGCTGATGCAGACGCCCCTGCGGGGGTTGCAGGAGGAAGTGGCAGCCGTATTCGGAAGCCGGTCGAAGCATTGCACGATACGTTTGCTTTTCGCTTTCTCAAAATCCCGGCATTCCTTAATGTTAGACTCAACCGTTGAACAGTTCCTGCAAAGCAGGAGGTTGAACGCATCGGCCGCGATGCCCTTCAATATGTGTCCAACCTTATCGCCCTCCAGCATTTCGCGTCCGCTTTACGGCAGAGAGCCAGAACGTCCTGAATATACGCGACGAACGATTTGGTTGATATCTGGTCACGGGACGCCAGCTGTTGCTTGGACTCCACTGGACGTCCCACAGGTCTTCCGAAAAGATCGCGTAGCTTTTCCTTGCAGGAGTGCCAGCTTATAATGTCGGTTTCATGCGTCTCGAACCACAACTTCGCGGTTCCTCCCAAGTAAAAGATCACGTTGCCCAGCAAAAGTGTGCCATCCCACTTGTGCTTACCGACGCGTCCATATGACGTCAGCCAATCATCGACGTCGGCCTTGATAGTGCCGATGAAGATTCCCCGGTGACGTAGCTGGTTCAGAACTTTTAACGCCGGTGTCTGCACGGCGGGAGCAGCGTCAGTAGTCATAACAGTGGAGCCGATGTGACGACCAAAGTGAAGATCCAGGGCCCACTTCTGGCGACAGTACCCTGCACGTCCGCCAAAATGTTACGGGGAGGAAATATATGTATTTGCAATATATGCAGTGACAAAGTGGTAGCTCAGTAGTGAGGGTAACACCTTCTACCGATCGTCGAGACACTTCAACCTCCTCTTCACCTCCCAACACCCTTTCCTCCCCAAACTCGTAAGTGAAAATATTGATCGAGATAAGCAAGACCGCGTGTCCCAAAAAGAGGCGGCAACATCAGTGCAGCACCTCAGACGACGATCGGGTCGTCGATGGGCATAGGCTGTAGGTCCAAGGGAGAGCTCACTGACTCCAACGTAGCAGGTCGAACAGAATGTAGCTGAATCGGAATAGATAGATCTATCCATAGCATCGCTTGAAACAAGCCGCGCAAGCCTGGGATCCAATATATTCTAGCAGCTATTGTCACCTTCCTCGGCCGCATTTTATGCACGGTGCACTCCAATGCGTGTCTCGTGCCTCTTGCTGCAAGCTTCGCGATTAGATGAAAATTCAACAAGAATGAAAAAAGTTTCTGCGGCTGTTGCCATCGGTTCGAATGGTTTTCGGGTCGTTCGCTTCTTAACTCACCCACTGCTGCAGCCGTACCTCGGTCCCTATAACGTGGTGAGCCTGACGTTATTGTACGGTGAGCACGACGTCATGGCCGAAGCCACGAATGTAAGACTGACGATCAGCGCAGAGGGCCTCGCCGCTGTGCAGATGCACCTGGCGCACTCATGGCCACAAAATCCTGCAGTCTGGTTTACGCAGGTGGAGGCGATCTTTGAACTCCGGCGCATTACCTCGCTGCGCGCGAAGTTCCTCCACACTACATTGGCACTATCTACAGAGCTCATTACCGTATTGCAAGACGTTATAGACGCATCCCACTACACCACACCCTATGATCAGTTTAGTCCGACGATTCTGCAAAGCAAGTCCATGTCTCTGCGCAGACGCTTCCAGCAGCTTCACAAGGACGAGGAGCTCGGCGGCCATCGACCATCGGAACTTGTACTTCGCATGCAGCAGCTTATCAGTGACTGCAGGCTGGATGCGAACAGCCCGTTGCTTCGTGAACGGATCTATCAGCACGTGTTGCAGAATCTGGTGGTCGCCTTGGCTACCACACTGAAACACCTGTTACTCAAAAATGTTGTACAGCTTACCGTTTGCATCGCCGAATATTCAGCCACAGGCATCGTGGCAGCAAGGACTGTTCTGCTGTCACACCTCGAAGATCGGCAGTCTGGCCTTGCGAAAATGACTGACGAGGTTGCTGGGACCATTAATTACATCACTACAGTCATCGTCCCACTGTCGACACCGCGACCGCGATTGCGCTTGCAGATTACCTTCAAGGCCCAGCTCCCGTTCTGGCCCTCGACACGGCGCATACTGCAGATATCATAACAAATTCGGTACCAGCGCACGTCAATGCCGTTCCCCTTGCAGTTGGAAGGAAAGCATGCCGCAGAGTAACTAATGGCGGCATGTTTTAGATAGATTTCGTGAAGGCCTTCCGTCAAATCCTTGTCGAGCCAGCAGACACTGCGCCATTATCAGAGTTTTCAAGTACGCCCGCATGCCGTTCAGACGGAGAAACGCTGCTCACACCTTGCAGTGGTTTCAAAACGAGGCCACCCAAGTACTCCTCTTCGTCTTTGCGTACTTCGATGATCTACTGATGGCTAGTATTATTCCTGAGCAGCATAACTACAATTTGCACCTGCTATTTTCTCTGCTTCAGGAACATGGCCTTCTAATCAACCCTGCAAAATGTGTCATTGGTGTGCATGACATTCGATTCTTCGGACACCGCGTGACTCTCGGAGGAATCAGAACATTGGAATATAATGCTCAATGCTTTCGAAATTTAGGTCGCCCAACGTCCCTGCGAAAGCTCACCGAGTTCATTGGGCTGTTGAACATCCACCGCCGTTTTCTTTTCAACATTACCCAAATTATTATACTGCTGACCGTTCTTCTCAAGCCATTAAAATCCGACCGCTCCACTATCCCGAACATCCGACGCCGAAGAGTCTTTCCAACCAGCCAGAAACGTATCGGCAGATGTCACCCGGCTATGGCATCGTTTACATGTTGGAGAAGGCGTCTTATTAACGTTGCATCGAGTGTGGCTGCCGGCACCACATTACCAGAATTCCGTCGACAACAGTTCCAATTAAAACAGTTCCATATGACAACCTGGGTTTCTTTCCGAGAAGCCGAAGCTTGCGCAAACGCGCTGTAGCGTGGTCAGCCGCTATCTGGTTACGGTATAGATGGGCTTTCCGTTTGTTCGAGCACCTGCTGGAAGGAGCAAGCTTTCACGTCCTGAAGGATCATAATCCTTTGACGTTCGCTTTTCGCGGTACTCATAACACTTATACCACACCAGAGATACAGCATCTCTATTTCATCTACGAGTTCACCGTGGACGCACGACACATTGGAAGCCCTGTCAACGCAGCCGCAGATGTATTCTTCCGTATTTGTGCAATATCCATGGTCACACTTTACTTTGAAGAAATTACAACAGCCCAGTGTTTAGATGTCAAACTTCGGGACCTTCAGTCCTCTACAATGCCATTAGCATTCTCCAATGTGTCCTTTTTATTTTGTTGAGGCACTATCACTTTCGACGTGTCAAGGGGCCCAACACACCCATTCGTTGTGTTCCGACTCCAACATCAAGTATACGGCAAGCCACACAGTGCAACCTAATCCGAAGTTCGTGCCACTCAGCGTCTAATTGCATGCAGCTTTGTGCGGTTGAGTGCTAACTTTGAAGAGCGCCTCTCGGCTCACGAATGCCTTCACTCTCAACTCTTGAAGACGACATGACATGCTAAGCCTCCATTTCACTCCTTTCTTCCACCCGATGCCCTGTTGGATCCCACTTACACCGACATCGTTGTCCCGCTCGCTACATGTACTCTAAAACCAGTTGCACCCATTGGAGTGTATATTTGCCAGACAACAATAATCGCCAGTGGTCGTGCTTGCATTTTGTTTCTTGAAAAAGCTGCGCTCGGCACTTTCCTGTTGAGAATGCTCTGTGATGCTGATAACGTGCATGCCCTTCGTGACTTGGAAGTACCGGGCTGGCAGCCTTAAATAAGGGAAATGCGGGCAAAGGCAGATTATTGTTTTGGGGCAAATACACACCCCAAAAGGTGCAACTACTTTCAGAGTGTACTTGTGTTGACCATCATACCCTCTCGGCTGAACCATGTCCTCGCAACGACAAACAGTGGTGTCCACATTTGTAAGTAGCTGGATCTCGCGCTTTGGATGCCCCAGCGTTGTTACGACCAATCGCGGTTGACAGTTCACACGTTATTTCCTCGGCGAACTCATGTGCCGGCTTGGTGTCTGCCATATCCATAGCATTCCGTATTACCCGTCGGCAAATGAAATGGTTCAGAGCCTTACTATTAACACAAAGCCGCCTTGATGGCACGCCAGGATTGCTCTTCTTGGTATGAAGACCCTCCTCTCGTCTTGCTATGGGTGCACTGCTCTTTGAAGGAAGACCTCAGCCGCACGGTTGCGGAGATGGTCTATGACACAACGTTGTGGTTGCCGAGTTAGTTTTTCGCACCAGCTACACTTGACACGCCGAATCCCAACAGCTATGTTCAGCAGGTCCACCTCTTTTGTTCACGCTTGCGTCCTTGCCTTAGTCGGGTTCCAAACTGAAGTAGTATTTTTTGAGCAAGGAGATGCCAACAGTGACCCATGTTTTCGTAGGGCGTGAAGGCATTCGACCATCTCTTACGCCTACTTATTACGGCACTTTCAAGGTACACAAGCGTACAGATAAGAACAGTTACCATCGACTTTACCGCACGTGAATAAATTGCGACGATAAACAAAGTCAAAAGAACCAAACTTGCAGCCCCCCTATGATTATCCGCTTTCAAGAATTTTACAACTGCTGAAATGACGGATCTAGCCGATCGTCCGGCATCAAAGCCTGTTTCTTGGGCACCGCTGCACCACTGTTCTTCTAAAAATGGGGGAGCTCTCGAACAGCCATCGGCATCTTCCTCTGCTGCCTTCTATATGGGGCGCGCTCCGGCGCGCATGTCTCATGTCTCGAGCTGCAAGCTGCGAGTTTAGAAGAAAATGGAAGACGAATGAAAAAAAAAGCATCCTCGGTTGTTGTCATTGGCCCGAACGGTTCTCAGGTCTTTCGCTCGGTGACTCACACGTTGTTATAGTGGGCCTAACCTCGGTCTTTATAGCATGATCACACTTGCCCAATGCGTACACGGGCCTTAATCTCTCGACGAGAGCAAGGACAGCGCAATGAAAAATCATCGGACTTTGTCATCAGAGCCATACTAGCTGCGACAAATATTCCACACCCTGCAACTGCTACTGTCTGACTAAAATACGCCAGTGGCGCTAACAGTGGCCAAAATTATGAAAGCTATAGACAAGTTCCTAGCTACACTACAGTTACCTCTACCACTGTCCGCTAAAATAATTGTGCTGTGTAGTGTACACGTACGCGTTGCTCAGAAACAGTATGCTGTGCAGCTTTCATCATCGAGTTCGCCACACCACCACCCTTGTTCCTTTCCACATTCCTTCTCTGCTATTCCCTCAAGCCTTTCCCCACTGTGGAATAGCAGGATAAGGACACTACGCTGAGGATGACCTCTCCACCCTTTCTGCCATTCAAAAGTATCCCTACCTCCCTACGTGATCATACTTCTTTCGTATTATAATTTTTTTCGTGTACGGTCAACGGCATGCTGAAAGATGTTTCTTTCAAGCCTCAGAAACGCCTTAGAACAAGTGGGGTTCCTTCCAAGGAATATATTACGGAATAATTTTTCAAAGAGTGCACTACAAATGGACATACCATGGCAGGAGTGACTGTTGGGCTAGTCGGCCTTGCCAGCAGACATGGTGTACCTCTGGTTTTCTGAGCCGCTAATAAAGTGCGTTTACGTGATAATGAAGTGCTTTACGGTGATATTTAGTTAAACCCAGGGCCACCTGATAAAAGTGCCACTTGTAAGACTTCTTGCTCTCACGAAATCGCCGCACGAAAAATGGATAAACGAGATGGTGAACGCGTGACCATGACTTACGAACTAAAAGAGGCTTAGCAATCACTTGAGGAGCGTATTTTCGCCAATAAGAGCCCAATAATCGGACAAAGCTGTGCAGCTGAAGTAGCCTCTGTTAACCAACAACTTGATGATTTCAGACCGTTTCCACAGGGTTAACTGTAAATTTTAAGGAATTACACCGGAGCAGAAACATGGGTGCAGACTGAAGAAAAAAGGTTTCTCTTCTGAATGTCGCTATCAACCT
Source organism: Dermacentor albipictus (assembly GCF_038994185.2). Lineage (NCBI taxonomy): Eukaryota > Metazoa > Arthropoda > Arachnida > Ixodida > Ixodidae > Dermacentor > Dermacentor albipictus. The sequence continues at coordinate 107,234,551 of NC_091829.1, forward strand.
AAACAAGAAGTGACGACCACGTCGTGTGCACACTTACTAGGTAAATATCACCCTGAAATACGCAGACCTATTATTGTCAAATTTGTTTCGCTATAGCCTGGAGATAGCATCTAGCGGAAATGCGTAATCTAAAGAATTTTGCAGTTGATGTGAGGGAAAATTTTTGCACAGCGACAGGAGCCAATAAAAAGGACTTATTTTTTTACAGCGAATTTGGGGAACCCAATTATTAATCCATTATAATAAGGTCTACACCGAGAAAAAGTGCCACATTTACTGTGCAGCTATCAACCGTGTTTGTATCCTTGAATCTGCTTTTGATTCCATTCTGGCAGATGCATCGCCGACATCTGCGTCAGTTTCCCGTAGTCACGGAGCATCATGCTCTCTGTTGGCTCTGATTCCTATAGAATTCTATGGGACGCTTTGGTCAATGGTCTTTGACGCTGCAAGCATTTTTTCATATCGTACTTTACAAGACTGGCCATCTGCTCGAAGATACCAACAGCTTGTCGCGTTACCCTGTTGTCGACTCTTACCCCTCAATACTGAGACTGTCGCTTGCGTTTTGTCGGTATGACATCTCCATTTCGGTGACGAGCAACTTAGCGGCTCCTACATCAAAGCCTTTACCCACCACAGTGGAAATTCTTTGGCCGATGGTACTATGCACATCTTCGTTCTCCGCGATGGTGCTCTGTATCGTCGTAATCTTCACCGTGAAGGATCTGATCTCCTACCCGCAATTCCCAAACGTCCTCGCTCAACGGTTCGTGACGCACCAGTGGTGGAAGATTTCGGTGTATCTCGAACCTACGATCGAGTACACAGCCATTCTCTCTGGTCGGGCCTTGCACGTTCCGCACTACGTTACGTCGCTTGTTGTGACCTATGCCAATGGTGCAGAGAGCCATTCAAGTTTCCCGCTGGCTACTTGCAGCCACTGTACATCTCGGCTGAGCGCTTGCATTTCGTTTGTTTACCCGTTCTGGGCCTTTCTCTGGAATCTACATCGAGGAGCCAGTGAGCCGCTGTTGCTGCGGACGACAGGACCCGCCATGCCATCACACAGGCTCTTGCGACCAGCTGCTCAACTGATGCTACGTACTTCCTCCTACACGATATCATTTTGATGCATGCCGCTTCCTGTACAGACCGTGGCCATACGTTTTTGTCCAGGCTCATTGACGACATACTGCGTATCTGCTCTATACAGCATAAGATTACCACCTCCTACCATCCACAAACTAGCCGTATTGCTGAGCGTTTACAGACATGTTATCGAAATACGTTTCAGCTTGATTGCAGTCTTGGGCCACCTCACATTACATTTGCCTACACCTCTTGGCGTCTAGACACTGCTGGATATTCTCCGTTCTACCTCTTGTACAAATTAGAACCAACGCTATCAATAGACACTGTGCTTCCGTCCACCCAATTTCAAGAATGGATTATTACCGCTGTGCTGACGCCCATACTCACTATGCACGTCAACTTGCACGCGCTCGTCTGCAAATGTCTCAATAAGTGCAGTAGTACCACTACGACTTCCGTCAGCATTATCTGCGTTTTTTTTCTCCGCCAACCCATGTTATTTCGGTAACCATGTCGTAAATTTGACCTTTGTGAAAATGTGTTCTCTTGGTACACAGGTCCATATCGCGCGCTCGACCAAGTGACCAATCGAACCTATGAAATCATTCTAGCGACGTCCACTACGTGCTCCCCTGTCAAAACCTGTGGCATTGTCCACGTCACCAGACTGAAGGCCTGCAACTCTCCCACGCGCCTTATATATTGTCACGTGGTAGTGACGGTTTAGAAGGCAGCAAAACTGTGATTAACGAAATGGGCGTTTTATTGGGCGAACTTGTGTCCTCAAAAACAGGCTACACTCAAACAACAATGGTAGCGGCGAACACGATCGGTGGTCGTCGAAATCTGATCAATGGGTCAAGCGCGTCGGATTTTACACATCAGTCGTCAAATGTTCCAGAGTAATCGCTGCGACCCGCGCGCCGTCCACAAAGTTCTACATTATTTGCGTCGCGTATACATCCAATTAGATGGCACAAGGTTCGGTCACAGACAGTGGATGGAACCATCGATAACGTTCCCGAAATTACCGACACATACAAGCGCGTCCTGCGCTGTGAGATAACATTTGTTAGGCAGTGAAACGTGTCGCCCGATGAAGACAAGTACACGTGTCAATATTTACCAGCACTTGGATGGCTCCTTTGCGGCCGGGTGGCGGTGCTACAATACCATCGAGAGATGCTGAAGACACAAGCCACCCCGATAAAGAGAATAAAGTGTCTGGGCTCTTGGCGTGAGTGAATGTCCGTCTTAAGATCTAGCTCCAGCATACATACAGTGTAACTAACCTCTTTTGCCTGTGCCCTTCCACACGTAATGATATAAACTAACGAGGTAAGGATTCCAGAGAAAGGAAGCGGGAAATAATTTTTTTTTCTTTATTTGCAGAAAAACTAAGTTGAAAGCAAACGAAGATACGCAATAAAGGCCAGAATACATGGAGCGAATATGCGACGAATAGTCGGCGTTCGACGCCCGGCGGCGTACGGGCGACGCGCGGCGGCGGAGAAAACGTCGTTCGCCGCCGATCTAGCTGGCGCAGAAAAGTTCGTCGGGTGTCGACGATACCGGAAGCGGCAAACGAGCGGCTCCCAAAGCGAGCCAATCAGGTCTCACTATCCGCCCCGACATCCGACTAGGCTTCCCGCCCAGTGTTGCCACAGCGCATAGCATCGCCGCTTTCTTTACACTACATCGGCACATGAATGTCTCAAACACATAAAAAACACTAGAAATCATTTCTAAACAAAATTTTACGCGTTTTTATAGTATTCTGCAATTCGAGAGCGATAATAGTTGTCGTTAAAGTTTTTTTTTGTGTCATGTGTTTCACTACAGCGCATTTGCCTGGTCTAGCCATACTGATAACAACGCAGCGACTCGCCGGCGGCGGCCGCCGTGTCTTCGCTCCATGTAGCGCAGCCCGACGAAGACACGGCGTCGCGCCGCGGCAGAATTTCTGCCGCCCGAACTTCACCGTAAAAGTTCGCTGCATGTATTCTGGCCATAAGAGATGTTCCCGCAGGTGGGACGCGAAACTACATATCGCACGAAACCAACATTAGGCTGTTGACCTACAGTGTAGTGTCCGTGAGCGCGCTTTTCCTCTGTGCAGTCAACTAACATATGACTGACTAATTCTTGTATGCGAATATATATATATATATATATATATATATATATATATATATATATATATATATATATATATATATATATATATATATATATATATATATATATATATATATATATATATATAGTCGGCTCACGCGGATACGATGCACAAAATACTCATAATAAACTAACGAAAACATACTCACTGGTTTCAATACAGAACTGTAACAGTCCGGGTTTTGTGAAGCGTTTGATGTCACATACGTTCGTTACTAAACGGCAAGGATGCCCGTCACTTACTCGATTCCGCGCTTAAAAGACGAAATATTCTCCATTTGAGTGACTCACCTCATAATTCATTTGTGCATCTTTATATTTTTCCCCTTGTAGCTTTAAGTGCTCCTGCTCTATGATCTGCTGGTAAACCACGGATTGGTCTGAAAGTAAAAGACAATGCGCTCTTATTATATGATGGTACTGAGAAGTCATCTGCGTTTCAGCTATTGCAACGAAATCCAAAAGAAACACACACACACACACACACACACACACACACACACACACACATATATATATATATATATATATATATATATATATATATATATATACACCTACCACACCTACCATATATAGGACACCTACCAGTCACTACGTATATATATATATATATATATATATATATATATATATATATATATATATATATATATATATATATATATATATACATATATATATATATATATATATATATATATATATATATATATATATATATATATATATATATATATATATATATATATGTACGTAGTGACTGGTAGGTGTCCTGGGTGAATGATGGGATACATACTCGGTGACGCAAATATATATTGTCACGAGGTAGTGAGGGTGAAGAAGGCAGCAAAACTGTGATTGAACAAACTAGTGTTTTATTGGGTGAACTTGTGCCCTCAAAAGCAGGCTACACCTAAAGAACAACGATAGCGGTGAACAGAATCGCGATCGTCGAAATTTTGATCAGCGGGTCAAGCGCCTCGGCTTTTATACATCAGTCGTCGAATGTTCCAGACTAATTGCTGGGACCCGCGCACCTTCCACAAAATTCTACACCGTTCGCGTCGCGTAAACATGCATTCAGATTACACAAGGTTCGGCAGCAACAGGCAGCGGATAGAAGCATCAATAACATGCTAGAAACTTACGACACATTTCGGCGCATCCTGCGCTGGGCGATAACATTCCTTAGACGGTAAAAGCGCTCACCCGCAAAAGATAAACGAGTTCACGCACGAATTTATATATATTGTTACGTAGGAAGACGCAGACGAAAAGCTATGTACAAGTATATTTACAGGAAAATACGCTGCGCTTGGCCAAGAGGCAACAGCCCGCGCTAGCTTCTAATCGTCGTCGTCGTCTTCATACTGCTCGCCTTTTCGTGATCGCACATATTGTTCCGTAGCACTACCCCCGGCTGCAAAAGCGCCGTTTCGGAGCAACTAAAGATTGGACTCGGAAGCAGTGTAGAAGGCCTTGAGCCTACTGACATGCACGGCATCACTTGATGACAGAGAGGACGAATTTGAACCCACAGGAGCAATTTGGTAAGTCACAGCCGTCACCTGGCGCAGCTCGCGGTAGGGCCCTGTGTATCACGAAAGGAGCTTCTCTGAACGTCCGACGTGACGGGAGGGCGACCACAGGAGCATGAGCGCACCAGGCGAAAACTGTACATCATGGTGGCGGGCGTTGTAATGACACTGCTGCGTGGTCTGCGAGTCCGTCAGTCGAGCACGGGCAAGCTGGCGTGCATGGTCGGCGAGGGCGATGGCGCCGCGCGCATACTCGGTTGTTGAGGTCGCATCAGGAGGAAGTACCGTGTCAAGGGGAAGGTCGGTTCGCGACCGTAGGGTAGATAAAATGGAGAAAATCCGGTGGTGTCGTGCCGGGAAGAATTGTACGCAAATGTTACGTAAGGAAGGGCAATGTCCCAGTCGTGGTGGTCTTTGGAAACATACTTGGACAGCGTATCGGTAAGAGTACGGTTTAACCACTCTGTCAGGCCATTGGTTTGAGGATGGCATGAGGTAGTCAGTTTCTGTTGAATGGAGCAGGTACGCACAATGTCAGCGATAACTTTCGAGAGAAAGTTTCGACCACGGTCAGTAAGCAGCTGTCGCGGGGCGCCATGAAGCAAGATAAGGTCACGCAAGAGAAAGTCCGCGACGTCAGTGGCGCAACTGGTAGGGAGAGCCCGAGTGATAGCGCATCGGGTGGCGTAATCAGTCGCGACGGCTACCCATTTGTTCCCAGAGGATGACGTGGGAAAGGGACCAAGCAGGTCTAATCCAACACAAAAGAACGGTTATACAGGGACGGTGATCGGCTGGAGATGACCGGAAGGTAGCACACGAGGTGTTTTCCGACGCTGGCAGGGATCACAGGCAGCAACATAGCGTCGAACGGAGCGAGCGAGACCCGGCCAATAGAAGCGGCGGCGGACGCCGTCGTACGTTCGGGTTACCCCAAGATGTCCTGCAGTGGGTGCGTCATGCATGTCAAAGAGAACAGTCTGTCGTAGCTGTTTTGGCGCGACAAGAAGATTAGAGCCGTCAGGGAGCAAGTTCCTTCGATACAGAATGCCGCCCTGGAGCACATATCGGCAAACGGATGCGTCGGTAGGTGTTGAGCGCAGACGCTCGATAAGTGCTCGCAGCGATAGGTCTCGGTACTGCTAATCGGCGATGTTAGCAAAGGCAGACAGAGAGAAAATGCCGTTGGCGCTAGTACTGTCGGCGTCGTCAGGCTCGTCAACCGGGTAGCGAGACAGGCAGTCAGCGTCCTTGTGTAGTCGGCCAGATGTATAGGTGACAGTATAAGAATATTCTTGGAGGCGTAAGGCCCATCGACGAAGTCTTCCCGTGGGATCTTTCAGTGAGCATAACCAGCAAAGCGCGTGATGGTTTGTGACAACGGAAAAAGGTCGGTCATATAAGTATGAGCGGAATTTCGCAACCACTCAAACTAGGGCCAGACACTCACGCTCAGTGATGGAATAGTTGCTTCCGCGGGTGAGAGGAGCCTGCTGGCGTAAGCGATAACACGGTCGTGGCCACGCTGGCGTTGTGCCAGTACTGCACCAATTCTGTGACCGCTGGCATCAGTACGGACTTCGGTAGGCGCTGAAGGATCGAAATGGGCCAGAACGGGAGGCGTTGTGAGAATGTCGATTAGATGTGAGAATGCAGAGGCCTCGTTATCACCCCACTGGAAAGGGGCGTCCTTTTCAAAAGCTCGGTTACTGGTCGTGCTATGCGGCGAAATTTCTCGCGAAACGGCGGAAGTACGAACAAAGGCCGATGAAGCTGCGCACATCCTTGACACACTTCGGAAGAGGGAAGTGCGCAACAGAATGGACCTTGCCAGGGTCCGGTTGCACTCCGTTCGCGTCAACGAGATGTCCAAGGACGGTAATCTGGCGACGGCCGAATTCACACTTCGATGCGTTGAGTTGCAGACCGGCTGGACGAAAAACATCCAAGACTGCTGAGAGGCGCTCGAGGTGCGTAGCGAACGTTGGGGAGAATATGATAACGTCATCCAAGTAGCACAGGCACGTGGACCATTTGGAAACCTTGAAGAAGGGAGTCCATCATGCGTCCAAAAGTGGCAGGGGCGTTACATAGACCGAACGGCATCACTTCGAATTGATAAAGAGCGTCGGGTGTTACAAAAGCAGTCTTCTCGCGGTCGAGATCGTCCATGGCAATCTGCCAGTAGCCGGAGTGAAGGTCAATAGAGGAGAAATAGCGAGCACCGTCGAGGCAGTCAAGGGCATCATCAATCCGAGGTAGGGGATACACGTCCTTTTTGGTAACCCTGTTAAGGTGCCGATAGTCCACGCAAAAGTGCCATGAGCCATCCTTCTTTTTGACCAGTACAACAGGTGCCACCCATGGACTATATGATGGTACAATAATGTTGTTAGCAAGCATTTTGCGAACTTCTGTGTGAATAATTTGACGCTCAGCTGGTGACACTCGATACGGGCGGCGATGAATAGGAGGGGCATCGCCGGTGAAATGCGATGTTTGACAGCTGTAGTTTGGGCCAAAGGACGATCGTTAAAGAAAAAAATATCTTGGTAGGAAATCAGAACGCGGTGGAGCGCACGAGCATGCTCGGAAGGCATGTCGGGTGCAATCATTTTTTGTAAGTTGGCGATGGTACAAGTTGCCGACTGCGACGGTGGAGGAGTATCGGTTGAATTGTCGTCTACTGAAATTGACGCTACAGTGTGATCCTCGAATGAGCAAAGTTGGGCCAGAGACATCGCGCGTGGCAGCACTTGTGTCGTCAAGCCAAAATTGACCACTGGCAGGCCGACGCAATTCGCCGTAATAGATAAAACTGTGTGAGGTACTGTGATCCCGTGTGTAAGGAGGACGTCTTGCATAGGAGCCGCGTTTTAGTGACCGTCGGGGACTGGTAGGGATGACACGAAGTCAACGTAAGTCAGTGATGAAGGTGGCAAGCGAATGAAGTCGACGGAACTGAGGCGAGTAGGGTGTTGGTCAGCGGGATCCAAAACAGGCAGGTTGAGGCGGAGAGTACTGGCGGAGCAATCGATGAGAGCAGAATGTGCGGAAAGGAAATCTAAGCCGAGGCTGATGTCGTGGGGACAGTGAGCGATGTCTGTGAATAGCACGATTGTTGAGCGATCGGTGAAGGAGACGCGGGCAGCACACATACCAATTACGGAACTGTTCCGCCATCGGCGACACGGAGAACGGGCGTCGTGGCGGGCGTGATAACTTTCTTGAGCCGGTTACGAAGGTCAGCGCTCATGACGGACAAATGCGCCCCAGTTTCTACGAGTGCAGACACAGAAACACCGTCGACTTGCAAGTCAAGAAGGTTCAGATGAGTGGGCAACGTCATTAGAGGATTTGGCGGCGTAGGGAGCAATGCAGCGTCACCTCTAGGCGCTGCATCGTCTAGTTTTCCGGCTGGGAGCGGCGTCCGAAGGGAGTCGGCGAATAGGAGCGACGGGGCTGGGGAGAGCAAGATTGTCGTTGTAGGGGCGAAGGCGAACGAGAATAGAAGCGGTTCGGTGCAGGAGAATCAGCGGCGGCGTTATCGGAGCGCGCGGCATAGGGACGAGAAGGGCCACCTGGGGGGCGAGCCTAGGCAGTATAAGTAGACCGGGTCGGGGAACTCCAGCGACTGCGACAGTGCCGAGAAATGTGCCCGATTCGATGACAGTGGAAACGAATGGGCTTGTCGTCAGCAGTGCGCCATTCAGATGCGTTGCGGAAACGTGGTGGGTAAGAAGATGCGTGACGGGGCGGAATCGAAGAAGCCGGGCGGGTATCACAATGATGGGCCGAGCAGATGGTGTGAAGACCCATGTTTTCGAACTCTTGGCGGACAACTGCCTGGATCAGTGACACCGTGACTGCAGATGTGTTGGTGGGACTGGAGTCGAAGGCAGCCGGATAGGCGGCCTCGATCTCATGCCGGACGATCCTGGTAACATCGGCAGTGTTGTTCGGACGAGGAGTGTCGGCACAGGAAGATGTCGCTGGGGTGTTGGGCAGACGGGAAAACTGCTGGTCAATACGTCGGCTTTTAGCGAGTTCCAGGCGGCGGCACTCTTTTATAACAGCGGCCACCATCGCTACGTTGTTGCAAAGGAGCAAGTTGAAGGCGTCATCGGCAATGCCTTTGAGGATGTGGGCAACCTTGTCTGACTCAGTCATGTGGGTGCCAACTTTGCGGCACAGAGCCAAGACGTCCTGAATGTACGTGACATAGGGCTCTGTTGTCGTCTGCACACGGCCGGAAAGCGCCTTCTGCGTGGCAAGTTGGTGACCGTAGGGGTTGGTGAACAAGTCTCGAAGCTGTATCTTAAGTGAATCCCAACTGGTGAGCTCATCTTCGTGCGTGCGGTATCAAACTCTAGGTGTGCCACCGAGGTAAAGGACTACGTTGGCAAGCATAATAGTAGGGTCCCACCGGTTATTGCGGCTGATGTGTTCATACAGGCTGATCCAGTCACCGACGTCTTCCCAATCTTTACCCGAGAATACGCCAGGATCACGGGGAGCGGGGAGAGTGATGTAGGTCGTCGAAGTGGCAGCAGGTGTCGGCGCCGGGGAAGTCCGGTTGTCGTCGCCGGGAGCCATGAAGGAAGGCTCGACGTACCGTCCACTGCGAAGCTCCGTGACGAGGTGCAGGGAACGTCCACCTCCACCAGATATGTTACGTAGGAAGACGCAGACGAAAAGCTATGTACAAGTATATTTACAGGAAAATACGCTGCCCTTGGCCAAGAGGCAACAGCCCGCGCTAGCTTCTAATCGTCGTCGTCGTCTTCACACTGCTCGCCTTTTCACGATCGGACATATTGTTTCGTAGCAATATATATATATATATATATATATATATGAGTGGGCAAGGTGACAGCAACGCCGCAACCATGCTTAGACGAATTCTGCTCTTTGTGCAGTTTCTCTTCGGGTTCCTTGCTACTGCGGGCCCCCCTCCGGCGGTCCAGGATGCGTCGTCGATTCCGGAACAACGCATACAGGATTCATCCCGCCCGTACCTGGCCTGCCCTGTCTTCTTTGGTGAAGATAGCCTTGGCCCGACCGCCGCCGATTTCAACTTATCTCCGTTCGACTACGTGATCACGGACTGTCCAATCCTACTGGTAGCCAACGCTGTGACGTCAGCGCCTGCGACTATAAGAGCAGCACCACTGGCCGCTTTCTTCAGTGGGCAAGGTGACAGCAACGCCGCAACCATGCTTAGACGAATTCTGCTCTTTGTGCAGTTTCTCTTCGGGTTCCTTGCTACTGCGGGCCCCCCTCCGGCGGTCCAGGATGCGTCGTCGATTCCGGAACAACGCATACAGGATTCATCTCGCCCGTACCTGGCCTGCCCTGTCTTCTTTGGTGAAGATAGCCTTGGCCCGACCGCCGCCGATTTCAACTTATCTCCGTTCGACTACGTGATCACGGACTGTCCAATCCTACTGGTAGCCAACGCTGTGACGTCAGCGCCTGCGACTATAAGAGCAGCACCACTGGCCGCTTTCTTCAGTGGGCAAGGTGACAGCAACGTCGCAACCATGCTTAGACGAATTGTGCTCTTTGTGCAGGTATGTCACTTCAATAATGCTTACTGCATTCGATCCGACGACCCCTTTTTGTTGCTGCTGCCTTGCCCACGATGCTGCAATTCCTGTTTTGCGTACATTTCGAAAGAGCTTGTGCATCTTGTTAATAGCCTTTTGTTGAGTGGTGATATTGAGACGAACCCAGGGCCTCCTAGAAGGAACCCTCAAGCCAACACAGAGCTAAACTCTCAATCCGGATGCGCCCCTACCCTCGATAGGTCGCCAGCAGCGGTTGCTGACACTCACAACGTTGGCGATATGTTTGCTCAACTCCTCGCTGGCCAGAACCGAATTGCGCAAGATATTTCTAACCTTAAAACTTCCGTTGACTCCCGTTTCAAGGCCTTTGAAAGCCGTCTAGCTTCACTTGAATCTTCATTCTCGGCCTCTGGCTCTGTGTCTGATGACGTGCAAAATAAAATTCTGGCATTAACAGCCACAGTGAACAGGCTTGTCACGCAGAATGATGAATTGAAAGCATGTCTCAGTCAAAACAACTTCAAGGCTGTTTCTTCACGTCTCGAGGACTTAGAAAATCGCATGACCACAGCAGTTAACACCCCTGCGGTCAGCGACCTGTGCACCAAACTACAGGCAGAGGTGACTTTGCTTTCGACAACTGTGACACGGCTATTTTCGAAGAATGATGAACTAGAAAACAGGTCCCGTCGCAACAATATAATTCTACACGGTCTTGATGAACCGGCTGGCGAAACTCGCGAAACATTATTAGCTAATGTTTCACGGCTATTTTCTGAGACATTAATGATGCAATGTCCGTCCATTGAACGGTGTCACAGGATTGGTCGGCCACGGGAAGGCCACCGGCGCCCCGTAATAATGAAAATCTTGAGTTTCCAGGAAAAGCTTCAGATCTTCAAAAATGCCACTAAACTCGTAAATTCCGATCTGCGCTTCACCGATGACCTGTCTTCAAACGTGAGATCTGTTCGCAAAAAGCTCTGGGAGGCCTCTGGTTCATTTCGCGACAAAGGTTTTGTTGTGAAAATGCGCTATGATCATGTCTTTATTAACAAGATTCGCTATCACTGGGATAACTTGTCTAACTCAATGGTGAAATCTTCCAGTAATTCCTTTCGCTCCTCATCTGTGCCTTTAGTTAGCAACGGTGCCGATGCGAGCAGCCATACGGCATCACCGTCATCGCATCCTTGACCAGCTCCCACATCGCTTGATTGCCTTCGTTTACTCAATCCTAATGCACGAAGTATCACCAATAAATTTCCTGCCTTCTTATCTCTTATTCACTCGTACTGTCCTCACGTTGTTGCTATCACGGAAACGTGGCTACACAATGGGATTTTTGACTCGGAATTCACTCCACCGGACTATATCGCAATTCGGACGGACAGACAGAACAGTAAGGGGGGCGGCGTCGCCCTTTTGCTTCGGTCTGATCTCAGGTTTTCCGTTCTTCCAGCTCCTCTAGATACGGAATCGGCCTGGTGGAAACTTCACTTGGAAAAAACGCATTTTGTAATCGGCGCTTTCTATCGCCCCCCGGGAACAACGGTGGACTCGCTTCAAGCAATCGAAACGTTCATGCACATGCACAACCTAGGTCCTTCCAACTTCATTTGTCTGGGCGATTTCAATGCACCGGGCATTCATTGGCCCTCTCTTTCGACATGCGGTCATGATGGCTCTTTCGATAAAGAACTTTTAAATTTTAGCCTGAATTTGGGGCTTACTCAGATCGTTTGCGAGCCTACGAGACAGAATGCTCTTTTGGACTTGGTCTTTCTTAGCTCGAACCTCACCGCGTATGGTTACACTTGTGAAGTGGTAGAAGGCATTTCTGATCATAAGGCTGTTTTTGTTTCCCTTCCGTGCATTGTTCCTAAACTATCCTTCGTTCTTACTACATTTCGCGATTTCAATCACGCTGACGACACCTCTATTTTAGATACATTGGCTGATGCCTTCGACACCTTTGAAACACTCAGCATATCAAGTGACGTGAATGTTCTCGTGACATATTTTGAAAATATTGTCATGTCATGTATCGAACACTTCATTCCCATCAAAACAAAAAAGAAAAATACTAAAATCCCTTGGATGAACCGAGATATACTACATCTTTCACGTCGTGTTCGCAGGCTTCGACGCTTGAAGGACTGCCATAACCCCGTACACACTGCTAGGTTAGCTAAGGCGAAGGAGGATCTTTGTACAAAAACCAAATCAGCCAAAGATTTTTTTTATAGCGTGCAGCTACCGCTTCTGTTGAAAAGTAACCCGCGTAAATTCTGGGGATACATTCTTCCTCGTGACACCTCTTGTACATCCTTATGTGTGAAGAACGAAATGACTAGTGATTCACTATTAATCTCGAACGCCTTCAACGCATACTTTAAGTCCGTTTTTACTTGCGATAATCATGTTGTTCCTCCTTTTCCAAACATTCATCCGACTTGCCCCATTAATGATGTCTTGGTTAGCGCAGAAGGTGTCTTAAACCTCATACTAAATCTTGATACAAAGAAAAGTGAAGGGCCTGATGGAATCCCGAATTTGTTTCTCGTTCGGTATGCCTTATGGGCTTCACGATACCTCACTCTTATCTTCAATAAATCGCTAACTTCCGGCATAGTACCTTCATCATGGAAGATGGCTAAGGTGCTTCCGTTACATAAGTCAGGTAGTAAGCAGCATCTTTCTAACTACCGGCCAATATCTTTAACACCATATTCATGCAAAATCCTAGAGCATATAATATACAAACACATCATGGAATTCCTTGAATCAAATAACATTCTCTCTAATGTGCAACATGGATTCAGACGCGGTTTTAGCACCATAACACAACTTGTCGAGTTCACGCATGACATAGCTTCTAACCTGGATAAGGGATTTCAAATTGACGCTATATTCATAGATTTTTCCAAAGCTTTCGATACCGTACTTCACTCAAAACTACTGTCCAAACTAAATGCCATTCTTAACAACCCCCAATTAGTGAACTGGATAGAAAGTTTTTTGTCTCACCGCACTCAATTCGTAAGCTTTAACTCCATTAATTCTTCGGTGGTGGATGTGTCATCGGGCGTCCCTCAAGGCTCGGTCCTAGGACCTCTACTTTTCTTACTATTTATTAATGATTTGCCACACGAGATATCATCTAAAATTCGAATGTATGCAGATGACTGCGTATTGTATGACATCATTTCATCTCCCTCTGAGCATGTTCGCCTTAGTGAATCATTCCTCAGATTTGCTAAATGGTGTGAAACATGGCAAATGAATATTAACTTCCGTAAGACTGTCGTTATGTCCTTCTCTAATAAAGCTAACCCGTTCCTTTTCAGCTACGGATTTAATGATAATTTAATTCAACGGGTTTCTGAATATAAATATCTTGGTATCACGCTCACCACTAACCTGTCCTGGTCAAAGCACATTGATTCCATTACGACTAAAGCTCTACAAAAACTCGGTTATTTACGTCGTACTCTGTCTAATTCTCCGCGCGACACTAAATTACTGTTATATAAAACTATTGTTCGCCCTATACTTGAGTATGGTAGTATCGTTTGGAATCCCTACAAGCAGTACGAAATAGACAGAGTTGAGGCCATACAAAGGAAAGCGATCAGATTTGTCTACCGACGTTATGACCACCAGTTCTCGCCATCGTCAGTCATGTCTTCACTCAACCTGACATCTCTCGCCGAACAGCGACACGTTCATTCCTTAAAATTTTTTCATGGCATTATTCACTCATCTTGTCGCCTCTCCAGTAATGAATATATCACCTTTGCAAAAATCTCTTCTAGTAGGAGACATCACGCGCTTAACATTACACCATTTTTTGCACGCACTAATACTTTTAAGTATAGCTTTTTCCCTAAAACAATTGAAACCTGGAATTCGCTACCAGGAACCAACTGTTCTCTCCCATTAAATGAATTCTTGTCTGTACTCCCTCAACACTGCGCCTAAACTTTCTTTGTTGCCTATTGTATTTCTTTCATGTATTGTATTATCCACTCCTGCTATAGCCCCAGCAGGGGCTGCAGTATGTGTAAATAAATAAATAAATAAATAAATAAATAAATATATATATATATATATATATATATATATATATATATATATATATATATATATATATATATATATATATATATATATATATATGCAGGGTGTTTAAGCGATAACTTTCCAAATCTTTCAAAGTTGGGTGTGGCAGATATCACAATTCTAATTCGTGAGTTCGTCTACTCGAAGCGGCAGACAATACATGCACAAGAAATTCAGATGCAAGCTTGACTAATTAATAGACATTTCCTAATTAAGCTAATAACTTACTACATTAAGGCCCATATTGCAATTTACAAGTTATAGCCGTGGAGTTCGCAAGGCGGAGTATCCCCTTGGAAGTAATTGTCAAGATGACACCAATTTCGAGATATAGATTCCCGATCTGACTGCCTCAACGAGATGCTGCCTCACCACCGGCTGTCAGTTGTTCCGGCGTTCCAGAGAGTGAGACCCTAATATTTACTGGCACCGAATAGCACGGCGTGGAGGATAGGCGCTCCTTCTGCGAACTAGTGAGCGCACACAAGTTGGATGTCGCCGCGAAGCTAAACAATCTTCTTTACTTGAGTGATGTGGCCCATATATGCTTTCGCAACCACCTAGCTTACGTTAACTGCAGCCCTATCGCAGGCATAAAAGGAGCGCCAAAAATACACACCAAACAAAGGAACACTGATAGACATAGACAATCGCTGCACTCACAACTGATTTTAATCCATCAAAAGAAGTTGAATATAAAGGCTGCGTCGCGCATACGCGCTCGGAGATAAAGAACGAGTGCCACCACATCCCACAAAATGTATCTTTCTTGCTGAGAAAAGGTCACATTCCGAACTATCTAACACTATTGACGTATCACTAATCGGCGTACCACTGTTACTGTTCTTTTCTTTTGTGATTTTTTTTGGCGCGGCCGTGATGCCTGCAATAAGGGACCAACTCGCCCAAAAACTCGTCAAACTGCAGCCCCATCGAGTATTCCAGCAATGCCCACCATATATTTTATGGTGGGCATGATGGAAAGCATGGTGGGTATGATGTAATTTATCGTAGCTATACTGGTTGCAGTGGTAGATGGTGGGATGTATTGGTGGGATACAAAGTGCGTGACTTCTCTCAATGGTGGGCATGCGGAGTGATTGGCAGGTGTGCTGGGTGAATGGTGGTATACACACTGGGTGACGCATGTAATTGGGGGTGAATGATGAATGTGCTGGGTGAACGGTGGGTGTGCTGGGTGGATGGTGGGATACATACTGGGTGACTTGCGTAAGTGATGTGCTTGCTGGTTGAATGATGGAATTCATGGTGGGAGGTCAATGGGCGAATGTGTCACAGCGAGAACATAAGAGGCGGCTGGTGAAACTGTACTGATTCATTGATAATTGCAGGTTGATGGTGGGATTCATTGCTTTCCCGAATAGTATCACAGTAGTCCCACTCTTTATAAATGTACGCGCAGATGTACTTTTCTAGCATATATTCAAGTATTTCTTGATGCCTAGTTGTTAACTATAGTACACTGCTAAATATGTGCGGACTATTAATGTTTTTATTAGTGTAATGGTTTCAGCGTGTCGTGTTGGTTTCTGTTCAAAACAAGATGTTACTGCTTTGATACCCTTTATAGGCAGTCGGAGCTGGTCAAGCTGCTTCGGTACTGTTTTGCTCCCAACGTATTTGTGTGCGGCACATTTATTTATTTATTGACTTCATTTTACAAGTACTGCCAGCCTTGTTCCCAGGCCTTAGGCAGGAGTAGGTATTTGAAACAAAATATGAAATAAGATCAAACAAGATAACAGCACTGAACAAGAATCTGCATAACAAACACCATAAGAGAAACCTATCACAATCATAATTTGACTGGTAAAAAAACGAGAAGCGAACGCTATTATTTATTTACAAAGTGCAGAAGGAAGGGATGAAACCGTTCGACAGTCGACAGTTGTGGCAGGTAGTGCATTCCATTCGGAAATCGTGCGCGGGCAAAAAGAATTTTGTAAATAGGTTGGTCCTACAGGAAAAATCTCTAACCTTTTTGTTGTGAAATGAGCGCGTGCAGCGGTGACTAGCCGGTAGAATATATGATGTTTTATCTATTCCTAATTGATTGTTATACAGTAAGAAGAAAAATTTCATTCTGTCCGGGCAACGACTTATTGCAAGGTTTTCCAGTTCTGCAGCTTCTAGAAGAAATGATGGGGACGTGCGCCAGCTGCACGAATTGAAGGTAAACCTGGCTGATTTTCTTTGGACTTTCTCAATTTTAGTGATGTTGCTTTGTGTGACCCCATCCCAAGCAATCGCCGCGTATTATAGAATGGGTCGGATGAATATTATATACGCTAAGAGTTTTATTTCAGGTGAAGCGTTTCCTATTGATCGCCTTAAAAAGCCTAGTTTCTTCGTTGCGTTATTATAAATTTATCTGACATGTCCATTCCACCTAAGATCTGTTGGTATTACTACTCCCAAGTATTTGTACGTAGACACGACTGATAAAGACTGGTTGTTAATGCTATAAGTAGGGGTTAAGGGATTCTTTTTGCGAGTAATGGTGATTGCAACAGTCATTTTGAGGTTAATACTCATCTGCCATTTCGAGCACCATGTTTGTATTGTAGACGACGCGGTGTTTAAAGGTTCCTGATTATTTGAATTGCATATTTCGTTGTACAAAATGCAGTCTTCTACAAAAAGCTTTATCTTGACATCTATGTCACTGATGACGCCATTTACAAAGATAAGAAAGAGGAGCGGCCCTAACACTGATCCCTGCGGAATGCCTGAGTTTACAGTTGCAGGTGTCGAATCTGCACCGTTGACCTGAACACTTCGTTTCTGTAATGGAAGGAATGCTGTAATCCTGTTAACTAAAGCGTCATTCTTTAATATGGCTTTTAGTTTAAGAAGTGATTTGGAGTGAGAGACGCGGTCAAATGCTTTTCCAAAATCGAGAAATATTAAGTCGTTTTGGCCTTGTCTATCTAAGGCTGTCTCTAAGTTGTGAACTGTTTCTACGAGCTGAGTTACAGTAGAAAAACCTCGCCGGAAACCATGTTGCCTTGCGTCAATTATTGCGTTGTCGTTAAGAAAGGCGGAAATGTGCTTGAAAATTATGTGTTCGAGTGTTTTTGCGCATGTGCATAGTAACGATATTGGCCTGTATGATGTGAGGAGAGACGGATTCACTGTTTTTGGTATGGGGATGACTTTCGCGTACTTCCAGTAGGTTGGAATAATATTAAGGTTAAATACTTTTAACACCATTCGGCCGTACTGGGAAAGAAACGCATTCGGGATTCCATCAGCTCCGGGCGATTTCTTAGCGTCGAGGTTAAGCATAAGTGCTAACATACCTTCCTCAGTAATTGTGACATCACCAATCGGCAGAATGTGTTCATAGCTATGGAAATTATATTGAGTGCATAAAAATTACATTGAGTGAAACATGAAAATAATGTTAAGTGCTTTTCAATTGGGAGACACTGATGGTGATATTAAAACACACTAGACACGTATGTGCTACTACACTGCAGTGACTATGGTAGGATGCACGCCCGTCAGCATGTGGGAATCACCACTGGCTTTCTCTCAATGGGTGTTGGGAGATCAATAGCATGAAGCAAATCCTCATGACAAACTGAAAAATTTTCCAATTTGTTATCTGTAATGATTCCAAATGGTAATCCTGCCTATGACACACATAGATAAAATACCACATTGAAAAAATTTCCAGAGTGATAACAAAAAACGCCCAACTAAAATTCTAAAATATCTGAAGGAGGATGTTCTTCGAGACAGCCACATTATTATCATGCAGTGTTGTACAATCATGCTGCAGACTGTAGGCGATCAGCAAACATTGTATAAATAAAGTTGTTTTGAATGTCTTCTTTCATTACATGGTCTGTGCCTCTATTATATCACCTCAGTTTCAAGATGCACCAAATTGAAAAATACAGCAGACCAGTTTGGTGTATTCCGGCCCTTTCTAATGTATTCTGGTGGTACCTGGCAAGCACACCAGAGTGGTCTGGTGTCATCTGGTGTGCGAGCAAGGGTGGTGTAGTGCTACCTGGTGTGCACACGAAACTAGTCTAGTGTTACTTGGTGTGCACATAACTATGGTGCGGTGCTTGTCTGGCGCGCATGCGAGTGTCTTCTGGTGTAAACACACATTTTGCACACAAACTAGTGCTTTGCTTCTATAGGGCCTTCCGGGTTCGTGTATGTTTGATTTTAAGGCTAATTTGTCTGCTTTCAAATGAGCCCAACCAACACATATAAATTTATTTCTTTCATTTATTTTAACTAGCAACCAGAGCAGTTTCAAAAACAAAGCCACTCCCCTCATCACAATGCGGTATAAAATTTGAAAACGGGGAATAAGCTGCCTCAGAAAGGACTTCCCTCAGCGCAAGGAAGTCACTAACAGTACATATGCACGTCCCAGTGGGCACTCTGTGGCTGTGCCATACGTATATGGGGTGTCCTACCGCATACGAAAGTGGCGAACAAGTACGGTGTAGGTGTTTTTTCAGCACTGCTAAAGCTCGCTATTAGGCGCAGGTTGGCAAACAGCGCCTGGAGTCAAGGTGAATGCACTAAGGAGCATGTAACCGCTTTGTTCACCACAGTGTGCTAATGGTATACACGATTCCACTTTCCTTTAGAAAGTGCTGCATTGAACAAACAGACATGTGTCTGAATGAATGACCTAGGGAGTACCGGAACGCTGTAAATGTTCTAGTAGGCACTGTCCACTTAGCTGACCACTGCCGAAGAGGTACTCGTACACCATCCCCGTGTTTTCATAACACGCAAGTGTTCAGTCGATTGGCCAGGCGGTTAGACAAATGGTTTAGGCGTTTTGCAAATCAACAGTTGCTGATGAATGCGTAAGCACTTCATCACTGGCAATCATTGATAAAGAAGTGTTATAGCGTGAGAAAAACCTGGTAAATGTTTTTGTAATCGCTTGTTTTGCATGACTATCGGCTTCATTGTACACTTGGTTGTTTCATACGTGGCACATTCGTTCATGCATCTGTCTGCACATTTACTTGAGCATATCTTGAGCAATATCTTGGCATGTTATTCTGAATAAAGCTTGTCGCTTGAAGCCTGCAGGTTAGTCTTGCCCCACCTTTCTTCAGTTAGCCTTATTTGCGCAAATAACTATGTCCTAGGAGCTCCATCAACAGCTAGTCTAACTTTCTACATTAATTTCACAATTATTTCTCTCACGTTCCCAGAATAATGGCCCCTGGCGGCTTTAGACACATTTAACAAGCTTGAATTTCTTTAAATGATACGTGAAGACCAGTCTTCATTGTGCTGCAGTTACTAAAGTAGTGAGGAGGTTTTTGGTAAGCTTGTCTTGTCAGCGCCGTGTTTGTCTCTTCCTCATTCTGGTCCCGTCGTTTATGCGCTGTTTGAATTTTTATTGTTACCATGCAACACCAACTCGCCCAATCCGCTGCCCTTCTGCAGTTTTTCTCTCTACTTTTTTATATTCTTCTTATGCTGTCCTCACTCATGCAAGTAGGCACTGCAGTGGAGCCTGTGTCCAGTTGCATTATTTTTCACTTTTAGGCTATACAGCATAGACCAAATAGCTCGTAGGTATTTCAGTCTTTTGATACTCAATCAGTAAAGATGAACACAATTTCGCACGTTCTGCAAATTTGTCTCCTTACTCTTGGTACAGCGTTTGTTGGTTATTGCGATGTTGCTCACCAAACGAGTTTGATTTCAACAGCACCACACAGAACATCTACTTGCTACTACTGTAATTTTATTTGACGTAATCAACCAAGCTCTAATTCTACAGCTGTTAAGAATTACTTGTAACGCTTTTCGTCAATTTCTATGTATTTGATCAGCACAGTGGGCAGTCTTCTCATTATTCTACTTGGTGCTATTCAGGTCACAATGTGTTCAACCAGCAAGTCGAATTCATAATGCTATCATGAAGACTTCGATTACTGTGCAAATAAATTGAAACATTATACGTGATTCTATAAATATTTTTCACAAAATTACTAGTGTCTAGAACTAGCATGATATACACTGAAACATGTTGGGTATGCAAGTATGGCTAGCTAAGTATGCTTGTGCGTATGGTTTACGTATATTACGTAGTGTTTTAGCTACATGAAACAACCTATGCAGTATTGGAACTCCGGCATCGAAGCCAACAGTAGAGAAAGTGGAGGACAAAGTGATTCGTGAGCACGAGCGGTGGTTCGGTGCTGGGCTGGGCGCTCTTGGGCTCAGCAGCGAGGACTAGGGCCTGGTGGCGTCGACTGAGGGACCGCGCCGTTCCCAGATTGCGGCCCAACGTGGGGCCCTGCCTGCGTTCTGGGACGAACCATTATTGTGGGGAAGGCGGGCGGCGCCAGTTCCACAGGCAGCAGTGACGCCTGCCTGGCCTGGTGCGTGACCGTCCGTGACACGTCTCGGACTTTGGCAGCGGTTCGTCGGCGCCCGCTGGCGAAAGCGGCAGTGAAGACGACGATGATGACGATTCCAAGGAAGTGTTCCACGATGTCTATAACGAGAGCCTCATGGGTGCATGAGGCCAGATTCCAAAGGTAGTGAAAGTGGCACCGTTCGACCCATGGTTATGATCAGCTGCGATCTTCCCCTCCTGTTAATTGCGTGGTGCGGTGCCGCGGGGTTTCTGTGCGGTGGAATGGCAGTGTGCGGGTAGCTACTACTTCCGTCAACCTGCTGCGTGCACTCCCCAGAACAACGTAGAGGAGGAAGGCCATACCAAGTGTGCCTCCGGGAATGGCTTAGGGCCTTCGGGTTCCTGCAAGACCCCGACAATGCGGAGGCTCCACCAAATAGACTGCATCATCTTCGCGAAGCGTAGGTCCGGGAAGCCAGTAAGGCTTAGGGCTCTCACGTTTCCGGAAGACTTGGTAACTCGGACGTTGCCTGCTCAGCCGATCCTCGTTCGCTGAAGCAGTCTGCAAGGTTTGCCCACCACCGAGGGTGTTGTGCCATCATTGCCTTCACAGAGGGAGGGGCAGTATCGGAACTCCGGCATCGGAACCAGTAGTCGAGGAAGTGGAGGACAAAGTGGTTCGTGAGTGGAAGTGGTGGTTCGGGGCTCCGCTCGGCGCGGCCGGCCAGGACTTGGGCCTGATGGCGTGGAATGAGGCACCGCGCCGTTCCCACATTTACTTATGAGACACTTTGTCCTTGACTTCGACTGCTGGCTCCGATGCGGAGTTGCGGTGCTTACAACAGCTGAAGTCAAGTTTATGGTTGACGAACCGGCTTGTTTTTGTGGTGCACTTACGTTTCTATGGTGCCTTAAGTATGGTAGCCATATCGAAGTTAGCTTTCCCTCTTTAATGCTTCAGTATGCCGACAGACACCTGTCCCTGTAATTGTTCATGTTCTAAGAACTAGCCGTATCCGTTAGTGTCATATCGAGTTTATTAGTCAGTTCATCTAACTGTTTCTCACAGAATTTGTACAGGTAGGAAAGGGAGAACATACAACATGACCATAGTAATGAGTGGCTATTTTGTTGGAAGGATTAAAAATATTAATACTGGATGTGTAATTAAACTGTGCACAAGTTCTTTCGGAAGGGAATGTGGTTGTTATACAAAGGCATAAAGTCACGATAAACCGTATTCCAGAAAAAAGGTAAATACGCTGAGACCAAGTTCTATCTGTTGTAATCTAGAAAAGACGTCTTTTTTCATGATTTTCTATTGGGCGCTTGCTCACACGTCTTATTTCTGTGGTGTGCCTCGCTGATTTCTCGTGTCAATTTTTACCATAGATGGAAATAGATTAACGCTTTTTATCCGGCCTGAAGCCCTATCGCGGCAATACACGGCAAAGTAGGGCGAGCATACAGATCTCAGTGAAATATGGTGATTTCTTTCGCTCATATTTAGTTACTCACCAGTCTGCTTGGCGTACGTTTTAACACACGTAATAGGAATGCAGTACACTGCCCCAGACACACACATGACAAATTTGGTGCTATCTTTAACCAAGCAAACCTCGCTTTCCTACCTGCTTTTCACCCATCATTGGGGGACTGTCGTGTATATTGTGCGTACTTTATTTTTCGCTGGAAATATGTCTGCAAAGGAGTCCCGAAGCGAATCGGGAAAGGAACCCAGGTAAGGGAGAGTTCCTTAAAGGTACCACTAAATTTGTCTTGTGTCCGTCATTGGTATTATAGTAGATTCATTTGGTCGTGTGTATATTTGTTCAAATGTACATGGGGCAGGCTACCCAGTGCATCAGCATGTTACCAGGAGAGAACCATTATTGACTCAAGTATGCTCGTTCCCCTTGATGATGCAATGACACGACTGGTGATGAGCGTCAGATTAGATTTAGCGTATCTTTTTTTCACCTAAGGCAACCGATTGATCCATGATATTACTGACACATACCACTTAAAAAAATGGCACGTGTGTCAGCCAGCGCTCATGAGGATGGTGCTAAAGATGGGAATATTCTCTAAATGGCACGGAATAGCAATCACTTCGTGCCTATTTATTCTACTTTATTTCTAGTACTGTTTATCATGCTTCTGTATATTTGTATTGCAATTTGCGCCCTTTTTCTACAGGAACGCTTGTGCAGCACACTTGCACACTCAGTGTAAATATCTCTAATCCTTGCATCAAAACAAATGCTGATAGCTTTTGTGTCCTGTTTTCTGCCTTCTGTGACTTGTCTCGCACATAAACGTTAAGCATGAACGCACACCAACTTTCTCATTTACTTGTGAGTCAGTGTTGACGAACTTGAGGTGTTTTGAGCCATAACATTGGCACCATTTGTCACTACCGGTGAGTATAGTACTGCTCCTCTGCCTTTTTATAATGCTAGCTAATATGTACTTCTATTCATTGCTGAAGTTAGGGCTAGTTGGTGATAGCTGAACTTGGACATCAAAACAAGCGCAAATGCACACACTTTTCTCGAGTTCTCACTTGAGGGAGTTGCAGTGCCGCTTAAGAAATGTGTTTTCCTTGTCATGCAAGGCCAGAGAAACAGTGATCACACAGTTATCAATCGGATATTTTGCTAGCTTGCTTCACGAAGCTGCGTATGGCATAGATACCGTGAAAGTCAGGCTTGCACGAGCACCGCCTGCCGCGATCCTTCATATGTCCGCCCACTTCCAATGTCTGAGGAGCGGCGCGATGCTCTCCCGATCCTTCATTTACTCATCGGCCTTGTCTGCTCAACATTACGTTTTCCGCATGACAGTGGGTTCCTGTATACCACACCCACTCTGCACTTCTTGAAATGCGTAGTGTGCTTTGTTGTGCAGTCTGGCCTCGGCAGCACTATTCACG
Source organism: Dermacentor albipictus (assembly GCF_038994185.2). NCBI lineage: Eukaryota > Metazoa > Arthropoda > Arachnida > Ixodida > Ixodidae > Dermacentor > Dermacentor albipictus. Next base: position 107,258,377 of record NC_091829.1, read on the forward strand.
ATATTGCACATCCGTCCAAGCTTAACACACGCCCAAAGATTTACCAGGATGCTACACTCTAAGCCACTTTCTTGAGGCGTTGGGTCAAGTTATGACTCTATGGCACAACTACAGGCTATGCCTTTTTGGTTTCAAGCTCATTGTGGCGTGTCTGGCTCCCTCAGTTCAATTCATTATATATGCTTCTTTCAATGGAAGCCAACAATTCTGTAGGAAAACCAGCATTGTGCAGACGTAGCACGTAGAGCTGAAGGCTGCATGCAACGTCATGGTTCCAAGATCCTTGAGAGTAGTGTGCGCCAGTATTTGCGATGCCGCTTTTCACAATGTTGAAATGGGCTGAATGGTAGCTAAGGAGTGGTTCTTTTGGACCGTGGATTATATTAGTAGCACACCTGATCACCATGAAAAGTGATACTGGTATCGAGAAACCGTAGGCGCCCCTTTTCAGGTAACTCAGGCGCGAATTTGAGCCTTTTGCCGCAAGAATGAACATGAAGCACTTGGCGCACAAGCTCTTCAGAATCTTCAGGCCACACATCCCTGAGGATAACCCAGTAATCGTCAACATATCTGAAAATATGAAAACTCAGCTGTGCATGCTGTGTCAAGGCATGTAGAAATATGTTTGTCAAGAAATAATAAGAACAGATTACCTAAACAGGAGAATCACACGACAAATGCAAGTCCCCTCCATTTTAAGAACGGGGCTGTGTATAACAGAGGAAGTAAACTCTTAAAAGTTTCATGAAATTGTCGATGTTCAAACGTGTTCAATTTCGAGAGGAAACGGGACAAAAGTCATTGATGTTTTTACGGACAGCGCAGAAATGCTGGCTTCGTAGAATAGAATGAAAAAGATCTACGTCAGCAGAAAAGGTGCATAGTGGCTGCAAAGGATAGGCATACTCGGCAATATAATCTAAGACCATCTCCGAATTGGGCACGAGGTAAGGGTCACACACATGAAGCAATTTAGAAGGATTTGCTAGAATCTAGAGAAGGCGCTTTGACATCATTTTTTTTCAGAGTCACCCCTCTTTGTACGATTTTACTGCGAAAACCATATCCAGGAGATCCTTTTCTGCCTCACCTGTGGTCTTGTTGAGGCTTTGCAAGTTTACCTGATCAATTAAAGCCAAAACTTTCTTTCTTAATTCTTTCTCCGAGCACATGATGGAAGAGAAATTCTTTGATATTGCTTGTTTAGCTGTTTCCAAGAAGACTGCCTTGGGAATCCACACTCTTACTGGGAATCCACTGGTAACGCAAAGTTAGTTTTTTTCAAAAGAGAGTAATAACGCACGAAGTAGTCTTTCAGAACGCATTGACTGCCTTATGTCTACATGACTGCGTAGTAACGTCAGCTTTGACGTTTCGAACATCATTAAATTTCGTAAGAAAATGACGTAGTGCTGCTTGTTTTTGATAAAGAGGAATAGCTTATGGCGCTTCCTAAGGTAGTCTTCTCGGAAAAGCTCAAAACCCGTATCAAAGAATTTCATGCCCATGAAGTCCTCACGGAAAGAGCTAGAGCGGAAAGCTTCGGTTATTTTCAATGAGATGAACTTGCAAAGGCTCAACAAGATCATAGGCTTTGCAAAAAAGGACCTCCTGGCTGTTTCTCTCCCTAAAGATGCTGAAAAATTAGACGACATACAGGCTTAGGAAGTGTCATTACTTCATTCAGTTATTGTGACTGAGAAAGATTGTGCTTCTTCTCTAGAGTTTCGTGAAAACCTCTAAGATTGCTTCAAGTGTATGAGCCTTGCCTCGTTCCCAATTGGGAGAGTGTCTTAGGTTATCTTTCCAAGTATAAGTATCCTCTGCAGCCGCTATACAGTTTTCTATCGATGTAGTAGATATTTTTGTTCTATTCCGCAAAGCAAGCTTTTGTATGCTGCCAGAAAAAACAGCGATGACTTTGGTTGTGTCGCCTTTAAATATTTTGCTGCTTTGAACCTTGACAACTTTATGGAATCTAAGACTGCAGTTGCGCTCTACGGAATTTGCTTTTAATCACACCTCTATCCTTCAAACAAAGGGGACTTGTACTCGATCATGTTCTGCTCCTATTTTATGTGATATTTTAGACTTTTTGACACGTATTTTCCCATGCTTTGACCGAGCTTGCGCAGTTAAGGCGATACACGCTTTCAAATATGTTGGTAAATTCTTACTTATCCGAAAGGACATGTGGCGTGAGCATCTTTAAGAGCCTGTGAACCTGCTTGAGGTTCTTGATTCTTGTTGCAAAGGGCTCAAAGTTGCTATATATCAGCAAGATTTTTCCTGATGGTCGGATGTGATGAAGATACCATTCGCGGTCGAAACACCTGTCCTTAGCTACAATTTGGCGCACTACACGTTTTTGAAAAGGGGTATTGCAATATCTCGCAAAAACGTTGTAGCCATCAGGTTGCGCACAACCTTCAGCTTCCTAGTGCTGGGCCTGCAAAATGCTTGCTTTGCCGTGGAATTGTTGGCTTCGATAACAGGATGCCTGATTAAAGAATTTAACTGTGGGAGCGAGATATGCCACAATCAGTTCAAAACCAAAAAGACGGGGTGTGTGCTTGTGGCATAGGTTCATGACCTGTCCAGCAGGATCAAGAACGTGTTTGAAAAATGTGGCATCCTACTCGTTTTTTCGGCGCCTGGTAAGCTTGCACCTATCTGCAATATCGTGAATTGTACTGCCAAGTCCGGCTGTACCACAAAGCACACTACACGTTTCAAGAAGCGCAGTATGGGTGTTGTATAATGTACCCCACTTTCATGTGGAAAACATTAGGTTGGCCAGACCAGCCAAAAAGTCCATGACAGATTCAGAGAGCATCGCGGCACACTTACCTGATTGGCAGTGGGTGGACATATGACAGATGATGACAGATGGTGCTCGTGCAAGCCTGAATTTTAAGGCACCCATGTCTAGCGCAGCAATGCGGATGAAGCTAGATATGTCTTTCATTGAGAAATGTCTGAGCACTCCTTCCCTAGCCTTGCATGCAAAGGAAAGACGGTATGGGCGGAACTTTGAAACAGCCCAGACGAGAGCAACATATTCGCTCTCGGTAATCGAATAGTTGCCCTCTGCAGTTGTCAGGAGCCGAATAGCGTAGTCTATAACGCGCTCGTATCCGTGTTGGCGTTGGGATATGATGGGGCCGATCTTATAACCACTGGCATCGGTTCGGACCTCTGTAAGTGCTGACGGGTCAACGTGGGCAAAGACCGGTGGATTGGTGAGAATTGTGATAAGGCGTGAAAATGCGGCAGCCTGAGGGGAACCATATGTGAGAGGCACGTCCTTCTTCAGAAGTGCAGTGAGTGGTCGAGCGATTGCTGCGAAAGCTGTTACGAACCATTGGAAATAAGAGCAGAGCCCCACAAAGCTCTAGACGTCTTTGACAGTCCCGGGCAGAGGAAAAGCCGTTACTGCTCGAACCTTCTCCAGGTCGGGTTGTAGTCTGAGAGCATCGACGAGATGGCCTAGCGCTGTAATCTGTCGGCACTCAAACTGGCACTTCGATGAGTTTAATTGGAGCATAGCCTTGCGGATGACGTCAAGGATAGCTATGACGTGGTCAAAGTGCGTCTCAATTGTAGGAAAAAACACAAAGACATCGTCAAGCTAACAAAGGCAAGTTGACCATTTGAAACTCTGAAGCAGAGAGCCGATCATCCGTTCGAACATGGCGGGGGCATTGCATAAACCGAACGGTATAACCTTGAATTGGTAGGGGCCATCTTGAGGGACGAAAATGATCTTTTCTTCGTCTCGCTCATCGACGGAAATCTGCCATTAACCCGATCGAAGGTCAGTGGACGAAAAGTATTTGACACCATGAAGACAGTCAAGAGGGTCGTCGATTCGTGGTAAAGGGTAAACGTCCTTATTAGTAATTCGGCTGAGGTGGCGGTAATCGACGCGTAAATGCCACGAGCCATCTTTCTTTATGACGAGCACGACCGGCGACACCCAAGAACTCGACGAGGGCTCAACAACAGCTTTGACGAGCATCTAGCTCACTTCCTGTGGAATACCTTGCCGCTCTGCCGTGGCCATGCGATATGGTCGACGATGAAAGGGAACTGCATCACTAGTCTTTATCCGATGCATAACAGAGGACGTCTGACCAAGTGGTTGATCGTCAGTTTCATATATGTCGAGGTAGGAAGGCAAAAGGCGATATAGGTTGGCTGCTTCCTCAGGTGTGAGGTGCGGAACGACCATGGGAAGAGTAATGGCGCGTCGAGGTAAAAGACAACCTGCGGGTAATCAGGAGGATATGGAGTCACGTCGGCTGCAAAAGCAGTGACATGGTCGTCTGTCACTGACCGGAGCGTGGCCGCCGCTACGCCTTCAGGTAACACTTGCTTGGTGAAGCCAAAATTGATAACGGGGAGACACATGCGATTAGCGGGAAGGGTTGCGAAGGAGTGTGGCACAGAGGTTTCGAACGCCAGCAGGACATCAGGAATAGGTGTGACGACATAGTCGCCACCAGGCATGGTTGCCGTTAAGGCCAATTGGACGAAGGTTAAGAGTTATTGACGTAAGCGAACAAACGCTGTTGTGCAGTGGGTGTTCGGTTGTTCCGGGTGAACGTCTGAAAGAAGAGGTAGCTCGAGGCAGAGCGTACCGCATGGACAGTAGATGAGGGCAGAATGCGTCGTCAGAAAGTCGAGCCCGAAGATTAGGTCATGAGGGCAACTGGTCAGCATGGTGAGCAGGACTGGAGTGTGGCAGCCAGAAATTGCCATGCAAGCAGTGCACATACCCCTGACGGCAACAGTGGTGCCATTGGCGACGCGTACGCGTCGTGGTCGCGTACGTGCCGTACGCGTTCAAGAAAGCATTCTTTGAGGCGACAACATAGTTTAGCGCACATTAGGGAAACTTGGGCTCCATTATCAATTAATGCGGTCAACGGAACACCATCTACATCTATTTGACTTAGGTTCAAGTTGGTGAGCAGCTTCAGTGGAGGATTTGGACAGGATGAACGTGAATAATTATAGGGACCGTAAGACTTATCAGAGAAACATTCAGGATTGTCGCAAGTAAGGCAGACGGGTGGAAATTGAAAAGCACCAGAATGAAGAAGCTCTCAGCGTTTACGTCTTGATGAAAGCGCACATACGGCATTTAAGGCTGCCGCCAGTAATAGACAATTCTTCAGAAGAGTCAAACAGTATGACTAGGTCAGCGACTGGTGGAGGCGTAGGTATGCAGATAAGGGTAGGTACGAAGTGCCTAAGAGTAAAAGGGATAGTTATGAGTTCAGATAATCAGGCCTGGTGATGTTACTCTAGAATATGAATGGACGCAAGGTGATCTAGACGGATACACTGAAGAACAGAACCATGTGGTCGTGAACAGGGAGAATAAATGTCCCTAATTGGTAACGTGGTAATCAGAAAATAGAAAGTGATGTGTCGACTACGCCTCGCTCTCATACCCGCTTTATGAACGACTAGACAGAATAACGATATATGAACAGGAAAAAAAGGTAGTCTTGGTAGCAATCATAGCGCACAGCCTTTGCTTTTGCAAGCCGACGCAAGTCCGTGCGCAAGGCACGGACTTGCGGTGAGTGGGCAAGGCAGCAGCAATACAGGCCAGATGTTCAAGCGCTGTCTCTTCTTCGTGCAGCTTTTCACCGGCTTGGCTGCTTTCCCGGAGTGTACTACGAAGGCCTTCCTGGATGCATCACCGCTCGCATGTCATCACGCCCTGATGTTCCCGCATGCGCGCGATGACTGCCCTATCTCCGCCCTGGAAGATAGTCATGGTCTGTTCACCGCTGGATTCGACAAGATACTGACCTCTGCCATCGGTGACGTCAGCCTGGATGGTGCACTAATGCGAGTCACGACGCCGGCTCCGTTCAGTATAAAAGCCACACCGCAGCTTCATCACTTCAGTGGGCAAGGCAGCAGCAATACAGGCCAGATGTTCAAACGCTGTCTCTTCTTCGTGCAGGTATGTTACCTTAAGGACGCTTATTGTATTCGATCTGACAACCGCTTCTTATTGCTGATGCCTTGCCCACACGAACGTCTTTCTGCATATATTTCTGTATGTGCTGATCTTGTTTACTGTATGAGCAGCCTCCTACTGAGTGGCGATATTGAAACAAACCCGGGCCCTACAAAACGCTCCGCCACTCAAACAGATGAGTCTGGTCTATGATATCCGAAATGTTCGCTCAGCTTCTTGCAGGGCAAAATAAGATAACAAAAGATATAGCCGACATGCGAAAATCTATCGACGCTCGATTTGAGGCAATTGAAAAACGCATAGTTGATCTTGAGCAGCAGGCGCCCACGGTTAGCACAGCCCACTACGATAACCTACAGAGCCAAATTCAGAAAATGTCATCCACTATTAACACACTTTCTTCCCAAAACGATGATTTGGAAAATCGCTCGCGTCGCAGCAACCTTATTCTGTATGGTCTGACAGAATCTGAGCATGACACTAATGAATCGCTGCAATCTCAAGTTAAGAACTTTTTTACTGACGTACTAAAGCTTGATTTTCCTCAAATCGAGCGATTGCATAGGCTTGGTAGACCTAGAGGTGGGAGACCTCGCCCCATCATTATGAAGCTCCTAGATTTTCGCGAAAAAATTAGTGCTCTAAAGAACGGCTATAAGCTAAAAGGGTCTCAGTGGCGATTATCTGAAGATTTTTCTTCGAACGTACGATCCATCCGTAAAAAACTATGTGACGCTACAGCAGAATTCCGTAACAATGGTTCAGTGGTACACCTCAGGTACGACCATGCATTTGTTGATAATCAGCTCTACAATTGGGATGTTGTTTCCAACTCTCTTGTAAAAGCTCCTGACCGCACCACTCACCATCATTTACCGCTCTCCCAGGGGAACAATCCTTGACTTAACAATGACAAGTACGATAAACTTTGTATATTAAATCTTAATGCAAGAAGCCTATCTAACAAATATTCAAGCTTTTCCTCTTTGGTGGCATCACATTCCCCACATGTTATCGGTGTTACTGAGACCTGGTTGCATAACGACATCCTTGACTGCGAGGTAACTCCCGCAGGATATAACGTCATAAGAGTAGACAGGAATGCAGGCAGAGGCGGAGGCATTGCCTTGTTTTTGCGCTCTGATCTACAGTTTTCTGTACTACAATCCCCACTTGAAATCGAGACGGTCTGGTGTAAGGTGCACATTGGTAAAACAAATGTAATCATTGGTGTGTTTTATCGTCCTCCCAGACATACCTCAAATGAAATAATGATCCTTAACGCGTTCATCCAAGAGCACGGTTTTGGCTCCTCAAATTTAATCTGCATGGGGGACTTCAATGTACCTAACGTTTCGTGGGCTTCATTATCGATAACTGGTGATAACGTCCCTCTTTCTAGAGAGTTGCTTGAATTTACACTATCCCTTGGATTGAAACAAATTGTATCTAACCCTACTAGAGAGTCCTCCATACTAGATTTGATTTTCCTAAGTGCACCGCTCTTTACGAGTGGCTTTGAGTGTGAGATTACGGACGGTATTTCCGATCAGAAAGCTGTTATTACTACTATTAATCTTTCAGTTTCAAGGCGCCACTATGAATATACCAGTTTTTACGATTATAATCATGCAGATGATACGTCCATACTTGATACATTAAGCATTTCATTCGACAGATTCTCCCAGTTAGGAACTACCAGTGATATCAATGCTATAGTATCCCATTTTGAAAACATTGTCCATACTCGCATAGAGCGCTATGTGCCATTGAAAACAAAAAAGAAAAATCTAGATCTTCCTTGGATGACAAGGGAAATACTGCATTTGAAGCGTCGAGTAGCCAGAGCACGTCGGAAGCGCCACATGAATGCCGAAACAAATGTCCAGTTCCGCTTTATGAAGGAAGAACTCCGTCAAAAAATGGACGCAGCTAAGAACTTTTATTATCAGTTCACTCTACCTAACTTAGTTAAAAATAACCCACGAAAATTTTGGAGCTCAATTTCGCCAATAAAGAACACCACCCAGACATTTCTATTAGATGATTCCGAAGTAAGCGATCCTGGACCTATTGCTAAAGCATTCAATAAATATTTTCAGTCTCTATTCACACAGGACAATGGCGTAATTCCTCCCTACTCCACGACAACTAACATGTCCCGTGCAATTAACAATGTTACAATATGTAAGCAAGGAGTCCTGAACCTTATTTTAAATCTTGACACCAAAAAAGGCTGCAGTCCAGACAATGTCAACAATGTGTTCCTTCATCGTTATGCGCTCTGGACGTGTCAATACCTCACCATGATTTTTGAGAAATCTGTATCCACTTGTACAGTTCCTTGTTCATGGAAACGGGCTAGTCATTCCATTGTTCAAATCTGGGCAGAAACAATCTCTACTAAATTATAGACCCATTTCGTTAACTTCTCATGCATTCAAACTCCTTGAACACATAATTTATAAACACATTATCACTTTTCTCGACTCTAATAATATTTTATGCAGCGCTCAGCATGGATTTCGTAGTGGTTTTAGCACAGTGACTCAATTAACTGAATTTACACATGACATCGCTTCTGCTCTTGATTTAGGTCATCAATTAGATGCACTCTTCATTGATTTCTCCAAAGCATTTGATACTGTACCACATCCTAAACTATTACATAAACTAAGCTCTATCCTTAATAACCCTCTTCTCGTTGACTGGATCCGTAGTTTTCTTTATGATCGTTCACAGTATGTTTCTTTTAATTCATTCAACTCTCCTGACGCATCAGTATCTTCCGGTGTGCCCCAAGGTTCTATTTTAGGGCCATTGCTTTTTTTGCTTTACATTAACGACATTCCAAGCTCTGTTTCAGTAAAAATTCGGCTTTACGTTGACGACTGCGTTCTCTACAATGTCATTTCCTCACCTAACGATCATAACACTCTGAATCAATCTTTTATAAGTTTTTGTGAATGGTGCGAACTCTGGCAAATGAATATTAACTTCAAGAAAACAGTCGCCATGTCCTTTCACAAGCATGCTAATTGCTCATATTTCAACTACTCCTATAAATCTACTTTTCTGCTGCGCGCATATGAATATAAGTATTTAGGCCTCCTTTTCACTCCAAGATTATCCTGGTCAGAACATATTCTAACAACTTGCAACAAAGGACTAAAAAAACTTGGTTATCTAACCCGAACTCTACGTGCTGCCCCCAAAGAAACTAAACTCATCACATACAAAACACTTGTAAGACCTATTCTTGAATATGCGTCTATCATATGGAACCCTTACAAAATTTCGGACATCCACAAAATTGAATCTGTTCAGAAAAAGGCGGTTCGTTTCATATACCGCCGTTATGATAGAATGTTTTCACCGTCATCTCATCGGAATATGCTTGGTTTAACCCCTCTTTCCCACCGTCGTCACATTAATTCTCTGAAACTTCTACACTCTATTTTACTCTCCACATTATGCTTCCCCTAACACATATCTGGCCCGTGCAAAGCCCCTAATCACGAAAAACAGCAATGACTTAAACTTATCCGTCTTTTTTGCTCGCACCAACACTTTTAAATATAGTTTTCTTCCTCGGACAATTGAACTCTGGAATGACCTGCCTGGTTCCATCCGTTGTTTACCACATAGAGAATTTGGGGATGCCATTGAATGCTCCCCTTAGTCATGTTACTCACGTATGCTTCCTTTGTATAATGATTTTATTTCTTGCATTTGTATTCACCCACTCCTGCAATAGCCCTTCTGGGCTGCAGTATTTGTAAATAAATAAATAAAATAAATAAACAGCAGCAGAATGCTTAACGGTAAATGAAAAACAAATATTATAAATGTCAAAAAAGCATGGAGAAGAACATTGATTCCTTTCTCACAGCAGTATGGGAGGAATATCTCGTACACGTCATGCAGACGCAGATACACAAACACAGCAAGAAATTTGTGAAAAAATATGAGAAATTAACGCAAATAGGAAACAAGGGAAAGGAGCAGGCTATATAAGAGTGTAAAGAAGCGTCCAGGGATCATTGAGAAGCCGAAAAGTTAGGAATACACAGAGAAGAACTACGCTTCTGATGGAGCAAATACCGGTAAAAGAAAGTGGTGACAGACGAACTAGCGCAAGGGCATAGATTTACAAGTGAAAATTGGGTGCGTAACATTCGCAAAAGAAACAAACACGCACTAAAAAGATTCCGGAACCCTTTAGATGCGCTCTGATCTTCAGCTAACAACCATGAAGCTGCTATAAGGGATAGAGACAGCACTATCTTCGAAGGAGACGATGTACTGCTTTTCATCAGAGGTGTTGTTAGGAACAATTTCGGCAGTAAATAATAGTTCAGAGTCAAACAAATACACCAATGGAAGGAACCTGAGAGAACAAATTACAGCACAGGAAATTTCAATGGAAAAGAAATCAGAAGAAAATGTTCGAATTAAAAAGGCCACAGGACGTGATAAAACCCCAACACATCGAATTAAACAGAGGAGTCCGAAGAACAAGCCACTGCTGACTAATAACATAATGCAACTGATCAAAACAATGAAAAATTCCGTTTGAATAGCGTGAAAGCAAAATTAACCTCATCTACAAGGGCAAAGGTGACGAATAACCGATATCGTAGAGTGAAGCTACAATAGCGTCCTTGATATATAGAATAGCAACGCAACCAATAAAAGCAGAGCTCTCGAAGTGCATGGAGAAAAACGATGTACTGCGGAAAGTCAAGAATAGTTGCATACCAGGTAATCGCTTGTAGGATAATGTTTGCACTACCTCAATGCAAAAAATCTGAATAGCGAAGAAAAGACCTTCATGAATAGCAGTTATATGTATTAAATGAGCCTGAGACAACGTGGACCGGAAATCGCGATAGAGTGTTCTCATGCATTAGGGTGCAGACGAAGACTTTGTGAGCTATTCATAAAAATACATAAGCAGCGGCAAGCACAAATTGTATCGCAAAGTCGAAGTGCAACGAAGTTGTGAAAATTACTGAAGACTGAAGGAAGAAGGGGATGTGTCTCCGTTAAATATTGTTTGTGTTAAAGGCATAAAGAGACATCTGGATAGCGGTCACTTAGGTTTTCATCTATATGTCATACGTAATGGGCAAAATGCGCAACAAAAGATTCCTGGACTGACGCATGCAGACGACATAGTGCTATTAGAGGACAATGCAGGGGATTGCTGACACTTGCGACTATAAGCGGCATTGCAGTGACGAATCTAAGCATTAAGTTTAGCACAATGAAATTGGATGTGAACGTTATTGAAGAGCCGAGTAATGAAGTGGTATCAATACAACAGGAAATCATACTCTTAGTCAAACAATTTAAATGTCTGGGTGCATACGTAAGCAAAGCGAATGCCTACTCAAACGTCCCCCAGAATAATCTTAATATAAAAGGGAAGAGGAATGTAGGAATAACGAAACTTAGGGAACTTTGGGTTACAAGAAAAACTAGGAGGTGCAAGGAATTTTGAAAACTGTAATAGTGCCAGCGCTAGAGTTCGCAAATGCAATTCTGTGCTTAGAGATAGCCAGAGATATCTCTGGCTACTTAGAAGTAGCCAGAGATAGGTAGGCTTACTGGCTCTAGGGGCCCGCGGAAGGACCACAAATAAGACAGCGCAACATGATAAAGGTTGGGTCTCTTTTGATCTCAGAGAAGCGCAGAGGAATGTTGTTTTTGAACAAAGACTGACGAACGCAAACGAAAAGAAATGGCGGGATTATGTGCACAATGCCTGTAGCAGAAAAGCGGGGAAACATAAAGGAGCAAGAGATGAAGAAAATTGGCAACTAAGTAAAAGGTGCCTGGAAGTGTGAATAGACAATGAGCAATCGTGAAACAGACAACAGAGAAAAGAAACAGTAAATTGGACTCAAAGAATGAAAAAGAACATGATTGCGATTTACAGAAATGAAAAGAAAGGAATCACCAAGGAAGACCTGTATGATAACACAAAGGGCAATGCGGTAATTTATGAGGTCCCAGCTGGCTACGTGAGGACTGAAACATAGCGGAGCAAATTATGCTCAACAGGTTGGTGCATTTGTGAGTTTCAAAAATAGCTCACGAACGACTGGGTCAATTGCAATAGAATACCGAGATATTCACCCAGTGAAACGTCTAAATAGTGCCTGCTTTCCAGGTGCGTTGCGATTTAAAAATAAACAGATTAACTGGTCAGCAGTCGAGATATGTAAGAGATGATTAAAGTGTTGGTGGAAAAAAAACAGCAGGAAAAAATTTAAATAATCGGACTCACTGAAAGCGTAAATAATTCTGCAACATAGTGATATACATCTTAAATATGGCAGGCAAAATTGAGACTAGATAGGCAAAGGTTAGATGGAAATAGATGCTGTCGAACTTCGCTATGTGACTATTTGTCGCCCCTCCGTTCCAAGGTAAATACCCCCATGAACACCAAAAAACCATCATTATCATCATCATAAATCACGACAGATGAACGTGGTATAAAGTCTGTGAACAGGGGTAAGGTGCCTCAGAAAGGTTCGCCAACGTTCCGATAGGAAGACCTATCTTTGTCGTTGACGAAGAGCAGGTCCTCCTATCGAAACGTTGGCCAGCGTTTCTGAGGCACGTTATCCCTGTTCACAAACTTTATACCACAGTGTGTTATTCCATATCTCAGCCCCCTTTTTGATTTTGGACAGATAAACATGGTGGGGTTTGGGGTGTTTAGGATATGTTATGCCTTTGTATTGCTACAATAAATTTTGATCATGAAGCTCCATGTGCCAAAACTAAGATTTGATTATGAGCTGCTTCTTTTAATTGCAGTATTTGGATGTTTTTAATTGCAGTATTTGGATGAATTTTCACTATATGGGGTTCCTGACAATACGAACGGTGGTTCTTGCATTTCACCCCCACGGAAATTTGACTGCCATAGACTGCCACGGCCGGGAATTCACCCCGCAGCCTCATGCTTGCATCGCAGCGCCAAGGCCACTAAGTACCCATGGTGGATCCATTTTTCCATTGCCTACTGCAGTAACATCAAAGTTCACGTGAGAAGGATTGTGCCAGAATTCTTTTTCTTCTGGTTTCAGATGACAGTCCAAGCCTAAAATTGGAGTACCCTCAACAAGGAATTCATGCACTTTCAAGCAGTAGTACCCTCAACAAGGAAAATAAGTCAGTTAGGTAGTGGTGGAATGCAGGGAAGGTAGAGCAGCAGACTTCTCTATTCAAGGCCCCATTCTCGAATCCTCCTCCTCCAGGTCACTACATTTTCAAGTTGAAGTGGCGCCTTAAATCAGAAAAAATCACTGAGGGTCTATGGAGGGTTTCGCCTATGACGCGCGGTATAGCCGGCGCGGATGCAACGGACGCCGGGGCTTCGTTCAAAGCGGCGGACACTTTGGCCCGTTAAGCGCTGCTGCCGCAACGCCTCCCCGCCAAGCGCGTCCAGGCATGTTTCAATGCCACCTGTCTTCGTGTGCGCGCGCGTGTGTGTGTGTGCATGTTGGTGCCCACGCTTGTCAAAGTGTGGCAGCCGGGCAGAGAAGCTCCCCAACTGTGAAGCGAGGAGGTCTGACCGGCGCCGGCCCGGCGGATGCGCCACTACTTGTCTCAACGTGCCCGAGCGGCGCCGCCACTAGCGCCCCATCCAGAGCCGTTCCTCCTTGCCCTCAACTCCGAGAGTATAAAAGCAGCTGCCCCAGGACGCCAAGAGAGAGGCTCCGATTTCTTCCGTCGAGTAACGTGCTCTCCCGTCTCTCCACTTCGGTCGACCTGACCGGCCGCTCTTTTGCGATGCTAGAATAAACAAGTTGTTCAGTTAGCAGTCGACTCATCCTTTGCCAGGACCTTCGGATGCTTCCAGTTGTGCCACAGGCCGCCAGGCCAACGCTACCCTTGGGGCTTGCAACCCAGATGCAACAACTTCTTCCAAATGCAACCAAACGAGAAAAGTCCAAGGGTTTCAAAAGAACAGCCTTTCATCAGAACAGAATTTGGCCTTCTTGGGGCAGTACTTGACCTGGTAGCAACCGCCGGCCATTGTACGCTGTCCCCCACTTCTGTGAACTTTGGTTGCCTCGCCTGGCATCCAAGTGGGGGTCGTTTGCCCCTGCTCTTTCTTGGAAGTGAGGTGGCTGCGTGAAATGGGCGCCACCACAGCCACTCTGCATACTTGTTCTACTGTTGAAAACCTGTCGACTCTTCTTAGTCAACCTGTCATAACGTGTATTACTTGTCTCCGCTAAACCTAGCTCCCAACAACCTCTATCTCCGTTATGAGTTTTACAATTAGCCCTTTGACCCCAGTTTGGGTCGCAGGGGACCACTTCACCAAGGCCGCCGTCAGACCTGCCGTATATTAGAGGGTGCTAAGAACCTCTGTATATGGACAGGCCGCCACTAGACGTTGAAATAGCAATGTTCAGTACGCGACCCTTTTCGAGTGAAGACATCTAAGTAGGGCTGTTCGAGAAATTGAGACATTTTAGGGGATTCAAAAGGATTAGTGAGGTCAAGAGAACTAGTGAGGTTTAAATAGACCAGTGCACACGTCCTCCGCTGCAGAAGTTCAGAAGCTCCGCTACAGAAGTTCCGCTACAGAATTATACAGAGCATGAGGTACAAGTTCTAATCCATTAGGACCTAACGGGAACATTGATGACTGTAAGGCAATAATGAAATGGCGGCAGTTATTGTATCAGAGCCTAATTGGACATATAAAATAAATACAGCTCAAATCTACGCTCAAATATCGACTGTGGTGTGCAGCGTGAAGCGGTAGAATGGACACAGAAAAATGAGAACAGAGCGTCATGGAAAACCGACTAGCCCAAACCATCACCCTTCAAACCTCGAGTCACTATGGTGGAGTAGAAAAGTATATTGTCAGAGACAAAGCCACACAAGACTTCAGTCGACACTATAGATATGTTATAAAGCTGTCTTGGCACCTTCATAGTCTTCTTCTTCTGGGAGCCACCCAACACGCCAAGCATGTTGCACAGCATTGCACTGAGTGGCTGTCAGTTGTGTGAAGGTCGTAGCATTACCCCTTCCCTAGAAGCATCGTCTGAATGCGGAACATTGGTGCACTGGAGATTGCCATGGTGATACTGTTAACTAAGACGTAGATGGTGAAAGCGGTGTAGAGCTTTGCGGTCAGCGTGAGTAGTAGAGCTTCAATCTGAAGACGTGAACGACATCGGACAGACGTGGGCGTTGGGGACGGCGAGTGGTGCCTTCTCCTTCAGGCATCACATATTATGTGACGTCGCCGAGCCATTGAACGATCTTATAAGGTCCAAAGTAGTGGGGCAAAAGTTTCTCCGAGCGACCACGCCGGCGGATCGGTGTCCACACCCACAATTTGTCACCGGGTCGATAAGTGACGCCTCGGTGACGAAGATTGTATCGGTGGGCGTCGTTGTGTTGTTGGTAGCAGATACGCATTCGTGCGAGCTGGCGCACCTCTTCGGGGCATGGAGTGAATTCGGCAGCATCAGTGACAACGTTAGAACAGTGGGTGGGTAAAAGCATTGCATCGGGTGTTTCGGCAGCTTTCCGGCCATGCACCAAGCGAAAAGGGGTGAAGCCGGTAGTTTCTTGAGCGGCAGTGTTATATGAAAACGTAACTTATGGGAGAACGTCGTCCCAGTTTTTGCGGTCGACGTTAACACACATGGAAATCATGTCAGCGATCGTTTTGTTTAGCCTTTCTGTGAGCCCATTCCTCTGGGAATGGTAAGCAGTGGCGTTGCGGTGAAGCGTACCACTGAGAAGCACGATACCTTCTGTGAGCTGCGCTGAAATTGCTGTGCCCAGGTCGGTTATAAGCACTGTTGGACCACCGTGGTGTAGTACGACACCATGTACAATGAAGGTCGCAATATCATTAGCAGTGTCTCGTGGGAGAGCGCGGGTTTCAATGTAACGTGTAAGGTATTCTGTGGCAACAGCAATCCAATGGTTACCAGCCCTCAACCTGGGGAATGGCTGAACCAAATCAATGCCAACCTGCTTAAAGGGCTTCGCGGAGGATCCACGGGATGGAGAAGTCCAGCGGGACGCACGGGTGCTGTGCTGCGTCTCTGGCAGTCGCGGCGTGTCTTCACGTATTGCTTTACGTCATGGCGAAGGTTAAGCCAAAAGAACTTTGGCACATGCGCGAAAACGTCCATGCGAATCCCAAGTGGCCCATAAATGGCTCGTCGTGAGAGGCTCACAGGATGTCGTCACGTAGTGAAGACGGCACTACAAGGAGGCAGGCGGTTTTGGTCGAGTGAAAGTCCAATTTGTAGAGGACGCCATCGCAGAGAAAAAAGAAACGAGGATAACTTGCGGACGAACGTACGAGACGGCTCTCGTAGACAGTTCTCAAGCTAGTTGATGAGAGCCGAAGTTCTGAATCATCGCGCTGTTGCTTACTGATGACTGATACCGTGATAATGGAAAGAAATGCGTCTTCTTTATCCACATCGAACGGCGACGGTTGAAGTGGAGCACGTGACATGCAGTAGGCATTTGTGTGTTTACGCCCGTACTTGAACACGATCGACATATCCTGTTCCTGCAGGGGAAGACACCAGCGTGCACGACGTCCAGATGGATCCCTCAGATTGGCTCAATGAATGGTGATCTGTCACAGCTCGAAACGATCGGTCGTACAAATGTGGTCGTAACTTAGCAATTGCCCCCACAACGGCCAAGCATTTCTTCTTCGTAGTGGAATAGTTCCTTTCAACTGGAGACAAAGTGCGGCTTGCGACGCAATGACGCGCTCGGCTCCATCTTGCCACTGTACGAGGGCGGCACCAAGGCCGACGTTGCTGGCATCCGTGTGCAAGCCGGTATCACTGTCTTCGTCAAAGTGTCCTAGAACTAGAGGTGTGTGCAGACGTTTCTAGAGTTCACAGAAGGCCTCTTGTTGGTCCTGCTCCCAGACAAACGGAACATTATCCTTTGTTAACCATTGCAAAGTTTCGGCTATCCTTGAAAATTTAGCCACGAAGCGTCGATAATATCCGAAAAGCCCTAGAAAACGGCGGAGTTCCTGTTTGTTCTAAGGTGTTGGAAACGGAGAAACCGCAATGGTCTTGCGGGGTCTGGTCGAATGCCTTCGTAGCTGAGGACAAGGCCTCAAAATTTGAGTTCGTCATTCCCGAAATGGCACTTTTCAGGCTTTAAAGACAGGCGAGTAGAACGAATTGCGTAAAGAACTGCTTGTAAGCGCTGGAGGCGCTGCTCAATTGTTTCTGAAAACAGAACGATATCATCTAAATAGACAAAGCATGACTGCCATTTGAGACCTAAACCGTGTCCATCATGCGCTGAAAAGTAGCAGGCGCAGAGCAGTATCTGAAAGGAAGGACCTTGAATTCGAAGAGGCCGTCAGGCGTAATATATGCGGCTTTCTCACGGTCACGGTCATCAACCTAGATTGGCCCGTAGCCGCTGCGAAGGTCCATCGATGAGAAGTATCGAGAATGTCGTAGGCGGTCCAATGAGTCCTCGATGCGCGGAAGGGGATAAACTTCCTTCTTCGTAACGTTGTTAAGCTTGCGATAGTCAACGAAAAAACGCATTGTACCGTCTTTTGTTCATCAGAACCATAGGTGACGCCAATGGACTGGTGAAGAGCTGTATGATGTTGCCGGTAAGCATTTGTTGGACTTGATTTTGGACGGCGTCTTGCTTTTTACCGGAAATAGCGTAGGCACGTTGGCGCACGGGTGTTTCATGGGGATTTGTAATAATTCAGTGTGCCAATAGGCCTTTGGTTGACCTTCGATATTGAAGCGAGACAGTCCACAAAAGACTGTAAAAGGCTTCTAATGCTAGCTTGTTCTTCACCTGATAATTTAGAATTTACATCGATTTTGCTGTTGGCAGGTACGTCTCAGTTAGAATCTCCATCATTGTGTCCTACAGTTAATCAAGCAGGAGAGCCACTAACTGGCTCCAAATATGTGATGACACTTCGTGGGGTGAAGTGCCATCGCCCCACGAACGAGCGCAACTGGTCACTAAAATAGGAGCAGTCCGTGACGGCAGCTGCAACATGCCACGGGCTACGCAAACCTCTCAAGCCAACAAGGCTCACAGATCACCTTCAGCGATTCCGAGATGGGGAGGGTTGCATTGTGTCTACGGTGATCGACGCCGTACTCCGGGGTGGTAAAGTAGCGCAGTCACCCGAAACGCGTAACACCGTGGACTGCGGGTGATAGTCGCGTGTGAATGAACCGACAAAGGGGGCCTCACGAATTTGCACTGCATTTGCCGATCGGCGTGAGAAAATGACCGCCAGCTGTATGGAGCTTAGGTCCTGGCCACTGTGTCGTCACCCTGCGATGTGTAGGAACCAATTGTTTGCTAATGACAGAATAATCAGCATCAGTATCGACAAGAGTGGTTACCGGGTGGTTATCTACAGAAACGAGTATGTCGGCTGAAACAGGTTCATGGTTTTCGAAGGAAGGTGCTGAAGGTACGCAGTTGTCGTTGTCGTCATCGTTATCGTCATCGTCGTTAACGTCGCCATCGAAGTCATCATCGGGGTGTCGCTGCGGAGGGTCTTTCGAAGGGCGTTGGACAGCGGCCCCGCCCCCGGCTGTTCTTAGTTTCCCCGACTTGGGCTCGACGGCCGGTTGCTCACGGAAGCGGAGAACGTGGTGACGCCAGTCGTCGAGGAGGCGGTCATCGTGACTGAACCTCTGTGGAGAAGGGGATCGGGCCGTTGGCGGGGACTGTTCAACCGATGAGAACTGCATGTATGGCGATGAATGTCGACTGTCCAGATATTGCGGGATATCTCTCGGGCGCTATCCCTCATGTGGACGACGAGCACCGGGGTGATAGCACTGGAGTCTTATTCTTCGGTAGTAGCAGGCACGGTAAATGTGGCCCGTTTCACCATATTGGAAGCAGAGTGGCTGATTGTCAGGTGTGCGCCACACATTTGACTTTGGCGTATTGATTCGAGGGCTCGTGGACCCGTACATATTTATTTGTGAAGCTTGGCCCTGGAAGTGCCAGAGTGGTTCTTCAGAAGAAGGCCGGTGACGGTGGTTCACGGGGTGCGCAGGTAGCCTCACAGCTTGCGCATAAGTCAGTACGGAGGGGCTTTAGGTCTGGTTTTCACGAATAGCTGTGCCTCCTGGCGGACGTCCTCGCGAACTATACCTTTAGGGATGTTACGGTTGGTTTAAATCGCGCTCCCTGTAGTCAATTGAGCTCCTCATGCACGACACTACGCACAAGCTCTCGGAGCGCATCGGTGTCGCAGGGCAACGAGAGAGAAGGCGCTGATCCCATGCTGATTTGGCGATCGTAGACCGAGGAACGTTGCTGAAGGGCTCGCTCCACCTTTTTCTCCCGCACTGACGAACTCAGCTACTGCAGCTGGAGGCCTTCGCATTAGTAGTTCAAACAGCTGTTCATTCACTGCACGCATCAGCAGGCGGACTTTCTTCGGTTCTGTCATGCCAAGGTCAGCACGCTTGAAAAGCCGCGACATGTCCTCTACGAACATGGCTACGCTTTAGTTGGGCTTTTGAACCCTACCCTGAAGAGCTTGCTCTGCTCGCTCTTTCCTTGCGGGACTGCTGTACGTATCACGTATCTGCCACTGAAATTCTTACCAGGTGGTGATGGATGGTTCTGGTTAGCGAACCATGTTCGGGCAGAGTGCTCGAGGGTGAAGTACACGTTCCTTAACTTTTTCTATTCATCCCAATAATTGACGTCAGTCACACAATCGAAATCATCGAGCCAGTCTTCCACGTACTCAAAAGGCTCACCATCGCACGGCCGTGGCCAACGTGGCGTCTGCAGAACGAGCGATGAAGGAGGCTGTTCCGTACCGTATGTCTCCTGTATATGGCTTGCGGTTGTGGTGGACATCCTGGGCGGATGTTGCAGGCCGTATTCAAGGCAGTTTTGGAAGCCATCGGCTTTTGCGTAGATTGCCCGCTCCCAGTTCCTGAGAGTCAGAGTACATAGACACGTACCCAGCACATCCACCTGTTTGTCACAGACAAAGCCACGAAAGACTTTGGTCGACCCTATGCATCTGTTATAAAGCTGTCTTGGCACCTTCGTCATCGTATTCTTCTGGGAGCCACCCAACATGCCTAGGATATTGCACAGAGTTGCACCGAGTAGCTGTCAGTAGTGTCATGGTCGTGGCAATATGAGGATGCTCATCTATAAAAAAGTTAAAAACTTCGTATAGTTTACTCATGCTGGACATCAACCAGCAATCAGTGGTGGGAGGCGTGGAAAGCAGGTGACTGGCAGCTATAACACTTAATAGAGAAATGGGAAATAAGCTCAGTTAGTAGATTCCGCGGAATTTATTCGATTGCAAATGATGATTACATTCCATTGGAATTAAGTAGCAGCAAGTGGGCCTGGAAAAATGGTAAGAAGCAAGCGAGAAAAAAAAACGAAGGTCTTCCGCACTACCGACCTTAGTATCCTAAACGATGCATATTTAACAGCTGCCATAAAGCGCACTGATGACTGATAGGATCAAGGATTCGTACGATTTGAAGGGAGAAAAATGTAGCAGTTTCGCCCGAAAGGTGAACCATCGATTCTGATAGCAAATTAGTGGACGATAGTAGTTTTATCGGTCGTTTAAACTGGGAAACATTTGCTTACCAACTTATTAACTAAGCATGGTGTCAGCACCCACGAGCAAACATGAACACGTCACCCTCGGCGAGCGCAGACAGTCGCTGTCAAAACGCGAGTCTGAGAAAGCGCGGCAGCAGCAGCCAGCGAAGTGATCGTTCGTTCGAGTCGCTCCAACGCAAGAGTGGCGACAACAGAGCGCGCAGATAAGTAACGAGCCATCTGCAGATCCCGTTCGAGATACGATGCGTGTGACCTCGTGCGGCAGTGAAAACTACACACTGGTGCGCTATTCTGGACATTCCGCCATTTTCTTCGGTGCGTGACGTAGGCGCGACGCAAACAAAATGGCGCTGGTGGCCCAGTTTTGCTTACGTAACGTGACGCCAACTTGACGTTTCGCCTAAGAAACTGAAATGAAGGCACTGAATGTAGCGTTATCGGTAAAGCAAAACAGTTTTCCTCCGCAGTAAAAGTAAAGCAGCTATCTCAAAGCGTATGATTATTCCGTCGAAAACACTTCTCGCTTCCGTCGTCTGCTGCGTACAAGCCGTCATCTGCTTCAATAGCTAGGATGCGTTTCCCTGGAAAATGAAATGAGTCATCGCATGTTGGCGCCAACGCGCTTGTTTTCTTTCTTGAGACAACATACGCGACCTACCAGTGGTGATGCGCGCACGTTCTAGGCCACGTTATCGCTATTTCATGAAACGCCAGTGACTCAGCCCGACTCGGCTGGCTGAGAAACGGCCGAATATCACCGATAGCGTTGCGCGCGCCAGAGATATCCACTAGAGCGACGCAAGCGCCGGCGCTGCCATCTCTTGTTCATTTCGCTGGTTTCTCGCACCGCGGGAGGACACTTCAAGGCGCCGCCTTGCGTACATTTCTTTTTATAAATTAGAAAGAGGCCGTTGTCATAACGTCTGATTGTGCGAAAAGGCATTAATCTCGATTACAATACAAATGCAGCAGTGCAAAGTGGACAAAATTGCTGAAAGTTTGCTATATTCAACCAATATTAGTTCGTATAAACGCGTTCTTTTAAAAAACGATGGCCCCAAACAGAAATGCCAACACCACCCGAGAGCGATGCAAATACTATGAGCACGCGTTATGAACAAAAGATTTTCGTGGCGCCAAACAACGTGGAAAATGTGGCGATACGCATTCCTCTCGGCTGCCATTGCATATGGCTGCCCATTAGCACAATTCGCGCGGCTCGTCGCAGCAAAAAGTATGGCGGAAAATCTCAGCAATGGCGGCCCAGCGCAACGTCACGCATCGTCAAAATGACGATTACGAAACAGCCCTTCCTGTGACGCTCCTCACGAGATATTGCTTCAGCCAATCAGCAAGCTGGCATGGCGCATATCTTGGATCGCCACCACATATTCGCGCAATTGCAGATGCATTGCACTGGCTTCTGCACGCTACCGTCCCATTCTTTTTGAAGCGCTAACATCACAATATATCTGCCAAGGACAAAAAAAATGTATTAGTCCATAAAATTTGCAGCTCCACCTCACGTTTCTTCATCTTGATGAAAACGCAAAATTGCATTTTGCAATATTTCCGCTTCCCGGCACAAATTTCAAAACACGTGACCTTTCGACAGCTAATGAGAGAGTAAACATGGCGGATAATGGCGGCCGTGCAGCCGCCATGCGTGTTGAGAATAGAGCCCCTGGTTAAGGCCGATCCACACGACGGCCGAAATTCCTCTTTTGGACCGCGGTCCGCGCATCACGCGATAGGACGTCACAGGTTCGTGCATATCGCCATTGGCCACCACAAGACCACCGCCTTCGCGGTCCAACAAATCGCCGAGGCTTTTCCCGCTTCCGTTTTGGCGGCGGACCGCATCCAAACCGCAGCGATTTTGGCTTAGCCAACGAATGTCGTCCGGCAACAGAGATTCTTCAGCCAAATCCAATCTAGCTTTCGCCTCAGCAAAAGCCAGTCAAGCCAGTCGTTTCATGTCCGCCATTCCGCCTACACGTGCGTGCAGCAGATATATTTTTTAAACACCGTGTCCTCTTTAAGTGACGAGGAGGTTTTTTTCATTTTGTATACCTCGTTCAGCAGTTCCCCGCTTTGTGGGACTCGAGCCGGAATGATAACACTGATAACACTCTGGCCGAGAGTGTAGCTGGTTGGTCTACTTTGTCATCGGCTATGGCGGTCAGCCGTGTGCATGTGTTCTCCGCCGCACCTGACCGCGGCGGGCCGTGACGTCGCATCACGTGACCGAGTGGCCCGCGGACTTGGTCCGTTGTGTGGATTGGCCTTTAGCAGCGTAGCAGCAGAGTAAACGTTTTTTACTAAAACTACGAGTAGAAATATCAAGTATCAGATATCAATATCAGATATCAGGTATCACTTGCCCTTAAAGCTTATAAACGCGAAGAAAGTAATATTAAAAATATAACAAACGAACACTTGAGCCAGCCTCAAAAATGGAGAGCATGAAATCAGTGATAGGTAAACTTGGAATCTAGAAGATCAAGGTGTACGTGAGAGATGCGCTGGGTAACATCAGGAATATCGACGAGATAGATAAGGTGAAGAGAATTTCTATACGACACTCTATGATACCCATACCAGCCATGCAACATTGGCTGTACTTAGTGACGAATGGGAAACAGAAGTTCCATGTGTAACCGGAATTGTGCTTAGAAAGGCTTTGGAAGACATATTCAAGGGAAACGCGGCAGGAGCATATAAACGGAATACAGTCGGTTTGGTCAGTGATGCAGGAGATATGATCGAAAACCTTGTGACTCTTGCTGCACAATTCCTAAGCACTTAAAATCTTCGAATATACATTAAGTATATCCTACTAATTCAGAAGGAGGAGGGCGCTACTGCATTGACAAATTATAGATCTATATCACGGCTTACTTTTGGAATTACAAACTTATGTGTCTCTAAATTTGCTAAAATAAGACTTCTTAGCTCCATTTAATATGGTTTCAACTAGTTAGATGCACGGTTTCCGATCTTTTAAATGGAACCCCCACGTATTTCTCTGCAACACAGTAAGGTTGAATATCTCAAAAATAGTTCTATTCTTCGATTTCTGGCAAGCAAAGATGACCTAGCTGCTGCTTTGCTTCAACATCGCAATAAATCTAGTACCATAAAGTTAGTAACCAAACATGTAATAACTATGTCTACCAAATTGGCCAAATTATCTTCGTATTTCCTTTTACACAGGTGTGAAAGTATCTACTGAAACAAATATGTCTGCATAAAAAGAAACTCCTGTTATGGAAAAATTCTTTACCAGAACGTCATTAGACAGTTTTAGTTTAGCGTACGCAACTATAGCGTACGCTATACGCTATAAAATAACGTACGCTAAGCGGCGCACGTTTTCCACAATTTTAGTTGGCCGACGATATCTTCGGATCTCTGAGGCCATATTCCGTCGTTGCGGCTATTTCGCGCCTGTAGCGATAGGTGGCGCTACCATCTCAAACGTTTCTTTCGTTAGGCTTCGGCTCGTTGGAAATGAGAAGCGATCTCGAAAACACCACGAAGTTATCCATAATACTCTGGTGTCGAAGCGGCCTGAGACTAAGCGAAAGCCGTTTACACAGTCATTTGCAACGAACGAAGTGCATTTTACAAAAGCAACGCCAAATTCGATTCGAAGCGGGCAGCCGGGATCGCCGCCATGTTTCCCGCAAACTCCGCAAACCCCGCAAAAACGCTAACGCTATCTCGTTTGCGTTGCGTACGCCCGCTATACCCGCTATTTCGTTTAGCGTTGAGCGCATGCGCAGTGACGACCCGCTATTTTTTAGCGTACGCAATGGAATAGCGTACGCTATACTAAAACTGTCTATTTATATACAAGACTTTGCGGCTGAAATTGAAAATGATCAATGCCTTTTCTCATGAAACTATTTCCCGATAGACAAGAGACCTTGATATATAGCCGTTTTTCTTTAACCTCCACCACCACAGAACTGACGCAGACAGTGACTGAAGCTCGAAAACAAACATTGCAGTGAGTACAGACAAAGTTTCATACAGGCACGCTTCTCGGCCAGCTTTTGGCCGTGATAGTGAATGCACGCGGACACTTTTCTCTCACTCTGCAGGGAAAGCTAGCGGAGACGGAGCTGTCGCACTTGTGTCAGTACGCAAGACAGGACCACTTTGTTGCGCCGACACCAGCGGATGGGTGCAGCCTCTTGGGGCTTGGGCAGCCGTAGAAACTTGCCGCCAATTTAGATAGACGCTCTTCTCAGGGGCAAGCACAGGAGTTATTAGCTAAACGTTAAAAGTAAAATCACTCAATCATTTCAGAAGGCAGCCCCTAATCTATTTATTTAAACGTAGGACTATAATATCCACCGGTGCTACCATATGCGCACTACGGTTCTGTATCTTTGGCTGCATAGGCACAGAAAGTAGTCAGGTTGTGTAGTGTGTGCAAAGTGGTAGAATTCCATACCAGCTACTCTCCCGCGTCCACATAAAAGAATATTGTTAGGTTTGGCTCCTTCTTAGGCTATGTATTTCCTATTAAGAAATCACCTGCTGAAAGTCGTGCTGTACGTCTCAGCAGATGCGCGTAGCAGGTAAGCTCGCGACGAAGAAATGACTTGCACAGTGGAGTGACAACGAAAGAAGCCGCACCCAAAAGGCGATTGGCTACGGTCCCATTCACTCACCAAAAGACGGCGCAGCTGCGAAAAAGGAACCAAGTGGAAACTTTGTTGCGCTGTCTTCATTGGTGAAATGAACAGGAGCGTACAACTTCAACGCGATGCTAGCTGAGTCACTTGCCGGGCAAGACGCGGTCAAGCACAGCATGCCCACTGTGATATTATTTTTTGTCTTCGAATCCTTGCTCTTGGCCTTATTCAGTAGTTCCTTGCATTTTTTAATCACGGCTTCTGCATCCGTCAAGGCGACCAGCTCCGGTGTTGTGACCGGGACCGCGCCTTTGGGCGCATGTTCTTCGCTCGTAGGAGCATCGTGGTCTACGGAAGCGTCGGCAGAGCCACTGTCGTCCTCAAGCCTGGCAAAGGAAGGCTTCCGCCCGCCGTTGGATTCCTCTTCTGAATCGAGAGAGAGAGAGAGAGAGAAAGAAGGATGCACTTAATAAAGAAAAGCCGAGGATGACTAAGCACATCTTATGAGTTCCTAATGCGAAAGCATTGATATACAATTTAACGCAAGCATTCATATCCAATTTAACGCAAATAAATGGTGCAAGTTATGAACTGCTCGCGGGAAGCGAGTGTGTTAAGAGGCTTGGCGTGATTTCATTTGGCCTGACGCAGGTACAATTAGAAAAATTGGAGGACGCTTAAGCTTCGCCTTCAACAGCGTTATCGCACCTCGTTCGCACCACCCACTCATTCGCTCGGCATGCTCTTGAGTCACACAAAGACGAAACGTGCGCCTGAGCAAGCGGAACGAACCTAACAACTTGGGGTCTCGGAGGGAGAAACGATCTACGCAAGCCAAATGTCGTGATCGGCACGGACAGCCGGGCCGCGACGAGCCATGAAGGCGGACGCGATCATGGGGCTGCCGCCTCGATGGGATCGTCCTCTAGAATCGGGTGAGTGGCGCGCCACCTTTCGGGGCAGCCCCGTATATTTCGATAAGGGGGTCTTCTGTGTTTACCGCAAGATGGTTCTGCGTGCGCGTAAAGCGCAGGATATATGTAGCGGAAACGTACTTCGATACGCGTTTAACTACGACTTCTGTAATTTACATGCTCATAATTACCGAAATACACCGCAGTATAACTTTGTACGGCGCGTTTCTAAGACAGCATCGCATTCACTAGAGACGCTTTTGTCTCGCTTTGAAGCACCTAACTCAGGGCTGTGTGGTAACGCCTCCGTCTCACACTCCGGAGACCCTGGTTCGATTCCCACTCTGCCTCTCTTGCAAGTTGTTTTAATTTATGAATTGCCTTTCTCCAATTTTCGCTCACGGCCAGCGCCGCCAACGCCCACAACACCGGCTTTTCTGCGACCCGAACTCCTTAACACTATCGCGTTAAAAGCGAAATGCGCGCAACGAACATGTGGATAACACTCGTTTGCGATAGAAAGAGCCAACTTGGCGCGGCGTCACTGCGGTGCCCTCTCACTGGCGCGCCAACGCGGCAGCAGTTCCCGCTAGCCCGCTCTCCTCCGTCGAGGTGCACTCGCGCCCTGGAGTCGCAGCCAAAGGGAACTCTGTGGAGGTGCGCTCGCGACATGGAATCGCATGAAATGGAAATTTATGGGCTGTTTCGGTACCACAAACGCCAGCTTGATCGCTCATTGAACTATTTTACGCTTTCGCATCAATAAACAATATGAACGACTGTGGTGCTCCGGAGAACGCACCTAGATAACGTGGATTGTTTTATTTCTCAACGGTTATAATAACCTACAAAAACGCGAGACAACCATTGTGAATGATACCAAGACCGTGTAGGAGAGCTGTCGCTTGCTGATGAAAGGCTGATTTCCACCTTAGCTTTCTTATTTTACATTGGGAGGAGCAGCCAATTCCATTTGCACCCTCGCCTAGCAGCTGTGCAAAACATAAACGACACGACATAAAATCATCGTTCCATCTTTATAAGTTGCTCAGCTGACCATCGAAAAGGAAACCCAGTGAAACACATTATTCTATGAGCGAGGTCACATATGGCGAAAAAGATTATTTAACTGATAGGTAATGCAGGATTGACCTTTCATTCGCTTGCTTTCACTGCTTCGTGCTAGCCCACTGCTCGTAAACGGCCGTCATGCTTTTGTTGTGACGGTGATAATGATGGCCAGGAGACTGTGGCAGCTGCGCGGGCCACAGCGCGTTCGCGGTTGTAAGTCACCTGCGATGACTGGTTCGAAAAGCGCAGCAGCCATCTTCCCTTCGAATGACCGTAAGTGGATGTTCTTTAGTGCAATCACATTTCAGAAGACAGAAATATACCATGGAGATAATTTAGCGAAAGAACCCTGCGGCACCGTCTGCTCCAACGGAGCTGCAGCTTCGTCGCTGCTCTACAGTTGCGACGTCGTGTAGTTGGCCAAGCTACCTAATTATACACGCTTTTGAGGGCTTTATGCACAATGAAACGGCTTAGACAGCAACCAGTATGTTATAAATTTTTTATTTAAAGGCGAATATAATATCTGCACAGTGTGCCACCACCATACATGGTGCTGCATTTCTAACCTGCTTTGTAATCTCGGTAGACGTATGCTCTTACCATGCCATGATCAATATGAGGACAACGAAGTTATTTTCTGTTTTTGCACGCATCACACATTCGCAGGGAAAGCTCTAGCACATACTTATGTACTACGTGATGCACTATACGAAGCAAGTACGAGCAGCATTTCACGCGGACAATGCGCACACTCAACAACATAATCAATTGTGGGTAAATTCAATTTGCATACGCTTTAGAAGCGTTTCATCCTATGCTGCGTGTGCTGGCCGTTAGTGGCGCTATATTATGTATCCACTTTAGGAATAGAGAGCACACAATCATTTGCGTATCCATCACGCGACAGCTTCATGGGGCACCAGCTTTGTGACGAACGATTGCACATATTTTCGTGTAGCCCAATGTGAGGATCGCGTAATTATAGCATTTCAAGCAACCGCACATTGCGCCAAAGGAAGGCAAAAATCGAGCGAGCAACAGAGGACTTTGCAACCGCGTTTTTGGGCACGCTAGTGGTATGCTGCTTTATTTTTTCGCAATCATGTGTACTCGAATGCGTTATATCGATGTAAAGGAAAATACAGGGCACTAGAACAGCCAAGTGTAAATTTCATCGTAACCTCAGCCAAAGTACCAAAACGCCTACGTCAGACTACACCGCGTTGTAGCTTCCGCTGCGATAGACTACGAAGCGCTTAATGTCGGCGCTCTTTTGTGCCATGATTCTGTACTTCGCTCACCGCTTCTAGAAGGCGGCACTATCCCTGTCAAGAGAACATATTCAGCGCGTTCGAGCGGACGTCACATCCGTTATAATAAGTAGATCATGAACCACGGCACAAAGCATCTCGTTCTAAAAGGATGCTTAATTCCTAGTGAAGTCAGATTTTCTAACACGCTATGACTATTACAAAAGTAATTTAATACTTTTAACACTGCACTTTGGAGCATATCCTCTCCGTAATTGGTAAGGTTTAGTGGCACATTCCAGAGTCCTATTGTCGTGTATTGTATTTGTGTATCAGTAAAGTAAGTTTTGCAGGGCAAGTTAGGTCAGAAGAGTGACGCCCTTTTTCTCTAACGTTTTACTGACGCAATAATCATAACAGTTCTGTATAGAGTTGGCACCATATCTCTTTATTATAGGAACCACTGCAGTGCACGATGGAAGACTATAACTATTACCTTGTGTTGGGCACGAGCGAGCTTTCCTACATGAGCTTACACTGTATTGCCCAATGCAGGAAAGCAGTATTGTATGTCAGAACGAGTAATATAACTTCCTCATGTGCTTGGACCGCTAATCTCTGTTCCGACTAACTAAATCTGTTGCTCGTGACAGCCTTGTTACTGTACAATGATTGCCCCAAAGCATATGTGCCGCGAATATTACACTTAAATATTCAAAAATGCTTACTATGTCTATTCGATTGTCATTGAAGAAGAGTGAGAAATCTGAGGGCAGTTGCTTGCCTTTTGATCTAAATATAATTGCCTTAGTATTATTCTCATTTTTCATTAGTGCATTACTTGTGGTCTATAGCTATAGCTTTACGAAAACTTCATTTTCTTGGCTGATTAGGGCTACAAAAGCACCATCTGGAATGAATAAGCCTGTATCGTCCACAAGTATTAAAAAAATTAAGTCTGGATTGAATTGTGTGATATCATTACCCACAGAACAAAAATGGTATGGTCCTAAAATAATGCCTTGGGGTACGCTGCTAACACATGTTTTAATGTAAGAAAGGTGATGGTGAATTTCTGCACACAGCCTACAATTGGTCTAATGGAACTGCACAATGCTGTGCGCTAAGCCACGTGTGCCATATAATTGCACCTTGCAAAAATGGAAGTTACGGTTAAAGAAATGAAACCCTATAGTAAAATCAATAAAAATCCCTCATTTCGAATATTCACATGCAGTGTTCTCCGATATATACTCTTTCTGTATGACGAAGGCTAGCTCTGTGAACTGGAACTGCCTAAGATGGAACTAGGCATTCGTTGTTAGGTTATTTTTATATTGACACGCGTACTTGTTTATCTTTTTGGAGGAACCGCGTTCCACCATCTAACAAATGTTATCGCTCCTCGTGGAACGCGGGCGCATGTATGGAAAGTTTATGAAATGTTAACGATGGTTCCTTTTTCTGTCAGTTGTCAAGGAAGCTTGTGTAATCTGATTGCATGTGTGGCGCGAATTGTGTAGAACGTTCTAGAAGACAAGCGGGTTCCAGCGATTATTCTGGATCCTTCGATGACATATGTATTAAAGCCGACGGGCTTGACCGGCAGATTAGGTTACGACGATCACTGACCGTTTCGCCGCTATTGTGTGCTTTGAGTGCAACTTGCTCTTGTGGATTCAAGTTCACTCAATGAATGTTAGTTTCGTCCTTCCGAGATTTGCCACTGTAATTATGCACCGTCACAACTACGTGACAATATAAAAAACCCGGCATGCAAGAAAGTAAAGCTTTAAAAATCACAGGCAAGTTGGATGCAGGTTTGTAATTGAATAAATCATTCTGATAACCACTGTGTGAAGGACCCCCACCTAGGCGATTTGGGACTACATTGGAAAAGTACCTCTAGGAAAACAAAGGATAAGAACGTGTGTGCGTGGATGGACAGTATTAAAAGCAACGAATTTTAGTGCATGAAGCCGCATATTACAAGAATCACAGGTGGTATAATTTTCTCAGCCTGAAATTAGAAAAAGAAGACCCTGCACTCAAATATGCTGTTTAAGGGCACACTATATTTCTGCCATTTTTTCCGAGTACATGTGTCAGCATCCGCAATATGGGGATTAGCCATATCTAAAAGTAATAATTAAAAATATTGTTAGTTCTTTACTTTTAAGGTCCCATTGACCTAAACCTCGAAAGATTTGCTAAGTGCTTTATTGATAAGAAGTATTGTATTTACTTTCTTCGACGTAACCCAATAGTTGTCTGTAGCTTGCGCAAAAGTGCTAATAATATATCCATTCCGAATTTAATTATTCAGCTTATTACAGTGTTTGGTAACTCTTTAACAACTGTAGGTCATGTGAGGCGAGAAAGGCGTGATACATTTCATATTTAGCCCTGATCTTGTTTATGAATTATTCAGTAATCTATGTCTTACGAATGTTTTTAGATGAACGGAATTACATATGTGAGAATTTGAAAGAATTGCCTGATTTCCAGACAAAAGTAATCTCGATTCCGAGACTTTGAGACATGAGGTTTTGTATGAGCATGTATGATGTCTGTTCTTTCACATGTTCATACATATTCCTAAATATAGGTAAGTCATCACTCAAGTCCCATGAGTTAGTCGCAGACATTATGTTAACTTGAAAGTTTGTAAGAAAGAAGTCGATTAGTGTACGGTAGTGAGTGATTATTGTGGTGGCTGAATTTTTTATATTACCTAGGCCGAAGTGTTAATCCAGTCATACCGACACTCTTTCCATTGAGCATTTATGAGAATCAATGTTGAAATTGTCACCCATTAGGCTTATTGGAGTGCCCGTAATCAAAACAGTTTTTTTTCTCGAGATATTTGAAGCACTTAGAAGAACAGCCTAAGAAACTGATATATGTTTGTCGTTCATTCAAATTTCCAATGCCTCGGAATAAGCTTTTGCAAAAGTAAAGTCCCCAATTAGTTCAACGTTTAGCGAGTCTTTTATCAACACTGATATCCCGCCGCCACGTTGACAACGGCGATTTAAGGAAAGCGAGTTGTAGTCAGTCTAGGTGAAACTCGCCAGTCTTAAGGAGGTACTCTCCCCTATGAGCCATCCGACGCCTCAGACTGTGAGCTTACCCCATGCCATCCGGAGAAAAATCACCGTACGTCCTCTGCCTCGCAACATGCACCCAGTGCACCACGCAGAGCGAAGGGAGGCCCGCGCCCTGGCCATACACAAGCGATACGGAACTTTACCCTCTACAGCCTACACTGACGCGGCTTCTTACTCCAGACGCGCAGCCACAACAGCCACCGTAGTCGTCAACACAGAACATCGGAGCAGCATTTCGCTCACACGAAACAATCCCCTCCAAGCCGAGGAAGCGGCCATAGCCCTCGCTCTCTCCCAAACAGAGGTTGAAGTCATAGTGACAGACTCCCAACAGGCGTGCCGCAACTTTGCTAGCGGCAGAATTCATGCCACTACACTCCGGATCATCAATCAAAAGCCGCCAACGAGATCAGTCATGATCATCTGGGCGCCAGCTCATCAAGGCATTCCTGGCAACGAGGTCGCCAACCACGTGGCTCGAGATCTGACCCACCGAGCCGACGCCGAGGAATCTGAACCCGAGCGCATGCACCCTCTAGTCTCTTACCAAGACATCACACAACACTACAAGCTAACCCGCAGAACATATGCGCCCCCACACAAGTCACTACCTAGAGAGCAGGAGCGATTCCTCCGGGCTCTACAGGTCAATACATTCCCCCACCCAACCAGGAATCACCTCATAGACCCTACAAAATTCTCTCCGCAATGCCGCTTCTGCGCAGAGCCCGGGTCCCTCAGGCACATAGTAGGAGGTTGCAGAGCGGCACCATTAAATCATCCGAACCCTTACCCCACTAACGAGCTTTGGGAGAGAGCCTTGGCCAGCTCCGACCTCGAGGATCAGCAACGGCTGATTGCGAGGGCCCAGGACGCGGCCCGAGCTCAAGGCATTCTGGACTGAGGACGCCTCTCCCTAGCTGCTTCACCTAATAAAAATGTTTATTCTCTCTCCAGATTTTAGGACAACCCGCTGGCCATTGTCGATGGCCGTAAGTACAGACGCAGTACTGTCAAGTGATCCTTTTCGGAGAGACGTTAATTTTTTCGAGTTTCACTTCACTCCGCGTCGGACGCGTCGAAGAATATGGCTGACAGCTTTCCTAACACTTTGCAAAGCTCACCATCTTCACAGTAATGAGAACGCTGCTGGCCATATTGTTTGACACGTCATCCAAGATGTTGCGAACGGGATCGAATCCCACCAAGCGATCGGTCCGGAATACCTGTCTGGTATGCTGAAGTGACATTACAGTGAAGTATGTGCCTTTGTTGTGTGTATGAGAATTGACGTGAAAAATACGCGCGACAACCACGGAAGAAGGACCAGAAAGACAAGGGCATAACTGGCAACTAACTTTATTCACAGATAAGCAGCCTATTATTAGCAGTTACAAACATGCGCTAACCACATCGCTTCATACGCGCATCAAATTAAACCAGGTAAGGGGACTCCCAGAAACTTTCTACTTTAGTAACGTTTAAAAAATGCTATGCGCTGTCATGCAGGACCACATGCACGTTATAGATACGTGTATTTTTTTTAAATAGTTTGTGTTCATTCTTTCACGTGCCAGAAATTCTGTACTCTTAAGAAACTGCAAGGGCCATAAAATATCACCTCGCACATTCAGAAATCACAATGCACACGCAACTGCTTTGAAGGATCGCTTTTTATCGAACGTTCGTGTTCTCTAACTTTGTCGCTTACGTACAGGCCTGTTTTTTTGGCCGATGCAAACCCTACCTCAGCTACGTGGAATTTCATGCGCCGCGACAACCGAGCAGGCGACATACGACATAGCATGCCTTTTCCCGCACAGAGAGAGCCTCGGCACTTTGGAAATTGAGCACCGGCCAGCCAGTGGCGCCGAGAAAATCATAGGTGCCGTGGACTTGCCAGCCACGTTCTTAAGCCTGTGCGCTACCTTAAGAGCATCTGTGGCTCTGCTTGGCGGCGAATGCGAATCTTTTTCAGTCGTCACTAAATTGGAAAATTTATTGGAATCCCCTTGCCTGGTGTAATTTGATGAGCGTTTGAAGCAATGTGGATTGCTCAAGTTCGGAACGGCTAGATCGTACGCAATTATCCTGTGAATACAGTTAGTTGCGAGAGATGCCGTTTTCTTTCTTGTCTACTATGCTAGTTGCGCGTCTTTTGCGCAGCAGTTATGAACTACCTCAGCAGCAAGATGTATTAATGTATGTATGTATGTATGTATGTATGTATGTATGTATGTATGTATGTATGTATGTATGTATGTATGTATGTATGTATGTATGTATGTATGTATGTATGTATGTATGTATGTATGTATGTATGTATGTATGTATGTACACGCGCCTGGATGTGTGTATGGGCCCATGTACAACTGATCGCAAGAACAGGAGGACGAGGCTGCTCTGAAGTTTTTGGATTTGAACCAGGTATCCTTCAGCTTCCCCGTGACCTTAGGCTCTGCATAGCAGTACGGGCGATTCGGTCCGGTTTCGGTTTTCTCGCGGCCGGAATAAATCAGCCTGAGGGCGATACCGCACGAGTGCTAACTCGCCACTGAGATTTGATTGCTTTAGTTGATACACCAGTCGATCGCAGCTCCTTAAGTAGTGACATAACACTTTTAGTCATCAGCCAGCGCAGGTACAGTGTACTGGTTTCTTTCCTATTAAGGTACGGCCTCACTTGCGGAAATAAGCGCGCGGCTTAGCGCGCGCTTAAGAACGCGCGCCGCGAAAGTCACTTTCGCGGCAAGAATTCTCTAGAATAACAGCTTGGGGCTGTTGGTTTTCACAGTGGGCCCGCTTGCAAAAAAGCTGTTAACTCCAGCCTTGTTCATGTCGACCTACAGAGCAATTTCAGCCTGTATGGAGCCTTAAGCTTGCCTAGGCGTTAAGTCTCTTTCACTAAACCCTGAGCCGGTCCGCTAGATTAGGAAGCTCGGGAAGTAAAATTTGCAACCTCAGTCGTTGTTTAGGTGAGGATAAGACGAGATTCGGATTTAAGTCTAGACTTAGAGGCCCGCATGGGTGTGCAGTCGTGTTAACAGCGAAAAACGTAGACAGGACACGAAACGAGATGACACCACAAGTGCTGCCGAAATAAGCGATGTGTATGTATGTATGTATGTTACGCGGGCTTATTTCCTCATGTGAGTACGTACCTCTAGCCTGATTTCTTGGCGCCGTAGGCAAACACGCTCAACCCGTGTCTTCTCCGTTCCTCCACGGTTTTGGTAAGGGGCAAAGCTCCCGCTTAGGCGATTGCATGTGCAGTTTGCCGGCACTGGAATGCCTGCTACGTGAGGTGAAAAGAGAAGCCCGTGCCACTTACGTTGCATTTTCGTGGCTTTCAAGCGGCTGGTGATCTCGTTGGCCACGGCACGCATCAGCTTGTCGTTGTAGTCGCTCTTTGGCGCGTACACAATGTGCGACACTACAGGCGGCATGAAAGCGAAGCTGACATTTATCGTACCGGAATCCTTGCTGAGCGGCGTAGGCTGTTTATGCTTAGACGTGGTAGAAATAAAACAGCAACCTGCTATTGCAACTGCCAGCACCAAGCCCATGACTCGTCCACCCCTGCTCTGCACGCAGAGCGTGCGCCATAAGAAAGTCTTCACGTTGCCTAACATCGAACAACGTCGGTTCCGGGCGTGACTGAGGACCAGCACTGGCAGTGCTGACGACAAAGATGCCGACCAGGGCTCAGGCTGGGCTCTCCTGAAAGGAAGCGTTTGAAGGAATGTTCAAGACACCAGGGCACGCACGTTGTCACGTTTCGAATATATATTTACGGCTGCCCTGGGTAGTATACGATGCACCGAAATTCAACATCAAATACGATAATCGTTCTCTGTTCTTTTACATCTGGAAGCTTGTAGCATTCTATTTCTCTTAGAACATAGTTTATGTAGCTCCGCTGCAGAAGATTAAGATTAGAGATGCTGACGAGGCGGTGTTCGCAACCCTTGGGGCCATTGCTCAGCAGCAGGCGCAAGTCAAGCCCGAACGTTCAACTGAAGGCTAAAACTACGGAAAAAACGAATACAAGTTTGAAGGAACTCGCAGTGTATCACGAGGGCAAACCACCAACTTTTTTCTTCGTAAAAAAGCAGAGGCTATTTCAAGCAAGGCGACGAGGAAACAATGGAACACGTTCTTTCTGATTGTCCTCGATGCAGCGCACATAGGCAGTCACGGGGAGCACAATGGCCGGGCTTGATAACAGGCCGTTTTCGGAGCTGGCAGCCCTGGAACGCCGACTTATACAGTCGTCACACCACAAGACAGTGAAGATAACCTTGAAATGTTTTGGTTCGAGTGGCCTATTCGAGACACTAATTCTCATGGATGTTTACGACCTTCCATACATTTCTTTCCCGTTAGTTTGCCTTTTGTCACCCTGTTCTTTCCGTCTTTCATTTCCCCTTACCCTTCCTCCAGTGCAGGACAGCAAACAAGAATCTCAACGGGTTAACCTCCTTGCCTTTCCCATCCGGTTTATCTCTCTCTCATGCAAGAACACAGGCACGTGACAACATCCTCACTCGCGCTTGTGCAGATGACAAGAAAGAATGCTGCAGACGCACTATGTAACTCAGCTCGCACCGAGTAAACATCAGGGAAAAAACGTAGTGCCCTTCCACGCTGTGAAGGAAGACCAGCAAAGCTGCTATGTGTCCTTCGAAAATGACGAAACTATATATATATATATATATATATATATATATATATATATATATATATATATATATATATATATATATATATATATATATATTGTAAGCATTTATGCGGACTTCATCTTCATCTGTACAAAGTCATCATCAATCATCGGCTCGTGTTCGTTTTTGCGTCGGCGCCATTTTTCCTTCTTGGAATAAAGCGTCGTCTCAACCGTGGTATTTCAAGTGGTGGAGGCGCTTTAAGATCCCTTCGACCTCAATCCACTTCAAGATCTCTCCTGGAGCTACGTTCGGGACGCCGCTTACGCCAAGAGGCCGCCATGTCACAAGACCAGACCGCAGCATCCACCATCTCGATTCAAGTGCCAGCCACCCCCAATCCCAGCCCTGCCAACAACCGGTATCGCGACCCTGAAATCTTCACTGGCTTGCCTGGTCGGGACGTTGAAGACTGGCTCGACAACTATGATCGTGTCAGCGAATACAACAACTGGAACGAGAAATCGCGGTTAAACAACGTGCCATTTTACGTCTCTCAAGTAGCCAAGACATGGTTCCTGAATCATGAGAGAGACTTCCGTGATTGGTCATCTTTCAGGGAGCAGCTACGGCGGATTTTCGGCACGCCCACGGTTCGTTCGGAAGTTGCGAAAAAGAGGCTGTCTGAGCGCGTCCAGCATTATGGCGAATCGTATACCTCGTACATTGAGGACATCCTCGCGCTCTGCCGCCATGTCGACAGTGCCATGCCACAATCTGATCACGTGCGACACCTTCTTAAGGGTATCGGATCTACTGCCTTCAACGCACTCGCCGCTCAAAACCCTTCGACATTGTCGGACGTCGTCTCCGTCTGTCAGCGCCTCGACGCCCTGCAGTCAATCCGCTTGCAACCGGACTTTTCCAACAACCCCCTGGCAAACAGTATTGAGCTCCGGTCTATCATTCGAGCCATAATTCGTGAGGAATTGCAAGCGCATGGCTCAACCCCTTGCAGCAGCGCTCACGTCCAACCTGCTTCTACTGACCTGCGCGGTATTATTAAGGAGGAATTGGCCTCCCTGCAGAACGCCCAGCTTAGCAACGCTTCTCCTTGCCTACAACCGGCTTCTTACGCCCAGATTGCTGCAATGCCAGCCGCGCCGTCTCCAATTACGCCATCTGCGCCTGTTCACGATCACCTGGCACCTTTAGTCACCCGAGCTCCGAACCCGCCTTACTACTCTGCCTGGCGTTCGTCGAGGCCTATCTGCTACTACTGCGGCTTTCGAGGACATATCTCCCGGTTTTGCCGACGCCGCCAGCAAGACGAACGTCGTGGTTACGCGGCCTTTGAACGCGATGAGCCACCTCCTCGCGTTTACCGCACTTATGGCGATAATCCTCCCGTTCGCCGATCTCCATCTCCGGCCGACTTCTCCAACACCGCACTCAACACACGTGCCTCGAGACGCCGCTCCCCATCGCCGCTCCGACGTTCTGTTTCGCCACTTCGACCTGTCTCCCAACTCCATGTCCAGCGACCGGAAAACTAACCAGTGCAGTTTTTGGAGGGAAAACTGCATCACCGCGAAGTGCTCCAAGTCCTCCTGAACGTCCTTCGAACA
Organism: Dermacentor albipictus; assembly: GCF_038994185.2. Taxonomy (NCBI): domain Eukaryota; kingdom Metazoa; phylum Arthropoda; class Arachnida; order Ixodida; family Ixodidae; genus Dermacentor; species Dermacentor albipictus. Next base: position 107,296,331 of record NC_091829.1, read on the forward strand.
TGTTATTGGTGTCTGTGGAGGGTGTGCCTTTGTTAGCTCTGATTGACACAGGAGCAACTATATCTGTTATGCGTGCCGACCTGTGCTCTCGTCTGCGGAAAGTGAAGACGCCTTATACTGGATCATCCCTGATTGGGGCTAATGGAGCAATCATTCGACCATCAGCCCAATGTACATCACGCGTCTTCATTGATGGTATCTGTCATCACATTAAGTTCGCGATTTTATTCCCGTGCGCTCATGAACTAATTTTAGGTTGGGACTTTCTCTCGTCAGCGTCCGCTTTAATCTCTTGCCGTCAACGTGTAGTCCATATGAGCGAGACAGTTCATTGCAGCGGGAGTACCGATGAGCCACGACTGCGTTTTCTCACTGCTGCCGATTCTGTACTGCCTCCCGGCCACGAGCAAGTCATAAGTCTCTCTTCTACGGACATCACCAATGGTGACGTGTTCATCACTCCTTACAGTCGCTGTCTTGCCCGTGGGATTGTCTTCGCTTCCTGCATGGTGCGATTCAAAGAAAGCTCTGCATTAATCATCGCTTTAAATGCGACCACTGAGACAATCCTCCTACCTCAAGGCTCCGCAGTGACCTGTTATGTGGATACCAAACCAGTCTCCCTGCTTCCTCTTGCCGCCTCGCCAGCTCTTCCTCAACAGGACAAATCTGCTTCATCTGCCCTTACTTCCGTGATAAGCCCTGACCTTACTGCTGCTCAACATGAAGCGTTGCTAAAATTGCTTACGAAGCACCAGGCCTCCTTCGATATGGATACTTCGTCCCTCGGACAGACTTCCGTTGCCTTCCATCGTATCGACACCGATGGCCAGACTATTGTACGCCGTCGTCCCTACAGAGTCTCTTTGGCCGAACGCAAAATCATCGAGGAGCATGTCGCCGATATGCTGAAAAGAAACGTCATACGTCCCTCCGCCAGTGCTTGGTCATCACCCGTCGTTTTGGTGCAGAAGAAGGATGGATCGGTACGATTTTGTGTTGACTACCGTGCGCTAAACAAGATCACCCGTAAGGATGTATATCCGATGCCCCGTATCGATGACGCCCTTGATTCGTTGCAAGGCGCGCAATATTTCTCCAGCCTTGATCTTCGCTCCGGATATTGGCAAATCCCAATGCACGAAGCGGACAAAGACCGCCTTTTCTACTCCGGATGGTCTTTATGAGTTTAATGTAATGCCTTTCGGTCTATGCAATGCTCCCGCCACATTTGAAAGAATGATCGACGCGGTTCTTCGCGGCCTCAAGTGGAAAACTGGTCTATGTTACCTAGACGACATCGTCGTGTTTTCCTCGACTTTCACTGACCATCTGCGACGCTTAGATGAAGTGCTGACATGCCTTTCTAATGCCGGACTTCAACTAAACACGAGGAAGTGCCGTTTCGCTAGCAGAACGATTAAAGTCCTGGGTCATCTCGTTAGCAAAGACGGCATCCAGCCCGATCCGGATAAAATTTCCGCGGTGCTCAACTTTCCACGTCCACTTCGTGCAAAAGAACTGCGAAGCTTCATTGGACTCGCCTCATACTTTCGACGTTTTATCCGGAACTTTGCCAGCATTGCCTCGCCCCTCCACAAGCTCCTTGCTAGTTCCAGTTCCTTCGATTGGAACGATCAGTGTGAAGCCGCGTTCCAAGAACTCAAGCGCGCACTAACATCCCCACCTGTTCTTTGTCATTTTGATGACAAGGCGCCCACATTAGTGCATACTGACGCCAGCGGTCACGGAATTGGTGCCGTACTGCTGCAGCGCGACCACGAATTTTGCGAAAAAGTTGTTGCATATGCAAGCCGCACTCTCACTTCCGCGGAAATGAAGTACTCGATAACCGAACAAGGGTGTTTGGCTGTTGTCTGGTCCATCCAGAAATTTCGTGCATACCTCCACGGTCGACATTTCACGGTTGTGACCGACCACCATGCCCTATGTTGGTTGTCGACGATCAAAAACTTGTCCGGGCGCCTTGGCCGCTGGATACTCCGATTGCAAGCATATGATTTCAATGTAATATATAAGTCCGGACGGAAGCACCAAGATGCCGATGCTCTTTCACGATGCCCATTACCACTATCATCGGAGCACATCACATCACCTTGTCAAATTGGCCGCACGGAGGACGCTTCGTCTCTTACACCGATTTCTTCCTTGACTTCACCAAACCGCCTTTCAGTGCTTTCCACTCACCAGCGCGCAGATTCCTATTGCCATAGTATCATCAATCGCCTTAGCGGTGTTTCATCTCCACCCAATGCCAGGCTACGGAAACAACTCAAACTGTTCAAGTTTGAAGACGACGTGCTCTACCGGTACATTTTTCACCCAGAAGGCCATCGATGGGTTCCCGTTCTACCGCGCTCTCTTCGCGCTGCAGTTCTGCAGGCCTCACACGATGACCCGACGTCAGGCCACTTGGGTTACAACAAAACACACGAGCGCATACGCAGCCGATTCTATTGGCCAGGCCTTTCCACGAGCATAGCTAGATATGTTGCCTCGTGCACGCTTTGCCAACACCGTAAGCGATCTACTACTGCTTCGGTCGGGACCCTACAACCGCTTCCTTGTCCAGCACAACCCTTCTCTGTCGTCGGCATTGACCTTTTCGGGCCACTCCCACCTACTCCAGACGGCAACCGATGAATCGTCACTGCTGTTGACCATTTGACCCGGTACGCTGAGATAGCCTCAATACGCTCAGGAGCTGCCTCAGAAGTAGCGGCCTTCTTCTTGCAGGCTGTCTACTTACGTCATGGGGCGCCTCACGTTCTTTTGAGCGACCGAGGCAAAACATTTCTTTCAAGCACTCTTCATGAAGTTCTGCAAGCGTCCAACACCGTGCACAAGACAACGTCTAGCTACCACCCTCAAACCAACGGCCTAACAGAGCGATTTCATCGCACGCTCTGTGACATGCTATTCATGTATATTCAACCTGATCATCGTAACTGGGATGCGATTCTCCCATTTGTAACATTTGCGTACAACACGTCTGTTCAACGGACCACCGGATACTCTCCGTTTTTCTTAGTATACGGCCGCCACCCAACCTCATCACTCGACGTTTCTTTCTTCTCTGGCCCCGTCAACGCTTCACCATTCATTTGCGACCAGTTTGTGTCTCGTCTTGCCCAATGTCGTTGTCGCGCCCGTATGAACACTGCAGCCAGCCAAGACGATCGCAAAGATCGGTACGATGCCTCTCATCGCGCCGTTTCCTACCACCCTGGTGACGATGTGCTTCTATGGACCCCTGCGCGAACACCCGATTATGTGAGAAGCTTGAGTCTCGATATCATGGCCCCTACAAAGTCATCGAGCAGACCTCGCCGGTGAACTATCACGTTACACCTGTTGAGGCCCCAACCGACCGACGTTGCCGCGGAACAGAGATCGTGCATGTTTCTCGCCTGAAGCCCTTTCATATCCGTTCCACTGTCTAATGTGCGGCCAGGCTGGCCCCTTCCGTCCACGGGGGAAATTAGTGTAAGCATTTATGCGGACTTCATCTTCATCTGTACAAAGTCATCATCAATCATCGGCTCGTGTTCGTTTTTGCGTCCGCGCCATTTTTCCTTCTTGGAATAAAGCGTCGTCTCAGCCGTGGTATTTCAATATATATATATATATTTCTATCATCAGCCCAGACATCGTAATCCACCTTAATTAGCTCTAATTTCCCTTAGTCAACCCTAACACTCCTTAATTTCCCGTAATGAACCCTAGTTCATGCTAGTCTGCCCTATTCTATCCTCATTTACTCCAGTCCTCATTATTCCACCTGAATACTCCTTAATCCACCTTAAACCACCTTATTCGACCTTAATCCACCATAGTGCACCCTAATCCACCCTAATCTACCCTAATATACTTTAATCCTTCTTCATTCACTTTAATCGACATGAATGCACTCTAGCCCTCTTTAATGCAGCTTAATCCTCCTCCATCTACCCTAATCCATATTAGTCGACTTTCATCCACACTAATCCGCCTTAATAGATCGTAATCTTCCTTAATACACATTAGTCCACCCTAATAGACCTTAATAGGCTGAATTCATCTTAACCCACCCTAATCCACCCTGATCCCGTCCTTGTTACTTCATCCACATTAATGGTGGGTACACTACCTCTGCCGACTTGGCCATATACAGTTTCACTGTGAAAATTTGGAGGACGCTCAAGTATCGTCTTTAAGAGTTGAATGCGATAGAACCCAAAGATCCCTGAATGCTCTTTACGCTTCGTGGCAACTGCAGTTTATGTAACCGTAATGTTTACCGCGAAACGCGGGTGGCGAACAATATGCACAAAGGCGAACTTTCTGGCGAGCTTTCTGTACCATTTCATGCTGGTAGTACAGAGACGAAGGTTCTCTTCTTTGAATTAAAATTGATATGCGCAAAATAGTTCACAAGACATACACACACCGCGACTGATAATGCGCGTCGCATGTTTGAGCCCTCAACAGATATTTCTGTGAATTGTAGTTACCGACGCACCGAAAGGCTTCTCTGACGAGCTTATATGAACGGACATTGCGTAAATTTAACAAACCACGATCTAGAACATCTCGATACCGTTCCGCAGCACCCAGCAGCAGTACTTTCAAACAGCGCCGCTCCGACTCGCGCAAGCGAGAGAGGAGGAAAGGCTCGCTGCGCGCGCTTTCCTCCTTGCCCGATGAAAAGTTCTATAGGGGCTTTAGCGTTTCCCGGTAAACATTGCGGTTACATAAGCTGCCGTTGCCGGGAAGCATGAAAAGCAGTAAGACGTCTTTGAACGCTATCGCGTTGCCCTCTTAAATGTGAAGCATAAGTGTCCATTTTTTTCCGTGGCATTTGTTTGTCGCCTGTCAGTGAAAATTTATATGAATAAGTTTGTACAGAATGAAAGACGATGTATGAGTAACTTTTATGATAGAAGACTGGTTGGGTAAGCGTGGTTCGAAATTCCTTTTGCTCAAACGACTTCCGATGCTAAGCGCCGCACGCGGGACGCCTATGTCGGATTTTCTGCGACACGAGGCTCTTAAAGCTATCGCGGTAAAAAGGTGCACCAATCTATGCTCCGTAAAAAAATTGAGCAGGCGAAAATAAACGAAAATGGCACATGTCTCTCCAAAGTGTAGGCTATAATTATTAGAACGGAACAATTCGCAGTTCTGCCCGAAAGGCGAAGCAGCGATTGCGGTAGCGAATTAGTATATAGCTGTACATAGTAAGGACAGTTGTTTTATCGGCAGTATAAACTTGTAAACATTCGCTTACTAACTAAATTAACAATGAATGCGTAAGTATGGCCGAATGAGTACGTGGAACGAAACAGACACACAGAGACAGCGCTGTGCTTGTGTGTCTGCTTCTTTCTACGCCCTTGTTCAGTCACGCTTACGTATTCTATCATGGATTCAAACCAAGTAGCCCGTCAACGTAGTTTAACTAAATTAATGTGCACGGTGTCATGCGCGCACAGGTAAACATGAACACGTCTCACTCGATGAGCGCGGAAACTCGCCTTGAAATTCTGCAGAGAGGAATCGCGGTCGCAGGAAGCGAATTGACTTTCATGCATGTTTCGCTTCAGCGAGAACGAAACATCGAAGGCGCAGCGCATACCAAGCTGCCGGCACTACGCGCACTGCGCAAAAATAGCAGATCCCTTCGAAGATGAGGCCCACGCAAACGCGCACTTTAGCCACGTCGCAGATCGCTTTCAAGACACACGAGCGCTGGCCACGCGTTCCAACGACGTCCACCAAGGCGTCTACTACAGCGTCCGCAATACGCGTGACCAAGCCATAGTAGACGACGCGGTTGTCTGCACTCTGCACGGAGCGGCGGGCGAAAAGGACATGGAGGCACCGTAGCAGCCGCCACAGAAGAACGCCCCTCCTCCCTTGACCACCCCGAGCATCGCGCGTCACAGGAGAAGGCACACATCGGGCCTAAAACCCCTTAAACTTCTTAAAGTAGTGGCACGCTTGGAAGAATGCCGCCTGCTCGTCGCGTGCTGTGGCCGAGGCCGCCGCCGCGTCACTATTGGCCTCATAGCATCATGTAGGCCCTCGCGCCATGCATCAGCGCCATTTTTGCTCGAGAAGCGCCTACGGAGTGGCGAGGAGCGCATGCTCGCACCGCAGCTACGCTCGAGCAGTGTAGTTGGCGCCACGGTCGAGGAGGGCGCGTGAGAGAGAGGAGAAACGAGGAGCAGTGAAGGCGGAGGAGGAGAGTGTCGCCACTTTACGTTTGAGGTGCTTTAATCGGGCCACGTTTCTCGCTCCCACACTTGAGATTTAACCGCGCTCGCCGGCTCACCCTCACACGCTTTCACTCGCACCCAACCTCACGGCGACAGTGACGGCAGAAATGGCCTAGAGTGTCCGTATAACTGCTATCGCAATGAAAGCGCACTGGTACTCATAAAACGTGGCTAAAACAAAGTCAGCACGAGTGACGGAAAAAGGGGGCGAAATACTACGAAAATGTAAGAATGAAAAAAAAAGCCATCACCGAAGTACAGGCGAAGGTTACAAGATGGAAACACGCGAAAACTTGTGAAAATAACATGAAGGGAGAGTATTAAAACACGCTGAAAAATGACGGAGCTCAGCCTCAAGTCGCGAGTAACATTCATGGAAAGCGCAAACAATCCGTGCAATTTATTGCTGCAGATGCAGTTCCCTCCTTTAAAATCGAAACATACGGCGCACTGGCAGACAGGTGTCGGGGAAGAGTGCTCGTTTCGCATTCCGGTGGACCGGATTCCCATTCCCAACCCAAACCGAAAGGTACCAAATTTTCTTTTCAAGGTTATCAATTTGCTTGTTTTACAGGAACCAGCGTGAAGAATTGGACGTCAATTCAAGAATTTTTTTTTTGACGTGCATTTACTCTTTCCGCCCTCGGCCATTTTTGGTACCATTGCTCGGTCATGCCGCCCCCGACGTCATCGTTTTTTCGCCTAATGGGTCACATAATGCTTTCGCCTAAAAACAGTTTGGAACAGCTTTATGGTACAGCCACCACAGGCGTTCGATGCAACTCTTAAAGAAATGGCAAGTCACAATTTGCTTTCCTTCGTATAGCAACCACTCGCACACAAGCGATATAGCGTAGGGGAGTATGTTTGCACATTCTTAGAGGCCGCTTCAGTCGATTTTAACCAAAGACCGTTCTGACAGGGTGCGATGGTAAAAGACAAGGCAAATATGCCGCTACTATGCATAATACACTGAATAAAGCACAGCGTAGTCTTATTCAGAACAGTCTAAGGGCTGTGGTGAATAAGAGCGTACCGCAAAAGATATAGTGAAGCGTAACGATGTGAAATGAATTATTTTTTCGGTCAGCACTGAAAACAGGTGCATCAATACATCGGGTTATTTCAATTGCGGCATCGAAACAGCGTCGAAAATCTATTGCGACAATACCTAACGCGCGTACATGAACGTCGTTGAAAAATGGAATATTGCCATGAACCCTTGCATGAATTGTGAAGAGAATAAAAAGGGTGTGCTATTGGTGGGTTTATCTTGAAAATGCGCAAAAAAGCGATGTCAAAATTCTGAAACATAAAACTACAAAATCGAATCAGCACTTGTATGCGCTCGATGCTAACATACGCTAGCAATGCAATTCATAAATTGATGGGTATTCGCTCAGACACTGAAGCTGGACAAGTAGGAATGCTACACAGTTTCGGCTTCAGCATGGCAAATGGAACGTTACAGAAATCTGCGAGGCCTCGCTTCTCAATGGAGAAAGTGCCGCTGAGGCTCAATAAGCTTGAAATAGGCAAACTTACGACTATTTTCTGAAGACGCGGAGAAGAAGTAGTTGTTGTTGTTGTTGTTGTAGCCTGTGGCACGTGTGGCTCCTACCCACGATAGAAGAAGTAGACCGGGATCTCTTTCTTCGTCCTCTTTATAGTGTGTCATTCGACTCGCGCAACCCATGTTTCAATACGCTTATAACAAATTGTTTATTCTCAGTGAAGAAAATCGAATAGATCTTGCTTAAAGAGCTGTGATTTATGCTTCGTTTTCTATTTTTAATTCAGTGGAGACCACTTGTGGCGGACTTCAAAAAAGAAAAGATTTTTTTTTTTGCAGCAGTGGTGATGAAAGGCCGGAAATAGCGCTGACTGCTACGATACCGGCCTTTCCTTGACAAAGCTTCGTAGAACACTGCGATGGGAAATAATTTGTAGGCAATATGCAATTTCTGCGTTTTTTCTACTTTCTCGTACTAGTATAAAGTACCGTGGCTTGAAGCATCCCGCAGGAAATAGAAGATGTTAGCATTTATACAAAATACAATGAAGTCTCGTGCGATTCTATCACTTTTTGTTTTGAGTGGATAACGCTACTAAATATTCGCAATGGACTGACATAATATTCTTGTACGTGAGCAAACGCAAAGAAAGGGTAAGGAACTTGGTTGGTAACAGTAACCTGGGGAACACAGTAAACATTTACTTTCCCACTGGAGCCCATAGAAAAGAATAATTTGCTGGTTTGTTGATAAAAAAACAACAACACAATTTACCATCCCCATTATTCATCAGTTGTTTTCCTCCCCGTCCCGTTTCGTCAGTGTAGAATGGCAGGCAAGAGCACGCTGTAGCTCATGCCAACCTCCATCCCTTTCTGTAAATAATTTTGCTCTCTCTTGAAGGAACTTGTCATTACGCGTGACTTCAGTTCATGTTGTCCCGACTCACAAGCAGAAGGAACTGGGAAAAGAGGGCAGGACACTTCAGTTGGGCAAACTTAACAACGTTTAGGTAGGGACTTCGTCTACTCTTCTACAATGCGCGAGATCGTCGTTTTCCTCTACGTGCCGCATATTGGACATGACATCTGCTTCACCAGAGAGAGCATAGTCCCGACGCTTACCTAACGGCACGAATATATGTAAGACGAGCTGTGGGCACTTCACTTCATTCCGAACGAGAGGGCTTCATGCGCACAATGTGCACGACTTCCGGTAGATGCTGCCTCGCCCTGGTGGAAGCAGGACTGTCTGAGAAGAACTCATAGTTCAGGCGGCTGGGGTGTCGTAAAACTTTGTACAGAGCAAAGTACCTCCTCAGTAGCTTTTCTGAAAGCCCTCGCGCATGGATGGGACTACAAATCAACACTTTCTCGTCTGGATGATATATGACACATCGGTGCCACAGATTGTGATGTTGAGCATCGTAGTCCTATTGTAGGGTGATTCTGACGCGGGCGAGTTGTCTTGCGTCTTCAGCGCGTTGCACGAATGTATACATACTCAGCGCGTCGGTGAGAGTCTTGTTCAAGAGTTTTGTTAGGCCGGTCGTTTGCGCGTGACCGGCTGTGGTTGTTTGATGAGCCGTGCCGCTGAGGCTAAGCACTGTCAATACGAATGTAGCCGTAAAGGCAGTCCCTCTCTCCGTTAATTAATTTATTTATTTCAAAATACTCTTAATCCTCTCGCGAGGATTATTATAAGAGTAGGAACAAAATTCCAACATTAAAAAAGCATAAGTAACAACTCACTGAAGAAAAAATTTCGGAAACCTGCGTAACTCTCTCTTATTTTCATGGAAATATTTGTAATGTATATATAAATACAATATACAACATAAGAATACTGTAGTATCAAATGAGAAAAAAACACAGTAACGGATGAAGTAAAAAAAGAACATTCAATGAAAAGCCGACAGATGGGCGTAAGTAGCTTAGTATTCGGAGCTTGGGAGCTTCCGCGATGATGTCTTGAATTCTTTCTAGAAACCGTTCCAGAGTTGTCTGGACTACAGTAAGTGGGTCTCTGCGCTCCATTCCCTTATTAATTGAGGAAAACAATGAAACATGGAAAGCATTGTTCTTGCAAAAATATCCTTTAAACATTTGGTGTTGTTTATGGCACGTTTGCACTTTTTCTTTAGCGGTAGCGAAGGCTGTGGCATTGGTTTTAAAGTGGCCGCTTAGCAATTGATAAAAGAATTTCACATGATGTATTTGAACTCAGTTACAAAGCGTAGACAACTCTGCTCGGTGCAGTAGCTCAGTAGGGGAATCAGTTTGTTTGTAGCTGTTAAGAACAAATCTTGCTGCCTTGCGTTGTGCGGCTTCCAGCATAGAAATGTTGGCTTTTGTTTAGGGGAACCACAATATATTCGTATATTCCAGCATCGGCCTAACAAAAGTGATATACGGTAAGCGCTTTGTATCTGTGGTAGCGTAACGTAGTGTTCCCTTGAAGAAAAACAAGTTCTCCATTACTTTTTTTATTACTTGCTGCAAGTGCGCAGCCCAGATGAAATTAGATGAAATATAAACCGCCAAATATTTGTACTGAATCATTGTACGAAGGGAGACACTGTCAAATATATAGGGAAATGATAGTTAACTTTGTTTCTTAGTGATGCTCATTACGACCGTTTTTTTTTCAGAAATAACTACCATTTGCCAGTCGTGGCCCCACTAGGCTACATGGTGCAGGGAATCGTCAAGGGCGATTTGGTGGCTAATGTCTTTAATCTCACTGAAAAGCATGCAATCGTCAGCGAACAATCTAATTTTACCGTTTACTGTTTCGACAATTTCATCTATAAACAGCAAAGACATCAGAGGGGGCAGACCAGAACCCTGCGGTACATCCGAAAGGGCCTTGACTGTGTCGGACTTATGTCCATTACATTGCACGAACTGGTAGCGATTTAAAAAGTACTCGCTTATCCAGTGAATGTTTGGACAATTGCCAAGTTTTTCTGTCAGTTAAATGATCAGTTTAGAGTGTGACACATGGTCGAAGGCTTTAGAAAAAAATTAGGTCGATTTGTGATTGTTCATTTATTGCTAGCCCAAAGTCATGTGAAGCTTGTACGAGTTGGGGGACGGTAGATAGTGCACTTCTGAATCCGTGTTGAGAAGGGAACATCAGATTGTTTTCTTCCACGTGTTTAGTTATTGATTTTAAGATAATCGGCTCAAGAATTTCACAGCTAGTGCATGTTAGAGGGATGAGCCTGTAGTTGGACGGGGGCGAAGTGTCACCAGATTTATGTACCGGTACCGTCACCGTTGGCGCACCATGCCTTAGAGTCACGTTTTCAATAAAGAATCGCGATGCTTCGACTGCGATGCTGCTTGGAAGCGGCTTTGTTTCTGTATTGTGATTTAGGTTAATCGGTGGCAACTATCACCCAATTTTGCCAGTATTGAATGTCGGGAATGGACTGACTAGGTCCATCCCGGTTTGCGAAAATGGCATTCTAGGTATTTAGACTGGCTGTAGTAGCCCAGATGGTTTCATATGTGGTGGTTTGCGTCGTTGACAATCGAGGCGCGTGCGAACGTAATGTTTCACAAAGGCGGCGATCCTTGACGAGTAATATTTCTCTTTGACTCGGGCCAGTGTTCACGTGTAGCCGAGGTGGCCAGATGTCGGTTCATCGTGGCAGTATTGCAAGTCCTCATGACGGATTGACGCTGGGATGACAAGTAGGAAACTGGTTCGCTTGCGGAGTAGTTGTTGTAGAGGTAATCATTACGGAAGCAAAATGATGGAGAGCTTCGTGCAAATGTTTAGGCGGGCTTGTAATCCAGTCTTCTAAAAAATTATTTAGCGGAATGAGTTCGTTGTCTTCCCGCTGCTGACAAGCAGTGGTGGCCGTGCCTAGAAGGCCTATAAAAACCATGTATTCGTCATATTCTGTGACTTCTGGTTTGATAGGTGGCCTTGAAAGGTAGTTGGTGTTGAAGGGAGCGGTCAATGGAGATCTGCGTAGCTGAGCTGCCACGTCTGGGGATGTGGCTAGGGAGCCGAAAACGATTGCCATATTTCTTGGCGCATAACTTCAGCCCCCGACGCAGCTTTGCATTGACTTGGCATCAAATTAGGCATCTTACGCTTTTCCTCAATAATTTCGCTTATCAGCCAGTGCAAGGAATCCTCGTCTGTCACAGTCACTGCTGCGCCGTTTGCCGGTCCACTGCTGGTCAGCTGATCATACTGGCGCCAGCGCAGACGTGACACGTGCTCTATGGCTGTTGATTCTTCACCGATATTCACCGATATTCGTCGACGGGTTCAGCACAAGACTAGCAAGCAGCTACGCCTTTACGCCGTGCATGAGGTGGCTGAGTTTTTTTTTTGTCGGACAAATAGGGGTCTGCACGAAGAAAAAGACGAGGCATGTCCTCAGTGAACATGACTACAGTTTCATTGGGCTTTTGAATTCGTACTTCGAGAAGACGTTGTGTGTGGTCTCGCCTTTCGGTGCTCTCGAATGTATGGAGGAAGCGGCGGCGGAACTCATCCCAGCTTGCCAAGTCTCCGTCGCGATTTGCGCAGCACGTGCGGGCTCCATGTTTAAAATAGAATTACATGTAAGATAGCTTCTGTCTAGCATGTCAACCATTATACCTGGCTATGCACTCATACTCCTCGAGCCATTCTTCTGCATTATCGTAGGTGTTACCGCGGGAGCTCATAGAAGATCGAGGAGTCAAAAGAGTCACGTGTGCAGGACCTAAGTTCGCCAGGTCTTGAACACTCGTGGCAACAGGCAGACTTCCCTATAGAGAACCCCAATTCCGCGCTTAGGCCTTGTAGGCGACGGTTGGCGAGGTGAACGGGTGTTTCGACACGTGAAAAATGGAATATCATATTACGTAGGCTTATGGGCTATGTCGTGGCTTTCAACAAAAAGTGCTCGCTGTTGCAATAACCGGACCTTTACTTTTATGCGCCGAGATTCACGTTCCGTGATTGGCCTAACTTTGGCACAAGCTGGAGTTAGCGCCTCATGGTTGACTACCGTAACAGTGGGATGTCCATTGATAATTACTCTATAATCTTTTCTATGATGTCTGCAGATAATCATCGATGAAACAATAAGCTTATCAGCAACACTTTATACGAAAAGATATCATCGGCGATTGCAATACTCCCTAATGCGAATTTCGAGCGCATCTGGTTAGGTGTCTTGAATTCGCGATATAATTTGGCAAAGAATTTGATTCGGAAGGAAAAGCAGAGGCTCGGCAGCGTTTGTTCGGGCAGTTCGTTTAGCAGCAGCGGCAAGCATAGCATTCATACCGGTTGCGTCGCTCATTGTTCAGAAAGAAAGCGTGAACACGAGACCACGTAGCTCTTGCGGAGCGCATTCTCTAGCGACGGCAGCGCCGCAGGCGAGGTGGCGCACACGTTGTGGGTCCGTAGCCCCCTTCAGCGTTTTCTTTCCGTGCGGGCCGCTTGCCTGTCTTGGTACCTTTTCAAGCGAAGCTTGTATTGGCTCACAAGTTTTGGTGGCGATTTAGTCACGCAAGAACGAGTTGCTGCCGTAGCAGATCAGCGAAGCCTTGGGAAGCCTAAGACTCCATTAAGGCTGAAGTCGCTCTGTAGACGGGAATAAAACTGAGCTAAAGAGCTTTGTGCAAGCGTGCCCAGCTATATGGCAAAGCCCACACAATATGGCGGGTTAATGAGTTGAAAGCTGCGCCGGCGCTTGAGCGTGAGTCATTAAGTCATTAGCAAGGATTCCAGCGGGGTAGGCGTGCGCTCACGCTACGCGCGACCAGTCAGCCGTTTCGCTTCCGCTGGAGTTGGAAAAGACAGGAAAGGGTGCTGTGCCAGCTTTGTTTTGGTTGAGTTCAGTATGGGAAAACAGATGGGACCGCCACGCGTTGTGCATTCCACCGAGGAATGGGCAGCCTTCGACGAGCTCGTGAAAGTGATCGCCGTCGGCGCGATGATACAGTCGTTAAGGAATCAGTATAGGCGTACATAGCGTGCGCTTGCGCGCACGTTACGTCACGTTGGCGAGAACAACAGCGTCTATAGTTGGACCAATGGTTCGACGCATTGATGCAGCCAACATAACCGGACGCTGCCTACGCGCTCCGACGCGCCCTGCGTTGAGGGACGCTCGCTCGCGCGCCGATAGCGTCGGACTTGAACGCGCTTTTAGAGCCGCCCGGGCTCAGGCAATCCGACAGCAATGAGAATATCCCGAGCTGAGGGAGTGGGAGGCCGACGCAGTCCGGCATTGTTACCTGTCAGCTACTTAACCGTAGCGAGGGTCAAGTGCATGCAGGACAAGCTTCACTTATCCCTATTTTCTGGTAGGCGAAGGGTTGCTCATTTTTTTGCCATATCGTCCTTCGGTTTCCATCTCCTGCTTGAGGTGCACCCCCCTCTCCGCTTTCCCCCTATCGTCTTTCATCCCCCCCCCCCCCCCGCTACTGCGCTCCGCGTTCGCTTTCATATTTCGCTGGGCCCGTTCGCTCGGTTATGCCGAGGCCGACGCCGACGCTAGGTGCAGGAACGGGCGTCTAAGAACGGCGCTCGAAACGATTGTGCCCTCCGCGTTTAACTAATTGACTTTGCCTAACAATGCGGCGCGCACGCAACAGTTTTCGTTATATCTGATGAACGTAACAGAGCCGCCTATGTTCACTAGATATTTCTACGGAATATAACAAAAATATTTTTTTCGGTGCACTGATGAATGTGATAGAGTTTATGCCTAAGGAAAGCTGCATAGAAAACTCTTGTTTTTATAATCACAGCCCTCTAAATTTTATTCACAACAAAGTTTATGCGACATTTTGTACGCGGAAAATTGGCAAAGCTAAGGATGATTATAACGTTAATGTAAGCGCTTACTTGTCCTTTACGAATGATAATAAAGCGCTTAGCAGATTCATGGAGCACAACAGTAATTGGTATGTCAGTCACATTTCAAACTTAGTCCAGTGGAAGCTAAGACTCATCTTGATTGCTCAGCACGTGGCAACCAGCAGCTGACCAGAGTAATGTTCCTGAATAACAATACTGTCAAGTATGATGCACGCTTAACTTGCAGATGAAGGCTAGCCGATATGATAGATCGGAGAGGTAGCCGCTCGAATCCTGCGTCTCGTGCCAGGCACCGTTGTCACCTTGTTCTTCAACCCCCTTTTCTACACAGCATTACAGTACCCGTTTCGTAGATGAAGCTAGCTTGGAGAGTGACAAGATTCCAATACTATGCCGTCACGCTGTTCCTACTGGAACGGAGTAACATTGGGAAGTTGAAGAGCAATGCAAGGAGCAAGTTGAGGAGCAATGCAAGGCAGTCATTGAAATTGTTTTCATCGGTATGTGTCGTTACCACTTAGGCGAGAAAAGCACTCGGCCATTCTTGTTAGTTACCACAAAGTTGTGCCCTGGAAGTCGCAAAGCCCATTGTGCCAGACGACCAGATGGATCCGAAAACCTCACAAGCCAATACAAAGAATGGTACATATATAAATGAAATTTCTGAAGAGCAAAGGCAGCCGCGAGACATGATTGCTCCGTGACATACAAAAGTGGTCCAAAATTTCTGAGAAAACTGGCATAAGAAACAACGTGTTCCATCTCATTGTGACGTTGTACGAACACTGCTCCGATGTCTTACGATGTATATACTGACGTCAGTGTAGGTTTCGGTTGAAGAAGACACGAATTCACGCAGCTAATGCGCCCGACATAAGTAGGAATATTGAATAGACAAAACGACTACTCATATTGTTGAGTTCAATTGAACCGTTCATCTTTTTGTAACTGAGACATGAATGAATGCACAATGTCCGTGAATCTCGGGAAAAAGAGTGACGAGAATAGAAGGCTAATCCTGGAAAACCGCGTAGCTCTAGTGCAGACTGCGATGGTTTGATGAGCGTGCGGTGGCTGCCTCATCTTCCGTGCGTTGTCTGACTGCATCGTTAATGACGAGATGTTCGTGAGAACGTGAGTCTGACATTGACCAAACCGGTACTTAAAATCAAGTCAACCTGCCATGGTTGCTCAGTGGCTATGGTGTCGGGCTGCTGCGCACGAGGTCGCGCGATCAAATCCCGGCCATGGCGACCGCTTTTAGATAGTGGCGAAATGCGAAAACATCCGTGTACTTAGATTTAGGTGCACGTCAAAGAACCCCAAGTGGTCTAAATTTCCGGAGTCCTCCACTACGGCGTGCCTCATAATCAAAAATTGGTTTCGGCACGTTACACCCCTTATTTATTTATGTAGAATAAAGTCAGCTTTCTGTGAGCAATTGAAAACCAGGTTAACGATCATGTTATTCGCTTAAAACGTACGGTTGAAAAAGATATCACCCAGGTGGCATAGACATATCGTCCACTTTAATCCACGAAGAATTGTGTCCATGACTATGCCATTGTTGGCGGGCGTGTTACAGATTCCAGATAGCATCGCCTGAAATGCGGAGTAACCACTGAGTGTAACAAATGTGGTTTCTCCTTTGTTCGCGATGTCAATAAGCAGCTGCCACTACCCTTGCATTAACGCGACAGCATTAAGGGCCCCATGTCCTAAAAAATCCTGCATCGGCGTCCCGTGTCGGCGTCTGGCATCCAGCGCGGGACGTCGTTTCGGCAAAAATATTTTTTGATCAAACCCTACCCAGGCTTAGCACAAATTACACAGTCGGCAAAAAACCCTGCGGTACAATCACTTCCTTCGTATGTCGCTCGGCTTCTGTGCAAGGTGCGTTTAAACATTCTTCCTTTTTTTCTCGTCTTCGTGTGCGCATCACTACGCATGTATAGACACTACCTCAAGAGAGCTGCAAGTAAAAAGCAAGGAGCAAATTCAAAAACATGCTTATAAATGCAGTTGGTATGCATATGTACACAGTGAAGCATTCCACAAATATGCATATTACTCGAGTGCTATAACATGTGTTTGTACTATTTTAGCCAATGTGAATGCAAAGGGAAGTTAGGTGGCATGTTGGCGAAGAATCTAACGCACCTGTGAATACAACCAGCGTTACAGGGGTTTAAAGAAGTCAAGCCTGCTTTTTGCACTACTTGTTTGGGGGCACCCAACCACTCCTAAGAGGCACAGATGAGACTGTCCACATGGATGCACCGTCCCACAGAGGAGTATGAGCCTTTCAGCGAGAACGCACACGCAGTAGTTACCGTCGGCAAGAGAGGTGCAGGCAGGTTTACTAATAAAGCTTCACTTTAAAGAATTGTGTGGATTTCGTACACATCTGTGGGAAATGATGTAACTTCTCATTTGTGTTAAGAAGCAACATACTCTTCATTATTTTCTTTTTTTGGGTCACAATCTGTCATCAAGCAGCTTTATATGGTGCTGACTCTTCCCTAATGTGTAAACTGGAGCACGAAAGGTAGCAGAGAATGACTCTTTCTAACTAACCCATGGCCACTGATGTGTTTGAGAGAAGTCCATGTTTATTCATCTTGCCAGAGAATGTAGATTTTGTGCATGCATTTATCAGTAGCGATGCCAAGAGATGGACAACATACCGCTTGGCCAGGTAGCATGCAAGTGGATGTGCATGCAACAACGTATTGACAAGCCTTTTTGCGTACTTCTGGAGTGCAACTTCCTGCGAAATTCATTATTTCAGTTTCGTGATTATTAGGACGATTAGGCACCGGCCACCATGAATCCCCGACCCTACGCTCAACAGCAGAAACTATAGAAGAGGCGGACTGCGCAGCTCGAGGTCTCACTAGCCGAGCGGCAGACCACACCGTTCTTCAGCCCCCGACAGACCGACGAGCGACCCACGAGTTGTTAACGACAGGTCAACAAATACTACAGGACCAACGGCTCGGAAGAACGCAATACGCTCCCCCACACAAAGCTCTCAATAAACTCCAGGCAAGGGCCTGGCGCCGCCTGCAAACTAACACATACCCACACTTGTCTCGTCTACACGCAATCTACCCAGACAGTTATACGTCCCGAACATGTCCCTGGTGTAGCAACCACACAGCGACACTCGCGCACATAACACACGAATGCACCGACCATCCGGGCGACGCAATTTCGCCACGAGTCACAACACACACACTCACTACGTGGTCTTGGGAGGCGAGACTCTCCGAACTGGACCTGGGAAGCCAACTGGCGACCCTCGACCAGGCCCGGCGAGCCGCGATCGCCAGTGGAGCCCTGTCAGAGGGAACCACCCAGGAATAAACCGCGCAACGGTTTCTGCAATAATAAAGTTTCTCCTCCTCCTCCTATAGTAACTGTGCCATGCACTGTGCTTTTACTTGAGTGAGAAACAGCACTGCTAAACTAAACACACGGGAAGTTCCTTTCATTGAGAAAGCATCGCCAAAATAGCCACCCTTACACATACAAGGGGTTTCGTGGTCCAATACTTCAGCATACGGAATTACTATTATTTATTAACATTGCAAGGTTCAAAATCTGAATAACTGAACTGCGCAGTGGTCGGCCACCTCAGTTGAAACAGTAGTTCACTGAATTGAAAGATTTCACTGCATGTCACAGAATAAGGTCTAAATGCACCACGTTGCAAACCTCTTAGTGAGGCCACCTTCTGGGGGGTTAGAGCGGGCCTCGGCTCCATCTGCTCCTTTGCCCGGCACTTATTTGACAGCGTTCCTGTCACGTTTCGGCTCCTGAGTTGATCTGGCATCCAATAGACAGTGGTTGCCATGCAGCAAAACAGGGAATTGATTGAGGCCCGAAACAAGATGCCCCAGCCTCAATTTCATGCCGCCGGTCGCTGCCAGCATAGATCTGGAATATAAAGAATTCCATTAGGCATTATAATTCAACACGCACCATAAAAATCATCTAGAATATCCTGAAACAGCATGCACTGCATATGGCTGTGTTCGTGGACAATACATCTGAAGAGTTCTGGCAATTCACCATTCCGTCTTTTCTTAAATGAGAGCCCACCATGAAAATAGCATAAACAATGGACTGGTTGAGAAAATTCTCTGCATGACTAAGGCCAAGTGAAAAAAATTTCAACTGTGCAAAAAATATGGTTGATCGCTCTTTCATAGAAATTACTGGAACACGAAAGTGAAACATGTCGTCACAGAAGCTGTTGCATGTTTATTGTACATGAAGAATTAAAGTACACCATCAAAGGCTCCCTACCAATGCACAGGGATCATCGACAATTGCCACAAGCGAATGTAGTGGAACGATTTGTGACCGGCAATCATCTCCTAAGACACTGCATTGCACGCGCTGGAGCACTGTGCATATGCGCCATAAACCACAGTCGTTCGCAAGCTGTACATGGAAAACCAAACGTGTTTTCAGAAAATCGCTTCCTGAAGTCGCGCTCTGCTGCAGCGTCCTGTTGGAAATTGGCCTCCTGCTGCCGAGTTGCTTCAGTGAAGGTACGAGCATTTTCGTCTGGCTTCGCAGTGTCTTGGGCAGCCACTTGTGATGCGCTCAGCTTCAGGAATGCGAGTGGCAGAGTTCACAGCATACCCCGCAAACGTGCAAAGTTATTCTGTTTCATACTGGCGTGTCCCTCACCAGACCAATGAGAGATTCGCCCATTGATGTCGTTGCGTTTTGCGCCGCTCAAGGTCACAGATTTCTTAGTTGGTGCCATCACAAGCGAAACAGCAGGCAGCATGCAAGCACTGCTGATGTATGTTAAAGCTGAGCTCCATAGGTGGCTAGACGTCACTCGCTAATCCGGCACGAAAGATAAACAATGTGCGGAAACTGTTTTAGAAAGGAAAGCGTTTTATGCCGGGCTTCACCATCGACTTTGTGTAACCGATGTGACGTTGGCGTGAACACGTCAAATATGCTCTTTGATGACAAGGATGACTCCGCCATGTAGAAGAGTTGAAGCAAAGCACAGCACCACGACACCAACGAGCACCGACAGTGAGCGTTTCAGTAATCTCAGTGCAGAGGAGGCTTCAACACCATGTAGCCCGATGTAGGCAGTGTAGGCCTTCGGCTGAGGTTACTTAGCAGCTTCCGCACATGGTTTGTATTTCCCATCTGATTATCCTGTGACACTTGTTGCCTTTGGAGTGCGGCTTCAACGTGCTTCATCCGTGCTTATACACCGCGCACTGCTTCGCTCATGATGGCACCAACAAGGAAAACTGCTCCACTAAGCGGCTCAGTAAGGCAACGACGTTGACGGGTGAATCTCGCTTCAGTCCGGCTAGAGACACGCCAGCATGAAACTCCTTCACGCGTTTGCGGCGCCAGCTGCGAACCCTGCCACTTCCATTCCTTAAGCTGAGTGCATTGCAACTGGCTGCCCAAGACACTACAAATTCGGGCCAAAATGCTCATACCTTCGCCAAAGCGACTCGGCAGCAGGACTCTGCTCACGAGTAGGACGCACTTGCCGGGCAAGCCTGCAACATGGTCACCAACCTGCAAATCGTGCGCCTTTTGCTGCAGTGGACTATGAGTTCACAAGGCAAACGTGGAAGAGCTTCTGTGAAGATACACTTAACTTTCGTGTTTTACACACTCGTACGAAAAAGGGATCAATCATATTTTTATACGAAAACTGAAAATGCCGCCATTACCACTTTTCCAACATGACCCCTGAGATCAGGCAGGGCCCGCAATATGGTACTTTACCTTGAAGGACCTCTGCAAGGACTTGTGTCAAAGACGTCAACCCCCAGGTGCATGCATCACCTGCTTAGGTGTTACTTAGAGGCTGCTAATTCGAAAATATACAATCAACAGAGCTGTTGTTTAGTCAAGGGAGCATACACAAGAGATGTCTGCAATGCAACGCTTTCAAAAATGTAAGCGAACCTTAAATACCTGGCTGCATGGCCTAGCAGACAAATTCTAGTTTTCATCTACCACAACTTCTCTTGCCATGAAGGAAAAAGGCAGGCCCTAAGGCATAATGAAATGACCTTTACATCATCTCTCTCACTGTCGATCACAGTCTGGAGGCCCTCTGGCATTTCGCTTATGAGAGCGTACTCTAGCTCTTGTGAGGTCGAGGGTTTTTCCCCAATGACAAGTATTTAATAGGGATAATAATTGGAGAGAGACAAAAGCAATAGACACGTTACGCATTACACATTGCCGATCAAAGTAGCTACACTGGCAGAAATTTTAAAAGAAATGAGTGCAACTTGGAGAAAATTAGAAAGCCTGAGAACGACGCCGCTCAAAGTAATAAATGCTGGGAAAGTATACAGTCCTCAGTTTTATCCTGAAGCAATTCTTTGCGCAGTTTTCAACATGCTGTTTATTTTTTGCTTTGCAATCATCACAGTTACTTTGCTCGAGGCTTCCACCTGCACTGCCTATAAGTAAAACCTAGCAGCGGCGCATTAGTTTGTGATGACACTTCAGTAAAGCGAAAGGAAGTTGGGATGTAGAATAGCTGTAGCAGACTACTAGAGCTCAAGAACTATGTTCGTAATTTTACAGTGCTGCTAGCTTTGAACGATTACATTTAAGTATTCTCAATAATTTTTTACCATCTGTGAAATGTTTCTGACTTGTGACAATTCATTCTGAAGCACTAATTTAACTAACAACACTACTGATATCAAGCCTGCTTTTTAATAATGCATTACAATGGCAGAACACAACTTCACTCAAGAAAGGAAGTGGGTGGATCAGGCACGTACCCGGGATTTTTTTTCGGGAGTGGGGGGTGCAACTTAAGGTAACTCTTCCTGTGCAAATAAGGGAGGGGGGATGCAGCTTTACTAGTACAAAAGTAAATAATGCCCACCATTTGCCATAAAGACGCACAAATCCGCAAAAGAGAAATAAAATAAGGTGTACCTCACAGGTACGTTGTGAGATACACCGCTCTCTTACTTGGCAAACAAGGAAGCACATGAAATGGACTCGCGCATGATAGAAGCACAGGAAGAACGCTGCCAAAAACAAGTAAACAAGCGAAAGCAAAAGAAGAGTATTTCTCGTATCCTTTTTTTAATTTAGCCCTGGAAGAAAAATAGAGAAGTGTATATATTTGCAAAACAATCACAGTTCTTTTGGATCTCTTGTTTACTGCTCTACCAATTTAAGCGCCGAAACCAATCCGTGTTGCTCTTTGGGAAGTTGTGTAACGATGCGTGGGCGCCAGTCCCGTAAAACCTTGTATATCGCAGGACGCTTCAGTTCTAGACGTACTGCACCCACCGCGGCAGGTTAGAATACCACTCACGTTAGCGCAGCAGAGAAGTGGCTACGACAGGCTGCTCCACTTATAACTGTAGAAGCGTGATTCAAAACACACGGAATCATTCACCTCTTCGGGCGGTCTTTTCTCTACTTCCTTTTTAAATTAAGAGAAGTTGATCGACAACATTTTCACGAACAACAATATATTTGTTAATTTTCGCTTTTCCTTCCTATTTGGCGTTTGCCTTGGCTCTCTCCCTTAGTAGATTGCTTAATTTCTCGACTATTCGACACATCTTTCCAGCTGCCGATTTTGCATAAAAAGTGCTGTGCGATTAGGGAAAAGCCAGACGAGGTAACAGGTGACGATCATCTTGTTTATAGTTTTACCGGTTATTGGAGGGTCTGATAATGGACGCTGTTTGGCATTATTTTGTTTTGCACCTTCTCTAACTCATATCGCGGGTATATGCTTCCAAGGATCTGGCAGCGTCGCGGCGAGCATTCACTCGAGGAAATAATGAAGCAAACGGAAACGTTTACCGCAGCTGGCGCTTTCTCCGGCCGCAAGTCGTTCCTCGAGCATACAGACCAGATGACTACGAAGCGAATCCTTTTCCTGGTCCCTGGAACAGTCTAAACAAGAAAGGTTGACTAACAAAGGAACAGTGATACGCGTGATTGCTGAATAAATGGTGACAACTGAACTCGTCTCGAATTAATCGCGCGGACACCAAATCGATGAGAAAACTGGCCTTCACGCCGCTGAAGATGCCAGTAGCTACTACCATCCAAAGCAGTGAAAAACTTTACAACCATTCCACTCTGTGAAGATCGAATGGAAGCAAGAGCTGACGACAGTCAAAGCTCTCAAACGCAAAGCGAAGTGCTTCACGCACTTATGAAGAGTGCTTAACGGCTGGTTCCTCTCTACCGTAGGTCGACCCGGCATTGCACTACCTTTGGATGGACCCACGCATGCTGAGCGCTTAACGCCTGCTTCGCGTTCACCTTGGGTGGGTCCACTATTGCACAATCTTCGGGATCGGCCTACGTATGGGGAGTGCTTAATGCCTGCTTCCCTCCGCGGGTCGGCCCGACGGTAGTGCAATGCCAGGTGGACCCGCGGCGGAGGTGAACCAGGCATTAGGCACTCCACATACGTCGGACGATCCCGAAGATAGTGCAGTACTGGGCCCAGCCGCGGCGGAGTTGATGCAGGCGCTTCCAAGGGCGCATTACAGGGGCGCATTTCCAAGGGCGCATTACAGGTTGCCGAGCCCACAGGGATACGTGCCATTGAGCTTCGACCCTTTTTGGACTATCACCAGGATCGGCCCACATGATCATTTTCTCTGTTGACGGCTAAGGAATAAGCTATGTAAGGTTAGTCATATACAGCTCTCACTGTGAAAGGCATCAATACGTTGACCGCCGAATAGACTGATTTGTCAGCGCTTTAGGAATGTGTGTGAGAAGTGGTAGTGTAAGTGGAGAGGGGGAAGTATGCCGTTCGCTTATATTTTTCGAGTGGGGGGTCCGCTGGGCACGTGTCTGGTGTGGATGCTAACTCCTAATGGTGCTCTGCAACACGAGATGCACCTGAAAAATTTATTGCACATGTGCATACAGAAATTGCAAACAACAAAGGATGGATGCGTGATCAATAACTGATCTCTTTTACAGATTACAAGCCACGCTGTAAGTGCAGATTGAACTCCAAAGCTACCTACCACGTAGCAGGGAACAAAATTATCCAGACGAAACATGAAAGGAGCCCTGCAAAACTTCAGAGAAAGCTTGTTGAGCGGCACCAATAGAATCATGATGACACAGTGACTTTGTGCACTTCATGTGACGGAAATGGCATCGAAGAGAGGCATTATGACCAATGATTAAAATTCCATGTGCAATTTATGATCTCACAATATTGCGAGTACTGTAAAAAAAAAGAACATATGGACAAAAATACACATGCATAAAAAGAGCATTCTTAAGAAAACATTTTCTACCGAGCTCATCTGGAGCCATCTGCTCACCGCTGCTGCTTGGAAGTACATACTGAGGCAAATAAAAAAATTCAATCAGATTTTCTGTTAATTTCTAATTGATTAGTTCTGTTTAAACAACTGCTTAAACGCAATCACGTTAATTAATCAAGCAATGCATCAACTAAGTTATAACAAATGTTATGAGTCTCAGTCGTACAAAGGTTTTATTTTATCGACATAGGGCCACAAATGCATTGCACTTATTTTATCATATTTTGCGTAAATGCTGCACACTAGATGGCACCAGTTTCCCCCCCAAAGAATTTCCTTGTCGCTGCAGTTTGCAGAAATGAGTTGGAAATTTGGCTCCCTAGACTTTTAGAAATTGCAGTTTTGTCTAAGTTTGTTATTTCCTAAATTTCTGGGTATTTGAGATTATCGTAGTTTTCACATTCTTGTGTGAATATATGCCTACTTCCATGTGTGTTTGCGCTTGCTCTTATTTCTGTCCTTTTAGTTTATATTATCATTTGTTGTTCCTAGTTTTCTTTCAGCAAAGTATTTTTGCACATTTTCATTTACCCATCTAATTCAAAGTACTAACTCCTGTAAACTGCAGTGCTGCTCTCTTCCATCTCATTAAAGCCTTTCTCACTGGTCTACCTCGGCTTCTCAATCTGCCTTCTCGCTGTGTTTTCTGTCCTTGCTTCTTGTGTGTTGCCGCAATGTGAATAATCAACTTACTCAAAACAAATTTTCGTCATTTATGAAGACAAGAATGTTTACAAATATATTTTCCTAAAAGCGTCATGTGGGTTGCAGAGTAACTTTGCCTCTTACCTCTGTTCATGTTTATGCATTAGTGCATGCGGCAGCTCGCCAGAAGTGCACATGAAAGGGTGCCATATCGTGAAACAGCAGCTTGCTATGTTGTTGCATTTTTCAGACTTCCAGTCTTAGGCAATAGACGCCTTCGCTGCCCATCACATATGCTGGTACAAATTTTCAACACGAGTAACATTGTGCAGTGCGGTGTCATTTCATGTCTGACGCTTTCATCGTTACAAAGACACTTTTCAGTGAATGGAGCCCAGCGAAAGTGCAGCTAGAGCTTTCGTAACTTTCACCATTTATTACTTCACCAATCTCATTGTCTGAACCTCACCGTCGCAATGCCGACGGCTCGTAAATAAAAAAAAATTGCCTGCATAAAACGCATCAAACTTTGCTCAGCATGTTTTAGTGCAAGCAATGCTAACAGAGCTTGTCAGCATGAATAATTGTGCTTACATTCATGTTACTTGGCCAGTCAGGTAAACGAATACAACAATGGCTATGGCTTGACTGCGCTTTCACGTGCAGACTGCTAATGGTGCCTTTCAAGCATGCCCTCGACTACTGCTAAAAATAGCTAAGTGAATGAGTATTTTGTGCCTCACTAAGCTAATGATGTTTTATAATTGTTCTCTTCCTTGCATCACTTGCCTGAGCCAGATAACCAAAATAAAGAATGCAACCACGTAGATCTGCTTTTACATACAAGCTGCTAGATGTGGCAGTCCATATCGCGTTGACTACTGCTGTATTACCTACAATGGCTGTAACATAGCTGCGCTTTGAAATGCAGACACTAAAGGTGCCTTTCAAGCGAGGCCTGACTGCTGTTATTTCATCAGAGCCCCTCATGCTGTATGGGGGCTGCTCAGTTGAGTATTTTGGGCCTTCTGACACTTTCATTATTCACCTCAACAGGCTGGAAAAAACACCAGGGGCAGCGCAACTACCTAGAAGCACGCCAGCTAACAGCGGCATGTCGCTCTCCATTGCTCTTATTTGTACAAGTTTGACCCGATAAAATTAACAATGACACTGCGGTGGAGTAAACAGAGGCGACGGTTTGTTTCTAATATTGCTTGGCTGCATGTATTCGCCTTTAGGGGCATGTAAAACTTTACGATGGCTCCAACATGACTGCTATTGTTTTCCTGTCGACACGCAGGTTGCCAACATTGGAGGTTAGTTTCGCCTCGGCTGCTGCTACTTCACCATCAGGCCCGTAAACTCGTAAATGGGTGCCCTAGCGAGCATTTTGGGCCTCACTAAGCTAATGAAATTTTATAACTGTTCTCTTATTCGCATTATTTGCCAAAGCTGGATAACCAAAATAAACAATGCAGCCAGATGAATGTGATTTGGCGTGCAGGCTGCTAACCGTGGCTGTCAATTTCGCGTTCACTACTGCTTTCTCGTGTCAAGCTCGACAGTGGCTGCCCGAATAAGCATTTTGGGCCCTGCATAGTTATTCAGTGTTAATATTTGTATTTCCATTTGAGCACGTTCCCATGCCAGTACTTATATTAAACACGATCTTTGTAGGACGTTGCTTTTTCAGAATTGAGCTTCCATTAGAAAGAATATGTCACTAAATGAACTGCTTATTTATTTTAGAGGTCACGCGAGAATAGTTGGCTGCTGTGAATCCACCAGCAAAATTATAGTAGCGGGTTGTTCTTTCGTTAAAAAGAAGGTGTAATGCTTCGTCAAGTTGCTCAATGCCGGACAGCTCGCAGTCGGAGTGGACTCGGAGTGGGTTTGATGTGGTCACTCCCGTGCGAGTCAAGCCTGAACTTTGCCTCCAGGTCTATCACCTGGTGAAGGTTCTTCCACCACTCTTCCGCCGTTAAGTGTTTGATTTTTCCCTCAAGACGTCTTCAACCGAAGACAGCTTGAAGTCTCTGTTATCCACAGCGATGCTATTCTTCACCTTTGTCCACACGCACTCGATAGGATTACATTCGCAGTGGTACGGTGGGAGCCTCAGTAGAATGCGGCCGGCACTTTCAGCTGCATTTTCTACGGTGTAGCTCAGAAAGTGGGGCTTTACAGATTCTACCAACTCAAACAGCAGCTTTTTCACCATCCTTTCGCTGTAGGAGAGGTCTTTGCTTTTGAGCCACTCCTGTATTTTTTCCTTCTTCGAAGCTGTCGTCGGCAATTTCTCTTCTCGCCGGGTATGGTAAAGTTCACTGTCAAAAACAACGACGCTACCAGCGGGCAACTTCTGCAGAACGTCATTAAACCATCCCTCGAAGCGATTGCCATCCATTTCTTCGATATAGTCGCTTGTTTTTTGGCCTCGGAATACATCTAAGCAGCTATCGACGAAGCAATCCTCGCTGCCGATGTGCATCACAATCAGGCACTGGCCTTTTCCAGAAGGTTGTTTCAGACCCACCGACAGGCCATTTGCTCGAGCGCACGGGAGTCCGCACTTCTGAACCACGGTGTCCGGCCAAACGATACACCGAGTGCGTCCCGCCGTCACCCATGCCTCGTCCAGGAAAATATATTTCGGCCTTCCGCCTGGTAGCGCCTCACGTCACGAAGGCAGCGATTCCGCCATTCAGCGATGTCATCCAGGTCAATAGGCAGCGAATGGCGGCTACTCTTCTTGTACTTCAATCCGATCTCGACAAGTAGGCGACGCACGGTACACCGCTTTAGTGATGGGAGATCCATAAGCTTCCAGAACGCGTTAGTTATCTTCTCGACCGTCGGTATCTCGTTGTGGCGAAAGAAATCGTGCACACATGACCTCAGTGCACAGAACGTGAAGCTGTCATACATCTCCGCATTTGGTGGGCGCTTTCGCGATGGCTTTGACAGTTAGCCACAAAAAATATGCGACCCCTTGACCTCCCTCCTTACCTTGAACATTGTGATTTCACTGACACCGAGCATCTCGGCGACAGACTTGGTCGTGGCCTCTACGCTGCATTCAGGTCCCTGTTAGACCAATACGGGTAGCAGTGGAGGATGATGTTGCGTGAATCGCTGTTCAGGATATGGCCACTCTTGTTCTTCTTGTCGACGCTCCTTGGTGGTGTGCACATCGAGGTGGCAAAAGGCTCGTTCGGCAACAAAGTCCGATGTCAGCTCGCTGGGTTCCACAGCGCAAAACTCGCACGGAATTGATTGCGCGAATTGGCGAGCTTGCAGGCTTGTAAAAAAAGAATGAAAAGGGAAAAATTGTGAAAACACAAAAATATAAGTGTTATGCTATTGAAAGCGAAGAGAATTTATTTAAGGCGATCGAATAATGAAGCATTTTTGTATCTTCTTGTCTCGATCGTATTCTCGCCCCAGGTTTGTTAATTGTTGCGATGAATGCATTGTTTTATATATGTACGTTTTCAATAGCAACTGATTCAGATTAAGCTTGGAAAACGAGTAGTAGATACGCCGTGTACATGTGAAGAAGCGCGATAGCCATGCAGAGCTGCTCTTTTCACTTTCGTCGCTTGCAATAAAACTACAAAGCAGAGGACGGGCAGCGTTGTAGAAGGCACGGGGTTATTTTTTTGTCGCTATTCGGCACAGGCTGTAGCACATGAAAGCTCTAGTAAAGCAGTCATCAAGATACAAATGTATTTATTTATACCGAAAATTACGCGTTTCAGGAGCACAATTTTTCGAGCCGGACTATTTTAGTCGCGGAGGCAATCGGTTGTCGCACTTCTGTCATCTGGGTGGGGCCTCCCCTTTTTTCTAAAGTTGTACCCCACTATAGCCGGGAATTCGAAGTTATCAAAGCAGCGGCTGATAACAGACACGAAAGTGGCACCAGTATCTTCCCAGAATGTTAGATAAAAGTCTACGGGTAACCCCTCTGGCCCTGGGGCCGAGCCACGCTTGATAAACAAGAGCGCGAGCACGAGTCGTATAGAACGCGGATGTCGAGGCGCCAAGGTTTTGCTGATGAAGAATCAGGGAAGGAAACTTCAAGCATAACTGGTCTCTGATCGGAAACACAGACCGGTGATGAAGGAAGAGTTATCAAATCAGATTGCGAGATATACTAAGCTAAATTGCATGGCACATAGGCACGGTCTAACCTGCTTGACGACGGGGCCCCTTACAAAAATGTTTAATGTGTTTTTTAGAAGTCTTTGGAATTTTTTCCATACAACTCTATTGTGTTTATTTTGATTGCCCATAGAATATTCCGATAGAGTACCAAAAGTTATTTGGCCACCGCATTCTTATAGGAAGTCTAAAGACACATTTCTAAGAACATTTCTATTGAGTTGCTTTAGAGACGCTAACGACAAATTTCCATAGAATGTTTCTATCGAGTTGCTTTACAGATGCTAAAGATAAATTCCTATAGAACATTTATATCGAGTTGCTTTAAGGACGCCAAAGAAAAATTTCTATAGAATATTTCTATCGAGTTGCTTTAGAGATGCTAAAGACAAATTTCTATAGAATATTTCTATGGAGTTGCTTTAGAGATGATACAGACAAATTTCTATAGAAGATTTCCATTGAGTTGCTTTGAAGGTGTTAAAGACAAATCGCTATATAACAATTCTACCGAGTTGCTTTAGAGATTCTAAAGACAAATTTCTATAGAATATTTCTATGCAGTTGCTTTCGAGTCCCTACAAGCAAATGCTTATAGAAGCTAGGCCGATGTGTACAAAGTGCTTGCAATTTATCAAAGTTATAGAGAACAGTACTGTAGGCAATAAGGACTACAGTAAATGCAGTGGCAAAAAAATTGGTGCTACAACCACGAAGTGTCAAGTTTGAAATGTTTATTGCACTTCAGACTAGATACATGCTTCGTATACGTTACATACACGCTTGACACTAGAACTTGCAACACACAAAGTGCAGCTGCCACTATGCTTCTCGGGTGAAGGTGGGGGTGCAAAAACACGAAAGATGAGGTGAAAAAATCAGTGCAGACATGAAGACATGTACACCTGGCAATAGCAGGCTTGACTAGGACAAGAAACCTTACCATTAAAACTGCAAAAGGACTGCCTGTTCCAGCAGTGCACAATAAATGGTTGGATACTGAAGCCTGAAACTAGACTGACATGAATGTGCACTGCAATGTTGTGTCAGCCTGACGAAACCACACATCATTTTAGTCTGTTTAGGTGGAAAAATAACACTGGTAGTCCCTGCAAAAAATGCGCCAAACAGTGGCCTTCATAAATAAGCACACCATATACCGAATCTACACAGTATTTTAGTCTATGTTTATGTGTAAAATTAACAATGACACTCCCTGCAAGATTGTGGCAAACAGTGGTGTTCATAGCGAAGTACGCCATATATCGTACAACGTTTAAAATCTTGAATTTCATTATTGGAATCAATTTAGAGATCAGAGCCAATATTTTGAAGTTAGGGTGAGAAATGGAATCCAGACCAACACACGCAATGCCTCAAAAAATATTTAACTCGGGAGCTCCTATGCAATGCACCTGAATAGTAAAATCATTTTTCTTGGCAACAATGGGACCAAATTTTATAAGGTTTCTTACATCTGAAAGTTTTTAAATTGTAGTTTTTACTTCAGCGCTATAAATCCTTATTAAAAATTTCTGAAAATAGCAAAGCTTGAAGAAAAAGAATTTACTCAGTTTGCAACTGTAAATTTTTCGCCTCAAATACATACAAAATACAGCAATATTTTGGAGACAACCACAGGACTAATTTGAAATAAGCTTGTAGCATTGGAGAATTACACTCGTTGCAGGAAGAACTATTTGGCAGGTTTAAGAAAAATAACACCACGAAGCTTAATTATCCACGTCTCTGTGCCAGAAACAGACATCGCAGCTCTGCAGACTCCATCTGCTATGTCTAAAGTCAATAAAATTGATATATGAATTTACAGCTAACATGAAATTGTTGCAATGTTTGAGAGCGTCGCACAGCTACTGACAAATTAGTGATTGTATGTTGGAGCAGCATATAGTATCTCAAATTTGCCAGATTAAACTATGGTATTAGGTCCAATAGAAATGTAATCTCATTTTTTACTTATAAAGAACTTTTATTAACCTAACAGCCTTGTTTCTTCGAAGCTTGCAGTTTTTATGAATTCGTATCACGAGCAGACTAGTTGTCTAAAAACATTTCATCATGGCACTGTGCTACGTGAATTATGTTTTTTTGCATAACATGTTTACTTTGATGTAACGATATTTCTTCATTTTACCTGATTCCTTGCTGGATAACTGTAGAGCATTCATGAGGCATAAATAAATAAATATTAACTGAATGAGTCAACAAATGAAGAGTGCAATTTGTCTTAGCATTCCACCACCAGCATGACCTGTATGGATCTTTGGCTACTGCTCACATTTTGCAAGTTTATTCTATTCTTACATGATTACCTGCTATTTCACTTCCCAGGAAAGGAGCAAGCAAAGGCTAGTTTTTGGCCTCATTTGGTCCGTATAGTAATTGGCGACGGTGGAGCTTGGAAAATACAATTGAAATTATTTTCAAAAGGTGTAATGAACATTCAGCCAATTGTATTAGCAGGCACAAACATGCCACAAATATCTATATAGTTGTAGCACTATGCTAAGTTTCATTTGAGTATTTCCGAAAAAAAAAATTATAACAGAAAAGGGGCAGAACGCCCAATCTCCCTCACAACTGTGCCAAACAGCGGCACTTCTTTTGAGAATCACTTTTGAGAATAGTTTGCTTTCCCAAGATTCTGTGACATCAGCACTGGGCCAATGTGCCTGGCACTAGAATATCATTGCTAATGACAAAAAGTATCTCCAAACGACAACAGCCTAGTCTCAAATTGATCTCATTTTGCAATGACAACACATTCCCACTTATAACATAAGCAAGCAGGAGCACCCATGAGCTAAGAGTGCTATAGAGACATCGCTCTATGCATAGGAAACAAAATTTTTGAAAAGAAGGGAATGACCTACTGGCTTCTATTGTTGAGCCTTAGATAAAATTATTATTCCCTCCACTGTTAGCCATAGATTGTTTGTACTATGGTTAATATGCCAATAATAAAATTGTCACATGGAGCTTGAGATTGAGCAATCATGATGATGCATGTAAGAATCCATTGTAGGGGGACAAATAATGTTTTATGTTGTTTTAGCAAATTTTGTTGGATAAATGCCAATTTGTGGTATTTGGGACACAGTGTCCCATTTTATCGCAGTGTCACTGTCAGATACAATGTGCACAGTATATTTGTGCTTTTTCAGTTAGTGAAACAATTAGTTTCTGATCTAGTACTTATAGGTACACTGATATGCATCCTAAACGCAATGATAAGACTTCGCAATAGTAATTAAAAGTTAATTTATTTTAGTTCAAAAGGGTCCTTCTTGCAACATAGGTTATGAAAAAGAGAAAACAAAAATTACACAAATACGTAACTTTGAAAATTTATTGCATAACTGCTCTATGGGTCAAGCCGAAGATTTGACAAAAAATAAGGTGCATGAAACTAGGTGCAACAAACAAATTTGGTACTACGGAGGTTGCGGACAGTTCAGTAAACAGGTTTGGACCCAGTTTTTTTATGTGGCATTCCTCAGCAACATTGTTGGTCAGCTTGTAGCCGTAGGTGAAAGAAACAGTTGAACAGTATAAATATGGCGCGCAGCCTCAGTCCCATCGGTACATGGTCAAGTGGGACGAACATGCGGGTCCGGTGAGTGAATTATGGTGCTCTCTTAGGCACGTGTCGAGGCACAGGCCAGTCTGCTCCGTGTACATTTGACCAAATATACACACGATGACAGAAATAAACTACACTAACCCTGGCAGACACAAGACGAATTTATTGGTATCTTTAAGAACGCCTCTCCTGTCATGGTGCCTATATATCCAGTGAAAAAGAAAGTATGCAGTATAAGCAGAGCAGTGTGCAAGTGAATTGAGAAAGGCAAGCAGCCAAGAGGGGCTTGCTCGGTGAAAGATGCCACCAAATTTCTGCAGTCCATCCACCCGTTCGTAGCGATTGCTACGAACGGGTGGATGTCTTATTTTCCCTTTATTAATTACTTCTCTCCACCTTGCGGGTTCCCACAGAACTTCTACGTCAGAATCTTATGTGTATAAGAGATCGTCATATTTCATTCAAAAGACCAGTATGGTCGTCCAACTTGGCCGTACGTTTCCACGACGTGGCTTCATGCTGGATTACAGTCGTTCATCTCTCTTCATCCACCGTAAAAGTTGACAAGTGAAATCAATGACGCACACCACATTTATACCAAGACATGTGGGCGAACCCCCCTTTTTAATGCAACAAAACAAGGCATCCTGTCTAGGTCACAAGGGATACAAATCAGTCTGTTTATATTTACTACAAAGGTAAATGCAGCATATAAAATACTGATCTTCATAATAATTTTCAAGAAATTCAAGCTCACCAAATGTGTATTTGCCAGAGAACAGAAGTAACTGTAAGGATATGAATAATAAACAATGATGTGCACAGTACGTGCTTAGACCTGTGACATATCTAGCCCACTACACTTCAAATTCCTACATGCACAGAAAAGTGCATGAGGTTGTAGCACAAAGAGAAAAAGTATGTAAATAAAGGGTACATGACACGAAATAGATTTCAAAGAATAAAACAACAATAAAAAGTGATAAATATAGTACGTACAAAACAAAAATGAAATTTAGCTTGAGACGAAGGACTTTATGCAAAAGAAAGGCTAAACATCACGAAAGGTTAGGTATAGTTCTGTAGAGAACACGATAATGTGTGCATAATGGCTATGCACACAAGAAGCCGCAAGTTGAACAAAGTTGCATAAATACTTATTCTTAGTAGTATTTAGTATTTAGTCTTAAGTCGTAGTATTTAATTATCAGTGATAACACTCGTAGTACAGCCCTCTGGGCCGTTCTCTTTTTCGAAAGTAGTCTTACTAGGGTTATTATAATTACACGGAGATATTTCGCCGTCGTGAGCAGCAGTCCTTGAGACAGTTACTCGGGCTAAGAGTGCCCCACTGCACCTGTTTAAGCTTTTCCTAGACTCTAGAGCTATACTATGCCCGCGAAGCCTTGAGCGATCGGAACGTACGTGTTCTGCGCTTGACGGGAGAAGGGGGCTTAGTTCCGGCCACAAAGCGCTCCATGTCTCAGTAAGCTGCCTGGTGTGGTCTCGTGCGGATGCTGTCCTCTCGGTGAGCGCATATTCTTCTTATCTTTTAAAAAAGTTCAATAATTCCAAGCATTTGTCTCACAAACCATACTTAGTTCAAGGGAATTTTCTACGTCTCAATAATTTCTCTCGTCGAATTCGAGTGCTGATTGCCCTGTTATCGGTTGTTCATAAAACTTCCTCTCAAGCCTCTAAATATTTTAAGGCGGTTTGTCGTGTGCGTATCATGACCCCGTACGCTTATATCGCCGTCCGTTTTTCTACCGCGGGTGCGCTTTAAAACGACGGCGCTGCAATTATGCTTCAGGAAATTTCCTTTCCTTTCTTCTTCTCTTCCCTTGAATTCGTTCTCCTAACTACTACACTCTACTATCGCGGACATCATCAGTCCCTTTCCACATAAGTATAAGGCTCTGAGCTATGGCGCTTCAAGGTAACCTGGACTCTTACGGGCCAACTGACTGAGCTATCATTCTGGGCAACATCCTAGGGTGACGAGTTGAAATCACCCGTTCTCTTCCCTTTTTTTTCCTTCTTTGGTTTTTCCTTTTTTGTTTCTTCCCCCTTTTGAATATGTATTTTCTTTTAGTTAATCACTATACAGGGACCCTCCTAAAAAAATATTCTGTAATATGTATGGCCACACATGTGCAGGTCATAAATACCAGATTCTCTAGTTGAGTGCCATCCGTGTGGCGTAACCGAGCTCAGATTGCTCCACCTTGACTGATCAAGTAAGGCCCCACTGTAGGTTAAATGAGGCGTACAGCTTCTGCGTGGGCGGTAGAGTATCCGCCTCGCGCGCAAGAGGACCGTGGTTTGAGTCCCGGTGCCACGCGATTCTCCCCCGGAAAAAAACCGTGTGTTGAGAAAATTGCACAAACAGGCTTGGAGTGCGGCCTGATCCCGGTGACCAGAACCGGTAACGCACTCTCTCATCAGAGCAGGATTGGCCACCCTGGTGCAGTACTTGGCTACAACCTCCTATTAGGATACAACAATCAAAACCTGGCCCTCAGTCCCCAGCAGCCGCGAAGCAACTGACCACGATGGCGGTCAGATCTGTGACGCTGCAGAGGGTGCTAAGAATACCTGGCTCCGAACAGGCCGCCGTTGGAATCTGAACCTGGCAGCGTTTAGCGTTAGAACGTTAACTAGTGAGGCGAGTCTAGCAGTGTTATTGGAGGAATTAGAGGGTAGGAAATGGGATATAATAGGGCTCAGTGAGGTTGGGAGGACGAAGAAGCATATACAGTGCTAAAAAGTGGGCACGTACTGTGCTACCGGGGCTTAGAAGAGAGACGAGAACTAGGAGTTGGAATCCTGATTAACAAGGATATAGCAGGCAACATACAGGAATTTCATAGCATTAACGAGAGGGCGGCAGGTCTTGTTCTGAAACCTAATAAGAGGTACAAATTGAAGGTAGTACAGGTCTACGCCCCTACATCCAGTCATGATGATCAGCAGAATAAAGTGCTCCGCGAGTCTTATAATCCACCACAAGGTGGTCATTGATGACGCATGAATAATCTGAACTGCAATGCATTGATAATACAGGAACAGGGAGAGAGATGCATAAAACGCGGACACGCTCGTCGTTCGTCGGCGCCCGGTGATAGGCCTCTGAGCAAGAAATGCCTATAAAAAGGTCGCAGCGCGTGTTTGAAATATGAGAACGTTGACTTCATATATAAAGTTAATGTCCGTATTCATGTGATCAAATGTGCGAAACGGCGGGCTTCAGCACAGTTTATTGTCGGTGAAATTTTTAATATGAAGAGCTAAGAATCTCTGACGCACGGAATGCCTCAAGGGGTACTGACCGCGCAGACGAACTCTAAATTCTTTCACACAGGCTGCATACGTCTTTTTGTACATGTAGTTTGAATGTCTGCCATTTCTTTAGTGAATATGTTGTATTTGGACATTTCACTAGCCGAGCTGGCTATGGGTCCAATCATGTTTTGTTGTATTGGTTTCATTACTGAAAGCGAGAACGAAGACCTAATGATGAAGGTAAACGAAGTCGCGATGCAAATTAAGCTTCCACTATTGAACAAGAGTGATGTTATGGCTATACACAGACTTCCCGCTAAACCAGGCAAAACACGGGCGATCATTATCCGTTTTGTTCACCAGGAACTTCGCGATTACTGGCTTGCTAACAAGAAGCAACTAAAGGATCATGGGCACGTGTTTTTCTGTGAAAATATGACACGGCTATCACGTGATATTTTATCAGAGACGAAGGAATGGGCCCAGACCTCAGGATACGCATACGTCTGGCACTCAAACGGTAAAGTTTTGGTGCGAAAAAGGAGCGGTGACCGAGCTGTTGTCATACGCGGCGTGGAGGATCTGGCCAGTCTTACAGCCTCGAAGTGATGGCGGCATACGTGATAGCAAAAGATGTGTTATGTTTACTAAACCACAATGGCGACCCTGGAATTCCAATTTTCTGGGGATGTCGCGTCGTTAAAGAACCAATGTCCACTTTCAATATTTCATTTTAATGTGCGAAGTTTGAGAAATAAGTTTGATGAAGTCAGTTTGTATCTGTCTGAACTGCAACACTGTTTCGATTTGCTTTGTTTTAGTGAAACGTGGTTTACATCAGAGGATGAATGCGCTTCTATTTTTGGATATGACTGTATCTCTGTTTACCGAACGAAAAAACTAGGAGGAGGAATTGCTATTTATGTCCGTTCTGGTTTGTCGTACAGTATAATCCCCGAGCTCAAGATTGTTAACGAATGCTATGAATGTATT
Organism: Dermacentor albipictus; assembly: GCF_038994185.2. Taxonomy (NCBI): domain Eukaryota; kingdom Metazoa; phylum Arthropoda; class Arachnida; order Ixodida; family Ixodidae; genus Dermacentor; species Dermacentor albipictus. The sequence goes on from NC_091829.1 coordinate 107,333,019, forward strand.
GGTCTTCAGTGCATGAACACCTTGATTTCGCTAGTGTACCGCCCGCCATCTGGATCCATGTGCAAGTTCTTAGAATTTACTGAAAAATTATTAGAACTCAGCACCGAACTTAAACTCGAAACAATATTAATGGGCGATTTTAATATAGATGCTTGCCCAGACAACCTAGAATATACGCGTTTTCAGGAAACTTTTGAATCATACGGGTGTTCAAATGTCATCAACGTGCCTACTCGCATCACACCTACAAGCCAGACAACACTTGACCTCTGTGTGACGAGTTTTTCTGCTGAATATGTAAGGGCAGGAGTCTTGATGTGCGATCTTAGTGATCACTTGCCTATATACTGTCTGCTACCTCATAGACAGCCATCCAATATATGCCCTGAAAGCTTAAAAAGAATTTATTCAGAACAAAGTGTTAAGAAATTTGTTGAACTAGTCTCTGGTTATCGGTGGGACGAAGTGACCGCAGAAACTGATGTAAACAAGGCTTACGATGTTTTTATATCTACCTTCGCGTTGTTATACAACAGATGTTTCCCACTTAAGAAGTTTAAAAAACACAACAAAGCTAGAAAGCCTTGGATAACTCGTGACCTCTATAACAGGATAAAATGTCGTAACAAGCTCTTCCAAATCTTTTTGAGTAGCAGAAGCGAAGATGCCTTTCGGTCTTTCAAATCTGAGCGTAACAAATTGAATTCCGATATTAAACGCTCTAAACAAGAATATTACGCGAACAAGTTTTTTGCTATCATGGGAAATTCAAATCTCATGTGGAAAGCGATCAATGAAGTAATTAACAAAGGCGCTATCGCAAGAAAAGTTGCATTTCAGCATAGTGAATTGTCAGATATTGAGGTTGCAAATACTTTTAATTCTCATTTTATTGACGCTGGTGCGTCCTCACAAAATGATACACCAGTCTCTTGCACGGAATATATATTAAATCGATGTTCTTCTACGCTGTTCTTGGCGCCTACTGAGCAGCACGAGATACAGACAATAATTTTATCGTTGAAAGACAGTTGTGCTTCAGGTGAAGATGATACAAAAGTGAAGCCGTTGAAAGCCGTCAGTGAAATTGTAAGCACGCCTCTTTCACATATCTGTAACCTAATTCTTTCTAACGGTGTGTTTCCAGATAGGATGAAGCTAGCCCGAGTGACTGTCATTCATAAGAGTGGCCCAGTTAACGACATGAATAACTACAGGCCAATATCCGTTCTTTCTGTCTTCGCGAAAATTGCTGAGCATGTAATTAATAGAAGACTTTGTCAGTTTCTAAACACGTATAACATAATAGCTCAGGAGCAATATGGTTTCTGTAAGGCTAAATCTTCAGAAACCGCTTTACTTGAAATAAAGGAACAAATCCTTGACAACATAGAAAACCGAATGTTAACTCTAGGTATCTTTCTAGATTTTAGGAAAGCCTTCGATTGCGTGCAACACGATGTCCTTTTGGAAAAGCTACCTCTTTATGGAATTCGTGGTGTCGCATTATCCTTAATAAAAAGCTATCTGACCTCTAGAACACAGTACACAACAATAAATGGAGTTAGTTCCGAAATCCAGCACATTAAGTACGGCGTGCCGCAAGCATCCGTCTTGGGGCCTGTTTTATTTTTACTCTATATTAATGATATTGTCAATATTCAAGGCTGTTCCAATATTATATTATACGCGGATGATACTAACGTTTTCTTCTCAGGAAGGGAAATAGGAAATCTTTTTGAGCAAGCTAACATCTGGTTACAGCAACTAAGCTTGTGGCTAAATGCGAATAAACTCCAATTAAACATAACTAAAACTAAGTATCTAGTGTTTAAATCAAAAGGAACAATAATCCACCCTCAGATAACACTCCAGTTTCAGAAGGTCAACCTCGAACAGGCAACAACAGCCAGATTTTTAGGAGTTATATTCCATGAAAATATGTCCTGGTCACCGCACGTAGACGTTCTTAGAAAAAATATCGCTCGTGCTGTCGGTGTGCTAAATAGGTTGCGATATTTGCTACCGATAAATGTGAAGCGCAATATTTACAACGCGCTTATACATTCTCGATTAACGTATTGTTTGCTAGTTTGGTCAACTACTACACAAACTAACTTAAAATCAATTCAAACACTCCAAAACCGCGCACTGCGCGCGATAGGTAACTTAGAACGTACTGATACCACTAAACAATACTATAACAAATACAAAATATTAACAGCATCAAAACTTCACACTTACAAATTATTCCTCGAAATTTCACGGCAATTCTGGGAAGACAAATGTTCCTTCCAAAGTAAATACCATGGCAGAACGACAAATTAAAACCTCAGAAAAACTCTGATAGAAAAACCACGTTGCAGAACGAAATACGGAGATCAAAAACTAGCAGTTCAACTTCCTAACCTTCTAAACGACTACCCCTTGGTATTGGACCTGCTAAATTCTGGAATAGCAAAGCAAAGCTTTAAGAAAACGGTAAAAGAATTGTTACTATCCGAAGACTAATAGAAATGTTGAACTACAGGTATAGAAAATTTTCTTCATGTTTCTTGTTGTTGTTTTTAGAAAACTGTGTAAACTTTAACCTTTCAGCTACAGGTGTGGAAAATTTCGTACATACTTTTTTTTGTCGTTGTTGTGTTTCAATTGATTAGAAAACTGTATAAACTTTAACCTTTTTTTTCTTTCTTCTTACGCGAATTGTGTACTCAAGTGTTGAAAATGTGTACTACTTTAATTTCATGTGTGACCTCCTGAAAGCCTGCCACTGCCATGTTGCTGCCAATGTACGGGTGGCACGGCCTAGTCAGGCAAATGTTTTGCCTTTAGCCGTGTCCCCTAAGACAATCTGTTCATTGTCTTAAATAAATCAATAAAGAAAAGAAAAAAAATATAATAAAATGATGATGATGATCATGTTGGTGATGATGAAAGGAAGGGACGCTGACCGTAAGAATGAAGAGAGCGTCTGCTTAATCTAGTGAAGTATTTCAACCATTCGTCCTTTCACAATTGGACACATGGGTGAAAGGAAAACTTAAGATTCGCTTTCCGAAACAAGCTAGGCGACTGTAAAAGTTGCAGCAGCTTTTGGTGATTGCGGTAGGTACAGCGACCATTGTGAAAAAAAAGTGAGATCATGCGGGTCTCTAAAATATATATTTTTCATAGAAGAAAGCGCAGTCTGATATGATGGCTAAGCCGAGTGGAGGCTATATAAATATGATATTACACCCATCAAAGGCGTCTATAGAAAAGCCAGGTAGGGTTGAGCCTTGAGCAGCTGAGCGCCTATTGAGGTTCAGCTATACATACAAACTGCGCGCCGGCTTCCAAGCGCCGTTTGATCATGATGTCAGTTTGAGTCATGATGATCAGGAAGTCGAAAGCTTTTATAAAGACGTGGAATCGGCGATGCGTAAAGTCAAAACAAAATACACTATACTGATGGGCGACTTCAATGCCCGGGTAGGCAAGAAGCAGGCTGGAGAAAAGTCAGTGGGGGAATATGGCATAGGCTCTAGGAATAGCGGTTGAAAGTTATTAGTAGAGTTTGCAGAACAGAATAATATGCGCAAAATGAATACCTTTTTTCCTCAAGCGGGTTAGCCGAAAGTGGACCTGGAGGATCCCGAATGGTGAGACTATGAATCAAATCGACTTCATACTCTGCGCGAACCCTTGCATCATACAAGATGTAGACGTGTTCGGCAAGGTGCGCTGCAGTGACCATAGGATGGTAAAAACTCGAATTAGCCTACACATGAGGAGGGAACAAAAGAAACTGGTACATAAGAAGCCAATAAATGAGTTAGCGGTAGGAGGGAAACTAGAGGAATTCCAGATCAAGCTACAGAACAGGTATTCGGCTTAAATTCTGGAAGAGGACCTTAGTGTTGAAGCAATGAACGATAATATTATGGGCATCATTAAGGAGCGTGCAATAGAAGTCGGTGGTAACTCCGTTAGACATCAGACCAGTAAGCTATCACAGGAGACGAAAGATCTGATCAAGAAACGCCAGTGTATGAAATCCTCTCACCCTACAGCCAGAATAGAACTGGCAGAACTTTCGAAGTTAATCAACAAGCGTAAGACAGCGGACATCAGGAACTGTAATATGGATGGAATTGACCAGGCTCTCAGGAACGGAGGAAGCCTAAAAACAGTGAAGAAGAAACTAGGAATAGGCAAGAATCAGATGTGTGCGTTAAGAGGCAAAGCCGGCAATATCGTTACTAATATGGATGAGATAGTTCAAGTGGCTAAGTTGTTTATAGAGATTTATACAGTACCAGTAGCATCCACGACGATAATGTGAGAGGGAGAAGTCTAGAGAAACTTGAAATCCCACAAGTAACGCTGGACGAATTAAAGAACGCCCTGGAAGCTATGCAAAGGGGGAAGGTAGCTGGGGAGGATCAGGTAACAGCAGATTTGTTCAAGGATGGGGGGAACACTTTCCTAGAAAGACTGGCCACCCCATATACACAATGCCTCATGACCTCGAACGTACCGGAATCTTGGAAGAACGCTAACGTAATCCTAATCCATAAGAAAGGGGACGCCAAAGACTTGAAAAATTATATACCAATCAGCTTACTGTCCGTTGCCTACAAAGTATTTACTAAGGTAATCGCAAATAGAATCAGGAACACCTTAGACTTCTGTCAAACAAAGGACCAGGCAGGATTTCGTAAAGGCTACTCAACAATAAACCATTTTCACACTATCAATCAGGTGATAGAGAAATGTGCAGGATATCACAAACCCTTATATATAGCCTTCATTGATTACGAAAAAGCGTTTGTGTTAGTCGAAACCTCAGCATCATGGAGGCATTACGGAATCAGGGTGTAGATGAGCCAAATGTAAAAAATACTGGAAGATATCTATAGCGGCTCCACAGCCACCGTAGTGCTCCATAAAGAGAGCAACAAAATCCCAATAAAGAAAGGCGACAGACAGGGAGATACCATGTCTCCAATGCTATTCAGAGCATGTTTACAGGAGTTATTCTGAGACCTGGAGCGTGAAGAATTGGGGATAAAAGTTGATGGAGAAGACCTTAGCTACTTGAGATTTGCTGATGATATTGCCTTGCATAGTAACTCAGGAGACCAATCGCAATGCATGTTCACTGACCTGGAGAGGCAAAGCGGAAGGGTGGGTCTGAAAATTAATCTGCAGAAAACTAAAACAATGTTTAACAGCCTCGGAAGAGAACTGCAGTTTACGATAGGTAGTGAGGCACTGGAAGGAGTAAGGGAATACATCTACTTAGGGCAGGTAGTGACCACGAATCCGGATCATGACACTGAAATAACCAGAACAATAAGAATGGGCTGGGGGTGTTTGGCAGGCATTCTCAAATCATGAACAGCAGGTTGCCACTATCCCTCAAGAGAAAAGTGCATAAAAGCTGTGTCGCACCAGTACTCACGTATGGGGCAGAAACCTGGAGGCTTACGAAAAGGGTTATGCTGAAATTGAGGACGAAGCAACGAGCTATGGCAAGAAGAATGATGGGTGTAACTTTAAGGGATAAGAAAAGAGCAGATTGGGTGAGGGAACAAACGCGAGTAAGTGACATCTCAGTTGAAATCAAGAAAAAGAAATGGGCATGGGCCGGACGTAATGAGGAGGGAAGTTAACCGATGGTCATTAAGGGTTACGGACTGGATTCCAAGGGAAGGGAAGCGTAGCAGGGGCCGGCAGAAAGTTAGGTGGGCGGATGAGATTAAGAAGTTTGCAGGGACATCATGGCCACAATTAGTACATGACCGGGGTAGTTGGAGAAGTATGGGAGAGGCCTTTGCCATGCATTGGGTGCAACCAGGCTGATGATGATGATGATGATTATGAGTAAACTGCGTTAAGTAATGTGTTGATAATCTTCCCCATGAATGATACCATGCCTACTTTTTGGACCATCCAGATCACACGCCACACTGCTGTAGCCATATATCCACGGGGTCTGCATTTCTGGTGTTCTTTTATACTGTAATTTATGTTGTGGGTCCCGGCCTCACCACTACCAAATTAGTTCTATGTTAGCATACATTGGTGGCACAATAAAGCGGTCATGAAAGTCATGAAAGCAATGTCTCCAGTAGTGCGGAAACGAAGAAAATGCTTGAAATCAACCAGTGTCATGAGAATAGGGACCTAGGAATAGGAATAGGTTACCGCAACTACATTCTCCTGCTTGTTTGCGCAGGACTACACCTAGCTTCTTTGAGGACCGGTAGGTATACGCGCATAGTAAGCAGTTCTGCATGCATTCTAAGCACTGTATTCCGATAGTAACGGGATCCTTCGCGGAATGCAATTGCAGGAGTGGTTTCTCCTGATGGATCCGTCATATCTTTAGGACGACAAACTCGATTGTTCGCGTATGTCCGGTGTAGCTGTATGCGCTATGGTTGTACTAATTATTACCATACTCTCCTAGCCTGCCATTGCTCGTTGGTAGGCCTGGCTTTTTTCTCATTCTTGCCCCTGGCATTAGATTATGAACATGATTGGGACGAAATGTAAAAATACTCGTGTCTCGTACATTGAGACCATGTTAATAATACCCTGGTGGTGAAAATTATTCTGGTCTCAATCACTACGGCGTGCCTCATGACGACATCGTGGTCCTGGCGAGTAAAACTCCCGTATTTATTTCATCTGCGTCACTGTGTAAATCACGTGATGCGCACTATATATATATATATATATATATATATATATATATATATATATATATATATATATATATATATATCGTAGGTAAAGATGAATTCGACAGGCGTATGTCATTTCAACAGTTTCAACCGGTGGACTGATTTGCATCAGGGTTTACAAGAACCCTGGTGAAGATCGGTCCGCCGGACGAAACTGTTGAAAGGAAACACTTGTGCTGTTTACCTTGTAGCACCGTTGAAGTTCTTCGCACGCACGCACGCACACACACACACACACACACATAAACATATATATATATATATATATATATATATATATATATATATATATATATATATATATATATATATATATATACATAAATATATATATATATATATATATATAGAGAGAGAGAGAGAGAGAGAGAGAGCAGGGTTATTACCAACGTTCTCAATTCTCTGGTGCTCAGAATAGCCCACTCACGAATGTCAATATAGATTGAAGCTTGGTTTCATTTTAGCCATACCGAGTGCGCTAAAATTACAAAGTGATATCACATGCTCAAAAACCTGCCCACGTGTTCTGTGTAGGGAGCTAGGTTCTGTAATGTTTCCTTTATTTATTAGACAAGTCCCTCGCAATGTTTTATGGATAAAAAGCAGAATAAAGTTCTCCGCCAGTCTTATAATCCACCACAAGGTGGTCATTGATGACGCATGAATCATCTGAACTGCAATGCATTGACAATATAGGAACAGGGAGAGAGATGCATAAAAAGCGGGCACGTTCGTCGTTCGTCGGCGCCCGGTGATAGGCCTCTGAGCAAGAACTGCCTATAAAAAGGTCGCAGCGCGTGTTTGAAATATGAGAACGTTGACTTCATATGTAAAATTAATGTCCGTATTCATGTTATCAAATGTGCGAAACGCCGGGCTTCAGCACAGTTTATTGTCGGCGAAATTTTTAATATGAAGAGCTAAGAATCTCTGACGCACGGAATGCCTAAAGGGGTACTGACCGCGCAGACGAACTCTAAATTATTTCACACAGGCTGCATACGTCTTTTTGTACATGTAGTTTGAATGTCTGCCATTTCTTTAGTGAATATGTTGTATTTGGACATTTCACTAGCCGAGCTGGCTATGGGTCCAATCATGTTTTGTTGTATTGGTGTCATATAATAAAATGATGATGATGATGACGATGATGATGATGATGATGATGATGATGATGATGATGAAAGGAAGGGACGCTGACCGTAAGAATGAAGAGAGCGTCTGCTTAATCTAGTGAAGTATTTCAACCCTTTGTCCTTTCACAATTGGAGACATGGGTAAAAGGAAAATTTAAGATTCGCTTTCCGAAACAAGCTAGGCGACTGTAAAAGTTGCAGCAGCTTTCGCTAATTGCGGTAGTTACAGCGACCATTGTGAGAAATAAGTAAGGTCATGCGGGTCTCTAAAATATATATTTTCCAGGGAAGAAAGCGCAGTCTGATATGATGCGGGAGAAAGAAAAATTCGTGGACACCTAATCAATTCTTATGAGTTGTGACTGCAAAAACAATATTGTCCCACTGAATGCCGCCGAGCGTGCTTCAGGTATTGTACTTTAGCGGTACGTGCTGCTAGAGGCGGCAAGGAGCAAGAGCCTGCGGTGTAACCATGTAACATGTAACCGACATCCTACTTGACATGATATCGAGGAAGCAGCAGTGGCCACCAAAGCCAAGGGGGTTTATATATGGCTAAGCCGAGTGGAGGCTGTATAAATATGTTATTACGCCCACCAAAGGCGTCTATTGAAAAGCCAGGTACGGCTGAGCCTTGAGCAGCTGAGCGCCTATTGAGGTTCAGATATGCATACAAACTGCGCGCCGGATTCCAAGCGCGAGACTAAGGGTAACGTGACAGCCACGACAATGCCGTCTTTCCAAACACAACGGCCGGCTCGTGCTCCACATCGGCGGGGCGCGCTTATGGCGCGGCGTCGCAGCCATAGGGAATTTAGGTGCCGTTTTGCTTTTTTTGGCCATATAGTGGTTAAGGCATGATCGCGTGAAGGCCCAGCAGTCGCATAGGCAACTGCTCATTAGTACAAACTAGGCTTCGCCCGCTTCGATGCTGTTTGAGTTCGCGAAAAGAGAGAACTCAATCACTCAGGTCTGAGTGATTGAGGCGTTCCGGATGCGAGCGCAGGCCACGGATCCAGTACAGTTCAGATTATCGTTCCCAATATAGAGTTTCCCGCAACAAGACGTAAATTATGGACGGATAGCATGAACGGACATCCGTTCCCATCACCGCCCCAAACCATTCAGACGCTGTGTAATGGACGTTCCAGTCTCTGTGACAAACCGTGTTTGGCCCTAACATAGCCTTAAAATTTTTGTTTACTCTCTACCTTACATTTTCCTGCAGGTCATAGGGCGCTCTTTTCTTATGATCAATGTCAGAAGCTGAAGAGGGATCTGTGAAAGCCGTACTGGTTGAATATTTCGCATTATTGCTGAGGACCTGATCTGCTAAGCCGAATTCTGCGAAGGCTTCTAGCAGTGTTATCCTACCTCCCATAATCTACTTTTCTAAGAGGTAAATGGTGAGTCCGCTTATAGAAGTGAGCTGTGACCACGAGAACGCACTGATGGCCCCAGAGCGATCTGGAGTATGGTCCCGTGACGTCACCTCCAGCGATGTGCCAACAATACATACTTCGGACCGATTGCATTAGAACTCACGGTTCTCATTTCTACAGACCTGGAGTTGCAAGCTTGCATGCAACAAACAGGCACTTTCTCAAGTTCAGATACATGCCTGTGCTGGTCAAGTAAGTCAACACTTGCCTAAGGTGGAAATAAAAAGGATCTTTAATGTTCGCGTTTAAGAGAGCATTCTCACAGAGGGAAAGTGGTCACTCCAGTCCTTTTCCCCCTGTTCAGTTCTTCTTTGTCTATCCCGCTCGGTGACGTGGCCCCTTCTTAATGCAGTCCAAGCTCTTAATGCACAGGGTCCGCATAAGCAGCTTCGCGGTAGAACAAGAATCTACTTAGAAGAGCGAAATTCCTTGAATTGGGCGAAGAACATTTTGCAGCAAATATCAGTGGCTGAGATGTGTAGGTTTTTTGCCGGTAGCTGCGCAGCTGTTCTAGGAAAGCGAACGTGCAGGTGGTTTGCGTTTCCAACGAATTCTGACACCGTGAGTGCTCGAAGCATATGCCCTTTGTACGATGGGTATAGGGTGCTATGCAGCTGCGGGGGAGACGAAGCTCAGCAGAGGAGCACCAGCTGCGTGGCTGTGTTCCTTGGCCCGCTAAATTCGGCGGCGTGCTGTTGTCCATTAATAATAATAATAATAATAATAATAATAATAATAATATTAATAATAATAATAATAATAATAATAATAATAATAATAATAAATGCTTAAGTAGTCGTATGAACAGGAAATAAAAAACGGGTCAGCGATCCCAATGAGGTATTCCGCGCTGTACCCGGCAGTCAGTTTCAGGGACGCAATATACCTGCAGGAGTGACGAAAAAAAGAGAAAAAGAAAAAAAAAGACAGAACAAAAATAACAAAAATAAAAGAGTCGGCAGTATATTGGGGTCCAATGTAAGCTGAACAAATACTGAAAACAGAGAGATATCAAACGCTGCCAGGTGAATTTTCCCTTAAACACAATTTCAGAGCAGGTTTCGATCAAGTAGAAAAAAATTTCAGCGGGCCCGGAAATAAATGTATCGGGAACATAATTTCGCACAAAACGTCCAAACCACGTATAACATCCGGGTGTACAAAATCAACATGGGGCGACGCCTAAGCGCTGTTGTGGGCACAAGAGGAAACACAATTACTATAACAGAGATGGCAGCAAATAACAGTCTGAAAAAAATAATGCATCAAAGGAAGGCAACTATAAAGGAGAAAACAAGCTTGTACCACCGGAATGTTATATTATAGGCAACATTTCGTAGCAGTGATTTTATTATATATTTTATTTTTGAACGCCATGTGAAAGGACAGTGATAAAATACTGTTATACCGTATCTCAGGATACTGCAATCAAGTGCGTGAAGGATTATCTTGTGCACAAAAAAAAGGGGGGATGAAGTGGATATTGTAAACAGTACGTGATAATGCCCGCAGTTTATTACAGAGAAGAGATAGTTGGCTATTCCATGTCGTATCTGAGTCGAAGATAATTCCCATGAAGTTTACATACGGCGATGGTAGGAGATCAGAGCAATGACAATTGGTACATCGTTAAAAACAAAGGAAGATTGGGAAAGTGGGATCAAGCCGCCTATGTGGATGGTGGAAATAAACCAGCTTTGTTTTTCGTTTGTTATTAGAGAGTGTTTCTGGAGAACCAGTCTATGACAGAGACCATTTCACGTTGTAGATGAGCAACTGATGAAATGAAAACAGAGTGTGGGGCAGGAAGAACAGTGTCATTGCCATACTGAAACATTTGACATGGGCATGTACCTTTAGACAGACCATTTGCATAAACGTTAGCACGTAGTGAAGATAACAAGGATCCCTGTCCGACACCAGATTTTAAGAAAACCTCCGAAGAAATGTGATCTCCTATCCTGACTACCTGTGAGAAATTACAAAATTGTTAGTTTATAGCTTGTTAAAAGCCCCCTAAATCTCAAGAGATGTAGTCCGGGCAAAAGTAATGTGTGCACTACCGAGTCAAGAGTTACATCCAGGAAAAGAGCCGTCACTACCTCGTTGGTGTGGAAAGCAGAGAACAAGAAATCGTGTAATTGTTGCAAGAGTACTACTGTCCACTTCCCAGGAATGAAGTTAAATTGAGAAGCTGACAATAAATTGTTTTTTTTACAGGAAGCCAGTCTCTGGATAAGTGTGTTTTCCAGAAGTTCACTAATTGCAGGTAAAATTTAAATCGGCCTGTAATTGTCAACCTAATTGTACGAGCCGTTTTTCTGTAATGATATAACAACTGCAGTTTTTAGCTCATCTGGAAGAAACCCGAGTGCAGTATAAGCGTTGAGCATAAAGAAAAGTATATTTTCCAGAACGGGAAAATTACGTTGCAGCTCGTACATAGATATTCCATCTAAAGCAGGTGCTTTCTTTTGGTTAAAACTGAATAGGAATGCATATGACTCTGAATTGATAATATTATCGGAACCGTGAGTGTGAGCTGGCTGAGCAATCGACGGTGAATTTGCGACGTGAAAATTGAAATCTGTGACGGCAGATTCTAAATTATCGAAATGTTTGCCAAAAACGTCGACTGATTGGCCTAGCTAGCAACCAAATATTTGAATAATCATTGACCAGATTTTTCGCGGGTTTTCGCATTTTCGTAAAACTATTTACTTTGATATAAGCGGCTTCCAGATCGATGTAACACAGTTACCCTGTTTCTATGAAGCTTATGTAGATTCCTCTCAGCGTTGTTAGGTGAGTTCTTACATTATTTCCAAAGATTGTTTCTCTTTTACAGCCTTAACAGTCCCCGCTGTAAGCCAAGACCACTTATATTGGGTTCTTTTATTTTTACGGTTTTCGTGCCCTGTATTTATATGTTTCAAGAACAATCACAAAATAAGTGTGATCATTTTGTACGGTTGCTCCTTCCATAAGTGTATTCCAGTCGAAGGCATTAACCAAACTATCGAATTTGGGTATGTCGAGGATTGATACCTGGAAGTGTTTGGATGATACCTTTTTAAAGCATGGGCAAATAAATAGGGCAGCCTACGAAATAGTGGTCAGCCAGTTTGTGCTTGATTACAACCAAATTACCATGATAAAACGGAGCTCCAACGTTGGTGTAATTGATGCATGATGTCATTTGCTTGGTTCCAAGCTATTCTCTTGTAAAAGGACAGATAGTCTGAAGAACCACCAATTTAGCTAACACATTTAGGCAATCGCGAACCATCGGGTGCTGCAGAGTTAAAGTATTTATGTTAACATCGCCTGCCAGACAAGAGAGTGGGGTTGAAGGCGAAGACAAAAAAAACGCATCCAGGGGCCGAATCTTATAACGGTTCGGAATACGAACCGTTCACTTCGCCGCTTACGTCACTAGATGTGCCACTCCCAAGCCGGCGGTGGAAGAAGGGGAGTACGCGACCAATAGATGAGAGGGTGCCACCTCTGAAGTGTACGTCACTATATGACGAGCTAATCGAGGAATTCCAGAATGTTTCTGCTTGCTATATAAATGTAAAATATAAATTAAATATTATACGCCAAGTTTTGAAGTATAAACTTGTGGTGCCGGGCGTTTACGCAATGCAGAAGTAATTTATTATTGTCATTATTTTTCATTCTCAGCCCACAGGTGGTATCGTAAGCGTAAATGAGTTGGCAGAGCGTAGCGCTATGTCGTCTGCTATCAGGAGCTCGCACGATGCATACAACGGGAACGCACTGCCAGCACTTCTCAAGTAGCTAGCGCGACAAAGCCGTGAACTGGTTCTTAGGGACACCTTTACTTGCCGACTATATCAATTTCCCTTCTTTTTTCGCCCTTCGTCATCGGCTTAGACATGACTTGCTCGCCGCCGCGCTACCGCTATCGCTGCGATCTGCCCCACGGCGTGTCGCGTGATAGAAGCAATGGAACTTATATCGAACATTACGTTACACGGGCCCTGCATTGCCTGCGTGAAGTCAAATCGAAGAGTGTGGTGCGGACGGTGCGCGCTGTGCCGTGAAATTGAGAAACAAAGTATGGCACTCCCGAGCTAGAGAAAAAAGGGCAGCCAAATAAGAGAGCTCCACAATGCCTTCCCATCCTGTCTGTTTAGTTTTATCAGACGAACGAAGGAAGCGCTGAACCAGCCTAGGTTGAGCCCTTCTGACTGCTGAACGGCGATCCGCGAGCTATTCACACTGGCGATGGCACTGGGAATTCGATCTCCCCATGCAAATGTCTCCTTGGCATTGACTCTGAAGCTGAGGTCACGGCAAAGTTGACCCAGCCCTTCAACCGGCCAACACAGTGATTGCGAGAGCAACTTTGTGGACAATGCCGGCAGCAGAGATCTACGCAATTCCGATGAATCCTTCGCGTCCGACTGAGCTCTGGGAGCTGCAGGCCGGTGGCGATGAACTGCAGCGCGCAAGATTCCTTCCTCTGCGTGGAATGGCCACTCGTACGCTTGCACCCGAGTCTCCTCCATTTGATAGCGTAGCCTGCAAAAGGGCTACTTAGAAATCCAGCAAGGGCGGTGCAACTCATTATCCGTCACTTCTTCGAAAGGGTATCACATTTCCAGCCGTGGTCGATACCGAAAGAGCAACGCCAAGCAGTCGACAAAGGCAAGTAATAGCCTCCGAAGCAACCAACGCACGCGCGCGCGACGCCCGCGTGTCTCCGGGGCCGCGCGACCGGCGCGCGCGGCCAGGGTTGCAAGCCAACAGCCAAGCCACAGCAACGGAACCCAAAGCGGACTACCCCTTCACCGGTTCCTACGACCGGTTCGCTTTGAAGATGATTGACAGATGCGTGACATATTCATAAATTGCGATACCGCCCCGCTGCCTCTGACGACCTTTGACGTAATCAAAATTTTGGCCAATCAGGTGAGGCCAAAGGAGCGGTTCCCCAACCGAACCGTTATAAGATTCGGCCCCAGTTCATTTACAAAAACGTTTGTGTTTCGGAGGGTGGTCCTAAAATGCCAAATGGGGTTACGTCTGTACCTCGAAAGGAAATATGCAATGCCAGGCATTCGTCTGAGGTGAACCTTGATAGCACAAATGACTTCACATATCCTTCATTTCCAAAGCTATGACACCACCCGCCATACTGACGCGATGCGCCAGCGCAAAACTAGAATAACTGGGCAGTTCGAAAGAAGAAATGAGCTCTTCATGAACGTTATTTTCGGTTAGTACAAACGCATCAACGATAGCATCCGTATTTTGTGTTATGCAAAGGAATTCGTTGCAGCGCTTACGGACCCTGTGGATGTTAACGTTTAAAACCATCAAGAACCGTCCCGTTTGGCTGGCTAAACTGGTGAATTCGTTCAAGCTGTCACTATTATGGAATGCATTGTTCATTTTGTGGAATTAGTCAAGGTCAATGATAGCGTGCATTTTTAAAGAAGCTTATAAAGGTCAGAATGATCTGATATCTGGACAAAGGACGATCCCTCACATTTCTTGGCGAAAATTTTGCCGTGCTTAGCCCAGACGAACTTGCACAGTTTTTGTTTTACTTTTTAGTGAGCTGCGCAGAACAGTCGTCTGTTGTGCGTGGTCAAGTTTTCTGCTAAATAAACTTGGGGGATCACGCCCTGTTTCACAAGCGCCCTTAAATTGCCTCTACAGTTCCAGCACGTTTCTTTCTGTGCAACAGAAGTGAATCTACCGAGCAGAAGTGGCCAGTGATCTCGGTTGGCCTCGATGCTTCGATGTCAGATTCCGTGTATTTTACCTCCAAGTTTTCTGTCAAATCAGAGATGATAAGTAGAAGCTTTCTGCTGTATTGCAGAAGCTTTCGGCTTTCTGCTGTATTGTTCGACGTCGTTCCATTCTTTGCGAATGCTCGCCACTTCTCATTGATCTGATGCAGTGGATTTTAAGGCATGAACTTCTTTGTTGCAATTGTTCAACTGCGGTTTTTCACGCAGCAGTAGTAGCGACGAACTCATCATACATTTTTCAAATAAAGTTGGTTCTTGAACGGAATCAACGCATTGATGAAAAACTACTACAGTCAATTTGAGTTATAAAAGCTCATCATCTTTGAGAACAAGGGAGCTGAAATAATACGCGCCGAGCACAACTTTGCACAGAGAGCACAGCTACCAGCTTAGGTTCGTATTACCTACATTGAGGAAATTTTAAATGTGTGCAAGTACGCCAGCGCAAGAATGTCCGTATAAGATAAAGACGGTGCCTGCTCAAGGGCAAAAAGCGTGTACCACTTCCTGATTGACAAGGACAGTCTCGCTCCAGTGTCACATCACGAAGCACTGCCGTACGTTCGAGGCATTCATTGAGTCAGCACGTCGCCTTTCTGATGTCTCCGACGCTGCCTCTCCCAAGCCCCATCTTCTTCTCTACCGTGGAATGTATGGCAATTACCGGTCAACGTCGCGGATTTATCAGAGTACCGACACGCACCGCCATCAAGAGGCAACCGGAATGGTTAGGTGCTCCCACATTTTCTGTATTAATTTATGCATCTAATGCCGGCTCACAGGTACACCTTAAGCTCATGGATCTGTTACTGGTATGGTTAAAAAGGCTTGAGTTTTTTTTTTTAAGCATAAGTATTTTGAAGTTTCTCAACGAGGGTGTGTGTCCCTGTGTTCATCATGTAGGAGGTTATCGCTTTCAAGATAGGGCCTACAACAGCAAGCGAATTCACCTTCGCGCTGGCTCTCGCGTCAGCGCGAAATAAGCGGCGAGAACACAACGCACAAAAACTACCAGCACTGGGGGAACTGTGTTCCCAAGGCAGGTCGCTTTTAAGGTAGGGCCCACACGGCCGCGTCATATGCAACTGCCGCCGGAGTGTGGTTGATCACGGTTATAATGGTTCAGATCGAGCGGGGGCGTTGTCGCTCATCACGTCTACATATGAGGTCTACTAAACGTAACACGGTTTGATTACATAACGCGCAACAGAACGTATTTGTCAGTGTTCTCCTTTACGAAGCAGACACATCATCCAAACGCATCATGGTGTCACGTGAGTGAACATTGGTAATACTCCCCTCTTCTTCATCGTCTCACGCTGGTCTCAATAAACCTTTCGACGTTGCAGCTGTGATTGTTCGTATGACAATCCTTTCTCGGTGTATCTAGCAATTAAACCAAGCACGGCAGCATACGACGACAAGAAAACAGGTGAATAGTAGCAAATGCTTACGCATAACTTTCAAACAGGATCTCCGTGTAATTATTATTTGATTTATTTTCATGGATAAAGAGGAACAGAATGCGTAAATGTTGCTTCACACGCGTCGTATTTATCCATGCATCACCATAGCTGCTATCACCATCACCATTGCTGCTATCACCATAATTCTCTCGACACGTATCACACAATTCCTTCGTGTTTGCTGCGGCGTGTGCTTCCCACCGTGCGTTCGCCTTATTTGGAGCTAGCATTTTAGCATAGTTTCAGAACGGCGCCATGCAAAAGCATAAAAAAGGCAAGACTATATATTGATGACGCTTGGGGTGAACATACAGAAGAAAGATTTCTCCTGACGTGAATCTGTGAGCGTTAGTAAGGATAGTGCTAGCGTCGCTGCCTATTTGTGACATTTACAGCACCTTCCAAAGGAGAATATTCGTCCTATAAGGAATAAGTGTAAGCCCTGTCCAGTTGTGAACTTTCGCAGACCGTTGTCTTTCATTTATATTTTTTGGAGCAGGACAGACACCCCTACGCTTGGTATGGCTTTATGTTGAATAGCAGGCGTCGCCTACAAACGAGAACAGGTAGGCGCTGACGTCTATGCGCTGATGTGTGTGTCTTTTCCTATTTTAAACACGAATCATTATGCAGCCCATCGTATGCAGCCCAACAGGTGTCCTTTCCAGGGCCCACATCTTTCTGGAGAATGCGATGTATTTTAGGTGCAAAGAAAATTCATGTGGCAAGTATAGTGAAGGTACCTAATGACGGAAACTAAAAGAACGACAAAATGAAAAAATAACGTGTCGCCATGGGGTTAACATCAAGACAAATCTTATAAATCTGCATCAGAAGCTGCCACATTACCGAAAATCATAAACATAAGGTAAAAAGCACCTATAATTGCTGTGTGCTAACTAATAGTATTTCCACAAAACTAAAGCTTGCTTCTCGAATATCGTATCAAAAAAAGCACTGGATAATAATTCACCACTGTAGGTTTATTGATAATATGTGTTAGGAGTCGAAGAAACCGACAAGCAACGTCAGCTTCTTAAGTAAGTTAAAGGAAATGAAAATGCTGGTATTCCTCGCTCGTTCTTACTGTCGGAGCTAAGCTGTGAACAATACTGCCGCATGTACACCATAATGACTTCCCCACTACTGAAATATTTATTACACTAGTATAATAATTCGAACACAGCTGCTAGCGGTGTCTTCTGAACTTCTGGTTTAAGAAAGCTATCTCTCTCCTGCGGTGCACAACTCGAGTAACTCAACCATAGCGTCTCATGTGTGCGCAAACTATTATTATTTTGCCGGCAGCGTGGCACTGACTTCAAAAGACCGCATCAATGTATTGTCCAGCGATTAAAAATGGTTCATTCTCAAAAAGGCGTTGATGGTAACTTAATTATCTTCAGATCTTAAGCTTAACCAAGCGATATATCGGCATTTATATCAGTTATGTCCTTCTAAATCAAGCCTGTGGTACGTTACACTTCACGAAACATCGGTAACGTGTCACCTGCGATAACAATTAATAACAAAGAAAACGTTATTGACACATTCACTACATGAGAACAAAGGGTAGCAAACAAAGGAGCCTGAACTTTTTAGCTATGCTCCATGCTCTTAGCTGCAAAGGTACACTATACTTGCGGTGTGGTTATTGCCAGGTCTCATGTGGAACCGCCGGTTGTTCTATCGATCAAAAGCTCACAATGGCAGCGTTGTCGAGCTACACTACTGTATATAGCCTTGCTACTAGCTAAGCCACACACATTTACGAAGTCATTTATCCGTCCTATTATTGTCGTTTTTCTAACAACACTTATATATCGTTTTGATATCTTACACACTAGTCGAGGGGGCCTTTTCAAGGCGTTCCTAGACCAAGAGAATATCGAATAGTGTTTATTCAGCAAAAGGACATTTACTAAAGTACTGGCCCTCGCCTTAACTCTAGAGAGTCGAGAAGAAGCGCCAAGTGCAGCCAGTTTGGCATCTACTATTTGGACTGCCAGTTGAAGAAGATCACATGCAAAAGTCAATATAAGATTCTTTTTCTGTCATGTGCTCATTTGTATGTGGCAAAGTGGACAACATGAATTTCATAGTCTTTGTCTCAGGCTATGTGCCCATATTTGTTCAATGCCACAGAGTGGGTGAACACCTGGAGAGACAATGAACGCAATGGGCAAACGCGAGAATGTGGGCAACAGACGCACCCCACTGCGAGAAGACAAATATAGCAAACTAGTGTTTGAGAGTTAACTGGACGAGGGTGTGCCTGGTTCCTTTTTCTCCTGGTTGTTCTATGGTACCGTCTATTGTATGATAAGCTTCGAGGCATAATGATGTGATGAACTCAACAGCAAATTCTAAACATTCGCTTCACCAAAGCGCACTAAAGTGCAAGCCATTTACATCATTTCAAGAAAGATGTTCATGTGTAGGTTTGGTTTTGTATTGCTCGTACATTTAAAATTTACAACAGCATGAAAAACCTACAGAAATTCTGAAAACAGTCCACTAATACGCCAGCTTTGTTTGGATCGTTTCTGACTATGGTTTGCTTAGTTTTGCGTACTTGATTTTTCTAGCTTATGCTCATCTACCCATGGCCTTTATCATGGCGAAGAATGCTTATTCTTTAGAAGTGTGACGTTTTCTCTCCTCACGTGGTCCTTTCAATGTCATCGTAAGAACTGAGTCTGAGCGCTGGGCAGCAGCGCGCCTCGAAGGAGTAGTGCAGTCGAAATGTAACACAACCTGTTGCATTAGCGAGTGAGGGAAGAGTTCATCCGAGATAGGTCCTAAAACCCTCGCCGGCGCTCTCGCAAGCCTTCTTTATGCGCGCATTGCTTGTCCTGAAAGAGAAATGAAAATGTGCTATACGTCCTACAACGCTCGCTTGCCCACGGGGTGCTCGTACCTCAAGGAACGCTCAGTAGCATTCCATAGGGCATTGCGTCACACCAAAAAATCAAGTTGGCCCACTTTCGAACTTCAAGTAAACCCTCGATCAAACTTAAGACGGTCTGTCCATAGATTTCAGGTTGGGCCAAACCGGCATTCCAGTTGCGCCAAAGCCGAATTTCAAGTAAACCCAAAATTGAAGTTAACCTATCCCCAAATAGAAGTTGGCACACCTTTCAACTTCGCTAGGCCAACCTCCAAATTTTAGCTTGGTCCACCCGGAAATGTTAGTTGAAACACCTGGACTTTTCTGGCTAGCTCGCCCCCTAACTTGAGCTGACTAATCCCTCAATTCAGTTGGCCCACCCCTGCTTCACCTTGGCCCACCATTGATTTACGTTGGCCCACTTTCAAGTTTTCTTTGGTAAAACCCAAGTTTTAGACTTAGCCCACCATAAAGTTTGACTTGGGTCTCGTTCAGCTTTCAAGCTGGGTAACCCAAGAATACCATTAGGCTGGTTTCCAAACTTGAAGTTGGTCGCTTTGAAAATTTCGAGTTCGCCACGGGAACAATAAAAGGTTCAACCCGCAAATTTCAAGTTGGTCCACGCCAAAATTTTTTTTAGTCAAACTTCAAATTTTAGGGAGACAACCCCAAATTTCAAATTGACTCTGCCAGACCACCTTCAGTCGTGCCACCTTTCACAATCAGCTTCAACATACATTTTATAAGAAACCCTATGTATTTGTTAGGGCATAATCCTTTCATTGTTTCTTGTGCTTTAGATTGCTCCTTATTGCTTAAAAGCTATCATTCATCTCCATTTACTGTATCATAAGTATACGGTCTGGACATGTAACATATTTTTGTGCAGATATAGGACATTACACTTTCTGCGTGACATTATAAACACGATAGCAGCGACCACCGTCGGCATTAGTCAGGAACCTGAAAGACAGGTCAAGCGCGTTGGTTCTTACAAGGGCTCGTCGGTTGTTGCTGCGTAATAAGTGGTGCCTACGTGTTTTCAAAAAAATTCTACACAATTCGCACCGTGCATACAAGCAGATTGAAAACGTTCAGTGACAACAGGCCAATGAGATGGAACCAAAGTTAACCTTCGAGTTACTTCCAAATGATGCTAGCGTGCTCTGGGAGATAACCTTAAGGGGTGAGCGGTCAAATCCAGTCCACAGGGCTCACATATGCAAGTGTCAGTATCGAAGCCTGGCACTTGTGCAAGAGCAACAAAAGAGCAGGTAATGGCATTGCATATGTGAAAAGGCAATCGAATCAATGGGCAAAGTCAAGAATGTCGGCAACAGGAGCACTTCATTGTGAAAAGAAAAATAGAGCAAACTAGTATTTGAGACTTTATTGAACCAGGTTTTCTTTTCTTCCCTCTTCTCCTTGTTGTCCTAGTTGACCATGTATAGCATGATAAGCTTCGAGGTACATCTATGTGATGAATTCAAAAGAAAATTGAAAATATCCGCTTCAGGGAAGCGAGCGAAAGTGCATTCCATTTACATCATTTCAAGAAAGATATTCACTATTATGGGTTGGTTTTATATAGCACGTACATTTATAATTTACAAAGGCTTGAAAGAACAAAAGAAATTCTGAACACTGTCTCCTACTGCGCAAGCTTTGCTTGGCTCGGCTCTGAGTTTGTTCTGTTTACTTTTGCGTAATTGCTTTTCCTAGCTTATGCTCCTCTACCCATGGCATCTAACATGGCACAGAATGCTGAATCATTTGAAGAGAAGTGTCACGTTTCCTCTCCGCACCCGGTCCTTGCAATGCCACTGTAAAAAAATGAGTCGAAACGCTGGGCAGCAGCCTGCCTCGATGGGGCGGCACCGTCCATATGGAACACCAGCTGTTGCAGTATCCCGTGCGGGAAGACTGCAGTGCAGATATGCCTGAAACCATTGCAGTCACTCTCACAAGCCCGTGTCATGCGCACGTTCCTTGTCCTCTCTAGCTTTCGCCTGCTTTCTGACTGCGCCTCACTAAAGCATAATGAAAATTTGCCAAATGTCTTACAATACTCACTTGCCCACGAATTGTTCATACTTCGAGGAACGCTCCGCAGCATTCAATCGGACATTACGCCACCCGAAATAGTGAAGTTGGCCTACAGCCAAACTTCTAGTAAACCCTCCCACAAATTTAAGGTCTACAACTAAATTTCAGGTAGGACCAGCCCGACATTTGAGTTGTGCCAAACCGAAATTTCACGCAAACACAAAATTGAAGTTATTCCAACCCCAAGTTGAAGTTGGCACACCCTTCCATTTCGCTGATAATAAATAAAATTTAGGTTGATACACCTCGAAATTTCAGCTCAGCTTGCGCCCTAATTAGGTTGACTCCCCCCTAATTCAGTTGGCCCACCATAGATTTACTTTGGCCCACTGTCAAATTTCACTTGGTCAACCCCATGGTTTAGACTTAGCGCACCACCGAATTTTACTTGGGCTCACGTTCAGATTTGAAGTTAATCCGCGAATTCCAATTGGGCAATTTCTGAATTTGTAGCGGCCGCCTTGGAAGTTTGAAGGTTTCCACGGCCATATTTTAGAGGACAAGCCTGCAAATTTCAAGTTGGCCCACACCCAAATTTTAGTTGGCCAACCTCCAAATTTCAAGTGGTCAAAACCCCAAATTTCCAATTGATCCACTCCAACATTTTAATCGCACCACCGTTACTATGGGCTTCATGATACATATTTCAAGAAGCCCTATGTACTTCTAAGGGCCCTACCTTTTCATGGTTTTTTAGCATTAAAGTGTTCGTTATTGCTTAAGAGCTATCACTCATCTATATTCACTCAATCATAACCATAAGGTCTTTGCAAGGAACGTATTATTGTGCAGATATAAGGCATTAGACTTTCCGCATGATAGGAGCTACGCAAAGACTGCTTACTCATTAATGCTTCCTTGGTTACGTATTCCCATTTAAGTGTCGGATGTGTTCAACTGGTAACGAACCCGAAGGTATGAGAATTCTAATAACCCCAACAGATTGTAGTTAAAGGCACATTCAGCCATATAGTGCGGCTATATTGTCACAGAACAATTCACAACAACCTGGAGACGAATCTGTGCGGTATCTTCTACAAGTGTTGCCAAGTGTAGCATTGATCGTATATATTCCCGGTTCTGTTAAGGCTGCCTGGGTGCTGTTGGATTGGTAATTATCATGGCAGGTATGTTTGCGGACATAGATACAAAAGTTACATCTCAGCCGATTAGGTCTGCAAGCGAACTTGCCTAAAAAAACTCTTTATGCTTAACATGTACACGCACACTGTCTCCGTAATTAAAAAAAAGAACTCCTGTAAATCTTGAAGAATTAATCTCAGCTCACAGTAACCTAAATCATATGCCCCTCTGGCATCGGAATGGTGATTTTAACGAAGTCTTTGATTGAGCCATTTAGTATGCGGGACTGAGTGGGTGCATGTTCTTGGCATATCGTCCAGAATGCTCCTGGGCTCCTATATTCTGTGCATAAATTTTCGCATCTAATGCTGGCTTCCAGGTATATCTGAAGCTCATGGATCTGTTATTGTAATGGTGAAAAAAGTTCCAGAGTTTTAAATGCATAAGCATTTCTATATTTTTCAATGAGGAATT
This sequence comes from Dermacentor albipictus, assembly GCF_038994185.2. Lineage (NCBI taxonomy): Eukaryota > Metazoa > Arthropoda > Arachnida > Ixodida > Ixodidae > Dermacentor > Dermacentor albipictus. The sequence goes on from NC_091829.1 coordinate 107,356,142, forward strand.
CTGGCCATCTGTCAATCATTTTGAGGTTATCGCTTTCAAGATAAGGCCCACAGTACCAAGTGAATTGACCTTCGTGCTGCCTGTAGCGTCAATGCGAATTAGGCGGCGAGAACACAATGCACACGAATCAATCAGCACGTGGGGAACTCTGTCCCCAAGCCAGGTCGCTCTTGCGGTAGGGCCAGCGCGACCGTGCCATACGCAGCTGCTTCTCGAGTGTGGTTGATCACGGTAAATAATGGTTTGGTTCAAGAGGAGGCGTCATCATCCACCACGTCCACGAACGAGGTCTACCAAATGTATCACGGTTAGATTACATAACGTACTACAGCACGCATTTGTCAGAGCTCTCCTCTACGCAGCAGTGACATCATTGAAACACACCATGATGTAACACGAGTGAACATTGCTACTACTCCCCTCTTCTTCGTCGTCTCACGCTGGTCTCAAGGTTCCGGGGTTGCAGCCATGATTCTCTATTTCACAATTCTTTGTCGATGTTTATTTCAACTCTACACGGCAGCATAAGACGACAAAAAACAAGCAACAGGCAATTAGTAGCGATTGCTCGCGCATCATTTAGATAACTCTCAAGGAAGGTTTTCGTGTATTATTTATATAAATTATTACCATTGATTTAGCCATTTGGTATACTCGACTGCAGGTGCGAAATATATTAGCCAATTCTCCAGAGTGGCTATGCCCAACTGTGACACAACAGGAATACAAAGCGTAAAGGTTGCTTTGTACACGTCGTACTTATCGATGCATATGCCTGCAATCACCGTGATACTCAAGACACGTATCAAATATTGTCTTTTTGCTTGCTGCGGCGCATGCTTCCCACATTGCGCCCACCTGATTTGGAGCTAGCATTTTAGGATATTTCTGAACGACGACATGCCGGAACATATAAAAATGCATGAATATAAATTGATGATGTTTGCGGTGAATAAATAGCAGAGCGATTTTTCCTGAGGTAAATCAAAGAGCGCTATAAAGGAAAGTGCTAGCGTCGCTGCCTATGTGTGACATTAACAGAGCTTTCCAAAGGACAGTATTCATCCTATAAAAAATACGTGTAAGCTCTATCTCATTGTGAACTTTCGCAGACCGTATTTATTAATTTATATTTTTTGGAGTAGGGAAAACACACATCTGCTTAGTATGGCTTTGTGCTGAATATTAGGCGCCGCTTAGAAACGAAAACTTGGAGGCTATGACGTGAACACAGGTCTCCTGCATGTATGTCTCTTCCTATTTAAAACACGAATCAATATGCTGCACATAGTTTCACCTTTTGATTAGGTGACCTTTCCAGGGCGCACCTCTTGGAGGGGAATTCCAGGTATTTTATGTGCAAAGGCAAATAATGTGGTTAGTATGCTGATGGTGCCTAAGTGACTGAAACTAAAAAAAAAGCTACAGGATGAAAAAATAACATGTGATTGCGTATACATCACGACAGAGCTTATAAATCTTGCATCAGAAGCTGCCACACTAGGGACGCTATAAACATAAGGTAAAAAGCACTAATAAGGGTAGCGTGCTTCCCAATTGTATCTCTACAATACAAACGCTTGTGTTGCGAATATGATATCTAAAAAAGCACTGGAAAATTAGGCACCACTGTTTATTAGTAATGTGTGCTAGGAGTTGATGAAACTGACTAACAACATCAGCCTCTATAATACGCTAAAGGAAATGTAAATGATCGTGTTCCTTGTTCTGTCTTACTGTCGGAGCTAAGCTCTCAACCCTTCTGCCGCATGTACACGATGATGGTTTCCCCACCACTGAAAAATTTCGCTCACTCGAATGACAATTTGAAACAGATGCTAGGGGTGTCTTCTGCACATCTGGTTTAAGGAAGCTATTTCCTATGCAGTCGCGCACAACTGGAGGAATTTAATTAGAGCTTTTCATGCATACACGAACCACAAACGTTTTACCAGCAGCACCGCGGTGACTTCAGAAGACCGCATCAATATATTGTCGTTTGATGCATAAATGGCTCACTCTCAAAAAGGTATTGTTGGGTTAGTGATTGCCTTCAGCTCATAAGCTAAACAAAGCGATACATCGGCATTTCCATCTGTTACGCCCTTCGAAATCAAGCCGGTGGTACTTTAACCTTTATGAAACATCGGTACACTGTCACCTTCAGTAATCACGAATAACAAAGACAGCGTAATTTATGAATTCACTACATGAGAACAAAGCATAAGAAAAAAAGTAGCCTCACATTTTTTAACCATGCTCCATGCTCTAAGCTGTAATTGTGCACTGTATTTGGTGTGTGGTTGCTGCCCGGTCTTACAGTTTACAGTGGCAGAGTTGTCGAGCAACACCCGTGTATATAGTCATGCTGCTTGGTAAGCGAGACAAATTTACGAAATGACATACCTATCTTAATTATTGCCCTTTTTCTAACAAAATGTATATGTAGTCTCGATATCTCATATCTGCACACGAGTTGACGGGGTCTTTTTAAGGCAATCCTATGCTGAGAAAGTATCGAATAGTGTTTACTCAACAAAAAGACTTTCGGTGAAGTACCGCCCGTCTCCTCGACTCGAGTGAGGCGAGAAGAAGCGCGAAATGGAGCCTGGTTAGTACGTGCCTATTCGATTGCCTGTGGTAGAACGTTATATGAAAAAGTGACTCTAGGACGCTTAGCAGGGAATATTTTGTTGTCATGGGCTCCTATGTATGTGCTCATGCGTAGGTGGCGAAACGGACAACGTAGAATCTATAGTATGCCTCACAGGGTATGTGCCCATATTTGTTCAATGCCACAGAGAGGGTGAATACCTGGGAAGACAATCAACGCAATGGGCAAAAGCAAGAATGTCGGGAACGAAGCTCCTCATTGTGGAAAGAGAAATAGGGCAGACTAGTACTTGAAAGTTAATTTAACAAGTTTGTTTCTCCTTCCCTCTTCTGGTTGTCTGGTCTTCTCCTCCTTCCCTTCAGTGTGTTCTATTGCAGTGGTGTCCCAGTGAGTATATATATATATACTCACCAGCTGCAATAAATCAATTGTTGAAAGTTAGCGCTCGTCCTGTGTTCTGCTTGTCCCTGTGTCAATTTTTTGCGCTATGTATCCCAGTCTGAATGTCCTAAATGGCCGTGTAATGTATGATAAGCTTCGAGGTATATCCATGTGATGTATTTATCAGAAAATTCAAAACATTTGCTTTATGGAAGCGCGCGAAAGTGCATGCCGTTACATTACAAGAATGATGTTCATGATTAGGGGTTGGTTTTGTATGGCAGATGCACTTAAAATTTGCAAAACTCTGAAAAAAAGCTGGCAGATATCCTGAAAATTGTGTACTAATGTTCAAGCTTTGTTTGACTCGTTCCTGACTTCATTTTGCTTTGTTTCGCGTACTGGGCTTTCCCAGCTGATGCTCATCTACCCATGGCCTTTCTCATGGCAAAGAATGCTCGTCCTTTAAAAGAGAAGTATCACGTTTCCTCGCCACACTCGAACGTTTTAATGTAATCGTAAATATTGAGTCGAAAAGGTAAGCCGCAGCGATCCTCGGCCGAGCAGCGCGGTCCATCTGAAACGCAAGTTGTCGCATTAGCGCGTCAGGCGAGAGGGCATACCAGATATGCCCTAAAGTCTTGCGGTCACTTTCGCAAGAATTTCTTATGCTCACATTCCTAGTCCTGAATATGAAACGCAAATGTACGAAACGTCTTACAACGCTCGCTTGCCCGCGAGGTGTTCATAACTCGAGGAACTCTCACCAGCGTGGAATTCTAAATTGTTCCACCCCGAAATATCTAGTTAGCCCACACCCAAACTTGAACTAAACATTCCACCAAAATTATGAAGGTGTACGCCTAGTTTTCAGGTCTCGCCAACCCGACACATCAGTTGTGCCAAACCCAAATTTGAAGTATAGTCAAAATTGAAGTCAGTCCAACCTCAAACTGAAGTTGGCACACCCTTCAATTTCGCTAGGCCAACCATTAAACTTTAGTTTTGCCCACCTCAAAATTTAGGTTTATATACCTTGAAATCTCAGGTTAGTCGCACTCTAATTTACTTTGACTCATCCCTAAATTTAGTTGGCACACCACATATTTATGTACGCCCACTCGCCAATTTCACTTGGTCAACCCCAAGGTTTCCACTTAGCCCACCCCGAAATTTTACTTGGCTCATGTTCAGATTTCAATTAAACTAATCCGTGAATTTCATTTGCCCCGCTTCCTAATTTAAAGTTGCCGACTTGCACGTTTCAAGGTCGTCGCGGCCACATTTGGTAAGACAAACCCGCCAATTTCAAGTTGGCCCACATGCCCATCTTAGTTGGCCAACCTTCAAATATTAGGCTGACAAAGCCCCAAATTTAAAATTGACCTACGTCAACATTTCAGTCGGAGTACCCTCTCCTATAAGCTTAATCACACATTTTCTAAGAAACCCTATGTATTTGTAAGGGCAATACCTTTTTATAGTTTTTTGTTTTTCAAAGTGTTGCTTATTACTTGAAAGCTATCAGTCATGTACATTTACTCTATCATAAATATAAGGAACGCATTTTTGTGCAGATGTAAGGCATTACACTTTCCGTGCAGTAGGTGCTCAGCCAAGACTGATTACGCTATAAAAGCTTACTTTAGTATGTATTCCGATCTAAGCGTCGGATGCGTTCAACTGGTAATGAATCCGAAGATATGGGAATTAGAATTACCACAACAAATTATAGGAAAAGGCTCCTTCAGCTATATGGTGTACCTACATTGCAACAGAACAAATCGCAACAATCTCGAGAACAATCTATGCGGTATTTTCTAAAATTATTGCCGAATGTAGCATTTATCACCTGCTTTCCCGGGCCTGCTGTGGCTGCCTGGGTGCAGATAGATTGGTAGTGAACTTGGCGGGTATGTTTGTGGGTATAGATACAAAACTTACATCTCAGCCGATGTAGCCGATTACTAACGCTCTTGCCTACAAAATCTCTGCATGCTTAACATGTACGTTCACCACTGTTCTGCTTAATTAAAAAAAAGAAACTCCTTTAAATCTCAAAGAAATAATGTCAGCTCACACTGACCTAAGTAGAGCGCCCATGTGGTATCGGCATGATGAATTTACCGAAGTCACTGATTTACCCATTTAGTATGTGTCACTGGTTGCGTACTTCGTTCTGAATGATCATGTGCTCCTATATTTTGTAACACAGTTAGATTCCAGAACGCGCAACGGCACGCTTTTATCAGTGCTCTCCTCTACGAAGGAGTCACATCATCGAAATGAACCATGGTGTAACACGAGTGAACATTCTCCTACTCCCCTATTGAGTAACGTTTCGCTATTGCAGTCGTGATTCGTCGTTTCATATTTCTTTCTCGGCGTTTCCTGCAATTAAACCAAACGCGCCAGCATACGACGAGAAAAATAAACATGTGATTACTAGCAAACGCTTGCGCAACATTTAAATCGCTTTCAATGAAGATTCTCGTGTGACTATGATTTACATTTCTTTCAGTAATTTAGCCATTTCGTATATGCCACGGCAGGTGTGAAGTATATAAGTCAATTCACCAGAATGTCTGTGTCCAACTGTGTCAGAACAGGAACAGAATGCATAAATGTTCAAAAATAACGTACAGTCGCCCAAATCTTTAACTGGTGTGCGGGAGCGGCGACTTTTCCGTGCGTCAGCGCCGTTTGACGGGGCGAGGCTGGAAACAGTCTGAGGCTAAGCGCATGCGGACAAAGCGCACTCAGCTGGGCCCATCGTCTACTAGGCTGTTTCCAGCCTCGCCACGTCATACGGCGCTGACGCCCGGAAAAGTCGCAGCTCCCGCACACCAGTTAAAGATTTGGGCGACTGTACAGCGCAAAGGACAAGGACAGCGAAGACGACATACACAGCGCTGACTTCCAACAAGATTTCATTGCGTTGCCACATCGTGCGTATATATACAAGAAGAGGCATGCGCAGAAAATGTACGACATTGTGTCGTACATTTTCTGCGCATGCCTCTTCTTGTATATACACACACGATGTGGCAACGCAATGAAATCTTGTTGGAACTCAGCGCTGTGTATGTCGTCTTCGCTGTCCTTGTCCTGTGCGCTGTACGTTATTTTTGATCATGAATTACCAACTAGCCCAAGCAACCACCCTAGCATAAATGTTGCTTCATATAGATCGTACTGATCCATGCCTATGCCTGCTATCACCATAATTCTCTCGGCACGTATCAAATACTTTCTTCTTGTTTTCCGTTGCGTATGCTCCTCACACTACATCCGCCTGATTTGGAGGTAGCATTTTAGCATAGTTTGTGAATGACGCCATTGCGGGTCATAAAATATGCATACCGAGATGGACAACGTGCTGAGTTGGAATCACTATCACGTCGACACCAGTTTGCTCGCCTAATCTTATTTCATAAACTTTAGCACCATTTCACGCTTCACGATGACTTCTTTTCACCTCCCCCTGCAGTTTTCCCGCGCCGTGACCACGCTAACAAAGTAAAACGCATAATGTGCCGCTCATCGCTCTACGCAAAATCATTTATTCCTCGCACAATAATAGAATAGAATAACCTACCATCATGCATAGCTACCTAAGTTAACTTAGCATCTTTCCAAACTTTGCTGCAAGAAAACGGTTAGTGGTAGCAGATTAGATATTACTTATGGTTATATGAACATATTAACATATTATGTAAAATGTTCTTGTGTTTCCATGACGAAGTGCATATACCCCTTGTTCATATCTATTTATTTTATGTTCCTTGTGTGTATGTTTATTCGATGTAGTTTTATTTCTTGTGTATATTTCATGCTTATGACCCCCTATGTAATACCCTCGTGTGAGGGCCCTTAGGGGTAATGTAAATAAATAAAAAATTAATTATGTTGATGACGTTTGAGCTGAAAACACCGAAGAGAGATTTCCGTTGACGTAAATCAATGAGCGGTAGGAAGGAAAGTGCAAACGTCGCTGCCTATATGTGACATTTACAACATTTTCCAAAGGCCAATATTCATCCTATAAAGAATACGTGTAAGCTCTGTCTAATTGAGAACTTCCGCAGACCATATTTTGGAATTTATAATTGTCGGAGTAGGGCACACACACCTACGCTTAGTTTGGCTTTATATTGAATATTAGACGCCGCTTAGAAGAAACATCTGGGAGGTTTTGACATCTACGCAGGTCTCCTATGTGCGTGTCTCTTCCGATTTGAAACACGACTCTCTATGCAGCACATAGTCTGACCTTTTCATTAGGTGACCTTTCCAGTGCCCACACCTTGCAGGAGAATACTAGTTATTTTACGTGGAAAGGAAATTAATGTGGTTAGTATGTTGAATGTTCCTAGGGGACCGAAACAGAAAAGCTACAAGAGGAAAAAATATAATGTAGCCATGCATGAAGTTCAAGACAGATCTTATAACTCTTGCGTCAGAAGCTTCAACATAAGGCACATTATTAACATCAGGTAAAAAGCGCCTATTAGGCTGGTGTGCTTACTAAACGTATTTCCACAAAACAAAAGTTTGCGATCTGAATATTTTATCTAAAGAAGCACTGGAAAATCAGGCGTTACCACTCGTTTATTGGTACTATGTGCCAGGAGCTGAAGAAACCGGCTGATAACCTCAGCTTTTAAAGTAAAGAAATGAAAATGCTCGTGTTCCTTGTTCTGCCTGACCATTCGGATCTAAGCGCTCAATCATTCTGGCGCGAGTATACCATTATGGTTTCCCCACTACTTAAAGATTTCGTAGACTAGAATGAAAATTCGGAACAACCACTAGTGATATCTTCTAGACTTTGGTTTAGGAAAGCTACTTGCTCGGCTATCGCCCACAGCTGGAGCAATTCAACTAGAGCTTGCCATGCGTGTGCAAACTACAAAAATGTTACCGGCGACACAGCACTAACTTCAAAAAATCGCATCAATGTATTGTCCTGCTATGTAAAAATGGTTCACTATCATAAAGGTATGGTTGGGTCCTTAAATGCCTTCAGCTCTTCAACTAAACAAAGTGACACGTCGGCATTTTCATCAGTTATGTACTTCTAAATCAAGCCTGTGGGTCGTTACACTTCACGAAACATCGGTACACTGTCCCCTTTAGCAACCACGAATAACAAAGACAACGTAGTTCACAAATTCACTACATGAGAACAAACCGTTGCAAACAAAGCAGCCTCAACTTTTTTAGCCATGCTCCATGCTCTAATCTGTAATGGTACGCTGTATTTGGGGTGTGGTTACTGCCAGGTCTCATGCGCCACCGTCGGTTGTTCTATCGATCGAAAGCGCAGAGCGGCAGCGTTGTCGAGCTACAAGCGTGTATAAAGCCATGCTGCTCCCTAAGTGAGACAAATTTATGAAATGACTGATCTGTCTTACTAACTGCCCTTGTTCTAACATTTTATGTAGTCTCGATATTGATACATACACAATAGACGAGGGGCCTTTTCAAGGAGTCCCTCGACTGAAAAAAATATCTTATAGAGGCTATTCAACAAAAAATACTTGAAGTGAATTACGGCCAGTCGCCTTGACTGGAGTGAGTCGAAAAAAAGCGCTAAGTGTAGCTTGGTTATTAAGTATTGCTTCAATTGCTTGTGGCAAAACGTTAGGTGCAAAAGTCAATGTAGGATGCTTAGCAGGGATTCTTTCTTTGTCATGTCGGATGTTGATGCGCTGTACATTGGTCAGGTTTTTTTCCTTTAGGAGCCTCCAGAGAGTTCGGTTTTCTCCAAGTCGAAATATGAGTCAGATCTTACTCCGTTCCCGCTAATCATAGGTGCGTTCCAACGGGGACCAGAAAATACCAAAATACCACAAGACTCGTTAGCTTGCAGTACGGTAGTTTGTTGCGAACCTCAAGCGGGAGGTATCCAGCGACCATTCTTATCATGTTATATACTGGACTTAGGCTATCACCCTGATGTTTGGCAACAACAATAGTGACAGGGCTTGATGGGGCTTCGCAGTTTTCTCTTCACTGTGTATCAGCTAAAAACGAAGGAAGCTGTCCCTTTGTCTTGTGAAGTGTTAGACAGCTCACCGGTTCATTCTTCCTTTAGAGAGTGACAATGAAGTGTTGGTGGATAGGATGAAGTTTCCAAAAGAATGTACTTGTTTCAGCAGCAATGACAGCCGCTTACTAGGGAGTCTGATTAGGGTACGCTGTAGAATTTAACATGTAGGGATACATACGCGTATATGCGTGCCGCATATTGTAGCTATAACCAAATATAGCATGCCGAAAGCTGGCTACAAATTCACAGAAGTGGCAGAGGGGAGGATAATCAGAAAACGCAGAAAGAAGAAAAGCAAAAGTGGGGTCACTGCGGAGGTGCCCTCGGCATAAAGCGGCACTCAAACGTTAGGCTGTTTCCACCGAGGCGCCTTGAAATTCTAATTACCGGGCATCGTCTCAACACCCAGAATCCCTTTGATCAGGATACGGCTATGCCGAGCGCAGCACGTACAAGACATTAGAAGTGCCTCACTCTGGCGGGGTGCCTGATACAGCCTACCTGATTTCTTTCTGACATTCTCCGAGACAACTAAAAATGAGACTACATCCTCGCAACCGTTCAATAGGATGGTAGTGGACTTCGGCCTGTTGTGGAGGACACGGTATGGGCCATCATAGGAGGGTGCAAGAGGTGCCTTTACGGCGCCTCGTCTGAGAAAAACGCGGGTACAAGAGGCAAGGTGTGGCTGCAGAAAGATTCTGTGGTCCGAATATCGATGTGGGACACCATGTAGTTACTGAATGCAATGCTGTAGGCATTGAAGTTATAGCAGTGGCTGGGGCGAAGGGTCTGAAGAAATGAACAATACTCCATAGAAGATTTCGGCTGGCGAACAGCCAAGGTCTCGGCGAAGGACAGCGAATAGGCCAACAAGCACCATAAGCAGCCGCAAGACCCAGTTCTCTGGATCTATACGCGCCATGAAGGCTGCTTTGAGCTGATAATGAAGCCGTTCAACCATGTTGTTGGCTCAAGGATGATATACAGTGTTGCGGCAGTGTTTACCGCCAAGCAGGCGGTCTAGGAAAGTGAAGAGGATACAGTCAAATTGCCGGCCCTGATCAGTGGACAGGATGCTGGGTAAGCCGAAGCGGCAAACGCATATTGAAACGACGATTTTGGCGACCATTTCCGCGATGGTCGGAATGGGCGTGGTTTGCGGCCAACGGGTGAAGCGATCAATCATTTTCAGAATGTACAGGCCGTCATGAGAGGGAAGAACTGGTCCAGCGAAATCAAGATAAGCCAGGTAAAACCGGCAGCCAGGTATCAAGGCAGACTGCGTGGGAGTCTTCGTGCGATGGATCACTCTGGTGATCTGACACGTTTGTGCTTCGCGTGCCCACCGGCGAGCACCAGTGTGCCCACCGGCGCGTGCCCACCGGCGAGCACCACTGGCGAGCACCAGCACCAGGCAAGCAGGCAAGAGGGGCTTGCTCGGGGAAAGATACCACCAAATTTCTGCAGTCCATCCACCCGTTCGTAGCGATTGCTACGAACGGGTGGATGTCTTATTTTCCCTTTATTAATTACTTCTCTCCACCTTGCGGGTTCCCGCAGAACTTCTACGTCAGAATCTTATGTGTATAAGAGATCGTCATATTTCATTCAAAAGACCAGTATGGTCGTCCAACTTGGCCGTACGTTTCCACGACGTGGCTTCATGCTGGATTACCGTCGTTCTTCTCTCTTCACCCACCGTAAAAGTTGACAAGTGAAATCAATGACGCACACCACATATATACCAAGACATGTGGGCGAACCCCCCTTTTTAATGCAACAAAACAAGGCATCCTGTCTAGGTCACAAGGGATACAACTCAGTCTGTTTCTATTTACTACAAAGATAAATGCAGCATAGAAAATACTGATCTTCATAATAATTTTCAAGAAATTCAAGCTCATCAAATGTGTATTTGCCAGAGCACAGAAGTAACTGTAAGGATATGAATAATAAAAAATGATGTGCACAGTACGTGCTTAGACCTGTGCCATATCTAGCCCACTACACTTCAAATTCCTACATGCACAGAAAAGTGCATGAGGTTGTAGCACAAAGAGAAAAAGTATGTAAATCAAGGGTACATCACACGAAATAGATTTCAAAGAATCAAACAACAATAAAAAGTGATAAATATAGTACGTACAAAACAAAAATGAAATTTAGCTTGAAACGAAGGACTTTATGCAAAAGAAATGCTAAACATCACGAAAGGTTAGGTATAGTTCTGTAGAGAAGACGATAATGTGTGCATAGTGGCCGTGCACACAAGAAGCCGCAAGTTGAACAAAGTTGCATAAATATTTAGTCTTAGCAGTATTTAGTATTTAGTCTTAAGTCGTAGTATTTAATTATCAGTGATTACACTCGTAGTACAGCCCTCTGGGCCGTTCTCTTTTTCGAATGTAGTCTTACTAGGGTTATTATAATTACACGGAGGTATTTCGCCCTCGTGAGCAGCAGTCCTTGAGACAGTTACTCGGGCTAACAGTGCCGCACTGCACGTGTTTAAGGTTTTCCTAGACTCTAGAGCTATACTATGCCCGCGAAGCCTTGAGCGATCGGAACGTACGTGTTCTGCGCTTGACGGGAGAAGGGGGCTTAGTTCCCGCCACAAAGCGCTCCATGTCTCAGTAAGCTGCCTGGTGTGGTCTCGTGCGGATGCTGTCCTCTCGGTGAGCACATATTCTTCTCATCTTTTAAGAAAGTTCAATAATTCCAAGCATTTGTCTCACAAACCATACTTAGTTCAAGGGAATTTTCTACGTCTCAATAATTTCTCTCGTCGAATTCGAGTGCTGATTGCCCTGTTATCGGTTGTTCACAAAACTTCCTCTGAAGCCTCTAAATATTTTAAGGCAGTTTGTCGTGTGCGTATCATGACCCCGTACGCTTATATCGCCATCCGTTTTTCTACCGAGGGTGCGCTTTAAAACCACGGCGCTGCAATTATGCTTCAGGAAATTTCCTTTCCTTTCTTCTTCTCTTCCCTTGAATTCGTTCTCCTAACTACTACACTCTACTATCGCGGACATCATCAGTCCCTTTCCACGTAAGTATAAGGCTCTGAGCTATGGCGCTTCAAGGTAACCTGGACTCTTACGGGCCAACTGACTGAGCTATCATTCTGGGCCACATCCTAGGGTGACGAGTTAAAATCACCCGTTCTCTTCCCTTTTTTTTTTTCTTTCTTTGGTTTTTCCTTTTTTGTTTCTTCCCCCTTTTGAATATGTATTTTCTTTTAGTTTATCACTATACAGGGACCCTCCGAAAAAAATATTCTGTATTATGTATGGCCACACATGTGCAGGTCATAAATACCAGATTCTCTAGTTGAGTGCCATCCATGTGGTGTAACCGAGCTCAGATTGCTCCACCTTGACTGATCAAGTAAGGCCCCACTGTAGGTTAAATGAGGCGTACAGCTTCTGCGTGGGCGGTAGAGTATCCGCCTCGCGCGCAAGACGACCGTGGTTTGAGTCCCGGTGCCATGCGATTCTCCCCCGGAAAAAAACCGTGCGTTGAGAAAATTGCACAAACAGGCTTGGAGTGCGGCCTGATCCCGGTGACCAGAACCGGTAACGCACTCTCTCACCAGAGCAGGATTGGCCACCCTGGTGCAGTATTTGGCCACAACTTCCTATTAGAATACAACAATCAAAACCTGGCCCTCAGTCCCCAGCAGCCGCGAAGCAACTGACCACGGCGGCGGTCAGATCTGTGACGCCGCAGAGGGTGCTAAGAATACCTGCCTCCGGACAGGCCGCCGTTGGAATCTGAACCTGGCAGCGTTTAGCGTTAGAACGTTAACTAGTGAGGCGAGTCTAGCAGTGTTATTGGAGGAATTAGAGGGTAGGAAATGGGATATAATAGGGCTCAGTGAGGTTAGGAGGACGAAGAAGCATATACAGTGGTAAAAAGTGGGCACGTACTGTGCTACCGGGGCTTAGAAGAGAGACGAGAACTAGGAGTTGGATTCCTGATTACCAAGGATATAGCAGGCAACATACAGGAATTCTATAGCAATAACGAGAGGGTGCCAGGTCTTGTTCCGAAGCTTATTAAGAGGTACAAATTGAAGGTAGTACAGGTCTACGCCCCTACATCCAGTCATGATGATCAGCAGAATAAAGTGCTCCGCGAGTCTTATAATCCACCACAAGGTGGTCGTTGATGAGGCATGAATCATCTGAACTGCAATGCATTGACAATATAGGAACAGGGAGAGAGATGCATAAAAAGCGGACACGTTCGTCGTTCGTCGGCGCCCGGTGATAGGCCTCTGAGCAAGAAATGCTTATAAAAAGGTCGCAGCGCGTGTTTGAAATATGAGAACGTTGACTTCATGTATAAAGTTAATGTCCGTATTCATGTGATCAAATGTGCGAAACGCCGGGCTTCAGCACAGTATATTGTCGGTGAAATTTTTAATATGAAGAGCTAAGAATCTCTGACGCACGGAATGCCTCAAGGGGTACTGACCACGCAGACGAACTCTAAATTGTTTCACACAGGCTGCATACGTCTTTTTGTACATGTAGTTTGAATGTCTGCCATTTCTTTAGTGAATTTCTTTAGGAAGGGACGCTGACTGTAAGAATGAAGAGAGCGTCTGCTTAATCTAGTGAAGTATTTCAACCCTTCGTCCTTTCACAATTGCAGACATGGGTAAAAGGAAAACTTAAGATTCGCATTCCGAAACAAGCTAGGCGACAGTAAAAGTTGCAGCAGCTTTCGCTAATTGCTGTAGGTACAGCGACCATTGTGAGAAATAAGTAAGGTCATGCGGGTCTCTAAAATATATATTTTTCATAGAAGAAAGCGTAGTCTGATATGATGGCTAAGCCGAGTGGAGGATATATAAATATGATATTACACCCATCAAAGGCGTCTATAGAAAAGCCAGGTAGGGTTCAGCCTTGAGCAGCTGAGCACCTATTGAGGTTCAGACATACATACAAACTGCGCGCCGGCTTCCAAGCGCGAGACTAAGGGTAACGTGACAGCCACGACAATGCCGTCTTTCCAAACACAAGGGCCGTCTCGTGCTCCACATCGGCGGGGCGCGCTTATGGCGTGGCGTCGCAGCCATAGGGAATTTAGGTGCCATTTTGCTTTTTTCGGCCATATAGTGGTTAAGGCATGATCGCGTGAAGGCACAGCAGTCGCATAGGCAACTGCTCATTAGTACAAACTAGGCTTCGCCCGCTTCGATGCTGTTTAAGTTCGCGAAAAGAGAGAACTTAATCACTCAGGTCTGAGTGATTGAGGCGTTCCGGATGCGAGCGCAGGTCACGGATCCAGTACAGTTCAGATTATCGTTCCCAATATAGAGTTTCCCGCAACAAGACGTAAATTATGGACGGATAGCACGAACGGACATCCGTTCCCATCGCCCCCCCAAACCATTCAGACGCTGTGTAATGGACGTTCCAGTCTCTGTGACAAACCGTGATTGGCCCTAACATAACCTCACCCTGCTGAATAAGACCCTCGCCGACATGCTAGCGATGTACGTCGACGTCGAACACAAGACCTGGGATGCCGTCCTGCCCTACATTCGCTTACAACACGGCGGTGCAAGAAACAACACAGATCACGCCGTTTAAGCTGGTTTACGGCAGGAACCCGACGACGACGCTCGACGCCATGCTGCCGCACGTCACTGACGACGCTAGCTTGACGTCGCTAGCTATCTCCAGCGCGCCGAAGAAGCCCGACAGCTCGCCCGCCTACGGATCAAGAACCAACAGAGGACCGACAGCCGACACTACAACCTCCGACGACGCTTTGTTGAGTACCAGCCCGGCGACCGTGTTTGGGTTTGGACACCGATACGCCGACGAGGGCTCAGTGAGAAACTACTCCGACGCTATTTCGGACCCTACAAGGTCATCCGACGTATTGGCGCTCTGGGCTATGAGGTCGTGCCAGACGGCATTTCGCATTCACAGCGACGTCGCGCACGACCTGAAGTGGTTCACGTGGTGCGTCTTAAACCATTTTACGGACGCTAACCAACTTTCCTTATTTTGTTTTTTTTTTCTTTGCTATGAGTGCTTTCTTATTACTTTCGATTGTTTGCAGCATCGGGTCGATGCTTTTTAAGAGGGGGGTATTGACACGTGTACTTGTCTTTATCGGGCGAGAAGTTTTGTCGCCTAACAAATGTTATCGCACAGCGCGGGACGCGCCAGCATGTATCCGAAGTTTCTGGAAAGTTATCGATGCTTCTATCCGCTGTCTGTTGTCGCCGAACGTTGTGTTATCTGATTTCATCGCTTGACACGAATGGTGTAGAACATTTTAGAAGGCATGCGGGTCCCAACGTTTAATCTGGAACATTCGATGGTTGCTATATAAAAGCCGACGCGCTTGACCCGCTGATCAGATTTTCGACGATCGCCGACTGTGTTCGCCGCTATCGTTGTGCTATAAGTGTAGCCTGTTTTGTGGGCACAGGTTCGCCCAATAAAAGTTAGTTTTCTTGTTCACAGTATTGCTACTGTGTTATTCAACGTCACCACCACGAGACAATAGCCTTGACATTTCTGTTCACTCTCTACCTTACATTTTCCTGCAGGTCATAGGGCGCTCTGTTCTTATGCTCAATGTCAGAAGCTGAAGAGGGATCTGTGAAAGCCGTACTGGTTGAATATTTAGCATTATTGCTGAGGACCTGATCTGCTAAGCCGAATTGTGCGAAGGCTTCTAGCAGTGTTATCCTACCTCCCAGAATCTACTTTTCTAAGAGGTAAATGGTGAGTGCGCTTATAGAAGTGAGCTGTGACCACGAGAACGCACTGATGGCCCCAGAGCGATCTGGAGTATGGTGCCGCGACGTCACCTACAGCGATGTGCCAACAATACATACTTTGGACCGATTGCATTAGAACTCACGGTTCTCAGTTCTACAGACCTGGAGTTGCAAGCTTGCATGCAACAAACAGGCACTTTCTCAAGTTCAGATACATGCCTGTGCTGGTCAGGTAAGTCAACACTTGCCTAAGGTGGAAATAAAAAGGATCTTTAAGGTTCGCGTTTAAGAGAGCATTCTCATAGAGGCAAAGTGGTCACTCCAGCCTTTTTCCCCCTGTTCAGTTCTTCTTTGTCTATCCCGCTAGGTGACGTGGCCCCTTTTTAATGCAGTCCAAAGGGAACTGCACAGGGTCCGCATAACCAGCTTCGTGGTAGTACAAGAATCTACTTAGAAGAGCGAAATTCCTTGAATTGGGCGAAGAACATTTTGCAGCAAATATCAGTGGCTGAGATGTGTACGTTTTTTGCCGGTAGCTGCGCAGCTGTTCTAGGAAAGCGAACGTGCAGGTGGTTTGCGTTTCCAACGAATTCTGACACCGTGAGTGCTCGAAGCATATGCCCTTTGTACGATGGGTATAGGGTGCTATGCAGCTGCGGGGGAGACGAAGCTCAGCAGAGGAGCACCAGCTGCGTGGCTGTGTTCCTTGGCCCGCTAAATTCGGCGGCGTGCTGTTGTCCAATAATAATAATAATAATAATAATAATAATAATAATAATAATAATAATAATAATAATAATAATAATAATAATAATAAATGCTTAATTAGTCATATGAACAGGAAATAAATAACGGGTCAGCGATCCAAATGAGGTATTCCGGGCTGTACCCGGCAGTCAGTTTCAGGGACGCAATATACCTGCAGGAGTGACGAAAAAAAGAGAAAAAGAACAAAAAGAAGACAGAACAAAAATAACAAAAATAAAAGAGTCGGCAGTAAATTGGGGTCCAATGTAAACTGAACAAATACTGAAAACAGACAGATATCAAACGCTGCCAGGTGAATTTTCCCTTAAACACAATTTCAGAGCAGGTTTCGATCAAGTAGAAAAAATTTCAGCGGGCACGGAAATAAATGTATCGGCAACATAATTTCGCACAAAACGTCCAAACCACGTATAACATCCGGGTGTACAAAAACAACATGGGGCGACGCCTAAGCGCTGTTGTGGGCACAAGAGGAAACACAATTACTATAACAGAGATGGCAGCAAATAACAGTATGAAAAAATAATGCATCAAAGGAAGGCAACTATAAAGGAGAAAACAAGCTTGTACCACCCGAATGTTACATTATAGGCAACATTTCGTAGCAGTGATCTTATTATATATTTTATTTTTGAACGCCATGTGAAAGGACAATGATAAAATACTGTTATACCGTATCTCAGGATACTGCAACCAAGTGCGTGAAGGATTATCTTGTGCATAAAAAAAAGGGGGGGACGAAGCGGATATTGTAAACAGTACGTGATAATGCCCGCAGTTTATTACAGAGAAGAGATAGTTGGCTATTCCATGTCGTATCTGAGTCGAAGATAATTCCCATGAAGTGTGCATACGGCGATGGTAGGAGATCAGAGCAATGACAATTGGTACATCGTTAAAAACGAAGGACGATTGGGAGAGTGGGATCAAGCCGCCTATGTGGATGGTGGAAATAAACCAGCTTTCTTTTTCGTTTGTTATTAGAGAGTGTTTCTGGAGAACCAGTCTATGACAGAGACTATTTCACATTGGAGATGAGCAACTGATGAAATGAAAACAGAGTGTGGGGCAGGAAGAACAGTGTCATTGCCATACTGAAACATTTGACATGGGCATGTTGCTTTAGACAGACCATTTGCATAAACGTTAGCACGTAGTGAAGATAACAAGGATCCCTGTCCGACACCAGATTTTAAGAAAACCTCCGAAGAAACGTGATCTCCTATCCTGACTACCTGTGAGAAATTACAAAATTGTTAGTTTATAGCTTGTTAAAAGCCCCCTAAATCTCAAGAGATGTAGTCCGGGCAAAAGTAATGTGTGCACTACCGAGTCAAAAGTTACATCCAGGAAAAGAGCCGTCACTACCTCGTTGGTGTGGAAAGCAGAGAACAAGAAATCGTGTAATTGTTGCAAGAGTACTACTGTCCACTTCCCAGGAATGAAGTTAAATTGAGAAGTTGACAATAAATTGTTTTTTTACAGGAAGCCAGTCTCTGGATAAGTGTGTTTTCCAGAAGTTCACTAATTGCAGGTAAAATTTAAATCGGCCTGTAATTGTCAACCTAATTGTACGAGCCGTTTTTCTGTAATGATATAACAACTGCAGTTTTTAGCTCATCTGGAAGAAAACCGAGTGCAGTATAAGCGTTGAGCATAAAGAAAAGTATATTTTCCAGAACGGGAAAATTACGTTGCAGCTCGTACATAGATATTCCATCTAAAGCAGGTGCTTTCTTTTGGTTAAAACTGAATAGGAATGCAGATGACTCTGAATTGATAATATTATCGGAACCGTGAGTGTGAGCTGGCTGAGCAATCGACGATGAATTTGCGACGTGAAAATTGAAATCTGTGACGGCAGATTCTAAATTATCGAAATGTTTGCCAAAAACGTCGACTGATTGGCCTAGCTGGCAACCAAATATTTGAATAATCATTGACCAGATTTTTCGCGGGTTTTCGCATTTTCGTAAAACTATTTACTTTGACATAAGCGGCTTCCAGACCGACGTAACACAGTTACCCTGTTTCTATGAAGCTTATGTAGATTCCTCTCAGCGTTGTTAGTTGAGTTCTTACATTATTCCCAAAGTTTGTTTCTCTTTTACAGCCTTAACAGTCCCCGCTGTAAGCCAAGACCACTTATATTGGGTTCTTTTATTTTTACGGTTTTCGTGCCCTGTATTTATATGTTTCAAGAACAATCACAAAATAAGTGTGATCATTTTGTACGGTTGCTCCTTCCATAAGTGTATTCCAGTCGAAGGCATTAACCAAACTATCGAATTTGGGTATGTCGAGGATTGATACCTGGAAGTGTTTGGATGATACCTTTTTAAAGCATGGGCAAATAAATAGAGCAGCCTACGAAATAGTGGTCAGCCAGTTTGTGCTTGATTACAACCAAATTACCATGATAAAACGGAGCTCTAACGTTGGTGTGATTGATGTATGATGTCATTTGCTTGGTTCCAAGGTATTCTCTTGTAAAAGGACAGATAGTCTGAAGAACCACCGATTTATCTAACACATTTAGGCAATCGCGAACCATCGGGTGCTGCAGAGTTAAAGTGTTTATGTTAACATCGCCTGCCAGACAAGAGAGTGGGGTTGAAGGCGAAGACCGAAAAAACGCATCCAGGGGCCGAATCTTATAACGGTTCGGAATACGAACCGTTCACTTCGCCGCTTACGTCACTAGATGTGCCACTCCCAAGCCGGCGGTGGAAGAAGGGGAATACGCGACCAATAGATGAGAGGGTGCCACCTCTGAAGTGTACGTCATTATATGACGAGCTAATCGAGGAATTGCAGAATGTTTCTGCTTGCTAAATAAGTGTAAAATATAAATTAAATATTATACGCCAAGTTTTGAAGTATAAACGTGTGGTGCCGGGCGTTTACGCAATTCAGAAGTAATTTATTAATGTCATTATTTTTCATTCTCAGCCCACAGGTGGTATCGTAAGCGTAAATGAGTTGGCAGAGCGTAGCGCTATGTCGTCTGCTACCAGGAGCTCGCACGATGCATGCAACGGGAACGCACTGCCAGCACTTCTCAAGTAGCTAGCGCGACAAAGCCGTGAACTGGTTCTTAGGGACACCTTTACTAGGCGGCTATATCAATTTCCCTTCTTTTTTCGCCCTTCGTCATCGGCTCAGACATGACTTGCTCGCCGCCGCGCTACCGCTATCGCTGCGATCTGCCCCACGGCGTGTCGCGTGATAGAAGCAATGGAACTTAAATCGAACATTACGTTACACGGGCCCTGCATTGCCTGCGTGAAGTCAAATCGAAGAGTGTGGTGCTGAGGGTGCGCGCTGTGCCGTGAAATTGAGAAACAAAGTATGGCACTCCCGAGCTAGAGAAAAAAGGGCAGCCAAATAAGAGAGCTCCACAATGCCTTCCCATCCTGTCTGTTTAGTTTTATCAGACGAACGAAGGAAGCGCTGAACCAGCCTAGGTTGAGCCCTTCTGACTGCTGAACGGCGATCTGCGAGCTATTCACACTGGCGATAGCACTGGGAATTCGATCTCCCCATGCAAATGTCTCCTTGGCATTGACTGTTCGTTGCATTGTTCGTTGCATTGACTTTGAAGCTTAGGTCACGGCAAAGCTGACCCAGCCCTTCAAGCGGCCAACACAGTAATTGCGAGAGCAACTTTGTGGACAATGCCGGCAGCAGAGATCTAGGCAATTCCGATGAATGCTTCGCGTCCGACTGAGCTCTGGGAGCTGCAGGCCGGTGGCGATGAACTGCAGCGCGCAAGATTCCTTCCTCTGCGTGGAATGGCCACTCGTACGCTTGCACCCGAGTCTCCTCCATTTGATAGCGTAGCCTGCAAAAGGCCTACATAGAAATCCAGCAAGGGTGGTGCAACTCATTATCCGTCACTTCTTCGAAAGGGTATCACATTTCCAGCCGTGGTCGATACCGAAAGAGCAACGCCAAGCAGTCGACAAAGGCAAGTAATAGCCTCCGAAGCAACCAACGCACGCGCGCGCGACGCCCGCGTGTCTCCGGGGACGCGCGACCGGCTAGCGCGGCCAGGGTTACAAGCCAACAGCCAAGCCACAGCAACGGAACCCAAAGAGGACTACCCCTTCACCGGTTCCTACGACCGGTTCGCTTTGAAGATGATTGACAGATGCGTGACATATTCATAAATTGCGATACCGCCCCGCTGCCTCTGACGACCTTTGACGTAATCAAAATTTTGGCCAATCAGGTGAGGCCAAAGGAGCGGTTCCCCAACCGAACTGTTATAAGATTCGGCCGCAGTTCATTTACAAAAACGTTTGTGTTTCGGAGGGTGGTCCTAAAATGCCAAATGGGGTTACGTCTGTACCTCGAAAGGAAATATACAATGCCAGGCATTCGTCTGAGGTGAACCTTGATAGCACAAATGACTTCACATATCCTTCATTTCCAAAGCTATGACACCACCCGCCATACTGACGCGATGCGCCAGCTCAGAGTAGAATAACTGGGCAGTTCGAAAGAAGAAATGAGCTTTTCATGAACGTTATTTTCGGTTAGTACAAACGCATCAACGATAGCATCCGCATTTTGTGTTATGCAAAGGAATTCGTTGCAGCGCTTACGGACCCTGTGGATGTTAACGTTTAAAACCATTAAGAACCGTCCCGTTTGGCTGGATAAACTGGTGAATTTGTTCAAGCTGTCACTATTATGGAATGCATTGTTCATTTTGTGGAATTAGTCAAGGTCAATGATAGCGTGCATTTTTAAAGAAGCTTATAAAGGTCAGAATGATCTGATATCTGGACAAAGGACGATCCCTCACATTTCTTGGCGAAAATTCTGCCGTGCTTAGCCCAGACGAACTTGCACAGTTTTTGTTTTACTTTTTAGTGAGCTGCGCAGAACAGTCGTCTGTTGCGCGTGGTCAAGCTTTCTGCTAAACAAACTACTAGGTCTACTAAACGTAACACGGTTCGATTACATAACGCGCAACAGAACGTATTTGTCAGTGTTCTCCTTTACGAAGCAGACACATCATCCAAACGCTTCATGGTGTCACGCGCGTGAACATTGGTAATACTCCCCTCTTCTTCATCGTCTCACGCTGGTCTCAAAAAACCTTTCGACGTTGCAGCTGTGATTGTTCGTTTGACAATCCTTTCTCGGTGTATCTAGCAATTAAACCAAGCACGGCAGCATACGACGACAAGAAAACAGGTGATTAGTAGCAAATGCTTACGCATAACTTTCAAACAGGATCTCCGTGTAATTATTATTTGATTTATTTTCATGGATAAAGAGGAACAGAATGCGTAAATGTTGCTTTACACGCGTCGTATTTATCCATGCATCACCATAGCTGCTATCACCATCACCATAGCTACTATCACCATAATTCTCTCGACACGTATCACACAATTCCTTCGTGTTTGCTGCGGCGTATGCTTCCCACCGTGCGTTCGCCTCATTTGGAGCTAGCATTTTAGCATAGTTTCAGAACGGCGCCATGCAAAAGCATAAAAAAGGCAAGACTATATATTGATGACGCTTGGGGTGAACATACAGAAGAAAGATTTCTCCTGACGTGAATCTGTGAGCGGTAGTAAGGATAGTGCAAGCGTCGCTGCCTATTTGTGACATTTACAGCACCTTCCAAAGGAGAATATTCGTCCTATAAGGAATAAGTGTAAGCCCTGTCCAGTTGTGAACTTTCGCAGACCGTTGTCTTTCATTTATATTTTTTGGAGCAGGACAGACACCCCTACGCTTGGTATGGCTTTATGTTGAATAGCAGGCGTCGCCTACAAACGAGAACAGGTAGGCGCTGACGTCTATGCACTGATGTGTGTGTCTTTTCCTATTTTAAACACGAATCATTATGCAGCCCATCGTTTGATCTTTTCAACAGGTGTCCTTTCCAGGGCCCACATCTTTCTGGAGAATGCGATGTATTTTAGGTTGAAAGAAAATTCATGTGGCAAGTATAGTGAAGGTCCTAATGACGGAAACTAAAAGAACGACAAAATGAAAAAATAACGTGTCGCCATGGGGTGAACATCAAGACAAATCTTATAAATCTGCATCAGAAGCTGCCACATTAACGAAAATCATAAACATAAGGTAAAAGGCACCTATAATTGCTGTGTGCTAACTAATAGTATTTCCACAAAACTAAAGCTTGCTTCTCGAATATGGTATCTAAAAAAGCACTGGATAATAATTCACCACTGTAGGTTTATTGATAATATGTGTTAGGAGTCGAAGAAACCGACAAGCAATGTCAGCTTCTTAAGTAAGTTAAAGGAAATGAAAATGCTGGTATTCCTCGCTCGTTCTTACTGTCGGAGCTAAGCTGTCAACAATACTGCCGCATGTACACCATAATGACTTCCCCACTACTGAAATATTTACTACACTAGCACAATAATTCGAACACAGCTGCTAACGGTGTCTTCTGAACTTCTGGTTTAAGAAAGCTATCTCTCTCCTGCGGCGCACAACTCGAGGAACTCAACCATAGCTTCTCATGTGTGCGCAAACTATTATTGTTTTGCCGGCAGCGTGGCACTGAATTCAAAAGACCGCATCAATGTATTGTCCAGCGATTAAAAATGGTTCATTCTCAAAAAGGCGTTGATGGGAACTTAATTACCTTCAGATCTTAAGCTTAACCAAGCGATATATCGGCATTTCCATCAGTTATGTCCTTTTAAATCAAGCCTGTGGTACGTTACACTTCACGAAACATCGGTAACGTGTCACCTGCGATAACGTAACTAAGCTGGCCACTAACTAAGTTGGCCACTAACTAAGTTGGCCACTGCTTCTGGGGTTTCGCTAAACCCCAGAAGCAGTGGCCAACTTAAGACGTAACGCACCCATAGCTCCATGACACCATCTTCCACCGTAGTTAGGAATGAGGGGCCCTCTAAACTCTGATGCGGCTTTCTCTAATTATCTGGCCCATTCGCCCAAATATGATAATAAATGCATGACAAGAAATGCAACGTAATTCTACGTTTCGTTCTTTTTCTTGAACTGCTCCATTGCGCATTACTCTTGCCGGTATATATAAAAGGTGGATGGACAAAGTTAAACGCTCCTGTATTGGAACTCGACTGAGAAATGCTTCATCTTAAAAACTGGTAAGCGCGAGACTAAGCTACCTTTGTTTCCTTTTTGTGTGTTACCTCGTCCTTGATGTCATTGTTCAGTGTCAAATTTCTAACTAAATATTCCGTAGCTTTAAATGAATTATCGGCTAATTCTATGTCTAAATAATAAAAGCAAGACACTTGTAATACCCTTTATACCATATGTATTTGTTCAGTGCTTTTCTAAGCATATATTCCATTTTTCATCTTATTTATTCAGCGTTGCCATGTTTTAACGTCCACACACTGTCATATAGATCTTCATAAGCCATTTCGGCCGCTTTACTCTTTCAATGTGACGATAAGAAATGCGGCCTAGAAGGGCCTTACTTTTTTGTGTGTTCTTTGTATTGGCCAAATCAACACCAAACAAAATAATATGTTTATCTAAAACATTGAGATACAGAAGATCAAAAATATTTTTTGCCAGCTGGTCAAAGCTTTATGTATAGTGAGAAACTGCTGTTTGATGTTGTGTTTGGAAGCTCAGTGAGCGTTTTTGACATGCACCACTATGGTAGTAAAAAATAAGAACTTGCATAAACAAAGAAAATATGTTTTGCATTTGCGAAAATATGACCACTACATGCCCTAAAAGACAGACGAAGTCTTCTGGTGTTCTCATGAAAATATCTGCTGCTGCTCACGATCGACATTTTTTGCTAATAACAATGTTGAGCAGGGGGATAAAGGTGAATTCGAAGGCACAGGCTAACATTAGGACTCGTTTAGTTTTTGCTGAGTTTACTGCTACGTCAAAAGTATTGTTGAATTGCCAGTTAAATGGTTGACTACGAAAAATGCGCAATTTGTAACTGCTGCTAAAACGCATAACAATATACTTGCAAATAAGCTGAAATTAGACTCAATTGAGGCAGGACCAAAGTAAAAAAAAAATTGAACTCTAGCGCCCAACGGCATAATTGCACATATTACTGATGTTTAATGATCGCAGTTGTCCATTTAAACGCTATTACATGTCCCGTTCGAGGGGTAGGACACATCAACAAACTGTAGGTACCTTTAACAGATGAATTGGATCATTTCCACGAATAAGCTAATGATATGTGTACAAGAACCCCGTTACTATAACAGTGAACAGATAGCGTAGATTTGTTTCGTTCTGCTACAGTCCATTATGCTTCTTTGATTATCAGTGTTTGCCGCGACAACTGTGGTAAATCAAAAGTGTGATTCAGGACAACCTTAGGTCGCAATACCGTTCTACGCAGTCGTCGACTACGAAATAATTACTCTAAGTCGTGGGACAGAATCCGCCCCTTAACAAACATTCTTAAATTCTACGAAAATTCTGTAGTTAATTTCCGCCCGAGTATCTAGGACGCAACAGTATGCTTTGAAAACGCACATTTGGTTACTCAAGTGGTTACCTACCTATTCGTGAGAAGTTACGTGTCATGAGAAAAGTGAAGATACTGCTATTTTCCGGGGGCGTTGCCATCTCATCCTCACACCAAGCCAAAGTAACTAACCAACGGAGAAACAAAGAAACGTAAACTAAAGTAACGTGAACAGTTGCAGACCATTTGTGTTGCTGATTCGTGCTTGGCCGAGTCAATCATAGGTTCGCTAGATGCCTGCTGGCCATTCATTTTTTATCCGAGCAAGCAGGGTCCTGAAACCTCCGCACTTGAACAGCACGGGTTCTATCATAATACTATAGTCTTCAAAGTTGCAAGAGAGAGCCAATTAAAGACGAGCTTGTGAACAAAAGATGCACTGGTTTGTATTTAGGTTTATGAAAAACAAAGCAATCAATAGAGAATTAAGCACAGCCTTTATTTTCTTGTAGGTGGAAATTGTGAGACGCATGTCTGGAAACCAAAAATTGGCAAGACACCTCTATGTGAAGAAGCACACAATGACCTCTGCGGCGGACATGATTTCCCGGTTTACGCAGACGGCTGCATAAACCGAACGTCTATTTGTATCGGTCCCAGCAGCCGTTGCATATATTAAAGCAGCTATGAAACTAAACTTGTTGGTATTGTTACGGGAAGCAAGAAGCTTACGTCTATTCTATTCTGTATCTGTATCTGTATTGTATCTATTCCAAGATATATTTTAATGGCAGCACCAACAAGCGTGCAGCAGAAGAAAAAACTCTTCTTTGTCGTCCCCAAGGCCACCATCAGCGGGCGCTTCTTCCCACATTACAAACGGTGAATTCACCCCCGTCGGAAAAAGCACCTTATTGGTGCGGCTGATTGGTCCGAGAAAGGTACGGTTTGAGACAGCTGACGCGCATGATGTCAGAGAGAGGTGAATGCACGGTGGCATCCAGTGGAGACACTTCATATGTGACAAGGTCTCCTGGGGGAGGATGCGGTAAGGGCTGTAGTATCGCGAGAGGAGTTTATCCGAAAGACCAACACGCCAAGTTGGAGTCAAAAAACACAAGAGCACCTGGTTCGTACTCCATGTCGTGACGGTCCTGGTCGTGATGGCACTTCTGGCACGTCTGTGAAGCAGAACGACGAATGCGGGCAATCTGGCGAGCTTGGGTCACTGTGGCTATGACATACCGAGCGTAATCTGTCGGCGAGTCGAGTGTGGTCAAAAAGAGAGCCTCGAAAGGCAATTTTCGACGTTATGATGGATAGTTGGGTGTGTTGGCTAAGCATGCATCTGAAGTGAAGGCGCTGAAAAGAAGGCGGACAAAGAAGGAACACACACACACAGGGCGCCACTTCCACTTCCATAGAGCGGCGTTTGCATAGGTTCGTGTTTAGCTCTGAGGGTGCCCTTGTTTTGTATTGCGCTGTAACGAACCCACTGGCAGAACCACTTCTAGCAGTCTCGAGGATAGTGGTGTAGTGATAGTTTTTAGATTTGGTGATGACTTCCTAATTTTGGTAGATAAAAATTACAGTGAGGCCGACTTTTCGTTAGTCAAACATTGACAACCTTCAGGCAGATTTTATCGCCCATTGAAGTGACCCACGAACATTCGGCAGATTCCTCCAGAAGGTTTTTAGATCTTAGATTGTTTTAGTAAGTAACCACGTCTATTGGCAGTAGGAACCTCTCACTCTAAGCTAGTTAAACCCAGCATTGCTAACATGTGCCTACTGAATGTTTTTAAGAAGTCCTGTCCATAATGGAGCGGCGGCGAGTTTTCTTAAGCAGATTGACAAACTGGAAGAGGCAGGCTACGCGCAGCCTGTTTTGGTGTCCGTAGCGGAAACAATGCTGAAGAAGTCGCGAACTCGCCAACCGGACAAGGGGTCACCCCACGAAAAAGAAAAAAGTAGCTGTCGTACCCTACATAATTGATTAATAATTGAAGTCAAAAGGATCATTGCAGATGGTGATAAATGCGGAAGTGTTGCATCCATACCACTATCCCGCAAGGAACTGCGCTACCTGAACGCGAATGCGCACTGAGAAACTATGATTGCGCTCCTGCTGCAAATCAGTGGCGTTTTTGCTGATTAAACATTGTTGGAACTGGTGCTGTGTGTGTGTGTGCGTGTGCGTGTGTTTATGTGGGTGTGCGTGTGCGTGTGTGTGTGTTTATGTGCGTGTGCGTGTGCCTGTGTGTGTGTGTGTGTGTTTGTGTGCGTGTGCGTGTGTGTGTGCGTGTGTGTGTGTGCGTGTGCGTGTGTGTGTGTGTGTGTGTGTGTGTGTGTGTGTGTGTGTGTGGATCGAGTAGCCAACTGCGTCATGGTAGGCCGAATCGTAAGCGCCCACGACAAACGGCAGAACAGTGTCGCAGCCTCGATAATCAGATGAAACATACATTGCTAGCATGTCAGTTTATGTGCGGTTCAGGCATTCGGTAAGGCCGTTAGTTTGTGAATGATAAGCCGTATTAAGGTTGTGTTCAGTAGCACATGATCGAAATAAGTCGTCTATGATTTTGGCAAGGAAGTTTGTGCCGCAATCGGTGACAAGTTGACGAGGTGCACCGTGGTGCAAGAAAACGTCGCTAAGCAACAATTCAGCGCCGTCTGTAGCGCTACTGGTCGAGAAGGCTCTATTAATAGCATAGCGAGCTCTAAAATGCGTAGCGACGGCAATCCACCTATATCCGCCATTTGATATTGAGAATGGTTCGAGAAGATCAGCGCGAATGCGCTAAACAGGGTTGGTTGGTATATCCAAAGGCTGCAGCAGCTTTAAAGCTTTCCCACGACTGTTCAGCGCTCAAATGATCCGCTAATGTGTCAAACGTTGGGAAGTACGAATCTAACGACTGATTTATAGTGCAGTAATCAGCCTTACTAAACAAGAACACATATGTCGCTACAACACGCACGAAATGTCAAAAGCACAGCGCATATGAAGCTATCGGCACTACGCGCACTCTCCAAACATCGCAGATCGCCTTGAAGATGAGGCCTGCGCTGGTGCGCACTTTAGCCAAGTCGCAGACCGCTTTCAAGACAAACGAGCACCGGCATCGCGTCCTTATGGCGTGCACCAAAGGAGTCTACTACGGCGTTCGCGGTTCGCGTGCCAACGCCGTAGCAGACACCGCTATTGTGTCCACCCTTTACGGACAGGCGGGCGAGGACGACATCGAGGCACCGTAGCAGCCACATGAGAAGAAAGCCCCTCCACCCTCGCCTCGCACCCTGCCGCATCCGCCACAGGAGAGAGTACGCATCTGGGCCGCGTTCCTCGCTCGAGCACGCGAGATTGAACCGCGTTCGCCGGATCAACCTCACACACTTTCACTCACACAGAACCTTGTGTTGACGGCGACGTCGACGGCAGAAATCGGCCAGCAGTGTCCATATAATTTCTATCGCAATAAAGAATTGATGAATGAAAGCCTTCATACGTAAATACCGACACAACAAAACCATTTAACCGACTTTTCACTCGCAAGAGCTGCAGGTTCGCATGCAGTTCTTGATTACATGCCTTAATACACGCAAGAGCTCTTCACCGGAGCTGATAATACTCAAACCCGCTGCAGTTACTTAATGGCTATATTGTTCAGCTGCTACGCACGAGGCCGCGACAGCGAACTTCGGCCACAGCAGCCGTATTTTCGAGTGAGCGAAGCGCGAAAAACACCAGTGTACATAGATTTATGTGCACGTTAAAGATAGCCAGGTGGTTTAAATTTCCGGAGCCCCTGAATACTGCTTGGCTTATATTCAGAACGTAGTTTTCGCGCGTAAACTTAATAGCGTAATTTTAATACTATGCGCATGTTTCAACACTGTTTGTGCTGTAGGGTAGAATTCATCCGTATGGAAAGAAAGGATTGTGGTGCATGTTTTGAAACCAGGGAAATAGCCACCACACTATACCACTTACAAGTTGTCTTAGCAAGCTGTTTGATAAAATGATTGATCATTATGTATGCGCTCTGAGAAAGCGTCATTCTACAATCCAGCCAACTCGTGCGTATCGGAGCGAACATTCGAAATGTGGTCGTGCACAATGACTTCTTCTTCCCGGTATGGAAAAGGCGTATGGCGCAACGTGGCCTTATGTAATCCTGCGAGACCTGTCTGCAATGTACAGCCACAGGAACAAGCT
Source organism: Dermacentor albipictus (assembly GCF_038994185.2). Taxonomy (NCBI): domain Eukaryota; kingdom Metazoa; phylum Arthropoda; class Arachnida; order Ixodida; family Ixodidae; genus Dermacentor; species Dermacentor albipictus. The sequence continues at coordinate 107,385,385 of NC_091829.1, forward strand.
GTACATAATAAAGCTACTTCGTAAATCATACTTTTCGCGGCAAAATTGGTAATCCTTTTTTTAGTCTCTTTACGCAAGAAACAGGTGTACCTTAGAAAAGTGTGCTGAGCTGCAGTCTTTTCGTCGTGAAAAACAACACGCTCCGAGCTTCACTACCACCAGCCATATTTTATTCCGTCTAGGTCGAAGATATACTAATAGTGTTCACATCCTCTAACCTTACAGTGTGCAAGAGAGAGCTAAAGATTGCATCCAGCAAGGTGTCTAAGCAAGCAGAAAGAATGGGTTCAAGTTAACCCCTAGAAAAGTTACTGAGTTCTTTTCGCAAGCAAGAGAGGACTAGTCCCAGAGCCGCATCTCCAAATATATGGATACTATATACATCTAACTACTGATCATCAGGTCTTAGACATCATACTTGGTTCGAACGTAATGTTTGCTCTCATTATAAAGAACCTCAAGGTCAAATGATGGACAATGAATCTATTGATAATTCTTGCGCAGCGAGCATAGGGCAGTGCTGTGCTGTGCTGTGCTGTGCTCTGAAGTCTGCGGATAAGGAGATACATGCAATGTCTCAGCAAAGAATTATGAAAAAGTCCGTGTCACACTATGCGTCAGCAATCCTTGTGTTTAAATAGCCAGACGACAGAATCCGACTTAGTGTCAATTTCCTCAAGTGAACAAAATACTACGAGGCAACTCTGAGCCTATAGCCCGAATAGGCACCAGATTTGGGAACGCGTCCGGAAAAACACACTTTTTAAAAAGAGATTTTTCGAAAGAGTATTCGCAAATCCCCATGTCGGAAGTGTCTAAGTTCATCATGGCATTCTCGACACCATCAAGCCTATGGAAAATTAGGCACATTCCCTTCCCGCTGAAAACAGAACCAGCAGTATTCACTAGACTTCACGAACCGGACATATTCCATTACTTTAATGACGTATTAGTGACGACCGACTTATTTACAGCGACATTTTAGATGGAACTCTAGTGATAAATTGCGCTATAGCATATTTTCCCGCTTTTATCACTCATGCAGCGGAAAAGTTTACCGCGCTGACGATTGGTGTCTCAATTTAAAAGACGTGTTCCCTGATGGAAGGAAGACGGCAGAGAAGTGCGATAGGCATAATAAAGAATGGCATATGATGCATAGATCACTAAATGTTGCAAATTTCATTGCACTCAAACCCATTGAACCTGAAGTAAGGCGGACACACAGGCAGGCAAAGATTGAAAGATGGATGAGGTGGCTCGCAGATATAAATTGAAACACAATGGAGTGAAAAGTGTTGAATGGCTTAAGATAGCTAAAGCTTCAACAAGTGTATCTGTTGTCTCTTGTGAACGACCAAAGGCACAGCTTGCAAGACCAGGCAGGCACTCTTGGGGAGCATTTTTATCTTGTGCCAAACTCAAACCGTATTCACAATGAGTCCTGAAATACAAAAAATAGAAGAATATAAACCATTCATACGTAAATACCGGCTGCACAAACCATATAACCATATTCTCACATGCAATAGCTGCACACGAACATGTAGCTCTTCACCACATGCAAGATTTCGTGGAAGGGCTTGATCACATGCCCTGATTTATGCAAGAGCTCTGCACCGGGGCCTAACCAAATTGTGTGTGACATAATTTAAAAACATACACGCTGATACACAACAGACAGTACTCGCACTTTCAACAATATTTAGGCTGTCGAATGCCATCCATCCGCATGGAAACAAGCGGTTGTGGTCCCTGTATTGAAACGAGGAAAAGACTCTTCGTTGGGCTAAAGTTGCCGCCTTATAGCACTTAGAAGCCGCCTTAGGAAACCGTTCGAGAAAGTGATCAGCCATTGTGTTCCATATTTTGCATACTCCTCTCTATCCAGTAATGATTGTTTGGGAGGAACCGTTCGTCGGAACCAAACGCGCCTGAACTTTTCCTGAACAAAATTGTGTTACCTGTAACTAGCCCTCGACAGATGCAGCACCTTCTCCCACCTTGAGGCTTCTGTTGCAGTAGCAGGGTTTTCTACCGCACTCGCCACAAGGCCCTTACGTTTAAGGGCATTGACGAGGCAGTATTGCTACTGAAATTTACACAATTCTATATTTGAATCAAATCAAACCATATTTCTCATGCCAATAGCGCAACTCACCTGCCGTTGCCGTTGTTTGAACACGTATACCTTGTTGTCGCTTCATAGCAAAAGGTTTTAGGTTTCTGTACCGTCACGCTAGATATATACATACATACATTTACCATTTCTCATTGAATACTTCCTCGACTACTGCACACTACTCATTGGTGCTCGTTGCCCATCATTGGCCCTTGTGCCATACAACCGCATATATCATCATCATTGGTCACAAGAAAGCGTTTTATTCAGTCTAAACCCCAGCAGTCATGAAGGAATCTCGGTATCAGGGTGTATGTAGACCAGTGCTGTGTAAAAAATAGTGAATGATATCTGTAGCGGCTCTAAAGCCACCGTAGTCCTCTATAAAGAAAGTAACAAAATCCCAATAAAGAAAGGCGTCAGGCAGGGTGATACGATCGTTCCAATGCTATTCACAGCGTGTTTACAGGAGGGATTGATAGACCTGGATTGGCAAGAATAAGCGATAAGAGTTAATGAAAAATACCTTAGTAACTTGCGATTCGCTCATGATATTGCCTTGATTAGTAAGTCAGGGGATCAATTGCAGTGCATGCTCACTGACCTGGACAAGCAAAGCGGAAGGGTGGGTCGAAAAATTAATCTGCAGAAAAATAAAGTAATGTTCAACAGTCTCCGAAGAGAACAGCAGTTTACAATAGGTAGCGAGACACTGGAAGCTGTAAGTGAATACAGCTACTTAGGGCAGGTAGTTACCGCGGATCCGTATTGTGAGACTGAAATAACCAGAATAATAATAATGGGCTGGGGTGCTTTTAGCAGGCATTCTCAGATCATGAACAGCAGGTTGCCATTATCCCTCATGAGAAAAGTGTATAACAGCTGTGTCTTACCAGTAATCACCTACGGGGCCGAAACCTGGAGGCTTACGAAAAGGGTTCTCCTTAAATTGAGGACGACGCAATGAGCTATAGAAAGAAGAATGATAGGTGTAACGTTAAGGGATAATAAAAAGAGCAGATTGGGATAGGGAACAAACGCGAGTAATGACATCTTAGTTGAAATCAAGAAAACGAAATGGACATCGGCAGGATATGTAATGAAGAGGGAAGATAACCGATGGTCAACAAGGGTTACGGACTGGATTCCAAGAAAAGCATAGCAGGGGGCGGTAGAAAGTTATGGGGGTGGATGAGATTAAGAAGTTTGTAGGGACAACATGGTCACAATTTGTACATCGCGAAACGGCTAACGCATATTACCCACGACCTCAAGGTGGGGAGTGGTAGAATCGAAGATGTCATGGTAGAGATCCTGCTCGACGTACCACAGCGGAACCAGTGCTGAAACAGCGTGTTCGTCCTCAATATCTATAGCAACCCAAGATACTCGTGCCAACAGTTCAAGTCCATTCTCAAGAAAGCAACCGACTGGGCCGGTCCTCGACCCCTGGTCGTCGCATGTGACTTCAACGCACCGTACGGCATCTGGCTTAACGCATACGACACTACCAAGGGACGCATCCTGTCGCAAGACGCCAACGAGGTGCACCTCCCTTTGGTCACTGACAAGGATTTTCCTACGCGTAACAGCAACTCCGTCACCCGGGACGTGACACCCGACCTCGCCTTCGTAAGGAACGTCGAGGACGTGGGCTGGGACACCACCACGGAGTTCGGCAGCGACCACTACATTCTCGAGACCAACTTCAATGTATCTCGGAGTGAGGTGAGGGAATTCACTTTTATCGATTGGGACCATTTTCGCAAGATTCCTGAAGAAGCCGGGAGAGTCTGGGCACCCGCCACTCTCGAAGAATGGCGTGAAGGCATGCGTAACGACGCTTCCGCGTACACCAAGAAAGTGGAAACTGATCTCGACGTCAAGCGGAGGGACACCAGACTCGACCACATTATCGAGGCCCAAAACGCCCTTTTCCGCCGATGGAAGGGTCAAAGGCGCAATCGCAGACTCCTAAAGAAGATCTCGGAGCTCAACAAGGCCATCGATGACCACTGCAAGGCGTTATGCCAGCAGCAGTGCGACGAGCTCAGTGAATCCATGGATGGACAGTTGCCCGATGACAAATACTGGGGTATGCTGAAGCACCTTCTCAACGAAAGCGGCTCGAAGTAAAATCAAAGGCATACATTGGCCCGAGCCCTGCACGAAGCCACCAGGTCTCCCAAGGTCAATGAAATCGTCTGAAAACTTATACAGAAGTACCTACCTATCCGTCAACGCAACTCCCTGACTACCAAGGCCCTCCGCGCCCCGAGCTGGACAAAAACTTCTCCATTGCCGAGGTCAGAAAGGCCATCTTCACGCTAACCGCAAATCTGCGCCGGCTCCGGAAGGAGTCTACAACAGAATCTTGGAAACCTGGATGACACGTCGATTGCCTTTCTGACCGACAAGATCAACGAGTCCTGGAAGAGCGGCATTGTTCATGCAGCATGGAAGATGGCCTCCTCGGTGCTCATTCCCAAGCTCGGCAAGCCCCCGAATCGAGAACCTGTGGCCGATTTCTCTAACCTCCTGCGTAGGCGAGGTCATGGAGGGCGTCGTCCTCAACAGGCTTAACGTGCACCTCAAGGACAAGGTTTACACGTGCAATATGATCGGCTTCCATGCCGGACTCTCGACGCAGGATGCCATGAAACTAATCAACCATGAGATTGTGGATGGCCGTTTCAGAGACGTCAAGGCACTGCTCGGTCTGGACCCCGAGGAGACTCCCGACAACGTGCTCCACACCTACATCGTCAAGGCCATTTCTGAGCTGGGTCTCCATTCCAGATTCCACAGCTACGTCAGCTCTTTTTTAACTGACAGTAAGGCCAAGCTTCGCATTGGAGACTTCGGCTCCGAAGATGTGCCCCTCGGAGGGCGGGGCACTCCTCAGGGTGCCGTCATCTCCCCAACACTGTTTGATATCTGTATGATTTGTCTGTCCGAAAGGTTGGCGCGCGTCGAGGACGTCAAGGATACCATCTATGCCGACGACATCACTATATGGCGCTCCGGCGGCTGTGAGGGTAGAGTCGAAGAAGTCATGCAGGAGGCGATCGATGTCATCGAGGAGTATCTCCGCCCCATCGGACTGAGATGCTTCCGCGCCAAGTCCGAGCTCCTGCTTTACAGAAAAGGAAAGGGAGGCAGACCCAAAGACTGGACTGCAGTCTCCGAAAGCAGCATCAGACTTCGCACTTGTGCGGGTGGGGTGATACCCAGGCTCGACGCTTGGGTCTTGAGGATGTTTGTCGAATTCAACGGCGGGAGCGGAACGGCTCTCTGCTAGATCATCGCAAAGACCGACAACGCTTTTCGCCTCGTTCGCAGAATCACGAACCGGCCCCGAGGCATAAAGGAAAACAATCTTCGCAGGCTGATCAATGCCTTTGTGCTATGCAACCTCACGTACACGATTTCGATGCACAACTGGCTCAGAGCGGAGCGAGGCAAGCTCAATGCTCTTACCCGCAAAGTGGTCAAGAGGGCTCTTGGGCTACCCATCAAGACGCATACCGAGAACCTCTTGAAGCTGGGGGTACATAACACTGCCGAGGAAATCACCGAAGCCAAAAAACGTGCACCTGTCACTCACCTGACCACCACAGCAGCAGGTGAATGCATCCTCAAAGAGCTGGGATACCACCCTTCGGGAGTCCCAATGGTCAGTACTCCGATCCCTAGGTGCATTGGAGACAAGTTAGTAGTGGCCCTCGTGCTCCAAAACATCCATCCCATCCACGGCAAGGGCAGACGCAAGGCCAGAGCAGCATCCATCCTCAAACAGATCAAGCAACACAACATTAGAGCAAGCTTTATCCACGCCACGAAGTTAAGCGACGGGAAGACCTTCGCCATCGTAGTGGTCGACTCGAGCGGCAAGATTTCCAATAGCGCCTCGATTCACACTTCAGACCCCAGAGTTGCCAAGCAAGTCGCCATCACCCTCGCCCTGCTAGGCGGTCGTGGTTCCGAAATCTATAGTGATTCAAAAACGCCAGTTAGGGCTTTCAGAACGATTGCATCGCCATGGAAGCTGCTTGTCTTCTTAGCGGCTCGATTCTATATGCTCTCACAAACCATTCAATTCACTGGTTTCCCGCTCACGTAGCGTCAGTCGAGGGTGCTCCCCCGCAACTCAATGAGTCTGCTCACGAGGCTCCACGTGACCCCACCTACCGCGCTTCCTGTATAAGGAGCGCTACTCCCCTCATCTGTACGGTCACAGGGACGCTCCTGCTCCCCACAACCAGATTATTAAATATTTCTACATGTCTAGAAGGGTCATCAACTCCTCACCCCAAATTGAATAGGGGATAAGCCGTTTCGCTTAGGCTTCTACAGACCAGCACATCTCCGTGTCTGTCCGCTCTCCACGAGGCTTACCCCGACGTGCATCGCGACGACACCTGCCTGTCCTGTAGGCAGACCTCCACTCTAGCGCGCATGCTCTGGGAGTGCGGGTCGACATAACCCAAGTTGATCAAGGAGGAGTGGGACTCGCTTCTGTGTAGCCCCGCCCTAGAAAACCAAATCCTGGCCGTCCGGCGTGCCCGCGACCAGGCCAGTGAGCTAGACCTGCCAGTCCTGACGTGGGACTAGCCGGGTGCGCGACGAGTTCGCGTCCTCGCTGGACCTGCAATAAACTTCTTCACTCACTCACTCAATTAGCACATGATCCGGGTAGATGGAGAAGTATGGCGGAGGCCTTTGCTCTGCTGTGGGCGTAGCCGGTTTGATGATGATCATCATCACTAAGTTTTAATTGCCTTCCTCTACGATAATGTCTGCGCTAGTTCCGCATCTTTTTGACGACAGGAAGAGGAAACCCGCAAATAATCCAAGTCAAGTGAATGTCTCATTTCATTGTGCTCTACAGTGAAAAAAAAAATTTCAGATGCGGCTGGTTCCTCTCTGTAGTGGGTCTGCACCATTGCTTCGTAAGAAATTAAGGGGGGCAGGTCTCACGGAGCGGGTGCTGTAGCCTGGAATAAGCAAGAAGAAGAAGACCTTTGTCGAAGTGACCATGGCTTTTCAGCATTTACTCGCACCGCGTTGACCTGAATACGTCACCGTTGCTGCCTATCATCCCCAAACCCTCTCGCTGTCGTGTCCGTGAGGCACTTCCGCTACAGCGATCCCACGAGTTCTAAGCAGCACCTTCGCTCTTTGGCTTCCAATAGTGCTGGGCAGCTGGGAGCTTCAGGCGACCTCGACAACCAAGGTACGCTTTTCGAGGACACATTACAATCAATACGGAGTGTTCAATTTCGCCCTCCCAAAACTCGGCTACCCGTACCACAGGGCGTTACATGAAACGCAAAGGCTGGCATACGAGTTATTGCGTAGGGAGAGCTGCTTGATGCATTATATCTAAAACTCCGCAATGCCTTGCATATCAGTAGTTATCGCGATGAGAACTACACAGAGCCCACATCGACGGATAGCGCTTCGACACACATCCTTTTTTCGCGGTGATGCCAAAGCAGCATAACGGCACGTGCGATGATGGCTCAAGAATTTCCAGAGAGGGTGTCGCTGCAGGATATAAGAATTTACGTTTCGCGAGCTACCCAGGCGCTTTCACCTTCCTTGCATATCCTAATCCACTGTTGCCTTGTTGGACTGTTAGATACAACTTGATGAGCAGTCGGAATGCTGTCGTTCCTTAAATGTGTTTTTTCCTATGGGGAAGACAAGGATTCGTGCTCAGACAAAAGTTTTTAATGTGAAGAATTGTTTCCATCGTACCTGGTACTTTGCCGTAAGTGCTCTGTCAGGCATCGTTTGTTGTCTCTTTATTACAACAAATATTCTTCGCAAAGACAGCATTTCAGCCAGGGCCCTATCGGTCAGCTGACCAATACGTTACCCTGCAGGTTGCAGATGTATGCGCTCGTGCCTTGAAGTAGTTGAGACGACAGCCCTGCCTGTCACGTCGGGTAGAAAAAATATTTGGAAAAAGGCAAATGTGTATTGGCGACACGTGTTTCCTCAGACTACAAGCGTAGCAATAGAATGCATAATTACCAATCGTAGCCCTACTCTATGCGTTCTACATGTTGCGTACTTACGCTGCTAACCAAACTTGATGGAACCAGTCTCCCTCACTCTTCCCATGTATGAGAGACCACCTTGAGATTATACCTTATATTGAACCTCATCTCGGAATAGATTGATGTCCCGACACAACCCCTTGTGAGTTTTCATGACATGAGTAACTCAAGACATCGTCGACGTGCTTGCCGAGGTCTTGCCATTGTTGTCACGCACTCACTCGTTTCACACGCAATTGCTCGTCTTACAAGGACGTGTTGCGTCATGTGTTAAAACTTTGCGCTACATATAACTATAGTAAATAGCAAGCGGCCTGAAATGCGCTTTGCCGATGATTCATCCGAATAGGGCGTACGATGCGTACCATTTGTGGTGTTAAGGTTATCGGCTCTACAACAAGGGTAGTAAGTAATAACTCCGTAATACTATCAATTGGCAATAGAATAAAAAAACGGCTAGGCTGTAACAGGGTCGCAGCCACCGCATAGTAAGTGTTATGTGTCGAGGGAGGGGCAGGCAATTTAGGGCCACTATGGTATGGAATCATGTAACAAAATGCACGAGTTATCTTTATTCATGCTTTAAATAAGGTTACCAGCCTCACCTATGTTACAGCTAGTGGGTGCCTTACTTTCTGAATGTTTAATCACGCTCGCTTCCTAAAATCGTAAGTTGTAAGCGATTTCGCACACGGTAAACTAATGTGAAAAACAGCGAAAGAAATGCATGCACAACAAACAAGCAGTACAGACCCGTCTTGCTTAGACCTTATTTCTGTGTACGCGTTTCTGTCACTGATAGTCATCTTAGTTAATTATTCATATTGGACCCATTTGTTTCTGTGAGGGTGTTTGGGCACATTGGTAATGAAATGACCGGTGTACTGGTAGCGCGCGAGACTGCCTTGTGTCTGTTGAGCCCGACGCAGTAGTAGATGGTAAGGGCTCCTGCCATTGCTTCAATCTCCTCCGCGTGCACTCCCTACAAAGACGGGAACTATCGGCAGCAGTCAAACGGCTTTTACAATTGGAGAAGTAAGACTGTCTGGCTGCGCGCAGGCTCATCACGCCATTTTTGCAACGTACGTGTCCCGCTCAAGCGCGGAATTTCTGCAACAAATTGAAAAGTTGTAGTCCTTGTAACTCATGCTGAGAACCAATGTCTAATTGAACTTATACCTACTGTGTCAGCTATCTCAAATTCGACCATTCGTGCTCCGATAGAAAAGTGTGCTGCCTAGCTATGCGTCTCTGAATGCCCCGTGTGAGGCTAAATGAGCCCCGATATCGTAATACGTAGAACGACAACGGCGCCATCTGCGCACGTGACAGGTGCATGATCGAGTAATGGGCACTTTCCTCTACATACCGATCTGACAGTAAACCGCGTTGCCTGAATCACGCATTAGAAAACTTAATGCTTAAGCTATGTTATAATCAGTTGGGATCCCATTGTCTAATCATGCCGCCGTGGTGGCTATGTAGGTGTGGTCGACCCGACATTTTCAGAGGCTGTGGGTGCCACTAGCCTCCCTTTGTCTTCTTGCCCGGGTCTCTTAGCACTATTACCGAACATTGGGTATCAAATTTGGATGTCATGTCCAAGTGAGTACGAAATATTTGCTAGATATTGTGAACTTGTACACTTTAGAAGCCCTAAGGAGCACACGGTTGAGTTCGGTGGAATACAGGTTCCATGGCTGCGGTGAACAATATCAAAGATGACCACTGCCGCACGCATCGACAAAGGTACATCTGAGCTATGCCTCTAAGAACAATATGCAAGAGGCTAAATTTCAGTCTGGTTTCGTTATGCGTGATGCCAACAATGGCGCCAGCTGTGCGCGTGAAATCTGCCTCATAGACTAACTGGTTTTTGCTGTGCACAAAAATACCACAGTATGAAGCGTGGATGTTATGTTTGTAAAGATATTAGAGTTACCACTATAACATATTTTCATTGCATACGGTTCTTCCAAAATAAGAAACTTCAAAAAAGAATGAAATCAAGGCTATTCACGGGAGCACTTTCCTGCCATGCGGCGTCATCGCTAAATAACCTTGTCAGAAATAGCATTACCCGGTGCCTCCTTTGATATTTGATTGCTCCGTATTATTACATGATGTAGCAGGTAGTTAAGCAATCCTTCGAGGCTGGTTAGCTCTTTTATGGAGCACTTGTATTTTGTCGTTGCGCACTTGTTGAACATGCTGTTCTTGTATACTCAGTCTTCAGTTTGTTATTAGAAATATAATGTCGATAGTAGGCACGTATTATTTAACGTTTCTTTTTTCATCATGCGCGCGCAACGATCTTTTTTTTTGAAGCTCGGCGGGCGATCTTTCTGGACACCTCTGCGTCTACAAGCCCTGGCTCAGCATCGCCATGTGTAAGTATTGGTAGCATTGTGGCACTCTGTTATTTGGCTTATGGGAGAGATTTCAATTTGGCTAAGAACTGAATCTTCCTCCACAGATCCATTGGCATTCGGCGTAAACACAGGTAAGTCCGAGCACGTGATGTCCACAGAGTAATTGCCCGACATATTTAGCCTGTTCACTATAAGGGCTGTGACAGCGCGCCTTTCCTAAGCAGTCCTTCACGACACACTCATCATTGAACATTTCGCCAAGCAAGCTATTTTCATAATTATAGTTGCCCTAAATATTGTCTTTTCGTTTCTTCTGTAAAAGAAAAATACACTGTTTATCAATGTACTTCGAGAGAAAATGTATTATTGTGTCCCTGTTTTAGCTGCTTTCTTCATTTCGCTATCGGTTATGCTATTTTAGTCAAGACAAAAAAGAGGAAGCTACCCTTTCGGTCGTCCCTACCTAGGCACCAAACAAAAATTGATGCGAATCGGTTCACCTTGAGAGAAATTATATTATAAGGGGTTAATTTTGTGCAGTGAGGGCTGCTCTATAATCAAAGGGGGGCCAGCAGAAACTGTTTGTACGAACATTCATTGTCCACAATGTCTGGATCTAAACATTAGAAAGGATAGCGTGGTTTGTGTTGTTCATTTTGCTGGGAGGTCAGTTCTTTATTTCACACACCCTCATTCTTGAAGGTCTAGACTTTATTCCAGACGAATGTAGCCCAAAGCTAAAAAATCTGAGGGGTTTATCACAACAAGCTTTGCATCTAGTGAAAAGTTCGCACGGGGATGGTGTTCGAATATGTGAGTAACGCCATTCAAGAGTGGAGGCTAAACATATGAGCTAACCAAGAGGCTACATGGTCTAAGAATTGTGCCGAATAAATCGACAATTCGGAGACCAGAAACTCTCAATATGCCAAATGACTTCTATGTAATGCCACAATGAGATGACTGTTTTGTGTTTCTTGGATCGTGCATCACCTTGCAGAGTTCCGCAACGCTCATTGCTACACATATAAGTTCTGCGAGAATGTTGATCGCGGAGGAACATTTACGTTATTTGTTCTCGGAATAAATGATCAGCTAGCTAGCAGTTACTTACTAAGGTTGCTACAGAATTAATAGTTACATATGTTATCATAAATTCTTGTTGTTTTCTTGTGTACAAGATGGCCTTGTTAATTCAGCAGATATTCTGACGAGTCACCAAGATGAGCTAAATAGTCGGCCATCATTGGACGTCACATTAGAGTTCTTAATATTTGAAAACTTTGACGTTTTCAGATGGCTCCCCGAGTGCCGAATTTCTGGGTAAGAACAAGTATTAGGTGTCCCAAATTCGAAACTTACGATGGATGTCGTGGTTAATGAGATTAGCATTGAAGGAACGCAGCGTTGCACCACATTGGTACAGTCGAAATGTGTAGGCCGCCGGACTCCTTCTCTAGTGATTCCCACTGGGCACTATACGTCATATAGCGGCACCTTTGCGAATCCCGCGCGTAGCGCGGGTTCGATGGCATTGTGCTAGGGCAGAACTTGTAAAGCATTTTCTCTCTGAAACGCGATGCATAAACGGTGATAGATACCCAGTTACTCAAGTTGGCATCAAAGAAGTTCATTGAAGTGCGGCACGGATTCAATACCATGCATCCCGTGTCACATATCCACTGCTCATACTCAGTAACCCAAGTTGGTCCGATGGTTAGTTTCAAATTCTATTAATGAGGATATCACCCCGATGAGCTACCCATTAAACCACAGACTACCTACCTATTGACCCAACATGGAGGGAGAATGGTTTGTGACAGACAGACAGACAGACAGACAGACAGACAGACAGACAGACAGACAGACAGACAGACAGACAGACAGACAGACATACAGACAGACAGACAGACAGACAGACAGACAGACAGACAGACAGACAGACAGACAGACAGACATACAGACATACAGACAGACAGACAGACAGACAGACAGACAGACAGACAGACAGACACCGGAAAGTTCGTTAAGTACTCTAAAATGATAATGGCATAAAAGACTCAACCATCGAAGCTAACCAAAAGGCTAGCGAATCTGAGAACTACGCTGAATGAATTGGAAATTCTAAAACGAGAGGCTCCAAATACGGCAATTTAGTTCGGCTAAACCACGTCAGGGGAGGAAAATTGTGTGTTTCTTTTATCGTCCTTCCTCTTGCAGGATTCTGGTGGAGGCCTAATTTACCACAAGTATAGGCTTGACCGAAATGGTAAACGTCTAGGAAACTTATGCAGTTTCATTATTGAATTAGGGGGCGATTAGCTAAAGTTTCCGATATATGTGTTTTCAGATTGGTCAGATTGCTACAGCTTTAATGGCTGCATTTCTTTACAATCGTGGTATATCAGTTCTTGCTGTACAAGATTGCTGGTCTAGTGGAAGGCATCAGCTAACGAGGCACGTAGTTGAGCTAAATATGCGTCCTTTGTTTGCAATTAAATTTCGCTGCTTGACATTTAGAAACTTTCACGTTTTCAGATGTACACCCGAGTGCGGAATCGCCTGGTAAGAACCAGTAATACGCTTGCTGAGATGAAAACGTGCCATGAAAGTCAACGTTAAGGCGACTAGCATTGAGAGAATACAGCGATACGCCTGACTGGCAAAATCGAAATGTGTTTGCCGCCGAACTCCTTGCGCTTCCTACTGCACATGCTACGCCATCTAGTGACACCGACGCAAAGTCCGCGCATGGCGCTAGGCCTTAACTTATAAAGCATTGCATTTGTCACTGAAAAGCGACACATGAACAGTGGCACATGCCCAGTTACCCAAGCTTACACTAAAAAGGTTCATTGAACAGTGACACAGACCCACTGCCATGTATCTGGTCATGCGTATTCAGTGGCCATAACCGGTGACCCAAGCTGGTCTGATGGTTAGAAGGATGGACATTTGGTCGAGTTGGTACAGGTTGAACATCTTGAAGGGGTAGCGCAATATGAAGGAGTGAGAAGGCAGGAACACACAGGACAGCGCGTGTTCCTGTCTTGTGTATTCGTCACATTGCGCTGTATCTTCAAGATTTTCCGGTGGTTAGTTTCGAATCCTGCTTCATGATCACATCAGCCCGATGAGCTAACCATTAAACCATGGTATACCTATCTAGTGTCCCAAGTAAGCGGGATAATGGTGATGAATAGATCGATAGGCAGATAGATAAATAGACAAATATGTAGGAAAATTTTCTAGATGTATAAAGGCAGGTAGGTACATACATGGATGGGCCCCAGAAGCTTTGTGAAGCAACGGAAATGTACTGATTGCATGAAAAAAAAACCCCAAGGGGCTTATCCAAGCTTCACATCTAATAAAAATTCACCCTGAGAAGGCGAACACGAGATCAATTTCTTGACAGCATGGTCGCTAGACGCTCTCAACTAACCAGAATCCTAGCAAGTCTCAAAACTAGGCTGAATAGATCGGCGGTTCGCAGGACCAAGAACTCCAATACGAAAAATTATCTCTGCAAAAGCCAGCAAGCTTAGGATAATTTTGCGTTTATTCAATAATCTGCAAGGAAGAAGAAGTGCACCATGCAGAGCTCCGCAGGCGGATCGCCAATGCTAGTGAAGTGGGGCTCTGGCTTGACGCTGTTCCTGGTGTGACTGGCTAAGCCTACGCTGTTGCGTCTTCTTGTTGGCGTCCTTCGTGTTGTCCCCAGCCGTGTCGGACTTATTTGCCATAATTGGTGGAGGTTTGCTGGGTCTCCTGTAATCCTGGAATTTCGCAGCCGGACACTCCCTGCCTTCATGGCCACCGCAAGCGCCACGAGCTTACCACCACTTGCTCCCCAGTCCTCCGTATGCCCCGGCAAGCGGGACCCTCCCCTCTTCAGCGGCACTGACGACCACGACGTTGATGACTGGCTCTCATCCTGCGAATGCGTCAGTCTGAACAACAAATGGGATTACATCACGAAATAGACCGTCGTCCCTTTTTACCTAACCGGAATTGCCCACTTCACTTTGCAGGCTTCCACGGAACTAATTTGCCACAAATATAGGTTTGACAAAAATGCTAAATATGAGGGAAGACGTATGCAACTTGTTGGTGAAAATACGCGTCACTTAGCTAGTGTTTCGAATACAGGAGTTTCCGACTCGCTGGTATTTATGGCGGTTTATTCGATAATTGCTTTACTGTACAATCGTATAATGTTTATGCTCAACAAGGCCGCCGTGTTGAATCATGAGATCGGCATAAAAATCGCGATGTCTAGCTAAAATTCGGGCTTCATTGTTGTAATATGCACCGCTTGATATTTGGAATATTGCATGTTTCCAGCTGAACTCCTGAGGACTGAGCCCGCTGGTAAGACCTAGTAGTAGGATTGAGAAATTGAAAAACTTTGCATATTTCTATTATTTGTCTCGGGCCTTGGTAAGGGTTACGCTATCGATGCAGCGTGGTACCTGTTTTCTTAGTGAAAGTCTAGACGTGAAGCGAACGTCTTACCTTAACAATAGCCTTGCCACAGCTTGTAAGTGTACTCGCGGGTCTTGGTAAATTTTAATGCTCTAAATATTCATTACTAGTTATATAGGCAAAAAACATGACTCACAATCCCGCCCCTGCGAAAGTTTGTCTATCGAAGCTGTTGAAAACCACCCCTACAACTCCTGCCGCGGGCATCCAGTTGTTTATGGATTTATACTGATGGTAGTTTTTCTATTTTAGAGTAATGGCAGTATTGGAAACAACTAGAATTTTGACAGCACGCCATATTTCATAGCGGTGCTGCAACTACATTTAGATAATTTGATAGGCTGATTATTTCATATGCGAAAGGCAAGGTACCTCACTCCTTACATCACAAGCAAGCCGTCGCCGCGGCAGCTTGTTCAAAAGTAATCTTTACCGGAGAACGTATGCGGGAAGCGCTACGGGATTCTCATTTCGTGTAGCCGTAGGAGTGCCTTTTCATAAATTATTTCATTCAGGTTGTTGTTTTGAGCACATTCTTTATTGAAACGTATGCTGTTCAGTATGTTGTATGCGTGATCGCAAAGAATGCATGCATTGTTTGCTTCACTTCAGTGCCTGTAGCCTTTGCCTGAACGGGGGTATGAACCATTGTATTTGGAGGTATGATCCATTGCTGACAATAGTTTTCTGTTATCCCGCCACGCGCGCTGAGTCGCGTACCTCAGGACAGAAAAAGAAGAAGAAGCTCGAAGCGTGCAGACGTGCTTTGCATCGGCTCCGTGGTTTCAAATTTTCCAAGCGCCCAAAATCTCCTGGTACCACCGGTATCAGCGGAATATTTGCCAACATCAAGGGGATTCAACGGAGCCGAACTTCGGTGAGCCGCAGTTTTAAGACCAACGAGAGCCCTATTCGTTCGGCCACGCCGACGGTAGGGTTAGCCCTAACGCCGAACGCTGGCGCGCGGGAGCTCGGAGACCCGCAAGCAGCCACCGTGTCTACGGTGAGCTGTGGGGGCGATCCAGCCCGGAGCGCTACGATCGCGGGGAACCCAGGCACCATTGCCCACCAACCCACCGACACCGAAACCATGGAAGTTGTACCCGAGAGTCACCCGAGACCCCTGCCTGACGAGGCCTTGCCCGGGCCGTCTCCCGTCCTCTCGGAGCAGCTCCACAATCAAGAATCCCAGTGGCAAACGGTCGTTTCCCTTCATCGGAAACGCCGCCTGCAAAAACAACAATCCACTGGTGAGCAAGATCCAGTCGGGCAAACCCCGCCATCGAAAACCACACCGTTAGGGCTAGCTCTAACCCAGGCGCCAGCCGCCGCCGCGAAAGCCACGTCGCAAGCTACCTGCGAAGAGCGCGGAGCCGGAACACCTATTTCTGAAGACGCGGCTGCAAGGAGCAGGCCTCGCCGACGCGCGCCTCCACTCCCGCGCACTGACATGAAAGTCATTATCCGACCGACCCCGGGCCTCATCGTTCGAAAACTACAGACCCACCAAGTGGCCAAGGCGATCGTCCAAGCCACCGGAGGTGCGCCGACCTGCAAGGGGGACGACTTCATCGTCCGCCTGCGACACGGCTCGAACATCATCATCGTGAGCACACCTCACGAGGCCACGGCGGCCACCCTCATGCAAATTATAAGCCTCACCTTTCGCGGACGATCACACCCTGTGAAGGTGTATCTTTCAACACCCGAGGGCCTGCTTAAAGGTGTCGTACACGGCATCGACGCAGGCACCGGCGAAGAAGAGCTTATGGCGAATCTTCGGGTCCGCACACATGGAGTCCGCATCGTGCGGGCCCGTATGCTCGGAAAATCCCAGACAGCCCTACTCCACTTCGAGGGACCACAGGTGCCTAGATTTGTGTACTACTATGGAGGGGAGATGCCCTGCCGAGACTACCAGCCGACAAGGCAGTTCTGCTCCATCTGTAGAATCACCGGACACCGACCAGACGTCTGCCCCAACCCAACGGTTCGTGCGTGCAACGTTTGCAACTACATTAACCCAGACGCCGGACACACTTGTGTTCCGAAGTGCGCCCTGTGCGGAGGGGCCCATCTCACCGCCGCAACAGAGTGCAACAACAAGCTCAAACGCATTCCACCCAGATGGAAGCCTGCCTCCACCACCACACCCAAAACCCAACGACAGCCCCGCCCGGTCACTCACTCGACCAAGGCGGCTGACCTTCGCCCGCGATGGTTCAGCTCCGAGCGGGAAGGCTCCGACTTCGACTACTCGGAGTCTCCGAGCATCTACGGATCTCGGTCCGGTTCCAACCCGAGGTCCAGGTCCAGGCCCCGCTCCTGTTCTCGCCCACGGTCTCACTTTCGGTCGCCCAGACGGCGATCTCGGTCGACGCCCAAGCAAGGACAGCAGGCAGCACCAGCCATCGCGGTACTCAAAGACAAGGGGCCCCAGCAACACCACCGAAAGACCAAGGAAGCCTCAGTCAAGAGGAATACCAGTAAAGAAAACGAGGTAAGCTGGGCAGCAGTAGCCTCCCCCTCGTATAAAAAACCACAGACGCCACCATCGGTGAAATTGGAACAGGAACTCGCCACCATGCGCGCACAGATACAGACACTCACACAAGAAAACAGACAACTCAAACAACAAGTGACACAGCTCACACAAATACCACAAGAGGCGCCTCCACACAAGGACATCATTGACCTCCAAACCCATGTCGATGCCATCCGCACCCAGATGCAAGCCTTTATGGACGCTACACGCGCCCAGTTGGAACAAATAACACAGACTGCAATACAACGGACAGATGCAGCAATAAAACATATGGAAGCCACTGTAGACAGCAAGCTTAAGAGCCAGCTTCACTCCGTAAAACTACGAAAGACACTACGACAGAACCTTTACAAGGTCACACCTGTAGCAGCACCAAACCAAATCGTAACATCACCGACCACAACGTCCAACAATGCCTAGACCATACAGGCAAGTCAAAGAAAACTTAGAAATTTGGCAATGGAACTGCCGTGGGTACCGCAGGAAGAAAGGGCTGCTGGCACAATTGATCGCTCATTCCTCAAAACCACCAGGGGTCATAGCCCTACAAGAGCCCGGTACCCGACCAACACTACATGGCTACGAAGAATATCACACAAGTCAAGACGACAAGTGGAAGGTAGCCACACTAGTAGACAGAAACATCACAACCATACAACACAAACCCATAGACGACGTGGACGTACTACATGTACTTCTCGAAATAATATACAAAGGCAACCAGAAACAGAGCGCCTTCGTACTCAACATTTATTGCCCCCCTAGCCAAAGGCGCGCAAACATGGGAAAACTCTTTGGGGACACCCTCCGCCTCGCTAAAGACAGTCCCCTGGTAATCCTGGGCGACTTCAACGCTCAGAACACCCTGTGGGGGTACCAGAGGCAGGATTGGAAGGGTCTCCAGCTACAAACACTAATTGAACAGTGTCACCTTACACTCATCACAGACCCGAACATACCGACGAGGGAAGGGAACAGCGTAACACGCGACACCACTCCCGACCTCGCCTTCATCACTCAAACCACTCGAGCCGAATGGCTCAACACACTCGAAAACCTAGGCAGCGATCACTTCATATTAAACATAACACTACAGACTGGACGCCTACGCAGGCAGATTGGCACAGCTAAACTCACTGACTGGCGAAAAATCAGGGAAGCCCAAGAACAGGACGCCGACACAATCACGAATCTGGAAGATTGGTGCGACAACCTCCGTCGACATAAACAACGCCACACAAAGGAAATCGCCAGAACGGAAGAGACCCCAGAGGTGGATCCCCACTTACTACACCTGTGGGATGCGAAACGGGGCCTTACCCGCCGCTGGAAAAAACAGAAACATAACAGGAAATTGAAGACGCGCATAGCACAAATAACAGCGGAAGCAGAGGAATATGCCATGCAACTCGCTTCCGCGCACTGGTATAGATTCTGTGACTCCTTCGGTGGCACGCTGGACACGGCGAAGACGTGGCACATCCTCAAAGCAATCCTGGACCCCACCAAAACCAAAGGAGAAGGACACAGGGCTCTGGAACGGTTACTACACACCTACCCAGGCAGCCAACAAGACCTCATCGATGCCATCAAGACCAAGTGCTATGGAGATCCCACTCCCACACAACCATGTAGAACACCCTACACAGGACAACCCAACCCGCTAATGGACGAACCTATCACCGAAAATGAAATGAGAGCGGTTATCGCAGCCACCACCCGTAACACAGCGGCGGGTACGGACCAGATCACAAATTCGATGATCAGAAACCTGAGCGACAAGTCTATCTCCGCGCTCACAGCCTATCTCAACAAACACTGGGAACAAGGTACGGTACCGGCGATGTGGAAACACGCACGAATAATTATGATCCCCAAACCGGGCAAGAAATTGGCAATTGAAAACCTCAGACCCATATCGCTCACCTCCTGCCTCGGCAAGGTGTACGAAAAAATTATAAACACGAGACTACAGAGACACTTGGAAGATAACAAACACCTGCCGGACACCATGTTCGGTTTCCGCGCAGGCCTGTCCACACAAGATGTGCTACTCCAAATCAAGGAAGAAGTCCTCAGCAACGTTTCCCGCTGCGGCGAACACGTCCTCCTAGCAATCGACATCAAAGGGGCTTTCGACAACGTCAGCCACCAAGGAATCCTAGAAGGGCTGGCCAACACCAACTGCGGCGTGCGAACGTACAAGTATGTTCAGAGCTTCCTGAGCCACCGCACGGCGGAGCTGAAGATGGGAGAGATCCAGACCCCAGTGTACCACCCTCCCAACAAGGGAACACCACAAGGTGCTGTCATCTCTCCCACGCTGTTCAACGTCGCCATGATCGGCCTCGCAAGCAAACTGCAGGACGTAGCGGGTCTGCGGCACGCAATCTACGCAGACGATATAACACTCTGGACCACAACAGGGTCCCTCGCTGAAAAAGAAGAACGCCTGCAAACTGCAGCAAATCTAATCCAAGAATACGTCAGCCAGCGGGGACTACAATGCTCGCCCGAAAAATCTGAGCTCCTACGAGTCTGGCGAGGCCGGGGTAACCACGCAGTCCCCACAGACCCAACAAGAAGACTCGAGGTACGCCTAAACGGGGGCCTCATACCAGAGAAGCCATTGCTGAGGGTGCTGGGCATGTGGTTGCAGTCCAACCAGCGCGCTACACACACCCTTACACTCCTCAAAACCAGTGTAAAGGCGATATCACGCATGATCTCCCGCGTAACGTCCAAGAACAGAGGAATGAAGGAAAGGGACACCCTCCGACTGGTCAGTAGTCTGGTGGTGAGCAGAATGACATACAGCCTGCCTTACTACCACCTCACACAGTCCGAGACGAAGCAGGCCGACACACTTTTGAGGATGGCATTCAAGACCGCTCTCCGCCTGCCGATGAGTACATCGACTGAAAAATTATTGGCGCTAGGGTTGCACAACACCCTCAGCGAACTGACAGAAGCCCATTACGTCTCGCAACAACAGAGACTAGCGCGGACTCACACGGGCCGGCAGGTCCTACAAACCTTGGGGTTCCCAGCAATAACAACACGAACCCAAGAAACCTGCTTAATACCTCGTCACGTCCAGGACAGGTTTCACGTTGCCCCGATACCACGCAACATGGACCCTAACCTACACTCCGGCAGGAGGAGAGCAAGGGCCCAGTACATGGAGAAAGCGTTCAGGTTCAATACCACGGCCCGTTTTACGGACGCCGCCATGTATGGGACGAACAAGGGTGCAGTGGCAGTGGCATGCGACCACCGAGGCAACGTTACCTCCGCTGCATCGACCCGCCCCTGCACGATCACGGAAGCCGAAGAGATGGCCATCGCGTTAGCCATCCGCGAGGGCCTACGCGCAAACCAACCACTGACGATCCTTACGGATTCCCAGCAGGCCTGCCGCAACTTCCTACAGGGAAGAATTGGAAGACCTGCAGCACAAATCCTAGCACGAATACTTAAGGAGGACCCTGAGGACTTCACCACCCAAACCATCATCTGGATACCGGGCCACACTGGCATCACGGGCAACCTGCAGGCCGACAGAGCAGCTCGAGGATTCGTACATAACCGAGCACTCATCACGCCGGCTGCAGAAGACCCGGACCCTGTCGACCTCGAGTATTCAGCCATCGTTAACTACCACAGAGGGCGTCGCTTGCGATATCCACCACCCCATCGAAATCTAAAGACAGAAGATGCCGCTGCCTGGCGTAGGCTCCAGACAGGCACTTACACGAACCTACACATATTACATCGGATACACCCCACAGCCTACACAGACGAATGCCCATGGTGTGGGGCCACGCCAACCCTATACCACATTACGTGGGGGTGCACACTACAAAACATAGAACACCTAGACACGAACACCACGAGGGAGCAATGGGAGGCACTGCTGTCCAGCTCGGCCCTCGACGACCAGCTCAAGCTGATAAAGAGAGCGGAGAAGATGGCAAGAGCCAGCGGAGCCCTGGACTAAGGGCCCCGACCATTAGCGGTTTTCTGATTATTCTTTTTATAAAGTTTATCTATCTATCTACCTCAGGACACTCATTAAAGTTTCGCATCCATCCTTCACGCCACGAAGAAATCCCACTGTAGAAAAAAGTAGCACTACATCGTGATAACGGCGAAGTGCTAACATATTTCCGAATTCCATTCACCGAACAATTGTCTCCTCGTTAACCCATGCCACTGTGTTATCGGCACCCGCCCCGTATTATCCTAGTCAAGCTATCTTCCTGCAGGAAAGACATGGCCGGTACAATTTGCCGCAGCTGCAGATCACGTTATTAATGATGATTGTAATGTTCGCGAGGCATACATTTCACGTATGGCTCCGCGTGTTCGCTAAACACCTTATACGCCTGCATTCACTCACAATATTCTCATTATGTGACTTTCTCCCCACACACTTATACAAGCAGCCGTCACCTCAGCGATCAATTTCGTGCATCGAGGCGACATCGTCAGAGATCGCAATAGCAAACAAAAGATAGAGCGCTATTTGAATCCCAGTAGTTTTGCACCCTTTTAGAGTTCAATGCCAGGAAGCATACTTTTCTATGATTGCTAGATTGCACTTGCCATGCCAGAAAGTACTTTGCATGCGTGAAAGGTACTGCAACAGTTATCAGCCGCCGATGCATAGTGTCGAGGCATTCGTTTTCTTGAGATTCTTAGCGGCGTGTTCAGCTAACGGTGGAATTTTTTTGTTTCAACTGTGGCGAGGTTCGAAGCAATTTCGCATTCTCTCGGTTTTCTCGCCTAATACTCACTTGAATGTATCCGTTGGCAGCAACAATTGTGAAACATTCTTTCGGACATTTTGCCCCGCTAAAAGACCATGACCTTACACAATGAGTGGCTGTCCGGAGATGAAACTACAGCGTTTTAGCAAGAACAAGAAACAAACGTAGCATGTTAATGCTGACATATCACTTTAGGATAGCAAAGTGTAATAGCCGTATGCTCCCGATAACTTATGCGCAATAATTTTCAAATGCAATTGGCACCGCCGTTCCAGAATAAAAATTGCACCATTTTCATGCTGCGTTCGTGCATGATTTATTTATTCATTTTTTTGCTGTAGCCATCGCCCGTAGGAGTTCCGGCTAGTCTCGCTGAATTTCTCACGCAAAAAAATCACATCACTGTGTTCATGTGAAATAGGAATGTCGTTCGGAAGGGCTAATCTGTAGCAAAAAATATTGCATGGAAGTCCCAGAATTAGGGCATGGAAATGCACAGGACATAATTGTGTGCCCCGGCGCACAGGAGCGGCTGCGCTGTATATGTTGGTGATTTTGTGTATCACATGGGTCAGCGCTAGACTTCGCGAGCAGTGTGCATGGTTTGTAGTAGGCGTTACACAGGTGACATTTCTCGCATTCCAATGTACCTAGCCTGACTAAGTAAACTAATAAAACTAATAATTATTTATTATAAAATATTAAGCAAACTATTATTAAAACTAGGGGTCGTATTGTTTGCTTTAAGTCCATAGGTTCTTGCGCTTTGGAAGGTTTTACGGTAACGCATGATATTGAACCTGAAACACCTTATCAACGTTCATATGGAAGAAATTTACTGTAACCGCCATGTTTCAGTCATGTATCGGGAGAAAGAACATGCCGGAAATTCGCAAGGTATGTGCAAGATGTCACAGCGATAAAAGATGTCTTGCATGTGTAAATGTTCTCTAAAAGCACAACCTATCACAATATATAATGTCTTGCGGCTGCTGCCGGCTCTGACTAGCTGACCTGTAGTTTATTGGAGCAGGAAATAAAGATAAACATTCGCACTTGAAATTAGTAATCGCGGCGTAGATGTTTGTTCTCCCGTTCTTTGAAATACTTTTTGTCGCTTCTAGTGAATCTTGACTGTTTTATCTTGACTAGCTTTATTCGCCTTCAATCTTGACTAGCTTTATTCGCCTTCAGGCAACATGATGTGTCATGTTTCTGTAGTTGCCCTATGGGGCTCAAAATGGACTTATATTGTCTCGAATAAGACAAACGCGCCGAATAGATGTGTTTAATTTCGCACGGCATTGCCTTTTTCTTCACCTTGCAGTTGTGAAGTAAGTCAATTCACCAGGACATAAGTATTTCGTCGCCCTATATTTACCTCTTTAAATGATTGATGTCTCAGGTTGAGAGTATATATCGATATCGTGTCCACCTAGTTGAAGGTATTGACAAAAAATGTAATTTGTGAGTGGACGTTACCATGCTAAATATGCTACAACAAATGCTACATATTCCTCTCAAACGTACTGACAGTTTTTGCTTTATTAAATGTTGCGTGTGGTGTAGCGCAAATGGGGCACGGGAGACGACACAGACTACGAATACAGGGCGTCGAACACGGGGGACGAATCTGTTTTTCCTGTTGTGTTGCGCGCGATGCTTGCGCTAGACCTCAATTAATGTAATACCAACTGCGCCTCAGGCTGCCGGGTTATTACCCGCGTTTTTCAATATTTTTCGCGCTTCTGTGCTGTTTATTTGACCTACGTTGTCAGAGGTATTGGTATATTCTAGATAGAGACGGGTTAAAGTGCCCTGTGCTAGAACAGTCAGTGCTAAAATATTTTAAGGGCTTTCTACAAAGAGTACTTTACCACTACTTCTGCTATCTCGCTAAAAAGCCTAGCGCTTTGGAAGCTTCATATTTAACGTACAGGGTCCATGTGTATCCATGTTTAAATAAAAAAACAATGTGGCATGCATACGTTATATTTGTGCCGCAGTTGCTAGTTGCAGCAGATAAGCTTCAGCATCCGCGTTTGAGATCAAATACTTGGTTGGACATTAGCAGAGGAAGTTCACTTAACTCAATGTCAGCCAAGAGTTCCCAGACAAGACGCCGCGCGTTTGTTTCTCTCTAAGCGGACACCGCTGCTGTATTAACACATTGTAAACGGAACGGGATTGCAAGAGAAGGATGCATGTAGTGATGTAGAGGTGAGAGTAAACACTTTCTCAAAGGCGTCCATCTTTTTCACCACAAAGCGAAATTGATAGGCAGAAGTTAAATAACAAATCAATTCCTTTGTTTTTTATTGACGGCACATGACGTGAAAATTGTCGTCAATAACCTACCTCAGTGCGGTACCTAAGACGCGCTCATTGCAGCTCTCTAAATGTAAATAAGTTGTCACAGGCCTTCTGTGTCGAACTGGGGGATCATACTTGCTGTAAAGTACTGAAACGAATGTTTTATGGCGCGCGCCGGGACCTGTATGGTGTATGGCGTAGCCATAACCTCGCTTTACTGTTCTCCACTGCAGGAGCGCTTAGGATGACATGTGAAAGCTTCAATCTTTCCTAAAACTGCATGTATTTTTACGCGATCTTATTTTAGCACGTCTGGATAAGTACGAAAATACATTGGAAATTACACTCCCTCTGCACTGCTTCTAGAGCGGTCATCAAGCTCTGAAGTTAATCTATTCTATGTCTTTCTTGATGTCAACAATTTTGTAGACAGTTATGTGAATGTATTTTGCAGAAAACCTTTTCAACTCTAGATACGCTACTGGATGGCTAATACCTCCTTACAGCTTTATGGTATAGCATGTGAAAGCGGTGTTATTCGCACTAATTCTCTGTGTTGGTGGCTTAACAGTGTACTTCTCAATTATTCCTTGCAGCTATGACCACTGCGATCAACAGTATGTTTACTCCATCACCGCCTGTTTGATATTCATTGGCCTCATCTGTTTGATAACATTGATGATGTTCGTAATAAGGGATGGTAAGAGAAACAATAATCTCTCGTTTCCTACGCTCACGGTCAAATAGCCTACGTATCTCCTTCTTGGGTACCACCTCTCGCGTAAATAATCTCTCGTTTCCTACGCTCACGGTCAAATAGGCTACGTATCTCCTTCTTGGGTACCACCTCTCGCGTAAATGAAGCTTTACTACATGAGCTTAGCTGCACCAGACTTGTACGTAAGGAATTACATGTAGTTCCCTATATTTTATGAATTGCAGTTATTAGCACTTAGTAATTGATGAATAGCCTATTTCCTCTGTAAGGCTCATTGTTTTTCAATTATTTTTCGCTTAAGCTATTGCATTTCATCATTTCCTTCGGGAACAACACAAGCAGTAGCAGGCGACGCAGTCTGAGGCCCTCAAAGTTTGCATGAATTAGAGAAGAATGCCCACAATCGGGCCAGGCAACAGCCCTGCCAACGCGAACGGTGACCATAAGTTATTTTCTCTTCATAATGCAGTGCCACATGTCACCCGGCGCTTTGATCCTGCGCTGCTATGGCTCGATAGTGAAGACCGCTTCCGATCTGGAAGCCGAGCCATCAACAAGTTTTTCTGCATTATCGGAAATTACCAAACAATTCGTATACACCCGCCCTTTTACCACGGCGGAGTTTGGGGCCTTACACAGTTGCGGTAACAAGTCGGCAACAGGAAGACATACAATAGCTTACGACGCCTAACACACTTAACCCTGAAACCTATCATTCATTTGTGTCTATGTAACTCCATATTTTGCGGTGGCTACATTCCGACTGCCCGAAAAGAGGCAATAATGATTTATATTCTCAAAACGAGCAAGGGCCTGACTTGGGCCAGCAATTACAGGCCTACAGCTGCAGCAAATTGCCTATGCAAACTTTCTTGAAAACTGACTAACCGGTGCCTGAACAATTTTATTGCAAGCAGCAAAACAATAGATTCCTTACAGCGCGGTTTCCCGGAGCGCAGATCTACAACAGATCAACACGTATGCATCAACTACTACATCCACCCTGCCTTTGTGCCCAAACATTTTTTTTTATTATCAGTAGGTTTAGAAACGAAGAAACTATATGACACCAATTTGCTTCTCGGAATCATTCGTGATTTCGTTGGAATGGGCGTCCGTCCGAGGCAAGTTGCTGAACGTGATTCGAAGTACATTTCGTGTTCGAATTAGTAACGTCCTCTTTTGTCATATGCGCGATAGATTGGTGTATCACAGGGTGGTGTGCAAAGGTGTACTTTACTTGTTATGAAAAAGAACTCGCTCCGTGCCTCTATAAAATCATACTACGTTCGATGTTTTATTCAGTATAGAGGGTGTTTCAGCGAACATTTTGAAAATTTTTCGTAGGTTGCCTGTGGCAGATAGCTCAATTCTAGTTTATGAGCCGGTCTACTCGAAACGGCGGACACTACTTGCACAAAAGATCCGATCGACAAGAATTCACTAAATAAATTTTAGATAATTACCTTATGACTCATGTTGCAATTTACAAATTCTAGCAGTGGATTTCGCAAGGCGTATCCACCCCGAACGAATTCTCAGGACGACACCAGCTTCGAGATATATATTCTCGAACATTGCGAAGGAATGCATTGGCGTTCCAGTTAATTCTGTGCTTCAGTGCGTGAAACGACGTTTTGTTAACAAACTAACAAGCTAACTGGAGCAAAAATGCATTTCTCCGCAAAGTTCGGCAATACATATCTCGAAGCTGGTGTCATCTCGAAAATTCGTTTCAAGTGGATCTACCTGGCAATCTGCACGTCTGGAATTTGTAAATTGCAATATGGGCCATAATGTGATTATTAAAAACTCAATAAGTGAATTTTTATTTATTAGTCGATTTCGCATCGGAATTTTTGTGTAAGTATTGTGCGCCGCTTCGAGTAGACCAGCTTATGAACTAGAATTGTGATATCTGCCACAGGCCACCTTTAAGCATATTTGAAAGTGTTCGCTGAAACACCCTGCATGTTGCTGAGTTCCAGACAGGTCACAAGTAATCTACTCTTAATATCTGCGAGCGACACGTACAGCTTGGCTTCAATAAATTTTTCAAATGGGCGGAGGACAGTGGTGTTAACTGCTTCAGTTCTGCGAGAAAATGGTCTTTCTTTATTGGTGTTTCAAAAAATTACTCACCACTACAAATAATATTACAGCATACATTGCAGCAGAGAATATTGTACATAACGAAATGCTTATTCCAAAAACATGCGTTGCCAAGCAAAACATTTATTTGGTGAAACAGAAAAATTCTAGAAAGCGCCCATTTTTGCTGCCAGTTTATAAAAACAACCATAAAAACATAATATCCACAAAAACAATATCAATATACTTTTAAAGAAGAATAGTGCAGAAATAGTGTGTGAAAAAATAAAGGCTCAGTACACCGCCGTTTTTTGGGTACAAAAATGAAACGGAGGCCATTTCATCGGGCATGCCATGCGGCAAAGCATTTCCTGGATTTTGTGAAGCATAGGCGCACTTCACACTTTTCCCACAGGATGTCTGGTTTTCGTTCAACGTCGCGCTCCTCGTAACACATCTTGTAGTTCCACCTTTTCGGCATATCATGAGGATGGTCCGATGAGAAGTCTAAGGAACGTACTTCACCAGTTCGTCTGGAGAGAGGCGCCGCTTTACAAGACCAATCGCTCTCAGCGTAGCTGGGCAACTACAAAATTATGTATCCAAGCATATCTGTTTGCATTTTTGTTGATTGTCTTTAACACTTTTGCAGAGAAGAAGAGTAGAAGGAAATCCCACACGTTCTAAACGGTCTTGCGCTGCTCCGTAGTGCTAGGTTGAGATGTGCTGCGGGCGGCATTCTTGACGTGAACGGAAGTTTCTTTGCTACCAGTGGCCACACATCATGACCATGCGAAGTATGCACCCTGCAGATAATCAGAAGAGCTATCAGGTCTTCCAAATCGATCACCAGATAAGCGCGCACAAGGAAGGGGACCGCTTAAGTCCATAAAGCAAACTCGCCAGTGAAAGGCTGCGGTTGTCCCATGCCGACTGAAAACATCGTCGCCGTCAGAGCTTGAATCTGGTTTGCCGTCACCTTCTGAATAATAACTCTAGTCCTCATCACTAAATTAAAGCACGGGTACCGCATAATTTCTAGCGCGACGCTTTTCTCTCGACGCAACCGCTCGGGAGGATGCATTCAGAGCAACCTTCTATAACTGCACAGTGACACCGGCAGCACCCCTTGCCGCGATTTTACGAAAGGAGCGAAATCGAAACACTTGGAAACGGGGGAAAAAAGTCCGCATGCTTAACATTCGGCAGACCTTCAGAAATACGCTTTGGTGCAATAAAACGACTCGTACTCATAACCAAAGGTCACTAGTGAACAGCTGGCGTCATTTTCGGGTAATTATCACCACTCAGCACTGTCGGACCGCGAAGCCGGCAGTCTAATTTAATCCTTGAGATACTGGCAGTCATTTCTGTACAAAATAATTATGCTGCTGCGGCGTAATTGTGAGCGGCATAATTGTGAGTTGCATGCTCATTTCTCTAGCGTGGCAGAGGGTGACAGCTGCGCCCATTTTCGCTGAGACATACACACATTAGTTTGCAAAAATGTCCGCCGAAAATCACATCGCCAGGGAGGAAAATTTTCAACTGATTCTGAAAGTGCACTGCCCGTTCTAGCTACTGGATGGACTTAAGTGGCTAAGAAACAGCTGTAACATGCCCAAATCGGCGATGCAAAGCATCGATCAGCGGTGATCGATTTGAAGAGGCATGGTAACGAAATAGTTAAGCTAAGCCCTCAAAAAATTTGCATCCTCTCCTTGAACAAGACAGGTGTATTATAGGATCCCGTTATAGATATTAGAGTAGAACGGCTATCTGTGAGCCATGAACATAAACTTTTGGGCCTGATTTGTACTCACAATTACCTTTTAACCAACACTTAAAATACCTGAATCCAAAGTGTCTGTAGACCATGAATCTGCTGATGCTATTCTCCTGCATACCCTGGGGAAATGACAGAAGCTGCCTCTTCAGCTTTTACAAAGTCTCATTCAGTCCCACCTTCAGTACGGAGTTATTGTATAACTCTGCTGCACCTCGCACTTTCAAGATGCTGCATTTCGTCCACCACTTTGGTATCGATCTTGCTAGAGGTGCGTTCAGGACTATCCATCTAGAAAGCCTTTACGTTGAATCCAACGAATGGTCTCTACATATCCAAAGGACATACTTACGCTTCTCCTAAGCCCTTAAGGGGAAATGAGACGTACTTCATCCATGTCATCCAATTATTCGCGACTTGCCTA
Source organism: Dermacentor albipictus (assembly GCF_038994185.2). NCBI lineage: Eukaryota > Metazoa > Arthropoda > Arachnida > Ixodida > Ixodidae > Dermacentor > Dermacentor albipictus. The sequence continues at coordinate 107,415,084 of NC_091829.1, forward strand.
CGGCCAGGCTATCCGTAACCGCCCAGACATTAGGCCTTCTCGATCCCTTCGGTTGCATGCACGGCCAGGAGAAGCAGTCGCCTCTCTTCTGCAATATCTCCTAATGGCTCTTATGCGGCTTCTACCCCCTTGGTCGTGGCAGACTAGTCAGTGTAGTGTCCTCCTCAAAGAGATATCACAACGAGCACCTGAGGCACATGTACATTCACATTTTCTTTAACTTCAGGAGAACTATTCCGGTGACGAGTTTTATACCGATATTATGAAGTCTCCTGCTGGCGTGGCCTACGAAGGCCTAGGACCATCGTTTTTATTATCCGGCGTATGAAATCCATATACATGTATTTTTACCGTGGAAGCACACACAATACTCACTGCAGTTAAGCAAATTAAGCAAGCCAATCTCACTACGGCTATCTTGATCACGACATTAGTGAGTGTAGTCGAAGCTCTATTGAATGTACGAAAACATAAAACACTCTGTTTACCGAAATATATGCACTGCTGTGCTCAGTTTATATGGATAAACAATAATCGTACTATGCTGTGTACTTCAGAACAGTTACATAAAAGAAAATGACGCTGCTGACGCCAACGCTACCTCAGTAGGTTTAGTGACACCAATAAGAAAATACCCATTCAAGATATAGCCATTAAAGCATACTTAAGGCATAGGTTGCAGAAGCACTGGCACAAACAGTGGGATGCCCAGGTACCAAATATACTGTACTCATAAAACATAAACTGGGGCACTGGATATCAGATAAAACAGCACGATACAAGGATGCCATTGTTTGAAGATTGAGAATCAGAAAAACTCGTTGTACTCATTCCTGATATCATTCCTGATGGGCATTTCCTGATATCATGAACACATCCCTCTACACCAAGAATGTTCTTTGAGTAATGAACCCCTTTCTAACTTGAAAACTGTTTAGAAAATTTTAGCCGACTCAAACAACATGTAAATCATTTGGCCACTGTATTTCTAACACATTTCTATCTGTACTTGGTTGTTAAGGGGGCTCTTGGAGCACTGTTGACATTGTCACTGATATATTTTATTACATAACCTAGTCTTTATGAAATTCTCTTTGTCATAGCCACAGCATTCACTGTCATTACTGTAAGAGGTATACATTTTATGTCAGTTACAGTGACAGATATTCAGGAATTATATACAAATGCTACATCAAGCATTAGCACTCCATTTTTTCCATTTCATGCAGAATTCATTGAGAACACGCGTGTTATGGTGATCTTTGGTCATATCTGGGGTCTGCGCCATTACACAACAGGTGTCATCAGCATCACCCACAATCGTTGGTTATCACTCAATATTTATTGTGACAACGACCATTACCAACTCACGCTCATAAGGTAGCACCTCGCGCCCTCCCTTGTATTCACCCTTGTTCCCACCCATGTGGAATCACAGTACCAGCTGCTGGCGATCATGCTCACACCTACTCGTATTCACTGTCACTGAAGTTCACAGTCACGTGTACGTGTACTCCTTGGAACCAGTTCATCGTCGTAATTAAGTACGCCGGACACTCTCACATATACCAACTCCTGTGAAATGCTTGCATTATTGAAAACAAAACCTGTATGCCCCGAACTCCATATCCAATAATTTCACATGAATATTGGAAGTGGTGGTTGTGTAGCATATTTGTTGTTTTTAGGAGGGATGAGCTCTACACCCTGAATGCTAGAGATTCGCGGTCTCACATTGCTGGTTTCCAACCGAACATGAAAGCTGAATACACGAGTGTCCATTAACGCAAAAGAAGCCAAAACTGAAGTAACTTGAATGCGCAGTGCCTCTATGCTTATAATTACAATGTCAAATTAGCACTGGGACTTTTTCTAGTAGATATTGACACTACCGATACCCTACTCACACCGCTTAAATGTTAGAAGTCCCTTCCATCATTCCATCCGTGTTGTTTGGTTGTCCACGTGGAACACACGCACACCATGATTTTCGTCACGAAATGCTATTACTAGCAAGTCCGACAGTAATGAATGTAAACTAGAAATCTGTTTCTGCGCGTCTCTCCGCATTTTTCCTTACTTCGTATGCGCAGCCGACGACGACCTCGACGACCTTGGCGGCGGTGGTGGTGGCGGTGGTGGTCGCAGCGGTGGCGACGGTAGTGGTGGAAGTGGAGGTGTGGGTGACGGTGCTTCCTCTCCAAAATCCTCTCCAGTAGGAAAACCACCACATACAACCTGTACGTGTGAGTTGAACTAAACTGGGTCAAATATCCTCAAAAAGTCATTGTGAACAGAAAGTCAAGAAAGATTTATGACAACGACTTTATATCGGTGCTCAATGATATGATGCTCGGCAGTCGTACTAGCTTTATGATCATTCTTTGAAGCACAGTTAAAATTATGCACGCCGTGTTCGCGTAATGAATTTGTTGTTGCGCTCCTAAGCCCGAGCTTGCGGGATGAAATCCCGGCTGCGGTGGCCACATTTGGATAAGGGGTAAATGCGACAATACCCATGTGGCCGTGGATTAGTTGCACGTTAAAGGACCCCAGGTGGTCCAATTTATTCCGAAGTCCTTCACTACAGCGTGTGGAATAACCATATCGTAGTTCGTGCGCCTAACAATTCCTAAAAAAATATAGTTATCATATAAAACAACGAGTTACCTTCTCCGCTGAACAACTTGTACACCCGCAATCATTCTAGCTGTAATATCCTCCTGAGCTTTTCAGAAATTGATCTTTACGTTACAGAGACGAAAATTGAATTTAATATTTCACAATTATCAGCTCTTTCTACACAGCATGATCTCCAATATATTGGACACTGGAACGCTACCCGGTCATTCTTGGAGTAGTGGGTATGCAGTAGCAAAGGGCAAACTTAATATTAAAAATGCCTTCAAAAGTGCAAAATGTGTTTAATAATCAAAATTTATTCACAGAAAAAGAACGGTAAGGCTTCATTCCGTTCTTAACGAATATTGTCCACTCTTGTGGTCACTTCGTGCGAGCCATTTCAAAGCATTGCCTGTCCTTTGTTACACAGAAGCACATGTTGCACTTAGCGCAAATTAACTTTGTCTTCCTGCTGCACCCTTGTAACGTGCAGCGGGCCGCATTCGCAGCATTAATAATTCTGGAGATGTGACCAGTGGTGTTACCTTTGGTGGCATGTGTTGAATCATTGGGACGCTTAGCTGGCGGAGCCCACTCACCATCACTGTCGTTGTCAATGCCATCGTGTTTGCGGCCTTCAGCGACAATACCTTCAGCTACTGAAAGCTGAAAGTCCAAGAATTTAATGATTTATTTGTGCTGTTTTTTCTATGCGCGCATGTCCTAACTGTACTGGACCCATGAGTTGCTCAGTGCCACATCAAACAAATGAAATATGCTTCTTGTGGTCCATTTGTTGACCCGGGCCTTCATTCTATAATAGCTAATCATTCAATCAGCTAAGTCATCCCCACCCATTTTGAGGTTGTACATTTTGACAACATGTGGCTGAGGTACATCAAGGTACTTGTCCTTTCTCGACCATCTGTGACAACTGTCTTCCGGGACTTGGCCATGCACTGACAAGAGCAGAGTTATAGGTTTATTATCATACCACCGTAAAGCAATCTGGCGATGGTCTTTCTTATCTGTGCTTCTGAAGTTCCTCGTCCTAAGTTCTTAAGTTCTTTTACACTGGATTGCCTTACTCCTTTTGGCAGTCGGTTGTTCATCACTGGTCCAGTTGTAGCAATGCCCTTTTGCACAAGTTTGTCTAGAAATGGACCTGATGTGAAAGACTTATGAAAATACAACTTCGTCCGCGGACTGCGTGTTTCTGTCAGACGCAGCACCGCAGATTCTGCTATTCATGAGCTTTCTGGAGACAACTTTGATTTTTTGCCTTGGTAAATCTCAAAGTCAAGAATGAGTCCATTTGGTGTCGCGAGCACAATGTTCTTCAATCCTTCAGGGTTCGGCTTGCGCTGTACAAAATGCTTCAGCTGTGTACGCCCGGTAAATGGTATCATCTGCTCATCAATGCAAACATGTTCGGGGTGAGGGAGTTTGTGACAGCCTTGCAGAATGAAAGAGACAACGGGTCGTATTCTCCAGAGCAGGTCCTCTTTCTCCTCTTCGTCTCTGACATCAAGCGCACTAACAACCTGAAGATGGTGTCGTAGTTTAAAATATCTGTTCTGAGTCATGTTATCGGCTACCAGAGGAACTTTTGCCTTGCTGCTCCAATACATTTAAATCTGCGGGTAGCCTAAGCATGAAATCATGAATAAATTCCCCAAAGTTGTCTTCAGTTCCTCAGCTGATCCATTCAAAGAACGTCCAGTATTTTCGACATGGCTCCTGTCCATTGCGTATGTCATTTTTTTTTCATAGAGCTCTTTAGGTACATGTTGACGAAAATAGTCGTAGATGGTCCAAGAGATCAGCCGTCCACTGTCATCTGCACTGCTGGTAAGAAAAGCTAGAAGCCACGTTGGAATGGGCCTGCCTGCAAATTAAAAACCAGTCTGAAAAAAAATATTTGGCTCCTGGCAGGTTTCTCACAACAACCACAGCGAAGCCATACGTGCCACGTTGCTTACCCTTGGTGGCATTTCCAGCGCGCCCCAGGCGTTTTGCTATCAGAAGTGGACGGGCCATCGTCGTCACTGCTGTCCTCTTCAGAGTTGATACCTCCCAGAGGTGCAGAATAGCTAGGGTCAACTATGGTGTCGTCATCACTATCGGAGAGGTTGATGTCCGATGAGCTTCCTGCAGCTATTTGTCGTAGAATCTTGTTCGCCATATCATATGATATACGAGGCCTTTCCCCTGGGCGAAAAAATGCATGTTTAATGCACAATAACAAAAAACTCATCAAAACGAGGAAAGAAGCGCAACAGAAAAACGGAAAGGACGCGTTGACAATAGAACGTGCGTTGCGCTCATTCTGACGACGATAGCATCAGCACGTTCAAAAAGACCGCTTTGAATGTCAGCGTCCAACGTGTTGGACATCCAAAATCAAAGTAGCAGAAACCAGCAAGCGAGCACAAAAGTAGAATTTCTACTTCTGCGTGTTCTTTTAAGCATAAATTTCGTTTTGAAACAGATATTATGAAGAAACGATCAATAAAGTGTGAGACATAGAACTTACTTTTTCGGTGGTCGCCGTATAAAGCCGCGCTGCTGAATGCCGCCACAGCAAACACCCCTGTTGGCCAAACTACTAATACATTTTCAACAAAACTTCATAGATGGGGCTAGTAGGCGTCTACAATATTGGACAATTCGGTTTTACAGGCTAAAACATGCTGCGGCCTGTGAAGTGGTGGAGTATTTGATGTCTAATATATTGGACAAATGCCCCATTGCCGGAACTTACGCGTATATAGTTCTTTTATATTTAGTTCATGGCGCCCATTATGAGACATCACTTGTTTGCACCAGATACAAGAGATGCTATACATTTTTGATTATCTGCATATTTTCGGCACTTGCAATATTTCACACAATATTATTCTTACTCTTCCTGATTCCTGTCTCATAAATCGTGAACGATCTAAGGCAACGGCGTCTACAAAGAACATCGTCGCAACTCACGTATGAGCTCTTTTTTGTTTTTCTTGTGCTGAAAAGCTCCGGAATAAAGCTTTCACGAATGTTTTGTTTGCATAACTTAATTTCTATTCTAGGTTCTATCGTATTTCTATTCAGCAATCGTAAAAATAAATGACATATTGAAATATGCTTGACACGCAATTCGCTAAGCAAGGGGCGAAACTGCACACATTGCCTTAACCCAGTGAACTTAAACCCAGTGAAGCCGTCAGGTGTGGTGCCGTCCGGAATGGTGCCATCAAGTGTGCCATCATCGGGTGCGCCACCGCCCGCAGTGACATCAGTTGCGCCACCGTCTGCCTTGCCATTGCCTGTATTGGGAGTGCCTACACCACAGCGTCCCGCTACTCCACGACTGACAACTTCGGCGACCACGACAACCACGACAAGGACCACGACCACGACGACGTTTGCACCATGTAAGTCAGAGTCGAGCAGCTTATCCATTTGTGCAGTGTACGACAGTGAAAACGTTTTCGCTAGGTAAACGGCAAGTGGGAATTCAGTAACTGCGAGACAAATGGCGTCATCAAGTCATCGCCTGTGATCGCTGATACGGAACCTAATATCTTAGTGTCAAAACAGAATTGTGCTTTTCTGCTTTTCTTAACACCACTTAATAACACCATACCGTGTTGTGCCCTACGTTGGTAACTTAGCCTACAGAGCTATTGTTAATTTTCCTTGACGTGGCGTTCGGGTCCCGCTCTCGCTGAGTCTCATTTAGTGTGGGTTGTGCTGCTTTCGTTCTGTATTTTGCCGTTGGTTAGTACATCGGGGTCATCTGTGTTATCGGGGCTGTGCTATCATGACTGTGAGTTCTCACGTTTCATAGGCTACGCAGCGTGTTCCATGCCACGTGTTTCATAAGCACAAGAAGATAGAAACGAGGAGAAAAGTGACTTAATAAGTTTGAAAACCACCAAAACGCACACCACGAGTGGATGGTGTCTAGGGAGTTTTGATATTTCCAGTCACCCGCGCACAAAGCGCGGATTCACAAAAGAAATAGCGCGGACGCGACAGCAACACGTGGTTCCCGCATTCACAGGTTTCATGCAAGAAGGTAAGTATGCGCGTAGCAAAACGACTGATGATGCAGAGGCATGTCTGGAAAAAAAATGTGCACAGAGTGGTTATCATAGCGCCAGATCAAATGCACATTGATTAAAACCTGCAGGACACTAAACGTAATCGGTAGGGCGCGCCGAGGGTATTCTTTAAGAGTTGCAGGTTCTCACGAGCGCACTCCTCAAGACTATGACGAAACATCCATACAAAGGACGAGTGCTTTTTCTTTGCACCTTTCTCCTTCTTCTAAAGGTGTGCACTTGAAGTCTACCAGTATAGACTAACGCGAGCACCAACATAGTTGGTCACGTGATCAGCCGACGTGTAGAGACACTACTGAAAGCATGAAGGCACTAAAAACAACTTCACGATACATAAGTTCGTTGCGTGGCCATATTTTCTCTCTGCATTTCTTTCAATCTATCATAACTGCACACCTGGTGCTCTCTGAGTCCTGAACTGATTCGCTCGTACTGTATCTTTCTAATGCGTGATACCTGGCGAAGCGACACAATAGCTGCACTCGGCAGCATCTGCGGAGAAAAGACAGCAAGCGAGCCACAATAAATCATGCCGGGACAGCAAAGCCAGATGTAGGACCAAAGATGTGTATTTATGACGGCCTGCACTCAATTAAGAAGCACTTTCGGTAATCAGGTCTTCTCGTAATACGGCTCAACGAGGCGTATAATACAACACTACAGCAGACTTTGATCAGTGCAGCGCCGAAGCAAGCCTCTAAATCCTGCACTCATCCTGTAAAGGCAAAACTTTATGTAGGAATTTTCTAAGGGATTCATGCCTGAGCTCAATCTCTCAAAAAAATTTGTACAGGCAGTTTGGCGCTACCCTGCAGTTTTATACCAGGCACATCATTGCATTCCACAGGATATCGACATGATATCACATTTTTCACGTTAATCTATTAATTGTTTTGCAGCGCGAGGTCGAAGCTTGGTGTGCAATCGACACCGGTTCTGATGCGGAAACGTTTTTTGCCCAAAAGCCTGTCACAACGTGAAAATCGCAGGCTTTTCGAGAGTGGTAGAATAGAATGGTGTGTGCCGACTGTGTTAGAGTGCAGTGTTTACGTTCTGGCAACGTTTATACAGGCGTTGCCCTGAACACCCCCATCAATCTGGTCACTATCCAAGAAATCGCTTTGTTATTCAAGAAATACATTATACCTCATTTGAGCATTGGAATCATGCTCTTTCTTCTGCCTCCAGGATGATGCACAAGTTGTGTAAATAGAAGACGTCGTTTATTCGGTATTGAAAAGTCTTGACCGATGTTAACAAAACGTTCTTGAGCTATAATTATTTGAGAAAACAAATTCAAGTTAATGCTTATGCTGGACATATTAAGCGCGAAGCTAGTCACCCAATGGCAAAGGCGCTTACGAATGAGCGCATTCCTGAATTCGGCCCCAGAACCGTAGGGAAATGCCATGGTGTGCATATCTTGCAGCCAAGGAATTGCCCTGGCCCTGATTCCTACCCTCTAAGGGTTCACCATTACGCTCTATAGATCAGATGGTAGCACCACTTTGATATTTAAAAAGAAAGCAAGCAACTGGACTTTCGAAGGTTTAAATTCATTGTCGTGTACGTAATTGGTGATTACCAAATTTAGTGACAACCTTCTGTATTTTCTGTGCAATTCCAGGGCACTGCCTTTCTTCATTTAAAAGCAGCTAGCAGCGCAGTCGAATTGGACACATTCATCACATTCTGCATACCTCCCGAAGTTTAGAAACGTTCGCAAAATTCAGGTCATTCTTCGTATTTCCGAATGTTGCCTCACGTTTTACGAAAGGTAAACTTGGTTTGCATAATAAAAATCCTTAGTTATGTTCACGAATGGGGCGATGAACGACTGAAAAAACATGCATTCGAAAATTAGTGGTGCGCTTTCTTAGAGCATCCCTATTATAGCTTCTGAAGGAGGTGAAATTGACAGCACCAATGTAACTGAAAAAGTCAGTGCGATGTAGCCACAACGTATTGCTTGCAGACTTTTAGGTAACAAATTACTTTAAATAACATATAACTAAATAAATTTATTAAATATTTTTAATTGATGGGTTATTTTTTCACTCGCTAATTAAATAGAATTTTTGTTCAGTAGCAAGTTACATATAATCAGTTAATGCGTAGAAGTTGCAAGCTGTACCATGCGACCAGCTTCGACCACATGAACTGAACGAGAACTACAGTCGCAAGTGGGGAACTACTCGCGTTGGAGCCACGCAGCCGCTTCTAGGCAGGTCGGGGGAGCTTTGTACTTGTTTGCTCAGCTTAACGCTTCACGAAAGGTAGGCCGATGAATTGAACCGGAGGTGCCACGGCTCATTTGCAATGTCCGCCTCAGATGTTTGATGCTAGGAATTGGCCTACGGACTATTTTTACTAGTTTTATTAGCTGTACTCGAGCTCCAGCCACGAAGAAGTTATGGGTTTCACAGGGGATCTAGACCCAACCACGGCGTCATTGAGTAAACGCAGTCTTGTGCGCAAGGTGCTTGTACGTTCTAAAAGCGCGCTTCTCTGCCATGCGAGCATCGCGCTGTAGTCCTCACTGTCACTACAGATCCCTGGATAGGAAAACTCGAGAAAACGACTAAACGAAAATTCGAAAAACAATTCCTAGTGAACTTAAACAGTGCAAATGCCTACAGAGGTCCACGGAATTTGTGATACCAACATGTATCTGCTGTATTTGCATAAAAAGGTCATAAATCTCTGGAGTATGGTACCATAAATTTAAGCGATTACTAAATAATAGTTGCTCATTTACTTTCCTGAAGCAGTATTTTGTCACTAAAATCAATTATATTTTGGAATGGAGTAACTGTAATTGTAATCAGTTACTTTTTTGTGTATTGTGTACACGCATGATTGCTTGTCAGTCTGTATTACCTGCGTCTTGTGCCCAGCGTATGAAGCTATGAAGCGCGTTCGTATGTCAAAAAAGGTGTGTGCTGTTGGTAACGTTATTACGAATTCGTGTAAAGCTCTCAGCCACGTCCGTGTTTCTGCTAGCAATATTTCACAAAGGTTAAGCTTCACACGTTGGCAGGTACTTTTGCTGTGTCCTATGCACGTTTCTGGCCCAGCGAGACGTTTGCGTATACAGTTACTACCACAAACATTTTACCTTCGTTGAAAACCCAAAATAAAGCTATAGTTTTCAAAAGTTAAGGCCCACTATGCTACGCGTTCAAGGCCAATCGTGGCTCCGGAGTGCGTTGTAGCTCCTGCTAGGCGGATGGAATAATCATAAACTTGGATGGCATAATCGGACGTAAGGAGTGCATTACCGATTACTGAGATGATCACAAATCAGGCACGTACCCAAGGGGGGGCCCGAGGCCCCCCCCCCCCACAAATTCAGACACATACCACCCCCCCCTCCCCGCCCACGCCACCATTGCTCACACACATTCCTAAGGCGCCACCAAATCACGGTTGAGACGTGATAGTTATTCTGCGGTCAGCATTTTGCTGCCTTTTTCACTCCTTTTGAATGGCGGTAGTTATTGGCGTCCCCTGGGATGTGATGGCCAATTTGCTCATCAATTCGGTGACTGCGCGATTAACTCGAGATGCATTCAGTTGTTACCGTCTATTCAACGGTCACGCCCATAGTTGTTGCTTCGTAAGTTCAACCTTGTTCGTGTAGACTGATCCAGGGACCAGGAAAGGAATGCAGTTCGTGGTCAGCTGGTCTGTATATACGTGGAACGAGTTGCGGCCAGAGAAAACGCCAATTGCGTTTAACTTTTCTTTTTGTTTCAATGTTTCCTCGAGTGACGGCTCGCCGCGACGCTGACAGATTCTCGGAACCATATACCCGAGATATGGGTTAGATAAGGTGGAAAATAAAATAATGCGAGATAGCAACCATTATCAATACTTGTAATAATCTTGAAACTTATAGGCAAGTATAATATGACTGTCACCTGTTAGCTCGTTTGGTTCTTCCCTAATTGTACAGCCCTTTTCGTGCAAAATTGCCAACTGGTAACAAGAGTCGCAAGGACTTGAGAAATTAAGTGATGTACTAAGGGAGAGAGCCAAGGCAACAGCCAAACAGGAAGGAAAAACAAAAATTAACAAATGTAACAGTTGTTTATGAAAATATCCATATATCAACATCTGTTTATTTAAAAAGGAAATAGAGAAAACGCCACCGGAAGTGGAGGACAATTCCGTTTGTTCTGAATGACGCTTCTACAGTTATCATTCAAGCCGCTTAACCTTGCTACTTCTCTGCTGTGCTTATGTAGATGTTTTTCTAACTTGCCGTGGCGGGCGCAATACGTGCAGGGTCGCAGCTTCCTGTGCCATACGCGGTTGTACGCGACTGGTGGCCACGCATCGTTACGTAACTTCCCAAATAAAAATAAGAGTCGGTTGTGTCTCCTAACTTGTCAGAGCAGTAAACGAGAAATCCAAAAGAACTGTAATTGTTCTGCAAATATATATTTCTGTATATTTCTTCCAGAGATAATTCAAAAAACGCTACTATGGTGGGATACAATTTAAGAGGAAGCTTTAGCTCAGGCCCAACTCTCAGGCGGCCTACTCAAATCCACGTAAAACGCAAAGACGTTTTTCTGAGATAACCCCTGGACCGATTTTAATGAAATTTGTTCCATTTGAGAGAGACAGTTAAATACTAGTGACTGCTTAAAGCGGAATTTCGAATTAGTGCCTGAATTTTGTTAAAAATATTTTCATATATTCGACAGTTTGAAAAATAAATAAAAGCACGAAGTTTACAAATCCATAGCTCTGCATCGCGAACAGATGTCGCGGCCCTGTAAATGGCATAGATTAGACCATTCAAAGCGGACAAATTCGATAAATCATTTTACATCTTATGTGAATTTGTTACGTTGTTTACAAGGTTTCTGCAAAAGGTGTATTTCCATATTGCTAAGTGTTTTGATATTCATATGTAACATATCATTTTGTCCGCTTTATATGTACTACTACATGCAATTCACAGAATTGTGATATCAGTTTTCGTTGCCGAAAGACAGAGTTGTAAACTTGATAGTCTCGTTTTCTAAAAATTTTCAATTTTGATAATTTTTAATAAAAATTGACAGTATAAAGTAAAAATTTGAAACCAACAGTCACTAGAGTTTAAGTTTATCTTTTAAATGCAATAAACGTCGTCAAATTTGGTGCAGTTGTTGCTGAGCAACACGAATTCTCCTTTTATATGTATTTATCTAGGAGCACCCGAGCTAAAGCTTCCTCTTAAGTCTGCAGTGAAGCCCTGCCCGCGCCCTCATAACCGCTAGCCATTGTTCCTCCGCGAGGCTGCAAATAATTCCTACTTCAAACCTCTTCTGGTACCTAAATAAGGCGGTAACTGCAAAAATCAAATTGTTAGCGCGTAATTTTACACCTTCTTTCTCACCTATTATAGTGTAATGGCAAATGCCTAATTCATTACTGAGCTGAAATACCATGCTTGCTTCGCTACAACTATTTCTTGTGAAGTTTCACTTCAATTGGCAGTGAAGTTTCATAAGTGAAACGGGTTGAGCAGTGAAATAAACTGCACAGCACACTTTTGAAGAGTGAAATGCTCAGACTCGATACACTTTGTCCATGTCTGTTGCACACCTCAGTGTTTCCACCGATGAAAAGACTTTTGAAGAACAGCAGACGCTCCGGAGGTATCAAGTACGACGTCATGTTGAAAAGGCCGCATGACGACGATTTCTTTTTTATTGCTGCTGTCATTGGCTGGCGGAGTAACACAACTCCGCGCGGTCCATGTGCCTTTGTTTTGAACTACTGTTTTTAAAGTTCTATTCTACTAAAGTAATCTTTATTTTACAGTTTCTCCTCTTTACTTGTTTTTGGCAGTGTTGATCCTGCGCTTCTTTCCTGCGCAAGTCCATTTGGCGTAGTTCTTTGTTTGCCGAGTAAAGGAGAGGCGTATCGCACAGGCGTACCTGTAAAATACACCTTATTTCATTTCGTTTTGGGGGGTTTACGCGTTTTTACGGCGAATGGTGGGCGTTATTCACATTTGTACTAGTAAAGGTACCCCCCCCCCTCATTTGCATAGAAAAGTTGCCTTGGGTTGCCCCCCTCCCCCCTGGAAAAAATGCTGGGTACATGCCTGTCACAAATTATTGAACTATGAGCACCAGTAAGCTTATGGTACATACATGGTCCCACTACGCCTTATTAGACGAACACTGCATAGGCAGCTTGTAACGCTCAGTAGGGCGCTTCCTTTCCTCGCATCGCTACACATCTCCAGCTTCAGACATACAGCATGACGAACCGCACTGCTCACACTCTCTTTTTCACGAAGTCTGAGCGTCGTGTAGCCCTCGCAGCATCCTGGTGATGAACTAAAAGCCGTATTTTTCACACAATGCGCAACTTTCAAAATAGCGGCAAAATACCTGGTACATCGGTTCCAGAAAAGTGGTTACCTGCAGTCGGTAACGTACAACTTAAGCCCCGTATATTCGGGCGTGATAGGCATGTTATATGTCCTAGCGTGGGACACTTTTGAGATGAGATATAGATACTGAACTGCCAGTCGTAGTATTCAACATGTTACTCTCTCCTGGCAAATGGAGCGTTCTTACAAATTTAAGTTCATATGACCCGAACTGTAGCCTTCAAATTATTTTGAGCTCCATAATCTTGTTCTATAGGCTAGTTCACATTAGTTGCCCTGTTAACATTCCTCAGAGCTGGCTACCTATGCAGAATATAAAATCTCATTGAAGAGCTTCCATTCTTCCAAGGAAATTTTTATCATATCGCAGTATGAAGCTTTACATGAGCATTTTCATGCAGTGTCTATTACTTGTCAATGATGACCACCTGTGTCGTTGCTGCAGCTTGTATACAATTGTTGCTGTGCCAAAGCACCTTCCTTGTGAACACTGTTTCCTCTCTTTAGTCACAGAACTCATCTGCACGGTTTCCGGTTTCGCGGTCTTCAGCACCATGTACCCGCCGGACGGCTTGTGTCACTTCCTGTTCTACTGGAACGTGGTTGTAAGCGGGGGCACCATGCGGGGCGTAGAGGTGTCGACTTCATGGGACGTCTTTAAAAAAGAAATGATAAAGCGCAAGAATACTTCCGGAGGCATCAGTTTTGACTCCCGGTAAGTTATTTAGACTTACCATGCCAATAAAATTAAGTATACCCACTTTACCACTTTTAAACACTATTAAGGTAATTTCGATATGCGGTCCCAGTCTTGCTGCGGTGCGCAGCTACATCTATTTCGCACCAAGACCCTCGACTGCTCCGTCGATCCTCACGACAGATAGTGATACTGTTTCGTCTTTGTTATTTTATACCGCCATTTCTACCGCATGCGCATAACCAGTCTTAATGTTCATGGCGCCTTGATTCCACCCACCTACCCACCAATGAGAGGGATCTTGATGTTGGCTTGTGGTTCAAGATCAACCACCTGTGATCCTATGAACTTTGCGCGAAGTAATGCACAGTAGTGATTTCGGTTTTTCACCTTTACGGTCTTTCGAATGCGACTTGCACCACCGGAAAATGAACCAACGTGATGTCGCTCAACAGGAGCAGGATACCATAGTAATCGTCTACGAAAGTGTGTTTTCCATTACTCGTGGTCCAGCCAACTTGTCACAATCGCGTTCGGCAGCAAACCCTTGACAAGTAATCCCACCTTCTCACGAAAGTAAGAAACCGGTTTGGACGTACTCGTTCGCTAAGGTCATTCATGTGCAAGTTGCTTGACAGCCACAATAATAATGACACTTAAATTGAGCAGATTTTAGCTCAGAGGAATTGCTTTTACATGTATTTTACAATGAAGCAAAGGCAATTATCAGATAAACTGCAACATTTCAACCACGCAGTGATCTGGAATGTCCCGCCGTCCACCGTGACATAGCATCTATGTTCTTCTGCGGTAGGTATTAGATTCCAATCGAACGGGCAGCCACATTCCGAGAATAAAATGAAGTCATTCATCTACATTGGTTTAAGTGTGTTGTGAAGCGGATGTTACGAAAATTGTAACGGACTACAGCAATGCAGCGTGTCGAAGAACGCGAGTACTTGCCGCTCTAGACAAAATTTCCCGCTTGCGCTCTCACTTTTTGAGGCAACTGGTGTGTGCCGTGCGATGCCGAGGAATTTGATGTGTGGAGGCCTTCTCATCTGCTAGTCGCATAATGTCCTTGGATGTATTCACACACAACACCACAAATGATGTGGTTTCGTAGTTTCCGACCCCTGTATAATAAATTCAACATATTCAGGTCATTGCTACTAATTCTTTAATGAAAAATATTCGATGCACTCATTGACCTGAAATATCTAGCAATTGAAATCACTCCAGCAGCAAATTGCTCGCAAGTTGTAGACAGCTTTCCTAGCAGACGTCTTTCCTTTCCTAATTCTCCAACGTTGTTGCGATTCCACGAACAACAGCGTCGCTGCATGACAACAGCTCCTCCTAGAAGCTAGAATGTGCAGCTAGATTGCTCAGCCAACTCTGCTCTCTTCGAGGTCAGCTACTCACCGTCAGTGGCATTGAAAACGATGCTTCGTGAGCGATAGTGTTCTCCCACTAACCATGCCCACTTTGAATCCTGTCAATGCATTGGCTCACCTACCTGCATGGCTCTTTCTTGGCTTATCTTGGCATGCGGCAAGGCTACGTAATATGTGATTTATTTCTCATTTCGAGTGATTATTGCCAGCTAACAAAATGAGTCTTTCTTCATAATGAGTCTGAGAATGAGAAATGATGAGTAATAATGTGAAATGAGTCTTTCTTAATATGTCTACATCTTTTTGTGCAGGTGTGCCGACTTAACAGTGCTGTCTCTTTCCAGACAAGTAGACAACGTAGATAACTGCTGCTAGGCGAGGCATGTGAATCTAACGGCTAACACAGGACAATATGTATGAATCCAAAGCCATCGCCTTGTCCTTATGATTTGTTAAGCAATGCTCCGCATGCATTAGGTTTATCATATCTGTATCTTTTATTTTATGTAATAGTAAGCTTTTTGGACACCCCATACTCACCTTGTTAATCAAGACTAGCCCATGCCATCGCTCTTGAGGAGATACTTATTTCAGCTCTTCATTTATTTATTACAGCTGGCGCACACAGCCCAAGTCTGTTTACGACCAGAATAGGGGCTGGCGTTCGAGGACCAAATAATCTTTACTAAATAAGTCAACTGAAAGACGGACACGACTGTTATACTAGTGTAATGTCGTCCAATTATTGGCGAAGACAATCGAATCTGCAGCTAAATATTTATACCATCATTGTAGGCACACAGTACTAAAATGTTTACCTTACCTAACATATTCAAATAGATTACACTTAGCCTCATCTTAACTCTCTCCGACCGATGACCCTGTTATTTATAACATAATGCATTTACTAACGCAGAAATACGTTACCATCAAGTACGACAATAACTTTCTAAAGGTGCCTTTGTTCCAAACAATGGCCATGATTAAAACCACCACATACTTTACGCACAACTTTATTAAGCTTGACCATTTTATTACTGCATTGAAAAAAAAACAGTGCTCATGAAATTCCTATGAATCTTTAGTCATTGTTCCTACTAAGTGCCATATACCCGTTGTGTTTACATTATTGGGGGGAGAGTTTTTGGTCTTTCTTGAATGAACTATCTAATGATTCCCATTTACTGGCTTAGTCGCCGTAACGTTCCTTATTCATACAGAAATTTTAGAAACGTGCTCTTCGCATGACACTTATACTTGCGCGTGTTGCGCAACATTCAATGTTTTTCTTTTCAGACTGCATACATGAAACCACCGCATAAAACGGCGGTAATTAGAGAAGAATAGCACACGTGCTGTGTGACCATTTTTACTGTTGCCACCTTTTGTGTTAGTTAAGTCAATCATATTTGACTGTTTGTTAATTACGTTTATTGCTTGATTGACTTTCGACTTCTTGGTCGTTCAAAATTGTTCAAACTGTATCCCTAGCCTTTTTCACGTGGCCCTCAACGCCCCCTTCTCCTTTGAGGTCTGCGGGCACCATATCGATAAAGTAAATTGGAACGGTCGCTATATGTGAGACGCGTGTGGGGTTTGTCCCTTCCCTGTTGTCAATGCTGCTTCAGCACGGCCGACATAAACAGCCACAATAGAACGTTGCTTTCTTAGGTAACACGGAATACATGCGTGCACTGAAGGTAAAAAACACACGAAACGATTCCTGCACATTGAACGGCCTTATTGCCTTTCGGAGGCCCACCCATTTACGCGCATGTAACGATAGCCAACGGTTGTGTGACCGAAGTTTCCTTCAAACGGCGTTCATTTCTACACAGGTACGTGACTGCTGGTAGTATCCGCTCAGTAGAGAAGGAGCTAAATGATCTGACCACGAGAAACATCATGCACTACGGTGTTCTCAATATGTTGGCCACTGCAGCGAAAGCG
This sequence comes from Dermacentor albipictus, assembly GCF_038994185.2. Taxonomy (NCBI): domain Eukaryota; kingdom Metazoa; phylum Arthropoda; class Arachnida; order Ixodida; family Ixodidae; genus Dermacentor; species Dermacentor albipictus. The sequence goes on from NC_091829.1 coordinate 107,432,265, forward strand.
CACGTCTTGTGGCAGCGGACCAAAGTGCTTCTTAAAGTAAGTGATTGCGATGACATGCACTTCAGTGCTTCTTATATAGTTTGATGGAGGTGTAGGTCGTGCGAGGTTCTTTAGCACAATGCAAAAGTTGTGGTCGACCTCACAAACCTCAAAAGAATCCTGCTCTATGTTGGAAAAGGCAAACTTCGCATTTGGAGAAGAAAAAAAATTCGTGTTCCATGTATCGAGCTCGGCGAGTGGCAGATAGGCGTGTGGTGGTAAATGTAGTAGTATTTCTATCAATGGGCGAGCTTTGATTCTGGCAATCCAAGCACGAGTGGCATTCATCTAAAATATTTATCAGCTATCTTATCAGCCTTCGGCAGGATATGTGCTCATGTTCATTAGTCATTGATTTTTCCCTTCATTGGCGTTTAAAAAAAAAGGAAGCTGCAAAATTTTCTTATACATTTCATGTTACTAGCACACACAATGCAAGCAACTTAGGAAACGATTACCACAGGCGAGATAAAAAAAATTGCGTATAGCGTGCATTGCTAAAAAATGCCAATTAACGAAAGCAATATAGAAGCAGTTTCTTTTTATGCATACGAAACTTGATTACCTTGTTGGAGTGAATTTAGCGTGAATATTAGGAATAACCAAACAGCGTTGATTTTACCTTGAAATATACTGATATTTGGGTGGGTTGGGTGAAGCGAAAACAGAGATTTCTCCGAATTTAATTTATTGCTCAATTTGTACATAGACGGTAAAGGTAAAGGCTGATATCAGACGTACTCTTTAGCCAAAAATGCATGCTCATTTGAAATATTACGCTCACATTATATTAAGGTAGAAGCTGAGATGCTCATCGTCTATCTCGAAATTTACGAGAAGAGCTTCATAGACCATAGTTACTTTGTACAATGTAGCCTGTTTTATCTCAAAAAACACTGAAAACCAGTCGTTTCAAATGGCAGGTTTCACGACATTCGGTAAGCTTAAACACTGTGTAGCATGTGCTTAAATCAGCTTTGCAGAATGAGCTGTCTTATATACCAGGTGTTAGGTGCTTGAGCCATACTTTCGATAAACCTGTGCGTCTAACCGATGTCGACGAATGACATAGTTTTCGTAGCCCTCGCGTTTTATTAATATAAGTGTGGTGGCTTATCAGTCACCCCCTTATTAGCAAAACAAGGGCTATATCTAGTAAACATCAATACCCAAGTTAGTAAACGTATTGATGGCCGTCACCTTAGGGTAATTCGTAGTGCAACGCGTGCGTAATGCGGAGGTAGTGGGCTCGTCTGCCAATGGTAACGTGCTATCTTTTCGTTTCATTTCCCTTTTCTTTGTTATTCTCAACATTTCCGTTTCACACACAGCGAAATACCCCGATGCTATCGACGATGCCCCGGTGCATCACTGCCTGTTGGTGTTTGAGTGGCATGATTAACAAAATCGAGGCCTTTGGTTTCCCTCCTTCTTGCACGTGTATATATATATATACACGTGAGAATTCTTCGAGTCACATGGCCTGCGGAGCGTAGACATTGTCGAAGGCAACTTGTCATCAGGTTCCCACATCATCATTACAGCGCTTGGTTATCCTTGCCTAAATAATCAATGGAGCTTCTTTTTTTGTTTACCGGCAAATAATTGTGTTGCCGAATGTTCCTCCTGGGTTCGTTGTAGTATACAGAATCTATAAAATGCCTATGTGCAAAACGTAAATGACGATCTGTCAATATATTTATTTAGTTTCCAATTGCCCTTTTGTTTGCGTGTTTGCTTAACAGCGACGCTCTTAATCTAGTTCAACTTTATTGAGAAGTTTTTATTCTATGACAGCACGAGAGAAGTGAAACAATGCCGGTGGAAGAACAAAAGGTTACTAACGCAGTAGCCTGACGACGTTCATTAATCTGTCTGGAATATGCAAGAGACAGCCATGCTAGAAGTTAAAAATAATATTACATATCAATAATAATAATAATAATATTTGGGGTTTTACGTGCCAAAACCACTTTCTGATTATGAGGCACGCCGTAGTGGAGGACTCCGGAAATTTTGACCACCTGGGGTTCTTTAACGTGCACCTAAATCTAAGCACACGCGTGTTTTCGCATTTCGCCCCCATCGAAATGCGGCCGCCGTGGCCGGGATTCGATCCCGCGACCTCGTGCTCAGCAGCCGAACACCATAGCCACTGAGCAACCACGGCGGGTTATTACATATCAAATACATACAGGTGTTTTAGTTGAACACAAATTTACAGTCACTGTTTACGTTCGTGTAGGCGTTCTTATGCATGCATACATATATTTCCTACTCAAACATATAAAACATAACCTAAAGTACCTAGGTTTCACTAAAAAAATAAAGCATGCAGCTCTATTAGCGAACAGACCGACAACAGCGACAACAAAGAAGGTAATTACAAACTGTAAAAGGGGCAAAGAGCAATAAAATAATTACAGGAACAATGTAAGCAGGGCATATGCTAAAAATCAGAGCAAAATAATCACATAGAAACATAGCTCAATATTCGTGCGAAAGAATTCGTGTCGGTTTACGGGCAATGTGCAAGGCATGTGTTTTCTTGGATAACGTAGTTCTTTCATTTTTTTAAAGCTTGTTTACGTTATGGTTTTGTCTTTGTAGGAAATATAGGCAATCAGGCACATGATGGCGTAGCGTGTGAAGGCAGCGGTTTCGCTCGCATATAACCTTCTCGTATCCCTTGTAAAAAACGCTTGACAAGGAGATGGGTCCGTAGTTTGAAAAATCGTTTCTATTGGATGATTTACAGATAATTCCTACTATAGCACAATGCCTAGCATCTGGAAACATACCAGTGAGTAAACAATTATTGAAAAAGTGGCACAGAGCTGGGGTCAATAAATCTAGAATGAACTTAATGGCTTTCATTTCAAGATCGATGTCCCGGACATTACTGCATTCTTTTTTTCAATATATAAATAAATAATGGGGTTTTACGTGTCATAACCATGATCTGATTATGAGGCGTGCCGTAGTGGGGAACTTCGTAAATTCTAGGCCACCTGCGAATATTTATTGTACACCTGAGTCTAAGCATATGGGGGATTTCGCATTTTACCTCGTAAAAACGTGGCGGTGCTGACCGAGATTCGATCCAGCAACCTCGTGCTTAGGAGCCCAACACCATAACCTCTCGGTAACAATGGCGGGAATACGGTGTTTAACTCTCTTTTTAATGATGAAAATTCGAGTAAATTTCATCAGAAGTTATTGGTTCAAAAAATACAGCTCTAGAGTGATGTGCACCTAATTTTTTTTCTAGTTTCACCGCTGTAGAACATAGCAACTCCTGAGGCAAGGGTAGTGAAGTATATGTTAAACCAGTCTGCAAGCTCTTGTCTTCTGGTGTTTTATAATTTACGGTTAGTTGAAGTACTTCACTGTTCCGTGTACTTGAGTTTAGTCATTTGTTAAGTTCGCGCCATAATACCTCTATCTGACTATTGGGTGATTGAGCAAGATATCGAACTATTATTTTTTAAATTTTACGTAGAGGCTGTTAAAAAACTTCCGTGCCTTTTGAAAGCAAAGAGATCATCCAGGTTTCTTGTTTTCAAAAATTTTGTATAAGTATTCCTATATTTTAATCATTTTGAAGCATTCATCAGTTATCGAGGACTTGCGTAACTTTTTTTTTATTTCTTTGCGGTCTTTAACCTAAAGCAGGTGTAATAATACGACCTAAAAAAGGACAGAAAGTATGCATGCGCTAGTTGACTGCTAGTGCACTGAAAAACGTGGCTCCAGTTTAGTTTGCGTGTTTGGCTGTTAAATGCTGAAAGTCCCTGGCATTTATTTCTCTGACAGTATAAGACTCGGGCCGCTGTACCTTTCGTTTAAGAAATTCCTTATTTTCGCACATCATGTATATAGGAAAGTGATCCCTTAAGTCTATGATTATTTTGGCCGAATGAACACACTCACTCACGGTATGTGTCCCTCGTTGGCCGGTATTTATCGTGTCCCCGTCCGTTAGCAGAAATGTGGGCTGATCTCCGTGGCAGTGAAGTAGCAGGAGCAGTGTCTCGTACCGCACTAAGGCAGAGGCACGAAGCACTCCGGAAAGGGAAGCGAACAATGCACACATTCTTTTGAATCACGAGTACAGCATACATCAGAGAATAGGTTGCACAAACGACCAAGCACAAAAGGACAAAAGGAGCTTCCAAACCCCATAATTGATGATAAGCCGCTCCTGATCAAGTGCTCCCCCATAAGTTTCACAGTCAAGATTACTCTTCCAGAACGTGCCGCGGCGAGGACAGCTTCCGGCGTGGGAAGTGACGTCACTAGCCTTATCTATGTAAAATAAAATCTTTCAATTAGTTAGAATGTTATTACAACACCGCTATGCACGGCGACATGCGGTCGAAATTAAAATACTACCATTACTATAAAGTTCCACTAGTACCATTACTCTAGGGCAATAAAGCACTGCGTACTCCCTCAGCTGTACTCGCGGTTTTCAACAGCCTTCCTAGCTATCCACTTTCGGAGGGCCGGGATTGCGAGACCATTTCTTTTTTGGCGGCGCAAAATGCAGATCTCGAACAGAACTTTATGTCGAGAGTGGTTTCAAGACTGGCCAATAAACACGTACCAAATAGAGAAGCAGCGACCCTGATTCTCTTAGTTTCTCGACTGTCACTTTCTTTTTTTTCTAGGCACCTTCTCTGACATAAGAACTAAATGTGTCATTTCTTTTGTTCCACGATGCACCACCGCAGGAACTCAAGACTATACAAGGAAACGACAGCAACAAAAGGATCATACTGGCTATGGGCCTATACGATTACGGCTCGCAAGGAGAATATTACGGTGACTTCACCATTCTATTCAGAGAAGCAATCGAGTGAGTACACAACACAGGGACGCCCCTACGCACGGGCTGGAGCTTTTCATCTTCACAGAGCTACCTCAAGAGATTAGTTGAGCGAGTTACTGGACAGAAGATAACGCAACCAGCACCAGAATATCCGTTTCCAGTATTGGCCACAACAAACATCAACAACGTTTCAAGTTCGCTTATATTTGTTTCTTTCAGCATATCATTAAAAAATGCAATACCTAGTGATGACCGTTTCTGTCAAGCTATATTTTGATTTATTGACGGTAATCTTTTAAAATATTTAGTCTTCCCTGTACTATATACAAAATGAAGGCTATCTAAAACATGTGCTGTTGATAACCTTTTAAATTGATGTCTTATCCCCTATTCAGTACGGTTCTCTCCGTGCTCTGTTTCTTAGTGTTGTGTAGTGGTTGCAGTCAAAACTAACGGATAAATCAAAAACTAGACTGTTCATGCCATAGGCCTTTTAATAAGAACAAGAATAATATTTACAATGCTTGAGGTACATAAGCAGCTGGCGCCTACTCGGAACACTAACATGACGGCTTGTCACGCTTTAGTGAAGTGTACTTTATAGTTCCCAGAATAACGCCGCGGATGTCTGCACTGGGACATAGATGCCCATAATCATATGCCTATAACTACTAAACCCAATACAGTGGTGTCACCCACATTCACCCCAAATACAGCTACTGCTGACGCGTTATTGCTTACTGCGTCAATAATTTACGTTTATCCTCTTCCTGCCTTTCATAAATATTCTGCATATCTCTTTTAGTTTTCTGGGTGACCCTTTCATGGCGACGCATATAGACGCAAAAAAAAGATTCATTTTCTAATGTGCAAAACGCCTCGACAATAAGCCTTATCACGAAAGGAAGAAAATATTTTGTGAGAAATTTTTCACCAATAAGCGCAAACTCCAAACAAGAAAGTGAAAGTAGGCTGCACCCCAAGTCAGTCATGGCTTCGTTTGGAATTCATACGGAGAGCTATCGTAATATGAGAGCCACACGTTTACATTTGATTTTCTCCAAATCCCGTGTGGGACATGACAGCTGCCAGGAATCTTGCATCGGTCTATCTGCTCTGACCCTGCTTTCAAAAGATAGTGATTCACGTGCTGCAAGACATCTTCTCACTCATCCTGTGTTCCTGATCTAAGCAAATAATGGTGTTGGCTACCTCTCATTAAGTCTTGGCCCAATATTTTAGCTAGAAACTTCGTACTTCGCAAAAAAATTAAAAGTTCCTTCCGGAACGTTGCCTGAAGGAAACATAGGTCAATAAAGGGTTGACTAGGTTTGGTTGTTTTGCCACTGTGGACGTCGACTTAGTTGCAGAAAACGCGTGCCCAGCGCGTGCCTTTTTTTTCTATAGTCGATCTTGTCAGGTTCTTCTAAGAACTGCTACCACTTTATTGTCAATCGGTCTGTATCGCGTTTTGATTTTTGCTCCTAGTTTAAACACGCTTTGGATCGACGCATCAGAACCAACCAACACTTAACTGCTAGCGTGCAAGTTGATGTCATGGACGGTCATTTTACTGCCAGTGGCTATAGCTTCCGCGTAGCCAACATGCCTTACCATAAGCGTTTGTATATTCCGCTACAGCTTTATTTACTCCGGCGACTTCAAACTGAAGTTTGTGTGTTATTGTATGGAGATATGCTTCCAATATTCACAGAGTATTGAATATTTGCGCAAGACTTCAAACGCAATACAGCAATACAGGTAATCTAGGTTATTAATCTAGGCGTCCGACGTACACGCAAGACGGACGTTGCAGTTGCTGTGAGAAACTAACCTTAACCGCATGAGAGGATTAAAGAAGTTCTTCAATAAATAGGAAACATTATTCTATAGGCAAAATACGTGTGTATACCTGATCGTATGGCCTGTCCATTTGTGTGGCACCGTTATAACTTGGGCGTATAAAGCATTTGAGTCGCTTTTATACCTCAGTGATGTCAAGTAATTCGGCCAGGATGGAGAATAACGCACACTTGCAAAATTTGCACCCCTTGCGGCCTTATCTCGTCCCACAATAATAATCCTCATCTGCCTGGCTCGCATTTCCTTCCTGCCAAAACTCTGCGCTTGCTACTTTCCTTTTGAGAATGCTATGCCGCGCTGAAAATGCGCATGCCGTTCGTCACTTGGAAGTGCTGGGATCGCAGAGCTAAGGAAAGGAAATGCGGGCAAGATAGAAAGCGAATATTGTTACGCCACAAGATAAGCCCAATAGGCTGCAAACTTTTTATGATAGCGGGACACCGCTCACCATCTGGCGGGGCTACTCTTCTTTATCTTGATGCCCGCACAGAAGGGTTGTTTGAAATACTAAGCGATATGAGACCCAGAGTACAATATCGGAACTCTTGCGGCTTCTACTCGCAGAGAAATACGCACATGTGGTAGGTGTAGGAATCGCCCACGAACGCAACAATATATAGTGACTTTAGAGAAAATGCATTGGTGTTATTCCACCCAGCGCTACAACATGCGTCTACGACAGAACACTTTAGCCAAACGACGGCTTCACATCACTAAACGTTTTTTTTTATTATTTTTGACGTCGTGGAAATGTGCGGGGTGATTTGTGTCCAGGATTTTTATTTAGTCATGGGGATATATTCAGTTGTCACATTTTTTATTCAGTCGTCGAGGAGTGAAATATTTCAGAAGGCACATGGATTTGAAAATCATAATAATTTTGAAGCGATAACCAGGTTTATCTTACGGGTTTAAACTTTATCTTACGGGTTTATACCAGGTTTAAACTTACGGTGAAATTTCACTTTTGTTGCACTTACGTTTTTGCCAAAACGTCTCTTTTGGTATACCAAAGCTGAAAAATTACTGACCAAGCTTTCATCCTGCCCCAAATTTTGGAGGCTCATCATAAAATATATTTACTATGTTGAAGTGGACCTAAATTTCTAATTCAATCGCTACAATATGTGAAGCGCGACATATGCCGTAATGTAGCTAGTCTAAAGGTAATTATGAAACTTGGTAAATATGAAATAGACATTTGATTTTTTGTGCAAATAATGTCCACAAGTGAGTTTAATCAAGGTCAAGAAATAAAATTGTGCTACTAGCATTGAGTGAAACAAATATGTCAAACATAAGAAAATGTAATCATAATTGGCTTTATGAAAACACACCCTCGGTAAATTAAATGCGAAACACCACCACAATTGGGTTCTGCAATAACTTCGCCCAGAAAACCATTGCAGGGGGGGGGGGTAGCAGGAGGCTCCAACGATGAATGAAAAGACGGAGAGTAACCAGATATGCACCTAAAACTCGCATGATTGTGAAGGCGGTGAGGCATACCCGTCTAATGCGACTCAAGGCTGGCAGACGTATTGTTTGCTTTTATTGGCAACAGTATGACGTTCCTACATGCGTCATATGAAATTAGCTCTCAAAATGAAGCCTAATATCCAATGTAAGTGCTACAAAATCATCTTGATAGTGTTCGATCGAGTCATACTATAAAAATACTAGTCCTTTCCGCAGAGATGGACCTTAGGTTTCTAAATATTGTGTTCGTTTTGCTGAATGACCAATTCTCTTCAAAGCGAAATAATGTACAAGATCTCAAGGATGTCTGGATATTAGAAAAGAACCACACTTTTATGAGCCTCAAAACTGTGTTGCAGGCCTCGCACGCGCGCATTCGGACGTCCTGATATCGTTTCGCCGGAAACTGCAACGCAACCACGTTTGTGCAATAGAACAAAAAAAAACATGCAATATCATTGCGCCCACATTAACCCCGTGATTTGAAACTGGATAGGTTCGTATGTAAATTAAAGCGATAGTTCTTTTTCAGCCTAATTTATTTCTACCAGACAATCCTAATGTTCTACCAGACAATCCTAATTGAATTAGGGACAATGGGTATGGTGCGCGGAAGACGAGGACATCATCATCATCAACAGCAGCAGTAGCAGCAGCAGCATCAGGCTGGCTACGCCCACTTCAGAGCAAAGGCCTCTCCCATACTTCTCCGACTACACCGGTCATGTGCTGATTGTGGTCATGTTGCCCCTGCAAACTTCTTAATCTCATTCGCCCACCTAACTTTCTGCCACCCCTGCTACGCTTCCCTTCTCTTGAGATCTAGTGCGTAACCATTAATGACCATCGATTATCTTGACTCCACATTACATGTCCTGTCCATGCCCATTCCTTTTGCGTGATTTCAAATAAGATGTCATTAAGTCGTGCTTGTTCCCTCACGCAGTCTGCTCTTTTCTCATCCCTTAACGTTACATCCATCATTCTTCTTTCTATAGCGCATTTCGTCGTCCTCAATTTAGGTAGAACCCTTTTCGTAAACCTCCAGGTTTCTGCCCCGTAGCTGAGTACTGGTAAGACACAGCTGTTATGCACTTTTCTCTTGAGGGATAATGGCAACCTGCTGTTCATGATCTGAGAATGCTTGTCAAATGGACCCCACCCCATTCTTATTCTTCTGATTATTTCAGTATCATGACCCGTATCCGCGGTCACTACCTGCCCTAACTAGATGTATTCGCTTACCACTTCCACCGCCTCGCTACCTATCGTAAACTGCTGTTCTCTTCCGAGACTGTTAAGCATTACTTTAGTTTGCTGCAGATTCATTTTTAGACACACGCTTCTGTTTTGCCTTTCTAGGTCAGTGAGCATGCATTGCAATTGGTCTGATGAGTTACAAAGCAAGGCAATATCATCAGTGAATAGCACGTTACTAAGGTATTCTCCATTAACCCTTATCCCCTATTCTTCCCAATCCAGGTCTCTGAATATCACCTGTAAAAACGCTGGGAATAGCATTGGAGAAATGGTATCTCCCTGCCTGACGCCTTGATTTATTAGGATTTTGTTGCTTTCTTTATGGAGGACTACGGTGGCTGTGGAGCGGCCTTGGATATCTTCAAGTATTTTTACATACGGGTTGTCTACACCTACATTCCGTAATGCCTCCATGACTGCTGAGGTTTCGACTGAATCAAACGTTTTGCCGCAATCAATGAAAGCTGTATATAAGGGTTGGTTATATTTCGCACATTTCTCTATCACCTGATTGATAGTGTGAATATGGTCTATTGTTGAGTAGCCTTTACGAAATCCTGCCTGGTCCTTTGGTTAACAGAGTTCTAAGGTGGTCCTGATTCTATTCGCGATGACCTTAGTAAATACTTTGTAGGCAACGGACTGTAAGCTGATTGGTCTATAATTTTTCGAGTCTCTGGCGTTCCCTTGTTTATGTATTAAGATTATGTTAGCGTTCTTCCAAGATTCCGGTATGCTCGAGGGCTTGAGGCATTGCGTGTACGTGACGGCCACTTTTTCTAGAGCAATCTCCCACCATCCTTCAACAAACCTGCTGTTACCTCACCCTCCCCAGTTCCCTTCCCACAATGTATAGCTCTGAACGTTTTCTTTACTTCTTCCGGCGTTACATGTGGGCTGACAAATTCCTGTAGACTATTCTCTCTTCCATTTTCGTCGTGCGTGCCACTGGTACTGTATAAATGTCTATAGCACTCCTCAGAGAAAACACGGGGAAGGCGGGAGATGGAAATTCAAGATGATGAACAAAACTTTGTTCTCGTTTTGCTCATCGCCATAGAACTCCTCAGCCACTTGAACTATGCCATCCATATCAACAAGGATATTTCCGAGAACACAGGGTGACACCAAGGACATATACAGCGTCAGGTTACAACTGTTTATTCACCAAAAACCACGCAATTTTATGCATGTAATCTGAAATATTTTTCTATAGACATTTTTTGTGCCACAATTAACGTTAATCTATTGTCAAGTGCAGCAATTCTCAGCAGCAATTGTCAATATGGGTAATTGTAATGTAGGTAATATTTATAGATGTTTCCATCTCTACATCGTGGTTTGAAACTTGAGGCTAGCCTTGACGTTGCTGTGACAAAAATTAGCCAACACCTATTGGAAAGAAAACGGCGGGCTCGATTTCACCTGGCATATACCACGGGATAACACAATTCAATATCTGGACCGTTCACTTAGTTTCCAGAAGTCCAACGTGTGCTGGACGTATAACCTAATGACTAAGAAAAGTCTTCTACCATTTGACACATCACCACACCAGCATTCTACCAGCACACATTCTAATCTGATCAAGAGAGAAATAGCTAACACTTGCCTTAACTCGCAAATCATGAAGTCATACAAGCGCCATCTAGTTACACGTTCCCGTAATCAGTTTTGCCGCTTGGAAGACGTTTGATTTCCTCCCTCCGTTATTACGGATGTGTGCAAGAGCCTCTTGAACAGGAGAAAAGATAGGGAAAAAGTGCAGGAGCCAAGAAAAAAATAATGAGCACGTAATAATTTTCATATACACAAGTTGTCACAAATATTGCTACACGGATGTGATATTTGTTTGCTTGAACAAGGCGCGTGGGCGCCATCATTCAAGAAAAGAGGAGGTAGAACAAACTCGGCTAGCGCTATGAGTCTAACCGGTCAGCGCTGCAACCGCTGTTGTAAATATAAGCTGTAAATAGTTGCTCTTCTTACTGACTCGTCCTTCGGATTACAATATGAAGAAGGTCGCAACTATATAGAATGTGGCGATTGGTTTTTCCGCTCCACGTAATCTCGCCAATATTTGCTCTTCGATAGGGAATATGCTGCCGGCTACGTGGTCCAAGGAGCACGCCACACGCTTCATCAATGCTGTTACCGATGTGGTTGACAGTATTCCCCTAAGCTGTTGTAGGGTGTATAGTGGACAAACATGACGATGCTCAACCATGGTGCGGTTAGGCAGGCAAGTTGTAGCATGGGCGGGCGCTTGACAGACCACTGAAACGCTGTGGTTGGGCACCTCTCTTGGGCCAAACGACTTTTCTAAAGAAACCAAGAAACCACGCTTACAGGATAATGATCGAGGCATCGCCAACAAAAAAAAGAGCAGGCAATGAGCGTGTTAGCGTGCCGGTCACAAGCAATATTTAAGTGACAATTAAATGTTTTTCATTAAGAGAGCCTCTAGTCGTCTCCGAGATTAGAGCGTGAAGCTGCCTCATTTGGTTTGATGATCTGTTTACGCTTGTAGTGCACGCATATATTTAGGTGCCTTCTCTATAGTTCAATTTAGGTCAAATACACTGTTATCTACTAAGTTTGTCCCCACCTTACGTGTGGTTCTTAACTCCTATCCAACTTGTTAGTTTCTTGGTGCTGCAATTATTTTGCACTTAGGATCAGTGTGTAAAGGTGTGTGTTTTCTGGTTATTAAACAGTTGGAAGTTAGCTGCCGTATATGCCATTTGTGTCTCGTTCCGTCCTCTTATGCTTGGCGCCGTAACCGTGGTCCGTAAGTGATGAACCAATTAGCTCAGCCACAAGTTTTTTTTACGCATTGCAACGCCTGCATAGTGTTTTTTTTAGTTTTATTAGTCTTCCTGAAAAGACACTTTATTTGTGACAATATGCACTACTCAATGCAGGCAGTCGAGCGCGGACACTGTCATCGCCATCAGCTCTGTAGGTTGGTTATACGACAGGAGTCGGTGCGAATGCACTCCGCCATCCGTCTGGGACACGGAGGCATTACCCGGCTTGCCCAGCACTTTGGCAAGGAAGTATCCTGACCTGGTGAGTAGAGATGATTAGGAAATGAAAGGGCGAGTATGACGAATGCGTTCCTTGGCATTTGCGGTCGCAATAAACTACCTGATCTTTTACTGAACAATGAAGTTGAACAACAAGGATTGCTATATGCATACATATGAGAATTCGTCAGCTGAAACTCAGTGCTCCAATGCTTCGTCCATCTTCATAATTATTCAATTACATCAACACCATTATTGGAAATTGCGTATGTTTCCAGATTGATCCGATCTCTGTTTACGGAGACCTAATACCGATGATGCTTAGAAGGAATTAAACTTTTCTGCATTAAACTTTTCTTCTTAAGACGAGCCTTTGTCTTTGGGAGTGAACTACGAATACTTGCAATATAGGACGAGTGTCTCCACTTCTTCTGATCATTGCGTCTACGCACACTTACCATAGCCTGCACCTCACCTACAATGTGATGAAAGCGCATTACGATGTGAAGATAGTAGTCATTCCGTGACACAGCAAGAGATTTTATTATGTATCTCATGTACATTGGCGTATACATACTCAGCCATGCCATTACTCGTTTCGTTTTATATGCAGCAGCGTGAATGTGCTTTTGAATACCGGAACACCATGCCCCGATGTACATAATATGCTAACTGCCGCTCGCACAAAACTGGTCTGGTGTCGTAGAGCACCTGACACTCATCTTTCTGAAAACTTATTCTTAATTGGCAGGATAATTTGGAGGCTTACAACAACGAAGCTGTATATGGCTAGGGGTCCATGCATTTCACAGCGAAGCTCTATATGGCTAGGGTTCCTTGCATTTTCGTTCTGCGTGATTAAGAACCATCATCATCAATGGCTCATAACGCCGTAAGCACACATGCTGCCGTAAGCAAACAAAAAATGCGTTGGCTCATATCCCCGTAAGGCAGAGGCTAGAGACACTCAGCAAAGTGAAGCTAACAGTGCCTAAATTCTTTGTAATCACGCATGCAACCTACAAAACAGCATGTCGAGAGCTGTCATCGTCAATAGCTCATACCCCCGTGAGCAATGGCTCATACCCCGTAAGCAAGCACTCATAGTCCCGTAAGGTTCATGGCTACCCACTTTGCGTGAATTGGCTGCGATGACAATCCCTGTTGTCGTTGTCGGTGATTTCGGTGTGAATCTGTCGTTATTGAGAAATGAGCGTTTTACGCATACAGTGTTGGAGACATATCCCTTGCGATGCCTAACCTATCCGGCGCAACTGCCCACCCAGTGGCGACCCGGCATCGATTTGACATCAAAGATTATGATTACCGTTGCAAGTGAAATAATTACATCCGTTCAACACACTAAATGGTTGTGTGTGCCTCTCGTCCTGATGACCACCCATCAAGACAATAAATGAGTTCGTACCTTTGTTAAAATTTATGTCACCTCCGTGTCATGTACTAAACAGCTTCGCGGCTCCACCACCTTCACATAGTGGAATGGCTTTTTGTTTGGAATTGTTTCGACGTTGGAGAAATTCAGGTGAACAGCAGGAAGGGATCCGCCTAATTGTTATCGCTCCTAAAAGATTATTGCAGAAAACAGCGGAAGTTATTCTAAAATTATGCCAATAGCTTATAGGAACCTTAGAAAACAATTGGAACAATACTTTTAAAGCGTACTCCTGACGTCGATCATGATATTTTATGAAGGTGGCATAAATTATTGTCGACAAGTCTTGGTAGATTGTGTGGTAGCGTGATGATGATGATGGTGCCGTTACGATTGAGCTCATGACAGTGCCGCGGGGATGGTAGCATGCCAAGACGACATGAAATCAGGGTCACGACAGCGCTGGATGAGGTCGGGAGCGTTACAATAACGGAATAATGGCAGCGCGGATATGTTGGCATGACAACGGCGACATGCCTGTCCTTTTTCAAGCAAAGCTTGTATTCGCTCACAAGTTTCGGTGCCAATATGGTCACGCAAAAAACCCAGTTGCTCCCAGAGCAGAGCAGTTGATGGAAAGGGCAGTTTGATGAGTAGACAGCTGCGACGGCGCCGGCTAATGAGTCATTAGAAATGATTCCAGCTACATAGAGACGCGCTCACGCCACGCGTGCAACCAATCACAGCCGTTTTGCATCTGGTGAGAAAGTAAAGGGCAGGAAAGGGTTTAACGCGCACTGCGTCGGCTTCGCTTCCATTCACTTCTTTTTCGGAAAACGGTTGAGACGGCCACGCATTGTGCGTTCCACTCAAGAGCTAGCAGCCTTCGAAGAGTGGCTCGCCCATGAAGGGGCTCGCTGCCGGTCCATCGATCCAGCCGTTAGAACCGCCTGAGCCCAGACAACTCGACCGCAACGACAAGATCCCGAGCTTAGGGAGCCGGAGGCATAAGCGATCCGGCACCGTTACCTGTCGGGTGTGTAACCGTGAAAAACGTCAGGTGCACGCAGGACAAGCTTCACTTCTCCCCATTTTCTCGCAGGCGAAGGGTTTTTCCCTTAAAATGAAACAATCGTCAAGAAATTCGCTGCTTTAGGTGCCGAGAAAGAATTTTGCAGGTTAACTTCCCGGAGGCCTCCTACTAATACTCCGACAATTCCCTTTTAAATTGGGCACCTACCACACGGTGTCGTAGTCAGGGTAAGCAAACTGCGGTGAGCTGGCAGTACGAGAAGTTTCATCTTGATAACAGAAGTGCAGCATACTTCGGTGATGAACGCGCCTGGCTAACGTCAGACCAAGCGGTCGGGAAGGCATCGGTAGCACCACCACCGCCGACAAACATCCATATCTTCAGCCGTCTCATAGATCTCGCTCTACAGCACGTGTGTCTCAAATCTAATCGGCGTTCTCGCGACGAAGGCACCCCGAAATTCGTTTGGGGGGCTGGGCGTCCTGTTCCATTGGCGGGTGAGTCTGACCACCGACGAGCACGAAAACAGGGGAAATGGATAAAGAAAGATACGTGCTTTCGTCACAACCGCGACATTTCCGTGGCGGTGTCCCTATACAGTGTGCGTACCTAGTTTTCCACGCTACAGGCGCCTTTTGGGGAGCACGAATAGGTAACCCATTTTCCCAATAAGAAGGAAGAAATGCTAGAATGATGCCTGTATAACCTTAATATACGCATTGAAAGAACTCCGTAGCAACCCCAAAATTGCCATTTTTCACTGAAATGGGGATCACTATAACTTAAAGATATTTCATCTTTGTCACGCGACGTCACGAAAAGTGCGCAAACTTTCCATCGTATACGACGTGCGCGCACAGATTTGGCATTATTACGTGAAACAAAAGAAAATATTTCTTTCGGAATTTAGGCTTTTTTCTTCCATTAGCCAACCGCTTTTGGTATTTTTTTTTTTCTATCTGTACCCACTTCACCTGCTGTCACGCAACATCACAAATCCGACAGCACTCGTCCTCTAAAGGTGCGTTTGCGCACTAAAGAAGCATTATCGTGTATATTAAAGCCCACATTTGTTCTGTATTGTCAGAGACTAACCCCTTTCTGAAAGCAATAAATGTTCGCTGCCTCCCAAGGACTCTGTCACTGGCTACTCCGAGCTTCCGGGCCGAATGGTTTTCTCGACGTATAATAAAAAATTTTCAGTTAGAGTATAATGTTGTCGATCCCATTGAGCACGTGTGCGACGTGACCCTGCCAGCTTTTCTTCGCTGAGAACACACGTTAGTAGCATTTCTGATCTTCCTTTGCACGCCACGGCAATTTTTGACCAGCCATTGTAATTGATCAATGGCAAGTGGTCCAATCACGGGTGTTGGCACTACCTCCCTCATCTGGTTATCTACTTTCACTGCGCTAACTCTGTCCCAGTGACATCCTCCCTATTTAAGTGCTCCCTTTCACTCTCGTCAGCCAATAAGATCCGAAAAACAGTAATAGAAGCACGGTTATTTGCTTTTAAACAAATTGAGGTGACCTCCTATTACATTGGAGACTGTTTTATTGGGCTGTTCGAACAATGCTGCGAATCACCGCCCGATGTTTTCGTCGCTGCCTACGTAAATTTTATGTCTGCATACTGGAATAAAATAAGACTGGAAGAGTTCTGCATTATATGGGGCTGTTCTGCGCTGCGCACTGCAGTCGTTACGAGCTCGATAGACAAAACCCAGGAAATTGGTTGAAAGCAAGACAATGAAAAAGTCAACAATGTGGAGGCGCGTCTACACCTTCTTTAAGGCACACTTATTCTTTGTACGCATTATGTCTGATGCTTTATTGATTTGCCCAGGTGAGAAGGTGCTTTCATGTCCTCGTCACATTTGATGTTCCCATCAGAAGCATAATTATTGGGAGCCTGGTAGAGGGGTTTCAACATTCGAACTCTCTCCAGCGTGCATCGTGCTAAATTTACCCAAGTTCCCGGAGTAGTAAACGTTCATTCTGCGAAAATTTATGCTGTGTTTTGATGTGTTAAAACATCACCACTAATATCGGAAATGCCTAGCAGTGTTCTGAGTCGCAGACTGTGTGGGTTGTTGAGACATTACTGGACAGCATTTATTGTAGTGCAATTAACAAGCACCAAGAAACGTAATTCCTGCGTTTCAGTTAATAACGCTAACACTTCTGCTTCTACGAGGTGCTTAATGATTTGAAGATGAGATAGTGACTTGGGGCCGTATAACGTAAAACTATTGCAATATCTTTTTTATTCCGGTCTGTTGGTGTCGAATTTGCGTAACCGCCGACGCAAGCATCGGGCTGCCACCCGCAGGGTAGTCTGAACAAACCAACCAAATGCTCTCTTCGTTCATATGAGGTCACTTTTGTTTACTTGAAAGACTGATAACATTCTCTACACTGAACAACTTGTCTTATCTATTTGGCTCACAAGAGGCGAGGAGCATCCTCAAGTGGAGAGGGATTGGATGGGGCGGAGCCGCTCGACTGAATTTCGACAACGTGAACAACAGGGTGGTGCCGGCATCTGCGAATGGTCCGCTTTCTCTTAGCTTGCGGTGGCTCGACGACAATAGCGGCAGCATGCAACAGAAGCTTGAATGACCCTAAAACAGGTACTCAGCAAAGAAGAGTTGGCAGAACGCGGTCGTAAGCAAAGTTCTTTAAAACGTCATAAGGCGAAGCAAAATGTTTTATTACACGGAAATAAACTCATGCTCGTTGGCAGCGGTGAGCCGCCAGTGCCGGAGCGATTGGCAGCAGCCATCTTTTATTATTTTCGGAAAGAGGCAGGGGCGCTATAACGTAAAACTATTCCAAACTTTTTTATTCCAATTCTGCAGTCAGCGCACCGCGATTGGTGAAAAACTTTTTCGCGCCAGCCCCAATTCACCTGTCTGTCACGCGACGTCACGAAAACCGCGATAGCTGCCAAGCTGACATGACGTGTAGACACTGATTATGCATAACGTGACCGAACAAAAAAAAATAGTTATTTCTGATTCGACGCCATTTTGGCATTAGCCCTCGGCTATTGGTCAAAAGTTTTCGGGCGGCACCCACCTCACTTGCCTCTCACGCGACGTCACAAAGCCGCAAAAGCTTACCGCGTCAAAGTGACGTGTACGCGTTAAAGATGCATTCATATACCGAACAAAACTGAATTTTCTTTTGAATAGCCGCAGGCTGCCCCCTTCCGAAAGGAATAAAAGATAGCTGCGGCCGATCGCGCCGGCGCTGGGTACTGGCCCCTGCCGGAGAGCAATGGGTTTATTTGCGTGTAATAAAACTTTCGTGGCCGTGTAACGTTTTCGAGAACTTTCGGCATGTTTACGACCTCGTTCTGCCAGCTCTTCCTCGCTGCGGATGCGTTTTAGCGTCATCCTTAGGCTTCCGTGGCATGCCGCCGCAATTGTCGATGAGTCATCGCAAGCTAAGTAAGAGTAAGCGGACCAACCGTAGACGCCGGCACCACCCTCTTTATCCGGTTATCGATATTCAGTGCAGTGGCTCGGCCCCATCGAATTCCTCTCCACTTGAGCATGCTCCCCGCCTCTTGTGAGCCAATTAGACAAGACAAGCCGCTCAGTGCAGGCAATGTTATTCGTTTTTCAAGCAAACCAAATGGACCTCCTATGAACTAGGGGAGCATTTAATTGGTTTGTTCAGACAACCCTGCGGGTGACCGCCCAATGCTTGCGTCGGCGGTTACGCAAATTTGACGTAAGGAGATTGGAATAGAAACATATTGGAATAGTTTTACGTTATACGGCCCCAGCTTGCAGCTATTTAGAAGAAAATTCAGTTTTGCTCGGCATGTTGATGCATCTTTAATGCGTAGCGTCACCTTGATGCGGTAAGTTTTTGCGGTTTTGTGACGTCGCGTGAGAGGCAGGTGAAGTGGGTGCAGCCCGAAAATGTTTGCCCAATAGCTGAGGGCAAATGGCGAAAACGCGTCGAATCAGAAAAGAAAACATTTTGTTTTTTCGGTCAAACTATTCAATCACAGTGTGTACACGTCATATCAGCTGGGGAGCTATCCCGGTTTTCGTGACGACGCATGACAGACAGATGAAGGGGGGGGGGGGGGGGAGGTCCAAACAAGGTTTTGACCAGTCGCGGAGGGCTGATTTCAGAATTGGAATAGAAAAGATTGGAATAGTTTTACGTTAAAGTGCCCTTGGTTTCATTCCTGAAGTAGGCGTCATGTGAGTTTATTTAAAACACATACCGAGCCATTTCTTCAGCCTAAAAATAGGCTCACGAAAACTCGTCACAGAATCTATTTCGTCCTTAGCCAGCCGACGATTCCTGGAAACCTGCTTAACCGGCCATTCCAGCTTAGTAGCTTTGGCGTTAAGCTGTTGAGGTCAAGGTGGTGGATTGAAGCCATACCTTTCACGTTTTTATCACATGAAAAGGGACGAGAGACGCGGTTATGAATATGAAGTACCGAGATGCCTGAACTTACGCTCTTTCAAGTTTAAACCACATCACAGTAGCTGGTGTTCGATGAAGGCAAAGTGCAAAAACACTTGTTTACTTAGATGTAAGTGCCCGGTAATGAACCTGAGAGGGTAAAAATTAATGATGACTCCTGCATTACAACGTGCGCCCAAATGGGGTCGTGGTTTCGGGAAGCATAATTTCAGAACTCAACTTTTTTTTCGAAAACATCCCTTGCTTTGTTGTGTGTGTTTTGTCCACAGAGGAGGCATGCAGTACTGATGTCGAAACGCCACCGCTACAGCTTGAAGATTAAAACGGGCCTGTCTTTCGAGTTGGCCACACTGGTGTACAATAGGACACAAAGCTATCAGCACCAAGGCGCTCTGGATGTCGCATTCTTATACAGCGAGTGCAACCTCTTCTTTACGACGAACTATGACGTCGTGGCAAGTTTGTCTGCTTCTCAAACCAGTATTTCTTTTGATCCATCGTTCTAGGTGACTGAGCTAAGAATTACGCAAAACTCACTTCTTCGTAAAGAAACTCGAAGTACGATCCAGAACTCTTGCATGCGGTTCTAAATGTAAAAAAGAAAAAGTGGAGGGTAAAGGACTGAAAACGTTGTAAAGTAAATGATTGGTATGTTATGAGGGTGAAGGTGAAACGCGCCTCATTCCCCACCACACCGTTTAGCACAATGCAAACTGCCCTCCTTGGGAACTCTTAGATCTCACTCAATAGTAGCACTTTTTAATATTTACATTTCGTCACCCTACTTTACTCCTTCGCGCTCTTTTCTATTACTCGCTTGTGGTAGTGAAATTGTCTGTTTGCATAAACTCAGCCGAGAAAAGCAGTTGTTTCCATTACTAAAGAAAAGTTTTCTCGTCAACACTTTGTCCCCCCACTGAAGCTTTCCTTCCCGCACTGGCAATCACGTCCATTTTATTCGCTATCATTGAGCCTTATATGTATTTAACAGCCGTGATTTGAGCTGTTCTCTTCAGTAGTTTATCGTAGAGCAGGTGCCTAAATATTTCTGTTCGGCTAATTCATACTTACAGTGAGCTTTACAAGTTGGATTCGGCCCTGGTGCTTCGAGTTCCAATACCCGCGAGAGAATATAATCATATCGTTGTGTTCACAATGCGTATGTTGATTTGAAATATACAGGAAAGGTAATGGTCACTTCAGTGACTTTTTCCTTATTGGGTGAAAGTGTTTTTTTTAAATATCCAGCTGCCATGGTTGCTCAGTGGCTATGGTGTTGGGCTGCTGAGCACGAGGTCATAGAATCGAATCCCGGCCGCGGCGGCCGCATTTCGATGGGGGCGAAATGCGAAAACACCCGTGTACTCAGATTTAGGTTCGCGTTAAAGAACTCCGGGTGGTCGAAATTTCCGGAGTCCTCCAGTACGACGTTCCTTATAATCAGAAAGTGGTATAGACATGTTAAACCCCATAATTTAATTTTTTTAAATATCTGGAATCCTTACTGATACAGTTATTTGCCGGCTTTCAATGCATTAGTATTCTTGTGACGGCTTAAAATATTTAGCATTTGGCGGCCGTGCTTTGCTCTTTTCTCTCAAACAATACTGATATCTCTTATGTCTCGCTGTCATTTTGGTGTCTTTGGTGTCTCGCTTAGTGACTGCTCCAAGCGACGTCTAAAGTATGCCCGTGTGCTTTACGACTGAATGACAACATCTCAAAGGCATCTCCTGTTGCCATTCGAAAGCCCGCAACAATTAGAGTACTGTTTAGATTCTAGATACGATTGTAGGGAGCTATACGAATACATTTACGCCTTTTTTTCTTTTTTTCTTGCAGCCATGTAAAAATGTTTCGCGCTTAACTCGTAGCCTAGTGCACCCGGACGTCGGCATCGCATCTGCGGAACTTCAGCCATCTCTTATTTTCATCTTTGAGGACGAAGATACTCTAGAGAAAAAGGTGAGTATTTCGGCATTCGGATTGCCTGTTTACTGAAATCTATGATTTTCGATCGAATAGTTTAGCTTGTTACACTTACCGCAATGCTTCATATTGCTAAATATTTTAGTCCATGCAGGAACAACGGAGGTGGAAGAGAGCATTGCGCAATGGGGACCCTATAACGTAAAACTATTCCAATATGATTTTGTTCCTTTCTGCTGACGTCAAATTTGCGTAACTCCCGACGCAAGCATCGAGCGGTCACCTCCAAGGTTATCTGAACAGACCAATGAAACGCTCTCCTCGTTCATACGACGCCACTTTTGTTTGCTTGAAAAACGAATAACATTGCCTACACTCAGCGGATTGCCTAATTTAATTGGCTGACAAGAGGCGAGGAGCACGCTGAAGTGGAGATGGATTCGATGGGGCCTAGCAATTGGACTCGAAATCGATAACCGGATCAAGAGGGTGGTGCCGGCGTCGTTGATTGGCCCGCTATCCCTTACTTGACTTGTGGTGGCTGGTCGAAAATCGCGGCAGCATGCAAGGGAAGCTTAAGAATGACGCTGAAACGGATCCTCAGCAGAGTTGGCAGAATGAGGTCTTAAACATGCCGAAAGTGCTCGAAAGCGTTACACGGCCACGCAAAAAAGGTTTATTGCACGCAAATAAACCCGTGCTCTCCGGCAGGTGCGAGTCGCTAGTGCCTGAGCGGTCGGCGGCGGCCATCTTCTATTCCTTTCGGGACGGGGTAGCCTGGAGCTATTCAGAAGAAAATTCAGTTTTGTTTGGCATATTAATGCATCTTTAACGCATACACGCCACTTTGACGCGGTGAAGTTTTTTTTTTTTGGTTTGGTGAAGTCGCATGACAGGAAGGTGAAGTGGGTCTAGCCCGAAAACTTGTGACCAATAGCCGAGGGCTAATGGCGAGAAGGGGTTGAAGCAGAAATAACTATTTTTCTTTTGTTCGGTCAAATCATGCATAGTCAGTGTATACATGTCATATTAGATGGGGAGCTAGCACGGATTCGTGACGTGGCGTGACAGACAGGTGAGGTGGGGGTGGCCCAAAAATGTTTTTAACCAATCGCGGTGGGCTGAATGCAGAATTGGAATAGAAAGGTTTGGAATAGCTTTACATTATCGCCCCTCGATTGAAGCAACAAAAGTCGGGTCATCACGCGATGCTCGCGTCAGAGCACACGGTAGGTTTTTTTCAAGCCCGCTCAGCAGCCGGAGCTATGTTAGGGCAGTCAAAGCAGCGCTGCGTCCATGAAAAACCACTGATAACCACACTTAACCTAGGCCAATATCTGAGTCTGAGAGTTCACGGACTGGGCCGAAGCCCGGAGGGGACAGCTTTGGATTGAGATTAAAAAACACCAAATGGTTAAAATAATGGGACAGTAGTAATAATACCTCATTTATTTGGGCTTCGGCAAGTAACACGCCACAATTTCAAAAACCGAGCGATATTGTTTCATGGAGAGTTCCTTTCTGGTTGCAAAACGCAATTTCCCTTCTTAGTTTATTCTCCATGACTCGGGACACTAGAAGCGAATACCTTGTTAAGGACAGCTGACAGCTTAAGCATATGTGTAAGTCTGAGGGCCACAAAGTCTTAGCTCATAGCATTAACTGCCGTAGCGACTGCCGTAGAGCATCCGAGGGCCAAAATTTCAAGTCGGGCGCTCCGCAAGAGTGAAGAAACCTAATCCATGTCCGAAAGTACACATACCTATGGCCAGCCTCTTAAGATCATTGTCCCGTTGATTGGAATATTGGTGAAAATTGAATGCCTGTAAACCCTCTGCTGCTCGAAGTGAGGCATTGTAAGAGGGCCTCGCAGCAGCCTGTAGTGGGACTACAGATTTGCCTTCTGTCGAATAAAAACAACTAGTTTTGTCGGCAACACCGAACCGCTTGATGAACTTGAGCATACTTCAATGCCAGAGCGAAGGGAGCCATAGCCTGGAAATTATGAGACGGAGAAGGTAGTATTTCTTCGCAGGTCTAGGCGCAAGCGAAAGCCACCAGTCCGATCGGAAGAGTAGGTCCAGGCCGCGAAGTGACTTTTCTCTTTTGTTTTGTTTTTTTTGCTTGAAGTGTTGAAGTATTGTTTTTTGAAGTGCACCTAATTTACATTCACTTTGTCTGTCTGATAAGTTCTGAGATTGTTTATTAGGGTTTGTTTTCTTTCTTATCAGAAGGGGCATCAGACGTGATGTTGAACACTGATGGCAGGGGTCATAATTACAGATTTCGTTACGATCCAGAGATGGCTCAACGAGTGCATGTGTATGGCCAATTAGGGTTTGTGATCGCTTGGCGTAAGCATGTAACAAGCGTTTATGCAGCGCTATTTAAATATTTCATGTGCAAACTGTCCCGCATACAAGCTTGTTAGTCAACATAGTGGATGTTTCGGCATAAAGAGGGACCCTAACGGAAAGTAGGTTGTATCGTTACGTACCCGTATAATCAATTTGCGTCCCTGTCCCTGTTTTCTTTTACTGTGGAATAACGGTCGCTCTTCACCTTTAGTGTTTGCGTTAGCAATAAAAAGTGTTAAACTGTGACAGCAGCTATAAACGCTGTTGATAAAACACGTGCCTAATAGGCTTTTACGCCAACTGCCGGCTAATAAAATGACATCTGTACTTTCTAAATGAGGAGATTTGATAAAATGGAAAAATTATTAATATTTCCATCTGAAGTCACACGTACGCATTGCATTTAAGCACTGCTAAATGTTACTACATTCTGTTCATAAACAAGAGGCAAATACTTGAAGAATAATGCTACGTAAGCGGCAAATCAGCACCAACATATTATAGCCTAATGTACTTTGTTATTGCGTTTCACGTCTGAACTAGATTAGCTTGTTCACGTAGATGCGATAATAAAAAAAATGCCTGGCACTTGCCAAGCATCTTTAAAATTATCTCACGTAGTAGCGAAGCGCAAGAACACAGTAGCAGAATCGAGAACCACCGGAATGTGTGAGCGTGTCAAGCGCGTTAGTTGTTGTACATCACCCGCACAAGCTTCAACTGTAATCACTGGTGCCCACGTGGTTTAGAGAAACCACTTTGCATTCCGTGCCGTGCATACATACGCGACTAAGCGAATGATTGGTAACATTCGCGTAAGTTCCAAATGATACAGGCGCTTCTCGCATTGAGTGATAAAGCTTCACATTTGCTAGCCGTCGAAAAGCAGTCACCAGATAAACATAAAAAAGTATTCGTGGTAATGCCCCCTTCTTAAAAACCATTGTCCCAATGCTGTAAACATGAAAGGGAAGAGAAAATGTTCACGAGCCATTCCACTCTGTGATGGTCTACGTCAGGCGAAGTAGATCCTATCAAATGTGTGCATCGTTTCTTGAAAATCAACAATAATAACCACAATCAAGGGATCCCGTATTGCATGCACGACCTAATGGTTTTTAGGGTGCATGAAATTGTTTTAAAAGGTGCCTTTGTGTCTACCTGCGCAGTGCAATGACCTGGCAAGACTGTCTACCTACCTGCGTCCAAACATGGCGATACTCTTGTTGAACGTTCACCTCGGCGACTACTCCGTGAACTCATGCGGCAATGACGACCCACTGAGGGCCGACCCGTTTTGGCGTATCCGCGTGGTGAAGAGGACGTTGGCTATTACTTGACGTCCCACCGAGGTGGTTGCGGTTTCTGCTCTGAAATGTGAAAACATGCAGCACTTGCCTGAGGCAGGAACACATGGGGAATTTTTTGGGATTTCTTTTATTATAATGTTGTATATTTATTATATAATAATTAATGATTCGTTGTTGCATCGCCCTAGCTGGCCATATAATGTTTCGTCCTTCTGTTCACTTTGATATATATTTAACGTACAGTGAGCAATAAATTAGCAAAAAGAAATATTGTGCGTTTGGGAAGATATACCGTGTACTCCCCAAGCACATACGACCATATGACCAAAGCGTATCACGAACATAAATCATTGGTCATGACATAAATATCAGGCCGTGTGTGTCATGTAGCCCATAAAACAACCACCTACGACCTGGTGCTCTCATGGTTGCTGCGTTAACTTGGTATGTACCAAAATTGGCATAGTATGACAAGAGCATAGTATCACAAGGCAAACATGAAGGCCCATGATGTAAATATCGTATGTATCATGTAGGTCATTAAACTGCCGCCTATGTCTTGGTGCTCTCATAGTCGTTTTGTTAACGTGGTACATACCGCAATTAGCATACAATGACACGAGGGAATGACGAACATAAACGATAGGTCATGACATGCATGTTATGTAGTTCTCGAAACAGCCACCAAGGTCTTGGTGCTCTCATGGTCGTTTTATTAACTTTGTATGAACTGGAAATGCCATAGTATGCCGTGAGTGCATGAAGAACATTAATGACAGGGCATGGCACGTAGTTCGGGACATGGGTATCATGCACGTCATGAAATAGCCGCCTGCGTCTTGGTGCTCTCTTGGTCGTTTCGTTAACTTAGCCACCTCCCCGCACCCTGCTTCACATGAAATCGATTCTCACAGGGCGTGGGAGCTGCCGGCTTTTATGTTACATAATTATATTCGTTGCGCACGTATCACGTCATTGTCAGCATATTATATTTTCTGTTTATGCACCTCTAGAACACAGGATTTTGGCCCCTTAACTGCCACCCTACACCTACCCACTATCATTGACTACACTACGACAGACTCAGTACACCACGTCTTGGCTGTCTTTGGCTACAACTGGCCCTGACGCCACAAAAGATATATCATAATAATAATCGCCATCATCATCAAGACACTCGCTAATGGAATCGTACCAACGCTTCATAGTGCAAATGATGCGCTTACTGAAAAGAAACGCAGTTAACCTAAGAAAAAAACTTCGAAAATAGTGGCCGCGAGAACAAGCAGTGTGCTGTGACCACTGGTAGTCGAAATGTGCCACTCCAGTCGTTCGGCAGTAAATAAGTTCACATTTGTTCGAGGTCTTCCAGCTTACGATTACGTGATATTTTGCGACATGAGAATATGAGAGCTACGAAAGCTAAACATTGAAGAAATTAAAAGCACATACCTTTACGTTGATATCATATGTGACGAAGTGTTTTTGGCTCAGAACGCCGATAGGAACACAATTCTTTCTATGCTTGGTATCGTTGCTTGCTATGTATCAGACGAAATATTAAGAGTAACCGTCACTAGCCGGTTCACTCTTGAATAGGTCACTTCACAGCTTTAGCAAAAATGCGGATCTTGTGTTTTTGTTTTTTGAAATAAACAATACCCACAATCAAGGGATTTCTATTGCATGCATAACGTGATGACCCTGTGAAGGCGTGAAATTGTTTGAAAATTGTCTTTACGGCTGCCTGCGGCGGGCAGGGACCTGCCAAAACCATCTATGGACCTGCAGCCGTACATGGTGATACTCCTGCTGAACGTTCCCCTCGGCGACTACTACTACGTGAACGAATGCGGCAGTGGCGATCCGCTAAGGGCAGACCTGTTTTAGCGTGTTCGCGTAGTGAAGATGACATTGAATATCACGTGACATCGAGTCGACGTTGTTACGGTTGATCTGAGAAGTGAAAACATCCAGCGCTTGGCTGTGGTGGCAATACGCTGGAGGTGTTCCGTTTTTTTTTACTAATATCTTACGTTTATTATGCATTATTATATCATTCGTTTTTGCATCGCCCAAGCTTGCCATAATAAAGTTTCTTCCTTCGGCTGACTTTGTTGTATTTCTCCTTGTGGTGGTGGTGATGGTGGTGGTAGCGTGATTGGGATCGTGATGATGACAACGAGGATGACGACGACGACAATAGTTTCCTCTTGCCAATGAATGACTCGTACACCCTTAAGCAATGGGTGCCAACTGAGCCATCGGTGGAAGCTCGACTACTATGAACGTACTAGTTCGGGGACGACGGACGACGGAGATGCCCTAGCTATGTACAACTTCTCTGTATAATGTCCAACCCATCACATAGAAAAAACCCATACAGCACAGGCGAGTAGCACACAGCCAGCTCAACTGAGAACAGCAGGAATGAGTGACATATTTGGCGACGTATTTACTGTCTCATGGGCTGGCGTCCAAGTGCGAGACCTGTCCGCACTGGCGGCCTCGCACCAATACATGACACTACAGCCTACAGCCTCTGAACACACTAAGCCTTTATACTACACTGTAAATATTTATATTGGTGGTAAAAGCGCCCAAATGGCGACAACGCATTGCTGCAGCTGTAAGAGTGATATCTGATACAGTGGCCGAGCATTCGTTAAAATATGTGCGTGCTGGGCCGAGTGCAATCGAGCATAAGGATACTAGCTTCCCGAAAGGACGACAAAGTACAGGACAGTTGCCGGCATTAACAAAGAAAATCACTCGTCCTGTCAATCGTTGCATTTTACCTTCGCGCCGTTACCATCCAATGACGGCGAACGCCTCGTGATCTAGCAGCTCAACCGCCGGATTTATCCTTTTCCTCACAAAAAGCTCAGCACTGAAAAGACTCTAACCCTAAGCATTATGCAAAAAAATTAGAGATTCCCAAACCTACGCGGATACAGCAAAATTTACCCACTCACATATCGCGGTATCTGCCCCTGGTGCGATGACAACCGCCCTACATTCTTCCAGATCTTGTGGAGGTGTTGGGGCCAACCTCAACACTCAAATACGCGTAGCACGTCCGGCGATAGCCTGACCGGCGATACCCTAGCGGGTCAAGAAGCGTTCGTGCAGTAAGTTCGTCGAGCACCCGTGGCCAGTCTAGTCCTGAAATTAGGACACCACCCACTCGACCTCATGATGAACGACCTAAATTAATAAAATAAATGTCGTCTCTTTCTGTCTCAAGTCATTACCCCGGTCTTAACAAAATACCCGCTCATAATGCACATTGTACCAGCCAGCTTTAGTACTATATGAGATCCTATGTGCCAGTTTCGCATGCAATGTCCCCGTAATTGGCACCATCAGGAATGCCAACAACGCATGCAGCTAAATGTAAAATGTCGCCACTACTAAGCACTTCCTATATAAAATCAAGGTCGCCACTGTTGCCTACAGAACGATGATAAAATTTGGCAATCCATCTGGGATCATGAAAACTCTAATAAACTTATTTTCATTAAGCTGCATGAACAATATTGGCATTCGATAACAAAAGCGCGAGAGTTGATCTCATGTTCTGTCTTATGACAATGGGACACACATACGGTACTGAGTCTTACTTTCTGACTGGCAGTGGACCTCTGCTCTGTCGTAGGTGTGCTGAGGTGCTGACCTTTCTCAACATCATGATAAAGTGTTGGGAAGCAAAACATGAACGAAAAAAGCACTTTTGTCTAGCATACCGATGGCACATTCCCCTTCAACCACTACTGTTTCTTGGAACGGGCCCGATTTTTCATCATGAACCAGTTTCAATTGTTTTTTTACAGAATGACAATTTATTGCGCGTTATAAGCACAAAATATTCGCAGGAAAACCACTCACCATATGCTGATGGTGCGGTAATAGCAACCTGTTTGCCTCATGCCACCGCGCTCATGTGCATAAGAGCCTTAGGAAAGCAGTAGTGCTAGCTGTAGTGACATATTTTCGTACATACCCTTTTCATAGTAGATCAGTCATGTATCACTGTTTCGGTTTTTCACTAATATATGTATGCACTTTCCAATGAATAAATTTTATGCCTCGGTACAGTAGTGCCTAACGAACCGTTACCCGTAATATACATATTGACACGTGTAATTGTTTATCTTTTCGAGGTGACTGTTTTTCACCATCTGACAAATGTTATCGCTCAGCCCGGGACGCGCCGACACATATCTAAGTTTCTCGAATGTTATCAATGTCTCCACCCATTGTCATTGTCACCGAGGCTTGTGTAATTCCGATTGCATATGCGACGCGGATTGCGCGGAATTTTCAGGAAGACACGCGGGCACCAAAGATTACTCTGGCACCTTCGATGACTCATGTATAAAAGCCGATGCGCTTGACCAGCAGATCAGATTTTCGACGATGGCCGAAGTCTTCGTCGGTATCTTTGTGCTTTGAGTCTAGTGCGTCTTTGAGGAAGCAGGCTCATCCAATAAAACGCTAGGGTTATCATTTAAAGTTATGCTGCTTTCTTCACCGTCACTACTGAACGACAATATTATTTGCGTGTCGACTTCTCGAAATGCATACACAAAAATATTCCGCCTATTGAATAACTAGCACATTCCACTTCACTCAATGTCGGTATCAGGAGAAAATGCACTTATACCTCTCACTGACGCAATCAGATATTTAGAAGAAACAGAATTTTTGTGTTGTAACACTGCAATGTATACTGCACTTACTAAGCAAATTTTGTCACCCTGTGTAAGGCACAGCATAGCTTTAGTTACTTTAGCGCCAATAAACCCCATTAAACTATCTAAGGACCTAGACGAGGCAGCAGGGCTACTAGCATTTACACTTCTCAGTATGTCGTTCAATACAAACCATAACTCTCATGTCAATAGCACAACTCAATAGGCATTGTCATTATATCAACAGGTACATATATTGCACACTAAAAGTCACAGTTTTCGGCCTCTGTCTAGCCACTCTGTAGCTGTACATTTACCATTTGTCAGTGACACTGTCATTGAATACAGCAGACCATTGATTGGCGCTCTTTGTCCATCATGGTCCTTGCTCCACAAAAACCCATATATCATCATAACTGCGATTTAATTAAATTGCGTTTCGTCTGAGCTAAGGTCTTGTCTTGTCTTGTGTCTGCCGCTGCTAATCCTTCTTTTGATGACAGAAAGAGGAAACTCACAAATAAGCCAAGTCAAGTCAACTTCGCATTTGGTGGTGCTCTTCAGTGAAAAAGGACAGCAGATGCGCCTGCTTTTTCCCTGTGATGGGTCAGCGCCATTGCTTTCAAACACGCAAAAAAGGACAAGTCGCGTGGAGCAGCTGCCCTAGTGCGGCACGAGCACCCAGAAGAAGAAGAGCTTTGCCCAAGCAACCGTCACTTTTCAGTCGATCCTCGCACCGTGTAGTCCTGAAGGCGACACTATGGCTTTTTTTCTTTTATCCCTAGGCGCTCTCAGTGCAGTTTCCATGCGGAGCTGCAGCTACAGTTGTCCCTCGAGTTCCGAGCAGCACCTTTGACCTTTGGCTTCCGATAGACCTGGGCAGCTGGGAGCCTCTGAGGAATCCAACGAGCAAGGTACGCTTTCCGAGCACTTATTAAAATCAATAGGGAGCTCTGAATTTCGCCCACCCGCCACGAGTGATCCACGAGTTGTAAATAACTTTTGACCACCCCCAATTCGCTTGTTCGTCACGGGACTTAAGGAAAACAGCGAAAACTCTCCATCGGATACGACGTTTACGCACTAAATATGTGTTATTACTCTGAACGAAAGAAAATATTTCCGAATTTACGATTTTTTTCTTCGCCATGAGCAATCCACTATTGGTCAATTTTTATGGATATGCGCCCACTATGCCTGTCTGTCACGTGATGTCATATGCGAAACTGCGAGCAGCTGCCACGTCAGAGTGCGTGTGCACACTAAAGGTGCATTAACATGTCGAATAAAACTGAATTTTTATTATAGGAAGAGACTACGCCATTCCGCAGTAAATAAATGTTCACTGCGTTCTAAGAACTGTGTTACTGGCTATTCGAAGCTGCCGGGAGAGAGAGAGAGAGAAACTTTATTTTGGTTCCTTCAAGGATTTAGCGTCTCGAGGTCTCGGTCGTCTTGGGCGCCGGCGACTTGGAGCCTCTTCCAGCAAGGGTGGGCCCCTATTCCAGGGCTCCACTGAGCCTAGCTACCTCACTAGCGTGCTGCACTAAGGCCCTTTGGGCCGTGAGCTCGCAGCTGGTAAGCCGACTCTCCCATTGCTCCGCACTCGGGTTATTGTGTTGGTGGAATGATTTATTGTGTTTACATTCCCATGTGACATGGTATAGTGTGGGTGTGGCCCCGCACCATGGGCAGGTGTCTCTGTATTGTGTTGGGTACATTTTGTTTAGGATGTATAAATTTGGGAAGGAGTTTGTCTGCAATCTGCGCCAACTCGTTGCTTCCTCCTGCGTTAGAGCTTTGTGCGGTGGGGGATATTTGGCTCTCGTCCCTCTGTATAAGTTTAAGATTTCTGTGTATCCTCCCTCACAAGCGTGTGGGTGATACTCCGGGGCGCGCGACTGCTCTGCTCGGAACGTGGTCTCTCGAGCTAGGCTGTCTGCCCTTTCGTTACCCTCTATGCCTGCGTGGGCCGGAATCCAGATTAACTTGTGCGTAACGTTTCTCTCGGCGAAGTTGGCTCCGCCAAGAATTCTGAGGGCGGCTTTGCTAATCCTGCCCCTCGTGTAATTTCTGCACGCTTCCTTCGAGTCTGTTAAGATGTTTAGAGGCCTGCCTGTCCTATATCCTTCTACTGCCGCCAGCGCCACGGCAATTTCTTCGGCCTCCGCTGTGTCGACTGCCTTTGCCGTCGCACATGTGATCAGATTCCCGTCGCCGTCCACCACCACCGCCGTGGCCGCGCGCTTCCCTTCTCGCGGGTACGTGGCAGCATCCGTGTACACCATGTTCTCTAGTAGCGCGAGTGTCTTTTCCACGTATTCGGCTCGCGCCTGCCTTCTGCTCTCGTGGAGGTTGGGGTCCATGTTCTTAGGTACTGGCCTAACACTTATTGTTTTTCTTAAGCAGTCGGGCATGTCTGCGTATCTATCTACGTGTCCACTCGTGTCCCGTCCCAGCCTAGTCAGGAGCGCTCTCCCTGCAGGGGTGCTTTTGAGTCTGGCTTTTTGCGTTTCAAGCAGGGCTTCCGCCAGTTCGCTGAAAGTGTTGTTGATGCCCAGTTGGAGCAGTTTTTCGTTTGAAGTGTTTTTTGGCAGATGGAGAGCCGTCTTGTATGCTTTCCTGATTATCGTGTCCGCCTGTTCCCTCTCTCCTTTGGTCATCGCGTGGTATGGTAGCGAGTAGATGACTCGGCTGACGACCAGGCTGCCGACGAGTTCGAGTGTGTCTTCCTCTTTCATGCCGTATCTTTTTTGGGAGACCCTGTTGATCATCCGGCCCACCTGCTCCGTCACTTTGCTCAGCAGGCTGATGGTGTGGCTGCATTTTCTGCTGCCCTGTAGCCACATGCCCAGGATTTTGATCATATTCTTTTCCGGGATGTTTTGACCATCAAGCGTTACTTCCAGCGTTGCTTGGGTGGGGTGTCTACCTACTCTCAGTAATTCGGATTTTTCTGTGGAGCATACCAGTCCCCTTTCTCTGGTGTACTTTTCGACACAGTGCGCAGCCTCTTGTAGCTTCTCTTGTTTTTCTCCCAGTGAACCTTGCGTGACCCAAACCGTGACGTCGTCCGCGTACATCGCATGTTGGATGCCCTGAATCTCGCCGAGTCGTTTTGCCAGGCCGATCATCGCCACATTAAATAGCACGGGCGATATCACGGAGCCTTGGGGTGTGCCTTTACACGGTGTGGAGAAGGTGGCGCTCCTCAACTCCCCCAGCCCTACCGTTGCCGTTCTGTCGGTTAGGAAGTCCTTGACGTAGTCGTGTACTTTCCTTCCGCAGTTGGTGTTGTTGAGGCCCTCCATTATGGCCGCGTGGCTGACGTTGTCGAAGGCGCCTTTGATGTCGAGCGCCATCACAACGTTTTCACCCGCCTTGGGCATTGTGTCGAGCACTAACTCTTTGAGTTGCAGGAGGACGTCCTGCGTCGATAGGTTGGCCCTGAAGCCATACATGCTGTCAGGGTACCACCTCCCGTTCTCCAGGTGCTGCTGGATCCTTCTGGTGACTATTCTCTCATACAGTTTTCCCAGGCACGACGTAAGCGAGATCGGCCTGAGATTTTCGATCTGTAGTTTCTTGCCCGGCTTGGGTATCATGACCACGATGGCGTGTTTCCATTCCGCCGGTACCTTCCCCTCTTGCCAGAGCATGTTGAGGTACGACGTCAGCTGATCGACTGCCTCGTCGCTTAGGTTTCTTATGAGCGAGTTTCGAATCTTGTCCGCTCCCGCCGCTGTATTCTTGGTGGCCGCTCTCACGGCCTCGGTGACCTCCGCTCTTGTGATGGGTCGGTCCATTTTCGGGTTTTCCTCACCGAGATAATCTCCTTTGTAACCTTCGATTTGGTCTTTCCCGTAGCATTTTTCTCGGACTTCTTTCAGGAGCTGCTCTTCGGAACCTTCGTACTGGTGGACCAGTCTTTGGATCGATTTGCCGCTTTCGGACTTGTTCTTGCTAGGGTTCATTAGGGCCTTGAGGATACGCCACGTTTTGGCCGTACTTAGGGTCCCGTTCAGCGAGTTGCTAAACTGTTGCCACCCCTGTCTGGCCAGCTGCGTCGCGTACTCCTCCGTCTGCCTAGTGATGTCCGCTATCTTCTTCTTTAGCTTCTTATTTAGCTTTTGTCTTTTCCATCTCTTGGTGAGCCCGCGTCTAGCCTCCCAGAGCCTGAGGAGCCGCTTGTCTACTTCCGGTGTTTGTTCGGTTCTATGCACTTCTTGCGTGTACATTTCCTGAATTTGCTTGAGTTGCTGGCTCCACTCTTCAACCGAGGTAATGTTACCCTTTAGCTGTCGACAGTGTGCTCTAAAGGCGTCCCAATCCGTCAGCCGAGCCGTACCAATTTTCCTCTTGACATTGTCTGCCACCGTGCTGACTCTTATTATGTGGTGGTCGCTGCCAAGGTTCTCGAGCAGGTTTTCCCACTCTGCCTGCTTGGCGCCCCTGATAAAGGTTAGGTCGGGACACGTGTCTGGACTGACGCTGTTTCCCTGTCTAGTCGGCTGGTTTTCATCGGTTAGCAGCTCGCACCCGGTGTTTTCTGCCGCCGTGCAGATGCCTCGTCCCTTCTTGTCTTCCTGTTTATAGCCCCAGCGTGGGCTTTTAGCGTTAAAGTCTCCCGCTATGATTAGGGTGTTTTGTCCCGCCAATATTTTGGCCTCCGCGAAAAGTTTAATAAAGTTTCCTTTTGTCTGTTTAGGTGGGCTGTACAAGTTTACTATGTACGTACTTCTAGCCTTTCTTTTCCTTTTGGGAATCACCTCCGTGATCACGTGTTCTATCTGGGTGTCCTCGATTTCTTTATGCGCTATGATTACTACTTTGTTACTGATGAGGGTCGCGGTGCGGCCACTCTCCTGGCACGTGTAGCCCCTGAGTGCGGGGGTATTATTGGTTTCCTGTAGCATGATTATATCTGGTGGATTTTCTCGCGTAGATATGAACTGTTGCAGGAGTCCTTGCTTGCGCTTGTACCCTCTGCAGTTCCACTGCCATACTTCTAGTTGGTTTTGTCCTGCCATGTTGCGTTGTTACTGCTGTTGCTTGTACCTTGGGTTTCTGATCCAAATCTCCTGTCATTGTATAGCCTATCCCTGGCGTCATTAGTGGTTTTCTGCGTGTTTTGATTTTTGACGTAGTTACGGAAGCTCTGGTCCTGCAGAGCTATCTTTTGTTGCGTTTGTTGCATCTGATTTTGCATCTGTTGCATTTGGTTTTGCACGCTAGTCATGAAATTCCTGATTTCATCATTGAAGCTTTTCTCCTCTGTGTTTTGCTGCACTGGTGCCACGGCCTGCGGTGGTGGCGTTGGCGTTCTGATCGGCGAGTACCCCGCTCGTCTGAGCGCTTGCATTTCTTTAATTAGGTCGTCTATCCTCTTCCTGAGTTGTCGCGTTTCTTCTCGGCTTAGCTCGAGTTCGCGTTTGAGACTTTTGTTTTCCTCACTTAGTTGCCTTTCGGCCGCTGTCTGCGTGTTGTTAGTGTGTGGTCCCGAGTGCGAAGCAAAAAGTGTTTTGGGAGGGCCGGTCCCCCAGCTCACCTTAACGCCGCCGCAGCTCTTCTTTTGCTGTTTTTGCTGCTGCTGGCCCGTGCCGCCCAGGGGTGGATAGGATCCGTCCCGGTTGGACCCTCGGCTCTGGCTTCGGCCCCGGTCGCGGCTCCAGCTCCGTGACCCGCTCCGGTAGGCATTGAAGTTTTGCTGACCCTGGTCCTGGCCCTCATCTCGGAACCACCTCGGTCTTCTTGCGCCGCCTCTGCTTCGGCTGCGGCTGCGCCTCTGCTGCTGATGTCCCTGGGGACCTCCTCGCAGCTCGCCTGCCGTCTTGAGTCGTTGCTTGCAGTCCCGCGTGCCTGCAACGTGGTCGCCCCCGCATATCAGGCATTTGGGTGTGCACTGGTGTTGTTCCGCTGGATTTTGGCAGCCACATTGCTTGCAGGCCTTGGCCTCCGGATTCGGGCAGACGTCCGACCGATGCCCCTGCTGGCAGCATTTGTAGCATACTTGTCTCGTCGGGCGGTATGGATAGCACCACATCTCTCCACCGTAGTAGAGTACTTGCTTCGGGATTATGGGGCCATCAAATGTGATGACTGCCGTGCTCGACCGTCCAAGCATCCTGGCTGCTAAGATCTTGACTCCTTGCGTTCGGACTCTAAGGTTCACCTTGAGCTCTTCTGGCGAGGTCCCCGCGTCCACCCCGTGGATGACCCCCCGCAACGTGCCCTCCGGCGCCGCCACGTGTGCGTTGATGGCGTAGCTGCTGTTCCCGAACGTTAGCTGCGTGATGCGCCGTATACGTTGGGCCGCCTCTTCGTTGCCGGTGCTTACTATTATGATGTTGGAGCCATTGCGCAGCCTGATGATCAAGTCTTCCGCCTTGCATCCGGATCCGGTGGCCGCGACCACCGCTCGCGCAACCTGGTGTGTCTGCAAGCTCTTCACTGCGAGTCCACTCGGCCTGAGCACTATCTTTAAATCGTCCTTCGGGAGCGGAGGCAGTCTCCTCCGCGGCAGCCCCTCTCCTCCTCCTCGCTTCGGCGCAGCTGGCGCGCCGCTTGTGATCTTTTCGTCGCCTAAGGAATTTCTGTTCCCTAGCGCCGTTCCCGCCAAAACTTGGCTGCTCGATCCTTTGCCGTCTCGCTGGCACCTCTTCTGTCTCCTGGACATGGCGATCTCCCATTCCGGGTCCGCGTCGTTATTGCTTTCTGCCTGTGGTCTTCCTGTCGTTGGGGTGCTGCCTTTCGGGGCTTGGGTGCCTGCCGCGGGCCCGCTTCGATCTTGCACGAGGACGGGCTCGGTGGCGTCGTGAAAATCTTCATCCATGGTTTCCTGGGTTTCCGCCATGAAACCTGTCGGTCCTCTCGTCGATGATTACTCAAAGATTTAGGTGCGAGGTACGCCACGTCAGAGCGTCAAAATTAATCCTGACTCCTCCATGACAACGTACCTCACAATGAGATTGTGGTATCGGCAAGCGCAATTTAAGAATTGAGCTTGTTCTTTAAGAGCATGGCTTCCTGTCTTGTTTGTGTTTGGTCTACAGAAGAGGCACGCAGTGGTGATGTCGAAATGCTACCGCTAAAACAACTCGAAGTTTAAAATGGGCCTTTCTTTCGAGCTGGCCACACTGGCGTACAATAGGACCCAAAGCTATCTGCACCGAGGCGCTGTGGATTTGGAAATGGTCCACTGCGAGTGCGATCTGTTCTTCACGACGAACTTTGACGTCGTGGTAAGTTTATGTGCAGCTGGAACCAGTAGTTCCTTTGATTCATCGTGCTAGGTGACTCAGCTAAGAATTACGCAAAACTCGGCTTCTTCGTACACAGCCTTGAAGTACCATCCAATACACTCGGTCGCGGCCCTAGATAAAGCAAGGAGAAAACTGGGGTAAAGGACAGGAAGTGCTGCAAATGATCGGTCTGTCATGACAGCGAAAGTGAAATCCGCAACCTCCCCCACCCCATCCTCCCCCCCCCCTGCCGTGGTACAATGAAAACTGCCTTCCTTTGAACACTTTGAGGTTTCACTCTGTTGTAGCCCTATTTGAATATATGAAGTTTTTGCAGCTCTACATTGCTCCTTCGCGTCCTTTCGTACATTGTTCCCTTTTGATAGAAAAATCATCTGTATATATAGATACAGTCAAGAAAAACAGTTCTTTCCGTGACTTATAGAGAAGTTCCCTTCTCAAGATGTTGTCCCTACTCTGAGACATCCCTTCAAAGGCTCTTGATCAGTTCAACTTTATTGTCTACTTATGAACCCGGTGCACTATCTATATTTGATAGGTGCGATTTCAAATCGCACTTCACCGTCTCTCACCAACCACTCACTTCCCTATTTTATCATAGAGAGCACGCCTAAATCATCTTATTTTGCTTGGTCATCCTTCCAATGAGCTGTATAAGTCCAGGTTTGCTCTCGTTCACCGAATGCATGATACTCGCCGGAGTAGATTATAATGTCGTTGTATTTACAACACATATATTTATTTGAAACAGAGTTAAAATTTAATGGGCACTTCAGTGGCTCTTTCGTTATTGAGTGCAACGGCGGTTTTCAGATACCTGGAATTGTTATTATTACAGTTCCTTGCAAACTTTCATTCAAATTTGTGCATTTATGACGGGGTGAAAAATATTTCACGTTTTGTAGCAGTGCTTTGCCCTTTTCTCGAATTCACTTTTGGTGTCTTTCCCGTATTTCAAGACAGCTTGGATGTTTGGTGTCTCTTAAGTCTCGTTTATCTTTAGTGTCTCTTTGTCACGCTTGGTGACTGCTCCAAGTGAGGTCCAAACCATATCCGTGCACAAGGCCACTGAATGACAACATCTAAAAGACCTCTCCATTCGCGGGCCCGGAATAATTTTAATTTTCTTTAGTTTGTAAGGACGACAGAAAAAAAGCATCAAGGAACACATTTACACCTTCCATTTTTTTTTACTTTTCCAGCCATGTAAAAAAGGTTCGCCCTCATCTCGTACCCTAGTGCACCCCGACGTCAATATCGCATTTATGAAACATCTGCCATCTCTGATTTTCCTCTTTGAGGACGAGGATATATTGGAGAAAAAGGTGAGCCTTTCGGCATTTGCAAAATCTACTTACTGAAACCGATGTTTGACCATAGAATAGTTTAGCATGGTATACTTACCATTTCTAAGGTCATGCAGGAAATACAGAGATTGGGTAACTCGATTGTTGCCGCATGAATTGGCACAACAAGTCATCGTCGCGTCTGTCCACACGGTGGTTTTTACTGATCATGTTCTGCAGCCAAAGATGTGGCATGAACTTCCGTATTCATTAAAACTACTCATATTCAAACATCCTCGGCCAGTAGGCCGAGTCTGAAGTTTGACGCACTGGGTCAACACCCCGATGGGACAGGTCTTATCGGAAATCGAAGGTAATGGCTTCATGGAGAGTTCCTTCCTTGCTGCTAGACGCACTGTTCCCTCCTAGTTTGTTCCATCGTGGCACAAAATATTGGACGCACTTACATTGTTAACGATTGGAGACGTGTTAAGCAGGTGTTTATATCTGAGGGTGACCGCCTCTTAGTTCATTGCAGTAAGTAACAATGGAAGAGTTATAACAGTTCGTTGCTTTATTTATTTGCGTAAGGGGACCATGACACTTTAATGTTCGAGCTGAAGTCATTCTCTGCATGTTAAACATGCTCGTCTCACAGCAAGCTCGCTCAACCTAGGCGCATTCGGTGTGGCAGAAAGTTTGCATTTGCGTTTTGCATTGCAGTTAACGGCAGATCAGCCTGCCAGCACTAAGAGGTGAAGAAATGGTCTGCGTTTCTTGTAGTGAAGGTGTGTGCTATGCGTGTTTACTTCTTTTTGCAAGTGCACCTCAGTCTTGAGCCCAATATGCTGCCCGACATTCTCGAGATCGCAGGCGTTCTCCGGTTTTCGTTGCTGCTGTCTGGCGAGAGAAACTCATAAACGCAATGCATCGGTGACGTGTTTTCTGTGCTTTTTGGTACAAGAGCATGCGGAGCAACGACACTCCGACGCCGTGCTTGCCTGTTTTGAACTAGCGCAGCAAACGTAAGGTGGGGAAGCTGAACGCGGGACGACAACGCTGGTAGATTTCGGACTCAAAATGAACCCCCGAAACGTGTTCCCTGGCAGAATACAGCTCAGTAGTGCCTCTAGCACGCTACTTGATTGTGTCAAGGCAAAATATTCCAGAGCTTGGCTCATTCCATGCTGCTGTGATTTACGACCCAGTCCATGCAGGGGTGGCCACCTATGGTACTCCAAGCTGTGGTATAGACGCGTTTAGAGCTGTGCCAGTGGGGATCAAAAGAGAACAACTTCGTTACTTGCAAACGTCCGCTGAAGCAAACTGACTCGCGCCCACTGTAATGGCGCGTTTTTCCTGTCAAACATGGAGCCACCTTTAGATTTGTCTCGAATGACTTCGTTAGCACTACTGATGACCATGCCCTATCTAAGTGTCGGACAAGCAAAGCAACTAGCAAGGGGCTGGAGGGGTCGGGTAACGCAAACGCAGCGGCGCAGGAGTCGTGTAAAAGAGAGCGACGAAAAACGCAAGTTGCATACCGAACGTCACCGAGCATGCAAGGGACACTGCACAGGAGTGAAGAAACCTAATCCAGGCTCAAGGATACGCATACCTTAGGCCCGGCTTTGAATATTATAAAACCAATAGGACGCTGGTTGTGTTATTTCTAAGATGGACAAATGCTGAAAACCTCACAACACTCTGCAGTTCCAAATGAGGCGTCGTCAGCAAGTGGGTCTCGCAGCAGCCTATGGTGTGACGGCAGAGTTGCCTTCTGCCAGTTAACCATTTTCTGCCGGCGGCACACAACCAGAGATGAAAGTGGTTGAAAAAAAAAACACATTAACGCTACCGAGGAAAAAACGTTTTTTTTTTCTTTTCCAGGTAGGGTGAAATTGAAGAAAAAAAAAGAATAGCGCTTCCCCGCTGGATTCTTGTGTTTCGATGTGACTCCTTTCGACATATCTAAACGTTTAGTCGCAAGAATGAGTTTGGCAGCCTGCGCAGCTCCTCGGTCCATCCATGCGATCACAAGGAGTTGGCTTTCAAAAACCTTTGAGAACCCTCACCTGTTGGATACTGCAGACTTCCCCTTCTTCTGCGGCATGTGGAAGAAACTGGTCCGAGCTTGGAATTGTGCACACCAAGCTACGCAACTGGTCCTCAGGAGATCGCGTGAAAAAAAACGTCTGTACATCCACTCGAACTTGAATGTCCGGAAGGCATCGCCTGCTTTGGAGCGAAGCGCTGACGCATCGAGTGCAAGTGAATAAGACACAGATTGATACATATGTCGGTCTTGATGCTTTGATGTGAAATCAGTGCTGTGACATGAAATCGTGCCTAGATTGTGGACCCGGAAGCTGTGCTGGTAATTTTGTGGGCTATTAATGTAACAATTCTATTATTTTCAAAGTCATAAAGGCAAATGTGTTGAGTTTTTATAGCTCTATGCGCAATTGTCCTTTGTCCACTTTTTCGCAAGTTTATGAAGAAAAATTATGAAAGGAACGAGTTATATTCACGCTGCTCAACAATGCAGGAAATTTTATCTCTAAATTGAACCCTAAATGGTTAGCCTCTAGAGCATGGGCCTTGTTTCATTGCAAGAGTGGAGGGAGTTGTCGTCACTTGACAAAAAGGATGCCGACAGGGCAGTAGTGCTTCGGAAGTCTAGGTGCTGCAATTTTAAGGATATGTTGTGACCACAAAGTGGCTTTTTGTTTCGTTTCCATTTTCTTCTATTTTTAGGTATTGCATTTTGAAGTGCCCCTATTCTACGTTGACTTTGTCTTCCCGACGAATTTTCAGATTGTTAATACGGCCTTTTTTTAGGATTAAAAGGGGTAATAGATGTGATGTTCAACACTGATGGCCCGTGTCATAGTTATGGAATACGTTGCCATCTAGAGACGGCGCCATGAGCGCGCATATGCAAGGCAGATTTTGATTTGTGAATAGCTTGTAACAGCATAACAGGCGATTATACGGTGGTGTTTAAATACCTCATGTGCCAACAGTCCCGCATTGAAAGTTGATTGTCAACATGGTGGACGTGTCAGAAAAAAAGCTGCTGCTCTAAAAGTAAGGATGTTTCATTACGTATCCGTATATTAAATTTGCGTCCCCCTCCCTCTTATCTTTTCCTGCGTAATAACGGGAATCTTGTACTAATGTTAAGTTGTACTAGTGACATGGACGCACAAATACGACCCAGATCGTCACTCGTCGCAACTCTTGCATGTGTTATATGAATAGAGTGATAAACTGTGACAAATAGAAACACTTTTTATGCAACCAATCCTGTAACCTTGTTATGCAAAATACCTTTTAGTCAAATGAACATTGTGAGTAGTGTCTGAATGAGAAAAGTTTATTACATTACGAATAGTTCACATTTTAGTTGCTGTGACACGTGCGCAGTGCAGTGAAACTCTCGAAAACGCATACCACATTCAGTTCACAAAGAATGAACAAACACTTGAAAAATCATAATACTCCTCTTACAAATTGGTAACAAAATATGATAGGGTAAAGAGTTTTAGTATTTTATTTCATGCCTGAAAAAGATTGGACCGTCCACAGAGATGCGATCATGACTAATGGATGTTATCTACCATGCCTCTTTCAACTACACATCAGGATGCCCTAGGGCTAGAAGAAACTATTTTACGATTTAGAATAAATTCATGCTTTTCCTGGGATTGCTTCCTACCAATAGTAAAATTTCAATTGGAGAGAATGCCGAAATGCGCGTCATTTTCTTGAGTTCTATTTTGAACTTTTTTGTCGCAAGCCTGCGATTCAGAGAAGTCTTGGCTGGAGCACGTTCTGCTCAAGAAGCAAAATTTTGTGTATTTTTTGCGCTATTTACCATTATTTCACCGGTATAGACAAATGTGTTTCTTCTCCAGACCGAGATCATACAAGCCGGGCTTTCCTGCCAGAGAAGTGCTGAAATGCGACGAGGTGACAAGATATTTTCAAATTCTATTCGCATATTCTGCAGCATTACAAATTTTAATGAAGGGTATACCCCTTACCCCGCCCTAGTCTAACCAGAAAAGATACAAATGCTCTGCGTTGTCTCCAAACAAACTCCATTGTACACGGCTTTATAATGCATAAAATACTCCCGACCCAATTCTCGAGCCTTTGCCGGTCCTGCGGGATGCCGGACACCCTTTGTTACATGGTGATGGGGTGTCGTAATCTTACTGAACGCAACAATCAAGAAGCTCAATCAAGAACCGAAAACAAAAGCAAGAGTCGCAGGAGGCAACGTTCGCAGCCCTGGACATGAAGGAGCAGAGAAACCTGATGCAAAAAGCAAAGGTTAGCAAAAGCAAAGGCTATCTGAACTGAGGAGGCCACACACCTTGGCAGACGAAGGAACTCCTTCTCACTGATTCACCTTATTAAACGTTCGTTCTCTCTCCCACACTCCGCATTTCATGTCGAAGGGAAAAGACTATAGTAATAAAGGGAGATAATATAAGGGCCTCATTATATTCCTCAAATAATTTCTGTTGTCCTCTTGACACACATTTCAGAAACAGAATGAGCTATCTCATGAGGCAGTATACATGCCTGACTGTTTAGGCGACGTTGATGGTATGTTGTGAACCTGGTACTATGTAACTGCTGAAGGTTGTCCTTCAGTATATCCTCTTGTGCTAGGTAACCTGTTTTTATTCTTATGTAACGCTTCGTGTTCCAATTGCAGATTAAGAGGAATCTTTAGCTTTGGGTGCTGCTATCTAAATACATGTAAAAGGAGAATTTGTTTTTCTCGGCGATAACTGCACGAAATTTCAAGAAATTTTATGTATTGAACAAAAACATAAGATCTAGTGACTGTTGGTTTCGAATTTTTCATTTAAGACATCAATTATTTATAAAAATTGGAAAAAATTGCAAATTTTCAGCAAACCAAGCCATCAAGTTTACAACCCTATAACTCCGCAACGAAAAATGACATTACAATTCTAGGAATTGTATATAATAGGGCACCTAAGCGGAGAAAATTGATACGTCACACATGAATCTCAAAAAAAATGGCATGGAAATACAGATGTTGAGGAACTCTTGTATACAGCATTCCAAATCGCGTCAAATTTATCTAATGGATGCTGTTCACAGAACCGCCTTATATTTTATTGATGCAGATCTATCAACTTGTAAATTTGGGGCTTCTATTTTTTTTCTAACTTTGCAATATTTCAATTTTTTTACCAAAATCTACGCCCGGAAAGGAAATTCCGTTTGCAACAGTCACTAGAATTGAACTTCTTCTTTCAAAGGCAAATATTTCATTAAACTCGGTCCAGAGGCTGTCTTCGAAAAGCGTTTCTGCGTTTTACATAAATGGGAATAGGCCGCGTCGGAGTTGAGCCTGACTTAAGAGGAAGCTTTAGTTCGGGTGCTCCTATCTAAATACATGTAAAAGGAGAATTCGTTTTTCTCGGCAACCACTGCACCAAATTTGACGGGGTTTGCTGCATTTAAAAGAAAAACTTAAAATCTAGTGACTGTTGCTTTCGAATTTTTGAGTTAGGTTGTCAATTTTTTATTGAAAATTGGCAAATATTGACAATTTTCAGAAAACGAAACTATGAAGTTTAAAACTCTGTAACTCAACCACTAAAAATGATAATACAATTCTGTGAATTGAATCTAATAGTCCATCTAAAGCGAACAAAATTGATATGTTGCACATGAATATAAAAAAATTTAATCATAGGTAAATACAGCTTTTGCAAAACCTTTGTAACCAACGTAACAAATTCACGTAAGATGTAAAATGACATATTGCATTTGTCCGCTTTGAATTATCTAATGGTTGCCGTTTACAAAACCGCGATATCAGTTCTTGATGCAGAGCTATGAATTTGGAAACTTCGTGCTTCTATTTTTTTTCAAACGGTCAAATATTTGAAAATCGTTTTAAGAAAATTCAAGCCCTAAATCGAAATTCCACTTCCAACAGTCAGTAGAATTTAACTTTCTCTTTCAAATGCAACAAATTTCATCAAAATCGGTCCAGGGGTTATCTCATAAAAACGGTTTTGCGTTTTTACATGTATTTGAATAGGCCGCGTCGGTGTTGGGCCCGATCTAAAGCTTCCCCTTAAGAGGAAGCTTTAGCTCGAGTGCTCCTATCTAAATACATGTAAAAGGAGAATTCGTTTTTCTCGGCAACAACTACACCAAATTTGACGAGGTTTGTTGCATTTAAAAGCCAAACTTAAAATCTAGTGGCTGTTGGTTTCGAATTTTTGAGTCAAGTCGTCCATTTTTTATTAAAAATTCGCAAAAATCGAAAATTTTCAGAAAACGAAACTATCAAGTTTACAACTCTGTAACTCAACGACTAAAATGATAATACAATTCTGTGAATTGCATCTAATAGTACATCTAAAGCGGACAAAATTGATATGTTACACATGAACATAAAAAAATTAATCATAGGGAAATACAACTTTTGCAAAACCGTTGTAACCAACGTAACAAATTCACGTATGATGTAAAATGACATATTGAATTTGTCCGCTTTGAATGATCTAATGGATGCCGTTTACAGAACCGCGATATC
Source organism: Dermacentor albipictus (assembly GCF_038994185.2). Classification (NCBI taxonomy): domain Eukaryota; kingdom Metazoa; phylum Arthropoda; class Arachnida; order Ixodida; family Ixodidae; genus Dermacentor; species Dermacentor albipictus. The sequence continues at coordinate 107,477,095 of NC_091829.1, forward strand.
AGTTCTTGATGCAGAGCTATGAATTTGTAAACTTTGTGCTCCTATTTTTTTTTCAAACGGTCAAATATTTGAAAATCGATTTAGGAAAATTCAAGCCCAAAATCGAAATTCCCCTTCCAACAGTCACTAGAATTGAACTTTCTCTTTCAAATGCAACAAATTTCATCAATATCGGTGCAGGGGTTATTTCATAAAAACGTTTTTGCGTTTTACATCTATTTGAATAGGCCGCGTCGGAGTTGGGCCTGAGCTAAAGCTTCCTCTTAAAGCTTCCTCTTAAGTCGATCTGCTTTATATTTGTTGGTGCGTGTGCTCTGGCCTTTTGTATTTTGTCTTTTTTACTGATGCCTCTACTATAATGTTCCAGTGGCCCTGGGGGTTTACAGTATAATTAATAATGATTTATTCAGAGCACTTGATTGATTATTTAATAAAATGAGCAAACATATAAACCACATCACTGAATTAAAATTAAAACAGACGTATAAGTGTGTGCCGGAAGACCGTTTGCGGCCTCTCTAGTTCCGTTCACAGTACGAACCGTGCTATGTTTCGCTCTGATACTTCACAAGCAATGCTGCGAAAGCTACATACGCAAACAGTGCGGTCATACAAGCTTCACGTATTACAACTGCAACGTATGGACGCAGAGATAAGCCAAATCACGTGTTCTCAGTACAACAAAGGCGGCTCGATGATTGTGCAAACATTCGCGGCAGTGGTTACAGCTTTGTGCTTCCGTAATGCGATGTACCATATTTTGGCCATGGGGACAAGCTGTGTGCTGCGACCACTGGTCATCGAAATGTGTCGCTTCTCTCGTTGGGCGGTGAAGTCAAATCAGATTTCTGCAATTCCTTTCAATTGATAGTTGCGTCATATTTTGCAACATCCTAATTTGAGAGCTAATCGTTTCAATAAAAAGCCCTTACCTATACCTTGCTGTCATACATGACAAGCTATTTTTGTTTGTGAATGTGAACAGCGAGAGAAGTCTGTTCTAGCTTCGGTGCTATTGCCTGCTATGCCTTAGACGAAGTATACCTTAAACTAATGGTCACTATCCGGTATACTCTTCTACAAGTTACTTCATAGCTTTAGCAAATATGCCATTCTTATTAAAATCAACAACAATAACCATAATCTTGGTATCTCGTATTGCTTGCATGACGTAATGGCTTGGAGCGTTCATGAACTTGTTCTAAAAAGCGCATTATGGCCGTCTGCGCAGTGCAAGGATCTGGCAAGACCGTCAACCAACTTGCGGCCGAACATGGTGATACTCCTTCTGAATGTTCCCCTCGGTGACTACTCCGTGAACGAATGCCACATTGACGACCCATGGAGGGGTGACCCGTTTTGGCGTATTCGTGTAGTGAAGAGGACGTTGAATATCACGTGACGTCCCATCGGGGTGGTTGCGGTTTCTTCTCCGAGGACTGAAAGCGTGCAGCACTTGCCAAGGGCATCAATACGTGGGGGGTATTTGGATTTTTTTATTGTGTTACATTTTGGAATAATTATATAATATTATATTATTCGTTGTTCTATCGCTTCAACTTCTCGTATTAAAGATCCGTCCTTCGGCTCACTTTGTTGCATTTCTCAGTACACCTAGAAAAAATTTGCAAAAGAATTATTGTGTGATAGAGAACATATACTGTGTAGTCACCAAACACATGTGGGCTTTAACATTCGGCACGTTTTGATTCATACCGTTCTGTACTACTTTACGGTGACAGAAGCAGGCCCTTGCAACTGATACCGTCATATTTGGCAGATACCCCGATCTGTTCATGATGTACTCTTTGAGATGTGCATATCATCATCTATCGCCATCGTATTGCCTGCTGTGCTCATTGAATTGCTCCAAAGGTGTCAGCACTTTAATTTGTGTGCTACGCATAATTTCAATCAATGTCTGCAAAAGAAGATTGTTCCTCTTGTATTACAGTGCACTAGACGGATATAGTGCGTAGGGCTATGGTCTGGGGCGGTCAATCCTCTTGTGCACGTTGGCAGGTGGCGCCACTTCGGCATGTACTGTTTGGAAGCCGCTTGTTTACCGCGACACGACCTGCAAAGACCGCTTGCTGTGCTTTTGAATATTTGCAGTTTCATTTCTTTTTTTCAGGGTCTTCTCAAGCTCCCATGTGGGGAATTGCATGCAGAAGGTTAGGAAAAAATAGTGACATTGAAAAGAAGCAGAAGCCAACTGCTTACATAACATTTTGCACCATGGCATCGAATGTTATAGAATGGTTAGCGGTTGAAGTTACAAATGTTTATTATACATCGTTAACCGGAAAGAAACCAACTGTGTAAATGCACTCACAATTCATATAATTTCATGTCTCACATGGAAGAAACTTATCAAGGAAAAGGTGCCCCTACCAAAGCAGTGACAACTCAAACACTAGTATAAGAATACACAATACATGGACATTATGTAAAGAGACTGCTTCTTGCATGTCTAAAGGTCGCAGGATCACCAATGTATTGGATATAGCAAAATAATTTTTAGGCGGGTTATTTACCTTATTATTTATTAATTGCCCAATGACAATAGTCCGAGTAACCATAATGTTTATTTAAATGTGACAATATTTATATACTGTAAAATAATTGATTCAATAACTAAATAAATAGGAGCAGGTAACAATATAGCGGTAACAACTGCTCTATATATTTAAAGTGGGAACGATTCAGGGGAAATGAGCCTTTGTTTTAAACAAACGCCAACAGAAATCGCAAACACCACACAACAAAGTCTCAAACAGTAGCAACGTCAGCGAACACGCAAGCCGAATACAGCCATCTAGCAAAACTGACAACAGCAGGAATGAACAACACAATTATTGGCGGCAGCGTTACTGTCGAATGGGCTGGGTGTTACATCCTTGGTTTAAGTTTCAGTTTCGGATTGTTTTGACTGCTAGCGCGAAGCGGCGCCCAACCTTCTAAGTGTACCCCACCATGTTCCCTTTGCTTTTGGTTAAAATAAACTCGGTCTTTGTTTGGTCCAAGTGAAAAAAAAATGCCCACCTTTTTTCTTGCGGCGATTCGCGCCTAAACCTCCTAGGTGAGGTAGCGACATACCTTTGTATTGCCGCCACAGCTGCAGCGAGTAACACAAGAGGAGACAGGAGAGAAGGTCTACGTCTCCGAATTGGTTAAGTGCCTTCACCTCTCGCCTCACTCGCCACCACGACAGTTACCCATCGAATGGCCGCGGTAAGGTATTCACATGGTATTACCGCGATAGCGCTGCCATTGTCAGATGGAAGACCCAGTAGCGTTTGCTAAATTGATCCCAACAAACCCCCATTACCCGGGTTCAGTGGGCAGGGGGCTTCTATTCGGGCCGATCGTCCTTCACGGTCAAGAGGGCTCCTGTGGATCAGCTGAAACTCAGCTACTGTGCTCATCACAAAAACAGCCTTCCTATCCAGCCAGCTAACCTTTCTTGCCGAAATAGAAATTTTTGTCAATCCATTTGGTACAAATAAACCTTGAACATGTTCCGTTCAATCAAGCCGTATTTAGGTAATTGGCCGTGGATAGCAAAAGAGCGACGAAATTAGTTCCTGTTTTGTCGACTGGGAGGAGAACACGGCCCACATACGGTACCAATTCGTGCTTCTTGATTGATGGTGGACTTCGCACTTTTCCTAATTGTAGCAAGCGGCAGACGATACTCTATTTCGCGCTACAATGCCTGCAACTAGAAACTGAGCCAGAAAGACACTTTCTTGCAGCTTACGAACAGCAAACTTCTCTCCATCCAGCCATGTTTCTTGGTGGGGAACCATTAGTCGGAAACAAAGCTGTTTTAAGGTTCCTAAATACTAGTAGCGTTTTCTAGAGCACGCGTCTCCGGCTCTTGCGTTTAAGTGCTTTGACGAGGCAGTAGTGGTTCTGGCATATATACTTTTCAGTATATCATTCAGTAAAAACCTTGTATCTCATACCAATGGCGCGCCTCACCAGGCAATGTCATTATTTCAACACGTATATATTTTTCTCACATTAAAGCCACAGCTTTAGTGCTCTGTTCAGCCACTCTACATTTATACATTTGCCATTAGTCATTGACAACGTCATCGACTACACTAGACCATTGAGTGGTGCAGTTTGGGCATCATTGGCGCTTGTGCTAATAAACCCCATATATCATCATCACTAAACCTCATTAATTCTGCGTTCAGTCTACGCAAACATCTGCAACTCCCATCGCTTCCTTTGACGACAGGAAGAGGAAACCCACAATTAACCCACGTCTCATTTGATGGTGCTCTTCAGTCAAAAATATTTTGAGATTCGCTAGTTTTTTGGGCTTGTTTTTAAGTGGTGGGCCCGAGCCATTGCTTCGAAAAAAGCAAAAATGGGCAAGTCTCGCGGAGCGGGTGTCGTAGCGTGGCACGAGTCAGAAGAAGAAGATCTTTGCGCAACCGACCGTTGCTTTTAAGTCTTTCCTCGCCCCGCGTTGTCTGGAAGACGTCACGCGTTACTTTCATCCCCAGGCCCCCTCACTACCGTGTCCGTGAGGAGCTGCTGCGACAGCGGTCCCACGAGTTCGGAGAAGCACATTTGGCCCCAGGCCTCTTTGGCCTCCGGTATTCCTGGGCAGCTGGGAGCTTCTGGAAAACCCAACGAAAGAGGTATGCTTTTTCCGAGCACCGATTAGTATCAATGGAGAGTTTTCGATTTCACCCACCCAAAGTTAGGCGACGCTAACCGCCTGGCTTAACACACGACTCAGACTGCCCTACGCGAAGCAAAGCCACTTGGATGCACTTGGGCGCCGATCACATTGGCGTGTCACGGACTTATGACCGCGCTCGTCGGTGCTTCTTTTCTATACCTCTCTACCTGTCTACACCCTATACCCTAGAGCCTAGACCTATACCCTAGACCTGTCTACCTGTCTGCACCATGACGTCTGCCGTTATGTCACTGTGTGTGACCTGTGTCAACGACACAAAAAGCCGACCACACTCCCTGCTGGTCGCCTTCACCCACTTTAAGTATCATCAGAACCATTCTTCCGTGTAGGTGTTGATCTCTTAGACCCTTTCCTATGTCTGCTTCGTGAGAAAAAGTCGATTGCTGTACCAACAGACTGTGCCACCGGATATGCACTCATACGGGCTCTTCCGACAAGATGTGCAACCGATGTCGCTGACTTCCTTCTAGAGAACGTCATCCTTCACCACGGAGCCCCTCGACAGCTCGTCACCGACAAAGCCGCTACTTTCTTTCTAAAGTTGTCAGTGACATTCTACACTCGTGCGCGACTAAACACAAGCTTGCTACTGCTTACCATCCACAAACGAACGGTCTAACCGAGCATCTGAACCGCATCCTTACGGACATGTATCGATGTATGTCTCCACTGACCATCGCGACTGGGACGTTGCGCTGCCGTTCATTACTTTCGCCTATAATTCGTCTCGCCATGATACCACAGGCTTCAATCAATGCTTCCTCTTGTTTGGCCGCGACCATGCGCTACCTTTCGACACCGTTCTGCCGGCTATTCTGAATTCCACATCTGAGTACGCCCATGAAGCCTTACTCAAAGCACGAGAAGCACACCATATTGACACGTGTACTTGTCTTTATCGGGCGACAAGTATTGTCGCCTAACAAATGTTATCGCACAGCGCGGGACGCGCCTGCATGTGTCCGAAGTTTCTGGAAAGTTATCGATGCTTCTATCCGCTGTCTGTTGTCGCCGAACGTTGTGTTATCTCATTTCATCGCTTGACACGAATGGTGTAGAACATTTTAGAAGGCGTGCGGGTCCCAACGTTTAATCTGGAACATTCGATGATTGCTGTATAAAAGCCGACGCGCTTGACCCGCTGATCAGATTTTCGACGATCGCCGAGCGTGTTCGCCGCTATCGTTGCGCTATAAGTGTAGCCTGTTTTGTGGGCACAGGTTCGCCCAATAAAAGTTAGTTTTGTCGTTCACAGTACTGCTACTGTGTTATTCAACGTCACGACCACGTGACATCTGGTGGAGGTGCTTGTGCGTTCATGTACCGAACGCCCCCGCAAAGCCGCGATCCAAGCCCGAAGCCCGAGGACAAAACCAACGTCGCCCAAGACCAGCGAGCTAGCCGCCGGCTGCAAGGACTGCCCCCAGAGCACGGACTCCTACCTGAGACGTGCAGGAAGATCGCCACCAAGTCCACCCCAACGCAGCCCCAGCATCCCCCGTCGTGCTGCAGCAGCCCAGGGAGCCTCCGACGTTCCGCGGTTCAACGTTCGAGGACGCAGAAAGCTGGCTTGAGACATACGAGAGGGTCGCTGCTTTTAACAACTGGAACAGCGAAGACAAACTGCGACATGTATTCTTCGCATTGGAAGACGCTGCCAGGACGTGGTTCGAGAACCGAGAAGCCACCTTGACTACCTGGGAGCTGTTCCGAAGCGGCTTCCTGAAGACATTCACAAGCGTCGTACGCCGAGAACGAGCCCAAGCACTACTGGAAACCCGAGTGCAGCTGCCTAACGAGACCATCGCGATTTTTACAGAAGAAATGAGCCGCCTATTCCGCCACGCCGACCCGGAAATGTCCGAGGAAAAGAAAGTCCGGCTACTAATGCGTGGTGTTAAGGAGGAACTTTTCGCCGGTATGGTACGAAACCCACCGAAGACTGTCGACGAGTTTCTTCGCGAGGCCACTAGCATCGAGAAGACACTCGAGATGCGAAACCGGCAATTCGACCGCCGCACCAACGCTACAAACTATGCCGGAGTTCAATCACTGGCCCCCGAAGACCTGCGCGAGGCTATCAGGGCAGTCGTACGAGAGGAGCTTCAGAAGATCTTCCCGTCGTCGCAGCCTCAAGTGGCCTCGATCGCTGACATCGTCAAAGATGAGGTTCAGCGGTCGCTTGGAGTCCCGGAGGTGCAACCTCTATTACCGCAAACCCAACCCGAAGCGATGACCTACGCCGCCGTCGTACGCCGTCAAGGCCCTCCTCAGCGACCACGCCAGGGCCCTGTAACGCCGCAATTTCGTCGGCCGCCGCCGCCGCCACCAGCACGACCACCCGCCGCCCAGCGCACCTACGCGAGGAAGACGGACATTTGGCGTGCTCCTGACCACCGCCCGCTCTTGCTACCACTGCGGAGAAGCGGGTCACGTCTATCGACGATGTCCGTACCGGGAGATGGGACTGCGAGGTTTCGCCGTCAACGCGCCGCGTCCACAGCTTGGAGAGCGCCCACGTGACATCGCCGATTACCTCGCCGCTACTCAGTGGAGCCCTCGACGGCCATCCCGTTCGCCGTCACCAGGACGCTACCTGTCGCCGCAGCGCCGACCATACACTGGCCCAGCCCGGGGCCGGTCAGCGAGCCCATATCCGGAAAACTAAAAGCAGCAACCGATGGAGGTGCGGTTGCTGTTCGTCGAACTGACGAAGATCCTCCGCCGCCGACGAACACGACGACGAAACGATCTCGACGACATAACAACGACACGCCGCCGTCCCGACGAAGTCAGGAAGGCAAGACTTCACCGACGAACGACGACTTGACGACGCGACGTTCCAACTTCAGTTCAACACGACGCAGCCGTGATCCAACGCCACGACCTAACTGCAACGCCAGACAAAGAACCACCGACCTCGACGTGCTTCTCGACGGCCACGCAGTCACTGCCTTAGTCGACACAGGGGCTGATTACTCCGTCATGAGTGGACACATCGCCGCCCAGTTGAAGAAAGTTAAGACTACGTGGGAAGGCCCTCAAATTCGAACCGCTGGAGGACACCTCATCACGCCGTCTGGAGTCTGCACGGCAAGAATTACCGTTCATGACCGGACTTACCCTGCCACCTTCGTTATCCTCCAACAGTGTTCACGAGACGTCATTCTCGGTATGGACTTCCTGAACCAACACGGCGCAGTCATCGACCTGAAGTCGAAGTCAATAACGCTGTCGGAAGATAAAGCGATACCGCCGGAGAGCCCTCGTAGTCACCACGCCTTGAGTGTGCTCGAAGACCAAGTGAGCATCCCGCCCCGCTCCAGCATTGTTATTTCGGTCGGCACCGAAGTACCCGCTGACGTAGAAGGTGTCATCGATGGCGACCAACGTCTCCTGCTAGACCGTGAAATTTGCGTCGCAAGAGGGATCGCTCGACTGCTTGGAGGGAAAACTGAAGTGTTGCTGACAAACTTCAGCCAGGAGTTCAAGCACATCAACAAGGGCACGACGATCGCGTACATCGAGGAAATTGTGGAAACCGGTAATGCGTTTGTCCTCTCGGATTCCGCCGCATCTACCCCGACGACCATGGTTCCTGAACCAGACTACGACATTAATCCAAGTCTCCCAGTGATTAAGCAACGGCAGCTCAGAAGTCTGCTCCGACGATACAAAGGCTGCTTTTCGACGACATCGAGGATTCGACAAACACCAGTCGCCAAACATCGCATAATCACCGAGGAGTAGGCTCGACCACTCCGCCAAAGCCCTTACCGAGTTTCGCTGCGAGAACGCGAAGCTATAAGAGAACAAGTCGACGAAATGCTGCGCGACGACATCATCCAGCCGTCGAAAAGCCCGTGGGCATCCCCTGTTGTCCTGATGAAGAAAAAGGACGGAACCCTACGTTTCTGCGTCGATTATCGTCGTCTGAACAAGATCACGAAGAAGGACGTATACCCCCTTCCACGGATAGACGACGCATTGGATCGGCTCTGCAACGCTAAGTACTTCTCGTCGATGGATCTCAAGTCTGGCTACTGGCAAATAGAAGTCGACGAGAGAGATCGCGAAAGGACTGCCTTCATCACGCCAGACGGCCTCTACGAGTTCAAGGTCATGCCATTCGGACTCTGCTCGGCACCTGCAACTTGCCAGCGCGTCATTGACACGGTGTTAGCAGGATTGAAGTGGCAGACCTGCCTTGTTTACATGGATGACGTCGTCGTCTTCGCCGAAAATTTCGACAATTACCTTAGGCGGCTTACGACAGTACTAGAGGCCATCAAGTCATCAGGGCTCACTCTGAAGCCAAAAAAAATGCCGCTTCGCTTACGACGAGCTTCTGTTCCTAGGCAACGTCATCAGTAAATCCGGAGTACGCCCCGACCCCCAGAAAACAGCTGCCATCGCAAAGTTACCGCAGCCCACCGACAAGAAGGCAGTGCGTAGATTCCTTGGCATGTGTGCCTACTACAGGCGCTTTGTCAAGGACTTTTCACTCATCGCCGAGCCGTTGACACGTCTAACTAAATGTGATGTTGAGTTCAAGTGGGAAACGCCGCAGGCCGACGCATTTGAAGAACTCAAACGACGCATGCAGTCGCCGCCTGTACTTGCGCACTTCGGCGAAGTACGCCGATACAGAAATCCATACTGACGCCAGTAGCCTAGGCCTCGGTGCCGTTCTAGTCCAGAGGAGAAACGGAGTCGAACAGGTGATAGCTTACGCTAGCCGGTCGCTGTCAAAAGCGGAATGCAACTATTCTACGACCGAAAAGGAATGCCTCGCCATCGTTTGGGCTACAGCTAAATTTCGCCCTTATCTTTATGGCAGGCCATTCAAAGTCGTCAGTGACCATCACGCGTTGTGTTGGCTAGCGAGTATAAAGGATCCTTCAGGACGACTGGCGCGGTGGAGCCTCAGACTACAAGAATACGACATCACTGTAACCTACAAGTCCGGACGAAAACACTCCGATGCCGATTGCCTATCACGCGCCCCCATTGACCCGCCGCCACAAGATGACGAAGATGACGACGCCTTCCTTGGCATGATAAGCGCGGAAGACTTCGCTGAACAGCAACGGGCAGACCCGGAGCTAAAAGGCCTGGTGGAATATTTGGAAGGGCACACCGACGTTGTCGCCAGGGCATTTAAGCGCGGATTATCTCCCTTCACGCTTCAAAACAATCTCCTCGTGAAGAAGAACTTTTCACCAGTCCGCGCCAACTACCTTCTTGTTGTCCCGTCAGGACTTCGTCCAGAAGTATTGCACGCCCTACTTGACGATCCGACCGCTGGACACCTCGGTTTTTCCCGGACACTATCGAGGATACAAGAAAAGTATTATTGGCCGCGCCTGACCGCCGACGTCGCCCGTTATGTCAGAACATGCCGAGACTGTCAGCGACGCAAGACACCGCCAACAAGGCCAGCCGGATTACTACAGCCAATCGGGCCTCCTTGCCGACCATTCCAGCAGATCGGGATGGACTTGCTGGGAACCTTTCCGACGTCAACAACCGGAAATAAGTGGATCGTCGTGGCGACGGACTACCTCACCCGCTTCGCTGAAACTAAAGCACTGCCGAAAGGTAGCGCCGCCGAAGTAGCGAAATTCTTTGTCGAAAACATCCTGCTGCGACATGGTGCCCCAGAAGTCCTCATCACCGACAGAGGAACGGCCTTTACAGCGGAGCTCACCCAGGTCATTCTGCAATACAGTCAGACAAGGCACAGGAGGACAACTGCCTACCACCCACAGACGAATGGTCTTACGGAGCGGCTGAATAAGACCCTCGCCGACATGCTAGCAATGTACGTCGACGTCGAACACAAGACCTGGGATGCCGTCCTGCCATACGTAACATTCGCTTACAACACGGCGGTGCAATAAACAACACAGATCACGCCGTTCAAGTTGGTTTACGGCAGGAACCCGACGACGACGCTCGACGCCATGCTGCCCCACGTCACTGACGAAGAGAATGTTGACGTCGCTAGCTATCTCCAGCGCGCCGAAGAAGCCCGACAGCTCGCCCGCCTACGGATCAAGAACCAACAGAGGACCGACAGCCGACACTGCAACCTCCGACGAAGCTTTGTTGAGTACCAGCCCGGCGACCGTGTTTGGGTTTGGACACCGATACGCCGACGAGGACTCAGTGAGAAACTACTCCGACGCTATTTCGGACCCTACAAGGTCATCCGACGTATTAGCGCTCTGGACTATGAGGTCGTGCCAGACGGCATTTCGCATTCACAGCGACGTCGCGCACGACCTGAAGTGGTCCACGTGGTGCGTCTTAAACCATTTTACGGACGCTAACGAACTTTCCTTATTTTGTTTTTTTTTTCTTTGCTATGAGTGCTTACTTATTACTTTCGTTTGTTTGCAGCATCGGGTCGATGCTTTTTAAGAGGGGGGTATTGACACGTGCACTTGTCTTTATCGGGCGACAAGTATTGTCGCCTAACAAATGTTATCGCACAGCGCGGGACGCGCCTGCATGTGTCCGAAGTTTCTGGAAAGTTATCGATGCTTCTATCCGCTGTCTGTTGTCGCCGAACGTTGTGTTATCTGATTTCATCGCTTGACACGAATGGTGTAGAACATTTTAGAAGGCATGCGGGTCCCAACGTTTAATCTGGAACATTCGATGATTGCTGTATAAAAGCCGACGCGCTTGACCCGCTGATCAGATTTTCGAGGATCGCCGAGCGTGTTTGCCGCTATCGTTGCGCTGTAAGTGTAGCCTGTTTTGTGGGCACAGGTTCGCCCAATAAAAGTTAGTTTTGTCGTTCACAGTACTGCTACTGTGTTATTCAACGTCACGACCACGTGACAATATTGCCCGACGTCGACTTGTGGAGTCGCAGGACAATCAGCGGTGGTTATATGACGCCCACCATCGTGACGTTCATTACGAACCGGGCGCCCTGGTTCTCCTGTGGTAGCCGTTGCGACGCGTTGGCCTATCGGAGAATTTACTTTCACGCTACTCTGGCCCTTACTGTATCTTGTGTCAAGTAACTGACGTCACGTACGAAATCACCCCTTTTGAGCCAACCGTGGCTCAGCATCACTCCGGCGTGGTCCACGTCGCGCGTCTTAAGTAGGATCACTTAAGCCGGTGCTTCAGCCACCGGGCGTCATGTGGCATGCTAACGAAGAAGATTTTTTCAGCTTGGTCGGAAGAAGACGACGGTCTGGGCTTCGCACGCTGTACACCTTGTCAGCTGCTACAATAATTGTAAAGATCCTGTAAATATACGTCTGACTGTTTTTAACCACGTAACATATTATTTATTTCTTTGTTCGCTTGTTTTTTTTTAACTATTAATACGTTGAAAGCCCGAACCCATTAGAATATGGAGTGATACGTGTGAGATTAACAATAACACAAAAATACAATTCCTCATAAAACAACGTTAGCTAGAAGTGCGCGAAATGAAACAGGGTCTTGTATGGAGGTTGTTGATCCGGAAATGTGACTCCCTTGCTCTGAAGTACGTTGAACGAAAGAGTGCAGGTAGGTGCAATACCGACCCTGCGGGCGTGATCGATGCATGAAGAAGTGCAAGATAGTAAAGGCATTAAAGGAACAACGTTGCTGCGGAATATAGTAATAGACTTTGTGAAACAAAGAAAAGCGAAAAAGCTTTCGGGCGAAAGCAAGGCAAGGAAGCTAGACTGCACTTTTCACGTCAGTAATGCTAACTGTGCGGTGATAGTTGGAAGTAATAAATCTAACGTTGTTCTTAAAAAGTTCTAACCAGAGAAATAGGTGCGTTAGAGCAGGAATTCAATGTAGAAGACCAATATTCAAGTTTTGTTTTCACTAGAGCCTTGCAGAGTAGCAACTTGAGAGATAAAACAGCGAACGTTACGATGGAGACAACCTAGCATACGATTAACATTGCTAACTATACTATCGGCGTGCAGAGTCCAGGAAAGTATTGAGGTTATGTCTATGCCCAGTAGCAGTATCATTAACGGATTACAAAACCGTGTTTTTGAGAAAATAGCAAACAGGGGCGGATGTGGCTTGTGTTACACGTCACTTTGCACTTGTTGGGGATAAGTTCTACAAGACACACGTTACACCAGTTAGGTATACCATCAAGATCAGTTTGTAGGGCATTAACGACGTTGTCATTAGTAATTTATAGTAACGCAGTAATCAGCAAATAAGAAAATGTTAGAGCAAGCTCCATCCGCGAAGGTGTTAATATTCATTAACAACAGGAGACGACCTAAAACTGACAATTGTGGAAGCCCAGAGTGGGCGCGTTTACTGGATAATCTGCGATCATTGCTTTCAGCGAAAGCATTACGCCTAGACAGGCAATATTCAAACGAGCAATTGAAGATAGCATCTATATTTAATTTTCTTAACTTAAGAAAGGTGTTTTTGACAGATTTTGTAGAATGACCATGACTGACCAAGAAAAATACAATCAGCCGAGGAAAGGCTCTCCAGCATTAGCTGTAGTTTGGTGGTAAAGTAAGTAGCTGGGTTTCCAAAATGAATGATTAACAAAAGCCATGTTGTGAAGGGCCAAAGAGTGAGATTTATTGGAGAAGCGAGGTAAGTTCAAAACATGGGATGTGTTCCGGTACATTAGCTGGGTCTCAGCACAGTTTAGCTCTGAATGAAAATATAATTTATGAGTGAGTCTGAATTATGTTTGCCTTGGCGACCTATGCGGACAAGTAAGCCTTTCAGGTAAAATATTTCAGCACAAGATATGAAGTCAAGTAATGGGTAGATACAAGTACAGCAAAAATGACCGTCGAAATTTGTGGTGGTATTTCAATAAAACACGGTCACTGACTCACTGACTCATTAGGCTGAAAAAGCAGCGTGCCCTTTAGGCTGTATTGAAGTTCAGGTGACGCACAGAATGATTCTGCCTTGCTGAGAGAACAATAAAAAAGGAATATCTAGAAGGCCTGGTGAGGTCACGCCTGGCGTTTGACATTTCTTAATAATAAAATAAATTTGCTTTGACCACATTGCTTCCCAGCGTGTGCGCTTGGCATGCATTGCCAGTAAATAATCAACGCTGTTGCCCGCACTGCGCCACATCTACCTACCTACCTACCTACCTACCTACCTACCTGCCTGCCTGCCTGCCTGCCTGCCTGCCTGCCTGCCTGCCTGCCTGCCTGCCTGCATGCCTGCCTGCCTTGCCTTGCCTTGCCTTGCCGTGCCTTGCCTTGCCTTGCCTGCCTGTGGCGTAGCCAGAAATTTCGTTCGGGGGGGGGGCTCACTTTGCAGCTCGGCCTGATATATATATATATATATATATATATATATATATATATATATATATATATATATATCTGTCATTCAACAACCTTGTTTACATTTTTGTACAAATGCAACGACCAGGGGAAAATCTCAATGACGTTTTCCTTTGTTAGAATGTATTGCGCAGGAGCAGCTGTCACCGGTTGTACATTGCGAGTACTTGCTCCGAAATTACAGTCGCAACAGAGAGAACATATAAAAAGCAGGAGTTCTGCAACATATACCAGGGCGAGTCAAACGAAAGTGAGCCAATGCGAATATATGACAAACGGGGTACTTTAAATAAAAGTAGTCAGCATGAGTATTTAGACACTTGTCCTACTAACGAGTCGCGTAGTTCCTGTCTCATAAAACTCCTTGGGTTGCTGCCTCAAAAATCTGTAAATGACTACACGTCATCTTCCGACACGAATCTGGTTTCCTTGAGCAGTTTCTTCAAATTTCACCAAATGTGGAAGACGCAAGGCAACAGGTCTGGGCTGCATGAGGGATGTTGCAGCGTTTCCCACTTGAACTTTGCCAGTTTTGTATTAACCACATCAGCGACGCGGGAACGGGCAATGTCGTGAAGCAAGATGTCCCCAATGCTCAATTTTCCACGTCGCTTTTTCTTAATTGCGACACGCAGCCGATCCGATCTTTCACAATATCTGAAACGATTTAAAGTCTCTCCAGGTTTAGAAAATTCAATCAATAGTGGCCCCTAACGATCTAAAAAGAAGTCAACGCTTTTCCGGCATAACTGACGGCCTTTGTTTTCCTTGGGAGTGGTGGATTCAAAGGTTTCCACTGTAAGATTTGCCGTAGTGTTTATGGCTAGTAGTAGGGGCACCATGAGTCATCCCCGGTCACAATTGCAGACAAAAAGTCGTCACCCTCATCCTGGGTTCTTTGAGGTGCACTTAAATCTAAGTACACGGGTGTTTTCGCATTTCGCCTCCATCGAAATGCAGCCGCCGTGACCGGGGATTCAATCCCGCGACCTCGTGCTCAGCAGCCATAGCCAACACCATAGCCACTGAGCAACCACGGCCTTTTTAATTGTATTGGGGGTGATTTCACGGTGACTTTGGCCCGGCCATGGATCGTCTTTGTAACTTTCATGTGCTTCTTTGAACAGTTTGCTACAACGCTTCTTAGGCGCCAATGAAACGCAATGTTCAACGCATACGGCAGCCATACGGCGAATAATTTCTTTTTGGGAAACATCTTCATTTGTCAAAAACCTCACGACACCAAGCTGTTCAACTTTTGAAGTGTCCATTATGTCACGCAACCATGTTCACCCCCATGATGAGAGCATTAAAGAACATTTAACCTCACCTCTGCATGTCACTTGCAAATGAGATGCGTATGTGCTACGCGCATGCCTCGAAAATAATGAACCGAACCATTATTGCGCGGGGCGGGTTTTCTCGCTTTCATTTGACTCGCCTTCGTACATTAGAAATGCGAAGATACAATGGAATACACAAATGTGAAGATACAGCTTGATACAGGGCAAGAAATTGTCACTGGAAACAATGTTCACTGCGCATATGCACAAAATTTCGCAACAACATATTTAAATATACGAATGTCACCAATAAATCTACGTACCTAAGAAAAAGTCACTATATATAATGCGTCAAACAAGGCAAATAAATAGGTTGCGCAACCACAGATTCACAAATCACAGCACCCCCCCCCCCCCCCTTCGCTCCACTCCCAAAATGTATCGCGTGCGACGGAAGGCAGCGCGCTTCCTCCCCGCTTTTCTCTCTTGCGCACACCAGACGCAGCCACCATCGTCGGCTAGTATCCGGCAACTGAAGGCTAGTATCCGGCTAGTATCCGGCTAGTATCCGGCTAGTATCCGGCAAAATAGTATCCGGCAACTGAAGCGTCCCGTCGCCCATTACTTTCCGCAAAAGAAGTAACAAAATCAAACTTTCCCCATGCGAAAATTCGCTGCGCCGCAACAATGTCTTCTTTTTTTGTGTGTGTGGGCGGGGGGCGGCGAAATAGAATAACGCAAAGGAAAGCATGTTGGCTACAATCGAATGCCTACTTTGGGCACCTAATGGGGCTACCGAAGGAATATCGAAGAAAACATGTGACGCTTGGTCCACAGAAAACCATACGCGTACTGCTCGGTATCCTGCAACGGCGAGACAAAATTTTCCGGAGAGGTTGCGCTCAAGCGAACGCGTTGCAATCCATCGAGTCCCCGCAGTGCTGGCGGCGAGCGACTATGCATTGTTTCTTTTTCTCGTCTGGTAGCCAGAAAGCGTCCGAAACTCTGCCAGGCGAAAATGCAGTCGGCCAGAGAAAAACAAACGCGCAGCCAAGTGCGCCGCGCGGTTATCGATGCAGCACGAGAAAAACGCATGCGCTCTGGCTGGATCCGCAGCCCGGGGCTTGCGAGAACAAAAAAAAGATTAGAAAGAAATGACAAAGAGGCTCAATATATCCTCGCGAATAAAAGTCTAGGTAGAAAAATAAATAAGAACTTAGTTACAATGGTGGCTTTATTGTCTTGACATGGATGCTTTCGCGCAGGTGAAAAAAATGTGTATATTCTTTTCTGTGGCCTGACGGCACAAATGAACCACCACAAGGCTTTGTCTCATCGGACCTCGCTGCATGCTTTGTCAACTTGTCTGATAGTATGTTGATTTGGCTTGTGTCGTTGTATAGCCCGATGTACGACTTTAGAAAAGTCGATGCACCTTTGGCGTCCAATGTTTACAACAGCATTAAACCCAAAAAGTTCCGGAATTCAAAATCTAAAGAACGACTTTGAAAATGTCAATGCACCTTTCGCATCAAAATGCTATGAGAAGTTTATACCCACAACGTTTCAGAATCGAAATCCAAGCGCTCCGTAGATTCCGCGGCCTCCGCGAGATGCCGAGACGAGCCCGCTCGCCTTCAAAACGCCCTTGAAATTTTGTGCCCGGTGGGGCTCCTTGCGTTACGATATGTGACTCCTGATGCATGGACGTTGCCCAGAAATCCAGCCCGATTTAGCAATGTTCGCGCTCAAATGTCTTTTAGAGCGTGAATTAAGGACATTGTAGACAAAATCGAGCATGATTTCTGGCGCCGGGAGTTGTTTTGGTCGGCGGCACATGACAGCACGAAAAAATTTCGGGGGGGGGGGCTGAAGCCCCATAAGCCCCCCCCTGGCTACGCCCCTGCTACCTACCTACCTAGCTACCTACCTTCCTACCTACCTACCTACCTACCTACCTACCTACCTACCTACCTACCTACCTACCTACCTACCTACCTACTCGCAGTTATGAAAACTACATGTTGCAAAGTAGCTAAAGAAGTAAAAAAGTTCAGATATTCGTCTCCTTGTGGGCAAAATGGCGATATGCATCATACCAGAGGAAACAGGCCAGGCTAGAGGCGCAGAAATGCAACGTTACGGCTAGCTGAGGCTAGCTGAAAAAAAGAGGCGTAATAGACATGCTGTTATCTTTTAGCAAAGATTGAAGATCCTCGTAGCTGTGCTAATTTCAGCTAGTCCTGCGAGATGCAGTTAACCACAGGCTTGAAGAGCGCGCGCAATCAGTAGAACAAAACGTAAACAAATTAGGCGTTCCCAAATCCTTCTTTATTAATTTATATATTACATCGTTAATCTGGTGAATGTATTAAATGCTTCCATGGACGTATAATTTTTTTAAATAATAATAATCAATACATCTCTCAATCTGTATTTTGTGTGCCCAGGAACAACCGGAGATTCACCCAAGGTATTATTATCATTGCTTGTCTTATGTGTACGAAAGTCTACTCTGCATGACACCTATCGTGTATCTGAAGATCACGAGGCAGTATTCGTTAGAATTTTGGCAGGCAAAGCACTGTATGTTTTTCCAAAGGAAATCTACGCCATTCTTACCTTTTTGAGTTAATCATCTCATCCATGTGCATAGTTCGGCGAATTAGTCATAGCACAGACGCCATTAGTCCGAACACACGTTGTTCAGGTATGTATACAATGGTATAAAACATTTTGTGAGCGGTTCAGTGATAGACTATAAAAGATAAATAATCCCTCGTCTTTTATTCAGTGTACTGTCCTGATATCTGATAATTTGAGGCACTAACGTTTTTCTCAGAAGACATAAGAGGTATGAACAAGAAAAACTTTCCCACCCGCACGTCTACGGTGTGCATCACAGTTATTATGCTCATCTTCATTACTTTAGTACTAGCTTTGATTATTCAAGCAGTTCAAACTACAGCAACTCAGCCAACGGTAGGTGTCAATTTTTCATTTCTTTGATGACTCCAAAATTCGTGGTCACACTTTGAAATATATATATTTTCTATTAGCATAGTAAGTGAAATCCTTGCGCAATGGTAGCTACTTACGCTAGAAAGAGCAGGGAAATCCAAATGACAACGCCTGCCTTTGTCATTCGTTGCGCAGCTGAGGGAAATCATCTATCTGCCTGCTCTTATGCTTGAAGCTTTGTACACATACCGAAATAGGTGTCGGTTTCAATATCTTTCCTTAGTTCGACAAGTATGATGTTAGCTGAGAGTCGTTGAAATTACTTAAAAGCACCAAGAATTTTAGTTTTAATTGCAGGATTAGTCTAGGCTTTTAACTATTACTTCTTTTTTTTTCATTTTCTATGGACACCTGCAATGTGCTTTCACAAGGTTTGGACATCCGGATGCTTTACAGTATGTTCAAAAAAAGAAAACGAAAGCCAAAATGTGGTTTTTGTTATAATCTAGTGTCTGAGTAGGGCTGATCAAGTGTAAAAAAGGTTTTTTCAGTAAGGCTTGCTTGTGAATTAATGACATGTTATGCACACTACACAATAAAGCATCGTCGCTCTCACCATTACATAATCCTGCTGCAGTGTACAAGGCTGCTACAGTGTACCGGTGCCCCACATGTTCTTGGAAGAGCAATGCTCAGAATACAAATCCATTTAAAGAAAATGCAATATTTTATGGGTATAGTGTCCTACTAAAAAAGCCGTGCCTATAAAACCCGCTTGCGGTAGAGTAAGTACGCACGTCTGCAAATATTTGTGGCATGTATCATACTACGCGGCTTTGTAACAGTTCTTATTCGTGCTTACTATTTCTGTTGAGCCTTGTATGAGCTGCAGCTTATGTTAACTTGCCTAGTATTTAGCCTGCAGCCTATTGCAAATTTATATGCAGCAATGTCTAAACATCAGTGGCAGTGCTCACAACGTTGTTAGCAAATTGAATTGACACTTTGCGAAATTTTGTTTTCTACGTAGCAAGGTCAGTCATGTGACGGGAATCAAGAGTGTGTTTCAACAATGTCTTGTGTTTATTTGTACCAAATGGATTGACAGCAATTTTAAATTATTTTAGCAAAACGTCTTGAGATCTATAGCATGGTTAGCTAGTGTATAGGATGGCTGTTTTTGTGATGAACACAATAGCTGAGTTCTAGCTCCTCCACAGCAGCCCTCTTGACCGTGAAGGACCATCGGCCCGAAGAGCCAGCTGCCCAATCAACCCTGGAAAAGCGTGGTTGCCGGGGTCAATGCACCAAATGCTACTGGGTCTTCCATCTGACAGCAGCAACGTTGCCGCGTTCATACCTTGCGAATACCTCACCGCGGCAATTCGATGGGGAATTGTCATGGTGGCGAGTGAGCCGCGACGCGAAAATAATGAAAAAGAAATAGTGAAATGGGTGGGAAAAAATACCACGTGAAGGCAGTTAGCCAATTAGGAGACGCCGATATTCCCTCCTGCCTCCTTTAGTGTTCTTCGCTGCAGCTGTGGTGGGAAGATAAAGGTACGTCGCTACATTATTCAGGTAATTTAGACGCGAATCGCCGCAGGAGAAAAGGTGCAGATTTTTTTCACGTTTCATTTTTTTTTTTCATTTTACTTTAACCGAAGTGAAAGAGAAAATGGTGCGAAACACTTACAAGGTTGGCGCGGTGTGGTACTAGCAGTCAAAACAATGGGAAACTGAAACGGAAGCCGAGGATATAACAGCCAGCCCATGCGAAAGTGACGCTGCCACCATCTATCGCCCATTCCTGCTGTTGTCACTTGTGCTAGCTGGCTACGTTCGGCTCGCGTGTTCGTCGTCGTTGGTACTGTTTTGACGTTTTTGTGTAATATTTGTGATTTTTGTTTGCCTTTGTTTAAAACAAAGGCTCATTTTCCCTGAATTTGTCCAGCTGGAAATATACAGAAGAGTTGTAAACACAGTATTCTCACCTGCACCTAATTATTTATTAAATTTTACTTACATGTGTACATGAATAATTTCACATTTAAAAAAAACAGTGTGGTTACTCGGACCACTGTCATTAAGGTATTAATAATAATTATGTAATTAACCATTTTGTAAATAAATGTGCTATATCCAATGCATGGTACATCATGCGATTTTAGAAAAGGTGCTCCTACGTAGGCAGGTACAACTCAAACACAAGTTGATCATGAGGTCGAGTGGGTGGTGTCGTCTTTTCAGGGCTACACTGTCCATGGCTGCTGCACGAACTTACTGGACGAGCGATTCTTGACCCGCGCGAAGCGACCCGGATACTTACTTTACAGAC
Organism: Dermacentor albipictus; assembly: GCF_038994185.2. Classification (NCBI taxonomy): domain Eukaryota; kingdom Metazoa; phylum Arthropoda; class Arachnida; order Ixodida; family Ixodidae; genus Dermacentor; species Dermacentor albipictus. The sequence continues at coordinate 107,497,720 of NC_091829.1, forward strand.
GCGAGTTCGTATCACAAGAATACAGGAGCCCTCAATACATTTGCAGCAGTCGTGACTAGCCAAGGACGAACAACCGTAGCAGCATCTATACACACGAAATCGGTTGCAACGGCCGAAGCTGTGGCCATAGCCCTTGCTATACGCGCCGCGGAAGCTAAGGGCCAATCGGCCTACGTGCTGACAGACTCGCAGGACGCCTGCCGCCTCTTCCTTGGGGGGCTTTACCGGGCTGCGTCTTCCGCATCCTAGGAACGAACCTCACCATGGATCATTGCGTGACCTGGTGCCCGGCGCACACAGGGATAGCGGGGAACGAACGGGTGGACCGCTTGGCTCGAGGCATGACAGGCCGAGCCGCGGGCCACACCGCCCGGGAGAACACCTCGACACCCGGTGCGCCAAGAGAAATCCTCGAGTTACAACGGCTAAGTAGGCGAACCAAAGCCCTTCCTCACCCAGGCCTAGACAGGAGGCAAGCACGGGACTGGCGCCGCCTGCAAACAAACACTTTCCCACATTTATACAGGCTACACAAAATGTACCCAGACAAATACAGCAACACTTGCCCGTGGTGCGAAGGAACACCGACATTGGAACACATAACATTCCAGTGCGCGTCACGTCCGGCGGCTGCCACCTCGCCGCTGCTAGACAACACTCTACATAACTGGTCGTGGGAGGCGCGACTCGCGGAAGTGGAATTGGGAAGCCAACTGGCGACCCTTGACCAGGCCCGGTGAGCAGCTGTAACCAGTGGGGCCCTGGAGGAGGGGCTCCACCCACCATAACCAAACAGTCTCTGTTACAATAAACGTTTACTCTCTCTCTCTCTCTCTTGACCCGCTAGGGTATCGCCGGTCAGAGTATCACTGGATGTGCTAAGCGTCTTTGAATGTTGACGTTTGCACCCATACTTCCACGAGATCTGGAAGAGTGTAGGGCATTGTCATCGCACCAAGGCCAGATGCCGCAATACGTGAGTGGCTACATTTTGTTATATCTGCGTAGGTTTGGGAATGCGTTTGTTTGCATAAGTGTTAGAGCTAGTGTCTTTTCAGTCCTCAGCTTCTTGTGAGGAAGAGGGTAAATCCTGTGGTCGAGGCGCTGGATCTCGAGGCGTTCGCCATCATTGGATGGCAACGGAGTGGAGGTAAAAGGTGGGAATTGACAGGACGAGTGATTTTCTTTGTTAATGTCTGTGACTGTTCTGTACTTCATCGTCCTATCGTCCAGCCAGTATCCTTATGCTTGACTGCACCCTACCCACCGGGCACAGATATAAAGGAATACTCTCGCACTGTATCGGATATCACTCTTACTGCGGCTACAATGTGCGGTCGCAATTTGTGTGCTATAACCACCAAGATATGTAGTTACAGTGTAGTAGAAGGGTTAGTGTGTTCAGAGGTGGCGAGTGAGATGTATTGACGCGAGGTGGCCAGCACGGAAAGTTCCGACACTGGAGCGCCAACTCATGCGACGGGAACGCTGCCAACATATGTCGCTCATTGCTGCTTTTTTGAGTTGCGGTTGCTGTGTGCGGCTCGCCTGTTCGTTGATGTTTGTCCTGTTTGGTATTTTCTATGTGGCGTGTTTGAGATTTTACAGCGAAGCTGTATATAGCTGGGGCATTTTTGTCATCTGCGAACAACCCTGGAACTAGCTCGTACGTTCGTCGTCATCGTCTGCTTCCACAGCTGACTCCGTTGCCGCCCATTGCTTAAGGAGGTACGAGTCATTCATTGGCAAGAGGAAACTATTGTCATGGTCGTCCTCGTCGTGGTCGTCTCGATCCCAGTTGGGCTACCACCACCACCACCACCACCACAAGGAGAAATACAACCAAGTGAGCCGAAGGACGAAACTTTAATACGGCAAGCTAGGGCGATGCAACAACGAATCATATAATAATGCACAATAAATTATAATAGTAAAGAAATCGAAAACATCACCAACGTATTGCCACCGCTGGCAAACGCTGAAAATTTTCATTTCTCAGTTCAACTGTAGCCACCTCCATTCGGCGTCACGTCATATTCAGTGTCTTCACCACGCGAACACGACAAAATGGGTCGGCCCTCAGTGGATCGTCACTGCCGCATTCGTTCACGGAGTAGTAGGCGCCGAGGTGAACTTTCAACAGGAGTATCGCCATGTTTGGCCGCAGGTCGGTAGATGGTTTTAGCAGGTCCCTGCACTGCACATGCAGCCGTAAAGGCAATCTTTAAACAATTTCACACGCCAACCAAGCCATTACATATGCATGCAATAGACATCACTTGAGTGTGATTATAGTTGTTGATTTCAAAAAAAAGAAATGAAAGATCCACATATTTCTTGAGGCTGTGAAGTGACTTATTCAAGATTGAACCCGATAGTGACAGCTACTTAAAACACTGTGGTATAAAATTTTTTAAACAGGGTTGAAGTACCTCAGACAGGCTGGCCAACGTTTCGATAGGTGGACCTATCTTCGTCAAAGGCGGCCTCGTCATCCTCGGCGTGTTAGTTTTAAAGGGTTGGTGCAGTGACGTCACGTGCGGGTGTTGTCGCTGGCGGCTGGTTTTAAAAAGAGAGATTACAAGAGGGAACAGGCGCTGTCGTCCGACGTCTGTGAGCCTCATTCTCAAGACGAAGGGACAAGAGCGTGAGAGTGGGCACGCGGGTAGGAAAGAAAAGAAATAGAAGCAGAAAAAAGGGAAAAAAGGAAAAAAAGGAGGGGGGAGCCAGGGCCGTACCAAGACACAACAAAGGGGGGGGGGTGAAAGAAAAAGAAAGAGAAAAATGAAATCTTTAAGAAATACGGGGGCTTGGGAGCGTGTTGGGGATGCGAAAGGTTAGGAGGTATTCAGGGGGAGTCGTTGGCGGCATGTTTTTGAGGCATTAGAACGGCCGGTCAAGCAATAGGTCGAGTAATTTTGAAATAGTTAAGGTGGCGACGAGGAGTCTGCGGTGCAATGTGTGGGGTGACTGAAAGGCAGCGGCATGGTCTTTCAAAGGGCACTGCCCCACGCGCTTAACGTAGGTGTCGTTACGGCGGCATCCAGAAGGGGATACTCTGTGTTGAGGCGCCGAAAAAGGCATATTGACTTCGGAATGTGTTGTCGAGGGGGTTTCAAAAAAAAAGACTAAAAAAGGGGGGCAGGGGGAAGGGGGGGGCTAAATTGGTATAGCAAACAGGAGGGTGACGCGTGCAGAAGCGGGCGCGGGCAAGTGTACATGGAAGAAGGGGATCGTACAGTTGGTATAGACGTAAAATCCTGAAAGAGTACATTAAATTGAGTAGTAGACAGGAATTTTTTTTCTTTCTTTCTGTTCCCCTCCGAAATGAAAGAGTAGGTGAGGTTAAGAATTAAAGTTGGCTGATGGCCTAATGTGTTTTGTGTATTGGTTGATGATATGAGAGTTTCAGATTTAAGTTACAGCTTTTAAAGATTCTAAGTTGCCGCGTGCCAAATTAATTCCTGTCGGGTGTAGGCAATTAAACTTGTGTATGAGGTATGATTCCGTGTACTTCCTTTCGCGAGGGGAACGGAAATTTGTTTGTAGGCGTTGTCGTTCTTGTGATCTTCGGGCGGTGCTTGAGGACCTCGGCTCGATCAAGTTTGGTTGCAGCGATGTAAGCTGTTTGAAGGTCACTGTTTGGGTGGTTCCTGTTTGATAGCGTTTCTTTAAGGTGATCGAGTCTATCTATGTAGTCTTGGTTTTCAACGCAAATGCGACGTAGTCATGTTGCTTGGCCTTTAAAGATGCCTTGTTTGCAATGTCTGGGATGGTGGCTGGTATATTCTAGGTACTGTTGTTTGTCGAAAGGTTTCCTATACAGCGTTGTCTTTAGTTCACCATTGTCAATGTATATTGTTGTGTCCAGAAAGTTTATGCGCTCAGTTGAGGATTCTGATGTGAATTTTATTGTTGGGTGAACAGAATTTAGAAAGGATACATATTTATCTAGACTGTCTTGGCCATGTCCCCAGATTATGAGTATGTCGTCTATGTATCGTAGGTATGTGAGGGGCTTGGTAGTGCAGCGCGATAGGAAATCTGTTTCTAGAATCCCCATAAATATGTTCGCGTAGGTTGGTGCAAAAGGCGTACCCATGCTTGTACCATGTATCTGTAGGTAGTAACTCTCTTCAAATTCGAAGTAGTTATGTGTGAGAACTAATTCAAGGAGAGACAGGTAAACTTCAGTAGAGTGTTGTGCACTGTGTTTAGACAGCGTTTGTTTTATCGAAGATAAACCATCAGGGATTGGAATGTTGGTGTACAGCGCCGTGACGTCTAGTGTTGCGAGAATTGTGTTGTGGGGTAGTGTGCCTTTAGTATTCATGTCTTCTATAATTCTCAGCAGGTGGGGCGTATCTTGTACAAATGACGGAAGTGTTTTCGGCAAGTTACCAAGGTAGTGGTTAAGGAATGTGGAGATGCTCTCTGTCGGGGTGTTGTTGTTTGATACTATTGGACGGCCTGGGATAATAGCAGTGTATAGTTCAGCGGATGGGATTTTATGAATTTTCGGAAGGAGGTAAAAACGTCCGGGAGTTTTGTTGCTTGGTTTAAGAAATTTGTATTCTGATGGTGTTATCAATTCATCAGCCAAAAGTGATTTCAGCCTGTTGGTAATTGTCACTGTATAGGACAATGTCGGATCGTTATCTAGTTTGCGGTAATGTTCTGGGTTGTTTAGTTGTCTGTAAGCCTCGTGCTTGTATTTTTCTATTGGCCAAATAACTATACTTCCACCCTTATCTGCTTCCTTAATAACAATGTCATTCCGGCAGCTCAGATTTGAAATGATATGACTCTCCGACGCAGTTATGTTTTTAGGTCGCTTAGATGTCTTGGATTGGCTTAAAATTTCTTTAGTGATAGTTTTAAGGTATATGTCAAGTTCTATGGCTTGTTCTGGTTCGGGAGTCCAAGTGGATTGGGGTCTAAGTGGTGTCGTCCCGGTGTCTGGTGTGTCTGCAAAAAAGTGTCGGATACGCATTCGTCGGGAGAATTCTGAGAGGTCCTTGTAGTAGCCAGCCACTTTAATGAACATGGACATATGTTTGACAAAGCAAGGCTCTATATACTACAAACAAATTTCCGTTCCCCTCGCGAAAGGAAGTACACGGAATCATACCTCATACACAAGTTTAATTGCCTACACCCGACAGGAATTAATTTGGCACGCGGCAACTTAGAATCTTTAAAAGCTGTAACTTAAATCTGAAACTCTCATATCATCAACCAATACACAAAACACATTAGGCCACCAGCCAACTTTAATTCTGAACCTCACCTACTCTTTCATTTCGGAGGGGAAAAGAAAGAAAGAAAAAAAAATTCCTGTCTACTACTCAATTTAATGTACTCTTTCAGGATTTTACCTCTATACCAACTGTACGATCCCCTTCTTCCATGTACACTTGCCCGCGCCCGCTTCTGCACGCGTCACCCTCCTGTTTGCTATACCGATTTCGCCCCCCCTTCCCCCTGTCCCCCTTTTTTAGTCTTTTTTTTTTTAAACCCCCTCGACAACACTTTCCGAAGTCAATATGCCTTTTTCGGCGCCTCAACCCAGAGTATCGCCTTCTGGATGCCGCCGTAACGACACCTACGTTAAGCGCGTGGGGCAGTGCCCTTTGAAAGACCATGCCGCTGCCTTTCAGTCACCCCACACAATGCACCGCAGACTCCTCGTCGCCACCTTAGCTATTTCAAAATTACTCGACCTATTGCTTGACCGGCCGTTCTAATGCCTCAAAAACATGCCGCCAACGACTCCCCCTGAATACCTCCTAACCTTTCGCATCCCCAACATGCTCCCAAGCCCCCGTATTTCTTAAAGATTTCATTTTTCTCTTTCTTTTTCTTTCAACCCCCCCTCCCCTTTGTTGTGTCTTGGTACGGCCCTGGCTCCCCCTCCTTTTTTTCCTTTTTTTCCCTTTTTTCTGCTTCTATTTCTTTTATTTCCTCCCCGCGTGCCCACTCTCACGCTCTTGTCCCTTCGTCTTGAGAATGAGGCTCACAGACGTCGGACGACAGCGCCTGTTCCCTCTTGTAATCTCTCTTTTTAAAACCAGCCGCCAGCGACAACACCCGCACGTGACGTCACTGCACTAACCCTTTAAAACTAACACGCCGAGGATGACGAGGCCGCCTTTGACGAAGATAGGTCCACCTATCGAAACGTTGGCCAGCCTGTCTGAGGTACTTCAACCCTGTTTAAAAAATTTTATACCACAGTGTGCCATTCCATCTGCCAGCCCCTTTCTTGTTTTTAGCTACTTGAAACAGTATTTCGTCTGATGCATAGCAAACAACGATAGGCATTCTGAGCCAAAAATAGTTCGTCACATATGATAGCAAAAAAAAGCCTATGCGCTTTTAATTTAGTCAACGTTTAACTTTTGTACCTTTGATATTCTGATGTCGCAAAATATGCCGTAATCGTAAAATGAAATAACTCGTAAAGGTGAGATCTAATTTACCGTCCATCGAGTCGAGCGACACATTTTGTGGACCAGTGGTCCCAGGACGCTGCTTTTTCTCGCGACCAGTGTTTTCGAAGTTTTCTTCTTAGTTTAACTGTGTTTGTTTTTAGTAAGTGCACTACATGCACTAAGAAGCTTCGGTACGATTGCATTAGCGAGTGTCCTGTTGATGATCGTGGTGTTTGTGAATATAATCTATGTTTTCTGGCGCAAGGGTCAGTTGTGGCCAAAGACAGGCAAAACCTGGTGTATTCAGCGTGCACGGGTGTTATCAGTGACAGTATGTAGTTGTAGGGTTGTTCTAAAGGGCCCAAAATTCGGCGCGCCAGAGGTTCGTAAACGGACAAAATAAAGACCGGACAATGACGTGATATGTGCGCAATGAACGTAAATATGTATCATAAAAAAGCCGGCAGCTCCCAGGTCTTGTGGGAATGGATCTTCTGCGAAGATCGGCGGGATGTCAACCAAGACAACGAAACGAACAAGACGTACCAGGACTAAGAGGTAGCTGGCTGTATTATCACCTACTCGACACTCATGAGACGACATACATGCCATGATCTGCTATTTATGTTCTTCATGCACTCACTTCATAATATGCCAATTTGATTCCACAAAGTTAGCGAAACGACCATGACAGCACCAAGCCGTAAGAGGCTGTTTCGTGACCTACATTACACGCATGTCATGACTTATCATTTATGCTCGTCATACGCTCTTATCATACTATACCAATTTTGGTAGATACCCAGATGTACGCAGCTGTTTCTTGACTTACATGACAGACATGCCATAATACTAATTTCATGACCGATCATGTATACCGCTCATATCTTCTTGCAAATTTCGTAACATACCAAGTTAACAAAAAGCCATGGGACACCAGGATACACGTCATGAGATTCATATCGTGACCGATAATTTATGTTCATCATACATTCTTTCCATACTTTAGTAAGGCAGGTAGTTGGGCGAGTTGGTACATCTGCATAATTACTACTTGCAGCGCGCCCTAATAACGCTCGTGTTTCGTCTCTCTTCGTCTTTGCTATTAGTGCACTAAGTAGTAATAAGGCAAATTGCAATACTATGTGAAATTTGGTACCAAGTTAAGAAGACGACCATTATGGCACCAAGACATACGTGGCTAGATAGATAGATACTGTCGAAGTGGTAAATGCTCGCCGCAAATGCCTCAAATTTAACAGAGTGTAATAAAAGCTATAGGCGATACATTGCACTGCTGCATCAAAAGGTCCCTTTTAAGCAAAGTTCGTAGCAGCATCCTCTGCAAGAGGATGCGGCTACGAATCTCTCTGGCGAAGAACGCGCAAGATGCGCATGTTGTTTAAAAAGGCTAAAACGGAGTCATCATAAAATACAGGGTGATCTTGTGAAAACATCGGTGAGTGAAAGGGTATATTCTCTCTACAGGCCTTAGGGAAGTACTTTTTTGCGGATTCTATAGTTGGATATTGTAATAGCATGTGAACCACAGTGCCTGCCTCGTACAGGTGGGAGATTCAAATAAATTATGGGGTTTTACGTGCCGAAACAACTTTCTTATTCTGATGCACACCGTAGAGGAGGGCTCCAGAAATTTCGACCTCCTGGAGTTCCTAAACCTGCACCCAAATCTAAGCACAGGGGTGTTTTCGCATTTCGGCCCCATGTAAATGCAGCCGTCGAGGCCGGGAATCGATCCCATGACCACGTGCTGAGCAGCACAACACCATAGCTACTGAGCAACCACGGCGCGTCGGCCAGAGGTTCACCTCCTGACAAAAAGTAGTTGTGCGAGCCGTAAGTGTTTACTATTCTGAGCCTATAGAATAAGAAATAATGTCTTCTAGATTTCGTGGTCGATGGCCAGTTCCCCAACCGAGGACTAATTCGAAGCGAGATCTAATTCTGGGAGCAGACAATTAGCCAGTTCCCTAAGCGAGACCTAATTGTTAGAGTCCCACAAACGCTGCCAGTAGACTCGAAGTCTCTTGCGTAAATGTGACTGCATACCGAGAACAGAGACAAGCATAGAAGCGTTGCCCGTTTTTTCCTCGATGGATGTGTCAAGCTGGTTTGCCAGTACATTACGTTCAATGTCTCGGTATCCTGGCCCCAGTACACCAAAACATGCTGGCCAGAGGCACATAGATAGTATGTATGAGTGAATAAAGTAATAATACTACAGCATTTCTGCGCTTTTTCAGAGATATTAAAATCTTTACTATGCTGAGCGAGTCGGTGTAGATGATTGGGTTTGGAGCTTTTATAGTTTGATGTGATTGCGAGCCGAAAGTATTGCATGAGCCTCTGCTGTGTAACACTCGTTTGGGGGTGGAGGACGTCGGCACATGGAAATGATGACCCAACTACTGCATAAAATACGCCAGCATGATACTTTCATGGATCGGCGAAAATTCGGGACAAGTGTATTTATATTGCAGTTCAAGGAAGTGCATCCGAATGTGCGTAACCTGGTCGTACTTTGTAACATGCAAAAAAGAACATCAGAGCACAATTTTTCACTGCTGCATTGATACCTCAATAGTGAGTGTCACTACACGATGTTGACAGAGCGGACACCCATTTCCTGAGCCAAACTTCAGATGCTGCCGAAGGGCTTTCTTACTGCAGACCCGTTATGGAATAGGTGGGAGTTGGTCAAATCATTTACGGTGGATTATGGGATTTGTTTACTCTTTGCGTTCACTTTAAATAAATGCACAAATGCTGTGAAGGTTCTCTATGAGTAGAGTAACCACTCAATATATTCCATGTAGAAGTTTCTACAGGGCTTTTCCTAGAGCACCTGTAGACAGGCGACTACCTAGATGGTGGAGACGGTGCAGCATCTTTAAAGCAGTTGAGGTGGCTGAGTGATAGTCTATGGCACCATCGTGTAAGCGTATTCGTATGAGAATTCTATACAATTTCAACAAACAATTCGTTGTCACTACTCCATGTAGTGCATGGCAACACTTTTAAAATGTTCATTCTTTTCATGCACTTGTTTTTAGGCATTTTATGTGTGATATAAATATTAGTTGTGCGGAAAGTGTTATGCCTAAAAATTTATCTTCACTTTTTACAGGGAGATGCTGTCCGTGCAAGTCAATGTAGGTATCGGAGTGCATTCGTCTCTTTCGAGAAAAAATACGCAGGTGTTCCTTAGTGAAGTTATGCAAAACCCATTCTCGTTTGGCCATTTACACAGCTTGCTCAGACCAAGCTGATCCTCTCGCTAAAACATGTCAAAATTGCACCATTTAAGTCCTATCAGTACATCATGGGCATACGTTGAATAAAACTGGTTACCTGGGATGCTCAGATGTAAGGAGCTCGTTTTTATAATAAAGATTATGCAACTGAGCACCCTGCCCTGGTCGTCGTAAAACATTGCCAACATGAACACGAAGTGTGCGATTTGACAAACAACTTTACAGCATATTTTATATATTACCACATATACTACAGTGCGACAGGAATCTCAGCATTCCAAGCCGCCATGTGGATTTATAGGCCTTTTCCATGTCTAGGAATACAGACAGAAAGAAGTGGCCTATGAATAAAAGCTTCCCGAAATTGTGCGTCAAAACATGGAAAATGGTAAGTGGTGGATCGACCCTCGCAAAACCTGCACTCGTATGGGTCAAGCAGTTTGTTTGTTTTTAAGAAATGTATGCGGCGGTTTATCATTTTTTTTCGAAGATTTTGCAGAGGAAGCTTATTAGTACTATACGCCGGTAATTAGGAACAGATGATGGACCTTTTTCCTGTTTGCGAATTGCAATTATAATGACCTCTTTTCAGGCAGAAGGGATCTCGCCGGAAGGTCGTACATGGTTTTTGAGGAAAAGGAGTGTTCTTTTCTGTTTCAGATGGTAGGTGCAGAGGGTAGGACAAGTTGTGGTAATATATACGAAGAAACTACAGTAATATATATGGAAGAAAACATTCATTTTGCGAGACAGCAATGCATGGATTCCTTCTTATTCAGGATACACATACCATAGGAGAAGAATTCATCGTTCAACAAGAAGACCTCGAGTATCGACAAGAGAGTCGCTCCACAGGCTTCTCTGCACATTCAAATTGCCAAGCGCGAGATATGGTTCTAGCAATACATCTTTAAAGGACTGCTTGTGCTATGTTTGTATTATTCACAATAGAACACCACCTGATGATGTGAGAGCATCATCGCTATCTCTACAAAACGTAAAATACTGTCGGAGAAAGTTCGTGGGCTTTCATTTTAGGTGCATTTCCTGTGCATACAGCAATTTGGATTGTGTTCGCGAATAATCTCTTCCACATCACCGAGATGTCTAAGAACTCTGACGTGGCATTGTATTTGGATTCATACTGAAAGTAACTTCGTGCTCTGTGCAATGATTCGTGCCTTAGATTACAGAGCCCTTTTCAGGCCCAGTAACATGGGGCTTGTCGTTTCCGGAGAGGTAGAAGCAGCCTCGCCGCTACTTAGGCGCTCGGTGAACCGTCAGGATACGTGTAGTGTCTATTGCCTCTTGTGAGGCGCTGGACGTGGTCTTTTGTGAGCGAGTGGTTTCGCGAGGACGAGTCTCGCTTCCGAGGACGAGACCTTTGCGCCCACTATTCCGTAGGTAAATGGGGCTGCCTTTGGTGCTGAGCTGCGCCGGCTGCGGTCTGCGCAATCAGGTGTCAGGGTGGGTGACGCAGCCTTGACTGTGCCCACCGTTGGGGCTGCCGGCGGTACTGCGGGATGGCTACGTGAAGCGTAGGCTGCCAGCGAAAACTGTGGCGGCACCGGAAATTCTGGGGAAACCAGGCCTGATTGGTGGCTGAGTGGACTGGGGTTAACTACTTCCAACACGGGACAGGAGCCACACACCACAGCTCGCGGTACGCGGGCTGGGCAACTGTCGGTTGCCGCTGTGACGCTGCCTCCCGACGTGCCGCATCAGCATAAGGTGTGCTGTGGAAAGGTGAGCAATTTTACGGGCTTCCTTAAAACAACATTTTACTTGAATTTTGGGCTGAGTTTGTCTTTCTTCTTTTTTTTGCTGTTCGGACAGGAACGTGAGTAGGCTGCGTGGTCACCACTGCAGTTAACATAGTAAGGGGTGAGGTGTGCCAGCATAGTTGTCGGCGCAGTGGGTCTGGACCTTACACTTTGCAAAGGTTATTTTGCCAGGGCATCTCTGCCATCCACGGTCGAATCTTTTGAATAAGAAGCACCGTCTATGGTTAGGAATATATGGCCGAACAGTTAACCTATTGTATCCTGTTTCGATGGTTTAAGGATGAACGCTAGATGGGAATCTCAGGACAAGATGTTTGGTTGATATTTCTTCGTTCTCCTGTCTACTGACGATACGCTTTAGAGTCATGATATTTTGATCTTCGCACCCTTGCAGGAATTCAGTTTCGACCATTCTAGGAGGGCTTCTTCTGATACAACTTTGCGTGAGCTATGCATTGATCGGCGTGGGGGTCCAGAAATTGGTATGTGGCCAAATGTCCCAAGACTGCCGAGCTTCTCGTACAGATGTTCCTGAGCGACCTCAAGAAGAAGGTCTCTGCTAGCCATTTTGATCACTTCATTACCTAACCCTAAAGCTTCGGTCTACGATTGAGCAACTATGAATGGAGAAATAGATCTGGCCAGTTTTCAGGTTATCACTGCGTACGACATGGAGTTTGGATAGGTCTCTTTTGGTCGGTTGAAATATGCGTTTACGTCATGGATCCGTCCCCTCATTTGAGGGTGGGCATAGAGTTTGTGGGGAAATGCTGGTGTTCCCATAGTAGTTCCGCGTATGTTCTGCAGCATTCGCGGTCACTAACCACGGAGCGCAACCAGGGGACGCTGCAGCGCTTAACGCTTAAGGCTGCAGGAGCCAACCGTACTTTGCCAATATAACTTAATTTATTGAGCCAAAGAGGGGGCGGGGGAAGGGCATCTACACAAGGGTAAACAAAGTCGACCATGAAAATTAGGAATTGACGGAATAGAATAGACGATGGGAGAATAAAAATAGCCGACAGATCCAGCGCCCTCTGGGAATCGATGTTATGCCAAGCAGAGTGCCGGGAGCCCACCAAGTTAACGAAACGACCATAAGAGGACCAAGGCGTAGGCGGCTGTTTCATGACCTATATGACACGCATGTCAATACATTCATGCCATGACCTATTATTTATGTTTGTCATGCATTCGTAACATATTAGGCCAGTTTTTGTACATACCAAGTTAACAAAACGACCATGCGAGCAAACAGACAGGCGGCTAGATAGTTATTGTCGACATTCGTCAAGAAATGCTTCGCATTTACAGAGGAGATGGCAAAAAAAAAAAGATTGAAAGGCAGACAGGAAACGGCGACTGCTGATTTCATCCACGCGAGTCAGCCTGGAGGTGTCGTCTATGTAAAGCAGAGGCCCGAAAGGTATGTTGCATCGTCCCCCCCCCGCCCCCCCCCCCCCTATGCGACGCTTCCCAGAAGCTTACATGGAGGTCTGCACGTTTCGAGATAGTTCACCGTAGTCCCGAGAAAAGCTGCTTTGGAGCAATCGAAGCTCCTTCAAAGGCTACCAGGTGAGAAGGCAACGCCGCATGGATACGGCCACAAGAGGGGCGAGTCCAGGGAATGTCCCCATTGAATGTCTCCATTGGCCGAATATGACGCCACATACACGGGCCCCACGATGGGATGAAAACGACGACACCTGTATGGGCACGCCGATTGGACGAAATTTACAAATGCACGAGATCCGTGCTTGCGTGAAAATGACGCGGCCCCGACGGAATGAAGAAGTTATAGGACAAAGAACCATCCGAAACGGAGAGATGTTTTTCTTTCCATTGGTCGGAGCGTGCGCTTTGCTGCCGGCCATCGATGGCATTTACTGTTATTGTACTTGTTTTTAAGTCATGTAGATAATGTAAATAATAAATTATGTTCTCAAAGTCTCCCTCAATTTCGGCCAACTGTCGCCCTAAACAGCAAGATCGAATAGTATATAGCTTTCTCAGCATTACCTGTCAATTATCAGTATAAAACAGTGTGGATCGTACTATTAATAGAACAGGAAACATCACAAACGGAAACACGACAAACAAACGGACACAAGCACATGTACAAGGTTTTCCTAATTATTTATTATTTATTCATTTATTCATACTGTAAACCTACAGTGTCCATGAGGCATCATAGAAGAGATATTATTATCGAAAACAAAACCGAAAAGAAAGGCCAGAGCACAAGCAATGCAATCGCAAAACGAAGCTCTACGCAAGAGCATGAAAAAGGTGCATAGCACAACAGGGCTACAGGATAAACTCAAGCGCAACGTTGAGCAGTTAGAGGCTATCAGGTACACACCAAATCATCGATGTCGTCTTAACTGTTACGTATGCATACTGTCACATCATATAGCTCAGTCTATTTCGGAAGTGTGTTCGAAAAAAGCAACAAAAGTAACTTAAGAATTATAATGTCACACTTATATCATGTCCCTTTATTACCATACTCTTTTCGCTTGGACATGTAATGTGCAGTCAGAAAAAACATATTTGCTGATACAGGAGTAAAGATTTAAAATAATGCAAAAAGATTTATTCTAACATTCGTCTTTTTGAGGACACTATTTCCCAGATCATTCCTCTTTAAACCTCAGAATATGAAACGAGAAACTTGTATTTACAACTTACAATAGGTAACGCCATTCCTGCACACCTTTCAAGTGATTCCTTTATAGTTTTGTGAAGGGATCCCAGGAATCACCCTACATTTTCGCAATTCATAAAATAAATAGTTTGTTTTAACCCGAAGGGCATCTTGATATGTAGTTGAAATGTGCATGGTAGGCGACAGGGACTTTTGATGATCGCTTCTGTCTGAACAGTCCAGTCATGTTCAGGCGTAAAATGCAGTACTCAAGTTATTTACCTTATCAATTTATGTTAATACTTTGCTATTCAGTTAGTACGATTATTCAACTAGTTGCCTATAGTTTGTGAACTGAATGAGGTAGCATATTCGAACGTTTAAATGCATTGCGTACGTCTTACACCAGCAAAATATATCAATTATTCTCAACTTTATAAAATCTTCTCTTTCAGACAGGGCCCTCAACTGTCGCTTGTATAACAGACATTCTGAGCGAAAAAAAGCCATCAGGTGCATATTGTATAAAAAGCGTTTGTAGTTTTGTCAGAGATTCATTCTTTATAAATAACACACATGCGAATGGCGAGCAGCGAGAACCTTGGTGCTGTTTGTACGTGCATATCACTAGAAAAACTGAACATTACCACAACATTCCCGTTTATCTGCAGAAAAGGAAAACAGGGAGCGCTATGTAAATTATTTACACGGAGTCGTGATGAAACATCCGTAATTTCAGTTAAAACATCGACTTTTTTTCTTAAAGGCTATTTGCGTTCACAATCAAATTTGTGTGTGAGACAGCCTGTCACATAAAATATTCAAATAGTTTTGTATATTCGCGTGTTACTCGCTTACGCCAAGCGAATCACCAACCGTAGTCGACCTTGCACAAGTGCGCTCATGGCGCGATTTCTTGAAGGTAACACAATCCATAATGGTAACATCTGCCGTCAGTATTCATCATCACATCTGTTACTCCTTATGATCAGAAAGAAAACGAAGCCTTATAAGCAACCTGAAAACTTTTCAGGAAGACAAAGTGAACGTAGAAAAGGCGTCCTTCAAAAAACGTTATGCTTCATTAGTCGACGGACGAAACGGAAGCAACACAAAAAAGTCGTTTTGTGGTCACAACCTACTCTTCAAATCGCTCTGGTGGCCTGCTGTCGCGCTTAGACCGGCGAAGCGCTATTGTCCTGTCGGCCTCCTTTAACCAAGCAATGACTCCCTCCGTTTTTGCATTGAAGCATAGCTGTGCTCTACAGGCTGAACATTTGGTGGTCCATTGTCACTGAATGAAACACCTTGCATTTAACTGTCAGAAGGCAACTCTGTCGTCAAACCACAGACAGCGGCGAGGCGCACTTGCTGACCACGCCTCACTTGGAACAGCAGCGAGTTCCGAGGCACTCAATTTTGACCCACCCTCCAAGCAAAACGACCAGCACCCTGATTGTTTTATGATCTTCCGAGGTGGGCCAAAGGGATGCGTAGATCTGGGCCCGGCTTAGCTTTCTTCACTATTGCGCAGTTTCCGACTTGAAATGGTGGCCTTTGACTGCCAAGCGGCTATCCGCAATGAACTTGTTTCTTTCACTATGTTGTGCAAGACTCGTGAGCCGTTCTATTTGCGTTAGTGGATCCCTCCAGCCCCTTGCTAGTTCATTTACTAGAGCGAGATCTAGAGAGAGCAATGGCGAACATGGTCATCACTTGTGCTGGCAAACTCATTCGAGACGAATCCGAAGGAGACTTCACGTTTTGAGGTGTTCTCCACGAACAATGCGTCATCAATTGAGGTGTGAGTCAATTTACTTCCGCGCACCTATGCAAGTAAAATTGTTCTCTCTTGATCTAGACTCGCAGCGCTCTCAACGCGTCGAAACCGCATTTTCGAGTTGCATAGATGGTCAACACGGCAGGGCCCGGGTCGTAAATAACTGAAGCATGGAATGAGGCAAACACTGTAATCTTCTGCCTTGCAAAATCAAGTAGAGTGATACAGCCTCAGCTGAGCTGCACTGTCCTAAGCAAAATGTTTCGCGGTGCATGTTGATTCCGACATTTACAAGTTGTGTCATCCTTCGTTCAGTTTCCAAGTGTTACGATTCCCGGGCTGGTTGGATACATGCAAGAACGACATTGGAGGCTCAATCTTCCACATGCGCTGGCACACAACAGCACAGAAGACACGCCACCGATTCATTGTGCCCTTAAGTTTTTCTTGCCTGACAGCAGCAACGGAAACCGAAGAATGCCTCCGTTCTCAAACATCTCGGGTTTTGCAAGTGCAACTTGCAAAAAAACAAAAGAATATACGCATACCGGGCGCCTTGCCCACGAGAAACGCAGTCGATTTCTTCAGATGTTAGTGTTGACAGACTAATCTAGCCCTCAGAGCAATGCGAAATGTAAATGCCAATTTTCTACATCACGAAATGCACCTAGGCTGAGCGAACGTGCCGTGATACGCGCATGGTTCAGCATGCAGAAGACTTCAGCTTCCAAATTAGGGTGTCATGTCCCCGTAAGCAAATGATTAAAACGATAAGCTATTTCTGACTTCTTTTTCATTATTTACTGCAATGAGCTAAGAGTATGCGATACTCAGATAGAAACATATGTTTAATCCATCAGTCGTCCTTAACAATGCAATGGTGCCTAATTTTTTTAGCCATAAGGAGGTAAACTAAGAGGGAGCATTGCCTCACGAAGCCAGCTTGAGAATCTGCATGAACCCATTTTCCTCGATTTTCCAAAATTCGGGCATGTTACGCGCCCCATTCAAATTTGACGATATATTAATATAGCCCTCGTATATTTTCACGGCTTGGAGTTCTTTAAGACATAACCCAGAGCTGAACCTCGGGGTGCCGGCCCATAACGGGAACTCTGAGACTCGGCATATTGCCGCAGGATGCTTCGTTATCAGTGCTTTTTACTGAATGCTGTACTTATTTGACTGCCCTGCCGTAGCTCTGGCTGCAGAGTGGGATCTCTATAACCAACCGTGTGCCTAGATGCGACCATCAAGCGTGGCCCCAATTCGTGCGGCTTCTATCCAGTGATTCAATGCTCCCTGCTACATGTGTACTTTCTCCATGGTCCTAGCAATCTGAAGCATTGGGGTAACTATACCAAGATAAACTATTCTATGCACAAACATCGATTTCAATAAGCAGACGATGCAAATGTTCAAAGACGCACCTTTTTCTGCAGGGTATCCTCGTCCTCGAAGAGGAAAATTAGAGGTGCCCCGCGTTTCACAATTGCGATCCTGATGTCTGGGTGCACAAGGGCGCGATTTGAGCCTGAATTTTTTTTTACATGGCTGAAAAAAATGAAAAAAAAATAAAGCAAGTAAGGGCGTAAACGTATTCGTGCATGTATCTTCAATCGTGTCTACCATCTAAACTGTACTATAACTATTCCGTACATGCGCGCGACAACGGAGCTGTTTTTCAGACGTTGTCACTCAGTGGCCGCATGTGAGAACACTGTGTGGACCTCGCGTGAGGCACTCACCAAGTGAGCCATCAAAATCATGTGAGAGAAAAGAGAAAAGAACTGCCTCCAATTACGAAATATTTTTGCGCCGTCATAAAAGTACAAATTCGAATGACATTCGGCACGGAAATGTATCAATAAAGATTATAGATATATAAAGATCACGCTTGTACTTAATAAGGAAAGAGCCACTGAACTATCCGTATAAATTTAAAGAATATCTGAAATAAATATAGGCATTGTGAAAAAAACCATGTTAATCTACTCGGGCAAGTATCAGTATTCAATCAGCTGCAGTCGAATTGAATTTATATAGCCAATTTCAAGTATGGCCGAGCGAAGTAGGAAAATTTAGGCGTCTACTCTATGATGAACCAATTAGGTGAAAAGTTCAAATCACGCCTATATAATACAAATAGCGCAAGGGGTTCAAAAGTAGGCGATAACACGAATGCGATTACCAGTGAGCGAAGGAAAGCCTCAGCAGGGGGTCACCTTCTCGACACGGAGACTTGTCCTTAGTCATGGAAACAACTGCTTTTCTTGCCTGTGTTTATGTTCTCACATGAATTTTTTACGAAAGCATGACAATACCAATGGGCGCGAAGGAGCGAAATAGAGTGGCCCGAACGACTAATATTTTAAAAGAGTTACTATAGAGTGTGATCTCCGTGTTCCCAGGCAGGGTAGTTTTCATTGTACGTGAATGTGGTGCCGCGTAGGTGGCGCTTCACCTGAGCTCTGATAACAAACGGATTTTTTTACAATACTTTCAATTTTTACTCTCCGCTTTCTATTTTCTACATTTAGAGCAACGAGCAAGAGCTTTTGACCGTACTTCATGGTTGCCTAAGAAGAAGAGAGATTAGCGTAATTCGTCTCGCTGTAAACAAGAACAATCAATTCAAGGAAATACTGGTTCGAGGATCAGCCAAACTTACCACGACATCAAAGCTCGTCGTAAAGAACAAGTTGCACTCGCTGGGAATCATTGCAACATTCACAGCCTGCAAGTGCCGAGAGACATGTGTCCTATTGTACGCCAGCGTGGCCAACTCGAAAGAGAGGCCCGTCTTAACCTTCAAGTCGAAGTTGCTTTGGTGTTTCAACATCAGTGCCGCATGCCGGCTCTGTGAGAAAAAAAAAACTAAGTAAGCAATGTATTCTTAAACTAAAATCGCAAAGGAGTTGAATTATTAAATTACGCTTGCGGAAACTATGGCCGAATTATGAGGCATGCTGACATGGAGGATTGGATTGGAAAAACTTTAATAAAAGTCCTGCAGGACGCACGTCAGCGCGCAGTGGGCGTCTCCCACGCAGGGACCGACAGGGAATACCTGGCGGCCGCTGCGCGAGCCTGCTGGACGGCCCATTGCTGGTCTTCTAGAAGCGGGCTTCTTAGGGTCTTCTCCCACTTGGAGTCGGGAATAATTTTGACTTTCTCATGTTCTTTACCATGCACCTAATTCTAAATAAACTACTGTTTTTGCACTTCTATATATCAAGAAGTACCTAGAATGGCGTGGTTTCAACCCGCAATTGAGCTAAGAAGCGCAGCGCCAAAGCAACTAAGCTTGAACGGTCGTTTAACCCTGCTTCCAGGGTTCGTCAGCTGTCTAAGGCTGAAATAAATTCTCTGTCAATATTTCGTCACCCTATCTTTTCAACAGATACAGCTCAGTATGTATTTGAAATACTCTTCACGTGGCAGTCACCTCGCGAATGCAACAACATCGCTGTCTCATTTTGTAAACGCAGAAGCGTTCGTGTCGCCACCTGAAAGAAATTATTGAGCTTTCGCGATGTTTGATAGTGGCGCTACGACTAACGCTGTTGAGTGTTGACTGCACAACCAACACATGGTGCGACTGAGAACACTGCTAGAGATTACAAACATTAGTTGTGCTTTGAACGCCACGTGCAGATTTCCACAAAGTCAACAATAACTAGTAAGGCAGGTTGGGTTGGGTCAGTTGAATGCGGCCATCGATGCCGGACAGCATATTTCTCATGCTGGCCACTTTACATTCAGATTAGCAATACTCACCAGGTCAGGATAACTTCTTCCCAATGTGCTGGGCAAACCTGGTAGTGCCGACGTGTCCCAGACTGAGGGTGGCGTACATTCACATCGGCTCGCATTGTACAGCCACCCGACAGAGCTAATCGCGATGACAGTGTCCGCCTTCGACGTCCTGCATCGAGTGGCGCATATTATCACAATGAAATTTTCTTTACACATACAATAAAAATGTGAAAAAGTTTTAGACGTGTTTTAATGTGCAACAAAGCTCGTGGATGAGCTGGCTGATTCACGAGTTAAGGACCAAGGTTACGGCGTTAAGCACATGAGGACGAAGTGGGACGCAAACGACATATACGCGTGCAAACTCCTGTTTATTCACCAGAAACAACGCAATTTTAAATATGAAACGAACCTGGAAGGGATCGTAGTAAAGACATACTAACAAATATGATAGCAGGTAGGAACCACTGAAAAAAAATAGAGATGACTAGAGTGGATAATAATTATATCGCAGTGATCTCACCAGAAGAATCAAAGCAGGAGCATGGGAACACGCGTGCGTTGCAGGCGTAAAACCGAGCAGCAAAGCCAATGGGGCAGCTGCGCATTCTAACCTTTGCGGTGGTTACCGGCTATATTTATGAATGACATTTCTTTGACACATATTGCTAGTTATGGAGTGCTAACGCGCTCATTGCCCGCCCTTTTACAGTGAGGCTGCAGATGGCTAGTTTCTAGCGGATCAATGTATGCAGACCTACAACCTGTGCCGATCCCGAAGATAGCTTAATACCGGGCTCGCCCGCGTAGCAGGTGAAGTAGGCTTCAATCATTCCGCCAACTTTCAAAAATAAGTTTAATATGTTGTGCCCAAATACAACGCGTATCAGATAATAAATTGATAGGAACAGATACGAAGAGATACGGCAGTTTGAGCCGTGTCGAACACGTCTATGAACGCACCGCCCTCGATTTGTCGGCCTTCCAGGTGCTTTCGCATCGCCTTCCCTTCCTCTCCCGTAGTGGTGGTGCCGTGGAAACGTGATGCGTGTCTAGTGTCCTCCGGCTACTCGGAACAGCGGTCCTGTCGTCCACGCGAATGTATATTTGAATGTAAAGCAAAGTATATATAAGTACAACGAAAAGAGCTAGTTTGCGGGGAAATAATTTTGAGTGGACCTTATTGTGTGTTCGCGTTTGTGGTTTTGAATTGACTCGAAACATTACCGCGCTAGGGGACGTTAAGCAACGCACGATAATAGTAACACACAGCTACGGTAAAGCAGCGTCTGCCTTCGTGGTACGTTGATGTGCGTGTATGTTCCATGAGCCGGTATTCGTCACTAAAGGTCTCTTGCAACGTTTTTCAAGGATGCACGGCTATGTATACCCCTCGATGCCTCATAATATTCTGAGGGTCAACGTAGTTGTTGAGCGGCTAGTCGCGCATCACCTTACATTTAGCACACACGAAGTTAGACGCACGACAATGGACAGTTCGCTATCAAGGGACCCACATACGAAGCTTTGATGGTAATCCTCATTCACAGAGTTGAATGGCACTGATATGTTTTATTATGAGCACATTGAATATCTTTCTTTCAGTGCGCTTTCTTTCTTTCTTTAGCAAAGTTGTTTTTCGCAGGAGCGGTGCCCAACCACACCACTTGCAGTGTACTGCCAAGTGCCCATTCATGTTACTAGTTGGCCGCCAACCGCCACTCCTCCGCACGATCGTTGGAGCATCGTCCCGTTTTTTTCAAATATAAACCTCGCCACAGCTTAGGGGCATATAGTGAACCACATCGTTAAGACAATCTTTGTAGTCTGTGGCGTGCTTCCTGGCGCACGTAGCCGGCAGCTTATTCGCAATCAAAGGGCAAACACTTGCCAGAATTCCTGAAGCGGAATACATTACGGGCACATCGTATCTGGTGGCCACCTTCTTTATATTGCTACGGCACAATATGTGCGATCACGAAAGGCCAGCAGTGTGAAGACGACGACGACGATTTAGAAGCTAGCGCGGGCTGTTGCCTCTTGGCCTAGCGCAGCGTATTTCCCTTGTAAATATATTTGTACATAGCTTGTCGTCTGCGTCTTTCTACGTAACATATTTGGTGGAGGTGGACGTTCCCTGTACCTCGTCACGGAGCTTCGCAGTGGACGGAACGTCGAGCCTACCTTCATGGCTCCCGGCGACGCCAACCCGACTCCACCGGCTCCGACACCTGCTGCCACTTCGACGACCTACATCACCCTCTCCGCTCCCCATGATCCTAGCGTATTCTCGGCAAACGATGGGGAAGACGTCGAGGACTGGATCAGCCTTTACGAACACGTCAGCCGCAATAACCGGTGGGACCCAACTATCATGCTCGCCAACGTCGTCTTTTACCTCGGTGGCACACCTCGAGTTTGGTATCGGACGCACGAAGATGAGCTGACCAGTTGGGATTCGCTTAAACAAAAGCTTCGAGACTTGTTCGGCAACCCCTACGGTCACCAACTTGCCGCGCAGAAGGCGCTTTCCGGTCGTGTGCAGACGTCAACGGAGCACTACGTCACGTACATTCAGGACGTCTTGGCTCTGTGCCGCAAAGTTGACACCCACATGACTGAGTCAGACAAGGTTTCCCACATCCTCAAAGGCATTGCCGATGACGCCTTCAACTTGCTCGTTTGCAACAACGTAGCCACGGTGGATGCTGTTATAAAAGAGTGCCGCCGCCTGGAACTCGCCAAAAGCCGACGTATTGACCAGCAGTTTGCCCGTCTGCCCAACACCCCAGCGACATCTTCCTGTGCCGACGCTCCTCGTCCCAACAACACTGCCGATGTTACCAGGATCGTCCGGCGTGAGATCGAGGCCGCCTATCCGGCTGCCTTCGACTCCAGTCCCACCACCGCATCTGCAGTCACGGTCTCACTGATCCAGGCTGTAGTCCGCCAGGAGTTTGAAAACATGGGTCTTCACACCATCTGCTCGGGCCATCGCCCTGATACCCGCCCGGCTTCTTCGATTTCGCCCCGTCCCGCATCTTCTTACCCACCACGTTTCCGCAACCCATCTGAATGGCGCACTGCTGACGACAGGCCTATTTGTTTCCACTGCCATCGCATCGGACACATTTCTCGGCACTGTCGTAGTCGCTGGAGTTCCCCGATCCGGTCTCCCTATACTGCCTACTCTCGCCCCTCAGGTGGCCTTTCTCGTCCCTATGCCGCACGCTCCGATAATGCCGCCACTGATTCTCCTGCAACGAACCGCCCCTATTCTCGTTCGCCTTCGCCCCAACGACGACAATCTCGCTCTCCCCAGCCCCGTCGCTCCTATTCGCCGACTCCCTTCGGACGCCGCTCCCAGCCGGAAAACTAGACGATGCAGCGCCTCGAGGTGACGCTGCATTGCCCCCTACGCCGCCAAATCCTCTACTGACTTTGCCCACTCATCTGAACCTTGTTGACGTGCAAGTCGACGGTGTTTCTGTGTCTGCTCTCATAGACACTGGGGCGCATTTGTCCGTCATGAGCGCTGACCTTCGTAACCGGCTCAGGAAAATTATCACGCCCGCCACGACGCCTGTTGTCCGTGTCGCCGATGGCGGAACAGCCCCCGTCATTGGTATGTGTACCGCCCGCGTCTCCTTCGCCGATCGCTCAACAATCGTGCTATTCACAGTCATCGCCCACTGTCCCCACGACATCATCCTCGGCTTAGACTTCCTCTCCGCACATTCTGCTCTCATCGATTGTTCCGCCAGTACTCTCTGCCTTGACCTGCCTGTTCTGGATCCTGCTGAACCCCACCCCAGTCGCCTCAGTTCCGCCGACTTCGTTCGCTTGCCACCTTCGGCACTGACCTACGTTGACCTAGTGTCCTCCCCACCAGTCCCCGACGGTCACTACATCGCGGCTCCTATGCCAGACGTCCTCCTTACACACGGGATCACAGTACCCCATACAGTTTTATCTATTACGGCGAATTGCGTCTGCCTGCCAGTGGTCAACTTTGGCTTGACGACACAAGTGCTGCCACGTGGGATGTCTTTGGCCCAGCTTTGTTCATTCGAGGATCACTCAGTAGCATCCATTGCAGTAGACGACACTTCATCCGATCCTCCTCTCCCATCGCCGTCGACAAATTGTACCATCGCTGACTTAGGAAAAATGATTGCCCCCGACTTGCCCTCCGAGCACGCTCGTGACCTCTACCGCGTTCTGTTTTCCTACCACGATATTTCTGACTATAACGATCGTCCTTTAGCCCAAACTACAGCTGTCAAACATCGCATTAATACCGGCGATGCCTCTCCCATTCATCGCCGCCCGCATCGAGTGTCACCAGCTGAGCGTCAAGTTATTCACGCAGAAGTTCGCCAAATGCTTGCCAAGAACATTATTGAACCGTCATGTAGTCCTTGGGCGTCACCGGTTGTGCTGGTAAAAAAGAAGGATGGCTCATGGCGCTTTTGCGTGGATTATCGGCACCTTAACAGGGTTACCAAAAAGGACGTGTATCCCCTACCTCGGATTGATGACGCCCTTGACTGCCTCCACGGTGCTCGCTATTTCTCCTCTATTGACCTTCGCTCCGGCTATTGGCAGATTGCCGTAGACGATCTCGACCGCGAGAAGACTGCCTTTGTCACACCCGACGGTCTTTATCAATTCAAGGTGATGCCGTTCGGCCTATGTAACGCTCCTGCCACTTTTGAACGCATGATGGACTCCCTTCTTCACGGTTTCAAATGGTCCACGTGCTTGTGCTACTTGGACGACGTTATCGTATTCTCCCCAACTTTCGCTACGCACCTCGAGCGCCTCTCAGCAGTCCTGGACGTTTTTCGGTGAGCCGGTCTGCAACTCAACGCATCGAAGTGCCAATTCGGCCGTCGCCAGATTACCGTCCTTGGACATCTCGTAGACGCGAACGGAGTGCAACCGGACCCAGGCAAGATCCATGCTGTTTCGCACTTCCCTGTTCCGCAGTGTGTCAAGGATGTGCGCAGCTTCATCGGCCTTTGTTCGTACTTCCGCCGTTCCGTGAGGAATTTCGCCGCCATAGCACGACCACTAACCGACCTTTTGAAAAAAGACGCTCCTTTTCAGTGGGGCGATAACGAGGCCTCTGCATTCTCTCATCTAATCGACATTCTCACAACGCCTCCCGTTCTGGCCCATTTCGATCCTTCTGCGCCTACCGAAGTCCGTACTGATGCCAGCTGTCACGGAATTGGAGCAGTACTGGCACAACGCCAGCGTGGCCACGACCGTGTTATCGCTTACGCCAGCAGGCTCCTCTCACCCGCGGAGCGCAACTATTCCATCACTGAGCGTGAGTGTCTGGCCCTAGTTTGGGCGGTTGCGAAATTCCGCCCATACTTATATGGCCGATCCTTTTCCGTTGTCACAGACCATCACGCGCTTTGTTGGTTATGCTCATTGAAAGACCCTTCAGGAAGACTTGGTCGCTGGGCCTTACGCCTCCAAGAATATTCGTTCTCTGTCACCTACAAATCTGGCCGACTCCACAGGGACGCTGACTGCCTGTCTCGCTACCCGGTAGACGAGCCTGACAACGCCGACAGTAGTACCGCCTACGGCATTTTCTCTGTGTCTGCCTTCGCTAAAATCGCCGATGAGCAGTACCGAGACCTATCGCTGCGAGTACTCATCGAGCGTCTGCGCTCTACACCTACCGACGCATCCGTTCGCCGATATGTCCTCCAGGGCGGCATTCTGTACCGAAGGAGCTTCCTCCCTGATGGCCCTGATCTTCTTGTCGTGCCAAAACATCTACGACAGACTGTGCTCTTTGAGATGCATGACGCACCCACTGCAGGACATCTTGGGGTAACCCGCACGCACGACCGCGTCCGCCGCCGCTTCTATTGGCCTGGTCTCGCTCGCTCCGTTCGGCGCTATGTTGCTGCCTGTGATCCCTGCCAGCGTCGGAAGACACCTCAGGTGCTACCTGCCGGTCATCTGCAGCCGATCACCGTCCCTGTGGAACCGTTCTTTCGTGTTGGATTAGACCTGCTCGGTCCCTTTCCCACGTCATCCTCTGGGAACAAATGGGTAGCCGTCGCGACTGATTACGCCACCCGATACGCTATCACTCGGGCTCTCCCTACCAGCTGCGCCACTGACGTCGCGGACTTTCTCTTGCGTGACATTATCTTGCTTCATGGCGCCCCGCGAGAGCTGCTTACTGACCGTGGTCGAAACTTCCTCTCGAAAGTTATCGCTGACATTGTGCGTTCCTGCTCCATTCAACACAAACTGACTACTTCATACCATCCTCAAACCAATGGCCTGACAGAGCGGTTAAACCGTACTCTTACCGATATGCTGGCCAAGTACGTATCCAAGGACCACCTCGACTGGGACATTGCCCTTCCTTACGTAACATTTGCGTACAATTCTTCCCGGCACGACACCGCCGGATTTTCTCCCTTTTATCTACTGTACGGTCGCGAACCTACCTTGCCCCTAGACATGGCACTTCCTCCTGCTGCGGTCGCAACAAGCGAGTATGCGCGCGACGCCATCGCCCTCGCCGACCATGCACGCCAGCTTGCCCGTGCTCGACTTACGGCCTCACAGACCACTCAGCAGTGTCAGTACAACGCCCGCCATCGTGACGTACATTTTTCACCTGGTGCGCTCGTGCTCCTGTGGTCGCCCTCTCGTCACGTCGGACTTCCAGAGAAGCTTCTTTCGCGATACACAGGGCCCTACCGCGTGCTGCGCCAGGTGACGCCTGTGACTTACGAAATTGCTCCTGTGGGCTCAAGCTCGTCCTCTCCTGTGGCATCTAGTGATGTCGTACACGTCAGTAGGCTCAAGGCCTACTACACTGCTTCCGAGTCCGATCTTTAGTCGCTCCGGGACGGCGCTTTTGCAGCCGGGGGTAGTGCTACGGCACAATATGTGCGATCACGAAAGGCCAGCAGTGTGAAGACGACGACGACGATTTAGAAGCTAGCGCGGGCTGTTGCCTCTTGGCCAAGCGCAGCGTATTTCCCTTGTAAATATATTTGTACATAGCTTGTCGTCTGCATCTTTCTACGTAACAATATTGAGTGGAAGCTTACGTACACGTACAGAATTACACGCGCATTCATTTTTCTAGAACGAACCTGTTAAGGGTTACTTTCCCAAATATCGTGTGCGCGTGTAGGAAAAAATCCCAAGATGTTGCAATGCCGGGCCGACCCGTGGTGGAGTTGACGCAGGCGTAAAGCACCCCCCAAAACGTTGGCCAACCCCGAAGAACGTGAAATTCCGGACTGACCCGTGGCGTAGGTACAGTTCGCCATTAAGGGGCCCACCTACAAAGACTCGCTAATCATCTTGCTCGCAGAATGGAAGGGCACTTGGCATTTTTTAAAATTTTTCATCCTGCACATGTTTTCCTAATTAATCTGCTGCGGGAAGCTCTGGCGCACATCCGTAATAAGAATGGGAGGAAGTCGAGGGTCTTCGAAGCGGATTATCCTAATTGCGAAAGCCTGTAACAAGATTGAACCCGCATGACTTCATTAGTGCAGAATTGAGTCATGTGTTTGCTATACTCGTCTTGATAAGTGTATAATTTGAACTGTCAAATGGCAGAATTATATTCTTAGTCCTTTCGTTGTACATCCAGCACATGTGAGCTATCGTGAGACTGCGTTGAAAGTGCAGAAGTAGAAATGACATATCATTTGGCATTTCCCTGGTGAAATTGGGTCTCCATATTCAGTCCGGAAGGTGTTGGTTATTTCTTTCACAGCTATGCGAATGCTAGTTTCAGATTTAAAAGCAGGAAGGGGTCATTCGCATGCCTATAAATCTCAACTGCACTAAAACTGTTGAATTTGACAATTGGTGTTGATAAATGCGGCACTTGCCAATGGATGACAGATAAATGTCGCACAAATATGGAGCTGGAAAATCAGTATTTTCGAGGACATGTATAAAATTGCGTTGTTTTGGTGAAAAATCAGTTGGAAATGTTGGCCCGTATACGTCCTTTGTGCTGCACTTCATTCTCGTCTGAATATCGCCATACTCAATGTTCTTAATTCAACGTGTAATTCCATGAACTTGCGGGTGCGCCACGTGATCCGCTGTAGACAAACCCCGGCAGGCGCTTGGCATGCTAAGGTGTCTGCAACGAAGTGCATGGCCACAGGGCCAAAGCAAAGAAACCTGGTTAATCCTTCAATGACGAATCTTTCCTTCTGTTCACATACCAGAAGAAATCTTTTTTGACGCTGAGTTTCGGTATTGAGTACATAGTTTCTAGCTAAATAACTTCGGCCTGCACTGAGTGGCAGGCCGCAATCACCATTTATTTATTTATTTATTTATTTATTTATTTATTTATTTATTTATTTATTTATTTATTTATTTATTTATTTATTTATTCATTCATTCATTCATTCATTCATTCATACCTCAAATGCCCCATTTGGGGAGTTCCATGAGGGGTGAGCATATTTATTTGTTTTGAGCAGGAACATATGATGAAGAACAAGAGGTATAACAGGCAACTCGCTTTCTTTCGAAAGCAGGCTCGGAGAAGACAGGCTGATGCAAAATTTCCGGGAGCAGTCGGTGTTACAAACATGATTTAGAGAAAATAAAATGTATCCTTAGGGTCCGCATATGCCAGGAGCTGTCCACACTAGTTCCGATATAAGTCATCGCTGATTTGAAATAAAGTTCACTTCCACTTTCCTGCCTGTGGTTTGCCCCCTATTGCTGAAATTTTTTTCTGAAAGTATTTTTCCTTTCTTTGACAATGCAAATTGTCGAGGTGCTTTGAACATTTAAATAGAAAATACAAAAATATTCGCGTATTGATATGTTCTGGTGTTATAGGGTTAGCTAGAAAACTAACACAAAAGCTGCGAAGTATTTATCAGCCGCAGCGAGAGATTAGGCGCAAATGATTGACGCAGTAATCAATAACGCGTATGCGATAGTTGTCTTTGGTTTGTAAGTAGGTGCTACCGCAATAATGGGTTTATGAGTCGTACACATATTATTAAGGGAATCTAACTCCCAATGCAGACATCCGTGACACTACTCTGCAAACTATACACTGCTATATAGACTGCTATAGCCTGCTAACTATAGAGTGCTATAGACCGTCAGATGACGTGACGTCAGTGCTCAGGTAGGCTCCAGCTGTGCAAGAACTGAGAGCCTTGTGAATATTTTTCTTGCTCTCTCGAGAAAGCTTGCGGTATGAACGGTTTGGTTTGTCACTTATCGTTTAGCTTTAGCTGCAACTACTCCACAATAGTCGGAAGCGGAGTAGGCTGGAAACAGTGCTGAATAGAGAACAAAGCATCGACTTAGGAACTTCTTGACAGCATGTATTAAATATGCCTTTACATAGTATATACTTTATCTATTAAATGGTTTTTATATCCCAGGTCCCTCAGTAATTCATAACAAAGATTAACAGAAGAGACGACTGCTATCTATTGGGTATTCTTTATTATGACATGCGGGAGGGCGGAAGTAATAGCCAAATGGAAGTGTTGTTGATGCTTGTTCTGGCCAACAGTGTAAACGCATGTTATGGTTGTGGGTGCGTTATCTCCTGTCAAGAAACACGCTCGTTTAAATTGTTTAGGTAGCTCTGTGAAGACGACGACCTCAAGAATGTTCGTAGGCAGCATTCGCATGTGTTGGGTACTCACTCGACTGCTTCTTTGAACAGATTCGTGAAAAAGCTATAGTATTCGCCTTGCGAACCATAATCGTACAGGCCCATCGCCAGTATCGTCCTTTTGGTGATGTCGTTACCTTGAATAGTCTTGAGTTTCTGCGGCGGCAGAAGAGGGAGCAAAAAACGATGCAGTTAGATCTTGTGTCAGAGAAGGTGCCAAGAAGAGAAAAGTGGCAATAGAGAGCTTTAAGTAATCACAGTCGCTGCTTCTGTATGTTGTACGTCTTTACTGCAAAGTTTGAAACCAGCCTCGTAATACATTGTTTTTCGGCACATCCATTTTACGACACCTATTACTCGTCATCCTGGCCCAGCGAAAGTGGATGTCTAACGAAAGTGTTGAAAACCATCACTACAGCTGATGTTGGGGGTATGCATCCTTTAAAATAATGCTTCTAATAGTCATTTAAAGTAATGTTGTTCATGATAATTTTGAAAGTCTGCAATCGCCGATAGCGGAGCTGCATCATTGTTGAAATCAGTTGAATATGTCGTTTTTTTTTGCATACAAAATGCAAGTGACGTCACTCCCACATTGCAAGCCGCCGTGGCCGCCGCGGGTTGCAAAACAGTAATCAACCGCGAAACGTATCGGCGGACCGCTACGGGTTTCGCATTGGTATCATGAGTTCCATATAATCAATCATCTTTTTCACCTGCTTGTTTTGTGCTTGTTATATAGTAAAACGTATGCTTATCTGTATGCTGTACAAGTGATTCAAGTGAATGTATGCACTGCTCGCTTCACTTTGATGAGTGATTTAAGCCCCTGCCTCAAAGGGGTAAGGGCCAGTGGTCCTGGGCCTTCCCTGCCGCTGGAATCAGCCCGAATTTTTTTTAACGGTCGGGCACAAGGAAAATGCTGACTAACGAGAGGCTAAGAGTTCCCTGTAAAAAAAACAAAGAAAAGGACAATGGGAAAATAAACTTGTATATTGAAAGATGGTTATTTATAGTTTGCACGTACTCATTCCGTACATTCTGCATGCACGATGAGCACAGTAGGAACGTTGGGCAACATAATCATTTGTCGGACAAAAAACGCTGCATTGATTATCGAAGCAAAGAAAACCATGCTGTAATGTTGGCAATGCACTGCAATGACGTGTTGCATTGCACAATGTGCGCGCAAATGAAGCCCTGTGCCAGAACAATGGTTTCGCCTTAGCTCTGTATGTGGACCTCAGGTGGTAGATGACGCGGAAATTACAAAAGAGAGACGAAGGCAAATTGAGGGGCACGATTTTTTTAATCAGGGCCATATAAAGCGAATAGGCAATTTGTCTAGGAAAGCATCAGAGAAATACAAGGGGACGAAGGTAAACTGCGGTAGCTAGGATACGAACCCACAACATCCGCATCAAGCGTGTGTTGCACCACAAATTGTGCTACGGCGAGCGCCATCAGTCAGTCCGCTTGGCTATTTATGCGCACTTAGATACAGCCCTGGCAGTGTTAACCCAGGTTTAGCTAATAAGCTTAACGCACCTATTCACGGACGAGCTCAGCACGACTACGAACATTATGCAGTTTTTTCCGTCGCCTAACGCATAGCTTTTCGAAAGCCTTAACCAAGTAACACCGGTTGAGCAGAATTGTAAACTCATTCTGCAAAGCTGATTTACCCACAAGGTAAACACAGTTTACGTCCGCCAATTCTATTACCGAATGTACAATGTGAAACCTATCAATCGAGTAGAGTTGCTTCTCTTAAGTGTATTCTGCAATAATGCAGGCTGTGTTATTCTAAAGTCATTCAAGGTTATCACAGTGGTCTCAAATGGCTCATGATGGGCAATTCGCGCATCAGTTTCTATCATGGAAATATATTGCGAGCTGAAGGTTTCAAGTGAGCGTATTGTATAAACACAGTTATGTTGTAATTAATGGGCCTTGTGTCACCTGTTACCTTTAGCGGCTGTATGCAAACTGAGGAATGAATGACATTTGGAGAAGTCTCCTTTCTCGGATCGGCTGACCCATCATAAAAGGTATATTTCAAGTTCAGACAAACGGTGTTTCGTTAATATTATTATTATTTAGGTTCAATTTGCCGCGACATGGTAATAAGGTTATGTTTGTAGAAAGTGAAACGATTTTTATTTGATTTCGTTATTTAGCATTGTCTAACAAAGGAACCATTTATTTAGCTTGTGTTAATTGGTTTCCAAGTTATTTCATAGTGCGTCCTAGTAACATGAAATGTACAATGTTGCCCCCTTGCGATTTTTCGAAACAACAATTAAGAAACACGAATGTCTGTTGGATATTAGTGCATCTCCTCCCGAAGGTGGAAAACATAGTTGACAAAACATTTTAGATAAATACGCCTCCTACTGGTATTACCACGAAGAAAACTCGCCCTCTAATAATGCGGATATGACTACACTAATCATCGTACGCGCTTCTGACACTCACCCAGCTCAATTCCTGGAACAGGAGCTGATTTTTTCCACTAAATCTCAAGTGAGTGAGTGAGTGACGAAACTTTGTTCTGAACGCCTATATAATTTTTTCCTATCATAGAGTCTGATAATCGTTTGTGAGGTGCACCACCAAGCGGCACTGTGCTAAAGAGCTTCGCACGACCTACAGCTACATAAAACCGTTTCATAGGCAGCGAAGTGCATGTTATCATAGTCACTTACTTGAAGAAGCGCTTTCGTGTGCTGCAACAAGTCGTGCGCTTTCTCTGGGGTGGCCAACATGTTCAAAACACCGTAGTGCTTGATGTTGTTTATCGTGGCCAGATATTCGAGCTCCTTCTCTGCTGAGCGGATACTAGACGCAGCCACGTACCTGCGTAGAAATAAAAGCCGTTTTAGGGAAACTAGATATCGTAACTCTGTTAGGTATTTTTACAAATGCGCATTGCCCGAGAAGGGCAATTAGACGCTCGAATCTCGCAGACTTCTTCCCATCCCCTTTCCCTCACCTTTACTTATGCATCCAGTGCAACATACGTAAACAATGTTCTATTGTGGCTGTTTATGCATACCATGCCGAAGCAGTAGTGAGCACAGGAAAAGGAGCGAAACCTACGTGGTTCTCAGATTTAGGCCACGGTTCAAATTTACTTTTCTGATGGGGTGCCCGCTGGTCTCAAAGGAGAAAGGGGCATTGAGCTGCACATGTAGGACAGCAGCGATACAGTTTGAGAAATATTTAACTACCAAGAAGTTCAAAGTCAGTCAATCAACAAATTTAACCGGAAAGTTAAAAATGGATGATTGAAGTTACATAAAGGATGACCACATGAAGGGAAGAGAGGACGTTCGCGGTCCTCCTCCTGTAGTTACCATGATTTCCCCTATGGGCTTCATGTAGGCTTCCTGGAAAAATAAATGCTACTGAATGTTGCCCAACATTCCCATGTACTAGTGATATGCGAAATGAGCGTCGCTGAAATTGCTGAATGAATACTGTACATTGCGGCGACTACGTTGCTAAACAGAAATCATTCAACTGTTTAGTCATTAAAGGCCAAGAGCTCTCCCCTCAGTACTGTAACAACACTATATATGTCGTAGTTACTAGAAACAATGACCTTAAAGACGCATAGCAATTACTTAAACAATGTTTTTCCAGCAAAGCAACAAAGTGGTTGCGCTGAGTTGTGCCTTGTAGTTCCAGACGGTACATGCCACGGCCGGTCTTTGGAATAAATGCGCCTAAGAAGGTGTTTGTCTTATACTATTGAAACATATTGTTGTGGTAGCCAATATCTCAATAAATAAACAACAGCATCCTCGGTAGGAGGAATTTTAGGGGGAGATAGGTGTAATATATATCAAGATGTTCTATAATGAGAAAAATTTCATTCCGCGCAGCTAGAATGATGGACTGAACGTTTAGCTGTATATTTAATTGTTAACCGCTGGGAGCTCGCCGATGATTGGATGGAGCGTAACCGATACAGCGGCCCTGCTCGTCTTTCAGTTGATTGATTTACAAACCAATATTTGGTCCTCAAATGGCGGCCGCTTTTCTGGTGGCAGAGAAGCGTGTCCTCTTTGAGCCAGGTGTTATCAATAAACGCAGAGTTGAAACGAGAGATCTCCTTAAAATGATGGTGTTGGCTAGCCTTCGTTCTTAAGAAGATTTTAACCGTTATGAACAACAATGTACTTCCAGACTGGTTTCTAGCTTTTCAGTAAAGACGTGCATAATTGTAAAGCAGCGACCGTGATTATTTGAAGCTCTCTATTGCCACTTTCTTTTTTTCTTGGCCCCTGTCCTCACAGAAGATCTAACTGAATCGTTTTTTGCTCCCTCTTCCGCCACCGCAGAAACACAAGGCAATACCAGATAACGACACCACCGCAGTCGCCTTGCATAAGCAACATTCGTGCTTGATTCCGCCTGCCCACAATATTGTCAGACATTTCTGGACAATGAGTGCATCAGATGTTTTTCACTAGGGAATTCGCACCCACGGCCTGAATAATATTAATCTGTATAAATTACAGGGTCGCTAACTACGTGACCGAATTTGTAGTGTTGCGTGTGAAGACGTCCGAGGACATTTATTCACAAGATGTAGCTTTGCGGAAGCAGATTTTGAACAGCAGATGAGAAGGCCAGCATACACCAACATCCCCTGTGTCCCATGGTACCCGCCGGCTACCTCGGGAAGCGCAGGCGAAAACGGGAAAGTCCAGAACCGCGAATATTCACGTGCTTCGACACACTGCATTTCTGTACTCCGCTATAATTTTCGCAACATACACTTCATAACACACCTAAACCAATGTGACGAATCATTTCTTTAATTTGATCCTAGGAATGCGGCTTCCCGTTGAATTCAAACCTGATACATGTCGGACAACTGCTTGCCAACTACGTCACGGTGGATGGGGAGACAGTCCAGATCAGTGCGCATGACAAATGCTGCAGCTTATCGTCTGATAATTTCCATACCTGCATTTTACATTAAAAAACTATGCAGAATCAATTCCTCTGAACGGAGTGCCACTCACTCTACTGGTGTTCCCTAGCCAATAGTCGATGAGCGCCATTTTGATCGTGGCTTTCAAGCTACTCGGACATGAACGGTCTTAGTGAACGAGCATGTCCAAGTCACTTTCTCGGTTTCGTGAGAACACGGGGTTATTCATCACGCGTTCACCACGGAGCACGATGGAGTTTAGATTTCCAGCATACTAATCGAAAACGCACCTTCGTGCACGATGCCTATGGTACGGTGCTGCTTAGCACCATGACGTTGGTACATTTCCCACCAAGGCGGTCGCATTCGGAGGACAGTAAAAGTAAAAAAACAGAAGTTACTCGTGTGAATTACTTCGTGCACCGCTCATAGGATCACAGGTGATTGACGTTCAACCAAAGGCCAACAGTACGATCACTCTTATTGGTGCGAATGTGCGGTGGAATCAGGGTGTTAGCAATATTAGGACTTGTTATTTGTTCGTGGTGAAAATGGCGGTCTAAATGATTAAAGATGAAAGAAGATTGCTATCTGCTCTGAATACTGGTAGTGTAGCTGAGGTATTTCGTGCAAAGTATGTGCAGCTATGGGCTGTAGCGGGACAGGTACAGAGCATGAAGGCTGTTTCAGCAGGCTTCGGAGATGGTGCAGTATGTATGGTTATTTATTTGGTAGGGTAACTACAACTCACTCACCGGGAGTCGAAGCTCATGCCTCCGGACGTTTTCTTCAGCTGTGCCGTTTGGTCCTTAAAAATTTGCCACGAAAGTGAGACCTCTGCGGCCCGTATGGTTTCGCCAATTACGACCACGTTCCAGTAGAAGAGGTAATGACACCAGCCGTCTGGTGGGTACATGTATCCAAACACCGCAAAGCCGGAAACCGTGCAGACAAGTTCTGTGACTGAGGACGAAAAACAGGGTTCAAAAGGAAGGTGCATTGACAGCACATCAAATGTACACAAACTACTGCTACGATTTATGTGGTCATCCTTGGCGCGTATAACACACTGCACAAAGATTTTCGCCTAAGGCTAAGTACTAAGATGTGACAAAAATAGCGTTGCAAATGCCGTACCTCTAAAATGAGATTTGATAATTTACATAGGCAACCGGCTTAGAATAATGGTAACAGACTAAGTCATGTCAGCTCACATATATAAAACAATATTACGGCACTCAAATGATTTTACGTCATATGAAGTCAATTTCAAAGTCAAACGCTGAATATTTACAGGTGCTGGGAGACGTATAGCAAAATGTTCATCACGATGATTTGCACATCAGCGTGTATATTTTCTCTAAAAATGTGTACCTTAATATCTACAACATGCCTATAAGACCGAAATAGACGCAGGTTCAATTGTGCGTTAGCGTCTGCTGCTAACCATTGTTTTGAAACTGCTGTTTGCCTAATTTCGAAACCGATATAACCACTCTATTGCAGCTATTTACAGATTTACTCGGTTTGTGAAAAAGAGTGCACATACTTCACTACAAGGAGGCTAAAAGGGCTGTGAGAAATCGATTTCATACTGCTTATATTAGCTCTAAAAATACATGACGGTCAGAGTCCGAGACAAAGAGAGTGGGAGCAGTGCTGCTTGTCATGCTGTGTGGCTGAAGTGTCGGATCTGTAGAGACGAGAGGAAAGGAAAAGTACTGCTGCGCGTTGAAGCTCACCAAGCAGTGTGGGCTTAGTAAGTCATAGTACAGCAGTACGTGTATCACAAGCTAGGTGGGGTTCATAGGTCAGTAATGTGCGGTCCTCATTGCAATCGGTTACGCGCCCTTTGTGTCCGGTTATTCCATCCGCCTAGCAGGAGGTAAAGCCTACTCCCCACGCGTGGCATGTAACCTAAAGTACAATGGGGTTTTACGTTGGAAAAAGATATTTTTTATCAACAGAGGCATTTAAAATTTTTATGGTTCTATCTTTAAGGTGCAAACGGCTCGCTGGACGATAGACGTTCACAGAGCACAGAACACATGCCTGCCAAACATATGAAACTGAAAATTTGCGACATGTTACGAACAGGAACACTGAAGTGGGTAAGAGTTTGAAACCCATTGATTAGAATGTTGCCCTGGGCCTACACAATTTTTAGCATACGAAAGCGAATAACAACTGTGGACGGTGGGCAAAAGGAGCAGATAATACAGACTCACAAGCAATTTATTTTGGTGCATTACATAAAAAAATGAGCTCATTACATGTACATTAATTTCTTTCGAAAATGTGCTAAATTCCCGGACTAATTCCTGTCTGAGAAAAGTAACTGAGCAACTATTAAATACAAATCGATTTCCCAACCTTTGTTACCTTTTTATGCAAATGCTGAAAGTAGAAGTTGGCACGACTATTTCAGTGCATACGCTGTAGACCTTCGCACGTTGTTGATCTGCGCTAAGAATTGTTTTTCGAATTTCTCATTAGTCATCGTCTGCAGTTTTCTTGTAGAGACATCTGTGGAGACACTAAAAACTATAGCTCGATGGTCGCACCGCAGAGAAGGGCGCTCTTAGAATATGTGAACACTTTGCGCACAAGATCGCGTTTGCTCAGTGTCGCCATCTTTGTGTCGAAGTCCCCTATGAAGCTCAGAGCTGCGTCGGAGCAGGAGCTGGCGGAAACCGCTTCCCGTAGAGCCTTATAGAAGCAGGAAGAATTGCCCGTAGGTGAGTTCTTAGCATCAACGTTTAAGGCGGATCACGCTAACGAACAATGGCACATCCGATTCAATTCGTCGGCCAACGTTCCGTGAAGCTTTAGGATAAGGATAACAAATACAAAGCTCCCTTGGCCTGCCTATATGAGTATACGCATCAGCAAGGCTACCGCGCTGCGCGACCATGGATAGTTCCCACCCGCAACTGCAGTAACCGGTCGATTCAAATGCACGAAGCTGCGTCGCATGGTACAGTTTGCATCGTCCACGCACTAATTGATTGCCTGTAAGCAGCGACTGACAATAACACGTTACTGAACTGCCGCGAATGTTACAAAGTGAAAGAAAATCTAGCCAATCAGCTAAATAATTATCAGTCCATTCATATGAATAAAGGTAATTACAAGTAATTTGTTTCGTAAAAGTCAGCAAGCAACACGTTGTCCTTAGATCGCATTGATTTTTCAGTCACATTGCTGGTGATTACATTTTACTGGCTAATGAAAAAAAAAGTAATTGAATTGCCACGAGCGTTCCTCGGTCAGAAAAAAAAAACAATTGATAAAGTAATATTTGAAGTTTTCTTAGACTAAAAGTAAATACAAGTAACCTGTATCGCACAAGTATGCAAGCACTATGTTGTCTTTGAATCGCCCTGAATTTTTCAGTTACATTGCTGAGGCCAATTTTGCCTGCTTCAGAATCTATGATGCGTAAGAATGCTCGAACAAAGTGCACCACTTGTAAAAGGTGTCAAACAGTTTCAAGAACCCAGCGCAAGTACAACGTAATTTCATTTTTGATGCATTTTTGTTTCCAAATTTTCGTGACCTCATCCCCGAATATCTTTACATCCATTTTGCGCAAACCGAATTATTATTTCCCGAAACACGATGCAACATTCGTAGAGACGTAAAACGAGCTGATTTGGAAAGCTTACCAAAATTCGGGTGGAATGCAGAATACAATGAAGGAATCGAATTCAGCTGCGCTTTTATGTTTTTTTTTCCAAATTGAAAAAGAAAGTGCATTCCACAGAAATCGCAGAATGTTGTTGCTAAACTTCATAACTATCAATTATTTCTAGCAGAATGTTTTTAAACCTGTTAAAGTGTAGTTACTTGCTTTCTTTATTCAAATCCAGAATTTTCTGAAGCCTGATGTACAGTGTGTCCTCGCTGTATCAAAGCATGCTAAAATGTTTGTGATTTATTTATTCGTTGCCTGTTAATATAATGGCCAGACTAGTGACCGTACAGGCATGGTACGGTTAATTCACTCGTTGCAAGATAAGTGTGCCGTTACATTTCGCTATGGTTCTGATCATTCATCAACACCGAATAAACGACCACTTCTATTCGCACAACTTGTACGTCATCCTGAAAGCAGAAGAAAATGCATGTCTTCCAATAATCAAGTGGAGTTTAATGCATTTCTTGAATAAAACTAAGCCATTTCTTGGCAATATTGAAAATGAATGGTTGGGGTGTTCAGAGCGATGCCTGCATCAACGTTACCAGAAGGTCAACACTACTCTCTAGCACAGTTAGCACGTACAATCCTATTCTACCACTTTCGTAGAGCCTGCGATTTTTCAAGCTTCTACCTCGCGCTACAAGACATCAATAATAGAATAATGTGAAAAAAGTGGTATCTCGTCGACATCCTGCGTAGTGCTGTGATGTACAGTCAACAACAAACGTTTACGGGATGTTGTTTCCCTTTCAACTGTGAATTGCTGCACTGTTAAGGCACGACACTTCGTATTTAATGAATCACTGTGTTGGTGGCGAAGGCTACTACATGCCGGAACATAACTTTCGAGGCTCTGTGACCACGATTCGCGAGAATTGAGCTTCTTGGCAGATCCTGCGACCCGTGAAATTTTGCGGTTGGCTGTACCTAGTGTACAACTACAGGGTTGCGGCAAAGTGCTTTTGGAGGTTGTTTCAGGAAATCCTAAAATAAAATTCCACCTTTACAGGCAGAGCCGAAGTCGTAGCAGTCCACTTCGGAACTGCACTCTTCAAGCGGGACTGTGTTATCATATTATACGCCTCATAGAGCGGTGTTACTGCAAGAACTGACCAGTGCAAGTGCTTCTCAACTGAGTGCATGCCGTAATCAATTCACGTCTTTGCTCCTTAACCTGACTGTGCTGTTGCGGCATGCTGGATTGAATAGATGATTGTGCCTCAGTTGGGCTATTTCAGGATCGCTGTGGCTGGCCTGATGTCCCCTCTCCGCAGATGCTACCGAGCACAGCTATTGTGCGGCGCCGCCAGATCTCGCGCATCAGAAAGAAACAATACGAGCGAATCAGTTAGTGACTCAAGAGAGCGCCAGGTGCGTAGTTAAGGCAAAAGGAAGTAAATTCGGGGAGAAAATATGGTCATGCAACCCGGCTTTGCAACGAGAAGCAATTTTCTTTGTTCATTCCGACTTTACTCATCGCGTGAGGAACCATGTTGCTGCCCTTGTTTGTCCACACCAGCACATTTAAAATAGACATGTTAAAACAAAGAAAGAAAGACGTAACGGACAATTGCTTGGCCTGTGCATGCCACTTTGGTGCTAGTCCTGAAGAGTGTGCTCGCGAAAACCTGGAACTCTAGGTCACGGCTACATCTCTACGTGCTCTGCCCAGTAAATCTTGTTTACGGCGCGTTTAATAGATGTGCTGAAAACCGCTGTGGGCAAATTTGTTTCCTGACGTGTTTGTGTATCGTGAGGAATTTTGCAACGAACACACTTTTCTTCTTGCATAAAACGTTTGAATACGCAAACCAAATCACCAGGCTGTTTTTTCCTGAAAAAAGCGCGTAACGTACGTGCCACAGTGCCAAAAGCTGCTTAGACACCATCACCTGGTCGTGGTACTTTCAAATTTATGCAGTCACACTCCTCCTTGTTTGAGGTTTTTTTTTATGATACACATGCAAATGTACGTGTCCAGAACCTAGTAAATAAGCGAATGCACAGTCACGATAGCACACTAACGATAGCAGAGATGACTCCGAACTACCCACGAACGACAAATCAAAGGAACAGAAGAAATACTGCGCGTAGTAAATAAGACTTAGCGATAGTGGGATTTGAATGCCACTTCAAGCAAAAGCTACAAGGGCTACGCAGGTAAGTGACCCACGGACGTCACAATAACACGGCACGGCGTTACCAAGTTCGTCGTTAACAAGTAAGCACGCGAGTGTTTCGGTGTCAGCGATCATAGGCAATGATATTATGACTCCATTCTCGTCGTAGTCACTCAATTTGAGCTTGGCAACTAATCTGCGGAAAACTTTCCACTGTCGCACAACGCAATAATTGATAAGCAGCTCGGTGCTGACTTACATGGTGTCAATGTAGTCGTCGCCGTCATCCTCGGGGTCGTGGTCGGGGTCGTTGTCGGTTTCGGCGTAACAGGACCTTGTGGTGTTGGAACTCGTAATACAGGCACTGGAAATGCAGATTGGTGGTGAAGCCTATTCCGGCACTGGGTTCAAGTTCACTGGGTTAACGCAGTGAATTCCATTTCCCTCCCTTGCGTCACGCATTACGCATCAGGCATATCTGGCGTATCAGACATTTGAAGGAAATGTAAATATCGTTTGCTCCTCATGATACCTGAAGACAACATGTACCAGTAGAACAGAAATACTGCTGTGCAAGCAAAGCATCAATAAAAGCTTTATGCAGGAGGCTATACGCCCAACCATTCTGGAAAAACAACGACCTTGCTACAAGTCTGCGAATGTGTACCCTTTAGTAGAAACCCCTTTTTCCTGTGCGCATCGTGTGAAAGCGAGTGTAAGACGAGAAAAACCAATTAGAGCTTGTCTAATGGTCGGGAATCAAGCCTCACTTGTTGCGGTAACTTGGATACCCTAGCCATATATAGTCGATAACTGATAAGAACAGGAAACAAAAGCCAAGAAATGGTATTGTGTGACATAATGCAAGCACCCAAAAACGCATAGGTATATATAGACGTATAATGGAGATCTGTTTCGTCCTACGCAAAAGCTGTCTAATACTACACATTAAGGACTATCAATCAGTACTTATAGTACGGTTAGAAGGAATGCGGTGGGCTCATATATCTTAGCGCAGAAAGTAACTCTATTATAAATGTTGATTGTATTTTTTCTCTGGGGGCTTTTACGTGCGAAAAATACCATATGATTATGAGGTACGCCGTAGTGGGGGGACTTCAGGGTAATTCTGACTACCTGCGGTTCTTTAACGTGAATCTAATGCACGGTACATGGGTGTTTCTGCGTTTCGCCCTCACTGAAAAGCGTCTGCCGCGGCCGGGATTTGATCCCGCTGCACCGGGCTTAGCATCGTAACACCAACGCCTCTTTGCCACCACGGGGAGGGTGTTAACGTGAACTATACTTCCAAGAGTCATGGTAAAGCTAGTATGTTTGCAAATGTTCATATCATTTAGCGGCGTTGCTGACTCGTTCTCATAAATGTTTCTTGAATTTTGCCCATATTGACTTCTTTTGGGGGGTATTTCACCCGGTGTTGTTCAACCCACAGCTACCGCTTGTCTCTGGTGGTGTTCCTGCTGGAGGCGATGCTGGAGAGGAAGCATTGACACCCGCAGCTCGACTTTCACTGCCGCCACCACCACCGCTACCACCGCCGCCACCACCGCCAAGGGCGTCGAGGTCGTCCGGGTCCTCGTCGGCTGCGCATACGGAGTAAATAAAATGCGGAAAGATGCGTAGAAGAGCAGCCCTGTTGTTTTTCGTTAGCGTTGGGCTTGCCAGTCATCGCACTAAGTCACGAAGATCATGGAGCACGGGTCTTCCATGTTGGTTGCAGCAGGAGGCAAAGAGCATGCAGGCGTCACCTGCCACTGTTTGCGCGAGGTGGGTAAGGTGTGGCGTGTTATTGTCTCTACTTTCCAAAGTTCTAGAGATAAATTGACAGTCCCGTAAAAATGCCTATAGGCATCAGGCATTTAGGCCGCTTCAGTTTTTGCTTGCTTCGGATTCGCGGACCCTCTCGTCCTTAGTTGTCAGGTTCGATTGGAAACTCGCAATCTGAATCCGCAAACAAGTAACGTTTGGTGCATAGTACTCATTCGCACTTCCAATATTCTTAATATAGCTACCACTTCCAATATTCCTACACGAAACATATGTGGACCCATATACGAGAAATAATTTTTTCCGTATGTCATATGATATTATTGGATATAGGACTAATGGGGCAAGCCTTCTTTTTTCGTACTGTGAAGCTGTTTATGCGGACCCTTAGGCTCGTTATCGGACTTCGCTAGAAAGGGGCCACGTGACCTAGCGGGGGAGTGAGTGAGTGAGTGAGTGAGTGAGTGAGTGAGTGAGTGAGTGAGTGAGTGAGTGAGTGAGTGAGTGAGTGAGTGAGTGAGTGAGTGAGTGAGTGAGTGAGTGAGTGAGTGAGTGAGTGAGTGAGTGAGTGAGTGAGTGAGTGAGTGAGTGAGTGAGTGAAACAAGTTTATTCAGTGTACAATAGACGCGAGTAAATTCAACATAGCCTGGCTAGGCCCACTCGGGGACCATCAGGTCAAACCTGACGGCCTTCTCGCGCGCCTTCTCCCCTGCCATGACATGAAAGGTCTGGATTCGGGCCT
The DNA here is from genome assembly GCF_038994185.2 of Dermacentor albipictus. Lineage (NCBI taxonomy): Eukaryota > Metazoa > Arthropoda > Arachnida > Ixodida > Ixodidae > Dermacentor > Dermacentor albipictus. The sequence continues at coordinate 107,540,374 of NC_091829.1, forward strand.
CAATCAGCTTCATCATTTCCTCGTGGGAGAAAGGGGGACCTTGCGGAGAAGAAAAAAAAAGATGGCAACAGGGGCGAAAAGGGTTGGAGTAACGCCTTCCCCCTGTGAGAATGCTACCTTTTACACCAATATTATACTGTTATTACACAGTGCATTTTCGGTGATTGGGCCAGGTCGGCATCGAATTTATCCACTACTGATTCCACCCTGCTGCGAAAAGAGACACATGTTAGGCTGGCGGTCTGTGGCTAACGCGCAGCACCCAGCGATTGAAACGCAATACTAGGAGTGCGTGCCTGCTGGCACTTCTTGCGCCAGTAAGGAGTGGCGGCAGCCACGTCAATCGTAAAACTAATCCAACCAATCGTCAAAACGATTGCAGCGCTCGCATCTCCAGTGGTGGGGCTTGTGCGAAATACAGGGAGCATATATTTAGTGGTTCCGCGCATTCCATCGCAGCTATAACTATGGGAAGACCACGAGTAGTACGTACTCCTGAGGAAGGAGCTGCCTACCGCGAGCGTCAGCGAGAGTTGACCCGAGAATGGGCTCGTCGTCGTAGAGCCTGCTTCACGCGCAAAAAAAAAGAGAATAACACTAGCAGATATGTTTTAGAAATAGATGCGCGCAACAATGATTGAATATGCGGTTTAACGTGCCAAAACCACTCTCTCATTATCAGGCACGCCGTAGAGGAGGAATCGGGAAATTTCGACCACCTGGGGTTCATTAACGTGCACGTAAATCTTAGTACACAGGTGTTTTCGTACTTCGCCCCCACTGAAATGCGGCCGCTGTGGCAGGGAATTGATCCCGCGACCTCGTGGTCAGCAGCCGAACACCATAGACACTGAGCAACCACGGCGGCTTTAAGAAAGAACACAGGAAAAATATAGGTGGACGAGAAGAGCGCACTTTTCGTTTACCTCGTTTTTCCTGTGCTGGCTCTGTCTTAGGCGCAACTCTTCTTCAAATATAGCCACGCATGAACTCGCCCCGCGATTTGTTATTCTAAACTGACAAAAGCGCAAAAACAGCACTCCTGAAGCATGCTCACCACGCGAAGTGTGCAAAGTGAAAATGAGGTGAAAGAATAGTGAAACAAAAATTGGCAGTGGCTTAGCTCGGCTATGGTAGGATAAACGTAACGAAAGCTAAGGCATAGCATGGTTAGCTTTGGTTATTTTTTATTGCAAGTCCAGGTTAGTCTGGTTGTCTAGCTATGTTGCCGCGTTTAGTCAGTCATTCGGCGCACTGTTCGTCTGCTTCATGGGCAATTCGTTTCCTCTTCATATCGTTCCCATGTCGATTCCAGGCCTCCTGCTTATCGGAATTGTCACCGTCCATAATGCATCCTCAACTGTGGCAGCGGCGCATGCAAGAGCTCCTTTGCAATCCTCTCACATGTTATCAGGCATGCGACGCAGCTGGCGAAGCAAGCGGACGTGAGCGCAACGACGAGGAATGCAGTATGACGTCATACCAAACGGCGGTTACGGAAAGGCGCGGCGCTTCGCAGGGGCGGATCACCTGTGGCTTTGTGCTACTAGCGGCGCATGCGCAGTAGTAACTAGAGAGTGAGAGAGAGAGAAAAATATCTGCGGCGAGGCGCGCGTTGTGACGTCATGCGCCTCCTCGGAGCACCGCCACGGCGAAATCAAACGTTCGCGGCCAGTAAAGCTGTCGCTTGAAAAGATTTACACTATAGACTGCTTGCGATATTTGACTTGCATGGTGTAACAGTCGGTGTAACTAACGCAGCGTCACTGTACGACCATCTTCACGGACTGGAAAGGGGGGGTGATTTTTCAATAAGCTTAGCTGTTTCTTGGGCACACACACTAATATACGCATTTGACAGGATTTGGTATGAGTCTGTGAGAGTGACTAACGCGAGCGGGCGTGAATACGAGCGAGAGCTGGTTCCGGTGTGTATGTACGGTATGTACAAGTGAGTTTGAACGTGAGTTTATGACACTGAATATCCGTAGGTCTGAGCATGATCGGGAGTAGTCGTGAGTGTGATTTCACAAGGGCGTGAATGAGAATGAATGCCAACGAGCGCGCGAGATGATAAGATATGAGTGTGAGTAGGTGTCGCTGGGTGTCACTATAAAGCTTGAGTGAGAACCAACAATCGTTAGTGGACGTGCTTATGGTGACAAATGACTGGCAAAAAGTGTATGTTGTGGGGATGCGCGACCCTCGCGCCTCCCTTGATGTTTTTCCCGCATAGCGCGTCTCCTGTAGTGCGGCTTCGCCGCACATGCGGCGGTCGGAATGGTACAGGCGCAGTCTGAGAGATGGCGCGAGTGTTGCGCTGCTAACGCCGCGAGGTTACTTCGGCGCCGAAACGAAGGCGCTTGCTCTCTTGGGTTCGAGACAGCCAGCGGGACGGCCGTGCCGCACGTGCAGCGCGGCTCTTTCCCGGCGGGTCGACGCACGGCGGGGACGTCTCCCGCGTGCGCGCCACCCATGCTTCTGCGAGACCGCCTCGCGTGGCCGCCTTCGAACGCGCCACGATTCGCGTGACTATACACGCGAACGACCAGGCGTTGGGATCCAGCATGGAGCGAACATATTCGCTCGCGAGGACGCGGTGAGTCGGACTTCTAGATTTGTCGCGCGCCCATCGGCATGTTTTGTGGATAGCAACTCGGCTAGCAGGCATTGATGTATGAAAGGTGCAATAAATGCCCTTGTGATTGTTTGCACTACTGCGTTGTCGTTCCTTTGTCCCAAGAGTACGGTGTGAGAATCCCACATCAGACCCCACATCTGGCTGCCCAACGTGGGACTCTTGGGGCATCGGACGATAATTTTAAGTGTTACTTCATTCGAGACCTTTGTTTGAACCGAAGCGTAGGCCTAGCGTGGATTTTGATCGCTAGCGTCAGCGGCGTGCTTTCTTGAGCGAGGCGGCGGTGGCTGTAGTGTGTTCGAACATGTCAACATACTAAGCCTTTTCGCAAGTGTTTTTTTAATGGCATTCGTTGGTACGAGAGCCACGTGGTCTGCATCCTGGGAGAGCGAGGCTGAGCGCCCGCGGAGCAGTGGCAAGCCTGAAGCGAGTGAGTACGGAAGCCTCGTGGGTGGTCCGAATTTCCTATGTAAATAGCTTCTTCTATCTCTTTGACTCGGATGAAGTCGCGGCTCTGGGAGCCGGGTGGCCGCGGGCCACGGGTGCCACTACGGGCTGACTGGTATTGCGGCCTGGCACCGGGCGCTCCGACAGCGTCTGGGACGGTGGGCGCCGTCAACTCGGATGCTGTGTGCACCGAGCGGAATAGGACCACCTCACAGAGCTGACGTCTCATCGCGGCTGCCGGTTTTGCGCCCATCTTGGGTGTTTTTTTCGGATGCTGGTTGTTGTCAGGGTAGCGACGCTTTAGGCCTAAGGCTTTACGAAGCTGCCTGTCGCACGTGGAGGGACACAACCTGGTGGACGGTGGCGATGAGGTGTTGCACTTTGCTTACCTCATTCTAGTTAGCCTCGCACGAATTGAAATTACTCGTTCGACTCAAGAAAGCGAGCTTCGTTCACGTGAACTTAGCATCTGAGTAGCTGCCCGATCTTTTGCTAGCCGAGTTGAACATCGTACCACGTGGGCGATGCGCATGCAGAATTCCTCTCCCTTGCACTACTTTAGTGTTTGCCGAGTGTGTTGAGTTTACGCAGTGTGATTGGAGTCACCCCTGGTTTGCCGTCACCTGCACATCGTCTGCGCTGCTGCCCCGGACTACGATCGAGCCACCCCGGGCGATGGTGATGCTGTGGCCAGTTCGGCGCGGCGACTTCGGCGGCCTCCTGTATCCAGCTCACAACCCTCGGCGGCGGACAAAAGAGCCGGCGGTCACCGACAGCTACGGCGGCTCTTGCCAGCAGGGCGCGTCGGCGCGAGCGACGCTTGCTCGTACCGACTACTGCGTCGTCGTCTCCGGAGTCCTGGCTTGGGATCGTGCCGTCGAGGCTGCAAAGCTGCTGCTGTGACCGGCGGACGCCAGCGGTGCACCCAGGGACAATGTCGGCTCGCATGCTATGGACAGCGTGTGGACATTTCTTCGGCGCTGCCACTGTTACATGTACTACCTTGTCGCGAAGCGCGCGTTGATGTGAGACCGAGTGACATGTTTCGCCGGAATATGTAGTGATTTAAGGTTGGGGGGATGTGGGGATGCGCGACCCTCGCGCCTCCCTTGATGTTTTTCCCGCATAGCGCGTCTCCTGTAGTGCGGCTTCGCCGCATATGCGGTGGTCGGAATGGTACAGGCGCAGTCTGAGAGATGGCGCGAGTGTTGCGCTGCTAACGCCGCGAGGTTACTCCGGCGCCGAAAGGAAGGCGCTTGCTCTCTTGGGTTCGAGACAGCCAGCGGGACGGCCGTGCCGCACGTGCAGAGCGGCTCTTTCCCGGCGGGTCGACGCACGGCGGGGACGTCTCCCGCGTGCGCGCCACCCATGCTTCTGCGAGACCGCCTCGCGTGGCCGCCTTCGAACGCGCCACGATTCGCGTGACTATACATGGGAACGACCAGGCGTTGGGATCCAGCATGGAGCGAACATATTCGCTCGCGAGGACGCGGTGAGTCGGACTTCTAGATTTGTCGCGCGCCCATCGGCATGTTTTGTGGATAGCAACTCGGCTAGCAGGCATTGTTGTATGAAAGGTGCAATAAATGCCCTTGTGATTGTTTGCACTACTGTGTTGTCGTTCCTTTGTCCCAAGAGTACGGTGTGAGAATCGCACATCAGACCCCACAATGTGTAAGTATCAGCCAGAGTAATAGCCGATCAGTACAACTCCCGCGAATGTGAACTCGAATGGCTTACTGATGGGTTCCTGTGGCGCAAAGACCATGTGTGCTAGGACAGTGCACGCACCATGGCTTTAAATGATTCGTTGCTAATATGGCAACCTCAAGTGATTGCCCGCGAGCTTGAGTGTACGTGCAAGTTTAAGTAGAAGTGAGTGTGAAGTGAAGGGTGATCAGCAAGGGTACCGGTGAATGTGATTCCGCTGTCTTAGATCACCTGAGTGTAACGTGCGTGAGGACACGTGGCCATACGTCGTTGACTAAGGCGCAGCTTTAGTTTGGGATCTCCTATTTGATTAGGTAGAAAACAACTTATACTTTTTTCTAAGCAGCTACTGCACCATTTTTCAGGGTTTGTTGCCCTTAAACGACAAAATCTAAATGTACAGGCTGTACGAAGCACATATGTTATCGATGCCGTAAGATTTCCAAAGAAATTATTACTTTGGAAAACATATATTACCTCTACTACCAGGTTTAATACTATGCCAGTCAGAAGTATAAAAAATATATTTCAGTTTGATAATGCGCGCCTTATGATTATTTAAATCAGAGAAAATTCATAGGTGCGCCGCTCTTAAATATACGACTTATTGTTCAGTTAGGCTTTTGTAAAATCTTGACAAACGTTCAAAATTTTCTCACATGCTCTCAATTCATAAATCAGATTTGCCCCTAAAATATGCAATTTAGAGAACTACGATTTCTCGTTTTTGTACCAAGTTGGGGATGTGTAAACGCCGCACATCTATTTGTTTGAAACGTAGCTAAATATTTTAGACAATTTTAGGATTATAATAAATATCTGCGTTATCCATTCAGTCTAATTTAACCTTTTCTCTCGAACGTTACACATTTCTTCACAATAGATCCACTGGTGCTCAAAGAAAGGTATTTCCTCGTTTTACATGTGTACGAACAGAGAAATCTGTGTTGTCTCTTATTTCAAGCTAGCTCTTAATTTTAGCGCCTATTAAACATACGCAGTAATCTACGAAAAATTACCACTCTACATTTACTAGGAAGTTTAAGAAGCGTACTTCGCGAAAAATTCGTGAGCTAGGTTTCGTAAATAAACACCAAAAAAGCGTACCAGAACAGGCGGTCTTATTGAGGTTTCATTCGTAATAGCGAAAAAAAGTCACTCATAGAGCGAGCGGAGAAATGCTGAAAGGAGAGTGGAAGAAGGACTGACGGTTGATCTAGATGGCCTTGAATTTTATTTATGGGACATTAACGCAAATTAAGAAACTGCCACTAACGAACACTGTGGACAAGGATGTGCGCTACTGGCATCTGCCTATTGTCAAGACACCCACCGATATTTGTAGGGTTCGTTGCGTATGACAGCCATCGGACCATAACACGAGAGAAGACACCATGGCACAAGATTCGCATGTATTAAATAAAGGCTTGCATGAATTAGCAGATAACGTAATGTGCTAAAGCCACGTACCGTCAAGGTGCTACATTACGATTTGTCACCGCACGCATGGCTAATAGAGGCTGAGTGGCTGTCTCAATGCGAACTCAAAGCAGATGTCATTACCTATCGTCAACATCATCGTCATCGCGATGAGTGTGCTAGTTGAATTTTGAACTATGGCGTGCTAAAAAGTAGTCTCCCGTTCTGCCACACAAAAATAAGGGGATCCGAGGACCTGCCATCTCGCTCTTCAACGCCATGCACACACAAAAGAAGACACACAATGTAGCAAGAGATGCTTAGGGAAAATTGTTAAGTTCTACTGATAGAAGGCGAACAAAAGAACATGTTGTCGTTGGGAGCCGAAGTGACATCTTCTGAATCACGCGCGCAATTGAGCTAGCGTGGTGCCATCCACCCGCCTGCTTTCTTCGGTAGTTGAATATGCTTACGCGGTTACATTCAAAAGTGTGAACCAGCGCTGCTCATGGCGAAGGTGGCGAATGTGGAGTAATAATTTATCCACAGTCTGAACCTCATACATTGATAACGTGACATCCAAGTGGCCCATAAGCGCTCGTATGTTACCTCGCGGTGTTGAGGTTGCGGAGTTCGAAGGCCTCGCTATGCTACCAGCGAATTAGAATTTATGCGGCAAATGTTTTTATAGCAGAGCTTTGAGGTTCCGACGAGCGCAGGCGTAACCGAGCGAACGAGCAGAGTGTATGATCAGATCGAACGCGGAGAGGAGCGGGGGATGAAACACGATGACAGTGAAGAGAGCGCGAGAAGAAAAGCGGAGGAAAAGGGTGAAGCGGCACCATTAGGAGGAAAGCGGTGGAGGAGGATGTGGCGAAAGCGCGATAAGAAAGGCTTAGTGCCACGCAAGATGGGCTCTGCGGCGACGACGTCTACGAGATGGCGCCAGAGTAGAGCTCCTCGTCTGCTCGCCGATGACGCCAACGATACAAGAGCTGCATGAGCGGAGGTCTGTCTGCGGCAGCTGCAGTGACTTGGTGCCCACGCGATACCTCTGGCGATCTCCCGATGAGCTAGGCAGTCGTGCCACACTTTCCTCAGCTTGCCGCGCGCCGCAAGAGACAGGGTGGCCACGCCAACCAGTGCATTGTGAAAGGAAAAGACGTATAAAGCTGCGCTCAATATTTGCATTAGGAATTATCGCAATCAACGGTAGATCTTAATCTAACAACCGTGTTAAGAAACCGACGTTTCCGTTAAAACAGAGGAAAGAATCTGTCGTTACTTTTTAAACTGCAAAAATTAGACTAAGGTTATTATGGCTTCCGTCTCTACAAGCTTGTGCAAGCTATTTTGCCCATTTCATCTCATCTTAGCTTAATATTTCTACACTTCTATTGACCTTTACAATTATTTTCCTGTATACGTTATCTTGCCTAAGTTTTTTTCACGTATGCTTATTGTCGGTATTTGCAGGTATTATATTCTGAAAGTACGTGTTTTACACGTGGTGCGGTGTTAAAATTAAATAAATAAATTGTGGGGTTTTAGGTGACAAAACCACTTTCTGATTATGAGCCACGTCGTAGTGGGGGACTCCGGAAATTGGGCCACCTGGGGTTCTTTATTGTGCCCATAAATCTAAATACACGGCTGTTTTCGCATTTAGGCCCCACCGAAATGCGGGTGCGGTGTACAAAACGTGTATAGTTTACGCAGGCAATATGACTGTTGCCATTAACGATTCCCATCGCAGTCCATGCAATAGTCACAAGATTGGAGCGTAACAGTATTTTTACACAATTTAATAAACGAACGCAAGATGGCCAAACCTAGTCCGCGGTTCCCCAGTATCACGTGAATCAGAAAAAGAGCATGTCAAAATCAGGAAGTGCATGAAAATTTAGAAAAAGAGCATGTATTTATTTTAGGCGTTTAGTGCATAACCCTTCACGCGTACGTTGTGTATGTTCGCTACTATTACCTTTTCAATGTTTTCTTCAGGCATCTCCAACCCTTTTTGTAGCTATTTATATTGCTTCTATGAGGAAAGAAGTTGCGATGCTAAAAAAAAATATCGCTCGATGTGCACACAGGATGGAAGGGTGGTGTTGTAACTGCGAACATCTTGCACACAATACGATTATTCTATGCCACGATGCTCACGTCTTGTTCCTCTCCGAAGGGCAGTGCCTCAATGGTAATGGGATTAGGAGAAGACACTCCCCGTAGAATAAATGAAACAGCTGCAAAACTTGCTAGCAGTTGATTGTGTGGCCTCAACATCCGAAGTGGCCTTCAGTATGGAGCCATAGCAGCGCAGGAACATACCTAGTGGAGATTGGCGAAGAAAACAACTACTGATCGCGATTAGCTACGACGAGGCGGCTGCCTAGCCTGAGTGCGGGCATTCCACTCTAATTCCTGCCAACTTCGAGGGCTTAAGACTGCGTCGCCTGCTAGTGCTTGTGTTGGGTCTAAAGTGACCAATGAAATACAATTGCTTGCGCAAAGAGTAATTGAATTAGAATGAGCGTTCCAGAGGAAATAAGTAATTGATCAAATACTAAGTACACATAAGCCTAATTGATTACAAATAGGTGATTATACGTAACTCGTTACGTACAATTCTTCTAGGGAGTACCTGCGCAGCTGCAACGCATGCGGTGAAGCTTCATTTACTCGAGAGGCAGTACACAAGAAGGCTATATGCGACCCGTTTATTCGTGAAATTGTAAAACGATATACCATCGTTTCACTTACATTTTGTTAATGTTCCAAGCACCGTGAAGGTTACCAAACAGACGACTCCGACGAATATCAAACAAGCGATGATTGCGTAGACACGTTGATGACCGCTGGAGTCATGGCTGCAAGGATTATTGGAGAAGTGTACTGTTAGGTCACGAAAAGTTATTAGTGCGAATAACTCAGGTTAACATGCAAGTCCATAAAGCTGTAAGGAAGTATTAGCCATGGCGTAGCGTATTAAGTTTTGCAAGGGTTTTATGCAAAAGGCATTCCGATAATTATTTACAAAACTTGACTACGAGAAAAATGAAAAGATACCTTTAACTTCTGCGCTACACAATCCAGCGTTTTATGAAATGGTATACAGGAAGAGTACAATTACATTTTAATTTTGTAGTTATCCAGAGCTGCGAAGATATAATCGCATAAAAATATACGTAGCTTTAGGAAACGTGGAAGTTGTCAAATGTCATCCTAAGCACTCCGGATAATAGTAAAGCGATGTTATGGCTACGTTAGGCAGCCTCAAGGCCCCGTCGCGCGCCATAAAACATTCGCTTCAATATTTGACGCCAAGTCTGAGCTCGATAAATTTGACATATTGACACCTGTACTTGTCTTTCTCGGGCGACACATTTTGCCGCCTAACAAATGTTATCGCACAGCGCGGGACGCACTTGCATGTATCCGAAGTTTCTGGAAAGTTATCGATGCTTCTATCCGCTGTCTACTCTCGCCGAACCTTGTGTTACCTGATTTCATCGCTTGACGCAAATGGTGTAGAACTTTGTAGAAAGCATGCGGGTCCCAACGATTAGTCTGGAACATTCGATGACTGCTGTATAAAAGCCGACGCGCTTGACCCGCTGGCCAGATTATCGACGATCGCTGACAATGTTCGCCGCTGTCGTTGTGCTATAAGTGTAGCCTGTTTTGTGGGCACAGGTTCGCCCAATAAAAGTTAGTTTTGTCGTTCACAGTATTGCTACTGTGTTCTTAACGTCACCACCACGTGACATCTGGTGGAGGTGTTTTTCTTTCATGTATCGGACGCCCCCGACAAGCCCTGATCCAAGCCCGGAACGCAAAGACAACACCAAGGTAGTCCCGGACCATCGAGCAAGCCGCCGTCTTCAACAACTGCCCCCGGAGCACGGACTTTTGCCTCAGCCGACCAGGAAGATCGCCACCAAGTCCACCCCAATGGCAGCCGCAGCATCCCCCATCGTGCTGCAGCAGCCCAGGGAGCCTCCGACGTTCCTTGGTTCAACGTTCGAGGACCCAGAAAGCTGGCTTGAGACATACGAGAGGGTCGCTGCATTTAACAACTGGAACAGCGACGACAAACTGCGACATGTCTTCTTCGCATTGGAAGACGCTGCCAGGACGTGGTTCGAGAACCTAGAAACCACCTTAACTACCTGGGAGCTTTTCCGAAGCGTCTTCCTGGAGACATTCGCAAGCGTCGTACGCCGAGAACGAGCCCAAGCGCTATTAGAAACCTGGGTGCAACTACCAAATCAGACCACCGCGGTTTTTACAGAAGAAATGAGCCGCCTATCCCGCCACGTCGACCCGGAAATGTCCGAAGAGAAGAAAGTCCGCTAACTTATGCGTGGTGTAAAGGAGGAACTTTTCGCCGGAATGGTACGGAGCCCACCGCAGAGCGTCGAGGCGTTTCTTCGCGAGGCCACAAGCATCGAGAAGACACTGGAATTGCGAAACCGGCAAATCAACCGCCGCTCTAACTCGATAAACTACGCCGGAGTTCAGTCACTGGCCACCGACGACCTGCGCGAGACCATCCGAGCGGTCGTGCGGGAGGAGCTGCAAAAGCTGTTCCCATCATCACAGCCTCACGTGACGTCGATTGCCAACGCCGTACGTGAGGAGGTCCAACAACAACTCGGAGTAGCCCCTGAATAGCACAACAACAGCCGCGAGCGATCACATACGCCGTTGTAGCCCGCCGTCACGTACCCCCTCTGCGTCCACGCCAGGGCCCAGTGACGACACAGATCCGTCGTCCACCCCCACCCCCGCCGCCAGCACGCCAAGCCATCCCCTCACGTGGCGTTCCAAGGAAGACTGACGTTTGGCGCGCCCCCGACCACCGTCTGCTTTGCTATCACTGCGGAGAAGCCGGGCACATGCCCATACCGCCGATGCCCATACCGGGATATGGGACTCCGAGGGTTCCCCGTTAACGCGCCGCGACCACAAATTGGCGAACGACCTCGCGATATCGCCGACTACCTCGCCGCCACTCAGTGGAACCCTCGACGACCATCCCGTTCGCCGTCACCAGGCCGCTACCTGTCACCGCAGCGCCGACCATACACCGGCCCAGCACGGGGCGCTCTGCGAGCCCATATCCGGAAAACTAAAAGCAGCAACCGATGGAGGTGCGGTTGCTGTTCGTCGAACTGACAATGATCCTCCGCCGCCGACGAAGACGACGAAGAGACCATCTCGACAACAAAATAACGACACGCCGCCGTCCCGACGAAGTCAGGAAGCCAACACTACACCGACGAAAGACGACTTATAACGACGCGACATTCCAGCTTTAGTTCAACACGATGCCGCCGTGATCCAATGCCAAGACGTAACTGCAACGCCAGACAAAGAACCATCGACCTCGTCGTGCTTCTCGACGGCCACGCAGTTACCGCCTTAGTGGACACAAGGGCTGATTACTCCGTAATGAGTGGACATATCGCTGCCCATTTGAAGAAAGTTAAAACTGCACGGGAAGGCCCTCAAATTCGAACCGCTGGAGAATACCGCATTACGAGGACTGGAATCTGCACGGCAAGAATCGCCGCTCATGACCGGACTTACCCTGCCACCTTCGTTATCCTCCGACAGTGTTCACGAGACGTTATTCTCGGCATGGACTTCCTGAACCAACACGGCGCAATCATCGACCTGAAGTCGAAATCAATAACGCTGTCGGAAGATCAAGTGGTACCGCCGGAGAGTCCTCGTTGTTGCCACGCCTTGAGTGTGCTCGAAGATCAAGTGAGCATCCCGCCTCGCTCCAGCATTGTCATTTCGGTCGGCACCGAAACACCCGCTGACGTAGAAGGCCTCATCGAAGGCGACAGACGTCTACTGCTCCACCGTGAAAGTTGCGTCGCAAGAGGGATCGCTCGACTGAACGGAGGAAACACGAAGGTGTTGCTGAAAAACTGCAGCCAGGAGTTCAAGCATATCAACAAGGGCACGACGATCGCATAGATCGAGGAAATTCAGGAAACCAGCGATGTGTTTGTCCTCTCGGATTCTGTCGCATTTACCCCAACGACCGTAGTTCCCGAGCCGGACTTCGACATAAATCCAAGTCTCACCGTGATTAAGCACCAACAGCTCAGAAGTCTGCTTCGACGATACAAAGACTGCTTTTCGGCGTCATCGAGGATTCGACAAACACCAGTCGCAAAGCATCGCATAATAACCGAAAAGTGCGCTCGACCACTCCGCCAGAGTGCTTATGGAGTTTGGACGCGAGAACGCGAAGCTATGAGACACCAAGTGGACGAAATGCTGCGTGACGACATCATCCAGCCGTCTAAAAGTCCGTGGGCGTCTCCAGTTGTTTTAGTGAAGAAAAGGGACGGAACTCTACGCTTCTGCGTCGATTATCGTCGAGTGAACAAAATCACGAAGAAAGGCGTATACCCCCTCCTGCGGATAGACGACGCATTGGATCGGCTCTGCAGTGCTAAATACTTCTCATCGATGGACCTCAAGTCTGGCTACTGGCAAATAGAGGTCGACGAGAGAGATCGCAAAAAGACCGCCTTCTTCACGCCAGACGGCCTCTACGAGTTCAAGGTTATGCCATTCGGACTGCGCTCGGCGTCTGCAACGTTCGAGCGCGTCATGGACATGGTATTAGCAGGATTGAAGTGGCAGATCAGTCTCGTTTACTTGGATGACGTCGTCGTCTTCGGCGGAAATTTCGACGATCACCTGAAGCGGCTTGCGACAGTACTAGAAGCCATCAAGTCGTCAGGGCTTACTCAGAAGCCGGAAAAATGCCGCTTCGCTTACGATGAGCATGTGTTCCTAGGCCACGTAATCAGCAAATCTGGTGTCCGTCTAGCCCCGCAAAAGACTGCTGCAATCGCACAGTTCCCGCAACCCATCAACAAGAAGGCAGTGCGTAGATTTCTTGGCATGTGTGCCTACTAAAGGCGCTCTGTCAAGGACTTTTCACGCATCACCGAGCCGTTGACGTGTCTAACTAAATGTGATTTTGAGTTTAAGTGGGAAACGCGGCAGGCCGCCGCATTTTGAAGAACTCAAACGACGCATGCAGTCGCCGCCGGTAGTTGCGCACTTCGACGAGTACGCCGATACAGAAATCCATACTGATGCCAGTAGCCTAGGCCTCGATGCCGTTCTAGTCCAGAGGAGAAACGAAGTCGAACAGGTGATAGCTTACGCTAGCTGGTCGCTGTCAAAAGTAGCAGGCAACTATTCTACTACCGAAAAGGAATGCCTCGCCATCGTTGTGGCTACAGCTAAATTTCGCCCTTATCTTTATGGCAGGCCATTCAAAGTCGTCAGTGACCATCACGCGTTGTGTTGGCTAGTGAATATAAAGGATCCTTCAGGACGACTGGCGCGATGGAGCCTCAGACTACAAGAATACATCACTGTAACCTGCAAGTCTGGACGAAAACACTGATGCCGATTGCCTATCACGCGCCCCCATTGACCCGCCGGCGCAAGACGACGAGAATGACGACGCCTTCCTTGGAATGATAAGCGCAGAAGACTTCCCTGAACAGCAACGGGCAGACCCGGAGCTAAAAGGCCTCGTCGAATATTCGGAAGGGCACACCGACGTTGTCCCCAGGGCATTTTGGCGCGGATTATCTTCCTTCACGCTTCAAAACAATCTACTCATGAAGAAGAACTTCTCACCAGTTCGCGGCAACTACCTTCTTGTTGTCCCGTCAGGACTTCGTCCAGAAGTATTGCACGCCCTACATGACGATCCGACCACTGGACACCTCGGATTTTCTCGGACACTATCAAGGATACAAGAAAAGTATTATTGGCCGCACCTGACCGCCGACGTCGCCCGTTATGTCAGAACATGCCGAGACTGTCAGCGACGCAAGACACCGCCGACAAGGCCAGCCGGATTACTACAGTCAATTGAGCCTCCTTGCCGACCATTCCAGCCGATCGGGATGGATTTTCTGGGACCCTTTCCGACATCAACAGCCGCTAATAAGTGGATCATCGTGGCGACGGACTACCTCACCCGCTCCCTTAAGCTAAAGCACTGCCGAAAGGTAGTGCAGCCGAACTGGCGAAATTCTCTGTAGAAAACATCCTGCTGCGACATGGCGCCCCAGAAGTCCTCATCACCGACAGAGGAACGGCCTTTACAGCGGAGCTCACTCAAGCCATTCTGAACTACAGTCACACAAGGCACAGGAGGACCACGGCCTACCACCCGCAGACGAATAGAATAGTCTTACGGAGCGGCTGAATAAGACACTCGCCGACATGCTAGCGATGTACGTCGACGTCGATTACAAGACCTGGGATGCCGTTCTGCCACACATAACATTCGCTTACAACACGGCGGTGCAAGAAACAACACAGATCACGCCGTTCAAGCTGGTCTACGGCAGGAACCCGACGACGACGCTCGACGCCATGCTGCCGCATGTCACTGACGAGGAGAACTTTGACGTCGCTACCTATCTCCAGCGCGCCGAAGAAGCCCGACAGCTCGCCCGCCTGCGGATCAAGAACCAGCAGAGGACCGACAGCCGACAATACAACCCCCGACGACGCTTCGTCGAGTACCAGCCCGGTGACCATGTTTAGGTATCGACCCCGATACGCCGACGAGGACTCAGTGAGAAAGTACTGCGACGCTATTTCGGACCCTACAAGGTCATCCGACGTATTGGCGCACTGGACTATGAGGTCGTGCCAGACGGCATTTTGCATTCACAGCGGCGCCACGCCCGATCTGAAGTGGTCCACGTGGTGCGCCCTAAACCCTTTTATGGACGCTGATGAACTTCCTTATTTTCTTGTTTTCTTTGCTACGAGTGCTTATTTACTACTTTCGTATGTTGGCAGCATCGGGTCGATGCTTCTTTAAGAGGGGGGTATTAACACGTGCACTTATCTTTATCGGGCGACACGTTTTGCCACCTAACAAATGTTATCGCACAGCGCGGGACGCGCCTGCATGTATCCGAAGTTTCTAGAAAATTATCGATGCTTCTATCCGCTGTCTGATTTCGCCGAACCTTTTGTTATCTGATTTCATCGCTTGACGCGAATGGTGTAGAACTTTGTAGAAGGCATGCGGGTCCCAACGATTAGTCTGGAACATTCGATGACTGCTGTATAAAAGCCGAAGCGCTTGACCCACTGATCAAATTTTCGACGATCGCCGACTGTGTTCGCCGCTATCGTTGTGCTTTAAGTGTAGCCTGTTTTGTGGGCACAGGTTCGCCCAATAAAAGTTAGTTTTGTCTTTCACAGTATTGCTACTGTGTTCTTAACGTCACCACCAATGACAAGATAGATGTGCCAAAACTTTTTTTTTTTGTTAGACCTCAGAAAGGGCGCGCCTGAGGCCCCACAGTGAGGTAGTTTATTGACTACAATTATCACATCATAAGATGTTGATAAATAACTTCATAAGAATCGATTTGTTGTTTGCCTTCTGCTTGCCAATTTCGCTGTATGGAGAAAAATATGGATGCATTCGATAGAGAGTGTACTCTCACTTGTACATCGCCACTTGCATCCTTCCCTCGCTATCCTGTTCCGTTTACATTGTGTTACAGAATGGGAAGTGTAACCCCAGCGTGTACCAGATGCACGGCGTCTCTTCAGAGAACTGTTGATGGACATTCAACAAGGTGAATGTCCTCTGGATATGTCCAAGCAACGATTGTGATCCTAAATGCGGATGAGGACGCTGATCTGCTATCAAGGAGGTTAAGTGGGACGAATGTAATGAAAGCGCGTAATGAAAGCGCTTATTTAAAAAAGGAGACAGCTGGGCCCTGTATGTGAAATATGAAGACGATAAAGCTAAGTCTTTGCAGTGAGATCGCATAAGTTGTGTTAAAATGCCTTTCGCTACGTCCTCAACAAAATGTAGCTCTGACTGTTCTACCATGATACCCTTTGACCAGTCGCTATCCGGAATATACCAACCTCTCTGAGAACATAGGTCAAAGTAACAGTAGACAAACGTAGCAAATAAAAAAAAGCGTGGTCAATAACCCAATAACCTGATGGGCCCAGTTGGTATTACATTACCTGGGACCCTATATCGTATAACTCTTCCAATATGTTTCTATTCCAATCTCCTGACGTCAAATTTGCGTAACCAGCGACGCAAGTACCGGGCGGTCACCCGCATGGTTGTCTGAACACACCAATAAAACGCTCTCCTCGTTCATAGGAGGTCACATTTGTTTGCTTGAAAAATGAATAACATTGCCTACACTGAGCGGCTTGTCGTATCTAATTCGCTAACAAGAGGCGAGGAGAATGCTTAAGTGGAGAGGGATTCGATGGGGCAGAGGCAGTGTACTTATAATCGATAACTGCATGAAGAGGGTGGTGCCGGCGTATGCGATTGGTCGGCTTTCCCTTACTTAGCTTGCGGTGGCTGGTCGAAAATCACGGTGGCATTCAACGGAAGCTTACGAATGACGCTAAAAGGGAAACTCGGTAAAGAAGAATTGGCAGAATGAGTTGGTAAACGTGCCGAAAGTTCTCGAAAACATTACACAGCCACGCAAGACGCTTTATTATATGCAAGTACAACCATGCTCTCCGGCAGGTGCGAGTCGCCAGTGTCTAAGCGATCGGCGGCAGGCATCTTATATTCCTTTTGGAACGGGGCAGCCTGCGGCTATTCAGGAGAAAATTCAGTTTTGTTCCGCACATAAATGCATCTTTAATGCGTACGCCTCAGTATGACGCTGTGGGTTTTCGCGGTTTTGTGACGTCGCGTGACTGGCAGGTGAAGTGGCTGCAGCCCGAAAACTTTTGACCAATAGCCGGTGGCTAATGGCGAAAATATGTGTACACATCATATCAGATGGGGAGGTATCGCGGTTTTTGTGACGTCGCGTGACAGACAGGTGAAGTGGGGGTGGTCGAAAAAAGTTTCTGACCAATCGTGGAGCTTGGAATAGTTTTACGTTATAGCGCCCCTGATGTCTAGCGCAAACAACCTACGCAAGACAACAGGGAAGACAAAGATTCGGGCACCCATTTTCGATGCCTTGTCTGCGTACCTTGTTTCGCTTCATGTGCCCCGTTTGAGCTACACCACAGGCAACGTCTAATGACGCAACAAGTGTAAGTACACTTGTTAGGCGTATGCAGCGTTTCTTTCATATGGTAAGCTCCATATGTAAATATTTTTGTTGATCAATTTGATGGGCAAGATATTGACATACTCTCGACGTGGGACAGCATTCACAAAGTATATAAGTAGAAGCAGAGGGAACACTTAGTTCCGGTGGTTTGACTTACTCGCCAACTGCAAGGTGCAAAATGAATAACATTCGAATTTAAGCACACACATTCGGCGCTGCATGTCTTATTCCATACAAAAAGAAGTCAATTTCGAGCCCAAGAGGGTAAATAAGCCAACATGACGCACCATATTGCCTGAAGGCGCGAAAAATTAGTTTAAGTATTAACATTAGGTTCTTGTTCACATTTAAGACTAACTACAAGTTACAAAAAGTATTTGGAAGAAGGCAAAAACAAACAAGCACATCGCAACCATTAGTTGCAGATGCGACTATGAGTCTTCAAACCCTGCACCAATAAAGGACAGGCCGGCTCGTCAGAGCCGACAACAGCCGCAAGACCTCATCTTTTGATATAAGATATCCTTTTACAAAATATTTAGAAATGAAAGTCATTTTTTTTTACCGCGCTGACATCTTGCGCATACCTTGCGCATTCTCCGGCTTGTTCTTTCGCACGATACATGGCTGAGACATCGCGGTTAATTTACAACTTTTTTTATTTGAGCGTGTAGAAGGCGTTTCAAGTTCAATATCATGTGTTATCTTAGGATCTTCCTACGCGCAAGGAATTGTGACCTTATAGCAAACAATGCGACCCTTAGCTATTAGTATTATAAATAGATGGGCTAGGTACATTGCGATGCGAGAAATCGTACCCTCGTAATCCCGACTACAAATCAAGTGCATTGCTCGCAAAGTGTACCGCTAACGAATGTGATAACAAAAATCACAAACACAACGCTGCCACTCATGTGCGCCGGGACAAAAAAACATATGTTCGGTGCATTTGCATGGCCCAATTTTGTGACTTCCGTAGAATTATGAAAAGTAAAATCGGAGAACCCATGATGCTTACAATATTGCTTGCTAGAGATTAGCCCTTTCTAACGACATTCCTCTATGTAACATAAACACAGTGAAGCAGTTAATTTGCATGGGAAATTCACCGAGACCTACCGGGACGGTTTTCGGCGAAGGTTACTGCAAACAAAGGTGGACAAAGATAGCATCACAATCACGCAATTTGTCTTCCTGCATCACGTCACGTCAGTGCCACATTTTATTTTTTGAAAATAAATTAGCGTAATTTATCGGAAGCATATGGCTGGTAAAGTATAGCATGCCTAAATTATTTATCAGAATTAACATATGCCCTTTTTTGTTCTTCATAGAAGGTTGATATTTGACCTCTTCACAGCCACGCAATGTTGAGAGGCATGGCCAATAAGCGGATTAAAATGTCCGTAATATTGTTTCAACATTCTTGTCTACAACGTGCACATTCAAGTGGGTAAGGTGCACGAAAACCGAGAGAATTCAAAATTGCTTCGAACCTCGCCACAGCTGAAACAAATAATTCCACCGTTACCTGAGTACGCCACTAAGAATCCCGAAGAAACGAATGCCTTGACATGAGGCCTTCGTGGCAGGTAACTGTTTCACAACGTCTGACGCATGCAAAGTACTTTCTGCCATGGCAAGTGGAACCTAGCAGTCATAGAAAAGCATCCTGCTTACAATTGAACTTTAACGCGGTACAAAACTTCTCTGAATCAAATAGCGTTGTACTTTTTGTTCGCTTTTACCGTCTCTGACAATGCGCCTTGATGCGCGCCTTTGATCACTTTAGGCCACGGCCCATTGTATAAGTGTGTGGCGAGAACGTCTGATAATGAGACTTCTGTGAGTGAATGCCGACGTAACGCAATTTGCGAACACGGGATTTTCGATTGTTTTTCTTTTGGCCTTATGTACAGCGCATCCGGCAGACATTTCAATAGACGCAAATAATGTTATCTGTACAACTGCCGCAAATTCGACAGTGTGTGCGCTTCCTGCAGGAAGATAGCTTGACTTGGATAAGCCGGACTGGGTAAGGATATGAGAGCACTTCAGGTGAACGATGAAACAATTGTTCGATGAACATAACTGAGAAATATTTTAGCAACTCGCCATTACCTGAATATAGTGCTACTTCTTTTAACAGCGGTACTGTCTATGGCTAGGATCTCTAGATATCTTCGTGGTGTAAAGTCACCGGAAGACTGTCCGCATCAATGGCTGATACTCGCATCTGTAACCGCTTATACTCTCGTTAAGCGTAGACCACAAGCACTAAGCAAATTGAAGTGAACAATGCACACATTATTTGAAATCATGCATACAGCATGCAGAGCTCCACGCCTTTCAATAAAGAACAAGCTCAAAGCAACCATCTCAACCACGTGATTGATGATAAGGCGCTCCTGTGCTTACATGTAATGCGAAGCACTCCTTGCATGGGTTCCCCGGTAAAGCTTGATGTTGCGCAAGCGGCCATGGCAACGGCCGCTTGTGACGTGGGGAGTAAAGTCCCTAACCTTTCGTACGTAAAATAAGCAGCCTATGAACTGACTACCTTGTTTTTGCAGCACCTCTATGAACGGCGGCGTGCTGTCAAATTTATAATTACTCCCATCAATATCATTACTCTAAAATATCATTACTACCTTTACGCTAAAGCCATAAAGCATTGCATACCCCTCTCAGCAGTTGTAGTTGTGGTTTTCAAATGGTTCTCTAGATATTCACATTCGTTAGGCCGGAATTGGGAGTCAATTTTTTAATATATATAACGAGCATGAATATTTAGAGTAGGGAAATTTCAAAAATCCACAAATAATTTACATGCTGCGGTTAAGGTAAAATTAATGTGAGACTTCATTCTCGTGTAGAGCTTCCCTCAATCAATAGGTGTCACGTAGCTTCAATAGCGTTAGAATTAGCTAAGGCTAAGGCTATATATATATATATATATAATTAAAGCCCGAAACATGTTCTTACCAGGTGGTTGACCCCCCGGGAGTGCGCCTAGAAACGTGACATATTCGAATTCTCAAGTGGTCAAATTTACAGCAAGCGTAGCCCAAAATTTTAAGCAAACATCGTGATTAGTCAGCTCATCTCATAAATCAGCTGATGCTCCATATGAGTTGTCGGCAAGACAATCAGCCAACAAAGCGGCATCAATAGCAACGAGTTGAAAAGTGCAAAAGAAACAGTTGCTATGTCACATTTACTTCCACGAAAAGGTTGAAAATGTCATCCTCCACATTTAGCGTCTTTATCAAACCAACATTTGGGGCTATTACCTCTGCGGAAGCCAGCGAATTGAAGGAAGATTCATTGTCGTATTCATTTGTCGTATAGGGAGTCGGTGTCCGAACTGTTCAATTTATTCCGCCTAGTTATGAGACCTGCTAACCTTATGGCTAGCTGAGATGTTATAGCGAAAACCCTGGCTTTGATCTCGCGTAATATCGCCTTTCCAGGGGGGATCTTTATTGAATGTGAAGCGTTTTTCAGAATTTTCTTGGGTTTGTTATGCGATTAGTTTTTACGGTAATTAACTGCTTCCGGGGTCTGTCTATCTATCTATCTATCTATCTATCTATCTATCTATCTATCTATCTATCTATCTATCTATCTATCTATCTATCTATCTATCTGTCTATCCATCTATCTATCTATCTATCTATCTATCTATCTATCTATCTATCTATCTATCTATCTATCTATCTATCTATCTATCTATATATCTATCTATCTATCTATCTATCTATACATCTACGTATCTATCTATCCATCTATCTATTTACTATCTATCTATCTATCTATCTATCTATCTATCTATCTATCTATCTATCTATCTATCTATCTATCTATCTATCTATCTATCTATATCCTTTTTCCCATAAAGCTGAGTCACTGGATAGTCTAATGAGCTTGTCTAATGACTTGCTCATCGGGCTCATGTGCTCACGAAACTGCATTCCAAACTAGCCATCGTACCAACTAGGTTCCCTGGATATGAGCACTGGATATGCGAAGCTCGATATATGGCACGGGATCCGTGCAGCTCTTCAATGAACCTCTATGATGACAGCTTGTGTAACCGGGTAAACGCAACTGTTCGTGTCGCTGTACAGAGACAAATGCAATGCTTAATAAATTCTGCTGTATTGAACGCGTGACACGCGGGAATTTGCGGCGGTGCCCCTAGATGGCGCAGTGCGTGCGCTAGAGGAGAAGCACGGCAGCCAGCACGTCTTTTCTATGCTACTGCATTGTCTCGCTGCATTGCTTCAATACTAATCTCTTTAACGTCAGCATCGGTCTTAAGTTTACAATTTAGCAAGCTCATGACATGTTCTTACCAAGTTGCTCCGGTATCTCGGGTTCATCTGAAAACGTGGAAGTTTCCAAATACGAAGCATTGAAATATACCAGCAAATGAAAACCAGGCATGTAACTCATGGTCGTGAATCGTTAGCTCATCTTTTGAAGTGGCGCGGTCATCTTGTACAGCAGAACACATATATAAACTGACGGTAATGAAATTACCATTAAAGCATTACCAATCTCAACTAGTCGAAAACATGTATATTGCAATCTGCTAGCTGGTTCATGTGTACATCTCAATTAACAACTTCCATAAATTTCCTCAGCGTTTAACATTTCTCCCAAGCCTATATTTCTTGCAAACTATTTCTGTGGAATCCTGCAAGGCGAAAGACCATCCAAGAAACGCACAATTGTCTTATGCGGGAGACACATGGTGCGATTTTGGGTGCGATCGGTCGTACGACTATTCGCATCGGCAGCCGCACTCAACAGGTTCTCAACCAAATCCGCCGCACGCGGCGCCGAATCGCACGCCGCGCATGCGACCAACTTGCTGAATATTCTCGTGCGACTACCGCATCGGTCGGCGACCGCAGCCAATGACAGCGCCGGTAGCGCGAACGTCACGCCCACGTCATAGACCCGACGGGGCGGAGCCGGCGAGCGAGCGCCTCGTCGCTCCGATCATGTCTGTTTTTTTTTTTCTCCCTGGTCGAAACGAAGGCCTCTTTCGCCGCTGACGGCGGTACATAAATAAGCAGCAATTTGTTTCTGACACGAAGTAACTTATCGAATTAAGCAGCCTCGAAAGAGTGCATGTTATAAAACGTTGTGCGATATAGTAAATCGTTGTCGTGATTTCTAATCGGACGCGGTCAGCGCAGACGCGCCAGCAATCGTCTATACGAAGCGGCTCGCCTGACTGGCGTGTTTCCTCATCGCTACTAACGGCACCGAGGAAAATAACCGTATTTTCACTTAGGAGAAACATAAATGATCAGACGTTGATTGTGCTGATGAATTTAGGCGCTTTATTACGAGCTGCGGACGCATCGGTATGGGCCCTCGGCCTCGGATAGACGGCCGGCGAGCTAGGCCTACACCGTCTCCCAGCGATCGCAATCTCGCCTGGCATGCTCGTTCGCTTCCGTCGGCGCCAATGAAATAAAATGTGCTACAATTTAAGCGTGAGATAACTGTGTACATGTTGTGGCGCTTCGTTATACGAGCTGCAAGCGATCGTGTCACAAGCGCCACCGGTGTCGGATTCGATGGCCGAGCGAGCTATGCCTGCCGGCTCCTATAGCCACCGGCGGCTGTCAACGAAGCCGTTACTGCTAACGCGGCCTTGCGGAAACACGTCTACAGTGCTTCCATAGGCGTGTTTATATTGTCATCGTTTGTTTCAAACAAGAGAGCGGTGCAAATACGTTTGCTTTCACTTTCTGTCCGAAGTTATGCAGCATTCCGAACTTCCACGCAGGGGCGCCGGTTCTGGGCGGAGCTATACGCCGCTCGCTCATTCGTACCATGTGTCCCGAATCGCCGCATGCGGCAAGTCGCACACGATGCGCCGTACGACAGATCGCACGGAAAATCGCACCATGTGTCTCCCGCATTAAGCTTACGGCATTTCGCAGAACTGAATTGCCATTCTTGGAGTCTGGTCTTCGAAGTGATCATTCGTTGAGCCGAGTTGTGAGATCTGCTAGGTTTTTGATTAGCTCTTATAATTGAGGGACCCCACTGGGAAGGCCTTGATCTCATGGCGGATCGCCATTCCACTGCAAATTTTTCGCTACATGTCAAGCTTTTCTTAAAAATTCTCATGTTTTTTTCTGTCTTTAGCTTTTTTGAGTACCTAATGAACTTTTCGGGTCTGTCTCCCTGTCTATCTATCTATCTATCTATCTATCTATCTATCTATCTATCTATCTATCTATCTATCTATCTATCTATCTATCTATCTATCTATCTATCTATCTATCTATCAATCTATCTATCTATCTATCTATCTATCTATCTATCTATCTACGTATCTATCTATTTACTATCTATCTATCTATCTATCTATCTATCTATTTATCTATATCCCTTTTCCCATAAAGCTGAGCCACTGGATAGTCTAATGAGCTAGCCTAATGACTTGCTCATCGAGCTGATGTGCTCACGAAACTGGATTCAAAACTAGCCATCGTACCAACTAGGTTCACTGGATATGAGCACTGGATATGCGAAGCTGGATATATGGCACGGGATCCGTGCAGCTCTTCAATGAACCTCTATGATGACAGCTTGTGTAACCGGGTAAACGCAACTGTTCGTGTCGCTGTACAGAGACAAATGCAATGCTTAATAAATTATGCCGTATTGAACGCGTGACACGCGGGGAATTTGCGGCGGTGCCCCTAGATGGCGCAGTGCGTGCGCTAGAAGAGAAGCACGACAGCCAGCACGTCTTTTCTATGATACTGCATTGTCTCGCTGCATTGCTTCAATACTAATCTCTTTAACGTCAGCATCGGTCTTAAGTTTACAATTTAGCAAGCTCATGACATGTTCTTACCAAGTTGCTCCGGTATCTCGGGTTCATCTGAAAACGTGGAAGTTTCCAAATACGAAGCATTGAAATATACCAGCAAATGAAAACCAGGCATGTCTCTCATCGTCGTGCATCGTTAGCTCATCTTTTGAATTAACGCGGCCTTCTTGCACAGGACAACACATACATTAATTGTCGGTAAAGAAATGACCATTATAGCAGTAGCAATCTCAGCTGGTCGAAAACATGTATATTGCAATCTGCTAGCTGGTTCATGTATATTTCAACGAACAACTTCCAAAGATTTGCTCCGCTTTTAGCATTTCCTCCAAACCTATATTTCCGGCAAACTAGTTCAGTTCAGTTCAGTTTATTATTCTTTAAGTACAATGAATTGGTAAGAGACAATATACAGAAGAGGGTCCCAAAGTCAAAGACTTCAACTGGTCCCTCAGTTAATTATAAGAATGTAGAGGTGTATTAAAGAAGAGCAAGCTAACAAAAGAAACACGCACAATCGCGAAAAGATATCATCGAAAAATAAGATAAATGAAAACAAATTGAATGTATACAAGCCTATCGTGCAAAACAAAAAATCTGTCAATACACACAATTGACAAATGTAATGTAATGAATGACGTAAACTTAGTTACACATAGTTACACAGTTCTGTGGAATCCTGAAAAGGCGAAAGATCATCCAAAAAAGCCACAATTTTCTTAAGCTTACGGCATTCCGCAGAACTAAATTGCCAGTTTTGGAGTCTGGTCTTCGAAGTGATAATTCGCTGCGTCTAGTTGTGATATCGGCTAGCCTTTTGGTTAGCTCATATGGTCGAGGGACCAACTGGAAAGGCTTTGAAATTATGGCCGATCGCCATTCCAGGGCAAATTTTTCGCTACATGTGATGTTCTTCTTAAAAATTCTAATGTTTTTTTTTAAATATGACACTAAAAGAACACAAACATTCACTTACCAGGACTAATGCTTCTCATCTAGAGTCACATTGTTTCAATTGCGGTTGTAAACTTTCGTTTGAAGGCACAAAAATTCTTTCAACACAACAAATACCAAACCACACGGGAAATAATCGAGGCATTCCACATTACATGTTTAGGAGAGACTTGCGTTAGTCATGAATTTGGTCTCTGTTATAATGTGAATGTGAGTATCTTCGCAGCACGTGTGTTAATCTGAAGTAGAGTCTTTTTGTACCGAAAATTTTTTTGAAACGAAAACGGAATATATACGAAACGAAACGAAGCATGCATATATATATATATATATATATATATATATATATATATATATATATATATATATATATATATATATGTACATGTATGTATATGTTTTTCGTTTCAGAAAAATGTAGTTAAGAGTCAGCGGACGTCCTGTCTGCTTCTAGTCTGTGTCTGTGTCCCCTTGCGTTGGAACAAACGATGATGCTGATGATGCGATGATGATGAAACGATGGATCCGTGCAGCTCTTCAATGAACCTCTATGATGACAACTTGTGTAACCGGGTAAACGCAACTTTTCGTGTCGCTGTACAGAGACAAATGCAATGCTTAATAAGTTCTGCCGTATTGAACGCGTGACACGCGGGAATTTGCGGCGGTGCCCCTAGATGGCGCAGTGCGTGCGCTAGAGGAGAAGCACGGCAGCCAGCACGTCTTTTCTATGCTACTGCATTGTCTCGCTGCATTGCTTCAATACTAATCTCTTTAACGTCAGCATCGGTCTTAAGTTTACAATTTAGCAAGCTCATGACATGTTCTTACCAAGTGGCTCCGGTATCTCGGGTTCATCTGAAAACGTGGAAGTTTCCAAATACGAAGCATTGAAATATACCAGCAAATGAAAACCAGGCATGTCTCTCATCGTCGTGCATCGTTAGCTCATCTTTTGAATTAACGCGGCCTTCTTGCACAGGACAACACATACATTAATTGTCGGTAAAGAAATGACCATTATAGCAGTAGCAATCTCAGCTGGTCGAAAACATGTATATTGCAATCTGCTAGCTGGTTCATGTATATTTCAACGAACAACTTCCAAAGATTTGCTCCGCTTTTAGCATTTCCTCCAAACCTATATTTCCGGCAAACTAGTTCAGTTCAGTTCAGTTTATTATTCTTTAAGTACAATGAATTGGTAAGAGACAATATACAGAAGAGGGTCCCAAAGTCAAAGACTTCAACTGGTCCCTCAGTTAATTATAAGAATGTAGAGGTGTATTAAAGAAGAGCAAGCTAACAAAAGAAACACGCACAATCGCGAAAAGATATCATCGAAAAATAAGATAAATGAAAACAAATTGAATGTATACAAGCCTATCGTGCAAAACAAAAAATCTGTCAATACACACAATTGACAAATGTAATGTAATGAATGACGTAAACTTAGTTACACATAGTTACACAGTTCTGTGGAATCCTGAAAAGGCGAAAGATCATCCAAAAAAGCCACAATTTTCTTAAGCTTACGGCATTCCGCAGAACTAAATTGCCAGTTTTGGAGTCTGGTCTTCGAAGTGATAATTCGCTGCGTCTAGTTGTGATATCGGCTAGCCTTTTGGTTAGCTCATATGGTCGAGGGACCAACTGGAAAGGCTTTGAAATTATGGCCGATCGCCATTCCAGGGCAAATTTTTCGCTACATGTGATGTTCTTCTTAAAAATTCTAATGTTTTTTTTTAAATATTACACTAAAAGAACACAAACATTCACTTACCAGGACTAATGCTTCTCATCTAGAGTCACATTGTTTCAATTGCGGTTGTAAACTTTCGTTTGAAGGCACAAAAATTCTTTCAACACAACAAATACCAAACCACACGGGAAATAATCGAGGCATTCCACATTACATGTTTAGGAGAGACTTGCGTTAGTCATGAATTTGGTCTCTGTTATAATGTGAATGTGAGTATCTTCGCAGCACGTGTGTTAATCTGAAGTAGAGTCTTTTTGTACCGAAAATTTTTTTGAAACGAAAACGGAATATATACGAAACGAAACGAAGCATATATATATATATATATATATATATATATATATATATATATATATATATATATATATATATATGTACATGTATGTATATGTTTTTCGTTTCAGAAAAATGTAGTTAAGAGTCAGCGGACGTCCTGTCTGCTTCTAGTCTGTGTCTGTGTCCCCTTGCGTTGGAACAAACGATGATGCTGATGATGCGATGATGATGAAACGATGGATCCGTGCAGCTCTTCAATGAACCTCTATGATGACAACTTGTGTAACCGGGTAAACGCAACTTTTCGTGTCGCTGTACAGAGACAAATGCAATGCTTAATAAGTTCTGCCGTATTGAACGCGTGACACGCGGGAATTTGCGGCGGTGCCCCTAGATGGCGCAGTGCGTGCGCTAGAGGAGAAGCACGGCAGCCAGCACGTCTTTTCTATGCTACTGCATTGTCTCGCTGCATTGCTTCAATACTAATCTCTTTAACGTCAGCATCGGTCTTAAGTTTACAATTTAGCAAGCTCATGACATGTTCTTACCAAGTGGCTCCGGTATCTCGGGTTCATCTGAAAACGTGAAAGTTTCCAAATACGAAGCATTGAAATATACCAGCAAATGAAAACCAGGCATGTCTCTCATCGTCGTGCATCGTTAGCTCATCTTTTGGAGTGGCGCGGTCATGTTGCACAGCAGAGCACATACATAAACTGACGGTAAAGAAATGACAATTAAAGCATTAAAAATCTCAGCTAGTCGAAAACATGTATATTGCAATCTGCTAGCTGGTTCATGTGTACATCTCAATGAACAACTTCCATAAATTTCCTCCGCGTTTAGCATTTCTTCCAAGCCTATATTTCTTGCAAACTATTTCTGTGGAATCCTGCAAGGCGAAAGACCATCCAAGAAACGCACAATTGTCTTAAGCTTACGGCATTTCGCAGAACTGAATTGCCATTCTTGGAGTATGGTCTTCGAAGTGATCATTCGTTGAGTCTAGTTGTGAGATCTGCTAGGCTTTTGATTAGCTCTTATGGTTGAAGGAGCCCACTGGGAAGGCCTTGATCTCATGGCCGATCGCCATTCCACTGCAAATTTTTCGCTACATGTGAAGCTTTTCTTAAAAATTCTAAGGTGTTTTTTGTCTTTAGCTTTTTTGAGTACCTAATGAACTTTTCGGGACTGTCTGTCTGTCTGTCTGTCTGTCTGTCTCTATCTATCTATCTATCTATCTATCTATCTATCTATCTATCTATCTATCTATCTATCTATCTATCTATCTATCTATCTATCTATCTATCTATCTATCTATCTATCTATCTAACTTTCCCATCAAGCTATGTCACTGGGTAGATAGTCCATTGTTTAATTGGTAGCTCACACAGATGATGTGCTCATGAGCATGTGTTGGTGGGCTAGTTGGTTGAGCACGATTACAAAGACGGCGCCCAATAAAACAACACACGAAGAAGGCAACACACGAAGCGCCTACGCGCTGTCTCGTGTTACCCTTCTTCGTGTGTTGTTTTATTCGGCGCCGTCTTTGTAATCGTGCTCATGAAACAATCATTCAAGCATTCGAACCAACTTGGGCAACAGTGTAAGCGGCGATGTTTATGTGTCGCTTTCTAGTGACATATACAGCCAAATCTTTACGAGTTCTGTGGTAGCGTCACGCATGAGCTTTGCGGTGGTGTGAATAGATGGCGCAGTCTGTGAATGCAGAAAAGGAACCGAGCGGCATAGACATATGTCCATAGTAGTATGTCGCGGCATTCCTTCAATGTTAATCGCATTGCCGTCGACATCTCCGGCAAGTCTTCAATTTTGCAAGCTTCCATATTACTAGGTAATTCCAGATCCGGAGGCCCATCTAAAAACGTGATGTTTCCAAATACCAAGCAGTGAAATTTAACAGGCAACGAAGGCGGCATGTTTAATTCATCTTTGTGACTTGACAGCTGATCTCCTGTACCAGCGTGACCATAATGTACAACAGATTTATATGAATAGACGGTCAAAAATGTAACTGGTAAATCTGTAGCAAGCTTGGCGAGTTGAGAACAGTTTGATTGGAAGCTGTTGTCTAATTCATCCTTTATTCAATGAACAAATTGCTTTAATCTTCCACCTCGTTTTGCATTTTTGTGGAACCCATATTTGCAGCAAATGGTTCGGCGGAAGCCTGCAAGGTCAAGGACCACCCAAAAAATGCCATAATGCTATCTGATTGCGGAATTTCGTAGATTCGATATGCCATATTGGGAGTATGGGGTCTCCGAACTGTCCATTTATTCGATCACCATTACAGCGCCCATTTCTGACTAGTTGCGAAGCTTTTATTGAATTTCTGTTTTTTGCTTTGGGCTACGTGCGTCTGGACTGAATTTCCCCCATTCACGAATGTTGGCGGGAGGATTGGAGAACTGCGTTTCTACAAAAATAAATATTATAAAGATGTCCTTTTAGATAAAGGTATCCAGACACCGATGGCAATAAATATTCATACGCACAGCTTCTGCTGACGCCTGATTGCTTATAGAGGTGCCTTCACTGTACTCATGTAACGCTCTCCGAGACAAGCACTGTAAAGGTGAACATACTCACATTAACATTTATTGGATGGCTAGGTTTGGACGTCCACAAGGGTAGTTTTGGTTTCAATGTTTTTGGTTATGCCTATGATAGCATTAAGTGAAATGAAATTAGGAAAAGCAGCTAAAGAAGGGCTATTTCTTATATATATTATCGCTCTATCTAATGTAATAAACACTGCATTTCGTCTTTAAAAAATGAATAGAAGACAGCCGGACGGGCTCCATTTATTATGAGCAAAGCGTAGCGAAATGTTGAATGATGAGTGTGTTACGAGGAACTGCTTAAGAAAGGCGTATTGTCAGAGTGCTTAGAGTGAAGAAGTATCCGTAAGTACAGCGATTACTCAGTGGACGTCACGTGCTCATACTTACCTGGAGCGATTCGCAATGGATATTCACCTGAAGAAGGAGAATTAATTTGTAGACGAATTGAAATCTGGCCCGTAGGCCAAATAACAATGTGGCACAAGGCCAGCAATACTCACTCATGATCTTGCTGTGTCAGTGGCGCGTTGCCGTGGAGGGGTGCTGAAAGATCACAAGCAGAGCTTCGGAAAAGATCGCAGTGCGCCTACAAAAAAAAAACGTCGAATCATTGCGTGCATACTATATACATTATATTGCTGATAAAGAACGGCAGATTGATTATAGAGGAAGAGCATGTACAGTAATAGCGCCAAGGCAAAACAAGTGCTGCACAAAAGCGGTAACCTGCGTCTAAAGGCTGCTTAATCATCTCTGAAACCCTGCAATAACTTGCTACAATGAAATCTCAAACGAGGCACCACATAATGACACTTCTGACATAAGCTTACTTAGCGATGACACCAGATTGTGGAAACGTTCCTCCCGTGAATATCCCTTTTTCATGTGCGATCTTTTTAAAACCTATCAGAGTTCTTTAAAAACCGACCTAATGAAAACACCTTATTTTGTTATGGCTAATATCTTTACAAGTGTAATATCCGCACTCCATACTGTGGTGTCGTTGCGTAGGGCAAAAGCCGATTACTGCAAGAGGCATTTGTCACGTGCACAGCAGGTGCCATTGTTGGCGCCATGCGTGACGCGACCAGACCTAAATTTAGATGCTCGCTCGGCGGTCTGCGAGCCGTAGCTCAGCAGTACGTTTGTCGATCCGTGCAACAGCGGTCGTGTTTGAAATTACTCACTATTAAACTGGAACCGATTAGCAGTAAGGATCAACGGCAAACATCTCAGCAACCTTTCGTTTGCAGATGAAGTTGCACTGTTCAGCTACACTGCGGACGAGGATCTTAACAGAGTATAAGGGTGGGGTTGAATATCAATATGCAAAAAAGATAAAGATCAATAGCCGGGCAAGGGAACAAGAGTCCAGGATCGCCAGTTACCCTCAAGAGTTGTCCGTCCGTCCGTCCGTCCGTCCGTCCGTCCGTCCGTCCGTCCGTCTATCTGACAGACATGACATGTCTGTCTGTCTGTCTGTCTGTCTGTCTGTCTGTCTGTCTGTCTGTCTGTCTGTCTGCCTGCCTGTCTGTCTGTCTGTCTGTCTGTCTGTCTGTCTGTCTGTCTGTCTGTCTGTCTGTCTGTCTGTCTGTCTGTCTGTCTGTCTGTCTGTCTGTCTGTCTGTCTGTCTGTCTGTCTGTCTGTCTGTCTGTCTGTCTGTCTGTCTGTCTGTCTGTCTGTCTGTCTGTCTGTCTGTCTGTCTGTCTGTCTGTCTGTCTGTCTGTCTGTCTGTCTGTCTGTCTGTCTGTCTGTCTGTCTGTCTGTCTGTCTGTCTGTCTGTCTGTCTGTCTGTCTGTCTGTCTGTCTGTCTGTCTGTCTGTCTGTCTGTCTGTCTGTCTGTCTGTCTGTCTGTCTGTCTGTCTGTCTGTCTGTCTGTCCACCCGTCCATCCGCCTATGTCTTGGTGCTGTTATGGCCGTTTATAATTTTGGTGTGTACCAAAGTTGGCTTAGTATGACAACAGTGAGTGACGAACATAAATGATATGTACTGATATGAATGTCATGGCATGCGTGTCGTGTAGGTCATGAAATAACCACCTACATGACGCTATGTACGAAAACTGGCATAGTATGAGAAGAGTGTATGATGTACATAAATAATCGTAGGGGACATGAACATGATGACCTGTGTGTCATGTAGGTCATGAAACCACCGCCTGATTATTTCATAGATACCAAGTGAACTAAACGACCATGACGCCAATCGGCATATTATGACACGAGTGTATGGCGAACATAAATGATGGGTCATGACATGAATGTCATGACACGCGTCCCATGTAGGTCATGAAACAGCCGCCTACATCATGGTGCTCTCCAGGTTGTTTTGCTAACTCTGTAGACTCCCCACACACTCCTTTGCAGAACATCAATTTCCACATGGTATGGATTTTGCCGGCATTCTTTTTTTAAAAATAGGCAAGAAATGATGCCTGATAAAGTACCTGAGCGAAAGTGCCAGATACGAATGAAAATATGCTTCGCGTTAAAAAAACCTCACTTTCGTATGAGCTTGAACCCGGGTCTTCTCGATAGAAAAAGCACATTTATAACGAAAGTATTCCTGCTGCTCGTCAACATGTGCAACGACGCGTCAGCGGATTAGGAAATGTAGGGAAGGAGGAAACGCCTGCGATGCTGGTAAAACGGAAAAATGTCATCGCTGGCTGCGGCATCATCTCTGGAATTTCAGCGATGATCAGACGTGCCGCTATACTGCGCTGATATCACCACGAAACAGCGGATGTGTGCCACAGCACTCTCTAGTGATGTGGGATCTGTGTCGTTCTGGCTGGATAACTACTGACATCCTAGCCATTACGTAGTTTTCTATATGAGTGCATCCAACCATCTTTGCTACGCTAAGAAGCCTTGTCGTCTTGTGTTAAGCCCAGCGATTCGCGTCCGCTTACTTTGGGTGGGCGACGTTGAAAACTTCCTATTTATACTAATGGGTGGTCGAAAAAACCTCACCTTGCTCGCTGGGTTTTCCAGAAGCTCCCAGCTGCCCAGGACTACCGGAGTCCAATGCGGAAGTGTGCTGCTCTCAACTCGTGGGACCGCTGTCGCAGCAGGTCCTTACAGACGCAGCTGCGAGGTGACCTGGGGATGAAAGAAACGGTGACGTCTTCCGTACTACGCGGTGCGAGGAAAGCCTGAAAAGCGGTGGTCGGGTGGCAAAAGGTCTTCTTCTTCTGGCTCGTGCCACGCTACGGCACCCGCTCCGCGAGGCTTGCCCATATTGTTTTTTTCGAAGCAATGGCTATGACCCACTACTGAAAACAAAAACCACAAACTCGTGCATCTTAACTTATTTTTAACTGAAGCGCACCACCAAATGAGACGTTGACGTGACTTGGCTTATTTGTGGGATTTTCTTCCCGTTGTCAAAGGAAGCGGTAGGTATGGCAGACGTTTTCATAGACTAAACGCAGAATCATTGAGCTTTAGTGATGATGATATATAGGGTTTTATGGCACAAGGTTCAATGATGGCCAAAGAGCACCACTCAATGGTATACTGTAGTCGATGACATGGTCAATCACAAGCGGCAAATCTATGTATGTAGAGTGGCTGGACAAAGCCCTAAAACTGTGGCTTTAATGTGAGAAAAATACATACGTATTGAAATAATGACAATGCCTGCTGAGGCATGCCATTGGCCTGAGATATATGGTTTCTACTGAACGATATTTTGAAAATTAAAAATGCCAGTACTGCTACTGCCTTGTCATGGCACTTAAACGCAAGAGCCTGGAGGCGTGTGCTCTAGGAGACGCTACTAATATATAGGAAACTTAAAACAGCTTTGTTTGCGACTAATGGTTCCCCACCAAGAAACATGGCTGGATGGAGAGAAGTTTGCTGTTCGTAAGCTGCAAGAAAGTGTCTTTCTCGCTCAATGGATTTCCGGTTGCCGGCAATCTGGAACCAAATAGAGTGCGGTCGGCCACTTGCTACATTTAGCAAACGTGGGAGGTCCACCGCCAATGAAGAAGTGACAATAGGTACGTATGTGTGCCGTATTATCCTCCAGTCAACAAAACAGCGCATCCTTTAGTAGCTCTTTTGCTATCCACGGCCAATTACCTAAATACGGCTTGATTTAACATGTTTTAGGTTTACTTGTAGCAAATGGATTGACCGCAATTGTAAGTTATTTTATCAAAAAGTCTTGAGATCTATAGCACGGTTTGCTGAGTGGATAGGATGGCTGTTTTTGTTATGAGCACAGTAGCTGAGTTCTAGCTGTTCCACAGCAGCCCTCTTCACCGTGAAGGAGCGTCGGCCCGAAGAGCCCGCTGCCCAATCAACCCGGGAAAAAGGGGGTTGCCGGGGTCAATGCACGAAATGCTAGTGGGTTTTCCAGTTGACAACAGCAACGCTATCACATTAAATCACTTCGAATACCTCGCCGTGGCAATTCGACGGAGAATCATCAAGGTGGCGAGTGATGCGGAACGCGGAAATAAAAAAGAAATAGAGAAATGGGTGGGAAAAAATACCACGTGAAGGCAGTTAACCAATTAGGAGACGCAGACCTTCCCTCCTGCCTCCTCAAGTGTTCCTCGCAGCAGCTGTGGTGGCAAGATAAAGGTATCTTGCTATCTTATTCAGGTGATTTAGACGCGAATCGGCGCAAGAAAAAAGTGAAGATTTTTTTCACGTGGACCTAACAAAGATCGATTTTATTTTAACCCAAGGGAAAGCGAAAACGGTGCGGTACACTTACAAGGTTGGGCGCGGTGTGGTACTAGCAGTCAAAACAATCCGAAACTGAAACGGAAGCCGAGGATATAACCGCCAGCCCATGCGACAGTGACGCTGCCTCCGTTTATCGCTCATACCTGCTGTTGTCAGTTGTGCTAGCTGCCTGTGTTTGGCTCGTGTGTTCATCGACGTTGGTATTGTTTGTTACGTTTTTGTGTAGTATTTTGGAGTTTTGCTTCCATTTGTTTAAAACAAAGGCTCATTTTTCCTGAATTTGTCCAGCTGGAAATATACAGAACAGTTGTTAACAAAGTATTCTCACCTGCGCCTAATTATTTCATAAATTTTACTTACATATGTACAAGAGTAATTTCACATTTAATAAAACAGTGTGGTTACTCGGACCACTGTCATTAAGTAATAAATAAATAATTATGTAATACCAATTTGTAAATAAATTTGCTATATCCAATACATCGTTCAACATGCGATTTTAGAAAAGGTGCTTCTACCTAAGCAGATACAACTCAAACACCAGTTGATCATGAGGTCGAGTGGGTGGTGTCCTCTTGTCAGGACAATACTGGCCATGTCTGCTGGACGAACTTACTGGACGGGCGATTCTTGACCCGCTAGGGTATCGCTGGTCAGAGTATCACTGGATGTGCTAAGCGTCTTTGAATGTTGACGTTTGCACCCATACTTCCACAAGATCTGGAAGAGTGTAGGGCGTTGTCATCGCACCAAGGCCAGATGCCGCATTACGAGAGTGGCTACATTTTGCTATATCTGCGTAGGTTTGGGAATGCGTTTGTTTGCATAAGTGTTCGGGCTAGTGTCTTTTCAGTCCTGAGCTTTTTGTGAGGAAGAGGGTAAATGCTGCGGTCAAGCCGCTGGATATCGAGGTGTTCGCCATCATTGGATGGTAACGGAGTGAAGGTAAAACGTGGAAATTGACAGGATGAGTGGTTTTCTTTGGTATTGCCTGTGACTGTCTTGTACTTCATCGTCCTATCGTCCTGCCAGTATCCTTATGCTCGACTCCACCCTACCCACCGGGCACAGATATAAAGGAATACTCTCGCACTGTATCCGATATCACTCTTACCGCGGCTACATTGTGCTGTCGCAATTTGTGTGCTACAACCACCAAGATATGTAGTTACAGTGTAGGAGAAGGGGGTAGTGTGTTCAGTGGTTGCGAGTACGATGCATTGGCACGAGCTGGCCAGTACGGAAAGTTCTGACACTGGAACCCCAACTGATGCGAGAGTAACGCCACCAACCTATGTCACTCATTCCTGCTGTTTTGAGTTGCGGTGGCTGTGTGCGGCTTGCCTGTTCGTTGACGTTTGTGCTGTTTGGTATTTTTTTATGTGGGGTGTTTGAGATTTCACAACGAAGCTGTACATAGCTAGGACATCTTTGTCGTCCGCGAACAACCCAGGAACTAGCTCGTACGTTCATCGTCATAGTCTGCTTCCACAGCTGACTCCGTTGCCGCCCATTGCTGAAGGAGGTACGAGTCGTTCATTGGCAAGAGGAAAATATTGTCATCGTCGTCCTCATCGTGGTCGTCTCGATCCCAGTTGGGCTAAAACCACCACCACCACAAGGAGAAATCCAGCCAAGTGAGCCGAAGGACAAAACTTTAATGCGGCAAGCTAGGGCGATGCAACAACGAATCATATAATATAGCACAATAAACATATAATAGTAAAGAAATCGCAAACCTCTCCAGCGTATTGCCACCGCTGGCAAGCGCTGAAAGTTTTCATTTCTCAGTTCAACTGTAGCCACCTCGACTCGGCGTCACGTGATATTCAGTGTCCTCTTCACCACGCGGACACGCCAAAATGGGTCGGCCCTCAGTGGATCGCCCATATCGCAATCGTTCACAGAGTAGTAGTCGCCAAGGTTAAAGTTCAACAGGAGTATCACCATGTTTGGCCGCAGGTCGGTAGATGGTTTTAGCAGGTCCCTGCACTGCACAGGCCGCCGTAAAGACAAGTTTTAAACAATTTCACACGCCACACAAGCCATTACTTATACATGCAATAGACATCACTTGATTGTGATTATTGTCGTTTATTTAAAGAAAATGAAAGATCCACATATTTGCTGAGGCTGTGAAGCGACTTATTCAAGAGTGAACCCGACAGTGAAAGCTACTTGAAGCTTTATTTCGCCTGATGCATAGCAAGCGATGATTCGAATGCTAGAAAGACTTGTCTCGCTGTCGCCATTCTGAGCCAAAAATAGTTCGTCACATATGATAGCAACCAAAAAGTATGCGCTTTTAAATTATTCAACGGTTAAATTTCGTGGCTCTCATATTCTGATCTCGTAAAATATGACGCAATCGTAAACTGAAAGAACTCGCAATGGTGTGAACTTATTTACCATCCATCAAGTGACGCGACACATTTCATTGACCAGCGGTAGCAGGAACCTTCTTGTCCTCGCGACGAGTGTTTTCGAAGAGTTCTTCTTAGTCTAACTGTGTTTGTTTTCAGTAAGTGCACCACTTGCACTAAGAAGCGTCGGTACGATTGCATTAGCGAGTGTCCTGTTGATGAGCATGGCGTTTATGAATATGATCTATGTTTTCTGGCGCAAGGGTCAGTTGTGGCCAAAGACAGCCAAATCGTGGTGTACTGAGTGTGCACTGGTGTTATCGATGGCAGTATGTAGTTGTAGGGTGCTTGTAAAGGGCCCAAAATCCGGCGTGCAAGAGGTTCGTAAACCGTTAAAATAAAAATCGGAACATGACGCGATATGTGCGCAATGAACGCAATTATGTAACATGAGAAAGCCGGCAGCTCCCAGGTCTTGTGGGAATGGATGGTCTGCGAAGCAGAGTGTGGGAAGCCAAACAAGATAATGAAATGACCAAGATGTAACAAGAGAGAACCAAGACGTAGTTGGCTGTTTTATGACCTACACGACAAGCATGTAACGACATACATGCCATGATCTGTCATTTATGTTCTTCATGCACTTATGCCACAATATGCAATTTGATTCCACAAAGGCCAGGCCTCGGCCGCTCCGTTCGGAAATACGTTGTGGCGTGTGAGAAATGTCAGCGCCGAAAAACACCATTGGCGCTCCCTGCGGGGTGCTTTCAACCGCTCGACATTCCTTCGGAGTCGTTCTTTCGTGCTCGCTTGGACTTACTTGGTCCTTTCTCGCTATCCTCGCCTGGCAACAAGTGGGTCGTTGTGGCGACAGATTACGCCACCCGCTACGCCATCACCAGATCGTTTCCAACGAGCTGTGACACAGATGCCGTTTTTCTTTTGCGCGTCGCGATTCTGCAACCTGGTGCTGCAGACCAACTGCTCACTGACCGTGGCCGGAAATTTCTTTGTAAGGTCACCGCAGACATCCTGCAGTGCTTCTCAACCAAGGACCTACTGACTACGTATTAGCATCCACAGACGGATGATCTCACGGCGGGTCTAATTCAGACATGTCTGCAAAGTATGTCTCGTCCGACCTTATTGATTGGGACCCTGCCCTACTCCACGTCACTTTTGCATTTTATTATTCGCGTCACATATTAGCCGTCGGGCAGCCTCCGGTGGAGCAGGCTTCGCTAATCTGGACACCGGCTCATCAGGGTTTTCGAGGGAATGAGAAGGCGCACGCGCTGGCCCGAAGTCTCACTTTCCGGGATCCCAGCGCTGTGTCTACAAAAAGTGAGGGCCCGAACTGAACACTTTTCAGGAAATTCTCAACCATTATAAGCTGGTGCGTAAGACTTCTCCGAGAGCGGATATGAACCTTACTAAAAGGGAGGAAATTCTGTGGAGGAAGCTGCAAACGGGGGTATTTCCGCACCCACAACTGTTGAGGAAATGACATATCTCGGTGTAGAGCCCTCGGTGTAGGCATTGTGAAGGCGTAGCGGTCAACATGGTTTCGACCTGTCCTAGCTTTGATGAGCCAGATGGAGAGAACCCTGAGAGTCCATGCTACTCAACGAAGAAGAAAATGCTCAACGACAAGTCATCGGTCTCGCCCTGACCGCCGCCGCGTCCCAAGGGTTCCCTGCCGATGGTTAGGGAGGATGAGTGTGGGTTTAGGCTAAAGCCTCTACCCCGTCATCTAGTGGAGGAGTGCGAAAAAAGGCACGTCTCTCTCCATCTCTATCTCTCGCGTGACGACACTGCCAGTTATTACTCGTTTTTCTGTCGTTCGGCCGAGAACTCACCCATTTGACGCAT
This sequence comes from Dermacentor albipictus, assembly GCF_038994185.2. Classification (NCBI taxonomy): domain Eukaryota; kingdom Metazoa; phylum Arthropoda; class Arachnida; order Ixodida; family Ixodidae; genus Dermacentor; species Dermacentor albipictus. Next base: position 107,579,132 of record NC_091829.1, read on the forward strand.
TCCTTCCATCCGCCGCAGCAGAGACCAGCGCGTATGCACTTGACGCCATCACCAGGGCAACCCAAGCACGCGAAATTGCCCGCGCTTGCCTCCTGACCTCTAAAGAGAAGCAACAGCCTTTGTATGATCCCCAACACAGACATGTCCACTTCCCGCCTGGATCTCTGATACTCCTGCGGTCCCCGACTCGTCACGTTGGCCTGTCAGAAAAACTGTTCTCTCCGTACACAGGCCCATATCGAGTGCTGCTTGCCGTGATTGCAGTTACGTACGAAATCGCCCCTGTAAGTCCCAGTGCCTCATCTGCCCCGAATTCCACTGACGCTGTGCATGTTGCCCGCCTCAAACCATATCATTCTCCTGCTGTCGCCCATATTTAGACACACCGGGACGGCGCTTCTGCCGCCGGGGATAATGATGCATGCATATTGCGTGTCTCTTGAGGTCGATAAACGCGGGCGTCCCAGCGAAGACGACGAACGCTCTATGGCATTCGAGCTGTGGGTTGAACTGGACAGCGCTGCAGTTATTATATATATATATATATATATATATATATATATATATATATATATATATATATATATATATATATATATATATATATATATATATATATATATATATATATACGTGTATGCGTACACGTGTATATATATATTGCTACGCCAACCAGATGTCATACGTCTTCCACACTTCAACTTTCTTTTAATAAGCATCGTAGATTAGCAAGCATTGGGTCGATACTTTGGTTTTGGCGGGGGAATAATGCCGCCACGTGTCACGCGCCAGCGCTAAAAAAGAAGGGACTGGAACACGCGCTCGGCAAGAGGTGGGCGCTGAAGAAGCAGTAGTATAGGCTGAGGACGCCGGCGCTTGAGTTGTGTGTACGCCATCTTCTACAACTCCCTCGCCGACGCCGGGTACATCTTCTATTGGCTTTTCGGCATAGCATATATATATATATATATATATATATATATATATATATATATATATATATATATATATATATATATATGCTATGCCGAAATATATATATATATATATATATATATATATATATATATATATATATATATATATATATATATATATATATATATATATATATATATATATATCGAACTCCTGCAGACGGAGACTCCATCGAGCAAGTCGCCCGGACGGGTCTCGTAAGTTGGCTAACCAACACAAGGAATGGTGGTCATTCACCACCTTGAAAGGGCCACCGCAAAGATAAGGCCGAAATTTCATGATGGCCCATACAACCGCTAGACACTCTTTCTCGGAAGTGGAGTAGTTGATTTCGGCGCATGAAAGGGTGCGACTGGCGTAAGCGATATCTCGCTCGACGCCTTCCTGGTGTTTAACGAGTACAGTGCCAAGACCGATGTTGCTTGCGTCTGTATGCACCTCGGTGTGCGCGTTCTCGTCAAAGTGAGCGAGGACGAATGATTCCTGCAGGCGGTGCCGTAACTCGGTGAAAGCTATGTCCTGCTCATCCGTCCAAACGAAGGGTGTGTCTTCTCGCGTTAGGCGTATAAGTGGTTCGGCGATCAGGCAGAAATTAGCGATGAAGCCTCGATAGCACGCACACAGAGCGAGAAAGCGGCATACTGCTTTCTTGTCATGAGGAGTTGGAAAAGCAGCAACAGCAGATGTTTTGTTTTGGTCAGGCTGGAAGCCGTCGGCGTTCACGACATGTCCGAGAAACTTCAACTCTTCGTAACCAAAGTGGCACGTTCGGGCTTTAGTGTCAGATTAGCGGAGCGGAGCGCCTCAAGTACCGCCTATAAGCGCTTCAGATGTTCTTCGAAGGTCGTCGCAAACACCACGACGTCATCTAAGTATACTAAACAACTGTGCCACTTCAAACCAGTCAGAACAGTGTCCATCATTCCCTGGAATGTGGCCGGTGCAGAACACAGGCCGAATGGAATTACTTTAAATTTGTACACTCCATGCGGGATAACCAGGGCAGTTCTTTTACGATCTCTTTCATCAACTTCGATTTGCCAATATCCACTCTTCAAATCTTTGGATGCAAAATATCTGGTTCGCCGCAGTCTATCTAACAAATCATCGACCCGCGGAAGCGGATAAACTTCTTTTTTTTGTGACGTTATTGAACTTTCTATAGTCAACACTGAACCGAAGCGTTGCGTCTTTCTTTTTGACAAGGACCACCGGCGACGACCAAGGGCTTTGGGCTGGTTGTATGAAGTCATCGTCAAGCATTTCTTTCACTTGTGCATTAATCGCGTTGCGCTCTTTCGCCGATACGCGATATGGCAGTTGTCGTATGGGACGAGAATTGTCATACGTGATTATTCGGTGTCTCGTGAAGGGCATCTGGCATACCTTAGAAGAAGATGCGAAGCACTTTTTGAAGCGAAGTACCAACTCGCGCAGTGCTTTTTGCTTTTGCTCCGAAAGGTATGAATTGATGTCGATATCGCTGAGTGTATGAGCTGGGTTGTCCATTGTCATAGACGCAAAGCATACAGCAACGTCCGCGATGGGCTCAGCTAAAGCGATAGTAGTACGACTAAACAGGTGCCCATGTTCCTGTCTGAAGTTCATCACGTGGAGCGCAGAATGCCCACCTCGAAGCATAATGAGACTGCGGGCTGCAACATACACCAGGTGTTAGCATAAGAGAGGAATTGCCCTCCGCAACAGCTTCGCCGTCACGCATATTGTCGCATACGACCGCTACCAGGAAACTTGCGCGCAGTGGTAAAGTCACAATGTCGGCGTGAGCCCGAAGCGCGTTACGTCGGCAGTTGTCGCGGCTGTTCGCTGCTAACTCTGTCGAAAAAGTCACTGTGCGCTCCCTGAGGTCTCTAACGGCGCCATACTCTTGTAGAAAGTCGCGGAGTATACTCCACGACTCCGGAGTATACTCCGCGGAAATCGCGGAGTATAAGGCAGCTGGCTGGAAACGTACACCCACGAATTTGTACTCTGACCATGCACATGCCGAACAGTGTTACGATAGGTCCGCCAGCAGTACGAATTTGCGTTCCAGGCCAAGGCTTGGTAACAGAAAATTTATCAAGCCTTGGTCTGGAACGCAAATTCGTACTGCTGGCGGGCATATCGTGGGTGTAGTTCCGTCGCTAGTTTTCCGCACAAGATTGAGTAGTCGGCACCCGTGTCCAATAACGCACTAAAGTTGCGGCCGTCGAGCACAACAGGTATGTCTAGCGAGAGTCTGTCGCTGAGTTCGGCTGCTGTCGTCGCTGAATCGTGCTGAATGGACCATGCTCGCGTCTATGGGAGGTCTTCGGAAGGGCGATTATCAGCGGCCTCGCCCCCAGAGGTCGCTGTTCTTAGTTTCGCCGGCAACGAATTGGCGATCCTCCCGGCGCTGCCATTGGAGGGCTTCTCCCAATGGCAGCGCTGGAGGAGCTGGGGACGATCGTCTGGGGGACGGCGAGCATGACTGCCGCCGCGGGAACAGTCGCGTACTCTGCTGTTTCAGGTACTCTTCAATCGCTCTGGGCCTTTCGCCACATCTGGGCCTTGGTGAATCCGTGGCAAAACCTTGCACTCCGAGGCGGCGGTATGTGCCCTCGCGGTATACGTGACCTGCTTCTCCACAGTGATAGCACCGAGGCCTTCAATCCGGGGTACACCAGACGTCAGATTTCCTTTCGAGCGGGCGCCGATCCTCAATACGTTGGATCCGTTTAACTGATTGGAGCGGCGAGAAGAATGACGCGGCGTAAGACGTGGCGGGTTGAAATGGGTCGGAGCGCGGACAGGAACTCGCCCCAAAACTTCCGCATAAGACGGCCGCTGCAACTGTGCTGTCACAGGCGGCCCATTGCTGCTTGGAACGAGACCTTTGGATAGCTTGCTGCACTACACTTCTCACAGGTGCATAAATGGAACCCAGCATGGGCTGGGGCGGGCAGTTGAGCTGTTGAAGCTCATCACGAACCACACAGCGGATCAGGCTTCGGAGAACGTCAGGGTTTCCAAAGTAAACGCGTCCATCAGTGAAGCAGCATTCGCGTGCCTGTCATAGCTGAGCGCTGGTCCGAAGGTGAAGTAGCGTTCATTAGCCTTTCATGGAAAGCTGAGCGCTGGTGCAGCATAATTTCCATCATTGTGGCTTCGGTTGAGAATTTAGCCACGGTGTTCGGCAGACTTCGAACGACGCCAGCAAATAGCTGTTCTTTAACTCGCCGCATTCGATGGCACAGCTTCTTTGCCTCTGACCTGGTAGGGTCCGCCCGACGGAAGAGGCGCGTCATATCCTCTACGTACGACGTCACGCTCTCATTCCGCTGATCAATGCGAGATTGGAGGGCTTGTTGTGCTCGTTCGTGGCGATCAGCATTGGTGTATGTCTCCAGCAAGGCACGGCGGAACTTGAGCCACGATTTGAGGAGCCCGTCTCGGTTCTCCTACCAAATGCGAGCACAGTCCACGTCGCTCCATTCGTGTATTTCGGCAACGCGCTCAAACTGGGCTAACCAGTCTTCTACATCCGCGAAGATATCCCCGTGGAACACTTTCGACACTCCAAGATTCTGCAGCAGGTACTGAGGTGCCATTGTGGCCATACCTTGCATAATGGTCGATACAGACGTCGATGTTCCTTCCACACTGGTCCGTGGGGGCGTCGATGTTGTTGCGATGATCAAGCTCCGGACGCAATCCTGGGATTCTCCTGCCTGCCCGGTGAACAGTGCTGTCCACTAGTAGAGGGCTGGTACTCCTGCTACCAGGACGGGTTTGTGGCATCGGATGAATCGTGCCCCGCACCTCCACCAATTTTGCCACGAAAAGACAATTGAAGGTGTGCCCAGCGCGTCGGCGCGACAGTTGTACAAGATGGCGTACAATATATATATATATATATATATATATGTAGGTCCGGTGCATAGGTAGTTGAAGAAACGGAGCACACTCACGAAAAATGCATTTTAAATGGTTTAACGTGTCGGCCGTGCCACGGCCGAAACGTTAAACTATTAAAAATGCAATTTTCGTAAGTGTGCTCCGTTTCTTCAATATATATATATATTTATATGTATATATTGTTACGAGGATGTTGGGAGTATAGAAAGACTGACTTCTCAATATATGCACAAGCAGATTCAGTGCAGTTAAAATGGCTGACCAGCAACAACACGCAGCCGCTAGCGTCTCGTGATCTTCCTTCCTCTTCTTTCATCCTTCCGTAAAAGGACCCCCGGGTGCTGAAGCGCCGTCTCAGCGCACGTTAGGCGAAGAAGTGCGAGCGAAGTATGGCTTAGCCACGAAACATGCATTTTGTCAACAGGCACTGGGCTTGAATATGGGTCAAACTGTAACGGCGAAATCTCGTAATTGACATCGTTAACTTGATGTAGCACCTCACAAGGCCCTGTGTAGCGAGAGAGAAGCTTCTGGGAGAGGCCGACCCAATGACATGGTGATCAAAGGAGCACCCAAGCACCTAGGACGGACTTAACATCGCGATAGCACCGATCATAGAGCTTTTTTTGTAGGTGCTGCGAGGCTAATAAACGAGATCGGCGACTTGACATGCCATATGAGTGCCATCGATGACTTCACAAGCATGCTCAGTTGCAACAAGTGGCACAGAATGGAGAATGGTGTCAAACGGCAATGTAGGGTCACGACCATACAAAAGATAAAAGGGTGAATGTCCTGCGGCGTCATGTCGGGAGTAGTTATACGCGAATGTCACGTAGGCAAGCCTGGCGTCCCAGCCGCGTGGATTGTTGGAGACGTACATCGACACCATCTCTGGGAGCGTGTGGTTGAGACGTTCCGTACGACCGTTCGTTTGTGTGTGGTAGGTGGCGGATACCTTGTGCTCAGTGGCAGAAGGATGGAAGAGGTCGTCGAGAACTCGATAAAAGAACGAGCGGCCGCGGCCTGTAAGTAACCGTCAAGGTGCACCGTGGTGGAGAGTGACGCCATGGAGAAGAAAATCGGCGACGTCTGTTGCTCAACTTACGGCAACGCCTTTGTGATTGCCTATCGTGCCGCGTATTCAGTACCGACGGTGATTCACTTATTCCCTCTAGTCGCCACAAATGGGCCAAGCAGGTGTAGACCTAAGTGAAAGTAAGGTTTAGAGGGAACTTAATTGGATCGAGTCGTCCGACAGATGGCAGGGGAGGTTTCTTTCGGCACTGACGCAATTCGCAAGCTGCGATATAACAACGCACAGAGCATTTGAGACCCAGCCAGAACTGACGTCGTACGCGGTCGTATGTGCACAAAACTCCAAGGGTTCTCGCCGTCGATGCTTCGTGAAGTTGTTCTAGAACGACAGATAGCAGAGGACAAGGAAGGACAATGTGCAACTCAGGCAGTATGAATTGATATTGCGGTGGTAGAGGATTCAGTCGTCCAGCAAGAACGCGCGGCACGTGCCGTCGGTGCTTCCAGATTGTACTCTGGCGATGATGGACTGTAAGGATTCGTTGCGTAGTTGTTCAGCGCGCATGTCGGTCATATCAGTCACAGCTATCACGCAAGTCACCGGATCATGCGCAGCTGGATTCGGAGGATCCACGGGGTGACAAGAGAGGCAGTCAGTGTCCTTGTGGAGGCGTCCAGACTTGTAAGGGACAATAAATGAAAATTCCTTGAGCCGCAATGCCCAGCGACGAAGCCTTCCTGTCGCGTCCTGGAGGGCAGACAGCCAGCAGAGTGCGTGGTGGTCTGTAACGAGCGAAAAGGTGTGGCCGTACATATATGGCCAGAACTTGGCGACAGCACAAACTAAAGCCAAGCACTCCCGCTCGTCGATGGGGTAATGTCTCTCGGCAGGTGACAGCAGGCGGCTGGCGTAATCTACCACGCACTCGGTACCCTTATGTTGTTGGGCGAGAACCACACCGATGCCGTGGCCGTTTGCGTCAGTGTGGACTTTGGTCAGTGCTGATAGTTCAAAGCGGTCAAGTTGGGGTTGTCAGAAACTCGATGAAAGTGGCGAAACGTGTGAGCCTGCTCCGGGCCCTATGATAATGTCGCGCTTTTCTGTAGAAGATCTGTCAAAGGCTGAGCAACGTCGGCGAAATTTTTGATGACACGGGTAAAGTACGAACACAGGCCGGCGAAGCAGCGCACGTCAGAGGCAGAACATGGCACAGGTAAACTGCGAACTGCGCGAACTTTTTCCGCATCTGGTTACACACAGGATGCGTCAACGATGTGTCCCAACACGGTAATCTGACGGCACCCAAATTGACATTTCTTGGAGCTGAGTTGGAGGCCGGCGTTTCGGAAGACCGCAAGAATGGCAGCAAGCCGGGTAAGGTGGCTGCCGAACGTGGAAGGAAAAACACAATAACGTCGTCAAGGTAACAAAGGCAAGGGGTGCATTTGCAGCCTCGTAGAAGAGAGTCCATCATACGTTGACATGTCGCAGGAGCATTGTATAAGTTTTTTTCCCATTCTCCATTTCATCAACTCAAATGTGCCAGCAGCCGGATCGAAGATCGATGGACGAGAAGTATTTAGCTCCGTGCATGTAGTCCAAGGCGTCGTCGACGCGTGGTAGTGCTATATACGTAAACGCGCACTAGATATTCCAAAACAACCGGCATGCTGCCGTCGGCCACACGGACCACTCGGGCAGCTCCTGGGGTGAGGATCTTCTTTAAACGTCTACATAGGCGAGCACTCATCACAGATACGTGTCTACCAGTGTCGACGATCGCTTGGACAGGTGCGCCATCTTTTTAACGTTAATTACACTATATGTGGGTGCGGACAGAGGATTTTCTGCAGTGGTAGGCAATGCAGCACCACCTCCGATGGCTGGATTTCTTAGTTTTCCGTAAAGGTGCTGCCAAAAGCCCCAGGGGATGAAAGGCAGCGTGGCGGCGGCGAACGGGAAGACGGGCGACATGTTTGCGGTGAATGAGACCGGTATCGGCGCGGCGACGGTGGGCGACTGTGCCACGTGTTCCTAGCAGAGTTGTCGGTGCTGTTAGACTCGGCGGTGGGCGAAACATTGTGGGCGTTTGCACCAAAATGGTTCAGGCGGGTCTATGTGCAAGGTGTTGAGGACCACTTGTTGCGACAGTATCGGGGGACATGACCAATGCGGCGACAGGTGAAACATATTGGCTGGTCGTCTGTAGTTCTCCACCCAGTTGGTTTTCGATAACGCGGAGAGAAGTGCTGGGGTGGAGCGAAAATTGTGGAAGGGCGTTCGTTGGCTCTGGGTTTGGCGACAGCACAAACAGAATGGAGACAAATGTTTCAAGTTGCTAGAAAACGATGTCTTGTACGAGGGGAACTGAAAGAGGGCTGCATCAGGGTTGCGCGAACAGAAAGCTGCTGCCGTCATCACGTCAAGTTCGCGTCTGACGATTCGCACCACGTCCTCTGATGGCGATGCATGTTGCTGTGCGGGTTCATCTTCATGCGTCGACGTTGCGGCAGTATTAGGAAGTCTGGCGAATGGTTGGAAGATGCGTCGGCTTTTTTGCTTGCTTGAATTGTCGGCAGTCTTTGATGATAGCATCAATTGTCGAACAGCTTTTGCACATGACCTGATTAAAGGCGTCGTCAGAAATGGCCTTCAGCACGTGCCCGACCTTCTCAGTTTCTGTCATGTCGTGATCGGCTTTAGGACAAAGCGCCGGCACGTCCTGGATGTATGAGACATACGACTCCGCGGGGGATTGTGCACGAGAGGCCAGTTCCTGCTTTGCGACAATTTTATGGCCGGCTGGCTTGGCAAACAACTCTGTCTACTTCTCTTTGCATTGGTCCCCGCTTCTTAGCTCCTCTTCGTGGTTTTCGTACCACGCCATTGCCCTGCCTCTTAGGTAGAAGAACAGGATAGCTAGCATAGGCGTAGAGTTCGATCTGTTGATTCCACTCACGTGTTCGTATATAGCCACCCACTCCTCCACGATGGCGCCATCGGTCCCGCAGAAAGTTCCAGGATCCTTGAGTTGCACAGCCACAACCGAAGGGGACAGCGATGTAGCTGGCGATGGTAACGCTGTGGGCGGCAACGACATTGAGCCCGCGTGCTCACCGTTATTCATGGTGGCTACGGTGATGCAACGTCCACTGCGGATCTTCGTTTCCAGCCATGGTACGCAGAACCTCCACCAAAATACTACGGGGATGTTGGGAGTATGGATAGATTGCATTTACAAGATATACGCAAGCAGAGTCAGTGTAGTGAAAAATCTCTGACAAGCAACAACACGCAGCATCCAGCGTCTCGGAATCTTCTGCTACCTTCCTCCTCTCATATCCCTCCGTAACAATATATATATATATATATATATATATATATATATATATATATATATATATATATATATATATATATATATATATATATATATATATATATATATATAGTCATATAATGAGAAGCCAATAGACTAATAATCTTCGGGTCCCTCGGTTAACCCCCTTTCTTCTCGCTTATATATATATATATATATATATATATATCTATATATATATATATATATGAGAGCGAAGTGCAACTGATGATGGTCTGTTCCACCGGACCACCGTAAGCTATAAATCGTTCCTCGAAGTTGTAGGATATCTGTCGAATGAGCGCGCGAACAAACCCGTGTATAATGTGGTGAATGCGGTTTAAACCATGGATCCGGGACTTCAAACATATGCGACGAATCGCTAAGGCATTTCTCTCGCATTTACTGCTGAATGACCACCGATGTTTTTTTTTTTTTGTTCTCTCGTGTGTCGGATATTCCTTGCGCAGCATCATTATCTCTTCACAGAAATAATTAGACCAGAAATGGGTAAATGTTTTCCTGTGTAGATCGCGCAACCTCTGCTAAGGGGATATTCTGTTAGGTTCAACTTCCTTATACAACACAGTGCCTTTAATAGACGCCGTAGTGGAGGGCATGCATTGCAGTTTGTGTTAGCGATTCATGTCCATTAGGAATTCACGTCCTTTAGCATTCGTGTCATTAGCATTCATTAGCAATTATTCTCATGAATGGTGCAGAGCTGGCACGTATTTTAAGGTAGTAGGAACTTATGAAGAAACTTCGACCTACTCTTCAGCTGCCCACGCCGGCGTTGCATATTGTATAGGGTCGTTAGCTTGTCCTTACGGGTGCGTTACTGTTCACAAATGCGGTACACCTAGGTGTCGGCAGCAGCCATTTGCGACATCGCGTTCAACCAGGCCATATCAAGCTATTAATGCAATGGCACGCAACATAATGGTTGATGTAACGGCGTCGGCAGCAACTGAATAATAAACGGGCTCTTTCATTTCACGTCGCCGAGATTAACCATGCCCTACAAAAACGTTTCTCAGGCCTTGTGGTGGAGTCAACGAAGATTAAATGTCGCTGCAATTGCTACCGCTGCCGTCCGTGTCACACTTTTGGGTTCCGGTATGCCGTAAGCTTCTGTGCACGTAGCGTGCGGTTTAAAGAATAAAATAAACAAAAATTGCTACAGGGCAACTCTCGCGTTGCAATCGTTCAGCTGTATAGTCGCAATGATAGCTTTCATGTTCATATGAATTTGTCTAATCTTCGGTGCTTGTGGCTGCAGACGTTCTTGTGGTGTTTCTTGTTGCGCTTATTTCTGCGAATCGCCAAGCAGTCGTGTATTTGTAAACGCATGCAGACAATAAGTGTCTGTGGACAGAAAGAATCATTGCAAATGTTTTCGTTCATAAAGCGACATTTTGTAAATAATCAGTATTCAGAGCAATGAAGTCGTCTGAAGCCACAAAAAGGAGGCACTTGAGATGAATCGATATAGTACGCGTCATTCACATACTGGCACAGTCGATGTAGTCGCATCTCCCATTAGACACCGGCGGCAGAGTTCGGTGTAGTAAAATATACAGAAAATTTTATGCGGCAGGATAAAGCTTGCTCTATTACATCTTCGTTTTCCATGTGAAGTGTTTTAACGCGCTCCTTATCGCCTTTGATTTGTGCACACAATTAGGTTTGCCAGATGTCCCTAAACGCAATAAAGAACAACTACAGGCACGACAAGAGCACCCAGGTTGGCATCTCATACGACAAGGGAGAGCTACGCACCCTGACGCTGGAAACTGAGCAAAGCCTTCGAGCAAAGGTGGGCGATCACAGCGTTGCATTCTCCCTAACTCCATTCCGTGCGTAGTAGTAGTAATAGTAGCAGCTCTAACGACAAGCGCTGAGGCGAGAGAAATGATGGGCCAGGTAAGTTGTAGGGCAGGATGCCGGCGGCTTCCTCGGCCTGAGTCAGAAGGTTCTGCAGGGTGTTCTCGACTCGGTGTGTCAATCTGGTGCACGACTCATATGAGGTGGCGGCTTTTTTTTTTTTTAGTTCGGCCGTTGCGTAGCACGTTCATAGTGGACGTATCTTTTTTTCTACCCCGAATGTGGCCCACCGTTACGCGGATGGGGGCCTTTCCATTCCCACACTCCATTTCTGAGAGCGGAAATTCTCGTTATAATTCTACTCCTTTTTATGAACTCGGAATCGTTGACAGTTGGACCTCTTCCATTCCTCGATGCGCTTAACTGATCCGTTCCACTCCTCTAATCCCACTGAATTAAACGCTTTGCGTATCATTGTTTACAACTTCGAGTCTCAACAACTTTACCAATAATGTTACACACATTTTTTTTGCGCGCTCGTAATAATATTCGGTCCCTTTGAGAAACAAACAAGCTGTTATGCTTTGTAGAACACTCTTATTGTTTTGTATTTACTGGCCTGGTTTAAAGGGAACCATTCCTTTTCTTAGTACGCCTCAGTGACCACGTGTTATCGCGCTCCTGCGTACAGGGAAGTGTACGCGAAAAAAAAAAACATGGAGTACGTAGCAAATCACCGCGGTCTAGTGCAGTGTGCGATCGCTTGCAACTTCGTTTTCGGTTTCCATCCTGGTGTCGTAAACTAAGCATGCTCTTGCTTAATCAAATCAATCTTGGGAACATAAAGCTGCTGTGTTTAAGCGCACTTAAACCATGTAACGCAAAAAGGAAAAGCTTACGTGTCCTCAGAAGTGCAGAATACCATGTTGTTTATACTAACCGTAGCAGAGCGATTCTTCAGTGTCTGCCTACAGGTAGAAATTGAAGAAAAGTTATCAGTAAAAAATTGTCAAATGTAACAAATTAGCCTATTCCATTTTAGGGTAATTGGCAAATATACCGGCTTTGTAGACGTCAATAAAACAGATGCTTAGCATTCCACGTCTACTTGATCATTTCATTCCAAATCCATTCCGCAATCTTGGGCTCTCATTTTATCCCCATTCCGTCTGCCCGAGTGGTGCTGTGATTCCATCGCCATTCGTGGATACTTACGGGCGTTTGAAAATTCGAGTGATTCTGGAATCGTCCCAACTTCGGCGCTGCGAATCCCCAACTGCGATATTAACCCACAATAGGGGCGACTGATGGTGCGCTTCTGGCACTGGCTGACGACGGCTGCTGTATTCGCAGCGTCAGTGCGTACTTGCAGCGTCAGTGCGCAGAGTAAAGAGCATGGACTGCAAGAATTTTAACACAGGGGGTGACACTGACGTGATGCCCGCGCAATAGTGCCGCCACGTAATAACATGCATTTTAAGCTGCATTACCTGTAACTTTCTTTATTCTTTGAGTAGAGATCCTGTACCTAGAAAAAACCCTCGAAAAAATACTGGCAACCTTCAAAGCGCCGTGAATGATTTGCTACAACTTCTCGGCGAGCAGGTTTCAATTTCGTTTCCCACGAGGTGTGTCATGCTGTCGTGACGCATAACAGTGGTCACGTGGAAACGGGACACGGCGACGTTTTTGGCAGATGCCCCTGTTCGCTGGCCGTTCGCTATGCTGCATACTCTGGGCCATGAAAAAAAAAAAACGCTGGCAGCATAGCGAACGAACGAGTGAACCGGCACGTGTGCCATAACATAGCGTGTTGTGCTGTCACGTGACCACCGTCTACGTCATGACAGAGTTGAACCATCGGGAAAACGGAAAAGAAACTTGTTCGTAATAATTAAGCCTCTTATAATAAATTGCTTAGAGCGCTCTGAGGCTTGCCAGTATTCTTGTGATGGAATTTTTCTGGTTGAAGACTTTCGTTTAAAGAAGAAGGCGTTAAATTTGATCTCGATTTTCACCGCTAGAAATCAAGCATTTTCCTCCAAGGAAGCGCAGACAGAAACACGAAAACACGCTTTAATAGTGCGCTATAATTTTGTGCCTCTTTAAGCATTCGCTGTCGGTAGAACTGGCTTGCTTGTTCCTCCACCTCTTTAACCTACTGAACAAGCTGAATATTTCGAATTCAGAGCGCCCCTTTAACAGGTAATTTTTACCTCGCACGAAATAATGCATTCACACCCTGGTCATTCCGACGATGCCCGATGTGGACGCCCTCGATGAAAACGCGATGGAAGCTATCCGTAGCCGAAAACCCGCGGCCGTGGCTGCTGTTGATGATGATGTCTGACTGAATAGTTAGCTCACACTCAGGACTGCAGCCCTCGCACAACGAGTCAGCTAATATGCAGCTCCATCCGCGCTACCCCTACCGATGGGCCGGTTGAGAGTTTTCTAGGCAATTGCGCAGTGGAGCAGCAAACGGTACCTCCATCTCCACACTGCGACAATTAATTGTATGCATTCGAGCGCACAGTTCCTTTATCAAGGCGAAACCTTTGTAAGCCTTTTCTCTCGGGGTGTGGCCTGTCTGCTCTTTCACTTTCTTACTAAGTGAGGTATGTCGGTTTGAGGACTTCTTCCGATAGCAAAGTAGGCTGATGCCGCGGCTGCCTTGATAAGAAGTACTGACTGCTTTGTCAGAAGGGCGAAGCGTTGACGTCATTAGTGACGTCTATAATGCTATGCCCGAACTTCTCGCACGGTGTTTACGTATACGTCGGCGCGACTAACACACTCTAAAAACATTTGTACCCTATGGGGTGTATATATCTGCCACACAACAATAATCCTCATCTGTCTTGTTTATGTTTCCTTTCTAGAAAACGCTGCGCTCTATATTTCCTGTCCAGAATGATCTGCCATGCTGATAAAACGCATGCTGTTCATGACTTGGAAGTACCGGGCTCGCCGCGTTAAAGAAAGAAAATTCAGACAAGACAGATGACGATTATCGATTTGTGGCAAATATGCACCCCAAAACACGTAAACTTTTTTGGAGTGTACGGCGATGCGACGTACGTGGTTGCGCGAAACATTTCTAGCGCCCTTGGACGCTTTTAAGACGCCCCATGCAAAGTCTGTTACAGCACAAACCTGCGCTGCCCGTAAAGGGCTGCGCCACTGAAATTACGTCACTTCCAGAGAGGGGGCGCTAACATAATTTCGAACTGTTTTGTGGTCTGATAAGATTTAGGATAAAAGGTTTGGGCTGTGAATGAAACCTTTTACAATTTTTTTTTTGGGGGGGGGGAGCACTGCAGTTCAAAAAAGAAAATTCAGGAACAATTGTGTCAAGAACACAATACAATACCTGATCAGAGCAAATTGGCTGTTAAATATTATATAGCATCTACCTTGCACATACTGTGTATATGGGAGATCACGGCGACTCCAACAGCTAGAATTCGCCTGCCTGATGTGTTCGTGTAATTGCCTATCGCAGTAAGGTGAATCGCTGACGGAGAATCATGTGGGGTGAGTGGTGGATGTTTTTAATGTCTCCCTGATTTTCCGGCATCCATGAATTAGTAATAAAAATCAGACCCTCGGTTAACCCCCCTCTCTTCAAGTTCCTACATAACAAGAATAAAAATCCGGCAACATTCTTGCCTTGAGATAGCATGCGCGGGTTTATGGATCAGTTGCGTTCACCCAGACAGATCACCGTACTCGTGACGCCTGCGACGGAAAGGATGTTCCACATCCGCCGCCGAGGTTTGTGAGTGGTGGCGCTGGCTAACACTCCCAAGGTTCTAGTAATAACACATAAGTACCCAATAAAGTGGATGGGGAAACTGCGCCGCGACAGCTCAGCTAGTTAGAGCCTTGCTCGCGTAATACAAAGACGTGTGATGGTTTCACACCTGCGGTAAGTAGTTTTTTCATCCACTTTCATTGCCAGTAGTTTATCATTTCTTTAAGTAGCTTTCCCTATGCTTTTCTTGGTGTCTTTGATTGTTGGCAAACACACTAGAACGTATTCGAATGCGCGAACAAATTGAACATCAGATTCGCTTGATGTTTGGTTGGATTTTAAAAGGTAAAGATGCGTTCTGGGGTTGGCGTGCTAGAACTACAATCTGATTACGAGGCACATCGTAGAGGGTAGCTGAAGATTAATTTGGACTGCGTGGGTTTCTGTAAATTGCACTCAAGGCATGGTGCATGATATTTTTTCGCATGGCACCCCTACCAGAATTGCGCTGCCGCGGTTAGGATCGAACCCCAGACCTAGAGCTTACCAGCGCAACCTCATAGTCACCGAGTTACCGCAGTGGGTCCATTTGAGAAAAAGAAAAAGAAAGGAAAAGAAAAACAGTTCGTCTATTTATTTCGTTATCTACTTCAAATACTGCTGACTCCAATGATAGCGGCTGGGGCAGAGTGTTACAAACACTATAAGAAATACACGAGGAAAAAAATATTCATGACGCATTCCACCCTGTGAAAGTGGTTGGTGCAGGCAAGCCGTGCGGGAGACCGCCACCTGCGATATGGCGACGAGACAAACAGTAAACTTTGACAAACATTTTATTTTGTAACAATCGTCCCCACTGCTTTGTGGTCACTGATGTATGGTGAAATTATCAGTTTTGACCGCAGAAATGTTCTTGGCCACCGTAAGTTCAATACACGTACCATGTGTGGTTGTTGGCCGAGTGGCATCGGTGAAACACATCAAGACTAAGTAGACGAGCTGGACAAACCATCTGTTTTGTGGCTTGGCAATGTCCACGATAAAATCACCAACAACGATGACCGGGGTGATGTGGTAACTTGCCAGTGCCGTGAAGTGCGTTCGCATGAAAAACTCGGATGTCGATCTGGGCGTGTTAAGGGAGAAGTTCTTACGGGACTTTGAGCCATTGATTCCGCGGGTATGAGCCATGGATGACAAAATTTTTTAACATATTGTTCGTTATGACGCATTTTTTGCTTGCTTAAGGGGTTATGAGCCATTACTGATGATAAAAGTTTTTGCTAGAATTTTCCTGTCCGCGGACACAATTGTGCCATTAGGGGATGGCGGTAATCAGCTTCGCTGTGGTATATTACTTGAACTTGTCAAAAAAAGACATATGGATAAGATGCCACTCTCGGCAAAAAAATAAAAATTATAGCAATAGAAATATAATGGAAAAAGAAACAAGACAAAACCCGCACGCATCAACAAAAGCAACTAGCCCTAAAAGATCCTTAAATGTTTTCCAAATAGTTTTGTTCGACTCTAT
The DNA here is from genome assembly GCF_038994185.2 of Dermacentor albipictus. Lineage (NCBI taxonomy): Eukaryota > Metazoa > Arthropoda > Arachnida > Ixodida > Ixodidae > Dermacentor > Dermacentor albipictus. Next base: position 107,595,528 of record NC_091829.1, read on the forward strand.
TAGCGTTAAGATCATTCCACTCAATTACTGCTCGAAGGAAGAGGCAGAGCTTAAATGTATTGTTTCGGTATTCAAACAGAGCTGATGGACATTGATATCGGCACTGAGTAGACAGATCCGAAGAAAACCTAGCATAGTTCATTATTAGGCTGCTCAGAAGACTCTCGACTACTTGAAAGATTAACCCGCCGTGGTTGCTCAGTGGCCATGGTGTAGGGCTGGTAAGCACAAAGTCGCGGGATCGAATCCCGGCCACGGCGGCCGCATTTCGGTGGGGGCGAAATTCCAAAACTCCCGTGCACGTAGATTTACGTGCACGTCAAAGAACCCCAGCTTGTCAAAATTGCCTGAGTCCTCCACTACGGCGTGCCTCATAATCGAAAAGTGGTTTTGGCATGTAAAACATATTTTAATTTTTAACCTAAAACCATTCGGAATACGAAGCATTTCGAATAACCGCACACTCGTATACTTTCACATGTTTGCTTGGTCATCTTTCTTGCAGCTCTGCGACTTGAAGACGGGTCAATTAAGGATAGAGTTCAGCATCGCAGTGTACGACATCGATTTCGACGCCGCTGGACTGGCCTGTCCCGCCCTGACCATCAGCGGTCCATACCGGCGCTTGCAGATGGTCCACAAGCTACGAAATTTTTTCAGGGACCGCTTCCGGAAATCCACACACGCCAGTGAATGCAAAAGCATAAAACTCTGACTGAGACGTGATAGGCCGGAACAAATGCGTCATAAAGCTCCGCCCATTGCATATGGAGAGACGCACGCGAGATATGTTACGTTTTCATGCGCCTTATATAGCTTCATGCGCCATTGCCAGTGTCCAAGCTTTAAATGTTACAAGCAGTATATTTGACTTAAGACTCTTCATTTCTGGATAGTATATTGTTATCATTGTTATCTTGTAAATTTCTCTTTTCTTCTCCTTCGCCACCTCTTTCTCTCGCTAGAACTGGAAACCGGGCTTATTTTTGACCCTGCCCTTTCACTCGCACATGCGTATTGTAAGGTTGCCGCTGCGCTGTGATCAGCTTAGTACAGTTCCGATTTAGAGCCCTTGTGCGGCTTCCTTGTTTGTGCGAGTCCCTTCTAGAGCTACCCGACTGATGTTTCTTCCACATTGTGCGCATGCGTGATGGAAATGGTGTCACATCACCCGTGATCAGCTGGGACATGTGATAACGCTAATTCGGCATTTACCCACCACGGTGGCACCATAAGAGAAAGAAATTCAACAAGATGAGACACTCGGCGAAAATCGGCATCAGGAAGCGCGTCATGCCCTGATGTTACACCCATCTGTTAGTTCACGGGAGCATCGAAAAAAAAAACTAGAATGGGAAATGAACCTAAAGACAACATTCTATTTTCTTTATTTCTTTCCCGCTAAAACTAAAAAAGGTTTTCCTATAAATGAACCTATAGTTACGGCTTGTTTTAATTTTGTTACCTAGCAACAAGTCAGGCGCGGAAGTTGCATACGTCATGCGCCAGACAGGCCATCGAAGCCAGCGAGGCTGGTTGCGCCTGTGATTCGCCCGTTGGGCGACCAGTCCTTTTTGGGTGTAGGGAGTGTGTCGAGCTCCCGGCATATTGTTGCCTGCCTTCTGCACTTCTGCACAACACCACTGCACTATTGGATTGCGGCAAGGTGTAAAATTTTGTTTGACAGTCTGCGACTGTGCAACAGTGACTGGCGTTGTGTCGCTTATCGCCCGCTTGACTGTCAGCCACGGCAGCCGCATTTCACCGGGGCGGACAAAACACACACAAAAAAATGCTCTTGTACATACATTTTCGGTTAATGTTAAGGCAGCCTAGCTTGATTGTACTGGAACCTCTTTTTTTTTGGAAGGGGCGCGACCACGCCTCTAAGCTTCAAGGGTTTTACGTCGCCTTCAGAGATGGACAAATGCTCATATTTTTTCGTAAGTACCCACTCACAAATTATATTTCTATGCCTACCCCACGAGAAAACCTATCCGTCCGTCCATCCGTACTTTCCTGTATTACGTAATACAAATCGCTGCAAAGAAATTCATGTAAAAATTGAAAAGAATAGGTCAAAAGAAAAAAAAAGTGTTGGTGGTGGTCTGTGAGCAGTCAATGAGTTCATAAGGATGATAAGGAGTGTTGAGGTGTAGGATGGATCTTAGCATGCTTGATAACGGATCGACGCGGATGCTTAAGGTGCTAAAGAGCGATAGGGCATACAATGGTCGGAGCAATTCTGATTAGGTTAATAAGCACCGATGAGGATTGATAAAGGTTGGTTCAAGTCCAAGCAGATTGATCAGGACTGATAAGAATTCATAAGGGTCGCATCATGCCAGGTAAGATTCGTTAGACAGATAAGCGTTGATAAAGATTCGATCGACTGCGATAAGGCTGATACCGACGGACAAGTGCTCATAAGGCCCGGATCAAATCCGATCATGTTGATAGCAACCTATAAGAGTTGATAAGGGTTTCATATGGTCCGATAAGGTTGATGACGACCGATAAGGGTTGATAATGCTTTATATTTGTGGGATAAAGTTTCATAACGTTGATAATGACACCTGGCTGCGTGAAAATGAGCAAGTGGCACTACGCTTACGTACACATTGACAGCTCCCAGAGGAGTTTCTGCGTGAATTTTTTGCTAAGAGCACACTCTAGCTCAGGCTAACCGAAATTCTACCACGCCGGGATCACTCGGACTCAGGCTCAACCGAACTGTGCTCAGCCAGGCTCACCCGGATTCAAACTCACCAGATGGACTCATGCTCAGATTCATTCCTTAGATGCGCTCATTCGGGCTGAGACTCACTAAAATTCTACTCAGCCAGGCAAGCTCGTAATCTTACTCATCAGGATTGTACTCAGCAGGGATGACTCTGCCGAGGAGACCCAGAAAGGCCTCCTGGGCCCACCGATCTTACGAACTCACACCTTGTTTTGAATAGAACTTACCAGTGACAAAAAATAGCGTCATAGCAGGCTAAGATATGCAGACTGGAAAGGGACTACGAAAATAATTTAGAAAGGAGTGTGCACGAGAGTCTTTAATACGCAAGAAATTTTCTTATATACTGTTCAACGGGATTTCTCATTAGAACCAAATAAGTATGACGTTTGACCATGGTAGTGCTGGATTTATTTCGCCTATAGACAAAATTTGCAAATTCTTACGGTTCGTGCACGCGCGCGTGCGTGCGGTGTGCACACGCTTTTCTTACTGTGAAAGCAGTTCGAGACGCATCAGAGTGCTTACCTTCTAGCACTGTAGTACAGGAAGGCTCGCCTCGTAAACTAAAGCTTTCCTTGCTGGAATTGAGCGCAAAGAAGCTCAACTATGCGTAATCTCATTTATACACCATTTTTTCTATAGAACCACACGAGGATCAGCTCACCGTAATGCTTCATGAGATGTCGGGCATACCGCCGGGTGCTGAGCATTTATTAAGTCTTTTATGGTCCAGGAAATCAACCGTAGTTTTTTCAATATGACTCTATATATCTGCCAAAAGTGCAGAAGCGCCATTCCAGCACTGACGCTGCTGACAACCGTATTCACTGTCAATCGCACTGAACGCTAGCATCAAATACGGAGGATGGGAAAAGATCTAATAGGGAGCGTGACGTGATGATCTTAAAGCATGCTAATAAGAAACATAAAGGAAAGGCTTATGGGAAATAGGCCCTAAGAACGTGATGCGAGAGCAATAATTTTTATTCGCTGAGAACGTGAATTGGAGCACGCACGACGAGGGAACCGTTAAACGCTGCCGCGCACCGCACAATGTTCGATAAAAAAACGATAACCTTGCAGGGGCTACTCCTGAACACTCTTTACACAGATTGGTTCCGGAGATAACGTCGTGGGGCGGCATCATAGGAGGCTGGCTCGTCGAGGCTAGCTGCTAGGCATCGTGCTCCCTGCTAATTACATTTTCTAGTCCTTCAAGGCACCATGCGCACGCCCGAAAGCTACGTTGGAGACGTACAATCCATCTAGGATTCACCAGACTGATTCCGGAAGTCCGCTTCACCCCTCTCTCCTGGAAGGTTGCGCTGGATACTCGACATTTGAAATAACCGGTTGCTCCACAGAGGCGATGGTAGTACCACTCAACAAATCCAATGTCACAAGTGTTGCTTAGCAGCACGATTAACAAATAAGCAGTGCCACGATGCCTGTTCACGCTGAACGGCAGTCACCGCCGCTTCGCACCAAGCCTCTTATCGCCCAAGCAAAATTTGGAGGAAGCTTAAGCTTCGCCTTTAAGAGTGGAACGCGCGAGCCTTCAAAAACCACTGACTGCTTCTCACGCTTCCCGGTAGCTTCAGCTCATCTAACCATATTGTTTACCTGGAAACACTGGCGGCGAACGCTTTGCACAAAGATACGCTTACTGGCTCTTTATTTTCTTCTCCTCCTCCGCGCGCCGCTGCCGACGATGCTCGGAGGCAAGCCTCATCTGGATGGGGTTTCAAGCAACCGAGCGGGACGGGCCGCTCTATGAATTGTAGAAACCCTGGAAAAGGTGTTTGTGTTTAAGTTTCCGCCTAACAGATTTATATTTTCCCGCATATTCAACTTACAACCCAACACTATCTTGTCAGTCAGGTGTACAATTTTTCTCATGCATTTTACATTGAGAAATTCAAGTAGTTCAGTAACACCTATAAGCCACGCAGAGGGCCTGCGTAATTCGATATGCGCGGTTCGGAAAGATCTTTCGCTCGCGAGAGGCCCGGCGCCGGCCCCGGTGCCGGACGCCAACACCGCATTTTCTGCGACACGGTGCCCTAACGCTATCACTTAAAAAAAAGGGGGAGGGTTCGAACGAAAGCTGAACGGGAATGGTGACTGTGGTGATGAATCCTACTGAACTGCACTAATTCGGAGAGCGTTCAGCCTGCTCACTTCTCGCAATGACGCAGGCTTCGGCGCGCCTTGTCTGACCTTGACCGCGAGAGAGAAAAGGAATGCTTACATGTCATGCTGTGTACTCACAAGTGCCCGGATGTTTCGCGCTTTGCAGCGATCCTTCCCCCATTTCTCTTCAAGGCCTGCTTAATGCGAAGCAGAGGAAATGCGTGGAGGGAAAAGAGTGGAAGGGCGGCGGCGGATTTCGGGACGTAGCGTCGCCGACTATCGCGACCTGCGAAAACGCTCCTTCACATGGCGCGATTGGGGCGAAAGAAATCGTTCTGCGGCGCACCTCGCAGAGAGATTTTCGCTGACAGCTGCATTTGCGGCAGTGCGATTTCCGTCGCAGCGATGCGCCAGGTTGCCTCCTGCTCACGAAGTATCCATGCCTGTATCGTACAATAAAAACAACGTAGAAACAAGACAAATATTTCAATTTTCTTCTTAATATTCTATTACAGAATAGGCACACAGTTTTTTAACGTTTAAAAGTAAAGCGCTGCACAACGCCGCAAGTATGAGCGCACAGCTTCTGCGGCCTCGGTGGGGTGGGTCCATTTAGTACACTCTTGTTTCGTTGCTGCTATGGAAGCCACAACATTTTTTTCCGTGATGAGTATTTGCTTTTGCAGAAGAGCAAGCTACTATTGAGTGTGCGTGTACAAGCAGCTGGCGCAATTTGTAGCATGAAGAGGTTAATGACGGTGGCGATCAAGTGGGTACATCCCTTATGTCGACGCGGCGTCCTTCTACCGACCTGAATAGCGTGCAGCTTCTGATTTTAAACGAATTATGCAAGCGGAAGAAAAAAAAATGTTTGTGAATCTTAAAAGCCGCAAACGCTTGTGAGTACGCCCCAAAACATAACTAAAACTGGCACGTGACTTTGCTCCACAGAGTTAACACCACGTGGAGCAATAGGAAAGCGCCTATTTTGACGGCGCTTTGTGTCGTCACACATTACCCCTCCCACAGGTCACCGATCGCTCCGAGTCGGCGACGGCGCAACCAACTTGTTAGAATCCCGTTGCGGAGAGCCCACGACGTCGCGGCGGTCGCTGAGCGACGGAATTCGCTGTGCCGCTGACGGAAAATCGCGCCACGTGCAACAGCCTAAAGACGGGTGAGAGCAACACATTATAAAACGCGAGGACTCACCGCATTTGGAGTGCTGAGATCACCAACCAGCGGCGGCGCGCTTCAGAGGGTTGCGTTGGGAAGCCACTCAACCATGGGCGGATCAACTTGTCACGCGTCACTGGTCGTCATTTAGATATTCGCTGCCTTTCTCTGAATAAAGAAAAGCAATTGTCCGAACAAAGTTGCATTATTCAGGTTGATACCTGAATGAAATATAAGCATCTAGCGGGAAAACGTGGTAGTCAAAGCGCACTATATTGTACGACGGAGGAAAAGTAGTGCGGCCGCACACCAGGCTCGCCGGTTTGTTTCTTGCAGCCACACGTGGTACGTCGGTCCCCTCAGTGTGCCGTTTTCTGAGAATTTGTGAAGACACCGTGCTTGCTGTAGCGATGAGGGGGGGGGGGGGCGCATTCCATTCGTCATGCCGAACAAGTGCTTGTCCTCAGTGCCGCGGAAATTGCGATTCGAAGTGCAAGGTTTTCTCAAGACGTGGAGCTGCGTAGAAGAAAATAGGTGCGCGCTCTATGTACCTTTTCCATAGGTAGGCACACTGAGTATTCGCTCATCACCTGCCTTATCCAGTATTCACTTTTCACACACTGCAGAAGGACGACGTCCATGGTGTCCGCGGAGTCTCAGAGTACCCTACCTTCTTTTCCACTCACCATTACGACCTTCATGTATGGCTTCAGGAGATCGATGTTTATTCATTTATTTCCAATACCCTCAAAGTATAACTACATCACAGAGGAGAAGGGGCATACATAGTAAAGGTGAACACGAAAAAGAATAACAGAAAGAGCGAAGCATTATACAGAATAATTATGCAAGATAGTATACGAAGAAACACATATGCAGCATTATGCAGAATATATACATACTGACATGCACATACACACACATACACCAATAAAGTAATGTGAAGTACTACAATATATTTGATAAGGCATTTTTAAAGGCAGTTGAATGAGCTACGTTCAATATGAAGGCAGGTAAGTGAGTCCAGTTTCTTGCGGTTATGGGAACAAATTATTGCGAGCCTGCAGTAGTTGAAAAATATGGTCTGTAAACCTTATGGGGTGATCAAGCCGGTATGATTGCTTATGCAAGTGAATACTGGCCTTCTATTTGGGCTGTTTCGAGGCTCCTTAAAGTATGAGTCATATTCATACCGAACTCTGCTGTCAACAGTAGTAGATTTTCTTAACACTGTGGTATTCATAAAGGGTTAACTAGAAATCGCAGGAAGAGGCCTTCGTCCTGCAGTGGACATAAAATAGTGTGATGATGATGATGGTGGTCCACGCTTTTTCTAGTGCCGACTACAGCTTCCCCTCCATTGACTACATACCCGATGGCGACTAATCAGAGCTAATTGCCCGATAGAACCCTATCTTTGTCGTCCGACAAAACGTAGTCGCTTCAGGAATTACCCAATCTCGAGCTTGCTGAGGCCGTGTCTCCAGGAGCCACGTTTCCAGGTCCGCCAATCCCAGATCGTGAAGACTACTTTCTGCTGCTCTTCCAACAACTTTCTTCCACTCGTTCATGGCTACACGCCGTTATTGCGACGTTTGTGCCTCCCTGAGACACGAGGAGGAGCATTGTTGAACCAGGGTCCACAGAAGTCGCTCTTCCTTCCGCAGTTCACCTCGAGCTTGCGAAGGTCTTGAGGACTGCCTTCTTGACCTCACTGCTGCCAATCAGTTTGTTGTGGCTCCAGGTGGCGTTTGGACAAGGAATCAACCAAGCTCACCGATGAGTACGTGCGGTAGTAGAAATGAAAGAAAATTTTATTATATATTATAATAAAATGCATTTTTATGCATTTTTTATTTTATATACTGGCTTCAGATACGGTAGCCCACTCCATGCAGGACGCTCATCAGGACACGTCAGCATCGCCTCTACTTCCACAAAAAGCCTCCGCTTTTGATCCTGTCGTCTTCTTTAGAAGACTAGAGTAGGAAACCTAATGACTGTGTCTCGGCCAATCACAATCGTTGAATCAATCGCAGTATGCTTCCCATGATGTTGCACCTTCGCGCCCGCATATGTCGACGCTATGCTCACGGTAGCCCTCGACGTTGGCCCCTTTCACCAATTAGTGCAGCTTGTCAGTGTCATGTTTAGACAGAGGAGTCTTTTGTTGAACCGTCAGCAGTCGGTGTCAACGCAGCGTCGACTTCGGGGTAGGCGCTGATGAAAGAGGCGAGGGGGTTTTGCCTCGGCGGGAACACCTATGGAATGCGCTATGCAGTGTTGAGAGGTAGCACCTGCGATGAAGTACAGAGAAGTGAGCTGGTTCTGAAGTACACGTTATGGTGCAGCTTGAAGATGCTATTGTAAAATTTTTGTAGCACAATTTACGACCAGATTGCAGCAGGTAATTCGAAATCAAAGAATAGAAAATTGCAAACGCTTACCAAAAATAGCTCTGAAATTGCCTTTGGCTCGTCTGTAAATAAAGTTGTTCAGACATGTAACCATCAATCTCCCATTTTTCGTTTATAAAGCACACTCAATTTCTCGTGACCGTTTATGATGTTTCTTAGAGTTCGAGAGGCGAAAAAAACTTAAAATGTGTGATGTTCGCTTGACCATCAATAATTGCACGCAATTCCTTCAATCCCCGGCGGCGAGCGGCCTCCGCCTCCACTCGGTGACGTCACGGGGGCAATCTTCAGGCCTTAAAGGGCCCCTCACCAGGCCCCATAGAAAACCTTGGTTATACGCTGGAAGTTGTTATGTGTCCTCTAGGGAGCGTTCTGCCGCAAAAATGTTTTAAGTCGGCTATTTAATAGCGGAGATAGAAATATTAAGTGCCGCGAACCCGTCATTTCAGCAGGTGGGCTCCACTGCATAGCGAGACTCCCTCTCCACTTGCCTCGTCTAGCCTTCGCAAGCGAAATTCCTTCACTGCGTTATCCCATGACGGACCTCAAGGATTGCGTCACACATACGTCAAGGGCCGCTCCTTCACTTCTTTTTTTGTCCTCACTTTTTTTTCGGCGATGCAATTTCCGCTGACTGCGTCGTGCGCAAGCTGTTGTCTTGTTCGCACAGCGCACAATTTTGTGCGCTGTGCACAAGGAAACATGACTAGCGGTATAATTTAGTACTACACGAACATCAAATCAGAGCAGGCAGATCGCAGAGCAGGATCACGCGAAGAAACATGGTAGAAAATGGCATAGTTTCGGTACCTGCGCCCGTGACCGCATCAATGTGGGAACAAGCAGACGAAGCGGAAGCACACCTCTCTTGCTTCGGTGCGAAGTAAACCAAAAAGAAAACCCGCAGGCGTACATCATACCTTACTGGTGAAGGGGTGCACTGACACGGATACTACGAAGACACACAAGAATACACAACATTCACTGCGAGTGCCGTGTATTTTTGTGTGCCTTTGCCCTGTCCGTGTAAGTGCACTGCTTCACCAGCAAGGTATGATAATTAATCACGAACTAGCCCAACTTTCCACAATACTGAACGGAGACCTTCATTTGTGTGCTTTATTCTTTATCCAAACTTCAGTTGGTCAATTCAAGCAACAGATCACACTATTAACAGATAGTGCCTTGAATAATTCTCGAAGTCACGTGTCACTACGAGAGACGTCACACTGCGGGCTCGGGTACGTAGGCGCCGGGACGCGACTACGTCATCCTCCGGCTTGGAGCGCGGCGGCCGCGATGAGAAATTTCAGATGTTTCTGCGGCGCGTAGCGATGTAATACTTTGCAGACACGATCGTTATCACGTAATGTATGCTCTGCGCTTGACAGCTCAATATGGCCAAACCTGGTGAGGCGCCCTTTAACAGGAAGCTTTAGCTCGGGTGCTCCTATCTAAATATATCTAAAAGGAGAATTCGTTTTTCTCGGCAACCGCTCCACAGAACTTCACGATGTTTGTTGCATGTAAAAGAAAGACGTAAAATCTAGTGGCTGTTGGTTTCGAATTTCTGATTTATGTGGTCAAGTGTTTTACTAAAAATTGGCAAAAATCACAAAGTTTCATAAAACAAAACTATCAAGGTTATAACTCCGTACCTCAGCAATAAAAAGTGGCATCACGATTCCGGGAATTGCATCTCATAGTAGATCTAAAGCAGACAAAATTGATATGTAAACATTATTCTCCAAAAAATTTAGTAATGCCTAAATGCAGCTTATGCAAAACCCTTGTACACAACGTAAGGAATTCATGTAATTGACATACGCAAGTTGTCCGCTTTGAATGATATAATGGGTGCCGTTTACAGAAACGTGATATCTGTTCTTGATGTAGAGTTATGATTCTTAAACTTCGTGCTTTTATTTCTTTCGAGCTTTCGAATTTTTCAAAATGATTTTAGCAAAGCTCAGGCCCTAAATCGGAATTCCACTTCCAACAGTCACTAGAGTCGAAAATTTTCTCAACAATGCAGCAAATTGAATTAATATCGGTCCAGGGGTTACCTCACAAAAGCGTTTTTGTGTTTTTCATGTAATTAAATAGGCCGCGTTGGAGTTTGGCCCAAACTAAAGCTTTCTCTTCAGCACTCCCACACGTGGGCCGATCCCGAAGTTAGTGCAATACAGGGCCGACCCGCGGCGGAGGTGCAGTTCGCCATTAAGGGGCGCATACACAGCTTCGCTGGTCATCCTTCCTCACAGTGTGGACGGGCACTGAATTTTTTTTGTTCTACTCGCATGGGAATAAATCGTCCGCAGGAAGCAGTGCACTATGTGTACGTGCGTCCCTCTTATTTTGCATTACGTGATGCAATGCTCTTTTTATTAGCAAGTTTACCTACAGCAGCGCGCACTCTTAATAGTTTTGCCAAACTATGCCGTTGTCATACACGGAAATATTCTGGCACTAATAACGAAAAGTGTGTGGTGCGATGTATTCGTTACAAGCATAATTATGTCGCAGTCATTTATTGCTCTAGTAGTGGTGACGAAAACTTCAGAGAAAATTAATGCAACAGAAGCTGCCGATATGGGCTCCACTGCAGAAGAGGAGGCTGTGATCGCCGGTGTGGTCGGCTTGCTTGGTGGTTTAAAATGGTTGCAATGTTATCACAATGTTATGCAATGTTATCGGTTGGTAACGAAAATTTCTCTCAAGTCTCTAAATATTTTAGGACAGTCTCTCGTGTGCGCATCATAGCCACGCAAGCTTATATCTCCTTCCGTTCCTCTCCCGCGGGTGCGCTTTAAAACCACGGCGCTGCAATTACGCTTCAGAACCTAGCCCTTCGTCTTCTCCTTCCTTAAACTCGCTCTCTTAACTACTACACGCAAAGACAAAGTAACAGAGCTCGCATTCCATCTAATATATATATATATATATATATATATATATATATATATATATATATATATATATATATACAGAGAGAGAGAGAGAGAATTATCAATCGTAGCAGTCATAGTAAGGCCGTCTGGGCGGTTCTCTCTCCGAAAGTAGTCTTATTAGGGTTATTATAATTACACGAAGTTATTTCGCCCTCGTGAGCGGCAGTCCTTGAGATAGTTACTCGGGCTAGATTCCCACGCAAGCGTGCCGCGCTCGCACCTGTTTAAGCTTTCCCTTGACTCTAGAGCTATACTATGTCCGCGCAGTCTTGAGCGATCGGAACGCACGTTTTCTGCGCTTGGCCGGCAGAGAAGGGGGGGGGGGGGTTGTTCCGGCCGCAAAGCGCTCCATGTCTCAGTAAGGTGCCTGGTTTGGTCTCGTGTGGAGGCTGTCCTCTCGGTGAGGGCATATTACCCTATCTTTTAAACAGTTCAATACTTACAAGTATTTGTCTCGCAAACCATACTTAGTTCAAGGGAATTTTCCACGTCCCAATAATATCTCTCGTCGTATTCGAGTGCTGATTGCAATGTTATGTAGTTGGAGAAGTATGGGAGAGGCCTTTGCCCTGCAGTGGGCGTAACCAGGCTGATGATGATGATGATGAGGTGGGCATAGGCCTGGCAGTACCAAGGCCGACACGACGACGATTCCGGTCGGCCGACTTCTCGCAACAGCTGCATTGTGCCAACGGCCGTATCGGTGGGAGTGGTGTCATCGGAAGACATGCCAGACGATTTTCGATGTCAAACTACTGACACAAGGGCCCGACTCACCGAAGCGCCTGCAGTGAAATTTTTGCCGCTACGCATGCTCCTCTACGCGTGCTGCTCACCCTTTATATTTAGTAATTCTCAAGAAAAGCCATTTTGCTTATTCGCAGCAAGGAATTGTGTTAGAGGAAAACTTTCTCATTTTCATACCGATTTATTCGACCGGTGTGTTTGTTCACAGTGACACGTATGGCCACCGTTGGTTGTTCACTTCAAGTACAGTTTCAACCAGGCACGTACCCAGGGGGGGGCCCGGGGGGGCCCGGGCCCCCCCCCCCTCCCTGCCCACGCCATCACTCCTCACACATTCCTAAAGCGCCGCCAGATCAATGTTGAGACTTGGCAGCTGTTCATCGGTCAGCATTATGCTGCCTTTTCCACTCCTTTTAGATGGCGGTAGTTATCGGCATCTCTTGTAATGTGAAGGACAGTTTTCTCATAGATTCCGCACCCGCGCGATTAACTCGAGATGCGTTCAATTGTCACCATCTATTCAACCGTCACGCGCATAGCTGTTGCTTTTGTTAGTTCAACCTTCTTTGTTTAGGCTGGTCCTGGAACCAGGAGAGGGATGCGGCTGTTACTCAGCTGGTCTGTACTCTCATGGAACGAGTTGCGGCCGGACAAAACGCCAATTGCGTTTAACTTATTCCTTTGCTTCATTATTTCCTTGAGTTACGGCTCGCTGCGACGCTGGCAGATGCCCGGAACCATATAGACTTGATATGGGTTAGATAAGGTGGGAAATAAAATAATGTGAAAGAGCGTCCATCATGAAACCCTGCAATAACCCTTAAACCCATAAGTAAGATGACTGTCACCCGTTACCTAGTCTGTTTTTCCCTAAGTGTATAGCACTTTTCGTGCAAAATTGGCAACTGGAAACAAAAATCGCAAGGAGTTGAGAAATTAAGCGATCTACTAAGGGAGAGAGCCAAGGTAACAACCAAACTGCAACCAAAAGCGAATAATAAATAAGTTAACCGTTGTTTATGAGAATATTTATGGATCAACATCTTTTTATTTAAAAAGGAAGTAGAGAAAACGCCGCCGGAAGTGGAGAACAATTACTTGTTTGGAACCGCCTCACGTAGCCACTTCTCTGCTGTGCTTATGTGGGTGTTTTTCTAACCTTTCGCGGTGAGCGCAGTACATCTAGAATCGCAGAGTCCGGCGCTCTACGCGGTTGTATGGGACTGGCGGCCGCACAGCGTTACGCAATTCGCGGAACTGTCAAAACTGATCAACAAGGCGAAAATAACTGATATTCGAAACTATAACATGAGAAAGACTGAAGAAGCCGTAAAAAATGAACGCAGCCTGAAATCAGTAAAAAATAAACCTGGCATAGGACAAACAATGATGTATGCACTAAAAGATAAGAAGGATAATATCATCAGCAATCTCGAAGATATAGTAAAAGCAGCGGAAAAATTCTAAGCTGACCTGTATACAGCACCCAGAGGAGTCACGATAGCTCACTTAGAAACAGTAATGAACAGGATACAGAAACTCTCCTATAACTAGCGATGAGGTCAGAAGGGCCCTGCAAGACATGAAACGATGAAGAGCGGGAGGAGAAAGTGGAATAACAGTCGATTTAATCAAAGGTGGAGGAGACATAATGCTTGGAAAACTGGCGGCTCTTTATACGAACTGTTTATCGACTGCAAGGGTCCCAGAAAACTGGAAGAATGCAGATATCATACTAATCCACAAAAAAAGGAGACGTTAAAGAATTGAACAATTGTGGGACCATTAGCTTGCTCCCAGTATTATATAAAATATTAACCAAAATAATCTCCAATAGAATAAGGGCAACACTGGATTTTGTCAACCAAGGGAACAGGCTGGCTTCAGGAAGAGATACTTTACACTGGATCACATCCATGTCATCAATCAGGTTATCGCGAAATCTGCAGAGTACAATAAGCCTCGCTATGTGGCTTATATAGATTACGAAAAGGCATTTGATTCAGTAAAGATACCAGCAATCGTAGAGGCACTACGTAATCAAGGAGTACAGAACGCTTACGTAAAAAGCTTGGAAAATATTTCTACATGCGTGTGGTATTTGTTTGCTTCAACGAGGCGCGTAGGCGGCATAACTCCAGAAAAGAGGAGGAAGAACGAACTGGGCTCGCGCTGTGAATCTAACCGGTCAGCGCTGCAACGTTTTTGTAAATATAATCAGTAAATAGTTTCTCATCTTACTGACTCGTCCTTCGCGAAAGAATATCTACAGAGGTTCTACAGCTACCTTAGTTCTACAAAAGAAAAGCAGGGAGATACCTATAGAGAAAGGGGTCAGACAGGGAGACACAATTTCTCCAAAGTTATTCATTGCGCGCTTAGAAGAATTCAAGCTATTAAACTGGGAAGGCTTAGGAGTAAAGATCGACGGCAAATATCTCAGCAACCTTCGGTTTGCCGATGATATTGTTCTATTCAACAACAATGCAGACGAGTTACAACAAATGATTGGAGACCTTAACAGAGAGAGTGTAAGAGTGGGGTTGAATAATAATATGCAGAAGACGAAGAAAATGATAAATAGCCGGGCAAAGGAACAAGAGATCAGGATCGCCAGTCGGCCACTAGAGACTGTGAAGGAGTATGTTTACCTATAGGTCAATTAATCACAGGGAACCCTGATCATAGGAAGGAAATTCACAGAAGAATAAAATAGGTTGGATCGCATACGGCAGACATTGCCAGCTCCTGACTGGAAGCTTTCCATTATTATTGAAAAGTAAGGTGTGCAATCAGTGCATTTTGCCAGTGCTGACATATGGGGCAGAGACTTGAGAGCAAGTTAAGGACCGCGCAAAGAGCGATCGAACGAAGATTGCTAGGCATAACGTTAAGAGAGAAAGAGAGTGGTTTGGATCAGAGAGCGAACGGGTATAGACGATCTTCTAATTGACATAAAGAGGAAAAAACTGTAGCTGGGCAGGTCATGTTGTGCGCCGGTTAGATAACCGTTGGACCATTAGGATTACAGAATGGGTACCAAGAGAAGGGAAACGCAATCGAGGACGACAAAACACTAGGTGGAGCGATGAAATTAGTAAATTCGCGGGCGCTAGTTGGAATCGGTTGGCGCAGGACAGGGGTATTTGGAGATCGCAGGGAGAGGCCTTCGTCCTGCAGTGGACATAAAACAGGCTAATGATGATGATGATGATGACGACGACAATGATGATGATGATGATGATGACGATGATGATGATGATGATGATGATGATGATGATGATGATGGAGGTGGTGGGCCCCCCCCCGAAAAAAAATCCTGGGTACGTGCCTGGTTTAAACTACGTCGCGCTGGCATGAAATAACGACGAAATATTGCAAAACAGGCAGATTTGACCATACCAGAAACATCGCATCACACTAATTGGGACGAGCTGATATGAACGGCCGGCGCTTCAATGGCTTTTTTAGAAACAGTGACTTAAGACGGGGAACTGCTACTGAAAGATATCTCTCACTTTTTGCTCTATAAATCATGCTCGCAGTGTGCACTATGGCGCGTTCTTAAAGAAAAGTTCACTCACATAACTTCATTTAAAAAGCGCGTAGCTAACTCTCGACACCCTCGATGCCTAGTGTATTATCGCATAACTCGGCAAGGCGTGCTGCCGTATTATGGAGGCCGTACCTTCTTGCTCTTTTGACATAGGAGTCAAACAGCTGTGCCAGCCTAATGTCCCGACCTCTGTTCTATAGGTCGAGAGCAATATGTACAGAGCTGCCACTGTGAGTAGTCGCATTTCGTTGATGGAACCGCCGGCGAGCGCGACAGGCACGCTTCAACCACGTTGGCACTGCGCCGCGTCACCCCATCGCGCTTTTCATGTGTGCACCAGGCAACTTTTCAGATCACTATGACCAGAAATGAACTATGATTGCACTTTCGTTCGCCCTGACAACTTATCTTCTAGCTCAGGTTCTATAGTCGGTGCTCGGATTCATCGGCTTAGCTATGCTAATAACATACGCTGAACGAGATCAATACCGACTGAAACTGAATTTGCATGGCCGGAAATATCGCATTTCACCTTGCGAAGCAATAGACAAACAAAAAACACAGGTGCTGAGGCAACCTCGCGTTTTCATCGCGATGTTTGCTCTCAGCGGCTCATGTCACCGAGGTTGGGAGATTTTTGTCGTCCGTCGCTCTGCAGCCGGAACAGTACTGGGGCACACAGAAGGTCTTCGTAATTGTTATTCAAGCTCCCTATGATCGTTCGAGCTTCTCCGCACACAGTGAAAGGCAGAAAGAGCATTTCAAGCCGCCACTAAACCCGCGCCAATAAACTGGTCAGCTTCTACGCCACTCGCCGAATTCCCCTCAGAACCTGTGTGGTTACCCACAGAGCGACGAACGTTCGTAACCAGTAACAAAGCATTAAATGACTTTGGTTACGTCGATTGAACTTGTGCTACCTATTGAGTGCCCATTCTGAATTTTGATGTCAGCTGATTCTGAAGCTTTTGTCAACATACATTTAAATAATTTGACTTGCTTAACTATAAGGTCATGCACCAGTAACTGAGACCAAAAATGGCATGAAACTTTGTTGATGGCACTGCGTACCTATCCATATGTGATGCAAATCCGGCCTAAACCGTAGACTGTTTTGTATATTAGGAGTGCTTTGTAACAACATCGAAAACTATCGAGGACTTTCAAAAGAAATAAGAGATGTTTGCAGAGCTAAGGATTTCGAAAGAAAGCTGCAGAAACGTAAAGTTGCAGCACCCAACACATGAAAAATAAAGAGAGACATTTTAATACAGTAGTGTCCTAATAAACAAATGCTGCGTGTTGTATCGGACATAATAACCAGTCTCTGTCCCATTTACATATTGCCTCAATATTTGGTATCTATGATATTGTAGAATTTAAAGGTATCTTCGCCGAACCGAGTCTACGGGACCCGCATCTGCGTTTTCAAGTGATACCACAGCTCAAACTTCAAAACAGTAATAATTTAAACTTGCAAAAATGAAGCAGTTCCGTTGCGAGATACTGCAGTCGATGGGAAAGCTTGTTTGTGTAGACAAAATTACAGAAAGTCTGTCAGTGTTCCACGATTAGCAGCGAGCGCTGTACACTCTTCGCATAAAAACCTGCATCATCTTAAGCCTCCATGACACGCACATCTCAGACACAATTACTCCTATGTGTAGTAACTAAAGTTCATTATAACACCCCATACAATGTGTCAGGTAATGGCTGTTACACTGCACATTAAACTAATAAACTTGCTTGAAATGAGCCGGACCGAAGACAGCGTTGTACATGGTTTGTTCCTTGGGAACAACGTTAATTAGCAGAGCTTTACACAAAAAAAATCCTGCGCTAAAAATAAAATGGCCCTATGAAACTGCCGACAACGACAAAGCAGTATCGGTATACAATCACAAATACTTAAAAATTAGAGCAGCATTAACTCGTAACAGGGCTCGTAAAACTTTTTTTCTATGTAATCGTCAATTACCATTTTTGCATTGTGCGTACTGCCGAAAAACAATAAGCCACAAAAACTACACAGAGTCACAGAGCGGCAAGTAAAAAAACACAGAACTGGCACATCCCCGTCATTTTCAAAATAAAATTCGGAAAAGCTCGAAAACTTGAGTTCAAGTAGCGTAAATTCATTTCAACGCAGAATATTGTTCGGCCTGCTCTGCTGAGGTTTGCTGGCACTCAAACCCCTTCGAAAAGTCCTTCATGTTTAGAAGAGGGAGGAAGCAGATGCTTGCAGAGGCCAGGCGCTGCCGCTCATTTCCTAGGCTGCATGACAGGAGGCAGAAACGTCTAAAGAACGTTTCATGCGCTGACTGCCACCGGCTGTTACGAGTCTTGGTCGCTATGCTATGCTCGTGTATTTCCATGAGAGCTCCGTAAGCGCTCCGAGCACTATGGGACCAGATGTAAAACTCTGGATGATCGTCATAGCTTGCATAATGAAGGCTAACTTTGAGAGCTGAAGCGGCCCATGCTACCACACATTGGTCGAATCGGCGAAAGGAAGCTCTTTCAAATTGCGCCCGCGGTCCCTGAGTATTCGGGGGCAGCGCTGCCTGCAAAAGAGCTTTAGCCAACAACACGCCGAGGGTGTCCACGTTGAATTCGGGTTGAAGAGCGTCAATATATACAATGGGTTCCCGTCGCATGAAGGCCGGAACGATGAGAGTGTTGGACAGGTTGTCATAAAGCCCATCACTGCACAGAAATAAAGCATCGTCGACGTTCGCTTGGTGACCAACCGGAGGGTCTTCAAGGATACTCTGCTGCTGCCGCTTCTTCAGTCGAATAAAAAGGCTTGGGAACTTGCTGATAACACACGTCCCCGTAAGATCGTATTTGAATTTCAACGCGTTAAGCGGTCGTGCAGTTCGAAGCTTGTGTATGCCGACCTCATGAAGTCTCCTTCGAGCCTCTGCTCTTCTCAACTCGCTCATCCACGCGAACGCACTGCCATCTGAGACAACTTCCCGAACCTGCCTGAAAACACGACGGATGACTACGTCAGTGATTTGTGTTGGGAACAGCACGTTCAAAATGGCACTCGTAGCCATCCGCATAACAAGTCGAGTTGTCTGGAGGCAAGACGAGACGATAAGTTCTGAGGTACTTGTGTTGAGCCAGTGCCGATAATCAAAACGCACTGCGTCGACCAACACCTGCACGTAGAGGTGGACCACGCCGTAGTCGACGATGCCACAGAAGAAGCTCATCAGCTCTCGGATCACGTCAACCTTGTCTATGTATAATGTGGACAGGCTATAGAGTTTTTGCACGTCCGGAAGGTGGGTGTTCAGAATATTCAGCATTCCTCACGATGAAGGGCCGTGCTCAAGTTTTGCATTCAACCAATCAACCATTCAAACAAGGAAAGGACAAAACTGACGCTTTCACACACTTACTGGTGGCGGAATAATTTGATCAGCTCCGGGACAGTTTCGACCAGCTTGGCCCCCGAGTACAAAAAAACATACGGGAAGTGCAGTGACCGACACGTCTCAGGCTATATGGGGCTGGTAGCGGGAACATTGTCGTCGCTCGCAATTCAAGGCTTCCAGCAAACTCTAGCATCAACCATGGTCGCTTTGGAGCGCGCGTCCGAGGTGACGAAATGCAGGCTCCGCGGCGGTCGCGCTCTAGCATGCAAGCCGCTTCACCGCTATACCCTTAATAGTTATCCAGTAATTATAATGACTAGATAATTAGGTGAAATTATCGTGTTTTACGTGCCGATACCACTTTCTGTTTATGAGGCACGCCGTATGGGGGACTGCGGAAATTTCGACCGCCGGGGGTTTCTTAACGGGCACCTAAATTAAGTAAACGGGTGTTTTCGCATTTCGCCCCCATCTAATAGCTGCCGCCATGTCCGGAATTCAACCCACGACTCATTCTGACAAGTGTACTGGTCTGTCTTCATGCCTTGACCGCTTTTCACCGGCTAATACATGTAAAACGTCATCGCTATGCGCAAGACGCGCCCGCGTGATTTCCAATGTTCTGAATCCTACCCTTGAAATCGTCTGTTGAGCGTGATCCCTCCGAACATTGTGTATGTGATCGCAAGCTCGACAGGAAATGTGTGTTTGTTTTTCGAACCATGGCTACAGGAAACGGCTAAACATGATCCTCCTATTTCCTAGCTGGTAACTGTCGTTCGCAGTAAAAGCGCACAAGTGTAACTGAGAGCAACCGCTTTATTAACTATTGAATTCGTCTAGTCGGTCCAACAGTTCAAACAGATTTTGAATAATGTTCATTAAATTAATAAATTGAAGAATAAGCTTCGGCGTGACGAATCAAACCAGCGCTAACGTCCCTCGAAGCAGTGAACTTTAAGAACTACCACACGCGCACTCGCAATCAGCCGTTTTAGCCGCGAGACAAGCTCAAGGTGTCATTTTCGGCTGAGAGAATTGAAGCGCCAGTGCAGAATGCTACTCATTATGAAAGCGAGGCATGCTGAGCGTGAGGCCGGGAGACGAGCATAAAAAAAAAAACAATACAATGAAAGACAACCATCGTTCCATAACGTGAAAGCGTATTTCGCGGCAGCGTACTTTCATTTCTTACCATGCGCCGATGCAGAACCGATTACGCGCCTTTCCGAGCGCCGAATTATGTAGGGCTCAGAAGCCAGCCGCTGCTCGCGGCGCTAGCTGTGCGAGTTCGCACCGCGCCAGCTGTACAGATGACGTTGTCCACAGCGCTGCTCGCTGGTTCTTATCTACGTCGTCCATAATCCGCGTTACAGCTTCGCTGCTGACCTCATTTGTGCCAAGTATTTGTCGCTGAGCTTCGTACACCCGCATCGCGAAGCTTCAAGATGCGTAAAAGAAGAGAGAGAAGGAGAGAGACGTTTCGCGCCAGCTCAAGCTATCGCTGCCGTATGCCGCCAATGGAGGGCGGCAAGCGTTTGTCTTCGCACAATTGCTGTACGGTGTAATTGCATAAGTGATATCAAACCGGTAGTGGTTCGTGCCAGTTTCCTTTTAAGATAGGATTGAAGCGCACACCTAGAGCACACACAGTGCTCTAGGTCGTGCTATGTGGGACGTGACGCATTCGTGCCAGTCGTGCCAAAGCAACGCCTCCTATAACTATATGCCTGGAACGTCGCTCTCTTTTCCATAGGGAGTTCTCTGCCGAGTGTTGCGGCCATGCGCCGCAGGACGGCGCGCGCCACAGTACCGGTGCCCATGGCAACCACTGCAGCCGCCGCCGAAAGCCCACGACGCGCCAGCCGCTTGGCTGCCGACATCGCGCCCGGCTGGCTCCCGGTAGCCGCGGCACCGGCGTGTTTACAAGGGCTGGCCGCAAGAGGCGCTCGCCACCGTACCAAAAGGAGGAGAGTACAGGCGAGGGAAGGGCAGCGCGTTTGCGGCTCACGTTCCAGGCATAATATATTATAGGAGGCGTTGGCCAAAGTGTAAAGCTACAAACGCATGGCGCGTTTATAGCACGCAAGAACACGACGCGTTGCGAACGCCCGCGCCACACTAAGAACAGTTTACACCCTTTGGCTTGCCCCTTCTGCCACACAAAAGTAATCGTCATCTGCCTTGATGCGTTTCCTTTCTTTATCGCTGCGAGCCCGGAACTTTCCAGTAACGAACGGCACGCGCGTTATCAGCATAGAACAGTTTACACCCTTTGGAGTGCCTCTTCTGATAACGCGCGTGCCGTTCGTCACTGGAAAGTTCGGGGCTTGCAACGATAAAGAAAGGAAACGCATCAAGGCAGATGACGATTATTTTTGTGTGGCAGAAGGGGCAAGCCAAAGGGTGTAAACTGTTCTTAGAGTGGACCGCTGAAGCTGGAACTGCATGGCGCGATTTTTTGGCGCAACTGACGCGCGCCGGAGAGGCCCGGGCGTCGTTTCGACGAACGCGCCCACGAAAATCGCGTAGCCGCGGTTAGCTGGAACCACATGTTGCGTTTTTCGCTCGCGAAAACTTGACGCTCGGCGAGCACCAACGGCTCCGCTGAGGAGTCAGCACCCGCACGAGCAAGGCGGGTACGCGCCGGCTGCGCCGCGTTTGCCGGGTGTTTCGCCGAGCTGTTCCGCCAGGACGCGCGGAAAGCTACGCTATCTGGTGGCGTTGAAGAAACTAAAGCGTGACGGATAGCGTGACGTGGCACTCGCGCTGCACTGTCATTGGTGGACGTGGCGAGTTCTTTTCTATGCTGAACAGTACCACATGGCTAACGATTTCTGACTCCCCTCCCTCCCCCTCCCCCCCGTGCTGCCGCAAGGTCAACCGCGACAGAAAGTTCCAGCCTAATACAGTCGAGCGACTTTATCACGAAGAGGTTCGAAGTCCGAAATCCTTTGTTGTACAGGTAACTTCATTTTAAAGGTCGCGCAGTGCACAGCTCACGTATGATCTGGGCATTCCGCTCTATAAAGCGGTGCTCGCCTGTAGTTGGCGTCGGCATAAGAGAAGCATGGTACGGCTTGAACATCGCGCGACTCTGCCTCTTTTGCCAGGGTTTCGATCACGCTATTATTCCACCTACTGCGCTTTCCACTGCTATTGGAGGCGGATTTTGCGCGCGCAAGCCTTCCTATTATCGCTCATAACCACTACAGCCACTCTGGCAAACTCTGTAGTCTCCAGACAAATACTTCGTCATTATATGAATAACGAAAAAAATAAGGAAAGTCTTCGGGTACTGTTTCGGTAGCAGCGAAGGCCTCTTAGCTCAATAACTTACATGAAAATACTTTTAGGAGCGCAAACGCGATGTTTACGGCGATATTTGGCAACTACAGGCTTTCTCACAGTCGAAAAGCAACGTCGGCGTCGACCCTTATTTGCCAGAAAAATTACACTACTTGAATATCACCGTGTAGGTGTGATGTTGTTGTGATACATGCAGTGACCCAAGCACACGGCAAAAAGAAATTCATTGAAAGCGGCAGATATCCGATGGTTCCTGGGGTACATACCCATTGGAAATGGCATGCATTTTATAAACTTTGTTACATGGTCGGTGAATGTTTTTATTGAGATAGCAATTATATGAACGCTCCAGGCGCATTTCTGCCGTCCTCGTCAACGTCACCGTCGCGGTGAGGTTCCGTATGAGTGAAACCACGTGAGGGTGAGCCAACGAACGCGGTCCGGATGCGTGCCCTCTTCCGTGGCCCTCTAGGCAAGAGGGGTCAGGCGAGGAAGGAGGGGCGTTTTTTTCCGGCGGCTGCCAGGGTGCCTCAATGTCCTCCTCGCCCGCCACTCAGTACAGAGTAGAGACGACCACGGCGTCTACTGCGGCGTTGGTCACGCGAATAGCGCACGCCGTAGGGCCGCGTTGCCGGCGCTCAATACTAAAGCAATCTGCGACGTCGCTAATGTGCGCGCCCGCGCAGGTCTCATCTTCAAAGCAATCTGCGAGTTTTCCAGAGTGCGAGTAGTGCAGGTAGCATCGTATGTGGTGTTCTTCGGACGTTTTGTTCGCGCTGAAGTGACAAATGCACGGAGGTCAAATGGCTGGCTGCTGCTGCCGTGATTCCTAACACAAGCGTTTTCACAGGCAGTTTCGGCTGTCATCGAGCGAGATGTGTTCATGTTTACCTGCGTGCGCGGGATACCGTGCTGGTTAATTTAGTTCAAACATGTTGACGGCATAGGTTGGTTTGCAGTCCTGATAAAATTGATAAGCGCGACTGAACGAGGACGTACAAAGAAGCAGGCACGCAAAGACAGCGGTGCCTTCGTTTGTTTGTTTCTTTCTACGTTCTCTTTTAGCCACGCTTACATATTCCATCACTGTGAAATCATTTAGTAAGCGAATGTTTTTAAGTTTATACGGCCACCGGTAAGACCACTCACCTCACTTCGTATTGCTATCTACTAATTTGCTATGGCAATCGGAGCTACGACCTTCGGGTAAAACTGCACATTTTCTTTGTTTTTTTTTTTGCTCTTCGTCTATTTACATGATGAAGTACAAGACAACGTTAACGTGCACAGCAAAACAACATGTGGGATATAAATTATGGAGCTCCACGTCTTAGGTTACCGCGCCGAACTATGTTGGGGTGATACATTTGCATCGCAATTTGCACAAATTTTCTAATTTATATATTATCTGGTTCGATGAGTCGAGCTTGCATCGCACAAGTGGCGACCTTTCTCAAGAGCAAAAACACGAAAATGCGTTTTCCGGTATGCCATGCCTTAAGGCCTGCAGTGCGATATCACTGCAAGCACCGTGAGTGCCTTAGTCCCGTCGTCTGCTTCACATGCCAGTGCTGTGACTTCTGCCATTGGCGTCGCTGTTCAACAGCACTTCGGTGACGCGCAGCTGGCGAGCCTAACCTGATGTTAAGCTGCTTTAACTACCCACACTGTAGAGTTGTGTGTTATGGCGCTTGTTTCAGCATGGAAATCTATTCATCAAATATAAAATATTAGCACCTAACGGCAGGCTGGATTTAAATGGGGACGTTTAAGTGTTAAGAGTTGCCCGTCCCGAGCAATAGCATCAGATTCGCATCGTTGCTACGAAGGCCTGAAACGGGAAAAGGAAGAGGGAAATTTATTGGAAATATCCGGGCTGCCGCCGCCGAAGCACCAATCGGCATCCTTTGCATGTTACTGGCGGCGTAAACTAATAAAAGTATGCCAGTCTTCCCAACTCATTCTCCTAACTGCATTTGTAGACGAAAGATGGTGGTGCATGCAGTATTAAGCTCTAGCAAAATGCGGAATTTGGGTGTGGCTGCTATCCTATGGTCAGGCTGGCGTAGCAAATCCTGCCGAGGCGTCCAGTCTGCAGAGTGGCCAAGGAGTGGCCTGGCCCTGAGTTTCGCGTGGTTGGAGGCTAGTGGAGTGTTCGAACTAATAGGAATTAGTTGAGACCCGAGGGCTACAACACCGATAAGCAGTGTGGCAATTGTGGCATTGCTTCACAAGCGGACGCGACCGAGAGTTTGCAGACGCAGTACGATATAGTCGTACTTCTGAAATTACGCCATTCCTCTGAAATTCCAAATGAAAATTTTCGGTTACTTCAGCGTGTTTATTAAACCTCCTCGATGAATCTACACAGTATCAGGAGATTAAAGCACACTTATATAACCACCCTTCTTGATTTTTGTCAGCTATTCGTCGCGTATGGGAACCTTCTCCGCAGTAGGAAAATTCTTCCGCGCCCAATTGACTTTATAGTCTCAAGAAGAAGCTTTTGCTCGGGCCCAACTCCAACGCGGCCTATTCAAATGCACGTAAAACGCAAGAACGCTTTTCGGAGGTAACCCATTGACCGATAATAATGAAATTTGTTACATTGGAGATATAAAAGTAAATTATAGTGAATGTTGAAAGCTGAATTTCAAATTAGCGCTTGAATTTTCTGCAAAAAATATCTCAAAGATTCGGAAGTTCGAAAGAAAAATAGAAGCACGAAGTTAACAAGCTAATAGCTCTGCATCAAGAACAGATATCGCGGTTCTGTAAACGGCATCTATTAGGTAATTCAAAGCGAACAAATTTGATATATCAATATATGTATCACGTGATTTTGTTACGTTACGTAGAAGGGTTCTGCAAGAGCTGTATTTACATATTACAAAGCTTTTTTAGGATTTATGCTTAACATATCAATTTTGTACGCTTGAGATGTAATATTTGTTGCAATTCCCAAAATTGTGATATTATTTCTCATTGTTGAGTTACAGAGTTGTAAACTTGATAGTTTCGTTTTCTTAAAATTTGCGATTTTTGAGAATTTTCAATAAAAACATTAACGACCTAAATAAAAAATTCGAAACCTACAGTCACTAGATTATGAGTGTTATTTTAAATACAACAAACTTCGTCAAATTTCATGCAGCAGTTGCCGAGGAAAAAGAATGCTTCTTTTGCATGTATTTAGATAGGAGACCCCGAGCTAAAGCTTCCTTTTACTAATAAAATACTAATGAAATAGAACAATCACTAGAAGAAATCGTGAAGGGATTAGAAATTAAATTTTCTTCACTTTTTTGAAGCTGTTATAGCTTACGAAGGGCATCAGATGCTCTTCTAGAAATTACCGTGTTAGAATCGGACGAACTCGTAGAGCGACTGCCAGCTTCAGTTCCCACCACAGATGGGCTAACCTCTGCCGTGATCAAAATTTTATTTGAGGAAGCTACTGATAATTTTTTAGCTATTATAAAGCAGTCAATTAGATTTTAATGAATTCCGTCTGCACGGAAAATTGCTAAAATATTTCCAATTCTCAAAATTTATGCTGAAGGATATAAGATAGCTAACATTAGACCAATCACGCTAACCTCAAGTTTCTTGAAATTAATTGAAAGGATCCTATATTCCAACATGCTTAAATTTGTAGAGAACGAATATTTGCTGAATCTGCCAAATTGCACTCCGACCATCCTGTTAAATCTGGCATGCTTACATTGACTTACAAAGTAGAATAAAATTAACACGGTTCCAAAAGCAGATAGGTGCTATTGTTGCATCAACCATCTCCAAAGCCTACGATAGTATACAATACTCAATTTTATTGTATATTTTACGAAACAGAGTTTCCAAATTATCTTGTAAAGCGGATGTGTGAATGCTTGTTTGGTAGAAAATTATACTGCTCTCTAAGAGGCTTGTCTTCAAGCATACATAATCAATCACGGTGTGTTCCTCAAGGAGCTATATGTTCTCCATTATTATTTAACGTTCTGATGAGTTCCATTCCTCGGAGTCCACACGTACAAACATATGTATATGCAGACCGCATTGCTTTCTTTGCATCAGACAGTGATATTCACTCCCTACAATATCGGCTGCAGAACTGTCTCTATGCATAGAAACCCGTCATTAGAGGCGGGTCTCTCCGCATCCCCGACTGACTGTTGCATAGCTTAGGTAGCATGCCGACTGCTCACACTCCATTGTTTAACTATATGGTCAATATGGCCAAGTCAATTGAGAGAACCGTCATAGACAACACCGAAGTACTTCACCGACTCCACTTGTGGTATAGAGTCGAAACGGTAGGTTAGCGATGTGTTAATGGGATAATTTAGGGGAAAAACCAATATCCAGCACTTTCTCACGTTAAGTGAAAGGTGAATCTTGTTTATTTATTTATTTACTTATTTATTTATTTATTTTTTTATTTATTCAGTATACCTACATCGCCTATACGGCATTATCGTAGGGGGTTAAAATACAGGTGGTCACAATGGAAACATATTCAGCAACATCAAAAGAATACATCAGTAAATACAACGAAGTTTAAGCACTGAAATTCGCAAAAGCGGAATATAAACTAACAAAGTACAAAACAAAGTGAGTAACAAAGTAACAAACTAACAAAAAAAAGTTGCGTATGTGCAGAGATTAATAACAGAACAATCAAATAATATGGCTCTCAATAGCGTTTTCAAAACGAGAAGCTGCCATCACTTCATTAGGGAGCTCATTCCTATCGTTAATCGTGTTAGGAAAAAATGAATACCTAAACACATCGGTACGGCACTGATAAGCTCTAATTTTGTTAGCATGGTCTCTCCTAGATGAAACGTAATGCGGCTCCTTGATGAACAGTGTTTTGTCGATATCAGTTTTATTTGTATGTATATTATAAAGGAATTTCAATCTTAGGATTTTCCTGCGTGAAGAAAGAGTTTTCCAACCCAACCCTTCCCGTGTTCTGGATCCTCTGGTAGTAAAATTATAATTTCCTGCTACGAAGCGTGCTGCTTGCTTTTGGACGCGTTCTATTTTTTCTGTGAGGTTTTTAGTGTATGGATCCCAGATAACGCATGCATATTCAAGAACAGGCCTGATGTTTGTTAAATACAAGATTGGCTTCAATGATGAAGGAGAATACTTAAAATTTCGTCAGAAAAAGTGAAGAAGACGGCTCATTTAGTGAAGTATAGCGGCCCATTTTAGTATTTGGTTGTGGGCTATTTTGTGGTGTGCCAGAATATAAATTACGCCCCCTTGTTCGGAATAAAGCTGGAAGCTCTGCGATTGTGCTGCGGATTACCGTAATTTGTAGCTAACAATTTATTACATCAAGAAGTCAGGTTGACCGACATATTGTCCAGATTTCATTCGCTTAGGCGCAAAGATTCCTAAATATTAACGAATTCCCTATTAGACGACTGGAAAACGTATTCATTTCCCAGCCTGCATAATTGTTCGGAGTACACTGGCCCCGTTTTCATACACAACGTGTGGTCTTTGTACAAACAATGATTAACACCTTAAATGTACGTATTTGGGAGGTACCACCTGGTTGTAATGTGTGAGAGAGTCTACAAATCATCTATGATGACATCTAACCACATAATGCAAATCTTTTTGCTCATAATATTGCTACGGAACAGCATTTGTGATGACAAAGAGGCGCGCAGGATGAAAATGACGACGATGATTAGAGGCTAGCGCGGGCGGTTGCCTCTTGGCCAAGTGCAGCGTATTGCCTTATAAATATACTTGTATATAGCTTTCCGTCGGCGTCTTCCTACGTAACATATCTGGTGGAGGTGGACGTTCCCTGTACCTCGTCACGGAGCATCGCAGTGGACGGTACGTCGAGCCTTCCTTCATGGCTCCCGGCGACAACTCGACTCCACCGGCTCCGACACCTGCTGCCACTTCGACGACCTACATCACTCTACCCGCTCCGCGTGATCCTGGCGTATTCTCGGGCAAAGAGTGGGAACAAGTCGAGGACTCTATCAGCCTGTACGAACACTTCAGCCGCAATAACACGTGGGACCCTACTATCATTCTCGCCAACGTAGTCTTTTACATCCATGGCATACCTCGAGTTTGGTTTCGGACGCACAAAGATCAGCACACCAGCTGGAATTCGCCTAAACAAATGCTCCGAGGCTTGTTCGGCAACCCCTACGGTCACCAACTTGCCGCGCAAAAGGCGCTTTCCGGCCGTGTGTAGACGTCAACAGATCCCTACGTCACGTACATTCAGGACGTCTTGGATCTGTGCCGCAAGGTTGCCACACACATGACTAAGTCAGATAAGGTTCCCCACATTCTCAAAGGCATTGCCGATGACGCCTTCAACTTGATCGTTTTCGACAACGTGGCGACGGTGGATGCAGTTATAAAATGGCGCCGCCACCTGGAACTCGCTAAAAGACGACGTGTCGACCAGCAGCTTGCTCGTCTGCCCAACACCCCAGCGACATCTTCCTGTGCCGACGATCCTCGTCCCAACAACACTGGCGATGTTACGAGAATCGTCCGGCTTGAGATCGAGGCCGCCTATCCGGCTGCGTTCGACTCCAGCCTCTCCAACGCACCCGCAGTCACGGTTTCCCTTATCCAGGCAGTTGTCCGCCAGGAGTTCGGAAACATGGGTTTTCACACCATCTGCTCGGCCCGTCGCCTGGATACCCACCCGGCTTCTTCGACACCGCCCCGTCCCGCATCTTTACCCACCACGTTTCCGCAACCCGTCTGAATGGCGCACTGCTGAGGACAAGCCCATTTGTTTTCACTGCCATCGAATCGGGCACATTTCTCGGCACTGTCTCAGTCGCTGGAGTTCTCCGAACCGGTCTACTTATACTGCCTACTCTCGCCCCCCAGGTGTCCCTTCTCGTCCCTAAGCTGCCCGCTCCGATAATGCAGCCACAGATTCTCCTGCGCCGAACCACCCCTATTCTCGTTCGCCCTCGCCCCAACGATGACAATCTCGTTCCCCCCAGCCCCATAGCTCCTATACGCCGACTCCCTTCCGACGCCGCTCCCAGCCGCAAAACTAGACGATGCAGCACCTCGAGGTGACGCTGCATTGCTCCCCACGGCACAAAATCCTCTACGGACGTTGCCCACTCATCTGAACCTTCTTAACGTGCAGGTCGACAGTGTTTCTGTATCTGCTCTCATAGACACTGGGGCGCATTTGTCGGTAATGAGCGCTGACCTTCGTAACCGGCTGAGGAAAATAGTCACGCCCGCCTCGACGTCTGTTCCGTTTTGCCGATGGTGGAGCAGCCCCTGTAATTGGTATGTGTACCGCCCGCGTCTCCTTCGGCGATCGCTCCACTATCGTGCTATTCAAAGTCATCGCCCACTGTCACCACGACATCATCCCCGGCTCAGACTTGCTCTCCGCACAATCTGCTCTCATCGATTGTTCCGCCAGTACTCTCCGCCTTGACCTGCCTGTTCTGGATCGCGCAAAACCACACCCCAGTTGCCACAGTTCCGTCGACTGACTTAAGTTGACTTCGTTTCATCCCCACCAGTCTCCGACGGTAACTACATCGCGACTCCTATGCAAGACCTTCTCCTTACCCACGGGATCACAGTACCTCATACAGTTTTATCTATTACGGCGAATTGAATCGGCCTGTCAGTGGTCAATTTTGGCTCGACGACACAAGTGCTGCCACGCGGGATATCTCTGGCCCAACTTTGCTCATTCGAGGATCACTCTGTAGCATCGATTTCAGTAGACGACAATTCAACCGATACTCCTCTACTGTCGCAGACGGCAACTTGTACCATCGCCAACTTAGAAAATATGATTGCACCCGACATGCCTTCCGAGCATACTCGTGCGCTCTACGGCGTTCTTTTTTTCAACCACGATATTTTTCATTTCAACGATTGTCCTTTGGCCCAAACTACAGCTGTTGTACACCGCATTATTAGTGGCGATGCCTCTCTTATTCATTGCCGCCCGTATCGAGTATCGCCGACTGATTGTCAAGTTATTCACGTCGAAGTTCGCAAAATGCTTGCTAAGAACATTATTGAACCGTCTTGTAGTCCATAGGCGTCACCTGTTTTACTGGTGAAAAAGAAGGATGGATCATGGCACTTTTGCGTGGATTATCGGCATCTTAACAAGGTTACCAAAAAGGACGTGTATTGGATGAAAAATTCCGGGCTATCCAGCAGGCTAACGACGTGGCCGTGAGGCTTGGCCTTCCGGTCCCGACGTGGAAGCAGCCCGCTTAGTGGTTAATTATCACTACTTGCAGGACCAAATAAAGTTTTCCTTCCTTCCTTCCCCTCCCTCGGATTGATGACGCCCTTGACTGCCTCCACGGTGCTAACTACTTCTTTTCTATTGACCTTCCCTCCGGCTACTGGCAGATTGCCGAGAACGATCTCGACGGCGAGAAAACTGCCTTTGTAACACCCGACGGCCGTTATCAATTCAAAGTGATGCCGTTCGATCTATATAACGCTCCTGCCACTTTCAGCTCAATGAAACACTTTCAGCTCAATGCCTTAACCTAAAGTATTCTTTTATCCTTATCCGTTTGTTTCATCGTGTTCGACTCGCATAGTCATTATATTGAGTGTTCTGTTTTCCTTTCGCGCCAAATAAAGACCGAGCACGTTGCGCGCACAGTTCGGTCTCCCTTTCTTATCGCTGCGTGTTACGGTAACACACACAGCGAAGAAATATACGTGCACGCACTAAGTACCCCGGCCTTTCGAAAGAACGAAAGAAGCATGTCGCCAAAAGAAGTTCGTAGAACTCGAATGTGGCCAATGAAAGCTCAGAGTTTGGCGTTGCACAACGCTTAATAAGGAATATCGGCTCTGTTCCCGCAGTAACAATGGAATACGCGCACTGCCTCTGACCGTAGCACTCTTCCCGACAATGCGGTCAGCGCGCGCCGCCGTAGCAGACGACGCAGATCACGACTCCGCCCCTATAGCGTCTGCGCCTGCGCGAGCTGCTTCCGCCGCTCGACTTCAGCGCTCGCCGCATCGCCGATGCCACGCGCTCCGAGTTTTCCCCTAAGTGTGAAACAGACTGTACATGTACAATGACCATGCAGTAACGGGCACCACATGCAATTAGAAGGTCAAAGAACTGTTCGTGCCACCTTTTGACGATTCGCAACGCGCCTGCTTAAGCAACAGCAATTCAACAAGGGCATGTGCTGTGACCATGCAGTAAGTTTACCCAGCACCACATGAAATTAGCAGCACAAAAAATGTTCGTGCCACCTTCTGATGTCTCGCACTGGTCCTGTTTGAACAATAGGAATTGAACAAGCGCATGTACTATGACCATACAGTAAGCTTAACGGGCACTACATGAAATTATAAGGTCAAAGAAATGTTCGTTCCACGTTCTGATGATTCGCACGGGGCCTGTTTAAGCTACAGAACTTCAACAAGGGCATGTGCTATGATCATGCAGCATGTTTCATTGCACCATAACATAATCGCCAGCCACCTACCTGTCCCTCTATTTCCTACTTCCCCTTTCTCCAGTGAGGAGTAGCAGGCTAGAGGCACGCTCTCCAGACCGACCTCTCTTCCTTTCTCTTAAATAAAGTTTACTCCTCCTCCTCCTTAACGGGCACTACATGAAATTAGAAAGTCAAAGGAATGTTCGTGCCACCTATTGACGATTCGCATCGGGTCTCCTTAAGCAACAGTGATTCAACAAGGGCATGTGCTATGACCAAGAAGTAATTTTAACGGGCACCACGTGAAATGAGAAGCACAAAGAAATTTTCGTGCCACCTTGTGACGATTCCCACCGGGCCTACTTAAACATCAGGAATTGAACAAGGGCGTGTGCTATTACCATTCAGTAAGTTTAACAGGCCCCACATGAAATTAAGAGGTCAAAGAAATGTTCGTTCAACCTTCTGACGATTCGCATAGGGCAAATTTAAGCAACAGGAAATTAACAAGGGCATGTACTATGACCATAGATTAAGCTTAGCGGGCACCACATCAAATTAAAAGACAAAGAAATGTTCGCGCCAACTTCTGACGATTCGTACCGGGCCTATTTAACCAGCAGGAATTCAACAAGAGCATGTGCTATGACCATGCAATGCGTTTAACGGACACCACATAAAATTCGACGGACAAAGAAATGTTCGCGCCACCTTCTAATGATTCGCACCGGGCCTGTTTAAGCAACAGGAATTCAACAAGGGCATGTGGTATCACCATGCAGTAAGCTTACCGGGCACCACATAAAATTAGAAGCACAAAGAGATGTTCGTGCCACCTGCTGAGAATTCGCACCGGGCCTGTTTAAGCAACAGTAATTGAAAAAGAGCGTGTACTATGACCATACAGTAAGTTTACCGGGCACCACATGAAATTTGACGGACAAAGAAATGTTCGCGCCACCTTCTGACGATTCGCACCGGGCCTATTTAAGCAACAGGAATTCAAGGGCAAGTGCTATCACCATGCAGTAAGTTTAACGGGCACCACATGTAATTAGACGGACAAAGAAATGTTCGCGCCACCTTCTGACGATTCGCACCGGGCCTGTTTAAAGAATAGGAATCCAACAAGGGGATGTACTATGACGATGCAGTAAGTTTAATGGGTACCACATGAAATTAGAAGGTCAAAGAACTGTCGTGCCACCTTCCGACGATTTGCACCGGGCCTATTTAGGCTATAAGAATTCAACAAGGGCATGTACTATGATCATACAGTAAGTTTAACGGGCGCCACATGAAATTAGAAGATAAAAGAAATGTTTGTGCCGCCTTGTTGCCTAAAAACTGAATATTATTATCCTTTATTAGTTTATGGGTGAATGTCAAACTTTGCCAAGGCGCTGAAAAATCTGCAGTAGACCTGTGATGGCGTCGTCATATGTGTAACTGGCTTGCTTTTTTAGAAGTAGAAGAAAATCGTCAACATAACGGAACACGGTAACAACCTGGTCACGATCGATCCCTTCGTTTACCGCTCTGTCAAATTCCGATAAGCAAACATTGCACAAGTCTGCTTTGAGGATTCAGTAAGTTTAACGGCCACCCCGTGATGTTAGAAGCACAAAAAATGTTCGTGCCACCTTCTGACGATTCGTACCGCACCTGTTTAAGCAACAATAATTCAACAAG
This sequence comes from Dermacentor albipictus, assembly GCF_038994185.2. NCBI lineage: Eukaryota > Metazoa > Arthropoda > Arachnida > Ixodida > Ixodidae > Dermacentor > Dermacentor albipictus. The sequence continues at coordinate 107,629,111 of NC_091829.1, forward strand.
GGCATGTGCTATGACCATACAGTAAGTTTAACGGGCACCACATGATATTAGAAGGTCAAAGAAATGTTCATGCCACCTTCTGACGCTTCGCGCCAGGCCTATTTAAGCAACAGAAATCGAACAAGGGCATGTGCTATGACGATGCAGTAAGGTTAACGTGCACCACATGAAATTAGAATGTCAAAGAAATGTTCGCGCCACCTTCTGAGGATTCGCACCAGGCCTCTTTACGCAATTGGAATTCAACAAGGGCATGTGCTATCATTATAGAGTAAGTTTAACGGGCAACACATCAATTAGAAGGTGTAAGGAACGTTCGTGCCAACTACTGGCGATTCGCACCGGACCTATTTGTGCAACAGGAATTCAACAAGTGCATGTGCTAGGACCATGCAGTACGTTTAACGGGCACTACATTAAATTAGAATGTCAAAGAAATGTTCGTGCCACATTCTGACGTTCGCACGTGTCCTATTTAAACAATAGGAATTCAACAAGGGCATGTACTATGACCATATAGTAAGTTTAACGGGCGTCACATGAAATTTGGCGGTCAAAGAAATGTTCGTGAAGCCTCCTGACGATTCGCACCGGGCCTGTTTAAGCAATATGGATTCAACAAGGACATGTACTAAGAGCACACAGTAACGCTAACGGGCACCACAGGAAATAAGAATGTCAAAGAAATTTCCATGCCACCTTCTAACGATTCGCGCCGGGCCTCTTTAAGCAAGAAGAACTCAACAATGGCATGCGCTATGACCATGGGGTAAGTTTAACGGGCACCACACGGAATTATAGGTTAACGAAATGTTCGTGCCACCTTGTGACGATCCGCACTGGGCCTGTTTAAGCAACAGCAATTCAACAAGGGCATGTGCTATGACCCTGCAGTAAGTTTAACGGGCAACACATAAACGCACCGAATTTGAACCGCAGTTGACGATCATTGCTAACTAGCAGTTCAGCTGTTTGTTTTTTTTTCTTTGCTCATTGCCGTCTCTCTTCTTGTCGTCTAAACCTATTTTCAGGTCTGGCAGAGCGCAGCGCAACCCAGACAGCACTTGGCTGACAGAGGAAGTACATAGTGGCCTGCAAAACGAAGAGGCGCTTCGCTTGGTTTGATGTTGACTGTGTTACATAATATAACAATCACGAATGGATGGCGTTCTTAGTATAGCTCGTCCTGGAATTTACCGGAAAGATGTTGAAAGAAACAAAGGGATAGTAACACTTTCTATAGACTGTTGTATTGAGGGCACCGCCACTTTGCTATCACAGAGCCCTATATCGTCCGGCGCCATGTTGGTATGTGGGACGTTGCTGGACGGTGCACGGCAAACCTACTGTCGACGATGAGTAGCAAGTTTTCCCGATTTCAGTAAAGGTGTCAACATGTTGTTGGGATTGGGAAACTACTTAGCATGTCGTCACTAAGCTTTCAGCTTCAATATAACCGCACTATAGAACTGCAACCTGCCTATTGACACACCCGCACCTCTGCCCAGGATCTAAATAGTAGGCAAGCCATTGTCGATACGCAACGTATATATGTAACGTGCTATTATTGCATGTCTAGCCTTGAACTCTATTGCGGTATCACTGAGGCGACAACCATCAGAGGTGTCTCCATGTGTCAGGTGTTGTGCTGCACCAGCGTACACCCCCATCCAGGTAACTACGAAGCTCGGAGGAAACAGATAGAGGAAGAAGCTGGTGTGTGCGGACGGATTCAATTCGGCACTTGTTTTTACTAATGGTTTCGTGACGATTTTTCTCTATTTCATGGTAATATTTGTGCACAACGGCTTCGTAAAGTTGCAAGGACTCCGTGGACACTTTCCTGGACACTGTGAGTGTTTATATCTACCTTCTACAGTGGTTTTACCATCGTCGCTCGGCCGCCATCCCTCTAGCCTTCACGTGGGGAGCCTCTACTCCGACGTGGCGAGCGCACGCTAGCGCGGCACCGCTTCTGGCGCGTTGCTCTCTCTTCCACGTCGTCGCCGCCGCTGAAGTTTGGGCTGCAATTTTTGTGTTCAGATAAGAAATACCAAGTGGACGGGGAGGGCACTGCCCTGGAGGAAATCACTCCGAATCAAGGCTCGCAGACTGTCATGTCTCGCCGAGCCGCAGCCAAATGTCAGAGCGTTGATCCTACTATGCAATATGGCATGTTAAAACGTAGAGTAACTGAGACCCGCGGCCGTAAAAACGTTGAAAACACCATCATCCGCACGCGCAGATTGCCGCCATCGCCAAAAGATGATATCCATATTATTATAAGGCCTTGTGGGGGACTTAACATAGGAAATCTTGGCTCTGCCGTCCTTCCCGATGCCATTGCCGCCTCGGCCGGACTCAGCCCGGCTCAACATACGGACACGCTATGCCCCAACAACAAACAGAATATCTTACTGCCAAGCACTCCGCTCAGAGAAAGAGCTAACCGCTACGTGCGAGTAAAGAAAATTTTCATCCAAAGCGTTAGCCGCAAGATCAGCGCCTACGAAGCGGGACTGGGTCCGGGACCGGGTCGGAAGTCTGGGACCGGAAGTCCGGGATGCGATGTCTGGGACCGGGTCCCTTTCCGGCTCCCGTTCTGGATCCCACTCCGGGCCCTCCTGTCAACGATTGTCAAGCTCGCCGTCGCCAACAACGAGCAACAAGAAACGCGGCACCCTCACCTGGGCGGACGTCGTACGCGGAAGAACAAACAACACCACATTGCAGGTAGAGTCGTGCTCACTCCCAGAGCACGATACAGACGCTAACTCATCCGACATAGCCTTACTGAAACGCGAAAACGCCGCTATGAAAGAGACAACCCACAAACGTACGCGGCCACGATTGCCGAACTAGACAACGACAGAAGCGCGCGCGCAGCCATTACGCCCGCCACCAAGAACGCCGCCAAGTCAGTAGCTGCGTCACCACCACCGCGACCTGTTAGCGCTGGTAGCAGCGACGGCGATAGCGCGCCCAAGAAACCCGCCGCCGCTCGCGCCCTACCACAACTGAAAACCGAATTAGACGAGATTAAAAGTACGCTGTTAGCAATTAAAGAGAGCATGCGCTTCCTCGGAAAGAATATGGCTCGCTTCCAGTCCGCCCTGACGGCCCATGGTAATCGGTTGCGGACAGTCGAGCATCATCTCGAAAACTTCGTTGCCCCTGCCATGGCCGCTGGTAAGCCGGTCTCGCTACAACGCCCCACGCCCAGTCCACCCCCACACGCGGCCGCCTTCCGCCGACCCCCACAAGCATCAAGATGGCTAGGCTAGATGAAGTGTCCCGCATCTGGCAGTGTAACTGCAGGAGTTTCACTGCGCGTAAAGGCTCCCGGCAGCAATACCTACTAAGCCACGACGGCAAGCACCACGTAATCCTACTGCTAGAAACTCTCACACACACCGCCACGTTCACCGCTTACCAGGCCTCGCGGGAGGACGTGGTGCCACCACGTTGGTTTCTAAAAAGCTCACCTGCCTCGCGCATGACCTGGGCATGCCCGAGGTGGATAACGTGATGACCAAAATTCTCCCAAGCGACGCATCCCGATAAAGTGTGTACATCCTCAACGTGTACAGCAGCCGCAGACAAAAGAGTCAACGTTTTCGACGCCTATTTCAGAAAGCCATCCGTCTTGCAGGCTCAAACCCGCTCGTGATAGCTGGCAAATTTAACGCCGCGATTAACGGTGGCAACTTTACCGCGCTGTGGAAGCGTTCGAACGACCTGGATCTCACCCTAGTGATGGACAAGGCGTTCCCTACCCACATCGACACGTCTACGCACAGAGACACTATCTAGGACCTCTGCTTCATAAATATCACAACCTAAGCCCGCTGGTCCAATCTTGCGGAGGTTCTTGGCAGAAATCATCTCATACTGGCCGTGCACTTACCTACCATCGTCAGGAAGTACAAGTCGTACATGTGGGTAGACTGGAACCTCTTTTAAAAGACTGGTGCCTGACGACTTCCTCCCGACACTGCCCCGAACCTCGAGACGTGGATGGCTGAGCTAAAGGCCGACGTCGGTAAGGCCACGAAAACATTCAGCACGGATGCGCCAACCGAGAAGATGGACAGCCACCTCGCCCACTTGCTCGAGGCCAAACAGTCCCTACCGATACGATGGAAGAGCCAGCGTCTCAACCGCAGGCTCCGCAAACGCATTGGAGAACTGAACAAGACAATAAAGGAACATCGCAGTACCCTATACAAGCAGCAATGGGACGAGGTCTCTAACTCAGTCGACGGACACGTCCGCAACTGTAAGACGCGGAACCTCCTGAAACGCCTGCACGACGACACCAACACTCGCATGAACCAGCGCCACTCCGTCACCAAAGTCCTTCACCAGGCCAAAGGCACCGCTTTGCCGGATGACTTCGCCAAGACCTTTGTGCAAAAGTACCTGCCGGTACTCACAGGCTCGCCGACCGTACATCCAGATTACACAGGTGCCGACAACACCCTACTTGACGCCGAATTTTCCGTCGAAGAGGTACGCCGGGCTCTCCACGAACTGAATGACCGTTCCGCCCGAGCCCCAATGGCATAACCAACAACCTCCTGCGAAACTTAGACGATCGCTCGGTCGTGTACTTCACGCATGCCATCAATGATGCGTGGGGGCGGGGCGAGATACCTGACGTCTGGAAACTCGCCCAGATGATCCTCATTCCAAAACCAGGCAAGGCGCCTGGCGTCGATAACCTTCGCTCCATCTCGCACACGTCGTGTGTGGGTAAGGTGGCTGAGCATGCCGCACTCAACAGATTCGACCGGTATCTTGAAGACCAAGACTGTTTCACACACCACATGATTGGCTTCCGACCCGGGCTCTCGATGCAGGATGCGATGCTTCTCCTGAACACCAGATTGCAGACGCCGGGACCACTTGGGGCACCCGCGTGATACTCGTCCTCGACCGGGAGATTGCGTTCGACAACATCGAACGCTCAGCAATAATTAGGGCAATCACGGACCTAGGGCTCGGGCGCCAGTTCTATGAGTTCATCCACTCTTCCTAACCCGTCAAAATGCCGTGCTCCATGGCGGAGACCTTACGTCGGAAGAAGTCGAACTCGGGCAGCGTGGCACCCCACAGGGCTTCAGCCTATCGCCGATGCTGTTCACCCTGGTGATGATTGGGCTCTCCAAACGCCTCTCTAAGATACAAGACCTCAACCATTTGGTTTTCGCGGACATCACCATCTGGTGCTCCACAGGGTCGGACGGTTTTATCCACTTCGCTCTGCAGGAGGCAGTCGAACACGCCGAGTCGTACCTCGACCACACGGGCCTCAAGTGGTCCTCCGCCAAATCCAAGCTGTTGTAGTCTCCGAAACGACAACGCAAAAGGCCTAAGGGTTGGAAACCCCCAACCGAGCGCAACAACATACGCACTTGGGTTAGTAGTTTCATCAGCTTGAAACACTGCTGTGAATGTTCACTTTCTAACTAAATTAGCAAGCACGGTGTCACGCACGCACAGGCAAACATGATGGCATCCCACCAGATGACTTCCAACATCCGCTGTCAGAATGCTAGCTCGATGAAGGGCGGCTAGCGGTGAGCGAATTCCACATTGTGCTGCCTCTCGATTCAATGCGAACTAGATGCGCGCGAGAACGGGGCGCACACGAAGCCATCAGCTATCTCGGGTCGGCTAGCCTTCGAACCCACCCCAGGTTATTTCCAATATAGGACCCACGCGGCCACTCTCCTACGCTAAACTGGTCAGCGGCAGTGAGAGTAGAACGTCGACGCAACGCGAACCTAAGCCTCTCCCCTCGACCCTTGCCCCTTCTAGGGCGTTTGTATCTCCTCCCAATGATTTAAAATAAATTCCAATAGTTTACGTGCCAAACCAGGATATGATTATGAGGCACGCTCAGAAATAATTAAGGCAATCGCGGAGCCATCACCCCTCAACACCCCTCACCAAGCCACATAGCAAACTTGATAATACGCTGGAAGTTGTAACGTGCCTTGTAAGAATTTTTCAAATTAGTTGAATAATAGCAGAGATAGCTATATTTGAAGTGGCGCGAACCTGTGATTTCAGAACATGGGCATCCCCGCCAAGATAAACACTCGCTCCGGTTACCCCGTTTAGCCTCCTCTAGCCAAATTCCTCCCCTGCATTCTCCCACACCAAAGCCGGAGGATCGCGCGACAGATATGTCACGGGACCCACCTTCGATACTGTTTTTCCTCTCTCGCACTCGCGTTTTCGGTGAGTGGCATACTTCCGGTGATGGTCTCGTACGCTAGCTGCTGCGTTTGTCTCGTTTCGCACAGCGGGCGATTTTGCGCACTCTGCACGAGAACGCCTATCAGTCCGATAATCCCAAGCAATCACGCAGGTGCGACAGGTTCAACAGGCTCATGACGGCTGGAGGCGCCGAAACACCGTAGAAATTAGGGAGATTTAGTTGGGCGTCCGCAATCACGCACGTGCGCAGGGCACGAGGCTGTGTGTGTGCAGCGTAGCACGCGGGCACGATACGGCAATAGTTGGCCGGACGCAAAAGCTGACAAGGAGATTGCCGACTTGCATGCGTAGAAACCAGTAATGTGCTACTCAACGCCGCCATATGCTACCTTCTGAAAGTGTGTAGCCAATATCAGCCGCCACAAAGTCAAACAACAAGGCAGAGTCATATATTCGGCAAGAGTGGTATCGAAAAAATTGGAGGACGCTTAAGCTTCGCCTTCAAGAGTGGGACGCGACAGCGTTCCCGTCGACCCGCCAAGGGGTATAAGACAATGCGCTACGGAACAGCGATCACTTACGATGCGCCCCGAATCGGACTTAGCGCCCACCTATCACGCGGTGAGCGTCGAGCAACGCAGCGTTCGCCGCGGCAACGAAACGTGCGCCTGAGCGAAAGAAACGAACCAAAGAACTCGGTGTCTCGGAGGGGAAACGATCTACGCCAGCCAAACGTCGTGATCGGCACGGGCAGAGAGATAGATAGTAATCTAAACCGGGAGCACGGCGAAGCGTCGTCAGGGGAGAGGGAGTCCCGCGACGCGCCTGGCAGCGGTCCCAATGCGCGCGCGGCGCGCCTCCTGTCGGGGCAGCGCCGTACATTGAGAGGAGGGGGTCTTCTGTGTATGCCGCAAGATGGCTCTGCGTGTGCGGAAAGCGCAGAAGAAATGCAGCGGAAACGCACTTCGCAACTCGTGTAATTGTGACTTCTGTACGTTACATGTTCATAATTACCGATATACACCGCAGTATAACTTTCCACGGCTCGTTTCGAAGGCAACACCGCATTCACTAGAGGCACGTTTGCACCGCTTGGAAGCATCGAACTCGTGGCTGAGTGGCAGCGTCTCCGTCTCACACTCCGGAGACCCGGGTTTGATTCCCACCGGGCCAATCTTGGAAGTTGCTTTTTATTTATGAAGCGCCTGCCATGATTTATCGCTCACGGTCAACGCCGCCGACGCCGACACCGACGCCGACGACACCGGCTTTTCTGCGACACGAGCTCCTTAACGCTATCGCGTTAAAAATGCGCTCTCGTGCACACGCCAGAAGACGCGAGAACATTCCGCAAAGGCCGCCTCAGCCCAAAGCGGACGCTGCGCAGCTTTTCAAAAGCTGCGGCCGCACGCAAGATACCGTGCGTGCTCCTGCGCAATGCGCACCGATGCCTCCACGGATTTTCTGCGTAGGCAGACCTGTTGCGCACGCTCAACTATAACTGTCTAATGACATATTTTCGTTCTATGCGTGCGCGACCGCACGCCTCGAGCACAAGCAGAAACGGAAATACCCCTCTCTTGCCACGATACAAAGTAAAGCAAGAACGCCCAGACATTCCGTTTTCTGTATTATTATTTCTCTAAACTACAATTCGTCTAGTGAAGTAGCAGTATAAACAAACACCTGACGTTGCCTTGAATGCATATATGGAAACCAGACGACGTTTGCATATTCTAAGATTGGACGGATAAGGACTTTATATGCGAGTAACTTGGTATCTGAAGTCGCAAAGCGCAAGGTGCGCTTAAGGAAGTATAAACTGTTCATTGCTTTTTTGGTAATGTTTTGTACTTGGGTTTTTGAGCTGAGATTATCAGAAATAATCACGCCAAGGTATTTCTTTTAATAATAATATTTGGGGTTTTACGTGCCAAAACCACTTTCTGATTATGAGGCACGCCGTAGTGGAGGACTCCGGAAATTTTGACCACCTGGGGATCTTTAACGTGCACCTAAATCTAAGCACACGGGTGTTTTCGCATTTCGCCCCCATCGAAATGCGGCCGCCGTGGCCGGGATTCGATCCCGCGACCTCGTGCTCAGCAGCCCAACACCATAGCCACTGAGCAACCACGGCGGGTAAGGTATTTCTTTTCAGTTACTGTTCTGAGAACGCCGTTGCCAGTACCGTAAGAGAAATTAAGTTTTGTTTTCTTATTTGTGACAGACATCACTATAGTTTTTTTCCATATTGGTTGCCATTTGCCATGTATTGCACCACTTTACGACGGTGCCCAAAGCTGTGTTTAACCTTATTTGGTCTGCATGAGTGTTTATTTTTTGGTATAGCACGCACTCATCCTCAAAGAGACGCACCTTCACATCAACGTGGTATGTTATGTCGTTTATGTATAACATGAATAAAAAGGGTGCTAGCACAGAGCCCTGCGGCACGCCAGAAATGACCGGAACGATATCAGAAGCATGGTCATTGTATTGCACATATTGTCGGCGTTCCGATAAGTAGCTGGCTATCCACCTTGTAAGGGGACCATCGGCAAGTATTTTGTTTAGTTTGAAATTCAGTTTAGCATGTGCCACGCGATCAAAAGCCTTTGAGTAATCAAGGAAAATTATATCAGTTTGGCTTTGATGATTGATTCCCTCTGCGAGGTCATGAAAGATTTCTGCCAGTTGGGTAACAGTGAACAACCCTGCTCTGAAGCCATGCTGGTTTTGGTGAATGATGTTTTTAGTCTCAGTATGTTCTTTAAGAAATTTTAATAAGATGTGCTCAAGAATTTTACAACAGGTACATGTGAGGGATATAGGCCGGTAATAGGATGGGGACGTTACGTCGCCTGATTTGTGAATGGGCACAATTTTTGCTACCTTCCATTCAGCGGGCAGACAGCTGTCCTGAAGTGACTTAGAAAATATGAGGTAGAGATATTCACTGATTGGTTCGGCATAGCGCCTAAGAAAGCAGTTTGGAATTCCGTCAGGACCACAACTCTTTCTTTCATCAAGGTTCAACAACAGAGAAAGAATCCCAGGTACACTTATGACCGGAGCGCCAGAAAGTTGTTTAGACTCATTACTATAGCACGATAATGGTCCTAAAACACGGTTATCGGCGGTGAATATCGACTGGAAGTAATTGTTAAATGAGTCAGCTTGCTGCTTTCCACGTGTAGGCGAACTAGCAGTAACATTCTTTCTGTTTAAATGCCTCCAGAACTTGGCCGGCGCATTTTTAATGAAGTTGTTAAGTGTAGTGCCACAAAATCGTTTCCTAGCTTCGAGTACTTTATTCTTTAATTGTTTTGTTAGCGAAATTATGTTTACCTTTAGTTCTTAGTTTGGTCGTTGCCTATTTCGTTGCCTTAACCTGTTAATTTTTCGTTTCATGTGGTTTATTTCTCGAGTAATCCACGGATTGTGCTTGGATGTTGCCTTCTTTCTCAAAGGAATAAAATTTGTGATGCAATGCATCACGTGCTCTTTAAATTTTACCCACAAGGCGTCAACAGTTATGATACTCTGAACATACAAATCATAAAAATCGTTAAATTCATGAATAAGATACGTCATAACAGCCGCGTCGTTCGCTCTGTTAAATGCGCGCACATATTTCGTCGGACCGCGCTGGCGACCCAAGTTTGGCAAGAACTGCGTACACAGTACCGTTTCATGGACAGAAATTCCTTTTGACACTTCAACTTTACAGTCATCTATTCTGAAGTAGTTACTAACAAACACCAAGTCTAGTATAGAATTGGATGATCCTCGCGCACGAGTAGGCTCTCTAACAATTTGTACAAGTTCTAAAGTGAATAGGATACGATACATGGCATTACTTGTTGCATCAGTTGAGCTTAAAGTATTCCAGTTACCTAGCGGACAATTAAAGTCGCCAGCTAATATGATAATAGAGCCATAGACATATTTATACATGTAATCAAACAGAAGATCCAAATACACAGTTTCAGCATTTGGTGGCCTGTAGACCGCGCCCACATTAACAGATTTACATTTCAAGTGAACTTTGCACCAAACGGCTTCTACACCAGGAATGTCAGGCATTTGCGTAAAGGGTAGATCACGTTTTAAGACCAAGGCCACTCCCCCACCCCTAGATTCCCTGTCTTTGCGAATGATGACATAGCCCGGGGGAACGATTTCATGATCTTGAACGCCAGAGTGCAGCCAAGTCTCAGTGATCACAACAATATCTGGATTAAAGGCGAGAAGGGTAGCTTCCAAGTGGTCAATCTTATTTAGAAGGCTGCGCGCGTTTATATTTAATAGGGTTATCGGCAGCTGCGTGTTTTTTTGATGGATTGCTCGCATTTCCGTTTTTTTCTATTTTCTTCTCACTTTTTATTTCGACCAAGTCGTTTATTTCTTCATCCCATTTGAAAAGCTGGCCATTGATGCTTACTTTGTCGTGCACTAAGAAGACCTCCTTTCTGTCACGGTTTGTTTTAGTTGTGTCCCATAGTTTCTTTCTGATTTCCCTGAGAGGACGTGAAAAGTTTTCGCTGATAGAATATCCTGATTTTTTTAGTTTTGAGCAGCATTTGAAGATCTTGACCTTATCGCGATAGTCCAAAAGTTTCAAAATCACTGGCCTGTTTGTTGTTCTGTCACTTCGCATTCGCCCCACACGATGAATCCTTTCAATGCCTTCGACTTCAATATGTAGTTCACCCTCTTCTTCATCCATCAGATTGTCAGGGGACGAATTTATCACGTCATCAACAAATGATGCATGCAGCAAAGTCATCGTTTTTTTTCGTAGTGAACTCCCCTATGTTTTGCAACGAATTGCGCTCTACGACGACAATCAATATATATGCATCACAGTCAAAAAGAACAAACTCTTGTTTACTCTTATAGGTGTGTATATATCGCCTTCCAGCAATTTCGATACTGAAAGATTAGCGGATATCTTAAGTGTTTCTCCTGCCGCAAGGGTCATTATAGGAGATTTCAATGCACACCATCCAGCATGGAGAAGTACAAGGACAAATGCAAGAAGACGAAGATTAGCAAGCATTGGCTACAACTATGGCCTTACTCTCCTGAACAATGGTAGCCCTACCTTTCTTTGAGGCGTGACATACGGCATCTGCCTCGACCTTGCTTTCGTCTCCAACTTGCTCTCCAGATGTATGAAGTGGTTTCCAGATATTGAGACACATGGGAGTGATAACCTTCCCACCTATCTGAACATCAAAGGCTTGTCGTCTGGATCTGGCCCACAGAATAGCATTCGGACGATTCAATGGGCCAACTTCAAATCTGATATGGAAGGTGCCTGCCGCGAGGGCTTACCCTCTGGGTTAGAGCAATCAAAAATACGATGCAAAACGCCACTCGCATGATGACGAGCTCTACAACGCGAAGAGACTTGGACAAAGAATTAGAGCGACTTCGAGCACTACACCGCCGGGCGAAACGTCGATATGGGCGTACAAAATCAATCCATGATGTCAGGGCAGCCAGGAGGATGCAAAAGAAGATTCAGAGGCATACGGATAGATTAGCGTCGGAACGATGAGAAATGTTTTGCCAGGCACTCGACGCGCGCTAGCCAGTCTCAAATCTAAAAAACGGTGCAATGTCTGCGTTGCCTTCCGGAACAGCGTTTTCCATTCAAGGCGCTCGCGCTTTTCCAAGAATGGCAAGACATCGATTGCACAGAAGACCTTTGTGCGTGGATCGCAGACCAAGTGACTCGTCCAGATCATCCAGCCCGAGATAACGTCCCCCTTTCTCGTGATTGTCGCATGGACCTTCCTTTTACAATGAAGGAGCTCGAGGTGGTACTAGCTCTCTGCAGACGCTCATCGTCTCCGGGTCCAGATGGTATATCATACTGAGTCTTGTGCTATCTCGGATAATCCACACGGATAGAATTGTTGAGCCTTTACAACTCCTCATGGCAGGAGGGAAATTTCCTGGCGAATTGAAAGTAAGTTGCCTGCTGCTACTCTTGAAGCAGGGCAAATCCCCACTAGAGCTCACCTCCTACCACCCAATAGCGCTGGCCAGCCATGTAGGAAAGATAATGAAACGGATGACCCTTGGCCGCCTGGAATGGTACCTTGAATAGTACAAGATTTATCCGAATTCCATGGCTGCTTTCCGACGTCACCGCTCTTCCATCGGCAATGTAGTTGATCTCGTTTCATATGTCCAGCATGAAAGTTCCCGTAAGCGTTTATCTGCACCTGTATTCTTAGATGTGAAAGGAGCATGCGATGACGTATTACATGAGGCCATTCTCGGCGCACTTTCGATGGTTGGCCTAGGTGGTCGAGTCTTTTTGCGTATTGCAAGTTAGCTATCTGCAAGATCATTCTATGTGCTAGCTGACAATGGCCCAACTACGTGACGCTATACAAGCAGGGGTGTTCTTCAAGGCGGTGCTTTCGCTCTGCTGGACTTGCTGAATACTTGCCAACTACCATCGAAATTTCAATACACGCAGACGACATCTGTGCCTGGAATTCGGCAGCCACACGTCCTCAGATACGTGCGCGGCTTCATAGAGCGAAAACTTTGACAACGAGCTACTTGTGTAAAAAAGGCCTCAGCATATCACCAGAAAAATGGGCACCAGTGACATTTGCTCGCAAACCAATAACGCCTTATGTCATCTCAATCAATGGGTGGACCATTCCCTATGTCAGAACTCACAGAATACTTGGCGTAGTTATTGACCGAGAGCTCTGTTGGAGCCGCCACGTAATGTAAATGAAACGGCACCTCACAGCAACCTCCCAGTTGTTTAAATACTTCGCAGGAAAGACGTGGGGGATGTCAGTAGAGGCAATGCTGAAACTCCACAGAGCTCTCTTTCTCGGTTCTTTAAGATTTATAGTCTACCTGTACTGAACACCTGCAAGACAAATATTCGTGTTCTGCAGGCAGCACAAGCTCAAGCACTCAGAGTTTGCCTTGGTTTGCCGAGATGCACGTTAACAGAGATAACTATTGCGATTTCTCGGGGCCATCGAATGAACACTCACATTATGGTAAAAGGCCCGAGAACGCACATCAGACATTTTGGACATGCCCCCTATCAGCACCTTGCAACCCTACATCCAGACAGGCACCAAGCATCATTCTCTAAAACTATCGTCAAGTACAACGACAAACTTCCCTCGGGCATCACCACTGCATCTAAACCATCGACACCTACCTTGGAGTCTTATCAGCCCCACAGTCCATGTCAGTGTACCAGAAATCGAGAAAAAGTCTGAGCTGTTGTCGCCTGTGCTGAAACAACTGTCTCTGCTTCTTCTGCACGAGAGGTATGCAGAGAGTGTACTTATGTATACTGATGGCTCCACAAACATCTAGTGTTCATCCGGTGCTGTGGTTGTCCCAGCGAGAGCTATTGCCATCAGCTTTAGGACTGACTACCCAACGACATCGACATCTGCGGAACCAGCTGCTCTTCGCGCTGCACTTTGTTTCGTCAATCGGGAACCACCTAGACAATGGTCAATCTTCAGTGACTCAAAGGCAGCCCTACAATCTGTGCTATCAGCTCTGCGTCGCAGACCATTCGAACAGCTTGTATTCAATATTAGATGCTTACTCCATACATCACATGAGAAAGGACACCACGTGACGTTTCAGTGGCTGCCAAGTCACTGCGGCGTCATAGGAAATGAAGACGCCGATAATACCGCTCGGGCAGCCCTTGAAGAGACACAGGAAAAGGCCATACCACTTTCACGGTCCGGCGCAGCCAGCAGATTTCGAGTGCTTGCATCACAAAAACTCTGATTTCTGCCCGAGTGGTTTTCAGCATCGTGAGGACGAAACTCTAGGTCGTGAGCCAAAGGCCCTGTCTGCTTTACGGTAGACTGAAAAAGTCTCACTATCGGTCTGAATTTTGGGCAGAGCCTGGCAATATTCTTCGAGATCAGTGATGCGAGTGGTATATTATTATATCGCTCTGTCTACGGAAAACATGCGCACCTGGATTTCTTGCAATTGAGTGATTAGTGTTGTCCCTACACAAAACATCTTTTTTCATTCATCTAGAGCATTATCCCACTTGTGAGGATGTTTTTATTTCGATATCACGAGCAAGCAGTAACGAAACTGTACCTTATGACAGCATTCGGTAGAAGCAGCAATCATACATGCAGCAGCTGTACCAGAAAATTATCACTGCATTCTTTTAGCAAATAGACTCCGTGGCTAACGAACAAACATGTTGAAGAAAGACAGATTGGATAACTGTGCCGTGGCACAGCCGCCGAGCCAGCATTGCGGCTGGTGATTCCCGCTCCCTCATAGCTGCCGATCCTTCATAGATGACGTGGCCGATAGCACTTCCGAATCCGTGTCTAGGGTTCAGCAGATCGAGAGTGCTGAGTAAGCAGAGACATTGGCCGCACTGTAGACAGGTATACGCAAGTCGGTAGCGCTCCAAGAAACCTCGACTTGAGCCCAGGGAGTGCCCAGTGTACCGAAGGTGCCGAGGAACACGGACAACAGAAGGCAAGTGAATGCATGGAACGGCATCTTCATGATTAAAAAGCCGTATTTCTGAACTATGCTGTGGCAAAGGCGCCGGCCAGAGGCGCTGCGTCTCATCAACAGCATCTCAAATGTCTAGCTGTTACGAGCGAAGAATGAGGCAAGATTTGATTACCGCTTTAGAGAGCGGCCCTACAGCGGATCTACAGCAACACAAGACTAAATTATATTTGGCGAAAGGCCACCCAAGCAAAGAAGTTGCGCTGACGTTTAAATTTCAGAACGTGGGTAAGGCGGAAACCTACGGATGCCGGAGGACTGATAGGCGGCGTGAGGTGTGCAGAAGCACCCGTTTCGAGCTCCACATTATCCATGTTTTTCCTTGGTTACACTTCCAGTAACCGACCGAAATCGTGTATCATCAGAACCGTGAACGTCTACGGAACCCATGGACACCATCCTCTTGGACCTAGGCCCGTTCCCGGCGGCTCCACAATTTCAAGAAGCTACCAGGTACGCGGCGTCGGAGCTAGCACGCATCAGAGCTAAGGCACGGCGGCGGCCGCGCGTCGCGTCGGTGCAGCGTCTGGCACAAGACACCGACGCATATGGCATCTCAAGAAAACGCTTCTGTTGTGGCGGGCCCCTCAAATAGCGCGCCGTCCCAACCAAAACTTGGTGCGGAGGAAGACGGCCTGAATTTTTCCGAAGCCTTAACTCCTCGTAAAGATGAAACTAATACAACGCTTCTCACGGATGCCGAAGACCTGTGGTGGTTTACGAGACAAACCGACGCAGAGGGATGGCAGATGATGCTAACGCTCCGCCAAAAACGGCAGCAAGCGAAGGAACGCCTGCAGGCAAAACGAACGAGCCTTCGCAGAAGGAACAGAACTCACCCCCCATCCGCCGACGCAAGGTGCGACGGAACAAGTTATCACCACTGCCGCGTGATGACTTCTAGATCATTCTCCGCCCGCATCAAGGACTCCCGTTGAAAACGCTAACGACTCCTATGCTCGCAGAAGCAGTGGTCGCGGCCTGCCACAACAAAGTAAAGAGTGAGCATTTTATTCTGCGCATAAAACAGGGCTCAAACATAGCAATAGTCTCAACGTCTGAGGAAGAGGCAGCTAATCGCCTACGCAAGATCACAGCCCTCACAGCCAATGGCAAGTTGCACGCGTTCAATGCGTGCGCTGCCACAGAAGAAGGCGCCGTCAGAGGTGTCATTCATGGACTCCCGCCGCACACGCCCGGAGAGACAATCAAGGCAAAACTCCGAGTGCGTACTTAGGGCATGGAGATAACCCAGGCAAGAATGGTAGGGGACTCCAAGAGCGCAGCCATCACATTCCTCTGCATGGTCCTACCGCGGTTCGTCTACTATTGCGGTGGGGAAATGGCGTGTCATCCATACCGCAACTCGGTGCAGGTTTGCAAGATTTGTCACAGCGTCGGCCAGCGCACGGACGTTTGCCCGCAACCGGACACAAACGTGTGTGGAATCTGTGGGGCGCTCGAGCCCGAAGACGGACAGGGGTGCTCACCACGATGTGCCGCTTGCGGGGGGCAGCACCTCACGGGCGACCGAAGCTGAAAAAAAAACGCCTGAAGCAAACACGACCACAAGGCAGACCGAGAAGCGGAATGCACAAAGCTGCTCAACAACACCGACCCCGGTGGTTTGCGACAGAAGACGAAGAATGGGAGCTCAGTGACATTCCGGAGCTCCCTCAACAAATTCAGACAAGAAGGAACATCGAGATCCAGATCGAAATCGCGTACCAGGTGGCGGAGTCGTAAGAAATCTAGGTCAACACCCTGGGCCCGCAATGGCAAGTCTATAGCCCCCAAACAGGAGAGGGATCCACTGGCTAAACATCAGACGGCGGCCATCGCCACACAACAGGTAAGTTTGGCGCGAATAGTGTCTCCCACTGCCGATCCAGTAACTCAGAGTCCAGCCTATCAAAAAATCTTAGAGGAGATCAGAATTTTAAAGGACAGTCTTGCGGAAATTCGAAGGGAGCTAGCTGATTTGAAACAAAGGAACGAGCCCCACACGAACAAAGCCAAGCCAGGAGAAACCAAGAACGCGAACACACAGGTGACAGGAAAAGACGATAAACTGGATGCCATATCCCGACAAATCCAACTTCTTTTCGCAGAGCTGTACAATCTCAAACGACAGATACAGGACTCCTCATGCCACGAAAGAGAGACCGAACAAACTAAAATGTGCCAGCCCGGGAACTCCTGCTCGCAGACCTAAAGAGAGAGAGCCGACTGACAGCGAAAGTACTATAGAAGGCTAATCGCCACACGAGACTTTCCGAAAACCTCGAGGTCTAGCAGTGGAACTGCAGGGCTCTTAGAGCTAAACACGCAGCAATTTTGAGTTGTATAGATGCGACGCCTGTTTCCCCGGATATAATATGCATACAACAACCAGGCAAGAACATACCTCAGAGGATACAAGATGCACACGCACCCGTACCATCCTCAGATAGCAGCACTGACACGGGTGGACATAGCGGGAAGCGTGGACTACGTCCCTAACTGCGGTGTCCAAAATCAGGTTCTCACGATCTGGCCATGTAGACGCTGCAAACCAAAAACAGTTATTGCCAACGTCTACAGCCCACCTAGATAAAGGAAGGCAAAGTTCGATGTGCTAGTGACGGCCGCATTGCGCAAAGTGAAAAGCAACGACCGGGCAATTATCCTAGGCGACATTAACTCTCAGCACTCTGATTGGGGCTATGATCGAGGCACTCCTCAGGGCCAAAGGCTAGCCGACCTCGCGGAGGAGCATAAGCTGCTCCTGCTGACGGGACTGGGTGAACCAACTAGAACGGGAAAGAGTGTAGTCAAAGATACCACGCCGGACCTAGCCTTCAGCAACAATGACAGAGGTGTTACCTGGACCAATCTAGGCGAAGACCTTGGCAGTGATCACTGCATTCTTAGTGTCTCAGTTAACACGACGCGGTTTCGCCATTGATTAGGAAAAGCCACCATAACCGATTGGACAGCTTATAGACACAAGCAAAGCAAGCCACACCGTGCGATAGTTCTACAGAATGGACGGAATTCATCAGGAGAATACACAGAAGCGCTACACGGGAAATATCGACAACAGTCGAAACAACGACAGTAGACCGCCATCTACTACGCCTGTGGGAAGCGCGGAGAAGTCTGACCAAACGTTGGAAGAGACAGAGGCACAACAGAAAACTGCGGATCAGGATAGGCAGACTTGCGCAGGAAGCCAGTGAGTACGCGCGAGAGCTGCAAGACACCAATTTCCTTCAGTTTTGTGATGCACTCAAAGGAATGCTTAGCACAAAGCAAACACGGGCTATTCTGCGCAGTATGATACATCCGACAGGAACACGAACCACCACAAACAGAACACTGAAATTAATTGAAAATGAATACGATGGCACGGCCGATGCCCTCATTGAGGACCTTAAGAGCGTCCACATAGGAGTACCGGACACATCAGTACAATACAACTATGAGGGACCAGACAACGCGGAGCTGGACGCACCCATAACAACGGCAGAACTCTATGCAGTCGCACAATCTTTCCGTAAGAACACCGCACCGGGTCTGGACCACATTACAAATACGATGCTGCGCAACCTGAGTCAGGAATCACTCCGGCAGCTTGCGACCTATTTTAACGATAATGTATGGTCCGACGATGGGCAACTACCAGAAGAATGGAAAGGAGCTACTATCATACTCATACCGGAACCGGCTAAACCCAGAGATCTGCAAAACTTGAGACCAATATCGCTCACGTCGTGTGCAGGGAAGCTTTTTGAAAAGGTGATCCAAACACGACTGCACATCTACATCGATCGGAATGAACTTTTTCCCCACTCTATGCTTGGCTTCAGACCACACGTCTCGGCACAGGGCACCTTTCTTATGCTTCGCGACGAAGTTTTTGACCCGCCACGAAGCAAATAAGCCAGGATAGTTGTGGCGCTCGATGTCAAAAAAGCGTTTGACACGATCTCTCACGAAGCAATACTCGAAGGTCTGGAAGACATAGGTTGCGGAAGAAGGGTGTTTCGGTACGTCCTTACCTTCCTTCGCGACAAGAAGGCAACGATTGGGTTGGGCAGTACGCGCTCTGACGTCTATGCGATGCCCAAACGAGGAACTCCACAGGGCCCAATCTTGTCACCTCTTCTTTTCAATGTCGGGATGAAACGACTGGCCATAGAACTCGAGCAAGCACGGGACCTCGGATGTACCATCTATGCCAATGACATAACGTTGTGTGCACACCGGGGTTCCTAGTGAGAAAAACAAGACCTATAACAGGAGGCCATAGACAAGGTAGTAAACTTCACCAAACACGCGGGTATGACGTGCGTACCCGAAAAATCACCTGAAAATCAGCAAAATCAGAGAAAAATCTTATGACGCAGCAAGCGTCATACGAAAACTACCGCACCAAGGATAGACTTACATCTCGATGGCAAGGCCATTCGTGAAGTCACCCAAATGAGAGTGCTTGGCCTACTTATCCAAGAGAATGGCAACGTCAATGCCACAATTCGGAGCTTAAAACCAACCGTTAAGCGTGTGGCACGTATGATATGGCGAGCTGGACACAGCCGCAACGGACACACGGAAAAAGAAACTATTATGCTGGTGCAAGCATTTGCGATTCGCCGCATTACTTACGGCCTGCCGTTCCAAAAACTTAACCAAACTGAAATGAAGACGGTGGACAAGACAACCTTATCAGGACGGCATAAAAATCTGCTCTGGGAGTCCCTAACACAGTCAGCATGGAGTGCCTGGAGCGGTTGGGTATTTCCAACAAATATGAAGAACATGCCTCTGCAGTTCTCATATCCGAAATAGAAAGGCTGAGCTCTACGCCCCAGGGCCGCTCTATTCCCCAAAGACTGGGATACAACGATCGACCCCTGTTTTGCGGAGAAGAAACAGACTTGTTGTCACGACATTTGAGGGAGCACGTCCATGTCTCACCTATACCAAGAAATATGAGTGCCAGGTACCATGCACGCCGCAGGCAGGCCAGGACGAGGACTCTGCAGAGGCGATTCGGCAAGGATCCAGTCGTCTACTACACGGACGCGAGTGCAACCACTCGCAGGGACTTCCAGGCAATCGCCGCAACCAATAGAGTCACCACGATAACCGCTACGGTTAAGACTACCTCGGCATGCACAGCAGAGGCAGCGGCAATAGCGCTGGCGATACGCGACGCCGACTTTAAGGGTCAGTCGGCTCATGTGCTTACAAACTCGGAGGCAGCGTGTCGACTCTTCATGCGGGGAATGCAACCGCGCAGCGCCCGACGAATACTCGGCTCACGACTGGACCTGGACCACGGCATTACATGGTGCCCCGCGCACAACGGACTCGATGGGAACGAAAAGGCAGACCGCATAGCTCGAGGAAGCAACGACCGAGCAGCGGCCAGAACCCTAGAGGAACCACTGTCCGCAGTGCGCGACATATTAGAGAACCAGAGGAGCGAGAGATGGACCTACGGCCCTCCGCACTGCAAACTAAATCGAAGACAAGCCCAAGACTGGCATCGCATAAAAACAAATTCATTCCCACACCTAAATCTCTTACACAAGAAGCACCCGACATATTACACCGACACCTGCCCGTGGTGCGGCGCAAAACCCACGCTGGCCCACATAACGTGGGAATGTACCGCTCGGCCAAGCAACGTCAATTCATCTTTTCTAAGCGTCACAGACTTCGTACGGCAGTGGGAGGCACTACTCGCCAGCGAGGATCAGGGGAGCCATTTGGCCCTCCTGGACCAAGCTCGGCGAGCCGCAAGAGCCAGTGGAGCCCTGGACTGAGGGTCCCACCCAGACCTGCCATAACTCGGATTAACTGAGCAATAAAGTTTTTTCTGTCTCTCTCTCGAACGGATGTCTAGCGAACATGCACAGCGACCACCGCGGTGGCGAAGCATAAATGGAAAGGGCACGAACGCGGCGATTCTATTCTCCACCTCCAAGCGCGTTCTCACTCCGACGCTCGCTTCCCTCGCAGCGAGAACGATAATTTCGCAGATCTGACAGACGGGGCATCTACGGTTGTGCGAAAAAAAAATTGGCAGAGACACCAAACTTTGCTTACGGGTGGGAATCAAAAAGCATTATAGTCTTTTTGGCGAGATGTCTGTGTCAGGGTGTTTCTTGTTCGCGCACGCTGTCGCCTGCGTTCTAAGTGCGCATCGGTAAGGCCAAACCAAATGCGCCAAGGATCTGAACGCGCTCGCTTGCCCACGAGGAGCTCATCACTCGAAGGACCGTTCAGTGGCGTTCACATTGACCTAATGTTTTGTATTTTATGCATTAATCACATGGCGCCACCTCCTGCCTATTGGCTGCGCCCACGCGTGCCTAACGCCAAACCCACTAAGTTACACGCATAGGCAGCCTGATGATTGCGCCGTGACGTGCGTAAGGACGCACGCACTAGGCACACCTTTAGTTAAGGCGAACCGTGGTGCCGACGTGGTGTCGGGAAAGCATGGTCTTCTTCTATCGCGGAGACATGGCTTTCATTCTCACCGAAACCAAATATACCGATTTTCCTTTTCAAACGCATTAATTTTATTTGGGTACAGTAACCTACTGAGAAACGACCTCAATGCGATAATTTTTTGTGTGTTTCCCTCTTTGTACCATCGGCCATTCTTGGCATGATGTCGTTGTAGTCAGTCATGCCACTCACTACTGCAGATCTTCGCGTTAGTAGACATGTAATCGTTTCGCATGAATAATCCGCTGTGTGCCCTAATATTGTTTCCTTCTATAGAGAGAAACTACAAATGAGGCTGGGTTGGGCACTTCGTAAGAGGTATAGCATGGATAGATCCCGTGCTGTTCATATTTGGCTAGCTTTTCGGCAACCACACCGAAACTAAGTGATTTTCTTTATTGACTATATATATAGTGGAAGTCATATAGCATGACCAGAAGTATCTGGCTTTCCGTAATGGGGACCTGTTCCCGGACAATCTCTTTCGGCGATATTATAGCATTCGAGTGACGCAATGCTCTACCATTCAATAGTCACTGGGCGCAGAATGAGTTTGGACCGGTTGCGCCTTTATGTGGCGGTGCCAGGAGTGTAACTTCATTGTGACGGCTGGGCCGGGCACAGCAGGCGTTGTCGCCAGCCATGATAATTTGATATGTTCCGTTGTTTCTTTCTGTTTAGCGTGGCCTAAGTACCACGTGAAAACAAATCCGATCAAATATGGTGCGCGTTTGGGTGCACGAGCACTTCTGAAACATGGCTGTAGCTGCTCAGACCTTTTAATGAAATCGTTGTTTTTCATCGCAGCCTCGCCAGACGAAGTGGAGGAACGACTGGATACATGCCTTGTGTAGCTAACATTACGTATAGCGATTAGCAATTAAGGCACGACACTCGAAGGGTACGATGGTCGGCGCTTTTGCACCCACTGTAAGTGGTGGGGACACCGAGCTGATATATCGTGTTATACAGTCGAAGAAGTAACCTTTATGAAAGATTGTGACCTAATTTGGTCTCACGCAGATCACGCAAAGCTCACCTGTGGTGCAAAAAAAAAAACACGTTGGCATCTGTGCTCTCCGAGTTTACGTTTCAATAGGTCTGACACTGCTTTGCTATGATCTTGTAGTTACAACATTAATAAAAGAGCCCTTCTTGTGGAAGAGCTTCGTGTCCCATGAGAATTCGCTGTCTTCGCCTACGCATCTGTAAAGTCTCCGAAGCTTGAGCTACGAAGCCGAACACTCAGATTGTAGTCGGCATTTTGCCGTCTTGTCAGTGCAGCAGGCTTCCTTTTAAGGTATATTTTGTTTCGCAGTGCTTCCGAACTCATGTTGCGTCCGGCACATGACTGCTTGCTGCGCATTGATGATGAATGCAAGCGCAGCGGCGTGTCCTCACTTGGCGCCACCGACGACTGTCGTCACATTAAGTTTTGTGAAATGGCTCGTGACTGAAGATTCGGCTAGCTTCTAAGGCATTAGGAATTACGAAGTATAAAGATTAAAATGATTACAGCACATCCGATTCGCATTTGCGCGATTCGATTCGATCGCGCATGTGTTAGTAAATGTTTACCAACACATGCGCGATCGGCCAAGAAGCTCAAGAAACAAATGAGGGAGACGTACGCCTCGCTTCTGTGTCTAACTTTAGTGCAGAGCTGTTCCGCTCCCGTTCCCGAGTTCAGCATCAGCGCTACCGAGCAAAGGAGTGCAGGGAAGTATACAAGAGCCAGCGCGAAGCACAGCAGGGTATGAAAGAGGGTGACAGCGAAGAGTGCGCGAGGCGGAGAGTGCAACGAAACCATGTGACAGAAAGCAGAGGAGGATAGAATGGCAAAAGCGTGGCAAGAAAAGCGTAGTGCTACCCAAGACGGACTGGGCAGCGACAACGGCTATGAGATGGCTCTAAAATAGCATGCTATCGTCTGTTTCTTGATGGCGTGCGGTGAGCGCGCCCGCCGATACCATATATGGAAACAATGCGCTGCATGAGCGGAGTTCTGTATGCGGCGGCTATATTGAATCGCGCCTAGGCGTCACCCACGCACTGCCTCACGCAGTCTCCCGATTAGCGAGGTAGTTACTCTAAACTTCGCTCCATTTGTAATTTCCCACACGAGACAGATTGTCCACGCGAGCGAATGCACTGCGAAATGAAAACACACATATATTTCGCAGTATGGAGTACCGTAATGGTTGATGAATCTTTCGCCCAACAAGAACGGTACAACCTTGACCAAACCAGAAGGCGGTTCAACGTCTCGCAGCGATTTCGTAGCATTCTGCTACGGGGAAATAACTGGGCAATGCGCGACCACTGCAACTGCAACTCCAAAAACGTCGTTGCAGTTTAGCAGAGCGTCCCAAAGCGTTAGCTACCACGAGGTGAGGATGGGAAAAACTTGTAGCTCCCGCTCGTCGGGCAAGGGAGATCATTAGTTGTAGTGGTTCAGTGGAAGCTACAGCGCACACAACTGCACGAGCTCGTGCTATGTGGGACGTCACATATACGTACCTGTGGTGTCAGAGAAGTCTAATGCAGTGGAACGCCTTTATAACAGAGTGCTTGAGGCCTCCGGAATCCTTCGTTATGACGGTCAGTTCATTGTAATGGTGTCGCAGTGCATAACTCACACTAGAACAGGAACAGAGTTACTCCTTCGTTAGATTAGCCATCCTGTTCAAGAGACGTGGGTTATAGAGCTGCTAGAGTGTAGTAGGCGTAGGCATGAGAGATGAATACGTACGGTTTGAACATCGCGTTGCCATGTCTGCGGCATCAGTGGTTCGATTCAACCATATATGCAAAGGTACGGAATGCGAATTCTGCTGATATTGTAGCCGAATAATAGATGCACAATGCTATCTGGTATCGCTCATCCACATGCATCCACTCTGGTAACTTTTGTAGTCTTTTGACAAATACTTCGTTATGGCGTGATTATCGAGAAATTCGGAACAGTGTTTATGAACAGTTTTGGTAGCAGCGAAAGCTCTTTTTATATATGCTACATAAAGATTCTAAAGATCACACATGCGATGTTGAAAGTCAGATTTAGTAAAAACGCGCTTTTTCAGAACCGACAAAAAATAACCGTAGACGCTAACATTCATTTGCAAGAAAAATCGCTTTACTTGAATGTCCCCGTGTACGTGTCATGTGATATTTGTAGTAACCCAAGTAGATGTCAAAAAAGGTTTACTGAAGAGTGGCAGATGCACGTTTGTCCCAGGGGCACATAACCATTGGCCTCACGGCTACATAACCAGTGAAATATATGTTGTACATTTTTCATACGTCGTCTACAAATTCTTTTGTGCACTTTTTCTACTTACGCGATTAGGTACGTGAGAATGTTATTGTGCAGAAGAAAAGAACACGTGGAATAAAAATTTTGGTTCTCCATGCCGAAGCTTACCGCGTTGAGCTCTGTCGGCGGGGTGCATTTGCATCGCTATTGAATAAATCTGTTATATAGTACGTGATAATGTGAATATGGTCTGCCTCGTACAAGTGGGGACCTTTGTCAGACGCAGACACACGAAAGTGCGTTTTCCGGTACGTCAGGCCTTAAACCCGCAGTGCGAAATCACTGAAAGCACCGTGAGCGCAAGAGACTGCTGGCGGCCAGTCCTTCAAAGCCGAGTTCTTTTAGATCGTACAGGGTACAGGCCGTCCAGAAGGCACACGATCTGGTGTTAAGTGTAAACCTTAATGTCCCAACATGGCAGCCGCCTCAGTCAACCAAATTTTTCACCTTCAGGTCGTGAATAAAGTGAATAATGCCATACCATACTGTGACCACTGTCGTCTGCTTCACATACATGTGCTCTGACTTCTGCTGTTCGCCAACGCGTAGCTGGCGCGTTTCGACGGCCACCCGCTACCTATAGGCTCCCCTGAAATCCGAGAGCACATTTGTAATTCGGTAACCTATAATACGTGCTGTCACATGAGACACACCTAGTTTTCAACCAATGCCAATGACTAGAGGCACCGGGGAATAACTTCGCAGGGTGTCGATGGACCCAGCCCTGTATGATATTCGCACTCTGCTACGTTACAAAAACTCCATTTATGACCTGGGATATTTACATAACTTTATCTCTATAAGCTCCCCTGAAAGTCGTACGGCCGAAAGCGATCATCTGAGAGCACATTTCCAATTCCGCAAGCTTTAATACGTGCTGTCACATGAGACGCACGTTGTTTTCAACCAACGCCAATGACTGGAGACATCGGGGCATCAGCGGCCAGTGTATAAGCTACCCTGAAAGTCGTACGGCCGGAAACGGTCATCCTAGAGCACATTTCCAATTGCGTAAGCTTTAATACGTGCTGTCACATGAGACACACGTTGTTTTCAACCAACGCCAATGACTGGAGACACCGGGGCGCAAGTGCTGGGCACGTCAATGGAGCCAGCCCTTTATGATATTCGCACTCGTGCTAGGTTACAAAAACTCCATTTGTGGCCTGGAATATTTACATAACTTCATGTGTAACTCTCAGAGAATGCTGCACATGTGCAAACGTTCATCAAAACGTATTTACGTAAAACGTCCGCAGCGTATATCTTTATATTAAAAGTTTTTTTTTTGCCATTGAAACATGCTGGTGTTCTCTTTATTATTTTGAAAGTATTCTTCGCTAACCACTACATAGCTTGCTCGCGCAATAAAGTGTGAGGTCGTCGTGATCTTATCGCTAAACCTATTTAATATACATCGGCGAATAACAAGTGTGAACCGCAAAGGGGCCGCCAAGTTCCTACGTCTAATATTTGTGATGCTCAAATTTTGCGAAAATGTTATGCGAGCAGGTACGATTGGTCAAGATGCCTATACCCAAGCCAGGGGGGGGAGGGGGGATATCCACGGCAAGTTGAGAAGGCACGTGGAGTTTCCAAATACCAGAAAGCTTACGTACTCTGATTTATAGCATTACGGTACGCTCGAAGCAATTAAGTTTCAGTATATT
The DNA here is from genome assembly GCF_038994185.2 of Dermacentor albipictus. Lineage (NCBI taxonomy): Eukaryota > Metazoa > Arthropoda > Arachnida > Ixodida > Ixodidae > Dermacentor > Dermacentor albipictus. The sequence continues at coordinate 107,655,403 of NC_091829.1, forward strand.
CAGATATGGGGGATGTTCCTACTAGGTTGTGGCAGCTGCGCCTTAATTCCGAGTCTAACAATAGCTCCTTTTAATTTTTGACACTTTAATTACACATACATCCCCGATTTCCACATCGCTGGACATCACACCACAGCGCATCTAGCAGCGGAGCGAGACAGCCCTTCAAACATTCAAATATGTTTAATAAGTTCGCTTGCTGTGGTAACTAGCAATGAAGAAAGCGTGGTACTCTAGAGGGTTGTATATATAGGCGCCCGTAAAAACGACTAAGCCTTGCTCACGCTTGCAAGACTCACAGGATACCTGAACCAGCCGCCAGCATTGGTAAAATGAAACACGCCGGGGTTAGCCCACGCTCTGCTGAACATATCTCAGCCGGATTTTGTACCCGTGCGGAATGCGATGGGTTCACTAAGGGAGAGTGAAGTGACCCTTTTCACGAAGAAGCGTCAGACCTGTCGGGCAGGGAACCGTCAGATTCGGCGTCATTGGTGGAATCATTTACAGCCAGTTCTACTGGAAAAATTTTGAGTTTCGAATTAACATCAAATCAGACAATTACTTCATCATGAATAGGAACAGGTGTCGTACATTTTTGGTAATGTCGCCAGAGTTGCGCACGTGGACGGCGCGTTTTCTAACGACGGCTGAAATAATCTGGTGTACGAAACCTTAATTTTTTTACAGAAGTGAGCGAGCAGAGTCGACCATGGATCGCATAGTAACACCTGGCTTGTGTTTCTTTGGTAGGCCATGAAGTGCAGAAACTTATTTGTGGTGGCGAAGCTGTCAGTAATAAAGGGTTTGGGCTGGGGCGGGACCTAACGGGAGGCGTCAGCTCAAAGTTGCAGCTTTCTTGTGGTATCAAGCGTCAGGTTAGTATACGTGGTGGCGTCAGTAACCAGTTTCAGCGTCGCCTTGGTACAATTACCGTAATCAAGCAAAACCGTGGCGTTTCCTTTATCATCCGGATGAATGACAGTGCCTGGATAGCTTCGAAGCTGGTCGATAGCCTCAGATTCCTCTAGCGACGGCACGGAGTTTGAAGAAGCGTTTCGAAGCCTAGAATTTACAATAATAACACGTGTACCATTTAAAAAACGTTCTATAAATGTTATCGGCCTTCGCTTGTAGGTAGGTGGTTTGAACGTTTTGGTGTTTGCACCAGAAAAAGCCATGTTCAATATAGGACAAGCATGGCGGTCATGCGTGAAGATTGCGGGGAGTCCCTCAAGGCAGACGAGGGGAACGATGAGAATTGCGAGCAAATTGAGTCAATAGGCAGAAACTGGGATCTCAATGCTAAGATAAAGAAAACGGAGGACGTCCAGAATGATCTTGTAAAGCGGATCGAACAGCTGTAAAATGAGCTCACCAAGAAGGGTGATGCACGGAAGGCGGTAGAGAAAGGCTCCAAGCAGCCGACGAAAAAGTGAACAGGGCCTTCATCACGCAGTAAGATGGACGTGATGATGGCACACCGGTTGTGCCGATATAGTTCGTTGCAATACACCCCTTGAAGGTGAAATGCGAGGAACATGCGCCCTGGGCAGCTGCAAGGAGGGTTACCTATTTTTACGGTACCACAAAATGAAAGCGGGAACGCAAGGGTCAATGCCCGATGTCGAATCTGAATCATGCGGAAACGGTTGACAATGGGGAACAAGAAGAGGCCTCGTAAAGAAGAAAGATTGAGAAGGTAATTATCGCCGGTGGCTCAATTATGTCTACGTGATTAGAGGTAGTTGCAGAGTGTGTAAAAGCGAGAAAGGACTGGCAGTAAGGGGGCCTTTCTAAGACGTACATTGGATTATGTGAGAGAGCTAGCTAGAAAAAATGTTGCGGGAATGCACAGCGACATTTCCTTGAAGTAGTAGCGGGAGGTCTGAATGACGTGCAAAAGAGGAAAGCGGTGGTGCTATAACAGCGTTTGGCGAATAGTGTGGACGACTTGGGCGTGATGTACACTCTGCCGCAGATTGTGGTGAGCAAAGTGCCGGAGTTACGTGTACTTGACACTAACCCACAAAGAGCAGTTGGGCCACTAAACAGAAAATTTCGAAAGTGACCTAAGTGGAATGTTTCAAGGTTGTAGAAGTCAACAGGGAAGTGAAAAGGTAGGACGGCTTTCAGAGACACCGAGTGCACTTCAGTTACACGCTTGGACGAGAAATGGGCTGGCAACTTGTTGGTCGTGCATATGCTTCTGTTTTCTTAGGTGGGGCGGCGGGGGGGCACTTACCCAGAACGCAAGTGTAAGTAGTAATAAAGAAGGCGTCCTAAGGGCACTTCAGGCTACCATCACTGGCAACAACAGAAAAACTAGAAGAAAATAAATAAAAGAGCTCGATTTGGAATATGTTACTCAACCATGTATGGCAGCTGAACAAAAGTGGTTAGGGATTGAGGAGCAGTCAAATAGAGAATAAATAGGTATGTATGTGACTACAGAAGCCACGGTGGATACCTGGAAGAGCAACCAATGATTGATAACCGTGTTTGGGCACGTTGTAAGAGAACAAATTCGGAAAGAAAGGGAGAGGGAGCTCGAATGTTTATTCATCCTGAAGCCAAATGGAAAGCACTAACCTCAGAAAGTCAAGATCATCTTTGGTTATCAGGCGCAGTCACCCATAAAAAAACTTCTCTAGCCGCGACGTATTTATGGACGCGTAAAAATTGCCAAAACTACGATCAGCCGTTCGTGCAGTGCCCAAGCGGCGATATTAAGTGTTACGGGATCGATACCAAAGTTATGCTGTTGGTTGAGATTAATGCTCACACACAGGATCTAGACGATTATACCGACAACAACGTGAATATAATGCTGCGCTTTTGTGGGCAACGTAACCGCGTTATCATAAATACGTAGCCTAAATGTGATGTCCAGGTCACACGGGAAGGAGGATTTAGGCAGTTGACTATCGATTGCTCACTGATGACTGAAGGAGTTCATGACACGTGAGATAAATTAGCGTTGACGACGAAGGATGTAGCATTATAGGGAGTATACAAAGGCGCGTAATTTTGAAAATTGGACAAGTTGTTGGCAAAGAGAGCAAGAAACAAAGAATTTTCAGTCCAATTGTGAACGCTGAACTAAGAAATATTGGTGCAATAGCCGAGGAAAACTTGCCAAACAGCCAAACAGTGAGTAGGAATATTGTTAGCTTTGAAGTGTAATGACGAGATAAATGACGACAGATTCGCAACGTGCTTGCTGGAAAGCAAAATAGAAACCTTAAAGTTGGCGGAACAGGGAGATACGGGAAGCGATCTACGAACGACAGAAAAAATCACGAGGGCATAGGGAGGCAAAGACCGCACACTCGCCGCAGGATTAGACAGACAGTAAATGAGAAATGTACCGAGATAAAAGAAGACTATGGCTTGAACATAATTTCAAGCAAAAATAAAGGTGAAAGTGGAAGTTGGTTGTGAGAAATGCGCGAGAGAGGTAATGCGGCACCTTGGGTATTTTGGAATAACATTAACTTACTAGTGAGAAAGTCGGGTGCAGTACAACGTTACCTAGACCTGGATGGCAATGAACTGGAAAGGGATTCCGAAAAATTTTTTTTCGAAAAACAACAGCCGGATTATTTCAAGGACATTGCGAATTGGTTTGAGGGGAAAGTAAGAAAATGAGCGAGAAGCAGAAGTGAAAGGAGCTGGTGCTAAAAAAAATCAAATTGGAAGGAAGGTGAAGAGAAAATTTCTGAACGCACAGCCACGAGCTTCCTTTTAGGCTAATTCTTATTAGACGAGCTTCCCTTTCGGCTAATTAATAAGCTAGGACCAAAAGGTAAGGAAGCTTTATTGAAAGCGATAGAAAACTAAGCTTAGATTATAGGCGAATACCTGACTCTTTGCGGCGAAGTAGAATGAATTTAATCTTTCGAGGTAAGGGCGAAACAAAAATCACTCACACAGAGCATTGACCATTACATCGGTAATATACAGGTTGGCAATGCAGGCCAACAAATAAAAACTGCAAGCACAGGCAAAACAAAATGTTGTATTGAGAGAACTACAGGACGGCTTGAAGATCGGTTGGCGTCTGCATGATAACTTACTTGTGCTCCATCGGCGTAATGAAATATCTAGAGTTCAAACAAGACTGTTCATATCTAGAGTTCAAACGAGACATTACATGTTGATTTTTCTCTAATTTACCGGAGCGTATCGTAATGTACACCGCCACATTCAGTGTTATATTCTGGAACATGAAGGTGTATGCAACGAATGTATACAGCTTTTGAGAGAGATTCACTGAGAAAATACCGCTTGCTCGGAATTATAAGAGACGAGGAGCAAGCAGGAAGTTTATATCACCAAGGTACTTGGACAGGGGCGCCCTCCATGAGCGCTGCTGTTCATGGTATACATGGTAATGATGCAAAGGACGCTAGAAGCAATCGCTATCGCTACTACCCACTGATGAAAATAAGCAGGAACAATAGTTGAGCAGCAGGTTCCATCTTTATTCTTTGCGACCGACATTGTGTTGCTTGCTAATAAGCAAAATGATATGCTACGTTGGGCTGACATCTGTCAACAAGAAGGTGAGAAATAGGATTAAAATTTAGCGTCCAAAATCAGGTTTTATGGTAATAACTGAAGACTGTCAACGGGCAGTGTTACTACAGTGCCAGGAAATACGTCGGACAAGGGAATACAAGTACCTTGGTGTTTTGATAAACGAATGTGATAGATCTCTGCAGACACAATCATTCTAAACTACAGCGTCCGCGTCTTCGACTTGAGGCACAGCGTCTCATCGACAGCATTTCATACTTCGAATTGTTAAGAAGGTAGAATATGGAAATTTTCCTACGATTTCTCGCAGGAAAATTTGTTGGAGGCTCTTAAGAATACTTATGGGTGGCAAGGCAGACGCATATGAGTCTCTGTGGTGAAATGTTTTTTTCGCGCGTTCCTGGTTCCAACAAGCTCTCGCCCACGTTCTTACTACGCCGCGGTTGGGGGAAATCAGAAGGCGCTCAGCGTGTCAACGCGCCAGCTAACCCGTCAGGAGTTCATACATTGAAGGATGACTTAGCAGTGTTTAAGTGGACTATAATTATTTGTATTTTGTACGCTCATTTGATACTCTCATGACATGGCGCCACCTCCTGCTCATTGGCTCCGCCGTCACATATAGTCAGCCAGATGGCCGCGACGTGACGTGTGCAATGACGCACGCGCAAGGTAAATCTTCAGTCAACCAGAACGGTGGAACCTCTGTTCCGTCGGCAAAGCGTGATTGTCTCACGTCACAGAAGCCCGGGCTTGTTTTCTCACTGAGACCATATTTTACCTAATTTCTTATAGAAGGCATTATATTAAAACTGTATACATTATCTTCCCTTAGAAACTTGACGCCAATCCAAGCAATATTTTTGTGTTTTTCTCTCTGCGTCGTCGGCCATTTCTGATAACGTGGTTAGGTCGCGCCGCAGACTGCGACGCATTTTTGCGAAACGATTCCTACAATGCTTTCGAATGAACTGTTCGCTATGCGCCTTAAAACTTATTTTTAAAGAAACCGACCACAAATCAGGCCGCGTAGGGAGCTTCTAAAAAGCTATAGCGTACTGATAGTTATCTTCCTGTTCACTTACGGATAGCTTGGTGGCACCCATTCCGTAATTGAGTAATTTCCTTTTGTAAGTAGTGCAGGCAATAAACTTTATTTAGGCCCTGCGGAACGAGTCAAAGATTATAAGCAGAAACATCTGGTTTGCCACAGTGGGGTAGTTTTCTCCGACGATCACATTCGGTGATATCATCCACATAGCCTGAAGCTGTTCTAAATTAGCCAGTAAGCTCACACTGTGAGGTATATTTGATAAATTTTATACATGTTTGCAGGCGAGACAAATGTGGTAGCGAAAAGGCGTGAGCGTATATCGTTGCCAATGAAGCCGGCAATCTGAAGAAAAGCCCACCATTATTACGTTACAGAAACTCCGTCGATGCTCTGGGATCTTTACATAACCTTGTCTTTCTTTCCCAAAGTGTACTGGGCAAATGAAAATGGTGGTCAAATAGTATTTACGCAAAATGTCCGCAGCGTATGTGTTTGCATGGTCTCCTCCTTTGTTTCGTGCAAAGTATGTTTCCTTATCCTCTACGTAGCCTAATCAGGCATTAAGGTATGACGTCGTAACGGTTTTACCGCCAGACGCTCTAGAGTAAATCTCGGCGAAAAGAAGCGATAAATCTTTATTCTCTGCCAAATTGCTACGTCCTTTTTCGTGAGGCTGGTAATTAAGCAGAATAATATGCAAAATCTAGCATTTGCACGAGCACGCACGTATAGACAATGTTCGTATACCAGACATAAGGGAAGGGCTCCCAGGCACATTGAAAAGGCAGGTGGGTTTTTCAAGGACGATAAAGCTTGAGTACCCATGATATAGAGCATTACTATGTGCTCGAAGCAATTAAAGTAATTTTAGTGTAAATCCTAGAGGCATCATTCCAACTTCGCGGCGGTAGCTGCGCGCTTATTCCGTGTGCACCAGTTCTTATTTTCATTTTTTATATTGTCACGTGGTAGTGGTGGTCGAAGGTGCATCAATAAAACTGCGAATGGCGAAACTAACTTTATGGGGCGAACGTGTGCACAAAATAACAGGTTATACTCAAAGCTCAACGGAAGCGGCAAGGACAGTCAGCGATCGTCGAAAATGTGATCAGCGGGTCAAGCGTGTCAGAATTTATACATCAGTCGGCGAATGGTCCAGAGTAAGCGCTGCGATCCGCGTGTCTTCCACAAAGTTCTACATTATTCGCATCGCGCATACATGCTATCAGATTTCACAAGGTTCGGTGATAGACAGCGGATGGAACCATCGATAGCTTTCCAGAAACTTCTTTTACATGCAGGCTCTTCCTGCACTGTGCGATAACATTTGTTAGGTGGTTAGAAGCAGTCACCCAGAAAAGATAAACAAGTACACGTGTCAAAACACCTCCTCCCTCTTAAAAAGCATCGGCCCAATGCTGCAAACGAAAGTAATAAAATATGAGCACCCGCAGCGAAGAAACAACAAAATGAGGAAGTTTGTGAGCGTGCGTAAAAGGGCTTAAGACACACCACGTGGTCCACTTCAGATCGTGCACGGCGCAGCTGTCAATAATTAATAATTTTTTTTAATATATGGGGTTTTACGTGCCAAAACCACTTTCTGATTATGAGGCACGCCGCAGTGGGGGGCTCCGGAAATTTCGACCACCTGGGGTTCTTTAACGTGCACCTAAATCTAATTACACGGGTGTTTTCGCATTTCGCTCCCATCGAAATGCGGAGCTGTCAATGCGAAATTCCATCTGGCCCGACCTCATAGTCCAGTTCGCCAATACCAGTCCGAAATAGTTGGCCATAGTCCAGTCCGAAATAGCGTTGCAATAGTTTCTCACAGAGTCCTCGTCGGTTTATCGGGGTCCAAATGCAAACACGGTCGCCGGGCTGGTACTCGACGTAGCGTTGTTGGAGGTTGTAGTGTCGGCTGTCAGTACGCTGCTGGTTGTTGATCCGCAGGCGGGCGAGCTGTCGGGCTTCTTCGGCGCGCTGGAGATACGTAGCGACGTCAAGGTGCTGTCAATCAGTGACGTTCGGCAGCATGGCGTCGAGCGTCGTCGTCGGGTTCCTGCCATAAAACAGCTTAAACGGCGTGATCTGTGTTGTTTCTGGCACCACCGTGTTGTAAGTGGAGGTTACGCACGGCAGCACGGTATCCGAAGTCGTGTGTTCGACGTCGACGTACATTGCTAGCATGTCGGCGAGGGTCTTATTCAGGCGCTCCGTAAGACCATTCGTTTGAGGATGGTAGGCAGTTGTCCACCTGTGGCTTGTATGGCTGTATTGCAGAATGGCTTGGGTGAGCTTCGCTGTAACGCCGTTGCTCTGTCGGTGATGAGGATTCTGGGGCTCCATGTCACAGCAGGATGTTCTCGACGATGAATTTCACCACTTAGGCAGCGCTACCTTTCGGCAGAGCTTTCGTTTCAGCGAAGCGGGTGAGGTAGTCCGTCGCCACGACGTTCTACTTATTTCCGGATGTTGACGTTGGAAAGGGTACCAACAAGTCCATCCCAATCAGCTGAAATGCTCGTCAAAGATGCTCGACGAGGTGTACCTGAGCTGGAATGGAATATCGCGAACAATCCTTTTGGAAGTGACCAATTCCCTGTAACTTTTAGCTTAATAAGGTGGCATGACAGCGCTCTCAATATTCCTCAATGGAAAGCAGCATCAGCTGACTGGGAGCATTTTAAATGATCAGAATATTATTACCCGTATTTATAAAGAATTTTAGAATAGATGATGCTGTCGCATACTTTCTGCTTTTATAATTGGTGCTGCTGAAAAGTTTGTCCCGCAGACGAATGGCGGTTCACTCAAAATACGTGTTCCCTATCGGAATAAAGACTGTAGAGAAGTGTGAACGAGGCAGAATAAGGCATGGGGCTTATTGCGTAGATCGTCAAATGCAGAAAAACTAATTCAATTTAAAAAAAGTGAAATATCACGGAATGTGTACATGGCGTGAAACAAAGAGAGAAAGCTGAGTGAGGTTCCTTCCTTGTATTAATTCCTACACACAAGAGGCGAAAGTGTGGAATCGCGTAAGAAAGCTAAAAGGGCAACGAATCCGTCCGTTGCCTCTCGCGAATGCCTGGTCTTGCGAGACCAGGCAGACTCTCTTGGGGAACACCTTGAGCGGGTATAGAGCTCAAGTCATTATTTCAAATCCTTCCTTAAACACAAACTAATAAAGGAACGTAAGCCAGTCGTACGTACATGCTGACAGAACGAACTGTAAAACCGGCCTTTCAGTATTGCCGAGTTCAAAGCTGCTTTGATCGCATGCAAGAGCTCAGCACGGGGACCTGACAGAGTCATGTATGACGTGATCAAAAACTTACACACTGTCACACAAGCTACACTACTCTCACTTTTCAACACTATTTCGCCGCCGAATACCTTCCACCCACATGAGAAAAAGTGATTTTTGTCCCTGTTTTGAAGCAGGGTAAAGACCCTTCCTTGGCGGCAAGTTATCGCCTGATAGCTCTTAAAAGTTGCCTCTGTAAGTTTTCAAAAAAAAATGAATAATCGTAGCCTCACACATTTCCCTGAACACACCAATATGTTTCGTCCCTATCAATGTGGCTTCCGTGAAGGGCGGTTCACAACTGATCATTTTGTGTACATTGAAGTATATATCCGCAATGCATTTGTACATAAAGAGTTTTTCTTATCGATATTTCTAGTTATGGAGAAGGCGTAAGAAACAACGTGGTGTTAAGGGATCTTGCAAGACTTGGCTGGAAAGAGCATCTGTGAAAATGTGCTAAACATAATAGAAAGCTATTCGTCGAATCGTATCTTCCCCAGAGAGGCGTGCTTAGCTTCACTCTCTTTATTGTGAAGATGAAAACGCTTAGTGCTTCGTTATTACCAGCAATTCTTTATTCCGTCTACGTGGGCGACTTTCGAATAGGCTTCACATGTTGTAACCTCACAGTATACGAGAGACACGTACAGTAGGGCTTGCACAAGGTGCCGAAGTAGGCGGGCAAAAACGGATTAAAAAAAAACCAACCAAAGCACTTGTATTCTTTTTACAAGAAAGATAGACCTGGTTTCAGATCCTTGCGTAGAACTATGTGGACAACAAATACCTGTCAACAAAGAGTACAAATTTCTAGGTGTTTTAATTGACTGCAGGCTTACTTTCATTTCACAAATTAAATATTAAAAAAAAGTATCTGAGGACATTGTTCTTAAATTCTATCCCATACAACATGGCGTAGCGACAGGAAGTTTCTGATGAATCTTTATAAGAGCCTAATTCGATCACGATTGGACTATGGTGCCGTCGTACATAACTCTGCCGTTCCTAGCGCACTGAAGATGCTAGATCCTGTCCACCATCAGGCACACGCTTGGAAACTGGCGGTTTGAGGACAAGCCCGACTGAAAGCTTATATGCAGAATCAAACGAAGGGTCACTCCATCTCCAGAAAACTTGCATCATCCTCACATATATTCTAAATATACACTCCAATCAAGAACATTCATATTTTAATACCGCTACCGATATGAGGTGAGCTAAAATTTGTTGTAATCGTCCGTTTGTAAGACAGTCTTTCTCGCTGCGTGTGAGGGAGCTTGGCTGTGAAATGCATGTCCCACTTCTCCAGCATCGCCTAATAAAACCAAGCTGTTATCTACTTGGGAGTGGCAGGTGGTAGAATGTGACATATCATTTCTTGAAGTTACAAAGCACGCAGCAGAGGTCGAAATGCGAATCCATTTCATTAACTCCAGCACAAGCACTCCTGCACATAGTTCCACACAGACGCTTCGTAGTCAAATGCCAGGGTTTCGTATGCAGCCGTCGGTCCATCCTTTTCGAATCCGATGTACTGCACCCGGAAACAAGTATTTTTACGGCTGAGGCCTATGCACTATTGTCGGCTGTGAAGCATATAAGAAAATCAACACTCCAAAAAGCAGTTATATATACAGACTCCCTAAGCGTCGTGAAGGCCGTGATGTCACTTTGTAAGCACAAAAACCCAATACTTACGGAACCCTATTCCTATCTGTGTAAACCGTATCTATCTAATTAGCATATCATTATATGCCGGGTGCATAGCTATAATAGCATCGAAGTAACCTTCTGGCGGATGAGATGGCCGCATCAGTTGCATCGCTTGCTGCTAATCCTACAACTGCTGTCCCTGTCACAGACCTGAAACCTTTCTTACGAAAGAAACTCCGAGACCACCGGCAACGGACGTGGGACAGCAGAAACAAATGCTAAACTGTACCTGATAAAGCCACAGTTAGGTTTCTGGCCCTCAGCAACAAAATCACGGCGAACAGATGTGGTACTCTGTCGTCTCAGAATAGGACACACATTCGGCACTCATAAGTTTTTACTTATTAGAAATGAAGCGGCAACCTCCAGTAGATGTGGTGAGAGGCTGACCGTCTTTCCTAGGAAGTAATCTGAGTTCTGCTTAAGAGTTATTTAAGAAGCTTGCGTCCAGTAATGCATGCCAAAGTCAAGCGGAACACCTTTGTAATTGTAGACAAATTTTGACGACGAACGCGGCAGAAATTGTGCTAGCCTCAATATTCCTACTAATGCGACCTGCAGTGACGCTGCTCAACGTAGAAATTTCTTCAATTGAAACAGGAGCCCAAGTTCAAAATAATGAGAATTGATTAGTACATATTTGGCGCTTCTCTAGCTAATAAAAGATTACTAACGTTATATTTCACAGAAGGAGAGACACTGCCAATCATGTATTGTTAACAAATTTTTCTATATTACTGCTTGTACCATGTGCAATCTGGAAGGGCAAGGGCCTTGCTATAATGTCACCAAATAAGAACAACGTTAGAGTTATATTTTATTCACTTACAGAAGAAACAGTATAGTGAACACTTTGGAGATTTCGCAACTGTGCTATTTGCGCGCCTGAAAGACTAGGCCTCATTACTTTCTGTTAGAATATAATTTACGACATATCATCATTTGAAAACTCAAGCATGTATTAGTTTAAGGCCCATATTCCCAAACCAACCTGATACTTATCTTCTGCTTTCCGCATTTCGCTGCCTTAAGGCGTTTCACAAACCTTACACTTAAGTAGAGCATTTCCTTACTTTATCTCCTCAGTAAAGGAGCGTTCCCTACACTGAAAAAAATTTCCGTCATTATATGGAGCATTTTTATCATTATATGGAGAACTGCAGGCAAAAATACGGAAAATATGTCATATTTCGAAAATACTGCGAAATCTGCCGTTAATATACGGAAAGTGCTCTCCGTTTTAAGCTTTACGGACATTTCACTGTAATCATATAACGGCTATACGCTGTTTTGGACGAAACAGAGAGAATTCCGTGTTTTTGTTATGCGAACACCCGTATATTGTGAGAAAATTTAAGCTGTCTGAATGAGCGCACGTACTTACAAAGTTTCAGCTAACAATATTTTATTGAAACGCAAACATACGCATTATGAAGACACGTACAAAATGTGAGACCTAGCTTTCTACCAAAAGCTGCAATAACAGATCGTATAAATATATATATACGCATCTTCTATTCCGGTCGCAGTTGGCCGCGCATATGGGCCTTGTAACGCTGATCATATGCGCAAATATATGCGTGTACCGCAAACGCTTTGTAGTTAACAATACAGCATATATGTTTAAGTGGACGTAGAGCCGTGGGCATATGTGCATGCGTAAACAAGCTTGAGGCACTGAGCTGCTGGCGCACTGGGAATGACATTGGTGCTCTTTACGCCAAAAATTGTGCGCGCTATAAATCAGTACCGAAACGCAGGGAGTGGTATAATGACCGTAACTGCGTTTACATTTGGCAACAAATGGTATAGAAGGGGATTGGCGGCCTATAGATCCAAGGACAACGGTCGGATGAAATTTTCGAAAGCGGCAAGCAATTAACCCAAGTGTCAAAGAGTATTGCTGAGCTGCAATGTAGTTGGTTTAACTCATTCCCATAATCTTTACAAAATATCTCGTCTCTGACAATAACTGCCCATTCATTGAGACAAATCGGTTACGCATAATCTTCAATGTTCATGTGTTAATTCTTGCGGTAAGATGTAATCGCAAACATTTGGCGCTTCATCTTGAAACAAGACCGGAAAGCGCGCTCGTTCTTGTACGGCAGAATAATGAACGCGAACATGCACCGACATGTGTGCAAACTACTGGAAGGTGAGTGAAGATGAAGGACCTATTATCATGCTAGTACTGTGTGCACTGTCAAAAAAAAAGAAAGAAAAAAAGACGGGAAGAAAGAATGCCCAGTGCCGAGCTCTACCGAATGCAGATTTATTTCTTTTTGACCTAGAATGCAATGCCATTAGTTGCATGTGCTTTATACATGGGTAACTATTATGACATAACTCATTATTTAACCGCTCATTACGTGCACTCACCACCCCAAATTATCACTATACTACAGCTTATGGACGCATCGCAGTGCACTGCTTCGCACTTCATTGCAGCATAGGGGTTTCCTATCCCCAGAACGAACGGTTTCCTTGACCTCCCTGCCTTTGTGCTTCTTGCATTCTTTCTCCCTTTGTATAAAACGCACTAACTTGTGGGAGAGAAAGCATTCTTTTCTTTTAGAATTCAATTATTTGTCAAGAAATTATTCTGCAGTTCTAGTAACTAGAGCACAAATGCGAAAACGAAACCGATTCTGTTCTGTTCTCCGCGCTCACAGACTGCGGCACCAGGGGGCAGTGCGCGCTGCGCTTCCGTTAGGAGTGGTGAACGAACCGTCAGATGTGTAGTCACCCGGCATTTATCGTGTCATGTTGTAAATGTTGTTAATTTGCCTTAAACATATCTTGATGTGTACTCAAGAGTGGAGGAAGACCATAAGGAAGAGAGATTGACGCATCCGGAGCGAAGAAGAGAAACGATGGTTGATTACGCTGCTTGAGTATCCGCACGTTCGAATTGGCAATGTTCCGAATTTGTGGCTGTGTGGTGTACGCTTGTACGCTCGTCATTTGCCGTCATCGCGCGGTGATATTTGCGCTGGATGTCTTTCACTTCGTGTACAAGACTCCGCGCATGCGGCATCGAAGAAGTTGTCCTGTGTTTGGGTGCACGTATGCGCTTGGGCACGGATAGCCTGCTTGCTATCAAGGGATGTTCAACAGTTTACGCGCGCTCGTAACTTGCTCATGAGGTAAGCCCATTTTAATCTTATTTGGTTTGCATAACGTAGGTGTTAAAATTATATGTGGTAAGCCGGTGTCGCGAACAGAAATATTGTTTCACAAGACCACTATGCAACGTCTTAGGGCGGGAAAGGGATCACCCTATCTTTTCAGATCGATTCCAGTTGTAGCGCGATCGGCGCCATCGCAATTTCCGTGTGGTACTTCTAACCTTTTCTCACTCGCGTTAAAAGCGTAGAATAAAACTGCGTTCAGTTGCGCACTTGTATTGACGCTTGTATTGGCTTTAGAGCATACTGTATCCGATACAAGGACTTCTGTTAGAATACGGAAATAAACGTTCGAGGTAATAGCAGTGGCTCACCACCTGTGATCGTTACTTTCTTGCTTTGGTGCACGTTTTAATTGTGACCACAAAAAAAGTTCTTCGCTCTGGCTGCTCTGCTGTGTTTCCTTGGCGCAACTTTTTGCGGTGCAGCAAGACGTGTTGCTTCGAATGGTGTCTGGGCAGTCAAGGCATTCGTGTCAGTAAGCAAGCAGTAAGCAGTGTATCAGTGCGAAAAAAATTTGGACATACAAGAGAAGCGAATGGTATCATCATAGACTCTATCTTACGTTTAATTCAGCTGTCATACTAAAGCGGAGAGTGGATATGCATGAAAGTCAAATTGTATTGATACTCAGCAAAAACAAGGTAACTTATCATAACTAATAAATCCTTTTCTTTTACCGAAATGCAAGTTGCTGTTGTTCTCCTGGAGCTGAGAAGAGGTCTGCTGCCTGCAAAATCGAATAAGTTTTAGTAATTTTCAACAAACTTAGCACTCTTTGCTTTCCACTGTGATGTTTTTCAAACTAATGTTGGCGCAAGGTTTGACTGCAGGGTGTCATTTTGTGTGAAATAGTGCACTTGTGCACATAACACCTCATCGGCAACAATCTGCTGCACAGAATATCATTAGCTTTCGTATGCATTAGTCATTATCTCACAAACCGGCTGCTCCTTTGTTAGTTGGAATGTAGCATTATTGTAAAGCACATTTGATGTTCTAACAAAAAGAATAGTGCCCTCTTATCCCCTCATTCTCCTCACTTGATGCCTAGTGTTATAATAGCATGGTTGACACCATGAGAGTCAGTGTGGTGTATAATTATGTCTATGGTGGACTCGGGGGTGTACAATAACTTAAGCAACTTTTCCAGATGACTTGAATCAGTATTGTGGAATGCTGGTTTTGTTTTCACTCAATGCTACCAAGTTTCACTTTGGTTGTCGCAACAAGTGTAATGTAGTTCGCTAGCGCTCCTGCCAACACATATAATGTGCAGGCATCTGTGTTGAAAAAAAAGACCAGCTAATGGTTTGCCCGGGGACCATGGCCCATTTAGACCATTAAATTTTGAGCTTACACCTGTGGAAATAACTGGTGAATGAAAGCACAGCCAGGAGAACTGCCCATAATATTTTCTTTCATTATAATAATGCTGAAGCTTTGAACAGCATTTGAACTGACTTGTTTAAAAATTGACCCATTTCCTTGTTCAAGTAAGACAAAGGTTCCACAAGAAGACCGAAACTTGAAGCCGTCAACAGCAGCATGAATATAAACAGCGCTCGACGTTTTGCAATCTTGCACCTCGTTATCATATTTTCCATCCCATTTTTTTCACAAGCTGGTCTTTACTGTTTTATGGTCATACCCAGTTTAACTTTAATGTCCCTGTTTTTTAATATTTGGTTGATATATCTATTCTTCATCTGCTATCAACAAAATATGTATTCATAATGTGCCTTCATTTACCACTTACAGCGATCTCAATCAGATGCATCTTGATACAAAATTTATTTTCCTTAATTCGTTCTTCCAAATGTGCAAACTGCTTACCTTAATACCTATTTTGTCATCTGGGAAGATTAGGTGTACTGGATTATTGACTGCTTACATGTGTACATCATTTTCTGTTTTGGTCACCCTTACTCTTAGCAAGAACGGACAGCAGTGCTCATACCCACTTCACGACAATCACTACTGCTATGCACACCCTTCCTTCCTTTATTTTAACACTTTGGCTTCTCTTGACCTATTGCATGCACCAGCTTCTTCTCCATTGAGTCAGTTAGCTATGCATAATAAAAACAACAAAGCCAAGGAAAAGATTTGCTACCGTGATGACAAGTATCCATGTCGAAAAGTTGGCTACAGCAACATCCTTTTTTCCAACAATGTTGGTATACTAGTTAGTTTTTCATACACTGAAATTACTGCTTTGTCGTGTTCTATGATTATACTTTCTTGCCGCTTCCCTTCGGATGGATATTCATGAATACTATTTGTTTCTCCTAACAGCAGCAAGTTAATCCTTGCAAGCGTTTGGGGTCAAGAACAACTTTCACCAGGAAAAAGTGTACCACGAGTGATTGAAGAAAATAAAGTTGCTTCTGTCATCTAAGAACTTAGGATTGAAATGTTGCACCTTTTTGTATATATGCTATGCAATGCATTCATATCACAAAGTGCAAAGTGTTTTATCTCTGCAGCCATGTCAGTGTGTTGGCAAAACAATTTTCTCAATGGTGACCTGCTGCTTCGGCTATGAGCAGCCTCCATGACATTTGCCTTAAAGGAGATGTACTATCGTGGACAAAAGTACCCTGGAAGTGCGAGCATCGACCAGCCTTTCTGTTCAAGACCGCTGAAAACAGTGGGTCACGTATTCACATTCCGAACGCAGATGTTAGCACGGCTCATCCGAGCAAATAGTGCACCAATAAAATTTGGCCGACTCTCGCACGTCCTGGGCAATTTTGTCCCCGATGGCATATTCTCCGAACAATGGATATGCTCTGCACGAGAAAATACGGGAAGCACCTATACTTTAACGGATATAGTACAGATCAGCATACGGAGCCTTTCGTTTTCTGAATACGGCAAGCACCTCTATTTAAATGGTTATAGTACAGATTCAGCATACAGTGTGTTTCCGTTTTCTAAATATGAGAAGCACCGTACTTTAGCAGTTGTTGTACAGATTCAGAATACAGCCTTCCGTTTTCTAGATACAGAAGCACAGGTATCTTGTATTACGGTCTCTCTTTTACAGTTGTCCGTTCTACGGAAATGACCGTTCTTTATTTATGGAAAAGTGTTCGGTCACAAATTACCAGCAGATTTTCCATAAAGTAAGGCAAATTTTTTTAAAAGTGCATTGACCGCAAATAAAAACGGGGACAGAGGGAGATCGTGCTGTTTATGTGTTCTCTCCCTCTGTCCTCGTCTTTATTTGCGCTCAATATGATATGCAACGTTTTCTTGACTATTGAAATATTACCTAGCATTAAAAAAGTGCAAGTTACTGTAACATCTTTATTTAAGCAGCATAGCGTAAATATTATTTCGCTAGGGAACTACATGCAGGATCGGTGCAAAACAAGAGTGACTCAGTTCCGTAGCCTCGGCTGCACTGCCATAGAAAGTTGTCGCCAGGTATAGTAAAATATATCCTACCGTTTCCCTAGCTTTACCACGGCAAGCACATGCGTCTTCGTCCTTGGTGTACCTTTCTTTATAACTACGTGTTCTGAACCATGTTGAACTCGCCTCGGAAAGTGAAGATCTTCCCTTTGTGTTATCATAAATTCTTTCTTTCCTGATCTCGTCTTTGCTTTGAGGTAGTTAGTTACTCATTGAGCGATTCTTTTCCCTTGCCGCCACCCACGAGATTGTGTAAGCCTCTCTCACTTTGTGCATGACTTTCTTTTTTCCGATATCGCGGGCGAGAACGCTCGCATACTTGCAAGTGAGCTTTCAAATTCATGTACACCACTGTGGCTGAATGTTCTTTTTTGCCAATATCTGAACACTATCACATCCCATTTAATTTCTTCCAAAATCTGTTTTACTCCCTTCAAAACTTCTCAGGCGCATTTCAACCTGCACACCTTTTTTAGTAGTTTTCCCGTTAGCGCCCAATTCGAGGCATCCCACTGACCTTTCGTTGCCATGGAGTTCTGATGTACCCTGTACATTATGCAAACAACCGCATTTCCATATCTAAGTCCTGGAACGATTACACCTTTCAATATATACAGGAGCACCTCGTACGTATTGTTTCCCCCTAGCGCTCTGTGTTTTATTATGCCCACATTTCTCTATTCCTTTCATCTTCTTCTCTATCACCTTCGTTTATCTATACACCAAGGATTTTGTATTAATTTGCCCGACATATTTCCTTGCCCGGTATTAACATTTTCCGTTCAATGTTTTCATTTTTTACCATAAACCCAATTTTTTAATGCTACACTTTAATCCTAAGTGCTCACCTTCTTTACAGATATCAGCCAGCCGCTGCATATCACTTTGCTTGTTAGCAAGCATTACAATATCGTCCACATCAAATAAACATGAAAGCTACTGCACAACTATTGTTCCCCTTCGTTTTCATCAGAAGTGAAACCGATAGTGATTCCTCCTAGCGTCATTTCTATTCTGTCCATGTACATCATGAAAAGCGACGGTGATAGAGGGCACACCTGTCTCAGTACCTTGGTGACAGCAACACCTACCTCCCTCGTCGTATCTCTATACTCAACGCAAACGGCATCTTCTCAGAAATTCTCCCCGAAAAGCTGAATACAGTTGCCACCTGCGCCTTCTTCCAGAATACAACCGAAGTGTTGCTGTCTACGTGTCATGTGCCCCGGTAATGTGAAAAAAAAAACACACGTAATGGTCTTCTTTCTATCCTGTATATTTCAATACACTGAGGGAGAATAAGTTACCAATCCAAACACCTACCGATTCTGAAGCCTTCCTGTGCCATATGCCATTTTGTTCTGTTCATGCTTTCAGTTTTTATTTAATCGTGTGCGTTCTCCTCGTGTGCGGAGGCGACCATCTTACCGCCGCCAAGGAGTGCAAGCTAAGATTTCAGACGTCGTATCTCGTCAGGCTCAGACGGGGGCACGGGACAACGCCGAACATTTCCCCTCCATGGAGGGTGCGAATGAAGCCCGGCAAGCATCGCCTCATTGACAATACGGTCACAGCCGCTCCCAGACCAGGGGGAGATCCAGGTTTCGTGGCCGCTCCAGAGGTCGCACCAGGAGCCACTCGGTCGCCAGAGCCAGGTCGAGGTCAAGATCTCGAGTCCGATCAGGTCCAGATCCCCCTGCCCGGGTTCCAGAACCCAGCCAGCATCCGAGGCTGCTCCGGCACCTCACGACGACCCGCCTCCCAGAGCAAGCTAGGGACGCGGAAGTCACTCTATTACGCAAAGAGAGCGATGACCCAAAGAACACGATCAAGAGGCTAGTTAACAACATGGCAGAGATCGGGAAACTCGTTTCGAATGTTTCAGGTAACGGTGCTTCAGGCAGGGCCACATAGACTCCAATCCCAGCTCTTACGCAGGGCAGTAGTTAAACAGGTGTATTGAAAGCGTTGTCCGCAGAAGTCAGCGTCATCAGGCAAACTTTAATTGTACTGGAAGACAGCCTCAAAAGGTCACCGCTAGCGTCAGTTGCCTCACCTATAAAGTTCGCCAAATTCAGGCTGCGCTCAGAGACCCCCAACAGGGGCTTCGGACGTCTCGCAGATTGCATCAACGTCATTGAGGCGCGAATGGCTTCGTCCGCCTCCGTCGTACAACTGCTAACCGTTCCCGCCATAATAAAGGAAGCTTGTTTTAAGTATCCCACCAGCGCGTCGACAGGAGGTCTCAGCCTATGCGCAGCCCTAACTGCCCCGTTAGGTGGTAGTCCTTCCGGTCTTCCATCATGGATAGATCCAAAGAAAGTTTTCAGATTTAGCAATGGCACTGCACGGGGTATTCTGACGAAAAAACACCTCTGCAGCAGTTTTCAGTTCTTTCGCTGTCAAACTTCAGGTCATTGCTCTCCAGGAAACATTAGTCTCCGTCGCTTTGCTACAGGGCCGTGTCGGGTCGGCCCGAGGGGCGAGGGATTTGTACCTTTATCGGCAAAAGACTGACTCACCCTACCCAGGACCTCAAGCTGGTGACTGTTAGACTCGAATATGTCATAGTTGAGATACTGCTCGACGTACCGCAGCCGAATCAGCGCTGAAACAGCGTGTTCGTCCTCAATATATACAGCAACACCAGGGATTTGCGACAGCAGTGCAAGACCATCCTTAAGAAAGCGACCGACTTGGCCAGCCCTCGACCCATGGTCGTCGTCGGTGGCTTCAACACACCGTACGTCATCTGTGGTTACGTCTACGACACTACCGAGGGGCGCAACCTGTCGCAAGACGCCAACGATATCGACATCGCTCTGGTCACTGACAAGGGTTTTACTATGCGCATCGGCAACTCCGTCACCCGGGACTCGACACCCGACCCCACCTTCGTCAGGAATGTTGAGGACGTGGGCAGAGAGAACACCGCCATGGAGTTCGGCAGCGACCACTACATTCTCGAGACGAACTTCAAGGTGTCTCGGAGTAGGGTCAGGGAATTCACGTTCGTCGATTGGGACCATTTTCGCAAGATTCGCGAAGAACCTGGCCGAGCCAGGGCACCCGCCGCTGTCGGCGAATGGCGCGAAGGCGTCGGGAACGACGCTTCGAAGAAAGTGGAAACCGATCTCGACGTGGAGCCGATGGACAGCAGACTCGCCCACCTCATCGAGGCCAAAAACACCCTGCTCTACCGATGGAAGGATCAGAGGCTCAATCGCAGACTCCGAAAGAAGATCTCGGAGCTCAACAAGGTGATAGATGACCACTTGAAGGCGCTATGCCAACAGCAGTGGGACGAGCTCTGCGAATTCATTGACGGACAGATGCGCAATGGCAAATCCTGGGGCATGCTGAAGCACCTTCTTGACGAAAGCGGCTCGAAGCCAAATCAGAGGCATACGTTGGCCCGGACCCGTAACTAAGCCACCATGTCTCACACGGTCGATGAACTCGTCTCAAAACCCATACAGTAGTACCTGCCTATCCACCGCGACGGACGAGCAGGACTTCTCCGTTGCCGAGGTCACACAGGCCATCTTCACGCTCAACCGCAATTCTGCGCCTGGTCCGGATGGAGTCACCAACAGAATGTTGAGAAACCTCGACGACACGTCGATCGTCTTTCTGACCGACAAGGTCAACGACCCCTGGAAGAGTGGCGTTGTTCCTGCAGAATGCAAGATGGCCTCCATGGTGCTCATTCCCAAGCGTGGCAAGGCACCGAACAGCGAGAACCTCAGGCCGATTTCTCTAACCTCCTCCGTCGGCAACGTCATGGAGCGCGTCGTCCTCAACAGGCTCAACGGGTACCTCGAAGACAACGAACTTTACACGTACAACACGATCGCTTTCCGCGCCGCGCTCTCGATGCAGGATGCCCTGAGACTCATTAAGCATGAGATTGTGGATGGCTGTTCCAGAGACGTCAAGGCTCTGCTCGGTCGGGACCTCGAGAAGACTTTCGACAACGCGCTCCATACCTTCATCGTAAAGACCATTTCAGGCGTGGGGCTCGGTTCGAGATTCCGCAGCTGCGTCCACTCTTTACTAACGGACAGGAAGGCCACGCTTCGCCTTGGGGACTTCCGCTCCGACGATGTGCCCTTCGGAGGACGGGGCACTCCTCAGGGTGCCGTCATCTTCCCCACGCAGTTTAACGTCTGTATGATTGGTCCTTCCGTGAGGTTGGCATGCGACGAGGACGTCAAGCACACCATCTAAGCCGACGACATCACTTCATGGGGCTCCGGCGGCTGCGAGGGCACAGTCGAAAAAACCATACAGGAGGCGATCGACGTGGCCGAGGAGTATCTCCGCCCAACTGGACTTCATTGCTTCCCCGCCAAATCGGAGCTTGTGCTTTACAGAAAAGAGAAGGGAGTCAGACCCAAAGATTAAAAGCAAGTCTCCGAAAGCAGCATCAGTCTTCGCACTTGGGACAGGGGGAGGGAGGGTGTGTGGTACCCAAGGTCGACGTTATTTGGGTCATGGGCATGTTTGTCGAATTCATCGGTGGGAACGCAACGGCTCTCCGCAAGATCATCGCAAAGACGGACAACGCTTTCCGCCTCGTTCGCAGAATTTAAACCGGCACCAGGGTATGAAGGAAAACAATCTCCACGGGCTGATGAATGACTTCGTTCTATGTCACTTCAAGTACACGATTTCTACACACAACTGGCTCAGACCGGAGCAAGACAAGCTCAATGCTCTCATCCACAAAGTAAGGAAGAGGGCTCTCGGGCTACTCATTAGGACTCATAGCGAGGATTTTCTCAAGCTGGGGGTGCATAACACCGCCGAGGAGATCGCCAATGCCCAAGAACGCGCGCTACTCACTTCCCTGAGCACCACAGCGGAAGGTAAACGTAACCTCGAAGAGCTGAGTAACCACTCTGCGGGATTCCCGATGGTCAGTATCCCGATTCTTAGGTGCGTTCTAGACAAGTTCGAAGTGGCCCCTGTGCCCCGAAACGCCTATCGCGTCCACGAGGGCAGACGCAAGGCCATAGCAGGAGATATTCTCAAACAGATAAAGCAACGAGACATTATAGCAAGCTTGGTCGGTGCCACGGAGTACAGCGATGGCAAAACCTATGCCGTCGTTGTGGTCTACGCCAGTGGCAAGCTTTCCAGCAGCACCACCATTCGCAATTCAAATGCCGGAGTCGACAAGCAATCTGCTCCGCTTCTTTGCAGCTCGAGTACATATGCGCATCATTCAATCCACTGGTTTCCCCCTCACGTAGGCTCGGTCGAGGGTTTTCCCCGAACCTTAATGAGTCTGCTGACGAGGCTGCGCGTGACCTCAGCGAGTGCGCTCCCTCTGCAAGGAGTGCCGATTCCCCTCCTCCCTACGACCACAGGGACGCTCCCGCTACTCACAACGAGGTTAATAAATTCTTCTACATGTCGAGAAGGGTCTTTCCACTTCCTCACCGCAAGTTGAATAGGGCGCAAGCCGTTTCGCTTAGACTTCTACAGACCAGCACATAAGCGTGTCTATCTAATGTTCACGAGGCTTACCCCGACGTGTATCGCGACAACACCTGCCCGTCGTATGGGCAGACCTCCACTCTAGCGCACATGCTCTGGGAGTGCGGGTCGACGTACCGCGAGTTCATCAAGGAGGAGTGAGACTCGTTTCTGCGTAGCCCCACTCTGGAAGAGCGAATCATGGCTGTCCAGCATCCCGCGACTGGGCTAGTGGGCTAGCCCATTCGCGGGTCCCTGCCAGTCCCAACGTGGGACTAGCCGGATGCGCGACGAGCTCGCCTCTTCGCCGGACCTGCAATAAAGTTCCTTCACTCACTCACTCATTGTTCACGTGTATGTTACCGATGTAATGGTCACCTTTCTGTATGAGTGAATTGTTTTTTGCCCATACCTTTAAAAAGCACATTCAATATGCTCTGCCGCAAACTGTCTTGTACGCGTCTATCACGAGAGAGAGAGAGAGAGAGAGAGAGAATGAACTCTATTGAGAGCCAGCAGTTTAGTCAGCTGGGCATGGGCCACCTGTGATGGGATGTCGCGGTTCTTTCAAGCAAGCTTTTTTTCTACCGCTTTCAACAGAGCCTTTCAGCCTGACGGAAACCTCGCCTAAATCAGTGGCTTTGCGTTTAGCAATATTCTCTTCACCTTCCTTCCAGTTGAAATTTTTCAGCACCAGCACCTTTTCTGTCTGATAGTCGTTCATGATCTTTCCTCAGAAACCACCTCACCATGTCCTTGAAGCTATTGGGCTGTTATTTTCCGAACGTAATCCAATGCTGCATTCCCTCCTAATGTGTGTCCATCTTCGTGTAGCATAGGTTGCACAGTACCCGACGTTCTCGCTAATAAGTTAAAATGTTTACGAAATATTCCATGTGCGGCGTCTTATTTCTTGCGGTTTTCTCACAACCAACTTTCACATTAACCTTTAATTTCACGTGAACCACTGTTTAAACCAGAGGTTTTTTCACCCGACACATTTATCATGTACTGTCTGTTTCATCTTGCGGGAACTGTGCGTCCTTTGCCTCCCTATGCTCTCGTGATGCCTTATGTCTTTCGTCCATCGCTACCCTTATCTTCCTTTTCCACCAGCTTCTTGGTTTCTTTTTTTCCTTTCCAACAAGCATGTTGCCAGTCAGTCCTAATTTCTCTCGTCCGTATACTTCTATAGTCAGTATTCCTACTCATTGCTGGGTCATTTCGGAAGTTTACGTCCCGCCTTCTTACTATATTTTTTAGCTCAGCGTTCAAATTTGAACTAGCCATTCTTCGTTGCTTTCTCCCTTTCCCTACTACATAGGCCATATTTAAAATCATGCGTTTATGGACACTCCTTAAGGCTTCCTGCCCAACGACAATTTCTTTCATCATGAATTACTTTGGCGATCAGACAGTAATGGAAGTCTGTATGCCAATTTGCGCCATATCACGTGATAAGGCCGTCACATTTAGGCCCCGTATTCTCAATAACGAGGTTACTTTGCACACAGAGATCTCGCATTGCCTTCCCTTTGTTGTCGGAATAACCGTGTAGATCCTGTCGGTACGCACTAATGTCACTCTTTCGGTATCATTCCCGAAACTCCTAATATCCCCGTTTAAGCATTCAACTAACTCTTGGTTCTTGGCAATCTTTACGCGTCCATAAATGCGTCACGCTCGGCCAGCTTTTTTTTTCGTTGAGTCTGCCTGATAATCAGAGATGCTCTTGACACTTTGAATTTACTCTTTCTGTTTGACTCCGGGATGTATAAGCATTCTGACTGCCCCCCCCTCCTCTCTTTTTCCAATTTTGTTCTATTACACCGTTCCCAAAGAAAATTATCGATCATTGGTGGATCTTGTCAGTTTCCACGGTGCATTTCTGTAACCGAATACATACGTATTTCTTCTTTAACTCAATGCTTCTCAATATCTAACCACTTTTCATTTGGTCTGCCGCCTTGCAAGTCTACGATATTATACGGCGAGCTATTTTCTTTCTAAACTTTTTCTCCTTTTTCTGTTGTGGCCTGTCATACTAGTGTAAGATTCCTCTAGGGCGCTTTGTTCATTACTACTTACACTGAAAACAGCCCTACCTTCACACTTCCCTGTTGGCTTCCACAATCTCGAAACACTTCACTCGCCTCCATAGCCAAATCTCCTCATTAGTGGCCGCGACTGCTTTTGGTACGTTAGTGTCACGTGCAGGTACCTCCGGCACCCTGGACCCCACAATGTGCACCCGAGGGAACATATCACGCAAACTGCCCACAACATTCGCCAAACGCTGAACTAGTTCCGGCGCTTTACTTTTTACCCCATCATGCTCATCACTCGTAGCTGTTACCCCGTTTCGTCCCTGTGCATTCTCCGCCAGCTTTTCTCTAGGTCGCTCTGTGACATAAAACAATTTCCGCGCGAGAAACGTCCCTAGCGCTAGTCTTTTCTCGCGTTTCACCCGCTCAACATATTCCTCGGAACACCTAGACAAAATGAAGGCACCTGTGACCATCACATTTTCACTCTTTCTTACTGACGAGGCCTCTCTCTGGTTGCCTTCGTCAACCTTTTCTGTGTGATGCGGACTTGATACGGCACATGGACCCCTGCTTTGCTGTTTTCCCTTTGTGGTAGCTTTAATGTAGGTGTTCATTTATCCTGCTGCCTAAGGTGCGTGTTCCGCGCATTCTAAGCGCTTTGACGGCACTTCCGGTCCTGTCATTCCGGGAACCGGCTTTCCATCGTCACTACCACTTTCGTTCGTGATGATGACCCTGTTCAGTTTCTCATCGGCTGCTTGGAGTCTTTCTTCAACCACCTTCCATGCATCACAAGACAAGGTTACTGATGTTTCAGCCCTTCGATCCATTTCACAAACTCATCCTGGACATCGTCCATTTTTTTTTCGTCTAGCACCTACATCGCAAGTTCTGCCAATAGACTCAATTTCGTCTCCCTTCTCATCGTCCACCGTTTTTACCTCGACGGACTCCCCTCACGCTGCCCGCTGTGCCGCCTTTCTTGACATGTGCAAAACTTGTCTTTTGTCATGCAGACACCGAAACTTTCAGAGCACGGGCTTGCAAGCGAAGGCGCAAGACTTTAGCTAGAACTATTCTTGTGACAGCACCAACATCATGCCAATAACCATGCCAATCCATTCATCGTGATTTTTTATTAATCTATCATCTACAAAGCCCTATGATCCTACGCATATGTATACGCAGTTGGGTCATCGTTTTAGCTATAACAATATAATGGAGATTAGTTCATTGATTCATGCGTGCATATTTGGCAGCAGTCCGAAAACAGAATCGCTTAAGCTTTCTGCGTTATCTCTGTTGGTGCGAAAGAGCTCAGACTTAAGAAGCCCTGCAGCAGGTTCATATTTCTGTACGAGTACTGTCATATAAGGCCCTCATCTATGCCATAATTATTTCTTTGGGTCTCTAGGTGTTTTTTTTTTCTTTTTTTATGAAAATCACTTTAATAACCTATGTTTTGGCATGTTCGTGTTTTGCTCTGCATTTGCGAGCACATAAATGTCAAGTGGAGGCATGCTAAAATATGATGATTATCGTTAAATACAAGCTTGAAGAATTAGGGAGAGTGCTTACTGTTGAAAATAGAAAAATGCCACAGCTAGTTCCTACTAGAAAATGCTCAGGGCATGGATACTATGGCAAACACGCCTCACCAATGCTTTGGGTTCATCCTGATGCCCCAAATTTAAAGTATTTAACCTAGAGGTTTCGTTCTTAATCCGTACAATAGTACTCGCCAACAATTGCCATCTCTTTCCACGTTCTACAGAGTCATGTTATACAAAGTTTGCGCACTTGGCGAAGCTACCCGTGTCACGTACTTCAAAGACTAGCTTGCGGAAACAGAAAATGGGTGACAGGTGAAAGGAGTGACGCAGGTGTCCAAGCTGCGTAGACATTACTTTTTACGCGAAAATGTGTTAGATCATACAGCTGGTCGACCTGTTGACCTGCCAGTTGAGCGTCTTCATTCGCCTAGCAGCACCCCTTGAATTGTTCCGAGAAACTTGTAAAATTGGAAACCGAATATGAAAATTTTTTAATGAAAGAAAGCGATGGAAGGGCGAACCATTGAATCTCAAAAAAGAGCGAGAACGAAAACGTGGCACAGACCTTTCACCCACAAGCATTTTTACCGCTACCTATAAGTAGCGATGGCGACATGAAGAGATCGCTTCGAGGCACAACACTGTACCCCATCACGACACACATACACACACACACACACACACGCACGCGCACGCACACGCAAGAGCGCGGTTGTATGCACGCGCCTGCGCAAATAGAAAATTGTGGCCACTTGGTGATTCATTCATTCATTTTATTTCAGTTTGATTTTCCAGAAAAAAAGTATACATTTCTTATAGGGATGCCTGGGCAGAAAGTTGTTTTTGACAGGTTGACTGGGCCCGAGAAAACTGGAAACTTTTAGCAGAGGTCACATTCAGGAGATAAAACAGAATAATGATAAAACATAGCCAATAATAATACATGCAGGTGACATGCACATATTCTTCCACATAATACCCACATATATACTAACATACACATATATTGTATACCGTTTACACTTCAACAGGTCACACCTATACCAACAGTAACAATTTATAGCATATCCATCTCCAACAATAATATAGGTTACAAGTTTAGTCGAGAGTGAAAATAAAACCACTTGTGCAGTCTCCATTGTATACTGATAGTTAACAGTAATATAAAGCTACATGTTTCGGAAATATTCTTTAAGCTGTTTCACAGTAAAGCCCATGGTATGCTTGTACCTGTTTAAGATACTAGGTAAATTATGTTCAAGGGTTTGTAACTTGTTCGTGTGCAAACGTGTTGTAAACCACAAGTCCGTATTTCGCGTGCATATGTTACATAGTTCGGGTTTTAATGGCTTGCCACTTGGTTTCACCCAGGTTTACTCGAATGTGTTTAATGGTAAAATCATTACATTGTCATACCTTAGTGCGCGGTCAAGCTACGTTGTGGATAGCGAAGTATACGAATAAAAAGGATATGAGTACCGTTCTTCAATAGTACATAAGAAAATATGCATGTAAAGACAAACGCTGCGGATATTTTACATAAATATTATTTTATTGCAGTTTGTATTTGCACTGCACAATTGGGGAAATAAAGAGAAAGTTACGTAAAGGAACTAAGGCAAGCATGGCGTTTGTGTAGAGTAGCGAGAGTGCGCTTTGTATTAGGCTTTCGGCTCCATGACTACCCCTGCAGAAGGAGCTCTTGTGTTCTTGTCTTCCATACCACATTGGTCTCGTTGTAAAGCACATATTAAAGTTTACCAAACAAGAAACATATTCTGAGGCGATCGCTTTCGGCAATAGAACATTCAGTGCAAGCTCATTGACTGGACGAGCAGAACTGATCGGCTGGATGAGCAATGCGTCACGCGAAGGCGATAATATTGCCGAAAGTGACCGTCCGAAAACACGTCCCAAGTAGGGACGCCAGATGCTTCAGCCTCCACCTGACATGCACTACTCACATAAGCAAATCATTCGATTAGCATGCGTGCCGCAAAGCTGTCCACAAGTGAAGAGGACATGAACTATCTATGCTATATCGGTCTCCGAGTGCCGAAAACGGCCTGATCTGTGGTTTGTTTCTTTAGAACGAAAAGGTGTTAGGACAGACAGTGGTTTAATAGTGCGAAAGCATAACGTGCCTCACTACGCCAAAATCCGTCGTGCTTGGCGGCGTGACCTAATCAAGCTACCAAACACGGCGGTGGGCGCCAAGAGTGAAACACAGAAATGCTTCGACTGACGTCAAGTTTTTTGGGATGATCCTATAAACTAATTAATGCCTTTGAAAATAAAATGAGGTTAACTGCTATGGACGTGAAGCGAACCCGGCCCTGCGTGCGGCGCCACGGCGGCTCTAAGGTTCTGTTTGACTAATGGCTGGCCTATTGCGTGCAATATTGCATAATTCATGTAGAAGGCATCTAGATGAATATACGTATGGCCTAGTGCGCCTTTCGTTGGGCCCGTGTGGGCGCAGCCAATGGAAAGGAGGTGGCGTCACATCATGAGTGTATAAAATGAATGTATAAAATTCCAAAAAATTTTAGCACAACTGAACGCCGTGGAACGAGCCTTCCATGTATGATCTGCTCGTGGGTAAACGAGTGCTTTGCGACGCTTGGCGCGTTTCGATTTCGCCTCACAGAGGCACAATTAGAACGTAGCCCAGAGTTTAATCGGACTAAATATAATTTCACCAAACGGTCTGGAGTGCTTCCACTTTCCAACCAGTCGGCAGTCTTAAGTGTCTCCACCGAATTATTTTACGCGCAAGTGTAGATGCGCTGTCTCTCAAATCGGTAAATCTATGTTTGTCTCAGCGAGGAGAGGCCGCGCCGGAGGAGGCAGGCGCCTGGAAGTGGAGAAGAGATGCGTCGCTTTCGCGCCCTTTGCTTTTGTGCTTCGACGCCGTGGAGCTCGCTGTGCATGTTCGTGGCATCCGTACTTTTGCCAATAGCCCGCGTTCAGGAAGTGAAAGGTCCCTAACTTTCTTGCTTGGCTGGCCTTTCACTAAATAAAGCTTCGTCTAGCGTGGCACTATATCCGCCATCGGCCGTCATACACTATTACTTCTATTTTAACATTATTTATTTCCTGGACCTGCACTGACTGGCACTACTCTGTGTGCCCCGCCCTGTGTGTGTTCTTAACCACTAAAGATTTTTCATCTTGCTCTTTTTTCTCTTCGCACGACTCTTTCCTCTGTTCAATTTCCATGTTTCTGTGTCCTCCTCTCGGAAGAGTAGGCAGGCGTTGTGCCCCGTCCGGTGGCAGTTACCGCCCGATCGTCACTTTCTCTTTCACGTCTAGTGTGTATATCTTTTCAAAAGAAATAGCAATACTACAAAGTAGTAAGAAAATGTTCCCACAATCTTCCCATGACACTACAGGTTTGAGTTGCTGTAGATGAGACGCTACGCCTCTGGTCCATGATACAGACGCTGTCTTTTAGGATGCGCCGACCCTCTTTGAAAAAATTATTTGATTCATGCATCCCAATCTACCCAAACTCGTTCAGAAAGATATTGTCGTTCATCGAAGTTAACTGAAGGTGCTATCGTTTTCTAACGTCTTTCTTGGGGAGATGACCATACGAAGAAAACTTGAGTGAATTATCAAAATATATATATAGCAGAATTTAGGGAGCAAAAGAATATTTAATTCTTGAAACAGGTACATCTTATATAACAGTGAACAGCGCGAAGGATGGTGTACAGTGGATAACAACTGAATGCTGGTAAGTGCAATTCCAAGACGGGAAAGAAGATATACTCACAAGAACAGGGAATTTTGTTAACGTGCAGTGGATGATACCATAAACAAAGGCTTGCTTGCTTTGAGAGTTGATTTCGGAATAATTGTGGCTGAATTATAAAGGAAATTAAACATTCTTCCTGTGAGCGGGGGTTAAGGCATCAGAAAAATTGTGCCTACATCCCAACACTGAAAGTGGATGCATAACAAGCGGTTGCCGATGTTAGACAAGCACAGCCGAAGTTACACGAAGTTGCACAAGCACCGCCACCACACGCGACGTACGCCACACGCGCACACACGTATGCGTATGTGTAGCATATGCGGTCATTCCTCCAGGCCCTCCACCAAGCGGAAGCTTCTTCAACTAGCAAGTTAGTAAAATTAGCTGTAAATTGTAATATATATTAGTATATTAGCAAAAATACAGGTAAGAAGTGAATTGCAGCAGACAAAGTTCTCGCGCGCTATGCCGGTTTCGTTTTCGTTCAGTTAATTCTCGCAAAAGTGATGGCACGACCACATGTTGTGCGTTCTCCCGAGGATGTGGCAGCGTTCGACGAGCAGCGGCGACAGCTCGCCTGTGAAAGGGCTGGCTGGCAGCACGCTGGCCCACCCGTTAAGGCGCGATTTAGCGTGAACACGCGCACAAGATACGTCACTTCGGCAAGAACAATGGCGTCTATAGTTCGATGATTCGACGAACTGGCACCGCCAACGTAACCAGACGCGGCCAACGCCCACCGACGCTCGCCCGCGCGCCGATAGCCTCGGTATATAAACGCACCTTTAAAGGGGCCCGAGCCCCTGGCAATTCAAATGCAATGAGAAGATCCTGAGCTGAGGTAGCGGGATGCCGAACTAATGCGACAGCGTTACCTGTGGGTTACTTAACGGTACCAAAGGTCACGTGCACGCGCAACAAGCTTCGCTTACCCCAATTTTCTGGCAGGCGAAGTGTTGTAGACTTTTTCTAGAATATGTAACTTGACACATGTAATTCATGACTGAGAAACGTAACTGAATTGCCATGAGCGTTACCTAGCAAACAAAATATTTGTTAAATTACAAAATTATCGAAATACCCAATTGTTGACCAGTAATTACGTTCATGTGACTGCGTACAAGTCTAACTGGAAGTGCCGTATATCGGAGATAGGCCCATGAAAGCAGTTTGAAACACACGTACCCCATGTGGATAAGGGGGGGGGGGGGGTAAGTAGCCAAGAAGACCTCTCCTTGAAGAATAAAAAAAATTGTCAATGCAAACTACCACCTGTGTTTCTAGCCGAAATGTAACTAAGTTAGCATTTCGGTTTACCTTCCAAGTGGTGTAGTGCGTAAAGATAAACATTGCATTGCATTCTAACACGTAGTTTCGTAATCAATGAAAAACAGAGTTGTACATAGTGTATTTACTTGTAGAGCATTTAAGCAATGACAGCACACATATGGTATGTCGTGCGTAGGAAGTGTAACCTTTCGATGGCTTGGCATGTCTTTTATTCTGGCAAGAACATTGTATTTATTCACAACACATGACTGCTTCGCGCAGCGGAACTACTATGCGCCTATGAGCATTTAGCGAAGTCCTAGAGAAACAAACTGAGCTGCGCAGACGGCTGTCGGGGACGAAGGCGTATGGAGCCGCCATATATCGGAAGATAACGCGGTGCGCTCCTCATAGGTTTGGCTGGCAGCGTTCAACGAATACACTACGCGGGAGCCCTACTGGATATTTCCGTATTTTCGAAGTGAGGGAAATATTTTACTGGCATAATATTAACCTAGGGCAAACACAAAGCACAGAGTACGCGCAAAGTGCCTCGAGCAGCCAGTCGCGCTACAAATTTGCGTGCCTTTGTGGGCTTCTTTCACGCTCGCAAAAACACTTATGCAGCACGTATTGAACAACAGAAAGCTGTATCGGGAGTTTTTCATGTCGCTCTACAATGTTCTCATTTACGCTTTTCATCTAGTTATAGCATTTGAGAAATTTATTATGAAGACAAATTTTCAGATTAGGCGCAATGAAAAAATAATCTGAGCATCTTCAAACGACGGCAAACAACATTACCTTTGTTCTGCCAGATACCTCACGTTTGCATATTTTTTAAAGTTTGGCTAATGATCCGTAGAACACCCTATATATACCGCCACGCGTAGAAGCTCTGCCGTTCGTTGCGGTGAACGGTGCGATGCCTGAATATGTAGGGAAATGAAAACACGTACACAGCTGCACTCAAATTGATCAGTAGGGAGTATCTTAACCGTGGGTGAATGTTTTTACTCTTTTGTTTGTTCTAACAGGCCGCTCTTTGTTTCTACACTTTGCCTAAGAAAGAAAACCTAACGGGCTTCACCCTTGATGTTGAGCTCTCCTTCAAAAACATTTATTTAAAACACACACACACACACACACCGCATCGAATGAGTTGGAACCTTTTTTGTATTGTGCATTTTACTTTGTTACGTTGCTTCTCTATGTTCACATTCTTCGTAACCCTGCGTAACTAATTTGCTTGTGCTTGCGTTGTAATAACTTAATCCCCCTTAATCAGTGCCCTTTGGGCATGTAAGGCCTTTTTAATACATAAACAAATCAATAATTCAGACTCCCAATCGGCCAGTATCGAACATAGGGAAACAAGCACCGGATATAGTTCGGAATGAGGCGGCGACTGGTGGCACCTGCTACACGTCAGCGTAGACGTTAGCTCCAACGTCAACACGCTCTGGTTTTCATCCTGTCATATTATTTCGTCACCTGGATGACGCTGTCTGGCGGACATTGGCTTGCATTTGCATTTTTTTCACCTGGGACTGTAAGACGAAATGTTAGTAACCGAATCTTACTGTTTACATTTCACTTACTTCGACATAGTGATATGCTCCACTCACGGGCACAAGAGCATCGCATTTCGTTGTTATGGATAGCATAATCCGATTACGACCAGCACATTCCCAAATCGTGTAGTGTTTACAAAACAGACTTGTTCACCAAAGGCATGTGACAAAAGGTCACTTTCTTCCATCTGTAAGACACGCTATACTTGGATTGCTTAGGATATGCTTAGTCGTCACTCAGGGTCTAGAACTGGTGTGGAGGCAGATTTAATAATGTATGATAGGAGCCTTCTAAGCAGATAGGCCACGCATACGTTGGACGATCAACATTACACTCTACATTTCAATCATACCACACACCGTTAGCAGTCAACTACACCCCACCCACCCCTTTCCGTTTAGGCAGTAGCTCAAAACACGCATAAAGTACGTTGCGTCCAAATGACTTCCACCTCATAATTTAGAAACAAAACTGCGGACGTTGCCTTTGGTACGACCTAGAGTTCTTGAAGACTATGAAGTTGTATGATGGCCTCTTCTTATGTAGAAAGCGATGGTCGTGGCAAGGAGGTTGGAGTGAAATACGCACAGGCGGGAAAGGAGCCTACTTTAATGAAAGGGAAACCAGTGTGCCGATCACGAAAGAAAGAACAAAACATCAAGCAGTGAGAGATACCCGAACAAGAACATTACCATGCGCGCGAAATAGGAAAGCCCCAAAAACGACGATGAAGTGTGCAGAAGGCAGATTTCATTTTAAATGGCAGGCTGCTTCTTAACAGACACCTACATCTAGCGTCTGTGGTATATTTATTGACCCGGAGTCACTGCAAACCATCTAACAAAGTAATTTGCCGCCCAAAATAATCCTCAGACATCAGAAACGTTATTCCGCCTCAATTACAACACTCTTGGCAGAAGCAAAGGCATTTTCCATGGGATTTCAATTACCGCGTCAGAGTGGTGGCTTAGCTAATAGTGCTAGGTAAACTTCATCAAAATGATACGAAATATTAGGAATTAAAATATTTATCTTGCAAAATCTACGCAAAACTAGCCCTAGTACCCATAACTTAAAAGCTGGGTGATTGTGCAACAGATCTAAGTAGCCTCTCACGTATAGGATTACTAATTTAATGAGACCGTTTAATACTGATCAGAAGAAATTTTCAATTACTGCTTTTCAATTTGAAAAAAAAAAGAACGTACAAAGAGAAACTATTCCTATATTTGACGCATGGGCGCAACAAGCAGCTTTCTGCTTCGCTGAGCTCAACGGGATGTTTAAAAACAGTTATTTTTATTCACATTTGCACGAATTGCTTAAAACTACAGGTGCAGGTTGCCACTGAAGACTAGAAATTGTTTTGCACTGTCTTTACAGAGGGAGTGGAAATTCTCACTGCATTGCTCTATGGTTCCCCGATAGCAGCTAGAAACGCTTTACACATGACGTCATATTCTGGTTGTGTGTCTCCCATAGCCGAAATCATTCGTTGCGGTTCCAATAGTTGTTTGCGACTGTTTCGCAGAATGTACGTACGTATTCTTTGATCTACTTCCATTGCAATTGCTTGTGGAGGGGGAAACGTACACGAATATATCCAGCATCCTTTGATGCACTTGTAGGACCAACGCTGCTGGCTGCGTACGGAAAGAAAATTGTCACGTGTGTTGGCGTCGTTTCATATCGATAGCCACTGGCAACGGAAGTGAAAGTTTACTGTAGCCTACAGGTAGCTGTCACGCATGCTGACTATATGAATTATCTACTCATCTAGTTACCTCGCTAAAAGCTTGTCAAGTACCTGCATCCGCATGCATTAAAGTTCAAGGTTGTTCAAGGTTTTCAGTTCCTTTCTGTTGATCTGTGGAAGCGAGATGCATTTGCGCTTTTCCGATAAAACCTTTGTGCGGTTGCATTTGTTTGCAATAACCTTCCGCAAAAAGCGCTATCAGCAAAAACTGGCTTTCGAAGTGCAGAACCCGTGCTCCAAGTATAACTGAACAGGTCTGGAGTGACGCGCATGCAAAAACAGATGTATCGACACCAGGCGCCTTTTTCACTAGTTGACACTGGTGCGCGCTTTTTAACCGAAGCCATGCTTCATTTTATTGTGTCTGTGACTGCAAGTCGCCGAGAAAAAAAAAAAAACATCGAGTTTTGGTTCCTTCACTGTGCGGCGCTTTGATGGCCTGCGGCCGTCCGCTACTGCGCGACAGCGCAAAGTGGTGAACTACTTGCGATTCACACGCCCCTTCGTCCCAGCCATCAGCAGCAGAGCTGCCGAAAGTTGCACTTGATATTTATTAAGCATGACAAGCACCAGCCTAAGGGCGAGGGTATGGAGAAGTTTGACGTCCCTGGGGGTACTCTCGTCGTGAGCACGTGAGCGTGATATCAGCGTCGGCCCTGCAGTCGTTTCGGCCACCTTCGTCGTGGTCCATTTTAATCTGTTCGCCGAGTGTACATCATGAAAAAAATGAAGACGGAAGAAGAGAAAAGTGTATAATAGCTGTGTCTTACCAGTACTCACCTACGGGGCAGAAACCTGGCGGCTTGCGAAAAGGGGTCTACTTAAATTGAGGACGACGCAACGAGCTATGGAAAGAAGAATGATGGGTGTAGCGTTAAGGGATAAGAAAAGAGCAGATTGGGTGAGGGAACAAACGCGAGTTAATGACACCTTAGTTGAAATCAAGAAAAAGAAATGGGCATGACAGGATATGTAATGAAGGGGGAAGATAACCGATGGTCATTAAGGGTTACGGACTGGATTCCCAGGGAAGGGGAGCGTAGCAGGGCGCGGCAGTAAGTTAGGTGGGCGGATGAGATTAAGAAGTTTGCAGGGACGGCATGGCCGCAATTAGTACATGACCGGGGTTGTAGGAGAAGTATGGGAGAGGCCTTTGCCCTGCACTGGGCGTAACCAGGCTGCTGCTGCCGCTGATGATGATGATGACATTGTGAAAAGCGGCCATGATTGAGGGCACCTCTGTCTCAGTACCTTGGTGACATCAACATCCACCTCACTCTTCGTACCTTTCTACTCAACGCAAACGGTATCCGCACATCTCCCGGAAAAGCTGAATACAGCCGTCACCTAAATCTTCTCCTTACAGAATATAACATAAGTGTTGTGGTCTACGTTGTCATGCGCACTGGTAATGTCGAAAAAAATTACACGTAATGGTCCTCTTTCTACCCTGTATGTTTCAATGCACCGAGAATAAATCTTATCATTCCAAACGCCTACCTATTCTAAAGCCTTCTTGTAGTTCTCCCAATATACCATTTTGTTCTGTTCATGCTTCCAGTTTTTGTATAATGGTGTGCATTGTTAACGTGTATGTTAATGATTAATTAGTCACCGTTCCGTACGAATGAACTGCTTTTCGTCCTTACCATTAAAAAAAATCTATCTGCTCTGCCGCAGACTGTCTGGTACGAGCCTATCAAGATACAGAGAGAGAGAGAGCGACGACAGCGGTCGTTGGCGCCAAGTGGGAACACGCCACTGCGTTCGCCATCGATGCACAGCAAACAGTCCTATGCCGGACGCAACTAGAGCTCGGAAGCACGGCGAAAGAGAATATACCTCAAAAGGAAGACTGATGCACAGATAAGACGGCAAAGCTGCGACTACACATTTGAGTGTTCGGCTTCGTAGCCCATGCTTCGGAGCCTTTACAGATGCGTAGGCAAAGACAGCTCATTCTCACGGGACACGAAGCCCTTCCACATGAACGGCTCTTTTATTAATGTTAGAACTACAAGGCCATAGCAAAGCAGCGTCAGAGCTATTGAAACACATAGTTGGAGCGCACGGATGCCACAGTTTTTTCCTTTATTTATTTTTTTTGCGCTACAGGTCAGCTCTGTGTGATCTGCGTGGAACCAAATTAATTCACACTGCGTCACAAAGATACTCGCTTTCATTGTATACCACGATGCCTCAGCTCGGTGTCTACAGGAGTTACAGTCGATGCAAAAAGCGCCGGCGAGCATGCCCTTCGGGTATCGCGTTTACATTTCTGGTCACTCTATGCACTGTTACCTACAGAAGGCGCGTATCCCGTCTATCCTTCTATCTAGCGAGTCCGCGATGAAAAACGACGATTGAAGTAAAAGGCCTAAGCAGCTGCAGGCGTGTTTCAGAACTGTTCGTGCACTCAAAATGCAACATCTTTGATCGGATTTGTTTTCACGTGTTACTATAGCAACGCAATACAGAAAGAAAACGACGCAACATATTAAATCAACATAGGTGGCGGCAACGCCTGCTCAACCCGGCCTTGACATCACAATGCCATTACACTCGTGACACCGGCTCATAAAGGCGACATCGGTCCAAGGTCATCCCGCTCCCGCAGGGGCGTCTGCGTCAGCAGGCGTTTGGTGTGTTGCGAAACCACGTACCCGAGCACACGAGTGTTGGACCCTCCCGCGTGTAGCCGTGCGCGGCTTAGCCGTGTCTGGGGAAAAGGGTATCCTGGGGGTTGAGCCGATGCTGGGTGTTTGGACCTTGAAGGCCCCCCGGCGGAGGCAACACACCCCTTTGGCCTCGGCAGATAGACGGCACCCCCGGACTGACCCACCCGGAGGAAATCGGCAGTTGCCTTTTCCTATCCCCCTCTCCATTCTGCGTCTTTTTCTCTTCCTTTCAATCTTTCCTGTCTTGTCGTCTCTTCTGTTTACTTCCGAATTTCCTGGCAGCGAGGGTTAATCTTGTGTGGGTGGCCAACCTTGGGTACTCCAGATTGGGTTATAGCAGCACCGTACAACTGGCGAGGGCTTGTCTTACACATAGGATCTGCTCCGTCTCCATGTTGGGCTCGGTGGTGGGCGGTTGGCGCTGCTGCCGAACTCAAGACCCCTATATGGCTTCAAGTAAACCACTATCCCTTGATCGCCCTCTGAAAAGAGGGCGCACCGATGCAAGCTTCCAATTCTTTTTGAAGAGCAATGAGGAACATTTCCCTAAGTACCATGTCATACACAGTGAAAGCAACACAAGCGTGCGCAAATTCTCCCCCTTCTTGGTGGCGAAATACCTTGCAAGCACGATAGGACCTGGCTATAAAGCCACAAAGATGTCTAGTGGACAGCTACTCCTTGAATTGAAAGATAAAATCCAATATGAGAAAATGAATGACCTGAAATGCATAGGCGATGTAGCGGTCACTGTGTCCGCACATCGAACCATGAACACGAGCCGTGGAGTAATCTCTGAACACGACTTCATGGACCTTAGTAATGAAGAGCTGCTTGAAGGTTTTCAGGATCAAAATGTCATCAAGGTAGAACGAATTCTAATCGGCAGGAATAACGAACAACTTCGAACAAAGCACATTGTACTAACCTTTGGTACCAGTGTGTTGCCTAGTACAGTGGATGCAGGCTATATCAAAGTTCGTGTTAGGCCGTACATTCCAAATCCTCGACGGTGCTTTAAGTGCCAGAGGTATGGACATGGATCCCAGACATGCCGAGGAAGGAAGACTTGCTCGAAATGCAGCTCGAACGATCATCCAACAGACACTTGCGACTCATCTCCACACTGCGGGAACTGCGATGGAAGCCATCCAGCCTACTCTAGAACGTGCCCTAAATGGAAGAAAGAAAAAGAAATCATTGCAATAAAGGTCAAAGAAAACATTACATTTCACGAAGCAAGGAAACGTCTTTCGTACTTAGATCACACAAGCTATTCCGAGGTGGCGCGACGGGGGGCAGCGTCACAAATACCTCGGGAGTCTACCGCGGTCTCTAATAGTGGTCCGGTAATCACTCCGCCTGCCCCTCTGGTGGCAG
The DNA here is from genome assembly GCF_038994185.2 of Dermacentor albipictus. Taxonomy (NCBI): domain Eukaryota; kingdom Metazoa; phylum Arthropoda; class Arachnida; order Ixodida; family Ixodidae; genus Dermacentor; species Dermacentor albipictus. The sequence goes on from NC_091829.1 coordinate 107,694,148, forward strand.
CAGCAGATGCTTCTCCATCGACATCGAAGGTGGGACTGCAGACTTCGGTTCCGCAGGCTCCAAAGCTAAACCGAACTCCACAGCCTGGGACGCGAGTTTCAGCGCCTAGTTCACGATCCTCCAGCGCCTCCGAGAAGGTTATGGAGGTCGATCAGAAATCCTTGGCGTCATCGACGCCGAAAGATCAGCGCTCCCAAGAGCGCGCTAAAAGAGAGAAAATACCTGTAACTGCACAAAAAAAGGGACCGGTAACCTAAACGGTTACCGCTCTTGTACACATATCCATCTATATTTACCACGTACTCTTGAACACAGTCAACAAAAATCTTCCTCAAAATGGCTACACAAATAATTCAGTGGAATGCCAGGGGCCGCTTTTGCTATTTAGATGATGTCAAAGATATACTAAAGGAATATCAACCACGACTGTTCTGTGTTCAAGAAACACATTTAAAGTCTACACACCAGAACTTTTTAAAACAGTACATAATTTTCCGTAAAGATAAAAATAATGGCAATTCTTCTTCAGGTGGTGTGGTAATCATAGCCCAAAAGTCAGTTGCATGCCAGCATGTATCCCTCCAAAGTTCATTTGAAGCAGTGCCTGCTCGGGCTTGTTCAACCAACTAGTTGTTCAACCAACTTATACCTATCTGCTCTATATATTTACCGCCTGATGAACGGTTTGACATTGCAGAATGTGAAAAGCTGATTGACCAGCTTCCCGAACCCTATATTATAATCGGAGACTTCAATGCTCACAGCACATTCTGGGGTGACTCAAGATGTGATGCGAGAGGACGGGCAATAGAGAACTTCCTTCTTTCTTCTGGAGCCTGCCTATTTAACAAGGCAGAGCCAACCTTTTACAGTTCCACACACAACACGTATTCATGTATAGATTTAGCAATAGGGTCAGCGTCACTTCTTCCATACCTGGAATGGAGAGTTATCAGTAATCCATACGGGAGCGATCATTTCCCTACACTCCTAGAAACAACAAAGTGGCACGCAGGACCAGCTTACCCCAAAAAGTGGAAAATTCATAGTGCAGACTGGTCGAAATTCAGAAACACATGTAAACTGTGCCTGGAAGATGTGGACCACCTAGGCGTAGAGGAACTGGCCAGCTACATTACTGAACATATTCTCTGTTCTTCTAAACACTGCATCCCTCAGTCCTGTACACATAAAGTCAATCCAAAGCCATGGTGGAACAAAGACTGCGAAACTGCAAAGAAACGCCAGAACAAAGCATGGAGTAGATTTTCACGCTACCCAACCACAGAAAATCTAATAGAATTTAAGCGCTGCAAAGCAAATGGACGCCGTATCCGCCGAATATCCAAAAGAGAAAGCTGGACGCGCTACATATCCTCAATAAACTCATACACGGCTGTTAGCAAAGTATATAACAGAGTACGCATACTGAAAGGACAACGTCCAAATCCTTTTCCTCTCGTCACTGGTTCTGGTGATTCAGTAGAAGATCAAGCAAACACTTTTGGCGAGCACTTTGAGAGAGTATCAAGTTCAGAAAATTATTCCGAAAATTTCTTAAACCATAAAAGTATAGCTGTAAATATTCCTCTGCGTCCAAAAAAGTCATCAGAAGGGTACAATAGACCATTAACGTTCCATCAACTCAAGCTTGCCCTAGGCTCTTGTGGTTGCTCGGCTCCAGGTTCTTATGCAATAGCTTATGAAATAATCAACAATCTGCCTTATGAGACACTAAACTGCCTTTTAGTCCTTTACAATAAGATATTTGCTATTGGTCATATACCTGCATCTTGGAAAGAAGCAATAGTCCTACCAATACTCAAACACGGCAAAGACCCTTCCTTAGTTAACAGTTACAGAACAATTGCACTCACTAGCTGCTTACTCAAAGTACTTGAAAAGGTGATGAACCGACGCTTTGTCTTCTTTTTGGAATATAATGGTATATTGGACCCTCGCCAATCTGGCTTCCGAAGAGCGAGGTCTACTACCGATAATCTAGTTCTCCTTGAATCATATATACGTGATGCATTTGTACATAGCCAATATTGTCTGTCTGTATTCGTTGATCTTGAGAAGGCATATGATACTGCCGGGCGATACGGTATTCTGCAAGACCTGTCTTCCTATGGAATTTGTGGTAGTATGCTAAATATTTTGCAAAATTACTTATCTGAAAGAAAATTCCGCGTTAGAATTGGCAATGTACTATCGCACACTTTTATTCAAGAAAACGGTGTACCACAGGGAGGAGTGCTAAGTTGCACACTTTTTATAATCAAAATGAAATCTCTCCGCTCTGTTATACCATCAATGGTGTCTTATTCTGTCTATGTGAACGACATCCACATCAGCTTTAAATCTTGCAACCTGTCCATATGTGAACGCCAGATACAGTTGAGTGTTAACCGGCTCACGAAATGGGCAGACGAAAACGGGCTTACATTCAGTGCAGAAAAGACTTCCTGTGTGCTGTTCTCCAGACGTAGATGGATATCTCCTGACCCTTGCATTACGATGCATGGGAGAAACCTGATAAATAGAAAAGAACAAAAATTCCTAGGTGTAATCTTCGATAGTAAGGTGACCTTCATGCAGCATATAAAACAGTTGAAACTGAATTGTCTTAAAACCATGAACCTTTTAAAGATCTTATCCAATCAGTCATGGGGAACCGATAGGTATCGCCTCCTGTCTCTTTTTAAAAGCCTTGTGTTGTCCCGCATAGACCATGGATGTATTGTATACCAGTCGCCTTAAAGGACAACACTTAGAGTACTCGATCCTGTCTATCACTTAGGTATCCGACTAGCTCTTGGTGCCTTTAGGACGAGCCCTGTCCAAAGTCTATACGCAGAATCGGATCAGAGGCCGCTGCATTATCAACGTACATATCTGGGAGTCAGCTATGCAATAAGAATCATGTCACTAAAACACCACCCATGCAAAGCACTCATAAGTGATCAGTCCACAAACCAGTTGTACTTAAACAGGCCTTCACACGCCCCACCGTTCCAGTTGGCAGTAATATCTGTTGCGGAAGAACTCGGAGTACTTTTCACAGATCTACAGGAAAGCGACAATGCTGAACCGATTCCATCCTGGGAACAATGTAGTTACCTGTGACTTGTCCTTTAGAGAACTGAACAAAAAGAGTTGTCCAAGTGCTCTCATCCAGCAACATTTCTTGGCTCTTGAAGACAAGTATAGATCAACGGCATTTGTCACTGATGCTTCGAAGTCGGCAACTTCGGTAGCATGTGCAGCCCATGGCCCAAACTTCTCCAACGCTAAAACCTTACATAACCATAGCAGCATTTTTACAGCCGAAGCGTACGGTATCCTGATCACTGTTGAATACATAGTGCAGCACAAGATACAAAAGTCCATAATATACAGATTCCTTAAGTGTTGTCACAGCCCTGTCCTGTGGCAAAACAAGCCGAAACCGGGTATTAAACAAGCTCCTTAAACACATTCACCTAGCATATAAACAAAACCTAGCTCTTGTTGTATGCTGGGTGCCAGGACACTCTGGGATCGCATGCAATGAAATGGCAGACAAGAATGCTGGACAAGCGGCTCATAGGGATATTATTGGTGTAAGCTGGGTACCTGGTGTAGATATGAAACCTGCTGTACGAAAGGTGCTTCATAACCATTGGCAAGCTGAGTGGGACAAGCAAGTGGAAAATAAGCTGCACCTGCTTAAACCGCGATTAAGCAAACATTTCCCACTGAAGCATGACAGGCACACCGAAGTCACCCTAGCACGACTCAGAATAGGACACACTTATGGCCCACACAAACACCTATTGACTGCAACTGACCCACCGACGTGCACACGCTGCGGTGAGAACTTAACCCTCCTACATGTCCTCATTCAATGTCCCGAACTTCACGGAGAGCGAGTAGCTCATTTTAAGGAACTCTACATACACCATAAACCACCCCATCCCTCGATGTTCTTATCAGAGGAGGCTCTTTTTAACTTTAAAAGAGTGTTTAATTATCTTGCTCAAGCTGACTTACTAGATATCATCTCATTCCATGCTAACCATCAGATTGTGCCTCACAGATGAAGCACAATCTGATGCACATAAGTATGTCAGAGCTCTCTTGCACTTTTTGCGTGAGCAAGAATTGTACAGCAAGGGACTCAATCAATCCGCAACAATTTACCATGTGTGCCTATAACCAATTCATTTAAGACTTTATATTTCTCTTCTTAATTGTAGAATTAATTCACTAGTATTTATAGATTTGTGTTACGTGCAGGCCTCTATACAGCCTCTTTTTTAAAGTCATAGCATTAAACCCACAATTTTACTAAACAAAAACACATGTCCTGGCGCTCTTTGGCCTTAGATGTCCTTGCGCCATTCAACATCAATCATCATCAACTTTCGAAATCTGCTTTAATCGGGCAGTATTTTGGATTATAAGTGGTTTAACCCGCGTAGTGGACCAATCGCTGGAAACGATTGTGGTGATTTAGACACATATTTAAATAAATGATCAATAATTGCAGAATAGCAGTAGCCCTGGAAGGAAAAATGTCTAAGTAGTAGCAGCAAATACAAGATGCACGCATGGCACGAACGTACGTGTGAAAATGCTCAGTGATTCGATACAGAATTATAGGGCCAGCCAAGGAGGTACGAGAACATCAGAAAAACGCATAGGCGTTGGCCTATGGAGAATAAGTTCCCTAAACCGCTACTGTAATTGCTACATATGAAGGACCTCAACGGTCGTAGGTCAGACTGGGTAGAGTCAATGCACTTTTTGTACCAGAGCTTGAAAGCTCTAGAAGCGTACTTTGCCAACCACGTTCGAAGTTTTACCAACCACGTTCGATGTCTTGATAGAATTGAACGTACCGCGAAGCTTATATTTTATGATTACTTGTTACTTTCTGATAAAAAAGCACGTATCTCGTGGCCTTTTTCTTTGCATGCCACTGCCCTCATTCCCCGGACAATTTCCTTATGATATGAGGTTTCAGACATTGAAGATTTCGTAATCATCAGTGCAAGTTACTTCAACTAGAGCTCTTTCAAACGGTTGTGCGCGGACGTCATCTGGCGAATGGAGGCGACGCACCAATTAAATTCGTTCAATGCGTCTTGCCGAGTCCGTTCTGCTTCTTTCTGGGTGTCCTTGCAAACTTGGCGCAACGACGACACGCGGCGGGTGCGTCGACAAAAACCCGGTGCGACGAGGAACGTTCACCGCGTCCATACCTCCAGTGTGGTCAGTCGCACGACCAGTTGTCGACATGGGTGTGGCGACAACTGGCCGACAAGACGTGCACCGAAGGCGTCACACTTCAAGATTTATAACCACCGGTTTCCAGGCTTTCGTCGATCGACGTTGTCTTGTCGTGGCTGTTGTCACAGCCGGGGATCGCTGCTACGGCTCCGCAACGCGTGAAGACCAAGACAAGGAAGAGTAGGAAGTTTTCGCTGCCGACGCGCTGATATAAATGGGCGGCGTACGCGATATCCATGTCTTCGCACTTCACCCGCACAAAGCTGTGGTCCCTCGCAGTGGTTGCTTGATGGCTATGGTGTTGGGCTGGGAAGTACGAGGTCGCGGGATCTAATCCCGGCGACGGCGGCCGCATTTCGATGGGGGTGACACGCGAAGACGCCCGTGTACTTAGGTTAAGGTGCGCGTTAAAGAGCCCCGGGTGGTTCAAATCTCCGGAGTCCCGCACTACGGCGTGCCTCATAATCATATCGCAGTTTCGGCACGTAAAACCCCATAATTCGACGCACTTGTCGCACACGGTGTGGGATGTAGCACACGGTCCCGATATCATGTGGCAGCGACGTCACCTGGTTAAATGCTGGATGCGTCGAAACCCCGTTCTTTTAAATGCCACGTCAGAACGCTTCTCGTAATTTCGAGCCCACTGACAGACTCACAGAAAATTGGCGATCGGCCGCGGAACTGCACAAATCTCCCACAGTGCGATAATACCCGTTTAGGGCATCACGTGACAACCTTCGATGCTGGTGGCGCGAGCGAATAAACTGGACGTTGAACGTGAGTATGAAAGACGTCTTGGTTTCCAAGTGTTGCAGTTGACCTCCACAATCGGCTGCTTCGTTTTAACGCGAATGCGTTAAGGGCGGCGTGCCGCAGAAAATCTGGCGTCCCGCGTCGGCGTCCAGCGCCGGACGTCATTTCATTAAAAAGATTTTCGAACCACCCATGCCCAGGCTGTCCTTGTGGTGCAAGGAAGGTTTCAAACTAATTGAATTTCTGAAGCGAAAATACGAAGAAAAATTGTTAAGAACAACTTACAACCTACACACCATAGCATCGTATTGTAATTTCACTTGTAATTTGATTTTCAATCACAATAGTAAGCTTCATCCGAAGATATCTGCTTTTTTCGCTCTAACTAATTTTTATTCTTCAGTAGATTTCCTTCTTATGATCAGGGTTCCCTGTGAGTAATTGACCTAGGTAAGCGCACTCCTTCGCAGACTCTAGAGGCTGACTGGCGATTTTGAACATTTGTTCCCTTGCCAGGCTGTTGATAATTATCTTTGTCTTCTGCATAATCATATTTAACCGCAATTTTACACTCTCGCTGTTAAGGTCCTCAATGATTTGTCGCAAGTCGTCCCCAGTGTTTCTGACGTGGACAATGTCATCAAATTCACCATTGATATTTTCCCCTAAGCCTTCCCAGTTTAACAGCTTGAATACTCCATCCAAGCATGCAGCGATTAGTATTGGCGAGATTGTGTCTCCTTGTCTGGCCCCTTTCTTTATAGGTATCTTCCTACCTTTCTTGTGGAGAATTAAGGTAGCTGTGGGATATCTACAGATGTTTTTCAAGATATTTACGAAAGCCTCTCCTGCTTCTTTATTACGTAATGTCTGTTTGACGGCTGGTATCTCTACTGAATTAAATACCTGTTCGTAGTCTATAACAGCCATATAAATATGCTGATCCATGTCTGTGGATTTCGCTATTGCCTGATTGATGACGTGGATGTTGTAAGCCAGACAAGTAGTAGGTAACAAAAAGCACTTTATTCCGAAACGCAGAAGAGTAAATAAGGAGCACTGCGATAAGTAGTGGGCGTGATGCACATGCGCGCTGGTTGTCTTCCAGGCACGATACTGCGCTCCAGTACAGATGTGCTCCATCCTAAAGCATCCCTTCCTAAAACCAGCGTATTTTCTTGGTTGACTGAAGTCCAGTGTTGCCTTTATTCTGTTGGAAATTACCTTGGTGAATATTTTACACAGTACTGGAAGTAAGCTAATGGGCGTAGAATTTTCGAATTCTTTAACGTCTCCCTTTTTGTGGATTAGTATAGTGTTGACATTCTTCCAGTGCTCTGGAATCCTTGAAGCCGTGAAACAGTTCGTATAAAGGGCCGCCAGCTTTTCCAGCATGATGTTTCCTCCATCTTTGATTAAATCAACTGTTATTCTATCTTCTCCTGCCGCTTTCCCCCATTTCATGTCTTAAGGCCCTACTAACTTCACCGCTTATTACAGAAGGAGCCTCTGTAACCAGTTCATTTTTGCTTCCAATTAAGCATCGTAGCTGCTCAGGGTACTGCATAGGTCAGTATAGAATTCTTCCGCTGCTTTTACTATATCTTCGAAATTGCTTATGACGTTACCCTGCTTATCTTTCAGTGCATACGTCTTGGCTTGTCCAATGTCAGGTTTAGTCTGACCGATTTCAGGCTGTGTCCATTTTTTACTCCTTCCTCAGGCTCTCTTACGTTATAATTTCGAATATCTCTTATCTTCTTCCATCTGATCTCTTGAGTTGGACACTATCATTCTTTGTCATTTCTTTATTAGTTCCTTTGTTACGTGGAACAGCTTACCTATACTGGTTGCTTTGTATACTGGTTACAACCCACTTCAATTTCTGCTTCGGAAACCAGCCTATTATGGTTTCCAAATGCGGAAAGTTGCCATATGCGGAAGTAATGCCAGATTAAATCTCCGTTCTGAATGTGCCCGTGAACCACCTATAATAATTAACAAATATAGTAATAGTGTGCTCTGGTGGCTTTTTGGCACGTTCTTCGCAGGTCGTGACGCTAACGGGGGTCATGTGCGTGGCGTCACCAGGGCAAACGCTGTCTGTTGTTCGTGGACGATGGTGAATTGTTCCGAACTCTCTCCTATCTCGCCTTCATCGTGCTATCGCAGGCTATGCTCGTCTTCGTCTTCTTGCTCGCCTCTAGTTAAGCCTCAACCATAAGGAACAAGTTGGCGACCCATATTGGCCGTCAGCCAGCGTCGTGAGGCGGCGGAGTCGAGAAGAAAGCGACGCGGACATGACGCTCGCACGACGTCGAAGTCTGCCCGTCGTAGATCACGGCGCCGACAGCTGAAGCGGCCAGCAAAGCACGAAACCCAGCTGACGTTGGCCGACGCCACCTGACGCTGACCGGCTCCGACGCCGAAAATCTATTGGCAACTGATTCTTTGTGGTTGGCCCCAATACACCAATTTCACCTTGATTTTACTGAGCTTTCGACTGCGTGTGCAGGGAGGGCCCACAGCCTGCGACCATAAAGCGTGGAATTCATAGAAGAGACCCCCAACGGGCGTTATCGACACTGATGTGCACAGTGCCCGCAAGTAGGAGAGAGCGGTCTTGGGGAGGGAGGGGAGCGAAGGCGAGAGAGAAACAGTCACAGCTACTTAAGACATCTTTAATATTTTCGCCTGCAGTGAAGGACCTTTAGGTTAACTCATGATTAATGAAGAAATGTATTCGTCCGGACGGTAAGAAAGAATTGGAGGACGCTTAAGCTTCGCCTTCAAGAGTAGAATGCGATAGCGTTATCGCACCCCGTTCGCACCGCCCACTCATTCGTTGGCACCGCCCACAAAGACGAAACGTGCGCCTGAGCAAGCGCAACGAACCATAGAACTCGGTGCCTCGGAGGGAGAAACGATCGACGCGAGCCAAACGTTGTGATCGGCACGGACACTCGGGCCGCAACGCGCCATGAAGGCGGACATGATCATGGGGCTGACGCCTCGATGGGATCGTCCTCTAGAAGCGGGCGAGTGGCGCGCCAGCTGTCGGGGTAGCTCCGTACATTGCGAGAAAGGGGCTTCTGTATTTGCCGCAGGATGGCTCTGCGTGTGCGACAAGCGCAGAAATGTAGCGGAAACGGACTTCGTTACGCATTTAACTGCGACTTTTGTAATTGACATACTCATAATTACCGATATACACCGCAGCATAACTTTCTACGGCACTTTTCTAAGGCAACACCGCATTCACTAGAGGCGCTTTTCTCCCGCTTTGAAGCATAGAACTCATGGCTGAGTGGTCGCGTCTCCGTCTAGTACTAGTACTAGTACAAATGTAACTAACAACCACGTGTAAACCCACAAAGGAGAAATGAAATAAGGTGCATTTTACAAGAAGGGGGAGGGGGGGGAGGGCTGTGTATACACCTCACCTTTACTTGGCAGACAAGTAACTACGTCAAATGGATTTGCACAGGAAAGAAGCGCGGGAAGAATACTGCCAAGAGCAAGTAAAGAAGCCAAAGTGTAAAATAAGAATAACTTCGGTAGAATTCAACTTAAATGGATAGAGCAGTTGGCAACCAAGGCACACAAACCGCGCGGGGTTGTGTTACTTCGCCAGCCAATCGCAGAAGCAAACAAAATCGTCGTCATGCGGCCTTTTCAAAATGGCTTTTCAAACGTCTGCTGTCCTTGAAGGGTCTTTTCATCGGCGGAAGCACTGAGGTGTGCAACAGACATAGACAAAGTGTATAGAGTCTGAGCATTTCACTCTTCAAAAGTCTGCGGGGCAGGTTCATTTCACTGATGAACCCGTTTTACTCATGAAACTTCACTTCCAACTGAAGTTCAACTTGACAATAAATAGTTACAACAAAGCAAACATGTTATTTCAGTTCAATAAAGAAAGAGGCTTTGGCAGTTCCACTATAACAGGTGAGGCGAAAGGTATAAAATTAGGCACTAATACATTTATTTTTGCGGTTGCTGCCGTATTTGGGTAACAGGAAAAAGTTTGAAGTACGAATTATTTGCAGCCTTGCGGAGAAACAGTGGCTGGCGGTTATGAGGGCGTGGGAGTGGCTTCACTGCAGACTTAATTCGCATCCGACTATAGTAGCGTTTTTTGTATGAATTAGATCTGGCAGAATTATGGAGAAATATATATTTTGGGAACAATCACAGTTACTTTGGATCCCTCGTTAATGCTTTACGAAGTGAAGTGCCACAACCAACTCGTATTTTTATTTGGGAAGTTACGTAACGATGCGTGGCTACAACTCCCGTACAACCGCGTAGTGCGCAGGACACTGCGATTCCAGACGCACTACGCCCACCGCAGAAGGTTAGAAAAGCACCTACATAAGCACAAATGAGAAGTGGCTACGTTAGGCGGCTCGAATGATAACTGTAGAACTTTCATTCAGAGCACAAGAAATTGTTCTCCACTTCCTTTTTCTGTTCTTCTTCCTTTTTATATAAAAAATATATTGATCGATAAGTATTTTCATAAACAACGTTTAAATTTGTTAATTGTCGCTTTTCCTTCCTGCCTGCCTATTGCCTTGGCTTTCTCCATTAGTAGAACGCCTCATTTCTCAATTCCTTGCGACTCTTGTTTCGAGTTGGCAATTATGCAAGAAAAGAGCTCTACAATAGGGGGAGATCTGCACGAGTTAACGGGTGACAGTCATATTGTTTATGAGTTTAAGGGTTATTGCAGGGTTTATGATAGATACTGTCTTATATTTATTTATTTTCCATCTTATCTAAGCGACATCGCGCGTATATGGTTCCGAGAATGTGTGAGCGCTGTGGCTGGCCGTTACTCGAGAAAATAGTGAAGTAAAAGGACAAATTAAACGCAATTGGCGTTCTCTCTGGCCGCAACTCTTTCCACGTCCATACAGACCAGCTGACCACGAACCGAATCCATTTCCCGGTCCCTGGATAAGTCTAAACAAAGCAGGTTGAACTAACGAAGCAACAGCGATGCGCGTGACCGTCGAGAAGACGGTGACAACTGAATGCATCTCAAGTTATTCGCGTGGGCACAGAATGGATACACACACACACACACACATATCACTACATATATATATACATACATATATATATATATATATATATATATATATATATATATATATATATATATATATATATATATATATATATATATAGATATATATATATATATAGCATGTGCAGGTCTCCTGCGTTTCCCCTGTCCATCAAACCACTGTGCCGTTTTTCTCACCAATCGTACAGAATGAGTATGTGCCACCGCATGTGCCACAGAAACGCATCACCTTAAATACCAAAACCATAATGGAATTCTTAAATGCACAGAACGTTCTGAAAGTGATATGTCCATGCTATTCGTGACACGTCTCCCAGTGCAGGTTGTTGTTGTGAGCTCCACTTCTTTTTCTTTTAAGGGATAGCAGAGCTTTGGAAACGTTGTTTACCCTGCATCATCTTTCATCTTCCAATTTACACTGTGATTGTCAATATATCCTCATATACCATGTACATTAATGTGCATTATATAATAAGTACAAACATGTTGGGCAATTACAGGTTGTTTCACTCAAATTGAGCCAAACTTTAGATATCTGCAAATGCTACGTAGATGGACAGAACCAAGGTAATGTTTGCCCTCGCTTGGGGATGCTCAGATTATTTCTTGCATTCCGCCTTGGAATATAGTTGAATTGAATAGTTGAATAGTTGAATGATAGGAATATCGTGACACTCCGTGTAGTAACCACTACCATATTCTTAAGCAGTTACTGAACTCGCAAAACAGCCACGCGACAGGCCGCTCGAGGCGCCTTGCGTGTATTCGCAAGCTTCTTTCACACTCGGAAAAACAATCTCACGTAGCATGTAGCAATCCCATTGAGCTGTATCGGGAGTTTTCCACGTTGCTTTAGAGTTTTGTCACTTACGCTTCCATTGAATTGTAATGTTTGAGTAGATGATTAATTAATGAAGACAAATAAGTAATGAGACGGAATGAAAAAAAAAAAGAATGATCTGAGTATCTCCGAGCGACGGAAAACAATACTGACTCACTTCTGTGCAGCTACGCGGCATTCACATACTTTTAAAACACTGGCTAATGTTAGCCGAGATGCCCTGTAGTTAAATTTAAATTAAAATGTGGGGCTTTGCGTGCCAAAACGAATTTCTGATTACTGCTAGGGTTGGCGTATGAGACCACGTGGCGAAAGGAATTTCAACCGACTTCTCAACCTGCCTCGTCGAAATGTGGCGTGACTTCGCCTGCTGTTGTGGGCGTCCTGATCCACGTGCAGAAAGAACTTTCTCTCGCCGGACCTTTTACCAGGCCTCGTCGAAATGAAGCGTGAATTTCTAATTCGCCATGACCGTTTCGAGTGTGCCTGTCTGCCGGAAGCCCCGCAGTGTACAGCCTCTTTTGTTTGTGTGTGTGTGTGTGTGTGTGTGTGTGTGTGTGTGTGTGTGTATGTGTGTGTGTGTGTGTGTGTGTGTGTGTGTGTGTGTGTGTGTGTGTGTGCGAGTTGAGAGAGGCCGTTTCTTTGAATGGGACCTAGAAGAAAACTTCCACGAACCCGCAAAGCGCAGAACAGGCTGACACGCGTCTACGATTTTGGGAGGCGGGAAGACTTGTTCCTTTCAGCAGGCTCGCTATAACCAGAGCAAGAGGGACCCTCTTTCCGTGCCGGTCACCTGACATCGACGGAAGCAAGATCCGGACCACGATTGTAGAGAGCCTATTTAAGGGGCTCCGAAATGTACTTTTAATCACTTCATGCTCTTCTCATTTTCATCATCATCATCATCATGATCAGCCTGGTTACCCCCAGTGCAGGGCAAAGGCCTCTCCCATACTTCTACAACAACCCCAGTCATGTACTAAATGTGGCCTTGCCGTCCCTGCAAACTTCTTAATCTCATCCGCCCACCTAACTTTCTGCCGCCCCCTGCTACGCTTCCCTTGCCTTGGGATCCAGTCCGTAACCCTTAATGAACATCGGTTATCCTCCCTGCTCATTACATGCCCTGCTCATGCCCATTTCTTTTTCTTGATTTCAACTAAGATGTCATTCACTCGCGTTTGTTCCCTCACCCAATCGGCTCTTTTCTTATCCCTTAACGTTACACCTATCATTCTTCTTTCCATAGCTCGTTGCGTCGTCCTCAATTTGAATAGAACCCTTTTCGTAAGCCTCCAGGTTTTTGCCCCGTAGGTGAGCACTGGTAAGACGCAGCTATTATACACTTTCCTCTTGAGGGATAATGGCAACCTGCTGTTCATGATCTGAGAATGCCTGCCAAACGCACCCCAGCCCATTCTTATTCTTCTGATTATTTCTGTCTCATGATCCGGATCTGCCGTCACTACCTGCCCTAAGTAGATGAATTCCCTTACTACTTCCAGTGTCTCGCTGCCTATTGTAAATTGCTGTTCTCTTCCGAGACTGTTAAACATTACTTTAGTTTTCTGCAGATTAATTTTTAAACCCACTCTTCTGATTTGACTCTCCAGGTCAGTGAGCATCGATTGCAATTGGCCCCCTGAGTTACTAAGCAAGGCAATATCATCTGCGAATCGCAAGTTACTAAGGTATTCTCCATTAACTTTTATCCCAAATTCTTCCCAATCCAGGTCTCTGAATACCTCTTGTAAACACGTTGTGAATAGCATTGTAGAGATCGTATCTCCCTGTCTGACGCCTTTCTTTATTGGGATTTTGTTGCTTTCTTTATGGAGGACTACGGTAGCCGTGGAGCCGCTATAGATATCTCTCAGTATTTTTACATACGGCTCGTCTACACCCTGATTCCGTAATGCCTCCATGACTGCTGAGGTTTCGACAGAATCAAACGCTTTCTCGTAATCAATGAAAGCTATATATAAGGGTTGGTTATATTCTGCACATTTCTCTATCACCTGATTGATAGTGTGAATATGATCTATTGTTGAGTATCCTTTACGGAATCCTGCCTGTTCCTTTGGTTGACAGAAGTCTAAGGTGTTCCTGATTCCATTTGCGATTACCTTAATAAATAGTTTGTAGGCAACGGACAGTAAGCTGATCGGTCTATAGTTTTTCAAGTCTTTGGCGTCCCCTTTCTTATGGATTAGGATTATGTTAGCGTTCTTCCAAGATTCCGGTACGCTCGAGGTCATGAGGCATTGCGTATACAGGGTGGCCAGTTTCTCTAGAACAATCTGTCCACCATCCTTCAACAAATCTGCTGTTACCTGATCCTCCCCAGCTGCCTTCCCCCTTTCCATATCTCCCAAGGCTTTCTTGACTTCTTCCGGCGTTACCTTTGGGATTTCAAATTCCTCTAGACTATTTTCCCTTCCATTATCGTCGTGGGTGCCACTGATACTGTATAAATCTCTATAGAACTCCTCAGCCACTTCAACTATCTCATCCATATTAGTAATGATATTGCCGGCTTTGTCTCTTAACGCATATATCTGATTCTTGCCAATTCCTAGTTTCTTCTTCACTGTTTTTAGGCTTCCTCCGTTCCTGAGAGCATGTTCAATTCTATCCATATTATACTTCCTGATGTCAGCTTTCTTACGCTTGTTGATTAACTTCGAAAGTTCTGCCAGTTCTATTCTAACTGTAGGGTTAGAGGCTTTCACACATTGACGTTTCTTGATCAGATCTTTCGTCTCCTGTGATATTTTACTGGTATCCTGCCTAACGGAGTTGCCACCGACTTCCATTGCACACTCCTTAATGATGCCCACAAGATTGTCGTTCATTGCTTCAACACTAAGTTCCTCTTCCTGAGTTAAAGCCGAGTACCAGTTCTGTAGTTTGATCTGGAATTCCTCTATTTTCCCTCTTACCGCTAATTCATTGATCGGCTTCTTATGTACCAGTTTCTTCCGTTCCCTTCTCAGGTCTAGGCTAATTCGAGTTCTTACCATCCTGTGGTCACTGCAGCGCACCTTGCCGAACACGTCCACATCGTGTATGATGCCAGGGTTAGCGCAGAGTATGAAGTCTATTTCATTTCTAGTCTCGCCGTTCGGGCTCCTCCACATCCACTTTCGGCTACCCCGCTTGAGGAAGAAGGTATTCATTATCCTCATATTATTCTGTGCCGCAAACTCTACAAATAACTCTCCCCAGCTATTCCTAGTGCCTATGCCATATTCCCCCACTACTTTGTCTCCAGCCTGCTTCCTGCCTACCTTGGCATTAAAGTCGCCCATTAGTATAGTGTATTTGGTTTTCGCTCTACCCATCGCCGATTCCACGTCTTCATAGAAGCTTTCGACTTCCTGGTCATCATGACTGGATGTAGAGGCGTAGACCTGTACAAACTTCATTTTGTACCTCTTATTAAGTTTCACAACAAGACCTGCCACCCTCTCGTTAATGCTATAGAATTCGTGTATGTTACGAGCTATATTCTTATTAATCAGGAATCCGACTCCTAGTTCTCTTCTCTCCGCTAAACCGCGGTAGCACAGGACGTGCCCGGTTTTTAGCAATGTATATGCTTCTTTTGGCCTCCTAACTTCACTGAGCCCTATTATATCCCATTTACTCCCCTCTAATTCCTCCAATAGCACTGCTAGACTCGCTTCACTAGATAACGTTCTAGCGTTAAACGTTGCCAGGTTCATATTCCAATGGCGGCCTGTTCGGAGCCAGTGATTCTTAGCACCCTCTGCTGCATCGCAGGTCTGACCGCCGCCGTGGTCAGTTGCTGCGCAGCTGCTGGGGACTGAGGGCCGGGGTTTGGTTGTTGTGTTCATATAGGAGGTTGTGGCCAAGTACTGCACCAGGGTGGCCAATCTTGCTCTGGTGAGGGAGTGCGTTGCCGGTTGTGGTCACCGGGATCAGGCCACACTCCAGGCCTGTTTGTGAAATTTTATCAACACGCGGATTTTTTTTTTTTGTAATCCGGTGGAAAATTGCCGGCACCGGGATTCGAACCACGGACATCTTGCACGCGAGGCGGGTCTTCTACCTCTACGCCACCGCTGCACCTCATCATCATCTTCCTTTGAATAAAGCGTGCAAGTATCGCACAAGAAAATCGTCTCGCCCTTGCTTGGTCGACATGGTCTACCGGATGCCTGCAGCCCGCCGACAAAGCCACGCTACTCAAGAAGTAACGTCGGTCGAGCTTCGATAGGCAGGCGCCACTACTACTCGGCAGCAGTACGATACGCTACCATGGAGTACGCAACATTATGAGGCAAGCCGTAGTGGAGGACTCCGGAAAATTTGACCACCTGGGGTTCTTTAACGTGCGCCTAAATCTAAGTACACGGGTGTTTTGGCATTTCGCCTCCATCGAAATGCGGCCGCTGTGGCCGGGATTCGATTCCGCGACCTCGTACTCAGCAGCCCAACACCATGGCCGCTGAGCAACAAGGGCGGGTGTCATGTAGTTCACTCATAATGAATGGAGTATCAGAAAATTCGTGCCGCTCTGCGGTTTCTTTACTTTCTTTAGATAACCGCGGCTGGTCGTAATCAAACAGTCGGTCTGGAGCTCCCGCTTAGAACAACGCCAAACACAAGAATAAGAGTTACGCTGATATTGTTGAACTACGCAAAGGGACGACTATTGAGGAAACGCAGTCATCCTGTCGGGTGTCGCGCTTTATGAAAGCACAACACCAGGTGAAGGCCAAGGCACAAGCTTGTCACTACCGCCACACACACCACTCCACAGTCCGACGACCACTCTTCCCCAAGCTGCCTCGGTTCGGCTTTAGGGCAACCCGAGCCATGCCCTAAATAATCTGATTCGGTAGAACGGGTCGGTTCGGTCTTTTTCGCGGTACCGGGTACACGGGTTCTCTCCGGGGCTCCTGAAGTCCCCGAGGTGGGCGTTGAGCAGCAGCAGTGACATACCCGGCCGCAGGAAGGTGGAATTCTCGGCCAGCTTTTTGATCTGCACGTGCAAGCAGAAAGGCGTTTTTTTTTGTTTTGTTTTACGGATCGAGTTGACTTTTGGAGAACAGCTTGCGCTCGTCTCAGTCAATATAGAAGATGCCTCAGACAGGTTTTCACAGTGTACGGACAAGACGCTTTCTGCAACGTTTCAACGCAACAGAAAGAAAAGGAAACTTATTGAGCAGAGATCGGCAAAGCGCCGCGAAGTACCTCGTATATTTCAGGAAAAAAAAATATTTCTGCGCAAGGAGAATTTGTCCTGGTAAGGGGATGGAACCCGCGAACAAGGCCTTTCCGTGTACTTTGCTTTGAGTTCTATCTACGCAGCACGCTAGCTGATTGCAGAGCGACGCTAATTTTTTTGAGAAGTGCAATTGTTTGGGCGAGCAGGTAGCCGTCCATAATAAATACTTGCTGTGCACAAACTGAATGACGACAGAGAGGGATTTTGACGAACACAAGCGAACAATTGCGCTTGTGTTCAGCAAATCCCTGGCCTTCGTCATTCAGCTTGTGCGCAACAACAATTTATTATGGTGAATTATTCGGTACTCTAAATGTAGCCCGAACCCACAAATAAGACACGGCCCTGAGTTACGCAGAAATAAAGCGTGCGAACATTTTTTTTTCATTGTGACACCCGCACGCATGTCCTTTGTTACTTCGCGTTATACTCGGGCCGAATACAGTTGTCCCATTTTATGAAATTCGCTCCCATAATAATCTAGAAGTGATTAGTCAGGGTTAAGAAACCTCAAGTTTTTCTCTCGTGTGCACAGACTCCGGCCTTTCGTGCGTGAAGTGACGCCTCGAAAAAGCGCTCGGAAAATTCGTCATCCAATAAAGGTTTCGATGTAGCTGCGCCCGATGTAATGCAAATAAATATTAATGATTGCTGCGTTCAAAAAACTGAGAACGGTGCAGGGGCAAGAGAAACGAGACTTCACGACGTCTATGCAGCCGTTATTTCGTCACAAACATCAGGAACAGATTTTAACCCTTTGGCCTTTCTGCTAGTAAACTGAAGTACTCGCGTCAACAATCTTATGTTCCAAGCAGAAAAAATTAATTAAGACACCTGGTGCAGCAGGTACACGCAATTTCACGTGCATCTTCAGGTCTACCTTGCAAACGGTGTCATCAAATTGTGTCGTCTTGATCGTCGATAATTCAGGTGAGAGTGGGTGAACCCGCATGTGGCGCCATCTGGTAGACAGTCGGGGAAACGACTACTTCAGCCTCCGACGTTTGTCTCGGAGGCGCACGTGACATAAGAGGTTGCACAAATCGTTTCCAACGCTTACAATACCAAAATAGAACTTGCTATCCTGAATAAAGGTGTCCTGTTAGGCGTGAAACGAGAGGCAGGAAAATAAGAAATAAAGTTGATGCGCTCAAAAAAGACAACGTCGAATGATAGTGGCACACATACACCTAAATTATACAAAACCACGACAGGGGACGCCGTCAGAGAGACAGAGACCTTCGCACTCATGGCGAATTATGGGTTTGTGCAGGAATTTTATCGACGTACAGGTCAATCCCTGGATGCAGCTGTTCCTGTACTCGGTCGTGTATGTGCCTCGCAGGCGCATCACTAGATGGCTAATTAATATAAAGCTGCCGATTCGGGACTTCAAGGCTACAATGGAAGCGGCATTACATCGCATGCACGTTAGCCACAATTGTGCTTCCGACATCATTTAGGTTTGTCACCCGATGGGAAGATCGATCGAATCTTCGATTCTTCAACCGGACCGCCTTAGGAGCTCTTGTCGCGGAAATGTCGGCGCTGGTGGCCTTGTGACGTGAAAATCCTGATTGATCGATAGGGCCGTGAATGCGAGTCACGGTGTGTCTTTCTACGGAACGCGACAGGTGATGTTTACGCGAATACATGATCACCTGTGTAAGGTAGGAACAGGGAGCAGTATAAACTAGCCAAGGGGCCGCCGAGTTGGTCTCCGCGTGATGACGCGATAATTTGACGCTATAGGACTCGTCGGTCCAGAGTAGTGGACCGATGGAAACTTTTCATTGTCGGCCCAGGAGTCGGCCAAGCGGCGTTGCCATCCTGAAATTACTGTTCGCCTGTGGGGAATGGGTATGCTCATTAAGTGCAGGCTGTGCCCGCTCTTGGCCTCCATGAGAAAACACGTGTGCGATGGGTGCGGTGATGTATTTCAGTGCGTGGTGCTCTTTTGACTCTTCTTCTACGAGTTCTGATGGAACGCCTACTCTTGCTCGGCAGCGAGGTCGGCCACGCCAGACTGAAGCGGGGAAGGCGGAGATGAAGGCTGGGCACCCTGCCGCGATGCGCCAAAATAGTTTCCTATAGGATTCAGAATATAGGGCGAGAGAGGCGGAGGCAATGCGGAATAAGCGGGCCGGGAAGCCGGAATATCAAGCAAAGGAGGCCCAAGCCAAGCGACTGAGACGCTAATCCGAGGAGCAGCAACGAGAACTAGAGACCACCGGCCTGATTGCGTTCCATTCGCGAAGGCGAAGCTGAAGAGTCACCCAAGATGTTAATAAATACTATTTCAGTAGTGCCCTTCAGCATAGCCATGTGATTGCTGCGGTTAAGCTTGGGAAACAATGCAACACATATTATACTAAAGTGAAATTATCTACCCAGCTGGGAGTTTAGGCTTCTCTGGCCTCTTGAAGCCTTTGGGTTCCGATATAGCAGGGGTAAACATTTCCGCAAAAGAGATTAGTAAGAAGCGCTTGGGTGTTCGGTGGCCAAAAAGTAGAGAGACGTAAAATAAAGGTGTACAAACACAAAATTCCTAGTTGTGGTTCAGAAAGTTTGATGCTGGGAATTCTTTGTGTCTGTGTGTGTTTCAAAAAGATTGGTAGGAGATTAGGCCAAATAAGAACAAGAGCTTGGTGGTGCAACCCACCACTCCGTTTGAAAGGGGTGCTCATAGCATCCATCCATCGAACATTCCATCCGCGAATAAACCGGCATGTTCTGAACGGGGGGACTTCTATGAAACTTCGCTACCAGGTATATTGCATACCAAGGTACATTAGCATCATCATCATTATCATATTTTACGTCCACTGCAGGACCAAGGCCTCTCCCTGCGATCTCCAATAACGCCTGTCCGGTGCGAACCGGTTCCCACTAGCGCCCGGGAATTTCCTAATTTCATCACCTCGCCTAGTATTTTGCCATCCTCGACGGCGCTTCCCTTCCGTTGGCACCCGTTCTGTAACCCTAATCGTCCACGGGTTACCTAATCTGCGCATTACATGACCTTCACATCTCCATTTTTTTCTCTTAATGACAATTAGAATATCGATTATACCCGGTTGCTCTCTGTTTCGAACCGCCTTCTGTCTTTTACCATTATACCTAGCATTATTCGTTCTATCGCAGTTTGTGCGGGCTTTAACTTGTTCTCGAGCTGCTTTGTCAGTCTCCAAGTTTCTGCCCTGTATGTCAGCACCACTGAAAGGCACTGATTGTACACCTTCCTTTTAAATGTTAATGGCTAGCTTCCAGTCAGGAGCTGACAGTGTCTGCCGTGTGCGATGCAGCCCATTTTATTCTTCTGTGAATTTCCTTCTCACGGTACGGGTTTCACGTGATTGATAGACCTAGGTAAACATACCCCTTTAGAGACTATAGAGGCTGACTGGCGATCTTGAACTCTTGTTCCCTTGCCCGGATATTCATGATTATCTTTGTCTTCTGCATATTATTCTTCAACCCCCCTTTTACACTCTCCCTGTTAAGGTCCTCATTCATTTCTTGTAACTCGTCTCTGGTGTTACTGAACAGAACAATGTCACCTTGAAACCGAAGGCTTCAGGATATTCGCCACCGATCCTTGCACCTAAGCCTTCTCAGTTTGTTTGCTTGAATACTTCTTCCAAACAGGCAGTGAATCGAACTGGAGAGAGTGTCTCTTCGTCGTACCCCTTTCTTTACAGGCATCTTCCTACTTTTGTTGTGTTGAATTAAGGTAGCTGTGGAAACTCTGTAAATATTTTCCAAGAAATTTATACAATCAGGCTGTAAGATTAGCTGCGCAATGCCATTATGACTGCTGCTATCTCTACTGAATAAAATGCCTTTTCGTAATCTTTGAAAGCCATATAGAGAAGCTGATTGTACTCTGCGGATTGCTCGATGACCTGATGACATGGATGTGGTCGATTGCAGAGTATCCCTTCCTGAAGCCAGCGTTTTCCATTGGTTGACTATTGCAGTGTTTCCTTTATTGTATTGCAAATAATCTTGCTGAATATTTTATATAATAATCGGAGTAAGCTAATGGACCTATAATGTTTCAATTATATAATGTCTCCCTTTGTCTGGATCAGTAATATGTTTGCATTCTTTCAGTTTTCTAGAACCCTTGAACGTCGATAGACACTTCGTGTAGAGAGCCACCAGTTTTTCAATTATTATGTTCCTTCATCTTTGATTAAATCGACTGTTATTAAATCTTCTCCTGCCGCTTTTTCCCGTTTCATGTTTTGCAAGGCCCTTCTGACCTCATCGTTAGTTATAGGAGGAGAGTGTGCAACCTGTTCATTACTGCTTCGAATGGAGGTAACGTGGCTCCTCTGGGTGCTGCACAGGTCAGTATAGAATGCTTCCGCTGCTTGTACTATACCTTCAACTATACTCATGATATTACCCTGCTTATCTTTCAGTTCACACCTCTTGGTTTGTCCTGTGCGAAGTTTCCTTGTGACTAATTTCAGGCTGTGTCCATTCGTTACGCCTTCTTCAGTCTTCATCACGTTATAGTTTCGAACATCACTTATTTTCGCATTGTTGAAGAGTTTTGACAGTTCCACGAATTCTGTCTTATCTCTTGAGTTGGACACTTTCGTGCTTTGTCGTTTCTTTATTACGTCCTTTGTTACTTGGCAGAGCTTGCCTACTGGTTGCCTTGGTGCCTAGGCTCCCACTTCCATTATTGCCTCTGAAGCCAGCCTCGTTACGGTTTCATTCATTACCTCTATGTCATCATCATCTCTCTGTTCTAAGGCTGCATATTACGCTTACTGCCTCTAAGTTGACCTGCTTCTTCTCCATTTATTTTATTCTTTCTCTGTTCAAATTGAGGTGAATCCTAGCCCTCGCTAACTCATGATCCCTGAAATTCACCCTATCTATCACTTCTACATCATGCCCTATGCTGAGATGGGCAGAAAGTACGAAAAAAATTTCATGCCTTGTTTCACCAGTAGGGCTCTTCCAGGTACGCTTTGTGTTGCTTCGCTAATGAAGAAGGTGTTCATCGTTCGCAGCTAATTCCTTTCTGCGAACTCCACCAGCATCTCTGTTCAAGGGTTCCTAGAATCGACTCCGTTGTTGCCAATTGCTTGTTCACCAGCCTGCTTTTCCGCCACTTTTGCATTGAAGTGGTCCATTACTGCAGTACACTGAGTTTGAATTTCTCTCATTGCTAATTCATCATCTCCATAAAACTGATCTACTTCATCACCATCGAGAGGTAGATGTTGGAGCGTAGGTAAGCTTGTAGCACCGTTATTCTATACGTCTTATTATGTCTGACTGCGACTACTTCTACACTCTCACTAATGATGTAGAATTCGTCACTGTTGCCCGCTATGTCCTTATGAATTAGGAATCCCACTTTGTATTGCTTTTTATCTGGGAGACCTCTATAGCAGAGGACGTGGCCATTATTCAGCAATGTATAAGCCTCACCTGTTCTACTAATATCACTAAAGTCGATGATATCCAAAACAATGTCTGATAGTTCCTGAAAGAGTCCTGCTAAGCTATGCTTACTCGACAGAGTTGAGGTGTTGAAAGTTGACAGGGTCAGTTTCAGTTGGCGGCCTGTCCGGATACAGAGAATATGAGTACACTCTACTGCGTGCAATCTTATTGCCTTTCAGCCTAGCCACGTACTTGCGGCGCTAAAGCCAGGGAAACAATGCAACACATTTTATTACGATGTGAAGCTATCTTCGCAGCATTGGTATAGCTCTGTAATAAAGCTGTAAATTGTCTTGTAGTTCCCCAAGAAGCTGTAGTGGCGATTTAATTGGTAAAAATTGCAACCACGTCAAATAACGGAGAAAGTATTTTTGCCCGACTGCCTCTCGACCCATATTGCTGGCTTCCTTGACATTGTGAAATGAACATGGCGCATCAAGCAAACAAGAGGCACGACGAATTGTCCCAGTCAATTTCATCGACTGCTGCTTTGGGAGAGGAGATAACAGTACGGCGAAATATCGTGCCTGGCCAATGCACATCAGGCCTTGTCCTGCAAATGCCCCATCATCTGAAATGCGCTATGTGTGTGCGGCTCACACTTCGCTGTCCCTCACAAATAGCACGTGTCCGTCTGCATTTGAACGTCGTACACACGTCATGTGATCTACTAGCACCTTTCGCACTCGGCAACACGTGTTCCGCAGTGCTGTAACATCGCGCGGCGTTTTAATTGAGGCGCGCAACACGGGGCGCGCGCGTGCAGAAATATATTCGGGATGCGCGCTTTAGGTGCGCAGGTAACTCACCTTGTAGAAGATAGTATTGTTGCTCTCGAAAAGTATGACCTGCATTATATCAGCCTGTGATTGGGCCACCTCCACGCCTTCAAATATTATGGCTCGGTTGGACTGGACGTTTCCTAGGCAAGGCTAGAAAATAAGAGCGGAATAGCATATCTTTGTAACAAGAGGTAGCGCAAAAAAAAAGAACACGATCTTCTGAGACCGCACGAAGAACGAGCGCTCGTTCTTCGTACCCCTACAGAGAGTTGTAGGAGGCGAGGGGTTAAAGCGTATCACAGCAGAAAATAGACGCCGCCCGGCACGGGGGCACTTGTTCGCTGTTACGATTTGCTGCTGCATACGTAGACCCTTCATACCATCATACGTAGAACCGATAGGGGGATCAGTTCTCTCCTCTAAATGGTAAACCTTTTAGCTGCTGCATGCCGAATTGATGAATTTATGAATATATTTTCGTTGTGCTAGGCGGACCTACTAATCTCTACGGCGTCATGCGCATCGCACTTCAACTCTGGAGCAAAAGAATACAACTGTATTCGTAAATGTGAGTTACAAATTACAGTAAACTGGAAGTCGTTTACGTGCACATAATAAAGCTTTGAAATATCATGCAACAAAGACCTCGTACGACACGTGACGTCACGGAATCATACTCTAAAATTATTTACGCCCTTAAAAATGAATGGCTTTGTAAAACTGTTCTGTTACTCGCTTCGACGAGTTTTTGACCCACGAAATTGGGCTTGGGCCAAAGGGAACACCTCAGGGGATGGTGATCTCCCCCAGGCTGTTCAACATCTCCCTGATGAACCTGTCGACGGCCTTGAACAAAATACCGAACATTAACCACACGATCTACGCGGATGACGTCGCCATCTGGTGCTCCAGTGGATGTGAGGGTCAGGTCGAGGGTGTTTTGCTAGAGGCCATCGATGTGACAGTGGTATCTTATCCCCACCGGGCTAAGGTGCTCCCCCGCTAAATCCGAGCTCTTGCTCTACAAGAAGCGGCCCAGAGGCGGTTCTCACCGGTCCTGGAAGCCAGCAACATAGAGCCACATTACGTTATTCACCAGTAAGGGCTCGCCAGTACCGCGGGTAGACACTATCAGGGTCTTAGGAATGTTTATCGAGTCGAACGGGGCCAATGGAGCAGCCCTCAAACGCATTTGATCGAAGACTGAATGCGCCCTGGGCCTGATCCGAAGAATCGCCAACAGGTACCGCGAAATCAGGGAGGACATTCTGATCCGGATTATCCACGCCTTCATGCTATGCCACCACGCTTATTCAGGGGCTATGCTCAACTGGCTCGTATCGGAGTGCAACAAGAATAATGCCCTAATCAGAAGGGTATTCAAGCTTGCCCTCGGCTTTCCGAACCGAACGCACACAAAAGACCTCCTTAATTTGGGAATTCCCAACACGTTGGAAGAAGTCATTGAAGCCCAAGAACGTTCCCAGTTTGTCAGACTCCCCGATAACCCAGCGGGCCGACCCATACTTGGCAAGATTGGACTTAAACCCATGGTCGTCAGTCTCGACGCTGTGAAGCTGCCGAGCAACGAAAGATCCAAGATTTACATACACCGGATGCCATGCAATATGCATCCCACCTACAACGAAGGACGAAGACGAGCTAGGGGTAAAGCTCCGCTCGCCAGTGCCCGCTTGAACAAGGACCGAACATGCTTCGTAGACGCTGCTTCGTACGTTCAAGAAAGGCCTTCTCCTCAATGGTCATCGACTGTGATTCTAAAATCCTTAGCTGCGCCACCATCCGCACTTCTAATCCCAGCATTGCAGAGAAAGTTGGTATTGCTCTTGCATTGACGGACAGTGTGCATGACACGACTTATTCAGATTCCAAGGCCGCTGTTAGGGCCTTTCAGATGACAGTGGTGGCTTTCAAGGCTCTACGTATCATCCAAAGTGCTAAAGACATGAAACATCACTCGTTGGCCTGGTTCCCTGCGCACTTTGGAACCATTGAGGGTGCCTCGAATAACCCCAACGGGGAGGCGCACTCGGCTGCACGAGGTTTGACTGACCGTGCGCTGGGTAACGCGTCCTCTCCTGGGCCACCCGAGCCTCTCTGCTCGTACAACGAAATTAGCGAACATAATTATATGTCAAGAAGATTCCTGCCTTCGCGGCACTCCTCGCTATGCAGGGCCCATGCAGTCACTCTCAGACTTCTGCACCAAGCACTTACCCGAGCCCCGCGGCGCTGCACACAATGTACCCCGAACGGTTTCCAAGCCCGGACTGCCCTGTGTGTGTTGATTATGCAGACTTTGAACATGTCCTGTAGGGCTGTGCCTCTGCCGGTCCCCTTTTCACCCAAGAGTAAATGATGAGGATAATTAAGGCCCAGGATCAGACCTCTCAAATCCTGGCAGTCGTGAGGGCTCGGGGGAGGGCCGTCAGGTTTCACCTGATGGTCCCCGAGTGGGCCTAGTCAGGTGACGTTGAGTTTGCTTACGTCTATAGTGGACCGAATAAAGTTGTTTCACTCACTCACTCACTCACTCGCTCGCTCGCTCGCTCACTCACTCACTCACTCACTCACTCACTCACTCACTCACTCACTCACTCACTCACTCACTCACTCACTCACTCACTCACTCACTCACTCACTCACTCACTCACTCACTCACTCACTCACTCACTCACTCACTCACTCACTCACTCACTCACTCACTCACTCACTCACTCACTCACTCACTCACTCACTCGCTTCTTTATTCACGTCACGTCATTTGGTCTCACAGGCTCCAGCATCGGAGCAAGAACACCCTTTTTTGGTGCAAAGGTGCGATTTCTAAACCAATCTACGCCCTTATTCACATTTAGGCTTGTACACAGTTTTACCGTGCAGTATTACAACTCGGTCTACGAATTTCGCGCTTGTAAGCACGCGAATTCGGCGACATTGTGGTGGTCCTCGACATGTTTCTTTCCCCTCTTTTGAAGTGAAAACCAATTTAGATCACACAATTCTACGACTACTGTTGCCTACATGTATTGCCTAGCTGTTGCGCAGGTGCAAGCAAAGCCCCGCCTGAGGCGATTGGAAATAGCGTTCGGATTGCCAAGTAACATGCCAAGCAAAATGAGCATGTGGCCGCGAAAAAGAATAGGAAAAGCTTACCGCGACGTCGAAGTTTGTGACGTAGAGGCTCTTGCAGGCAATGTTGACCAATTCTGAGAGGACACCTTTATTTGCGACCTTTACGGTGTACACGAGGGTGCCCAGCTCGAAAGATAGCCCCACCTTGGTGTGGGAGGGGAACGGCTTGTCTCTCGTCATGAGCCTTGTTATACTTTTCTACGCGCAGGGTGCAGAAATAAAATAAAAATTGCTAAGCAAGTAATGCAGGAGGCGGTTCTTTAAACGACACATACCGACCTGGCAATATATATATATATATATATATATATATATACATGTATATTGCCAGGTCGTATCAGTTATATATATATATAGCAGTACACGCACGTGTACACTGGCAAATTATAAACGAAAAAGGAAGTACATATCTGTGTTTATTCTGTCGAAGGCCACGCCATGGCTGAAATGCTAAAAACACTAAAGATGCAATTTTCGTAAGTGTGCACCTTCGTTATATATATATATATATATATATATATATATATATATATATATATATATATATATATATATACACGGCCGGAACATTGGAAAAATACGATCGATATAGTCTCCTGCGTCAATTCATTAGAGCATACTAAATGCCTGGGTTCAAGGACACATCTGACTTCATATATATATATATATATATATATATATATATATATATATATATATATATATATATATATATATATATATATATATATTAGAGACATCGGAAATCGAGTGGCTCGATTTTGTCAATTATGGCCATATAATGTCAAGATACAATGAAGCCAAGGAAAGCATCGGGGAAAATACCCGTGGTTGAAACTGCATTGTAGAACTTGAGGAAAGGGAAGTGAAAGTGGGCGATACGGTAACTCGTCGGCGTTGGGAGCCGCAACCGCGATCTACGGATTTCGCGTGCGTAACCGAGCTACCCCAGCGCCGTTTTCTCATCCACTCTTGTTCAATATTACGCGTGTTCTAAATCAAGGCCTGCGATCAGTGATAATTTACTCTACGCTTTCCTATTTTTAACTGTCTGTTGACGTCACACGTCTGCCATTTTGGCCGATGATGCGACACGATACGTGAACTGCAGGATCAGCAAACATCGCAAAGGGATGTTCTGCATGCGCCACGATGGCCACATGACGTAACGATGGCCATGTGACGTCACGATGGCCATCAGTGCCACTGGCTCGCGCACCCGGAGATACGCATGCATTAAAGGGCCCCTGAAATGGTTCGGACAAATTTCGTAGACGTGTAGAGTACAGCTTAAGCAGAACATTCGCACCACAATTTAAGTGAAGCGTTACGTATTAGTGGAGCTAAAAGCGATTAGAAGTTACCCTCCTCTCTAACCATGCTTTTCCTCCTCAACTCGTTCGCCGAGCGATCTGGGCTAAGCTCCACCTTCACTGGTTCTGCGTCACGATGCGACGTCACATCGTCCACTTCCGGCTGTTTTGTAGCCCGCCCCCGCGAAACGTATCCTCTAGCGGCTTGGCCATCGACCCCAAGCGAGAGCTATCGAAGCAGCGTGCGTTACGAGCATACTGTCGTAGCGCTGAACGTGTCTGGTATTCCGGTAATCACACACTAGCAGAACGTTTCGCTCAAGCTGATGAAGGAACTTTAGCTGATTAAGGAAGTTCAGCGTAGACGTACGTGAGCTGCCTCATCGGTCTCCACGGTCCAGCCAACCGTTGCCGCAGAGCTTTACCAGCCAAATAAAAAGCTAATATTGCTCTAACCAAGTGTAAAACATTTTAAACATTTACAAAAACAACGTGTTAACGATTACACTTCTGCGAAAAATTTACACTAGCAGCAAAGAAGAATACATTTTGTTACTGCTACGGTGTCTGGTTGAGCTCTATGCCACCAGGTGGCTGCACCGTGCAGACCGTTCCCATTGGCGATTCTTTTCATTTCCTGAAACGACAAGCAAGGGGACACGGCCAGGCCCCATCCCCTCGCGCTTGCGTTTACCCTAACACCGGACTCGCGAAACGCTATTGCGTTAGTAGTCTGCTGGTGTAAAGTGACGGCCGAAATAGCGCAAATCCTGGCGCCAATCGGATAGCGGCTGTCCAATGCGCTGCAGCCAGTGCTCTCGTCTACTGGCTTGCAGAAGGACACGATATCGTGTCCTGGTTCTGCGTCGTTACGTTTGCAGTTTACGTTTACCTTTGCAGTCCACGACGCAACAAAGTCGAATCATAGCGCTCGCGAAAAGGCAGACCGCCACTTACTGCGGAGCTCTCGTCAAAGACGGAGCACGTTGTAACATAAGCAGACGACACTTTCAGTGTGCCGGAAGCGCTTAAGTGTACTGAAAAATTTTTCTTGTGCATTCTCTTCATGGTACTTTGTTTTTTATAAAAACAAATTAACTAACATTCCAACTATTACAAACATCATTTGTTTACCATAAATTTGGAAAAATTATCGATCACGCAGATAGCCAATCGGACAGCTCGCCCCACTGACGTCATATGGGCGATTTCCGTCATATGGGTCGGGGCGGCTTAAAATTCCGCCGAGAAGTGTGCTGGGATCGGCAGCGATGTGCATTTTAAAACCTAATAATAAACTACACGCTTTACGCGGACCACTTAGTTGTGTCAAATACTGATCAGAAGAACCTACTCTAACGACTCAGTACGTTTCTAGAAAATCGTCAATATCGTTTCAGGGTCGCTTTAACACCCAAGAAAGTTAACGTGAGGACAGCCACCATCGTAGTACAATTCGTAAAACGGTCTTTTTTTAATTGTAAACGGTTCATTTTTGTTTCCGAAACATGCACAATGCGTAACTCAAATATGGACGCCACTTTCAGCCAGGCCTACAAAATTTTCTGGCTGCAGTGAACACCACGGGGATTTAATTTGGTCGCGGGGCTGCTTCCGGCAAGAGCTCATTTACTGTGGCCATCAACCACCGGTCACGCTATGCGAAATCCACTGCCTTGTCAGCCGTCGCAGCCAGTGATCTGCGTTGGTTCCTTTGTTTTATAACTATTGATTTTCTTTTTGCCGCGCTGCGCCTCGAAAACTGAGCGAAGCCGTGTTCACACTCCTACATTTGCCGTCTGTAGCGGCGTGGAATCAATTTCGGCGGAGGCGATATCCACCGGTATATCGCTTTCCGCGCCGATCGGTCCCGGAGCCATCTTTAGTTGGCGCTGGATTCCCTCACCGCGGACCAATCAGGCGCGAGTAAAGAATTACAAAGATGGAGCCGAAGTCCGATGCGCTAGTTCTGTCGCAGTCCCTAAGTGCGCTGCGACATCGGAAATGCTAACCTAACTGGTGCGTAAACACCTCGTTCTTTTCGACGAGCGCCACGTAAAGTACAAGGACAACGTGCTAAAGAATGGCCTGGGGAATAAGGTCGGTCGCGAACACGCCACTGGCAACGTTTCTTCGGTGAACGCTTCTTCTGCGCGTCATGCATCTTCAGAAAGGTGCTCACCAGCAGGCTGTAGCAGTAGTACCTCTTCTTGCTCAGGATTTATTATCGTCGTTGCGAGAAGTGATGATGAGACGCAAATTGAAAACACGCGAACGCTACACGAGCTGAGACAACTGCGCAGTTTCGAGCCTCGGGAACAACCGTGATGCCAAGCCGGCCGCGAGGCGTTCATTTGAGGAATCGCCGGCTGTTTGTGCGCCGGCGCGAGTAAGAGCGGGCGCGAGAGCAAAAATGTGGGGGCTTTTGCTCCTTCAATTCATGGCATTGCCTAGGCACTATGGAGCAGGTTTCTTAACGAGCGTTGTATTCGTTTGTCCCCATTCATGCCGGTATTTCTGAGTGCGGTAGAGTTTGTTTACGCTCCGACGCTGGCTGCCCGCGCGGCGAGGCAGTGGGCACGGACGCCCCATTTCGTGATCGCTGTGTCAGAAGGGGAAAGGTTCTGACTGCTGTTGCATAAGTCTCGGGTTGCCTTTTTCGTCATGACAATAGAGTGGATTATTTTACGAGCACTGCTCCAGGAGGGCACATGTAACCGACAAACGGAGGCCTCAGGAAAGCAAGGTGGCGCATGATCTCCAAGGCACCCAAGGGATGGCGGGGGGGGGGGGGGGGAGCGGGGGGAGGATCAAAGCTGGAATCAGGATGGCCCGTGGGCTGCAGCCGCGGAGGCCGAAGCGTGCCTGCCACGGGGTGTTCGCATAAAATATTGGTGCTCCGCGACAGCAGACAGCCGATTTTATACTTCCGTGGCACGCGCTGTTCTAGCTTTGCTCTCGCTGTTGCTGCTTTTGTGTCCACGAGGCGCCGGCGATAATGCAAAATAATGACACGTTGTTGCAATAAGTAAAAAAGAGAGTTGAATAAATATCGTTACGTCCAGCCACCAACCAGCGCTAAGTTCAGCACCACCGCACCCCGCAACTTCAGCAACACCAGTCAGAACTTTGCCTCTGAAAGTACGTTGGAAAGACTTTCTCGTGCCTGCGGCCCTGGTGCTGAGTCAGTCATGAAGGATTAAACCTTTCTTGCTTTTTACGGCGCTATACCTTTTAAAAAACCGGCTGCGTTTCCCGGGGGTACAGTAGGGGCCGTAGTATAGGTCCGGCGGTCGCCAAATCGGGCGTCAATGCCCTCTGCCTTCACCTATTGAACCGCGCTGGCAGCCAGTGTCCGAGCGCTAACTCGACCCCACTTCGGAATGCCTGCACGCCTAGGGACAAACTCCTACAGGAAACCTCGAGCACATCATAAATGGATTTCTCCGCTCTTTCTGCGTATGCGCGAGGAGCAGTGGTTGTGAGAGAGAAATGCGGCGACTTTCGGTCCTTGAGATTTCTCTTCGCCTAGGTACTACGGGGAATAAAGTTGTTAGCTCCGTTCTTCCATAGCCGAGCTCGCAGCATGATCGACAGAATGCGTGGCAGGCATTTTGTGGCGTAGCCGGCAAGGCGAAGAAGCCGTGTCCAAGGTGAGTTTGTTGCTTTCTTGTTGCGAGGTAGCATATTAAATTTTTTATAGTCGCAGGGGGATACGTTTGGAAGTGAGGTGTCTTCTCGGATAACTTTAGAGGCAAAGCATTACATCGTGCCGATGGATTTGTTCATTAGTGTCGTTGAGCATACCACACACTTGGACATTCGTGGGAATGGAACATTTTGTACTCTGTATGTGAAAGTACTAAAAGTTGCGTCGCCATGCAATCTGAGACGTAGATCGTTGTGGGACCTGTTCAGCCACACTAGAAAAACACTATGCCCTGCGGATGAATACGGAACAAATGTGTGCTATAGAAAAATGGTTGTCATCGAATTTCATAGCAGTAGACCCTTGTGAAAGCTGTAAAGTAACACTGATATTGGCTACGTGGTTTGTGCAAGCAGCCAGCTCATCCAGATTCTGCAAAGACTGAAGACCAGAGAAAAATTTCTAAAACTACAAGACGGCAGCCTGATTTGATAAATCATAGTTTGGATGTTTCCAGTAGAGGCACCTGCACTAACGTAAACTAAGTTGCAGTAAAAGTTGGACTTCAGAAAGTAAGTGCGTCAACATTACACCCACGATAAACGCAACTCCACTACATGGACGACTTGCATTGTGTGAAAACATTGTTTTCACCTTTTGCGCTCGTGTTCGCTACACAAGAATAGCGGATTAAGACGAAGTCTCACTGTTTAGTGCAATGCGTTTGTCACTGGATGACCACAAATTAATCGCTGTCAATGCCGTAAAATGAACATTAAAAAGTTGTCTTCAGCTCCTACTTTCAAACTGCTGAGCCGGTGGTGCTTACATAGGTGCAGATCAACCTCCAGAGGGTCATCACTGAATTGCATTTTTTTTAGAGGAACGTGGGCACCTGCATAAATAGTCTTTTTTGACTGACTGCACATAGGTTACCAGGCTTTTTGTCGATTTTTTCAATCACCCACACAGCGTACGTTATCCTCTTTTGTTAGTAAAGAAGGTAAACATCTAAAAAATGATGCAGCTCAAAACATGCATGCGTTTTCTATACGCAGTGACAGACAAGACGGCTCGAGGATTGCATAAAGCCGTTTGCCTTAGGTCTGCTTCTTCGCAATGCAACAGTGTCGCGCAATCAAGCATACGTAGTGTATTGCGGCGAAGTGCACCAAAAGTGGAAAGCGGCCACTGTCAGAAGATATAGTATGATATACGTGCGCACCTGCCGTGACGTCTCCTGTCGCATTACAAGCACGGAAACGCCGAAAAAGTGTACTGACAGGCCTTCAGAGCTATTTAGCACGCGGTCGTAGCGATCTGAGCCCTTGTTTCGCCCAGACAGAGCGCCCCGTATATGAGCTAGAAATCGTAACAGCCGGGATTAGTAGTAGGCGCTCCTTCATTAATTACCCTTGCGCGCAAGCACCTCCGAATCGCTGCGAATCTGCACCACGTAGCCAATTTGAGGGTTACTGTACAGCTTTCACGAGAGTCTACTGCTATGAAATTCCAAGACAACCATGTTTCTTTAGCACACATTTGTTGCGTATTCATCCGCAGGGCGTAGTGTTTTGCCAGTGTGGCTGTACAGCTCTCACAACGATTTACGGCGCAGATTGCATGGCTACGCAGAGTACAAAATGTTAAATTCTCACGAATCTCCAAGCGTGTTGTACGCTCAGTTTCATTAACTAATGCATCGGCACGGCAGTTGAATTCATAAACTGTTTCCTTTCCCACGATTCGCCCGAAGTGTGTGGTATGCTCAACGACACTAATGAACAATGCATCGGCATGACCTAATGTTCTGCCATTGAAGTCATCCGAGAAAACGCCTCACGTCCAAACGTATCCCACTGCGACTATCAGAATTTATATGCTACCACCGCAAAAAAGAAAAAGAAAGAAAAACGCAACGAACTCGCATCGCATGGCAGTCAAATTCATAAACTGTTTCAGTTCCCGCGAATCTCCTGAATTTACTGTGGGGTATGCAGATTTTGTTCAACTACACTAATGAATTGCATGGGCGCGATGTAATGCTTTGCCACCAAAGTCATCCGAGAAGACCAGTCACATCCAAACATATCCCCCTGCAACTATAAAAATTTTATATGCTACAGTCGCAACAAAATAGCAACAAATTCACCTCGGACGGAGGTAACAACTTTCTTCCCCGTAGTACCTAGGCGAAGAGAAATCTCAAGGACCGAAAGTCCCCACATTTCTCTCTCGCAACCGCTGCTCCTCGCGCATGCGCAGAAAGAGCGGAGATATCCAATTATGATGTGCTCGTCCAGAAACCTCCTCCGCAGTGCCTAGACCGAGTCAACTATTCAAGGAGCAAAAGCCCCCAAATTTTCTCTGTCGTACCTACTCTTACTTGCGCCTGCGCACAAACGGATGGTGATCCCTAAATTGAACGTCTCATCAACCGGCCATATCACGCGCTTGCTTGGAGATGAGCGCTTTACGCGGCAGATGTCGCCTATATCGCGTTCGGGCGACTCGGTATGCAAGCGGTGCCAACGCCGTGAATTTTGGTGGCAGGAGAATTCCGTTCGCCTCGAAGCCGTATTCGCCAGTGTGAACCTGACCGTAAACCTTTTTTGCTTCCGGAAGTTCTTACCACGCTTGTCAACGAACGCCTCAATGTCCACCGTACCACTGCGGCACTTCAACCGTGCTTTCGATGGCACGCTTTTTTATAATGTCGCCGGTTGTGACCTACTTTGTGTACACTATTCCGACCGATTCCTTATCACCGTGCAAAGGTCACGTGGTCTGTAACCGATACTGAGGCCTTAGTCTAACACCATCTTCATGTACACTAGGCGTGTCTCGCACTGAACAATTACATAGCAGCCATCATGCAGTTCTTTTTTTTTCTCTTTTGAATAGTTCTCGCGTTTCGTTCTGTCCTACGGACTCCTCATACTCTCATAATATCTGTCTCGCCATCGCAGCAATGCAGTATGCACAGGACGTTGCTCGTCTTACTGACTCGTGCTTCGCGTAACAATATGAACCCGTCAGCAGCGGATTGAGTCTGCTGGTCAGGCTGGAATGGGGACAGCACAGCGAGATATACATCCCCAGGACGCACTTGCAGACATGACTCAAAGTTCAGAAGAGAAAGTCATGCTTGATTGTCGACAAGAGCTACAATGGAGCTTGGTAGTGTTATTTGATGGGCCAGGAGGACGTGGCAAAGTGGGAACACCACGCATGGACAATCTCGAAGTGCTGGAGAAGGCGACATGAGGACGTAAGTCGCAGCATCAGGTTACAGTCGAACAAATTCCGTACGTACGTCGGGAACGAAGTCGGGACTTGTGGTCGTTGGTCGGGTTGACAAAGTAATGGGGCAGTTCAAGGCGAAGGGTGGCGGTTGCAAAGCCAATAATTGCTGAATGCGCAGTCAGATTAAGGCGGTTCCAAGAATCACGTCGTGGGGACACTCGGCTGATACAGTGAACAGGACGAACACTGGACCGCCGGCAATGGTAACACGGGTGGCGCAGATTCCCACCACGGCTGTTGTACTGCTATTAGCTACTGGGACGGCAGGTGACTCGGCAGGTGTCAGGACATTACGGAGACGGCTACGAAGATCTCATTGCATAACCGACACCTGAGTGCCAGTATCGATGACGGCTTGAACGGGTACATAACGAACAAAAATTTCAACAAAGTTTGGTCGAGCAGTAAGGGTCAGCAGAGGTTTTGCAGTCTGAGTCGTCAATGCAGCCTCACCTCCGGGGGCTGCATTGCTTAGTTTCCCAAGAAGCGACCCACGAAGGACGTGGACGAGAGATGTCGAGGTGTAGGCGAACGGGACTGACGGCGTTGCAGCGAGAGCGAGCGGCTAGTTGTGCGTCCCCGATTTGGAAGGCCAACACGATATGGTTCAGAGAGGGGGGACAGACGCCGAGGGTCACCTCACAGCGTCCTTTTCTCCACAGCGGCACAAACTTGTACAGGACAATGTGCTTTTATGTCTGCGCTTCCTTCTGACTAAACTTCTTAAAGTGCACATTGAAGCACGCAGTGCAAGTTAGCATGTTTTTCTTCATTTCAATGACCAACGCAACTACACAAGCAAACGAATTAACGGGGTAACGAAGTGGAGCACTGCACTCTCAGATAGGACGGCTGTATACCTCTCGTAATTCATTGCTCCAAATTATTAACACTGACCTGGCGCTCTTTGGCCATACTTGGCCTTTGCGCAACATCACATTACATTCATCAATGACGCTTGTACGATTGGTCTGGGCAGAAAGTAAACTGAAATGGGATATATCGGGCACAGAATAGCTCCGTCTCGTTTCTGATCTCGGGCTCGTTGCGGCAGGTGTTGCTTCTATGTCTGCTAACTCTTTCACCTTGCACCGAATGAAACCAAGGTACTGACAAGACACAAAGAAATTTTTTTTGGGGAGATTGCTGAATCATTCTTTATTCACCAGTCCGATTACATATGCGTTGCGAGGCCATCTTTGAGTCTGCAATAACTAGAAAAATTGATTATTTAACCACTGATCTTTAATCGTTTACGTGGGTTGCATCGCCATAGCGTCGAGTCAGGCTGAGTCAGCCCGACTGCACGGTGTAGGTTCACCGAGCCCGAGCCATTTCCTATGCGCATGTAAAAACAGACGCGCCGGATCAGCAAGTGATGCGATTTGCGCGTGCCCACTAAAACATCAGCGCTCTTTCGCGCCGGTATCGGAATTGGTATCGGGACACGGCAAGTACATGAACTGTGCAGTGAAACGTCATCCATCTGTTAAGGGGCGTGAAATTGAGCTCTTGGAAACTGCTGGTTCGCATCAAATGCCTCATTCCGACGTCCGGCGTCTGTAGCAGCGAAACGGCAGCTAAAATCCCGTTGGCTGCCACGCCACGTGACGTGCACGACTCGATGGAGTTTCCATTAGCTGAGATGCCAAGGCACGAACGCGCCTCGATGGAGCGGAGCGTGGCAAAGCTGACACTTGCTGCCGCAGTAGCACACCAGGTGTTGTGTGAGGGGAGAGGACATCGCCTCGACGCCCAATTACTTTCAAGCTTGTCTTATCCGCACGTTCCTTGAGAGCGCTAGTTAACGCCAGTATTCTAACTGCGCCTCGGTAAGGCCAAATCGAAACGTGTCAAGCGTTTCAATGCTGTTGCTTGCCTGGAGGTTCATTACTCCAAGGACAGCTCAGCGGCGTTGTATTGGACATTAATGCTTTCGCATTCACAATCTTCAAGCCCACATTGCAACCTTCGCATTCACAACTCGTAAGAAATTTGTTAGGTATCCTCGTGTTTTTTGTCACGGCCCTCTCGCTTTGGGTTTATGCAAATGAAGCAGTTCTAAACCTTCGTTTGTTATTTGATTGTTATTTTAGTGAAGTGCTCGTCTCAAGGGATATCCGTAGTGGAGCGCCATGTGTCGAAGTGTTAATGCAAGAGCATTGAACCACGCGGGTTTACTCACGATATCTGGTGCCCGGTCGGCATAATAGCGATCCACCCCTTTCAGGTCGCTTCTTTGAAATACAGATGGCGGGTGGCTGTAGCATTCGCTCTCTCGCTCGATCCAGCCCACAGAGGAGTAGACGATGACCGTATCCGCAACGTGGTTGCTGCAGCGAGTGATGCACGATGCCCCTCGTTCAGCAAACGCAGGCATACAAGCTTTGTTCGCTAGCAAAGCACCTCGTGCACGCACACACAC
Organism: Dermacentor albipictus; assembly: GCF_038994185.2. Taxonomy (NCBI): domain Eukaryota; kingdom Metazoa; phylum Arthropoda; class Arachnida; order Ixodida; family Ixodidae; genus Dermacentor; species Dermacentor albipictus. The sequence goes on from NC_091829.1 coordinate 107,731,477, forward strand.
ACACACACACGCACACACACGCATATATATATATATGCGTGTGTGTGCGTGTGTGTGTGTGTGTGTGTGCGTGCACGAGGTGCTCGCACACACACACACACATATATCGATATATATATCGTTGATATATATATATATATATATATATATATATATATATTGTTGCGGGAAGAAAGCAGGCCTACGAGTGTAAAATAACTTATATTTACAAATGATGGATATGGCGTTCAGGCAACCGCCAGACTTCGTCTTTCTCTAGTCCAATTCAACGTCTTCCTCCACTTCACCGTAACATCACCCTCCCGGTGGGGGAGCTCCGTCCCGGTGCAAGTTAAACAGCCTCACTTATTGGGGGGACATAGGGCTTGAGCCTGGTGACGTGAACAACATCACTGGTTAAGTTGGGAGGCACGGAAGGCTGACCGAGTGGGGCGATCTCGTAGGTCACGTCGGACAGTTGGCGTAAGATCTGGTACGGACCAGAAAAACGGGACAGTAATTTTTCCGACAAGCCGACACGACGTGAAGGCGTCCAGAGAAGGACAAGGGAACCAGGTGAAAAATGGTGGTCTCGGTGCCGAAGGTCGTAGCGTCGCTTTTGAGAAGCTTGCGAGACTGTGAGGCGATGACGGGCGACATCTCGGGCCTGGGCGGCTAAGTCAATAGCATCGCGAGCGTAAGCAGTGCTGGGTGACTGTACTGCGGAAGGTAGCAACGTGTCAAAAGGCAAGGTGGGGTCGCGGCCGTACAAAAGGAAAAATGGTGAAAATCCGGCAGTGTCGTGACGGGACGAGTTGTATGCGAAAGTGACGTATGGTAAAGCGACGTCCCAGTCGCGGTGATCGTTGGAAACGTACATGGCGAGCATTTCAGTGAGTGTGCGGTTGAGTCGCTCGGTGAGGCCGTTCGTTTGAGGGTGGTACGCGGTAGCAATCCGATGTTCTGTAGAACAGGAGCGGAGGAGATCATCAACGACCTTCGATAGAAAGTAGCGGCCGCGATCCGTCAGCAACTGGCGAGGGGCGCCGTGGTGCAGGATGACGTCTTTTAGTAAGAAGTCGGCGACATCTGTAGCGCAGCTGGTTGGCAGGGCTCGTGCGATGGCATATCTAGTGGCATAATCGGTTGCTACAGCAATCCATTTGTTTCCTTTGATGGAAATTGGAAACGGACCAAGGAGGTCGAGGCCCACACGGAAGAAGGGCTCTGTAGGTATATCAATGGGTTGAAGCAAACCAGCGGGAGGCATAGCAGGCGTCTTCCGGCGCTGACACAGGTCGCAAGAAGCGACATAACGGCGCACAGAGCGATAAATGCCAGGCCAGAAGAAGCGGCGCCGCAGGTGGTCGTAAGTACGAGTGACGCCCAGATGTCCAGCAGTAGGAGCGTCATGAAGTTGCTGGAGCACGGTGAGTCGAAGGTGCTTGGGGACGACTAGGAGGAGCTCCGGGCCGTCAGGACGAACGCTACGACGGTATAAAGTTCCATCGCGCAAGGTGAACATCCGAAGGGACGGGTCATTGGGCGAGGAGCTTAGGCGTTCCATAAGTGTTCGAAGAACAGGATCCTTGCGCTGCTCGTCGCCAATGTGGAGGAAGCCGGAGAGGGACAGAATACTGATGTCCGAGTCTGCATCGGTATCGTCCGGTTGATCCACGGGATTGCGGGACAGGCAGTCAGCGTCTTTATGCAGGCGTCCTGACTTATATATAATAGAAAATGTATATTCTTGTAGGCGCAATGCCCAACGTGCAAGTCGTCCAGTTGGGTCCTTCAAAGAGGAGAGCCAGCAGAGGGCGTGATGGTCGGTGACAACGCAGAAGCTCCGACCGAAAAGGTACGGGCGAAATTTCGCGACCGCCCATACGAGCGCGAGACATTCTCTCTCAGTAATGGAGTAATTTCGCTCGGGCGTGGAAAGGCGGCGGCTAGCGTAAGCGATGACACGGTCTTGGCCCTGTTGACGCTGAGCGAGGACAGCGCCGATGCCATGACCACTCGCGTCAGTTCGTACTTCAGTGGGCGCAGAAGGGTCAAAGTGGGAGAGAATCGGGGAAGTGGTAAGCCGCTCAATCAGGGTAGAGAAGGCTTTCTCCTGTAGCGGTCCCCAAGAGAAAGAGGCGTCTTTCTTAAGAAGGTCAGTGAGAGGGTGAGCGATGTCCGCAAAATTTTTCACAAATCGCCGAAAATAAGAGCATAAGCCCAGAAAACTACGGACATCGTTCGTTGAACAAGGTACAGGAAAATTTCGCACGGCGTGAACTTTCTGTGGATCAGGTTGGATTCCGGCGGCGTTGACGAGATGACCAAGCATGTTAATTTCACGGCGACCGAAATGGCACTTGGAGGAGTTTAGCTGAAGGCCAGCCCTGCGAAACACGGAGAGTATGGTTGTGAGGCGCCGCAGGTGGCTCTCAAAGTTCGGCGAAAACACAATCACATCGTCGAGGTAACACAGGCATGTAGACCACTTCAAGCCGCGCAAGAGAGAGTCCATCATGCGCTCGAATGTAGCTGGCGCATTGCATAATCCAAAGGGCATGACTTTAAATTGGTACAGACCGTCCGGTGTGACAAAGGCGGTTTTCTCGCGGTCCATCTCATCGACGCTAATCTGCCAATAGCCGGAGCGGAGGTCAATTGATGAAAAGTATTGGGATCCGTGAAGGCAGTCAAGAGCGTCATCAATGCGAGGCAAGGGATAAACATCCTTCTTTGTTATCCGGTTGAGGTGACGGTAGTCAACGCAGAAGCGCCACGAGTTATCTTTTTTCTTTACTAAGACAACCGGTGATGCCCACGGGCTACTGGAGGGTTCAATGATGTCCTTGTCCATCATCCTGTCTACTTCTTTCTGTATGATGGCCCTTTCTGTTGCCGAGACACGATATGGCCGCCTATGAATGGGGCTGGCGTCACCGGTGTTGATGCGATGCGTGACAACAGATGTCTGGCCAAGTGGACGGTCGTCCAAATCAAAGATGTCCCGATAAGATGACAGGAGATGACGAAGAGCTGTTGTTTGCTCGGAAGGAAGGTCGGGGGCGATCATCTTAGAAACATCGTCCGCAGGCGTCGAGTACGAAGGAGTGGATGACAAAGGTCCGTTCGTACTGAGGAAGGATTCAGAGGTCAAAAAAGAAATCTGAAATTCTTCCAAAGGAGTGATATGCGCTATGGCGATACCGTGTGGCAAAACATGTGACGAGAACCCAAAATTGAGGATGGGCACGCGAGCGCAGTTTTCGCGGATCCGAATTAAGGTGCTCGGTAGGGCAATATTACGCGACAAAACCACGTCAGTAAGCGGCGACAGGACGTACTCGCCATCAGGTACGGGAGGACAGGGCGTCAGCAGGACATTTGTAGCAGCCTGTGGAGACAGCCTTGCAAATTCAGCAGCACATAAGCGGTGTGGAGCACAAGTGGTTGCGTCGGCAGGAAGCGGCAGGTCCAACTGTACAACACCTGCGGAGCAGTCAATTTGGGCAGAGTGTTTCGAAAGGAAGTCGAGGCCGAGAATTAGGTCGTGTGGGCAGTGTTCAAGGACGATAAATAGAACAACGGTATAATGGCCCCCAATGGTCACACGTGCTGTGCACATTCCAAGGACAGGTGACGTACTCCCATCGGCGACTCGCACGGTGCACGGTACGGCGGGGGTCAGAACCTTTTTGAGCCGGCGGCGGAGAGCAGCGCTCATAACTGAAAGCTGCGCTCCTGTATCAACGAGAGATCTAACAGGAACGCCATCGACTTCAATGTCCAGCAGGTTTCCACATGTAGGCAGGGTCAATAGAGGATTTGTGGGCCGGGTCGGAGTTGCAGCTTCACCTCCGGGAGCTGCACCGCCTAGTTTCCCGAAGCGAAGCGACCGGTTGCAGAAGGGGACGAAGAGCGGTGAACGAGAGGCGAACGGGACCTACGACCTTGCGGAGACGGGGATCGGCTGGATCTTGGTGGAGCACTGTCGGCGTTGATGTTCCTAGTCGGCGTATAGGGCGAGAAAGTGCGATTGTCGGGTACTTGGCTGTAGTGACTCGGAGACGACCACCGAGGAGGCGACGACCAGTGGTTGCGGCAATGACGGGCGATGTGTCCAATACCGGAACAATTAAAACAGATGGGTTTATCATCCGCTGTGCGCCATTCAGCTGGGTTGCGACGGAGTGGTGGAAAGCTTTGCGTCCGGGAGCGAGCGGTCGGAGAAATTTGGTAGGTGTTGGTATGGCGGACTGAGCAGAGAGATGGAATACCCAAACTTGCTATTTCCTCCCGAACGACCGCTTGTATAAGGGAGATAGCGGGTACGCTTTCCCGACAGTCTGAACGAACGGGAGCCGGGGCCATGGCCTCAAGCTCACGGCGAACGATGCGCGTTATTTCTTCCGATCCTGCGGGCTGAACGAACCGCGGCGGGTCTTCGCAAGAAGATGTCGCGGCGGTATTGGGCAACCGGTCGAAAGTTTGAGTGACGCGGCGGCCCTTCGCTTGTTCGAAGCGCCGGCACTCCTTAATAATTGCATCCACAGTGGCACAATCCTTACACATCAAGAGATTGAAGGCATCGTCTGCAATACCTTTCAATATATGGCCAATCTTGTCTGCCTCGGTCATGTTGTCATCAGCCTTGCGACAGAGGGCCAGCACATCCTGTATGTACACGACATAGGATTCTGTGGACGTCTGAGCGCGGCACGCAAGTTCTTTTTTAGCTGCCAGCTGACGACCGACAGGTCTGCCGAACAGGTCTCGCATTTTTTCTTTGCAAACATCCCAGCTCGTTAGGTCAGCTTCATGTGTGTCATACCATTGCTTCGCAGTTCCCTTCAGATAAAATATTACGTTTGCAAGCATCATTGTAGGATCCCACCTGTTGTTGTCGCACACTCGCTCGTACATCGTAAGCCAGTCCTCGACGTCGACGTTGTCCGTGCCACAAAATGTTCCCGGGTCCCGTGGGTGAGTGAGGATGACCGTGGGCACGGGCTGCCGAGGCGTTGTCGCTTGTGTCGGTTGATTTGCCATTGTGGCAGCAGGTAGATGACGTCCGCTGCGAAGTTCCGTGGTGGTACCCCGCACCTTCCACCAAAATGTTGCGGGAAGAAAGCAGGCCTACGAGTGTAAAATAACTTATATTTACAAATGATGGATATGGCGTTCAGGCAACCGCCAGACTTCGTCTTTCTCTAGTCCAATTCAACGTCTTCCTCCACTTCACCGTAACAATATATATATATATATATATATATATATATATATATATATGTATATATATATATATATATATATATATATATATATATATATATATATATATATATATATATCGAACGCACAAAGTTCAGGAGACGTCCCGTACTAGCCTGGAGTCTCGCCAAGGGTTCCAGTGCTTCATTAAGGCGGCAAGTGCTTCGTCAAGCACGGCATCTCAACCTGTTCCACTACCAGTTCCAGAGCAGACGTGACCTGACCGAAGTGCAGACAAAATGATGAGGAAAATGCCTTCTGCACAAGGCACGGGTAGGAAAAGGGAAGCAGTGGGCAACTGCCTTCACCGATTATCGTATTCTCACGTTAGTGGCCCGTCACAAAACTCGTCAGGGCTTGCTGATGGAGCCATTCGTAGAGCTGTTCGAAACTCCCGTGCGATGTGGGTCACGGTTGGAGCTTGGGTAACCACCCTTGTCCTACATTCCTCCTCGTTTTGTGACAAAATGCGCAAACATCGAGACTGGCGCGTATACCTTCAATATGTTCTGGATCTCCTTTTCCTGCACCGATCCCTTTCCCACCTCTGGGAATAGTCTTGGAGTTAGCAGTAGGACGGCGCCCCAGCAAAACAATCCACGAACGAATCTGCACCATGTCGCCGATGTCGCACTCTCGTGACCGACTTCATTCCAGCTGAACAGTGGCCGGAGGGCTGCCCTTAACTAAATCCAATGGACTTCTGCGTGTTTCCTATTCTTGAAAGCGAGGCATCAGATTAGCATGCCGGCCCTGAAAGGATCCCTGATGCGATCGTGTAACAAAATTCTTCTGGGGATGCCTTGCGGGCCGTGATAAGTGTAAGATAAAGGCTAAGAGCGGATACTTCCATTAAAATGTTTTACGTTGGATTGCTTATATGTCGGGTGAATTTCTCACGTAGCATTTCCTGATAGTTCTTTTATTCGCAGGGTAAATACTTGGCGTAAACCTTGTGACAGAATTTAAGGCGTATCCTAAACAATGTATACAGCCTCGCCCATTATTGCAAGGGTCAGTGTCAAAATGTCAGAGCAGCTAACAGGGCAGTGAGATTCGTCAAGCACAAGTAGAGGTCACCTTATACTGCAAGTATGAGATCGGCTTCACTGTAACCCTCTGTATATTCGTTCCCTTGTTCTAAATTGTATTATACAAAACTGACATTCTCAAAGAACTAAAAAGATGAATACTAATTTAGTCTTATTTTTTTTCGAATGCTCCAAAATATGGCAGGGGACTTGTGCGACCTTGCAGAATCACAGCACAATCTCGAGCGAAGCAGTTTCCTTCGATCTATTGTGAAAACTTCTATTGAGTAATTACTACATTGCGGAATTTAAAGAAAGTTGTCTGTAGTTCTTATAAAACTTTTCGCGAATTTTTCTGGTGCTCATGAAATTCAGTCATGCACGCGTTGAAGTACATGATTATGCAATTTAATGCGCAGCTCCTAATCCACGAAAACACTTTTAAATTTTGCCTACACGTAACCCACACCCTACCCATTGTTCTCGTCTAATACAAACTTTGGGGCACGCACTTTCCCCTCCTCGACGCTGGGAAGTGAGCGTAGACGGGCCATATGCAACGCCATCGCGTACTTGGCCAAGAAATTGTTCTCAAAGGCTATACTCGATCAACGTGCAAGTACCTTTGCTCACAGGTGTGACATAGCTTTCGCGCCATTTTCGATAACTTTGATATCGGTAGGATGTAGAGCACTGGCAGAGAAATAGGGTAAAATTAGACGGTTTTTAAGACACCTTTCAATCTCCGGAAGGTTGGCGAGCGTAATTTAATGGACATAACGTGAGAAACCCACCTGCGATCACCTCTACCTAAACGCTACCTATGATCCAGCTCTTAAATTCACCAAACATAAACAAGCCGCCTCAACTAGTGCACTGAAGTCACCAGGTAAACCTTGTAGTACAGTAAAAGCTCGTTAATTCGAACCGCAAGGGGAAGCCGCTTGCGTTAGAATTAACGAAAGTTCTTACTAACGAAAGTGAAGGAGAGCAACAGTACACTGCGATTTGGAAGCAGTAGGGAATGTCAGAAATTTGGTGAGTCAGAAAGTGATGGCGTGTGCCGCGGGCACACGCCATCTTCAAGTCGAAGCTCTAGGTCTGACTGTGCCACACCACCGATGTCTACCGAAACGAACGTTAGCCGAGGCTTAACACCACCACAATGAATCGCGACGGCCGATACCTTCTAAGCTGAAAACAGAGGTACACAACCGATGAAGACTGCCGAGACAAAGACGCCGAACATGTGAAGGTGGCAAAGGCCCTGATTCGTTCGTTCTCGATTGCAAGCGCAGCTGCGACGTACTTGATTCGCTGTGTTTTGGTGCTTGCCGTGCCATCTCCGCACAACATTAGCAGCTGTACAAGATTTTCAAAGCCTCCGAGATTCGCGACGGGCAAGAAGTCTCGGAGATTACGTAGAACGGAGAGGCGGCAGCCGCCGCTGCCTTCTGACTGAGCCCGCGTCGGTTAGATTTTTTCCGATTTTGCCTTCTCTCGCCGTTCTCCCCGTTTCGGAGGCAATACAGGCTTGTGTGTAGGCAGTAGGCGCGTTTCTCTGGCCGTGTGCCAGGCGAGCGAAGTTCGAATTATCCATGAGGGAATCTTCTCGCGTTCGAATTAACGGACTTTTTTATACATAGACTTCTGTGGAGCTTGGCCGGACTAAATCGTACAGTTCGAATTATCCATAAATTCGAATTATTGAAGTTAGAATTAACGAGCTTTCACTGTACAACGCATGCAGGTACCGATGAACGGGTATAATAATGATTTGTAACGCGGCTAATTAGGGAAGACGCGTTGAAACTGCGCCATACAAAAGGCTTTAAATGCTGCCCATTGCTGTAAAGTATCAAGTTGCTGGCGCTCAGGGATTCCTCGGGAAACCGAAATATAGCTGATAACGGACGTGTGACACTCGTTTCGAAATGCTCTACCAAAGCTGAATTTCGTTGAAGCGCATTGAAATTTCGCCCACAGATTTATCATAGCGGTCCGGCATTTTTAATTCACCCAATGTGATCTTGCTGGCATTTGTCAGCGCCAAGTTGCATGCTTTCCGCCACTGACAAAAACTCAAGTTCTGTCTACACACGACTCATAACATTGCCCCTTGTTTTCGCCAAATATAAATTGTGTCTAGCAAGGAGCTCGATCGGGTGCGTCGTTATACCGACCTTGCGATGACCCTACAGCGCTTTGAAGATCCTCAGAAAGGAACGTTTCTGAAAAGCTGTATTTGATACACGTAAACTGAAGTTCGCCCACACATTTGCAATGGAATTCCCCAATACGTTCGGTAAATTTGATGTTGATGGCATTTGTACTTCTGCCTGAGCATCTGGATACATCTCCTGCCACTCGTAAAATTTAGTCATTCACGCTTTGGGGTGCTTCGATTCGTAATTTATTACGCAGGTGGTGTTAACCAAAAACATTTCCAACTTCGCATAAACATAGCGCATAATGTCGCGTTTGCTTTCGTCAAGTATAAGCTTTCTGAAATGAAGAGTTCCCTAGAAACACTGGGACACAACTAAAGATGGCCCCAGGTCGCTTTAAGACCTTTCGAAAGTAATTGTTTACAAAGGCTGCATTTGTTTCACGTACATCTAAATTTGCACACACAATTTCCAAGGCTTTCCTCCCGTGCTCAACGAATATAAAGTTAGAGGCATTGGTAGTTATGCCACAGCAGCAGGCTGGATCTTATGAAGATTCGGAGCACTCATATACGTAATTTATGGCGAAAGCCGCTACTTCGCCTCACGCTTTATACTTCGCCTATGCACAACCTGTAGCCTTCCCCTTATTTTCTCAAAATATACACGAGGAGTTCCCCCGGAATAGAGGGAACTATAACGAAATGGGACAACAATACAGAATTACGGAATAGCGTTTGCAACCAAACGTAAACGCATTACGTACTTAAAATGATAGCGTCATCCTGACTGCGCGTGCTCCGACCGTCGTTCGCTTTCTGCGGTTTGCGTGCGCTATGATAGCGTACTTTATTACGGATGCTACGGTTACGGATGCTATTATGGAGCTTACGGATGCTATGAAGTAGCGTTGTCGAACATGGCGGCACCCATGGCTCCCACTTCAGAGGGAATTCTCTGGTGATGGCTGCTCTTGGACTACCGTTGATCGTGAATAGCTATTGAAATGAGCTTTCGCTTTCTCTCAAGTAACCTGAAATGTTAGTTATAAGTGCGTAACGTATCCGATTTCTGAGATCGTCTTGCGATTACTGCACCCGTAGTACAAACGAGAGGCGTGCGCATACAGCAACCGAGTGGTGCATAGCAGCAACCGAGTGGATCACATTTGACGTACGTCAAACTAAATGTCTTGAGAGGGCGCGCACCTTAATGTCCCGCAAATGTGTTCGCGTTTAACGTACGTAAGGTGAGAAACAATATTATAAATCTCCCTAGCGAATGTTTTACAAACGTCACAGTTTATGCTCATGCATTTGAGCTCATGCACTTATCTTCCATATTATTCAGGTTATTTAGGTTTGACTCCGTGGTGTTTGTAGTTATTTGGCAGGGCAGGGAGAATAGATTTGCGCAGGCATTTACTGCATTTACTACATTTAATGCAGAAAGCACAACTCACCCACACGGATTGATGTTTGCCTACACATTACCTATAGCGTGCAGCTTACACCTCTAGGCGCTGATTCGGCTCGTCAAAAATTTAATTGCATGAGATTCCTTCCATCTACAAATCCACGTTGAGCTGCCAGGCACGAGATCCCGGGATTGAATCCCGGGACGAAATCATGAGACTAAATAAGAAAACACCCGTGTACTTGGATTTACGTGCCCGGTAAAGAAGCCCAGGTGGTCGAAATTATTCCGGAGTTCCCCACTACGGCGCACCTCATAATCAAATCGTGGTGTCGGCAAGTGAAACTTCAGATTTTTTTTATCTTTAAAAACACAAAAAGCTTAGTTTCAGTACTCATTAGGATTTTTTGTTTCTTCGGTCCGCTTTGTCAGGTTTACAAAATGCAGTTTTTATGCGAGGTATGCCAACGGGAAAATCAAACATGACAGCATCAAGTATTTTTTCTTCACTCCATCCCCAAAGCATTCATGCAGCCACATGAAAATGATGTCTAACGTAAAATATTCTGAAGGAACAACGAACCAAGGCAACTACGTAATATCGTGCTCAGTATAAGCCGGAACGCCCGACCGCTTTGTCGTGCGCTTGCACGTAGCTGCAGCTCGTACTCAGTGCGATACTACACGTCGGCATAGGGGCGCTAAGAGGAAACATTCAGCCGTCTGTTTTCCCACGCTTTTTACTAAAACACTTGGCACATAATATTGAAATTTGCAGCGGAAATCCAATGTGAACTGGCTCACGAGGTATGAGAGACATTTTAGGTGTAAATTCTGTCGTCTGTGCCACTGTTTTGGTTAAGTACCACGACGTGCGCAACTGCGAATGGAACACCCCATGGCACTAATTTCGCTAATTAAAAACAAGGGTCCTTGTTTAGTTCAGCTAGCACAGCGTTAAGAGCAACTACGAACCATGTTTGAGGCATGACATTGGAGAAAGGCTCTGGTTTACAAATTATTGGCAACGCTCTTATTTAGGCCAAGGTTCTGGTGGTTTCGCCAGAAATTTCTCTTAACGTTACATTTATTTTAACTGAATCAGAAATTATGCCTTTCACAGTCATTTTATGGCTGCGAGAAACTTTGTGGATAACCGTACTGTGACGCCCTGTAAAACTTGCGTCTTCTCCAAAATTTGTTATTAACTTACACTTACACTGCATAATTTGTTGTTCGTTGATCACAACATATTTGCTGCTTCAACGAAATAGAATGAGGTGCCTTGCGTAATTCACTCAGAAGACCGCGAAAAGGCAATTTTTTTTATACGGCATAATAAATTGGGAGAGCTGGACTGATTATATTAGAGCGCAATATTAGCATAAGCACTTCATGCTTTCGATAGCCATTTGGAAGAGAGTGGCCCTCATTTCCTGGTAATATGAAATTTCAACCATTTTTGGTCCTCCCGAAGAAGCGGGGAAACTCAGTCAGCGTGTCATATAACGCCTCTAAAGACGACGAAAATGAGGGCTTATAAATTTTTATTTACCCTCTGGTTAACTGACACAATTTTCCTGTGCACTGCCCTTCAGCTTCCACACATTTTCTCACAGTATAAACTTCGTGAGTGATATTATTTTTTTGTTAGAATACTGTAAAAAACATGGATATAAAGTTTTGAAGTGCTTCTAGCTTCATTAAAAGCTTTGCTGTAATACACGATGGGAAATGATATGTTCAGACATTCTATACTTACGTGACAGCGTCGTTGAACATATCGCTGAGGACGCCCATCGCGTTATCGCGGCGATAATTGAATATGCCGAGAGCAATTAATGTTTTCGAGTTGACGGCGTTTGTTGACACTTGTAGAGCCTTCAGATTCTGAGAAATCAAAAGAAAATTGAAAGAAAAGACGAAATGATTGCGTGGGTCAGTGGTAAATCTAAAAAGCGAAAATGGCAAGAAAAACATACAATTCATAATGATCGCTTCTTTTATAGGCGTGTTTATTTCTCCTGTTTGCGTTTTTCGTTGACATAAAGAAATCAGGGGCATTTCATCACGAGGTGCCTTGTTCCAGCGCGTATTTAGGGCGGGCAGGAGGGCAGGCGGACACGCATCTCCTCTAGCTCGGCCGTGGCTGTTCATGCAGTCACACGTAGTTGTGCGCGTATGCTGCCCGTAAGCGTTATCCGTGGCGGGTGCAAACGTTAAGCGAGCCGAGATGGCTAATGCCTGCATGTGCGCTATGAACCCATGCGCCTAGTTCTGCTGGTCGCGTAATCTCACGTTTCGGAGACGTGCTGAAGCGAGAGGCAGCGGAAGCGTTTGCTTCTTTCTGTTTGCGCTCATCCCGCCAGTGTCGACACAGCGTGTGTTCGCGGTCATCGAGTGAGTTCGCCTGTGCCGGTGTGAAACCACGTTTGTTAATTTAAATATTAAGCGACGTGTTTGCTCCAGTATATGCGGTCTGAAAAGCAACCTATTGTTTGCATAGTTACCTAATACATTTCTGTAGTCATCAATGCTTCGCGTTGGTGCGGATTGGTGATCTTTTGTTCTTTTTTTAGCTACCCGAGGACAGTTAGCCTTCTTCGGGAAGCTAGTTGAAATGTCAGATTTCCTGACAGCACGCAGCATTGCACGATGTCTACAAACTACAGTTACTAAATAGCGAAACCTCTACATTCGAAAACTCTACATTCGCCTTTTGGTTCTACGGTTGCTGTATTGTTTGTGTTGTGGTTTGCGAATATTTGGATACGCTATAAGTAATAAAGTTAGAGCTGTTTAAAGATCATGTCTTAAACCAAACCCGTGATGATACGGACAAATTTGGCGGTCTCTTCAAGCTATCAACGCCAGCCTAAGGTATATGCATAGATTCACAGCTTTCAGTGCGCCCGGACCTTATATCGCGCAGCTATAAACACCCTTCTGTTTTTTTGTGTGTGTGTGTGGTGGTGGTGGTGGTTAAAGTTTCATTTCGAAAAGCATCCTGGTGGAGCGCAGAACGCATTTACCACCTGTTTACTCGCATCCTTATAACGCATGGGAAGAGAATAACGGGATTGCTGTTTTCTGCTTTTGCTTATTTTCACTCTTGCTTTATTCCGGCAGCTGCACTACGTGCCGTTCATTTTCTTAGTTGTCTGTTTGCGTTACCTATACCGTGCTTCATTCCCGACCCTTGACTTCTCTCGCTCGGCTTCGTTACACACACTGTTAACCACAACAACAACAACAACCAGAAACACCGACAATTGCGATACTCCCTATTGGTAATCTTTAGCGAAGCTCTATACGTGTTTTCATTTCTCGTGTAAATACTTGGTATTATGATTATTAAGGCACGCGGTTTGTAATAATAAGAAAACACTGCGAGTAGCATGCATTGTTTCCATACTGATGAAGCATGCTACTCTGAAGCCATGTCGTAGCCATCGTCGCCAAATAGCCTGTCTCGCGCGGCACTGTGCCTTCCTTCTCACGGTTTCGCTCCACAAACGAAGAGAGCGGGCCCTCGGTCGCGGCGGAATCGTGCCGCCGGTGACAGCGGCGACAACACCCAAGGGAGCGTCGCATCGAGCCTCGCTCGTAGCCGCTCGCCATCGCATCTTTCAGGGGCAGCGATACCAGTCACATGCACTTGCACCGTGGACCGACATGAGCAGCTGACGCCTCGGGTGAGCGTAGCACTCCCCACCTCAAGCCACCATGGTGACGTGATAACGCGATGGCTAGTGACACTGGTGCACTGGAGTTTGCGCACAGTAAACCTTTTGTTTGTCCACATGACACGAAATCGCACTTACTGGCGCTCATACCGTAGAAAACTGGTCAGTGAAACAGCAAAGGCCTAAAATTTACGATTTCTCGAAGTACGAAACTTCAGAAACGTCTTAGAATTGCGGAAGATCGCTTTATTTTTAAATTTGTGTGTTGAAACCGGGTGCTCGTTACAAACGAGGGTGGGTAAGACCAGAGTGTTAGTTGTACCAAGTACTCCAAAGGGTGATGTTCCTGTGCGAACATTCACACGTATAGGTATTATGTAGCCATCCACTGCACGTGTCTTTTATTCTGTCCTTGCAGCGGCCTTGATAAATCGGTTTGGCTGGTAAACCACAATTCTCATCCGACCAACGCCTGTCAAAACGCTCATTTTAGGGAACAGAGCAAGCGCACCGACAAAAAGCATTAGATTGCGCTTTGACATACGGACCAGGAGTAACGATGTACTTACTGCAAGAAGCACTTTCGCCTTGTCGTATAGACCCTTTACTTTCGTTGTTGTGTGCAACACGTTCAACACACCGTAGTGCTTGAGGTTGCTGTGCCTAGAATGATTTTGCAGTTCCTGTTCGGTCGTTGCGTTCATACTAGTCGGGGCTGAGTACCTGAGAACGAATGAACGTAGTGAAATGTTGTTGAGCGTTTTGCAGAGATCCTAAAACATAGCGGTAGTTTCCACGGCGGAATGTAACAATAGTAACGTCCGCTTTAGACGCCTGAGTAGGCTCGGTAAGCGCAGCCTTTTTCGCGAGCCCTTCCGAACTTTCTTCACCGTGTCTGTTGGCTGGGTGCTGCTGCTGCTGTCTTGCCGAATGGCTCACACTCAATGTTGCCAACCTCCAAAGTAGGTTTCCCCCTAATTCAGATAGAAAAAAATTCCATATATTTCTGTAGATATAGGGAAAATGCGGGTGTTTTGTGAGTTCTCTGTAAGATAAGCAGCGTTCGTGCTGTGCAAATATATTGTAGACTTTAGTTTAATTACTTATTTATGTAATCGTTTGTAAGGATTAATTCAAGTCACTGTGCTTAAGCTAAAATGATGTGACCAGTGCAAATTGCAATGCTGGCAACGGCAATTTATTCGCTCACAGCCTCGACATTGTCAAACGTAGGAGTAAAATTATTCAAATGTTAAAACACATGCATACATCAAGGAAAAACACAATAAATGCTAAAATCATAGAAGACTCTACGGCCCGGCTGGAGGCACACGACCGTTCCCACTCGTGTGTCATGTAAGATGTTGCAAAAAAAAAATGTTTCAATGGTCGACAGATCGTTCACACCAAATTGTACATGTCTTTTCGCATGAGAAGCATGTGCCGTTGGTGCATAGACAAATCGTAACAGTGCGCTCCTAACAAATCTTGCTTGGCATCAAGGGTCGCCTGCAAGGTTGCTGCTTCCAGTTTGTTGCTTGTGTTTGCCTTGACAAGGTTAATTTGAAAGGAAACTCTCTCCATGGTAGCACTGCAATGAGGCCGGCCACAAGAGTTTGCTCACGAACTCACTCAGTGTTGGAAACATAGGGACACGTCACCTTGAGTGGTTTGTCGCACGCACTTCCGAAAACGCTCCCCACACACATCTGCAGGTAAACCTGGGTCCGTGTTTTCGAAGATGCCTCTATTCATTGTCGAGCTTGTTGATGTTCTCTACCGTAAACAATCAAGGGAACGAAGAAGCAAGAGGAGCAATCGAAGCAACACATTTCTCCACCACAGACACGGGATCGATTGCCTGAAGCCGCTTCATCGATAAATTGCCTAGAGGAAGTCTTTTGATTATTTACATCGCCTTCAATATAAAATTCCAAACATTTCAGGCGGAACTTGTGCACAGCTGTAGGGTCAGCGTCAATTAGTATAGATAACCCTGACGTTACCATGCCACCAAAGTAGACTTTCTCGAGTGGGACGAACTTGGTTCGGTCTTTGTAACGCAATCGATCGAGCAGCGTGTCACGGAGGTATCGGCGTTGCGATATGCTTCAGCAATTATTTAAAGACAGTGCAAATGTGGTCACTCTGCATGTGGAGTCTCGCTCCTTCCGCCTGCAATTCCTTGTTCAGCGTTGTGAAGAGTGGGTGAACATACTTGAGTAAATACAGGTATACATCTTGGTCGTCGGGTCTTTCAGTTTGCCGAGTATAGAATCCATGGCTAAGAGTCGGTCCGCACGACTCGGTCATGCGGACCGACTCTTAGGCCATGGTCGCAGGACCATCGCCTAAGAGTCCATGGCTTGGTCCAGCGACCATGGCCATGTTCGTTGGACCTAGGCGATGTCCTGCGGACCGTCGGACGTCCGGTGAAGAAGCCCATGTGGTGAATCCGAAGCCATCCACCATGGCGTCGCCATTTCACCTCTTGCTCTCTCTTACGAAAATGCCTATTTTACGTTTTAATGCTTTTGCGTGAAATTTTCTTTCGCTTCAGAAATTTTCTCTAAGGAGGCGACTGAATTATTCTGCTAGCTCCTGTCGTGGCTAGAAAAAGAAGCGTTATAAATGAGTTGGCAGTGACAAAGATTTCGCCTAACCCTGTACGCAGGCTAAAGCCACTAAGCTATCACACGCCTGAAATTGGATATTTCTCGGCGCCAAGTGTTTTACGTTTTCCCATTAAAAAAATTCAGCAGTTCCTATCCGCGGCACTTCTTTGTTTGGCATAATGAGATAACTGTAAATCACTAACCGGATATCGAATCCGATGCCACCCGAAGTCTTTGTGAGGGTCTTCATTATCATCTTGAACGTTACCCAGCTTTCTTCGGTTTCGATGCCGTGCATGACGCCGTGAACCACGGCGACGTTGGCATAGTAGATGTAATCGCACAGCCCGTCAGTCGGGATCATTTCGGGGAAGATGGCCTTTCCGCCCACCGTGCAGATGAGCTCGTCTACAGAGACTGCAAACAGGGCGTGAAGAAGAATGGGTTCGGGTGGGAAAGAGAAGTGCCTAACCTGCTTCATCCGAATTTCACGGCCGATGTAGATCTAGTTAAAGAAAGTTTAAATGCTGGGACACTGCGTGAATCCCTCAATGCAGATTAATACTTGGGACGAAATATGCTTCCTCGTTTCGCGGTGTCCGTTTGATATTCAAGAATATTGCCGTCACATCCTAAGCTCTATTTTCCCAGCGTTTCGTGGAGCAAATTGAGAAGTGTAAAGCAACTAGGAACTACTTTGTACATATTATGTATAAGTAACCCTTCTTTTTGCCAGTAATACTGCAATACTAAACATGAATCACTGTTATTTGTGTACAAACTAATAATTATATCCCTAGGGTTTACGTTGTGCATATTGGGTATACGTAACCCTTTCTTGTTGCCAATAATTGTGCAATATTACACCAGACTCACTGTTATTTGTATATACACTATTAATTATATCCCACCCCTTACATTATTCGACTCGCCCTGCAGCCCATAATACGTAAAAGTAATAAATTGCAGAAGCGGTGATAATCAAGAGCATCTTTCAGTTTTAAAGCTCTTTACTGCAACTGACGCGGTTTGTGTCTAGTACGCTCAATGGTGGTGTGTGGCAAGACCGAAACTTATGGGCACACCTTCGGAGAAACACATTTTTAGTCTGTTTTGAAATGCAGAAGGACGAACCGACTGTGGCCGCCCAGCGACTGTTAGGATAGCAGAAACACTTGGTTTATGCGAAGTCGTCCGTTCGTCGGATTTTGACTGGAATTTTTGAAGTGAGAGAGGTTTGTGCCGAAACTGCTGACACCTGAGCAACATGCGCGGTGAAAAGAATGTTGTGTGAATCGAAAACATTAGACGGCGGGCATCAATTCTTGCAAACGGTCGTCGTGGGCAAATAAACTTGGATTTACGAATGTGACATCGAATTGAAGCCGCAGAGCAAGAACTGGAAAATGAAAATGAGCCAAAGCCGATAAAAGGTAAATGTTATAAAGTACAAAGCAAAAAAAACATTCTCTCAGAACTTTTCTAGGAGTTATCCAAACGATGCGTAAGCATTTCCTGTATACATTAAAGACGTGGTGTTTCGTATAATTTCGTATAACGACCGCGAAAAGCGAGCCAGTCAGCGAGCCAGTCTTCGACTTATGGTCTTCGGTACCGCTGAAGATGGGTGTTGACGCAACGGGCCGGGGCAGACCACGGTATTCATTGGGGCAGCGGGTTGTGGTTGCGGTGGTCCTTCTTCCGGCGTAATGAAGACAGGCTGCAGTGTCCGGTTGCGAAGTTGCAGGATTCCGGTTGTACCCAGCACCTCCACCAATTGTAAAGGGTGTTTATTCGGCTCGTAGAGCCGCAGCGACCAACGCGGCAACAGCAGGTAGGGCGCAGCCAGCGATCGAACTGGGTACGAGACACACGATGGCAACGGGGCTTTTCAGCCTGCCGATCTTCTTCGTCACAGCGTGAACATTCTTCTGCCTACCCACCGAGGAATCCTGTCCGTCACGTAAGACGAATTGCTATAAAGAAAGTAATGTATAAAACACCAGTTTCTGCCAAGGCTTTGTTGGAAGATATGATGTTCGTGGAATAAAAGCCGTCTCTACAACCACATGTAGAAATGACTTGGTGTGTTGAATACACCAGTTAATTTCCTATTTTGTGAAAATTCAATGCCAAACCGCCGCGTAACCGTTGCGTTTTCGTGGTCGCAGGATGCGCCTTCCGCTGGCGCGTTCCTTCACCAACCGAAATGACACGAATCTATGAGGGTTCACCCGCTTCACGTCGCCCATCACAGACAGCAGTCAGTGACTTGATAAAGGTTTTAAGGAGCGGTGAGGAGTTATATGGGTCTCATCACATTGAGAATGGTTCGACGCTGATGGATGACGTTCTAAAGAAGGATAAGGGCTTATAATGGTAGGATCAATTTTGATAATGTTAGCAAATCAATACACATCATCAGTTAATTCTGATTATTATTGATAAGGGGTGAATCAGGCTCGATAACGTAGATAAGGACCGATAAGAGTGTGGAAAGGCCCGATTATGTCTGGTATGTCTGATATCACTGATAAGGACAAATGAGGTTTGATAAAGGTCGGATCGAGTCTGATAAGGTAACCGGTCAAGGTGGATAAGGGTATGAGCTAGTCCGATAAAACTGATAACGACTGCTATGGGTTGACAAACTTTGTAGTGGTCGGATCAAGTTTCCTAACATTGATAATGACACCGGGCGGCATGGAAATGAGGAAGTTGCACGATGCTTGCGCATACTTAGACTACTCCATGAAGAGTTCTTTTTTTATCCGATAGAATTCTGCACCTCAAATTTGTATCTGTAAGTCAGGATTGGCCACCCTGGTGCAATACTTGGCCACAACTTCCTATATGAACACAACAATCAAACCCCGGCCCTCAGTCCCCAGCAGCTGCGAAGCAAATGACCACGGTGGCGGTCAGAGCTATAACGCAGCCGAGGGTGCTAAGAATCCCTGGTTCCGGACAGGCCATGGGAATGGGAATGGGCCATGGCCATGGCCATGGGAATCTGAATCTGGCAACGTTTAACGCTACAATGTTATCTAGTGAGGAGAGTCTAGCAGTGCTATTAAAGGGCAGCAAATGGAATATAATAGGGCTCAGTGTAGTTAGGAGGATGAAAGAAGCATATACAGTGCTGAAAAACGGGCCCGTCCTGTGCAACTGAGGCTTAGTGGAGAGACGAGAACTAGCAGTCGGATTCTTGATTATTAAGGATAATTAAGGAATAAGGAAAGAGAAGATTGGGTAAGGGAACAAAGGCGAGTTATTGATATCTTAGTTGAAATCAAGAAAAATAGATGGGCATGAGCAGGACATGTAATGAGGAGGGAAGATAACCGACGGTCATTAAGGGTTACGTACTAGATTCCAAGGGAAAGGAGGCGTAGCAGCGGGCGGCAGAAAGTTAGGTGGAAGGATATAGCTGGTGATATACACGAATTCTATAGCATTAATGAGAGGGTGGCAGGTGTTGTGGTGAAACTAAATAAGAGGTACAAATTGATGGTCGTACAGGTCTACGCCCCTACATCCAGTCATGTTGAACAGGAATTCGAAAGTTTCTATGGAGACGTGGAATCCGCAATGAGAAAAGTCAAAACAAAATATACTGCACTGATGGGTCCCTTCAACGCAAGGGTACGGAAGAAGCAGGGTGGAGACAAGTAAGTGGGGGAATATGGAACCGGCTCTAGGAATATCAGGGGAGTGTTATTAGTAGTGTTTGCAGAACAGAATAATATGCGGATAATGAATACTTTTTCCGCAAACGGGTTAGCCGAAAGTGGACGGGGAGCAGCCCGAATGGCGAGACTAGAAATGAAATCGACTTCATGCTCTGCGGGAACCGTGGCATCATACAAGAGGTAGACGTGCTCGGCAAGGTGCGCTGCAGGGACCATAGGATGGTAGAACTCGAATTAGCCTTGACTTGATGAGGGAACGCAAGAAACTGGTACATAAGAAGCCAACAAATGAGTTAGCTGTAAAAGGGAAACTACAGGAATTGCGGATCAAGCTACAGAAAAGTTGTTTGGCTGTAACTCGGGAAGAAGACCTTAGTGTTGAAGCAATGAACGACAATCTTATGGGCATCATTAAGGAGTGCGCAATAGAAGTCGGTGGTAACGCCGTTAGACAGAAGACCAGTAAGCTATCGCAGGAGACGCAAAATCTGATCATGAAACGCCAATGTATGAATTTCTCCAACCCTACAGCTAGAATAGAAATGGGAGAACTTTCTAAGTTAATCAACAAGCGTAAGACAGCTGACATAAGGAACTATAATGTGAATAGAATTGAACAGGCTCTCATTAACGGAGGAACCCTAAAAGCAGTGAAGACGAAACTAGGAATAGGCAAAAATCAGATGTATGCGTTAAGAAACAAAGCCGGCAATGACATTACTAATATGGATGAGATATATCAAGTGGCTGAGGAGTTCTATAGAAATTGATACAGTACCAGTGGCACCCACGACGAAAATGGAAGAGAGAAAGTTCTAAAGGAAATTGAAATCCCACAAGCAATGCCGGAAGAAGTAAAGAAAGCCTTGGCAGCTATGGAAAGGGGGAAGACAGTTGGGGAGGATCAGGTAAAAGCAGTTTTGTTGAATGATTGTGGACATATTGTTGTAGAAAAACTGGCCACCCTGTATACGCCATGCCTCATGGCTTTGAGAATACCAGAATCTGGGAAGAATGCTAACGTGATCCTAATCCTTAAGAAAGGGGATGCCAAAGACTTGCAAAATTATAGACCGATCAGCTTAGTGTCCGTTGCCTACAAAGTATTTACTAAGGTAATCGCAAATAGAATCAGGAGCACATTAGACTTCTGTCAACCAAAAGACCAGGCAGGATTTCGTAAAGCTACTCAACAATAGACTATATTCACACTATCAATCAGGTGATATCATGCGCGGAATAGCACGAACCCTTAAATATGGCTTTCATTGATTACGAGAAAGCGTTTGAATTAGTCGAAACCTCAGCAGTCATGGAGGCATTACGAAAACAGGGTGTAGACGAGCCGTATGTAAAAATACTGAAAAATATCTATTGCGGCCCCACAGCCACTGTAGCTCTCCATAAGGAAATCAACAAAATCCCAATGAAGAAAGGCGTCAGGCAGAGAGATACGATCTCTGCAGCGCTATTCACAGCGTGTTTACAGGAGGTATTCAGAGACCTCGATTGCGAAGAATTGGGGATAAGAGTACCTTACTAATTTGGTGACTTCCGATTCGCTGATGATAATGCCTTGCTTAGTAACTCGGAGGACCCATTGCGATGCATGCTCACTGAACTGGAGAGGCACAGCAGAAGGGTGGGTCTAAAAATTAATCTGCAGAAAACTAAAGTAATGTTTAACATTCTCCGAAGAGAACATCCGTTTACGATAGGTAGCGAGACAGTGGAAGTGGTAAAGGAGTACATCTACTTAGGACAGGTAGTGACCGCGGATACTGATCACAAAACTGAAACAATCAGAAGAATAAGAATGGGCTGGGGTGCATTTGGCAGGAATTCTCAGATCATGAACAGCAGGTTGCCATTATCCCTCAAGAGAAAGGTGTTTAAAAGCTGTGTCTTACCAGTACTCACGTACGGGGCAAAAGCCTGGAGGCTTACAAAAACGGTTCTACTTAAATTGATAACGACGCAACGAGCTATGGAAAGAAGTATGATGGGTGCAACGTTTAGGGATAAGAAAATACCAGATTGGGTCAGGACACAAACCTGAGGTAATGACATCTTAGTGGAAATCAAGAAAAATAAAAAAATGCATGGGGACATGTAATGAGGAGAGAAGATAACCGATGGTCATTAAGGGTTACGGACCGGATTCCAAGGGAAGGGAAGCGTATCATGGGGCGCCAGAAAGTTAGGTGGGCGGATGAGATAAAGTTTGCCGGGACAACATGGCCACAATTACTACTTGACCGGGGTAGTTGGATAAGTATGGAAGAGGCCTTTGGCCTGCAGTGTGCGTAACCAGGCTGCTGCTGCTGCTGCTGCTGCTGATGATGATGATGATGATGATCATGATTATCTGCTAATGGTTTCATCGGCACAATTATTTTAAACTGGCTGTGCCTTGCAGTCTCACCTGCTAGAATTTGTAAATTGCAATATGCGCCATAAGCTAATTAGACACTTAATCTGAAGTTTAGTAATAAATAATTGTGCATTTCAATTTTTTTCACATGCATCTTTGAGCAGACAAGCTCGTGAACTAGAATTGCGCAATCTGCCAAAGGACATTGTTTCAAAAATGTTGGAACTGTTTGCTGGAACGCCCTGTAGACACAGATTGAGTGGTGCGTTTAACGTTGGTGCGCACCTGCATAGTCGATAGCAGTTAGATTATGCATGGAAACTGGAGGACGAGGCTCAATAGGCTCAGAAATCTTCGCTGTAATAAAACGTCAGGAGTGAGTTGTGTAACGAAGCAGTCACATTCCATTCGCTCGCTTTGCTCCACATGTCGCTTTTTGTCTGACGTGTGTAACGTGGTGGTAATGCTTAAGAAGCTTATGCACCTGAATACCGACGAACTGGCGCTAACGCAAGCAGCAGTGGAATGACCAACTTGCAAGAACAATGGGTGGTAGGTGTCTCGCCCCGAAGACAGTGAATTAGTCTTTCTTTTAGCATTTATAAACTGAGAAATTTTCATGACTCCCACATGATCATGTCTGCCTAAACGTGTCTTACATTAGAATCTAAAGTTGACGTTTCCAGCACATTGCATTAGAATTTTGTGCTTAGTGACAAAATTCTTCGGTAAAGGTGCGGATGTCATTTCAAGGTTGCTGGCTGAAAAATGCGGCCACTTGAAATTGTGGAATATACTACAACCGGTGAGTGCCTGGGTTCTTGCCGTAGCCAAAGATGTATGAAATGCGAATTACTGATCTTGTAAGAAGGCGACCATGGAAACATGCTGCAACGAAATAACGCAAATAAAAGAGAGAACGCGGAAGGACACGACAAGTATGGTTTCAGCAAATGCACTTCAACAATTGGTTATACAACAATTCAGTGCGCTCATGGCTTGTATGCTATTGGAGCGTAACTTGTGTGTGTAGACATAGTGGGGCACAGTTTCCAATAAACTATTATTTCAACCACAACCGAACGGCGCCTATGACACCTTTGAAAGCTCCATAACCTCTCGCTCTCACAGCACCCCACCCTCCTATGTTATCCTCTGTCCTTTCGTCTTCTTTTTTCGTTCCTTGTCTTCTCTGTTTCTTTTTATGCCACATTCCGACTCTCCCGCTCTTGTGCCCCCGTCTTAGAAGCCATGCATAGAGGCATCAAACGACAGCGCTCATTTTCTTTAAAGTGTTTGCCGTTACAGTAAGTCGCCGCCCACAACGACGGCAAGTGACGTTATTCTACCAACCTGAGCGTTCCTGGCATGGTGCTAAGCTCGCTATCTGCGCCCAGTGCCACGAATGCTTTTGTACGCCAAGTTTAACGCTGCTGCTCTGTAAAGCGACGCGTAGAGCCTACACAACAGGGTATCACTGGGTAGGGACAGCTCGATCATAACGCCCCCGAAAAAAATTACCATTACTATACAACGAGCGGCATGGCACCTGAGGACATTAACCTGCAGGTTACGCGAGACGCTCGTCGTCAAAATCCGCTGCACGTTTCTTGTCACAGCGCTCTGATTTCAGGGTGTCTACCAACCGGGAAAACCGGGAATTCTCAGGGATTTGTAGTATGGAAAAAGTCAGGGAAAACCCAAGGAATCGGGGCCTCTATCAGAGAAAATTAGCGGCAATTTTATTGAAAAGGTCGAAAGTCGGGGTAATGCTGGCTCGAGCAACATACAGGAATCGTAATGAATCCTCTTTGACGTGCTGTCATCGGGTGGAGGAGTTGCCAATGTGCAGTCAACGACCGACTTTCCGTATTCCCGATAATTTGACAGCTTCGCGGCACCGCCACGTAGCCCATAGAGTCAACGTATCAGAACGTGTGAAATTTCGGACGCAAGAACTCTTCGCCATCCGATTTTCCGGGCGTTTTGCCGTGACCGCAGGCCCGAAACAGCAATAATTAAAGGCACCACCGCTGCCGTTTTGATTACTTCGCCACCTCGAACCGACACTCACGCACGCAGATCCGCTGGCCGCCGTTGCCACCACTGCAGCAACGCTAGGCCTAGCTGCTTCGACGTTCTCTATGAAGCTTCTTGCCGTTGGGTGCCGAGTTCAATATTCAAAGAATAAGCTGCTGTCAGCAATGGCACGGACTCCGCATTTGTGGTCCTCGCGATTGGCTTAGGAACTTAGAAAACACGATGCGTTGCATAATGCCGGTTCTCGAATGTCAGCTTCGCCTCCGTACAGCAATGTTACATGGTGAAGCATAAGCAAAAGTATTGCAGTGAACCACAACAAGCGTGGGAAGGGGCTATTGCCACTGAACACAGTATGCATTCCTTAATTATACACACGTGCACCCGGTATTTCCTGTCACAGTACGAGTGCCGATATGCCTAATATGTGTACCGACAGCCCTTTAGAGCGTGTTCGAACGTGCCTGTCGCGGTTTGAGCCCCTAAGGGCAGTAAATGACACGCATTTATTTTTTTGCAACTGGCCGATTTTTCGAAGGTTTTCCCGACCGCTAGGGAGTTCTAAAAACCGGTCGTGGACTGTGTAACTGACCAAGATGCTTCAAATGGTCCTTGGGGCGAACAAGTGGCAGGAGGAGGACTAGAACAGAAATTATGTATGCATTGAGGAATAAACGGAAAAGGAAGCTTGCTGCCGCCGTTTCGAAGGAGCTTGAGGAAAAAAAACAAAATTTTGGTGATGCCGAGATGCAGGTGTCCCTCATCCAAACCAAAATAAACTCTTTAAAGCAGTGAAACACAGCACTCAGGTGTCGTGCGTGGGCTGAGAGTATGTCAGGACAGTTGAGGTTGACTTACGAGCGGTTGAGAGAGAATCTCAATTGTGACAGTATTCGGGTCTCATACCAGTGAGCTTGCTATCAGTTGATAGAAATAGCTCATATTCGAATATATTTGCTTCCATGTGCATCTCCTTTTTATTTGTATTTGTGAATGTGCGACTTCATTTGCAATTTTTTTCGAAGACACTTTATTTGCTGTGGATTTTACTAACCCTTGCCTTCTATTCTCTTTTTGAATACCATAACCACTACTTCTTAGCATTCAAATTGGATTAGGTCGCTTTTTTATTTTTTTTCATGTGCTTACTGGAAAGTGACAGCATCAGGCGATATGGGTTCAGCCCATCTTGAAATAAAACGTAGTTCTGCATCACTCAGGGAAATGTGCAAAGGCACTCAGGGAAAACCTGGAAAACTCAGGGAATTCGGAAATGTCAACTCGGTAGACACCCTGTATTTGTCTTGCCGGTTCGTGAAAGCTTCGTTCACCTTTTCCGTATTAGGTATGCCTTTTATAGCATCTTTCCGGATCTAATCTAGACGTAGTACAGTCTAAAGAAGTGGGCCTATCCCATAGGCTGTGCAGTGCAAATTAGGTCGGCCGGTCCTGTGGGTATGTACTGTCTAAAAATAATTCCCCGATCCCGAAGGTAGATCATCTAAATGATGTGCGAAATATAATGATGTTGGAAGGTCCCGAAGAAGTCGCAGTGGAAAAAATTTGAGCAGACGTACGATCCTCCTACTTCTTCCATGACAGGCGTAATGTGAAACAGTGCCGTGCACAGTGACACCGCGCCATTCTCAACCCTAACTCGCCAAGGAGGACATTTTGTATCTACGTCATTTGAATGTTGAATCGCCTAGTAAATTTGCTTTTTTTTTTCATTTCATAGCTGTGTAGCCGCTTTCAACGTTAAGCAGTGTTCTTGGCTAACAGGAGCATACCATCGTATGGTAGTGCCGTAGCAATATTAATTCAAATGGGAGTCTTCTCATGAACGCTTACGCCATGTGAAAAGCATTTAAGCATGTATAGGTATGAAGACTCTCTAGATTCGTATCTCTTGGAGTACCGGACTGCGTAAAAGCTATTAAAGTTTACAATACCAGCTCTTACATGCTTTCGTAGTTGTCGTAGGAACTGTCGTGGGCCGTGGACTAGGCCTTGGAGTAGGCCTCGGAGTAGGCCTTGGAGTCGGCCTTGGAGTGGGCTTTAGAGTCGGCCCCGGAGTGGGCATTGGTGTGGGAATTATTGTGGGCTTCGAAGTGGGCCTGGGAGTGGGACTCGGAGTGGGACTTGCAGTGGGCCTCGGCGTGGGCCTCGGCGTCGGCCTCGGCGTGGGCATTGGAGTGGGCCTGGGAGTGGGACTCGCAGTGGGACTTGCAGTGGGCCTCGGCGTGAGCTTCGGCGTGGGACTCGGCATCGGCTTCGGCGTGGGCCTCGGCGTTAGCCTCGGCGTGGGCCTTGGAGTGGGCCTAGGGGTGGGACTCGGAGTGGGACTTGCAGTGGGCCCCGGCGTGAGCTTCGGCGTGGGCCTCGGCATCGGTTTCGGCATGGGCCTCGGCGTTGGCCTCACCGTGGGCCTTGGAGTGGGCCCGGGAGTGGGACTCGGAGTGGGACTTGCAGTGGGCCTCGGCGTGGGCATTGGAGTGGGCCTGGGAGTGGGACTCGGAGTGGGACTTGCAGTGGGCCTCAGCGTGAGCTTCGGCGTGGGCCTCGGCATGGGCATCGGCGTGGGCTTCGGCATGGGCTTTGGCGTCGGCCTCGGCATGGGCCGCAGAGTGGGCCTGGGAGTAGGACTCGCAGTGGGACTTGCAGTGGGCCTCGGCGTGAGCTTCGGCGTGGGACTCGGCATCGGCTTCGGCGTGGGCCTCGGCGTTAGCCTCGGCGTGGGCCTTGGAGTGGGCCTGGGGGTGGGACTCGGAGTGGGACTTGCAGTGGGCCCCGGCGTGCGCTTCGGCGTGGGCCTCGGCATCGGCTTCGGCATGGGCCTCGGCGTTGGCCTCACCGTGGGCCTTGGAGTGGGCCCGGGAGTGGGACTCGGAGTGGGACTTGCAGTGGGCCTCACCGTGGGCCTCGGCGTGGGCTTTGGCGTGGGCTTCGGCATTGGCATCTGCGTGGGCGTCAGAGTGGGCCTGGGAGTGGGACTCGCAGTGGGACTTGCAGTGGGCCTCGGCGTGAGCTCCGGCGTGGGCCTCGGCGTCGGCTTCGGCGTGGGCCTCGGCGTCGGCCTCGGTGTGGGCCTTGCAGTGGGCCTGGGAGTGGGACTCGGAGTGGGACTTGCAGTGGGCGTCGGCGTGAGCTTTGGCGTGGGCCTCGGCATCGGCTTCGGCGTGGGCCTCGGCGTGAGCCTCGGCGTGGGCCTTGGAGTGGGCCTGGGAGTGGGACTCGGAGTGGGACTCGGAGTGGGACCTGCAGTGGGCCCCGGCGTGGGCCTCGGCGTGGGCCTGGGAGTGGGACTCGGAGTGGGACTTGCAGTGGGCCTCAGCGTGAGCTTCGGAGTGGGCCTGGGCGTCGGCTTTGCCGTGGGCGTCTGCGTCTGCCTCCGCGTGGGCCTTGGAGTGGGCTGTGGTGTCAGCGCTGGACTAGGCCTCGCTGCCGGCCTTGGAGTGGGCTTCGGGGTCGGTGGCAGAATGGGAGGTGGTGTCGGGGGCGGAATGGGAGGTGGTGTAATTCGTCGTGTGGGAGCCGGCGTAGGTTTTGGTATAGGCGTCGGAGTTGAGGTTGGAGTAGGACTGAGTACGGCAGGTGGGCCAATAATTGGTGGGGTTACAGTAGCTGGCGAAGGCCTCAGTACTGCAGGTGGGCCAATAACTGGTGGGGCTCCAGTTCTTTGCGCAGGTGTTCTTTGACCAGCAGGCGTTGTTCCTGAAGAAATTACCTTTCATTGTAACCCTTTCGGTCAGCAAAGAAGAGAGGAATTACGCGGATTTAGGTACATTATGGTTAAATTTAACATTTGCTACGTGTGACCATGAAGTGAACTAGTTGAAGGTAATCAGTAATTTTAGGGAGGAGCAAGGGGACATTGGGATTTTTCTCGCAAGCAACACCTGCTGCTTCAGATAATTTACCTGAAGTGACCGAGTTGCAGTATTTAACACAGGTGACAATATAAAAATCAGTTCTTAAGAAAAAGGACATGTGGTGTTACAGTATGTCTCAGCTATCATGCACCGAGCTTAAAAAGAAAGGAACGGTTTTGATGAAGATGAAAATAACTGCATCGTTTTTTTAGTTCTTCCATATTATTATTACATTTACGGCAGACATGACAACAGTTTAGGTGTATGATCGCCTTCGAAAAGATCAGTTTCAATTGGTTTCGACGCGCTCTATATTGAGCGACTCTTCTTTCCGCGCTTTAAAGAAAATCTTGCGAAATATGAAAATGCATCACATAACAATGCGCCGGCGCGCAACGATGACAATTCTCTTTAATGAGCTGAGTACGGAAGTAAACATGCTATTTCTAGCGCATCAGCTATCACATCAGGTCGCGCTTGGGATTGATTTCAGGCACGTGGCGTGCGCCGATTACTCACGCATGCGCGAACCTGGTCGCGGAATAGCGATGACAAGCGTGAAGGAGCAAGCAAGAGCGATTTCATAGCGCAAACCATTATTTGCCTCATTCTTGGCACTTTGCGGCAGGCACATGGTTGCCAGTTAAGTTCCTGCCTCACCTTGGTAATAAATAAAAAGAATATGTGACCAACGCTGCAATACAACCTCGTTCGTCTAGCACATCCCGGTGCAGTAATCATTAGGCGACGATCGCTTTTTTTTCTTACCTTGTTAAGAAACATGCGTAAATACATACAAAGTGGTAACTCAGTGCTGAAAAATTGAATAACTCGTTTCGCTAGACTACTTATCGCAACAACTTCACAGAGGTCATGACAGACGAAACTGACAAGTTGCTGAAGCCACTATGGCAAAGCAATCATTAGTTTTAGGGTATCATGCATACACGCAAGACTTTGAATTAGGCATTGACTTTGTAGACTTTTTATCTACGCCGGTAATAATACCATCCATACACGTTTCCCACGTGGTGCTTATACACAAAAGCATTATCATGGCATGTCATGCGTCAGTGCATGACGAGAAACGTGTATCAAAAGGTCTAATCAGAAGTTTTTTTTAAGCTGAACTTCTTAAAAGGCTGATGTCCCGATGGTCTTGAAAACGCGGCGTGTGGTACAGAAAGTCATGTGAGGTCGCTTTGCGCAGATACGGGTTGGTGCTACTGCTCGCGTGTTCGTCGTTATTTTATTACACAGCTGGCTCCGATGCCGCTGATTAAGTGAAAAAAGAAATAAAGGCAATGCTTATTAAGATAGAGTTAGTTCAGGCACTCGAACCCACGGCCTTCGGTGGGAGTCGAACCATGGAGCTTATGCGGAAGTCTAACCCATGATCTTTGGGGATAAGGCGAAATTAATTAAAACGCTGTAATATAGAATTCATTAAGGCACCCGAGCGCACGACCCTTCAGAGAGTCGAAGCCATTTCCTTTGACGTTAATTACGGTGATTCAATTGTGCGAAGGCACAGTTGGTTAAGGTAGTGTCTTTACTCCCTCACCAGAGCAGGAATCGGCCTTCCTGTTGCATTATTCGGCCACTCCCTCCAAAATTATTCAATAGATCAACCAATGGCCCTCAGTCCCCAGCCGATGTAGAGCACCTTACCAGGGCGGCGCTCAGACCTGTAACGCAGCGAAGGGTGCTAAGGATCTCTAGACTCGAACAGGTTGCCAATGCAAACTGACCTTGGGACCATCTAACATCCGAACTTTTTCGAGTGAAGCTACTTTAGGAAGCCTCTTTGAGGAACTATCAGACATGTTTGGAATATCATCGGTTTTCGTGAGGTTGGAAAAACTAGTGAGGTTTGAAGAACTGGTAATAGCCATGTCATCTGCTATAGAGGACTTCCAGATAAAAATCAGTACAGAGTGCGATTCCTAATCCATCAGGATATAGCAGGCAACATTGACGAATTCAGCAGCATTAATGAGCGAGTAGCGGTAGTCATAATAAAACCTAATGACCTTCACCGAATGAAACAAATGACACCAGCTAGTTATTTCCTTAGTAGTGTGTCTACTGTATACACGGTGCCCCATCATTACTGGCTGACATCTTGATTGATAATTTTGCCTTCAATATTTAAGCATATCTCCACTTCGTTTCGCCAACCATCTTTCAGGTCTGCCACATTTAGATCGTGTTTTACATCGAAGCTGCATATGACTAACATCCCGGGATTTCTTCGAATTCGTAGAGAAAAAACTAATCACAGCAGAAGGCGCGCTGCCTTGCCCCGCTGGGTTATTTGCAGCACCACCAGATGGCGCTCGCCTCCGTGCATCCGCGGCAGCGATGGTGCCGGCCGCGCAAGGGAAAGAAAAAGAAAGAACTGAACGCTCGCCTTCGTGCATAGCGTTCTCCGCAAGCGCTTCCTGGCAAAATCTACGGTCACATAAGCCTCATTTGCTGAGAAGCTAAAACGGCAGCACACGAAGCAGGCATTGACGCCCCTACATTTTCCTATCTGTATAGGAACTCGCCTAGTAAATGATTTATTTGTGTTGTGATAGTGCTGTGGGGAGGCCATGGATAGGACTGCCGAAGACAAGCGTGAAAACGATGAGTGGCAGCAGCAACAGCAACGTCACTATGCACAACGGCGTTCTGCTCTTACTCGGCAGGACCAATATCAAGGCTACGTCAGTCACATTGGTCGATTGGATCAGGTGATACTGCAACTTCGTTGGCCAGCCACCTACACAGAATGGGTTCGAGCCCATGTGTGTTATGGTTTATTTATTTTCCGGAGAATGGAACGCCTTGCTTCACTCCCACGCGCAATGTCTTCATTGAGCGAGGCCGGGCATTCCTTTCGAGATCGAAAAAAGATTCTAAAAATTCACCGCAAAGCTTTCGATTTTGCTCTCCAACGTGGTACTCATAACGACATAACCCGCAATGGTGGTTCTGTCTCCGCTGCCCAAAATAATAGAATTGTGATGAAGAGAATCGAATACCACCTGCGGAGAATCATCAAACTCGCGCTTTGGAGCTCAGCGTGCGTTGCAACAATGAGAAAAGCGCTGCCAAGGGATCTCAAGTTTTTCTACTTCAAGTTCCGACGAAGACATGGACTGACCGAGGTGCCAAGAAAGTGTACATGAGGAAAATATGGGCTGCTGTTGGCACGGGCCGGGAACGCGGAACACTTCGTAGCTGTCTTCACCAATGCGAAAAATTTCAAGTTATAGGCCCGTGACGACATTCAGAACACCCCTGTGCCTGTTGCGATGTCACAGCTCGCGCATGCAGCAAGTTCAACAGTCTTAAGGAACTCGCATGTGGTGTCTGTCGTGGTTTGAGCTGAGTTGAACCAATGACCTCGCAGTCTGTTTTTCTCTTGTTTACCATAGTCCACTACCTATGTAGAAGTTGACAGTTACGATGCCCTAGTCTCGCGTAGGGCCTGCGTAGATGATGGTGTTTCCGGCATACGGCTGTTTTTAGTGGGGTCGTCATCGCGCTCCTGTCGTCACAGACACGCATGCTCGCCAACTATCCATACTCTGTTAACAAAGACTTTGTTTGTCCACCTGATACCACGTTACGGAACACGAAACAATGCCATGTAACTATGTAACCGCAATATTCTTGTCATAACATTCATTCCTATAGTGCTTCGGATCTGCGCAATATTTCTTTCTTGCACCACAAATTTAAAGGATTACAAGCATAAGGATAAGGTGATGGGTATAACATGTATGTGTCAGCAATATTCGGCTAATCAAACGCCACGCGCTCCTTAGGGTGACACGTTCGAGGCGAGATTTTTCATTTCCCACCGAGCCCTCTAAAGAGCGCTGTCGTAGCTGTGCGCTGGCACGTAGTCACGTGGTTTACTACTATGTTTCGTGCATTCTCTTTAACACGCAGTTTACGAGATAAAATGCCAGCCAGTCCTGA
Organism: Dermacentor albipictus; assembly: GCF_038994185.2. Lineage (NCBI taxonomy): Eukaryota > Metazoa > Arthropoda > Arachnida > Ixodida > Ixodidae > Dermacentor > Dermacentor albipictus. Next base: position 107,763,596 of record NC_091829.1, read on the forward strand.
TACTGGCCATACTTTGAGTGAACGTGTGCTAATGACCACCTACGGATAATACGGTTTGTCGATTCAGCTTGTAAACATTTTCTTTCTGCGCGTTAGCCGGATGAATGCCGGCGTTCATTTGAAACGCCAAAGATGAAGTATTGCTGATGTAAACTCCATACCAGATGAGCCTGAAGTTGTAGAAGCGGAAACGGGCAGAAATGCGATCACCGGATAAACAAGCGAGCGTGTCCATATTGAAGAAGCTTTTGTCTCGGCTCAAGGTACCGTCGTATGGTGGTTAATTGGTAAAGGAACTATTGAGAACGTTGTTCTATGTGCCTCAGGACAGACTGGTGAACTACCTGCGGTAGATGGGAGTCCATCAAACCTCGGTGCTCTCAGCTGCCTCACTAGCTTTAACTGGGGACAGCGCTACTTGGCCTTGTTTGTTTAACGACTTTTAAAATACTCTTTCATGTTCAGCTTAAACATCTGCATTGACCACCACTGACGCAAGCAGCTAAGCTGCCTTCTTTTTACGGTTTCTTTAGACAACTGCTTTCTGATAGGCCAGTGCCAAGATATGCTGAATCTCGTTGTCACAAAGAATGTGTCAGTCTTTGTCAGCGACTTTGTGTGGTGAAACACCTAATTTATATCTTTCGGGTATGTTATTTCGCTCGCGGCAGGGGTAGGTCCTGCTGTTTTATCTACAGGTAAAGCAACCTTTCTTTTTATTCTAGCTATGCTAAATATGTAACAATCGCTGTACCTGACAGTTTCATTTCTGCGAGAATTGGTTTTGTCAGTGACTTTCTTTCCCTTTACTATTGCAAGTTACAAGTATTTGGACAACCCATCATTCAATGGATATGCGTCTAAGTACTTTTGCTCGTTTTTCTTTCCTTCATCTAAAAAGGAAGGATAAATTTGAAGCGCAAGACGACGAACACTCACCGGGCGTCCGCGCTGTAAGTGGTGGCAAGGGCACATCTGGTGGCAGCGAGACGTCTCCACCACCTCCACCACTTCCATCACCTCCAACATCACCACCAACATCAACTATTGAGAACGTTGTTCTATGTGCCTCAGGACAGGCTGGTGAACTACCTGCGGTAGATGGGAGTCCATCAAACCTCGGTGCTCTCAGCTGCCTCACTAGCTTTAACTGGGGACAGCGCTACATGGCCTTGTTTGTTTAACGACTTTTAAAATACTCTTTCATGTTCAGCTTAAACATCTGCAATGACCACCACCGACGCGAGCAGTTAAGCTGCCTTCTTTTTACGGTTTCTTTAGACAACTGTTTTCTCATAGGCCTGTGCCAAGATATGCTGAATCGCGTTGTCACAAAGAATGTGTAAGTCTTTGTCAGTGTCTTTGTGTGGTGAAATACCTCATTTATATCTCTCGGGTATATTATTTCGCTCGCGGCAGGGGTAGGCCCTGCTGTTTTATCTACAGGTAAAGCGACCTTTCTTTTTATTCTAGCTATGCTAAACATCAAATAATCACTGTACCTGACCGTTTCATTTCTGCGAGAAGTGGTTTTGTCAGTGACTGTTTTTCGCTTCACTAATGTAAGTTACAAGTATTTAGACACCCCACCATTCTATGGATATGCGTCTAAGTACTTTTGCTTGTTTTTTTCCTTCATCTAAAAAGGGAGAATAAATTTGAAGCGCAAGACGACGAACACTCACCGGGCGTCCGAGCTGTAAATGGTGGCAAGGGCACATCTGGTGGCTGCGAGACGTCTCCACCACTTCCATCACCTCCAACATCCCCACCACCCCCACCATGACCTCCACCACCGCCGCCACCACCGCCACCACCGCCACCACCGAAAACGTCGTCTCCTTCCGGCTCTTCAGCTGTCCACAGAGGGAGAATGGGAAATTCTATCTTTGTCGAGTCATCGTTAAGTGTAACGTTACTACCTGTATTTAAAAAAAAGGCCATCGAAGACGTTTCAATTTTCGCTTCGTCTAAGGCAGATGAGAACAGTAGCAGCTGAAGTGGACGGTTGGGTGAGTTGTGCAATGCTGGTATTTGAAAGAGCGCACGCGATATTAAAGACACGGGGAGAAGTATAAGCAACAATTGCTTGTCCTGGTAAGTCACGGGACAAGTACACGGGTAAATTGTTTGTCCTCAAAAGACGCGGGACAGGTGCGCGGGAGAACTTTTTGTACTCGGGAGACACGGCCACTAAACACGGGACAATCGCTTGTCTTCGAAAGACACCAGACACGTCCACGGTATAATCGCTTGCCCTGTATACGCTTTCTTTTTCGACATCTTTCGGCCTGTATGTGCTGTTTGAAATATGATTGCAGACGATACACGTGTTTACGTTATATTGTGGCCATCATGTGCTTCGGTCATTAAAAAGGACCTTCAGCTCGTAGCCAACACCAATTTTTTTCTTTTTTTTGTTGAGACACAAGAAAAGCTCATAAATTGTTTTAGTAGAGAACCACTAGATCGGTTTTATTCAAATTTGATGCAATATAGAGAGAGACAGATAAATTAGGCGTACTCGTGATGCGCGCAATTCTGGACCAGAAACAAGCGCTGCTTTTATGTAGACTGCACCTGTTATCTTAAGCTGAAAGAAAAAACTGAATATACAGCTTACGTGAGATTGTTACAATGTTAACGAGGGTTCTTCAAAAGTCCTAATCATATAATTATGGGCGTATTTCAGAGCGGTGCATAATATATTAAAATTGTAAGTCCTAAATGTAATCTCCGGCAAAATTTTTTGCGCAAATGTGATGCGAGTTTCTTTCTCTCCGAGTTGTAATTGTAATCATCATAATTGAGTTGTCTTTAATTTTGAAATTTTCAATATGGTTTCCTAAACAAGCGACAGCCTAAAGAAGAAGTTGGAAGGCGATTCAACCTCCAGGTGAAGTTCATCAAAGACTGCCTTCCTGAGGGAGTTCCAGGTGAAATAGGGGTGGAGTCACTGCTCACGGCACTCTATAACGTCACCGCTAGACTGAGGAGAGTAGGAGGAGTTTTGGACGGTTTATACATTTTTTCGCTGAGGTATCTTAGGGATGGGCCCTAAGTTGGACGTATGACGATGTGTTATTTTTTAAAAATTATTTCCGGAGATCTGCATAAGAAAACAGGGACTGCAATATCACGCAACCCGATGTAGGGGAACAGCGTCTGTTAAGTAATGGCTTCAATATCGGGCTTCTGTGCAAGAGGTCCGCTGTTGAAATCCGGCCGTCGGCAATTTGATTAATTAATTTATTTGAAGCTGGCAGCTTGGCTCGAACGGCGAAGAATTGACAGAAAGAACGCGCAGGCGAATAATCGATTGCGATAGCGAATTAGTATTCAAGTATATGAAGTAAGGATTATCGACAGTGTGAGCTTGGAAACATTCGCTTATTAAGTTATCTAACAAGCATGGCCTCATCACACACAAGCAAACATGAACACATCGCACTCGATGGGCTCGGACACTCGCTATGAAAACGCTGGTGTGAGCAGAAGTGGTAGCTGTAGCGAGTGAACTGACCTTCTTGCGGTCTATCGCTCCAACGCAAGGGCTAGCGCCCGCAAAGGTATGAGCCGCCTGCAGATCCCTGTCAAGGTTCGGCGCACGCGACCATGCATAGCATGAAATTCTCTGCAAAGTCGAACTCCCCCCCCTCCTCCCCCGTGCATACCGCGCTACCACTCTACCTTCTGCCATACCGCGCGTGGGATTGAAACGCGATTCTCATTTGCTTTCGGAGCACCACACCTCACTCCCCTCCCTACCTAGCTACCACCGACGGCATTCCGCGAGACGGAAGACAGCGCTTTGTCTCTCCGCTTTCTGCCTTTGCGCGCGCCATATTGAGCTGCGGTAGTCGGCTTCCCCCGCGTGCTTTCACTCGCACACACAGCATACGACGCGCTGCGACGGTGTTATCGCCTTGGGGCTGCATTGGGAAAGATCGCAGCGACATCGACGGTGACGGGGAAAATGTGCCAGGAGTGTCCATGTAATTGTTTAGCAATAATGACAAAGTTGTGCGGAATGCTTGGACTTCCCGGATGGTTTTCATTTCACACGCGGGTGCGCCATCTCGGCCCGGTGGGGCACATCGTTCAGCTGCTGCTGGATAGGAGTAGCAGCGCCACGCCAGCTACGAAACGAAACGTCTCACAGAACGTTGGCATGATGATTAGCTACGCCAATGGTGTCGGAGGCGTCGCAGGTAAATGGTGCTCTAGGCGAGAGTGACGGGCAGGGGGAAAAATATAGATATTTCGTTGAGAATGTCACTGAAGCAGCCTCTCACACATACATTCCTTTCAGTGGCAATCTTTCGAGGCATTCGCGATCACCAGCGATTCTGATGGACATCCATGGCTGCCTGCCATTCAACTGCGATTCGTGTACGAATTCGCTTTTCACTTACCATCCGCTGATCCCAGCAACAGGTAGCCGAAGCAAGCGGCAACAAGCACGATGCAGCATAGACCGATGACACCGAAGATGATCCCAGTTGGGTCGGAATTCTCGCTGGAAGTTTGGATGGTATTTTCCGCATTCACAATCAGCAGTGCGCGAAAAACAATTCCACTAAGATGCTTCAGGCGATAAACATAGCCGTGGTCGAAAGGGCGATCGCATAGCGATACGTCGTGCACACTTTGGGATGAATTTCACTCACAGTCACTCTTTCTTATACCTGCGTCTTCTGTCAGTCGACGCTGTCTTGTGCCTTCAAATTTATCACACCGCGCAATTCTCTGCTATCCACCGCAGCGCTTCCCTTCCTTACGGTTTCTCTATTCAAACACATCTGATATGTTCTATACATTGAACGATTTGCGCAGCGTTTCATTGGTTCTCTTTTAGCTCAGCAGAAAGAACCGTTATCGTTTACCCCTGTTTGCTGTCCTGAATGTGGACTCTCCTCCTGCCTGCCATTTGATTATTCACTCTCTCCCATTATTGATTTTTATTCTCCTGGACGTCAACTCCACCCTCAATATTGACACGTGTACTTATCTTTATCGTGCAACCACGTTTCGCCGCTTAACAACTGTAATCGCAGAGCGAGGGACGCGCCTGCATGTATCCGACGTTTCTGGAAAGTTATCGACGCTTCTATCCGCGTGTCTGTTGTCGCCGAACCTTGTGTTATCAGATTTCATCGCGTGACACGAATGGTGTAGAACTTTGTGGAAGACACGCGGGTCCCATCAGTTAATCTGGAACATTCGATGACTGATCTATAAAAGCCGACGCGCTTGACTCGCTGATCAGGTTTTCGACGATCGCCGAGCGTGTTCGCCGCTATCGTTGCGCTATAAGTGTAGCCTGTTTTGTGGGCACAGGTTCGCCCAATAAAAGTTAGTTCTCTTGTTCACAGTATTGCTACTGTCTTATTCAACGTCACCACCACGTGACATCTGGTGGAGGTGCTTGTGCGTTCATGTACCGAACGCCCCCGCAAAGTCGCGACCCAAGCCCAAAGCCCGAGGACAGAACCAACATCGCCGAAGACCAGCGTGCTAGCCGCAGACTGCAAGGACTGCCCCCAGAGCACGGACTTCTACCTGAGACGACAAAAAAGATCGTGGTCAAGACAACGCCAATGGCTGCCCCGGCGTCCCCTGTTATCCTACAACAACCTCGGGACCCACCAACCTTCCATGGAGCAGCTACTGAAGACCCGGAATCATGGCTGGAGACCTACGAACGAATCGCAACATTCAACAACTGGGACTCCGACGAGAAGCTGCGGCATGTCTACTTCGCCTTAGAAGACACCGCCAGAACTTGGTTTGAGAACAGGGAATCGACCTTGACAACGTGGGACCTGTTCCGTAGCGGCTTCCTACGCACCTTTACAAGCGTCGTGCGCAAGGAAAGGGCTGAAGCTATGCTGGACGCCCGAGTGCAGCTACCAAACGAGAACGTTGCCATTTTTACGGAAGAAATGAGCCGTTTGTTCCGCCACGCCGACCCGGATATGGCCGAGGAGAAGAAAGTCCGCCTACTGATGCGTGGGGTAAAGGAGGAACTTTTCGCCGGGATGGTAAGAAGCCCACCGAAGACCGTCGAAGAGTTTCTTTCTGAGGCGACGAACATCGAGAAGACACTCGAAATGCGGAACCGGCAATTCAACCGCCGTACAGGCTCTACCCACTACGCAGGAATTCAATCGCTGGCCACGGACGATCTGCGCGAGACCATCAGGGCCATTGTGCGCGAGGAACTGCGGAGGGTCTTGCCTTCGTCGCAGCCTCAAGTGGCCTCGATCGCCGACATCGTAAAAGAAGAGGTGCACCGATCGCTTGGAGTTCCTCAAGTGCAACCAGAACCGCCGCAGCCTCAGCCGCAAGCGATGAGCTACGCCGCCGTCGCCCGCCGTCAAGGTCCCCTTCCACGACCGCGCCAGGACCCCGTAACGCCGCAATTCCGTCGACCACCACCGCCGCCGCCAGCACGCCCACCGTCGCCCAGCGCAGCTACCCGAGAAAGACAGACGTTTGGCGTGCTCCTGACCACTGCCCGCTCTGCTACCACTGCGGAGAAGCAGGTCACGTCTACCGACGATGCCCGTACCGAGAGATGGGACTGCGAGGTTTCGCCGTCAACGCGCCGCGCCCACAGCTTGGAGAGCGCCCACGTGACATCGCCGACTACCTCGCCGCCACTCAGTGGAGCCCTCGACGACCGTCCCGTTCACCGTCACCAGGCCGCTACCTGTCGCCGCAGCGTCGACCGTACACCGGCCCAGCCCGGGGCCGCTCTGCGAGCCCATATCCGGAAAACTAAAAGCAGCAACCGATGGAGGTGCGGTTGCTGTTCGTCGAACTGACGAAGATCCTCCGCCGCCAACGAAGACGACGAAGAGACCATCTCGACGACCTAATGACCACACGCCGCCGTCCCGAAGAAGTCGGGAAGCCAAGACTGCACCGACGAAAGATGACTTGACGACGCAACGTTCCAGCTTCAGTTCAACACGACGCAGCCGTGATCCGACGCCAAGACCCAACTGCAACGCCAGACAAAGAACAACCGACCTCGACGTGCTTCTCGACGGCCACGCAGTCACTGCCTTAGTCGACACAGGGGCCGATTACTCCGTAATCAGTGGACACATCGCCGCCCAGTTGAAGAAAGTTAAGACCGCATGGGAAGGCCCTCAGATTCGAACCGCTGGAGGACACCTCATCACGCCGACTGGGATCTGCACGGCAAGAATAACCATTCATGACCGGACTTACCCTGCCACCTTCGTTATCCTCCAACAGTGTTCACGAGACGTCATTCTTGGTATGGACTTCCTCAACCAACACGGCGCAGTCATCGACCTGAAGTCGAAGTCAATAACACTGTCGGAAGATCATGCGATACCGCCGGAGAGCCCTCGTAGTCACCACGCCTTGAGTGTGCTCGAAGAGCAAGTGAGCATCCCGCCTCGCTGCAGCATTGTTATTTCGGTCAGCACCGAAACACCCGCTGACGTAGAAGGCGTCATCGAAGGCGACCAACGTCTACTGCTAGACCGTGAAATTTGCGTCGCAAGAGGGATCGCTCGACTGCATGAAGGGAAAACTGAAGTGTTGCTGACAAACTTCAGCCAGGAGTTCAAGCACATCAACAAGGGCACGACGATCGCGTACATCGAGGAAATTCTGGAAACAAGTAATGCGTTTGTCCTCTCGGATTCCGCCGCATCTACCCCGACGACTGTGGTTCCGGAACCAGACTACGACATTAATCCAAATCTCCCTATGATTAAGCAACAGGAGCTCAGAAGTCTGCTTCGACGATACAAAGGCTGCTTTTCGACGTCATCGAGGATTCGACAAACACCAGTCGCCAAGCATCGCATAATCACCGAGGAATGCGCTCGACCACTCCGTCAGAGCCCTTACCGCGTTTCGCCACGAGAACGCGAAGCTATAAGAGAACAAGTCGACGAAATGCTGCGCGACGACATCATCCAGCCGTCGAAAAGCGCGTGGGCATCCCCTGTTGTCCTGGTGAAGAAAAAGGACGGAACCCTGCGTTTCTGCGTCGATTATCGTCGTCTGAACAACATCACAAAGAAGGACGTATACCCCTTCCCACGGATAGACGACGCATTGGATCGGCTCTGCAACGCCAAATACTTCTCGTCCATGGACCTCAAGTCTGGCTATTGGCAAATAGAAGTCGACGAAAGAGATCGCGAAAAGACCGCCTTCATCACCCCAGACGGCCTCTACGAGTTCAAGGTTATGCCATTCGGACTGTGCTCGGCGCCTGCAACGTTCCAGCGCGTGATGGACACGGTTTTAGCAGGATTGAAGTGGCAGACCTGTCTCGTATACTTGGATGACGTCGTCGTCTTCGCCGGAAATTTCGACGTTCACCTTAGGCGGCTTGCAACAGTACTAGAGGCCATCAGATCATCAGGACTTACTCTGAAGCCGGAAAATTGCCGCTTCGCTTACGAGGAGCTTCTATTTTTAGGCCACGTCATAAGCAAATCTGGAGTCCGCCCCGACCCGCAGAAGACAGCGGCCATAGCAAAGTTCCCGCAGCCCATCGACAAGAAAGCAGTGCGTAGATTTCTTGGAATGTGTGCCTACTACAGGCGATTTGTCAAGAACTTTTCGCGCATCGCTGAGCCGCTGACGCAGCTAACTAAATGTGACGTCGGGTTCAAGTGGGAAAAGCCGCAGGCCGACGCATTTCAAGAACTCAAACGACGCATGCAGTCGCCGCCCGTACTTGCGCACTTCGACGAGCACGCCGATACCGAAATCCACACTGACGCCAGTAGCCTAGGCCTCGGTGCCGTCCTAGTCCAGAGAAAAGATGGACATGAACACGTGATAGCTTACGCTAGCCGGTCGTTGTCAAAAGCGGAAGGCAATTATTCTACAACCGAAAAGGAATGCCTCGCCATCGTTTGGGCTACAGCAAAATTTCGCCCTTACCTATATGGCAGGCCATTCAAAGTCGTCAGCGATCACCACGCCTTGTGTTGGCTAGCGAATTTAAAGGATCCCTCTGGACGGCTGGCACGGTGGAGCCTCAGACTACAAGAATACGACATCACTGTAACATACAAGTCCGGACGAAAACACTCAGACGCCGATTGCCTATCACGTGCCCCCATTGACCCGCCGCCGCAAGATGACGAGGATGACGACGCCTTCCTTGGAATAATAAGCGCGGAAGACTTCGCCGAACAACAACGAGCGGTCCCGGAGCTTAAAGGCCTCGTCGATTATTTGGAAGGGCACACCGACGTTGTCCCCAGGGCATTTAAGCGCGGATTATCTTCCTTCACGCTTCAAGACAGCCTACTCGTGAAGAAGAACTTCTCACCAGTCCGCGCCAATTACCTTCTTGTTGTCCCGTCAGGAATTCGTCCAGAAGTATTGGACGCCCTACATGACGATCCGACCGCTGGACACCTCGGATTTTCCCGGACACTATCGAGGATACAAGAAAAGTATTATTGGCCACGCCTGACCGCCGACGTCGCCCGTTATGTCAGAACATGCCGAGACTGTCAGCGACGCAAGACACCGCCGACAAGGCCAGCCGGATTACTACAGCCAATCGAGCCTCCTTGCCGACCATTTCAGCTGATCGGGATGGACTTGCTGGGACCCTTTCCGACGTCAATAACCGGAAATAAGTGGATCGTCGTGGCGACGGACTACCTCACCCGCTTCGCTGAAACAAAAGCACTGCCGAAAGGTAGCGCAGCCGAAGTGGCGAAATTCTTTGTCGAAAACATCCTGCTGCGACATGGCGCCCCAGAAATCGTCATCACCGACCGAGGCACGGCCTTTACAGCGGAGCTCACCCAAGCCATTCTGAAATACAGTCAGACAAGGCACAGGAGGACAACGGCCTACCACCCGCAGACGAATAGTCTTACGGAGCGGCTGAATAAGACCCTCGCCGACATGCTAGCGATGTACGCCGACGTCGAACACAAGACCTGGGATGCCGTCCTGCCGTACGTAACATTCGCTTATAACACGGCGGTACAAGAAACAACACAGATCACGCCGTTCAAGCTGGTCTACGGCAGGAACCCGACGACGACGCTTGACGCCATGCTGCCGCATGTAACTGACGAAGAGAATGTTGACGTCGCTAGCTATCTCCAGCGCGCCGAAGAAGCCCGACAGCTCGCCCGCTTACGTATCAAGACCCAGCAGCGTACCGACAGCCGACACTACAACCTCCGACGACGCTTCGTCGAGTACCAGCCCGGCGACCGTGTTTGGGTATGGACCCCGATACGCCGGCGAGGACTCAGTGAGAAGCTGCTGCGACGCTATTTCGGACCCTACAAGGTCATCCGACGTATTGGCGCACTAGACTATGAGGTCGTGCCAGACGGCATTTCGCACTCACAGCGGCGCCGCGCACGATCTGAAGTGGTCCACGTGGTGCGCCTTAAACCATTTTACGGACGCTGATGAACTTCCTTAGTTTGTTGTTTTCTTTGATACGAGTGCTTTTCTTTGTTACTTTCGTTTGTTTACAGCATCGGGTCGATGCTTTTTAAGAGGGGGGTAATGACACGTGTACTTATCTTTATCGGGCAACCACGTTTCGCCGCTTAACAACTGCAATCGCAGAGCGAGGGACGCGCCTGCATGTATCCGACGTTTCTGGAAAGTTATCGACGCTTCTATCCGCGTGTCTGTTGTCGCCGAACCTTGTGTTATCATATTTCATCGCGTGACACGAATGGTGTAGAACTTTGTGGAAGACACGCGGGTCCCATCAGTTAATCTGGAACATTCGATGACTGATCTATAAAAGCCGACGCGCTTGACTCGCTGATCAGATTTTCGACGATCGCCGAGCGTGTTCGCCGCTATCGTTGCGCTATAAGTGTAGCCTGTTTTGTGGGCACAGGTTCGCCCAATAAAAGTTAGTTCTCTTGTTCACAGTATTGCTACTGTCTTATTCAACGTCACCACCACGTGACAATATCTTCTGAAATTTTCATAAGGATATGTGCTTTTTCGTTGCCCATGTGTTACCATGTTTTCTTACCCTACCATTTATAACACCACGGGTCAATGCCAGGAAAACAAATTCTTTGTATGTACATTTCAAAGACATTAGTCAGCCGCCTGACACAGTTACAAAAAAAGAAATCTTACTAATAATTCTGAGTTTGTATCGTAACTTTTGGATTACATATAACTTTGCCGCACGTATATTGAGCGGAAATACTTCAATATTTTCTTCCTAAACTGATTGAATGGCCGGGTCAGGCTTCGAATCAAAGTATAACCGTAAAAGATGAACTGTGTCGGTAAACTGTTGTGATCGCGCATTAGAAATTAAAAAAACGGATGTGAAACATAATTATAGTAAATAATAAGATGCTTGTGTGATCCGGATCACCCCAAGAAAGGGTAGGTGGGGCCCAAACTGACGCTCCAGCTGTGGTTACCTCTGTGAAACGGAAAAACATCTAGAAGGCTACACCGCTCCTGGCTTTGTTTTCATTTTTATTAATAAAGAAGTTTTAGAAATCAAACTTGGAATGTAGCACAATTCCACTTCTTGATGTTGGTCACTTAGAGGAGGACAATGTCTTCCCAGGAAATCGAAATGAATATCTAATAACCCCGTTTCTCTCGTTCACACTTAAAATAATTGCTTCTCAGCAAATACTGCAAATCACGAATTGTAGCCGGTGACTTCAAGCGTCATATATGCTTAGGACAAAATATGGGCATGACATCAGTTTCAATATGTGTGTTCCAACAGTGTGGGATGAAATGCGTTCTTGTTCCAATAATTTTTGCATAAAGGCACTTTTTTTAAACTAAAAGGAAAAGCATTGAATCTTGATAGTGAAATTGTGTGCGCTTATATCAAGACCGGTGCTATTTTCAAAATTCGAAACCCATTCAGTCTGCCTTGAAATCACTGGCTTCAATTTGTCATTAACACAGAGTTGATAAGTGCAATTTTTGTTTATTTGTCAGGTATGAATTTTGTTTTCAGTATATTGTCCACCTGTCTGCATAATCCAGCTGAATGAATAGATATCTGCTATATGATATACGTGATATCAAAAAATCCTGTTAACCTAAAAAAAAAAGAATTATTTGCGCTTTCGCTCGAAAGGCACAGCGTAGATAGTAATAGCTCAGTATTCGACAACCACACATAGTGAGGTTCGCTGTTTTATTAGTTACACGTCCCAGAAATTGCAGTAAAGATTCGCTGATTCAATTACCAAGCATGGTGTCACGTGCGCGCAGGCAAACAAGAACAGAGCTTGTTCGATGAGCACGAACACTCGCTGTCACATTGCAGGCGTGATAAGCGAATACAGAGTGGGAGCGAGTGCTTCTGCTCTGTCTCGCCTCAACACGCCTGTGTAATTTGAGATAACGTGATCTCTAGCTTTACGTGTGCTAGAATGCGCACATGCGTTCACTGCGATCATGGCTCGCCAAGGCTTTGCACCCACCGAAGAGGACCTACAAGATGGGGCCCGGGTGGTTTACGCGCTCGGTCACCGCGCGGTCAGCTTGGCGTAGCCACGGCCGGGCTAGAGAGGAGGCGTGCGCTCACCTGCCTGCCTCAGAGCGCGCGTCATGGCGGGTGCTACTACCCAAATCGTTTTCTTTTTCTCGCTCTCATGAACCGGAAGGATCCGGTTATGAGGACGTGATCATTGCTCGAGCATGACAGCTGATCTTGAGAAACAAACTTCTAGAAGGATAAGAATGGGTTGCAGCACATGCGTTAGGTATGGCTCAGTCATGACCACGACCTTACATTGTACTCGAAAAGAAATCTGTGCAACCGTTGCTTTCTACCATTGGTAACATGAGAGAAAAAGGCGGGAGGTTAACAAAGAAACACGCGAAGTTATGAGACCGCGCTAATTGCTATGGAACAAAACGTAATAGGTTTGATGCTAAGAGGCGGGTAGGCAACGGTGTGGATTAGAGGGGAAAGGGGGTAGCCAATATTAATTCTGACGTTAGGGGCACGTTTAATTTTGCAAGACATGAGTAGGGAAAGGTAAGCGATGCTATATTACAATTAGAGAATGGGTGTTATGGAAAGGGAAGCTTAGTGGGAGACGGCAGGGAACGAAGTGGCGTGATGTGATCAAATTAGGAGATTTGCAGAAGTCAGAGTGCGTCCGATGGGACAAGACATGGGTAGCTGAATATCTCTGGGGGAGGACTTCATCCTACAGAGGACGTAAATTGGCTTAAACTAGGAGATATTTGACCAGCCCAGCGATGTATTTTTGATTTGACCAAAATTACCCTAAGATGAGTATCGCAAGTTGATTAGTTCAAGTGCAAATGAATTATTCAGGCATGGGCACTAGGAGGCAAATCTTATTCTATTCTTATACATGAGGTGTTCTTCTATGAAAACTGCCATACCACCCTGCTCTATTAATACAACCGGGATAAAGCTGTCGGTATACAACTAGACGATCCCTCTGAAAGGAACAAATTAGGCCAGCATTGAAAGAACTGAAATCATTCTCGCAGTGCAGTTGTTTCTCAGCATAGTAGCTAACGTTTAGTACCTGCCGACGCAAGCATATTCTCTCAAGTGCATTCAAAATGTTTTCATGGGATGGTTTTAAAGCAAACTTTGATGTTCGAGCAATGTGTGATAAGATTAGGACTTAAGTAGAAATAAGGCTTTATGTTTACCTTACAATGGATATTATGTCAGACTATGATTATAACGACAGCGTTCGAAACACTGCAAGCTTGTTTTCGTGCTCTGCAGCTGCATTCATAGAAAAAGGAAACGTTTGGACTCAACAAGTCCTAAGCTATATATATAGCTTACCTGTCAGAAGCTGGAAAGAACATTCATGAAAACCGTGAGCAAACAGATCCGTTTTAACTTCTCATTAGCAGAGATATACAGTAGACAGTAGTGCAATCACAAAGTAATAATTAGACAAGTTTTGTTTAATATAGCATGAATTGTACTGAAACCATGTACACTGAATGCGTACTGAGTGTGTATTTAAGCGCAAATATTATTTGGGGAGAACTCAATTACTTAACGCGATCACAAATACGGGTACTGCAATGTTACCCCTAACTGACGTATTGCGAATATTCTTTACACTAAATATTGTCACAATCCTGAATGCATTAGGAGGACATGGCTGCACGATGAGAACGCTCATGATTCATGCTGCAGCCGTAGTTCGCTATGTTACTTTGAATACAGAATGCAGAAGGTTGCGCGACTGAATTTAACACACTAATTGTTAAGCGCTGGTATTCTCTAAGTAAGCTTTATCTGGCCTGCTCCTTGTTCCCACTTTGGGACCATTCAGCTCCTGAACCATGCTTCAGAAAACTGAGCTCTCTCCCTCTCACCCTGAAATCACGCACTACATTGTGTAGTTTAGAGAGGGAAAACAATAACGCTTGATAGCCCCAAAGAAACTCAGGCTCTTCTCCGGGCCTCCTGGTAGGCTCATCCCTCCAGTGTGTGTGTGTGTGTGTGTGTATGTGTGTGTGTGTGTGTGTGTGTGTGGGTGGGTGGGTGGGTGGGTGGGTGGGTCACCAAACTCTTGAGGCTAGCACGTAGCACCCCTTTGGAAAGAACAAGTGCGGGGACGTGTGTGGACACAATTTGTTAGAGGTTGTGGCGCCTTCGCTGTGCTGCATTCGCTCCACGAGTTCCGGACAGCGCCATGCCAGCTCGCGTCAAGGATTATCCAGGGCTGGACGGAGCTCCGTAGCTCGCCACGGGCGGATTGCCCCTGCTTGTCAGAGTCAATGCGCGTGTTGGTTTCCAAGTGTCACTTAGGAAAACACAGGCACCATCGCTGGTGCATGTAGCTGCTATGTGTATGGAATCAAACTCATGCGCATTCTACGAAGCTGTACGGCTCGGCTTTCGCTGGTATCGGGGGTTTGGGTTCCCAGGAAATGAAGATGAAATCCCGAGATTCTGGAGGTACGATGCGCTCTCGGTCATATCAAACCATAGGGGCTGATGCGGAGCTCCGGTGTCAGTCGTGCATCTCCTTGTAAAAGCCTGGGGATCTACATGACTGAGCGTTGCGGTTACTCCCGATGAGTCCATGGAGACGGCTCACCAATTCTGCAGCCACTGACGTGGAAGATTTCGCATAAAGACTCAAGTTTCGCCGCCATGGCATTGAGCATTTTCTGAACCGTCCTGCTATATGTTTTTCCACAGCCATCAGCTTTGTAATAAAAAAAATTGATTTGCCTTATGGCAGTGCTCTAGTAAATGTACGGGCCAACCAGATGTGCTCGTTCATAATATTGCGGCAGAAGTGCAGGCCTCATCTGGAGCTTAATCGTGGTACGCCACCATGGAGCTGATCCAACGCATACTGATTTATCCGTTCACCGGCGAGCTGGTGATGGCCCAGATTGCAGGGACCTAGACAGACTGTATTGACCCTAGTACTTGCTTGTCTTTTACCGGTGACCGCGGTTCCCTTCTAATAAATGGTAAAATTTATCGTTCATTGTAAGATGCGCTTTCTTCAATTCGAAGCTTGTCAAAATTTGTTGCTGGTTCTATCCATTGTCTGTCGTCCCCAAATCCTGTGTTACGAGATTTTGTGAGCAAGATGAATCGTTTAGTAATTTTTGGAAGGCACGCGTGCATTAACGAATAAACTGAAAACTTCGACGAGTCATGTCCACAAGCCAAC
The DNA here is from genome assembly GCF_038994185.2 of Dermacentor albipictus. Classification (NCBI taxonomy): domain Eukaryota; kingdom Metazoa; phylum Arthropoda; class Arachnida; order Ixodida; family Ixodidae; genus Dermacentor; species Dermacentor albipictus. Next base: position 107,779,294 of record NC_091829.1, read on the forward strand.
GCGCTTCACCCCCAGATTAGATTTCATCGATTTTCGAGAGGGATTTACACTATCATTGTGGCAAGTGTTATTTATTTTTCTGGGCTCAGGTTCGCCCAATAGTTTGGTGAAGTTCGTAGTGCCACTCTCGTTCTTCACCATAACTATAACGTGACATCTGGTAGAGGCGCTTCTTCGTTCTTTAACGGGCCCCCCTGCAAACCCAAGTCGTGAAGACATCGTCCACATCACCAAGGCGCGGCGAGCTAGCCAAAGACTACAACGATTGCCGCTGAAGTTCGTAGTGCTACCTTATACAAGGAAGCTCGTGGCCAAGTAAACAGGTGCAATGATCGCCGCACCGTCGTCTGCACTAGTTATGCAATAGCAACCAAGGGAATCATTGACGTTCCGCTGATCATCGACTGAAAACTCAGACATTTGGCTCGATATTTAGGAAAGGGCCGCGACGTTCAACAACTGGAACTCAGATGACAAGTGACGGCATACCCATTTCTTTTTGGAAGACGCTACTCGGACATTATTCGAGAACTGTGAGTCATGCGTAACGTCATGAGACCTAATTCGCAACAGCTTCCTTCAGACCTTTACGAGGGCCGTATGGAGAGAAATAAGTGAAATTCTGCTAGAAAGTCGAAAGCGGCTGAGCAGCGAAGAGGTAGCTACCTTCACTGAATAGGTTACCCCCTGCTTCATCAGGCTGGCTGACATGCCAGATGAAGCCTCGTTTCTTGATCAGGGCTTTGAACCAAGGGCTGTTCACCGTACTAGTTAGCATTCCTGCCAAGACAGTCGCGGAATTTCGATGCGGCAAATCCACGGCAAATCCACGGCAAATGGCAAGCCACGGCAAAGCCACGGCAAGCCACGGCAAATCGAAAAGGCGCTAGAAATGCGCACAAGGCTATATGATCGCTAGATGGCTTCGCCGAAATAAGAGGTCTATGGAATTTGTAGCGTCTACTTGTCCGAGACAATGAGATCAATATCAATAGCAATATCAGAGCTCGAGGAGATACAGAGGGAGGTCCCAGTGTCGCAGCTTGAGGTGGCCTCGATCACTGACGTTATGCGAAATGAAACCCAGCAGTGATTTGGAGTTCCCGAAGGATAGCCCGAATCGCGGCCACCCCATCAAAAATCGCTGATCTACGCCGCCGTCACCGACTACCAGGTAGCCCCTCCATCTCCGCGGCAGGACCCTACAACGCTGCAGTTCTGTTGCCTGCCGCCGCCACCAGACCACCCGCCTGTCAGTGCGCTTAACACTCCGGGCGAGACAGACACATGGCGCACCTCTTACCACAGCCCCTTTACTATCAATTCGGTGAAGCGGGCACGTCCAAAGCCGATGCCCACACGTCGACGTGGAACAACTAAGGTTCACCGTCAACGTTGCCCGTACACCACTAGGCGAACAACCTCAAGAAAACGCTGATTACCTCGCAACGACTAGTTGGTGACCTCGCCGACCTTCTCGTTTAACGTCGCCAGGCAGCTACCTGTCCCTAGAGAGCGCACAGTACTCTGGCCCAACCCGTGCCCGTTTTTTAACCCCTACCCAGAAAACTCAAAGCAGCAACCGATGGAGGTGTGGTTGTTCATCGATGCGCCGAAGATCCTCCGCGACCGACACCGACGCTGCACCATAAATCTCAACGACATAGCGACGCTACGACGCCACCAGAAAGAAGGCTTGAGGTCAAGAAAACACCGCCATAAGACGTCCTGATGACACGACATAACATCGCTGCAACAACGCGACACACCCGTGACCCGAAGCCGCCATCTAACAGCAATACAAGACAAAGGATCACTGACCTCGACATGCTAATTAACAGCCACAACGTCTCCGCTCTAGTTTATACAGGAGCCGCCTACTCTGTCATCAGTTAACAATTGACTGCCAAGTAGAAGCAAATGAAGACCGCATGCGAAGGCCCTCAATTCTGCACGCAAGAATTACCGTTCATGACCGGGTTTACCCTAAGACCTTTGTTATTTTGCAGCAGAATTCACGAGACGTATTGCTCGTTAAATATTTCCTCGATCAGCACGGCGCAATCATTGATTTCACCTCCAAGCCTGTATGTTTTTCTGAGGACCAAGGATACTACCACAGAGTTTCCTGCGTCGCCGTGTTTGAGTGTGCTTGAAGTTCAAGTCACTATGCCGCCACGAGCCAGCATGGTTTCTGTTCGTGCAGGAGACACTGGAGACACAGAAAGAATTGTCGAGGGGGACCAGTAAGAGCTGCTCGAAGGTGAAATTACCGTCGCATGGAGGATCGTGCAATTGCGCCGAGGAAGAGCCCAAATATTGTTGATAAACTTCAGCCAAGAATTTAAAACGTCCCTGAACAAGGCCACCAAAACGTTAAATCAGTCAGCAATGCGCTTGTCCTTTCGAATTCCGTCGAACCCTCAGTGAGGCTCACGAACAATTGTTGATATTAGTATGGCTTAAACAAAAGCAAGAACGGCTAAAGAGTTTCCTTCAGGAATACCAGGAGTGCGTTTCGTCGCCATCAAGGATTCGTCAAACAACAAATGCTAAGCATCACATTTATAAACAAAGAATCCACCCGCCCGCTTTGTAACCCCTACCGTGTCTTGTCAAGAGGCTCGTGTTTGCTTCTACTCAACGGGGTTGAGGTACTGGTGGAGCGTAGTCAACGGGGCAACCATGTGCTTGGGGTGGTGGTGGTGATAAACTTTATTGAAAGGGGGAAGGGTAAAGGGGGACGTGACTGAGGAATTGGGGAGCGTATAGCAAAGGTCGTGCCTTGCCAATGGCGGTCGACACAAAGCCGCGTTTGGTACGGACTTTCTCCATCACCGAAGGCCCAGGGCAAGATGACCGGGAGCGCTTCGGCTCTAGTAAAGTGCATCGAAAAGGACGTTGATCATACCTGGACGTCTGACCCTTCCCGAGTTGGGGAGGTACTGCATAAACTAGCGCCCTTAGTTCGGGGCCGTGCACCGCGCGCCATCGTTTTCCTCATTTCCGATAGAAGTTACAAGAACGGGCCAGTTGGTTGGTCATTTATTCGAAGAGAGGCAGTGAGGTCGGCATAAGCTATAGCTTTCTCTGACTTACTACTCTACACTGAAGGACGGAGAGGAAAAGGGCTGACGAATGATGACGACGACGATATGAGCAGAAGGTGCACATATACAAACAAGTTCGCAACGTTGTGGCACCTCCAAACCCGTGTGTCTAGCCCAGTTTCTATAAGGCTATACCAGCACTCGCTGTCAAGGACCAGTTGGCGATGCATGTTAAAGCAAACACAGCGCAGAAATAGACGAAGAATCAATAACAGCGACAGACAAGAGCGCTTGCACAAGAGCCTTTGCGTATATCCCTGTTAGTATTCTATGCGATTGTGCGTTGTAGCCGTCTCACTGAAGAGAAAAAATATTTTGAGGTGTCTGAGTAAGTTAGCATGCTACAATATTGCAAAAACCACTCTTATCGCTAAATGTATCCCAGTAAGCCACAAAATATGCAAAACAGGAAGACATGTGATGACACCGCCTCGACGTTCAAGCCGCAGCAAACCGTGATGACATGGATATTGACGACGTCTGCCGGGGTCTAAAGAGTTGTTTATTCGCAACGATAGATAACACAGCGTTCTAAGGAGGCAAACATTGAATGCGGGTACAGAAATTTTACAGTGCCTCAAAGGCCAATATACGAGAAAACGCTTGGAAATATGAGACGTCAGGTAGTGTGTGTATTGAGAAAACAAGACAACATAAGCATGGGACCAGCTTACACGTTACATAGGATAAAGATAGACGAAATCGAATGCTTTTATTACGACACATAGACATGAAATGCACCGGATGTGACCACCACGAGCAGGAAATGAACTTCCGCGTAACCGGCAACCGAATCAACTCCAGAATTTTCAAGGCCTGATGTAGGGAAGCAAGATATATATATATATATATATATATATATATATATATATATATATATATATATATATATATATATATATATATATATATATATATATAGTGCTACAGAAAAGCCGCCACAGTGAGGCTGCACTGAGGAGGAAGAAGACGACGTGGGCCCGCTTGATATAGCGTCGCTATTTTTGCCTACCGTTAGCTTTCCTGTAAGTAACTTGCATATAGCATTGGACTTCAGCTACACGTAACATTAATTTGGCGGAGGAGGACGTTCCCCGTACTCATCATGGAGCTTCGCAGCGGTCGCAACGGCGACAGTGCAACTTTGGCTCCTGCTGGTGGCACTTCATCTACGCAACCGTCTCCGCCTGCAGCCCCGACCTACGGCGCCGTTTCCCCCCTTCGGGATCCTGGTGTTTTCAACGGAGTCGGCAGTCCTGATGTTGACGACTGGCTCCGCGTATACGAACGTGTCAGCACCAGTCACAGGTGGGATCAGACTATTATGCTTGCGAACGTTCTTTTCTACCTCGACGGAGCTCCACTTGCATGGTTCCTAACTCACGAAGAGGAGATCTCGAGCTGGGATCTCTTCAAAGAGAAGTTCCGCGACCTTTTTGCCAGTCCGTTTGGTCGCCAAGTCAACGCCAAGAAAGCCCTTGCCACACGTGTACAGACGTTGACCGAGTCCTACGTGTCTTACATTCTCGACGTCTTGGCCCTTTGTGCCAAGACTGACCCGACCATGTCTGAGGACGATGAGGTTAATCACGCCCTCAAAGGCATTGCTGACGACGCCTTCATTTACTGAATTAAGACGGCGAGCTGGGTGAGTTGGTGATTGAACATGTTCCTGTGGGTGGGCAGCGCAACCCGGACGAAGGGACGCTGCCTTAACATCCACCTTAGGGAGCACCAAGGCGCGATCAGGAATGAAACAGGTTCGAGTCTGGCCGCGCATTGTAGAGTTTGCTCATGCAAACCCATGTTTGAACAAGCGGAAATACTGTATAAAAATATGCATCAAATTAACCGCGAGATTGTAGAGGCCTACTTCATGCATGTGAACTCAGGCGCATGCGTCAGCCAGCCTTCTATCACTCTACAGGATAAAGAAGCTGATTTTTTGAATGGCAAGATAGGCTAACACCCTTGTAAACATCATTTTACACGTGTTTACATTTTCTGTATATTGTAGTACGTTGCTTGAAATAATAAACCAGTTGTTAGTCTGCGCTCGTGTTGCGTACTTCCTTTCGTCCTTCATCCGGGTTGCGCTGCCCACCCACAGGAACATATTCAATTTACTGGTGTTTACGAACGTCACCAGCATAATGCGACCCTCAAGGAGTGCTGCCGCTTGAGCAGACTAAAAGCCGCCGTATATTCCTGCGCATCACGCGACTTCCCAACACAGCTGCTATGTCATCCTGTGACGGCCTCTTCCACCAGCCGTCGCGATGGGACAACTTGACCCGCATCATTCATCATGAGGTCGAAGCGGCACAACCGACGGCCCCTTCTTTCCCGTCACCTGATCAGTCTCCGGTGACAATCTCGTTGATGCAGGCCATAGTCCGTCAAGAGTTGTCCAACGTCGGCCAGCAATCCATTCGTTCCGTGCGCTCGGAACCTCCTTCTCCACGCACGTCCCCACCGCGCTCTTCTTACTCCTCTTACGGACAGCGCAACTCCTCCGAATGGCGTACCCTGGACGACAAGCCGATCTGTTTTAATTGCCGACGCATTGGACACGTCGCTCGCCACTGCCGCCGCCGCTGGACTTCTCCGATGCGCGTTATAGCCTATGCCAGCCAACTTCTATCACCCGCTGAGCGCAATTATTCAATCACAGAGCGCTAGTGCCTCGCTCTTGTGTGGGTTGTTGCGAAGTTTCGTCCATACTAGTACGGACGGTACTTCTGTGTCGTCACTGATCACCACGCGCTCTGCTGGCTATCCTCACTCAAGGACCCCACGGGATGACTCGCTCGCTGGGCGTTACGCCTGCAAAAATATACCTTCTCCGTGGTATATAAGACGGGACGCTTGCACCAGGATGCCGATTGTTTGTCCCGCTACCCCGTTGACGAGCCGGCTGTTCGGACGCGATCGCTTGCGTTTTCTCTGTGTCCCAGTTGCTTGAAATCAGCAGCGAGAAACGCCGCGATCCTTCATTACGAGCCCTCGTCGACCATCTGGAGTCAACGCCTGGCGACGCTGCTCTCCGGATGTTTCTCCTTAAGGAGGGGACATTATACCGCCGCAATCTAGATCCACACGGCCTTGACCTTCTGCTCGTAATTCCATCACACCTGCGTTCGACTGTCCTCCAACAACTTCACGACGCTCCCATGGCTGGACGCTTGGGAGTCTCTCGCACATACGACCGTGTGCGTCGATTCTTTTGGCCGGGTCTCGCCCGCTCCGTGCGGCGCTACATTGCCGCTTGTGAGCCCTGTCAGCGCTAGAAAAAGCCGCCACACCTCCAGCTGGAAGTCTCCAGCCGATCGACATCCCACCGGAACCCTTTTTCCGTGTTGGTCTAGACCTTCTTGGACCGTTTCCTCTCACGGGCTCCGGAAATAAATCGGTCGCCGTCGCTACTGATTATGCTACACGGTACCCAATCAACAGAGCCCTTCCGACAAGTTGTGTTACTGGCGTTGCTGAATTTCTGTTGTATATTAGTGCATGGTGCTTCGCGGTAATTAGTCACTGACCGTGGCCGTACCTTTCTGTGGCAGTTGTCGAGGACATCCTCCGCTCCTGCTGGACAAAGCACAAGTTCAGCACGTCCTACCACCCACAGACCAACGGCTTCACGGATCGCCTTCACCGAACCATCATCGACATGCTTTCAAAGTACGTTGCGACCAGCGCACTCACCACCATGACAGTTGGCTGTCAAGTTTCCGCGGCGAGGCTTTCCCAAGGGATTTCGCATGTTTTGGCTAAGTTTTGTCATGGCTAGCTGCTTCATTGAAGAACTTAGTTTTTGTTTTGTTTTATGTTAGGGATTGATTTTAATTGTACTGGATGTGCAAACATGTATAAACGGAGCTTTTTTCTTTGTTGACGGGGTATGGAGCTCAGGCATAGGGAAGCTTATGCATGGGTGCTATTCTCGGTGCTCATGCACATTTGTTTTCCTGATCGCGCTATCGTCAACAGGTGTATGAAGCTATGGAGTCCGTAGGCTGTGTTCTGTCATATATTGTGCTAGAAACATAACACATGTTATTGTTGTAGTAGTGAGAGTGCATAGCTTTGCCACTCCATGCTTTTGTTAGGCACTGCAAATATATTTTGCGAGGACAAGCTGCTCAATACCAGTGCAAATGATTTTGACTATAGTGAGTAGGTTTTCTTTGCTTCACTGTCTCGGCAGGATAAAGTGGTGCAGGAGTTTGTTGGCTCATAGTCGTAGAAGCCACTAAGACTGGGATCTTCACTTACCATATGTAACGGTCGCGTATAATTAATCGCGTCACGACACCGCTGGGTATTCACCATATATGGGTATTCACCTATATGGCCGAGAACCCGGTTTCCCTTGGACACCTTGTTGCCCTCGGCAACACGTTCAATCACCCAATACGCCCGCGACGCGATCGCACACGCCGACCACGCGCGCCAGCTCGCCCGCACCCGTCTCGAGGCCTCACAGGAGCATCAGAGACGCCTCTATGATTGCCATCATCGCGACGTGCACTTTACTCCGGATTCTCTGGTGCTTCTCTGGTCACCCATTCGATGTGTGGGCCTTTCCTAAAAGCTGCTGTCGCGCTACACTGGTCCATACCATGTAGTGTAACAAGTGACAGATGTCTCGTATGAAGTCATCCCCGCCGACCTGTCAGCGTCATCGTCGCCTGCGACATCGTTCACATGGCGAGACTAAAGCCATACCAGACACCTTTCACAGCGGATATGTAGATTAGGCACTGGGACGGTGCTTCTACCGCCGGGGGTGATGCTACGGAACAGCCGCCACAGTGACGCTGCATTCGGGAGGAAGAAGACGACGTGGGCCCAATTGATATAGCGTCACCATTTTGGCCTTCCGTTAGCTTCCCTGTAAATAAAGTGTTTATAGTATTGGGCTCCATCTACAGGAAACAATCTATATATATATATATATATATATATATATATATATATATATATATATATATATATATATATATATATATATATATACTGTGGCACGCTGATGCCGAAGCTGTTGTCAGCTTGGTCGGAAGAAGACGACGCTCTGGACTGGACTTCGCGCGCTGTCTATCATCTTGTTAGCCGCTATGATTATTGTACATATTTTATAAATATCCGTCTGACTGTTTTTAACCCCCTAACTTTTTTTGGTGGAGGTTGCGGGATCATTATAAAGACGGATTTACGCATCGGGCGCTCCTTGGCTTCATCTAGAATGCAAGCACATGGCGAGGATGCTTCCGGCCCGTTGGCACCCACGTCCACCGTCATTCTAGCACAACTCCGCGACCCAGGAAATTTTCTGGCATCGACGACACTGATGTTGAAGACTGGCTTCAACTATATGGGCGGGTTAGATCCAGCAACCACTGGGATCAGACCATGCTGCTCCCTAACTTGATATTTTACCTCGTATAGTTTCAGACCCACGAGGAGAAACTTGCCAGCTTGGACATTTGTAAACAGAAGCTGAAAGATTTTTTTTGGCAAGCCTGTTGGACGTAAGCGCTCCGCCAAAGAATACTTCGCTTCGCGTGTCCGGACGTTCACTGAAACCTTCCTCACGCACATGCAGGACGTGCTCCCTCTGTGCCACAAAGTGGATCCGAAAATGTCCGAACCTGATATAGCTGCACAGGGCATTAAGGGCATAGCAGAAGATGCCTTCCACCTCCTTGTTTTCAAGAATTCTTCCAATGTGCAAGCCATTATTACCGAATGCCGGTGGTAGAAGAAGCCAAGAGTCGCTGCATTGCCCAGCCATTTCCCCGCCTTCCCAACACGGCTGCTACGTCCACCTACGAAGACCTCCGCAGTCCGGCCGCGCCCGATCGCTCTGATGACGTCCTACATATTACCCGACGTGAAATAGACGCCGCCTCTCCTGTCACAACCCCAACTTATTGCCACGGCAATTTCCAGGCGACCGTCTCACTGATAACAGTCCGTCGTGCGCCAGGAATTGGCCAACATTGGCTTGACCAACGTCTGCTCAGTTAATCGACCTGACTCCACTCCGTCCAGCACTGTCATACGCACCCGCAGCCTGAATGCCACAACGCGGTATCGCAATCCGGCCGAATGGCGCGCTCCAGACGGCAAGCCTATAAGCTTCACCTGTGGCTGTATCGGCCATATTTCACGTCACTGCCGGTCTTCGTGTATTTCGACCCCCTGGCCCTGCCTCCCATCCCACGGCCCGCATGCTGCTCCTCGGTTCCCCCCGCAAACGCAGCCAGTATATTCTGGCGACACTTCTCTGCCTACCCGCTCTAACCGCTCTCGTTCGCCACGTCGCCGCTTCTCTCGATCACCCCCATCTCGCCGATCACCGTCCCCTAGCTCCTATCGGCGCGCCCTTCCGGAAAACTACCGGGTGCAACACCTGGAGGTCACGCTGCCAAGGCGACCCGACGCAAAAATCCTCTTTTGAACTTGCCCACACATCGGAACCTCATTAAAGGGAACGTGGATGGTGTACCTGTTACGGCTCTGATTGACACTGGCACGCACATATCTGTGATGAATGCTCAGCTTCGGAATCGTCTCAAGAAAGTCCTTACTCCTTCCCCGTCGCCTATAGTCCCAGTCGCGACGGTGGAGCATCAGGCGTTATTGGCATGTGTCCGGCTCGTGTGAGTGTCACCGGACATCATACTTCTGTTTTATTTTAGGTTCTAGAGCACTGCCTTTACGACCTCATTCTGGGCCTTGCCTTTCTGTCACCACATTCCACTTTGATAGACTGTTCTGCTGGTGTTGTGCGACTCACTGTACCTGCTGCTGTTGACCCTCCCGATACTGATTCGATACGGCTATGTTCCACAGAGCATATTTGCCTCCCACACGGTGCCGTTAACTACATAGTTGTCTCCCGTGTTCCACCTATACCAGACGGTGAGTACATTTTATCCCCTAATGCAGATGTCCTGCTCTCGCATAACGTCGCTTTTCCTCCCACCGTCATTACCATTTCGGACAAGGCGTCCTGCCTTCCACTTGTGAAGTTCGAACTTTCTACAAAAGTACTCCCGCACAGAATATCCCTGGCGCAAATAACGCCGGCCAGAGACTACAACATTTCGACTTTACCTTGTAACAGCTCCTCATGTTCAACTCTTCCTTCGCCATCTGTCCCTCCAGACTTGAACGCCCTAACAAAATTGATTGCTCTCGACCTTCCGCCCCAGCGTGCAAATGAACTATGTTGCCTCTTTGCCTCATACTGGGACATATTCGACCTTGGAGAGCGCTCTCTAAGACAAACATCTGACGTAAAACATCGAATGAACACCGGTGATGCGAGCCCGATCCATCGGCGGCCCTACTGCGTCTCACCTACTGAGCGACAAATCATCCAACATGAAGTTGACAAGATGCTTTCTCTAGACATCATGGAACCTTCTTGCAGCTAATGGGCATCCCCTGTTGTACTAGTTCAAAAGAAGGACAACAGTTGACGATTTTGCGTGGATAATCGACACTTCCACAAGGTAACCAAGAAGGACGTCTATCCGATACCATGCATTGACGATGCCTTGGATTGCCTGCATGGAGCACAATATTTTTCGTACATCGTTCTTCGCTCCGGCTACTGGCAAATTGCCGTCGACGACATGGACCGCGAGAAGACAGCATATGTTACTCCAGATGGCCTGTATCAGTTCAAATTGATGCCTTTCGGTTTATGTAATGGCCCGGCCACATTTTAACGAATTATGGACGGCCTCCTACATGGTTTCAAGTGGTTCATCTGTCTCTGTTACCTGGACGACGTGATCCTTTTTTCTCCGACTTTTGCGACAAACCTCGAACGCCTATCGACAATCGTACCTGTTTTCCGTCAGGCGGGGCTACAATTAAATTCGTCCAAGCGCCACTTCGGTCGTCGGGAAATCTCTGTGCTCGGGCATCTCGTCGATTCTTCTGGTGTATGCCCTGATCGCGATAAAATATGGGCAGTGAAAGACTTTCCCGTGCCAACACGTGCCAAGGATGTTCGCAGCTTCTTGGGCCTTTGCTCCTACTTCTTCGGTTTGTCCGAAATTTTGCGAACTATGCACGCCCTCTCAATCAGCTCCTCAAGAAAGACACCGCATTCATTTGGAGCCCTGAGCAAGCTGGTGCTTTCACCGAGCTGATTGGGCTGCCGCCCATTCTCGCTCACTTTGATGCGTCATCTCCAACAGAAGTCGATACCGATGCCAGTGGCCACGGTATTGGCGCTATCTTGGCACAGAAACAACAAGGGCGAGAACGTGTTAATGCCAACGCCAGCCGCCTTCTTTCCTCTGCTGAGCGCACTTATTACATCGCCGAACGCGAGTGTCTGGCTCGCATTTGGGTAGTGGGTAAATTCCGCCCCTATTTGTACGGACGCTAATTCACAGTCATCACCGATCACCACGCTCTGCGTTGGCTTTCGTTCCTCAAAGACCCTACAGGGCGCCTTGGTCGCTGGGCTCTTCGCCTTCAAGAATACAACAATTCAGTTGTATACAAGACCGGCCGGTTACATCACGATGCGGACTGATTGTCGCGCCATCCTGTCGACCCTCCTGACGTTTCTGCGGCCGGCATACCTGTCAACGTTCTCTCTCTGGCTCCGTTTCGCCATATTGGAGCCGAACAACGTCGGGACGCGTCCTTACAAGACCTTATTCAACGGCTCAGTTCAACGACGCCCGATCCTTGCCTTCGCATGTTTGAACTGCAAGATGGTATATCCTACCGCTCTAGCATGCGCCCGGACTGCCCTGCCCGACTCTTTGTTGTGCCTGAGCATGTGCGTCAGACTGTTCTCACCCAGTTTCACGATGTCCAGACTGCCGGTCGCCTTGGCGGGTCATGGACCTATGACCGTGTTCGCCGGCGCTTCTATTGGCCTGATCTATACCGTGACGTCTGCCGTTACGACGCTGCGTGTGGCCTTTGTCAACGACGCAAAAAGCCGACCACACTCACTGCTGGTGGCCTTCAACCACTTGACGTACCATAGGAACCATTCTTCCGTATAGGTGTTGATCTTGTCGGCCCTAATCCTACGTCTGATTCGGGAAACAAGTGGATTGCTGTAGTAACAGACTACGCCACCCGATATGCAATGACACGGGCTCTTCCGACAAGTTGTGCAACCGATGTCGCCGACTTACTCCTAGAGAACGTCATCCTTCACCACGGCGGCCCTCGACAGCTCCTGAACGACCGCGGCCGCTACTTTCTTTCTAAAGTTGTCAACGACATTCCGCACTGCTGCGCGACTAAACACAAACTTGCTACTGCTTACCATCCACAGACTAACGGTCTAACCGAGCGCCTTAACCGCACCCTTACTGACATGCTGCCCATGTATGTCTCAGCTGACCATCGCGACTGGGACGTTGTGCTGCCGTTCGTTACTTTCGCCTCTAATTCGTCTCGCCAGGATACCGCCGGCTTCTCCAATCTTCCTCTTGTTTGGCCGCGACCCCACGCTACCTTTCGACACCATTCTGCCTGCTAGCCTGAACTCCACGTCCGAGGTCGCCCGTGAAGCCATACTCAAAACTCAAGAAGCACGCCATATTGCACGACGCCGACGTGTGGAGTCGCAGGACAATCAGCGGCGCTTATATGACGCCCGCCATCGTGACGTCCATTACACACCGGGCACCCTGGTTCTCCTTTGGTCGCCGTCGCGACGCGTTGGCCTCTTGGAGAAGGTACTTTCACGCTACTCTGGCCCTTACCGTGTGCTGCGTAAAGTAACTAACGTCACGTACGAAATCGCCCCTCTTGAGCCAACCTTGGCTCAGCATCGCTCCAACGTGGTCCATGTCTCGCGTCTTTAGTTGTATCACTCGCCCGCCTCCTAACCAGCACCGAGCCGGTGCTTCCGCCACCGGGGGTCATGTGACAGGCTGATGAAGAAGATGTTGTCAGCTTGGTCGGAAGAAGACGACGCTCTGGAGTTCGCGTGCTGTCTACCATTTTGTCAGCCCCTACGATTATTGTAAAAATTCTGTAAATATACGTCTGACTGTTTTGAGCCCCGTAGCAATATATATATATATATATATATATATATATATATATATATATATATATATATATATATATATATATATATATATATATATATATATATACTTGACGTTTTCGGCTACTGGACCGTGTCTTCCTCAGACTACAGCGCTGTACTCTGTACTATACGGTATGCTGTCACTGTACTCTGAAGAAGACTGGTCCACCAGCCGAAAACGGTAAGTAAGCACGCCTTACTTCTAGAGGTTTCGTCTTCGCGTTGCTGCATATTCTACGTCCGTTCCTGCGTGCTGAACGTTGAAGAAACCTCCTATATATATATATATATATATATATATATATATATATATATATATATATATATATATATATATATATATATATATATAAATTTGCCTTGTGCCACGACAACAGGCGTTAAATGATATGTGGTACTATTGCTTATGTGATGTGCATGCCTGACAATGTTATGAACACTGATGACTTTAACGCTGCGATGTCACAAGAACGTAGACAATGTACGTAGGATTCTTGCAGAGAGACAAAATAAACAGTGCTGAGAATTGGATATACAAATATACACATCATATATATACCTATCTATCTGTACATATATCTGTATACACTTCTAAATGTTTTTCTTTCTTTCTACAAGCATCATACATCGTCTACGTCGTTTTGACATCGCAGCGTCAACATCTAACAGGGAGCATCTGCACAATTTCACGCTTGTCTTTCGGCATACCTTGCGAAAGGGGTATAGTGAATGAGCGTACAATTGCATGAGAATAATCTTCAGACCTGTACTCCCCGTGTACAGGTCTGAAGGCTCCACACTGCATGACATTAGCCGTGCTACAGCATGAAAGTAAACAAAGTTGCCGTTATGTTTGATAGCATTGAACCCCTTCCCGAAAGATTGCCTTTATGTAGCTAGCAATATGTGCCTTTTATCGGTACCTTTCCTTCTTTTTTCGCAGTCATGCTTTTGTTATGTTTTGCTGCTTGCCTGCTGGATATATCGAACTGAATTAAATTCCTGGGTTTTGCGTGCATAAACCACAGTTCGATTAGCAGGCACGTCGTGGTGGAGGACTCGTGACTAATTTGTCCTATCTAAATACATGTAAAAGGAGAATTCGTTTTTCTCGGCAACCACTGCACTAAACTTGACGAACTTTGTTGCATTTAAAAAAAACCTGAAAATCTAGTGACTGTTGGTTTCGAAATTTTGAATTAGGCCGTCAATTTTTTAATTTAAAATTGGCAAAAGTAAAAAATATTAAGAAAACGAGACTATTATGTTTTCAACTCTGTAACTCAACCATGAAAAACGATACCATAATTCTGTGAATTGCATCGAATAGCACATCTAAAGCGGACACAATTGAAATTTTACACATGAAACTCAAATAATTTTGTAATATGGAAATACAGCTTTTGCCAAGCCCTTGTACACAACGTAACAAATTCACGTAAGACACAAATTGACATATCAAATTTGTCCGCTCTGAATGTTCTAACAGATACCGTTTACAGAACCGTGACATCTGTTCTTGATCCAGAGCAACTAAGCTGTAAACATCGTGCCTCTATATGTTTTCTAAGCTTTCGAATTGTTGAAAATGATTGTAACAAAATTCAGGCCCTAAATAGAAATTCCGCTTGCAACAGTCACTAGAGTTTAATTTTCTCTCTCAAATGCAACAAATTACATTAAGATCGGTCCAAAAGCTCTCTCAGAAAACCTTGTTTGCGTTTTACATGTATTTGAATAGGCCGCGTCGGTGTTGGGCCCGAGCTAAAGCTTCCCTTTAACGTGCCTCGAATGCACGATGTATGGTATTTGCATTTCGCCCCCATCGAAATGCGGTCGTCGCAGCCAAGATTCGATCCCACGACCTCGTGCTCAACAGCGCGATTTCATAGCCACTACGCCACCGCGGTAGGTCTTGAACATATTGCCTTTAGTGCAATAAACCAGGCAGCTGGTAGGGGTCGCTCCGTCCTTGGAAGGTTTTTTGTTGTTGTTGACTGTTCACATTGGATTTTTTTTTTCGTGATGACCACTTACAAAGAAGCTCACTTGTCTATTCTGTAAATATATTTAAACAGTTTTCCTTCCTTAATTTCGACAACACGTGTGCTTGTTCTCATTTCTTTCATTACCCATTGACACAGTCTACTCCCAATGTCCGTTTTTCATCCACGAAAATCAAATTTTTGTTCACGTCATGCTTTTTGACTAAACGTTCGAGACCATGTATTTACGGCTTAATATTATTATTTTTCTCATTCGCTCCATATCGATTTTCTGCCCTCACAGTTTCTAGAAGGTTAAAGAATTGCCTACCTAGGTGTACCTCTATGTACAGCTGACATCGCTTCCTTGTTCTATTAAACTATCAACACTAATGTTTCCTTTTCAACATACCCAACGCTGTTTCCCTTCCCTCACATTGTTCTCGCCTAACAACTTATGTTTGTTATGTTGTTTATGTGTGTTAACAAACCCCGGCATAGGAAAGAAGCTGGCCTAGCCTAACAAAGTCTTCCTGTCAAAACGTTGGCTCCGAGCCGAGGCTTCCCTTGTTCGTCCTACTTCTCGTCATACCGTTGTGGTTTGTGCCTCTATGGAAAGGGTATTTGGTAAAAGCACTGCGCGAAACTCACAGTAAATTGCAGTGGCGCTCATGGCTGCAAAACAAAAGAAGCACAAAGAAGAAGGCATCAGAACATTACTTCTTCGTCACTCCTACCGCATGTGCGACTTCTGAGGATGGCACCAGTTTCGAGATATGCAGAGTCGAACTCGCGGTACAAATGCACTGCTGTGTCACGTAAAAAAAAACGCTGCTTGACGCATTGCTGCATTAAAATAGGTAGAACGCCATTGTATTTCGTGGCATAACTGGAAAATAATTATCTAGAAACTGATGTCATCCCGAGAATTCGCTGCAAGTGAATGCAAGCTCGCCGGCTACAATTAATTAATTGCATAAGTGCCGAAAGGTCATGAATTAAACAGTTAGGCAGTGGAACAATGTTAAATATTCGATAAGGCTAGCCTATTTCTCGTAGAAATGATGTCTGCCTCATCGAGTAATGTATATGAAGGGTTAGAATTGCGCTGTCTACCACAAAAGTAAAAAAAAAATGGTGCACTCTACTAAAAAAGTGGGATGACTCGTGCCACCTGATATGCAATTGAAATTTTTAATCATATTTTTATTCATACATGTGTACAATGTGCACATGACCGAGGTAGTTGGAGAAGTATGGTAGAGGCCTTTGCCCTGCAGTGGGCGTAACCAGGCTGATGATGATGATAACGTACAACGTCCCCACGACATGTGACAAAATTAGACAAGCGTTGGGTGCCTCCTGACAAAGTTCAACGTCCCGGCTGGTCCACTGGATAGTCAGCGGTTAAGAGATAAACGCATACAGGTACACGAGACCACGAGACACACAGTGATGTGGCATAATTATCGTACAGTTTTTTCAATTAAATTATAAATAGGTGAAATATATGCAGCATTGACTCCGAGCGGAGGCTTTCCTTATGCGCCCACTGTTTATCAATTTCCCTTCCTTCTTCGCGTTAACCCGTTGTCAGCAACACACATAGCAGAATCTGATCCCCGAGGAAGTAAGAAAGAAAGGCATTTAGCAGAAATATGAACGAGAATACATAAAACATATGAATAGAAAATAATGAACGATACGGTATCTGAATGAACTAACGAACCTGCACCGTAAAATACCTTCTATCCTTAGAAATGAGCGCAGGTGTAAATGAATCTCTAACTTACACCCCACACCTAAACGATGTAAGCGTGTTTGTTATAGACCCATTTACACCCTTATTCATTTTTAACGTTCTAAATTATTTCACATAAATACTTCGAAAAATAAAACGTTACCAGTTCCCCAGTTCCCAAAAAGTTTTCAACCATCGACACCGATAGCAGCGCCTACGTTGGGCTTAAACTCCTTGAGGGCGCGCTCAAAATACGCAGGTGACACGTGTTGGCTTGACGCAGCCGTCGGGCAGGAACGCACGACAATGGTGGCGACGGCGATGACGGCGGGATCGCGCCTATAGCGTCCGCTTAATTGCTCTCGGGATACTTTTTGTTTGCGACAAGAACAAGGAGAAAGCTAATACAAACCAACGACGACGATAACTTTCTGATGTGAATATACGCCTTTTTTTGCACCACATGCACCTTCCTTGCTCCTGCAACGTTTTTGACGAAGGCGCGCGACATGTAGACTCGGTAAATCGGTGCCCCCGTTTTCGGGAACAACCGCAGACCACGCGCATGTTAACACGATAAGCGCGCGAGCTAGCAACGCTGGCTGCTGTGTGGGCTTAGTTACAGCGCAAACATTTCTCTTTAACATGTTTTGTTTAACATGTTTTTGACATGTTTGATCTCTGAGATGTTTTCGAGATGTCTGAGATGTTTTGGAGAGGCGTCACTAATTTAACATAATCGTCTTTCTTTTACAGCCAGTTGTGTTTCTTTCTATGAGGCTGTTGGTTCATGACGCGGCGACGCATAAGTCACGTGAGACAGCAGTGAATGACGACGTTGGCGCTACCGCTGGCGCAGTTCTCGGCCACGCGGCTAGATCGGGCCTCAAAAAGCGAGCAGCAGTGCATGAAGCTTCTTTGAACACGAAGGGGGGGGGGGGGGAGAGATTTCCCAGTACCACACTCGTCTCCGCTCGCTTATGCAGGAACGAACCTGTCGCGTAGCGTACTTCATCGAGGTGAATTAGTTTGGAAAGAACATCGGACTAGCTTCACCAATAGGACACAATATCTGTGGTACAGGAGGAAAAAAAAAACGGACGCAGCTTGCACATGTCTTGGAACGTAGACCACTACCCCGCTGTGCCACCAGTTTCTACGCATTATTCCTTCATATATCCGTGATTCGAAGAATCCCTTATGCGGGCATAAGACGCATCTTTCTCAGTCGCGGTGTCGCATTGCTGATCGACTTAAACAAGCAGAAGAAAGAAAGGCGTCGGCTTTAAGAGTACTTCTTACCCGACTCCTCAATCCCGGAGGGTTCGCCTGGAAATGCGAAAAAAAGAAAAGTACGCAGCAAAAATAAAAAATAAAGAACATCGCCATTAAGGGAAATTCATTTGTTGTTATTCTTATGTTATTTCTCGGTTTTCGCTTCACCCTCTCTGGTGTGGCATCGCTGCCACTGGTCATTGCCGGTAGTATAGTTAGTATGTGATGGAAACATCTTAGTTGAAATCAAGAAAAAGAAATGGGCATGGGCAGGACATGTAATGAGGAGGGAGGATAACCGATGGTCATTAAGGGTTACGGACTGGATCCCAAGGGAAGGGAAGCGTAGCAGGGGGCGGCAGAAAGTTATGTGGGCGGATGAGATTAAGAAGTTTGCAGGGACAGCATGGCCACAATTAGTACATGACCGGAGTTGTTGGAGAAGTATGGGAGAGGCCTTTGCCCTGCAGTTGGCGTAACCAGGCTGATGATGATGATAATGATGATGTGATGGAAACAGCACTGATCCATGCAAAAAGCAACAGCCAAACCTACAACATCGAGTCCAGCGTGAAAAACGCCGCAATTTGACGCCAAACACAGGAACTGCAGAGTACTATTATATTATCATTGAACATTTGCTGCCAGTTCGTGTTAGACTCATACATTACAAAAAAAAAAAATCATGGAACTGTGAGACACAGCATGACTATTCAAAGATGCATGCAAGCTTTCCATGTCAAAGCGTGCACGTAAATGAAAACTGGTTCCGTTAAGTCGATTCGTAGCTGCACTGTGACAAAAGCACGCCGGCACATGGGGCCGAAAACAAGGACGAAACCAAAGTGACTCTGAAAAGAGCCTTGCTCTAGACAAGCAAACTCACCGCCTGAGAACGTTGACCCCTCGGACATCTCAGCTGCAGAAAAAAAAAGGGAATCGGGCGTTAAGCACGTTCGAGCTCGTTACAGGCAAATTCATTCCGGAACTGGTAGTGGCTACCGGGACTTACTCATGGCTGGAGTGGATTATTCGCTCAAATCGGAGAACGGTCCAGGAACACAGCCAGAATGTCTTCAGAAGGGCGTGCACTGCAAAGAGTTAAAGCAAAGCGTATACGATCCAGACCAAAACGCACAAGCAACAACGCGCCTATAGCCTTCTGCACATAAGTTGTTAAATTATGTGTCCAGCAACGCACGCACACACGCACGCACGTGCAGACAAGCTGACATGCGTTGTCATTCACGAGAATTTTCTCTATATTATGGCATTGGCCGTCACCAATCAAGACATTAGGAACTGGAAGCTAAAACGAGGGTAAGCGGAGGTAAGCGGAGTAAATCGTTTGCCGAGTGCACTTGCAAGAAACTGCTTGCCGGCAGATAAGGGCAGCAAGGTTGGCACGGCGTCTGGAAGTTCTGCAACCGCTCTAACGGTCAAACGGGACTGCCTTAGGTAAACGGGCCACGTTTTTCTATAAGTGATATTTCGCCTTGCGCCACACCGTTCGCACTTACCGAATTCACCAGCACAGCTTACGGGTTTCGACAGCACGCGATGCCATTGTAGCGCGACGTCGTGTTTCCTGCCACCGGCGTGGGCAGCACTCGGGGCAGAGCGGAGGCCTGCTTTCGAAGCGCTGGAAAACTGCGGACGTGAAAGGAGAAAAAGGTGACGTTAAGAGGCGGTGACGCTCACGGTGAGAGGTCGGCGCTTCCCGAAGAGCGTACACGTTCGCTGGGCTGCACACGTCACCGAAGGAATGAGACCCAACGGTCGAGGGCACGCAACCGACGCGTGAAATTCACGGGTGGTGGCAGAAGTTAAAGACGGCATCGGAAACTGTGGTGCATAACCTCTGTGGGAGATCGGCCAAGAACCATTGTCAGCGTTATCGCGTTTTACTCTCTATGGTAGAGACCGGGGATCGTTAGTTTTAATTCTTCCAAGTAGTGGATGTTTTTCCACAGTGGTGAGCCGAGCCATGGTCACATCGGCGACTGTGCCTTAACAGTGGAGTGAGCGTGAATTTCAAAGAGCTGGAATTGTTTTGACAACTTTTCTTGATGCTATTGGGTTATTTTTTTACCAAATAACTTATACCTCTGTTCGATTGCAGCTATACAAAGCAAACAATTTTCTGCGCTCTATTGCACGACTCCCAGTGAAATCGGCTGCCTTTTGCAAAGAAGACAGCGATGAAAGTCCTTGCACATGCGCGTTCGGGACGTCGAATTTCGAACGCGCATAACTTATTTGGTGGCGCCACCTCGTAGCGGGACACGTCAGTACGCTTTAGGATTCTGAATATCAAGCGTTCGCACGCTCGGGCGACTCGTGTCCTGTGACTGTCCTTTCAATAGCCATTTTTTGTGACACTGCTCTAGCCTAGGTAGACGGAAGGCTTGAATGAACGAAAACTGGCGATTCTATTCTGTTATTTGGGTGCGTTTCGGAGGAGGGGGAAAGAAACGGGGAAGGCAGGGATGTTAACCAGAAGAGCGTCTGGTTGGCTGCCCTACGCTGGAGGAAGGTAAAAGCAGAATGGCAAGATCGAAGAGACAAAAAGAACTACTTTGATGCGTTGCACTGCACTTGTACAGGGATACAGACGGCCGCCAGCGCCACAAACTACAAGTCCTCTGCGTTGACGGAGGATGTGCCACTGAGAGTTTGGCAAGCCAGGAAACAATTATTAGCTTTCGCTGGCACCATCGCGCTTGGCACTGCCACTGGATGTCGCAGCGTCTGCAGAAAGGAGCGCGAGATTGGAGCTCTCTTGCCGCATGAGATTTCTCAGGGTCCGCACCCACCGAGAGCCGTGCATTTCTGAGGCCACGCCCAGGCTTCGCGGTAGCGGCGCCAGATGGCGCTAAGTGTTCTTAGAGAAGCGAAAAGAGGAATGCCGCCGCGCTAGAAGCTTCACGCATAACTCGCTTCGACGGTTGCAATACGCTGTGTTGCTGTAGTGGTTCACTGTTAAATGCATTACCGCCGAGAGTCATCTGCACAGATGGCTTCTGCTGCAATTTAAGAAAATAGCATGTGCTTCGGAAAGGACCGTTTGAATTCTTGAGCTCTATTGCTCGTACAGGTGGACCTATTTGCGAGAGACGTCAATACGTATAATCGACCAGTTAGCGAAAATTCATTAGGTGCTAACTAACTACCTTACAGGACAATTTACAAATTGTAGCCAACAAAATCGCAAGGCAGGCACAGTTGGAACACTTCGTACAGTGGCACTAACTTCGAGGAACTGATTCCCAAATTATGCGAACAAAAATACACTGCCAGTTCAGTTACTTTCTCACTTTAATTCCTGGAATGGTCTTTTGTTCAAGTAAGTTTAATTACAGTGCATTTTTACTGCGAGTTTGTTGCCTCCCATCTAAGAGATGTCATTCAGAGAGTGCCCTCAAAAAAGAAAAAGTGAGGGTACACAAGTGCACGTGTCAGTATATTCCTTGAATGTTCACCGGCTATAATTTGTCTGTTGCAACAGTTTCCGTGGCGTATTTAGACAAAAAAGCAAATTCGTGAATCCTTGTTAATTAGTCCACTATGCATTTCGATCTCATGCAAGTAATGAACGCCTCTTCGAGTAGACGGGCTGAAAGACTAGACTTGTGCTACCTTCGCGAGTCTATTTTCTGCAAATTACTTACCTTCCTGTGTAGAACTTTCACCGATTTAACAATCTACCTCGGCTCGAGAAAGTGGATGGCAGCGCCAACGACCGACAGAACTGGTCACGGCGTTTTTTTTAACACTTCACGGTAATTCGTAAGAAATGTAGTGCCTAGTTCAGTCGAGGGGCCGCGCACTGCTTTATTCGGTGCAGTGAAGAAAGGCCTACTAATCGACTATCATTAGACAATAGGTGGGGGGGTTAGTCGTCACAGAAATTAGAATCACCCTCGCCCTTCACGTCAGAATCGCACTCTACAAGAATGTGTTTGCTTTAACAGTGAACCGCGAACTGCTGTCGTGCGTACCTCGTGTTATGTAAAACATGGGGCGGGGGGCTGCAAACGCTGACACCGGAAAAACGAGAAGGGCGACACAAACCTAGCCTCAGGGCGGCCGGTTGATTTTTTGCTACCTGTGAAGGCTGGCGCCGGTGATTGCTGAGGGCCCGAATGTGGCCACAATGCGTCAAGACTCTCGCTTTCGTGTAGCACAATATATGCGTTATGATGATGATGATGATGTATTCCTGGATCACCTTCGAAGCGGTGCCGGGACAAGTAGTCACGTAGAATGCTTGAGTTGCTGACGTGATCTATACATATTTATAAGGCTACCATTTTGATTACCGCTCCTAAATATTTTTTCTTCCCTGAAAACCTCTACAACCACCCCGTATACAGGTACTGATGTCTCGATAATTCTATCCTATTAGGCTCTTCCTTGTTTTTTTTTTTCGTTAACACCCTAAAAGCGTTTTTTTTTTTTTTGCTTCAATCGATAGCTGACTCGTTTACTGCTTTGATACGCTTTAAAGCTCGGTGCGTCGAGTGCTCTCATTGGCGCAAAACGTGCTGGGAACCACGCAGTCTGAGTATCACGTAACCAAGTAATGCACACTAACCACTGAAAGGTCACTCTGTGGTGTAAAAAAAAAGAAAGAAATACAGAGAGCCTATATTTACGCATGCTCGTGAGAAGGCAGCGCCGACCCGGCAATCAAACCATACCATTCACGACAGTAATCTCTCTCTTATCGCCGCGATTCTTACCAGGGAACATTGTAAAGCTTTAAATGTTCAAGTCATTGGAACTGCAAATTGCGTGTAAAGCGATTCGGAGCGACGTTACTGTCTGGCATGACGTGTAGGTGCTGCCGTCACATTTACCTATCGATGAGATATGAGTAAATGCGAAGCGCGTGTTTTACTGGCACTTGAATACGGTGCCCGTATTCGAGTGCCCATTTTTTTTTTTCGTGGCCATAGCTTTCCTTTTCTCAAAGTCTACGTTATGGCTTACGGTAGGCGGCTGGCTGCCTGCGGTTCTATCACGGCACAACATCTCGCTCCCACCTGGAGCGACAGTCGCTGGGAGGACTTCGTATACTGAACGGAAGCTAACCTTATTCGGCCGCAGCGGTGGAATGTTCTAGGTGCCCGGTCGAGGACGAAAGCTGGGGTCAAGGGTGGCGAAGGTCACAGACGCAGCCACACGGTTAGTGCTGCCTGAATGGGCGGGTTGAATCAGCGACGAATACCGACGGCCGTTCTTCTTCGCGGACCGACGAGGATACACGAACTGGAGGTCGGGGCCAGCAACGGTAGTCTCGCGTCGCGTGGTACCACGAGGTTCGCGTGCCGAGGTTCGCGTA
Organism: Dermacentor albipictus; assembly: GCF_038994185.2. Classification (NCBI taxonomy): domain Eukaryota; kingdom Metazoa; phylum Arthropoda; class Arachnida; order Ixodida; family Ixodidae; genus Dermacentor; species Dermacentor albipictus. The sequence goes on from NC_091829.1 coordinate 107,802,845, forward strand.
CCACGTGTTCGGGTGCCACGAGGTGGTCGTTTCTAACAGGCTGTAGCTCTTTCCCACTACGGTGGATTGTGCCGTGGCATGGGGGGAGGTATGAAAACGCACTTGTAAAAGCTTAAAAATTTACTTAAAGATAATTGTAATAAAGTTTAAAGAAAAAGATTATAATGAAGTGTAACGTTCGAATTGAACCGCCCTTGGTAGCTCTCCGTCTACGACTTTGTGCTTACGGTTATCTGCAGCCTAGCACGAGGTATTTCGTTCGATGACCGACTGTGGCAGAGGAAAAAGAAGCTGTATTGATTTTGCAGAAAAGGTGCTCTGCAGTGAGCGTAATTAAACCAGAATTCCACCAACATAATATCTTTCGCCTTTACGCTGCCATGGAGGACCGTGTTAAAAGCTCCTGCAAAACGCTTTTCGCAACCAATATTGACGTTAAGTGGCCCCTGAAATGATTCGGCCAAACGACACGGTGAAACGGCCAAGCCCTGTTCCCTTGCGCTTGCGTTTACCCTAATACCGGACTCGCGAAACGTTGTTGCGTTAGTAATCTTCCAGTGAAAAGTGACGGCCGCAAACGCGCATATCATGGCGCCGATCGGATAGCGCAGTCCGATGCGCTGCTGCCAGCCCACTCGTCTGCTGCCTTGCAGAGGGACACGATGTCGCAGCTTGACATCGTGCCAGTCGCTACGTTTGCAATCCACAACGCATGAAAGTCTAATCATAGTGCTCGCGAAAAACTGAGCCTGACTCTGACCGCGGAGCTCTCTGTCAATATTGAGCACGTTGTGACACAAGCGGAGGACGCTTACTGTGTGCCGGAAGTACTTAAGAGTAGTGAGAAATGGTTCTTATGCATTTTATTTCTGCTACTTTCTTTTCACAGAAACAAGTTATCTGACATTCAACTATTACGAACCTCATTTGTTCACCATTAAGGTGGAAAATGTATCGATGACGCTCCCTGGGCAGCCAATAGGATAGCTCGCCCTACTGACGTCAATTGGGTGATTTACGTCATATGGGTAAGGGCTGCTCAAAATTCGCCAGCAATGTGTATTTTTAAAACCTTATGATAAATTACACGCTTTACGCGGAGCACTTAGATGCCTCAATTAATGATCAGAAGGACCTACTCTAACGACTCAGCACGTTTGTACACAATCGTCAAAATCCTTTCAGAGTCCCTTTATTGTGACCGGCATAGAACGGGCGTAGTGACTCACCGTAATGCCGCCGCCGAAATTGGTCAAGCGCTTCACGTCTGCTACAGTGCCGTATTTGCTGGAGATTCGGCCATAGTGCAGATTGGCGCAAATCTGGCTCGCGCTGCTCGCCGAGGCTTTGCTGGGTACGCAAACCGCGAGACTCAGAGGCAACCCTACGGGACGAGTGCTCCTGAGGAGGTTGGGTCGGGATACGAGCGGACTGGCAGACAGATACGCGGACGTACCGGACCACCTCAGAAAAACCATTAATGTGGGACCACTGCCAAAAAATATGGATCCCAACTTACACGAAAACAGGCGAAAAGCTAGGGCCGAATATGTTGAGAGAACGCTAGCCCAGCTAGACAATACAGTATACACGGACGCCCCCGTATATCCACACGGAAGAGAACGCGTAGCCGCGACGGTAGTGGTTAATTGGGAAGGAAACCCGATCACGTATGCCACAGCAAAGGTCGCTGGCACAGCGGAGGCCGAGGAGATTGCCGTAGCGCTGGCGGCAGAGGAAGGTTATAGAACAGGCCGATCTCTCAACATACTGACGGACTCAAAAGAGGTGTGCAGAAACTACACGAGAGGCAGAATCAGCAAAACTGCCCTCAGAATACTCAGCGGAGCCACCTCCGCCGAGAAGGAAAAGCCCCGACACAAACTAATCTGGATCCCGGGTCACGTAGGCATAGTGGGGAACGAAAGGGCAGACAGCCTAGCTCGAGGTGAAGCGTTCCGAGCTGGGTGGTCGAATGCCCCGGAGACCCACCTACAGGCTTGCGAGGGGGGATACGCAGAGACCCTAAACTTACATAGAGGAACTAGAATTAGATATCCGCCACCACACAAAGACCTCTCAAAGGAGGAAGCGACCAGCTGGCGCAGACTACAGACGAACTCCTTCCCCAACTTACACGTGCTTAATAAGATGTTTCCGACGCAATACAGGGCCACCTGCCCTTGGTGCGGTGCCAAACCTACACTTTACCACATCACCTGGGAGTGCGAACGCAACAAAGCATTCCACAAACACGAACACCCGAGTGCGGAGCAATGGGAGAGTCGGCTCACCAGCAGCGAGCTCACGGCCCAAAGGGCCCTAGTGCAGCACGCGAGCGATGCAGCGCGACTCAGTGGAGCCCTGGAATAGGGGCCCACCCTTGCTGAAGAGAAGTCTCCAGTCGCCAGCGCCAAGAAGATGAAGACGACGGCGACCTCATAACCGCGAAACTCTCGAAAGACTCAAAAGTTTTCCCTCCCTCCCTCCCTCGCGCTGTTGCACTGTGGAGAGGGCCACTCTAATACCGACTGTATTGCTCAAGATGAGAAGGTGAAAGTACCTCTGCGAAGGTGTACACATTCCAGACTATGCAAATCCTCCCGTTCGTATGCAAGAAGTGCAAGTGCTTGAAGTTATTGATAGGAGGTACTCTAGGTCAGATGCTGCGATGATTGTCAAGGAGAGGGCACACGCATACGCTGGAGTTACCGCACATCACCTTCCTTCACTGATGCGACCTTTGCGCGGACAGTTGAAGCCGCACTTGAAAAAGCAATGACGAAAGCGATGGATCTTTTTCTGTCGCCGGCTTCTCATAATGCTTGTGCCAGCTAATAAGTACTCATGTTACTAGCTTGGTAAATAAAACGCCACCTCGTGCTCTTGTAACGTCTAAGTTTCCAGAAGCAGTAATTCTTATGACAACCGTGTGATATCTGAACCTTCGGCAAGTTCTGATAAAAATCACACGTTGGCGTTGCACGTCTCTATTGACGCCTAACTGTTGCTAGTGCCATTCTATCTCTACCGTAGGATCTTCAAAAGTACTGCAGTGAAAATGTAATTCAATTTTTCCTGCCTCCACAGATTTGTCTTCTCTGAATGCCCAATTAATTGCAGATATAACCACTTGTCAGGAAACTTGGCTAGCCCCGCAAAGAAAATTTTCATCTCAGAAAAGCTCGCTCTTTTTTGTGTAGGTCATGTCCACAAGTCAAACCAGTGTAGTCATTCATCGTAATCTTGCCGCGCTTACATTATTCGTTAACGATATTACTTACATTATTATCAACCAGAATTTTCCACAAAACATAGATAGCATTGAAACTTTTGTCCCCTGAATTGGAAATTATATTAACAGCCTTAACTCTACTTTTACGCCGTTAATTTTTCATCGCGAATCTATACTATGTTTCCGATATTTACAGCACACGGCCTCCGGGTAGTGTAATCTCTATTACCTTAAATTATGTTATATTGGCTGGTGAGTTGAACTCTCATCATCTGGCGTAGGTTTTAACAACAGATTCGTGTGGTACACGACTTTGGCATTGGTCACGGGACAATAATCTCTTATGTCAAAGTTCGGAACATCCTACTTTTGTTAGAGGTTTAGCTGCCTCTCTAGATTTGACGTTCACAGGTTCAGGTGATTGTGTATCCTCTTGGTGGACTGTTTACTATGCCACAAGTAGTGCCAACATTCGGGTGATTTTCGGCACGATGTATCCGCTGACATACTTAGTGTCTCAGACGGGAACACACGTAAATTACATTAAATTTCAAAGTAATTTGCGGTCATCATTGGCTGGCCTATCAAAGTCGAATTCTAAGCGAAAAAGTATTAGGCATTATTTCTCTCTCAAGAAGTTCTGTAGGAAAGCTGAAATCCAGGCTCACGCAGTTAAAAATAAATCCTCTGAACGCTGCTGGAATGATGACTGCTCGCGCGATTTTAGCAGGAAAGCCAACTAGAAGAAATTATTACATGAGCCATGCCCGAAAAGAATTAGTCAAAGTGTAAATTCTTTGTACGTACATTTAGGTGAACTGTTTAGAAAGCAACAGATGAATATGACAAAAGAGTCTTGATGTTCATGCCAAATCAAAACAGACGTGCGCTATTGGGCGTTTTTAGATATGAGAAAATAATTCTTTGCCCAAAAACGTACTATCTGCAGTTTTATCTCCACAAAACCTAAAGGGAATCGTTGGAGGTTATAGATAAACAGCTGGATCATCGCTTTTCTTCTATTCTTTCTCCCCCTACGTTGATTTTTCCCTATTGATAATGATTTTATGGATATTTCTGTGGATGAGGTGTCAAACGTATTGCGGAAAATTACTGAATGCGGCTCTAGGCCCTGATTGAGTAACTTTGATCTTATATAAACAGTGTCAAGAAGATCTGCTAAACGCAATACAATAAAATATTCCGTCAGAGAGGCTTGTTAGAAAAAAAATTGTGAAGGTTTTACCGTTACCTAAAAAAACCTGGAGGGGGTTATACCTGTGACACCATCAATATCAGGCCAATCGCCCTAACGTCAAAGTTTGTAAAGTCGATAGAAAGAGCCTTGCTTGTTCACATTATGTATATGATTAGTGTGAGAATGATTCTCAGCCCATGTCAAATTGGATTGAGTTCTGGTTGCTCAATATGGCAGACGCATAAATATCTGGGCAGTCGTCTTCAACTTACATGGCGCAAAGGCCAGTATGCGGCATTAGTTACGCTTGATGTCACCAAGGCATACGACAGCGTCGAACACGGGATATTGGTAAGGCGGCTGCGAGAACTTAAGCTACGCAAATAATTAGAAGCGTGGATTATGCAATTTTTAAGTGACTGAAAATTGTATTGTTTTCAGAACGGCTTAACTTCGAGTACACGTAAACAGACAAAAGTAGTTCCACGGCAGGCACTGCGATCTGCAGTATTATTTAATATTTCGCTGAGCTCCATGCCATTCCAAGAGAACATGCGTACTTACGTGTACGCGGATCGCCTAGTCTTCTACTATCACCAAAGGAGATTGACACACTTTACTAAAACATGTAAAGGTATTTATCTGTTCTAGAAGGGCTAAATTCAATTCGCCTGGCTCTAAACGTGAACACGTGCTCGTTGTTTATTTCCTCTGAAAGACCCAGTACATATATCTCTGTCATACCAGCTAGCTATCTTTCCACCAAGCAGGTGTTGTCAAGTATCCCTCTGTTATATATGATAGCTCCCTTTCATAACGTACGGACCTAAACTATATTGCAGCAAAGGTCGTCTTCTACACGGCAAATGTAGACTGAGTAACAGTAGATCAGGGATGCGCAGAGCCACCTTGTTATCAATCTACCGTACCTATGCATGCTGGTACATCTCACAGCGGCAACGGTGCTTCGCACAATGCAACCCCTTTCATCACCACCGGCCCAGACGGCGACGGGACCCACACAGGCTATGACGTGCCAACAAAGGAGCTCACTTCGAAGCAGCGACAACCGCCGCGCTATGTGGAAGCGGCAAGTGCCGTGGAGGCCACTCTTCTGACTCTGACAACCTGACCGTCACGGATAGCCCACTAATTGATGAAAGGGGGCCAACATAGAAGACTTCCGCGGGAACGGCGTCGACTTCGGTTTCCCAAACTGCCGCGTGGTTGCCTCGTATGCGGGGGGGGGGGGGAGGCGGTCGCGCAACATTGGAGGCGGTGTCCAGAGAAATGGTGTTCAGTCATGGGAGGCATATCACGAGCGATTCGACTATTATGATTGACCGAAGCACAGTCATGACATTCCCTAGTTTACTCACCTAGGGAAGACTACTGCTTTAAAAGCGGACAACTTTGGTGCAGTGAGGGTGTCCTGACGCATCCTGATGTGTACTCAGACATGCAGACATTTAAAATGCACCTACATGGAGCGCGCTTCCATATCTGATCCCGTGTAAATAATGTAAAATGTATTCTTTCGCTCTTACTCTCGGAATGAATGAAAGTGGGTTGTTAAGTGGCGAGAGGGCATGCTTGGCCAAAGAGTGCCCTTACCCCAGGACGCACTCATCCCTATGTCTGGAGGTTTTCTTACCTAAATGCTACACCGAGTCAGAACAAAGGTCTGTCTTGGAATTTGGGTGTCTAATAAACTCTGGGGCGCCTGCCTTCAACATTCGCCATGTTGTTCCAGAAAAGCAGGCATTAGGACTGTCTTTACGGCTACCTAAGTTTGTAGCAAATACTGTTTTGTACCTAGAAGCAAGAATTCCTTCTTCCGTAATTCGTTTTCATGTTCTTGCTGCACAAAAATCTAGAAGGGCCAAGGAATCACCACTAAGACGCTGCCAAACAGTGTTCGTTTCTCAGCATAGTATGTTTTTCGATGTAGATGGGTCACGATTTCATGCACCTCAAATAATTTTTCTAAACACCCTTCTCGATCCGTTAAAAGTTAGAATCAGAAAGGTGAAGTCCATTTCGTCGGGGAGAGTTCTCTTCATATCGAATTTCACAATATTTTTCCAAGTGGGGCCAACACTTACCTGACAATACACTCTAAAAACACAGTTCTGGGCACTCTCTTTTAGGGAGTATCTGCTTGTCCCATATTTCACTCTCTTTTCGAGAGTAGATAGACCCTCTTTAGAGGGAGTAGGGCAAGTCCTCCTTAGAGTTTTGTTACTCCACCGCAAGGCAGTGCTAGTACTCTTCCGCAGAGTGCTAATACTCTCCCCACAGGGGTAATAGCACTCTCCCTGTCCGAGTGCTTCTACTCCTCCAAGCCGAGTGTTTCTACTCCCCCAAACAGAGTTCTTGTACTCCTTCAGAACGGAGTGCTAGTACTCTTCGCAATGGCGTGAAAGCACGATGTAGATCCATGGCCACGTTGGAAGGGATTCGCAATACTTACCCGTGGGGAATATTTTATTCCTTCATAAGCAGCTTCTGCACTTATGCTTGGTAAAAGGGATGTACTCTGTAGTCGCTGAGTTATTCACACGAAACATTTTCTCTCTTAAAAGGTCAAAATCTTTATTGATCAGCCACAAGACAAACTGAATAATAATTTCACAAACATACTTACAAACACATATTATCAAACTATAATTATGCCCATGAAATTTGACCACATGTTGTAATAAACCATAAGTATGTTCTCTAACGTTTCATCAATATTACAGTGTATAAATATCCTTTAATTTCAATTGGCTCCTTCTTTTCAAAAATAAAGTACACAATTGAAAGTTAAACATAGAACAAACATGTACAAACTCACAAAGTATTGACACTGTGATCGCAGAGAAATATACGCCACATTACTGGCCAGCAAAAGCATTTCTGGCACAAAACACGTGCACTTACATGGCAGAGGTTACCAGATGAGCTTCTATGCATGTGGCTGGTAATGTAGATAAATTGTGCAAGAAAATTTTCTTGTGTGCCATAATTTAGGAGCGCAGCTCATTTGATAACGTCTGGTGCAGCATATGGATGTTCATGACTGAGAGTACAGTGCATTTAGAAATGTGTTCTATATTCTCACCTAAGGCGGCAGGTGAAGCTCGCTTTGCCTATATTTTACATAATATTATTCATGTATGGGCTGCACCCCATTGTTTCTAAGTCTGTCTTGTCGTGGTTCTGAAGCATTATCCTGCCCGGTCCCAAGCCGGTACAGAGGCGTTTTATGTTTTCTATTCGGTTGGCCTCCTCACGAAAGTAATTTCCTGGTGGTGTTGCAATTAATCCGTTACACTTTCTCACAAATAAATAAAATTAAATTTACAATATTATGTAGTGTGTAGCAAATGAGTACAAAACTGCAAGGAGCATTGGCATTAACATCTTGCGCATCAAATGTCTTGTCATATATGGTAGCTTTTCATTCCGTTAGGGTAAGAATGCTGTAATTCTGAAGAGCAGCTTGCATAATTAAGTGATCAATTATTGTGACTCGCTAAATCTGCAATCTAACTGACGTATAGCATGGCTTCCGATGTGAACCAAACATCAGATGTGATGAATATGATGCATCAAAGGTGACTTAAGCACAAGTACAGGCAGTGCAGTGCACAAAAAAGACAAACAAAGAAGCAAAACAAACTGAGAATGGCACCATCTTGTTTTATATATCGCTTCCATGCACATGGATTTTGCATGCAACTATGCATATATTTGTACAATGAACAAACTACCTTAAACCAAAGTGTTGTTCCTACTGAAGTGGTTAAGATGCGCTGAAATAAGAAAAAATCGCACATACAGAATCTTCACTTCAAAACAACTATATATGTGTCTAGGTTGATTAATACATCACCTCACTGTCCGCTCTATCTTAAGTCCAGAAGGATTATGTCTACAGAAGACATGGAACTAAGGGGATATTGCTTAAGTTATATGTCCACATCCGCCAATTGATCAACAAGTGTTCTACTCAGATGCTCTCAGTCCTTTGCATTGAACGCATCCCTACCTCCACTAGCTCCGGCATGAGCATACTTCGTTGGCAAGTAGATTGAAGAAACCACAATTTTACATTTTTAAAATAATTTCAAGTGACTATCTGGCATCTAAGACGTAAGGTGTACACCACGGTGTACACAGTGAAAGACCTTATTTGTTCCTTGCTTTTGCTTTGGGAGGCACAGGCAGTTCTAGCGAACTGGTTTCATGCGCATGCGCGTAAAGGATAATGACTTCTTAAACATGCGATTCTATTCCCCAATGCTTCCCCTTTCTGGAACCTAAAAGAAAGCCATAATTATAAAAGTAAGTGTAAAATATAGATAAAAAGGAAGACATGAACATCTGCCTGCTATCATGTCAGCCTTTACATACACAATCACAGTCGTTTCTATTTGCACCCTTGCATTCACATGTGGGCAAATCTAAGCTATTAAAGCTGTTAAATGCATGTAAGCACCTAACGAAGCATAAGCTGTTGCTTTTTACAGTGAACACAGGTACCGTGCTCATCGCAAGTATGTATCGTCTCACTAAGCAAATATGCAATTTAATTGTACCGCTGTTTTTATCACGTGGATACAGCTGTTGAGAGGCAAGACAAAAGCAGTAACTTCTCAAAACTAATCAGCTTTCATTTAAACACATTTCTAACTTTTTAATGGCACTTACTACTGTGTCTCCAGAGAGCACACTTGACTTTGACTTTCCCATCAGAGACATTACGCAAATATACCATGTTAAGATGACTGCCTAGAGCATATGGGAATTTTTATCTTGGTGTGACATACTGTATTTTGATTTTGCTGACATTTAGTCAAATCGTACATCCAATATACCCACATTCTAATTTTCTTGTCCAATGTGCATGGCAATGTATTATGAATATTTGGCAAGCGCTCCTGTGCACTTCGTGATGTCGCGCTTGGCTGGTTCTTTGACCTCCTTGTGTCCTTGCAGCTGCCTTGTTGCGTTATATAAAGCGAGTTCCTGAAAAATATCATGTGCGAATGTCAACGCGAGCACACGGTGTAAAGAACAGCAACACAGTCAAGCAAAGAAAGTTTTAGCTCTTAGTCTTCCTACTGAAATGCATGCGAAACATGTGAAAGACTGCAACACTCAACTGCTAAACTAACTTCAATTTTTTACATATAAACAAAAAAGAAATAACAGAGAGTTCATCCTCGTTCGGCACCAATGTTAAAATACTTCTAGTAATCAATAGAACATTGGTCATTGTCAGATGTCATAGGTCTGTCATTAGTCTGATGTGTCGCAAACACCAGCATGTGCCCAGTGTGCCCCCCACACCATCTCTGGTTGTACCACTGCTCAAGCCATAGTTTGAGGATCATATGATGAGTCATGATGCCAGGATCATGATGCTCAGTAGGCATGAAAATATGGCCCTCCAGTTCACTGCATATGACTGCACATGCTTATAATAACGGGCAACAAGCCTTGAAATGTAGGTAAGCTTGCCATAACAATAACACCAAGAAAGCTCACTGCGGCCTGCATCTAAGCTTACTAAAAAGCGTGAACTTACTTATTTTCATTTATGAGGTGTGCAATGGAGTTCATTTTAACAGACTCGACAACTGCTGCAGTTTGAAATCTAGCATTTTACATTCTTCAAAGCATGTAAAAGTTGCAGTTAGACCGCAGTTATTAGTTTATTAGACCAACTATTTTTTGTGTACGACAGACGACTGGCAACACAAAATTAAAGCAACGTTTTATTTTGGTATTTTATTTCTCTACTGAAGATATTAAGGCGATAAACACATTTTGATCTGCCATGCAGTATCAGATGCCCACATTACGCTTGTAACCCCCAGCGGAAGGGTGACTTAGCTGTGCATATGACATAACTCTGAAACGCCAACTGATATTAGAAAATGCACAGGCATGTTGAAAACAATGAGCCGATGCAAAGCGTGCAATTACACACAGAAGCCATTATATTCGATGCCGATGCATAGCTTACTGCTTGGCGATTAACCTAGTTCGCAGACACGAGCACCCTTTCAGATTCGCACCGTGTTCGAAAACCGCAACAGGAGACATAAAATCCGACATATAATCCCACCATTTCAATACATGAGCAAAAACAGTTCAGTCTTAGGGTTAAACACCATCAGAGGCATTTAGTGTGCGACAGCGACGAGCGACGGCTTCGAGCGACAAAACGGGCCGTCACTTGAACAGATCGCTCTGTTCTGAAAATCTAGAATTCGACGCTCGTCACCCGGAAATGCTATGAGCAACTAGCCAATAGTGCTAAGCTGGAACTGGATGTACATCACTCAAATACTACCGACTATCGCGTGAAACAAGCAAACGATTGAATTTTCACACGTGCAAGGATCATAACCTACTGCAAGGCCTTCGGAAATATTTTATGCCACGTTTTACAGTAAAATACATAAACTTAAACTACTAAACCACGCGTCACGCTAGTTTTGACACTTGTTTGCAGCCCTCATACCGGCAACACCGGGGAGGCGTTGCTCAATATCGTCGCTCGGACGGGGCACGACTTGTAGGTGACGAGCGAACGCGACAGCGATCTCCATCGCATCGCTTGTAGCTGTCGCGCGCAAGATCGCTTATATGGAGTTTATACATTATTGAGAATAAAACATGGATTGCTCATGCGTTTTCAGTAAGTTCAAGATAACGCGCCCAACTGACCTCTTACAGCATGCAGCTGAATGCCCATGGCAAAGTTTCGAGCTACCAAAGGTGCTGCGCGTAACTTCAGTGGTCGCAGATTAGCTATGGGCGAGACACCGTGAGGCGCGCAGCTTATCTATAACGAAAGCATGCCGCCAGCAAAATGACGCCTTCTGTTATGTGACTCCTTATTTCGAAAGCATTCCGTACACAATAGACTGCCAAACTAAATAAATTCAAACACACAATACGCACGCTAAGCACGCTTCGCATAGGCTCAGAATCCTGGGCTGATGAATAAACCATTTTAAGCGTCCTCGCGTTTTACTGAACATACCATGGTTCTGGCAGCTTTGCGATTTTGAAAGCTCTTACGACTAGCGGCAAGAGTTAAAATCACATGCAGTTATCGCGACGACTGGCTTTTTCGATTGACATCGAGAGACACAGCGAGATGCCTAGTCCGTTGTCAATCGCGTCGGCAAAGCGTCGAGACGACTTCCTGGCGATAGCATGCCATATACGCAGTATTTGCACCTGATTTATAATTCACTTACCGTGGAGGATTTGCTGTTAAATCTAAGGAATGACGAACGACTGTCGTGTTTTCGCGGCGACGCGAGATGGCTGACACACGATCTTCCTTGGATGGCCTTTGTTGCTGCTCGCTGGACGGATCACCTTTCTCCGGTGCTGTGTTGTTCCGCGACGTTAAACGCGTGCTCGGTGGAGCCGTGAAAAAGTAGGGCACTCGCTACGCGTTCCTTTGAACTGTGGCTGCCTGTTCTCTTGAAGCAAAACGGTGTGCTCTTTGCTCAGCGTGCGGGACTGATACATCGCCATGTTCGGGGGCAGCCTCCTACAGTTGAAGCAGAAGATTACGCTACGTTTTGTTCTCTATTGCCGCAAGAGCAGAACGGACATTCTACTCTCTCTCTGAAGGGGAGAGTTAAAAGCACATTTCACTCTGTCCTACATGACGGAGTGAACAATGCATTTCACTCCACTCCACATCTTGAGAGAGTAAAACAACGCTTTGAAGAGTAAATCGGCCGCTTCTTTCCTGCGATACCCCCTCTAGTTTTAGAGTGAAGGGTAAGTGCTACTCTACAGGATTATTTAATCAAATCACCAACAAATGTGGTGAGAGCGACTGATGTCACGCAGAGCGAAGAAAAACGTGGTATTAGTATATTCAGCCCTATTCTCGTATGACCATTACCTCGTTGGCTTCCAGATGTTGTATTAATATTTCTTGCATAACTTTTAGCGACAGTACTGGCCCTTCGTAAATGAAGCCTATATGTATATTATTTATTAATTGTAACTGATTCTTTTTCTTTATGCACTTCACTCACAGCACCTAATAAATCTCAGGTTTTTAGGATGTTTAAATTATTAGCACCTCAACATTCTAGCAATGTTCATTTTTTCTGGGTAACTGGGCATACAGGCACACTTACAATTGAAACGGCAGATTCGTTGCCGAAGCCGCCGGTACTCCGCTGAGCCATCCAACTGCGCCCTACACCTGTCCTTGATCATATATCTGCAATATTTCGGAGGCAAATGTTGCTGCCAGAATTCTCTGTATCATAAATAACAAATTCCACGGATTTTAAACCGTTATTGTACCCCTGGAAAAGTAATCTATGTTAATCGAGAAAACATGAAATAACCAGTAGTAGGCTCCACTTTCGCATACATTCTTTACATTTTATTTACACAGGACTGGTCTGGCAACCTCACTGATTTCTCATATGTGTAGGGAAGATGAGACCATAGAATCGTTTTTTATTTCTTGTCGAATATTTATCAGCTTAAGAGAACGAACCCTAGAAACACTACTCCACCTTATTGGATTAGACTTTACTGTTTGGAATGTACCACCTTTGGGTACCTCTACACTTGAGCACAGTTACGGAAACGTTAGCGCTGCCACCCGAAATTTTCTTTTAGCATCGCTGATATCTAAAATCCGACTACAAAATTTTTAAGCCACTTTTCTTTTCGCTCACGTTAAAGTTGAATTGCTTTATTTTTATGGTTACGGTAGAATTTTCATGCTTACAAAATTACTCAGGCTCTCCAATGTCTGTGTTTCGGTTCTAACTTATCCAGTAAAGAATGTTTTGCGCTGGTATTTCATATTTTACTTCGACCTACCTTATTCTCGGTCAAAGCCCCAGAGTGGGCGTGCGCCACCATGTCCCAAGGTCTGCATCTATCTATCAAGCGCGTATGCAGCCGGGCTGCTCTTTCGCTTATCCCTCTAGGAATGCTGCGCCACCTAGCGCCGCCGCGAAGTGCGTGCGTGGTACGTGTATGCCTATATGTTCTGGCAGTGTTACGCATCACACGGTTTTGATTCCGTACGGCACCGTATCAAATTTTTAACCGTTTTTATTTCTGCGAAGAAGAGTCCATGTCTAGTGGCACATTGTCCTGGGCGACGTCTCTCTGAGGATTTTGTCAGCGCCGATGACCCTGTTGAGAACCATGGTCCCTTGACCATCGACGACGCTATTGTAATACCGTTGTTCTAATACTACTTCAAGTAATCTACAAAAAAAGGTTTAAATGCCTCTCCTTTGCCGCCAACTGGTAATTAGGTCCTTTTAGGCATATTCTACGATCTATTGCGGTCTCGCGAAGGCGAAAACAACGAGGTTCGACTGCGTTGAAACGCCCACTCATGTTCGGAAACGCACGAAAATGTCAGAAATATTTTGCTAGATTCGTAAGTGCACCTATTGTGATTGGCCGCGCTCCCATGCAGGCTTCAGAAGCCTTATAGTTTCACTTTAGTTTGCTGATTTAAAAGGCCAGACAATCAACCCTGATTAGCGATGTTAGACGACTACACCCAATACATCTGGCGTGAAAAATATTATGTATGCACTATAAAAATTTTCCTTCATTATACGGAGAACTGCAGCTAAAAATACGGAAAGTTTGTCATATTTCAAAAGTACGGCAAAATCTGCCGTTAATATACGGAAGTGCTCTCCGTTTTAAGCTTTACGGACATTTCACTGTAATCATATAACGGCTATACACTGTTTTGCACGAAACAGACAAAATTCCGTGTTTTTGTTTTGCGAACATCCGTATTATAGTGAGAAAATGTAAGCTGTCTAAACGAGCGCTCGTACTCACAAAGTTTCAGCTAACAATATCTTATTGAACACTCAAACTGTATGCATTCTGAAGATACGTACAAAATGTGAGAGCTAGCCTTCTACCAAAAGCTGTAATAACAGATCGTATAAATATATATACGCATCTCGTATTCCGGTCGCAGTTTGCCGCGCATATGGGCCTTGTAACGCTGATCATATGCGCAAATATATGCGTGTTCTTGCAATGTTCTCCAATTAAGCACTTTGTAGTTAATAATGCAGCATATATATTGAAGTGAACGAAGAGCCGTGGGCATACGTGCATACGAAAACAAGCTTGCGACACTCAGGTGCTGGTGCACTGGGAATGACATTGGTGCTCTACGCCAAAAAATTGTGCGCACTATAAATCAGTACCGAAACGCAGGGAGTGGTGTAATGACCGTAACTGTGTTTACATTTGGCAACAAATAGTCTCGAAGGGGACTGGCGGCATATGGATCCAAGTACAACGGTCGGATGAAATTTTCGAATGTGGCAAGCAATTAACCCAAGTGTAAAAGGGCATTGCTGAACTGCAATGTAGTTGGTTTAACTCATTCCCTTAATATTGACAAAATATCTTGTCTCTGACAATAACCGCCCATTCATTAAGACAAATCGATTACGCATAATCTTCACTGTTCATGGGTAAATTCTTGCGGTAAGATGTAATCGCAAACATTTGGCGCTTCATCTTGAAACAAGACCGGAAAGCGCGCTCGTTCTTGTACGGCAGAATAAAGAACGGGAACATGCACCGACATGTGTACAAACTACTGGAAGGTTACTGAAGATGATGGACCTATTACAGTGCTAGTACTGTGTGCACTGTCAAAAAAAAGAAAGAAAAAAATACGGGAAGAAAGAATGCCCAGTGCCGAGATGTAACGATTCAAGCTTTATTTCTTTTCGGCACAGAATGCAACACCATTAGTTCCTTGTGCTTTATACATGGGTAAATGTTATGACACAAGTCATTATTTACCCGTTCATTACATGCACCAACCAGCCCAAATTATCACTAGACTAGAGCATATTGATGCATCACAGTGCACTGCTTTGCACTTCATTGTAGCACAGGGGTTTGCTATCTCCAGTAGCGAACGCTTTGGTTGACCTCCCTGCCTTTCTGCTTCTTGCATTTTCTCTCCCTTTGTATAAAATGCACTAACTTGTGAAAGAGAAAGCATTCTCCTCTTTTAGAATTCAATAAATTGTCAAGCAATTATATTGCAGTTCCAGTAACTAGAGCACAAATGCGAAAACAAAACCGATTCTGTTCGGTTCTCCGCGGTCAGAGTGCGGCACCAGGGGGCGGCATGCGCTGCGCGTCCGGTAGGAGTGGCTGACGGAGCTGCACATGTGTAGCCAGCCGAAAGTTTTCGTGTCGTGTTGTAAAAGTTGTTAATCTGCCGTAAATATCTCTTGATTTGTGCTCAAGAGTGGAGCAAGACCCCAAGGAAGAGGGATTGACGCATCGGGAGAGAAGAACAGAAACGGTGGATGGTTACGCTGCTTGGGTCTCGGCACGTTCGAAGTGGCAAAGTTCCGAATTTGTCGCTGTGTGGTGCACGCTTGTGCGCTCGTCATTTGCCGTCATTACACGGAGAAATTTGCGCTCGATGTCTTTCACTTCTTGTTCAAAACTCTGCACGCTGCGGCATCGAAGAAGTTGTCCTGTGTTTGGGTGCACGTATGCGCTTGGACACGGATAGCCTGCTTGCTCTCAACGGGTGTTCAACAGTCTACGCGCGCTCGTAACTTGCTCATGAGGTAAGCTCATTTTAACCTTATTTGGTTTGCATAACGTAGGTGTTAAAATGATGTGTGGGAAGCCGGTGTCGCGAACAGAAATATTGTTTCAAAAGACCATTATGCAACGTCTTAGGGCAAAAATGACGCATTAATTGGGAAAGGGATCACCCTATCTTTTCAGATCGATGCCAGTCGTAGTGCGATCGGTTCGATCGCAACTTCCGTGAGGTACTTCTAACCTTTTGCTCACTCCCGTTAAAAGCGTATAATAAAACTGCGTTTAGTTGCGCACTTGTATTGACGCTTGTGTTGGCTTGAGAGCATACTGTATTCGATACAAGAAGTTCTGTTAGAATGCGGAAATAAACGTTTGAGGCAATAGCAGTCGCTCACTAACTGTGATCATTACTTTTTTGCTTGGGTGCACGTTTTCATTGTGACCAGAAAAAAGTTATTTGCTCTGGTTGCTCTGCTGTATTTCCTTGGTGCAATTTTTCGCGGTGCAGCAAGACATGTTGCTTCGAATGGTGTCCGGGCAGTCAAGGCATTCGTGTCACTAAGCAAGCAGTAAACGGGGTATCAGTGCGAAAAAATTTGGTCATACAAGAGAAGCGAATGGTATCATCATAGACTCTTTTATTTGACGAATAATTCAGTTGTATTACTAAAGCGGATAGTGGATATGCATGAAAGTCAGATTGTATTGATACTCAGCAAAAACAAGGTAACTTATCATTACTAATCAATCCGTTTCATTTAATCAAAGGCAAGTTGCTGTTGTGCTGGAGCTGAGAAGAGGTCTGCTGCCTGCAAAGGGTCCATCTCTGTCAAGTTATCGCAGTATTGTTGCTCTCAAAGTGAGTGGATTTTTTTTTCTCTTAGCTATTTGCCACCTGAATCATGACCATCTACTTAGCTGTGTAGGTGATCACTGTTAGTGACATTGGAGTGGTGGTGCACAAGCACTCCTTTATGATTGCAACGCATATGACAGAGTGCAGCTGTGGCAGTATGCGAAGGTGTTAATATATAGGTGAAATTAGGTTCTTTGAGCTAATACGTTAATATATTGATGACATTGGATTGTGGTCTAGCAGGCAAAAACGCTAAACAAGGAGAAGTAATTTTAATTTGTATTAGGTAAGATGTGCAAGCAATTCAGGCTGTTATACATGAAATGGGGACTTCTGTAGATGTCTTCTACAATGCTGCAGTCCTGAATAGCGTCAGAGTTGAGTAATACCACTGTAATTTCTCTGTATACCACGCAGCACAGTTTAGCATTGGGGGAGGCTGGCATCAACAGGCGTCTACTTATTGTGAAGTTCAAATAAAGCGTTACTCTTAGGGCGACTATATATAATTTGCGGTTTAATTCTCATCTTGTGTGAGGCAGACATAGTTTACCCGCTTGGTTAAACAATAGAGATGTAATATGAATGTATACAAGTATTATACCCATTCATTTATGCCATTTGGACAATGGCAAAAATGCATGGGTAATACTTTTGTCCATAGACATTACATCATTATTGTTTAACCAAGTGGTACCCCTGCATGCTAAATTTTATAGGGATATTACTAAGTAATGTCGACTTTTGTTGTAACATTAAGGCACTTTTTATATTATTACAGATTACCACCATTGGGGGGGTGTACCATCAAAGTGTGATACTTACACTAAATGTATTTCACTTTGCTATAAAACCCTGCACAGTGGTGCATCATGAAATTTTTTTATAGTTTCTGGCCTCAGAATGCACTTCACGTTATATTCTTGTTTGCAACAAGACTATAATGCAGGTTTCTCCTTATATTTTGTGGCGCTTCAAACTGCGGCGAGCTGAACCACTGGGCAGCAATACTGGAATGGCTCCTATATGTGGAGCTGTCTTCAAAGACACACAAGGAATACATAACTGCTTTTTTAGCGCAAAGCAACGGGCACAACAAAGACGACAGAACAAGGCGCTACACAACTGACATCACTTTATTCCCTCCCTCCTTTGTAGACAGCAGAATCTAGAAGAACATGCGCTGTGAACACCATGTGCAGGAACCACCAACATCGGATCACAAGAGCACACTCAAGCGGCAGAAACCAAAAAAACCATATTGAGCACTCTACAAGCTTAAAGAAAGCACACTCATGCACTGTGACCCCAATGACTGTATGAAGAAAGCTTCCGATAACTCTCTGGCGGTGGTATCACGGCTCTTTCACAAAATCGTAGTATCGCGAAGTATTGCGAACATAACCGATCCATACCAACAGGCACAGGTTCCAATTTGGCCCTACAGTGTAAAATATGAAAGTGCAAAGCCTTGTTTCATGATACTATGGTTTTGAAAAAGTGCTGTGATACCACCACCCGACAATTATCGGAAGCTTTCTTCATACAGTCATTGGGGTCACAGTGCATTAGGGTGCCTTCTTGTACCTTGTGCAGTACTCAATATGGTTTTTTGGATTCCGTCGCATGAGTGCGCTCTTGTGATCGGTTGTTGGTGGATCCTGCACATGGTGCTCACTGTGCATGTTCTTCTAGATTCTACTATCTATAAAGGAGTGATGCAATAAAGTGATGTCAGTTGAGAGTAGCGCCTTGTGCTGTCGCCTTTCTTGTAGCCATTGTTTTGCACTTAATAAAGTATTTATGGATTCACACCAACTAGCCCACCAACACATTGTGTTGCGGGCACTTCTGAAGTACTGTTTGTCCAATAACCTTGGTGGCGTGGAAGTGCCGTCCACTTCCATGCATTGCTTTCTGTTTCATTGTGGCATCACATCACATCATATACATAATGTGTATGTACTTTTTCCAAGATACCCATATTCGTATCCTTGTGTTATATTTGCTGTCGCATTATTTATGTGCAAATGACCAGTGCTACAAGCTCCATTTTATCTCAAAGTAAGCTACTGGTACCTAAACAGTTCTGTATATCATAAAACCAAAGCTGAACTGCCAAACAGTACCAAGCAGCAGCCTTAGTGAAGTGTCAAGTAGGTATTACTGGTCATGCAGAGGTGCACTGCATATCTCTTTATTACTTGCTGAACAATTAAGCTGTGTGAAAACTGAGTATTTATGTAGCTTCAACCACATGTTATTGGCCATTGCTCCTGCCCTCAGCAAATGTGGAAGATTATCACGGCCTTTTTTTTCTACCTCTTTTTTCTTATTACAGTTGGACTACTGCATGCCTAAGTAGGAAACGGATCACATAGGGAATCAAAAGCCAACAATGTGTAAACGTGGAACATTGATTGTACAGTTTGACGACCCAGAATAAGTAGAAATACACCATACTAGATTGACAATAACTTTTACTTGACACAGGGCTAGAGCACAGAGTAAGCATACTGTATGCTCATACGGTGTCACATCAATTTAAATTTTAGTGTAGCTTTACAGTTTACGCTTATATTGTTGCATTCTGTCAGAGGGATGGAAATGTTTCGCGTGTCTAAGAACTAGAGTGTATATACAGTAGTAAAAATGTGCAAACTGTATTTTTAATGATTTGATAGAATGTGTAGAACAATAAAGCCATACAATCAACGCACAGTGATGCGACTTTCTCTGTACATGTTGCAGGTTCAAAAAAGTATGGTGGAAGCTGTTGCCAAGGTTCCGAAAAGAAAGGACAGCCAGTATAAAAGGGTCCACACCACTGATCTCTATTACACGGGATGGACAGCACATCGAGCACCCTCGACTGAAGCCAACCTTGTCCCGGAAGTTCGTGCTTCACAACTTTGCAGCAGCACTTTTTTCGCACGGGTGTGTGGCATTTCTTCCCCTAACATGCCTGCCTGATGTGCCATAAACTACGCAAGCAGTGTTTCGAGGTGTCCAGAATTTTTCCATTGCAGTGTCTACAGTGTCGCTAACATAAGTGGCATGCAATGGAAACACTGGTAAATGAGAAAAAACTTGATGTAAGAGAAAACTATAGTATACGGGTTCAGATTGTCATAAAAGCACTTACCAGACATGTAGAGACCTCCTAAAATGTGAAAAACTACACAGAAAAGTTTTTCGGCAGCAATAATATCTGATCGCACGCACTAGTTAGTCAACAATGTGCCCTGCTTCCAGGACAAGCGAAAGCATGGCACCGCATTTCAACTGGCTTCACCTGCATTAGGTGCGGTTTGCTGCATCCAGCAAAACATATTAGAAATCAGCGGTGCATAATGTTTTCGGTCCCCTTTCTCGACGCCTACTGAACACATGGCAAACTGTTTCCAAAGCAGAAAAAGGGAAAGGTATTAGGTAAACAATACACAGTACACAGCACAGTACACACAGTACAGTACAATACACATACACACAGTACAGTACAGTACACAGTACACAGTACAGTACGCAAAGGTACACACTGCATTTTAAAGTGGCTGGTACTGGGTAACGCAAGTACTGTGGCATAGTAAATTTGCACCAGGCAACCTGGGTGCCCAAAAAGGCTGCTGTTTACTTGCAAATGGCCAAAGTATTGTGAGCATGTTGAAGTTCTTTTTTTATTCTCATCGCTTATGTAGCTAGTGGAGACAGCTTTCACAACTGGAGAAGAAGCCTTCGAAGCATGAAACATTTCACAAAACCAGCTTCAATATATCGTGTTTGCATCACAATTTTATGGCTGCATGAGTGAACCCTCTGGTTAACATGTAAGAGTGTTCATGATGTTTGCCATGCATTGTCCACTTTATTTAAAAGTCAACCCTATCTTGAGATTTAAGCTGATGTAGCGTTGAGAGAAATTATGGCCGAGAGCCAGCTTTTGAGAATGCGGATTGAGCTCGACAGATTAAACGCCAGAACAACTCGTTGAGGATTTCAGATCAAGAATCTTCAAAAGCCAGTTCATTTAGTGGTGTTAATATTCTGCTCAAAGTTGTTGATTGTTACGCTCATATGATGCCCAAGCATTGCGGTAACAACTTCACTTGGAGTACATAGCAAGGGTGTATTCGACGTAAGCTGCTGGTTTTTTTTCTGTGTTTTCCAAAACTGGTTTTATGTTCAGTTAAAATTTTCAAATTCTGCATTGTTTATTAGGTGTTTTGTCCTGTTTTCGTTTCCTGTAGCTTCTTAGTTAAACATCTGAATAGTGAACACAACTTGACCTTTTGTTTGATTTTCTAGATTACACGCCCTCGATGCAAAACAATTTCACTTCAAAACCGCTTGTACCGTACTGAAAGGATAACCTGAAGCAGCCATAGCCATCAATAACACGCAAGAGATCATTATGAAAATTGTAACATTGTTTTTTGATCTACAGAGTGTCATAACTATCGTGCACCAAGATTTAGAAATATTTAAATGCGATGCAACTAGACAAAATGAAGGCAATGTTGTTTGCCCTCGCTTGAAGGTACTCTGATTATATTTTGCATTCTGCCCTTTTCTCCGGCAAACTGTCACAGGTTTTGGGTGTTGTCTATTCCTTTATATACCTGCCGCAATCCGTGAAAATGCTGATTTATAACTAACTTTTTTCAGTCATTTAAATACGGCTGCCTTGTATGGGGGACAACTTCAGCAACAAATATTCACAAGCTGTTTGTAATCCAGAAGAAGTTTCTTCGTGTCATTTGGAATAAGCCTCGTGATTTTTATTCCGCTCTTTTGAGCGCGCTTGAAACCCTTGAACTGCCTGCCCTAATAAACCTGCGCTTGTTGTCTACCTGCAGAAGATATGAAAAAAATATTGGTGCCCTCAGCTCTCTCGCTGATCTCACAAAGCGAGAAACCCCCTACACAACTCGAGCTCCTGAGACTTCGTGTTTTCGTTCACTTCGGACTAATTATGGCCAGCAAATGTTATGCCACTGGCTGCCCAGTTTACTCAACGATCTCACAAGATGCAATATCAATGTGCTGACTTGGTCCGCAAAAAATCTGCGTGATATGTTCCGGCAATCTTGACTGTGTACCGTTGTACTTAGTGATTTTTTGCCCTTAGTGTTTTTGCTCTTCTTTCCTTTCTTTCCTTTTTTTCTTCTCTTTTTTCCCCTCACCGTTTCCCACCTGCCCTGCTGCCGCCATTGTAAACGGAAGCTGGGGCCAGTCAAGCTGCTTCTCCGCAGCTTTTTTCCCCTTGTTTTTCCGCCACAACCACGTACCTTTTTCCTTGCAAAAACAAATAAATAAAAAATAATTACATAATTCCTAATTAGTTAATGAATATCTCAAATTAATAAATTAAATTTGTCAATGAAAAGTTGTAGAGGATTGTGAAAGCCTCCTGATACACTTTTTTGTTACTGTTACTCATTTTGTGCTACATAAGAGTGTTTTTCCAAGGAATAAGCCTGCCAATACACATAAAGTGCCTTGAGTAGCCAGTCATGTGTCAGTTTTGTGGTGCAAAGCCACGAATAGAGCTTAAATGGGTTCTTTTAAGAAAAAGACTTAGCTCAGAAAATTATCCCTCTTTATGCAGCCTGTGGAGACAAGGTTTCTTAGACATGGCCATGGCCCTCAAGGAAGATGCCGAGGCCACAGGCAGTTCCTCCAGCGACCGTGAAAAGGTCCCCTGGGGCACAGGTCTAATTTGGTACCCCTACCTTTCTCCTGCAGCTCTTCTGTCTACTTAGCTAACCTGGTGGGTCAATGATGGCAAAGGGAAAAACGAATCAACAGCTTCGAACGTAGAACTTGCTCAAGCTCAATGCATTTTTGGTGTGAAGTTTTTCCCTTATCATTTATCAAAAAACGGGTAATAAGCATATGATATGGTCTTCATGCGGACACCTCTTTCCCACAGAGAATTAGCAGTAAAAAAAGCAGCTTATGATGGCTTGAATATTAGCTAGGATGATGTGGCATAGATAGGATAATGATTATAAATGTTTCTTGTGAAGGTAGTTGTAGTAGAGTGAATAATCAGAGTTTATATATAGATTAAAAGACATTTCGTTCCAATGTCAGAATTTTAAATCATCCCAAATAATTCTTGCGTTTGATAGTCTATGCACATTGAGTGACAATGCTTCTTGATGCTTGCTTCGTGCTGACATCACTCTTATGCTTCAAAATTTCCCTGTTTAAATTCCCTATTTCTCCCGTTCAAGCAACTTTACATTCATCTTAAGAAACCTCGTAGATGAGTTCCAGAAACTTGCTGATGTGATTAGCGGGCGGCTTGCACCCCAGGCTTAGATATGCATTCAAGAGCCTCATATCTTGGAAATGTTGGAAATACTCCTGCTAAGCAAGTTCTTGGTGTCATACAAGGTTTTTTGCGAATATGATTTTGCCTAAATTTAGGAAACAGTCAATATAAATCATATCAAGCGATATCGCTGACAATACACACACATTCCAACTGAACTAAATACAAATAAATACAGCAGCAAATGCAGAATCAGTGGCATGATGCCATTCTTTCAGTGGAATAAACTCTGTCCTGCGTTGTAAATCTGGAAACCTTTATAATCCAGACTACTAAATACCTCACGAGGGTTGTGACGTAAAATATGCATGTATTTATTCCTCTTTTTTTTACTTTAAGACACGATAATGCTTAAACAGCAGTGAAAGAACTGAGATCTCAGTACTTAATACATTATTTTGCTCCAGAAATCCTTTTCTCTGCCGATCGCAGCATTTGACACTAACAATTTTTGACAGAAAATGTGAGAGAGAAGGCACATAACACTTAGGGTGGTGCTATTCACTTTGATTGTTTGGGAACGGAACCCATAATATACATGGTATCGCCCTACGTGTCATTACCTTTGAACAACAAAGGGGGTTTGCGTTTTGCAAAACTGCATGGAGGTTTTTACTGTGCGCAAATAAAATTAGAAACCTTCACAGCTGATACTAAATGCATTCTCCACATGTAGCTTTAGGTTATACAGGTGCACTACTTTACACAGAACACACTCTTTTTACCTCGTCACTGCCCACACTCTTAGGCAAAGTTACACCCTTTGGAGTGCCCCTTCTGCTACACAACGATAATCGTAATCTGCATTGATGCGTTTCATTTTTTTAACGCTGCGAGCCCTGTACTTTCCAGTAATGAACAGCATGTGCGTTATCAGCATGATAGCATTGCCGACAGGAAAGTAGTGGGCGTGGCGTTTTCGAAAAGGAAACGCATCAAGGCAGATAATGATTATTGTTGTGTGGCAGAAGGGGTACTCAAAGGGTGTGACTGCCTAAGAGTGCAGGTGGTGATTCAGATTCTTCAAAGGTGTTTCATTGTATGGGATGACACATCGCGCTTCACTTATTTGCAGAATATTGCATTCCAATTGTGTCATATGAGATAAATCCATTAGAGAGCTTTAATTTGCCCTAAATGTATTACAGCTGTGTACTGGTAAACTGGCAGCAGCTTGCACTGCTTGTGAAAAAAACAATTGTAACTGCCATATTATATGTAACTGCTAGTGCACAGGCATCGGCAGCAGCAATGGTTAGGATACACTTGTTTCTTCTATTCTGGGGTATGTATCCTCCACCAGAAAGTAGTTTTTTTCGTCTTCCTTTTCTACCACATAGGAATGTGAAATGGAGTGTTATTCGTAGGGTATACTCTTGCATAAACTTCATGAGCATTTGTTCTTGCCTGTGCCACAGATTATTTTTGCTACTACTCCAAAAGCAGGGTGCCAATTTACAGCACCCGTAGGGAACAATCTGTGAATATTGAACGAACAGTAAGGATAGTGAATAATCGAATAATTTTTAGTAATTTTCAACAAATTTAGCACTCTTTGCTTTCCACTGTGGTGTTTTTCAAACTCTAATGTTGGCACAAGGTTTGACTGCAGGATGTCATTTTGTGTGAAAGAGTGCACTTGTGCGCATAACACCTCACCGTCAACATTCTGCTGCACAGAACGTCATTACCGTTCGTATGCATTGGTCACTATTGGCTGCTCCTTTGGTAGTTGGAATGTAGCATTTATCTAAAGCACATTTATGTTCTAACAAAAAGCATTGTGCACTCTAATCCCCTAATTCTCTTACTTGATGTCTAGTGTTATAATAGCATGGTTGACACCATGAGAGTCAGTGTGGTGTATAATTGTGTCTGGTGGGGTGGGGGTGTACATTAACTTAAGCAACTTTTCTAGACGATGGAATCAGTTGTGTGGAATGCTGTTTTTTTTTCAATCATTGTTGTCAAGTTTCACTGTGATTGTGGCAACAAGTGCAATGCAGTTCGCTAGCACTCCTGCCAACATATATAATGTGCAGGCATCTGTGTTGAAAAAAGAGCAGCTAATGGTTTGCCAGGAGCTATGGTCCATTTAGACCATTAAATTTTGAGCTTACACTGGTGGAAATAACTGGTGAATGAAAGCACATCCTAGAGAACTGACCGTAATATTTTCTTTAATTATAATAATGCTGAAGCTTTAAACTACATTTGAACTGACTTGTATGAAAAATGACCCATTTCCTTGTTCAAGTAAGGCAAAGGTTCCACAGGAAGACTGAAACTTGAAACCGTGAACAGCAGCATGAATATAAACAGCTCTCGACGTTTTGCAATGTTGCGCCTGGTTATCATATTGTCCATCCCATTTTTTTCCACCGGCTTTCCCTTACTGTTTTATGGTCATACCTAGTATATTTTAATGTCCCTGTTTTTATTATTCGGTTAATATACCTTTTCTTCATGGGCTTTCAACAAAATATGTATTCATAATGTGCCTTCATTTACCATTTACAGTGATAACCAGATGCATCTTGATACAAAAATTATTTTCCTTAATTCTTCGTTTTCCTTTTCCAAAAGTGCAAACTGTTTATCTCGATACCTATTTTGTCTTCTAGGAAGATTGGATCTACTGGATTAATGACTGCTTACATGTGTACATCGTTTTCTCTTTTGGCCACCCCTACTCTTGCAAGTACTGACAGCAGTGCTCATACCCGCTCCATCACAATCACCACTGCTAAGCACACCCTTTCTTCCTTTATTTTAACGCTTTGGCTTCTCTTCACCTATTATATGCACCAGTTTCTTCTTCGCCAATGAGGCTAGGGGCCAGTGAGCTATGCACAATCCAAAACAACCCAGCGAAGGAAAACATTTACTACCCTAATGACAAGCACCTATGTCGAAATGTTGGCTACAGCAACATCCCTTGTTCCAACAATGGTGCTCTACTTGTTTTTCTAACACATAAGTTACTGCTTTGTCGTGTTCTGTGATTATACTTTTTTGCCGCTTTCCTTAGGATCAATATTCACGAATACTATTTGTTTCTCCTAACAGCAGCAAGTTTATCCTTGCAAGCGTTTGGCGTCAAGAACAGCTTTCGCCAGGAAGAAGTGCAAGACGACTGATTGAAGAAAATAAAGTTGCTTCTGTGACCTAAGAACTTGAGGACTGAAATGTTGCACCTTTTTGTATATATGCTTTGCAGGGCATTCATATCACAAAGTGCAAAGTGTTTTATCTCTGCAACCATGTCAGTGTGTTGGCAAGACAATTTTCTCAATGGTGACCTGCTGCTTTGGCTATGAGCTGCCTTCATGACGCTTGCATTAAAGGAGATGTACTATCGTGGACTAAAGTACCCTGGAAGTGCGAGCGTTGACCAAATTGCATTACTGTTCAAGACGGCTAAAACAGTGGGTCACGTATGGACATTCCGAACGCAGATGTTAGCACGGCTGATCCCAGCAAATAGTGCACCATAAAATGCGGTCGAGACTCGCACGTCCTGGGAAATTTTGTCCCCGATGGCACATTCTTCGAACACTGGATATGCTCTGCAAGATGAAATATGGGAAGCACCTGTACTTTAACGGATATAGTACACATTTAGCATACGGAGTCTTTCGTTTTCTGAATCGGCAAGCACCTGTATTTTAATGGTTGTAGTACAAATTCAGCATGCAGTGTGTTCCGTTTTCTGTATACGAGAAGCACCGTACTTTAACGGTTATAGTACAGATTAAGAATACAGTCTTCCGTTTTTTATGCAGAAGCGCTCGTATCTTGTATTACGGTCTCTCTTTTACAGTTGTCCGTTCTACGGAAATGACTGTTCCTAATTTACGGAACAGTTTTCGGTCACAAATTACCGGAAAATTTCCTGTAAAGTAAAGCATTTTTTTCCACAGTATATATACATTGTAGTAAACTCAACAAAATTATAATCTAGAGAGTATGATGTTGGAATGCGAGACGAAGAGCGTTTATATGACATGCATTTTGTTTTAGTACAATTTAGGCTCTTATGCCAGCACACCATGCATTCAATGCATTGAAGTCTGATTTATTTTTTGTTTATTTATTTACTATACCCTCAGGGCCAAAGGCATTACAGAGGGGAGTGGGTAATATAAGTTACAAAGACAATAAATACAATACAGTGAATTTTGTTAGAACATTATTTCAACATTCTCCAAAACAAACAAACGTTGTTAGTGCCTCACGAAATTGTTGATTATCCTCAATGGCTGCAATATCAGTGCTTCATGGTCAGTATCAGTAGAAATTTTATGGTAAATAGCGCAATCATCGGCGAGCAGTCTTACTGGGGATGGCATGTGGTTAGCCAAATCCAAAATGATATAGACTAGAACAAGCAAACGACCAAGCACCCTCTCTTGCGGAACACCAGACGTAACTTTATTAAAGGAGAAATTGTAGTTATTAATATTTTTCAATTGAGTTCTATATGACATGAAATCTTTTACCCATGCAATGACTTCTACCTGAATGCTAACATATTTTAGTTTCAGTAGTAGCCCGCGATACATACACGGTCAAAAGTTTTTGAAAAATCTACGAACAGGGCGTCAATTTGGTTGCCTGCATCACTCCATGAAAACAAGTCATTAGTAACAAGAGCCAACTGCCCATCACATGAATATCCCTTAAAGAGAAGCTGAAGTATCTGTCGAATTCAATAAGACGCTCATATACGGATGTGGGAGCCTCATAATCCATGCCGGTAATATTTTGGACGGAATTTTTCAATTGGGACCGACGTAATCGCCGGTTATAATTACGCTGTCGCTCCGCCCCCTGTCGACCGCCGTGCGCTGCTGCTGATGCTGACGATGCGAGCGGAGACCGGAAACCACGGCGTAGTGATGTCAGCGCTGGTGGACCCTTCCTTCCCAGTCTCCGCGACCGTGCCTGACCACGCTTTGTTTCTGCGTGCGTGCCGTCATAATTTGCTTGGACCGTGCATTCCTTTGTTTGTTTGTGTGTATGAAGAGTAGTAGTTGACTTGCGCAGCGTCATTTGAATTGGTGGGCCAATCATGCCGACGTTTTGTGCAGCCTACGGTTGCACAAACACCAGCGGCCGCGACGATGTTTCATTGCTTCCCGCAAGGCAAGAAGCTTGCAGCTAAGTAGGAGGCTGCTCTGAATCGAAAGACTTTCAAGCGCTCAAGAAGAACAGCACTCTGCTCTAACCACTTCCGAAATGACGATTACTGCCAGAGTTTTTCAATAATGCCTGAATGAGGGAGAGTACGACTTGATGCTAGAAGGCTTTCTAAACGCAGCACGAAAAAGTCGGCGCAACGAACGCACAAAGGCGAAACGGGTGCGGACGGACGGATGGTAACTGGTCTTGGAAGACCTTATGAATACAGGAACTTGTACACACCTTAATTTTGATTCAGTCCAACATTCTTCGTATTAGCACGCTGAACGGAAAGTACATGGTTATCTCCCGCCCTTTACGTAAATTTCGTTGCAAATCGCCGTTAATTTTCTATTCGCACATGTGTTGTGAAGCAGCCTACATGCAGTTTCCATAACGCAGTGCATGCACGTGTTTGAAAGCCGATGTACGCCAGGACACTGCGCTTCCCCTCGCGAGCAGAGAGAAACCGGCTGTCCCACGTAGCCGACGGAATTAGCCGCTTTTATAACTTTAAGAGTAGCGTGCCGATGACGCTCTGATGAAGGTGCCTACACGTGCTACAAGAGCCGGGAAGCTTTTCCCGCATCTAAACCCTCTGTGTAGATTGCCTACAGCTTTGGGGCAGCGCACAAATGCCGACGCTGGCATCCCTCCTTACGTACAACGAGGAGGCATGCAGGAACACAACAATACAGTTGTTTGCCCAAAAACGAACTCACTGGATTGCTGACTACAGCTTTGAAGAAAACATACTCACCAAAGAACGTTTCTAACACGAGGAGATGCTAACACTTCCCTTTCGTTCGCGTCGAAAGCACCTTGCTACCAGCATCTTTTGCTTCTTGGAGAGGCCGGCTACGTACAAGTAGGGAGCAACGCCGAACTCCTCAGAGAAACGCAAGCTCTCGTATTCTACGATTACCGTCTCGCCAAACCACCTTGCACCATGCTTCATGTGTGGTGGCAGCGGTCGGTCCGGACGAACGCCATTGTTGACGTCACAAGGCACCCTACCATTCACAGGCGGAAATGAGGCGTGCGAGCTACCCCGAGTCTGCTGCTGCACTTTTCGTCGAAATAACATTTGTTAAAGCTTTCTTCCGCTCAATTTCGATGCGATATTCGAATTCAGAGTTGCGAATGATTACGCACAGCTCTTCACTCATTTTTTTCTGGAAAACTCTTGAGCTTCCCTTCAATAACGCCGTGCTGTTATTTAAATAATATATTATGCTGTTCAAGGTGTGATATGATTTGCGAATGTATGACATGTTCAAGTAGTTTGCAAACGATACTAGTTTATCAAATAGTCCTATATTTAAGTTGTGATGAGTGATCACCAGATTAAAAAAAAATTGTATGACCTTTGCTATCCTACAATCATAAGAAATTTCTCCCGATGACAAAACTTCCGAAAAAAGAGCGAGCAAGATTTCCAAAATGCCAACTGATTTATTTTTGAGTAACTTCTTGTTAAATCCAACTTAATTAGATGCAGATGATACCTTCTGAACACTTCACGAGCCTTACGAGCTCTATAAAGACTACTTGAAAACGACGTGTAAAGTAAGTGAAAAACAATTTAGATTAAGGACTTAGGAAACCTATACTGTATAATTTGCGTACAATGATGTTTACTACTGTTTCCAATGTTCTGATCAAACTTAAAGAAAAGCGCATGCACAGTATTATTTCGATCAATTTTTCTGCATGTGTATAGTTGCATTCTTCATATAGATCTATAGATCTATTGTATATTAGGTTGAAAACCTTAATGCGAAAGTATTATGATAGGAAACTTCCACACGAAGACTATCATCATCATCATCAGCCTGGCTACTCCTAATGCAGAGGAAACGCCTCTCCAATACCTCTCCAACTACCCCGGTCATGTGCTGATTGTGGCCATGCTGTCCCTGCAAAATTCTTAATCTCATCCACCCACGTAACTTTCTGCCAGCTTTCTACGCTTTCCTTCTCTTGTAATCCATCCGTAACCCTTAATGACCATCAGTAGTTTTCCCTCCTCATTACATGTCCGGCCCATGCCCATTTCTTTTTCTTGATTTCAACTAAGATGTCATTTGCTCGCGTTTGTTCCCTCACTTATTCTGACTATCACGCAACTGTAATGTAATGAAACTTGCATTGACTGTCACGCAACAAATGTAATGAAATTTCTCCACTATGTGCGTTGACACCTTCATTATTTGTATTGGTTTAGCTTTTTTTTCTAGTTTCCCAACTTCGTCTCAGCAGTTTGACATAACTACTGACATCTTTCGACACGTTGCAATTATTGCTGTTTGGGAACATCCACACAAGATAGAAAAAGTACATTATTACCGGATAATAAAATTTTGCTTTCTGTCTCACGCTCTTATTTTGTCATACCCTGCTGGTTCTTGAGTTGAATTGCGAATATCAACATCAACAGCTCACTTGTAATAACGGGTGGTTAAATAGAGGAGTTTGCAATCGTGTAACCTATGTAACGTGAACACAGGATACCCGAACACTGCTGTTTTATTTTTGTTGGTTTTGTTGAAAGCCCTATATCAAGAAACTAGCGATCTCTATCGACGTTATTGGCGCAAAAGCCTTCGGCAAGCTATCGCCTACACTTTTATGTACACGTCATCCAGTAATATTATTGTTGATGTGTGTCGCGATAATTTTGCTATGACGAGCATGTGTGGTGAGGAACAGAGACAACTCAAGTGAAAGCGCTTGAAATATGAATTTGAAGCTCTGTACACAGCAAAGGTTTGAATAATATAAAGGTAATGAGTTCCGATGATCTCACTATGTAATAATTCCAATACCTACTCGTTCCTAAGAAAAACAGAAAGGCGAGTGCTCTCACCCACGTCACAGTAGATTGAATGTGGCAGAAATGTTTGAAAACACACGCTGCATATTGGGACTGCGTTGTACTTATCTCTATGATTAAAAGGAGGTGTATTTGAATCCCTCGGTAAGATGCCCAGTACTTTCTAATACTTCTGACATTATAGTGTGCCAGTTCTAAAAATAGAACGACGCAGGTGTCACTTAAGCATGACCTTTTTTCTACCCTTTCTACGAAGGAATTCAGCGCAGTGGACGTGCCTAAATCAATCTTAACAAATCGGGCTTGCTAACAATGTTCTTCAGGCCAGATCCTTCGCTGTAGCCCTCGGAGACGTTCAATTATTGCTCAGCAAAAACTGAATGCCTCGGCCAGAGAAGTTACCATTGCTTGCAAAAGTAGGCTCCACCCTTCAGCCGTCAAATTCTTATCGACGAATGTACTTTCCTTTATCAAGATTCTACACTTGCAAGACCATGTGCCAAACGGTGTTCTGGAAGTATATTTCATGATGATGGACACTATCTTTCCTGCCTTAACTTGAAGCCTATGAGCTGCATCAAAACAGTCAGCAGTCAGCGATGTGATATCGAGTTTTCCTGCCAGTGATCTCAAGACGGTGGTAATGTCTTCATCGGCACTTGCTTTCATACCATGAGTAATAATAATATTTTTTCTTGAAATCCAGTAAACCATGGTCTACCAGACTAAGCCGCCGAATCAACTAAGAAGGAGATATGAAGGGAATAATATGCGCTGAGTGGTATAAATTCTATTTTTTTTTAAATAGCGGCTAACCATTCAAGTGATATTTCTGTTGCGACATCGAACGTGCGTAGACTGGGCACGCATATAAGGTATTGCCAGGTTAATCATCTTCTTGTATGAAATAATACTGACGTGTAGTCCGATCATGGAAAAAAAAGAACAGCAATGAGTAAACAAAGGCCAACTGCAAGGAAATTTCACTTGGCCTAAATTGCCTATCAATGATTAGTATATCCTAGCAACGTAATCTTCGCAAAGCCGCAATGTCGCTAATTGTCTACTTTTCTTATTAGCAGCCATCAAATAGGGCCAAAGCGGACGACGTGTACGCCTGGCGGGGAGTGGTAGTGGTGTGCGTGTATGGCGGAATTTCAATTAAAATTAAATTTTGATGTCTTACGTACCAAAACAATTATGTAATTTTGATGAACGTGGTATTGGGAGACTCCGGAAGAGTTTTGGCCACATGGAGTTCATTAACGCACCCGCAGTGCACGGATCATGGGGCCATTTGCATTTCCGCCGCGTCGAAATAAGTTAGCCATCGCGTGGATTTGCTCCCGCGACCTCGTGCTTCACCACGCAACACCATATACGCTAAGCCACAGCGGCGGGCATGGCGAAAGTTTCAGCACGGTACGCGACTCAAATGAATCGCCACTACCACTATCCACTATCTCCAATGAATCGACATTTAACAGTCGCTCAGCCTTCTTCGAGAAATTTC
Source organism: Dermacentor albipictus (assembly GCF_038994185.2). Classification (NCBI taxonomy): domain Eukaryota; kingdom Metazoa; phylum Arthropoda; class Arachnida; order Ixodida; family Ixodidae; genus Dermacentor; species Dermacentor albipictus. The sequence continues at coordinate 107,835,632 of NC_091829.1, forward strand.
TCGTCCCGATATGTTACAATCACTGCGGCCAGCGACGCATACATTATATAGGTGCCAGAACATGGAAATCGCTTCCTACAAAAATTAGGCAGTCAGTAAATTTTAACAGTACTGTAAAAGGATTCTTTCTTTCCGATCTAAACTGATTAGTACTTAATGAAAGGTTTAATGATGTCAACAACGGGATAGAGCGTTGCTGTTACGCTTTCTTGTTTCTACGTACTTATCTGTTTATGTATGTATAGTAACGTGAATGTGAATTCCGGTGTACCCTTGTTCTTATTCGACACACTGTGCCTCAAATGTATATATAGCATATCAGTGTGCATTCTTGCTGCGTTGAGTGAATAGTAATTACGTATTACCGTTCTGCAAATGGCTAAAGCCGCAAATGTTCAAGCAATTGTTTTTGTAACCGTTTCACGTATTCTTATCGCAAGTATGTATTTGTGCGGGCTGCCGTGGGAGGGAGGCCATGGGTCTTGTATCGGAAACATGCTGCCTCACTGGTGGTGCGGGGCTCCTGTCGTAGGCGACACTTAGCTGTTTGGACAGCAACTAGGCCTTTTCGCTTCTGGGTGCCGATGGCGGTGTCGGCATACGGGGATGTGCGCGTGCCCGAGCTGGCGGCGGGGGCCGTGGCTTTTTCCCTCCTACGGTAGTCTGCACCTTAATTTATTTGTTTTTGTTTGGTTGCATTTCCTACTTTCTTTTTTTTCTTTGTTACGTTTGTCTGATCCAAACAATAAATGATTGTGCCCTTGTCTGAATCGTTTAGTTTTCTTTGTATACCTGCGTGGATCCATAACTAGCCTATGGCTAGGGAACTAGACGTGGTCGCATACCAGTTTTGGTTATTTGAATAAAGTTACTGTTCAATTGAATTGAACTGAAAAACGTGGCTTAATGGCCCGTATTCCACATGTGATCTTTTTTCAAGTTAGAGCACATCTACCGATCCTCATGACAGAGCATGCAATTGTGTCAACGTAGCCAAATTCATATTTATTTACTTACACATGCCTCCGATTCCGGCATTACTTCGGAAGAAGTGTCAATAAAAGAACAAAATAATAAACAAGCACAATGTAAATTCATGGCCTACATGCACACAAAACATACAAACATTCTGAAAATTTGCTTCAGATATACCAATCCTTAGACAATATTTGTTTTGAGTGATATGAAATCTTACTCCACTTAGGATTATGACAATCGCCAAGAAACTAACGGTTTAAATATGTTTGAAATGCTTACCTTCCACTGCAACCCACCGCAGGAACCGCTCTCGCGTCGAGTCGATAACTGCGCAGCATTTCCGGGTCGATGCTTCTGCAGACGGTAACTATTCTCATCTTCATGTCGTTGACACCGGTGGGCTCAACTTTGTAAACGCGGTCTTTCACGTAACCCCACAAAAACAATTCCAGCGGAGAGAGATCAGGGGATCTCGGCGGCTAAAACATGTCTCCTTCGCGTCCAATACGCTGCCGTGGAAAGTTGCAGTTCAACCCGTTCTTTGCGGTGAAGCAGACATGTGGTATGGTCCATTCACACTGGAATCAAACTTGCGGCACTTCGTCGAGATGGATATTCGAAGCAAATTTATCGACGACACCAGCAAGAATTTTGTGTGCATAATTCGTTACAACGAGGTTCCCTTCGAAGAAGCGAGGGCCAATGACTCTGTCCCCAAGTATGCCACTCCATACATTTATACACCAGCGAATTTGGTAGTTGGGTCGCCGCAGCGAGTGAGGATTTCGTTACGACCAGTAGTGAGCATTGTCAATGTTCACTCTGCCGTTACTGCAAAATTGAACCTCATCAGTCCAAATTGCTGGGTGTACGAAATCCTGGGTGAATTCTTATTAGGGCCCAATTACAAAAGTCTGCCCGTTTTTCAATGTCTGCCTCACTTAGGTCCTGAACAAGTCTCAGATGGTATGGATGAATTCGTGGTTTCTTGGAACTTTGTGCACTGTTCCCACGCTTTTCTCGCATTGTCTAGAAATCTCGCTCGTGCTTGCATTTGGCATTGCATGCAGGCCTCCGAGGACGTCAGTTTCAATGTCGTCATCAATGATGCTCTTCTTGGGCTGCCTTTTTTGGTGAACTGAGCATGTTGTGCGAAAACATCTGAAAAGGCTATCAAATGTTGCTTTGGCTCGAACTCGCAGATCTGTCTGGCGAGACGCGTACAGACTCATTGCTAATGACGCATTGCCGTTAATCTCCGCCATTGATAGCACTACATAATTATTTTCTGCCGTATAACAGTAGTTCGACCTAGACGAAGCAGCCATTTTTAAACGTAGAAGGTCCCAACGCAGGGCTTGTTTCTTCCATTGTCCGAGGGAAGTAGAAGCCATCAGTGCAAAAGGTAAGGGCACACAATGCAAGCGCAGGGGTTTACTTGATGCGCTTGCAAGATCATGCCTGATCTGTTTGGCAATTTTGCAAAACCCCGAGGAAGATAAAAAGTTGTCAGGCATACACCAATGAAGTGCACTGCTACAATTTTTTTTATATTGTTGTCTCCACTATGAGAAAAGGAGTAGCCGCCAACATTATAAGGTGACTACGTCTCTATCTTGTATTTTCATTTTAAAAAAAAGGTGCACTACTCACGCCAGTTCAAAGTCGCCCTTCTATTTTACGACAGGTTTCGAGCGTAGGCAAAGCAGGGCCCTCAAATCACACTCTTGAGACAGGTACCGTGTCCCTGGAACACCACTGACAACTCAAGTGCTGCCCGGCTGCTGCTACCTTTGTTTCATGCTTAGCGCTCGCATGACTTTCAGCCTCCAGAATGCAAAAAAAAACTAACAAGTAGAACCAAAGCCTGTATCGTAATCCTGCACTTGATTGCTTGGACAGTACGTGTACGGCGGTACCGCGTTTTGCCGCCAACTCTGCAAATCATTGCTCCAAAAAAGCTTAATTAGGCGGCTGGGGTTGAAATTTCAGACGTGCAGATCTCGGGACACAGGCGTGTTACTAAAATTGTATAAACTGGAATAGTCACCATAGGCAGCGCCTCTAAGTTTTCAATATAAACATACATGCTAATAGCAGTAAATAAAAGGGTGAATATCGAATTGAAATAAATACTGACATTAGGACGACAATTATCCTCACAGTTTCGGACCCTGTACACACACACACATATATATATATATATATATATATATATATATATATATATATATATATATATATACAGGGTGTGCCCAGTAAATTTGGACCAAGATATTTAAAAAAGCCCAGAGCTCTAAAGAAATCGTACTGGCTGCATAGTAGCGGCAGTCCTATGTACTTGCAGCCAGTAGGTTTTTCATCACGAATTCTTAATTGGTTAACTGTTTTTAATTATTGAACTGTTTATTACTGTTTGAATCGCAAACATATCAATTTTAATATTGTAGAGCACCTTAAGCAACCTCCGAATAAAGCATTCATTTCGTGCAGAAGTGCTCTTGGTTGACAAAAGCCCGCGAAATACGAAAAATATGCGCACTCCCACTCCGCTACTCAAGCGCCTACAAGCAACCATTGAAAGATATACGGCTGCATTATCTTATCGCCGCATCGTACAAGGCTCCGCAACGCTTATCGATGCGTAGGCGCCGTGTTATCTTGATGCTGCGACCATCACATAGCGTGAAGCCCTGTATCGAGCTGCCGCCGCTAGTAAAGCCGTGTATCCGTAGCTATTCGCTTGGATGCGCTTGACTAGTGGCACACGAGCCCGTATCTATTTCGTATCTTGGATGTTCCGCACCCTTTTGTTTTTTTCTCGGAAAAACCAACAAGGCAAAGCTGAGCACTAAAGAAATGCTTGATTCGGAGGTTATTTGAGGGGCGCTACAAATTTGTAATTGACACAATAATGAAAAAGTTCACTAAGTAAACGCAATTCGGTAATATTTCGCGGTGAAAAAATACCGGCCCTAAGAACATACGACTGATCTTGATATTATGCTGTCGGTAAGATTTCTTTAGAGCTCTTGGGTATCTTTAGTATCTGCGGTCCAAATTAACTGGGACACCCTATATGAATATATATATATATATATATATATATATATATATATATATATATATATATATATATAAGCTTGGTAGGAGGATTGATATTTACAAGAGTGTCTGAATATACATTACGTGGTTCGACCCTCCCCCGCCACCACCGGACATTCATCTAATTTGGTGTCAAAGGGGTTCATTGAAGAACGTCCCAAACTCGGTGACCCTTACTAAGTGCCTCAGCAACGTAGCGTCACCTTTGCCGAGCTTTGTATTCTAACCTTTTCATGAACATTTAGAATGCGCTGTAAAGCACGTTTCGTTATGTTCTTTATACACTATAGTTGCATTTCATATCGTCTGCATCTGCCTTGTTTCCTTGTCTTTTTTTTCTATTTCAATTTTCTATTTCAATAGTTATTTATGTAATGCTTTTTCTGACAGTATACATTGCGCATATATGTTTACCCGGTGTGGCAGCGGAAAGGCATCATGGTTGTTCCTCGACACCTAAATAAAAGATATATTTATTTATTTACATATTTATTGATAAATTCTTCTTATCATTCACCTTTGGTACAGATGGTTAGAAATCCAATTACGGCAGGCCACTGCAGAGGCGCCAGTAACCATCCCCACCACCGCGCTTGCAATAATCGGCATGCTTCGAGGCGCAAACGAATGCATAGATGCGTGCTGTCGTTCTGGCTTTAAGTGAACGGGTTTTTCATATTCGTATCATGCAATTTTTAACGTATAAAACGATATTGAGCGCATGGCATATTGTATTTACACCAGGGTCCTCGATATGACACGCGCATGTCGATTTAGAGGGACGCATTAAGCTTGCTCGAGAAAGGCGGGACACACTAAGAAAGAAAAGACTATCCCTTACACTTTTCTAAGAGTGTGGACTCGTCATGTATACGACACATTTTGTGGGAGACACTCCAACTCTCTTTCGGCACAAAGTTCCGAGAATATATGTGCTCGATACAAGGCGGTTACGTGACACCGCACACTATAGTCATTCACACTCTGCTTTAGTAGCCTCAAAAACCCCCTCAAAAGTGTTACAAGACTAGTGTTGAGAGAGGCCGTTAACTATTCTACATGAGTCAGATCACTCCAGCAGTGTGTGTCAAGTTACCCTTAGTGCATGGTGCAGGTTTCTTGCAAATAGACTAAAATAACTAATTTATGTAAGGGGTTTGAATCTTGGATGGAAGTGTCGAGGCGCTTTTCAACATATGTGAACAACTTCTGCTGTAAGTACACACGACTACAACTAGTTCTATAGATGGCTACTGTGGAAACCCACATAGAATAATAAAGAATCCATAGGAAACTTGCTAGAGAGCACAGGGCAGATTAACAAAAAAAAGTTAATATTTCATCAGTGTTTGTTATTGTCTTCTGCAAAATTTAAATGTAGCAGTGAGCACAGAATCACCATGTAAGCAAGACAGCTATCATTACCACTAACTGGAATCAATGGCCAACAAAGCAAAAGAGTCTTAAATAAATATCCAATATGTAGCCTGCAGCTGCATATGCACGACACTGCATGCCACTCAGAACCATGAAACCCCAAAATGTTATGTAACTCATGTAGAAGCTCAATTCACCACCCCACAGGTCTCGTATAATATGTCAAAAGATTTATAAGTTAAACCTATTTCACTGTTCTCAGAGACGTATATTTATTTAGAACTTATGATTTAGGATCCTTAAGCAAGTAAGCTACACATAATAAATAAAAAAGGCTGCAATTATGTACAAAGGAGACCCACTTAATGAAGTGCAATAAAACCAATATTACAACGTAGATTACCTAATCTATGCATTATACTATGCTTGCTGAAAACAACTCGTTGACACTTATTAATCCAATCTAACAGTAAGAACAGCTGTCTTACCTTATGGTACTCTTGTTGACACTTTTCCGACACAACTTGTGCGTGTTAGCATGAGTTCAAAATTGATCGAAAAAACACACATTAAAAAGTTGTGCATCAATTATTTTCTGTCATACAACATGCAACAATATATAAAAACTTCATAACTGCCAATAATAGAAAAATATATACAGCAACATTTATACTGATCAGTTATTTATGTTGACAAGCATATACTTTTGCAAGACTATGTATAGTAGCTGATGCAGACAATTTCACAGATTGAAATAACCACTACTAGAAAACTTGCCATAATGCGAACACGCTGACAAAATAAGTAGTACAGGTAGCTGTATTTTCTCACAGCAAAGATAGCACATGAATGATGAGGACAAGGGAGGAAGCAGAACACATCAACTATACCCAGCTGCATGCACGCAGCTGTAACAATACATATGGTGCACAAAGATGCAAAAGAAACAAAGAGGAAGATGTGATGAAGGCTTCCTCCACTCATCACACGTTATCCTGAGAGAGCACATTATGCACTGGCTGTAATGTACCCTTAGCAGATACATGAATAAGTTGCATTAGGTGCACATTAAGAAATCACTCATGCAATGTTCTTCCGATTTTCTTTATTCCAATTTTTAACTTAACAAGCATGACTAAGTTACGGAAAGCCTCCCTATGGCTTGGCACACATGCAGAAAGCAGTGTTTCTATAAACACTGGAGGTCACGAACGGATAACTGACACATTCCTCTTTTAATTCTTTTGTCCTTGGTTTTATAATTGTGTACCACAGTAGTCTTTTGTACAGTGAAGGACATCCAGATAATTCACTCTAGGCAACCAAGTGGAATACCCCTTCTTGATTCCTACCTTTCTTTGGTGTCGTGCTAAGGTAACATTGGCGCAAAAGATATCTTCCCAATGTATGCGTTCTCCCAAAAGAGCAGTAGATGATAAGCCACATTAATTTTGCGTGAAATAAGGTATCTGTACTCAACTTTCCGCTGCCGCTCCAATCTGGAGTGATATTTTGCATTGTTGTGTACTCTAGCACAGGTGCTACGCAGTTCACTTGGTGCTCAAAGCAACTCTCCCACCATCATCATCAGCCTGGTTACGCCCACTGCAGGGCAAAGGCCTCTCCCATATTTCTCCAACAACCCCGGTCATGTACTAATTGTGGCCATGCCGTCCCTGCAAATTTCTTAATCTCATCCGCCCACCTAACTTTCTGCCGTCCCCTGCTACGCTTCCCTTCCCTTGGAATCCAGTCCGTAACCCTTAATGACCATCGGTTATCTTCCCTCCTCATTACATGTCCTGCCCATGCCCATTTCTTTTTCTTGATTTCAACTAAGATGTCATTAACTCGCGTTTGTTCCCTCACCCAATCTGCTCTTTTCTTATCCCTTAACGTTACACCTATCATTCTTCTTTCCATAGCTCGTTGCGTCGTCCTCAATTTGAGTAGAACCCTTTTCGTAAGCCTCCAGGTTTCTGCCCCGTAGGTGAGTACTGGTACGACACAGCTATTATACACTTTTCTTTTGAGGGATAATGGCAACCTGCTGTTCATGATCTGAGAATGCCTGCCAAACGCACCCCAGCCCATTCTTATTCTTCTGATTATTTCTTTCTCATGATCCGGATCCGCAGTCACTACCTGCCCTAAGTAGATGTATTCCCTTACGACTTCCAGTGTCTCGCTGCCTATCGTAAACTGCTGTTCCCTTCCGAGACTGTTAAACATTACTTTAGTTATCTGCAGATTAATTTTTAGACCCACTCTTCTGCTTTGCCTCTCCAGGTCAGTGAGCATGCATTGCAGTTGGTCCCCTGAGTTACTAAGCAAGGCAATATCATCAGCGAATCGCAAGTTACTAAGGTATTCTCCGTTAACTTTTATCCCCATTTCTTCCCAATCCAGGTCTCTGAATACCTCCTGTAAACATGCTGTGAATAGCATTGGAGAGATCGTATCTCCCTGCCTGACACCTTTCTTTATGGGGATTTTGTTGCTTTCTTTATGGAGGACCACGGTGGCTGTGGAGCCGCTATAGATATTCTTCAGTATTTTTACATATGGCTCGTCTACACCCTGATTCCGTAATGCATCTATGACTGCTGAGGTTTCGACAGAATCAAATGCTTTCTCGTAATCAATGAAGGCTATATATAAGGGTTGGTTGTATTCCGCGCATATCTCTACCACCTGATTGATAGTGTGAATATGATCTATTGTTGAGTAGCCTTTACGGAATCCTGCCTGGTCCTTTGCTTGACAGAAGTCTAAGGTGTTCCTGATTCTATTTGCGATTACCTTAGTAAATAGTTTGTAGGCAACGGACAGTAAGCTGATCGGTCTATAATTTTTCAAGTCTTTGGCGTCCCCTTTCTCATGGATTAGGATTATGTTAGCGTTTTTCCAAGATTCCGGTACGCTCGACGTTATGAGGCATTGCGTATACAGGGTGGCCAGTTTCTCTAGAACAATCTGCCCACCATCCTTCAGTAAATCTGCTGTTATCTGATCCTCCCCAGCTGCCTTCCCCCTTTGCATATCTCCCAAGGCTTTCTTTACTTCTTCCGTCGTTACCTGTGGGATTTCGGATTCCTCTAGACTATTTTCTCTTTCATTATTGTCGTGGATGGCACTGGTACTGTATAAATCTCTATAGAACTCCTCAGCCACTTGTACTATCTCATCCATATTAGTAATGATATTGCCGGCTTTGTCTCTCAACGCATACATCTGATTCTGGCCAATTCCTAGTTTCTTCTTCACTGTTTTTAGGCTTCCTCCGTTCCTGAGAGCATGTTTAATTCAATCCATATTATACTTCCTTATGTCAGCTGTCTTACGCTTGTTGATTAACACCATAGCGGGATGTCAATTTTGTTTCATATTCTAAGCGAAACTCTCCTTATGGGGGACAATTACAAACTGATAGTTTTGCTTTGTATCTTCATTATGTTGTTGACCTTTAGCTTTAGCCACTTTGCTACTTTTCTGCAGGTGCACACAGGCGATTGCGCCAATGCTGGGGTTAGAAAACACAAGAGCAGGGTATAAAGCAAGAACAGATATTTATAATATGGGTGCCCACTGTGCGTTGCGTGGACATGTTTCAATGAACGATAAAACTACTCGGCAGAAAAACATATCAAAGATAAGAGAAATAAGCTCGAAGCCTACCAAGTTAGTAACTGGGAATTTTATGTGTAAACGAACTTTCGTGACTCCCAGAAATAAAGAAACAGTTTTGAGAATATGTGCCAAGGTAACAAAGTTAATCATGCTCACAAAGGTAACAAAATAAAAACAAGCAAAATTATAAGAACTTCGAACTTGCAACCTAAATTAAGACACCTCACATGACTGTTTTATGTGTTTACTGAGCATAAATTACATCTGTCGCATAATCTGCATGTACAAGATGGCAAACAATGAGTTACTGTGGCTTTTTCTCTGGGGCGTTTGGCTCTTCTGAACACATGTACATTGTATGGCATAGCTGCGTCGATGTAGCTGGGCACAGTTGTGAGTCAGCACCAATATGTTTTTATGGTCCTGAACTATTATCGTTATGATTTATAATTAGCAAATAGCCTAACTATCGGGTTGATCAACTGTGTTTTAAACAAAACAAACTGACAGATTTCCCTGGTTATCGCTAACATAAGGAGGCGTGTACATAACTTGAGATTTCAAGAAACAGCTGTGTTAAAGAACAAATTCTGAAGGCAGAAAATCTACAGTGACCAGTACCTTTATTATTAAATTTCATGTACTAGCTCTTTATGCAATGAAAACTTCTATTACCAAAAACTGTAGCCTGAAAAAATAATTCGAAAATGTTTACAAAAGTGACAGAGATTAGAACTGCATCATAATTGCAAATGTCTTCCTGAAGAAGATCACAATAATTGAAATTTTATTTATTTCAGCAAGATGGCTGACATCCTATTATTGAAGCTAGTCAGTGCTGAATGTATTGTTAGTTTGTAGGAGTCCTCATACTGACAGCTCTTAAATATTTGTCGCCATACGTGGTGGAACAGTCTTTGCTGTTTCAGATATTACTTTGCCTTACAGCCTCTTGTAAGGCTTGTGGGACAATTCTGTGTGGAAAATAAACCGATTTGATCATTGCTTTTTGGGGTTATATATCTCAGAGCTGGTGCTAGTCCGAGTTATTACAAAGTAGACTTTATTCAGTACTGTAATTCTAATGCCTGCCACTGCAATAAATTTCTGTTAGCGAAAATTGTCGCATTGTCATGAAGCAGTTATGTTCAATAATATAAAAAATTTGAAGTGTGTAAGAATTTGAAAAGAGTTTTAATGACGCTATATACGTATGAGATAACCATAAATTCTGCGACATTATAGAAAGCAATTTCTCGAACCAATAAATTACATGTGATTGTCTTATATATGTTTTGTAGCCAAATTTCTGTTTATATGAGATTGTAGGCCATCTTGTGACGTTCAAAATACCACCTTGGACACATGTACTGGCGCTATCAGACTTCTGATGTCTAACTGAAGGACATTCATTAAATTTGAATTTAAAGTAATATGCAACACTTGATTCACGGCTGTCTGGTCCAAGGATTCTGCTACTTTCTTCTTGTTTTGTTTGAGTGGGTTCAACATTTAATAAATTAAATGCTCCGCGATATTGAGCGCATACTCTGGCCGCGCTTTGTGTCTGGGAGGATGTCTGTGGTGGTTGCATGCAGTAGGCGGCGAGCAGAGATGGCTTGTTCCATTGCATGCGCTGCCTTCTCGCTACCTAGTCTGGCAAATTGCGTAATTCTACGTTTCGGACACGCGTTGAAACAAGAGGCAACCGCGACGTTCATTTCCTAATATCCACGTTCTCCATCATGCCAGCTTTGTTCACGTTTGCGTTTTCGAGCGTAACACTGTATTTGCTAATTTAATTAGTAAACGAATGTTTAGTGCCACTTAAGCAGCCAATAAAAGCGTGAGCTGCACTTCCTCTAAATGTTTATTACCTTGCTGTCACAATGAAGCGCATCGACTTTTGGACGAAACTGTGACTTTAGTTTTACAAATGCACCTATTTAGGCACGCATATTCACCCTCTTTACAGCTAAATATATTTCGGTGGCATTATATACATTCCAGGGGAGCGTAATAAATTATCCCTCCCCCTTGTCAAAACACAATCAAAATAGTCCTGTGGTCTGTAATAAATAATTTGCTATTCAGGCTGTAGTTATTTCGACAATTTTACATTCCTTTGCGCAATTAACACAATAAGTCCTTATTTTCAAGCGATCTTTTCTGAGGGCCATGTTCAGGTGTCCAACAAAAATTTAATTGTACAAACCGTACACAAAGAACAAGAATAGGGATAATACGCGGGCCCACGTTTCCGTGCAAGCGTAACAGCTACGAACCGTAAATTTTCCCATTGAAGCAAAAATAAGATGAGCCCCATTTTCGCGACATGTACACTTGGAGTGACATAGAAATTTCTGAAGATACAGGCAAAGTGGCTGAAATATATCGTAAAATGAGTTTGAGCACTTCATCACGCAGTATATGCAATGAATGAAACACGCTCTTGTATTTCTCAGCAATACTGACATTACTGGTTTTCAGCAAATAATATTTTACTTCTTCCCCACGTTCATACAAACTGCAAAAATTTAGCGCCGTCTTCTCTGGGCACCACTTTTGATGTTCTATACCGTACTAAATTAAATCATAATCATTGGTACAGATGTTTCTACACCTTCACAAGAAACGTCTACTATACAAGTTGTATGAAGAATTGCAGTATAATTATTATTTCTGATATTCTTCTTTTGTTTAAAGTGCGTGTTGCTTACAGTTTTTTTTTCTGTTTTCATTATTGTGAATATATAAATTATGCAAAATGTATTTTAGGTGTTCCTACTACAGGTTATCTTTTGTAAAAATGTTTGAATCAGTCACTCAATCAATCAATCTTAAATACTGCATGAGAAATTGATAAATGACCATCCGAACTTTCCGAAAAATCGCCGAAATTTTTAAACGTTTTCCGCAAGTACGTACCTCCTGTATGTGATTGTTTTTTAATAATATTTTAAATATTTTAGCCTTATGAAACAAGAGTGTAGCAGATGGTGCCGCCTTTGCGGTTGCCACTTTTTGAAGCCAGATTTTCCTCTAATGGGTTCAGTGGTAAAATTCATTACGACGTCCTGCGTTACTGTACTCTCAAGTATTGTAGTGCATAAGGAAATATATTTTGCATACATAAAGAAGAAGAGTAGCACTTTTCAATAGCAGAATGGAGCACGACAGAATAAAGACATGAGCTGCGGATATTTTGCGTAAGTATCATGTGATCGCTGTTTGCATACGCCTAGGACCCTTTGGGAGAAGTAGTGAAACTGATGTAGAGATCCCAATACATCTACGCAGGTTTTTTTACCATGGCAAGACTGCAGTTTTCATTGGGATGATGGCTCCGTGGACAGTTCCACTTGGGGGCTTACCCTTCGAATAGAACAATCGTGTCATCTGAAAAAAAGAAACTAAGGAACGGTGCGGGTAGTCAAATGCTGCCGGTTATACTCTGTCAGTTTCCCTTACGAAACCAAATCATTCCATAATTGATGGGTGCCGCAAAGCTATTCATAAATGCACAGGATTTTAACTATTTGTGCTATCGCTTTCTGTTAACACCGAAGCCAGCCTGACTTGTAGTTCGTTTCTTATGAAGGAAAAGCGTTAGGGCGCCCCGCGCGTTATTTTTTCCGACACATCGTGAACAAAAGGAAACCTTGTGCAAACATGTGAATGTGTGTACACCCATGGAAATTTACATAAACTAATAGATTTTTTAGTTATCTAACGAGAATATTTCCCAATTAGTATCCTAAGGGATATCATGAGGTCTAATCTCTCACGCTCGCAAAAGGAACACGTTGTTAACGCTACATATACATCAATATACTCTTTCTTCCGCAAATGAACAGAGTAAGGAAACAGACAGAACAGGTGTTGTCTGGCGCCTTTCAATCAAGAAAGCCATCTGTCCATATTCCCAATGGTTCATGAAGAAAGGACGAAATATTTCCGAATCCATACCCTGGATACACTCACATCTTTTCTTGTCGAAATGCACTATTTTTTTCTGATTAACTAGACAAATCACAAACACGTGACAATTCGTTCCCATAAACTGGCACGTCGGCTGGTCCCTCATTTGCAGAAATTTGTGTTGTCAGTGTCAATGGAAATGTGAGATGAGCACCCCTTCTGTTGTATTCCTTCTCAAAATGGGTCATAAATAACAAAGGTGTTCCAGTTGACTTTTCCCTGCATTGCTCAACGTAGGCTTCTTGGGTCCCGGCTAAGGGCAACTCAGGTAATTCCTAGGGAAATCTGTGCGAGGAGACGAGTGAGTGGCCCTAGGGGTTGGTTCAATTTCGCTGTCGTGACAAGGGACACAAATGTTTGGTGAAGATTATACCTGAGATGTAAGGATAGCAAATTATTCAGCAATTACCACTCATTAATAGATATCGGCTATACCAGGCGGAAGTATCTCCTCAAGTACATTTGATAGGAAGGAAATTATATATACCAGGCTGATTGTTTGATTCGCTGATTTGATTTGTTCCATTGAATGATTTGTTCCATTGATTTATTTGGTTGATTGATTTACTTATTGATTGATTGATTGAATTATTTAATTTTTCGTACAGACCGCGCCGGACTAAAACCACTTCCCGGGATCTGAGCAAGGAATTCACTGTATAATTCATTGAGTGAGTGACGAACTAAATAAACAACTCACAAAATTGTTTCTCAAAGATATGATAAAGGTAAAAATGTGCCTTAGAAGGTGAAATTAACGCTTTCTGACCGTAATTAATTCGCCAGCTATGTCGTTGTTAGTCATGAATAACAATAATTTTGTTAGTAAGAATTGACTGACTGACTGACTTACTGACTTAATTATTTGCTTATTTACTTTACTTTACTTTACGTACCTACTTACTTACTCACTTACTTTACTTTACTTACCTACTTTCTTACTTACTTATTTACTTACTTACCTACTTACTTACATACTTGCTTGCTTGTCTGCTTGCTTGCTTGCTTGCTTGCTTGCTTGCTTGCTTGCTTGCTTGCTTGCTTGCTTGCTTGCTTGCTTGCTTGGTCTAACAGCCCGAAGGGACAACGTGGCTATGATAGCTGCCGTAGTGCAGAGAGGGCACGTCTAATTCTGACAAACTTGGGCTATTCAATAATCCACTTAAAGCTAAGTGCACGAGTACATTTCTCCATTCTACGAAGTGAATCTACGGCGAATCTGAACCACAATCCCCCGTTCAGCAACAGGGCTCTGACCATTGGGTCACCGCAACTGGTGACTCGGAGGTCATCCGATACACTCGGTAGACTGAATCGTAGGCTTCACTTTGAAGTACAGCTCATGCACCGCTACCTCCACCTTTCCATCTCCGCAAAGTGTCAGGCTAGAGACAATACTTATATACCACCATTCTTAATATATTTGGTGAAATTTATTTCTTCACAATGAGCCGAACCTTAACTCTGGCTTAACCGACACAGCGCTCGGAACTTGCAGCTGCGTGATTCCACGGTGCACACCATCCTAAACCACCCGAACTACGGTCCCCAAGAGCGCAGCTCTGAGCTAGGCGTCAACGTCAACTCCTATCTCAGGTGCTGATACCGAATCTTCTCTTTCCTTTTTTTTTTGCTATGGAGAATTTTTATAAAACGGTTATCAGTGTTGCGAGCGCAGCGTTTCTTGCATCGGAGTTCCTAGGTAAGGAGCACATATTTGCCGCAAATAATGTGATCAAAGGCCAACTAACAAAAATTCTTTAACTTGTCATTTGAGCATTCTGGCCAGTTGTTTATGTGACAAATTTAAGAGGGACTAACATTTAAATGCAAACACATTTCTTTAAGCTTGAAATCGAGCCTCATTCAACATATGTATCATAAAATTGCAGTTCTCAGTCATCGAAACCGAATACACCGGGAGCGCATGAAAGGCCCTCTTAAGATGACGCCAGACGGAAACGCCAGATCACGAGGTCAGGAAACGCGCGACGAATTTTGAAACAACGTCAGGGCGAGTCGAGACAGATGCTGATACCGCAAGTTTTCTCTAGGAAACGCCGGCATGCTATCATTTACACGTCGTGACAGACCTCATCACGAAGCGCTTCTGACTGGCGTAACAAAGAAGAGCGGTCTGTTTCGATATTGGCCAATTCGGTGCGATTTCCTCAGGATTTCATAGAGAAAATGAAGGTGCAATAAAACGTTATTTACTCCACATTAAATTGCGGGGTTTTACGTGCCATAACCACGATCTAATTATGAGGCATGCGGCAGCGGGGGGACTACGGAAATTTGCGTCACATGGGGTTCTTTAAAGTACACGTAAGTCTAAGTACACCGATGTTTTCGCAATTCGTTCCACCGAAATGCTGCCGTCGTGACCGGAATTCAGTCCCTCGACCTCGACCTCGTGCTCACAGCCTAACACCATAGTTGCTAAGGAACTACGATTCTCATAAAAAACGAAAAAACCTTTTAAGTTCCGCAACTCCTTTGCAAAAAGGCCACGTTCGGTACATCCGCCGGCATTTCATAAAAAAACAACATATGTGCAGTCTATAACGGAAACTTATCATTCGAAAGCGGGAAACACACCGCGTGTCCTACAGTAGCGCTTTTGATAACCTCCAGTATGTTTTCATTGGAAGACACTTGAGCAAGCCAATTACGAATTGACTAATTACTGTGCTAATGACGCTGAGCTGAAAACCATTTCATTGGTTTTTTCAGTAAAAATGTACTCTGTATTACCGCAAATGAAGGTGAATAAGTTGTTTTAAGTTTCCTTGACGGGCAAATGTGTTCGGCGGATTATACGTTGTTAAGCGAACGTGAGCGTGACTATAGAGTTCGGCGATTACTTTTTACCTCTGGGGAAGAAATAAAAATTACTGACGATTACGATGCTCCCTAGTGTCAAATCTGACCGCAGCTCTTTATGTTTTCACCATTTATTGGCTGGGTCGGACGAGATGTCTGGTGCGGCACCTTACAAAAGAGGGGAAGCGTTGCAAAACAAGTAACACTCAAACAAAAGGACAGCGGACAGCGGCGAACATCAAAAATAATGTCTGCGGGTTAAGCGCCTAGGCTTCTCTACACGACTCGTCGAAGGTTCCAGAGTAATACCTGATACCCGCGTCACCACAGCCAGTGGATGGAACTATCGAGAACATTCGAGAAACTTCTAATACATGCAGATATGCAAAAAAATATTATTTCGCGTTTTGGGAAGGTAGGTAATACAACATCCTGTCGTTCTTGGAAAGCTTCTTCGCCCCCAGGCTCTGAAGGTGGGAAGCGGCTATATTCGTGGAGTTTTTTCAATGACGGTTGTAGTGAAGTGGCATTTAAAACAGTCCCAGTTGTCCGTGATAGTTAACTGGATATTACGTAAAAGCGTGTTCCTAGTTATACCGAACTAAATATTCCTGCAGTAGATATGTATGTCTGCGTTTGTCTTTTTGGTTTCATATTCCATAATTACTGTTCGTGTACGAAGAACTCGATATTCGATGGCGTACTTCTAATATTTAGATAACATATGACAGCGTAAATATTTCGTTACCATCAGATTCAAAATTTACAACTACAGCATGATTCGACAGGGCAGAATTGACGTACCTTTCTTAGCATAAAAATGTCCTTAGTCTACATATTAACCCTCACATATAGGGCAATGCGCTTGGCCGCATGCTGTTAGGACGGTGATTACAACAGCGGGTGTACAGGTCTAAATACTAAATTTTCGCCTTTGATCTAATTGAAAGCCACAATTACCTACTGATTGGTTCAAACGCCGTGAGCAACGAAAGCGATTTGTTCAGTCATGCATGGCCGAGCTCAGCCGTTTCGATACTTATATCGACTGCGTAAAAAAAGCCGTAGGAATGTCATAGCAACATGTTAGGATATTACACGAAGCAAGGTTTGCAACTTTAGTTGCACTACGTGTTGCAGTAAAGATATGCTCGGAAAGTAAACACGTGAGACGTGAAGTGCGCAAACGCACATGAATAGAAAGAACTCGATAAACGCGAACCACATCGTCTAGAAGAAGAGGGTCTCGTCGGTGCTGTAGCCTTTCATCCGTCTCGTCGTCCTGTACAGCGGCATGTCCACGCCAGGCATGAAGCCCCTTTTTGCGCTTTTGAACGACAGTGTTTTTTTTTTCCGCAGCGTTGGCCTTATGTTTCCGCAGCGTCACGTCGTGGGGCTTCCGGCGTTGAGCTCCAGCAAGCACTGCACAAGCAGCAGCATGTTGTTCCTGCGTGCGAACGACATGCAGGGCGTTCTTGGCACATATGCGGCTCCTCCGTGTTACAGACCGATTAGCGTTTCACAGGAGCTTCTCGGCTGGCGTTTTGACTATTAGCACGTGAGGGTATGTTTGCGCGATGTGAGAGACATGGTGCTTCCCTGCAGAATTGCCCCACCGACTGGTGCTACTATCACTCCAAGAAAAGTTTACACCCTTCCGGGTTGTTTATCAGCCACACAACGATAATCGTCTTCTGTCTTGTCCACATTTCCGTCCCTGAAAACGCTCCGCTCGTTACTTTCCTGTCGAGAAAGCTCTGTTTTGCTGATAACGCGCATGCCGTTCGCTACTGGAAAGTACCGGGCTCGCAGCGTTAAAGAATTGAAACGCGGGCAAGGCAGATGATTATTGTTGTGTGGCAGATATACACCACGCAGGGTGCAGCTGTTTTTAGAGTGTATTGCTACTAAACTCTAAGAAACGTTTACACCCTTTCAGTCGTATCTTGCCACACAACCGTAAACATAATCTGTCTTGTCCGCATTTTCTTTCTTTAAAGCTGCGAGCCCGGTACTTTCCAGTAGCGAAGGGCATGCGCGTTATCAGCATGACATAGCATTGCCGACAGGAAAGTACCTGGCGTGACGTTTTCAAGAAAGCAAACGCAAAGAAAGGCAGATGATAATTATTGTTGTTTGGCGGATATAGACCCCAAATGGTGTAAAGTTTTTCAGAGTGTACGTGTGGGAAAACGATGACACAAACCATGGGCGTTTCTTTGGGTGTGCCACAGCTACTCATGTGCACAAGTCTGCGCGATTGGATTGTACCACCTGGAGTTTAAACTATGACTCAAAGGAAAAGCCTACAGTTAATGTGAGTAATGGCCTTCAGGAAATTCAGGTCTTCAAAATTAGTGCTAAGCCCCCCATCAAACATGGTGAAAAAGCACAGTGTGCGGAAAGCATACGCCGCTGTAAACACTTCGGCGAAATTTTGCAGTCTTCCGAGAGGCGTGGAGCTCGCAAGCGAAGTGCGAAGTAACATATTTCTCAAACGCTCTCTTTTCAACAGAAGCCTGCTCCTCATTGTTTTCTGCACGCTTTATTTCTTCACACTGCAGATTCTCATACTCGGTTGCTATTGTCCAAAAGCTGACATCAATAAAGAAGGGTGTTTGGATCAGTGCGCTTCTTCCTGCTGTTACAGTGTATATTTATTGACGCAGTTTATTAAACAAGCTGAAGTAAGCAAAAATCTGCATTCGAATTTCGATAATAGTTACGTACTCACAGAAGAAGCCGACTATCGGCTGGTCGCGCACGACCGCGGCCGCTCGCGTAGGAATCAAAGGTTGCCCCCCCCCCCCCCCCCCTGCTTACCGGTGTCGTAGCCATCGGATGTTGCCAATTTCGATTAGTTTTGAACAGATCACTAGCCTCGAACCACGCAAAACTTATGGAGCGACCACACGCACCCTTGCCAGCAGGCGCTTGCTACTGGCCTCTCCTCGATGTGACTACTATCCGCGGGTCAAGCTGGCAGAATAAAGCCAGTCCACCCTACGTACCATGGCCTGCACACTCAGGCCTTGTCACGCGCAAAGCAAATGCTGCGCTTACGCGATACAATTGCATGCAGCTGTGGTCTCCTACGCAGAGTAGATGCCACGGCTGCCGCGATGGGTCCGCTGGCTAGGCGCACCGAGGCTCGCTGAGGACAACTGCGTTTCGCGCACGGTAGGCGCCAAAATGAGTAGTGAAGTCAACGCGTACATCCAAAATCATATTTGAACTGTGCGCCACGGTGTCGTTAAGTAGGCGGAGCGTTGTGGGCACGGCCCGCTACGCCGTAGCCTTCGCAATGCGTTATCAAGTAAGCGAGAGCGCCGTGGAGCGATGTTTCATTGCTAATAACTCCGGTTATGCTGAACGCATTGAAGCACGTTTTGCAGCAGGATATTTAAAAAGGATAACTTAAAATACATTTCTCGACTTCGATAATACGCGGTTCATAGCGTTGTTAACGCTAAAAAAAAGCTGTAATTTTATGTAGAATCATCGAGGACGGCGAAAGATAGCATGGAGTGTTCATCAAATTGATATTGCAGTATAATGCACCTAGCACTTCAAAGCGCTGGCGTACACGTGCGAAATGGCTGACGATCATCTATTACACCTGTTGGGGCATGCGCCCATCGTGTAATAGGTAGAGCAGCAGGATTGTGTCCCTAGGGGTCCTCTGTGCAAATCCAGTAGCGAGCGGGCAATTTCCTTTGATTATTACATACCCCCCCACACACACACACACACACACACATATATATATATATATATATATATATATATATATATATATATATATATATATATATATATACATATGTGTGTGTGTGCGTAATAAGCAAAGAATATATATATATATATATATATATATATATATATATATATATATATATATATATATATATATATATATATATATATAAATATATATATATATATATATATATATATATATATGGCCGCGCTTACCTATCATGCGCAAACATTTGAAGATATGCAAATGCCACGTAGATGGTCAGAATGAGACAATGTTCGTGTGCGTCGCTAGGAGATACACAGATTCATTTCTGCATTCCGCCTAAATATATAAATAATCCCATATTATAACCAGTCGAAAAGTGTCAATGAGAAAATTGGAGAGCAAAATTAAAAACTCCGGGTACAGTATTGTGTTGCTTAATACTTTCTACATAATTTTTTTTTTTTCTGAGCGTAAAAGTAGCCCGCGAACGCACGCAAAATTTGCCGCGCGACTCACCACTCGAGGAACTTTGTGTTCATTCGCTTGCTCTTCTCATGCGCGCAAAAACACTTTTATGTGTAGCGCGTTTTGAGCAAAGGAAAGCTGCATAGATAGTTTTTCATGTCGCTCTACAATTTTCTCATTGAAACTTTTCATCGATTTATAGCAATGAAAAATTAATTAAGAATAATTATGTGACTAGGCGCAATGCAAAACACCATCCTAGTATCGCCAAGCGACGGTAAACAATTCTATCTTGGTTTTGTTCAGCCACGTGGCATTTGCATATCTTTATATCTTGGTGCATGGTGGTTGGGACACCCTGTATATTTGGAACATCACGGTGGCTATAGTGGTCCCTGTAGCACATATGAGCACCTACATTTAGGGTGTGCATTCTCCAGGAAAATACCAAGAGGCTAAAAACATACATTATACGCAAAAGTAGCGCTGATTCGTTGAAAAATTCTTTGTCTTTAAAGAAATGTGATTGTGGTGTAACGGTACAGCACCCGCTTCAAAGCCGCAATAAATAATAAGCCTTTATTATTTTTGTCCTGAGGCGCCGAAAGTGATGAAACCAGCAGCCTTTTATTTATCATTAAGTATTATGCTACAAGGATACCTGCATATCAAGCTCCTGTCTGCCTATAGCTCGAATAAACACCACCTTATTTGGGTTTGAAGTTAAACAGGATTAGGGGTGTTCTGTCACAATCCCTATCATCCTGCAGAATGATGTCGATGATATTATTCACGCTATATATGAGTACCTTTAACATAGTCAAAGACAGTACAAGGCAGTAATAGATAGTACAATAAAATATATTATCACGGATATATTTCGTATACTGTAGTTTTGTAACTTAGTATAACTGCCTCGACGAAAATACTGTGCAGGGACGCATCGGAAATAAATGCCTTTACGAGCACAATGAAAGATAAGCTATAAAATTGAACATATTAGTAACAGGCGTGGAATAATTCCATAAGATGGAGCCATTTTCTGCTATTTCGTGGCCGGAAGCATTGAATAGATGAGCACCGCAACATGGCCAGTATATCTGGCGGGCCCATGGATTGAGTTCAGAAATTTCTGCGTACAAACCTATAGTTCCTGGTCACAGTGGCGTTTACGAGACATAAATGACGTGACGGCGTGAGCAACCCAGGGCACTGATATGCGGCGCTGAAACCGGGAAGTGCGTGCATCATCATGGAGGTCGTGTTCAACGCATCGTTGGAAGCCACGTGGTCACACAAGTTGCGCAAGTAAAAGAGGTCGTAGAATATCTGCGCAGGCCGCACTATCCACGTGCTCCAGTACATCACGACGCCGTCCCACCAATCGAGTTCGGCCACCCGATGCACTACGTGCACCGAAAGCCACGGGTAACTGATCATCCGATCTTGTGAATGCGCTGAGTCGACGGGTCGACGATGGCATAGCAACCACTGCTTTCCCAGTCGGTTACCTCGGTCATTCTTGCGCCAGACCAAGTAGTACAGCCACTCGAACAAGTGGTCAGCTATGGTCACGCCCCTGGTCAACGCGTCAAGTAGCCTCCGCTCCTTCTCGTCTTGGCACTGGCTGTTGAGTGGGCAGAAACACGACGTTGCTCCCGTAGATTACAACCAGGTCCGCGTACGCCTCCCAGCGGATAGTATTCAGTCCGGAGAAACCACGTACGCTGTCCACTGAAGTCTATAGTCTATAGAATGTGTATAGACAAATGTCTATAGATAGTCTATAAACATTCTATAGACTTCAGTCTACAAAAACAGAACTTTATATTCCTATACACTTTTTTCTATGACATTCTGCAGACATGTGTCAACAAACATAATTTTTCATTATTCTATACGTATTCTATCGACACAGACATTTTATATACAAGTCTACAAAGAGTGTATCAGGCCATAAGTCCATAGCCATTTGCTATCTACAAGTTAGCTTGCATTTTTGTTTACATGCGATAGCAAACAATTTTGAATGTGTTCATATATGTGCACCTGTTGCTTTTCATCTGCACTCATGCATTAACGTTAGTAGATTAATAATACTCCTGAACCAGCTTTACTTTCATATATGTTGCTTAAACAGAAAGAATTGAGTGCTGAATCACGCAGTGCAAAAAAGAAAACAAATGCACCGGGAATGAATTAACTGTTTTATTGCACGATATTGTCACGTGGTGGTGACGTTGAATAACACAGTAGCAATACTGTGAACAAGAAAGCTAACTTTTATTGGGTGAACCTGTGCCCAAAAAACAGGCTACACTTATAGCGCAACGATAGCGGCGAACACGCTCGGCGATCGTCGAAAATCTGATCAGCGGGTTTAGCGCGTCGGCTTTTATAGAGCAGTCATCGAATGTTCCAGACTAATCGTTCGGACCCGCGTGCCTTCCACAAAGTTCTGCACCATTCGCGTCAGGTGATGAAGTCAGATAACATAACGTTCGGCAACAACAGACAGCCGATAGAAGCATCGATAACGTTCCAGCAACTTCGGATACATACAGGCGCGTCCCACGCTGTGCGATTACATTTATTAGGGTGCGAAACGTGGTTGCCCGATAAAGATGAGTATACGTGTCAATACCCCCCTCTTAAAAAAGCATCATCCCGATGCTACAAATATAAGAGAGTGAAACACAAAAGGACACTTATTAAACATAAGTAACAAAACAACGAAAAGAAACAAAGTCCAAAGGTCAGTTACGCGAAGCCCCAAAGTTCATTAACGCTGGTAGTACGGCTTGAGTCGCACAACGTGGACTATTTCAGTTCGTGAGCAGCGCCGCTGTGATAGCGAAATGCCGTCTGGCACGACCTCATAGTCGAGCGCGCCAATACGTCGGATGATCTTGTACGGTCCGAAATAGCGATGCAAAAGCTTCTCGCTCAGTCCTCGTCGGCGTATAGGGGTCCATACCCAAACACGGTCGCCGGGCTGGTACTCGACGAAGCGTCGTCGGAGGTTGTAGTATCGGCTGTCGGTCCTCTGCTGGTTTTTGATCCGCAGGCGGGCGAGCTGTCGGGCATCTTCGGCGCGCTGGATATAGGCAGCGACGTCAAGATTCTCCTCGTCACAGACGTGCGGCAGCATGGCGTCGAGCGTCGTCGTCGGGTTCCTGCCGTACACTAGTTTGAATGGCGTGATCTGTGTTGTTTCTTGCGCCGCCGTGTTGTAGGCGAATGTTACGTACGGCAGGACCGCGTCCGAGGTCTTGTGCTCGACGTCGACGTACATTGCTAGCATGTCGGCGAGGGTTTTATTCACGCGCTCCGTAAGACCATTCGTCTGCGGATGGTAGGCAGTTGTCCTCCTGTGACTTGTCTGGCTGTATTGCAGAATGGCTTGCATGAGCTCTGCTGTAAAAGCCGTTCCTCTGTCAGTGATGAGGACTTCTGGAGCACCATGTCGCAGCAGGATGTTCTCGACGAAAAATTTCGCCACTTCGGCTGCGCTACCTTTCGGCAGTGCTTTAGTTTCAGCGAAGCGGGTGAGGTAGTCCGTCGCTACGACGATCCACTTATTTCCGGTTGTTGACGTCGGAAAGAATCCCAGCAAGTTCATCCCGATCTGCTGGAATGGTCGGCAAGCAGGCTCGATTGGCTATAGTAATCAGACTGGCCTTGTCGGCGGTGTCTTGCGTCGTTGACAGTCTCGGCATGTTCTGACATAACGGGCGACGTCGGCGGTCAGGCGCGGCCAATAATACTTTTCTTGTATCCTCGATAGTGTCCGGGAAAATCAGAGGTGTCCAGCGGTCGGATCGTCATGTAGGGCGCGCAGTACTTCTGGACGCAGCGCCGACGGAACGACAATAAGGTAGTTGGCGCGGCCTGGTGAGAAGTTTTTCTTCACGAGTAGATTGTTTTCAATATTGAAGGAAGATAATCCGCGCTTAAATGCCCTGGGGGCAACGTCGGTGTGCCCTCCCAAATATTCGACGAGGCCTTTTAGCTCCGAGTCTGCCCGTTGCTGTTCAGCGAAGTCTTCCGCGCTTATCATTCCAAGAAATGCGTCGTCATTCTCGTCATCGTGCGGCGGCGGGTCAATGGCGGCGCGTGATAGGCAATCGGCATCGGAGTGTTTTCGTCCGGACTTGTAGATTACAGTGATGTCGTATTCTTGTAGTCTGAGGCTCCACCGCGCCAGTCGTCCTGAAGGATCCTTTATATTCGCTAGCCAACACAACGCGTGATGGTCGCTGACGACTTTGAATGGCCTGCCATATAGATAAGGGCGAAATTTAGCTGTAGCCCAAACGATGCCGAGGCATTCCTTTTCGGTCGTAGAATAGTTGCCTTCCGCTTTTGAAGAGCGACCCGCTAGCATAAGCTATCACCTGTTCGACTCCGTTTTACCTCTGGACTAGAACGGCACCGAGGCCTAGGCTACTGGCGTCAGTATGGATTTCTGTATCGGCGTACTCATCGAAGTGCGCAAGTACCGGCGGCGACTGCATGCGTCGTTTGAGTTCTTCAAATGCGTCGTACTGCGGCGTTTCCCACTAGAACTCAACATTTAGTCTCAACACATTTAGAACTCAACAACAGTTAGTCGTGTCAACAGCTCAGCGATGCGTGAAAAGTCCTTGACAAAGCGCCTGTAGTAGGCACACATGCCAAGGATTCTACGCACTGCCTTCTTGTCGATGGGTTGCGGGAACTGTGCGATGGCAGCTGTCTTTCGCGGGTCTGGGCGGACACCAGATTTGCTGATAACGTGGCCTAGGAAAAGAAGCTCATAGTAAGCAAAGCGGCACTTTTCCGGCTTCAGAGTGAGCCCTGATGACTTGATGGCCTCTAGTACTGTCGCAAGCCGCCTCAGGTGATCGTCGAAATTTCCGGCGAATAAAACGACGTCATCCAAGTAAACGAGACAGGTCTGCCACTTCAATCCTGCTAAAACCGTGTCCATTACGCGCTGGAACGGTGCAGGCGCCGAGCACAGTCCAAATTGCATAACCTTGAACTCGTAGAGGCCGTCTGGGGTGATGAAGGCGGTCTTTTCGCGGTCTCTTTCGTCGACTTCTATTTGCCAATAGCCAGACTTGAGGTCCATCGAGGAGAAGTATTTAGCGTTGCAGAGCCGATCCAAGGCGTCGTCTATCCGTGGGAGGGGGTATACGTCCTTCTTCGTGATCTTGTTCAGACGACGATAATCGACGCAGAAACGTAGGGTTCCATCCTTTTTCTTCAGCAGGACAACATGGGATGCCCACGGGCTTTTCGACGGCTTGTCGTCGCGCAGCATTTCGTCGACTTGTTGTCTTATAGCTTTGCGTTCTCGCGGCGAAACTCGGTAAGGGCTCTGACGGAGTGGTCGAGCGTACTCATCGGTGATTATACGATGCTTGGCGACTGGTGTTTGTCGAATCCTCGATGTCGTCGAAAAGCACCCTTTGTATCTTCGGAGCAGACTTCTGAGCTGCTGTTGCTTAATCACAGGGAGACTTGGATTAATGTCTTAGTCTGGTTCGCGAACCATGGTCGTCGGGGTAGATGCGGCGGGATCCGAGAGGACAAACGCATTGCTGTTTTCCAGAATTTCTTCGATGTATGCGATCGTCGTGCCCTTGTTGATGTGCTTGAACTCCTGGCTGAAGTTGGTTAGCAACACTTTCGTGTTTCCTCCGTGCAGTCGAGCGATCCCTCTTGCGACGCAAATTTCACGGTCTAGCAGTAGACGTTGGTCGCCTTCGATGACGCCTTCTACGTCAGCGGGTGTTTCGTTGCCGACCGAAATAACAATGCTGGAGGGAGGCGGGATGCTCACTTGATCTTCGAGCACAGTCAAGGCGTGGTGACAACGAGGGCTCTCCGACGGTATCGCATGGTCTTCCGACAGAGTTATTGGCTTCGACTTCAGGTCGATGATTGCGCCGTGTTGGTTGAGGAAGTCCATGCCGAGAATGACGTCTCGTGAACACTGTTGGAGGATAACGAAGGTGGCAGGGTAAGTCCGGTCATGAATGGTAACTCTTGCCGTGCACATTCCAGTCGGCGTTAAGAGGTGTCCTCCAGCGGTCCGAATTTGAGGGCCTTCCCACGTAGTCTTAACTTTCTTCAACTGAGCGGCGATGGGTCCACTCATGACGGAGTAATCGGCTCCTGTGTCCACTAAAGCGGTGACTGCGCGGCCGTCGAGAAGCACATCGAGGTCGGTGGTTCTTTGTCTGGCATTGCAGTTGGGTGTTGGCGTCGGATCACGGCTGCGTCGTGTTGAACTGAAGCTGGAACGTCGCGTCGTCAAGTCGTCTTTCGTCGGTGTAGTCTTGGCTTCCCGACTTCTTCGGGACGGCGGCGTGTCGTCATTAGGTCGTCGAGATGGTTTCTTCGTCGTCTTCGTCAGCCGCGGAGCATCTTCGTCAGTTCGACGAACAGCAACCGCACTTCCATTGGTTGCTGCTTTTAGTTTTTCGGATATGGGCTGACGGACCGGCCCCGGGCTGGGCCAGTGTATGGTCGGTGCTGCGGCGACAGGTAGCGTCCTGGTGACGGCGAACGGGAAGGTCGTCGAGGGCTCCATTGAGTGGCGGCGATGTAGTCGGCGATATCGCGAGGTCGTTCGCCAATCTGTGGCCGCGGCGCGTTAACGGCGAAACCTCGCAGTCCCATCTCTCGGTATGGGCATCGGCGGTACACATGGCCCGCTTCTCCGCAGTGGTAGCAGAGCGGCCGGTGGTCGGGGGCGCGCCAAACGTCAGTCTTCCTTGGAATGCCGCGTGGCTTGACGGGTTGGCGTGCTTGCGGGGGGGGGGGGGTGTGGACGACGGAACGGTGTCGTCACTGGGCCCAGCCGTGGGCGCGGAGGGGGAACGTGACGGCGGGCTACAGCGGCGTATGTCATCGGTTGCGGCTGAGGTTGCGGCGATTCATGGGCTACTCCAAGTTGTTGTTGGAGCACCTCACGCACGGCGTCGGCACTCGAAGTCACTTGAGGCTGTGATGACGGGAACAGCTTCCTTAGCTCCCCCTGCACGACCACTCGGATAGTCTCGCGCAGGTCGTCGGTGGCCAGTGACTGAATTCCTGCGTAGTTTGTAGAGCTCGTGCGGCGATCGAATTGGCGGTTCCGCATTTCGAGTGTGTTCTCGATGCTGGTGGCCTCGCGAAGGAATTCTTCTACGGTCGTCGGTGGGTTTCGTATCATGGCGCCGAAAAGTTCTTCCTTCACACCACGCATAAGTAGCCGGAGTTTCTTCTCCTCGGGCATATTTGGTTCGACGTGGCGGAAGAGACGCTTCATTTCCTCCGTAAAGATGGCAACGTTCTCGTTAGGTAGCTGTACTTGGGCGTCCGGCATAGCTTCGGCCCTTTCCTTGCGCACGACGCTTGTAAAGGTGCGCATGAAGCCGGTACGGAACAGGTCCCATGTTGTCAATGTCGACTCCCTGTTCTCGAACCACGTTATGGCGGTGTCTTCTAGGGTGAAGTATACATGCCGCAACTTGTCGTCGGAGTCCCAGTTGCTTAAAGTCGCAATTCGCTCGTACGTCTCCAGCCAGGATTCCGGGTCTTCAGTTGCTGCTCCATGGAAGGTTGGTGAGTCCCGAGGTTTCTGTAGGATAACGGGGGACACTGGAGCAGCCATATGGGTTGTCTTGACCACTATCTTCTTTGTCGTTTCAGGCAGAAGTCCGTGATCTGGGGGCAGTCTTTGCAGTCTGCGGCTAGCACGCTGGTCTTGGACGATGTCGGTTTTTTCTTCGGGCTTCGGGCTTGGATCGCGGCTTCGCGGGGGCGTTCGGTACATGAACGAACAAGCACCTCCACCAGATGTCACGTGGTGGTGACGTTGAATAACACAGTAGCAATACTGTGAACAAGAAAACTAACTTTTATTGGGCGAACCTGTGCCCACAAAACAGGCTACACTTATAGCGCAACGATAGCGGCGAACACGCTCGGCGATCGTCGAAAATCTGATCAGTGGGTCTAGCGCGTCGGCTTTTATAGAGCAGTCATCGAATGTTCCAGACGAATCGTTCGGACCCGCGTGCCTTCCACAAAGTTCTGCACCATTCGCGTCAGGTGATGAAGTCAGATAACATAACGTTCGGCGACAACAGACAGCGGATAGAAGCATCGATGACGTTCCAGAAACTTCGGATACATACAGGCGCGTCCCACGCTGTGCCATTACATTTCTTTTTAGGCTGCGAAACGTGGTTGCCCGATAAAGATAAGTATACGTGTCAATATATTAGATGAATTTCTTAAAATACATGTCTTATGGTATTATGGAAAGAGACTAAATATTTACACTACTTCCCCTTGGCAAGCATGGTCGTCAGGCTGGCCTTGACCTTTGTGTCATCAGGCCCAAAGGTGGTGCAGGTGTGGGCTGCGAATAAGTAGGTGCAGCATTATGACATAAAAATAACAAGTGCGTATTCTTTGTACGTTCATTAGGCAGCCTAATATATTTGCTCAAACCATATAAGTGAATACTTCATGCGGTTTAACTATGAATAATGGCTACTTGTCAATATATATCAGTACCATTATACAATCTTTTATTTTATGGTATGGTGAACAATTAAACCGTCACAGCTGCTGCTCATGCCAGCAAAAGTATGTTCGCTTTTATGAAAAGTTCATATATGATGCAATAATGTACTTATGCCAAATGATGTCTATAGATATTACTGAAACGTTACCCAGTTGGACTGTCTGTACATTTTTTGGCTGGTAGTTAAGTATGCCTAAGCAGAGGGATAACCTCAGAAGACGTGACTGGAATATTCACACTATTATGCCAAAGATTCTAGTTTATTTTGCTTAATACACATTTAAATGTATTTCTCCTACTCTTAAATTAATAGGTCATTGGCTATAAATTCAGCAGAAGACAGATGGATTGATTGTATTCATATGGTCACTTAATTTCTTACAGGTAATGAGGCCTCTTAAGCATGCTAACAGGTTTCCAAGTTAGGTATACCACATGATAACCCGAAATACCACGCGAGCACTTTTTGTCATGGCGCGACAGACATGCATCACCTAAGAAACAGAACTGATACTATAGCTCGAATGAATTCTATCACAGTAAATCCATTAGGGTGCTTTCAAAGATGAAACTTTTTTCTAGGGTTTCGAGGTTCAGGATTTTTAGTTAACGCAAAAAAAAGATAAATTCAGTAAGAAATGCCATGTCAGTATGGTTCGCTTTCATTTTCCTTTTTCAATAAATGAGCAAATCTCCCTGAACTTTTTATGAGGTGAAACGTTTTAAAAATATGTTTACTAGAGAGATTCTCTGGAAATTTTGTATGACATATAACAAGACAGCATACCTATGTGGACATTTTAATATGTCCCGATCTTTTTGCAAGGCTTCCCTGGTTGTTTTCATGAAAATTTTCTGTCACTTTATGACACCCGCAGCTTAAGTGCAATAAAAAATATTGTGGTTTAATGCTTGCCAAGTACTGCCAGTCCCTAATATTTAGATAAAACGAATAACACGGCAGTCACTTTACATGCAGTATTCGATCCAACTGACCTGAATCCCTTGTTTAATAAAGCTGACAAGGGCTTGGGCAAGTTCGTAATTGATGGCCACAGGAGTACAGTGCGGAAGACAAGGACACAGAGACAAACGCGTAAAGCAAATGCAACAAGGTAAGGGAAAACTATTCAATGAGTTATTTTTACGGTTGAATAATAGTTTTCTATATCATTTGCTCTCATCACTTTTGCCTCTAGTTAACTATGTTTTGCTCTGACTAAAAACTACATGGCAATATGAACCAGTACCATTATGACGTTTCGCTTTATTACAGTAAAATAAGCAGTTGGACAACCGTAATGGTCGCCAGTGCAAGCAACGGTACGTTTCGTTTCAAGACAGGTTCATGTGACACACAGTGGACTTATAAAAATAAAAAGATGCGAGAATGCCAGACGATTCCTATAATAATAATTGTTGAAACAAAGATATCCGGCTGAACTGTGCACATTTCTCAGGTTAACACCTGAGAAATGCCCGTGGCGAACGAACATGCTCAGCATAGTGACTGCAGTTATGAACAATCACGTTAAGAATTGCAATTTATTTCCGCTTAGAACAATCTGCAATGTCTCTTTTCTCATACTTCGAGATGAATACATTTGCCGCACATTTAGTAGAATGCACATGAATGGGGTCGTATTCATAAGGTTAGTTACCAACTAATACATGTTACAATCTCTTCGGTGTGTTCATAAGGGTAGAAAAAGTGCAATGTCCACTAAATTATATCAATAATGTGCGCGTTATGTACTAATAAAACACCACCAAATGGATAATCTGTCATTTTTTTTTTTCTTTTGTACAGCGCATATATTATACAGTCAGTCCAAGATCACGGCACTAAATGCAACAGTAATGAAAACCGGAGCACTTATTGCGCACGACAAGGGCTTCATACCATGCACGACTGGCACAATGCGAATCTGCGCAAGCAGCTGCCTAGTGATTAACAGCACGTAAAGTGCATAACGCCGAAGCATCGAAATGCGTTTAAGTTTTTCATATGGCCCGAAAGGTAACTTCTGCCGCTAAACTGTTTATAAATGAGACATAAAGAAAATACGTTCTAACTACCGTCAAACGCAATACCTTCAATTAGAAAAGTGTAAAGGTGCTACCCGGAGCGACTAAATCGGTGTTCTCTACTTTTTTCGGCTAAGTTGCGAAGCTGTGAGAGGCTGAGCTTATCGCAGGTTTCATGCTCCAAAAGCGTTTGTGGTTGCCTATATTTAGATAGGGTGAGTCTAGATATTTCTGCTGGATATTTCATCAAGTCTCGTGTTTTGCTTGCGGTAACTAACGAAAACTATTTAGAGTGGTTGCCAGGAAGCTTAAAAATACTGCTACTTTTAAACTATACGAAAACGGCAGCGCACACAGTGCTGATGCATGCCCCGCAAACACGGCCTTTCATCCGACTACGCCAGCAGTTATTCAACTACACGTCTTTGTTTGAAAATTCATGCTAACACGGCGGCGCTGTAGTTATGCCAGCAATGAGAATAAACAAGCGGTTCAAGACTTCCCATGTCACTACGTCTACAGCTGCAGAGCTCGCGGCTCTCCGTGATGCGATTCAAGTGATAAGTACTGAAAGTCCTAGAAAATGGGCAGTCTTTTGCGATTCAAGGCCGGCCTTGCAATGTGTGCATTAATTTCTCCGACATGGGTCTCACGATGAGCTCACGTGCGAAATCGCGGAACTTGTCCATCACTTAAGAGAAAAAGGCCATGATATCTCTTTTCAGTGGATACCAGGCCATTGCGGTATCATTGGTAATGATGACGCCGATAAGGCAGCTCGGACGTCCAACCAAGAAGACCGCTGCGTCCCCATTCCGCTCTCAAGGACCGACGCCGCGAGACAACTTGGCATTCCGGCACGCATGATCTCCTTAGCAGAGTGGAATACCGTACATACAAGGCGCGCAAGACTGCACCGACTTAACCCATCACTTCAACTCAGAACTCCAGCCGGTGTGCACCGGCGTGAAGCGTCTCTTCTGTGTCGGTTATGGCTTGGAGTGGCCTTCACGAATGCC
Organism: Dermacentor albipictus; assembly: GCF_038994185.2. Classification (NCBI taxonomy): domain Eukaryota; kingdom Metazoa; phylum Arthropoda; class Arachnida; order Ixodida; family Ixodidae; genus Dermacentor; species Dermacentor albipictus. The sequence goes on from NC_091829.1 coordinate 107,867,358, forward strand.
TACTCAGCACTAATTGGAATGGCTGATAGTCCTGCATGTAATGTTTGCGCATGCGAGGAGAACATTGACCACATATTGTGCCATTGTCCTCAATTTCAAGCACAAAGACAGTATTTGTCCGACACATTGAGGAAACTAGACGATCGTCATCTGAGTGAACAAACAATATTAGAGCACCGTCCCGACCAATCATCGGCTCAGAAGGCAGTGAAGGCACATTTGTGTTTTATCAGAACTTCTGGTTTGCTCGAGCGACTTTAACTGAAGTGCTGTCCGTACACGTACCTACACCTTTTTCTGTCCCTTATTTCTCCTCTCATTCTCCCTTCCCCCACTGTAGGGTAGCCAACCAGACTATTGACTGGTTAACATCCCTGCCTTCCTGTATTCTTCTCTCTCTGTCTCTCTCATGCTAACACAATTTCAAGATATATACGCAAAGCGTGTCACGAGAATTTCACTACACATGCGGCGCAGCATTCATCGAGACCCGATCGAGCGCCACGAAATGAGATCTACCATACTGGCTGCTCAACACACACAATCCGCTTAGTGGCAGCTCAGTATCAAGTGAAGCCATGGTTTACTTCCTTTTTTACGCACGTCAAGTATGACGATAAAAGCAACAAGCGTGATCGATCGCTCACCGTAAAACGAAAAAAAAACTAGAAAGCCTGGTGCGCCATTAGGTGTACACCAGCCACCTGAAAAGATTTGTCACACCCCGCCAGTACACGAGTCGAGAAGCCAAACTTGACATTCTGCGGTTCCGGCACTGCAAGAACTACGCCGTTCCATTACGTGTTTATCGCTGAGCATTGCTTGCGAGCAGTGCGGCGGTACGGCTGGGTCTTCAAGCGCTAGAGACAGGCTGGCGTTTCCAACGTGCCAAACAGCGGCCGGTGTATCTCGGATACGTCACACCAACGAGGCCAGGATCATCGAAAATTTCCCTTGTACAGTTTGGTGCGTCAGATGTGGCTCGCGTCAGGGCCGCGATGAGCTGCTGCCTCAGCGCATGCGTGCACGGACGCGGCGATCCAGCGCTTTTCTTTTTTGTTTGTTTGGCAAACTGGCTAACTCAGCGCAATTTATTCATCGCAGCCTAACTATGACCGGCCAACCAAGCTAGCGCGCTATGAACTGTGGCCTAGCAGCTCTGCCGCCAGATGGAACAGGCGTTCCGGTGCTGGCAACGCCAAAGCAAGCCAAACACCGCCAGTCAAGCTGACTGCGTGGTGGCGCTACACAGCGTCCGCTTTGTGCAATCGCAGCGTAACTGCGCCCGCGTTACGCCGGACTATATCGGCGCCTGAGTCCTTGCAGCAAGCGCACATTTCCTTATCTGAAAGCGTTTCGTTTGTGGCGTGCTACGCCGATGGGAAAAGCGAAATGCTCGCATTTGAAATGTGCAGTAGAAGCGATGGCGGCAGAGAGAAGAGGGCACGTGGCGAGGTTCTGTTTCCTGTATTCTCCGTCTTGCGGTAGTTTTAGCTCTTACTTCAAACGGGCACCTTTCACTAGCAAAACATTAACGCCTTAGTTAAATGATAGAGGCGAGGACGTATAGTAGGTATCGAGCAAGGAGGACGACGGGCGGGCAAGTGTAATGTAAATGCTTGTATTCTTGTGTTCAATTTCTTTTTTATCATCTGCTGTTAGCGACCCATCAATTCAATCTTGAATTAAGGCTAGCGCAATAAACATGGTCGAAAAGAGACTACCTACCGCGAGGGCCCAATAGTGGCCACCATTCGTGCAATCAGATGAAATTCATCGAAGCATGCGATGTCCTGTTTGAGTGATGTGGTCTTCTAATGTTAAATATTGAGGCCTTCGCTGTTTACGATAAATATTTTCTTGCGGTGTTCTTTTCGTTCCGTTTGCCTAAATGTTACCGTTGCTGCTGTTTTAATGAAGACAGAGCTGGGGCGCTCTTACACTACTACTGTTACCTCACACCCCTTACAAAACTATTGGAACAAAATATTCAATCGCGCTGAGTCCTTATCGTTGGACTTGATGGTATTGGCTGTGAAGCCAAATGCAGTCCCGCCATCTCATCAGATTTGACGTTACTTCTACTTGTATCCTACCGTAATAACATCAATATATTATTATGTAGCAGTATGTATATTGTACTTAACACTTTCTTTTCATTATCTGCAGTGTCAAAAACGAAGAGCGCCACGCCACTTGTTTTCAAGGAAACAATAAAACAGGAGTCTTTGTTTTTCAATATACCTACGTCAACAGCTCTGCTAATTTGTCTTCAATGGCCTCGTGCTTGAGGCCATTGACAAAACAGCGCTAAGCAACAGGACGAACACAAGGACAGAGACCATAGCGCTGGCTAAAACAGAGTGTCTTTATTATTTATGTCAGCGGATACATACTCTACCGCTATCTCAAAGCATAGAATCAACATAACTGAGTATGCGCAGCGACATTTAATTGCAATCAATGCAATAGGAAGGCGACCTCCTTCAGTAGGATAGAAATGGAGGGAAGGCTTACACATGCATTGCCGCTTTTACGAATGTGGAAAGCTTTGGGAGGAATACGTGGGCGGTCACCTCGGTAGTTGGACAAATAGGTGGCATTTTTAAAAGACGGCTTGCAGCTGCATCCACTGCAATGCAGTGATTGTTGACTTCTCTAGCTTGTTTTTGAACTATTTTTTAGCGTTCGCGCATGCGGACATTCATACACCGTCACGTTTGAACCATATTATAACGCTTCCACCCTGATTACTTCAGCTGCGAACTCTTTCAGTGCGGCAACAGCTTTACTCTAAAGTAAACAGCACCATCTTATTTTCCGTTGCCTGCTTCTTCATCAAACAATTTTGTTGAGGCGAAACAGTGAACTGGACAAGAACACAGCAACTAAGGCTTTTTGTAGGGCTAGGGGTGTAGCAAATAAACCTAATATTTTAATATCGCAAGTTCGAGAAACAAAGAAATGTGCATTATAATATTGAAAACAATGTATATCGATACAAACAGTTCTGAATAGACCGTTATGAATCGCACTTCGACATATGCAGGACGCTTACAACAACATACACAGGGAATTGAAGACAAATTGGCAGAGCTGTTGACGTAGGTATATTGAAAAAAACATTGTAGAAATTGTATAGCAAAGCCGGAAATGGAAAGAATTAGTCGACATTTACAGAGGGCTGAATGAAGTACGACTTTTGTCTCCATTGTTATTTACGCTTTATGTTATGGGCACAGAAAGACTACTGGAAAAAAGATTGAATTAAGTGACGATTTATCTTGGAAAAAAGTGCAAAAGAATGTCCCTGCGGTGGTGTTTGCGGAAAGGATGATTCCGGTCGCAAACAATGCAAGAAATTTACAGATTAACTAATATAGGTTGCAATGCAACCGGTCATCTAGACCTTACAGTTAGCACAGAGAGATCGAGAATTTTCATCTTTATTGATGATGCAAGTAATTTCATGGTATCAGCTCAAGAAGCAGTCGAACCCTCAGTCAAGGAATAATAAAAAATATCTAAAGGACACCTAAGCACTTATGAGCCGTGAATGCGGAAGCATCAAGGTCCAAGTGAACACCGCTGAGAAGTACTTCATTTTATGATCTCCTCGTGGGGAAGTTAGCGTGTTGAGACTCTGTCTGTTTTGATTTGGCCTTACAGATGCGCCGTCAGAACACAGGCGACATTTTACCCGAAGCTTACGGATGGCCAGCCATATTTAGACTACAACAGTCATCACTCCCGAGACTGGAAGTAAGCAATTTTTGTCGCATAAGGAAAACAAATAAGAAGAATATGACTTGAATACAACCATTATATCCACCGCCTAAATGACGTTAAATCTACGCTAGCATACAGAAACTATCCGCAAGTTCTACTCGACAGAACTTATTACGTCGTGTCAACATTGTCGAGGTTGTCGGAATTAGATAACAAACAGCCTGCACCAGAATCTGGCAGAACACCAGCTTTTATAACAAAATATCCTAATGCACTCCAAGACATGAACAGCATCCTACGAAGCCTTGAAGAAGAGAAGTCCACTTGTTGAAACGTTGGCTCCTGCTTTCACCTTGTTCTCGTTTTCCTCATCTTCCTACGAAGATACCGCCCGATATTATTAAGTAAAGAAGGTCTGATAAAAGCGTCCCCAGTGGTACCAAGGGTGACCAATTGCCCCAACAAAAACTTTTAAGACATGCTAGCGCACGCAAAAGTCATTCAACATCAATCCCCCGAAAACAAAAACATGTTGTGGCCCCTGGCGCAAAACCTGAAGGCGCCTTCAAAGTGACATTAAAATTAAAAGCACCGCAAATAGTTATACACACGAAATGAAATCTAGCTTGTACTATTTCCGATGTGATTTATATGTGTCAGTGTTCCTTCCGTAAGCAAAAGAAATATATCGGTGAAACAGGACACTGAAGGAACGTCAATTTTAACGGAAATCGCGTGGACACAACTAAAAAGCTCAGTTAGTGCAACTTCCTAGCTGGACAGGCACTGTGGTGATTATCACACTAGGAAGTCTCAAACATTTGGCCACAGGTTTAATATAATCAACTCCAGAGGAAAAGCTCCTTATGGCACGCATGAATTGGTATCGACAACTACAAGCGCGCTGCCATGTTTCTACTGTGCACAGACGCACATGCGCAGACAACGATATGTGAATTAAAGGAGATGCCGAGCCTCCGTCAGCATTGTGGCGCCAAATTGTTCAGGCGTCTGCAAGCGCATCATTACACGAAATCGTAAATGAATCGAGGCTGAAGAGTACGTGAAATGGCGAGGGACTGTTACCTAGATTGCATGGCGCGAACCTGCACTTGCCAGCTTTGGATAACCTCCTTCGGTTCTCGGATGTAAGAAAGGTCACAGAACCCAGACCAACACCACGAACAACAAAGGCGAAAGGAGACCAGACCGACAACAAAGAGAACTATAGAGGCGCGAAGAAATCTCCAAGGAACAAAACTGTACACTGACTCTTCCTTACAATACGCTGAACTTTCCTGTAAAATGTATGGCGGTAGCGCATATTGCTCAGAAGAAGGAGAAGCACCCGCTGTGAGCCACAGCGGCTCTGTTCACTGGTTTGCCACCATGCTTAAACTACAAGCCAACGAAGAAGCAATTCAAATCTGTGAAGGGCGTACAGAAGCCATGGCTCACATCTACATTGACAGTCAAGAGGCAACTGAACTATACCGATCGTACGCGGCTACCATAGCGCACCGCATAAAACAAGCTTGCCGCCACCACCGGGATATCAAACGCCTATGCTTTCTCGCACATTGGACACCAGACATCAGTGAGATGAAAGCGGGGAACTAGGCTGCCCATGAGGTTGCATGCGAGAAAATTAGAGAGAACCGCCATCGGAGCCTTGAAGTGAGCCCACCATCGCTGCAACGCACCCATAGCTTGCCGTTATCCGTCATTGTGCCGGACCACCGATCGCCTCGCTTAACAACGAGAGTAAGCCTCCACTACCGGAGTCCTCTCATAGCATCCTTCCTCGCATTCGCACTCGCCTTGCCAGAAGAGCACAGGATCTCTTTCAAACTGCAAGAGATAAAGCTTCCATTCCACGAGATATACCGAGCAAGTCGGGTGGAACAAAAGTGTGATGGCTCCCCAGCTTTGTAATCAAGGTGAACATGAAACCACTGATCTGGTGCTGTGCTGCTGCAACCAGAGTCAGCGACAAGCAAATCCAACCTCTAAGTGTTTTGCCGCACGACGACTGGGACGCAACTCAAGGAGACGCCACCAGAAGAATCAATGCTGTGCTCTCCTTGGCTCAGCAGGAGGGCGTCCGTCCTTTTACCTTATCGTTTACCCATATCTTCGGCCGCTGGCCATCATTTCTAATAAAAAGTTTCAATCAATTATTGATTCATTGAATCAATTGTAAATATGACTCGAACATTTTATAAATGACCCTCCGATCATACGAACACATTGAGGTCATTTGTTACACGTTTTTGAACGTAATTGCAACTTGTGAAGCATTGTTATTGAATAATGCTTGCATTATTTTCAGCATTACAAAATTGAGTCGTACAAACATGGCGGCGTTCTTGCTGTGGCCACGCGTTTCAGGAAAGCTTTTCGTTTGACGGGTTTAGCCTTAAAGCCATAAGGCCGCCATACATGCCTGCTCTATCTAGCTACGAAGTGAATGAGGAACTACATTTTGCAAAAAAAGAAAATGAATGGAATTTTGATTAGCAAAAAAAAACAACAACATTTCGGAGTAAAGACATGACGTGCTGATATTTTACCTCTGTTTTATTGGATTGCCGTTCACATATACAAAGTACCGCTTGAAAAATAAAGAGAAAATACGTAAGGAGGCCAGCGCACCATCACAGGTGTTTTCGCGTAGGAATAGTGCGGTTTTCATTATGACTCCAGGTGCATTCCGCTCCGATTCTTCTCGGTTGCTCGTGAAGACATGTATGTAAATTTAGGAAACAATGTACTCCTCAGAAAAGCAAAGCATTCCATTACAGAAGCGAACGTGGGTCGTCCACGATGGATAAGCTCTTCGTTTTCCGTGAAGAAATGTATATAAATTAGCGAAACAATGCACTGCTTACAAAAGCAAAGAATTCCATTAGATATGGATGTGGCAAAAGTATAAGACGTGAACCATGTGTGCTATGGCCGGCTCCAAGCAGCTTTCCCGGTCTTACTATTTGTTTGTTGCGTATGAAGGAAAACCGTTAGGGCCCTCCAGAACAATACTTTTTGCGACACTTGGTGTGTGAAAGGACAGTTTCCGCAAAGATATGTATGTTTGTGGATCGCTAAAATTTACTTTGGCCCGTATTGTGTAACTGTTATCTTAACGCTGAAAGGCGCCCTTTTATACCGGTAACCAAAGTATAAGATTGAGAAAAAACTAAGGCGCGATACAGAAATGTAACTTTTCGCATGAAGTGGCAACTTTAATAAAGGCTGCCTTATCATTATAAGAAATGAGCATGGGAGCTAAGCTACAAGCTTTCTATAGCCTTAAATCGCTCATTTATAAAAGAAGAATTCAATATTCTTGCTCAAAATAATAGATATCAAAAATTCAAATTTTTAGGCGCCATGAGAAATGCAATCCGAAAAATGCAGTCTGAAAGTTGTAGCTGTCATGCATCTCTCATCTAACAATACGTGTCGCCGGTTTATTTTCTTCGTTTTTTTTGTGATTCCGGAAAATGTGCATCTTGTAATTTTGCGTGTGGTAAATATTCAGCGAATTAGTTTATTTATTGTATGTTTATTTTATTCAACTGTTCGCTCACTTATTCAACAAATTGTAGTGCGTATGTTCCAGGAAACAGTAATCAATCTACGGAGGAAGTGCGGTAAATTTTGATTCACCTCAAGACGAGACACAGAAGCGTGCTAGAAAACAAGCTTACCGACGCGGTGTCCCTAAGCGAGGAGAACAGGAAATGGAAGCAGACAGAAGGCGAGTAGCAGCTACGAGGAGCACCTACAAAAGGGTTGGGACAAATTGAAAGGGGAAGTGGGACACAGCTACGGACACAAAGGAGCTGATCAGAACCGGTGAGTTGTATTGCTTCTCTTCTTTCTCTTCTCAGCAGAAAGAAGAAAAAAAAAATGTTAAACAGCGATGGCACCTCTGGGCGTCGTCCCATAATCCGTGAGGGCAGCGTGAATTCAGCCCAAATGGCTCGCAAAACAATAGCACCGAGTTTTCCGACGCGTTTGTGGTGTCGCCCGTCTCTGGCTGGCGTAGCCGCGCGAGAATCCTGCCGCTGTTATCTCGACCCAGTACGACCAAGGCTGCGGAACGCTCATTGGAAGAACGAAAAGTCAGAGTGTCGACTCGTTTTCTCATTCCTACAGGGAAGCGCTATACATTTAATTTAATTTCATTTCATTTACTCAGAACGTACAGGTTTTGAAGAGAGGAGTGGCAGTAATACAAAAAGGGAGCTAATCAGGCAGCACATGGTCACAGAGAGCTGACGAACACGCGATGATCCGTGATGGTGATGGTGGAGGTTGGAAGGCGATTCTTGGCTTCTTTTCGGAAGCTAGTCTTCCAAGTATGCGTTTCTCTTGCGGTCAGGTATACCCAAAATTTCATACGATGAACAAGGAAGGATCACAAATGGCTTGGAAGGGAAAAAAGTACTTTTTAAGCTTATTATTAGGGTAATTAATTTAATGAAACATGCATATGTAGGAAAAACGGCGTCGATGTACAAAGGAGCAGTAGGACAAGCTTTTGCTTCGATAGTATTTCAAAGAGGATAACTGTAGCGGAGTGGTCTTGAACTCATTCTTTAAAGACTGTGTTACACCTTCATCGGCGTTGTAATGCAATATGCATCTCCTTGACTTTCTTGCTTTTCAGGCGGGCGGAATAGTAGCAGATTCGGTCCTCACAGAAGAACTGCAGTGAGTCGGCACCGTAGTATGGCATATGTGAATATGAATTGACAACACTTTTGATAGCGCCCATGCGCGACACAACGTCCCTACGAGCGTTGCCACGGCAGGTGTTGCTGCACTGTTGTCATTCACGCAACCAATGGCGGTCCTTGAAGGCGATGTCAAAATAATAAGCGTGTTGTCTTGACACGTGAACTGCACGTTGTTTCAGTTGTACTCTACATAGCGCTTCAAAAGAATTACTGAATATGTAGAAACATCCTTTGTTTAGGTAACAACGTGACTGCGTAAGATACAGGAAGCATATTTTGAATTCGACACAGCCAGCATGCTCCTCATGTTAACTAACTAGTAGAATTCCTAAACCTGAAGATGGTTACGTATCGTCTGTTATGTGAAGTGCTTTTATGGTGGTGCCGAGTCAAACCAGATTTAAACATCACTAAGAGCGAAGCGCTTTTTATTTCAGCTATCAATTTTGTGAAAGCGCACCGTAAATACAGTAATTGACGTGAGTTCCTGCTCCTCAGCTTGCATATATTTGGTAATTGACTGGTGAGTCATTATAATGGCAAGAGGTGGTCACGTTCGGGCACCAGCCGGCGCTCCGTGAAATTGGAAGAGGTTCAGGAGACATTTGATAATTAAGGTACGTAATGACAAAAGATGTGGAAAAATTGTGCCGATGTGAGTATACCAAGATGGTATACATTCGCTCTCTGTGCCAATACTCAGTTTAACAGGCTGTATGTGAAACATTATCTCGTAATGGCTGAAATATGTGTACGCTTTATACGTGGCAATGGTATATTATTTTGCCGCCACTAATGTAACAGACCATCTCGCCAACCAGGATGACCCTATCTCGTAGCTGGAACGACTGAGCCCCTTCAGCGCTGATATTTCTTGAGCACAAGCGCCATTTTTACGTGAACCGGAAGCTTCTCAAGCTCCACAAGTGCCTATGAGCCAGCAATGCATGGCCAGCCCCACAAGTTCACTACCTCCACTTGTTCGGAAACGTAGCGTAGAACGTAGAATGACAAGAACTTCAAAGCTCGAAAAAAAAAATCCACCACCGCTGGAAGCTCTTGCACCACGAAGCGCTAATTCGCGAATGGAGCACCTCCTGCGTAGGGGAATTATGAGTGCTTATCGAAAAGAATGGAAGGTCATCAACGCGCAAATACTTAAGTACATTGAAGCCAACGGAGTCCATCTGAATTTGAATATATGCAGCTGCTGAAAAAGCACTTGGAATAACAATAATTTTTTTTCAGAAGCAGTGTTGTTTGTGTGTTCTTAGAGAGAACTGTAACGAATAAAACGCCTGCGTTCTCTAAACCCATCTTCAGAGTGAGGTTGCTCTAGCTCATCAGGTGGCAATTATGGACCAAGCTGTGCGGCAGTAGGAGGAGATGCAGCAGGAGCTGGGGGGCTGCATTCAGGTGTCACTATGAATGTGTGCCACTGGAAGAACCCTTGCTTCGTTGTCCACAACTTTGGTGCAGTGCCTTTCGGCGCCCGTTCCTGCGCTGAGCATCGGCGTTACCGAGCAAACGAGCACAGGGAAGGATAAGATAGCGAACGCGAAGGGTAGCAGGATATGAAAAACGGCGATATCGGAGAGAGTTCGAGGAGGAGTGAGCAACGAAACCATGAGGCAGAAAGCGGAGGGGGATGGTATGGCGAAACAGTGAGAAACAAAGCGCAGTGCCGCGAAAGACGGGCTCGGCAGCGCCGACCGCTACGAGATGGCTCTAAACTAGCGCGCTATCGTCTGTTTACCGATCGCATGCGGAGACCGCGTACACCGATACCATATATGGAAACAATGCGCTGCTTGAGCGTAGGTCCGTATGCGGCGGCTGCTGTGAATCGTGCCTCAACGCCACCCACGCGCTGCCTCTGGCAATCTCCCGATTAGCGAGCCAGTCCCGCTACACTTCGCTCCGTTTGAAATTTCTCGGACGAGATATATTGTCTGCGCCAGCAAACATACTGCGAAGTGAAAACACGCATATATTTCGCATTAGAGAATACCGTAATCGTTGGTGAAAAATGGTACAACCTGGACCGAACCAGAAGGCGGTTCAATGTCTCGCAGCGGCTTCGTCGCATTCTACTACGAGGAAATGACTGGTCAATGATCGCCGGCTGCAACTGCAACCCCAAATGCGGCGTTGCAGTTTAACACAGCGTCCTAAACAATAAGCTGCCACAAGTTGAGAATAGGACAAACCTATAGCTGCCACTCGTAACGCAAGGTAGAAAATAATTAATTCTTGTGGCTGAAAGGAAGCTACAGCGCACGCAACTGCACCAGCTCGCGCTATGTGGGACGTCACTTATACGTGCCAGTCATGTCAGAGAACTTTAATGCAGTAGAACGCCTTTAAATCGGATTGCTTGGGTCCTCCGGAATCCTTCGTATTACCGGTCACTCTATTGTACAGGTCCAGCAGCGCACAACTCGCACAAGAACGGGGGCAGAGTTATTTCTTCGTTATACAAGTCATCTGGTTCTAGAGACGTTTGTTAGTGAGGGGATAGCGTACAGTAGGCGTAGGCAAGAGAGACGCATGCCTACGGTTTGAACATCGCGTCTGTATGGCTGCGGCATCATCGGTTCGATCCAACCAGCTAGGCGAAGGTACGGGACATGAATTCTAGTGTTATTGCAGCCGAATAACAGACGTACAATCCTACGTGTTATCGCTCATACCCATGTATACACTCTGGTAAACTTTGTAGTCTTCTGACAAATACTTCCTTATGGTGCGATGATCGACAAAATCGAAACAGTCTTATTGAACAGCCTCGGTAGCCACGAAAGGTTCTTTATATCTCTTACGCAAAGCCTGAGAAGATCACAAATGCGATCTTGAAAGTCAAAGTTACCGAAAACGCGCTTTTTCAGAGCTGAAAAAAAAAATTACCGTAGACGCCGACATTCATTTGCAAGAAAGATCGCTTTACGTGAATGTCGCTGGCTATGTGTGATGTGATACATGCAGTGACCCAATTTGATGTCAAATAAGGTTTCCTGAAGAGTGGCCGATTCCCTGTTTGTCCCTGGGGTACACACCCATTGCCCTCATGGCTACTTAACCAGTCAAATGTAAGTTATACATTTCTGATACTTAGTCGGCGAATTATTTTGTGCCATTTTCCCATTTACGTGATTGGGCGCGTGGCAATGTTATTGTGCACAACAAAATAACACGTGCAATATAAATTTTAGTGCTCCATGCCTGAGCTTGCCACGTTGAGCTCTGTCAGCCGGGTGCATTTTCATCCCAATTTGCAATAATCTGTTATATATTACGTCATACCAGGAATATGTCCTCCCTCGTACAAGTGGGGACCTTTAACTGAAGCGGACACACGAAAATGCGTTTTCCGTAACGTCAGGCCTTAAAACCCGCAGTGCGATATCACTGAAAGCACCGTGAGCGCAAGAGACTGCTGGCAACCAGTCCTTCACAGTGGAATACATTTAAATCAAGTGCAGGCCGTCCAGAAGGCCCACGATATGGCGTTGACGTTAAACCTTACTGTCCGGACATGGCCACTGCCTGCGTCAACCTCAATGTTGATCTCTAGGACGTGAATAGATTTCATCATACCATACCACACATTGAGCGCTGTCGTCCCGTCGTCTGCTTCACATACCTGTGCTCCGACTTCTGCCGCTCGCCAGCGCGTCGCTGGCGTACTTCAAAGGCCGCCCGGTGCCCATAAGCTCCCGATGAAAGTCATACGGGCGAAAGCACTCATTCGAGAGTACATTTCCTATTTGGTGAACTTTAACACATGGTGTCACACGAGACAAACCTAGCTTTCAACCAAGGGCACCACAGCTACAAGAAGCAGAACCGGCGGATTGTCGATGGAGCCAGCCCTTTATGATATTCGCACTCTTGCTACGTTACACAAACTCCGTTCATGGCCTGGAATCTTTTCATAACTTTACCTTTATTTCTGAGAAAGTACTGTACATCTGCAAACATTCACAAAATAAAATGCATGTAAAATATCTGCAGCTTACATATTTATATGGACAGTCTCTTCTTGCGAATGAAAAATGCTAGTTTCCTCTTTTTTTATTTGGAAAGTATGCTTCGCTATCGACTGCGTAGCTTGACTGCGCAACAAAGTGCGACATCGTCATGATCTTATCGCTAAACTATTAAAATAAACCTGGGCGTATAATAACCGTCCACTTCAAAGGGGCCGCCAAGTTGCTACCTCCAATATTTGTGATGTTAAAATTTTGCGAGAACTCCTATGCGAGAGCTAGCATTTACACAAGCAGGTACGACTGGACAAGGTGCCTATACCAAAGCCAAGGGGAGGGATCCTCGGCACCTCGAAAAGGCACGTGGAGTTTCCAGAAACCAGAAAGCTTGCGTCCCCAGATTTATATGATTACGATACGTTCTAAGCAATGAAGTTTCAGTATAATGAGATAGGGGGGACGTTCCTACGAGGAGGCGGCAGCTGCGCCTTAATTCGAAGTCTAACAATACCTACTTTTTAGTATTGACACTTCATTTAACTATATATTTCCCCTATTTCCACATCGCTGCGCATCACACCACAGCGTATCTAGCAGCAGAGCGAGGCATCCCTTCGAAAATTCAAATATGTTTAATAAGTTCGCTTGCTGTGGTAACTAGCAAAGAAGAAACCATGGTACTCTAGAGGGCTGTATATATAGGTGCCCGTAAAAACGACTAAGCCTTGCTCACGCTTGCAAGACTTACAGGATACCTGAACCAGCCACCGGAATTCGTAAAAGAAACACGCCGAGGATAACATAAGCTGTGCAGAACCTCTTAGCCGGATTTTGTACCCATGCGCAGCGCGCGGGGGTCCCTAACGGAGCGTAAGGTGACCCTTTTCTCGAAGAAGCGTGCGACCTGTTGGGCAGGGAACGGTCACATTTGGGGTCAGTGGAGCAAACCTTTAGAACCGTCAGACCATGACGTCATCATGAATAGGAACAACGCGTCGTACATTTTCAGTAATGTCACCAGAGTTGCGCACCCGGACGCCACTTTTTCTAACGACTGCTGAAATTATCTGGTGTTCGAAACCGGAAATGTTACAGAAGTGAGTGAGCCGAGTCGACAATGGGTCGCACAGTAACACCTGGCTTCTGTATCTTTGGTAGGCCATGAAGTGCAGGAGCTGATTCGTTGTGGCAAAGCCGTCCGTAACAAAGTGTTTGGGCTGGGGCGGAGCCTAGCCGATGGCGTGAGCTCAAAGTTGCAGTTTTTTTTGTGGTATCAAGCGTCAGGCCAGTATAGATGGTGGCGTCACTAACCAGTTTCAGCGTCGCCTTGGCGCAGTTGCCGTTATCAAGCAAAACAGTTGCGCTTCCTTTATCAGCCGGAAGAATGACGATGTCTAGATTGCTTCGAAGCTTGTCGATAGCCTCAGGATCCTCTATCGACAGCGTGGATTTTGAAGAAGGGTTTCGAAGTCTAGAAAGTAGATTAACAACACGCGTGCCTGTTGAAAAAACGTTCAAGAAAAGTAATCGGGCTTCGCTTGTAGATAGGTGGTTTGAAACGTTTGGTGTTTGCACCAAAAAAAGCCAAATTCAATATATGGCAAGCATGGCGGTCATGCGTCAAGATTGCAGGGAGTCCCTCAACGAAGACGAGGGGAATGATGAGTATGGCGAACAAATTGAGTCAATTGGCAAACATTCTGATTTCCACGCTAGGCTAATAAAATGCAGAATGTCCAGGATGAGCTTGTAAAGCGGATCGAAGAGCTGAAAAATGAGCTCAATATGTGGTGTGATACACAGAAGACGGCAGAAGAAAGACTCCACGCAGCCGGCGAAAAAGTGAACATGGCCGTCATCATGAACGAAAATGTAAGTGATGGTGGTACACCGGTTGTGCTGACAAATTGCATGGAATGCGAGGAACATGAGCCATGGGCAACAGGAAGGGGGGTTACCTATTTTGAAGGTACCAGAAAAGGAAAGCGGGGACGCAAGAATCAATGTCCGAAGTCAAATACGAATCACGCGGAAACGGTTGACAAAGGGAAACAAGTAGAGGCCTCTTCAGTAGGAAAGATTGAAAAGGTAATTATCGCCGGAGGCACACTTCTGTCTACGTGAACAGAGGTAGTTGTGGAGTGTGTAAAAGTCGACAAAGGACTGGCAGTAGGGGCCTTTCTAGGGCGTATATTGGGGTACGTGAGAGAGCTAGCTACAGAAAATGCTGGCGGAATGCACAGGGAGAAAACCTTGTAGTAGTAGCGGATGGTATCAATGACGTGTGAAACCGGAAAGCGGCGGGGATAGAACAGCATTTGGCGAAAGGTTTAGGCGACCTGAGCGTGATGTACCTTCTGTCGCCGATTGTGGTGGGCAAAGTGCCTCAGTTCCGTATACTTGACGCTAACGTACAAAGAGCAGTTGGGCCACTAATACGGAGATGTGGAAAGTGAGGCAAGTGAAAGGTTGCTAAGTTGTAGAAGTCAACAGGGAAGTGAAAAATGGCTTAGGCTTAGCTAAGGTTAAGCCCAGGGTGCGAAGCATACTAGCCTTTATTTTAACGCGATAGCGTTAAGGAGCTCGTGTCGCAGAAAAACCGGTGTCGTCGGCGTCGGCTCAGGCGTGCGGCGCTTGCTCAGGCGCACATTTCGTTGTCCCGCCGAATGCTGCGTTGCTCGACGCTCACCGCGTCCGATGCGGGGGGCGACGCCGCGAGCGACGGCGCGAATTGGAGCCCCGTTTCTCCTCTGTCGTTACGTCACGGCGTCACGTGGTATTGAAGGCGACACCGCCGCGCCTGAGGAGCTGGGTTGAGCTCTAGTAATATGCTTCGCATAAAAGTATGCCGACTTTCAAAGAGGCGGAATGCACTTCACTCACCTGCTTTGACGAGAAGTTTGCAGGCGACTCGCTGGTCGTGCATTTGCATTCTTCTTTGTTTTTATTGGGGGGGGGAGGGGGGGTGGCACACGGGCGCCCAGGACGCCTGTGTAAGTAGTAAAAAAGAAGGCGCCCTAAGGGCACTTCAGGCTGGCATCACCGAGAACAACATAAAAAGGAGGAAAAAAGGAAGAAAAGAGCTCGACTTGCAACAGGTTAGTCAGTGTTGCAATCCCACCGCTGCCACCAGCTGTTGGAATCCCTCCGATGGCACCGGTTGTTGGAACCTCAGTGCTGACACCCGTTATTGCAATCGGACCGCTGGTGCCCGTTGTTGCAAATGGGTCGCAAGCCCCAAGGGTAGCGTTGGCCTGGCGGCCTGGGGCACACTGGAAGCATCCGAAGGTCCCGGCAAAGCATGAGTCGACTGCTAACAGAACAACTTGTTTATTCTAGCATCGCAAAGAGCGGGCGGTCAGGTCGACCGAAGTGGAGAGACGGGAGAGCACGTTACTCAACAGAAGAAATCGGAGCCTCTCTCCTGGCGTCCGGGGGCAGCTGCTCTTATACTCTCGGAGTTGAGGGCAAGAGGGAACGTCACGGGACTAGGTCACGTGACGGTGGGGCACAGACACGCCGACGGACACGTTGGGACAAGGAGGTGACGCATCAGCCGGGCCGGCGCCGGTCAGACCTCCTCGCTTCACACTGGGGGAGCTCCTCTCCCCGGCTGCCGCGCTTTGACAAGCGTGGGCACACACACACACACGCACACCCAAAGACACGTGGCACTGAACATGCCGGGACGCGCTCAGCGGGGATGCGTCGCGGCCGCTCCGAACGGGCCAAAATGTCCGCCGCTTTGAACGAAGCCCCGGCGTTCGTTGCATCCGCGCCGGATACACCGCGCATCGTAGGCGAAACGTAACATCAGCCATGTAAGGCGGCTGAAGAAAAGTGGTTACGGATTGAGGATAATTTAAATAGAGAATAAATTGGTGTGTATGTGATTACGGAAGCGCACGTTAGAGACGAGCAAGAGCAACCAGGGAATTGATAATCGCGTTTGGGCACGTTGTAAAAGAACAAATTGAGACAGAAAGGGAGGGGGAGTCGGAATGTTCATACATGCTGGAGCCAAATGAGAAAGACTAACGTCGAAGTGTCAAGATCATCTCTAGTTATCAGGCGCAGTCAGCCGAAAGGACTTGTCTAGCCGTGACGTACTTATGGACACGTAAAAATTGCCAGGAATAGAATCAGCAGTTAGTGCAATGCCTAAGCGGTGATATTAAGGGTTTCAGGAATGACAGCGGAGTTAATCTGTTTGTTGACAATAATGCTCACATAGAGGATCTATACGGCCGTAACGACAACAACGTCAATATTATGCTAGGTTTATGTGAATAACGTAACCTCGTTATCATGAATACGTGGCTGAAATGTGATGGCCAGATTACGCAAGTAGGCAAATTGAGACAATTTGCGATCGATTACTCTCTAATGATGGAGTTTGTGATCCATTGGGAGAACTGATCATTGATGAGGAAGGTGTAACAGTATAGGGAGTAGACAAAAACGCATAATTTTGTATATGGTATGTGTTGTTGGTAAAAAGAGCAAAGAAGGAAGAATTTGCAGTGCAAGTGTGAACGCTGAACTAATAAATGTGGTTGGAATAGTCGAGGAAAACTTACCATATGGCCAAGCAATGAGTGGGGATATAGTTAGCTTTGATGTCTAATGAAGAGAGAAATGAGGAAAGTGGCGAAATATGTTTGCTGGAAAAGAAAAAGGAAACCGAAAAGTTAGTGGAACAGGGAGGCACGAGAAGCGATCGACCAACGACAGAAAGGATCACGAGCGCATAGGGAGGCAAAAACGCACGGTTGCCGCAGATTGAAAACTGTGATTGAGAAAACTGAGAAAACTGCGATTTGAACACTGTTTCCATCCAAAATAAGAATGAAGTGGAAGTTCTTTGTGAGAAATGCGCTAGAAATAGAATGCTGCACCTTGGATATTTTGGAATCACAATAACTCAGTATTGAGAGAGTCGGGTGCAGTACATTATCTAGACGAGCACGGCAACAAACTGGAAGGGGATGCCGAGTTAATTTAATTTGAAAAAGAACAGCCGAATCATTTCAAGGCCATGGCGAGGTGGCTTGTGAGGGAAGTAAGAGAAGGAGCGAGAACCAGACGGGAAAGCAGCCGGTGCTGAGAAATTCAAACTGGAAGACAGCTGCAGAGAAAATTGCTAAACGCATAGCCACAGGTTTAGGCGACCTTCCCCTTTAGGCTAATTAATAAGCTGGTGCCCAAAAGTAAGGAAGCTCTGTTGAAAGCGATAGAAAATCAAGATTATATTGTAGGCGAATACCTGACTGTTTGCGACAAAGGAGAATGAAGTTAATCTGTAGAGGTAAGGTCGAAACAAAAATCACCCATACATACCGTTGACCACTACATCGGTAGTGCACAGGTTGGCAACGCAGGCGAGTAGATAAGAACTGGAAGCATGGGCAAAACAAAATGTTGTATTGGGAAAACTACAGGATGGCTTGTAAATCAGTTGGCGTCGGCTTGATAACCTATTTGTTCTCCATCGGTGTATTGAAATATTGAGATTACAAAGAAGACCATTACATGTGTCTATTTTTCTGCATTACCGGAGCGTATCACAGTGTAGAGCGCCACATTCTGTGTTATTATTCTGGAAGGAGAAGGTGTAGGCCACGACTGTATCGAGCTTTTGAGGGAGATTTAGGGAGAAAATGCCGTTTGCTCTGAAATATAAGAAATGAGGAGCAAACAAGAAGTTGATATCACCAAGGGACATAGACAGGGGCGCCCTTCATCAGTGCTGCTGTTCATGGTGCATATGGTAAGGATGCAAATGACGATAGAAGGAATGACTATTGGTATTTGCCACTGATGCAATCAAGAAGGAACAATAGTGGAGAAGCAGGCTCCAGATTTATTTTATGCGGAGGATATTATGTTGTTTGCTAAAGAACAATATGATATGTAACGTCGGGCTTATTTCTGTCGGTGAGAAGGTGAGAATTTAGAATTAATATTTTGCGTCCAAAGATGAGGTTCTATAATATTAAATGAAAATTTGTCAGCGAAAAGCTTTAATACAGCGCCGGGAAATACGTCGTATAAGGAAATACAAATACATTAGTGCATCGATAAAGGAAGGTGGTAGATCTACGGAGACACAATCATCACAAACGACAGCATCCGCGTCTTCGACCTGAGGCACAGCGTCTCATCGACCGCATCGCATACCTCCAGCTGTCAAGAAGTAACAATGTGGTATTTTTTGTTAGCACTGTATATTATTATTATTATTATTATTATTATTATTATTATTATTATTATTATTATTATTATTATTATTATTATTATTATTATTGTTGTTGTTTTGAAAATATACAGACACTAGAAAAAAGGGGAGAGTGAGGGGCTGGCTAGAGACTGCCCCCTTAAGGGGCACACCAGCTGCCTACTCTGAGTAAATGGGGACAGAAACGTGCGAATGGCAGATAAGCATGAAACAGAAAATAAACAGGAATATGACCAATTTCAAAGTTGCGCAGAACACACAGAGTACAGGTCGTACATTTACAGGAGTACAGCAGCGCCAGTCACTGCTAGTCGCGCCAGTAAATAATGCCGAAATACAGGGAATTGTGTTTGAGGGCCTATAGTGAATGTATAAGAACACTAGACGGAAATATGTGAAGTGAAAGGTCAATGAAACAATACATTTAGTGGCTTTTCACTGCCTGAACGCGAGTTACGCGCAAGCGAATGGATGCAGCGAACACGCACAGCGAACTCCTCGTCGTCGGTGCAGAAACGGGAAATGCGCGAATGCTGTGAATCGCTTCTCCACTTTCAAGCGCTTTCCTCCTCCGGCCCTCGCTTCCGTCGCGTGGCAAACATAATTTTGTCGTTTTGACAAACGGGGGGCATCTGTGCTTTCTCATTGAAAAACTGGACGGAGACACTTAAGAATCTTTACGGGTGCGAACGCAGAAGAACATGAGTCCCTTTGGCAAAATGCTTTGGTTTTTTCGTGCGTTCCTGGTCGGAGAAAGCTCTAGCCTACGTTCTAACTACACCTCGGTAATGGCAAATGACGAAGTGTCGCTGCAGACGTTCTCCTGGAAAACAAAACTGAACGAAAATTATCTGCGAATAATATAAGCCGATTCTTATTTAAGGCAGACAACATGTGAATCGTTGCAGAGGCCGCAGTAAAAACGCCAGGCGAACTCCTATTTGCTGTATTCCTGCAATGAGGCGGGGGGGGGGGGTGAATGGGAGAGAGTAGCCTTAAATTAATCCGGTACTTTTTAGCTATTACTCAACTATTGTTTAAGCAATACTTGGTAAACGTAATCAATAACGGATTGCTAAACAGGTCAGCGTGATCGGTTACATTATTAAGGTCACGTGTACAAGTCTGGCTACCGCACACCTTCGAAAACAGTGAGCAGTGAGCACTTTTATTTCGCAAAGTTCACTACTAGTAAAGAGTACACTTAGATAAGCACTCTAGCGCATGACCATTGATTTCGGGAACGCATAGCTCCCACGCATGAACACGCGTCGGTGTCAATAGTGAAGCCGTTCGTAGCTGAACGACGCGATTGTTGAAGGCTGGGGTATTGAGGGGGCACCGCCTGTTGCTCATTTGGAATTTGAGGCAAACAATGCATCTAGGAAGTTAAGTAAGGAGTCACCTTAACAATACGTTCACTTGCACTTATTTGCACAGCCACATTTATTAAAGCAAGCACTGGGAGGGAACACGTGTTGCAGCCTTCGAGTAGAATAATGTACGTATGCTTATTGTCTGCCGTACCGCCATTTCTACCTTTTTGGCTATGAGCTTTACAAAATAAAGAGCGGTTGATTTCATATCCCTAGGGCGAAACATGAATTATATCAAAAGAACCTTTTACTGGCACAAGCATCGATTGACCCTCTTGATCATTGCGCAGCACCTATAGCTCGCCTGCTGAGAGGACACGGGAGAAAATTAAAAATAAATCAGACACAAAAATACAAAAGACGCTGCGGTAAAATATACGCGTTTTGTTATAGTGATCATATGAGAACCTAAGTTTAGCCATGAGTTACTGAAGGGCGTGGCAATAAATAAAATTAATCAGAAATCAGTGATGACCGCACACTGAAGCACAGAATCATAAAATTTCGAGACCCGGCAAGTGAACATGATTTTAGCAAAATTTCGTGAATTCTGGTATAAGAAAGCGGCGGTAACGACGTCACAGAAAAAAGGGTGGCATGGTGTTTACCCGCTACTATATGGAAAACAGTTGCCTGGCATAGACTGAACATCTGAATGGCAGAGTGGATGTGACGTCACTCCCCCTAGTCGCTTTTATTCTCCCGGCGCGCCCTTGCTCACTCGCTCAATCGCTTGCTCGCAACAGCTGTGCGCGTGGTGCTGGTTGTATCTTCACACGTTAGCACCAGAGAGGGCGCGAAGGGTGGGCTTTGTGCGACGCCTACTAGGGGCTACACCCCTCCAGGTGGCGCGCGTTTCGATTCCTGCTCGGCCTCCCTCATTTCTCGCCCGTATATTGCGCCATGGTAAAGACGTTCCCTCGCGTAACCTAAAGAGTACCGACATCGAGATGCAAGTGCCACTTAGAGGCGTACAAGTGTAAGATTCAGGTTATCTACCATATTTCTTTTCATTGTAATGGCTGATGCTTCGCTTCAGGTCTTCCAGTAGCAGGCACACCAAATCAGACATAGTGCGAAGCCTAACCTTATCGGATTAATGCGAGAGACATTTGGCCAAGCTGTGTTTCCGGCGCGTGAAGACTGAAGCTTGTGCATCGAACAACATATGACGACTTATCAATTTATTTATTTATTTAGCCTATACTAAGGGCCATTACGGCATTATATAGGGGAGTGGTTACAAGGAAAACGGGTAAATTCAACACAAAGCACTTACTAATGCCAAAATTAATATGTATGTACACACAAAAAGATTTAACAAATGGCACCTAGATATACAGTGTTAGCTATGGCGTTTGTAAATACAGGTTGAACAATGTGAAGGAAAAGGTTGCTAGTTATAGAGTGCTAGCTATGGCATTCTTGAAAAATTGGTGGTCTGCGATGGTGGCAATCGAAGCGGAAAGGTGATTTCACTCATTGGAAGTGCATGGTACAAATGAGTGCAAGAAATGGTTTTATCTCCAAATTCGAATGCCGACCTTATGAATGCGATCTAGTCTGGGCTATACATACCGAGGCAGAGATGTAAGTTTATTGCGTAGCCGCAGGTGATTAAATTTTTTATCAAAAAGCCACAAACGGAACATTGTGTGACGTGATGGCAACGACGGTAAGTTCAGGCTAGATTTCATCATCATCATCATCAGCCTGGTTACGCCCACTGCAGGACAAAGGCCTCTCCCATACTTCTCTAACAACCCCGGTCGTGCCTGCAATGCCGTGCCTTCAAACTTCTTAATCTCATCCGCCCACCTAACTTTCTGCCGCCCCCTGCTACGCTTCCCTTCCCTTGGGATCCAGTCCGTAACCGTTAATGACCATCGGTTATCTTGCCTCCTCATTACATGTCCTGCCCATGCCCATTTATTTTTCTTGATTTCAACTAAGATGTCATTAACTCGCGTTTGTTCCCTCACCCAATCTGCTCTTTTCTTATCCCTTAACGTTACACCTATCATTCTTCTTTCTATAACTCATTGCGTCGTCCTCAATTCGAGTAGAACCCTTTTCGTAAGCCTCCAGGTTTCTGCCCCGTAGGTGAGTACTGGTAAGACACAGCTATTATACACTTTTTCCTTGAGGGATAATGGCATCCTGCTGTGCATGATCTGAGAATGCCTGCCAAATGCACTCCAGCCCATTATTATTCTTCTGATTATTTCCGTCTCATGATCCGGATCCGCCGTCACTACCTGCCCTAAGTAGATGTATTCCCTTACGACTTCCAGTGCCTCACTGCCTATTGTAAATTGCTGTTCTCTTCCGAGACTGTGAAGCATTACTTTAGTTTTCTGCAGATTAATTTTGAGACCCACTGTTCTGCTTTGCCTCTCGAGGTCAGTGAGCATGCATTGCAGTTGGTCCCCTGAGTTACTAAGCAAGGCAATATCATCAGCGAATCGCAAGTTACTTTGGTATTCTCCATTAACGTTTATCTCCAATTCTTCCCAATCCAGGTCTCTAAATACCTCCTGTAAACACGCTGGATTTCATGGCACTGGTACTCGCGGTTCTGTTGTAGTTTGAAAGAATCAAACAAGGAGAGTTATTCTGAACCCTTCGCAGTGAGTGCGTTAGATTTATTTGACCTGAATCCCAGTTTGAAGAAGCATACTCAATTTAGGTAGGATTAGAGTTCTATAGAGGATTAATTTTAAGGAAGAATGTGCTTTAGAAAAGTTGCGTCGTAAGTAACCTAGCATCAGGTTAGCGTTACTTATTAAATGGGTGATGTGGGTATTCCAAGTAAGATGAGAGGTGATGTGAAGGCTAAGGTACATGGAAGTTGTTACCAAATCTAATGGAGCGTTATAAAGGGAGTACAGAGGTGGTTCACTGGTAGTTCTAGATACACGCATGAATTTACACTTGTTAAGCTTTAGTTCCATTGGACATAAATTGCGCCATGCAGAAACAGCGTGAAGGTCAGCTTGAAGCATGGTTACGTCCTCATCTCAAGTTATTTCGGTGTAAATTACACAGGCGTAAGCAAATAGCTGAATTTGATATGAAACACAGGAAGGTAAGTCGTTAATTTATATGAGAAATAGGAGGGGTCCAACCACGGAGCCTTGTGGTACACCTGAATAAACAGGACTTAGATTAGAGGTTACTTCGGTAGCTGAAACAAACTGTGATCGGTTGGTGAGGAAAACCTCAAGCCAGTATAAAATTTTAGGATCAGGGTTTAGTTGTTGCAGTTTGTAGATTAATAAGCTATGGGACACTTTATTGAACGCTTTTGCGAAGTCTAAAAAAATACGTCTGCAACCATCACATAGCCCGTTCACAGGGCGTGTAACTTCTCGCGACAGCAACATCTCCCGCCGAAACCTGCCTCATGATTGTCTACTTATGGGTGCTGTCGTCTTCCACTGATTCCCAGCATGCTCGGCGTACACCGCATTACAATCATAAGAAAATGTGGCTAGTAATTGAGGAGACGACATGGTGCCAGGGTGAATGAGAAAGTATTTGATCTTATTTTTTTGGCCAAAGTATGGCTCTAAATGCGATGTCAAGATATCAATTCCCAGCAGTGGACCTTTCTTGGAACAGCCAAGCGTTAGATGGCGGTGGCACCGTGACACGGCGCAACAGTCAGTTGTTGACGACGGAGGTTGTGCTTCACATTTGCACGGCGTACTTAAGTGTGATAGCAACGAAGTGTGATTTGTTGTTTTCTGTGGAGAAAGGGACAAATGCCCATAAATATTCACAAGGAAATGCAGCCCACATATGGTCATAGGTGGTACGCTTTAAAACATGTGAGACGGTGGTGTGATTTCGCAAAGGCCACGAGACTTGCATGACGACGAACGCTCGGGGAGGCTGAGTGCGTCGATGACGTACAACATTTTTCAAAATTTTACTCCACGATGGCACAAATGTCTTAACTATGACACGGCTGGTGTAAAATATTCTGATGCTGTCGTTGTAGCCTGGCCAAATGGCGACAATATAAATAAACTGAAAACAACGGCTGGTATAACGCAAAACTATTCCATTTTTTTTTATTGCAAATCGGACATCTGGTCACCGTGACAGGTCAAAATGAATCGGACTCTACCCATATGTGTGTGCCATCCGCCCATGTGGGCTGCACCCGGACCATTCTTACCTATATATGATGGGTGAATTGAAATTAAAATAGATTGGAATAGTTTCAGGTTACAGGAATCGAGGTCCTGTGATTGCCTGCAATAGGATAAATGCAGCTATTATTAAATGCTTTCATGAAGGCATGCATAAGGCACGTCGCATAATACCCTTGTTGTAATGTGAAAGTGCATCATTACTGCAATGGAACAGTAAATCTGGTGAGCTGAACAAATTTGCCATGGTAAAATGACACTTTAATCTCTCAACATTCTTTTGTGTAGTAAGTAGTGCAGTATATTTGTAAATTGAATAAAAGAAAGCTTTTATAATCTTAATAATTCCGTCCCGATTCGATTACAGCAGCTGCAAACAAATATGTTCAAGGAGATGCCGTTAGTGCTGAAAGCCATGAAGCATAATATGTTTTGAGTTTAAAATAATATATTGGCTTAAATTTTTTCTTAGAGTTTCTTTAGAAGCTGCAAGATAAACCGAATTTAGCTTGCGCCCCCATTTTAAAAGTTTCATTACTCGCTATAACTACAACATGAACTTTGCACATACCTGAACAGTAAAATAAAAACATAATTTCCTTCGGTGAAGCACTTCCGCGTTATTGCCTACAGGGTTCCTGATTCAGATGTGCGTGCCGTCCATGCAGCCTATCACGCATGAAAACTTCGCTATGCGATAAAATTTTTCCACCCCTCGAGACGCTTGTGCGACATCGGGACGCTTCACGAGTGTTGTGAACAGGGTAGAAGCGATGACAGCTTGTGGCATGTTCAACGATGCGAGATGCTGTAGGCTGGGAGACGTTGAACAAGTCACCAGTAACTATATGAAATGTCCCCGCGCCATAGAAATGGAGGGCCACCATGGTGTGTACAAGTGGCGGTGCGAGAGGACCGCAATCGCCTGGACTTGGAGCAAGTGGCAGCAGGGAGAGAAGGTGGACCACGGCTTGTTTCGAAGAGCAGAACCAGCCAAGAAACTCGCCGTCGTCGTACATATCCGTGCTATTCTGACGGTCTCCGGGTACACGCAGTGTTAGTTGTACGCATGGATGCTCTTCGCGAACATGGCTTCCTTTAAAAGGGCAACAAAATCGACCATCTCAGAAAATCTACTTGCATGGCCGGCCATTGTTCCCTGGCCCGGGTTCCCTGGCCGGCCATTGCAGCCGGCCAGGGAACCCGAACCCTCCTTGGTCGAGGCGATAACGTTAAAGAAGGATTCCACTTAAGTGTAGGGCTACTTTATGAATTGCATTAAGGCGCTGAAAATGTATGGCAAAAGATTAGTATCAGGTAGCTTTCTGAATACGGGCCCCAATTCAGCTATTACATCCTTGAGGGTTCAAGAGACGATATTTCAGAAATAATGTCCAAACAGAAAGTAATCAGGTCTAATCTTTCCCTCGCGCATAAGAACACGAGTGCAAATTCTCCAAAGTCATCAATATACTGTTTCTGTGGTAAGTGAATAATGCCGAAATGTACGGTTGATCTTACCTGGTGACATGATTTCAAGGCCATCGTCCATCCATATTCCAATTGTACAAGCTGAAAGATCGAAAATGTTTCTAGAAATCTAGTAGAGATAATGTCTTTCCTAGCAGAAATCTAATATGACAATTTAGAAAAATCAAAGATGTAGTACTTAGTTCTCACTTTTTCGCTCTTCGGCTCGTTCCTCAATCACCGAAATTTGTACGGCCAGTTTCAATGCAGGTCTCCTTAGTAGGAATCCTGAGACTAGCACAACTTCTGTTGCATTCCTCTTCAAAATCTGTCTACAATCACAACAGTGTTCCACTTGACTTTGACCTGCCTTACTCGACGAGAGCTTCTTGGAGCTCGGTTAAGTACAACTCGCTTTAATATTTAGGAAAGTTTGGTGAGGAGTATCGAGCGAAGAATTCTAGCTGCCGCTTGAATTTCACTGTCACAGAGTAGCGTCTTGACTGATTTTATGAAGAAGTTATTGGACATGTATAGCTAATAAATTATTCAGTGTTTACAACATATTTATTGATAATTGACTGTACGAGGCGCCAGCATCTCCTTACGTACATTTGACCAAAGGAATGATATTTTGCGCTTGAAGCTATTTTCATGAAGCATGTGCTTGCTGTAAATTAAGAAAATGTTTGAATAGCTGATTCAAGGCATTAACAACGAAAAATAAAAGAAGCTCTCGGGCTACTAAAGTAAACATGTCCTATGGATGCTACCACCGCTCAATAATGAACTTCATTGATTACTCTGTGCTTTGCTCTGTACCTCTAAATATTTATTACGGCGAATTCTAGAGTTCAAAGGATGTCCTTGACTGTGGCTGGAGACGTTCCTCTGCCCGAGCACATCGGCCATGCCTTAAATACCGCTGGGTTGAGAGCTACGCCAATTTCCTTACAAAGGAATTTCATCAAATGTCTGAAACCACATGCTAGAGGAATAAGAAATTCCTTGCCCCTCATTTTTATTATTCGAATTAAAGTACATACAGGTAATTACAAACATGCGTAATATTGTACGCACCCTACACATCTTTTTCACATACCCCCAAATCGGTTAAGACACTTGTGCCATCGTAGGGTAAAATTTTGAAAAATGTTGTACGTCATCGACGCACTCAGCCTCCCCGAGCGTTCATTGTCATGTAAGTCTCGTGGCCTTTGCGAAACCACCGCCTCACACGTTTTAAAGCGTATGCCCTATCGCCATATGGTGGCAGCATTTTCTTGTGGATTTTGATGGGCGTTTGTCCCTGTCTCAACAGGAAACGAATCACACTTCGTTGCTATGGTACTTAAATACGCCATGGACATGTGAAGTACAACCGCCATCATCAACAACTGACGGCTGCACCGTGTCGTCGTGCCACCTCCATATAACGCCTGACTGTTCCAAGAAAGGTCCACCGCTGGGAATTGATATCTTGACATCGCATTTGGAGCCATGATTTGGTTAAAAAAATAAGAGCAAATACTCTCTGATTCGCTCTGGCACCTTGTCGTCTCCTCAATTACTGGCTACATTTTCTTCTGATGTAAATGTGTATGCCGAGCATGCTGGGAATTAGTGGCAAAAGACAGTGACCAGAAGTCGTCAATCGTGAGTCAGGTTTCGGCGTGAGATGTTGCTGTCGCGCGAAGTTACGATCCCTGTAAACGGGCTATGTGATGGTTGCAAACCTAATTTCCTTAGACTTCGCAAAAGGGTTCGATAAAGTGTGCCATAGCTTAATAATCTACAAACTGCAACAAGTAAACCTAGATCCAAAAATGTTGTACTGGTTGAGGTTTTCCTCACTAACCGTTCACAGTTTGTTTCAACTAACAAAGTAAACTCTAATCTGAGTCCTGTTTAGTCAGGTGTACCACGAGGCTCCATGCTTGCACCCATCCTATTTCTCATATATATTAACGACTTACCTTCCTGTGCTTCATATCAAATTGAGCTATTTGCTGACGACTGTGTAATTTAAGCTGAAATAACTTGCGATGAGAATCTAACCAGGATTCAAGCTGACCTTAACGCCGTTTCTGCATGGTGTAATTTGTGGTTAATGGAACTAAATGTTAACAAGCGCAAATTCATGCTTGTATCAAGAACTACCAGTGAACCACCTTTGTACTCTCCTAATACCGCTTCATTATATCTGGTAACAACTTACAATCGCCTTGGCCTTCACTTCACCTCTGATCTCACATGGAATACCCACATCACCCATTTAATAAGTAACGCTAACCCAATGCTAGGTTACTTACGACGCAACTTTCCCAAAGCACCTTCTTCCTTAAAATTAATCATCTATAGAACTCTAATCCTACCTAAATTGAGTATGCTGCTTCAATCCGGGATTCAGGTCAAATAAATCTAACGCACTCATTGCGAATGGTTCAGAATAACTCCACTCGTTTCCTTCTTTCTAACTATATTAGAAGCGCCAGTGTCATTGCCATGAGATCTAGCCTTAAATTACCGTTCTGGTCATCATGTCGCAAAATGTTCCGTTTGTGCCTTTTTTGAAAAATTGTTTCATCACCCGCTGCTACGCAACATACTTATTTCTCCACCTCCGTATGTATCGCCGAGACTAGATAGCAGAAACAACAATCATTTTCTGCATTAGTAGCTCCTGTGTGTTCAATTTAGACGTTTTGCTTCTAACCACTCCCCTCTATAATGCCGTAATGGCCCTGAGGATATGCTAAACAAATAAGTAAATCGATAAGTCGTCATATATTGTTCGATGCCCAAGCTTCAGTCCTCACGCGCCGGAAATACGGTTTGGTCAAATGTCTCTCGCATTAATCCGATAAGGTTAGGCTAAGCACTATGTTAGATTTGGTGTGCCTGCTATTGGAAGACCTGAAGTGAAGCATCAGCAGTTACAGTGAAAAACATATAGTAGGTAACCTCAATCTTAGGTTAATTTGTCTCTTAGTGGCACTAGCATCTCGATGTTGGTGCTCTTTAGGTTAAGGGACGGGATGTATTTACCATGACACGATATAAGGGCGAGAAATGAGGAAGGCCGAGCAGGAAGCGAAACGCGAGCCACCTGGAGGGGCGTAGCCCCCGGCAGGCGGCGCACAAGGCGTACCTTTCGCGCCCTCTCCGGTGCTGACGTCAGAAGATACAATGAGCACCACGCGCACAGCTGTTGCGAGGAAGCGAGCGAGCGAGTGAGCAGGTTCGCGCCGGGAGAAGGAAAGCGAAAGGAGGGAGTGACGTCACATCCGCTCTGCTACTCAGATGTGTAATGTATACCAGGCAACTGTTTTATATGTACTGGTTCGGTTAAACACAATGCCACGCTTTTGTGTGTGACGTCATTAGTGACGTCATTACCTCCGCTTTCTTATACTGGGTATCCAGAAATTTTGTTCAAATCGCGTTGACTTGGCGGGTCTGCAAACTCTACGATTCTGTGCTTCGGTGTGTGGTGATCGCTGATTTCTGATTAACTTGATTTATTGCCAGGCCCCTCAATATCTGAACTTGCGGCTAAACTTATGCTCTGATATGATCACTATAACAAAACGCGTATATTTTTACCGCAGTGTTTTTTGTATTTTTGTACCTGATTTACTTTTCATTTTCTCCCGTTTCCTCACAGCGGGTGAGCTAGAAGTGCTGCGCAAGAAACAAGAGGGTCAATCGACTATTGCACCACTAAAAGATTATTTTCATATAGCTCATCTTTCGCCGTAGGGATATCAAATCAACCGCTCTTTATTTTGTAACGCCCATAGCCACAAAGGTAGAAGTGGTGGTACGGCAGACAATAAACATCCGTACATTGCTGTTCTCGAAGGCTGCAACACATGTTCCCTCCCAGTGTTTGCTTTAATAAAAGTGGCTGCGCAAAATAAGTGCAAATGAACGTATTGTTAAGGTGACTCACTACTTAACTACCTAGATGCATTGTTTGCCTCTAATTCCAATTGAGCGAAAATCAGGGGCCCTTCTAAAACAGCCGCGTTCAACAACCGCGTTGTTCAGCTACGAACGGCTTCAGCAGTGACAATGACGCGTGTTCATGCGTGGAAGCTATGCATTCCCGAAATGAATGGTCATACGCTAAGAATCATTATCTATATGTACTCTATACAAGTAGTGATATTTGTGCAATAACAGTGCACGAAGAGCGACACATATGCATTCGTGCGTTTGATCTTCGGCTCACTGTTTTCGAAGGTGTCCGGTAGCCAGACTTGTACGCATGACCTATATAATGTAACCGATCACGCTCACTATTTTAACAATTCGCTATTGATTACGTTTACCAAAAATTGCTGGAACAATACTTCAGTAATAGCTATAAAGTGCTCGTATACTTTAAGGTTACACTGTGCCATTTTTTCTCCCTCCTCATTGCACGGATACAGTAAATAAGAGTTCGCCTGGCGTTTTTATTGCGGCCTATGGAACCACTGACGTGTTGTTTGCCTTAACTAAGAATCGGTTTCTGTCATTCGCAGATAATTTTCCCTCACTTTTGTTTTCCAGGAGAACGTCTGCAGCGACACTTCGTCATTTGCCATTAGCGAGGCGTAGATAGAACGTAAGCTATAGCTTTCTCCGACAAGGAACACGCGAAAAAAAAAAAGCATTTCACCAAAGCGACACCTGTACTTCTGCGTTCGCACCCGTAAAGATTATCAAGAGTATGCACCGTACTTTTCTACGAAAAAGCGCACATGCCCCGTCTATCAAAGCGACAAAATTACGTTTGTCGCCGCGAGGGAAGGGAGCGCCGGCGGAGGAAAGCGCCTGAAAGTGGAGGAGGGATTCGCCACGTGCACGGACTTACCGTTTGCGCACCGACGACGAGGAGTTCACTGCGTCCATTCCCTAGCACGTAATTGCCGTTCAGGCAGTGAAAAGCCACTAAGTTTATTGCTTCATTGGCTTTTCACATCATACAGTTCAGTCTAGTGCCCTTGTACATTCACCATCGGCCCTGAAACACAATTATCTGTATTACGGCATCATTTAGTGGCGCGACTTGCAGTGACTGGCGCTACTGTGCTTGACCTGTACTGTGTGCGTTCTGCGTGACTCTGAATTTTGTGTTATTACTCTTTATTTACTCTTCCCTCCTTTCCTTCTTCTCTGCCATTACCATGTTTGTCACTTCTTTCTAAGAGTAGGCAGCTCGTGTGCCCCTTTCGGTGGCAGTCTCTAGTCTCTAGAAGCCCCTCACTCTCCCTTTTTTTCTAGTGTGTCTATGTTTTAAAAACAACCACATAGAGTGCTAAAGAAATATTCCCTCATTCTTCCTTTTTGACAGCTAGAGGGAGGAGATGCTGTCGATGAGACGCTGTGGTTCAAGTAGAAGACGCGGACGCTGTCGTTTAGGATGGTTGTGTCTCCAGAGATCTATCACCTTCGTTTATCGATGCACCAACGTACTTGTATTCCCTTGCCCGACGTATTTACCGGCACTGTATTAACACTGTCCGTGGGCTGTTTTCATTTATTACCATAGAACCTGATTTTGGACACCAAATTTTAATCCTAATTTCTCAAGTTTTCGCCGAAAGATATCAGCACTACGTTGCATATCGTATTGCTTGTTAGCAGGCAACACAAAGTCATCCGCATAAAATAAATCTGGAAACCGCTGCTTCACTAGTGTTCCTTCTTGATTGCATCAGTGGCTAATACCAATAGTCATTCCTTCTAGCATCCTTTGCATCCTTACCATATACACGATGAACAGCAGCGCTAGTGGAGGGCGCCCCTGTCTATGTCCCTTGGCGATATCAACTTCTAGTTTGCTCCTCATCTCCTATAATTCATAGCAAACGGCATTTTCTCGCTACATCACCCTCAAAAGCTCTATACTGTCATGGCCTACACCTTCCCCTTCCAGAATATAACACAGAATGTGGCGGTCTACATTGTGATACGCTCCGGTAATGTAGAAAAAACAGCGACATGTAACGTCTTCTTTGTATTCTAGATTTTTCAGTACACCGATGGAGAACAAATAACTTACCACGCCGATGCCAACGAATTTTCAAGCCATCATGTAGTTGTCCCAATACGCCATTTTGTTTTGCCCATGCTTGCAGTTTTTATCTACTCGATTGCGTTGCCGACCTGTACACTACCGTTGTAGTGGTCAACGGTGTGCATGAGTGATTTTGGCTTCGACCTTACCTCTAAAGATTAACTTCATTCTCCTTTGTCGCAAACAGTCAGGTATTCGCCTACAATATAAGCTTGATTTTCCATCGCTTTTAACAGAGCTTGCTTACTTTTTGGCACCAGCTTATTAATTAGCGTAAAGGGGAAGCTCGTCTAAACCTGCGGCTGTACGTTTAGAAATTTTCTCTTCAGCTGTCTTCCAGTTTGAATTTATCAGCACCGGTTGCTTTCCCGTCTGGTTCTAGCTCATTCTCCTACTTTCCTCACAAAGCACCTCGCCATGGCCTTGAAATTATTCGGCTGTTCTTTTTCAAATTAAACTAACTCGGCATCCCCTTCCAGTTTGTGGCCGTGCTTGTCTAGAAAATGTACTGCACCTACCTCTATCACTAGTAAGTTAATGTGATTCCAAAATTTCCAAGGTGCGGCATTCTATTTCTAGCGCAGTTCTCACAATCAACTTCCACTTTCACCCTTAGTTTTGCTTGAAAGAGTGTTCAAATCGTAGTTTTTTTTCTCCAAGTATATTTCTCATTTACTGTCTGTTTCATCCTGCGGCAACTGAGCGTTTTTCGCCTCCCAATGCTCTCCTGATCCTTTCTGTTGTTGGTCGATCGCTTCCCGTACCTCCCTGTTTCACTCACTTTTCGGTTTGCTTTTTCTTTTCCAGCAAGCATGTTGCGTCTCTGTCCTAATTTCTCTCGTCATTATACTTCAAAGCTAACTATATTCCTACACATTGCTTGGACATGTGCCAAGTTTTCCTCGACTATTGCAACCACATTTATTAGTTCAGCGTTCACACTTGGACTGGAATTTCTTCGTTGTTTGCTCTCTTTCCCAAAAACATATACCATTTTCAAAATTATGCGCTTTTGTCTACGCCCTATGCTGCTACATTCTTCCTCATCAATGATCATTTCTCAAAACGGCTCACAAACTCTACCATTAGAGAGTAATCAATGGCGAATTGTCTAAATCTGCCTACTCGCGGGATCTGGCCATCATATTTAGGCCACGTATTCATGATAACGAGGTTACGTTATGCACATAAAGCTAAGATAAAATTCACGTTGTTGTTGGTACTCCCGTCTAGATCCTCTATTTGAGCATTAATGTCAACAAACACGATAACTCCGCTATCATTTCCAAAACACTTAATATCACCGCTTAAGCATTGCACTAACTGCGGATTCTGGGCATTTTTTACGCGTCCATATATTCGTCACGGCTAGACAAGTCTTTTTGGCTGACTGCACCTCATAACCAAAGATGATCTTGACACTCAGAGTGTCAAGATCATCGCCATTTCGCTCTTTCTCATATGGCTCCAGCATGTTTGAACATTCGGACTCCCCCTCCCTTTATTTCCCAATTAGTTCTTTTACAACATGCCCCAACACGATTATCAATCACTGTTTGCCCTTGCTGGTCTAACGTGCGCTTCCGTAATCACATATACACCTATTTAGTCTCTATTTAAATGATCCGCAATCCCTAACCACTTTTGTTCAGCCGCCTCACATGGCTGAATATCCTGGTGCAAGTAGAGCTGTTTTCTATCTTTTTTTCTCGTTTTTCTGTTGTTACCGGTGATGCTAGCCTGAACGCCCTTAGGGGACCTTCTTTATTACTACTTGCACTAGCGTCCTGGGCGCCTGCGTGACCCCCCCCCGCCCCCCCCCCAATAAAAGTAAGGAAGAAAACACATGCACGACCAGCATGTTGCCTGCACACTTCTCATCAAAGCCGGTGAGTGAAGTTGATTCCGTCTCTTTCAAAGCCGTCATGCCTTTTCACTTCCCTATTGACTTCTACAACCTTGAAACCTTTCACTTACCTCACTTTCCGAATCTCCTGATTAGTGGCCCAACTGCTCTTTGTACGTTAATGTCAAGTACATGAACGTACAGTACAGGAACAGTGTCTGTATTGAAGAATTGCTTTAAGCTCAAGAAAACAGGTATATCGATCTGTCACGATTACTGTAAGGCTACGCTGACTAAGCGTTCTCATCTTTGGCGGTATGGTAAGCAATTTAAAGATGAGGCGCGAAAAATTTCACTGGACTATGACCGGCTACGTGTAGACGACAACATATACGAATGGGACGAAGTAAGCTCGCAGGTTGTCGCTCTTCATAAATCTCGATCTACACGGACATCTGACTGACCCGAAACGAAGGAACTCCGTATTATCTTGCTTAATGCAAGAAGTCTTGCCAATAAGTCTAATCAGCTTGAAGATATTCTTTTTCTTCACAACCCACATATACTTGCCGTAACTGAAACGTGGCTTACACCTAATATTAATGATTATGAAATTATTCCGCCTTCCCACAAAATAATAAGACGCGATCGCGAAGGACGAGGAGGGGGCGTGGCTATAATAACAAAAAATGAAGTACAATGTGTCGAGCTTGAGGGGATCCGAAACCATGAAAGTGTCTGGTGTAAAATCAATTACAGAAATATTTGTACCTTGTTTGGCGTGGTTTACCGGCCACCAAAAAGCAATGTGTCATATCTGGAAGCACTGGCCGCTTACCTAGAGCGCATGCTCAAACCAAATCACAAGCTGGTGCTCACTGGTGATTTCAACTTGCCAGGCATAGACTGGAATGTACTCGCTATCTCGGGGCCCGATGATGCAGACAACGCACGCCTACTTCTCGATTCTTCATTTTTTCATGACATGAAACAAATAGTCACTATTCCCACTCGCACCACTGCAACTGTGCAATCGGTTCTCGACCTTGTTTTTCTGAAAAATTTTCCTGAAGATTACTCAGTTGCTACTTCTGATGGCATCTCGGACCACAAGATTGTTCAAGTTACCCTAAAGATCAATAGCACAAAAGCACCTCCCTCGGTAGCAACTTTTCATGACTTTTCTGCTGCAGATGATGAATCTGTCCTAGATGCAATGCATTTCTCACTTTTTGATTTTGAGCATGGTGGCGATGTTTCTCATCTTTGGAACGAGTTCAAGAAATTAGTGTCATCATGCATTGACAGGTTTGTTCCTTTGCGTAGAAAGATTACAAAGCGTCGGAACCCATGGATTAGTCGGGACATAATCCATCTAAAGCGGCGTATTAAGCGAAAAAGGAAGGGTAAAACTACGTCAGCATTAACCGCCCTTCAAGAACAGCTGGTTACTAAATTGAAGCTTGCGCGTAGTAAATTTTATGGCCAAACTCTTACAGCTTTCTTGAAGGAATCTCCTGAGAAATTCTGGCGCTACTTGTCAGGTTCCCAACCGCGCGTAAATTATCTAAAGATTAATGGTAACATGTGTACAAATCTTACTCTTGTTGTAAATGAATTTAACACTACTTTTCATCAAGCGTTTACAAGACCAAATGCTCAACATTTACGAACGCAATACTCTGACCCACCGCCCGTTGCAAACTCAATGCCCGACCTAGTTCTTGGTCGCGAAGGAATACTTTCTCTTCTTTTAAATATAAAAGTGAAAAAGTCAAGTGGTGCTGACGGCATACCGAATGCCTTCCTTGTACGGTACTCAGAGATTGTGTCCCATTACCTTTATATTCTGTTTAACGCATCACTCAACCAATGCTCCTTACCCGCAGATTGGCTCACGGCAAGAGTAGTTCCCATATTTAAATCGGGAGACAGGCTAGAAGCTCGTAACTACAGACCAATTTCTCTAATAAGCACATGCTGTAAATTGCTGGAGCATGTAATAGCTCACCATATATCTCAGTACCTTGAATCAAAAAAATTCTTCGTTGAGTATCAGCATGGTTTCCGGAGGACTGTCTCAACAACTACACAACTAATTTCAGTTATACATGATTTTGCTTCAGCTCTAGATAATTGTTGGCAGATAGATGCGGTTTTTCTTGACATGTCAAAAGCCTTTGATCGTGTGCCACACACTTTACTCATTGACAGATTAAGGGATGCCGGGCTTCCTGAGAGATTGATATTATGGTTGCAGGCTTATCTGAGTAATCGATCACAGTTTGTGGAGTGTGCGGGTGTTAGGTCTGCTGATCTGCCGGTATTGTCTGGAGTTCCACAAGGTTCAGTGCTTGGTCCTCTGTTGTTTTTAATTTATATAAACGGCATTGCTTCTAACATCGATAACTCTGTTACAATAAAATTGTTCGCTGATGACTGCGTGATGTATAGTGTTGTCAAGAGCTCCTCTTGCGAAATACTACTGAACAATAGCCTCTGTACACTCGCGGACTGGTGCGAACGAAACGGTATGCAAATAAATTTTGATAAAACCGTTGCCATGACAATAACCACAAAGAAAAAGCCACTGTCTCATACGTACCACATTGCTAATAAAGCTATTCAATCGGTAACGTCTGCCAAATATTTAGGACTAACCATCACAAGCAACTTAAAATGGGACAAACATTTGAAGAACGTTTGTACAACAGCGTTCAATAAACTTTGCTTTTTGCGCAGGAAGCTAAAAGACTCGCCGTCAAGTGTTAAACTCGAGGCATATCGCACTTTGGTTCGACCAGTCCTTGAGTACGCTTCCGCAGTATGGGACCCATACTACGTTAAAGATATCGCACAAGTAGAACGAATTCAGCGCCTGCCTGCTCGATTTATTGTGTCTGACTATCGATCTACATCATCTGTTACTGACATGTTGCAGCGACTGAATCTGGAACCCCTCTGTGTACGCCGAAAGATTGCGAGACTAAAGATGCTTTATTTGATATATCAAAACAAAATCGGTCTCCCGCGCGAAACTTATCTTTCCCGCTCACAACATAGATCTTCTAGAATTAATCACTCGAATGTTATCCGCCCGTACTTTGCGAGGACGAAAATGTTTCAGAAGTCTTTTTTTCCGCTCACAATTGAAGAGTGGAATTGTCTGCCAGCGTCTGTTGTTGATTGTGCCAATGTAGATTCCTTTGTGAAATCTTTGTCATTGCACTTGATGTAACCCTCTCCTGCTAGGGCAGCATTGCTGCCTGCAGTATTTTGAAATAAATAAATAAATGGCACTCCGGCACTTTGCCGACCACAACCGGCAGCAGAGGGTACATCACGCTGAGGTCATCTACGCCGTTTGCAAAGGCTGTTTTAGTCCCGCCGCTTTCCTATTTCGCACGTCATTCAGACCGCCCGCTACTACTACAAGGTTTTGTCCCTGTGCATTCCAGCAACATTTTCTCTAGCTAGCTCTATCACATAACCCAATGTACGCCCAAGGAAATTTTCTACTGCCAGTCCTTTCTCGACTTTTGCGCAAACCACAACTACCTCTGGTCAAGTAGACAAAAATTGAGCAACCAGCGATAATTACCTTTTCAATCTTTCCTATTGACGAGGTCTCTTCTTGATTGCCTTTGTCAACCGTTTCCGCGTGATTCGCCTTTGACATCGGGCATTGACACTCGCGTTCTCGCTTTCTTTTGTGGTACTTTCAAAATAGGCAACGCTCCTTTCAGCTGCCCACGGCGCATCTTCCTCGCATACCACGCGCTTTGTTGGCATAACCGCTGTCATCACTTCCATTTTAGTACGTGATGACGGCCCTGTTCCGTCAGTTGCGTGGAGTCTTTCTTCTGCCGTCTTCCACGCATCACACACATAGTGAGCTCATTTTCAAGCTCTTTGATCCGTTTAACAAGCTCATCCTGGACTTCCTCCATTTTCTTTAGCCTAGCATGGAGATCACAGTGTCTGCCTATTGACGCAATTTGCTCGCAATTCTCATCGTTTCCCTCGTCTACCTTGAAGGACTCCCCGCAATCTTGATGCATGACCACCATGCTTGCCTTATATTGAATTCAGCTTTTTCTGGTGCAAACACCAAAAGCTTTAAACCACCTAACTACAACCGAAGGTCGATGACTTTTCTAGAACGTTTTTTTCATCTGGCACGCCAGTTATTGGTGTGCTTTCTAGGCTTCTAATCGCTTTTTCAAACTCCACGCAGCCGCTAGAGGAACCGGAGGCTATCGACCAGCTTCGAAGCAATCCAGACATCGTCATTCTTCCGGCTGATAAAGGAAGCGCAACTGTTTTGCTTGATTACGGCAATAGCACCAAGACGACGCGGAAACTGGTTAGTGACGCCACCATCTATACTGGCCTGACGCTTGATACCACAGGAAAACTGCAAATTTGAACTTACGCCTCCCGTTAGGTCCCACCCCAGCCCAAACACTTTATTACAGACGATTTTGCCACAACGAACCAGCCCCTGCACTTCATGGCCTACTGAAGATACAGAAGCCAGGTGTTACTATGCAGCCCACTGTCGACTCCGCTCGCTCACTTCTGTAAAATATTGCCGGTTTCGTACACGAGATTATTTCGGCAGTCGTGAGAAAAAGCGGCGTCCACGGGCGCAACCCTTGTGATATTATTGAAAATCTACGACGCGTTTTTCGTATTCATGATGACATCATGTTCTGATTTGATGTTGTTTCGCTATTCACAATTTTCCCGGTAGAACTGGCTGCAGGTGTTTCCACCAGTGACACCGAATTTGACGGTTCCCTGCCCGACAGGTCCCACGCTTCTTCGAGAAGAAGGGTGACTTAACGCTCCGATAGTGAACCCCGCGCGTTGCGCACGGGCACAAAATCCGGCTGAGATGTTCAGCACATCTTATGCTATCGCTGGCGTGTTTCTTTTTACAAATTCTGGCGGCTGGTTCAAATATTCTGTAAGTTTCGCAAGGGTGGACCAGGGCTCAGTCTTTTTACGGGTACCTATATATACAGCCCTCTAAAATGCCAGGCTTTGTTTTTTTTTTGCTGGCTACCACACCAAGCGAACTTATTAAACATATCTGAATTTTCGAAGGGTTGTTTCGCTCTGCTGCTAGATGCGCTGTGGTGTGATGCGCAGCGATGTGGAATTCGGGGAATTATGTTTAAATGATGTGTCAAAAATGAAAAGCAGTTAGTGTTAGACTCGGAATTAAGGCGCAGCTGCCATCGCCTAGTAGGAATATCCCCCCTACCGGAATATACTGAAACTTCATTGCTTCGAGCGTATCTTAATGCTATAAATAAGGGTACGCAAGCATTCTGGTATTTGGAAACTCGTCCTGCCTTGTCAAAGTGCCGCAGAACCCTCCCCTTGGCTTCGGTATACGCACCTTCTCCAATCGTACCTGCTCGTGCAAATGCTAGCTCCCTCATAACACATTCGCAAAATTTGAGAATCACAAATATGGGACGTAGGAAATTTGGGGCCCCTTTGCGGTTGACGGTTTTTATTCGCCCAGGTTTATTGTGATAGGTTTAGCGAAAAGATCATGACGGTTTCGCACCTTGTTGTGCGATCATGCTACGTAATGGATAGCGAAGAATACTTTCCAAACAAAAAAGAGAATACTAGCATTCTGCAATGGCAAACAAAATTTCCCGTATAAAAACATACGCTGCAGGTATTTTTCGCAGATATTATTTCATAAACATTTGCACATGTACAGCCTTTTCTGAGAAATAAAGATAAAGTTTTGAAAAGATGCCAGCCCACGAATGGAGTTTGTGTAGCGCAGCATGAGTGTGAGTATCATAAGGAGCTGGCTCCATCGACTGCTGACGTATGGCAGACATTGCGAGACGTAATATATACCAGATTAATGCAAGTGGCGATGTAAAGGCAGCCCGCCAACAGAGCTCAACGCCGCGAGCTCCGACATTGATCCCCAGCATTTATATTAAACGTGGTATATTGCTATGCACGATAACACTTTCACTTGCCTAATCACGTAAATGGCAAAACGCAACTAGAGAATTCGCCCACGACGAATAAAAAAATGTACAACATACATTTCACTGGTTATGTAGCCATGATGCAAATGGGTATGTGACCCAGAGACAATCGAGCATCAGCCGCTCTTCAGTAAACCTTCTTTTGTTGTCAATTTGGGTCACTGCAAGTGTCACATCACACAAACACTGTGCAATTCACGTAAAGCGATTTTTCTTGAAAATGAATGTAGGCATCTAGGGTGATATTTTTTGCCTCTGAAAAAGCGCGTTTTCGCTAAATATGACTTCGAACATCGCATTTGTGATGTTTACAGCCTTTGCGTAGGAGATATACAGAAGCTTTCGCTGCTTCCGAACTGTTCAAAAAGACTGTTCCAACTTTCTCGATAGTCCCACCATAACATAGTATTTGTCAGAAGACTACAAAGGTTACCAGAGTGGATGCATGGGTATGAGCGGAAACTTGTAGGATTGCGCGTCCATTATTTGGCTCCAATATCGGTAGAATTCACATCCCGTACCGTCGCATAGATGGTTAGTTCGAACCACTGATGCCAAGGCTTAACAAGACGATGTTGAAACGGTACGCATTCATTACTCATGCCTACGCCAACTGCAGTCCAGCACATCCATAACGAACATCTCTAGAACAGGATGACTTATAGAACGAAGGAATAACTTTGTCCCTGTGCTTGTGTGAGTTGTGCGCGGCGTGAACATTACAATGAACTGACTGGCATAACGAAAGATTCCTGAGGTCCCGAACACTCCGTTATAAAGGCGTCCAACTGTATTACAGTTATGCCACCACTGGCACGTATACGTGACGTCCCACATGGCACGAGCTGGTGCAGTTGTGTGCGCGTAGCTTCCGTTCAGCCACTGGAATTAATGATTTTCTTCCTCGCGTGACGGGCGGTAGCTATGTGTTTGCCCCATTCTCACCTCGTAGCAGCTAACGCTTCGGGACGCTGTGTTAAACTGCAACACTGCCTTCGGGGTTGCAGTTGCAGTCGCCGCTCACTGCGCAGTCAATTCCCCCTAGCAGAATGCGACGAGGCCGCAGCGAGTCATTGAACGGCCTTCTGGTTCGGTGCTGGTTGTACCGTTCTTCTGGGGCAAAAGATTCGCCGACGATTACGGTACTCCCCAATGCGAAGTATATGCACGTTTTCCTTTCGCAGTATATTCACAGGCGTGGACAATCTGTCTCTTGCAGGAAATTACAAACGGAGCAAACCCTAGCAAGACTACTCGCTCATCGGGAGACTGTGAGAGGCAACGCGTGGATGACGCTTAGGCGCAATTCACAGCAGCCACCGCATACGCACTTCCACTCAAGCAGTGCTTTGTTTCTATATATGGTACCGGTGTACGCGCTCTACGCATGCCATCGCTAAACAGACAATAGCGCGCTATTTTAGAGCCATCTCGTAGCAGTCGTCACTGCCGAGCCCGCCTTCCACGGCACTATACTTTTTTTTTCGCGCTTTCCCCATACCATCCTCCTCCCCTTTCTGCCTCATTGTTCCGTTGCACTCTCCTACTCTCGCACTCTGCGCAATCACCGTCCGTCACACCCTGTTGTGCTTCGCGTTCGCTCTTGTATCCTCCCCTGTGCTTGTTTACTCGGTAACACCGAGGGTCAACGCAAGATTTGGCGCCGCAGAGCACTGCAATAAAGTTATGGAGAAAGAAGCGAGAAGTACGTCTCCTTCTTTTGTTTCTTGAGCTGTTTCGCGTATCGCAAATGTGTTGGTAAGTTTTCTTTCGCTGCTGGCTGTAATTATTCTAATCTTTGTTTCGTAATTCTTAGTGTCCTCGAAACTAGCCCACTTCCGTCATGCGCCATTTCACACAGCCTAGAGCGAGGACAGCGGTCGTTGGCGCCAAGTGGGAACACGCCACTGCGTTCGCCATCGATGCACAGCAAACAGTCATATGCCGGACGCAACTAGAGCTCGGAAGCACGGCGAAAGAGAGTATACCTCAAAAGGAAGACTGATGCACAGATAAGACGGCAAAGCTGCGACTACACATTTGAGTGTTCGGCTTCGTAGCCCATGCTTCGGAGCCTTTACAGATGCGTAGGCGAAGACAGCTCATTCTCACGGGACACGAAGCCCTTCCACATGAACGGCTCTTTTATTAATGTTAGAACTACAAGGCCATAGCAAAGCAGCGTCAGAGCTATTGAAACACATAGTCGGTCGCACGGATGCCACAGTTTTTTCCTTTATTTTTTTTGCGCTACAGGTCAGCTCTGTGTGATCTGCGTGGAACCAAATTAAGTCACCCTGCGTCACAAAGATACTCGCTTTCATTGTATACCACGATGCATCAGCTCGGTGTCCGCAGGAGTTACAGTCGGTGCAAAAAGCGCCGGCGAGCATGCCCTTCGGGTATCGCGTTTACATTTCTAGTCACTCTATGCACTGTTACCTACAGAAGGCGCGTATCCCGTCTATCCTTCTATCTAGCGAGTCCGCGATGAAAAACGACGATTGAAGTAAAAGGCCTAAGCAGCTGCAGGCGTGTTTCAGAACTGTTCGTGCACTCAAAATGCAAGATCTTTGATCGGATTTGTTTTCACGTGTTACTATAGCAACGCAATACAGAAAGAAAACGACGCAACATATTAAATCAACATAGGTGGCGGCAACGCCTGCTCAACCCGGCCTTGACGTCACAATGCCATTACACTCGTGACACCGGCTCATAAAGGCGACATCGGTCCAAGGTCATCCCGCTCCCGCAGGGGCGTCTGCGTCAGGAGGCGTTTGGTGTGTTGCGAAACCACGTACCCGAGCACACGAGTGTTGGACCCTCCCGTGTGTAGCCGTGCGGCTTAGCCGTGTCTGGGGAAAAGGGTATCCTGGGGGTTGAGCCGATGCTGGGTGTTTGGACCTTGAAGGCCCCCCGGCGGAGGCAACACACCCCTTTGGCCTCGGCTTCACATAGACGGCACCCCCGGACTGACCCACCCGGGGGAAATCGGCAGTTGCCTTTTCCTATCCCCCTCTCCATTCTGCGTCTTTTTCTCTTCCTTTCAATCTTTCCTGTCTTCTCGTCTCTTCTGTTTACTTCCGAATTTCCTGGCAGCGAGGGTTAACCTTGTGTGGGTGGACAACCTTGGGTACTCCAGATTGGGTTATAGCAGCACCGTACAACTGGCGAGGGCTTGTCTTACACATAGGATCTGCTCCGTCTCCATGTTGGGCTCGGTGGTGGGCGGTTGGCGCTGCTGCCAAACTCAAGACCCCTATATGGCTTCAAGTAAACCACTATCCCTTGATCGCCCTCTGAAAAGAGGGCGCACCGATGCAAGCTTCCAATTCTTTTTGAAGAGCAATGAGGAACATTTCCCTAAGTACCATGTCATACACAGTGAAAGCAACACAAGCGTGCGCAAATTCTCCCCATTCTTGGTGGCGAAATGCCTTGCAAGCACGATAGGACCTGGCTGTAAAGCCACAAAGATGTCTAATGAACAGCTACTCCTTGAACTGAAAGATAAAATCCAATATGAGAAAATGAATGACCTGAAATGCATAGGCGATGTAGCGGTCACTGTGTCCGCACATCGAACCATGAACACGAGCCGTGGAGTAATCTCTGAAGACGACTTCATGGACCTTAGTAATGAAGAGCTGCTTGAAGGTTTTCAGGATCAAAATGTCATCAAGGTAGAACGAATTCTAATCGGCAGGAATAACGAACAACTTCGAACAAAGCACATTGTACTAACCTTTGGTACCAGTGTGTTGCCTAGTACAGTGGATGCAGGCTATATCAAAGTTCGTGTTAGGCCGTACATTCCAAATCCTCGACGGTGCTTTAAGTGCCATAGGTATGGACATGGATCCCAGACATGCCGAGGAAGGCAGACTTGCGCGAAATGCAGCTCGAACGATCATCCAACAGACACTTGCGACTC
Source organism: Dermacentor albipictus (assembly GCF_038994185.2). Taxonomy (NCBI): domain Eukaryota; kingdom Metazoa; phylum Arthropoda; class Arachnida; order Ixodida; family Ixodidae; genus Dermacentor; species Dermacentor albipictus. Next base: position 107,910,950 of record NC_091829.1, read on the forward strand.
ATCTCCACACTGCGGGAACTGCGATGGAAGCCATCCAGCCTACTCTAGAACGTGCCCTAAATGGAAGAAAGAAAAAGAAATCATTGCAATAAAGGTCAAAGAAAACATTACATTTCACGAAGCAAGGAAACGTCTTTCGTACTTAGATCACACAAGCTATTCCGAGGTGGCGCGACGGGGGGCAGCGTCACAAATACCTCGGGAGTCTACCGCGGTCTCTAATAGTGGTCCGGTAATCACTCCGCCTGCCCCTCTGGTGGCAGCAGCAGATGCTTCTCCATCGACATCGAAGGTGGGACTGCAGACTTCGGTTCCGCAGGCTCCAAAGCTAAACCGAACTCCACAGCCTGGGACGCGAGTTTCAGCGCCTAGTTCACGATCCTCCAGCGCCTCCGAGAAGGTTATGGAGGTCGATCAGAAATCCTTGGCGTCATCGACGCCGAAAGATCAGCGCTCCCAAGAGCGCGCTAAAAGAGAGAAAATACCTGTAACTGCACAAAAAAAGGGACCGGTAACCTAAACGGTTACCGCTCTTGTACACATATCCATCTATATTTACCACGTACTCTTGAACACAGTCAACAAAAATCTTCCTCAAAATGGCTACACAAATAATTCAGTGGAATGCCAGGGGCCGCTTTCGCTATTTAGATGATGTCAAAGATATACTAAAGGAATATCAACCACGACTGTTCTGTGTTCAAGAAACACATTTAAAGTCTACACACCAGAACTTTTTAAAACAGTACATAATTTTCCGTAAAGATAAAAATAATGGCAATTCTTCTTCAGGTGGTGTGGTAATCATAGCCCAAAAGTCAGTTGCATGCCAGCATGTATCCCTCCAAAGTTCATTTGAAGCAGTGCCTGCTCGGGCTTGTTCAACCAACTAGTTGTTCAACCAACTTATACCTATCTGCTCTATATATTTACCGCCTGATGAACGGTTTGACATTGCAGAATGTGAAAAGCTGATTGACCAGCTTCCCGAACCCTATATTATAATCGGAGACTTCAATGCTCACAGCACATTCTGGGGTGACTCAAGATGTGATGCGAGAGGACGGGCAATAGAGAACTTCCTTCTTTCTTCTGGAGCCTGCCTATTTAACAAGGCAGAGCCAACCTTTTACAGTTCCACACACAACACGTATTCATGTATAGATTTAGCAATAGGGTCAGCGTCACTTCTTCCATACCTGGAATGGAGAGTTATCAGTAATCCATACGGGAGCGATCATTTCCCTACACTCCTAGAAACAACAAAGTGGCACGCAGGACCAGCTTACCCCAAAAAGTGGAAAATTCATAGTGCAGACTGGTCGAAATTCAGAAACACATGTAAACTGTGCCTGGAAGATGTGGACCACCTAGGCGTAGAGGAACTGGCCAGCTACATTACTGAACATATTCTCTGTTCTTCTAAACACTGCATCCCTCAGTCCTGTACACATAAAGTCAATCCAAAGCCATGGTGGAACAAAGACTGCGAAACTGCAAAGAAACGCCAGAACAAAGCATGGAGTAGATTTTCACGCTACCCAACCACAGAAAATCTAATAGAATTTAAGCGCTGCAAAGCAAATGGACGCCGTATCCGCCGAATATCCAAAAGAGAAAGCTGGACGCGCTACATATCCTCAATAAACTCATACACGGCTGTTAGCAAAGTATATAACAGAGTACGCATACTGAAAGGACAACGTCCAAATCCTTTTCCTCTCGTCACTGGTTCTGGTGATTCAGTAGAAGATCAAGCAAACACTTTTGGCGAGCACTTTGAGAGAGTATCAAGTTCAGAAAATTATTCCGAAAATTTCTTAAACCATAAAAGTATAGCTGTAAATATTCCTCTGCGTCCAAAAAAGTCATCAGAAGGGTACAATAGACCATTAACGTTCCATCAACTCAAGCTTGCCCTAGGCTCTTGTGGTTGCTCGGCTCCAGGTTCTTATGCAATAGCTTATGAAATAATCAACAATCTGCCTTATGAGACACTAAACTGCCTTTTAGGCCTTTACAATAAGATATTTGCTATTGGTCATATACCTGCATCTTGGAAAGAAGCAATAGTCCTACCAATACTCAAACACGGCAAAGACCCTTCCTTAGTTAACAGTTACAGAACAATTGCACTCACTAGCTGCTTACTCAAAGTACTTGAAAAGGTGATGAACCGACGCTTTGTCTTCTTTTTGGAATATAATGGTATATTGGACCCTCGCCAATCTGGCTTCCGAAGAGCGAGGTCTACTACCGATAATCTAGTTCTCCTTGAATCATATATACGTGATGCATTTGTACATAGCCAATATTGTCTGTCTGTATTCGTTGATCTTGAGAAGGCATATGATACTGCCGGGCGATACGGTATTCTGCAAGACCTGTCTTCCTATGGAATTTGTGGTAGTATGCTAAATATTTTGCAAAATTACTTATCTGAAAGAAAATTCCGCGTTAGAATTGGCAATGTACTATCGCACACTTTTATTCAAGAAAACGGTGTACCACAGGGAGGAGTGCTAAGTTGCACACTTTTTATAATCAAAATGAAATCTCTCCGCTCTGTTATACCATCAATGGTGTCTTATTCTGTCTATGTGAACGACATCCACATCAGCTTTAAATCTTGCAACCTGTCCATATGTGAACGCCAGATACAGTTGAGTGTTAACCGGCTCACGAAATGGGCAGACGAAAACGGGCTTACATTCAGTGCAGAAAAGACTTCCTGTGTGCTGTTCTCCAGACGTAGATGGATATCTCCTGACCCTTGCATTACGATGCATGGGAGAAACCTGATAAATAGAAAAGAACAAAAATTCCTAGGTGTAATCTTCGATAGTAAGGTGACCTTCATGCAGCATATAAAACAGTTGAAACTGAATTGTCTTAAAACCATGAACCTTTTAAAGATCTTATCCAATCAGTCATGGGGAACCGATAGGTATCGCCTCCTGTCTCTTTTTAAAAGCCTTGTGTTGTCCCGCATAGACCATGGATGTATTGTATACCAGTCGCCTTAAAGGACAACACTTAGAGTACTCGATCCTGTCTATCACTTAGGTATCCGACTAGCTCTTGGTGCCTTTAGGACGAGCCCTGTCCAAAGTCTATACGCAGAATCGGATCAGAGGCCGCTGCATTATCAACGTACATATCTGGGAGTCAGCTATGCAATAAGAATCATGTCACTAAAACACCACCCATGCAAAGCACTCATAAGTGATCAGTCCACAAACCAGTTGTACTTAAACAGGCCTTCACACGCCCCACCGTTCCAGTTGGCAGTAATATCTGTTGCGGAAGAACTCGGAGTACTTTTCACAGATCTACAGGAAAGCGACAATGCTGAACCGATTCCATCCTGGGAACAATGTAGTTACCTGTGACTTGTCCTTTAGAGAACTGAACAAAAAGAGTTGTCCAAGTGCTCTCATCCAGCAACATTTCTTGGCTCTTGAAGACAAGTATAGATCAACGGCATTTGTCACTGATGCTTCGAAGTCGGCAACTTCGGTAGCATGTGCAGCCCATGGCCCAAACTTCTCCAACGCTAAAACCTTACATAACCATAGCAGCATTTTTACAGCCGAAGCGTACGGTATCCTGATCACTGTTGAATACATAGTGCAGCACAAGATACAAAAGTCCATAATATACAGATTCCTTAAGTGTTGTCACAGCCCTGTCCTGTGGCAAAACAAGCCGAAACCGGGTATTAAACAAGCTCCTTAAACACATTCACCTAGCATATAAACAAAACCTAGCTCTTGTTGTATGCTGGGTGCCAGGACACTCTGGGATCGCATGCAATGAAATGGCAGACAAGAATGCTGGACAAGCGGCTCATAGGGATATTATTGGTGTAAGCTGGGTACCTGGTGTAGATATGAAACCTGCTGTACGAAAGGTGCTTCATAACCATTGGCAAGCTGAGTGGGACAAGCAAGTGGAAAATAAGCTGCACCTGCTTAAACCGCGATTAAGCAAACATTTCCCACTGAAGCATGACAGGCACACCGAAGTCACCCTAGCACGACTCAGAATAGGACACACTTATGGCCCACACAAACACCTATTGACTGCAACTGACCCACCGACGTGCACACGCTGCGGTGAGAACTTAACCCTCCTACATGTCCTCATTCAATGTCCCGAACTTCACGGAGAGCGAGTAGCTCATTTTAAGGAACTCTACATACACCATAAACCACCCCATCCCTCGATGTTCTTATCAGAGGAGGCTCTTTTTAACTTTAAAAGAGTGTTTAATTATCTTGCTCAAGCTGACTTACTAGATATCATCTCATTCCATGCTAACCATCAGATTGTGCCTCACAGATGAAGCACAATCTGATGCACATAAGTATGTCAGAGCTCTCTTGCACTTTTTGCGTGAGCAAGAATTGTACAGCAAGGGACTCAATCAATCCGCAACAATTTACCATGTGTGCCTATAACCAATTCATTTAAGACTTTATATTTCTCTTCTTAATTGTAGAATTAATTCACTAGCATTTATAGATTTGTCTTACGTGCAGGCCTCTATACAGCCTCTTTTTTAAAGTCACAGCATTAAACCCACAATTTTACTAAACAAAAACACATGTCCTGGCGCTCTTTGGCCTTAGATGTCCTTGCGCCATTCAACATCAATCATCATCAACTTTCGAAATCTGCTTTAATCGGGCAGTATTTTGGATTATAAGTGGTTTAACCCGCGTAGTGGACCAATCGCTGGAAACGATTGTGGTGATTTAGACACATATTTAAATAAATGATCAATAATTGCAGAATAGCAGTAGCCCTGGAAGGAAAAATGTCTAAGTAGTAGCAGCAAATACAAGATGCACGCATGGCACGAACGTACGTGTGAAAATGCTCAGTGATTCGATACAGAATTATAGGGCCAGCCAAGGAGGTACGAGAACATCAGAAAAACGCATAGGCGTTGGCCTATGGAGAATAAGTTCCCTAAACCGCTACTGTAATTGCTACATATGAAGGACCTCAACGGTCGTAGGTCAGACTGGGTAGAGTCAATGCACTTTTTGTACCAGAGCTTGAAAGCTCTAGAAGCGTACTTTGCCAACCACGTTCGAAGTTTTACCAACCACGTTCGATGTCTTGATAGAATTGAACGTACCGCGAAGCTTATATTTTATGATTACTTGTTACTTTCTGATAAAAAAGCACGTATCTCGTGGCCTTTTTCTTTGCATGCCACTGCCCTCATTCCCCGGACAATTTCCTTATGATATGAGGTTTCAGACATTGAAGATTTCGTAATCATCAGTGCAAGTTACTTCAACTAGAGCTCTTTCAAACGGTTGTGCGCGGACGTCATCTGGCGAATGGAGGCGACGCACCAATTAAATTCGTTCAATGCGTCTTGCCGAGTCCGTTCTGCTTCTTTCTGGGTGTCCTTGCAAACTTGGCGCAACGACGACACGCGGCGGGTGCGTCGACAAAAACCCGGTGCGACGAGGAACGTTCACCGCGTCCATACCTCCAGTGTGGTCAGTCGCACGACCAGTTGTCGACATGGGTGTGGCGACAACTGGCCGACAAGACGTGCACCGAAGGCGTCACACTTCAAGATTTATAACCACCGGTTTCCAGGCTTTCGTCGATCGACGTTGTCTTGTCGTGGCTGTTGTCACAGCCGGGGATCGCTGCTACGGCTCCGCAACGCGTGAAGACCAAGACAAGGAAGAGTAGGAAGTTTTCGCTGCCGACGCGCTGATATAAATGGGCGGCGTACGCGATATCCATGTCTTCGCACTTCACCCGCACAAAGCTGTGGTCCCTCGCAGTGGTTGCTTGATGGCTATGGTGTTGGGCTGGGAAGTACGAGGTCGCGGGATCTAATCCCGGCGACGGCGGCCGCATTTCGATGGGGGTGACACGCGAAGACGCCCGTGTACTTAGGTTAAGGTGCGCGTTAAAGAGCCCCGGGTGGTTCAAATCTCCGGAGTCCCGCACTACGGCGTGCCTCATAATCATATCGCAGTTTCGGCACGTAAAACCCCATAATTCGACGCACTTGTCGCACACGGTGTGGGATGTAGCACACGGTCCCGATATCATGTGGCAGTGACGTCACCTGGTTAAATGCTGGATGCGTCGAAACCCCGTTCTTTTAAATGCCACGTCAGAACGCTTCTCGTAATTTCGAGCCCACTGACAGACTCACAGAAAATTGGCGATCGGCCGCGGAACTGCACAAATCTCCCACAGTGCGATAATACCCGTTTAGGGCATCACGTGACAACCTTCGATGCTGGTGGCGCGAGCGAATAAACTGGACGTTGAACGTGAGTATGAAAGACGTCTTGGTTTCCAAGTGTTGCAGTTGACCTCCACAATCGGCTGCTTCGTTTTAACGCGAATGCGTTAAGGGCGGCGTGCCGCAGAAAATCTGGCGTCCCGCGTCGGCGTCCAGCGCCGGACGTCATTTCATTAAAAAGATTTTCGAACCACCCATGCCCAGGCTGTCCTTGTGGTGCAAGGAAGGTTTCAAACTAATTGAATTTCTGAAGCGAAAATACGAAGAAAAATTGTTAAGAACAACTTACAACCTACACACCATAGCATCGTATTGTAATTTCACTTGTAATTTGATTTTCAATCACAATAGTAAGCTTCATCCGAAGATATCTGCTTTTTTCGCTCTAACTAATTTTTATTCTTCAGTAGATTTCCTTCTTATGATCAGGGTTCCCTGTGAGTAATTGACCTAGGTAAGCGCACTCCTTCGCAGACTCTAGAGGCTGACTGGCGATTTTGAACATTTGTTCCCTTGCCAGGCTGTTGATAATTATCTTTGTCTTCTGCATAATCATATTTAACCGCAATTTTACACTCTCGCTGTTAAGGTCCTCAATGATTTGTCGCAAGTCGTCCCCAGTGTTTCTGACGTGGACAATGTCATCAAATTCACCATTGATATTTTCCCCTAAGCCTTCCCAGTTTAACAGCTTGAATACTCCATCCAAGCATGCAGCGATTAGTATTGGCGAGATTGTGTCTCCTTGTCTGGCCCCTTTCTTTATAGGTATCTTCCTACCTTTCTTGTGGAGAATTAAGGTAGCTGTGGGATATCTACAGATGTTTTTCAAGATATTTACGAAAGCCTCTCCTGCTTCTTTATTACGTAATGTCTGTTTGACGGCTGGTATCTCTACTGAATTAAATACCTGTTCGTAGTCTATAACAGCCATATAAATATGCTGATCCATGTCTGTGGATTTCGCTATTGCCTGATTGATGACGTGGATGTTGTAAGCCAGACAAGTAGTAGGTAACAAAAAGCACTTTATTCCGAAACGCAGAAGAGTAAATAAGGAGCACTGCGATAAGTAGTGGGCGTGATGCACATGCGCGCTGGTTGTCTTCCAGGCACGATACTGCGCTCCAGTACAGATGTGCTCCATCCTAAAGCATCCCTTCCTAAAACCAGCGTATTTTCTTGGTTGACTGAAGTCCAGTGTTGCCTTTATTCTGTTGGAAATTACCTTGGTGAATATTTTACACAGTACTGGAAGTAAGCTAATGGGCGTAGAATTTTCGAATTCTTTAACGTCTCCCTTTTTGTGGATTAGTATAGTGTTGACATTCTTCCAGTGCTCTGGAATCCTTGAAGCCGTGAAACAGTTCGTATAAAGGGCCGCCAGCTTTTCCAGCATGATGTTTCCTCCATCTTTGATTAAATCAACTGTTATTCTATCTTCTCCTGCCGCTTTCCCCCATTTCATGTCTTAAGGCCCTACTAACTTCACCGCTTATTACAGAAGGAGCCTCTGTAACCAGTTCATTTTTGCTTCCAATTAAGCATCGTAGCTGCTCAGGGTACTGCATAGGTCAGTATAGAATTCTTCCGCTGCTTTTACTATATCTTCGAAATTGCTTATGACGTTACCCTGCTTATCTTTCAGTGCATACGTCTTGGCTTGTCCAATGTCAGGTTTAGTCTGACCGATTTCAGGCTGTGTCCATTTTTTACTCCTTCCTCAGGCTCTCTTACGTTATAATTTCGAATATCTCTTATCTTCTTCCATCTGATCTCTTGAGTTGGACACTATCATTCTTTGTCATTTCTTTATTAGTTCCTTTGTTACGTGGAACAGCTTACCTATACTGGTTGCTTTGTATACTGGTTACAACCCACTTCAATTTCTGCTTCGGAAACCAGCCTATTATGGTTTCCAAATGCGGAAAGTTGCCATATGCGGAAGTAATGCCAGAATAAATCTCCGTTCTGAATGTGCCCGTGAACCACCTATAATAATTAACAAATATAGTAATAGTGTGCTCTGGTGGCTTTTTGGCACGTTCTTCGCAGGTCGTGACGCTAACGGGGGTCATGTGCGTGGCGTCACCAGGGCAAACGCTGTCTGTTGTTCGTGGACGATGGTGAATTGTTCCGAACTCTCTCCTATCTCGCCTTCATCGTGCTATCGCAGGCTATGCTCGTCTTCGTCTTCTTGCTCGCCTCTAGTTAAGCCTCAACCATAAGGAACAAGTTGGCGACCCATATTGGCCGTCAGCCAGCGTCGTGAGGCGGCGGAGTCGAGAAGAAAGCGACGCGGACATGACGCTCGCACGACGTCGAAGTCTGCCCGTCGTAGATCACGGCGCCGACAGCTGAAGCGGCCAGCAAAGCACGAAACCCAGCTGACGTTGGCCGACGCCACCTGACGCTGACCGGCTCCGACGCCGAAAATCTATTGGCAACTGATTCTTTGTGGTTGGCCCCAATACACCAATTTCACCTTGATTTTACTGAGCTTTCGACTGCGTGTGCAGGGAGGGCCCACAGCCTGCGACCATAAAGCGTGGAATTCATAGAAGAGACCCCCAACGGGCGTTATCGACACTGATGTGCACAGTGCCCGCAAGTAGGAGAGAGCGGTCTTGGGGAGGGAGGGGAGCGAAGGCGAGAGAGAAACAGTCACAGCTACTTAAGACATCTTTAATATTTTCGCCTGCAGTGAAGGACCTTTACGTTAACTCATGATTAATGAAGAAATGTATTCGTCCGGACGGTAAGAAAGAATTGGAGGACGCTTAAGCTTCGCCTTCAAGAGTAGAATGCGATAGCGTTATCGCACCCCGTTCGCACCGCCCACTCATTCGTTGGCACCGCCCACAAAGACGAAACGTGCGCCTGAGCAAGCGCAACGAACCATAGAACTCGGTGCCTCGGAGGGAGAAACGATCGACGCGAGCCAAACGTTGTGATCGGCACGGACACTCGGGCCGCAACGCGCCATGAAGGCGGACATGATCATGGGGCTGACGCCTCGATGGGATCGTCCTCTAGAAGCGGGCGAGTGGCGCGCCAGCTGTCGGGGTAGCTCCGTACATTGCGAGAAAGGGGCTTCTGTATTTGCCGCAGGATGGCTCTGCGTGTGCGACAAGCGCAGAAATGTAGCGGAAACGGACTTCGTTACGCATTTAACTGCGACTTTTGTAATTGACATACTCATAATTACCGATATACACCGCAGCATAACTTTCTACGGCACTTTTCTAAGGCAACACCGCATTCACTAGAGGCGCTTTTCTCCCGCTTTGAAGCATAGAACTCATGGCTGAGTGGTCGCGTCTCCGTCTAGTACTAGTACTAGTACAAATGTAACTAACAACCACGTGTAAACCCACAAAGGAGAAATGAAATAAGGTGCATTTTACAAGAAGGGGGAGGGGGGGGGGGAGGGCTGTGTATACACCTCACCTTTACTTGGCAGACAAGTAACTACGTCAAATGGATTTGCACAGGAAAGAAGCGCGGGAAGAATACTGCCAAGAGCAAGTAAAGAAGCCAAAGTGTAAAATAAGAATAACTTCGGTAGAATTCAACTTAAATGGATAGAGCAGTTGGCAACCAAGGCACACAAACCGCGCGGGGTTGTGTTACTTCGCCATCCAATCGCAGAAGCAAACAAAATCGTCGTCATGCGGCCTTTTCAAAATGGCTTTTCAAACGTCTGCTGTCCTTGAAGGGTCTTTTCATCGGCGGAAGCACTGAGGTGTGCAACAGACATAGACAAAGTGTATAGAGTCTGAGCATTTCACTCTTCAAAAGTCTGCGGGGCAGGTTCATTTCACTGATGAACCCGTTTTACTCATGAAACTTCACTTCCAACTGAAGTTCAACTTGACAATAAATAGTTACAACAAAGCAAACATGTTATTTCAGTTCAATAAAGAAAGAGGCTTTGGCAGTTCCACTATAACAGGTGAGGCGAAAGGTATAAAATTAGGCACTAATACATTTATTTTTGCGGTTGCTGCCGTATTTGGGTAACAGGAAAAAGTTTGAAGTACGAATTATTTGCAGCCTTGCGGAGAAACAGTGGCTGGCGGTTATGAGGGCGTGGGAGTGGCTTCACTGCAGACTTAATTCGCATCCGACTATAGTAGCGTTTTTTGTATGAATTAGATCTGGCAGAATTATGGAGAAATATATATTTTGGGAACAATCACAGTTACTTTGGATCCCTCGTTAATGCTTTACGAAGTGAAGTGCCACAACCAACTCGTATTTTTATTTGGGAAGTTACGTAACGATGCGTGGCTACAACTCCCGTACAACCGCGTAGTGCGCAGGACACTGCGATTCCAGACGCACTACGCCCACCGCAGAAGGTTAGAAAAGCACCTACATAAGCACAAATGAGAAGTGGCTACGTTAGGCGGCTCGAATGATAACTGTAGAACTTTCATTCAGAGCACAAGAAATTGTTCTCCACTTCCTTTTTCTGTTCTTCTTCCTTTTTATATAAAAAATATATTGATCGATAAGTATTTTCATAAACAACGTTTAAATTTGTTAATTGTCGCTTTTCCTTCCTGCCTGCCTATTGCCTTGGCTTTCTCCATTAGTAGAACGCCTCATTTCTCAATTCCTTGCGACTCTTGTTTCGAGTTGGCAATTATGCAAGAAAAGAGCTCTACAATAAGGGGAGATCTGCACGAGTTAACGGGTGACAGTCATATTGTTTATGAGTTTAAGGGTTATTGCAGGGTTTATGATAGATACTGTCTTATATTTATTTATTTTCCATCTTATCTAAGCGACATCGCGCGTATATGGTTCCGAGAATGTGTGAGCGCTGTGGCTGGCCGTTACTCGAGAAAATAGTGAAGTAAAAGGACAAATTAAACGCAATTGGCGTTCTCTCTGGCCGCAACTCTTTCCACGTCCATACAGACCAGCTGACCACGAACCAAATCCATTTCCCGGTCCCTGGATAAGTCTAAACAAAGCAGGTTGAACTAACGAAGCAACAGCGATGCGCGTGACCGTCGAGAAGACGGTGACAACTGAATGCATCTCAAGTTATTCGCGTGGGCACAGAATGGATACACACACACACACACACATATCACTACATATATATATACATATATATATATATATATATATATATATATATATATATATATATATATATATATATAGCATGTGCAGGTCTCCTGCGTTTCCCCTGTCCATCAAACCACTGTGCCGTTTTTCTCACCAATCGTACAGAATGAGTATGTGCCACCGCATGTGCCACAGAAACGCATCACCTTAAATACCAAAACCATAATGGAATTCTTAAATGCACAGAACGTTCTGAAAGTGATATGTCCATGCTATTCGTGACACGTCTCCCAGTGCAGGTTGTTGTTGTGAGCTCCACTTCTTTTTCTTTTAAGGGATAGCAGAGCTTTGGAAACGTTGTTTACCCTGCATCATCTTTCATCTTCCAATTTACACTGTGATTGTCAATATATCCTCATATACCATGTACATTAATGTGCATTATATAATAAGTACAAACATGTTGGGCAATTACAGGTTGTTTCACTCAAATTGAGCCAAACTTTAGATATCTGCAAATGCTACGTAGATGGACAGAACCAAGGTAATGTTTGCCCTCGCTTGGGGATGCTCAGATTATTTCTTGCATTCCGCCTTGGAATATAGTTGAATTGAATAGTTGAATAGTTGAATGATAGGAATATCGTGACACTCCGTGTAGTAACCACTACCATATTCTTAAGCAGTTACTGAACTCGCAAAACAGCCACGCGACAGGCCGCTCGAGGCGCCTTGCGTGTATTCGCAAGCTTCTTTCACACTCGGAAAAACAATCTCACGTAGCATGTAGCAATCCCATTGAGCTGTATCGGGAGTTTTCCACGTTGCTTTAGAGTTTTGTCACTTACGCTTCCATTGAATTGTAATGTTTGAGTAGATGATTAATTAATGAAGACAAATAAGTAATGAGACGGAATGAAAAAAAAAAGAATGATCTGAGTATCTCCGAGCGACGGAAAACAATACTGACTCACTTCTGTGCAGCTACGCGGCATTCACATACTTTTAAAACACTGGCTAATGTTAGCCGAGATGCCCTGTAGTTAAATTTAAATTAAAATGTGGGGCTTTGCGTGCCAAAACGAATTTCTGATTACTGCTAGGGTTGGCATCTGAGACCACGTGGCGAAAGGAATTTCAACCGACTTCTCAACCTGCCTCGTCGAAATGTGGCGTGACTTCTCCTGCTGTTGTGGGCATCCTGATCCACGTGCAGAAAGAACTTTCTCTCGCCGGACCTTTTACCAGGCCTCGTCGAAATGAAGCGTGAATTTCTAATTCGCCATGACCGTTTCGAGTGTGCCTGTCTGCCGGAAGCCCCGCAGTGTACAGCCTCTTTTGTTTGTGTGTGTGTGTGTGTGTGTGTGTGTGTGTGTGTGTGTGTGTGTGTGTGTGTGTGTGTGTGTGTGTGTGTGTGTGTGTGTGTGTGTGCGAGTTGAGAGAGGCCGTTTCTTTGAATGGGACCTAGAAGAAAACTTCCACGAACCCGCAAAGCGCAGAACAGGCTGACACGCGTCTACGATTTTGGGAGGCGGGAAGACTTGTTCCTTTCAGCAGGCTCGCTATAACCAGAGCAAGAGGGACCCTCTTTCCGTGCCGGTCACCTGACATCGACGGAAGCAAGATCCGGACCACGATTGTAGAGAGCCTATTTAAGGGGCTCCGAAATGTACTTTTAATCACTTCATGCTCTTCTCATTTTCATCATCATCATCATCATGATCAGCCTGGTTACCCCCACTGCAGGGCAAAGGCCTCTCCCATACTTCTACAACAACCCCAGTCATGTACTAAATGTGGCCTTGCCGTCCCTGCAAACTTCTTAATCTCATCCGCCCACCTAACTTTCTGCCGCCCCCTGCTACGCTTCCCTTGCCTTGGGATCCAGTCCGTAACCCTTAATGAACATCGGTTATCCTCCCTGCTCATTACATGCCCTGCTCATGCCCATTTCTTTTTCTTGATTTCAACTAAGATGTCATTCACTCGCGTTTGTTCCCTCACCCAATCGGCTCTTTTCTTATCCCTTAACGTTACACCTATCATTCTTCTTTCCATAGCTCGTTGCGTCGTCCTCAATTTGAATAGAACCCTTTTCGTAAGCCTCCAGGTTTTTGCCCCGTAGGTGAGCACTGGTAAGACGCAGCTATTATACACTTTCCTCTTGAGGGATAATGGCAACCTGCTGTTCATGATCTGAGAATGCCTGCCAAACGCACCCCAGCCCATTCTTATTCTTCTGATTATTTCTGTCTCATGATCCGGATCTGCCGTCACTACCTGCCCTAAGTAGATGAATTCCCTTACTACTTCCAGTGTCTCGCTGCCTATTGTAAATTGCTGTTCTCTTCCGAGACTGTTAAACATTACTTTAGTTTTCTGCAGATTAATTTTTAAACCCACTCTTCTGATTTGACTCTCCAGGTCAGTGAGCATCGATTGCAATTGGCCCCCTGAGTTACTAAGCAAGGCAATATCATCTGCGAATCGCAAGTTACTAAGGTATTCTCCATTAACTTTTATCCCAAATTCTTCCCAATCCAGGTCTCTGAATACCTCTTGTAAACACGTTGTGAATAGCATTGTAGAGATCGTATCTCCCTGTCTGACGCCTTTCTTTATTGGGATTTTGTTGCTTTCTTTATGGAGGACTACGGTAGCCGTGGAGCCGCTATAGATATCTCTCAGTATTTTTACATACGGCTCGTCTACACCCTGATTCCGTAATGCCTCCATGACTGCTGAGGTTTCGACAGAATCAAACGCTTTCTCGTAATCAATGAAAGCTATATATAAGGGTTGGTTATATTCTGCACATTTCTCTATCACCTGATTGATAGTGTGAATATGATCTATTGTTGAGTATCCTTTACGGAATCCTGCCTGTTCCTTTGGTTGACAGAAGTCTAAGGTGTTCCTGATTCCATTTGCGATTACCTTAATAAATAGTTTGTAGGCAACGGACAGTAAGCTGATCGGTCTATAGTTTTTCAAGTCTTTGGCGTCCCCTTTCTTATGGATTAGGATTATGTTAGCGTTCTTCCAAGATTCCGGTACGCTCGAGGTCATGAGGCATTGCGTATACAGGGTGGCCAGTTTCTCTAGAACAATCTGTCCACCATCCTTCAACAAATCTGCTGTTACCTGATCCTCCCCAGCTGCCTTCCCCCTTTCCATATCTCCCAAGGCTTTCTTGACTTCTTCCGGCGTTACCTTTGGGATTTCAAATTCCTCTAGACTATTTTCCCTTCCATTATCGTCGTGGGTGCCACTGATACTGTATAAATCTCTATAGAACTCCTCAGCCACTTCAACTATCTCATCCATATTAGTAATGATATTGCCGGCTTTGTCTCTTAACGCATATATCTGATTCTTGCCAATTCCTAGTTTCTTCTTCACTGTTTTTAGGCTTCCTCCGTTCCTGAGAGCATGTTCAATTCTATCCATATTATACTTCCTGATGTCAGCTTTCTTACGCTTGTTGATTAACTTCGAAAGTTCTGCCAGTTCTATTCTAACTGTAGGGTTAGAGGCTTTCACACATTGACGTTTCTTGATCAGATCTTTCGTCTCCTGTGATATTTTACTGGTATCCTGCCTAACGGAGTTGCCACCGACTTCCATTGCACACTCCTTAATGATGCCCACAAGATTGTCGTTCATTGCTTCAACACTAAGTTCCTCTTCCTGAGTTAAAGCCGAGTACCAGTTCTGTAGTTTGATTTGGAATTCCTCTATTTTCCCTCTTACCGCTAATTCATTGATCGGCTTCTTATGTACCAGTTTCTTCCGTTCCCTTCTCAGGTCTAGGCTAATTCGAGTTCTTACCATCCTGTGGTCACTGCAGCGCACCTTGCCGAACACGTCCACATCGTGTATGATGCCAGGGTTAGCGCAGAGTATGAAGTCTATTTCATTTCTAGTCTCGCCGTTCGGGCTCCTCCACATCCACTTTCGGCTACCCCGCTTGCGGAAGAAGGTATTCATTATCCTCATATTATTCTGTGCCGCAAACTCTACTAATAACTCTCCCCAGCTATTCCTAGTGCCTATGCCATATTCCCCCACTACTTTGTCTCCAGCCTGCTTCCTGCCTACCTTGGCATTAAAGTCGCCCATTAGTATAGTGTATTTGGTTTTCGCTCTACCCATCGCCGATTCCACGTCTTCATAGAAGCTTTCGACTTCCTGGTCATCATGACTGGATGTAGAGGCGTAGACCTGTACAAACTTCATTTTGTACCTCTTATTAAGTTTCACAACAAGACCTGCCACCCTCTCGTTAATGCTATAGAATTCGTGTATGTTACGAGCTATATTCTTATTAATCAGGAATCCGACTCCTAGTTCTCTTCTCTCCGCTAAACCGCGGTAGCACAGGACGTGCCCGGTTTTTAGCACTGTATATGCTTCTTTTGGCCTCCTAACTTCACTGAGCCCTATTATATCCCATTTACTCCCCTCTAATTCCTCCAATAGCACTGCTAGACTCGCTTCACTAGATAACGTTCTAGCGTTAATATACCTTGGCATTAAAGTCGCCCATTAGTATAGTGTATTTGGTTTTCGCTCTACCCATCGCCGATTCCACGTCTTCATAGAAGCTTTCGACTTCCTGGTCATCATGACTGGATGTAGAGGCGTAGACCTGTACAAACTTCATTTTGTACCTCTTAAGTTTCACAACAAGACCTGCCACCCTCTCGTTAATGCTATAGAATTCGTGTATGTTACGAGCTATATTCTTATTAATCAGGAATCCGACTCCTAGTTCTCTTCTCTCCGCTAAACCGCGGTAGCACAGGACGTGCCCGGTTTTTAGCACTGTATATGCTTCTTTTGGCCTCCTAACTTCACTGAGCCCTATTATATCCCATTTACTCCCCTCTAATTCCTCCAATAGCACTGCTAGACTCGCTTCACTAGATAACGTTCTAGCGTTAAACGTTGCCAGGTTCATATTCCAATGGCGGCCTGTTCGGAGCCAGTGATTCTTAGCACCCTCTGCTGCATCGCAGGTCTGACCGCCGCCGTGGTCAGTTGCTGCGCAGCTGCTGGGGACTGAGGGCCGGGGTTTGGTTGTTGTGTTCATATAGGAGGTTGTGGCCAAGTACTGCACCAGGGTGGCCAATCTTGCTCTGGTGAGGGAGTGCGTTGCCGGTTGTGGTCACCGGGATCAGGCCACACTCCAGGCCTGTTTGTGAAATTTTATCAACACGCGGATTTTTTTTTTTGTAATCCGGTGGAAAATTGCCGGCACCGGGATTCGAACCACGGACATCTTGCACGCGAGGCGGGTTTTCTACCTCTACGCCACCGCTGCACCTCATCATCATCTTCCTTTGAATAAAGCGTGCAAGTATCGCACAAGAAAATCGTCTCGCCCTTGCTTGGTCGACATGGTCTACCGGATGCCTGCAGCCCGCCGACAAAGCCACGCTACTCAAGAAGTAACGTCGGTCGAGCTTCGATAGGCAGGCGCCACTACTACTCGGCAGCAGTACGATACGCTACCATGGAGTACGCAACATTATGAGGCAAGCCGTAGTGGAGGACTCCGGAAAATTTGACCACCTGGGGTTCTTTAACGTGCGCCTAAATCTAAGTACACGGGTGTTTTGGCATTTCGCCTCCATCGAAATGCGGCCGCTGTGGCCGGGATTCGATTCCGCGACCTCGTACTCAGCAGCCCAACACCATGGCCGCTGAGCAACAAGGGCGGGTGTCATGTAGTTCACTCATAATGAATGGAGTATCAGAAAATTCGTGCCGCTCTGCGGTTTTTTCTTCGCCGGCTCATTAGGCTAACTTTCTTTAGATAACCGCGGCTGGTCGTAATCAAACAGTCGGTCTGGAGCTCCCGCTTAGAACAACGCCAAACACAAGAATAAGAGTTACGCTGATATTGTTGAACTACGCAAAGGGACGACTATTGAGGAAACGCAGTCATCCTGTCGGGTGTCGCGCTTTATGAAAGCACAACACCAGGTGAAGGCCAAGGCACAAGCTTGTCACTACCGCCACACACACCACTCCACAGTCCGACGACCACTCTTCCCCAAGCTGCCTCGGTTCGGCTTTAGGGCAACCCGAGCCATGCCCTAAATAATCTGATTCGGTAGAACGGGTCGGTTCGGTCTTTTTCGCGGTACCGGGTACACGGGTTCTCTCCGGGGCTCCTGAAGTCCCCGAGGTGGGCGTTGAGCAGCAGCAGTGACATACCCGGCCGCAGGAAGGTGGAATTCTCGGCCAGCTTTTTGATCTGCACGTGCAAGCAGAAAGGCGTTTTTTTTGTTTTGTTTTACGGATCGAGTTGACTTTTGGAGAACAGCTTGCGCTCGTCTCAGTCAATATAGAAGATGCCTCAGACAGGTTTTCACAGTGTACGGACAAGACGCTTTCTGCAACGTTTCAACGCAACAGAAAGAAAAGGAAACTTATTGAGCAGAGATCGGCAAAGCGCCGCGAAGTACCTCGTATATTTCAGGAAAAAAAAATATTTCTGCGCAAGGAGAATTTGTCCTGGTAAGGGGATGGAACCCGCGAACAAGGCCTTTCCGTGTACTTTGCTTTGAGTTCTATCTACGCAGCACGCTAGCTGATTGCAGAGCGACGCTAATTTTTTTGAGAAGTGCAATTGTTTGGGCGAGCAGGTAGCCGTCCATAATAAATACTTGCTGTGCACAAACTGAATGACGACAGAGAGGGATTTTGACGAACACAAGCGAACAATTGCGCTTGTGTTCAGCAAATCCCTGGCCTTCGTCATTCAGCTTGTGCGCAACAACAATTTATTATGGTGAATTATTCGGTACTCTAAATGTAGCCCGAACCCACAAATAAGACACGGCCCTGAGTTACGCAGAAATAAAGCGTGCGAACATTTTTTTTTCATTGTGACACCCGCACGCATGTCCTTTGTTACTTCGCGTTATACTCGGGCCGAATACAGTTGTCCCATTTTATGAAATTCGCTCCCATAATAATCTAGAAGTGATTAGTCAGGGTTAAGAAACCTCAAGTTTTTCTCTCGTGTGCACAGACTCCGGCCTTTCGTGCGTGAAGTGACACCTCGAAAAAGCGCTCGGAAAATTCGTCATCCAATAAAGGTTTCGATGTAGCTGCGCCCGATGTAATGCAAATAAATATTAATGATTGCTGCGTTCAAAAAACTGAGAACGGTGCAGGGGCAAGAGAAACGAGACTTCACGACGTCTATGCAGCCGTTATTTCGTCACAAACATCAGGAACAGATTTTAACCCTTTGGCCTTTCTGCTAGTAAACTGAAGTACTCGCGTCAACAATCTTATGTTCCAAGCAGAAAAAATTAATTAAGACACCTGGTGCAGCAGGTACACGCAATTTCACGTGCATCTTCAGGTCTACCTTGCAAACGGTGTCATCAAATTGTGTCGTCTTGATCGTCGATAATTCAGGTGAGAGTGGGTGAACCCGCATGTGGCGCCATCTGGTAGACAGTCGGGGAAACGACTACTTCAGCCTCCGACGTTTGTCTCGGAGGCGCACGTGACATAAGAGGTTGCACAAATCGTTTCCAACGCTTACAATACCAAAATAGAACTTGCTATCCTGAATAAAGGTGTCCTGTTAGGCGTGAAACGAGAGGCAGGAAAATAAGAAATAAAGTTGATGCGCTCAAAAAAGACAACGTCGAATGATAGTGGCACACATACACCTAAATTATACAAAACCACGACAGGGGACGCCGTCAGAGAGACAGAGACCTTCGCACTCATGGCGAATTATGGGTTTGTGCAGGAATTTTATCGACGTACAGGTCAATCCCTGGATGCAGCTGTTCCTGTACTCGGTCGTGTATGTGCCTCGCAGGCGCATCACTAGATGGCTAATTAATATAAAGCTGCCGATTCGGGACTTCAAGGCTACAATGGAAGCGGCATTACATCGCATGCACGTTAGCCACAATTGTGCTTCCGACATCATTTAGGTTTGTCACCCGATGGGAAGATCGATCGAATCTTCGATTCTTCAACCGGACCGCCTTAGGAGCTCTTGTCGCGGAAATGTCGGCGCTGGTGGCCTTGTGACGTGAAAATCCTGATTGATCGATAGGGCCGTGAATGCGAGTCACGGTGTGTCTTTCTACGGAACGCGACAGGTGATGTTTACGCGAATACATGATCACCTGTGTAAGGTAGGAACAGGGAGCAGTATAAACTAGCCAAGGGGCCGCCGAGTTGGTCTCCGCGTGATGACGCGATAATTTGACGCTATAGGACTCGTCGGTCCAGAGTAGTGGACCGATGGAAACTTTTCATTGTCGGCCCAGGAGTCGGCCAAGCGGCGTTGCCATCCTGAAATTACTGTTCGCCTGTGGGGAATGGGTATGCTCATTAAGTGCAGGCTGTGCCCGCTCTTGGCCTCCATGAGAAAACACGTGTGCGATGGGTGCGGTGATGTATTTCAGTGCGTGGTGCTCTTTTGACTCTTCTTCTACGAGTTCTGATGGAACGCCTACTCTTGCTCGGCAGCGAGGTCGGCCACGCCAGACTGAAGCGGGGAAGGCGGAGATGAAGGCTGGGCACCCTGCCGCGATGCGCCAAAATAGTTTCCTATAGGATTCAGAATATAGGGCGAGAGAGGCGGAGGCAATGCGGAATAAGCGGGCCGGGAAGCCGGAATATCAAGCAAAGGAGGCCCAAGCCAAGCGACTGAGACGCTAATCCGAGGAGCAGCAACGAGAACTAGAGACCACCGGCCTGATTGCGTTCCATTCGCGAAGGCGAAGCTGAAGAGTCACCCAAGATGTTAATAAATACTATTTCAGTAGTGCCCTTCAGCATAGCCATGTGATTGTTGCGGTTAAGCTTGGGAAACAATGCAACACATATTATACTAAAGTGAAATTATCTACCCAGCTGGGGGTTTAGGCTTCTCTGGCCTCTTGAAGCCTTTGGGTTCCGATATAGCAGGGGTAAACATTTCCGCAAAAGAGATTAGTAAGAAGCGCTTGGGTGTTCGGTGGCCAAAAAGTAGAGAGACGTAAAATAAAGGTGTACAAACACAAAATTCCTAGTTGTGGTTCAGAAAGTTTGATGCTGGGAATTCTTTGTGTCTGTGTGTGTTTCAAAAAGATTGGTAGGAGATTAGGCCAAATAAGAACAAGAGCTTGGTGGTGCAACCCACCACTCCGTTTGAAAGGGGTGCTCATAGCATCCATCCATCGAACATTCCATCCGCGAATAAACCGGCATGTTCTGAACGGGGGGACTTCTATGAAACTTCGCTACCAGGTATATTGCATACCAAGGTACATTAGCATCATCATCATTATCATATTTTACGTCCACTGCAGGACCAAGGCCTCTCCCTGCGATCTCCAATAACGCCTGTCCGGTGCGAACCGGTTCCCACTAGCGCCCGGGAATTTCCTAATTTCATCACCTCGCCTAGTATTTTGCCATCCTCGACGGCGCTTCCCTTCCGTTGGCACCCGTTCTGTAACCCTAATCGTCCACGGGTTACCTAATCTGCGCATTACATGACCTTCACATCTCCATTTTTTTCTCTTAATGACAATTAGAATATCGATTATACCCGGTTGCTCTCTGTTTCGAACCGCCTTCTGTCTTTTACCATTATACCTAGCATTATTCGTTCTATCGCAGTTTGTGCGGGCTTTAACTTGTTCTCGAGCTGCTTTGTCAGTCTCCAAGTTTCTGCCCTGTATGTCAGCACCACTGAAAGGCACTGATTGTACACCTTCCTTTTAAATGTTAATGGCTAGCTTCCAGTCAGGAGCTGACAGTGTCTGCCGTGTGCGATGCAGCCCATTTTATTCTTCTGTGAATTTCCTTCTCACGGTACGGGTTTCACGTGATTGATAGACCTAGGTAAACATACCCTTTAGAGACTATAGAGGCTGACTGGCGATCTTGAACTCTTGTTCCCTTGCCCGGATATTCATGATTATCTTTGTCTTCTGCATATTATTCTTCAACCCCCCTTTTACACTCTCCCTGTTAAGGTCCTCATTCATTTCTTGTAACTCGTCTCTGGTGTTACTGAACAGAACAATGTCACCTTGAAACCGAAGGCTTCAGGATATTCGCCACCGATCCTTGCACCTAAGCCTTCTCAGTTTGTTTGCTTGAATACTTCTTCCAAACAGGCAGTGAATCGAACTGGAGAGAGTGTCTCTTCGTCGTACCCCTTTCTTTACAGGCATCTTCCTACTTTTGTTGTGTTGAATTAAGGTAGCTGTGGAAACTCTGTAAATATTTTCCAAGAAATTTATACAATCAGGCTGTAAGATTAGCTGCGCAATGCCATTATGACTGCTGCTATCTCTACTGAATAAAATGCCTTTTCGTAATCTTTGAAAGCCATATAGAGAAGCTGATTGTACTCTGCGGATTGCTCGATGACCTGATGACATGGATGTGGTCGATTGCAGAGTATCCCTTCCTGAAGCCAGCGTTTTCCATTGGTTGACTATTGCAGTGTTTCCTTTATTGTATTGCAAATAATCTTGCTGAATATTTTATATAATAATCGGAGTAAGCTAATGGACCTATAATGTTTCAATTATATAATGTCTCCCTTTGTCTGGATCAGTAATATGTTTGCATTCTTTCAGTTTTCTAGAACCCTTGAACGTCGATAGACACTTCGTGTAGAGAGCCACCAGTTTTTCAATTATTATGTTCCTTCATCTTTGATTAAATCGACTGTTATTAAATCTTCTCCTGCCGCTTTTTCCCGTTTCATGTTTTGCAAGGCCCTTCTGACCTCATCGTTAGTTATAGGAGGAGAGTGTGCAACCTGTTCATTACTGCTTCGAATGGAGGTAACGTGGCTCCTCTGGGTGCTGCACAGGTCAGTATAGAATGCTTCCGCTGCTTGTACTATACCTTCAACTATACTCATGATATTACCCTGCTTATCTTTCAGTTCACACCTCTTGGTTTGTCCTGTGCGAAGTTTCCTTGTGACTAATTTCAGGCTGTGTCCATTCGTTACGCCTTCTTCAGTCTTCATCACGTTATAGTTTCGAACATCACTTATTTTCGCATTGTTGAAGAGTTTTGACAGTTCCACGAATTCTGTCTTATCTCTTGAGTTGGACACTTTCGTGCTTTGTCGTTTCTTTATTACGTCCTTTGTTACTTGGCAGAGCTTGCCTACTGGTTGCCTTGGTGCCTAGGCTCCCACTTCCATTATTGCCTCTGAAGCCAGCCTCGTTACGGTTTCATTCATTACCTCTATGTCATCATCATCTCTCTGTTCTAAGGCTGCATATTACGCTTACTGCCTCTAAGTTGACCTGCTTCTTCTCCATTTATTTTATTCTTTCTCTGTTCAAATTGAGGTGAATCCTAGCCCTCGCTAACTCATGATCCCTGAAATTCACCCTATCTATCACTTCTACATCATGCCCTATGCTGAGATGGGCAGAAAGTACGAAAAAAATTTCATGCCTTGTTTCACCAGTAGGGCTTTTCCAGGTACGCTTTGTGTTGCTTCGCTAATGAAGAAGGTGTTCATCGTTCGCAGCTAATTCCTTTCTGCGAACTCCACCAGCATCTCTGTTCAAGGGTTCCTAGAATCGACTCCGTTGTTGCCAATTGCTTGTTCACCAGCCTGCTTTTCCGCCACTTTTGCATTGAAGTGGTCCATTACTGCAGTACACTGAGTTTGAATTTCTCTCATTGCTAATTCATCATCTCCATAAAACTGATCTACTTCATCACCATCGAGAGGTAGATGTTGGAGCGTAGGTAAGCTTGTAGCACCGTTATTCTATACGTCTTATTATGTCTGACTGCGACTACTTCTACACTCTCACTAATGATGTAGAATTCGTCACTGTTGCCCGCTATGTCCTTATGAATTAGGAATCCCACTTTGTATTGCTTTTTATCTGGGAGACCTCTATAGCAGAGGACGTGGCCATTATTCAGCAATGTATAAGCCTCACCTGTTCTACTAATATCACTAAAGCCGATGATATCCAAAACAATGTCTGATAGTTCCTGAAAGAGTCCTGCTAAGCTATGCTTACTCGACAGAGTTGAGGTGTTGAAAGTTGACAGGGTCAGTTTCAGTTGGCGGCCTGTCCGGATACAGAGAATATGAGTACACTCTACTGCGTGCAATCTTATTGCCTTTCAGCCTAGCCACGTACTTGCGGCGCTAAAGCCAGGGAAACAATGCAACACATTTTATTACGATGTGAAGCTATCTTCGCAGCATTGGTATAGCTCTGTAATAAAGCTGTGAATTGTCTTGTAGTTCCCCAAGAAGCTGTAGTGGCGATTTAATTGGTAAAAATTGCAACCACGTCAAATAACGGAGAAAGTATTTTTGCCCGACTGCCTCTCGACCCATATTGCTGGCTTCCTTGACATTGTGAAATGAACATGGCGCATCAAGCAAACAAGAGGCACGACGAATTGTCCCAGTCAATTTCATCGACTGCTGCTTTGGGAGAGGAGATAACAGTACGGCGAAATATCGTGCCTGGCCAATGCACATCAGGCCTTGTCCTGCAAATGCCCCATCATCTGAAATGCGCTATGTGTGTGCGGCTCACACTTCGCTGTCCCTCACAAATAGCACGTGTCCGTCTGCATTTGAACGTCGTACACACGTCATGTGATCTACTAGCACCTTTCGCACTCGGCAACACGTGTTCCGCAGTGCTGTAACATCGCGCGGCGTTTTAATTGAGGCGCGCAACACGGGGCGCGCGCGTGCAGAAATATATTCGGGATGCGCGCTTTAGGTGCGCAGGTAACTCACCTTGTAGAAGATAGTATTGTTGCTCTCGAAAAGTATGACCTGCATTATATCAGCCTGTGATTGGGCCACCTCCACGCCTTCAAATATT
This sequence comes from Dermacentor albipictus, assembly GCF_038994185.2. Lineage (NCBI taxonomy): Eukaryota > Metazoa > Arthropoda > Arachnida > Ixodida > Ixodidae > Dermacentor > Dermacentor albipictus. The sequence continues at coordinate 107,935,205 of NC_091829.1, forward strand.
ATGGCTCGGTTGGACTGGACGTTTCCTAGGCAAGGCTAGAAAATAAGAGCGGAATAGCATATCTTTGTAACAAGAGGTAGCGCAAAAAAAAAGAACACGATCTTCTGAGACCGCACGAAGAACGAGCGCTCGTTCTTCGTACCCCTACAGAGAGTTGTAGGAGGCGAGGGGTTAAAGCGTATCACAGCAGAAAATAGACGCCGCCCGGCACGGGGGCACTTGTTCGCTGTTACGATTTGCTGCTGCATACGTAGACCCTTCATACCATCATACGTAGAACCGATAGGGGGATCAGTTCTCTCCTCTAAATGGTAAACCTTTTAGCTGCTGCATGCCGAATTGATGAATTTATGAATATATTTTCGTTGTGCTAGGCGGACCTACTAATCTCTACGGCGTCATGCGCATCGCACTTCAACTCTGGAGCAAAAGAATACAACTGTATTCGTAAATGTGAGTTACAAATTACAGTAAACTGGAAGTCGTTTACGTGCACATAATAAAGCTTTGAAATATCATGCAACAAAGACCTCGTACGACACGTGACGTCACGGAATCATGCTCTAAAATTATTTACGCCCTTAAAAATGAATGGCTTTGTAAAACTGTTCTGTTACTCGCTTCGACGAGTTTTTGACCCACGAAATTGGGCTTGGGCCAAAGGGAACACCTCAGGGGATGGTGATCTCCCCCAGGCTGTTCAACATCTCCCTGATGAACCTGTCGACGGCCTTGAACAAAATACCGAACATTAACCACACGATCTACGCGGATGACGTCGCCATCTGGTGCTCCAGTGGATGTGAGGGTCAGGTCGAGGGTGTTTTGCTAGAGGCCATCGATGTGACAGTGGTATCTTATCCCCACCGGGCTAAGGTGCTCCCCCGCTAAATCCGAGCTCTTGCTCTACAAGAAGCGGCCCAGAGGCGGTTCTCACCGGTCCTGGAAGCCAGCAACATAGAGCCACATTACGTTATTCACCAGTAAGGGCTCGCCAGTACCGCGGGTAGACACTATCAGGGTCTTAGGAATGTTTATCGAGTCGAACGGGGCCAATGGAGCAGCCCTCAAACGCTTTGATCGAAGACTGAATGCGCCCTGGGCCTGATCCGAAGAATCGCCAACAGGTACCGCGAAATCAGGGAGGACATTCTGATCCGGATTATCCACGCCTTCATGCTATGCCACCACGCTTATTCAGGGGCTATGCTCAACTGGCTCGTATCGGAGTGCAACAAGAATAATGCCCTAATCAGAAGGGTATTCAAGCTTGCCCTCGGCTTTCCGAACCGAACGCACACAAAAGACCTCCTTAATTTGGGAATTCCCAACACGTTGGAAGAAGTCATTGAAGCCCAAGAACGTTCCCAGTTTGTCAGACTCCCCGATAACCCAGCGGGCCGACCCATACTTGGCAAGATTGGACTTAAACCCATGGTCGTCAGTCTCGACGCTGTGAAGCTGCCGAGCAACGTAAGATCCAAGATTTACATACACCGGATGCCATGCAATATGCATCCCACCTACAACGAAGGACGAAGACGAGCTAGGGGTAAAGCTCCGCTCGCCAGTGCCCGCTTGAACAAGGACCGAACATGCTTCGTAGACGCTGCTTCGTACGTTCAAGAAAGGCCTTCTCCTCAATGGTCATCGACTGTGATTCTAAAATCCTTAGCTGCGCCACCATCCGCACTTCTAATCCCAGCATTGCAGAGAAAGTTGGTATTGCTCTTGCATTGACGGACAGTGTGCATGACACGACTTATTCAGATTCCAAGGCCGCTGTTAGGGCCTTTCAGATGACAGTGGTGGCTCTCAAGGCTCTACGTATCATCCAAAGTGCTAAAGACATGAAACATCACTCGTTGGCCTGGTTCCCTGCGCACTTTGGAACCATTGAGGGTGCCTCGAATAACCCCAACGGGGAGGCGCACTCGGCTGCACGAGGTTTGACTGACCGTGCGCTGGGTAACGCGTCCTCTCCTGGGCCACCCGAGCCTCTCTGCTCGTACAACGAAATTAGCGAACATAATTATATGTCAAGAAGATTCCTGCCTTCGCGGCACTCCTCGCTATGCAGGGCCCATGCAGTCACTCTCAGACTTCTGCACCAAGCACTTACCCGAGCCCCGCGGCGCTGCACACAATGTACCCCGAACGGTTTCCAAGCCCGGACTGCCCTGTGTGTGTTGATTATGCAGACTTTGAACATGTCCTGTAGGGCTGTGCCTCTGCCGGTCCCCTTTTCACCCAAGAGTAAATGATGAGGCTAATTAAGGCCCAGGATCAGACCTCTCAAATCCTGGCAGTCGTGAGGGCTCGGGGGAGGGCCGTCAGGTTTCACCTGATGGTCCCCGAGTGGGCCTAGTCAGGTGACGTTGAGTTTGCTTACGTCTATAGTGGACCGAATAAAGTTGTTTCACTCACTCACTCACTCACTCGCTCGCTCGCTCGCTCACTCACTCACTCACTCACTCACTCACTCACTCACTCACTCACTCACTCACTCACTCACTCACTCACTCACTCACTCACTCACTCACTCACTCACTCACTCACTCACTCACTCGCTTCTTTATTCACGCCACGTCATTTGGTCTCACAGGCTCCAGCATCGGAGCAAGAACACCCTTTTTTGGTGCAAAGGTGCGATTTCTAAACCAATCTACGCCCTTATTCACATTTAGGCTTGTACACAGTTTTACCGTGCAGTATTACAACTCGGTCTACGAATTTCGCGCTTGTAAGCACGCGAATTCGGCGACATTGTGGTGGTCCTCGACATGTTTCTTTCCCCTCTTTTGAAGTGAAAACCAATTTAGATCACACAATTCTACGACTACTGTTGCCTACATGTATTGCCTAGCTGTTGCGCAGGTGCAAGCAAAGCCCCGCCTGAGGCGATTGGAAATAGCGTTCGGATTGCCAAGTAACATGCCAAGCAAAATGAGCATGTGGCCGCGAAAAAGAATAGGAAAAGCTTACCGCGACGTCGAAGTTTGTGACGTAGAGGCTCTTGCAGGCAATGTTGACCAATTCTGAGAGGACACCTTTATTTGCGACCTTTACGGTGTACACGAGGGTGCCCAGCTCGAAAGATAGCCCCACCTTGGTGTGGGAGGGGAACGGCTTGTCTCTCGTCATGAGCCTTGTTATACTTTTCTACGCGCAGGGTGCAGAAATAAAATAAAAATTGCTAAGCAAGTAATGCAGGAGGCGGTTCTTTAAACGACACATACCGACCTGGCAATATATATATATATATATATATATATATATATATATATATATATATATATATATATATATATATATATATATATATATATATATATATATATATATATATATATATTTGTATATATATACATGTATATTGCCAGGTCGTATCAGTTATATATATATATAGCAGTACATGCACGTGTACACTGGCAAATTATAAACGAAAAAGGAAGTACATATCTGTGTTTATTCTGTCGAAGGCCACGCCATGGCTGAAATGCTAAAAACACTAAAGATGCAATTTTCGTAAGTGTGCACCTTCGTTATATATATATATATATATATATATATATATATATATATATATATATATATATATATATATACACGGCCGGAACATTGGAAAAATACGATCGATATAGTCTCCTGCGTCCATTCATTAGAGCATACTAAATGCCTGGGTTCAAGGACACATCTGACTTCATATATATATATATATATATATATATATATATATATATATATATATATATATATATATATATATATTAGAGACATCGGAAATCGAGTGGCTCGATTTTGTCAATTATGGCCATATAATGTCAAGATACAATGAAGCCAAGGAAAGCATCGGGGAAAATACCCGTGGTTGAAACTGCATTGTAGAACGTGAGGAAAGGGAAGTGAAAGTGGGCGATACGGTAACTCGTCGGCGTTGGGAGCCGCAACCGCGATCTACGGATTTCGCGTGCGTAACCGAGCTACCCCAGCGCCGTTTTCTCATCCACTCTTGTTCAATATTACGCGTGTTCTAAATCAAGGCCTGCGATCAGTGATAATTTACTCTACGCTTTCCTATTTTTAACTGTCTGTTGACGTCACACGTCTGCCATTTTGGCCGATGATGCGACACGATACGTGAACTGCAGGATCAGCAAACATCGCAAAGGGATGTTCTGCATGCGCCACGATGGCCACATGACGTAACGATGGCCATGTGACGTCACGATGGCCATCAGTGCCACTGGCTCGCGCACCCGGAGATACGCATGCATTAAAGGGCCCCTGAAATGGTTCGGACAAATTTCGTAGACGTGTAGAGTACAGCTTAAGCAGAACATTCGCACCACAATTTAAGTGAAGCGTTACGTATTAGTGGAGCTAAAAGCGATTAGAAGTTACCCTCCTCTCTAACCATGCTTTTCCTCCTCAACTCGTTCGCCGAGCGATCTGGGCTAAGCTCCACCTTCACTGGTTCTGCGTCACGATGCGACGTCACATCGTCCACTTCCGGCTGTTTTGTAGCCCGCCCCCGCGAAACGTATCCTCTAGCGGCTTGGCCATCGACCCCAAGCGAGAGCTATCGAAGCAGCGTGCGTTACGAGCATACTGTCGTAGCGCTGAACGTGTCTGGTATTCCGGTAATCACACACTAGCAGAACGTTTCGCTCAAGCTGATGAAGGAACTTTAGCTGATTAAGGAAGTTCAGCGTAGACGTACGTGAGCTGCCTCATCGGTCTCCACGGTCCAGCCAACCGTTGCCGCAGAGCTTTACCAGCCAAATAAAAAGCTAATATTGCTCTAACCAAGTGTAAAACATTTTAAACATTTACAAAAACAACGTGTTAACGATTACACTTCTGCGAAAAATTTACACTAGCAGCAAAGAAGAATACATTTTGTTACTGCTACGGTGTCTGGTTGAGCTCTATGCCACCAGGTGGCTGCACCGTGCAGACCGTTCGCATTGGCGATTCTTTTCATTTCCTGAAACGACAAGCAAGGGGACACGGCCAGGCCCCATCCCCTCGCGCTTGCGTTTACCCTAACACCGGACTCGCGAAACGCTATTGCGTTAGTAATCTGCTGGTGTAAAGTGACGGCCGAAATAGCGCAAATCCTGGCGCCAATCGGATAGCGGCTGTCCAATGCGCTGCAGCCAGTCCTCTCGTCTACTGGCTTGCAGAATGACACGATATCGTGTCCTGGTTCTGCGTCGTTACGTTTGCAGTTTACGTTTACCTTTGCAGTCCACGACGCAACAAAGTCGAATCATAGCGCTCGCGAAAAGGCAGACCGCCACTTACTGCGGAGCTCTCGTCAAAGACGGAGCACGTTGTAACATAAGCAGACGACACTTTCAGTGTGCCGGAAGCGCTTAAGTGTACTGAAAAATTTTTCTTGTGCATTCTCTTCATGGTACTTTGTTTTTTATAAAAACAAATTAACTAACATTCCAACTATTACAAACATCATTTGTTTACCATAAATTTGGAAAAATTATCGATAACGCAGATAGCCAATCGGACAGCTCGCCCCACTGACGTCATATGGGCGATTTCCGTCATATGGGTCGGGGCGGCTTAAAATTCCGCCGAGAAGTGTGCTGGGATCGGCAGCGATGTGCATTTTAAAACCTAATAATAAACTACACGCTTTACGCGGACCACTTAGTTGTGTCAAATACTGATCAGAAGAACCTACTCTAACGACTCAGTACGTTTCTAGAAAATCGTCAATATCGTTTCAGGGTCGCTTTAACACCCAAGAAAGTTAACGTGAGGACAGCCACCATCGTAGTACAATTCGTAAAACGGTCTTTTTTTAATTGTAAACGGTTCATTTTTGTTTCCGAAACATGCACAATGCGTAACTCAAATATGGACGCCACTTTCAGCCAGGCCTACAAAATTTTCTGGCTGCAGTGAACACCACGGGGATTTAATTTGGTCGCGGGGCTGCTTCCGGCAAGAGCTCATTTACTGTGGCCATCAACCACCGGTCACGCTATGCGAAATCCACTGCCTTGTCAGCCGTCGCAGCCAGTGATCTGCGTTGGTTCCTTTGTTTTATAACTATTGATTTTCTTTTTGCCGCGCTGCGCCTCGAAAACTGAGCGAAGCCGTGTTCACACTCCTACATTTGCCGTCTGTAGCGGCGTGGAATCAATTTCGGCGGAGGCGATATCCGCCGGTATATCGCTTTCCGCGCCGATCGGTCCCGGACCCATCTTTAGTTGGCGCTGGATTCCCTCACCGCGGACCAATCAGGCGCGAGTAAAGAATTACAAAGATGGAGCCGAAGTCCGATGCGCTAGTTCTGTCGCAGTCCCTAAGTGCGCTGCGACATCGGAAATGCTAACCTAACTGGTGCGTAAACACCTCGTTCTTTTCGACGAGCGCCACGTAAAGTACAAGGACAACGTGCTAAAGAATGGCCTGGGGAATAAGGTCGGTCGCGAACACGCCACTGGCAACGTTTCTTCGGTGAACGCTTCTTCTGCGCGTCATGCATCTTCAGAAAGGTGCTCACCAGCAGGCTGTAGCAGTAGTACCTCTTCTTGCTCAGGATTTATTATCGTCGTTGCGAGAAGTGATGATGAGACGCAAATTGAAAACACGCGAACGCTACACGAGCTGAGACAACTGCGCAGTTTCGAGCCTCGGGAACAACCGTGATGCCAAGCCGGCCGCGAGGCGTTCATTTGAGGAATCGCCGGCTGTTTGTGCGCCGGCGCGAGTAAGAGCGGGCGCGAGAGCAAAAATGTGGGGGCTTTTGCTCCTTCAATTCATGGCATTGCCTAGGCACTATGGAGCAGGTTTCTTAACGAGCGTTGTATTCGTTTGTCCCCATTCATGCCGGTATTTCTGAGTGCGGTAGAGTTTGTTTACGCTCCGACGCTGGCTGCCCGCGCGGCGAGGCAGTGGGCACGGACGCCCCATTTCGTGATCGCTGTGTCAGAAGGGGAAAGGTTCTGACTGCTGTTGCATAAGTCTCGGGTTGCCTTTTTCGTCATGACGATAGAGTGGATTATTTTACGAGCACTGCTCCAGGAGGGCACATGTAACCGACAAACGGAGGCCTCAGGAAAGCAAGGTGGCGCATGATCTCCAAGGCACCCAAGGGATGGCGGGGGGGGGGGGGGAGCGGGGGGAGGATCAAAGCTGGAATCAGGATGGCCCGTGGGCTGCAGCCGCGGAGGCCGAAGCGTGCCTGCCACGGGGTGTTCGCATAAAAAAATTGGTGCTCCGCGACAGCAGACAGCCGATTTTATACTTCCGTGGCACGCGCTGTTCTAGCTTTGCTCTCGCTGTTGCTGCTTTTGTGTCCACGAGGCGCCGGCGATAATGCGAAATAATGACACGTTGTTGCAATAAGTAAAAAAGAGAGTTGAATAAATATCGTTACGTCCAGCCACCAACCAGCGCTAAGTTCAGCACCACCGCACCCCGCAACTTCAGCAACACCAGTCAGAACTTTGCCTCTGAAAGTACGTTGGAAAGACTTTCTCGTGCCTGCGGCCCTGGTGCTGAGTCAGTCATGAAGGATTAAACCTTTCTTGCTTTTTACGGCGCTATACCTTTTAAAAAACCGGCTGCGTTTCCCGGGGGTACAGTAGGGGCCGTAGTATAGGTCCGGCGGTCGCCAAATCGGGCGTCAATGCCCTCTGCCTTCACCTATTGAACCGCGCTGGCAGCCAGTGTCCGAGCGCTAACTCGACCCCACTCCGGAATGCCTGCACGCCTAGGGACAAACTCCTACAGGAAACCTCGAGCACATCATAAATGGATTTCTCCGCTCTTTCTGCGTATGCGCGAGGAGCAGTGGTTGTGAGAGAGAAATGCGGCGACTTTCGGTCCTTGAGATTTCTCTTCGCCTAGGTACTACGGGGAATAAAGTTGTTAGCTCCGTTCTTCCATAGCCGAGCTCGCAGCATGATCGACAGAATGCGTGGCAGGCATTTTGTGGCGTAGCCGGCAAGGCGAAGAAGCCGTGTCCAAGGTGAGTTTGTTGCTTTCTTGTTGCGAGGTAGCATATTAAATTTTTTATAGTCGCAGGGGGATACGTTTGGAAGTGAGGTGTCTTCTCGGATAACTTTAGAGGCAAAGCATTACATCGTGCCGATGGATTTGTTCATTAGTGTCGTTGAGCATACCACACACTTGGACATTCGTGGGAATGGAACATTTTGTACTCTGTATGTGAAAGTACTAAAAGTTGCGTCGCCATGCAATCTGAGACGTAGATCGTTGTGGGACCTGTTCAGCCACACTAGAAAAACACTATGCCCTGCGGATGAATACAGAACAAATGTGTGCTATAGAAAAATGGTTGTCATCGAATTTCATAGCAGTAGACCCTTGTGAAAGCTGTAAAGTAACACTGATATTGGCTACGTGGTTTGTGCAAGCAGCCAGCTCATCCAGATTCTGCAAAGACTGAAGACCAGAGAAAAATTTCTAAAACTACAAGACGGCAGCCTGATTTGATAAATCATAGTTTGGATGTTTCCAGTAGAGGCACCTGCACTAACGTAAACTAAGTTGCAGTAAAAGTTGGACTTCAGAAAGTAAGTGCGTCAACATTACACCCACGATAAACGCAACTCCACTACATGGACGACTTGCATTGTGTGAAAACATTGTTTTCACCTTTTGCGCTCGTGTTCGCTACACAAGAATAGCGGATTAAGACGAAGTCTCACTGTTTAGTGCAATGCGTTTGTCACTGGATGACCACAAATTAATCGCTGTCAATGCCGTAAAATGAACATTAAAAAGTTGTCTTCAGCTCCTACTTTCAAACTGCTGAGCCGGTGGTGCTTACATAGGTGCAGATCAACCTCCAGAGGGTCATCACTGAATTGCATTTTTTTTAGAGGAACGTGGGCACCTGCATAAATAGTCTTTTTTGACTGACTGCACATAGGTTACCAGGCTTTTTGTCGATTTTTTCAATCACCCACACAGCGTACGTTATCCTCTTTTGTTAGTAAAGAAGGTAAACATCTAAAAAATGATGCAGCTCAAAACATGCATGCGTTTTCTATACGCAGTGACAGACAAGACGGCTCGAGGATTGCATAAAGCCGTTTGCCTTAGGTCTGCTTCTTCGCAATGCAACAGTGTCGCGCAATCAAGCATACGTAGTGTATTGCGGCGAAGTGCACCAAAAGTGGAAAGCGGCCACTGTCAGAAGATATAGTATGATATACGTGCGCACCTGCCGTGACGTCTCCTGTCGCATTACAAGCACGGAAACGCCGAAAAAGTGTACTGACAGGCCTTCAGAGCTATTTAGCACGCGGTCGTAGCGATCTGAGCCCTTGTTTCGCCCAGACAGAGCGCCCCGTATATGAGCTAGAAATCGTAACAGCCGGGATTAGTAGTAGGCGCTCCTTCATTAATTACCCTTGCGCGCAAGCACCTCCGAATCGCTGCGAATCTGCACCACGTAGCCAATTTGAGGGTTACTGTACAGCTTTCACGAGAGTCTACTGCTATGAAATTCCAAGACAACCATGTTTCTTTAGCACACATTTGTTGCGTATTCATCCGCAGGGCGTAGTGTTTTGCCAGTGTGGCTGTACAGCTCTCACAACGATTTACGGCGCAGATTGCATGGCTACGCAGAGTACAAAATGTTAAATTCTCACGAATCTCCAAGCGTGTTGTACGCTCAGTTTCATTAACTAATGCATCGGCACGGCAGTTGAATTCATAAACTGTTTCCTTTCCCACGATTCGCCCGAAGTGTGTGGTATGCTCAACGACACTAATGAACAATGCATCGGCATGACCTAATGTTCTGCCATTGAAGTCATCCGAGAAAACGCCTCACGTCCAAACGTATCCCACTGCGACTATCAGAATTTATATGCTACCACCGCAAAAAAGAAAAAGAAAGAAAAACGCAACGAACTCGCATCGCATGGCAGTCAAATTCATAAACTGTTTCAGTTCCCGCGAATCTCCTGAATTTACTGTGGGGTATGCAGATTTTGTTCAACTACACTAATGAATTGCATGGGCGCGATGTAATGCTTTGCCACCAAAGTCATCCGAGAAGACCAGTCACATCCAAACATATCCCCCTGCAACTATAAAAATTTTATATGCTACAGTCGCAACAAAATAGCAACAAATTCACCTCGGACGGAGGTAACAACTTTCTTCCCCGTAGTACCTAGGCGAAGAGAAATCTCAAGGACCGAAAGTCCCCACATTTCTCTCTCGCAACCGCTGCTCCTCGCGCATGCGCAGAAAGAGCGGAGATATCCAATTATGATGTGCTCGTCCAGAAACCTCCTCCGCAGTGCCTAGACCGAGTCAACTATTCAAGGAGCAAAAGCCCCCAAATTTTCTCTGTCGTACCTACTCATACTTGCGCCTGCGCACAAACGGATGGTGATCCCTAAATTGAACGTCTCATCAACCGGCCATATCACGCGCTTGCTTGGAGATGAGCGCTTTACGCGGCAGATGTCGCCTATATCGCGTTCGGGCGACTCGGTATGCAAGCGGTGCCAACGCCGTGAATTTTGGTGGCAGGAGAATTCCGTTCGCCTCGAAGCCGTATTCGCCAGTGTGAACCTGACCGTAAACCTTTTTTGCTTCCGGAAGTTCTTACCACGCTTGTCAACGAACGCCTCAATGTCCACCGTACCACTGCGGCACTTCAACCGTGCTTTCGATGGCACGCTTTTTTATAATGTCGCCGGTTGTGACCTACTTTGTGTACACTATTCCGACCGATTCCTTATCACCGTGCAAAGGTCACGTGGTCTGTAACCGATACTGAGGCCTTAGTCTAACACCATCTTCATGTACACTAGGCGTGTCTCGCACTGAACAATTACATAGCAGCCATCATGCAGTTCTTTTTTTTTCTCTTTTGAATAGTTCTCGCGTTTCGTTCTGTCCTACGGACTCCTCATACTCTCATAATATCTGTCTCGCCATCGCAGCAATGCAGTATGCACAGGACGTTGCTCGTCTTACTGACTCGTGCTTCGCGTAACAATATGAACCCGTCAGCAGCGGATTGAGTCTGCTGGTCAGGCTGGAATGGGGACAGCACAGCGAGATATACATCCCCAGGACGCACTTGCAGACATGACTCAAAGTTCAGAAGAGAAAGTCATGCTTGATTGTCGACAAGAGCTACAATGGAGCTTGGTAGTGTTATTTGATGGGCCAGGAGGACGTGGCAAAGTGGGAACACCACGCATGGACAATCTCGAAGTGCTGGAGAAGGCGACATGAGGACGTAAGTCGCAGCATCAGGTTACAGTCGAACAAATTCCGTACGTACGTCGGGAACGAAGTCGGGACTTGTGGTCGTTGGTCGGGTTGACAAAGTAATGGGGCAGTTCAAGGCGAAGGGTGGCGGTTGCAAAGCCAATAATTGCTGAATGCGCAGTCAGATTAAGGCGGTTCCAAGAATCACGTCGTGGGGACACTCGGCTGATACAGTGAACAGGACGAACACTGGACCGCCGGCAATGGTAACACGGGTGGCGCAGATTCCCACCACGGCTGTTGTACTGCTATTAGCTACTGGGACGGCAGGTGACTCGGCAGGTGTCAGGACATTACGGAGACGGCTACGAAGATCTCATTGCATAACCGACACCTGAGTGCCAGTATCGATGACGGCTTGAACGGGTACATAATGAACAAAAATTTCAACAAAGTTTGGTCGAGCAGTAAGGGTCAGCAGAGGTTTTGCAGTCTGAGTCGTCAATGCAGCCTCACCTCCGGGGGCTGCATTGCTTAGTTTCCCAAGAAGCGACCCACGAAGGACGTGGACGAGAGATGTCGAGGTGTAGGCGAACGGGACTGACGGCGTTGCAGCGAGAGCGAGCGGCTAGTTGTGCGTCCCCGATTTGGAAGGCCAACACGATATGGTTCAGAGAGGGGGGACAGACGCCGAGGGTCACCTCACAGCGTCCTTTTCTCCACAGCGGCACAAACTTGTACAGGACAATGTGCTTTTATGTCTGCGCTTCCTTCTGACTAAACTTCTTAAAGTGCACATTGAAGCACGCAGTGCAAGTTAGCATGTTTTTCTTCATTTCAATGACCAACGCAACTACACAAGCAAACGAATTAACGGGGTAACGAAGTGGAGCACTGCACTCTCAGATAGGACGGCTGTATACCTCTCGTAATTCATTGCTCCAAATTATTAACACTGACCTGGCGCTCTTTGGCCATACTTGGCCTTTGCGCAACATCACATTACATTCATCAATGACGCTTGTACGATTGCTCTGGGCAGAAAGTAAACTGAAATGGGATATATCGGGCACAGAATAGCTCCGTCTCGTTTCTGATCTCGGGCTCGTTGCGGCAGGTGTTGCTTCTATGTCTGCTAACTCTTTCACCTTGCACCGAATGAGACCAAGGTACTGACAAGACACAAAGAAATTATTTTTTGGGAGATTGCTGAATCATTCTTTATTCACCAGTCCGATTACATATGCGTTGCGAGGCCATCTTTGAGTCTGCAATAACTAGAAAAATTGATTATTTAACCACTGATCTTTAATCGTTTACGTGGGTTGCATCGCCATAGCGTCGAGTCAGGCTGAGTCAGCCCGACTGCACGGTGTAGGTTCACCGAGCCCGAGCCATTTCCTATGCGCATGTAAAAACAGACGCGTCGGATCAGCAAGTGATGCGATTTGCGCGTGTCCACTAAAACATCAGCGCTCTTTCGCGCCGGTATCGGAATTGGTATCGGGACACGGCAAGTACATGAACCGTGCAGTGAAACGTCATCCATCTGTTAAGGGGCGTGAAATTGAGCTCTTGGAAACTGCTGGTTCGCATCAAATGCCTCATTCCGACGTCCGGCGTCTGTAGCAGCGAAACGGCAGCTAAAATCCCGTTGGCTGCCACGCCACGTGACGTGCACGACTCGATGGAGTTTCCATTAGCTGAGATGCCAAGGCACGAACGCGCCTCGATGGATGGGAGCGTGGCAAAGCTGACACTTGCTGCCGCAGTAGCACACCAGGTGTTGTGTGAGGGGAGAGGACATCGCCTCGACGCCCAATTACTTTCAAGCTTGTGTTATCCGCACGTTCCTTGAGAGCGCTAGTTAACGCCAGTATTCTAACTGCGCCTCGGTAAGGCCAAATCGAAACGTGTCAAGCGTTTCAATGCTGTTGCTTGCCTGGAGGTTCATTACTCCAAGGACAGCTCAGCGGCGTTGTATTGGACATTAATGCTTTCGCATTCACAATCTTCAAGCCCACATTGCAACCTTCGCATTCACAACTCGTAAGAAATTTGTTAGGTATCCTCGTGTTTTTTGTCACGGCCCTCTCGCTTTGGGTTTATGCAAATGAAGCAGTTCTAAACCTTCGTTTGTTATTTGATTGTTATTTTAGTGAAGTGCTCGTCTCAAGGGATATCCGTAGTGGAGCGCCATGTGTCGAAGTGTTAATGCAAGAGCATTGAACCACGCGGGTTTACTCACGATATCTGGTGCCCGGTCGGCATAATAGCGATCCACCCCTTTCAGGTCGCTTCTTTGAAATACAGATGGCGGGTGGCTGTAGCATTCGCTCTCTCGCTCGATCCACCCCACAGAGGAGTAGACGATGACCGTATCCGCAACGTGGTTGCTGCAGCGAGTGATGCACGATGCCCCTCGTTCAGCAAACGCAGGCATACAAGCTTTGTTCGCTAGCAAAGCACCTCGTGCACGCACACACACACACACACGCACACACACGCATATATATATATATATATATATATATATATATATATATATATATATATATATATATATATATATATATATATATATATATATATATATATATATATATATATCGAACGCACAAAGTTCAGGAGACGTCCCGTACTAGCCTGGAGTCTCGCCAAGGGTTCCAGTGCTTCATTAAGGCGGCAAGTGCTTCGTCAAGCACGGGATCTCAAGCTGTTCCACTACCAGTTCCAGAGCAGACGTGGCCTGACCGAAGTGCAGACAAAATGATGAGGAAAATGCCTTCTGCACAAGGCACGGGTAGGAAAAGGGAAGCAGTGGGCAACTGCCTTCACCGATTATAGTATTCTCACGTTAGTGGCCCGTCACAAAACTCGTCAGGGCTTGCTGATGGAGCCATTCGTAGAGCTGTTCGAAACTCCCGTGCGATGTCGGTCACGGTTGGAGCTTGGGTAACCACCCTTGTCCTACATTCCTCCTCGTTTTGTGACAAAATGCGCAAACATCGAGACTGGCGCGTATACCTTCAATATGTTCTGGAGCTCCTTTTCCTGCACCGATCCCTTTCCCACCTCTGGGAATAGTCTTGGAGTTCGCAGTAGGACGGCGCCCCAGCAAAACAATCCACGAACGAATCTGCACCATGTCGCCGATGTCGCACTCTCGTGACCGACTTCATTCCAGCTGAACAGTGGCCGGAGGGCTGCCCTTAACTAAATCCAATGGACTTCTGCGTGTTTCCTATTCTTGAAAGCGAGGCATCAGATTAGCATGCCGGCCCTGAAAGGATCCCTGATGCGATCGTGTAACAAAATTCTTCTGGGGATGCCTTGCGGGCCGTGATAAGTGTAAGATAAAGGCTAAGAGCGGATACTTCCACTAAAATGTTTTACGTTGGATTGCTTATATGTCGGGTGAATTTCTCACGTAGCATTTCCTGATAGTTCTTTTATTCGCAGGGTAAATACTTGGCGTAAACCTTGTGACAGAATTTAAGGCGTATCCTAAACAATGTATACAGCCTCGCCCGTTATTGCAAGGGTCAGTGTCAAAATGTCAGAGCAGCTAACAGGGCAGTGAGATTCGTCAAGCACAAGTAGAGGTCACCTTATACTGCAAGTATGAGATCGGCTTCACTGTAACCCTCTGTATATTCGTTCCCTTGTTCTAAATTGTATTATACAAAACTGACATTCTCAAAGAACTAAAAAGATGAATACTAATTTAGTCTTATTTTTTTTCGAATGCTCCAAAATATGGCAGGGGACTTGTGCGACCTTGCAGAATCACAGCACAATCTCGAGCGAAGCAGTTTCCTTCGATCTATTGTGAAAACTTCTATTGAGTAATTACTACATTGCGGAATTTAAAGAAAGTTGTCTGTAGTTCTTATAAAACTTTTCGCGAATTTTTCTGGTGCTCATGAAATTCAGTCATGCACGCGTTGAAGTACATGATTATGCAATTTAATGCGCAGCTCCTAATCCACGAAAACACTTTTAAATTTTGCCTACACGTAACCCACACCCTACCCATTGTTCTCGTCTAATACAAACTTTGGGGCACGCACTTTCCCCTCCTCGACGCTGGGAAGTGAGCGTAGACGGGCCATATGCAACGCCATCGCGTACTTGGCCAAGAAATTGTTCTCAAAGGCTATACTCGATCAACGTGCAAGTACCTTTGCTCACAGGTGTGACATAGCTTTCGCGCCATTTTCGATAACTTTGATATCGGTAGGATGTAGAGCACTGGCAGAGAAATAGGGTAAAATTAGACGGTTTTTAAGACACCTTTCAATCTCCGGAAGGTTGGCGAGCGTAATTTAATGGACATAACGTGAGAAACCCACCTGCGATCACCTCTACCTAAACGCTACCTATGATCCAGCTCTTAAATTCACCAAACATAAACAAGCCGCCTCAACTAGTGCACTGAAGTCACCAGGTAAACCTTGTAGTACAGTAAAAGCTCGTTAATTCGAACCGCAAGGGGAAGCCGCTTGCGTTAGAATTAACGAAAGTTCTTACTAACGAAAGTGAAGGAGAGCAACAGTACACTGCGATTTGGAAGCAGTAGGGAATGTCAGAAATTTGGTGAGTCAGAAAGTGATGGCGTGTGCCGCGGGCACACGCCATCTTCAAGTCGAAGCTCTAGGTCTGACTGTGCCACACCACCGATGTCTACCGAAACGAACGTTAGCCGAGGCTTAACACCACCACAATGAATCGCGACGGCCGATACCTTCTAAGCTTAAAACAGAGGTACACAACCGATGAAGACTGCCGAGACAAAGACGCCGAACATGTGAAGGTGGCAAAGGCCCTGATTCGTTCGTTCTCGATTGCAAGCGCAGCTGCGACGTACTTGATTCGCTGTGTTTTGGTGCTTGCCGTGCCATCTCCGCACAACATTAGCAGCTGTACAAGATTTTCAAAGCCTCCGAGATTCGCGACGGGCAAGAAGTCTCGGAGATTACGTAGAACGGAGAGGCGGCAGCCGCCGCTGCCTTCTGACTGAGCCCGCGTCGGTTAGATTTTTTCCGATTTTGCCTTCTCTCGCCGTTCTCCCCGTTTCGGAGGCAATACAGGCTTGTGTGTAGGCAGTAGGCGCGTTTCTCTGGCCGTGTGCCAGGCGAGCCTAGTTCGAATTATCCATGAGGGAATCTTCTCGCGTTCGAATTAACGGACTTTTTTATACATAGACTTCTGTGGAGCTTGGCCGGACTAAATCGTACAGTTCGAATTATCCATAAATTCGAATTATTGAAGTTAGAATTAACGAGCTTTCACTGTACAACGCATGCAGGTACCGATGAACGGGTATAATAATGATTTGTAACGCGGCTAATTAGGGAAGACGCGTTGAAACTGCGCCATACAAAAGGCTTTAAATGCTGCCCATTGCTGTAAAGTATCAAGTTGCTGGCGCTCAGGGATTCCTCGGGAAACCGAAATATAGCTGATAACGGACGTGTGACACTCGTTTCGAAATGCTCTACCAAAGCTGAATTTCGTTGAAGCGCATTGAAATTTCGCCCACAGATTTATCATAGCGGTCCGGCATTTTTAATTCACCCAATGTGATCTTGCTGGCATTTGTCAGCGCCAAGTTGCATGCTTTCCGCCACTGACAAAAACTCAAGTTCTGTCTACACACGACTCATAACATTGCCCCTTGTTTTCGCCAAATATAAATTGTGTCTAGCAAGGAGCTCGATCGGGTGCGTCGTTATACCGACCTTGCGATGACCCTACAGCGCTTTGAAGATCCTCAGAAAGGAACGTTTCTGAAAAGCTGTATTTGATACACGTAAACTGAAGTTCGCCCACACATTTGCAATGGAATTCCCCAATACGTTCGGTAAATTTGATGTTGATGGCATTTGTACTTCTGCCTGAGCATCTGGATACATCTCCTGCCACTCGTAAAATTTAGTCATTCACGCTTTGGGGTGCTTCGACTCGTAATTTATTACGCAGGTGGTGTTAACCACAAACATTTCCAACTTCGCATAAACATAGCGCATAATGTCGCGTTTGCTTTCGTCAAGTATAAGCTTTCTGAAATGAAGAGTTCCCTAGAAACACTGGGAAACAACTAAAGATGGCCCCAGGTCGCTTTAAGACCTTTCGAAAGTAATGGTTTACAAAGGCTGCATTTGTTTCACGTACATCTAAGTTTGCACACACAATTTCCCAGGCTTTCCTCCCGTGCTCAACGAATATAAAGTTAGAGGCATTGGTAGTTATGCCACAGCAGCAGGCTGGATTTTATGAAGATTCGGAGCACTCATATACGTAATTTATGGCGAAAGCCGCTACTTCGCCTCACGCTTTGTACTTCGCCTATGCACAACCTGTAGCCTTCCCCTTATTTTCTCAAAATATACACGAGGAGTTCCAAACGTAAACGCATTACGTACTTAAAATGATAGCATCATCCTGATAGCGCGTGCTCCGAACGTCGTTGGCTTTCTGCGGTTTGCGTGCGCTATGATAGCGTACTTTATTACGGATGCTGCGGTTACGGATGCTATTATGGAGCTTACGGATGCTACGAAGTAGCGTTGTCGAACATGGCGGCACCCATGGCTCCCACTTCAGAGGGAATTCTCTGGTGATGGCTGCTCTTGGACTCCCGTTGATGGTGAATAGCTATTGAAATGAGCTTTCGCTTTCTCTCAACTAACCTGAAACGTTAGTTATGAGTGCGTAACGTATCCGATTTCTGAGATCTTCTTGCGATTACTGCGCCGGTAGTACAAACGAGACGCGTGCGCATAGCAGCAACCGAGTGGTTGCTAATGGAGTGTCTTGGCTGGAGACGTTTGGCAGTAGGCACCATACGGCGCGCTGTTTTAGAACGTCTTCCGTGCGTTCTAGATGTCCTGGAAGCTCGCGCACCCTAATGCCCCGCAAATGTGTTCGCGTTTAACGTACGTAAGGTGAGAAACAATATTCTAAATCTCCCTAGTGAATATTTTACAAACGGCACATTTTATGCTCATGCATTTGAGCTCATGCACGTATCTTCCATATGGTGCATGTCATTTAAGTTTCACTCCGTGGTGTTTGTAGTTATATGGCAGGGCAGGCAGATTAGATTTGCGCAGGAATTTACTGCATTTACTACATTTAATGCAGAAAGCACAACTCACCCACACGGATTGATGTTTGCCTACACATTACCTATAGCGTCCAGCTTACACCTCTAGGCGCTAATTCGGCTCGTCAAAACCTTAATTGCATGAGATTCCTTCCATCTTCAAATCCACGTTGAGCTGCCAGGCACGAGATTCCGGGATTAAATCCCGGGACGAAATCATGCGATTAAATAAGAAAACACCCGTGTGCTTGTATTTACGTGCCCGGTAAAGAAGCCCAGGTGGTCGAAATTATTCCGGAGTTCCCCACTACGGCGCACCTCATAATCAAATCGTGGTTTTGGCAAGTGAAACTTCAGTTTTTTTTATCTTTAAAAACACAAAAAGCTTAGTTTCAGAACTCATTATGATTTTTTGTTTCTTCGGTCCGCTTTGTCAGGTTTACAAAATGCAGATTATATGCGAGGTATGCCAACGGGAAAATCAAATATGCCAGCATCAAGTATTTTTTCTTCACTCCATCCCCAAAGCATTCATCCAGCCACATGAAAATGATGTCTAACCTAAAATATTCTGAAGGAACAACGAACCAAGACAACTAGATAATATCGTGCTCAGTATAAGCCGGAACGCCCGACCGCTTTGTCGCGCGCTTGCATGTAGCTGCAGCTCGTACTCAGTGCGATACTACACGATGGCATAGGGACGCTAAGAGGAAACATTCAGCCGTCTGTTTTCTCACACTTTTTACTAAAACACCTGGCACATAGTGTTGAAATTGGCAGCGGGAATCCAATGTGAAGTGGCTCACGAGGTAGGAGAGACATCTTAGGTATAAATTTTGTCGTCTGTGCCACTGTTTTGGTTAAGTACCACGACGTGCGCAACTGCGAATGAAACACCCCATGGCACTAATTTCGCTAATTAAAAACAAGGGTCCTTGTTTAGTTCAGCTAGCACGGCGTTAAGAGCAGCTACGAACCATGTTTGAGGCATGACATTGGAGAAAGGCCCTGGTTTGCAAATTATTGGCAACGCTCTTATTTAGGCCAAGGTTCTGGTGGTTTCGCCAGACATTCCTCTTGACGTTACATTTATTTTCGCTGAATCAGAATTTATGCCTTTCACAGTCATTTTATGGCTGCGAGAAACTATGTGGATAACCGTACTGTGACGCCCTGTAAAACTTGCATCTTCTCCAAAATTTGTTATTAACTTACACTTACACTGCATAATTTGTTGTTCGTTGATCACAACATATTTGCTGCTTCAACGAAATAGAATGAGGTGCCTTGCGTAATTCACTCAGAAGACCGCGAAAAGGCCATTTTTTTTTATACGGTATAATAAATTGGGAGAGCTGGACTGATTATATTAGAGCGCAATATTAGCATAAGCACTTCATGCTTTCGATAGCCATTTGGAAGAGAGTGGCCCTCATTTCCTGGTAATATGAAATTTCAACCATTTTTGGTCCTCCCGAAGATGCGGGGAAACTCAGTAAGCGTGTCATATAACGCCTCTAAAGACGACGAAAATGAGGGCTTATAAATTTTTATTTACCCACTGGTTAACTGACACAATTTTCCTGTGCACCGCCCTTCAGCTTCCGCACATTTTCTCACAGTATAAACTTCGGGAGTGACTAGATTTTTTCCTTAGAATATTGTAAAAAACATGGATATAAAGTTTTGAAGTGCTTCTGGCTTAATTAAAAGCTTTGCTGTAATACACGATGGGAAATGATATGTTCAGACATTCTATACTTACGTGACAGCGTCGTTGAACATATCGCTGAGGACGCCCATCGCGTTATTGCCACGATAATTGAATATGCCAAGAGCAATTAATGTTTTCGAGTTGACGGCGTTTGTTGACACTTGTAGAGCCTTCAGATTCTGAGAAATCAAAATAAAATTGAAAGAAAAGACGAAATGATTGCGTGGGTCAGTGGTAAATCTAAAGAGCGAAAATGGCAAGAAAAACATACAATTCATAATGATCGCTTCTTTTATAGGCGTGTTTATTTCTCCTGTTTGCGTTTTTCGTTGACATAAATAAATCAGTGGCATTTCATCACGAGGTGCCATGTTCCAGCACGTATTTAGGGGCGGGCAGGAGGGCAGGCGGACACGCATCTCCTCTAGCTCGGCCGTGGCTGTTCATGCAGTCACACGTAGTTGTGCGCGTATGCTGCCCGTAAGCGTTATCTGTGGCGGGTGCAAACGTTGAGCGAGCCGAGATGGCTAATGCCTGCATGTGCGCTGTGAACCCATGCGCCTAGTTCTGCTGGTCGCGTAATCTCACGTTTCGGAGACGTGCTGAAGCGAGAGGCAGCGGAAGCGTTTGCTTCTTTCTGTTTGCGCTCATCCCGCCAGTGTCGACACAGCGTGTGTTCGCGGTCATCGAGTGAGTTCGCCTGTGCCGGTGTGAAACCATGTTTGTTAATTTAAATATTAAGCGAAGTGTTTGCTCCAGTATATGCGGTCTAAAAAGCAACCCATTCTTTGCATAGTTACCTAATACATTTCTGTAGTCATCAATGCTTCGCTTTGGTGCGGATTGGTGATCTGTTGTTCTTTTTTTAGCTACCCGAGGACACTTAGCCTTCTTCGGGAAGCTAGTTGAAATGTCAGATTTCCTGACAGCACGCAGCCTTGCACGATGTCTACAAACTACAGTTACTAAATAGCGAAACCTCTACATTCGAAAACTCTACATTCGCCTTTTGGTTTTACGGTTGCTGTATTGTTGGTGTTGTGGTTTGCGAATATTTCGATACGCCATAAGTAATAAAGTTAGAGCTGTTTAAAGATCATGTCTTAAACCGAACCCGTGATGACACGGACAAATTTGGCGGTCTCTTCAAGCTATCAACGCCAGCCTAAGGTATATGCATAGATTCACAGCTTTCAGTGGGCCCGAACCTCAAATCGCGCAGCTATAAACACCCTTCTGTTTTTTTTTTGTGTGTGTGTGGTGGTGGTGGTGGTTAAACTTTCATTTCGAAACGCATCCTGGTGGAGCGCAGAACGCATTTACCACCCGTTTAGTCGCATCCTCATAACGCATGGGAAGAGAATATCGGGATTGCTGTTTTCTGCTTTTGCTTATTTTCAGTCTTGCTTTATTCTGGCAGCTGCTCTATGTGCCGTTCATTTTCTTGGTTGTCTGTTTGCGTTACCTGTACCGTGCTTCATTCCCGACCCTTGACTTCTCTCGCTCGGCTTCGTTACACACACTGTTAACCACAACAACAACAACCAAAAACAACAACAATTGCGATACTCCCTATTGCTAATCTTTAGCGAAGCTCTATACGTGTTTTCATTTCTCGTGTAAATACTTTGTACTATGATTATTAAGGCACGCGGTTTGTAATAATAAGAAAACACTGCGAGTAGCATGCATTGTTTCCATACTGATGAAGCATGCTACTCTGAAGCCATATCGTAGCCATCGTCGCCAAATAGCCCGTCTCGCGCGGCACTGTGCCTTCCTTCTCACGGTTTCGCTCCACAAACGAAGAGAGCGGGCCCTCGGTCGCGGCGGAATCGTGCCGTCGGCGACAGCGGCGACAACACCCAAGGGAGCGTCGCACCGAGCCTCGCTCGTAGCCGCTCGCCATCGCATCTTTCAGGGGCAGCGATACCAGTCACATGCACTTGCACCGTGGACCGACATGCGCAGCTGACGCCTTATTAAAGGCCAGAATACATGGAGCGAACTTTCACGACGAAGTTCGGGCGGCAGAAAATCTGCCGCGGCGCGACACCGTATATTCGTCGGGCTGCGCTACATGGAGCGAAGACACGGCGACCGCCACCGGCGAGTCGCTGCGTAGTTATCAATGTGGCTAGACGAAGCAAATGCGCTGTAGTGCAACACATGACACAAAAGATAACTTTAACGACACCTATTATCGCTTTTGAATTATGGAACACTCTAAAAACGCGTAAAATTTCGTTTAGAAATAATGTCTATAGTGTTTTTTATGTGTTTGAGACATTCATGTGCTGATGTAGTTTAAAGCAAGCGGCGATGCTATACGTTGTGGCAACACTGGGCAAGTAAACAACTTTCGGCTCTTCCAACGCGTGCGCGGCACGCTTCTGAACAGCCGAAATTAACTTGTCGTTTAATTCCAGCCGCGCCGCTTTGGATGCCATGACTACGAAAAGCGGGAGACCGGCGTGAACGAGAGAGCGGGATCGGGATACACGAACGAGCGGGGAAGCCTAGTCGGAAGTAGGGGCGGATAGTTAGACCTGATTGGCTCGCTTGGGGCGCCGCTCGTTTGCCACTTCCGGCATCGCTGACACCGGACGAACTTTTCTGCGCCAGCTAGATCGGCGGCGAACGACGTTTTCGCCGCCGCCGCGTGTCGCGCGTACGCCGCGGGGCGTCGGACGCCGACTATTCGTCGCATATTCGCTCCATGTATTCTGGCCTTTAGGCGAGAGTAGCACTCCCTACTTCAAGCCACTGTGGTGACGTGATAACGCAACGGCTAGTGCTACTGGTCCACTGGAGATTGCGCACAGTAAATTTTTTGTTTGTCCACGTGACCAGAAATCGCACTTACTGGCGCTCATACCGTGTAAAACTGGTCAGTGAAACAGCAAAGGCCTAAAATTTACAATTTCTCGAAGTACGAAATTTCAGAAACGTTTTAGAATTGCGGAAGATAGTTTATTTTTAAATTTGTGTGTTGAAACCGGGTGGTCGTTACAAACGAGGTTGGGTAAGACCAGAGTGTTAGTTGTGCCAAGTACTCCAAAGAGTGATGTTCCTGCGGGAACATTCACACGTATAGGTATTGTGTAGCCATCCACTGCACATGTGTTTTATTCTGTCCTTGCAGCGGCCTTGATAAATTGGTTTGGCTGGTAAACCACAATTCTCATCCGACCAACGCCTGTCAAAACGCTCCTTTTAGGGAAAAGACCAAGCGCACCGAAAAAAAGCATTAGATTGCGATGTGACATGCGGACCAGGAGTAACAATGTACTTACTGCAAGAAGCACTTTCGCCTTGTCGTATAGACTCTTTACTTTCGTTGATGTGTGCAACACGTTCAACACGCCGTAGTGCTTGAGGTTGCTGTGCCTAGAATGATTTTGCAGTTCCTGTTCGGTCGTTGCGTTCATACTAGTCGGGGCTGAGTACCTGAGAACGAATGAACGTAGTGAAATGTCGTACACTTATTGTTGAGCGTTTTGCAGAGATCCTAAAACATAGCGGTAGTTTCCACGGCGGAATGTAACAATAGTAACGTCCGCTTTAGACGCCTGAGTAGGCTCGGTAAGCGCAGCCTTTTTCGCGAGCCCTTCCGAACTTTCTTCACCGTGTCTGTTGGCTGGGTGCTGCTGCTGCTGCTGTTTTGCCGAATGACTCACACTCAATGTTGCCAAACTCCAAAGTAGGTTTCCCTCTAATTAAGATAGCAAAAAATTCCATATATTTCTGTAGATATAGGGAAAATGTGGGTGTTTTGTGAGTTGTCTGTAAGATAAGCAGCGTTCGTGCTGTGCAAATACATTGCAGGTTTTAGTTTTAATACTTATTTATGTATTAGTTTGTAAGGATTGATTCAAGTCACTGTGCTTAAGCTAAAATGATGTGACCAGTGCAAATTGCAATGCTGGCAACGGCAATTTATTCGCGCACAGCCTCCACATTGTCAAACGTAGGAGTAAAATTATTCAAATGTTAAAACACATGCATACATCATGGAAAAATGCAATAAATGATAAAATCATAGAAGACTCTACGGCCCGGCTGGAGGCACAGGACCGTTCCCACTCGTGTGTCATGTAAGATGTTGCAAAAAAAAATGTTTCAATGGTCGACAGATCGTTCATACCAAATTGTACATGTCTTTTCGCATGAGAAGCATGTGCCGTTGGTGCATAGAAAAATCGTAACAGTGCGCTCCTAACAAATCTTGCTTGGCATCAAGGGTCGCCTGCAAGGTTGCTGCTTCCAGTTTGTTGCTTGTGTTTCCCTTGACAAGGTTAATTTGAAAGGAAACTCTCTCCATGGTAGCACTGCAATGAGGCCGGCCACAAGAGTTTGCTCACGAAGTCACTCAGTGTTGGAAACATAGGGACACGTCACCTTGAGTGGTTTGTCGCACGCACTTCCGAAAACGCTCCCCACACACATCTGCAGGTAAACCTGGGTCCGTGTTTTCGAAGATGCCTCTATTCGTTGTCGAGCTTGTTGATGTTCTCTACCGTAAACAATCAAGGGAACGAAAAAGCAAGAGGAGCAATCGAAGCAACACGTTTCTCTACCACAGACCCGGGATCGATTGCCTGAAGCCGCTTCATCGATAAATTGCCTAGAGGAAGTCTTTTGATTATTTACATCGCCTTCAATATAAAATTCCAAGCATTTCAGGCGGAAGTTGTGCACAGCTGTAGGGTCAGCGTCAATTAGTATAGATAACCCTGACGTTACCATGCCACCAAAGTAGACTTTCTCGAGTGGGACGAAGTTGGTTCGGTCTTTGTAACGCAATCGATCGAGCAGCGTGTCACGGAGGTATCGGCGTTGCGATATGCTTCAGCAATTATTTAAAGACAGTGCAAATGTGGTCACTCTGCATGTGGAGTCTCGCTCCTTCCGCCTGCAATTCCTTGTTCAGCGTTGTGAAGAGTGGGTGAACATACTTGAGTAAATACAGGTATACATCTTGGTCGGCGGGTCTTTCAGTTTGCCGAGTATAGAATCCATGGCTAAGAGTCGGTCCGCACGACTCGGTCATGCGGACCGACTCTTAGGCCATGGTCGCAGGACCATCGCCTAAGAGTCCATGGCTTGGTCCAGCGACCATGGCCATGTTCGTTGGACCTAGGCGATGTCCTGCGGACCGTCGGACGTCCGGTGAAGAAGCCCATGTGGTGAATCCGAAGCCATCCACCATGGCGTCGCCATTTCACCTCTTGCTCTCTCTTACGAAAATGCCTATTTTACGTTTTAATGCTTTTGCGTGAAATTTTCTTTCGCTTCAGAAATTTTCTCTAAGGAGGCGACTGAATTATTCTGCTAGCTCCTGTCGTGGCTAGAAAAAGAAGCGTTATAAATGAGTTGGCAGTGACAAAGATTTCGCCTAACCCTGTACGCAGGCTAAAGCCACTAAGCTATCACACGCCTGAAATTGGATATTTCTCGGCGCCAAGTGTTTTACGTTTTCCCATTAAAAAAATTCAGCAGTTCCTATCCGCGGCACTTCTTTGTTTGGCATAATGAGATAACTGTAAATCACTAACCGGATATCGAATCCGATGCCACCCGAAGTCTTTGTGAGGGTCTTCATTATCATC
Organism: Dermacentor albipictus; assembly: GCF_038994185.2. NCBI lineage: Eukaryota > Metazoa > Arthropoda > Arachnida > Ixodida > Ixodidae > Dermacentor > Dermacentor albipictus. Next base: position 107,960,889 of record NC_091829.1, read on the forward strand.
TTGAACGTTACCCAGCTTTCTTCGGTTTCGATGCCGTGCATGACGCCGTGAACCACGGCGACGTTGGCATAGTAGATGTAATCGCACAGCCCGTCAGTCGGGATCATTTCGGGGAAGATGGCCTTTCCGCCCACCGTGCAGATGAGCTCGTCTACAGAGACTGCAAACAGGGCGTGAAGAAGAATGGGTTCGGGTGGGAAAGAGAAGTGCCTAACCTGCTTCATCCGAATTTCACGGCCGATGTAGATCTAGTTAAAGAAAGTTTAAATGCTGGGACACTGCGTGAACCCCTCAATGCAGATTAATACTTGGGACGAAATATGCTTCCTCGTTTCGCGGTGTCCGTTTGATATTCAAGAATATTGCCGTCACATCCTAAGCTCTATTTTCCCAGCGTTTCGTGGAGCAAATTGAGAAGTGTAAAGCAACTAGGAACTACTTTGTACATATTATGTATAAGTAACCCTTCTTTTTGCCAGTAATACTGCAATACTAAACATGAATCACTGTTATTTGTGTACAAACTAATAATTATATCCCTAGGGTTTACGTTGTGCATATTGGGTATAAGTAACCCTTTCTTGTTGCCAATAATTGTGCAATATTACACCCGACTCACTGTTATTTGTATATACACTATTAATTATATCCCACCCCTTACATTATTCGACTCGCCCTGCAGCCCATAATACGTAAAAGTAATAAATTGCAGAAGCGGTGATAATCAAGAGCATCTTTCAGTTTTAAAGCTCTTTACTGCAACTGACGCGGTTTGTGTCTAGTACGCTCAATGGTGCTGTGTGGCAAGACCGAAACTTATGGGCACACCTTCGGAGAAACACATTTTTAGTCTGTTTTGAAATGCAGAAGGACGAACCGACTGTGGCCGCCCAGCGACTGTTAGGATAGCAGAAACACTTGGTTTATGCGAAGTCGTCCGTTCGTCGGATTCTGACTGGAATTTTTGAAGTGAGAGAGGTTTGTGCCGAAACTGCTGACACCTGAGCAACATGCGCGGTGAAAAGAATGTTGTGTGAATCGAAAACATTAGACGGCGGGCATCAATTCTTGCAAACGGTCGTCGTGGGCAAATAAACTTGGATTTACGAATGTGACATCGAATTGAAGCCGCAGAGCAAGAACTGGAAAATGAAAATGAGCCAAAGCCGATAAAAGGTAAATGTTATAAAGTACAAAGCAAAAACAACATTCTCTCAGAACTTTTCTAGGAGTTATCCAAACGATGCGTAAGCATTTCCTGTATACATTAAAGACGTGGTGTTTCGTATAATTTCGTATAACGACCGCGAAAAGCGAGCCAGTCAGCGAGCCAGTCTTCGACTTATGGTCTTCGGTACCGCTGAAGATGGGTGTTGACGCAACGGGCCGGGGCAGACCACGGTATTCATTGGGACAGCGGGTTGTGGTTGCGGTGGTCCTTCTTCCGGCGTAATGAAAACAGGCTGCAGTGTCCGGTTGCGAAGTTGCAGGATTCCGGTTGTACCCAGCACCTCCACCAATTGTAAAGGGTGTTTATTCGGCTCGTAGAGCCGCAGCGACCAACGCGGCAACAGCAGGTAGGGCGCAGCCAGCGATCGAACTGGGTACGAGACACACGATGGCAACGGGGCTTTTCAGCCTGCCGATCTTCTTCGTCACAGCGTGAACATTCTTCTGCCTACCCACCGAGGAATCCTGTCCGTCACGTAAGACGAATTGCTATAAAGAAAGTAATGTATAAAACACCAGTTTCTGCCAAGGCTTTGTTGGAAGATATGATGTTCGTGGAATAAAAGCCGTCTCTACAACCACATGTAGAACTGACTTGGTGTGTTGAATACACCAGTTAATTTCCTATTTTGTGAAAATTCAATGCCAAACCGCCGCGTAACCGTTGCGTTTTCGTGGTCCCAGGATGCGCCTTCCGCTGGCGCGTTCCTTCACCAACCGAAATGACACGAATCTATGAGGGCTCACCCGCTTCACGTCGCCCAACACAAACAGCAGTCAATGACATGATGAGGGTTTTAAGGAGTGGTGAGGGGTTATACGGGTCTCATCACATTGATAGTGGTTCGACGCAGATAGATGACGTTCTAAAGAAGGATAAGGGTTTATAATGGTAGGATCAATTTTGATAATGTTAGCAAATCAATACACATCATCAGTTAATTCTGATTATTATTGATAAGGGGTGAATCAGGCTCGATAACGTAGATAAGGACCGATAAGAGTGTGGAAAGGCCCGATTATGTCTGGTATGTCTGATATCACTGATAAGGACAAATGAGGTTTGATAAAGATCGGATCGAGTCTGATAAGGTAACCGGTAAAGGTGGATAAGGGTATGAGCTAGTCCGATAAAATTGATAACGACTGCTATGGGTTGACAAACTTTGTAGTGGTCGGATCAAGTTTCCTAACATTGATAATGACACCGGGCGGCATGGAAATGAGGAAGTTGCACGATGCTTGCGCATACTTAGACTACTCCATGAAGAGTTCTTTTTTTATCCGATAGAATTCTGCACCTCAAATTTGTATCTGTAAGTCAGGATTGGCCACCCTGGTGCAATACTTGGCCACAACTTCCTATATGAACACAACAATCAAACCCCGGCCCTCAGTCCCCAGCAGCTGCGAAGCAAATGACCACGGTGGCGGTCAGAGCTATAACGCAGCCGAGGGTGCTAAGAATCCCTGGTTCCGGACAGGCCATGGGAATGGGAATGGGACATGGCCATGGCCATGGGAATCTGAATCTGGCAACGTTTAACGCTAGAATGTTATCTAGTCAGGAGAGTCTAGCAGTGCTATTAAAGGGCAGCAAATGGAATATAATAGGGCTCAGTGTAGTTAGGAGGATGAAAGAAGCATATACAGTGCTGAAAAACGGGCCCGTCCTGTGCAACTGAGGCTTAGTGGAGAGACGAGAACTAGCAGTCGGATTCTTGATTATTAAGGATAATTAAGGAATAAGGAAAGAGAAGATTGGGTAAGGGAACAAAGGCGAGTTATTGATATCTTAGTTGAAATCAAGAAAAATAAATGGGCATGAGCAGGACATGTAATGAGGAGGGAAGATAACCGACGGTCATTAAGGGTTACGTACTAGATTCCAAGGGAAAGGAGGCGTAGCAGCGGGCGGCAGAAAGTTAGGTGGAAGGATATAGCTGGTGATATACACGAATTCTATAGCATTAATGAGAGGGTGGCAGGTGTTGTGGTGAAACTAAATAAGAGGTACAAATTGATGGTTGTACAGGTCTACGCCCCTACATCCAGTCATGTTGAACAGGAATTCGAAAGTTTCTATGGAGACGTGGAATCCGCAATGAGAAAAGTCAAAACAAAATACACTGCACTGATGGGTCACTTCAACGCAAGGGTACGGAAGAAGCAGGGTGGAGACAAGGAAGTGGGGGAATATGGAACCGGCTCTAGGAATATCAGGGGAGTGTTATTAGTAGTGTTTGCAGAACAGAATAATATGCGGATAATGAATACTTTTTCCGCAAACGGGTTAGCCGAAAGTGGACGGGGAGCAGCCCGAATGGCGAGACTAGAAATGAAATCGACTTCATGCTCTGCGGGAACCGTGGCATCATACAAGAGGTAGACGTGCTCGGCAAGGTGCGCTGCAGGGACCATAGGATGGTAGAACTCGAATTAGCCTTGACTTGATGAGGGAACGCAAGAAACTGGTACATAAGAAGCCAACAAATGAGTTAGCTGTAAAAGGGAAACTACAGGAATTGCGGATCAAGCTACAGAAAAGTTGTTTGGCTGTAACTCGGGAAGAAGACCTTAGTGTTGAAGCAATGAACGACAATCTTATGGGCATCATTAAGGAGTGCGCAATAGAAGTCGGTGGTAACGCCGTTAGACAGAAGACCAGTAAGCTATCGCAGGAGACGCAAAATCTGATCATGAAACGCCAATGTATGAATTCCTCCAACCCTACAGCTAGAATAGAAATGGGAGAACTTTCTAAGTTAATCAACAAGCGTAAGACAGCTGACATAAGGAACTATAATGTGAATAGAATTGAACAGGCTCTCATTAACGGAGGAACCCTAAAAGCAGTGAAGACGAAACTAGGAATAGGCGAAAATCAGATGTATGCGTTAAGAAACAAAGCCGGCAATGACATTACTAATATGGATGAGATATATCAAGTGGCTGAGGAGTTCTATAGAAATTGATACAGTACCAGTGGCACCCACGACGAAAATGGAAGAGAGAAAGTTCTAAAGGAAATTGAAATCCCACAAGCAATGCCGGAAGAAGTAAAGAAAGCCTTGGCAGCTATGGAAAGGGGGAAGACAGTTGGGGAGGATCAGGTAAAAGCAGTTTTGTTGAATGATTGTGGACATATTGTTGTAGAAATCTGGCCACCCTGTATACGCCATGCCTCATGGCTTTGAGAATACCAGAATCTGGGAAGAATCCTAACGTGATCCTAATCCTTAAGAAAGGGGATGCCAAAGACTTGCAAAATTAAAGACCGATCAGCTTAGTGTCCGTTGCCTACAAAGTATTTACTAAGGTAATCGCAAATAGAATCAGGAGCACATTAGACTTCTGTCAACCAAAAGACCAGGCAGGATTTCGTAAAGCTACTCAACAATAGACTATATTCACACTATCAATCAGGTGATATCATGCGCGGAATAGCACGAACCCTTAAATATGGCTTTCATTGATTACGAGAAAGCGTTTGAATTAGTCGAAACCTCAGCAGTCATGGAGGCATTACGAAAACAGGGTGTAGACGAGCCGTATGTAAAAATACTGAAAAATATCTATTGCGGCCCCACAGCCACTGTAGCTCTCCATAAGGAAATCAACAAAATCCCAATGAAGAAAGGCGTCAGGCAGAGAGATACGATCTCTGCAGCGCTATTCACAGCGTGTTTACAGGAGGTATTCAGAGACCTCGATTGCGAAGAATTGGGGATAAGAGTACCTTACTAATTTGGTAACTTCCGATTCGCTGATGATAATGCCTTGCTTAGTAACTCGGAGGACCCATTGCGATGCATGCTCACTGAACTGGAGAGGCACAGCAGAAGGGTGGGTCTCAAAATTAATCTGCAGAAAACTAAAGTAATGTTTAACATTCTCCGAAGAGAACATCCGTTTACGATAGGTAGCGAGACAGTGGAAGTGGTAAAGGAGTACATCTACTTAGGACAGGTAGTGACCGCGGATACTGATCACAAAACTGAAACAATCAGAAGAATAAGAATGGGCTGGGGTGCATTTGGCAGGAATTCTCAGATCATGAACAGCAGGTTGCCATTATCCCTCAAGAGAAAGGTGTTTAAAAGCTGTGTCTTACCAGTACTCACGTACGGGGCAAAAGCCTGGAGGCTTACAAAAACAGTTCTACTTAAATTGATAACGACGCAACGAGCTATGGAAAGAAGTATGATGGGTGCAACGTTTAGGGATAAGAAAATACCAGATTGGGTCAGGACACAAACCTGAGGTAATGACATCTTAGTGGAAATCAAGAAAAATAAAAAAATGCATGGGGACATGTAATGAGGAGAGAAGATAACCGATGGTCATTAAGGGTTACGGACCGGATTCCAAGGGAAGGGAAGCGTAGCATGGGGCGCCAGAAAGTTAGGTGGGCGGATGAGATAAAGTTTGCCGGGACAACATGGCCACAATTACTACTTGACCGGGGTAGTTGGATAAGTATGGAAGAGGCCTTTGGCCTGCAGTGTGCGTAACCAGGCTGATGATGATGATGATGATGATGATGATCATGATCATGATTATCTGCTAATGGTTTCATCGGCACAATTATTGTAAACTGGCTGTGCCTTGCAGTCTCACCTGCTAGAATTTGTAAATTGCAATATGCGCCATAAGCTAATTAGACACTTAATCTGAAGTTTAGTAATAAATAATTGTGCATTTCAATTTTTTTCACATGCATCTTTGAGCAGACAAGCTCGTGAACTAGAATTGCGCAATCTGCCAAAGGACATTGTTTCAAAAATGTTGGAACTGTTTGCTGGAACGCCCTGTAGACACAGATTGAGTGGTGCGTTTAACGTTGGTGCGCACCTGCATAGTCGATAGCAGTTAGATTATGCATGGAAACTGGAGGACGAGGCTCAATAGGCTCAGAAATCTTCGCTGTTATAAAACGTCAGGAGTGAGTTGTGTAACGAAGCAGTCACATTCCATTCGCTCGCTTTGCTCCACATGTCGCTTTTTGTCTGACGTGTGTAACGTGGTGGTAATGCTTAAGAAGCTTATGCACCTGAATACCGACGAACTGGCGCTAACGCAAGCAGCAGTGGAATGACCAACTTGCAAGAACAATGGGTGGTAGGTGTCTCGCCCCGAAGACAGTGAATTAGTCTTTCTTTTAGCATTTATAAACTGAGAAATTTTCATGACTCCCACATGATCATGTCTGCCTAAACGTGTCTTACATTAGAATCTAAAGTTGACGTTTCCAGCACATTGCATTAGAATTTTGTGCTTAGTGACAAAATTCTTCGGTAAAGGTGCGGATGTCATTTCAAGGTTGCTGGCTGAAAAATGCGGCCACTAGAAATTGTGGAATATACTACAACCGGTGAGTGCCTGGGTTCTTGCCGTAGCCAAAGATGTATGAAATGCGAATTACTGATCTTGTAAGAAGGCGACCATGGAAACATGCTGCAACGAAATAACGCAAATAAAAGAGAGAACGCGGAAGGACACGACAAGTATGGTTTCAGCAAATGCACTTCAACAATTGGTTATAAAACAATTCAGTGCGCACATGGCTTGTATGCTATTGGAGCGTAACTTGTGTGTGTAGACATAGTGGGGCACAGTTTCCAATAAACTATTATTTCAACCACAACCGAACGGCGCCTATGACACCTTTGAAAGCTCCATAACCTCTCGCTCTCACAGCACCCCACCCTCCTATGTTATCCTCTGTCCTTTCGTCTTCTTTTTTCGTTCCTTGTCTTCTCTGTTTCTTTTTATGCCACATTCCGACTCTCCCGCTCTTGTGCCCCCGTCTTAGAAGCCATGCATAGAGGCATCAAACGACAGCGCTCATTTTCTTTAAAGTGTCTCCCGTTACAGTAAGTCGCCGCCCACAACGACGGCAAGTGACGTTATTCTACCAACCTGAGCGTTCCTGGCATGGTGCTAAGCTCGCTATCTGCGCCCAGTGCCACGAATGCTTTTGTACGCCAAGTTTAACGCTGCTGCTCTGTAAAGCGACGCGTAGAGCCTACACAACAGGGTATCACTGGGTAGGGACAGCTCGATCATAACGCCCCCGAAAAAATTACCATTACTATACAACGAGCGGCATGGCACCTGAGGACATTAACCTGCAGGTTACGCGAGACGCTCGTCGTCAAAATCCGCTGCACGTTTCTTGTCACAGCGCTCTGATTTCAGGGTGTCTACCAACCGGGAAAACCGGGAATTCTCAAGGATTTGTAGTATGGAAAAAGTCAGGGAAAACCCAAGGAATCGGGGCCTCTATCAGAGAAAATTAGCGGCAATGTTATTGAAAAGGTCGAAAGTCGGGGTAATGCTTGCTCGAGCAACATACAGGAATCGTAATGAATCCTCTTTGACGTGCTGTCATCGGGTGGAGGAGTTGCCAATGTGCAGTCAACGACCGACTTTCCCTATTCCCGATAATTTGACAGCTTCGCGGCACCACCACGTACGTAACCCATAGAGTCAACGTATCAGAACGTGTGAAATATCGGACGCAAGAACTCTTCGCCGTCCGATTTTCCGGGCGTTTTGCCGTGACCACAGGCCCGAAACAGCAATAATTAAAGGCACCACCGCTGCCGTTTTGATTACTTCGCCACCTCGAACCGGCACTCACGCACGCAGATCCGCTGGCCGCCGTTGCCACCACTGCGGCTACGCTAGGCCTAGCTGCTTCGACGTTCTCTATGAAGCTTGTTGCCGTTGGGTGTCGAGTTCATTATTCAAAGAATAAGCTGCTGTCAGCAATGGCACGGACTCCGCATTTGTGGTCCTCGCGATTGGCTTAGGAACTTAGAAAACACGATGCGTTGCATAATGCCGGTTCTCGAATGTCAGCTTCGCCTCCGTACAGCAATGTTACATGGTGAAGCATAAGCAAAAGTATTGCAGTGAACCACAACAAGCGTGGGAAGGGGCTATTGCCACTGAACACAGTATGCATTCCTTAATTATACACACGTGCACCCGGTATTTCCTGTCACAGTACGAGTGCCGATATGCCTAATATGTGTACCGACAGCCCTTTAGAGCGTGTTCGAACGTGCCTGTCGCGGTTTGAGCCCCTAAGGGCAGTAAATGACACGCATTTATTTTTTGCAACTGGCCGATTTTTCGAAGGTTTTCCCGACCGCTAGGGAGTTCTAAAAACCGGTCGTGGACTGTGTAACTGACCAAGGTGCTTCAAATGGTCCTTGGGGCGAACAAGTGGCAGGAGGAGGACAAGAACAGAAATTATGTATGCATTGAGGAATAAACGGAAAAGGAAGCTTGCTGCCGCCGTTTCGAAGAAGCTTGAGGTAAAAAAACAAAATTTTGTTGATGCCGAGATGCAGGTGTCCCTCATCCAAACCAAAATAAACTCTTTAAAGCAGCGAAACACAGCACTCAGGTGTCGTGCGTGGGCTGAGAGTATGTCAGGACAGTTGAGGTTGACTTACGAGCGGTTGAGAGAGAATCTCAATTGTGACAGTATTCGGGTCTCATACAAGTGAGCTTGCTATCAGTTGATAGAAATAGCTCATATTCGAATATATTTGCTTCCATGTGCATCTCCTTTTTATTTGTATTTGTGAATGTGCGACTTCATTTGCAATTTTTTTCGAAGACACTTTATTTGCTGTGGATTTTACTAACCCTTGCCTTCTATTCTCTTTTTGAATACCATAACCACTACTTCTTAGCATTCAAATTGGATTAGGTCGCTTTTTTATTTTTTTTCATGTGCTTACTGGAAAGTGACAGCATCAGGCGATATGGGTTCAGCCCATCTTGAAATAAAACGTAGTTCTGCATCACTCAGGGAAATGTGCAAAGGCACTCAGGGAAAACCTGGAAAACTCAGGGAATTCGGAAATGTCAACTCGGTAGACACCCTGTATTTGTCTTGCCGGTTCGTGAAAGCTTCGTTCACCTTTTCCGTATTAGGTATGCCTTTTATAGCATCTTTCCGGATCTAATCTAGACGTAGTACAGTCTAAAGAAGTGGGCCTATCCCCTAGGCTGTGCAGTGCAAATTAGGTCGGCCGGTCCTGTGGGTATGTACTGTCTAAAAATAATTCCCCGATCCCGAAGGTAGATCATCTAAATGATGTGCGCAATTTAACGATGTTGGAAGGTCCCGAAGAAGTCGCAGTGGAAAAAATTTGAGCAGACGTACGATCCTCCTACTTCTTCCATGACAGGCGTAATGTGAAACAGTGCCGTGCACAGTGACACCGCGCCATTCTCAACCCTAACTCGCCAAGGAGGACATTTTGTATCTACGTCATTTGAATGTTGAATCGCCTAGTAAATTTGCTTTTTTTTCATTTCATAGCTGTGTAGCCGCTTTCAACGTTAAGCAGTGTTCTTGGCTAACAGGAGCATACCATCGTATGGTAGTGCCGTAGCAATATTAATTCAAATGGGAGTCTTCTCATGAACGCTTACGCCATGTGAAAAGCATTTAAGCATGTATAGGTATGAAGACTCTCTAGATTCGTATCTCTTGGAGTACCGGACTGCGTAAAAGCTATTAAAGTTTACAATACCAGCTCTTACATGCTTTCGTAGTTGTCGTAGGAACTGTCGTGGGCCGTGGACTAGGCCTTGGAGTAGGCCTCGGAGTAGGCCTTGGAGTCGGCCTTGGAGTGGGCTTTAGAGTCGGCCCCGGAGTGGGCATTGGTGTGGGAATTATTGTGGGCTTCGGAGTGGGCCTGGGAGTGGGACTCGGAGTGGGACTTGCAGTGGGCCTCGGCGTGGGCCTCGGCGTCGGCCTCGGCGTCGGCCTCGGCGTGGGCATTGGAGTGGGCCTGGGAGTGGGACTCGGAGTGGGACTTGCAGTGGGCCTCAGCGTGAGCTTCGGCGTGGGCCTCGGCATGGGCATCGGCGTGGGCTTCGGCATGGGCTTTGGCGTCGGCCTCGGCATGGGCCGCAAAGTGGGCCTGGGAGTAGGACTCGCAGTGGGACTTGCAGTGGGCCTCGGCGTGAGCTTCGGCGTGGGACTCGGCGTCGGCTTCGGCGTGGGCCTCGGCGTTAGCCTCGGCGTGGGCCTTGGAGTGGGCCTGGGGGTGGGACTCGGAGTGGGACTTGCAGTGGGCCCCGGCGTGAGCTTCGGCGTGGGCCTCGGCATCGGTTTCGGCATGGGCCTCGGCGTTGGCCTCACCGTGGGCCTTGGAGTGGGCCCGGGAGTGGGACTCGGAGTGGGACTTGCAGTGGGCCTCGGCGTGGGCCTCGGCGTCGGCCTCGGCGTGGGCATTGGAGTGGGCCTGGGAGTGGGACTCGGAGTGGGACTTGCAGTGGGCCTCAGCGTGAGCTTCGGCGTGGGCCTCGGCATGGGCATCGGAGTGGGCTTGGGCATGGGCTTTGGCGTCGGCCTCGGCATGGGCCGCAGAGTGGGCCTGGGAGTAGGACTCGCAGTGGGACTTGCAGTGGGCCTCGGCGTGAGCTTCGGCGTGGGACTCGGCATCGGCTTCGGCGTGGGCCTCGGCGTTAGCCTCGGCGTGGGCCTTGGAGTGGGCCTGGGGGTGGGACTCGGAGTGGGACTTGCAGTGGGCCCCGGCGTGAGCTTCGGCGTGGGCCTCGGCATCGGCTTCGGCATGGGCCTCGGCGTTGGCCTCACCGTGGGCCTTGGAGTGGGCCCGGGAGTGGGACTCGGAGTGGAACTTGCAGTGGGCCTCGCCGTGGGCCTCGGCGTGGGCTTTGGCGTGGGCTTCGGCGTTGGCATCTGCGTGGGCGTCAGAGTGGGCCTGGGAGTGGGACTCGCAGTGGGACTTGCAGTGGGCCTCGGCGTGAGCTCCGGCGTGGGCCTCGGCGTCGGCTTCGGCGTGGGCCTCGACGTCGGCCTCGGTGTGCGCCTTGGAGTGGGCCTGGGAGTGGGACTCGGAGTGGGACTTGCAGTGGGCGTAGGCGTGAGCTTTGGCGTGGGCCTCGGCATCGGCTTCGGCGTGGGCCTCGGCGTCAGCCTCGGCGTGGGCCTTGGAGTGGGCCTGGGAGTGGGACTCGGAGTGGGACTCGGAGTGGGACCTGCAGTGGGCCCCGGCGTGGGCCTCGGCGTGGGCCTGGGAGTGGGACTCGGAGTGGGACTTGCAGTGGGCCTCAGCGTGAGCTTCGGAGTGGGCCTGGGCGTCGGCTTTGCCGTGGGCGTCTGCGTCTGCCTCCGCGTGGGCCTTGGAGTGGGCTGTGGTGTCAGCGCTGGACTAGGCCTCGCTGCCGGCCTTGGAATGGGCTTCGGGGTCGGTGGCAGAATGGGAGGTGGTGTCGGGGGCGGAATGGGAGGTGGTGTAATTCGTCGTGTGGGAGCCGGCGTAGGTTTTGGTGTAGGCGTCGGAGTTGAGGTTGGAGTAGGACTGAGTACGGCAGGTGGGCCAATAATTGGTGGGGTTACAGTAGCTGGCGAAGGCCTCAGTACTGCAGGTGGGCCAATAACTGGTGGGGCTCCAGTTCTTTGCGCAGGTGTTCTTTGACCAGCAGGCGTTGTTCCTGAAGAAATTACCTTTCATTGTAACCCTTTCGGTCAGCAAAGAAGAGAGGAATTACGCGGATTTAGGTACATTATGGTTAAATTTAACATTTGCTACGTGTGACCATGAAGTGAACTATTTGAAGGTAATCAGTAATTTTAGGGAGGAGCAAGGGGACATTGGGATTTTTCTCGCAAGCCACACCTGCTGCTTCAGATAATTTACCTGAAGTGAGCGAGTTGCAGTATTTAACACAGGTGACAATATAAAAATCAGTTCTTAAGAAAAAGGACATGTGGTGTTACAGTATGTCTCAGCTATCATGCACCGAGCTTAAAAAGAAAGGAACGGTTTTGATGAAGATGAAAATAACTGCATCGTTTTTTTAGTTCTTCCATATTATTATTACATTTACGGCAGACATGACAACAGTTTAGGTGTATGATCGCCTTCGAAAAGATCAGTTTCAATTGGTTTCGACGCGCTCTATATTGAGCGACTCTTCTTTACGCGCTTTAAAGAAAATCTTGCGAAATATGAAAATGCATCACATAACAATGCGCCGGCGCGCAACGATGACAATTCTCTTTAATGAGCTGAGTACGGAAGTAAACATGCTATTTCTAGCGCATCAGCTATCACATCAGGTCGCGCTTGGGATTGATTTTAGGCACGTGGCGTGCGCCGATTACTCACGCATGCGCGAACCTGGTCGCGGAATAGCGATGACAAGCGTGAAGGAGCAAGCAAGAGCGATTTCATAGCGCAAACCATTATTTGCCTCATTCTTGGCACTTTGCGGCAGGCACATGGTTGCCAGTTAAGTTCCTGCCTCACCTTGGTAATAAATAAAAAGAATATGTGACCAACGCTGCAATACAACCTCGTTCGTCTAGCACATCCCGGTGCAGTAATCATTAGGCGACGATCGCTTTTTTTTTCTTACCTTGTTAAGAAACATGCGTAAATACATACAAAGTGGTAACTCAGTGCTGAAAAATTGAATAACTCGTTTCGCTAGACTACTTATCGCAACAACTTCACAGAGGTCATGACAGACGAAACTGACAAGTTGCTGAAGCCACTGTGGCAAAGCAATCATTAGTTTTAGGGTATCATGCATACACGCAAGACTTTGAATTAGGCATTTACTTTGTAGACTTTTTATCTACGCCGGTAATAATACCATCCATACACGTTTCCCACGTGGTGCTTATACACAAAAGCATTATCATGGCATGTCATGCGTCAGTGCATGACGAGAAACGTGTATCAAAAGGTCTAATCAGAAGTTTTTTTTAAGCTGAACTTCTTAAAAGGCTGATGTCCCGATGGTCTTGAAAACGCGGCGTGTGGTACAGAAAGTCATGTGAGGTCGCTTTGCGCAGATACGGGTTGGTGCTACTGCTCGCGTGTTCGTCGTTCTTTTATTAAACAGCTGGCTCCGATGCCGCTGATTAATGGTATCTTCGACTGGTCGCCTGTATGCCCCGAAGCAGAGTCGGGTAGATCGGGCGTTTCCCGAGCTCAAAGTTAGAGGACAAGCGCGCAAGCCGAACGTGCGACTCGCTCTCGGAGGATGAAATTGCCGATGCGAAACCACGTGACTACTGCCAACGTCCAATGATTCGCCTATCCAAAGCTCCCGGCAGTGCCAGAAAAACCGGCAGACGTGCCGGCGGGAAGAGCGTTCGTCGAGGCGCCAGCATGCAGTGGCCTAGGTTGCCAAGGTTACGGTGGGCCGTCGCCAACAGCAGCGACGCGGCGCTGCGATGACGTTTCAATCTCGATGACTGCTCCGACGACAGGGCTCGGAGCGCCCCAGAGCGCTCCAAGATGGAGGAGAGCAATCGAGAAGAACCAGCCGAACGCAGGGCGCGCACCCTCTTTCAACCAGCCGAAGACAACGCCGCTCACGAGAGCGCTCCAGAGCGCTCAGAAACGACCAGCCGAAGATAGCATAAGTGAAAAAAGAAATAAAGGCAATGCTTATTAAGATAGAGTTAGTTCAGGCACTCGAACCCACGGCCTTCGGTGGGAGTCGAACCATGGAGCTTATGCGGAAGTCTAACCCATGATCTTTGGGGATAAGGCGAAATTAATTAAAACGCTGTAATATAGAATTCATTAAGGCACCCGAGCGCACGACCCTTCAGAGAGTCGAAGCCATTTCCTTTGACGTTAATTACGGTGATTCAATTGTGCGAAGGCACAGTTGGTTAAGGTAGTGTCTTTACTCCCTCACCAGAGCAGGAATCGGCCTTCCTGTTGCATTATTCGGCCACTCCCTCCAAAGTTATTCAATAGATCAACCAATGGCCCTCAGTCCCCAGCCGATGTAGAGCACCTTACCAGGGCGGCGCTCAGACCTGTAACGCAGCGAAGGGTGCTAAGGATCTCTAGACTCGGACAGGTTGCCAATGCAAACTGACCTTGGGACCATCTAACATCCGAACTTTTTCGAGTGAAGCTGCTTTAGGAAGCCTCTTTGAGGAACTATCAGACATGTTTGGAATATCATCGGTTTTCGTGAGGTTGGAAAAACTGGTGAGGTTTGAAGAACTGGTAATAGCCATGTCATCTGCTATAGAGGACTTCCAGATAAAAATCAGTACAGAGTGCGATTCCTAATCCATCAGGATATAGCAGGCAACATTGACGAATTCTGCAGCATTAATGAGCGAGTAGCGGTAGTCATAATAAAACCTAATGACCTTCACCGAATGAAACAATTGACACGGGCTAGTTATTTCCTTAGTAGTGTGTCTACTGTATACACGGTGCCCCATCATTACTGGCTGACATCTTGATTGATAATTTTGCCTTTAATATTTAAGCATATCTCCACTTCGTTTCGCCAACCATCTTTCATGTCTGCCACATTTCGATCGTGTTTTACATCGAAGCTGCATATGACTAACATCCCGGGATTTCTTCGAATTCGTAGAGAGAAAACTAATCACAGCAGAAGGCGCGCTGCCTTGCCCCGCTGGGTTATTTGCAGCACCACCAGATGGCGCTCGCCTCCGTGCATCCGCGGCAGCGGTGGTGGCCGCGCAAGGGAAAGAAAAAGAAAGAACTGAACGCTCGCCTTCGTGCATAGCGTTCTCCGCAAGCGCTTCCTGGCAAAATCTACGGTCACATAAGCCTCATTTGCTGAGAAGCTAAAACGGTAGCACACGAAGCAGGCATTGACGCCACTATATTTTCCTATCTATATAGGAACTCGCCTAGTAAATGATTTATTTGTGTTGTGATAGCGCTGTGGGGAGGCCATGGATAGGACTGCTGAATACCAGCGCGAAAACGATGAGTGGCAGCAGCAACAGCAACGTCACTATGCACAACGGCGTTGTGCTCTTACTCGGCAGGACCAATATCAAGGCTACGTCAGTCACATTGGTCGATTGGATCAGGTGATACTGCAACTTCGCTGGCCAGCCACCTACACAGAATGGGTTCGAGCCCATGTGTGTTATGGTTTATTTATTTTCCGGAGAATGGAACGCCTTCCTTCACTCCCACCCGCAATGTCTTCATTGAGCGAGGCCGGGCATTCCTTTCGAGATCGAAAAACGATTCTAAAAATTCACCGCAAAGTTCTCGATTTCGCTCCCCAACGTGGTACTCATAACGACATAACCCGCAATGGTGGTCCTGTCTCCGCTGCTTAAAATAATAGAATTGTGATGAAGAGAATCGAATACCAACTGCGGAGAATCATCAAACTCGCGCTTTGGAGCTCAGCGTGCGTTGCAACAATGAGAAAAGCGCGGCCAAGGGATCTCAAGTTTTTATACTTCAAGTTCCGGCGAAGACATGGACTGACCGAGGTGCCAAGAAAGTGTACATGAGGAAAATATGGGCTGCTGTTGGCACGGGCCGGGAACGGGGAACACTTGGTAGCTGTCTTCACCAATGCGAAAACTTTCAAGTTAGAGGCCCGTGACGACATTCAGAACACCCGTGTGCCTGTTGCAATGTCAGAGCTCGCGGATGCAGCAAGTTCAACAGTCTTAAGAAACTGGCATGTGGTGTCTGTCGTGGTTTGAGCTGAGTTGAACCAATGACCTCGCAATCTGTTTTTCTCTCGTTTACCATAGTAAACTACCTATGTAGAAGTTGACAGTTACGATGCCCTAGTCTCGCGTAGGGCCTGCGTAGATGATGGTGTTTCCAGCATACGGCCGTTTTCAGTGGGGTCGTCATCGCGCTCCTGTCGTCACAGACACGCATGCTCGCCAACTATCCATACTCTGTTAACAAAGACTTTGTTTGTCCACCTGATACCGCGTTACGGAACACGAAACAATGCCATGTAACTATGTAACCGCAATATTCCTGTCATAACATTCATTCCTATAGTGCTTCGGATCTGCGCAATATTTCTTTCTTGCACCACAAATTTAAAGGATTACAAGCATAAGGATAAGGTGATGGGTATAACGTGTATGTGTCAGCAATATTCGGCTAATCAAACGCAAGGCGCTGCTCAGGGTGACACGTTTGAGGCGAGATTTTTCCTTTCCCTCCGAGCCCTCTAAAGAGCGCTGTCGTAGCTGTGCGCTGGCGCGTAGTCACGTGGTTTACTACTATGTTTCGTGCATTCTCTTTAACACGCAGTTTACGAGATAAAATGCCAGCCAGTCCTGATACTGACCATACTTTGAGTGAACGTGTGCTAATGACCGCCTACGAATAATACGTTTTGTCGGTTCAGCTTGTAAACATTTTCTTTCTGCGCGTTAGCCGGATGAATGCCGGCATTCATTTGAAACGCCAAAGATGAAGTATTGCTGATGTAAACTCCATACCAGATGAGCGTGAAGTTGTAGAAGCGGAAACGGGCAGAAATGCGATCACCGGATAAACAAGCAAGCGTGTCCATATTGAAGAAGCTTTTGTCTCGGCTCAAGCTACCGTCGTATGGTGGTTAATTGGTAAAGGAACTATTGAGAACGTTGTTCTATGTGCCTCAGGACAGGCTGGTGAACTACCTGCGGTAGATGGGAGTCCATCAAACCTCGGTGCTCTCAGCTGCCTCACTAGCTTTAACTGGGGACAGCGCTACTTGGCCTTGTTTGTTTAACGACTTTTAAAATACTCTTTCAACCCGCCGTGGTTGCTCAGTGGCTATGGTGTTGGGCTGCTGAGCACGAGGTCGCGGGATCGAATCCCGGCCACGGCGGCCGCATTTCGATGGGGGCGAAATGCGAAAACACCCGTGTACTTAGATTTAGGTGCACGTTAAAGAACCCCAGGTGGTCAAAATTTCCGGAGTCCTCCACTACGGCGTGCCTCATAATCAGAAAGTGGTTTTGGCACGTAAAACCCCAAATATTATAAAATACTCTTTCATGTTCAGCTTAAACATCTGCATTGACCACCACTGACGCGAGCAGTTAAGCTGCCTTCTTTTTACGGTTTCTTTAGACAACTGCTTTCTGATAGGCCTGTGCCAAGATATGCTCAATCGCGTTGTCACAAAGAATGTGTAAGCCTTTGTCAGCGTCTCTGTGTGGTGAAATACCTAATTTATATCTTTCGGGTACGTTATTTCGCTCGCGGCAGGGGTAGGTCCTGCTGTTTTATCTACAGGTATAGCGACCTTTCTTTTTATTCTAGCTATGCTAAATATCTAATAATCACTGTACCTGACAGTTTCATTTCTGCGAGAATTGGTTTTGTCAGTGACTGTTTTTCGCTTTACTAATGTAAGTTACAAGTATTTAGACACCCCACCATTCTATGGATATGCGTCTAAGTACTTTTGCTTGTTTTTCTTTCCTTCATCTAAAAAGGAAGAATAAATTTGAAGCGCAAGACGACGAACACTCACCGGGTGTCCGAGCTGTAAATGGTGGCAAGGGCACATCTGGTGGCAGCGAGACGTCTCCACCACCTCCATCACCTCCAACATCACCACCACCCCCACCATCACCTCCACCACCGCCGCCACCGAAAACGTCGTCTCCTTCCGGCTCTTCAGCTGTCCACAGAGGGAGAATGGGAAATTCTTTCTTTGTCGAGTCAGCGTTAAGTGTAACGTTACTACCTGTATTAAAAAAAAGGCCATCGAAGGCATTTCAATTTTCGCTTCGTCTAAGGCAGATGAGAACAGTAGCAGCTGAAGTGGACGGTTCGGTGAGTTGTGCAATGCTGGTATTTGAAAGAGCGCACGCGGTATTAAAGACACGGGGAAAAGTATTAGCAACAATTGCTTGTCCTGGTAAGTTACGGGACAAGTACACGGGTAAATTGTTTGTCCTCAAAAGACGCGGGACAGGTGCGCGGGAGAATTTTTTGTACTCGGGAGACACGGCCAGTAAACACGGGACAATCGCTTGTCCTCGAAAAAATTAAAATTAAATTATGGGGTTTCACGTGCCTAAACCACTTTCTGATTATGAGGCACGCCGTAGTGGGGGACTCCGGAAATTTTGACCACCTGGGGTTCTTTAACGTGCACCTAAATCTAAGTACACGGGTGTTTTCGCATTTCGCCCCCATCGAAATGCGGCCGCCGTGGCCGGGATTCGATCCCGCGACCTCGTGCGCAGCAGCCTAACACCATAGCCACTGAGCAACCACGGCGGGTTTGCCCTCGAAAGACACGGGACACGTCCACGGTATGATCGCTTGCCCTGTATACGCTTTCTTTTTCCACATCTTTCGGCCTATATGTGCTGTTTGAAGCATGATTGCAGACGATACACGTGTTTACGTTATATTGTGGCCATCATGTGCTTCGTTCATTAAAAAGGACCTTCAACTCGTAGCCAACACCAATCATTTCTCTTTTTTTTTTGTTCAGACAGAAGAAAAGCTCATAAAATGTTTTAGTAGAGAACCACTAGATCGGTTTTAATCAAATTTGATGCAATTTAGAGAGAGACAGATAAATTAGGCCTACTCGTGATGCGCGCAAGTCTGGACCAGAAACAAGCGCTGCGTTTATGTAGACTGCACCTGTTATCTTAAGCCGAAAGAAAAAAACTGAATATACAGGTTACGTGAGATTGTTACAATGTTAACGAGGGTTCTTAAAAAGTCCTAATCATATAATTATGGGCGTATTTGAGAGCGGTGCATAATATAATAAATTTGTAAGTCCAAAATGTAATCTCCGGCAAAATGTTTTGCGCAAATGTGATGCGAGTTCCTTTGTCTCCGAGTTGTAATTGTAATCATCATAATTGAGTTGTCTTAAATTTAGAAATTTTCAATATGGTTTCCTAAAGAAGTGACAGCCTAAACAAGAAGTTGGAAGGTTATTCAACTTCCAGGTTAAGTTCATCAAAGACTGCCTGCCTGAGGGAGGTCCAGGTGAAATAGGGGTGGAGTCACTGCTCACGGCACTCTATCACGTCACCGCTAGACTGAGGAGAGTAGGAGGAGTTTTGGGAGGTTTATATATTTTTTCGCTGCGGGATCTTAGGGATGGGCTCTAAGTTGGACGTATGGCGATGTGTCAATTTTTTAAAATTATTTCCGGAGATCTGCATAAGAAAACAGGGACTGCAATATGATGCACTCCGATGTAGGGGAAGAGCGTCTGTTCAGTAAGAGCTTCAATATCGGGCTTCTGTGCTAGAGGTCCGCGGTTGAAATCCAGCCGTCGGGCAATTTGATTAATTTATTTGAAGCTGGCAGTTTGGCTCGAAGGGCGAAGAATTGACAGAAAGAACGCGCAGTTCTACCCGAAAGGCGAATAATCAATTGCGATAGCGAATTAGTAGGCAACTATATGAAGTAAGGATAGTAGCATTATCGACCGTGTAAGCTTGGAAACATTCGCTTATTAACTTATCTAACAAGCATGGCCTCATCACGCACAAGCAAACATGAACACATCGCACTCGATGGGCGCGGCACTCGCTATGAAAACGCTGGTGTGAGCAGAAGTGGTAGCTGTAGTGAGTGAACTGACCTTCTTGCGGTCTATCGCTCCAACGCAAGGGCTAGTGCCCTCAAAGGTATGAGCCGCCTGCAGATCCCTTTCAAGGTTGGGCGCACACGACCGAGCATAGTATGAAATTCTCTGCGAAGTCGAACTCCCCCCCCCCCCCCACCGTGCCTACCGCGCTGCCACTCTGCTTTCTGCCACATCGCGCGCGGGATGGAACCGCGATCGTCTTTTGCTTTCGGAGCACCACGCCTCACCCCCCTCCCTACCTAGCTACCGCCGACGGCATTCCGCGAGAAGGCAAACAGCGCTTTGTCTCTCCGCTTTGTTCCTTTGCGCGCGCCATATTGATCCGCGGTAGTAGGCTATCCCCGCGTGCTTTCACTCGCACACACAGCATACGACGTGCTGCGACGGTGTTATCGCCTTTAGACTGCACTGGGAAAAGATCGCGGCGACATCGACGGTGACGGGGAAAATGCGCCAGGAGTGCCCATGTAATTGTTTCGAAATAATGACAAAGTTTAGGGCAATGCTTGGACTTCCCGGACGGTTGTCATTTCATACGCGGGCGCGCCATCTCAGCCCGGCGCGGCACATCGTTCAGCTGCTGCTGGATAGGAGTAGCAGCGCCACGCCAGCTACGAAACGAAACGTCTCACAGAGCGTTGGCATGATGATTAGCTACGCCACTGGTGTCGGAGGCGTCGCAGGTAAATGGTGCTCTAGGCGAGAGTGACGGGCAGGGGGAAAAATTTTGTTGAGAGAACTAGTCTCACATTCTTCGCTATACGTGCTACGCCTTGATTTAGTTAATATACATACTTCGTTGAGAATGTCACTGAAGCAGCCTCTCACACATATATTCCTTTCAGTGGCAATCTTCCGAGGCATTCGCGATCACCAGCGATTCTGAAGGACATCCATGACTGCCTGCCATTCAACTGCGATTGCGTGTACGAATTCGCTTTTTACTTACCATCCGCTGATCCCAGCAACAGGTAGCCGAAGCAAGCGGCAACAAGGACGATGCAGCATATACCGATGACACCGAAGATGATCGCCGTTGGGTCGGAATTCTCGCTGGAAGTTTGGATGGTATTTTCCGCATTCACAATCAGCAGTGCGCGAAAAACAATTCCACTAAGACGCTTCAAACGATAAACATAGCCGTGGTCGAAAGGGCGATCGCATAGGGATACGTCGTGCACACCTTGGGATGAATTTCACTCACAGTTACTCTTTCTTATACCTGCGTCTTCTGACAGTCGACGCTGTCTTGTGCCTTCAAACTTATCACACCGCGCAATTCTCTGCTATCCACCGCAGCGCTTCCCTTCCTTACGGTTTCTCTATTCAAACACATCTGATATGTTCTATACATTGAATGATTTGCGCAGCGTTTCATTGGTTCTCTTTTAGCTCAGCAGAAAGAACCGTTATCGTTTACCCCCGTTTGCTGTCCTGAATGTGAACTCTCCTCCTGCCTGCCATTTGATTATTCACTCTCCCCCATTATTAATTTTTATTCTCCTGGACGTCAACTCCACCCTCAATATCATCTGAAATTTCTATAAGGATATGTGCTTTTTCGTCGCCCATGTGTCACCAAGTTTTCTTATCCTACAATTTATAACACCACGGGTCAATGCCAGGAAAACAAATTCTGTGTATGTACATTTCAAGGACATTATACAGCCGCCTGACACAGTTACAAAAAAAGAAATCTTACTAATAATTCTGAGTTAGTATCGTAACTTTTGGATTACATATAACTTTGCCGCACGTATATTGAGCGGAAATACTTCAATATCTTCTTCCTAAACTGATTGAATAGCCAGGTCAGGCTTCGAATCAAAGTATAACCGTAAAAGATGAACTGTGTCGGTAAACTGTTGCGATCGCGCATTAGAAATTAAAAAAAACGGAAGTGAAACATAATTATAGTAAATAATAAGATGCTTGTGTGATCCGGATCACTCCAAGAAAGGGTAGGTGGGGCCCAAACTGACGCTCCAGCTGTGGTTACCTCTGTGAAACGGAAAAACATCTAGAAGGCTACGCCGCTCCTGACTCTGTTTTCATTTTTATTAATAAAAGAAGTTTTACAAATCAAACTTGGAATGTAGCACAATTCCACTTCTTGATGTTGGTCACTTAGAGGAGGACAATGTCTTCCCAGGAAATCGAAATGAATATCTAATAACCCTGTTTCGCTCGTTCACACTTAAAATTATTACTTCTCAGCAAATACTGCAAATGACGAATTGTAGCCGGTGACTTCAAACGTCATATATGCTTAGGACAAAATATGGGCATGACATCAGTTTCTATATGTGTGTTCCAACAGTGTGGGATGAAATGCGTTCTTGTTCCAATAATTTTTGCATAAAGTCATTTTTTTTTAAACTAAAAGAAAAAGCAGCGAATCTTGATAGTGAAATTGTCTGCGCTTATATCAAGACCGGTGCTATTTTCAAAATTCGAAACCCATTCAGTCTGCCTTGAAATCACTGGCTTCAATTTGTCATTAACACAGAGTTGATAAGTGAAATTTTTGTTTATTTGTCAGGTATGAATTTTGTTTTCAGTATATTGTCCACCTGTCTGCATAATCCAGCTGAATGAATAGATATCTGCTATATGATATACGTGATATCAAAAAATCCTGTTAACCTAAAAAAAAAAGAATTATTTGCGCTTTCGCTCGAAAGGCACAGCGTAGATAGTAATAGCTCAGTATTCGACAACCACACATAGTGAGGTTCGCTGTTTTATTAGTTACACGTCCCAGAAATTGCAGTAAAGATTCGCTGATTCAATTACCAAGCATGGTGTCACGTGCGCGCAGGCAAACAAGAACCGAGCTTGCTCGATGAGCACGAAAACTCGCTGTCACATTGCAGGCGTGATAAGCGAATACAGAGTGGGAGCGAATGCTTCTGCTCTGTCTCGCCTGAACACGCCTGTGTAATTTGAGATAACGTGATCTCTAGCTTTACGTTTGCTAGAATGCGCACATGCGTTCACTGCGATCATGGCTCGCCAAGGCTTTGCACCCACCGAAGAGGACCTACAAGATGGGGCCCGGGTGGTTTACGCGCTCGGTCACCGCGCGGTCAGCTTGGCGTAGCCACGGCCGGGCTAGAGAGGAGGCGTGCGCTCACCTGCCTGCCTCAGAGCGCGCGTCATGGCGGGTGCTACTACCCAAATCGTTTTCTTTTTCTCGCTCTCATGAACCGGAAGGATCCGGTTATGAGGACGTGATCATTGCTCGAGCATGACAGCTGATCTTGAGAAACAAACTTCTAGAAGGATAAGAATGGGTTGCAGCACATGCGTTAGGTATGGCTCAGTCATGACCACGACCTTACATTGTACTCGAAAAGAAATCTGTGCAACCGTTGCTTTCTACCATTGGTAACATGAGAGAAAAAGGCGGGAGGTTAACAAAGAAACACGCGAAGTTATGAGACCGCGCTAATTGCTATGGAACAAAACGTAATAGGTTTGATGCTAAGAGGCGGGTAGGCAACGGTGTGGATTAGAGGGGAAAGGGGGTAGCCAATATTAATTCTGACGTTAGGGGCACGTTTAATTTTGCAAGACATGAGTAGGGAAAGGTAAGCGATGCTATATTACAATTATAGAATGGGTGTTATGGATAGGGAAGCTTAGTGGGAGACGGCAGGGAACGAAGTGGCGTGATGTGATGAAATTAGGAGATTTGCTGAAGTCAGAGTGCGTCCGATGGGACAAGACATGGGTAGCTGAATATCTCTGGGGGAGGACTTCATCCTACAGTGGACGTAAATTGGCTTAAACTAGGAGATATTTGACCAGCCCAGCGATGTATTTTTGATTTGACCAAAATTACCCTAAGATGAGTATCGTAAGTTTATTAGTTCAAGTGCAAATGAATTATTCAGGCATGGGCACTAGGAGGCAAATCTTATTCTATTCTTATACATAAGGTGTTCTTCTATGAAAACTGCCATACCACCCTGCTCTATTAATACAACCGGCATAAAGCTGTCGGTATACAACTAGACGATCCCTCTGAAAGGAACAAATTAGGCCAGCATTGAAAGAACTGAAATCATTCTCGCAGTGCAGTTGTTTCTCAGCATAGTAGCTAACGTTTAGTACCTGCCGACGCAAGCATATTCTCTCAAGTGCATTCAAAATGTTTTCATGGGATGGTTTTAAAGTAAATTTTGATGTTCGAGCAATGTGTGATAAGATTAGGACTTAAGTAGAAATAAGGCTTTATGTTTACCTACAATGGATATTGTGTCAGACTATGATTATAACGACAGCGTTCGAAACACTGCAAGCTTGTTTTCGTGCTCTGCAGCTGCATTCATAGAAAAAGGAAACGTTTGGACTCAACAAGTCCTAAGCTATATATATAGCTTACCTGTCAGAAGCTGGAAAGAACATTCATGAAAACCGTGAGCAAATAGATCCGTTTTAACTTCTCATTAGCAGAGATATACAGTAGACAGTAGTGCAATCACAAGGTATTCATTAGACAAGTTTTGTTTAATATAGCATGAATTGTACTGAAACCATGTACACTGAATGCGTACTGAGTGAGTATTTAAGCGCAAATATTATTTGGGGAGAACTCAATTACTTAACGCGATCACAAATACGGGTACTGCAATGTTACCCCTAACTGACGTATTGCGAATATTCTTTACACTAAATATTGTCACAATCCTGAATGCATTAGGAGGACATGGCTGCACGATGAGAACGCTCATGATTCATGCTGCAGCCGTTGTTCGCTATGTTACTTTGAATACAGAATGCAGAAGGTTGCGCGACTGAATTTAACACACTAATTGTTAAGCGCTGGTATACTCTAAGTAAGCTTTATCTGGCCTGCTCCTTGTTCCCACTTTGGGACCATTCAGCTCCTGAACCATGCTTCAGAAAACTGAGCTCTCTCCCTCTCACCCTGAAATCACGCACTACATTGTGTAGTTTAGACAGGGAAAACAATAACGCTTGATAGCCCCAAAGAAACTCAGGCTCTTCTCCGGGCCTCCTGGTAGGCTCATCCCTCCAGTCCCAACACGTTCTTGACGTGCTGCACCAGAAGCGGCCTCCATAGCTTTCAAACTTTCATGTGGGAATGGTCTACTGCTGCCAGATGCAGGGACGCCGGTTGGGTGGTAGTTTTGAAGGTTTTGTATTTCTAAACCTTTTGTATGAACATACAAGGTATGTTCATTAAATGGATACCCCTGCACTGTGTGCTAGTGAAGCAGCCGAGGTCTCTGTTAATGTAATGCGCATACTGCAGTAATGCGTGTGTGTGCTTTTCTTTTGATATATTTGAGAATCAGTCAGTTCTTAACCTTGTGCTTTGTATAAAACCTCTTCCTCAGTATTAGTACTTTAAAGCAGGTGTGCAGACTTTTGCCTGCGAGCATGTGTGTGTGTGTGTGTGTGTGTGTGTGTGTGTGTGTGTATGTGTGTGTGTGTGTGTGTGTGTGTGTGCGTGTGTGTGTGTGTGTGTGTCTGTGTGTGTGTGTGTGGGTGGGTGGGTCACCCAACTCTTGAGGCTAGCACGTAGCACCCCTTTGGAAAGAACAAGTGCGGGGACGTGTGTGGACACAATTTGTTAGAGGTTGTGGCGCCTTCGCTGTGCTGCATTCGCTCCACGAGTTCCGGACAGCGCCATGCCAGCTCGCGTCAAGGATTATCCAGGGCTGGACGCAGCTCCGTAGCTCGCCACGGGCGGATTGCCCCTGCTTGTCAGAGTCAATGCGCGTGTTGGTTTCCAAGTGTCACTTAGGAAAACACAGGCACCATCGCTGGTGCATGTAGCTGCTATGTGTATGGAATCAAACTCATGCGCATTTTACGAAGCTGTACGGCTCGGCTTTCGCTGGCATCGGGGGTTTGGGTTCCCAGGAAATGAAGATGAAATCCCGAGATTCTGGAGGTACGATGCGCTCTCGGTCATATCAAACCATAGGGGCTGATGCGGATCTCCGGTGTCAGTCGTGCATCTCCTTGTAAAAACCTGGGGATCTACATGACTGAGCGTTGCGGTTACTCCCGATGAGTCCATGGAGACGGCTCACCAATTCTGCAGCCACTGACGTGGAAGATTTCGCATAAAGACTCAAGTTTCGCCGCCATGGCATTGAGCATTTTCTGAACCGTCCCGCTATATGTTTTTCTACAGCCATCAGCTTTGTAATAAAAAAAAG
This sequence comes from Dermacentor albipictus, assembly GCF_038994185.2. Classification (NCBI taxonomy): domain Eukaryota; kingdom Metazoa; phylum Arthropoda; class Arachnida; order Ixodida; family Ixodidae; genus Dermacentor; species Dermacentor albipictus. The sequence goes on from NC_091829.1 coordinate 107,986,727, forward strand.
TGATGTGCCTTATGGCAGTGCTCTAGTAAATGTACGGGCCAACCAGATGTGCTCGTTCATAATATTGCGGCAGAAGTGCAGGCCTCATCTGGAGCTTTATCGTGGTACGCCACCATGGAGCTGATCCAACGCATACTGATTTATCCGTTCACCGGCGAGCTGGTGATGGCCCAGATTGCAGGGACCTAGACAGACTGTATTGACCCTAGTACTTGCTTGTCTTTTACCGGTGACCGCGGTTCCCTTCTAATAAATGGTAAAATTCATCGCTCAGTGTAAGATGCGCTTTCTTCAATTCGAAGCTTGTCAAAATTTGTTGCTGGTTCTATCCATTGTCTGTCGTCCCCAAATCCTGTGTTACGAGATTCTGTGAGCAAGATGAATTGTTTAGTAATTTTTGGAAGGCACGCGTGCATTAACGAATAAACTGAAAACTTCGACGAGTCATGTCCACAAGCCAACGCGCTTCACCCCCAGATTAGATTTCATCGATTTTCGAGAGGGATTTCCACTATCATTGTGGCAAGTGTTACTTATTTTTCTGGGCTCAGGTTCGCCCAATAGTTTGGTGAAGTTCGTAGTGCCACTCTGGTTCTTCACCATCACTATAACGTGACGTCTGGTAGAGGCGCTTCTTCCTTCTGTAACGGGCCCCCCTGCATGCCCTAGTCGTGAAGACATCGTCCACATCACCAAGGCGCCGCGAGCTAGCCAAAGACTACAACGATTGCCGCTGAAGTTCGTAGTGATACCTTATACAAGGAAGCTCATGGCCAAGTAAACAGGTGCAATGATCGCCGCACCGTCGTCTGCACTAGTTATGCAATAGCAACCAAGGGAATCATTGACGTTCCGCTGATCATCGACTGAAAACTCAGACATTTGGCTCGATATTTAGGAAAGGGCCGCGACGTTCAACAACTGGAACTGAGATGACAAGTGACGGCATACCCATTTCTTTTTGGAAGACGCTACTCGGACATTATTCGAGAACTGTGAGTCATGCGTAACGTCATGAGACCTAATTCGCAACAGCTTCCTTCAGACCTTTACGAGGGCCGTATGGAGAGAAATAAGTGAAATTCTGCTAGAAAGTCGAAAGCGGCTGAGCAGCGAAGAGGTAGCTACCTTCACTGAAGAGGTTACCCCCTGCTTCATCAGGCTGACTGACATGCCAGATGAAGCCTCGTTTCCTGATCAGGGCTTTGAACCAAGGGCTGTTCACCGTACTAGTTAGCATTCCTGCCAAGACAGTCGCGGAATTTCGATGCGGCAAATCCACGGCAAATCCACGGCAAATGGCAAGCCACGGCAAAGCCACGGCAAGCCACGGCAAATCGAAAAGGCGCTAGAAATGCGCACAAGGCTATATGATCGCTACATGGCTTCGCCGAAATAAGAGGTCTATGGAATTTGTAGCGTCTACTTGTCCGAGACAATGAGATCAATATCAATAGCAATATCAGAGCTCGAGGAGATACAGAGGGAGGTCCCAGTGTCGCAGCTTGAGGTGGCCTCGATCACTGACGTTATGCGAAATGAAACCCAGCAGTGATTTGGAGTTCCCGAAGGATAGCCCGAATCGCCGCCACCCCATCAAAAATCGCTGATCTACGCCGCCGTCAGCGACTACCAGGTTGCCCCTCCATCTCCGCGGCAGGACCCTACAACGCTGCAGTTCTGTTGTCTGCCGCCGCCACCAGACTGCCCGCCTGTCAGTGCGCTTAACACTCCGGGCGAGACAGACACATGGCGCACCTCTGACCACAGCCCCTTTACTATCAATTCGGTGAAGCGGGCACGTCCAACGCCGATGCCCACACGTCGACGTGGAACAACTAAGGTTCACCGTCAACGTTCCCCGTACACCACTAGGCGAACAACCTCAAGAAAACGCTGATTACCTCGCAACGACTAGTTGGTGACCTCGCCGACCTTCTCGTTTAACGTCGCCAGGCAGCTACCTGTCCTTAGAGAGCACACAGTACTCTGGCCCAACCCGTGCCCGTTTTTTAACCCCTACCCAGAAAACTCAAAGCAGCAACCGATGGAGGTGTGGTTGTTCATCGATGCGCCGAAGATCCTCCGCGACCGACACCGACGCTGCACCATACATCTCAACGACATAGCGACGCTACGACGCCACCAGAAAGAAGGCTCGAGGTCAAGAAAACGCCGCCATAAGACGTCCTGATGACACGACATAACATCGCTGCAACAACGCGACACACCCGTGACCCGAAGCCGCCATCTAACAGCAATACAAGACAAAGGATTACTGACCTCGACATGCTAATTAACAGCCACAACGTCTCCGCTCTAGTTTATACAGGAGCCGCCTACTCTGTCATCAGTTAACAATTGACTGCCTAGTAGAAGCAAATGAAGACCGCATGCGAAGGCCCTCAATTCTGCACGCAAGAATTACCGTTCATGACCGGGTTTACCCTAAGACCTTTGTTATTTTGCAGCAGAGTTCACGAGACGTATTGCTCGTTAAAGATTTCCTCGATCAGCACGGCGCAATCATTGATTTCACCTCCAAGCCTGTATGTTTTTCTGAGGACCAAGGATACTACCACAGAGTTTCCTGCGTCGCCGTGTTTTGAGTGTGCTTGAAGTTCAAGTCACTATGCCGCCACGAGCCAGCATGGTTTCTGTTCGTGCAGGAGACACTGGAGACACAGAAAGAATTGTCGAGGGGGACCAGCAAGAGCTGCTCGAAGGTGAAATTGCCGTCGCATGGAGGATCGTGCAATTGCGCCGAGGAAGAGCCCAAATATTGTTGACAAACTTCAGCCAAGAATATAAAACGTCCCTGAACAAGGGCACCAAAACGTTAAATCAGTCAGCAATGCGCTTGTCCTTTCGAATTCCGTCGAACCCTCAGTGAGGCTCACGAACAATTTTTGATATTAGTATGTCTTAAACAAAAGCAAGAACGGCTAAAGAGTTTCCTTCAGGAATACAAGGAGTGCGTTTCGTCGCCATCAAGGATTCGTCAAACAACAAATGCTAAGCATCACATTTATAAACAAAGAATCCACCCGCCCGCTTTGTAACCCCTACCGTGTCTTGTCAAGAGGCTCGTGTTTGCTTCTACTCAACGGGGTTCAGGTACTGGTGGAGCGTAGTCAATGGGGCAACCATGTGCTTGGGGTGGTGGTGGTGATAAACTTTATTGAAAGGGGGAAGGGTAAAGGGGGACGTGACTGAGGGATTGGGGAGCGTATAGCAAAGGTCGTGCCTTGCCAATGGCGGTCGACACAAAGCCGCGTTTGGTACGGACTTTCTCCATCACCGAAGGCCCCGGGCAAGATGACCGGGAGCGCTTCGGCTCTAGTAAAGTGCATCGAAAAGGTCGTTGATCATACCTGGACGTCTGACCCTTCCCGAGTTGGGGAGGTACTGCATAAACTAGCGCCCTTAGTTCGGGGCCGTGCACCGCACGCCATCGTTTTCCTCATTTCCAATAGAAGTTACAAGAACGGGCCAGTTGGTTGGTCATTTATTCGAAGAGAGGCAGTGAGGTCGGCATAAGCTATAGCTTTCTCTGACTTACTACTCTACACTGAAGGACGGAGAGGAAAAGGGCTGACGAATGATGACGACGACGATATGAGCAGAAGGTGCACATATACAAACAAGTTCGCAACGTTGTGGCACCTCCAAACCCGTGTGTCTAGCCCAGTTTCTAGAAAGGCTATACCTGCACTCGCTGTCAAGGACCAGTTGGCGATGCATGTTAAAGCAAATACAGCGCAGAAATAGACGAAGAATCAATAACAGCGACAGAGAAGAGCGCTTGCACAAGAGCCTTTGCGTATATCCCTGTTAGTATTCTATGCGATTCTGCGTTGTAGCCGTCTCACTGAAGAGAAAAAATATTTTGAGGTGTCTGAGTAAGTTAGCATGCTACAATATTGCAAAAACCACTCTTATCGCTAAATGTATCCCAGTAAGCCACAAAATATGCAAAACAGGAAGACATGTGATGACACCGCCTCGACGTTGAAGCCCCAGCAAACCGTGATGACATGGATATTGACGACGTCTGCCGGGGTCTAAAGAGTTGTTTATTCGCAACGATAGATAACACAGCATTCTAAGGAGGCAAACATTGAATGCTGGTACAGAAATTTTACAGTGCCTCAAAGGCCAATATACGAGAAAACGCTTGGAAATATGAGACGTCAGGTAGTGTGTGTATTGAGAAAAACAAGACAACATAAGCATGGGACCAGCTTACACGTTACATAGGATAAAGATAGACGAAATCGAATGCTTCTATTACGACACATAGACATGAAATGCACCGGATGTGACCACCACGAGCAGGAAATGAACTTCCGCGTAACCGGCAACCGAATCAACTCCAGAATTTTCAAGGCCTGATGTAGGGAAACAAGATATATATATATATATATATATATATATATATATATATATATATATATATATATATATATATATATATATAGTGCTACAGAAAAGCCGCCACAGTGAGGCTGCACTAAGGAGGAAGAAGACGACGTGGGCCCGCTTGATATAGCGTCGCTATTTTTGCCTACCGTTAGCTTTCCTGTAAGTAACTTGCATATAGCATTGGACTTCAGCTACACGTAACATTAATTTGGCGGAGGAGGACGTTCCCCGTACTCATCATGGAGCTTCGCAGCGGTCGCAACGGCGACAGTGCAACTTCGGCTCCTGCAGGTGGCACTTCATCTACGCAACCGTCTCCGCCTGCAGCCCCTACCTACGTCGCCGTTTCCCCCCCTCGGGATCCTGGTGTTTTCAACGGAGTCGGCAGTCCTGATGTTGACGACTGGCTCCGCGTATACGAACGTGTCAGCACCAGTCACAGGTGGGATCCGACTATTATGCTTGCGAACGTTCTTTTCTACCTCGACGGAGCTCCACTTGCATGGTTCCTAACTCACGAAGAGGAGATCTCGAGCTGGGATCTCTTCAAAGAGAAGTTCCGCGACCTTTTTAGCAGTCCGTTTGGTCGCCAAGTCAATGCCAAGAAAGCCCTTGCCACACGTGTACAGACGTTGACCGAGTCCTACGTGTCTTACATTCTCGACGTCTTGGCCCTTTGTGCCAAGACTGACCCGACTATGTCTGAGGACGATGAGGTTAATCACGCCCTCAAAGGCATTGCTGACGACGCCTTCATTTACTGAATTAAGACGGCGAGCTGGGTGAGTTAGTGATTGAACATGTTCCTGTGGGTGGGCAGCGCAACCCGGACGAAGGGACGCTGCCTTAACATCCACCTTAGGGAGCACCAAGGCGCGATCAGGAATGAAACAGGTTCGAGTCTGGCCGCGCATTGTAGAGTTTGCTCATGCAAACCCATGTTTGAACAAACGGAAATACTGTATAAAAATATGCATCAAATTAACCGCGAGATTGTAGAGGCCTACTTCATGCATGTGAACTCAGGCGCATGCGTCAGCCAGCCTTATATCACTCTACAGGATAAAGAAGCTGATTTTTTGAATGGCAAGATAGGCTAACACCCTTGTAAACGTCATTTTACACGTGTTTACATTTTCTGTATATTGTAGTACGTTGCTTGAAATAATAAACCAGTTGTTAGTCTGCGCTCGTGTTGTGTACTTCCTTTCGTCCTTCATCCGGGTTGCGCTGCCCACCCACAGGAACATGTTCAATTTACTGGTGTTTACGAACGTCACCAGCATCGATGCGACCCTCATGGAGTGCTGCCGCCTTGAGCAGACTAAAAGCCGCCGGGTATTCCAGCGCATCACGCGACTTCCCAACACAGCTGCTATGTCATCCTGTGACGGCCTCTTCCACCAGCCGTCGCGATGTGACAACTTGGCCCGCATCATTCATCATGAGGTCGAAGCGGCACAACCGACGGCCCCTTCTTTCCCGTCACCTGATCAGTCTCCGGTGACAATCTCCTTGATCCAGGCCATAGTCCGTCAAGAGTTGTCCAACGTCGGCCAGCAATCCATTCGTTCCGTGCGCTCGGAACCTCCTTCTCCACGCACGTCCCCACCGCGCTCTTCTTACTCCTCTTAAGGACAGCGCAACTCCTCCGAATGGCGTACCCTGGACGACAAGCCGATCTGTTTTAATTGCCGACGCATTGGACACGTCGCTCGCCACTGCCGCCGCCGCTGGACTTCTCCGATGCGCTATTCTCCTGATTACCACCCTCGCCCCTCTTGAGCGTCCTTTTCCTTTCCCCCTTGTATGCCCGCTCCATCATCTGGCCCTGCGACACCTTTGACACGACCCCGCTACTCCCGCTCGCCTTCTCGCTCCCGTTGCCAATCTCGTTCGCCCCCGTCACACCGTGCTCCTTCTCCGGCCTACTCGCCGCACCCCCTACCGGAAAACTAGACAGTGCAGCTTCTGGAGGTGAAGCTGCAAAGATGACATTGGCACGAAATCCTCGCTTCACCTTACCCACGAACAAGAATCTTTTGGACGTTCACGTCGACAATGTTCCTGTGTGCACGTTGATTCACACTGGGGCGCATGTGTCCATTATGAGTGTTGCTCTTCGCCGTCGGCTCAAGAAAGTTCTGACGCTCGCCCCAACCAATTTGTACAAATCGCCGACGGAGGGACTGTAGCTATTGTTGGCATGTGCTCTGCCCGACTCACCACTGCTGGGAGACAAACCGTCGTTCTCTTCACCGTCATCGAGCATTGCCCTCACAAACTCATTCTCAGTCCGAATTTCCTTGCAAATCATTCCGCCATCATTGACTGTTTGGCCGGCTTACTTCGCCTTGACTTGCCTCTTCTTGCCGACCCTGTGGACCCGCCTCCAAGCCGTTTGAGTTGCATGGATTTTATTCGCCTACCGCCTCAATCTGTGACACACGTCGACTTGTTGTCCTCACCAGCTGTACCTGACGGTAATTACGTGGTCCACCATTTCCGGCAGTTATACTTACACATCGTGTTACCGTGCCGCACACTGTGCTTACAATTACTGGCAACCGCACCTGCCTTCCCCTTGTCAATTTCGCGCTAACCACACAAGTTCGGATGATGAGATCGAGCCATTCACAGTGAAAGATCGTCCCAGCTCAGCCAATATCGTGACGTCATCACACGGTACTGATGTCTACATTGAGCAGATGGTCTCCTCTGAACTTACACCTGTTCAAGCGGAAGCCCTTTGCCGCGTTCTTGACGGCTATCGCGACATGTTTGACTTTGACAATCGACCCTTAGGTCAAACGTCCGTCGTAACCCATCGCATAAACACTGGCGATGCGAACCCTATTCACCAACGTCCATACGTCCATATCGTGGTTCCGAGTCCTAACGAGCTCTTATCCAACAGGAAGTCAAAAAGATGCTTGCAAGGGACATTATCGAGCCTTCCTGTAGTCTCTGGGCTGCTCCCGTCGTACTTGTCAAAAAAAAAAAGATGGCACGGGGCGTTTCTCTGTAGATTATCGCCACCTGAACAAAATAAAAAAAGGACGTGTATCCTTTGCCACGTATTGATGACGCTCCAGACTGCTTGTACGGTGCTACCTATTTTTCTTCTACCGACTTATGGTCCGTCTACTGACAGATATCCGTCGACGACATGGACCGAGAGAAGACTGCATTTATTACCCCTGATGACCTTTATCAGTTCAAGGTGATGCCTTTCGGTCTCTGTAACGCGCCCGCCACCTTTGAACGAATTATGGACTCTTTGCTTCACGGGTTCAAGTGGTCCACCTGCTTGTGCTATCTGCACGACGTCATCGTTTATTTGCCCACGTTTGACTTGCATCTAGACCGTCTTTCAGCGATTCTTGACGTGTTTTGCCGCACCGGTCTCCAGTTGAACTCGTTAAAATGTCACATAGCTCACCGCCAAATCACCGTACTTAAGACACCTCGTGGACGCCAGAGCCGTGCGACCTGATCCGGACGAAATTCGCGCCGTTACGAACTTCCCTGTTCCGAAGTCTACCAAGGACGTTCGTAGTTTCGTAGGGCTGTGCTCTTATTTCCGACGCTTTGTGAACGATTTTGCGACTACCGCACGTCCCCTTACCGACCTCTTGAAGAAAGACGCCCCATTTTCTTGGGGAACTGACCATGCCACATCTTTTTCGCAGCTCGCTGCTCTCCTTACCACACCTCCGATTCTGGCCCACTTTGACCAGTCTGCCTCAACGGAAGTTCGAACTTATGCCAGTGCCCACGGCATAGGAGCAGTGTTAGCACAACGCCAGCCTGGATATGACCGCGTTATAGCCTATGCCAGCCAACTTCTATCACCCGCTGAGCGCAATTATTCAATCACAGAGCGCTAGTGCCTCGCTCTTGTGTGGGTTGTTGCGAAGTTTAGTCCATACTAGTACGGACGCCCCTTCTGTGTCGTCACTGATCACCACGCGCTCTGCTGGCTATCCTCACTCAAGGACCCCACGGGATGACTCGCTCGCTGGGCGTTACGCCTGCAAAAATATACCTTCTCCGTGGTATATAAGACGGGACGCTTGCACCAGGATGCCGATTGTTTGTCCCGCTACCCCGTTGACGAGCCGGCTGTTCGGACGCGATCGCTTGCGTTTTCTCTGTGTCCCAGTTGCTTGAAATCGGCAACGAGCAACGCCGCGATCCTTCATTACGAGCCCTCGTCGACCATCTGGAGTCAACGCCTGGCGACGCCGCTCTCCGGATGTTTCTCCATAAGGAGGGCACATTATACCGCCGCAATCTCGATCCACACGGCCTTGACCTTCTGCTCGTAATTCCATCACACCTGCGTTCGACTGTCCTCCAACAACTTCACGACGCTCCCATGGCTGGACGCTTGGGAGTCTCTCGCACATACGACCGTGTGCGTCGATTCTTTTGGCCGGGTCTCGCCCGCTCCGTGCGGCGCTACATTGCCGCTTGTGAGCCCTGTCAGCGCTAGAAGAAGCCGCCACACCTCCAGCTGGAAGTCTCCAGCCGATCGACATCCCACCGGAACCCTTTTTCCGTGTTGGTCTAGACCTTCTTGGACCGTTTCCTCTCACGGGCTCCGGAAATAAATCGGTCGCCGTCGCTACTGATTATGCTACACGGTACCCAATCAACAGAGCCCTTCCGACAAGTTGTGTTACTGGCGTTGCTGAATTTCTGTTGTATATTAGTGCATGGTGCTTCGCGCCAATTAGTCACTGACCGTGGCCGTAGCTTTCTGTGGCAGTTGTCGAGGACATCCTCCGCTCCTGCTGGACAAAGCACAAGTTCAGCACGTCCTACCACCCACAGACCAACGGCTTCACGGATCGCCTTCACCGGACCATCATCGACATGCTTTCAAAGTACGTTGCGACCAGCCACTACGACTGGGATCTTCACTTACCATATGTAACGGTCGCGTATAATTAATCGCGTCACGACACCGCTGGGTATTCACCATTCTATCTCCTATATGGCCGAGAACCCGGTTTCCCTTGGACACCTTGTTGCCCTCGGCAACACGTTCAATCACACAATACGCCCGCGACGCGATCGCACACGCCGACCACGCGCGCCAGCTCACCCGCACCCGTCTCGAGGCCTCACAGGAGCATCAGAGACGCCTCTATGATTGCCAGTATCGCGACGTGCACTTCACTCCGGGTTCTCTGGTGCTTCTCTGGTCACCCATTCGATGTGTGGGCCTTTCCTAAAAGCTGCTGTCGCGCTACACTGGTCCATACCATGTAGTGCAACAAGTGACCGATGTCACGTATGAAGTCATCCCCGCCGACCTGTCAGCGTCATCGTCGGCTGCGACATCGTTCACATGGCGAGACTAAAGCCATACCAGACACCTTTCACAGCGGATATGTAGATTAAGCACTGGGACGGTGCTTCTACCGCCGGGGGTGATGCTACGGAACAGCCGCCACAGTGACGCTGCATTCGGGAGGAAGAAGACGACGTGGGCCCAATTGATATAGCCTCACAATTTTGGCCTGCCGTTAGCTTCCCTGTAAATAAAGTGTTTATAGTATTGGGCTCCATCTACAGGAAACAATATATATATATATATATATATATATATATATATATATATATATATATATATATATATATATATATATATATATATATATATATATATGTATATATATACTGTGGCACCCTGATGACGAAGCTGTTGTCAGCTTGGTCGGAAGAAGACGACGCTCTGGACTTCGCGCGCTGTCTATCATCTTGTTAGCCTCTACGATTATTGTACATATTTTATAAATATCCGTCTGACTGTTTTTAACCCCGTAACTTTTTTGGTGGAGGTTGCGGGATCATTATCAAGATGGATTTACGCATCGGGCGCTCCTTGGCTTCATCTAGAATGCAAGCACATGGCGAGGATGCTTCCGGCCCGTTGGCACCCACGTCCACCGTCATTCTAGCACAACTCCGCGACCCAGGAAACTTTTCTGGCATCGACGACACTGATGTTGAAGACTGGCTTCAACTATATGAGCGGGTTAGCTCCAGCAACCACTGGGATCAGACCATGCTGCTCCCTAACTTGATATTTTACCTCGTATGGTTTCAGACCCACGAGGAGAAACTTACCAGCTTGGACATTTGTAAACAGAAGCTGAAAGATTTTTTTTGGCAAGCCTTTTGGACGTAAGCGCTCCGCCAAAGAATACTTCGCTTCGCGTGTCCGGACGTTCACTGAAACCTTCCTCACGCACATGCAGGACGTGCTCCCTCTGTGCCGCAAAGTGGATCCGAAAATGTCCGAACCTGATAAAGCTGCACAGGGCATTAAGGGCATAGCAGAAGATGCCTTCCACCTCCTTGTCTTCAAGAATTCTTCCAATGTGCAAGCCATTATTACCGAATGCCGGTGGTAGAAGAAGCCAAGAGTCGCTGCATTGCCCAGCCATTTCCCCGCCTTCCCAACACGGCTGCGACGTCCACCTACGAAGACCTCCGCAGTCCGGCCACGCCCGATCGCTCTGATGACGTCCTACATATTACCCGACGTGAAATAGACGCCGCCTCTCCTGTCACAACCCCAACTTATTGCCACGGCAATTTCCAGGCGACCGTCTCACTGATAACAGTCCGTCGTGCGCCAGGAATTGGCCAACATTGGCTTAACCAACGTCTGCTCAGTTAATCGACCTGACTGCACTCCGTCCAGCACTGTCATACGCACCCGCAGCCTGAATGCGGCAACGCGGTATAGCAATCCGGCCGAATGGCGCGCTCCAGACGACAAGCCTATATGCTTCACCTGTGGCCGTATCGGCCATATTTCACGTCACTGCCGGTCTTCGTGTATTTCGACCCCCTGGCCCTGCCTCCCATCCCACGGCCCGCATGCTGCTCCTCGGTTCCCCCCGCAAACGCAGCCAGTAAAATCTGGCGACACTTCTCTGCCTACCCGCTCTAACCGCTCTCGTGCGCCACGTCGCCGCTTCTCCCGATCGCCCCCATCTCGCCGATCACCGTCCCCTAGCTCATACCGGCGCGCCCTTCCGGAAAACTACCGGGTGCAACACCTGGAGGTCACGCTGCCAAGGCGACCCGACGCAAAAATCCTCTTTTGACCTTGCCCACACATCGGAACCTCATTAAAGGGAACGTGGATGGTGTACCTGTTACGGCTCTGATTGACACTGGCACGCACATATCTGTGATGAATGCTCAGCTTCGGAATCGTCTCAAGAAAGTCCTTACTCCTTCCCCGTCACCTATAGTCCAAGTCGTGACGGTGGAGCATCAGGCGTTATTGGCATGTGTCCGGCTCGCGTGAGTGTCACCGGACATCATACTTCTGTTTTATTTTAGGTTCTAGAGCACTGCCTTTACGACCTCATTCTGGGCCTTGCCTTTCTGTCACCACATTCCACTTTGATTGACTGTTCTGCTGGTGTTGTGCGACTCACTGTACCTGCTGCTGTTGACCCTCCCGATACTGATTCGATACGGCTATGTTCCACAGAGCATATTTGCCTCCCACACCGTGCCGTTAACTACATAGTTGTCTCTCGTGTTGCACCTATTCCAGATGGTGACTACATTTTATCCCCTAATGCAGATGTCCTGCTCTCGCATAACGTCGCTTTTCCTCCCACCGTCATTACCATTTCGGACAAGGCGTCCTGCCTTCCACTTGTGAAGTTCGAACTTTCTACAAAAGTACTCCCGCGCGGAATATCCCTGGCGCAAATAACGCCGGCCAGAGACTACAACATTTCGACTTTACCTTGTAACAGCTCCTCATGTTCAACTCTTCCTTCGCCCTCTGTCCCTCCAGACTTGAACGCCCTAACAAAATTGATTGCTCTCGACCTTCCGCCCCAGCGTGCAAATGAACTATGTTGCCTCCTTGCCTCATACTGGGACATATTCGACCTTGGAGAGCGCTCTCTAAGACAAACATCTGACGTAAAACATCGAATGAACACCGGTGATGCGAGCCCGATCCATCGGCGGCCCTACTGCGTCTCACCTACTGAGCGACAAATCATCCAACATGAAGTTGACAAGATGCTTTCTCTAGACATCATGGAACCTTCTTGCAGCTAATGGGCATCCCCTGTTGTACTAGTTAAAAAGAAGGACAACAGTTGACGATTTTGCGTGGATAATCGACACTTCCACAAGGTAACCAAGAAGGACGTCTATCCGATACCATGCATTGACGATGCCCTGGATTGCCTGCATGGAGCACAATATTTTTCGTACATCGATCTTCGCTCCGGCTACTGGCAAATTGCCGTCGACGACATGGACCGCGAGAAGACAGAATATATTACTCCAGATGGCCTGTATCAGTTCAAATTGATGCCTTTCGGTTTATGTAATGGCCCGGCCACATTTTAACGAATTATGGACGCCCTCCTACATGGTTTCAAGTGGTTCATCTGTCTCTGTTACCTGGACGACGTGATCCTTTTTTCTCCGACTTTTGCGACAAACCTCGAACGCTTATCGACAATAGTACCTGTTTTCCGTCAGGCGGGGCTACAATTAAATTCGTCCAAGCGCCGCTTCGGTCGTCGGGAAATCTCTGTGCTCGGGCATCTCGTCGATTCTTCTGGTGTATGCCCTGATCGCGATAAAATATGGGCAGTGAAAGACTTTCCCGTGCCAACACGTGCCAAGGATGTTCGCAGCTTCTTGGGCCTTTGCTCCTACTTCTTCGGTTTGTCCGAAATTTTGCGAACTATGCACGCCCTCTCAATCAGCTCCTCAAGAAAGACACCGCATTCATTTGGAGCCCTGAGCAAGCTGGTGCTTTCACCGAGCTTATTGGGCTGCCGCCCAATCTCGCTCACTTTGATGCGTCAGCTCCAACAGAAGTCGATACCGATGCCAGTGGCCACGGTATTGGCGCTATCTTGGCACAGAAACAACAAGGGCGAGAACGTGTTATTGCCGACGCCTGCCGCCTTCTTTCCTCTGCTGAGCGCACTTATTTCATCGCCGAACGCGAGTGTCTGGCTCGCATTTGGGTAGTGGGTAAATTCCGCCCCTATTTGTACGGACGCTAATTCACAGTCATCACCGATCACCACGCTCTGCGTTGGCTTTCGTTCCTCAAAGACCCTACAGGGCGCCTTGGCCGCTGGGCTCTTCGCCTTCAAGAATACAACAATTCAATTGTATACAAGACCGGCCGGTTACATCATGATGCGGACTGATTGTCGCGCCATCCTGTCGACCCTCCTGACGTTTCTGCGGCCGGCATACCTGTCAACGTTCTCTCTCTGGCTCCGTTTCGCGATATTGGAGCCGAACAACGTCGGGACGCCTCCTTACAAGACCTTATTCAACGGCTCAGTTCAACGACGCCCGATCCTTGCCTTCGCATGTTTGAACTGCAAGATGGTATATCCTCCCGCTCTAGCATGCGCCCGGACTGCCCTACCCGACTCTTTGTTGTGCCTGAGCATGTGCGTCAGACTGTTCTCACCCAGTTTCACGATGTCCAGACTGCCGGTCACCTTGGCGTGTCATGGACCTATGACCGTGTTCGCCGGCGCTTCTATTGGCCTGATCTATACCGTGACGTCTGCCGTTACGACGCTGCGTGTGGCCTTTGTCAACGACGCAAAAAGCCGACCACACTCACTGCTGGTGGCCTTCAACCACTTGACGTACCATAGGAACCATTCTTCCGTGTAGGTGTTGATCTTGTCGGCCCTAATCCTACGTCTGATTCGGGAAACAAGTGGATTGCTGTAGTAACAGACTACGCCACCCGATATGCAATGACACGGGCTCTTCCGACAAGTTGTGCAACCGATGTCGCCGACTTACTCCTAGAGAACGTCATCCTTCACCACGGCGCCCCTCGACAGCTCCTGAACGACCGCGGCCGCTACTTTCTTTCTAAAGTTGTCAACGACATTCTGCACTGCTGCGCGACTAAACACAAACTTGCTACTGCTTACCATCCACAGACGAACGGTCTAACCGAGCGCCTTAACCGCACCCTTACTGACATGCTGCCCATGTATGTCTCCGCTGACCATCGCGACTGGGACGTTGTGCTGCCGTTCGTTACTTTCGCCTCTAATTCGTCTCGCCAGGACACCGCCGGCTTCTCTCCAATCTTCCTCTTGTTTGGCCGCGACCCCACGCTACCTTTCGACACCATTCTGCCTGCTAGCCTGAACTCCACGTCCGAGGTCGCCCGTGAAGCCATACTCAAAGCTCAAGAAGCACGCCATATTGCACGACGCCGACTTGTGGAGTCGCAGGACAATCAGCGGCGCTTATATGACGCCCGCCATCGTGACGTCCATTACACACCGGGCACGCTGGTTCTCCTTTGGTCGCCGTCGCGACGCGTTGGCCTCTTGGAGAAGGTACTTTCACGCTACTCTGGCCCTTACCGTGTGTTGCGTAAAGTAACTAACGTCACGTACGAAATCGCCCCTCTTGAGCCAACCTTGGCTCAGCATCGCTCCAACGTGGTCCATGTCTCGCGTCTTTAGTTGTATCACTCGCCCGCCTCCTAACCAGCACCGAGCCGGTGCTTCCGCCACCGGGGGTCATCTGACAGGCTGACGAAGAAGATGTTGTCAGCTTGGTCGGAAGAAGACGACGCTCTGGAGTTCGCGCGCTGTCTACCATTTTGTCAGCCCCTACGATTATTGTAAAAATTCTGTAAATATACGTCTCACTGTCTTGAACCCCGTAGCAAGATATATATATATATATATATATATATATATATATATATATATATATATATATATATATATATATATATATATATATATATATATATATATATATATGTATATATATATATACTTGACGTTTTCGGCTACTGGACCGTGTCTTCGTCAGACTACAGCGCTGTACTCTGTACTGTACGGTATGCTGTCACTGTACTCTGACGAAGACTGGTCCACCAGCCGAAAACGGTAAGTAAGCACGCCTTACTTCTAGAGGTTTCGTCTTCGCTTTGCTGCATATTCTACGTCCGGTCCTGCGTGCTGAACGTTGAAGAAACCTCCTATATATATATATATATATATATATATATATATATATATATATATATATATATATATATATATATATATATATATATATTTGCCTTGTGCCACGACAACGGGCGTTAAATGATATGTGGTACTACATTGCTTATGTGATGTGTATGCCTGACCATGTTATGAACACTGATGACTTTAACGCTGCGATGTCACAAGAACGTAGACAATGTACGTAGGATTCTTGCAGAGAGACAAAATAAACAGTGCTGAGAATTGCATATACAAATATACACATCATATATATACCTATCTATCTGTACAATATCTGTATACACTTCTAAATGTTTTTCTTTCTTTCTACAAGCATCATACATCATCTACGTCGTTTTGACATCGCAGCGTCAACATCTAACAGGGAGCATCTGCCCAATTTCACGCTTCTCTTTCGGCATACCTTGCGAAAGGGGTATAGTGAATGAGCGTACAATTGCATGAGAATAATCTT
This sequence comes from Dermacentor albipictus, assembly GCF_038994185.2. NCBI lineage: Eukaryota > Metazoa > Arthropoda > Arachnida > Ixodida > Ixodidae > Dermacentor > Dermacentor albipictus. The sequence continues at coordinate 108,002,693 of NC_091829.1, forward strand.
CAGACCTGTACTCCCCGTGTACAGGTCTGAAGGCTCCACACTGCATGACATTAGCCGTGCCACAGCATGAAAGTAAACAAAGTTGCCGTTATGTTTGATAGCATTGAACCCCTTCCCGAAAGATTGCCTTTATGTAGCTAGCAATATGTGCCTTTTATCGGTACCTTTCCTTCTTTTTTCGCAGTCATGCTTTTGTTAAGTTTTGCTGCTTGCCTGCTGGATATATCGAACTGAATTAAATTCCTGGGTTTTGCGTGCATAAACCACAGTTCGATTAGCAGGCACGTCGTGGCGGAGGACTCGTGACTAATTTGTCCTATCTAAATACATGTAAAAGGAGAATTCGTTTTTCTCGGCAATCACTGCACTAAACTTGACGAACTTTGTTGCATTTAAAAAAAACCTGAAAATCTAGTGACTGTTGGTTTCGAAATTTCGAATTAGGCCGTCAATTTTTTAATTTAAAATTGGCAAAAGTAAAAAATATTAAGAAAACGAGACTATTATGTTTGCAACTCTGTAACTCAACCATGAAAAAGGATACCATAATTCTGTGAATTGCATCGAATAGCACATCTAAAGCGGACACAATTGAAATTTTACACATGAAACTCAAATAATTTTGTAATATGGAAATACAGCTTTTGCCAAGCCCTTGTACACAACGTAACAAATTCACGTAAGACACAAATTGACATATAAAATTTGTCCGCTCTGAATGTTCTAATAGATACCGTTTACAGAACCGTGACATCTGTTCTTGATCCAGAGCAATTAAGCTCTAAAGTTCGTGCTTCTATAATTTCCTAAACTTTCGAATTGTTGAAAATCATTGTAACAAAATTCAAGCCCTAAATTGAAATTCCGCTTCCAACAGTCACTAGGGTTTAATTTTCTCTCTCAAATGCAACAAAATTTCATTAAAATTGGTCCAAAAGCTCTCTCAGAAAAGCTTGTTTGCGTTTTACATGTATTTGAATAGGCCGCGTCGCTGTTGGGCCCGAGCTAAAGCTTCGCTTTAACGTGCCTCGAATGCACGATGTATGGTATTTGCATTTCGCCCCCATCGAAATGCGGTCGTCGCAGCCAAGATTCGATCCCACGACCTCGTGCTCAACAGCGCGATTTCATAGCCACTACGCCACCGCGGTAGGTCTTGAACATATTGCCTTTAGTGCAATAAACCTGGCAGCTGGTAGGGGTCGCTCCGTCCTTGGAAGGTTTTTTGTTGTTGTTGACTGTTCATATTGGATTTTCTTTTCGTGATGACCACTTACAAAGAAGCTCACTTGTCTATTCTGTAAATATATTTAAACAGTTTTCCTTCCTTAATTTCGACAACACGTGTGCTTGTTCTCATTTCTTTCATTACCCATTGACACAGCCTACTCCCAATGTCCGTTTTTCATCCACGAAAATCAAATTTTTGTTCACGTCATGCTTTTTGACTAAACGTTCGAGACCATGTATTTACGGCTTAATATTATAATTTTTTTCATTCGCTCCATATCGATTTTCTGCCCTCACAGTTTCTAGAAGGTTAAAGAATTGCCTACCTAGGTGTACCTCTATGTACAGCTGACATCGCTTCCTTGTTCAATTAAACTATCAACACTAATGTTTCCATTTCAACATACCCAACGCTGTTTCCCTTCCCTCACATTGTTCTCGCCTAACAACTTATGTTTGTTATGTTGTTTATGTGTGTTAACAAACCCCGGCATAGGAAAGAAGCTGGCCTAGCCTAACAAAGTCTTCCTGTCAAAACGTTGGCTCCGAGCCGAGGCTTCCCTTGTTCGTCCTACTTCTCGTCATACCGTTGTGGTTTGTGCCTCTATGTAAAGGGTATTTGATAAAAGCACTGCGCGAAACTCACAGTAAATTGCAGTGGCGCTCATGGCTGTAAAACAAAAGAAGCACAAAGAAGAAGGCATCAGAACATTACTTCTTCGTCACTCTTACCGCATGTGCGACTTCTGAGGACGGCACCAGTTTCGAGATATGCACAGTCGAACTCGCGGTACAAATGCACTGCTGTGTCACGCAAAAAAAAAACGCTGCTTGACGCATTGCTGCACAAAAATAGATGGAACGCCATTGTATTTCGTGGCGTAACTGGAAAATAATTATCTAGAAACTGATGTCATCCCGAGAATTCGCTGCAAGTGAATGCAAGCTCGCTGGCTTCAATTCTTCAATTGCAATAAGTGCTGAAAGGTCACGAATTAAACAGTTAGCCAGTGGAACAATGTTAAATATTCAATAAGGCTAGCCTATTTCTCGTAGAAATGATGTCAGCCTCATCGAGTAATTTGTATCAAGGGTTAGAATTGCGCCGTTTGCCACAAAAGTTAAAAAAAAGATGGTGCACTTTATTAAAAAAACTGGTATGACTCGTGCCACCTGATATGCAATTGAAATTTTTTAATCACATTTTAATTCATACATGTGTACAACGTTCACACGATATGTGTCACAATTAGGGAAACGTTGCGTGCCTCCTGACAAAGTTCAACGTCCCGGATGGTCCACTGGATAGTCAGCGGTTAAGAGATAAACGCATACAGGTACACGAGACCACGAGACACACAGTGATGTGGCATAATTATCGTACAGTTTTTTCAATTAAATTATAAATAGGTGAAATATATGCAGCATTGACTCCGAGCGGAGGCTTTCCTTATGCGCCCACTGTTTATCAATTTCCCTTCCTTCTTCGCGTTAACCCGTTGTCAGCAACAAACATAGCAGAATCTGATCCCCGAGGAAGTAAGAAAGAAAGGCATTTAGCAGAAATATGAACGAGAATACATAAAACATATGAATAGAAAATAATGAACGATACGGTATCTCAATGAACTAACGAACCGGCACCGTAAAATACCTTCTATCCTTAGAAATGAGCGCAGGTGTAAATGAATCTCTAACTTACACCCCACACCCAAACGGTGTAAGCGTGTTTGTTATAGACCCATTTACACCCTTATTCATTTTTAACATTCTAAATTATTTCACATAAATACTTCGAAAAATAAAACGCTACCAGTTCCCCAGTTCCCAAAAAGTTTTCAACCATCGACACCGATAGCAGCGCCTACGTTGGGCTTAAACTCCTTGAGGGCGCGCTCAAAATACGCAGGTGACACGTGTTGGCTTGACGCAGCCGTCGGGCAGGAACGCACGACAATGGTGGCGACGGCGATGACGGCGGGATCGCGCCTATAGCGTCCGCTTAATTGCTCTCGGGATACTTTTTGTTTGCGAGAAGAAGAAGGAGAAAGCTAATACAAACCAACGACGACGATAACTTTCTGATGTGAATATACGCCTTTTTTTTTGCACCACATGCACCTTCCTTGCTCCTGCAACGTTTTTGACGAAGGCGCGCGACATGTAGACTCGGTAAATCGGTGCCCCCGTTTTCGGGAACAACCGCAGACCACGCGCATGTTAACACGATAAGCGCGCGAGCTAGCAACGCTGGCTGCTGTGTGGGCTTAGTTACAGCGCAAACATTTCTCTTTAACATGTTTTGTTTAACATGTTTTTGACATGTTTGATCTCTGAGATGTTTTCGAGATGTCTGAGATGTTTTGGAGAGGCGTCACTAATTTAACATAATCGTCTTTCTTTTACCGCCAGTTGTGTTTCTTTCTATGAGGCTGTTGGTTCATGACGCGGCGACGCATAAGTCACGTGAGACAGCAGTGAATGACGACGTTGGCGCTACCGCTGGCGCAGTTCTCGGCCACGCGGCTAGATCGGGCCTCAAAAAGCGAGCAGCAGTGCATGAGGCTTCCTTGAACACGAAGGGGGGGGGGGGGGGGAGAGATTTCCCAGTACCACACTCGTCTCCGCTCGCTTATGCAGGAACGAACCTGTCGCGTAGCGTACTTCATTGAGGTGAATTAGTTTGGAAAGAACATCGGACTAGCTTCACCAATAGGACACAATATCTGTGGTACAGGAGGAAAAAAAAAACGGACGCAGCTTGCACATGTCTTGGAACGTAGACCACTACCCCGCTGTGCCACCAGTTTCTACGCATTCCTTCATATATCCGTGATTCGAAGAATCCCTTATGCGGGCATAAGACGCATCTTTCTCAGTCGCGGTGTCGCATTGGTGATCGACTTAAACAAGCAGAAGAAAGAAAGGCGTCGGCTTTAACAGTACTTCTTACCCGACTCCTCAATCCCGGAGGGTTCGCCTGGAAATGCGAAAAAAAGAAAAGTACGCAGCAAAAATAAAAAAATAAAGAACATCGCCATCAAGGGAAATTCATTTGTTGTTATTCTTATGTTATTTATCGGTTTTCGCTTCACCCTCTCTGGTGTGGCATCGCTGCCACTGGTCATTGCCGGTAGTATAGTTAGTATGTGATGGAAACATCTTAGTTGAAATCAAGAAAAAGAAATGGGCATGGGCAGGACACGTAATGAGGAGGGAGGATAACCGATGGTCATTAAGGGTTACGGACTGGATCCCAAGGGAAGGGAAGCGTAGCAGGGGGCGGCAGAAAGTTAGGTGGGCGGATGAGATTAAGAAGTTTGCAGGGACAGCATGGCCACAATTAGTACATGACCGGGGTTATTGGAGAAGTATGGGAGAGGCCTTTGCCCTGCAGTTGGCGTAACCAGGCTGATGATGATGATAATGATGATGTGATGGAAACAGCACTGATCCATGTAAAAGCAACAGCCAAACCTACAACATCGAGGCCAGCGTGAAAAACGCCGCAATTTGACGCCAAACACAGGAACTGCACAGTATAATTATATTATCATTGAACATTTGCTGCCAGTTCGTGTTAGACTCATACATTACAAAAAAAAAAATCATGGAACTGTGAGACACAGCATGACTATTCAAAGATGCATGCAAGCTTTCCATGTCAAAGCGTGCACGTAAATGAAAACTGGTTCCGTTAAGTCGATTCGTAGCTGCACTGTGACAAAAGCACGCCGGCACATGGGGCCGAAAACAAGGACGAAACCAAAGTGACTCTGAAAAGAGCCTTGCTCTAGACAAGCAAACTCACCGCCTGAGAACGTTGACCCCTCGGACATCTCAGCTGCAGAAAAAAAAAGGGAATCGGGCGTTAAGCACGTTCGAGCTCGTTAAAGGCAAATTCATTCCGGAACTGGTAGTGGCTACCGGGACTTACTCATGGCTGGAGTGGATTATTCGCTCAAATCGGAGAACGGTCCAGGAACACAGCCAGAATGTCTTCAGAAGGGCGTGCACTGCAAAGAGTTAAAGCAAAGCGTATACGATCGAGACCAAAACGCACAAGCAACAACGCCCCTATAGCCTTCTGCACATAAGTTGTTAAATTATGTGTCCAGCAACGCACGCACACACGCACGCACGTGCAGACAAGCCGACATGCGTTGTCATTCACGAGAATTCTCTCTATATTATGGCATTGGCCGTCACCAATCAAGACATTAGGAACTGAAATCTAAAACGAGGGTAAGCGGAGGTAAGCGGAGTAAATCGTTTGCCGAGTGCACTTGCAAGAAACTGCTTGCCGGCAGATAAGGGCAGCAAGGTTGGCACGGCGTCTGGAAGTTCTGCAACCGCTCTAGCGGTCAAACGGGACTGCCTTAGGTAAACGGGCAACGTTTTTCTATAAGTGATATTTCCCCTTGCGCCACACCGTTCGCACTTACCGAATTCACCAGCACAGCTTACGGGTTTCGACAGCAAGCGATGCTTTTCTAGCGCGACGTCTTTTTTTCCACCACCGGCGTGGGCAGCACTCGGGGCAGAGCGGAGGCCTGCTTTCGAAGCGCTGGAAAATTGCGGACGTGAAAGGAGAAAAAGGCGGTGTTAAGAGGCGGTGACGCTCACGGTGAGAGGTCGGCGCTTCCCGAAGAGCGTACGCGTTCGCTGGGCTGCACACGTCACCGAAGGAATGAGACCCAACGGTCGGGGGCACGCAGCGGTCGCGTGAAATTCATGGGTGGTGGCAGCCGTTAAAAGACGGCATCGGAAACTGGGGTGCATAACCACTGTGGGAGATCGGCCAAGAATCAATGTCAGCGTTATCGCGTTTTACCCTCTACGGTAGAGAGCGGGGATCGTTAGTTTTGATTCTTCCAAGTAGTGGACTTTTTCCCACAGTGGTGAGCCGAGCCATGGTCACATCGGCGACTGTGCTTTAACCGTGGAGTCAGCGTGAATTTCAAAGAGCTAGAATTGTTTTGACAACTTTTCTTGATGCTATTGAGTTATTTTTTCCAAATAACTTATACCTCTGTTCGATTGCAGCTATACACAGCAAAAAAGTTTCTGCGCTCTATTGTACGACTCTCAGTGAAATCGGCTGCCTTTTGCAAAGAAAACGAGGAAAGTCCTTGCACATGCGCGTTCGGGGCGTCGAATTTCGAACGCGCATAACTTATTTGGTGGCGCCACCTCGTAGCGGACACGTGAGTACGCTTTAGGAATCTGAATATCAAGCGTTCGCACGCTCGGGCGACTCGTGTCCTGTGACTGTCCTTTCAATAGCCATTTTTTATCACACTGCTCTTGCCACGGTAGACGGAAGGCTTGAATGAACGAAGACTGCGATTCCATTCTGTTATCTGGGTGCGTTTAGGTGGAGGGGGAAAGAAACGGGGAAGGCAGGGATGTTAACCAGAAGAGCGTCTGGTTGGCTGCCCTACGCTGGAGGAAGGTAAAGGAGAATGGCAAGATCGAAGAGAAAAAAAAACTACTTTGATGCACCGCACTGCACTTGTACAGGGACACAGACGGGCGCCAGCGCCACAAACTACAAGTCCTCTGCGTTGACGGAGGATGTGCCACTGAGAGTTTGGCAAGCCAGGAAACAATTATTAGCTTTCGCTGGCACCATCGCGCTTGGCACTGCCACTGGATGTCGCAGCGTCTGCAGAAAGGAGCGCGAGATTGGAGCTCTCTTGCAGCATGAGATTTCTCAGGGTCCGCACCCACCGAGAGCCGTGCATTTCTGAGGCCACGCCCAGGCTTCGCGGTAGCGGCGCCAGATGGCGCTAAGTGTTCTTAGGGAAGTGATAAGAGGAATGCCACCGCGCTAGAAGCTTCACGCATAATTCGCTTCGACGGTGGCAATACGCTGTGTTGCTGTAGTGGTTCACTGTTAAATGCATTACCGCCGAGAGTCATCTACACAGATGGCTTCTGCTGCAATTTAAGAAAATAGCACGTGCATCAGAAAGGACCATTCGAATTCTGGAGCTCTATTGTTCGTACAGGTGGACCTGTTTGCGGGAGACGTCAATACGTATAATCGACCAATTAGCAAAAATTCATTAGGTGCTAACTAACGACCTTACTGGACAATTTACTAATTGTAGCCAGCAAAATCCCAAGACAGGCTCAGTTGGAACACTTCATACAATGTTACTAACTTCGAGGAACTGACTCCCAAATTCGGCGAACAAAAATACACTGGCTGTTCAGTTACTTTCTCAATTTAATTCCTCGAATGGTCTTTTGTTCAAGTAAGTTTAATTACAGTGCCTTTTTACTGCGAGTTTGATGCCTCACATCTAAGAGATGTCATTCAGAGAGTGTTCTCAAAAAATAAAAAGCTAGGGTACACAGGTGCACGTGTCGCTATATTCCTTGAATGCTCACCGGCTATAATTTGTCTGTTGCAACAGTTTCCGTGGCGTATTTAGACAAAAAAGCAAATTCGTGAATCCTTGTTAATTAGTCCACTATGCATTTCGATCTCATGCAAGTAATGAACGCCTCTTCGAGTAGACGGGCTGAAAGACTAGACTTGTGCTACCTTCGCGAGTCTATTTTCTGCAAATTACTTACCTTCCTGTGTAGAACTTTCACCGATTTAACAATCTACCTCGGCTCGAGAAAGTGGATGGCAGCGCCAACGACCGACAGAACTGGTCACGGCGTTTTTTTTAACACTTCACGGTAATTCGTAAGAAATGTAGTGCCTAGTTCAGTCGAGGGGCCGCGCACTGCTTTATTCGGTGCAGTGAAGAAAGGCCTACTAATCGACTATCATTAGACAATAGGTGGGGGGGTTAGTCGTCACAGAAATTAGAATCACCCTCGCCCTTCACGTCAGAATCGCACTCTACAAGAATGTGTTTGCTTTAACAGTGAACCGCGAACTGCTGTCGTGCGTACCTCGTGTTATGTAAAACATGGGGCGGGGGGCTGCAAACGCTGACACCGGAAAAACGAGAAGGGCGACACAAACCTAGCCTCAGGGCGGCCGGTTGATTTTTTGCTACCTGTGAAGGCTGGCGCCGGTGATTGCTGAGGGCCCGAATGTGGCCACAATGCGTCAAGACTCTCGCTTTCGTGTAGCACAATATATGCGTTATGATGATGATGATGATGTATTCCTGGATCACCTTCGAAGCGGGGCCGGGACAAGTAGTCACGTAGAATGATTGAGTTCCTGAAGTGATCTATAGATATTTATAAGGCTACCATTTTGATTACCGCTCCTAAATATTTTTTCTTCCCTTAAAACATCTATAGCCACCCCGTGTACAGTTACTTATGTCTCACTAATTCTATCCTACTAACCTCTTGTTTTTTTTTTCGCTAACATTCTAAAAGCTTTTTTTTTTGCTTCTATCGATAGCTGACTCGTTTAATGCTTTGATACGCTTTAAAGCTCGGAGCGTCGAGCGCTCTCATTGGCGCAAAACGTGCTGGGAACCACGCAGTCTGAGTATCACGTAACCAAGTAATGCACACTAACAACTGAAAGGTTACTCTGTGGTGTAAAAAAAAAGAAAGAAATACAGAAAACCTACATTTACGCATGCTCGTGAGAAGGCAGCGCCGACCCGGCAGTCAAACCATATAATTCACGACAGTAATCTCTCTCTTATCGCCGCGATTCTTACCAGGGAACATAGTAAAGGTTTAAAAGTTCAAGTCATTGGAACTGCAAATTGCGTGTAGAGCGATTCGGAGCGACGTTACTGTCTGGCATGACGTGTAGCGGCTGCCGTCACATTTAACTATCGATGAGATATGAGTAAGTACGAAGCGCCCGTTTTACTGGCACTCGAATACGGTGCCCGTAATCGAGTGCCCATTTTTTTTTTCGTGACCATAGCTTTCCTTTTCTCAAAGTCTACGTTACGGCTTACGGTAGGCGGCTGCCTGCGGTTCTATCACGGCACAACATCTCGCTCCCACCTGGAGTGACAGTCGCTGGGAGGACTTCGTATACTGAACGGAAGCTAACCTTATTCGGCCGCAGCGGTTGAATGTTCTAGGTGCCCAGTCGAGGACGAAAGATTGGGTCAAGGGTGGCGAAGGTCGCAGATGCAGCCACACGGTTAGTGCTGCCTGAATGGGCGGGTTGAATCAGCGACGAACACCGACGGCCGTTCTTTTTCACGGACCGACGAGGATATACGAACTGAAGGTCGGGGCCAGCAACGGTAGTCTCGCGTCACGTGGTACCACGAGGTTCGCGTGCAATGAGATCGTTGATTGCGATGGTCGGTTCTAACAGGCTGTAGCTCTTGCCCACTACTGTGGATTGTGCCGTGGCATGGGGGGAGGTATGAAAGCGCAGTTGTAGAAGCTTAAAAATTTACCTAAAGATAATTGTAATAGAGTTTGAAGAAAAGGATTATAATGAAGTGTAACGTTCGAAGTGAACCGCCCTTGGTAGCTCTCTGTCTACGACTTCGTGCTTACGGTTATCTGCAGCCTAGCACGAGGTAGTTCGTTCGATGACCGACTGCGGCAGAGGAAAAAGAAACGGTATTGATTTTGAACCGCCGCTTTACTGCGGTTAGAAAAAAGTGGTTAGAAATACCTTTTCGATGAATTGGCCTGGACTTGAGAGAACCTGCAATTCTTTCGTTCGGAGCGTCCACTTTGGGATTCAGCCACAGGGATGCATGCTTCGCTGTCCGAACATTTCTTACGGAATCTAAACGAATGCCCTGCTAAATTCTTTTCTTTTTATTTTTACTTTAAATTATTTATTACTCATTCAATATGACCTTCCTGATTTTATTTAACAGGCAATTCTGCGCTATTCGATGCTATTTCAATAGCTATTAGGAACCTATGCTCCACAATAATTTCGAATAATTCACCCATTTCTTGGCCAATCCCCCATCGTGGGTAGGCGCCACACGCATGACAGGCTACAACAACAACAACAACAGAAAAGGTGCTCTGCAGTCAGTGTAATTTAACCAGAATTCCACCAACATAATATCGTTTGCCTTTACGCTGCCACGGAAGACCGTGTTAAAAGCTCGTGCAAAACGCTTTTCACCACGAATATTGACGTTAAATGGCCCCTGAAATGATTCGGCCAAATGACACGGTTAAACGGCCAAGCGCTGTGCCCTTGCGCTTGCGTTTACCCTAATACCGGACTCGCCAAACGCTGTTGCGTTAGTATTCTTCCGGTGAAAAGTGACGGCCGCAAACGCGCATATCCTGGCTCCGATTGGATAGCGCAGTCCGATGCGCTGCTGCCAGCCCACTCGTCTGCTGCCTTGCAGGGGGACACGATGTCGCAGCTTCACATCGTGCCAATCGCTACGTTTGCAGTCCACAACGCAAGAAAGTCGAATCATAGTGCTCGCGAAACACTCAGACCGACTCTGACCGTCGAGCTCTCTGTCAATATTGAGCACGTTGTGACACAAGCGGAGGACGCTTGCTGTGTGCCGGAAGTACTTAAGTGTAGTGAGAAGTGGTTCTTATGCATTTTACTTTTGTTACTTTCTTTTTATAGAAACAAGTTATCTAACATTCAACTATTACGAGCATCATTTGTGTGCCATTAAGGTGGAAAATTTATCGATGACGCTCCCTGGGCAGCCAATAGGATAGCTCACCCTACTGACGTCAATTGGGTCAAATGGGAAGGGCTGCTGAAAATTCCTCCGAGAAGTATGCTGCGATCGGCAGCGATGTACATTTTTAAAACCTTATGATAAACTACATGCTTTACGCGGAGCACTTAGATGCGTCATATAATGATCAGAAGGACCTACTCTGACGACTCAGCACGATTGTACACAATCGTCAAAATCGTTTCAGAGTCCCTTTATTGTGACCGGCATCGAACCGGAGTAGTGACTCACCGTAACGCCGCCGCCGAAATGGGTCATAGGTCAAGCGATTCACGTCTTCTGCAATGCCGTATTTGCTGGAGATTCGGTCATAGTGCAGATTGGCGCAAATCTGGCTCGCGCAGTTGCACTGTGGAGAGGGCCACTCTAATACCGACTGCATTGCCCAAGATGAGAAGGTGAAGGTACCTCTGCGAAGGTGAACACATTCCAGACTATGCAAATCCTCCCATTCGTATGCAAGGAGTGCAAGTGCTTGAAGTTATTGATAGGAGGTACTCTAGGGCAGATGCTGCGATGATTGTCAAGGAGAGGGCACACGCATACGCTGGAGTTACCGCACATAAACGTCCTTCACAGATGCGACTTTTGCGCGGGCAGTTGAAGCCGCACTTGAAAAAGCAATGACGAAAGCGATGGATTTTTTTTCAGTCGCCAGCCTCTGATAATGCTTGTGCCAGCTAATAAGTACTCATGTTACTAGCTCGGTAAATATAACGCCACCTCGTGCTCTTGTAACTTCTACGTTTCCAGCAGCAGTAATTATTGTGACAACCGTGTGATATCTGAATCTTCGGCAAGTTCTGATAAAAATCACACTTTGGCGTTGCACGTCTCTACTGACGTTTAACTGTTGCTAGTGCCATCCTATCTCTACCGCAGGATCTTCAAAAGTACTGCAGTGAAAATGTCATTCAATTTTTCCTGCCTCCACAGATTTGTCTTCTCTGAATGCCCAATTAATTGCAGATATAACCATTTCACAAGAAACTTGGCTAGCCACGCAAAGAAAATTCTCATCTCAGAAAAGCTCGCTCTCTATGTTTAGATCATGTCTACAAGAGGGGGTTTACCGGGAGTCAAACCAGTGTAGTCACTCATCGTAATCTTGCCGCGCTTACATTATTCGGTAACGATATTACTTACATTATTATCAACCAGAATTTTCCACAAAACATACATAGCATTGAAACTTTTGTCCCCTGAATTGGAAATTATATTAGCGGCCTTAACTCTACTTTTGCACCGTTAATTTTTCATCGCGAATCTATGCTACGTTTCCGATATTCACAGCACACGGCCTCCGGGTACTGTAATCTCTACACACTAAAAACTAAGAGAGTGCCAGGCACTCCCTTTGAGGGAGTAGCGGCTTGTCCCATATTTCACTCTCTTTTCGAGAGTAGATCGACCCTCTTTGAGAGAGAGTAGGTCAACTCCTGTTGACAGAGTTTTGTTACTCCACCGCAAGGGATTGCTAGTACTCTTCTGCAGAGTGATAATACTCTTCCCACAGGGAGTGCTAGTACTCTTCCGCAGAGTGGTAATACTCTCACCGTAGGGGTAATGGCACTCCACCAGACCGAGTACTTCTACTCCCCCAAACAGAGTGCTAGTACTCTTCCCAATACCCTCTTAGCGAAGTCCTGGCCACGCACGCAGGCAAGAAGTCAGATCAAATTAGGGTCGCTGATACACCGTTCCCTAGGCGGCTCCTCAGACTCAGTGGCCCAATTCCAAGCGGCCTTCAGAATAGGCGTGAGCAATGTTATGCAGGATTTTAAAGTCATTTTTCCTGGCTATTTGGTGCCTACCATGAGTCGTGACTGCCGGAATCGGCCTATGCGTCTCCCGAACGCCACTGCGGAGAAAAAAAAGCGAATGCACATTCAATCCGCAAATATCTTCGCATATTTCACAATCAGAAGACACAGTCTAATTAGAACACAGTAGTCGAGGGAATCACACACTTATCCGGAGAACCATATTGCTCTATACATCACGTGGATTCGAACCCGCGTACACTCGCATCTATACAATTCAAAGCACACATCCTAACCATTACACCAAAGAGCCACCACGCTCAGTCGCGTTGTTTTAGATCTTATATACACAACAAATGTATTTGCGGAATCGGCTGCAGTGGGTGGAGTTTCTCTGCAGTGTGCTGTGCTGTTGTGTACTGGAATACGTTTGCGTTTGCATCATTTCCATTCCTTGCTACGACTAACGGAGGAATACAACGTAGACGACGACGTGAGAATTATTCATGGCTTGTCGTCACCCCAGGAAAATAACAAATGTGCCGTTCAGCTCACGATCGAGTGCTTTTCCAGTTCATGCATTATATGTCCTCGGAAAATACGCGGATACAAAGTATCGTGCCAACCATCCACGTATGTGAATTTAAGTCGCGCGTATACTGCTGAGCATTTCTGTTTATTTTTTTCCGCCAGTTCCATTCGTATGTGGTCAACTGCGACGCCAGTACCAGGCATTTCGACGTGCCTCACGCTGCCGTGTAGGCGTTCTTTTCAAGTGCATTAGTTTAGAGTTTGGTTCAGTCCGCTGTGAGCTGTTGTCCTGCATTAGCAGCGGATCGCTAGCGTTTTGAAGAGCATGTATTCCAGCATTTGGAGACTGCTTATGCCGATAGCCGCGTCACATGCATTGGCACGCATGTTTAAATGACTAATGTGTCCACTTGTTACGCGTGCACTGCTCGTATCCTGTGGCAGTGCTCGTTCTAAAAGCTTCGAAGACCATCTACATTCATACGTGTGTTCAATATATATGCATAGGATAGACTTGCCGGCTAGTTGGTTGAGCATTTTAGAAGAAACAACGCAACACAAGGACGACGCAAAAACATGGACAACACCACGAAGCGCTGGTGTGGTTGATGCTTTTTTTCGTCCTGGTGTTTGCGCTGTTTTTTCTTCCACGATACACGCACACCACAGGTAGGCGAAAGTTTAGGAGTATAGGGCGTTAACTTTGTTTTCCCCGTTTCCTCTCAGTGTCAATGGCACAATGTGTTGCCCGGAATTGCGCACGCTTACCCCCATATTCAGAAATGCATCATAACTTGAAGCCCATGCTTGACTTGATCTGAATGACGCAAGTCGTGAACGCACCAAAAGAAAGGCAGTGAGCGTCTGGGGGACGTTCGCACCAGGCGTCGTTTATATAGTCAGGCATGAGCTTTGTATTAATATACATTTCTGAATACGGGGGTTAGTCATCTACTTCTCACAGAAAATGTCGAAGAAACGCCCACCAAAACCAGGCACATTCGTAAACCTAACTAGGCAATACGAAGCTCCATAGAAAAAGAGTGGTATTAAAAGCTTTCAGTATTTTTCTTTACTCCAAAATGGTTGCGCTATCGTGGCTTCAATGTACAGAGATAGTGCAGCGTTAGCTAAAAAGCATGAATTTCCGAACTCCATGCCAAAATAAGCTTGTAAAATTATTTAGGTGCTAGAAACCAGCGTTTGTAGCGATCCTTGAAAACCCTTTATTTCTAAAATGCCATTTTCAAGGCATTGAAAACCCTGGAATTTTTAGAAGTACTGGAAAGTCCTTAAATTTGTACACTTGGCTAGACATAGCAGACATTGCCAAGTGTTATTTTTTCCCTTCTGTGACATTCTTCGCGTGTCACAGAGAATTGTCTGTGGAGGTAATAGAAGGAAAGCGACATCCTTAAAGTTGAAATTACAAAGGAGCTGCAGATACCAGTTTTAGGCACATGGAACCGGCGACAAATGTACTTGGAGGAGCAGAAGCAGGAAGCTCAACAGTTGAGGCATTCAAAGAAAAGCCGTGATGAGTAAATTGAGAGCTACAGACACAATAAAAGGAAATTACAAATGACTATTGCTTATTTGGTGGTGAAAAGCTGAGGCAACAGATGACATCCCATACACTGTCAAACCAAACAGTATTAAAAAACTGCAAATGTTGCAGGTCCAAGTAGTTAATTGTGCTATTGCAGAAAAACTGAGCGCTTTCTTGAAATGCTTCCTTGTGTGCATTTAGTGATGGACGGTGAAAGGCAAATTAGCAGTCTTTCAAATTTTTGAAATCAGTGAATTGCAATTTGTTTTGTATTCTTTTGTTTGCATTAAAATTAACGATGTTGTTGAACAAGTTATCGCCTGTCCAAACTACTAAAAAAATCGCACGAGGTCCTTGAAGTTACTGTGTCGGGGCCTCGAAAGTTCTTGAAAACCATTGCATTTTTTTCTTCAATATTGCCACGAACCCAGTAGAACAACTGTCATGGAGTAAAAACCTTGGCTGAACAGGGGCTTATACGAAGAGCACAGGAAGACTAGAAATGCAGTAGTAGGCATGGAGGGCCCTGAAAAAAATGTGCCACATCTGCTCGTCTGCCTTATGTTTCTGCATTGACTGTCACATTTTTAACAGAAGCTCACTTACTGTTCTACTCCAATAAACGCAACATTACCAACTCCAGAGTGGGGCAGTCCTTCAGCCAGTGCAGAACTCTTTTTGTACATCCGTGTCAGCTCTGTCATTTTTTCAGCATTGTAGTACAAGATTTGTTAAACTGGTTTCGCAGAATATGAGCAGTATACTCTTAAATTAGCTGTTTATTTGTATGCACAAGTTCAGGTCCTCAGTTTGGTTGCATGACAAATTGCCATACCTCAATAGATACAAGAAAAAATGTTATTAGAGTTTAATAAAATACAAGCAGTAATAATCACAACAATATAATGACATACATTTCTTTTGGTACGTATACAGCCCATGTCTTGGCACTGTATAAATTCAACTATACATCGCAAGTACTGTACCCTGACCACTATTATTCACAAGTGTAAAACCATCACAGCAATTCTTCAACAAATATCACAGTGATTAGTGACATACACTTTGCAACTGCTTTACATGAGCATAATGTATACAAATGGTCCCTGTTTACCTACACATGACTAGTGCCACCCGAGTACTATTACTCACAGGTGTAAACCCAACAAAGCAGTTCTTTAAAAATATTACAGCGCTTAGTTACGTACATGCTGTAACTCCCTTGTAAAAGCTTAATACGAACACGTGAGCACACAGAAAGCTAGCAGTGGGCCTACATGGAAATACCACTGCCTCAATACTAATTCACAAGTGTAAAACCAACCAAGCAGTTCTTTAAAGAATATCACAATGTTTAGTGACATACATTTTGTAACTAGCTTATATAAGCTTTATACAAACATGAGAACATACACAAAGCTATCGGTGCACCTGCATAGAAGTGCGGCCATCTGAACACTATTATTTGCAAGTGTAAGCTCAACAGAACAGTTCGTTATAGTGACGCCCATTTTGTACCTGCCTTATACAAGCTTAGTGCAAGCACAAAAATGCGGAAAAAAATAAATTAAGAACTTGCTCTATGAATACACAAACAGATCAACACAAATGGTAAACACCGCTTTGAAGATACATGACCGTGACAAAGCGCAGTGCTGTGCCGGTTGAAACTGCCATCCACAAAAGTATTGAGCAATGCTTAAACCACACGCAATAAAGTGCTGAAAGACTGCGTTGTAACGTACCTATATTAATTCAAATTTCTTGAATATAGGGCTCCCTTGCAGATAAGGCATCTGATCCAACTGACCTGATTTTACATCTGCTAAATGCATACAATGCACTCAGATATAACTGGTAATAATAATTATAAAAGGCATTTAAAAACTTGATAGTATGATGAAGATGCATGACTAGAAAAGTTCCGTCCCCCTCGTACGTGTTAAAAAGGTGCAAGTACGACACATGTTCTTTTTTTCCGCAATTTTTGCATTAATGGACACCCGGGAACCTTGAACCCACAAAAAAGAAGATACTGCTGTGTTAATAGTGTTATAACTTTTTGTGAAAGCTTTTTACAGACAAGTTGCAGTCTCGTTTCTGGAGGTTGAGCTGTATCATGCAAAATAACATGGAAAGTGGTCACATGGGAGCATGACACTATGCCATAATGTTCATTTCAGTTGACTCTCTTGCCCTACAATCACTGCTCACTGTGACCAGTGATGGAACAGCAGTGTCTATGTGATCTTCATCACACTTCTGTCCTATGCCATCCTTACCAGAGTTGGCGGCACACAGATACCCAAATTTCGATAGTGTTGCTTTTGCAGGTGCTTGTTCTCGATTTGCTCAATATCAGTTGGCACTTCAGCTGCATCAAACTTTTTTTACCTCTTCAACAACAACATAAACAACAATCTTATGACACCTGTGTTCTCCTTCTAGTTGCCTACAAAGACCAGTTAATCTAACAACAACACTGACAGTCTCTACTATCTTCTAATGGGGAAGAGGTGTGTCCCACCATGTGTTCCACATTGTTGTCGCTATGTGGGCTGGCTGGGGAGGCAACAACTGTAATATGTTTTCATATCTTAAAGTGATGCTTGTTGCACACTTTGCACTTGCTGCACAAGAACAATGGCTCACAGTCGTGGTGAAAAGCTTTCGTATGTTGAGCAAATGAGTTGTATGCACTACAAAAAAAGTCACAGTGATAGCACACATGTTGCTCTACCAGGCCTGGTGCGGTTCCTTCTGACACTGCTGCTGATGCCGACACACTGCTGCTTGCCTCGTACACTGTTGCAGCTGCAGTAGACATGGCCGTCTCTGTATCTATTGCTGCCGTGCCACCTGTCATGGTAACTTCAGATGGTATCGGGCTCACTTCTGCAACAGAGATGTCGTTTGCCCCGTGAGGGCTCTCGTCATCAGGGCCAATAATTTTGTAGGCATTGTCTCCTGCATTGAAGAACCAATAACAGCGTGAATCAATAAACAGCTCTAAAAAGTACGGGCATCAAAACTTAACCACAAGCTTTGCACATCAGTGACCAGGCTTAATGAATAATATTTGCAGGAGGAGTTACACAATTGTGTGTGTACATTACAGTTAAGCCTCAGAAGAGATACTCAAGAGGCACGGGAAACATGTCTCTCAATACCAAAAATTTTAAAACACTGAGGAGCCAGACTAGATCACTTCATTATGCATCATCACTAAAGTATGTTTAGATATATCTGAAGGAATAATTGCTCAGGGTGGCTTAAAGGGCCCCTAAACCACTTCTCGACATTTTTTGAACATTTCAAGTAAACACGCGCATCAAAATCAGAATGCCGTCACAATTGACGGTGCCAAACGCCACAGTGCGTAGCACTGTGGGAGCACCACAATATGAAGAAAACGACTCCGTGCGCCTCTCTGGACCTATCCTGCACCCCCCAGTTTGTCCTGACATCACCAGGCTTTCTCTGCTGATTCACCAGTTTCCGGTGCTGTCGATTGGTCGAACGAAAGTGTACGACTGCCGGCAAGGCCTGCAAGCAAATACACACTCCTTCCTCGTCGCGTTGCTCGCGATGCCATTGTGGGCAGCCAATGGGGGCAAAGAACAGAAACGCCAACAGAAGGGTCTCCCTATGAGGCTCTTCAACTAGAGTCACCATACAGTTCCATTGTATTGGCGAGGTAATTAGCGCCACCCCTCGCAGGACGACGGGCCTGCGCGGCAGCAACAGAGCTCGTTGGTGATGGCCTGTCCCGTAACATTTGGGGGTGTACTAGGCGAGGAAAAGACGATACTATCCAGATGGCGTGTACCAGATGAAAGAGTAAAATGAGCGGGGACTACTTTTTGATAATCAAACACGTAGCTCCACTATTACTGCACCGTTTCGAAAAGCTCTCATGGCTACGTGTTCGTTGCCTTAACATGTACAACTGCAACACCGCAAATAAATTTCAACCTCGGTGGCTTAGGGGCCCTTTAAAGAAGACATTCACAGCTTTTTAGTGACTGTAGATTGTGTTAGCTTCCTTCCTAACTTCTGGAAGTTAAACACTTCACTTTGCAAGCCTTGTTGCTCGCAGTGCCTTTGAGGTGCTCTTAGACGCTCGTCAGCTTCAACTGTCGACACTTTCTGCCCTGCACTGTCCTCGTTGCCTTCCTTTTCTAGTCCATGCTAAAGAGACATGCGCAATTGACTTGTGTGAGGATTGCGTGATCTTTACGCCCTTCAGAGCACACAAGGTGCATGAAGTGAATGTGTCTGGGTTGTGTCCCTTCGAAGTAGTGAATACTTAAAAAGTCGTTAGTAACAAAGGTGTCTCTTGTGTACAGTGTTGTTAACGTGGCAAACATTGAAAAACCAACCAAACCATTTTTATATGTCTCTTACAACCAAGTGTATCTTGTAATGAGGTTCTACTGTACTGAATATTTTTCATCTATGGATCATCTGCATGTACATATAGTCACAAAGACATGTTGTGTGGAATGGCGAATCAGGAAAGACCTCGTACTCTTACTTTTTGTCCCTAACATAAGCAGCTGATAACAATATGATAAAAAGCAGGTAATGAGGCTAGCATGTAACATAATCCTTCAGCTCTAAACAGTTTTTTGGGCCCACATCATTCCCTCATGACATAAGGAAACAACTTGATTACAGTAATGGCTGCATGTGATCTGAGTTGATTGAAACAAACAATACGTAAGGTTGCCCTGTATTTAATTTTATCAGAGTGCTTTTCAGATGTCCTGCTGGCGATCCTGGCTGCACGATGTTTCTCATGCTTTTTGGCACGATTCCTTTCTTTTCCACTCCACTTTTTCTGGTTTTGTCCCCTTTCCCTTCCCCTGGCGTAAAATAGCACACCTGAAGTATCAAATCTGTTGAATTATTGTGTGTATCAAACCTGTTAACATGTGGGCTTCTCTGTGGTCAGTGTTGTATTTTTGCGCTGTACAAGTCAATTCAAAATGAAAGATGGAATGTCCCTGCCTTTAGTTTAATTGTATATATATATATATATATATATATATATATATATATATATATATATATACACACACATATATATATGTCTCTCTCATGTTTTGAAATATATGTACATTCAGGAGTGCCTGCATGCTATTCTGCCCTGCTCCAGTGACGAAAAGGAGAGCCTTTTTATTTACCATAGTAAAACATTCACAGGTTTTCACTGTGCCCATTACATCACTTATCATATGGATCTGTCACAATACAGAGTAGGAGTAGTCCATAATACTAACCCATCCCAACATAACTATAAATTAGCACATACCGACATGCTGTGAAACAGCTGTTGCAAAGCCGCTGGTGCTGGCAATTTCCACAGCACTGCAGTGGTACAGCCGAGTGCGACCTGTGTAGTGACAAATGCATGTCCATGTTAGTAACTCACTAGTTGCTTATGGTTTCATAAGCTTTACACTACACAATAAAGTAATCTAGACAACTTTGTTGGAACAAATACACATAATTAGGACACCATTTAAAGACTAACACAATTAATTTCCCCCAATCTCTCACTCACTAAGGGATTCACTACTGAAACATCGGTGGAGAGCTCAGATTAACACAGCCCGTAAAGGACAAGCTTTCTTTGAGGAAAATAGCTATAACAGCGGTTAGTCTTTTTGATCATTTTATGTGCTAGCTTTGATTTAAATGTCATGCAGTACTATAAAATATGAAGTGCCGCATTTCTAGCAACAGAAGGCGTCGTCAGCCTCATGGTACAACTGATTTTTGCACTGTTTGTATCAGTGAGCCAACACATACAAAGAAAACCGACTTCACACATACATATACAGTGCCAAGTGCACTCCTCCTCCTGAAAACGCAGCCGCCAGTTCCAATGGTGCTAAAAGGAAAGGTTATATAGAGTGCGAGACTGCATGGAACTACCACTTATGACTGTAAGTGTATGATCTGCTGATTGGAGAGGTAGTCACATGCTATTTCTAGTCTCTTTTAGAAGCATTACTAAAGGATGAATTAAAATCTATTCATAAGTCACGAATTTCGCGCATCCACAGTTTGGTTAAATACCTTGTGAGAAAAAGACATGTTTACCTGGAATAGCAACCTTTTTTCCCGCTGCAAAATTTTCCTTCGAATTAATGAAATAACTTTACAGCGTCATAATATATTGTGTTTCTCGCAACTACTTGCCGGCAGTGGCGAGTTACAGTGTTTATATCTGACTCATTGGGTGACAATACTGCCAAACACAAATGCTTCACGAACACGAGAACACGTCCCTCGCAGAGAATAGCAACCATATATGCCTCTGTGAGACATGATTGCACCTTTGTTGTCATGTATATTAGAACGACACCACCATCTCATTAAAAAAAAAGAAGCCTCAGTACAAGGCAGCAGCCAACTTCATAATGTGAAATTGCAACTGATGTCCACTTACTGGTGGCCTGTGTTCGAGTCACTTCTGGCAGTTGACTGGGTGCTGAGAAATGCACGTCCTGGGTTGTCCCTACAATACATACAGGGTTATGTCAAATGTTGAAAGTATATATACACCGGCATTTCATAAGTTGCAAAACAAATGAGTAAACTAATAAACAACTGTAATGTAAACAGAGTACACATGATACGATAGGCTGTCAACAGGTAATGCATTACGCGAAAAACCTAATGCATAGGAATGACTTTATGTATACACACGAAGCTGACACACAATTTAATTCGCTCTAGGTTTTTCCGTGCAGTATATTCAAATCATTATGTCTTGTGGTTAGAGCAAAATTAGTGTAAATGACGCACTAAATTATGTACCCTGGAAAACTTTTCTTCAATATGCGCCTCTGCGCGCTTCGAATGAGTAGCGTTGTAAAATTTACGTACATGGCATTTAACAGTCGCTGAACACGGATTTCCTTTGCCCTGTGTCGTGTACAGTGAGCTACATATATCTGAGCCCCCCCCCTTTTTTTTGTACTAGCCATACTGCGTGCCATTGCACCTATACGCACGTAAATAAACCTCACGACACAGAAATAAAAAAAAAGTGCCAATCACCCATGCCTGCATGTTGTAGTGGGTCTAACCTAACCAAGCATGGGCTGTTGTTTTTTATAGTAAACACAGGCACAGTGCTCATTGCAAGTATGTATCATGTCACTAAGCAAATATGCAATTTCATTGTACCACTATTTTTTTATCATATGGATGTATCTGTTGAGAGGCAAGACAAAAAGCAGTCACTTCTCAGAACTAATCAGCTTCTTTAAAACACATTTCTAACCTTTCAATGACACTTGCTGCTATGTGTTTGTCTCCAGAGAGCATACTTGATTTGACTTTCCAATCGGAGACATTACATAAATATACCATGTTAAGATGACTGCCTGGAGCATGTAAGAATTTTCATCTTGGTGTAACATACTGTATCTTGATTTTGTTTACATTTGGTCAAATGGTACACCCAATATACCCACATACTAGTTTTCTTGTCCAAATTGCATGCCAATGTGTTTTGATTTTTTGGCATTGGCTCCTCTGCACTGGCTCTTTCACATCCTCGTGTCCTTGCAGCTGCTTTCTTGCGTTATATAAAGCGGGTGCCTGAAAAATATTGTATGCAAAAGTCAACACAAGGGCATGGTGCAAAACAACATCAAGACAGTCAAGGCCATGGCAATAAAAGAAAGTCTTAGCTCTTAGTCTTCTTAGTGAAATGCATGCGAAACATCCAAATGACTGCAACAGTCAACTGCTAAATTAACTTCAATTTTAGATTTAAACAAACAAGAAATAACGGACAGTTCATCCTCGTTTGGCACGAATGTTAGAATACTCCTGCTAATGAATAGAATATTGGTCATTCTCAGACATCATAGGTCTGTCATGAGTCTGGTGTGTCGCAAACACCACTTGTGACACATCTTAAGCACGTGCCCAGTGTGCCCCCCGCACCATCCCTGGTTGTGCCACTGCTGAAGCCATAATTTGAGGATTATAGCTGCAAACATGATGCTCAGTAGGGATGAAAATATTGTCCTTGAGTTCAATGGATATATGGATGTGCCTATAAAAAAGGGCAACAAGGCTTATTATGGCAAGCTTACCCACATTTCAATACTAACAAAAAAGCTCACTGCAGCCTGCATCTAAGCTTACTAAAAGGCATGAACTTATTTTCATGTATGAGGTGCGCAATGGAGGACCCGACTACTGCTGCAGTTTGAAATTTAGCATTTTAGATTCTTGAAGGCATGTAAAAGTTGCAGTTAAACCGCAGTTATTAGTTTATTACACCAACCTGTTGTTCTGTGTACGACAGACTGGTAACACGGAGTCAAAGCAACATTTTATTTTGATATTATTTCTCTACTAAAAATATTCAAGCGATAAACACATTTTGATCTGCCATGCAATAGCAAAATACACACATTACACTTGTAACCCCCAGAGGAAGGCTGATTTAGCTATTCATATGACATAACTCTGACACGCCAACTCATATTAGCAAATGCACAGGCATGTCCAAAACAACAAGCGTATGCAAAGCGCCCTTGCAATTGTAATTCCACACAGCAGTCGTTATATTCAATGCCGATGCATAACTAGCTGCTCGACAATTTACCGAGTTCGTAGACATAAGCATCCTTTCAGTTTCGCACCGTGCACGAAAACCGCAACAGGAGACAAAACCAGAGCTACCTATAATCACACCATTTCAATACATGAGCAAAAACAGTTCAGTCTTAGGGATAAACACTGTGAGAGCGATTTAGTGTGCGACGGCGACGAGCCACGGCTTCGAGCGACAAAACGGGCCGTCGCTTGAACAGATGGCTCGGTTCTGGAAATCTAGAAATCGTCGCTCGTCGCCCGAAAGTGCTATGAGCGACTAGCCAATAGCGCGAAGCCGGAACTGGATGTATGTACATCGCTCAAATACTACCGATTGTCGCGCGGAACGAGCGAATAATTCAATTTTTATACGTGCAAGGATAACAACCTACGGCAAGACCTCCGCAAATATTTTATGCTACTTTTTATAGTAAAATACATAAACGTAAATTACTAAAGCACGCGTCACGCGTGATTGCAGCCCTCATGCCGGCAACGCCGGGGAGGCGTCGCTCAATGTCGTCGCTCGCACGGAGTACGACTTGTAGGCGACGAGCGAATGCGACAGCCATCTCCATCGCGTCGCTTGTAGCTGCCGCACGCAAGATCGCTTATATATGGGGTTTATACTTTTTTCAGCATAAAACATGGATTCCTCATGCGTTTTCAGAAAGTTCAAGACAACGCGCCTAACTGACCTCTTGCAGCATGCAGCTGAATGCCTGCGGCAAAGCTTCTAACTAGCACTGGTGCTGCACGTAACTTCAGTGGTCGCAGATTCCCCCTGCGCGAAACACCGTCAAGCGCGCGCGGTTTATTTATAAAAAAAGCACGCTGCCAGCAAAACGACGCCTTCTGTTATGTGATTCCTTAGTTCAACAGCGTTCCGTACACAGTAGACTGCCAAACTGAATAAATTCAAACACACAAAACGCACGCTAATCACGCTCCGCATAGGCTCGGTATCACGGGCTGGTGAACGAACCATTTTAAGCGTCCTCTCGCCTGGCGTCTTATTGAACATACCATAGTTCTGGCAGCGTTTGCGATCTTTAAAGCTCTTACGGACAACGGCAAAGTGATAAAATCACATGCAGTTATCGCCACGACTGGCTTTTTCGATTGACATCGAGAGACACAGCGCGTATGCCTAGTCCTTTGTCAATCGCGTCGGCTAAGCGCAGCGACGACTTCCTGGCGATAACATGACATATACGGAGAATGTGCACCTAAGTTAGAATTCACTTACCGTGGAGGATTTGTTGTTATATCCCAGGCATGACGAACGACTGTCGTGTTTTCGTGGCAACGCGAGGTCGCTGATACACGATCTCCCCTGCCTGCAGGCCTGCGACGCTGCTCGCTGTACCGATCACCTTTCTCCGGTGCTGTGTTGTTCCGCGATCTTGAGCGCGCGCGCGCGCGGTGGACAACTCCGAGTGAAAAAGTAGAGCGCTCGCTACGCATTCCTTTGAACTGCGGCGGCCTGTTCTCTTAGAAGTAAAACGATGTGTTCTTTGCTCAGCGAGCGTTCATGAATGATACATTGCCATGTTCGGGGCCACCCACCTACAGTTGAAGCAGAAGATTACGCTACGTTTTGTTCTCTATTGCCCCAAGAGTAGAACTACTCTCTCTCTCTGAAGGGGAGAGTGAAAAGCACATTTCACTCTCTCCTTGGTGAGAGAGTGAACAATGCATTTCACTCTCCTCGACATTTTGCGAGAGTAAAACGACGCTTTGAAGAGTGAACCGGCCGCTTCACTCCTGCGATACCCTTCCTAGTTTTTAGAGTGTATTAGCTGAAATTATGTTATATTGGCTGGTGAGTTGAACTCTCATCATCTGGCGTCGATTTTAACAACAGATTCGTGTGGTACTCGAATTGGCATTGGTCACGGGACAATAATCTCTTATGTCAAAGTTCGGGACATCCTACTTTTGTTAGAGGTTTAACTGCCTCTCTAGATTTGACATTCACAGGTTCAGGTGATTGCGTATCCTCTTGGTCGACTGTTGACTATGCCACAAATAGTGGCAACATTCGGGTGATTTTTGGGACGATGTATCCGCTGACATACTTAGTGTCTCAGACGGGAACACACGTAAATTACAATAAATTTCAAAGTAATTTGCGGTCATCATTGGCTGGCCTATCAAAATCGAATTCTAAGCGAAAAGCATTAGGCATTATTTCTCTCTTAAGGAGTTCTGTAGGAAACCTGAATTCCAGGCTCCCGCAGTTAAAAATAAATCCTCTGAACGCTGCTGGAATTATGCCTGCTCGCGCGATTTTAGCAGGAAAGCTAACTAGAAGAAATTATTACGTAAGCCATGTCCGAAAAGTATTAATGAAAGTGAAAATTCTTTGTACGTACATTTAGGCGAACTGTTAAGAAAGCAACAGCTGAATATGAGAAAGGAGTCTTGATGTGCATGCCAAATCAACAACAGACGTGCGCTATTGGGCGTTTTTACATATGAGAAAATAATTGTTTGCCCAAAAACGTACTATCTGCAGTTTTATTTCCACAAAACGTAAATGGAATCGTTGGAGCTTATAGATAAACAGCTGGATCATCGCTTTTTTTCTGCTCTTTCTCCCCCTACGTAGATTTTTTTCTATGGATAATGATTTTATGGATATTTCTGTGGATGAAGTGTCAAACGTATTGCGGAAAATTCCTGAATCCGGCTCTAGGCCCTGATGGAGTAACTTTGATCTTATATAAACAGTGTCAAGAAGATCTGATAAACGCAATACAATAAAATATTCTGTCAGAGGGGCTTGTAAGAAAGGAAAATTGTGAAGGTTGTACCGTTACTTAAAAAAAACCTGGAGGGGGTTATACTTGTGACACCATCAATATCAGGCCAATCGCCCTAACGTCAAATTTCGTAAAGTCGATAGAAAGAGTATTGCATGTTCGCATTATTTATGTGATTAATGTGAGAATGATTCTCAGCCCATGACAAATTGGATTGAGTTCTGGTTGCTCAATATGGCAGACGCATAAATATCTGGGCAGTCGTCTTCAACTTACACGGCGCAAAGGCTAGTATGCGGCATTAGTTACGCGTGATGTCACCAAGGCATACGACAGCGTCGAACACGGGATATTGGTAAGGCGGCTGCGAGAACTTAAGCTACGCAAATAATTAGAAGCATGGATTGTGCAATTTTTATGTGACTGAAAATTGTATTATTTTCAGAACGGCTTCACTTCGAGTACACGTAAGCAGACAAAAGTAGTTCCACGGCAGGCACTGCGATCTGCAGTATTATTTAATATTTCGCTGAGCTCCATGCCACTCCAAGAGAACATGCATACTTACGTGTATGCAGATCGCATAGTCTTCTATCACCAAAGGAGATTGACACACTTTACTAAAACATGCAAAGGTATTTATCCGTTCTAGAAGGGCTAAATTCAATTCGCCTGGCTCTAAACTTGAACACGTGCTCGAACACTTGAACACATATATCTCTGTCGTACCAGCTCGCTATCTTTCCACCATGTAGGTGTTGTCAAGTATCTCTCTTATATAAGATAGCTCTCTTTCATAACGTACGGACCTAGACTATATTGCAGCAAAGGGCGTCGTCTACACGGCAAATGTAGACTGAGCAACAGTAGATCAGGGATGCGCAGAGCCGCCTTGTTATCAACCTAGCGTACGTATGCATGTTGCTACATCTCACAGCGGCAACGGTGCTTCGCACAAGGCAACCCCTTTCATTACCACCGGCCCAGACGGCGACGGGACCCACACATACTGTGACGTGCTAACAGAGGCGCTCACTTCGATGCAGCGACAACCGCCGCGCTATGTGCAAGCGACAAGTGCCGTGGAGGCCACTCTTCTGACTCTGACAACCTGACGGTCACGGAGAGCCCACTAATTGATGAAAGGAGGCCAACATCGAAGACTTCCGCGGGAACGGCGTCGACTGCGGTTTCCCAAACTGCCACGTGGTTGCCTCGTATGCGGGGGGGCGATCGCGCAACATTGGAGGCGGTGTCCAGAGAAATGGTGCTCAGTCATGGGAGGCATATCACGAGCGATTCGACTATTATGATTGACCGAAGCACAGTCATGACATTCCCTAGTCTACTCACCTAGGGAAGACTACTGCTTTAAAAGTGGACAACTTCGGCGCAGCGAGGGTGTCCTGACGCATCCTGATGTGCACTCAGACATGTAGACATTTAAAGTGCTCCAACATGGAGCACGCTTCCACATCTGAGCTAGTGTAGATAATGTAAAATGTATCCTTTCACTCCTACTCTAGGAATGAATGAAAGTGGGTTGTTAAGTGGTGCAAGGGGCATGTATGGCCAAAGAGTGTCACTTACCCCAGGACGTACTCATCCCTATGTCTGGAGAATTTCTTACCTAAATGCTACACCGAGTCAGAACAAAGGTCTGTCTTGGAATTCGGGTGTTCAATAAACTCTGGGGCGCCTGCCTTTAACATTCGCCCTGGTGTTCCAGAAAAGCAGGCTATAGGACTGTCTTTACGGCTACCTAAGTTTGCAGCAAATACTGTTTTGTACCTAGAAGCACGAATCCCTTCTTCCGCAATTCGTTCTCATGTTCTTGCTGTACAAAAATCTAGAAGTGCCTAAGAATAACCACTAAGACGTTGCCAAACAGTGTTCGTTTCTCAGCCTAGTATAATTTTCGATGTAGATTGGTCACGATGTAATGCACCTCAAATGATTTTTCTAAAAACTCTTCTCGATCCGTTAATAGTTAGAATCAGAAAGGTGAAGTCCATTTTCGTTGGGGAAAGTGCTCCCCACACCAAATTTCACGATATTTTTCCGAGTAAGGCGAACACCTGCCTTACAGAACACTCTAAAAACAAAGAGAGTTCCGGGCACTCTCTTTGAGGGAGTGCCTGCATGTCCAATATTTCACTCTCTTTTCGAGAGTAGATAGACCCTCTTTAGAGGGACTAGGGCAAGTCCTCCTTAGAGTTTTGTTACTCCACGGCAAGGGAGTGCTAGTACTCTTCCGCAGAGTGCTAATACTCTCCCCACAGGGGTAATAGTACTCTCCCTGTCCGAGTGCTTCTACTCCTCCAAGCCGAGTGTTTCTACTCCCCCAAACAGAGTTCTTGTACTCCTTCAGAACGGAGTGCTAGAACTCTTCCCAATGGCGTGAAAGCACCATGTAGATCCATGGCCACGTTTGAAGGGATTCGCAATACTTACCTGTGGGGAATATTTTATTCCTTCATAAGCAGCTTCTGCACTTATGCTTGGTGAAAGGGATGTAATCTGTAGTCGCTGAGTTATTCACACGAAAGATTTTCTCTCTTAAAAGGTCAAAATCTTTATTAATCAGCTACAACGCAAACTGAATACTAATTTCAGAAACTTACTGACAAACATATAAAATCAAATTATAATGATGCTCATGAAATTGTGACAACATCTTGTAATTAACATAAGTATGTTCTCTAACGTTTCATCAATATTACAGTGTATAAATAACCTTTAATTTCAATTGTCTCCTTTGAAAATAATGTATACAATTGAAAGTTAAACATAGAACAAAAATGTACAAACTCACAAAGTATTGACGCTGTGATCGCAGAGAAATATACGCCACCTTACTGGCCAGCAAACGCATTTCTGGCACAAAACGCATGCACTTAAATGGCAGAGGTTACCAGATGAGCTGCTATGCATGTGGTTGGTAATGTAGATAAATTGTGCAAGAAACTTTTCTTGTGTGCCATAATTTAGGAGCGCAGCTCATTTGATAACGTCTGGTGCAGCATATGGATGTTCATGACTGAGAGTACAGTGCATTTAGAAATGTGTTCTATATTCTCACCTAAGGCGGCAGGTGAAGCTCGCTTTGCCTATATTTTACATAATATTATTCATGTATGGGCTGCACCCCATTGTTTCTAAGTCTGTCTTGTCGTGGTTCTGAAGCATTATCCTGCCCGGTCCCAAGCCGGTACAGAGGCGTTTTATGTTTTCTATTCGGTTGGCCTCCTCACGAAAGTAATTTCCTGGTGGTGTTGCAATTAATCCGTTACACTTTCTCACAAATAAATAAAATTAAATTTACAATATTATGTAGTGTGTAGCAAATGAGTACAAAACTGCAAGGAGCATTGGCATTAACATCTTGCGCATCAAATGTCTTGTCATATATGGTAGCTTTTCATTCCGTTAGGGTAAGAATGCTGTAATTCTGAAGAGCAGCTTGCATAATTAAGTGATCAATTATTGTGACTCGCTAAATCTGCAATCTAACTGACGTATAGCATGGCTTCCGATGTGAACCAAACATCAGATGTGATGAATATGATGCATCAAAGGTGACTTAAGCACAAGTACAGGCAGTGCAGTGCACAAAAAAGACAAACAAAGAAGCAAAACAAACTGAGAATGGCACCATCTTGTTTTATATATCGCTTCCATGCACATGGATTTTGCATGCAACTATGCATATATTTGTACAATGAACAAACTACCTTAAACCAAAGTGTTGTTCCTACTGAAGTGGTTAAGATGCGCTGAAATAAGAAAAAATCGCACATACAGAATCTTCACTTCAAAACAACTATATATGTGTCTAGGTTGATTAATACATCACCTCACTGTCCGCTCTATCTTAAGTCCAGAAGGATTATGTCTACAGAAGACATGGAACTAAGGGGATATTGCTTAAGTTATATGTCCACATCCGCCAATTGATCAACAAGTGTTCTACTCAGATGCTCTCAGTCCTTTGCATTGAACGCATCCCTACCTCCACTAGCTCCGGCATGAGCATACTTCGTTGGCAAGTAGATTGAAGAAACCACAATTTTACATTTTTAAAATAATTTCAAGTGACTATCTGGCATCTAAGACGTAAGGTGTACACCACGGTGTACACAGTGAAAGACCTTATTTGTTCCTTGCTTTTGCTTTGGGAGGCACAGGCAGTTCTAGCGAACTGGTTTCATGCGCATGCGCGTAAAGGATAATGACTTCTTAAACATGCGATTCTATTCCCCAATGCTTCCCCTTTCTGGAACCTAAAAGAAAGCCATAATTATAAAAGTAAGTGTAAAATATAGATAAAAAGGAAGACATGAACATCTGCCTGCTATCATGTCAGCCTTTACATACACAATCACAGTCGTTTCTATTTGCACCCTTGCATTCACATGTGGGCAAATCTAAGCTATTAAAGCTGTTAAATGCATGTAAGCACCTAACGAAGCATAAGCTGTTGCTTTTTACAGTGAACACAGGTACCGTGCTCATCGCAAGTATGTATCGTCTCACTAAGCAAATATGCAATTTAATTGTACCGCTGTTTTTATCACGTGGATACAGCTGTTGAGAGGCAAGACAAAAGCAGTAACTTCTCAAAACTAATCAGCTTTCATTTAAACACATTTCTAACTTTTTAATGGCACTTACTACTGTGTCTCCAGAGAGCACACTTGACTTTGACTTTCCCATCAGAGACATTACGCAAATATACCATGTTAAGATGACTGCCTAGAGCATATGGGAATTTTTATCTTGGTGTGACATACTGTATTTTGATTTTGCTGACATTTAGTCAAATCGTACATCCAATATACCCACATTCTAATTTTCTTGTCCAATGTGCATGGCAATGTATTATGAATATTTGGCAAGCGCTCCTGTGCACTTCGTGATGTCGCGCTTGGCTGGTTCTTTGACCTCCTTGTGTCCTTGCAGCTGCCTTGTTGCGTTATATAAAGCGAGTTCCTGAAAAATATCATGTGCGAATGTCAACGCGAGCACACGGTGTAAAGAACAGCAACACAGTCAAGCAAAGAAAGTTTTAGCTCTTAGTCTTCCTACTGAAATGCATGCGAAACATGTGAAAGACTGCAACACTCAACTGCTAAACTAACTTCAATTTTTTACATATAAACAAAAAAGAAATAACAGAGAGTTCATCCTCGTTCGGCACCAATGTTAAAATACTTCTAGTAATCAATAGAACATTGGTCATTGTCAGATGTCATAGGTCTGTCATTAGTCTGATGTGTCGCAAACACCAGCATGTGCCCAGTGTGCCCCCCACACCATCTCTGGTTGTACCACTGCTCAAGCCATAGTTTGAGGATCATATGATGAGTCATGATGCCAGGATCATGATGCTCAGTAGGCATGAAAATATGGCCCTCCAGTTCACTGCATATGACTGCACATGCCTATAATAACGGGCAACAAGCCTTGTTATGGCAAGCTTACCTACATTTCAATAATACCAAGAAAGTTCACTGCGGCCTGCATCTAAGCTTACTAAAAAGCGTGAACTTATTTTCATTTATGAGGTGTGCAATGGAGTTCATTTTAACAGACTCGACAACTGCTGCAGTTTGAAATCTAGCATTTTACATTCTTCAAAGCATGTAAAAGTTGCAGTTAGACCGCAGTTATTAGTTTATTAGACCAACTATTTTTTGTGTACGACAGACGACTGGCAACACAAAATTAAAGCAATGTTTTATTTTGGTATTTTATTTCTCTACTGAAGATATTAAAGCGATAAACACATTTTGATCTGCCATGCAGTATCAGATGCCCACATTACGCTTGTAACCCCCAGCGGAAGGGTGACTTAGCTGTGCATATGTCATAACTCTGAAACGCCAACTGATATTAGCAAATGCACAGGCATGTTGAAAACAATGAGCCGATGCAAAGCGCCCCAGCAATTGTAATTACACACAGAAGCCGTTATATTCGATGCCGATGCATAGCTCACTGCTTGGCGATTCACCTAGTTCGCAGACACGAGCACCCTTTCAGATTCGCACCGTGTTCGAAAACCGCAACAGGAGACATAAAATCCGACATATAATCCCACCATTTCAATACATGAGCAAAAACAGTTCAGTCTTAGGGTTAAACACCATCAGAGGGATTTAGTGTGCGACAGCGACGAGCGACGGCTTCGAGCGACAAAACGGGCCGTCACTTGAACAGATCGCTCTGTTCTGAAAATCTAGAATTCGTCGCTCGTCACCCGGAAATGCTATGAGCAACTAGCCAATAGCGCTAAGCTGGAACTGGATGTACATCACTCAAATACTACCGACTATCGCGTGAAACAAGCAAACGATTGAATTTTCACACGTGCTTGGATCATAACCTACTGCAACGCCTTCGGAAATATTTTATGCCACTTTTTACAGTAAAATACATAAACTTAAACTACTAAACCACGCGTCACGCTAGTTTTGACACGTGTTTGCAGCCCTCATGCCGGCAACACCGGGGAGGCGTTGCTCAATATCGTCGCTCGGACGGGGCACGACTTGTAGGTGACGAGCGAACGCGACAGCGATCTCCATCGCATCGCTTGTAGCTGTCGCGCGCAAGATCGCTTATATGGAGTTTATACATTATTGAGAATAAAACATGGATTGCTCATGCGTTTTCAGTAAGTTCAAGATAACGCGCCCAACTGACCTATTACAGCATGCAGCTGAATGCCCGTGGCAAAGTTTCGAGAGAGAGAGAGATAAAACTTTATTGTGTCCTTGATGGGGTTAAGGGGTGGCGGGGGTCGGGAGGCTAACCCCCAATCCCCCCCTTCCTCAGACGGCGGCCAGTTCTTGCTTCCTGGCGGCGTCTTCGGCCATCCGGACGGCCCAGAGCTGCTCCTCTGGGTCCAAGCTGAGCAGCAATGTCTCCCACTGCTCGGCCGTACTAATGATGCGTGTGTTAGTGCGGGAGGTGTTGGTGGGTGAGGCTTTGGGGCATTGCCAAATAATATGATTGAGGTCGGCGCGGGCTTTGCACACTTTGCAGAGTGGTGAGTATGCATCGGGGTACATGTGGTTGTAAAGCACGGGGTTCGGAAAAGTTCGTGTCTGAAGGAGTCGCCAAGTGGTGGATTGAGACTTAGTCAGTGTTTTGTGTGCTGGGGGGTAGCGTAACCGCTCTCTGCGGTAGTGCAGTAGAATTTCTCTGAACGTGACCATTCGGTCCCGCGCGTGACCGCGATGCAGAACAGAGGGCTGGTCGGGATCGGAAGACGCAGGAGAAGGATGATGCGCCCGGTGTGCGAGAGCTCGGGCGGCATCGTGGGCGGCTTCGTTTCCAGCCAGACCCGAGTGACCAGGGGCCCAGATGATCTGCACGCGGCGTTGCCTTGAGAGAGGAGTGCCAGAGAGAATCTTTTGCGCTTGGGGTGCTATCAGTCCTCTTGCGTAGTTACGAATGGCCGTTTTTGAGTCGCTGATGATGCAGTGTGCATTGGTAGCCGCGTAGGCTAAAGCGATGGCCGTTTCTTCGCCTACTTCGGGTTGCGTGGCGAATATTGATGCGGCCGCGGAGAGGTGGTACTGCGAACCCGCGACTGCGACTACCGCCATGGCGTTTTGGTTGGGGTAGTCTGCTGCGTCCACGTAGGTTACGTCAGCGGCTTGGTCGTAGCGCTTTTGTAGTTGTTTAGCTCTTTCTGCACGTCGCTCCGGATTGTGTTCAGGGTGCATATTACGAGGTATGGGCGGGATAACTAGCTGATCACGAATGTTTGGAGGGATGGGTACTTTTGGTCCGAATTGGGTGGTGTAGGTTATGCCTAGGGTGCCTAGAATGTGCCTGCCCGTGGTGGAATTGGCAAGTCGTTCGTATTGGCTAATACGGTGCGCTTCAATAAGCTCGTCTATGGTGTTATGAATGCCTAGGGCGTCCAGTTTCTCGTTAGAGGTGGTGATGGGAAGATGTAGGGCTTGTTTATAGGCCCTCTTGATCATGGTATTGAGTTTGGACTTGTCAGTTGCATTGAGGCTAAGGTACGGGGCGACATAGGTGATCCTGCTCAAGGCGTAGGCGGTTACCAGGCGTATAAGGTTGCTTTCCTTCATGCCATGATGTCGATTTCCGATGCGTGCAATGAGGCGAGTGGTTTGGTGTACATGATTATCTAATTGCTTGAGTATCTCCGTGTTTCTGCCGTTTTGTTGGATGCGTAAGCCAAGGATACGAATGCTAGGTACTGTAGGTATGCGTTGCTGGTGCACGTGGAGTTCTATCTCGGGTGGGTGAGGGTCTGGACGTCGACCTCCCCAATTAGGCTTGTACAGAAGGAGCTCCGATTTCTGTGGGGAACACGCCAGGCCGCGCGGTTCTACGTATGCAACGACCTCGTTGATGGCTTGCTGCAGCGTGTCTTGGATGTCCCCGTCGCTGCCCCCGGTGACCCACAGGGTGATATCGTCTGCGTAGAGGCTATGCTTGAGGTTGGGGATGCTAGCTAATGCAGGCGGTAGTCCGAGCAAGGCCACGTTAAACAGAAAAGGGGATAGAACCGAACCTTGCGGCGTGCCTTTACTGCCGAAGTGAATAATTGGCGACTGCAACCCTCCAATGGTAATGGTGGCCGTGCGACCTGTAAGAAAATTCTTTACGTAGTTATAGGTTCGATGGCCAACCTGGAGTTGGGCCAGTTGGTTCAGTATGGCCTCATGCGTGACGTTATCGAAGGCCTTGGTTAGGTCTAGCCCCAAGATGGCTCTGGTGTCCAGCCTGGAGGTTTTGTCGCCATCGATAATTTGGTGCTTGAGCTGAATCATGATATCTTGAGCAGAAAGTTTCGGGCGGAAGCCAATCATGGTATTGGGGAAGAGGTCGTTGTCGTTCATATGTCTGTGTAAGCGTGTGAGGATGACGTGCTCGAGGACTTTTCCGACACATGAAGTCAGGGAGATAGGGCGGAGGTTTTCGAGTAGGAGGCGCTTCCCGGGTTTGGGAATCATAATAATTTTGGCTTCTTTCCATTGTGAGGGGAGGTTTCCAGTTTCCCAGTATTCGTTAAAATAAGCTGTGAGGGCTAGTATAGAATCCTCATCTAGGTTGCGAAGCATTTTATTAGTAATGCCATCAGGTCCCGGGGCTGAGTTAGGGCGGAGTGCGAGGATGGCTTCACGTACTTCTGCTGCTTCTATGGGCACGTCCAGGTGGTCGTTATCGGTGCCTGTGTATGGTGGAGCGGGTGTAGTAGGTTGAGGTCCTATGTATCGGTCTATCAATTCTTGAAGAACTTGTGCGTCCGTGCCAGAATGAGTGTGAATAATTTTTTGCAAGTTGTGCTGTTGTGTGTTCTTGCTGTTAGCCGGATCGAGGAGGCAACGGAGGATATTCCACGTTTTGGGCAGGTTTGGTTGCCGCTCCATGCTGTCGGATGTGCTGTGCCAATTTTGACGAGTAAGTTGTTGTGCGTAGTCTTCGATTTCAAGGGTGAGAGTGCTAATACGTTTCCTGAGCGTTCGGTTGAGCTTGTTGCGTTTGTATCTGCGTTGCAGACTGGCGAGGGCTTCCCACATATGCAGTAACTTGCTATCTGCCTCCTGCAGATTGGCTTCCTCAGGAACCAATTTAGTGGCTTTGCTCGCGTCTTGCAGCAAGGATGCGACCCAATCTTCGTAAGGGGGTTGGGTACCCAAGAAAGAGGTGAGGGCTCTGGCCTGCCGGAAAGCGTCCCAGTTCGTTATGTGGAGTTCACGACCCTTAGGCTTTCGCGGGCCCGCTCGAACTGTTGTTTGGATTAAATAGTGGTCACTGCCCAAGTTGTCTTGTGTGTTGATCCAGTCTGCTTGTGGAATTCGTTTTGCGAATGTCAAGTCCGGAGTAGTATCTCTGCTAACGCTGTTTCCCATACGAGTGGGAGAAGTTGGATCCGTGACAAGAGTAAGACCTAGATTCTGTCCGTCAAGCCATAGTTGTCTTCCCTTTCGGCGGTCCATTGGGTATCCCCATGCCACCGCAGGGGCGTTTAGGTCCCCTACGATGAGCAGGGGGGCTCCCCTAGCTAGTTGATCTGCTTTGGTGAAAAGTCGTAGAAACCTATGTTGTTCTCTGGGGCTGCTGTACACATTTAGGATGAAGAGGCTCTGTTGCTTGCGCCTTGCAGACGGGATGATCTCCAGAAAAATGTGGGCTGCTGTATCAATGCCTGTGTGATGCTGTATAACCGGAATGTTTCGCTTAACTAGTGTGGTTACTTGGGGCCTGCGGTTATCATTGCAAACTGCGGTGTATGCCGCGTATCCCGACAGCTTAGCCGCTTCTCCGGTCTCTTGTAATGCGATAACATCAGGGGAAGTATGTGGTGCGAGAGACGTAATGTATTGCTCTAAATGTGCTCGCTTTCGCCGGAAGCCCCGGCAGTTCCACTGCCAAATGCAGTAGGCAAAGTTTCGAGCTACCAAAGGTGCTGCGCGTAACTTCAGTGGTCGCAGATTAGCTATGGGCGAGACACCGTGAGGCGCGCAGCTTATCTATAACGAAAGCATGCCGCCAGCAAAATGACGCCTTCTGTTATGTGACTCCTTATTTCGATAGCATTCCGTACACAATAGACTGCCAAACTAAATAAATTCAAACACAGAATACGCACGCTAAGCACGCTTCGCATAGGCTCAGAATCCTGGTCTGATGAAGAAACCATCTTAAGCGTCCTCGCGTTTTACTGAACATACCATGGTTCTGGCAGCTTTGCGATTTTGAAAGCTCTTACGACTAGCGGAAAGAGTTAAAATCACATGCAGTTATCGCGACGACTGGCTTTTTCGATTGACATCGAGAGACACAGCGAGATGCCTAGTCCGTTGTCAATCGCGTCGGCAAAGCGTCGAGACGACTTCCTGGCGATAGCATGCCATATACGCAGTATTTGCACCTGATTTATAATTCACTTACCGTGGAGGATTTGCTGTTAAATCTAAGGAATGACGAACGACTGTCGTGTTTTCGCGGCGACGCGAGATGGCTGAGACACGATCTCCCTTGGATGGCCTTTGTTGCTGCTCGCTGGACGGATCACCTTTCTCCGGTGCTGTGTTGTTCCGCGACGTTGAGCGCGTGCGCGGTGGAGCAAATCCCAGTGAAAAAGTAGGGCACTCGCTACGCGTTCCTTTGAACTGTGGCTGCCTGTTCTCTTGAAGCAAAACGGTGTACTCTTTGCTCAGCGTGCGGGACTGATACATCGCCATGTTCGGGGGCAGCCTCCTACAGTTGAAGCAGAAGATTACGCTACGTTTTGTTCTCTATTGCCGCAAGAGCAGAACGGACATTCTACTCTCTCTCTGAAGGGGAGAGTTAAAAGCACATTTCACTCTGTCCTACATGACGGAGTGAACAATGCATTTCACTCCACTCCACATCTTGAGAGAGTAAAGCAACGCTTTGAAGTGTAAATCGGCCGCTTCTTTCCTGCGATACCCTCTCTAGTTTTAGAGTGAAGGGTAAGTCCTACTCTACAGGATTATTTAATCAAATCACCAACAAATGTGGTGAGAGCGACTGATGTCACGCAGAGCGAAGAAAAACGTGGTATTAGTATATTCAGCCCTATTCTCGTATGACCATTACCTCGGTGGCTTCCAGATGTTGTATCAATATTTCTTGCATAACTTTTTGCGACAGTACTGGCCCTTCGTAAATGAAGCCTATATGTATATTATTTATTAATTGTAACTGATTCCTTTTCTTTATGCACTTCACTCACAGCACCTAATAAATCTCAGGTTTTTAGGATGTTTAAATTATTAGCACCTCAACATTCTAGCAATGTTCATTTTTTCTGGGTAACTGGGCATACAGGCACGCTTACAATTGAAACGGCAGATTCGTTGCCGAAGCCGCCGGTACTCCGCTGAGCCATCCAACTGCGCCCTACACCTGTCCTTGATCATATATCTGCAATATTTCGGAGGCAAATGTTGCTGCCAGAATTCTCTGTATCATATCAGGGGCACGGCACCGCATCTGCGATGGCGAGTTCACCAAAGCTGCTCTTGCAGGCTACCTGTTCCTGGGCCCTTTGCTGTGGCCTGCTGAGTTCGTGTCCATCGGATTTTGGATTACTACTTCTTCCATGGCATATATAATGTGCAGGCATCTGTGTTGAAAAAAGAACAGCTAATGGTTTGCCAGGAGCTATGGTCCATTTAGACCATTAAATTTTGAGCTTACACGGTGGAAATAACTGGTGGATGAAAGCACATCCTGGAGAACTGACCATAATATTTTCTGTAATTATAATAATGCTGAAGCTTTAAACTGCATTTGAACTGACTTGTATAAAAAATGACCCATTTCCTTGTTCAAGTAAGGCAAAGGTTCCACAGGAAGACTGAAACTTGAAACCGTGAACAGCAGCATGAATATAAACAGCTCTCGATGTTTTGTAATGTTGCGCCTGGTTATCATATTGTCCATCCCATTTTTTCCACCGGCTTTCCCTTACTGTTTTATGGTCATACCTAGTTTATTTTAATGTCCCTGTTTTTATTATTTGGTTAATATATCTTTTCTTCATGGGCTTTCAACAAAATATGTATTCATAATGTGCCTTCATTTACCATTTACAGTGATAACCAGATGCATCTTGATACAAAATTTATTTTCCTTAATTCTTCGTTTTCCTTTTCCAAAAGTGCAAACTGTTTATCTCGATACCTATTTTGTCTTCTAGGAAGATTGGATCTACTGGATTAATGACTGCTTACATGTGTACATCGTTTTCTGTTTTGGTCACCCCTACTCTTAGCAAGTACTGACAGCAGTGCTCATACCCGCTCCATCACAATCACCACTGCTAAGCACACCCTTTCTTCCTTTATTTTAACGCTTTGGCTTCTCTTCACCTATTATATGCACCAGTTTCTTCTTCGCCAATGAGGCTAGGGGCCAGTGAGCTATGCACAATCCAAAACAATCCAGCCAAGGAAAACATTTACTACCCTAATGACAAGCACCTATGTCGAAATGTTGGCTACAGCAACATCCCTTGTTCCAACAATGGTGCTCTACTTACATGTTTTTCT
This sequence comes from Dermacentor albipictus, assembly GCF_038994185.2. Classification (NCBI taxonomy): domain Eukaryota; kingdom Metazoa; phylum Arthropoda; class Arachnida; order Ixodida; family Ixodidae; genus Dermacentor; species Dermacentor albipictus. The sequence goes on from NC_091829.1 coordinate 108,041,879, forward strand.
AACACATAAGTTACTGCTTTGTCGTCTTCTGTGATTATACTTTTTTGCCGCTTTCTTTAGGATCGATATTCACGAATACTATTTGTTTCTCCTAACAGCAGCAAGTTTATCCTTGCAAGCGTTTGGCGTCAAGAACAACTTTCGCCAGGAAGAAGTGCAAGACGAGTGATTGAAGAAAATAAAGTTGCTTCTGTGACCTAAGAACTTGAGGACTGAAATGTTGCACCTTTTTGTATATATGCTTTGCAGGGCATTCATATCACAAAGTGCAAAGTGTTTTATCTCTGCAACCATGTCAGTGTGTTGGCAAGACAATTTTCTCAATGGTGACCTGCTGCTTTGGCTATGAGCTGCCTTCATGACGCTTGCATTAAAGGAGATGTACTATCGTGGACTAAAGTACCCTGGAAGTGCGAGCGTTGACCAAATTGCATTTCTGTTCAAGACGGCTGAAAACAATGGGTCACGTATGCACATTCCGAACGCAGATGTTAGCACGGCTGATCCCAGCAAATAGTGCACCATAAAATGCGGTCGACACTCGCACGTCCTGGGAAATTTTGTCCCCGATGGCACATTCTTCGAACACTGGATATGCTCTGGAAGATGAAATATGGGAAGCACCTGTACTTTAACGGATATAGTACACATTTAGCATACGGAGTCTTTCGTTTTCTGAATCGGCAAGCACCTGTATTTTAATGGTTTTAGTATAAATTCAGCATGCAGTGTGTTCCGTTTTCTGTATACGAGAAGCACCGTACTTTAACGGTTATAGTACAGATTAAGAATACAGAGTCTTCCGTTTTTTATGCAGAAGCGCTCGTATCTTGTATTACGGTCTCTCTTTTCGGAAGCTTTTCCCGCATCTAAACCCTGTGTGTAGATTGCCTACAGCTTTGGGGCAGCGCACAAATGCCGACGATGGCATCCCTCCTTACGTACAACAAGGAGGCATGCAGGAACAGAACAATACAGTTGTTTGCCCAAAAACGAACTCACTGGATTGCTGACTACAGCTTTGAAGAAAACATACTCACAAAAGAACGTTTCTAACACGAGGAGATGCTAACACTTCCCTTTCGTTTGCGTCGAAAGCACCTTGCTACCAGCATCTTTTGCTTCTTGGAGAGGCCGGCTACGTACAAGTAGGGAGCAACGCCGAACTCCTCAGAGAAACGCAAGCTCTCGTAATCTACGATTACCGTCTCGCCAAACCACCTTGCACCATGCTTCATGTGTGGTGGCAGCGGTCGGTCCGGACGAACGCCATTGTTGACGTCACGAGGCACCCTACCATTCACAGGCGGAAATGAGGCGTGCGAGCTACCCCGAGTCTGCTGCTGCACTTTTCGTCGAAATAACATTTGTTTAAGCTTTCTTTCGCTCAATTTCGATGCAATATTGGAATTCAGAGTTGCGAATGATTACGCACAGCTCTTCACTCATTTTTTTCTGGAAAACTGTTGAGCTTCCCTTCAATAACGCCGTGCTGTTATTTAAAGAATATATTATGCTCTTCTAGGTGTGATATGATTTGCGAATGTATGACATGTTCAAGTAGTTTGCAAACGATACTAGTTTATCAAATAGTCCTATATTTAAGTTGTGATGAGTGATCACCAGATTAAAAAAAAAATTGTATGACCTTTGCTATCCTACAATCATTAGAAATTTCTCCCGATGACAAAACTTCCGAAAAAAGAGCGAGCAAGATTTCCAAAATGCCAACTGATTTATTTTTGAGTAACTTCTTGTTAAATCCAACTTGATTAGATGCAGATGATACCTTCTGAACACCTCACGAGCCTTACGAGCTCTATAAAGACTACTTGAAAACGACGTGTAAAGTAAGTGAAAAATAATTTACATTAAGGACTTCGGGAACCCATACTGTATAATTTGCGTACAATGATGTTTACTACTGTTTCCAATGTTCTGATCAAACTTAAAGAAAAGCGCATGCACAGTATTATTTCGATCAATTTTTCTGCATGTGTATAGTTGCATTCTTCATATAGATCTATAGATCTATTGTATATTAGGTTGAAAACCTTAATGCGAAAGTATTATGATACGAAACTTCCACACAAAGACTATTATCATCATCATCAGCCTGGCTACTCCTAATGCAGAGGAAACGCCTCTCCAATACCTCTCCAACTACCCCGGTCATGTGCTGATTGTGGCCATGCTGTCCCTGCAAAATTCTTAATCTCATCCACCCACCTAACTTTCTGCCAGCTTTCTACGCTTCCCTTCTCTTGTAATCCATCCGTAACCCTTAATGACCATCAGTAATTTTCCCTCCTCATTACATGTCCGGCCCATGCCCATTTCTTTTTCTTGATTTCAACTAAGATGTCATTTGCTCGCGTTTGTTCCCTCACTTATTCTGACTATCACGCAACTGTAATGTAATGAAACTCGCATTGACTGTTACGCAACAAATGTAATGAAATTTCTCCACTATGTGCGTTGACACCTTCATTATTTGTATTGGTTTACCTTTTTTTCTAGTTTCCCAACTTCGTCTCAGCAGTTTGACATAACTACTGACATCTTTGCAATTATTGCTGTTTGGGAACATCCACACAAGATAGAAAAAGTACATTTTTACCGGATAATAAAATTTTGCTTTCTGTCTCACGCTCTTATTTTGTCATACCCTGCTGGTTCGTTGAGTTGAAATGTGAATATCAACATCAACAGCTCACTTGTAATAACCGGTGGTTAAATAGAGGAGTTTTGAATCGTGTAACCTATGTAACGTGAACACAGGATACCCGAACACTGCTGTTTTATTTTCGTTGGTTTTGTTGAAAGCCCTATATCAAGAAACTAGCAATCTCTATCGACGTTATTGGCGCAAAAGCCTTCGGCAAGCTATCACCTACACTTTTATGTACACGTCATCCAGTAATATTATTGTTGATGTGTGTCGCGATAACTTTGCTATGACGAGCATGTGTGGTGAGGAACAGAGACAACTCAAGTGAAAGCGCTTGAAATATGAATTTGAAGCTCTGTACACAGCAAATACAAGCAAAGTAGGTTTAGGTTTGAATAATATAAAGGTAATGATTTTCGATGATCTCACTATGTAATAATTCCAATAGCTACTCGTTCCTAAGAAAAACAGAAAGGCGAGCGCTCTCACCCACGTCACAGTAGATTGAATGTGGCAGAAATGTTTGAAAACACACGCTGCATATTGGGACTGCGTTATACTTATCTCTATGATTAAAAGGATGTGTATTTGAATCCCTCGGTAAGATACCCAGTACTTTCTAATACTTCTGACATTATAGTGTGCCAGTTCTAAAGATAGAACGACGCAGGTGTCACTTAAGCATGACCTTTTTTCTACCCTTTCTACGAAGGAATTCAGCGCAGTGGACGTGCCTAAATCAATCTTAACAAATCGGGCTTGCTAACAATGTTCTTCAGGCCAGATCCTTCGCTGTAGCCCTCGGAGACGTTCAATTATTGCTCAGCAAAAACTGAATGCCTCGGCCAGAGAAGTTACCATTGCTTGCAAAAGTAGGATCCACCCTTCAGCCGTCAAATTCTTATCGACGAATATACTTTCCTTTATCAAGATTCTACACTTGCAAGACCATGTGCCAAACGGTGTTCTGGAAGTATATTTCATGATGATGGACACTATCTTTCCTGCCTTAACTTGAAGCCTATGAGCTGCATCAAAACACTCAGCAGTCAGCGATGTAATATCGAGTTTTCCTGCTAGTGATCTCAAGACGGTGGTAATGTCTTCATCGGCACTTGCTTTCATACCATGAGTCATAATAATATTTTTTCTTGAAATCCAGTAAACCATGGTCTACCGGACTAAGCCGCCGAATCAACTAAGAAGGATATATGAAGGGAATAATATGCGCTGACTGGTATAAATTCTATTTTTTTTTTCAGTAGCGGCTAACCATTCAAGTGATATTTCTGTTGCGACATCGAACGTGTGTAGACTAGGCACGCATATAAGGTATTGCCAGGTTAATCATCTTCTTGTATGAAATAATACTGACGTGTAGTCCGATCATGGAAAAAAAAAGAACAGCAATGAGTAAACAAAGGCCAACTGCAAGGACATTTCACTTGGCCTAAATTGCCTATCAATGATTAGTATATCCTAGCAACGTAATCTTCGCAAAGCCGCAGTGTCGCTAATTGTCTACTTTTCTTATTATCAGCCATCAAATAGTGCCAAAGCGGACGACGTGTACGCCTGGCGGGGAGTGGTAGTGGTGTGCGTGTATGGCGGAATTTCAATTAAAATTAAATTTTGATGTCTTACGTACCAAAACAATTATGTAATTTTGATGAACGTGGTATTAGGAGACTGCGGAAGAGTTTTGACCACATGGAGTTCATTAACGCACCCGCAGTGCACGGATCATGGGGCCATTTGCATTTCCGCCGCGTCGAAATAAGTTAGCCATCGCAGGGATTTGCTCCCGCGACCTCGTGCTTCACCACGCAACACCATATACGCTAAGCCACAGCGGCGGGCATGGCGAAAGTTTCAGCACGGTACGTGACTCCAATGAATCGCCACTACCACTACCCACTATCTCCAATGAATCGACATTTAACAGTCGCTCAGCCTTCTTCGAGAAATTTCTCGTCCCGATATGTTACAATCACTGCGGCCAGCGACGCATACATTATATAGGTGCCAGAACATGGAATTCGCTTCCTGCAAAAATTAGGCAGTCAGTAAATTTTAACAGTACTGTAAAAGGATTCTTTCTTTCCGATCTAAACTGATTAGTACTTAATGAAAGGTTTAATGATGTCAACAACGGGATAGAGCGTTGCTGTTACGCTTTCTTGTTTCTACGCACTTATCTGTTTATGTATGTATAGTAACGTGAATGTGAATTCCGGTGTACCCTTGTTCTTATTCGACACACTGTGCATCAAATGTATATATAGCATATCAGTGTGCATTCTTGCTGCGTTGAGTGAATAGTAATTACGTGTTACCGTTCTGCAAATGGCTAAAGCCGCAAATGTTCAACCAATTGTTTTTGTAACCGTTTCACGTATTCTTATCGCAAGCATGTATTTGTGCGGCCTGCCGTGGGAGGGAGGCCATGGGCCTTGTATCGGATACATGCTGCCTCACTGGTGGTGCGGGGCTCCTGTAGTAGGCGACACTTAGCTGTTTGGACAGCAACTAGGCCTTTTCGCTTCTGGGTGCCGATGGCGGTGTCGGCATACGGGGATGTGCGCGTGCCCGAGCTGGCGGCGGGGGCCGTGGCTTTTTCCCTCCTACGGTGGTCTGCACCTTAATTTATTTGTTTTTGTTTGGTTGCATTTCCTACTTTCTTGTTTTTTTTTCTTTGTTATGTTTGTCTGATCCAAACAATAAATGATTGTGCCCGTGTCTGAATCGTTTAGTTTTCTTTGTATACCTGCGTGGATCCATATCTAGCCTAAGGCTAGGGAACTAGACGTGGTCGCATACCAGTTTTGGTGATTTGAATAAAGTTACGGTTCAATTGAATTGAACTGAAAAACGTGGCTTAATGGCCCGTATTCCACATGTGATCTTTTTTCAAGTTAGAGCACATCTACCCATCGTCATGACAGAGCATGCAATTGTGTCAACGTAGCCAAATTCATATTTATTTACTTACACATGCCTCCGATTCCGGCATTACTTCGGAAGAAGTGTCAATAAAAGAACAAAATAATAAACAAGCACAATGTAAATTCATGGCCTACATGCACACAAAACATCCAAACATTCTGAAAATTTGCTTCAGATTAACCAATCCTTAGACAATATTTGTTTTGAGTGATATGAAATCTTACTCTACTTAGGATTATGACAATCGCCAAGAAACTAACGGTTTAAATATGTTTGAAATGCTTACCTTCCACTGCAACCCACCGCAGGAACCGCTCTCGCGTCGAGTCGATAACTGCGCAGCATTTCCGGGTCGATGCTTCTGCAGACGGTAGCTATTCTCATCTTCATGTCGTTGACACCGGTGGGCTCAACTTTGTAAACGCGGTCTTTCACGTAGCCCCACAAAAAGAACTCCAGCGGAGAGAGATCAGGGGATCTCGGCGGCCAAAACATGTCTCCTTCGCGTCCAATACACTGCCGTGGAAAGTTGCAGTTCAACCCGTTCTTTGCGGTGAAGCAGACATGTGGTGTGGTCCACTCACACTGGAATCAAACTTGCGGCACTTCGTCGAGAGGGATATTCGAAGCAAATTTATCGACGACACCAGCAAGAATTTTGTGCGCATAATTCGTTACAACGAGGTTCGCTTCGAAGAAGCGAGGGCCAATGACTCTGTCCCCAAGTATGCCACTCCATACATTTATACACCAGCGAATTTGGTGATTGGGTCACCGCAGCGAGTGAGGATTTCCTTACGACCAGTAGTGAGCATTGTAAATGTTCACTCTGCCGTTACTGCAAAATTGAACCTCATCAGTCCAAATTTCTGGGTGTACGAAATCCTGGGTCAATTTTTATTAGGGCCCAATTACAAAAGTCTGCCCGTTTTTCAATGTCTGCCTCACTTAGGTCCTGAACAAGTCTCAGATGGTATGGATGAATTCATGGTTTCTTTGAACTTTGTGCACTGTTCCCACGCTTTTTTCGCATTGTCTAGAAATCTCGCTCGTGCTTGCATTTGGCATTGCATGCAGGCCTCCGAGGACGTCAGTTTCAATGTCGTCATCAATGATGCTCTTCTTGGGCTGCCTTTTTTGGTGAACTGAGCATGTTGTGCGAAAACGTCTGAAAAGGCTATCAAATATTGCTTTGGCTCGAACTCGCAGATCTGTCTGGCGAGACGCGTACAGACTCATTGCTAATGACGCGTTGCCGTTCATCTCCGCCATTGATAGCACTACATAATTATTTTCTGCCGTATAACAGTAGTTCGACCTAGACGAAGCAGCCATTTTTAAACGTAGAAGGTCCCAACGCAGGGCTTGTTTCTTACAATGTCCCAGGGAAGTTCAAGCCATCAGTGCAAAAAGTAAGGGCACACAATGCAAGCACAGCGGTTTACTTGATGCGCTTGCAAGATCATGCCTGATCTGTTTGGCAATTTCGCAAAACCCCGAGGAAGATAAAAAGTTGTCAGGCATACACCAATGAAGTGCACTGCTACAATTTTTTTTATATTGTTGTCTCCACTATGAGAAAAGGAGTAGCCGCCAACATTATAAGGTGACTACGTCTCTATCTTATATTTTCATTTTAAAAAAAGGTGCACTACTCACGCCAGTTCAAAGTCGCCCATCTATTTTACGACAGGTTTCGAGCGTAGGCAAAGCAGGGCCCTCAAATCACACTCTTGAGACAGGTACCATGTCCCTGGAACACCACTGACAACTCAAGTGCTGCCCGGCTGCTGCTACCTTTGTTTCATGCTTAGCGCTCGCATGACTTTCAGCCTCCAGAATGCAAAAAAAACTAACAAATAGTACCAAAGCCTGTATCGTAATCCTGCACTTGATTGCTTCGACAGTACGTGTACGGCGGCACCGCGCTTTGCCGCCAACTCTGCAAATCATTGCTCCAAAAAAGCTTAATTAGGCGGCTGGGGTTGAAATTTCAGACGTGCACATCTCGGGACACAGGCGTGTTACTAAAATTGTATAAACTGGAATAGTCACCATAGGCAGCGCCTCTAAGTTTTCAATATAAACATACATGCTAATAGCAGTAAATAAAAGGGTGAATATCGAATTGAAATAAATACTGACATTAGGACGACAATTATCCTCACAGTTTCGGACCCTGTACACTTATATATATATATATATACATATATGTATATGAATATATATATATGTACAGGGTGTGCCCAGTAAATTTGGACCAAGATATTTAAAAAAGCCCAGAGCTCTAAAGAAATCGTACTGGCTGCATAGTAGCGGCAGTCGTATGTACTTGCAGCCAGTAGGTTTTTCATCACGAATTCTTAATTGGTTAACTGTTTTTAATTAATGAACTGTTTATTACTGTTTGAATCGCAAACATATCAATTCTAATGTTGTAGAGCACCTTAAGCAACCTCCGAATAAAGCATTTATTTCGTGCAGAAGTGCTCTTGGTTGACAAAAGCCCGCGAAATACGAAAAAGATGCGCACTCCCACTCCGCTACTCAAGCGCCTACAAGCAACCATTGAAAGATATACGGCTGCATTATCTTATCGCCGCATCGTACAAGGCTCCGCAACGCTTATCGATGCGTAGGCGCCGTGTTATCTTGATGCTGCGACCATCACATAGCGTGAAGCCCTGTATCGAGCTGCCGCCGCTAGTAAAGCCGTGTATCCGTAGCTATTCGCTTGGATGCGCTTGGGTAGTGGCACATGAGCCCGTATCTATTTCGTATCTTGGATGTTCCGCACCCTTTTGTTTTTTTCTCGGAAAAACCAACAAGGCAAAGCTGAGCACTAAACAAATGCTTGATTAGGAGGTGATTTGAGGGGCGCTACAAATTTGTAATTGACACAATAATGAAAAAGTTCACTAAGTAAACGCAATTTGGTAATATTTCGCGATGAAAAAATACCGGCCCTAAGAACATACGACTGATCTTGATATTATGCTGTCGGTAAGATTTCTTTAGAGCTCTTGGGTATCTTTAGTATCTGCGGTCCAAATTAACTGGGCCACCATATATATATATATATATATATATATATATATATATATATATATATATATATATATATATATATATATATACATATATATATATATATATATATATATATATATATATATATATATATATATATATATATATCAGCTTGGTAGGAAGATTGATATTTACAAGAGTGTCTGAATATGCATTACGTGGGTTCGACCCTCCCCCGCCACCACCGGACATTCATCTAATTTGGTGTCAAAGGGGTTCATTGAAGAACGTCCCAAACTCGGTGACCCTTACTAAGTGCCTCCGCTACGTAGCGTCACCTTTGCCGAGCTTTGTATTCTAACCTTTTCATGAACATTTAGAATGCGCTGTAAAGCACGTTTCGTTATGTTCTTTATACACCATAGTTGCATTTCATATCGTCTGCATCTGCCTTGTTTCCTTGTCTTTTTTTTCTATTTCAATTTTCTATTTCAATAGTTATTTATGTAATGCTTTTTCTGACAGTATACATTGCGCATATATGTGTACCCGGTGTGGCAGCGGAAAGGCATCATGGTTGTTCCTCGACACCTAAATAAAAGATATATTTATTTATTTACATATTTATTGATAAATTCTTCTTATCATTCACCTTTGGTACAGATGGTTAGAAATCCAATTACGGCAGGCCACTGCAGAGGCGCCAGTAAGCATCCCCACCACCGCGCATGCAATAATCGGCATGCTTCGAGGCGCAAACGAATGCATAGATGCGTGCTGTCGTTCTGGCTTTAAGTGAACGGGTTTTTCATATTCGTATCATGCAATTTTTTACGTATAAAACGATATTGAGCGCACGGCATATTGTATTTACACCAGGGTCCTCGATATGACACGCGCATGTCGATTTAGAGGGACGCATTAAGCTTGCTCGAGAAAGGCGGGACACACTAAGAATGAAAGGACTATCCCTTACACTTTTCGAAGAGTGTGGACTCGTCATGTATACGACACATTTTGTGGGAGACACTCCAACTCTCTTTCGGCACAAAGTTCCGAGAATATCTGTGCTCGATACAAGGCGGTTACGTGACACCGCACACTATAGTCATTCACACTCTGCTTTAGTAGCCTCCAAAACCCCCTCAAAAGTGTTACAAGACTAGTGTTGAGAGAGGCCGGTAACTATTCTACATGAGTCAGATCACTCCAGCAGTGTGTGTCAAGTTACCCTTAGTGCATGGTGCAGGTTTCTTGCAAATAGACTAAAATAACTAATTTATGTAAGGGGTTTGAATCTTGGATGGAAGTGTCGAGGCGCTTTTCAACATATGTGAACAACTTCTGCTGTAAGTACACACGACTACAACTAGTTCTATAGATGGCTACTGTGGAAAACCACATAGAATAATAAAGAATCCATAGGAAACTTGCCAGAGAGCACAGGGCAGATTAGCAAAAAAAAGTTAATATTTCATCACTGTTTGTTATTGTCTTCTGCAAAATTTAAATGTAGCAGTGAGCACAGAATCACCATGTAAGCAAGACAGCTATCATTACCACGAACTGAAATCAATGGCCAACAAAGCAAAAGAGTCTTAAATAAATATCCAATATGTAGCCTGCAGCTGCATATGCACGACACTGCATGCCACTCAGAACCATGAAACCCCAAAATGTTATGTAACTCATGTAGAAGCTCAATTCACCACCCCACAGGTCTCGTATAATATGTCAAAAGATTTATAAGTTAAACCTATTTCACTGTTGTCAGAGACGTATATTTATTTAGAACTTATGATTTGGGATCCTTAAGCAAGTAAGCTACACATAATAAATAAAAAAGGCTGCAATTATGTACAAAGGAGACCAACTTAATGAAGTGCAATAAAACCAATATTACAACGTAGATTACCTAATCTATGCATTATACTATGCTTGCTGAAAACAACTCGTTGACACTTAATAATCCAATCTAACAGTAAGAACAGCTGCCTTACCTTATGGTACTCTTGTTGACACTTTTCCGACACAACTTGTGCGTGTTAGCATGAGTTCAAAATTGATCGAAAAAACACACATTAAAAAGTTGTGCATCAATTATTTTCTGTCATACAACATGCAACAATATATAAAAACTTCATAACTGCCAATAATACAAAAATATATACAGCAACATTTATACTGATCAGTTATTTATGTTGACAAGCATATACTTTTGCAAGACTATGTATAGTAGCTGATGCAGACAATTTCACAGATTGAAATAACCACTACTAGAAAACTTGCCATAATGCGAACACGCTGACAAAATAAGTAGTACAGGTAGCTGTATTTTCTTACAGCAAAGATAGCACATGAATGATGAGGACAAGGGAGGAAGCAGAACACATCAACTATACCCAGCTGCATGCACGCAGCTGTAACAATACATATGGTGCACAAAGATGCAAAAGAAACAAAGAGGAACATGTGATGAAGGCTTCCTCTACTCATCACACGTTATCCCGAGAGAGCACACTATGCACTGGCTGTAATGTACCCTTAGCAGATACATGAATAAGTTGCATTAGGTGCACATTAAGAAATCACTCATGCAATGTTCTTCCGATTTTCTTTATTCCAATTTTTAACTTAACAAGCATGACTAAGTTACGGAAAGCCTCCCTATGGCTTGGCACACATACAGAAAGCAGTGTTTCTATAAACACAAGAGGTCACGAACGGATAACTGACACATTCCTCTTTTAATTCTTTTGTCCTTGGTTTTATAATTGTGTACCACAGTAGTCTTTTGTACAGTGAAGGACATCCAGATAATTCACTCTAGGCAACCAAGTGGAATACCCCTTCTTGATTCCTACCTTTCTGTGGTGTCGTGCTAAGGTAACATTGGCGCAAAAGATATCTTCCCAATGTATGCGTTCTCCCAAAAGAGCAGTAGATAATAAGCCACATTAATTTTGCGTGAAATAAGGTATCTGTACTCAACTTTCGGCTGCCGCTCCAATCTGGAGTGATATTTTGCATTGTTGTGTACTGTAGCACAGGTGCTACGCAGTTCACTTGGTGCTCAAAGCAACTCTCCCGCCATCATCATCAGCCTGCTTACGCCCACTGCAGGGCAAAGGCCTCTCCCATATTTCTCCAACAACCCCGGTCATGTACTAATTGTGGCCATGCCGTCCCTGCAAATTTCTTAATCTCATCCACCCACCTAACTTTCTGCCGTCCCCTGCTACGCTTCCCTTCCCTTGGAATCCAGTCCGTAACCCTTAATGACCATCGGTTATCTTCCCTCCTCATTACATGTCCTGCCCATGCCCATTTCTTTTTCTTGATTTCAACTAAGATGTCATTAACTCGCGTTTGTTCCCTCACCCAATCTGCTCTTTTCTTATCCCTTAACGTTACACCTATCATTCTTCTTTCCATAGCTCGTTGCGTCGTCCTCAATTTGAGTAGAACCCTTTTCGTAAGCCTCCAGGTTTCTGCCCCGTAGGTGAGTACTGGTACGACACAGCTATTATACACTTTTCTTTTGAGGGATAATGGCAACCTGCTGTTCATGATCTGAGAATGCCTGCCAAACGCACCCCAGCCCATGCTTATTCTTCTGATTATTTCTTTCTCATGATCCGGATCCGCAGTCACTACCTGCCCTAAGTAGATGTATTCCCTTACGACTTCCAGTGTCTCGCTGCCTATTGTAAACTGCTGTTCCCTTCCGAGACTGTTAAATATTACTTTAGTTTTCTGCAGATTAATTTTTAGACCCACTCTTCTGCTTTGCCTCTCCAGGTCAGTGAGCATGCATTGCAGTTGGTCCCCTGAGTTACTAAGCAAGGCAATATCATCAGCGAATCGCAAGTTACTAAGGTATTCTCCGTTAACTTTTATCCCCATTTCTTCCCAATCCAGGTCTCTGAATACCTCCTGTAAACACGCTGTGAATAGCATTGGAGAGATCGTATCTCCCTGCCTGACACCTTTCTTTATGGGGATTTTGTTGCTTTCTTTATGGAGGACCACGGTGGCTGTGGAGCCGCTATAGATATTCTTCAGTATTTTTACATATGGCTCGTCTACACCCTGATTCCGTAATGCATCTATGACTGCTGAGGTTTCGACAGAATCAAATGCTTTCTCGTAATCAATGAAGGCTATATATAAGGGTTGGTTGTATTCAGCGCATATCTCTACCACCTGATTGATAGTGTGAATATGATCTATTGTTGAGTAGCCTTTACGGAATCCTGCCTGGTCCTTTGCTTGACAGAAGTCTAAGGTGTTCCTGATTCTATTTGCGATTACCTTAGTAAATAGTTTGTAGGCAACGGACAGTAAGCTGATCGGTCTATAATTTTTCAAGTCTTTGGCGTCCCCTTTCTTATGGATTAGGATTATGTTAGCGTTTTTCCAAGATTGCGGTACGCTCGACGTTATGAGGCATTGCGTATACAGGGTGGCCAGTTTCTCTAGAACAATCTGCCCACCATCCTTCAGTAAACCTGCTGTTATCTGATCCTCCCCAGCTGCCTTCCCCCTTTGCATATCTCCCAAGGCTTTCTTTACTTCTTCCGTCGTTACCTGTGGGATTTCGAATTCCCCTAGACTATTTTCGCTTTCATTATTGTCGTGGATGGCACTGGTACTGTATAAATCTCTATAGAACTCCTCAGCCACTTGTACTATCTCATCCATATTAGTAATGATATTGCCGGCTTTGTCTCTCAACGCATACATCTGATTCTGGCCAATTCCTAGTTTCTTCTTCACTGTTTTTAGGCTTTCTCCGTTCCTGAGAGCATGTTTAATTCTATCCATATTATACTTCCTTATGTCAGCTGTCTTACGCTTGTTGATTAACACCATAGCGGGATGTCAATTTTGTTTCAAATTCTAAGCGAAACTCTCCTTATGGGGGACAATTACAAACTGATAGTTTTGCTTTGTATCTTCATTATGTTGTTGACCTTTAGCTTTAGCCACTTTGCTACTTTTCTGCAGGTGCACACAGGCGATTGCGCCAATGCTGGGGTTAGAAAACACAAGAGCAGGGTATAAAGCAAGAACAGATATTTATAATATGGGTGCCCACTGTGCATTGCGTGGACATGTTTCAATGAACGATAAAACTACTCGGCAGAAAAACATATCAAAGATAAGAGAAATAAGCTCGAAGCCTACCAAGTTAGTAACTGGGAATTTTATGTGTAAACGAACTTTCGTGACTCCCAGAAATAAAGAAACAGTTTTGAGAATATGTGCCAAGGTAACAAAATTAATCATGCTCACAAAGGAAACAAAATAAAAACGAGCAAAATTATAAGAACTTCGAACTTGCAACCTAAATTAAGACACCTCACATGACTGTTTTATGTATTTGCTGAGCATAAATTACATCTGTCGCATAATCTGCATGTACAAGATGGCAAACAATGAGTTACTGTTGCTTTTTTTCTGGGGCGTTTGGCTCTTCTGAGCACATGTACATTGTATGGCATAGCTGCGTCGATGTAGCTGGGCACAGTTGTGAGTCTGCACCAATATGTTTTTATGGTCCTGAACTATTATCGTTATGATTTATAATTAGCAAATAGCCTAACTATCGGGTTGATGAACTGTGTTTTAAACAAAACAAACTGACAGATTTCCCTGGTTATCGCTAACATAAGGAGGCGTGTACATAACTTGAGATTTCAAGAAACAGCTGTGTGAAAGAACAAATTCTGAAGGCAGAAAATCTACAGTGACCAGTACCTTTATTATTAAATTTCATGTACTAGCTCTTTATGCAATGAATACTTCTATTACCAAAAACTGTAGCCTGAAAAAATAATTCGAAAATGTTTACAAAAGTGACAGAGATTAGAACTGCATCATAATTGCAAATGTCTTCCTGAAGAAGATCACAATAATTGAAGTTTTATTTATTTCAGCAAGATGGCTGACATCCTATTATTGAAGCTAGTCAGTGCTGAATGTATTGTTAGTTTGTAGGAGTCCTCAGACTGACAGCTCTTAAATATTTGTCGCCATACGTGGTGGAACAGTCTTTGCTGTTTCAGATATTACTTTGCCATAAAGCCTCTTGTAAGGCTTGTGGGACAATTCTGTGTGGAAAATGAACCTATTTGATCATTGCTTTTTGGGGTTATATATATCAGAGCTGGTGCTAGTCCGAGTTATTACAAAGTAGACTTTATTCAGTACTGTATTTCTAATGCCTGCCACTGCAATAAATTTCTGTTAGCGAAAATTGTCGCATTGTCATGAAGCAGTTATGTTCAATAATATAAAAAATTTGAAGTGTGTAAGAATTTGAAAAGGGTTTTAATGACGCTATATACGTATGAGATAACCATAAATTCTGCGACATTATAGAAAGCAATTTCTCGAACCAATAAATTAAATGTGATTGTCTTATATATGTTTTGTAGCCAAATTTCTGTTTATATGAGATGGTAGGCCATCTTGTGACGTTCAAAATACCACCTTGGACACATGTACTGGCACTATCAGACTTCTGATGTCTAACTGAGGGACATTCTTTTAGTTTGAATTTAAAGTAATATTCAACACTTGATTCACGGCTGTCTGGTCCAAGGATTCTGCTACTTTCTTCTTGTTTTGTTTGAGTGGGTTCAACATTTAATGAATTAAATGCTCCGCGATATTGAGCGCATACACTGGCCGCGCTTTGTATCTGGGAGGATGTGTGTGGTGGTTGCATGCAGTAGGCGGCGAGCAGAGATGGCTTGTTCCATTGCATGCGCTGCCTTCTCGATACCTAGTCTGGCAAATTGCGTAATTCTACGTTTCGGACACGCGTTGAAACAAGAGGCAACCGCGACGTTCATTTCCTAATATCCACGTTGTCCATCATGCCAGCTTTGTTCACGTTTGCGTTTGCGAGCGTAACACTGTATTTGCTAATTTAATTAGTAAACGAATGTTTAGTGCCACTTAAGCAGCCAATAAAACCGTGAGCTGCACTTTCTGTAAATGTTTATTACCTTGCTGTCACAATGAAGCGCATCGACTTTGGGACGAAACTGTGACTTTAGTTTTACAAGTGCACCTATTTAGGTACGCATATTCACCCTCTTTACAGCTAAATATCTTTCGGTGGCATTATATACATTCCAGGGGAGCGTAATAAATTATCCCTCCCCCTTGGCAAAACACAATCAAAATAGTCCTGTGGTCTGTAATAAATAATTTGCTATTCAGGCTGTATTTATTTCGGCAATTTTACATTCCTTTGCGCAATTAACACAATAAGTCCTTATTTTCAAGCAATCTTTTCTGAGGGCCATGTTCAGTTTTCCAACAAAAATTTAATTGTACAAACCGTACACAAAGAACAAGAATAGGGATAATACGCGGGCCCACGTTTCCGTGCAAGCGTAACAACAGCTACGAACCGTAAATTTTCCCATTGAAGCAAAAATAAGATGAGCCCCATTTTCGCGACATGTACACTTGGAGTGACATAGAAATTTCTGAAGATACAGGCAAAGTGGCTGAAAAATATCGTAAAATGAGTTTGAGCACTTCATCACGCAGTATATGCAATGAATGAAACACGCTCTTGTATTTCTCAGCAATACTGACATTACTGGTTTTCAGCAAATAATATTTTACTTCTTCCCCACGTTCGTACAAACTGCAAAAACTTAGCGCCGTCTTCTCTGGGCACCACTTTTGATGTTCTATACCGTACTAAATTAAATCATAATCATTGGCACAGACGTTTCTACACCTTCAAAAGAAACGTCTACCATACAAGTTGTATGAAGAATTGCAGTATAATTATTATTTCTGATATTCTTCTTTTGTTTAAAGTGCGTGTTGCTTACAGTTTTTTTTTCTGTTTTCATTATTGTGAATATATAAATTATGCAAAATGTATTCTAGGTGTTCCTACTACAGGTTATATTTTGTAAAAACGTTTGAATCAGTCACTCAATCAATCAATCTTAAATACTGCATGAGAAATTGATAAATGACCATCCGAACTTTCCGAAAAATCGCCGAAATTTTTAAACGTTTTCCGCAAGTACGTACCTCCTGTATGTGATTGTTTTTTAATAATATTTTAAATATTTTAGCCTTATGAAACAAAAGTCGTAGAAGATGGTGCCGCCTTTGCGGTTGCCACTTTCTGAAGCCAGATTTTCCTCTAATTGGTTCAGTGGTAAAATTCATTACGACGTCCTGCGTTACTGTACTCTCAAGTATTGTAGTGCATAAGGAAATATATTTTGCATACATAAAGAAGAAGAGTAGCACTTTTCAAAGGCAGAATGGAGCACGACAGAATAAAGACATGAGCTGCGGATATTTTGCGTAAGTATCATGTGATCGCTGTTTGCATACGCCTAGGACCCTTTGGGAGAAGTAGTGAAACTGATGTAGAGATCCCAATACATCTACGCAGGTTTTTTACCATGGCAAGACTGCAGTTTTCATTGGGATGATGGCTCCATGGACAGTTCCACTTGGGGGCTTGCCCTTCGAATAGAACATTCGTGTCATCTGAAAAAAAAAGAAACTAAGGAACGGTGCGGGAAGTCAAATGCTGCCGGTTATACTCTGTCAGTTTCCCTTACGAAACCAAATCATTTCGTAATTGATGGGTGCCGCAAAGCTATTCATAAATGCACAGGATTTTAACTATTTGTGCTATCGCTTTCTGTTAACACCGAAGCCAGTCTGACTTGTAGTTTGTTTCTTATGAAGGAAAAGCGTTAGGGCGCCCCGCGCGTTATTTTTTCCGACACATCGTGAACAAAAGCAAACCTTGGGCAAACATGTGAATGTGTGTACACCCATGGAAATTTACATAAACTAATAGATATTTGAGTTATCTAGCGAGAATATTTCCCAATTAGTATCCTAAGGGATATCATGAGGTCTAATCTCTCACGCTCGCAAAAGGAACACGTTGTTAACGCTAAATATACATCAATATGCTCTTTCTTCCGCAAATGAACAGAGTAAGGAAACAGAACAGGTGTTGTCTGGCGCCTTTCAATCAAGAAAGCCATGTGTCCATATTCCCTATGGTTCATGCAGAAAGGACGAAATATTTCCGAATCCATACCCTGGATACACTCACATCTTTTCTTGTCGAAATGCACTATTTTTTTCTGATTAACTAGACAAATCACAAACACGTGATAATTCATTCCCATAAACTGGCACGTCGGCTGGTCCCTCGTTTGCAGAAATTTGTGTTGTCAGTGTCAATGGAAATGTGAGATGAGCACCCCTTCTGTTGTATTCCTTCTCAAAATGGGTCATAAATAACAAAGGTGTTCCAGTTGACTTTTCCCTGCATTGCTCAACGTAGGCTTCTTGGGTCCCGGTTAAGGGCAACTCAGGTAATTCCTAGGGAAATCTGTGCGAGGAGACGAGTAATTGGCCCTAGGGGTTGGTTCAATTTTGCTGTCGTGACAAAGGACATAAATGTTTGATGAAGATTATACCTGAATGTAAGGATACCAAATTATTCAGCAATTACCACTCATTAATAGATATCGGCTATACCAGGCGGAAGTATCTCCTCACGTACATTTGATAGGAAGGAAATTATATATACCAGGCTGATTGTTTGATTCGCTGATTTGATTTGTTCCATTGAATGATTTGTTCCATTGATTTATTTGGTTGATTGATTTACTTATTGATTGATTGATTGATTGAATTATTTAATTTTTCGTACAGACGGCGCCGGACTAAAACCACTTTCCGGGATCTGAGCAAGGAATTCGCTGTATAATTCATTGAGTGAGTGACGAACTAAATAAACAACTCACAAAATTGTTTCTCAAAGATATGATAAAGGTAAGAATGTGCCTTAGAAGGTGAAATTAACGCTTGCTGACCGTAATTAATTCGCCAGCTATGTCGTTCTTAGTCATGAATAACAATAATGTTGTTAGTAAGAATTGACT
Organism: Dermacentor albipictus; assembly: GCF_038994185.2. Taxonomy (NCBI): domain Eukaryota; kingdom Metazoa; phylum Arthropoda; class Arachnida; order Ixodida; family Ixodidae; genus Dermacentor; species Dermacentor albipictus. The sequence continues at coordinate 108,060,491 of NC_091829.1, forward strand.
GACTGACTGACTTACTGACTTAATTATTTCCTTATTTACTTTACTTTACTTTACGTACCTACTTATTTACTTACTCACTTACTTTACTTTACTTACCTACTTTCTTACTTACTCATTTACTTACTTACCTACTTACTTACATACTTGCTTGCTTGTCTGCTTGCTTGCTTGCTTGCTTGCTTGCTTGCTTGCTTGCTTGGTCTAACAGCCCGAAGGGACAACGTGGCTATGATAGCTGCTGTAGTGCAGAGAGGGCACGTCTAATTCTGACAAACTTGGGCTATTCAATAATCCACTTAAAGCTAAGTGCACGAGTACATTTCTCCATTCTACGAAGTGAATCTACGGCGAATCTGAACCACAATCCCCCGTTCAGCAACAGGGCTCTGACCATTGGGTCACCGCAACTGGTGACTCGGAGGTCATCCGATACACTCGGTAGACTGAATCGTAGGCTTCGCTTTGAAGTACAGCTCATGCACCGCTACCTCCACCTTTCCATCTCCGCAAAGTGTCAGGCTAGAGACAATACTTATATACCACCATTCTTAATATATTTGGTGAAATTTATTTCTTCACAATGAGCAGAACCTTAACTCTGGCTTAACCGACACAGCGCTCCGATGAGCACCGACATGGCGCTCGGAACTTGCAGCTGCGTGATTCCACGGTGCACACCATCCTAAACCACCCGAACTACGGTCCCCAAGAGCGCAGCTCTGAGCTAGGCGTCAACGTCAACTCCTATCTCAGGTGCTGATACCGAATCTTCTCTCTCCTTTTTTTTTGCTATGGAGAATTTTTATAATACGGTTATCAGTGTTGCGCGCGCAGCGTTTCTTGCATCGGAGTTCCTAGGTAAGGAGCACATATTTGCCGCAAATAATGTGATCAAAGGCCAACTAACAAAAATTCTTTAACTTGTCATTTGAGCATTCTGGCCAGTTGTTTATGTGACAAATTTAAGAGGGACTAACATTTAAATGCAAACACCTTTCTTTAAGCTTGAAATCGAGCCTCATTCAATATATGTATCATAAAATTGCAGTTCTCAGTCATCGAAACCGAATACACCGGGAGCGCATGAAAGTCCCTCTTAAGATGACGCCAGACGGAAACGCCAGATCACGAGGTCACGAAACGCGCGACGAATTTTGAAACAACGTCAGGGCGAGTCGAGACAGATGCTGATACCGCAAGTTTTCTCTTGGAAACGCAGGCATGCTATCATTTACACGTCGTGACAGACCTCATCACGAAGCGCTTCTGACTGGCGTAACAAAGAAGAGCGGTCTGTTTCGATATTGGCCGATTCAGTGCGATTTCCTCAGGATTTTATAGAGAAAATGAAGGTGCAATAAAACGTGATTCACTCCACATTAAATTGCGGGGTTTTACGTGCCATAACCACGATCTAATTATGAGGCATGCGGCAGCGGGGGGACTACGGAAATTTGCGTCACATGGGGTTCTTTAAAGTCCACGTAAGTCTAAGTACACCGATGTTTTCGCAATTCGTTCCACCGAAATGCTGCCGTCGTGACCGGAATTCAGTCCCTCGACCTCGTGCTCACAGCCTAACACCATAGTTGCTAAGCAACTACGATTCTCATAAAAAACGAAAAAACCTTTTAAATTCCGCAACTCCTTTGCAAAAAGGCCACGTTCGGTACATCCGCCGGCATTTTATAAAAAAAAAGCATATGTACTGTCTATAACGGAAACTTATCATTCGAAAGCGGGAAACTTACCGCGTGTCCTACAGTAGCGCTTTTGATAACCTCCAGCATGTTTTCATTGGAAGACACTTGAGCAAGCCAATTACGAATTGACTAATTACTATGCTAATGAAGCTGAGCTGAAAACCATTTCATTGGTTTTTTCAGCATAAATGTACTCTGTATTACCGCAAATGAAGGTGAATAAGTTGTTATAAGTTTCCTTGACGGGCAAATGTGTTCGGCGGATTATAAATTGTTAAGCGAACGTGAGCGTGACTATAGAGTTCGGCGATTCCTTTTTACCTCTGGGGAAGAAATAAAAATTACCGACGATTACGATGCTCCCTAGTGTGAAATCTGACCGCAGCTCTTTATGTTTTCACCATTTATTGGCTGGGTCGGACAAGATGTCTGGTGCGGCACCTTGCGAAAGAGGGGAAGCGTTGCAAAACAAGTAACACTCAAGCAAAAGGACAGCGGACAGCGGCGAACATCAAAAATAATGTCTGCGGGTTAAGCGCCTAGGCTTCTCTACACGACTCGTCGAAGGTTCCAGAGTAATACCTGATACCCGCGTCATCACAGCCAGTGGATGGAACTATCGAGAACATTCGAGAAACTTCTAATACATGCAGATATGCAAAAAAATATTATTTCGCGTTTTGGGAAGGTAGGTAATCCAACATCCTGTCGTTCTTGGAAAGCTTCTTCGCCCCCAGGCTCTGAAGGTGGGATGCGGCTATATTCGTGGAGTTTTTTCAATGACGGTTGTAGTGAAGTGGCATTTAAAACAGTCCCAGTTGTCCGTGATAGTTAACTCGTTATTCCGTAAAAGCGTGTTTTTACTTATAGAGAACTAAATATTCCTGCTGTAGATATATATGTCTGCGTTTGTCTTTTTGGTTTCATATTCCATAATTACTGTTCGTGTACGAAGAACTCGATATTCGATGGCGTACTTCTAATATTTAGATAACATATGACAGCGTAAATATTTCGTTACCATCAGATTCAAAATTTACAACTACAGCATGATTCGAAAGGGCAGAATTGACGTACCTTTCTTAGCATAAAAATGTCCTTAGTCTACATATTAACCCTCACATTTAGGGCAATGCGCTTGGCCGCATGCTGTTAGGACGGTGATTACAACAGCCGGTATACAGGTCTAAATACTAAATTTTCGCCTTTGATCTAATTGAAAGCCACAATTAACTACTGATTGGTTGAAACGCCGTGAGCAACGAAAGCGATTTGTTCAGTCATGCATGGCCGAGCTCAGCCGTTTCGATACTTATATCGACTGCGTAAGAAAAGCCGTAGGAATGTGATAGCAACATATTAGGATATTACACGAAGCAAGGTTTGCAACTATAGTTGCACTACGTGTTGCAGTAAACATATGCTCGGAAAGTAAACACGTAAGACGTGAAGTGCGCAAACGCACATGAATAGAAAGAACTTGATAAACGCGAACCACATCGTCTAGAAGAAGAGGGTCTCGTCGGTGCTGTAGCCTTTCATCCGTCTCGTCGTCCTGTACAGCGGCATGTCCACGCCAGGCATGAAGCCCTTTTTTGCGCTTTTGAACGACAGTGTTTTTTTTTTCCGCAGCGTTGGCCTTATGTTTCCGCAGCGTCACGTCGTGGGGCTTGCGACGTTGAGCTCCAGCAAGCACTGCACAAGCAGCAGCATGTTGTTCCTGCGTGCGAACGACATGCAGGGCGTTCTTGGCACATATGCTGCTCCTCCGTGCTACAGACCGATTAGCGTTTCACAGGAGCTTCTCGGCTGGCGTTTTGACTATTAGCACGTGAGGGTATGTTTGCGCGATGTGAGAGACATGGTGCTTCCCTGCAGAATTGCCCCACCGACTGGTGCTACTATCACTCCAAGAAAAGTTCACACCCTTTCGGGTTGTTTATTAGCCACACAACGATAATCGTCTTCTGTCTTGTCCTCATTTCCGTCGTTGAAAACGCTCCGCTCGTTACTTTCCTGTCGAGAAAGCTCTGTCATGCTGATAACGCGCACGCCGTTCGCTACTGGAAAGTACCGGGCGCGCAGCGTTAGAGAAATGAAATGCGGGCAAGGCAGATGACGATTATTGTTGTGTGGCAGATATACACCGCACAGGGTGCAGCTGTTTTTAGAGTGTATTGCTACTAAACTCTAAGAAACGTTTACACCCTTTTAGTCGTATCTTGCCACACAACCGTAAACATCACCTGTCTTGTCCGCATTTTCTTTCTTTAACGCTGCGAGCCCGGTACTTTCCAGTAGCGAACGGCATGCGCGTTATCAGCATGACATAGCATTGCCGACAGGAAAGTACCTGGCGTGACGTTTTCAAGAAAGCAAACGCAAAGAAAGGCAGATGATAATTATTGTTGTGTGGCGGATATACACCCCAAATGGTGTAAAGTTTTTCAGAGTGTACCTGTGGCAAAACGATGGCACAAACTATGGGCGTCTCTTTGGGTGTGCCACAGTTCATTACAGCAAGCAAGGCCTGCCCGTACAAAAAAAATTATTGAGAAGGCATTGAAATGTTGTTGGTCAATGTTGACTTTTTTTATTGAGGAATTATTGAGGGTATGTTGGAGAATTGTTGGGTTGAGTGTTGAGCACTCTTGAATATTGGCCACTGAAATCAAATTGAAACACCATTGGGTACCTCAATGTTGAATAATTGTTAAGTTACCATTGAAAGTCCATTGTGCTTAGACGGCCCGTTGTGTGCGTTTTGTTGAATGGTTGTTGAGTTACCATTGATTCTGCGTTAAACTAACGTTGTGGTAGTTCTGTTGACCTGTTCTTGAGTTATTATTGCCACAGCATTGAAAAGCATATTGTGACACAGTTGAAATGCCATTGAGATTTCAGAAGTCGCCATTGAAATATGATTGAGGTTTCGTTGGGCTAGTGTATTTTTATTCATATATTGAAATTGCTTCGCTGTTCACACTTGCATGCCCCGGTGCCTGCTCGTAACTTTCCAAAACACAAATAAAATCAAAGGAGAGACTGATCAACTTGAAGTACCTTTATTTACACTAAAGATGCGTGCACGTGAAACATTATTACAGTACATAAGGCACCACTACATCGAACCTGAACACATAGGCTAGTACCTACAGCACTCTAGCAGTGTAAATACATCTCAAAACACCTATACATATGAATCCAATCAAAACGATCATTGTGCTCTTCACTTTCGACTTAAGTTTATGACTAGAAGGCAAAGCGACTCAAAAGACAGGGCTTAAGCATACCCTTGTAACAACCAACTTTGAACACATGAACACTTGGAGCTGCTTGCATGTCAATACACGAAAGACATCTATGTTACATTAAAATGTTGCGCACACTAACACATCACAGGAAGAGCTACGGCTGACTGTGAGAAGGCAAAATAACCAACTTCAAACAAGTGACTTCACGTAAATATATACAACCTTTAGTACACGTCTTTCACCACGATTAAAATTTAATGAAGTACCAAAGTAGACTTGCCTGGGCTTTCTCTTCGATATATATATATTTTCATGTTGCCCAATTATTTTATAAAATAGCATCAATCAACTTAGCTATTATTTGACGAGACACCATTTAGAAAGTTGTCGGGCATGATGAACACCTGAATCGTGTTTCTGACAAGACAGCATTGCTTTCTTCAGAAATAAACTTGTAAAGCTTTTGTGTAATGAAAGCAGCTTATCTCCCTGGCACAAGTCAAGAACAAACAGTACACCATTTGATTATGTTAATTTGGGGTACAGAAGAGTTCGTTAGTGACATTTCCTCAATTTAGTGAGCTCATTTTCAGGTAATCTTTCTGGACTTGCACAAAGCTAATTAAAGCACTTTTGGGGGCCTTTTTTCCTATACCCAGCAACTAAGTGCTACCTCAGTCAATAAAGAGATAAGGGAACGCTAATACCTTGAACGATAAGAGAAAAAATAATTATTTAGTACAGAAAATTGGTAGTAACACAAGGCTAACACAATTCCAAACAGCCAAATAAACGGTCACCTGCACTTTCAGTATCAAGCACCCCAGAAACAGTCATAAAGTATGGGAAAAGGTTCCAATGACTCGACAGCCAGATTGCTGAGACAGTGAAAAACGCCAATAAATGCATATACGAAACACCAATCACCTCAATTTCGCAGATAAAATGGTATTAAAATAGCACCAGAATTTTGCTGCATAAAATACATAAAGGTTGCATAAAAATTGGGACAAAGCAGTAACTGAAAGACAGAGGGAGCTACAGCACCCTAGTTGAAAAAATTACAAGGAAAATGATATATATGCATATTTAAGTTCACAATTTTCGCTACAACGTATAGAAAAAGAACGCATGCACTTAACCATGAAAAGGTTCATGTGCCTGGAGAATGTAGCGCAGTACAAAGAAGCAGATCTTACTGCGAATGCTTGCAGCCTACAAGCAGGCATGTGCCATATCATGCCTTGAATGGATGAAATTCATAAATCTTACACACAAAGGAAGTTACCATCACTCTTATTGGCTTCCTCAGGGGACTCCCTGAAATTGAACTAGAAAAATGTACTCAGTGTCAAAAACAAAGAGAAGATAAGACCTTACAGCGTTCTTCCTGAAATAAACAACGCAAATAACTTCATGTATCAATTCTATGGACACTTCGCCAATTCGGTGTACATTTATATTTCACAACCACCCAAACAGAGACGAGAAGGATGAATTAAGGTAGGAACACACATGAATGCTGACTCAAGTAGAAGTTTATTCGTGAAGACGAAGATTTTAAACACACTGGCCAACTTCACAAAGAAATAGTCATGGATGCGCAGCATACACAGCCCGGCACAACAATAAAGGACCGAAATACGTCCTGTAGAATAAACATGTGCGTCAAAAACTAACAAAAACATGAAAACTGAAAGGTTTCTCCTGTAAGTGATATTGTCACAAGCTGTCATGAACCACGCCTGCCGCGCAAACAACCAGATGAAAGAAAGAAGAGAACGACGTGAGCCAAGCTGCCGCGAGACCGCTCTTCAACAACCGCGCCTATCAACCAGATTCATCTGGCTCTGCATTAAAACACCTCGTGTGTAACATTTGGTGGAGCTGTGCGGGGTAACTCCCACGACCTACAACGGAGCCACCAGCACAAGAGCTACGCCGAAGCCGTCGCCTCGCCGGACTTTCGCCGTCGCGCTCAGTCATGGCCACAGAGCAAAATACCCTCACCAGCAGTGCCTCGGCGAGCCCAGTCCCTATCCAGCACTACCGAGAGCCACGCACGTTCTCGGCGAAGGCAGAGGAAGATGTGGATGAGTGGCTAACCCATTACGAAAGGGTAAGCCAATACAATAACTGGAACGCTGCCAGTCAGCTTAGGAACGTTGTTTTCTTCTTGGCCGGCACGGCGTTGGTATGGTACGACAACCACGCGGACATGCTAACTACTTGGACACGCTTCGTTGAGGAAATCAAAAAGTGTTTCGGTGACTCGGACGCAAAGAGGAAACGTGCGGAACTCACATTAGCCCAGAGAGCTCAGGTACCCGGCGAGACTTGCACTACCTACATCGAAGAAATTTTGAAGCTGTGCCACACCGTCAACCCTCAAATGACAGAGGAAGATAAAGTGGGGCACGTGGTAAAAGGAATAGCGGAAGACGTGTACAACTTCCTCATTGGTAAAGAGAACTTGCACACTGTATCAGAACTGATACGGCACTGCCGTACGTTCGAGGCGCTGAAGACTCGCCGAATTACACCAAAGTTTGGACGGCTGGCCAATGTAACGACTGTAGCAAGTGTTGACACGAGTCCTCTGCTCCCAGACCTTTCGTCCGCCATCCGCCAGATAGTCCGCGAGGAGCTCCAGCGACATGACGAACAGGCACGTTATGCGGCGCCTCGTTGCAGCTCCTCCGTTTTCCGAGACACTTTTCGGGAACCCCCTTCGGCTACTTGGAACCACTCGGTGAACGTCGCGGATCTTATCGGCTCCAGAGACGAACCGCATTACATTACGACCGAACCACCACGCAATGATTCGCCCCCTCAACGTTTCGATCCACGCCCACGCAACTTTCGTCCACGAAGACTCGCCGCTACCTACTACTTTCAAGGGGAAGAGCCTCGTTACCCTCAACCGATGTCTTCGGCAGATTACTTCAATCCGCATTCTGAAGTTCGCCCTTCGCCAGTGTGTTACTGCTGCGGCATGCCTGGCCATATAGCTAGGTACTGTAGCCGACGCCGAGCATCAAACTACGGATCGTCAGCGCCGACTACGCGGTCTAGCGGTCGTACACTGCGCACTCAGTGGCCAGGAGACTCCTCTTCAGGAAGCCACTTTCGAGAGGACCGATGCACCGCCCAGGAGACCTACTTTGGAGCAGAAAGAACCCGGAACCGCTACCGCTCCCCTGCCTCCGACCGTACTCTGACGCCACCACCAGCCTTCCGAGCCTCCCGATCACCATCCCCTCGGCCGCGATTCACGTCACCATCGCCTCGGCGCCGTTTCGTGTCGCCCCCGCCGGGAAACTAGCCAGCGCGGCCGATGGAGGTGAGGTCGCTGGAAAATGTGTGCTGCCGACTCAACTGCCTCCAACTATTTTCATGCTAAAGAATAAGGTTCATGCACTGATTGATGGGGTCTCCACAATGGCTTTAGTCGACACGGGAGCAACTGTCTCGGTCATGAGTGTGGTGTTTAAAGGCCTTCTGGGACGCAAGGTTATGTTTCGTTGGGACCAGTGCACAAGTTTCCGTGGAGTCAGTGGTGAAGCATTATACCCGGTTGGTGTGTGTAACGTGGATGTGTCTTTGGGTGGGAAAGTTTTTAATGCAGAGTTTACTGTTCTTCCTCGCTCCTCGCATGACGTGATTCTGGGGATTGACTTTTTGCAGTTGTGTGGTGCGAATGTTGATTGTCGGACGGGAGAACTCAGTGTCGACACCAGTGTTTCACCTGTGCTCTTTGAAGGTGAAGCTTGCCCGGAGAGTGTGCTGTGCGTGTCTGAGGATACAGTTGTGCCCGCCTTATCCGCGATGCGTGTTGCCGTCGCCTGTTCATCTCCGACTCCTATCTCGTTCGATGCTGCAGTGGAACCTGTACATCGGAACTGCCTCAAGAAAAACGTATTAGTTCCGCACTGCGTGGTCTCAGTGACCAATGGATGCGCGGGGCTGTGGGCGCTAAACTGTTCCACTGAAGCGGCAGTGCTACCTCAAGGCCTAAAGATTGACACGTTTCCGACAGACTCTCCCGTATCGGTGGCAGTACTTGCGGAACTCCCCGATGAAGGAGCAACCAGTGTCTCGAGCTCCGGGAGCTCGAAGATACTTTCCATGATTGATAAGTCACTCAGCGATAATGAGCGTCAAGTTTTGATGGCCCTGCTTACGAAACATACCTCGGTATTCGACTTTGCGCAGCACAATGGACCGCCATCAATTCCTGCGTCCAGAACTCGTCACCGCATCAACACAGGAGCCGCCCAGCCAATCCGACAAAAACCCTATCGTGTATCCCCATCAGAACGCAAGATAATCAGTGATCAGGTCCAAGAAATGCTATGCAAAGGCGTCATTCGAGAATCATCTAGTCCTTGGGCAGCCCCCGTAATATTGGTGAAGAAGAAAGACGGTACTTGGCGGTTCTGTGTTGATTACCGTCGCCTAAACGCCGTTACTAAGAAAGATGTATATCTGCTCCCCCGAATTGACGACGCCATCGACTGTCTCTTTGCGGCATCTTACTTTTCCTCAATCGATTTACGGTCAGGTTACTGGCAAATTCCTATACACAAGGACGACAGAGAAAAGACAGCATTTGTAACACCCGACGGACTATTCGAGTTTAACGTGATGCCTTTCGGGTTGTGTAACGCGCCCGCAACGTTCGAAAGGTTCATGGACACGATATTACGCGGCTTAAAATGGGAAGTTTGCATGTGCTACTTAGACGATGTTGTGATCTCCGGGCGAACGTTTAGTGAGCGCAACAAACGTTTGGATTTGGTCTTGAACTGCTTGGAGAAAGCGGGTCTTGTGCTCAATTCAAAAAAATGCTGTTTTGGGGAACGGCAAACTCTTGTGCTAGGCCATCTGGTCGCTAAAGAAGGCATCCGACCAGATCCGCAAAAGACTGCGGCCGTAGAAGCATTTAGAGTACCCAACTCTGTCAAGCAGTTAAGAAGTTTCTTGGGCTTGTGCTCCTATTTTCGCCGCTTCATTCCCCGGTTTGCTGACATGGCTCATCCCCTTACACGCCTTCTCCAAAAAGGCGTTCCCTTTGAATGGACTGCAGATTGCGACTCATCATTTCGCCAGCTCAAGTTCCTGTTGACATCCCAACCAATTCTTCGCCACTTTGATCCTTCATCACCAACTGAGATTCACACCGATGCCAGTGGCGTAGACATCGGTGCTGTGCTAGTTCAGCGTGTTGGCGACCGAGAGCACGTGATCTCTTACGCTAGCCGGTCCTTGAGCCGCTCCGAGCGCAACTACACAGTCACCGAACAAGAGTGTCTGGCGGTCATCTTCGCCGTGCAACGGTTTCGTTCGTATCTCTATGGGCACCCCTTCACTGTCGTAACAGATCATCATTCGCTATGCTGGCTTGTGAATCTGCGGGATCCCTCAGGACGACTAGCGCGCTGGGCCCTCCGTCTACAGGAATACGATTTCGTTATTTGCTATAAAAGTGGTCGGCGGCATGCTGACGCTGATTGTCTCTCTCGGATGCCACTTGAAACAACTGAATGTGATGCGGACAATTTTGATGAGTACATCGCTTTTGTGTCCCCGGAATTTCCGGATATGGGTACCGTCATATCCGAGCAGCACAAGGACGAGAGCTTACAACCGCTCTTCGCGGCAGCACAGGAGTCACCTGCGGGCAGTCGCTTTCGCCTACGGGATGGTGGCGCGCTGTATAAGAAGAGCTACTCGACCACCGGTGCACGCTACCTTTTAGTTGTCCCCACGAATCTTCGCCACCAAGTATTACACGCCATGCACGATGACCCAACTTCCGGTCATCTTGGTTCCACATGGACACTCTACCGGGCTCAAGAACGTTTTTACTGGCCTAAGATGCGGAAAGATATCGAACGGTACGTCGCCAGCTGCTCTAAATGCCAGCGCTACAAGCGTCCGCCACAAGCGCCACATGGCCTGCTTCAACCAGTTCCCCCTTCTAGCGTCCCCTTTGAGCAAGTTGGTATAGATCTTCTGGGCCCTTTCCCGCGATCCTCCAAGGGTAATCGTTGAGTTATCGTTTGCGTAGATCACCTTACCCGCTATTGTGAGACCGCCGCATTGCCATCGGCCACAGCTACAGAAGTTTCTATCTTCTTGCTGGCTAACATTATACTCCGACATGGACCTCCTCGCATAGTAATCAGCGATCGTGGGCGACAGTTTACCGCGGACGTGGTTGAAGAAACCCTTCGTCTGTGTTCATGTAGCTTCCGCCATTCTACGCCCTACCATCCACAAACTAATGGTCTGGTCGAGCGCACAAACAGAACGCTTGCCAACATGCTGTCCATGTACGTCGATTCAGCACACAAGAATTGGGACAGTATCTTGCCTTTCATTACCTATGCCTTCAATACCGCGAGACACGAGACCACTGGTTACTCACCATTTTTCCTTCTGTATGCTCGTCCGCCGCGCTACACCCTCGACACAATATTTCCCTACTTCGCTCATGACAACGAATCAATTGATGAGCTCCTATGTCGAGCAGAAGAAGCGCGACGCCTCGCTAGGCTACGCACCATAGCATCGCAGGACCGGTCCAAGATACGCTATGACGGGCGTCACCGCCACGTTTACTTCGATCCTGGTGACCTTGTGTGGCTCTGGACGCCGTTACGGAAGCGTGGCTTGTGCCAGAAGTTTCTCGCCCACTACGTCGGCCCTTACGTTACTCTGGAGCGCCTCAGCGATGTAAACTACCGCATTGCGCGTCTCACGAGCAGTGGACGACGCTCGGCCAAGGCTGAAGTGACACACATCGCGCGTCTGAGGCGTTACAATCCGCGAGATGACTGACTCGCCCGGCGGGCTTCGTCTGCCAGCGGGGAAATGTCACAAGCTGTCATGAACCACGCCTGCCGCGCAAACAACCAGATGAAAGAAAGAAGAGAACGACGTGAGCCAAGCTGCCGCGAGACCGCTCTTCAACAACCGCGCCTATCAACCAGATTCATCTGGCTCTGCATTAAAACACCTCGTGTGTAACAATATTAACGAGAAGTACTACAGCAACTCTTTCCCACTAAGGGTCACAGAAATCTTGCTTATGAATATTTCTTCGTAATGAATAAATAATGCTTCCATAAGTCCTCTTGTGTTCTGGTCTTTGTGATGAAACAATCGTTCTTTCTGCTCTATACCGCAACACCAGAGGAGTTCCAGAGCAATATGTATTATTCACAAACGAAACAATTGCATAACCAAGTTATATGTTGCCCTTAGTGTCAAAACGTTGTTCTCAAAAGAATATTTCCCGTTGGGTAGTATCACTTATCGGGCAAATCTTTCGCTTTTTCAATAGATTTGACCGATAGTTCGTTTTTCACGCACGTTTATTCTACATGACATGGCTTCATATTTTTTTCTTGTCGCACGTGGCTGTTTCTGCCACGCATGCACGGATTTTTACCTTTGCCAAGTTGATCAGTGTGTTTAGTACCTTTGTCATCGAAAGCAAACATTTAGTAGAGCTTGCGCTCGTGTGTGCTCCTACCTATTTCGTCATCCGCCTCTGTTCGTGCTGCTGTTTACAGCACCCACGTATCACTTGGTTAGGCTGGTAAACATTCTCACAAACAAAAGCAAAAGCCTCCCCTCAAAAGGTAGCCAATCCTTTACTACTAAACGCCAGAGCAAATCGAAAGTAAGCCTTCACAGCGTCCATGCGGCAGCTAGTACACCACAGGGCAACGCAAAAGATGGTTGAAAATCCCACTTGCTGAAGATTGGCAGCAGAGAGATGCGAGCTTGCTAGAGAATCAGCCACATATCAACGGGTGTCTCTTGCACGACGCCAAGGTGCTTTTGGCGTAGAACACTTTAGCATCTGGGAATTTACTGCATACGTAACCTGTGAGAAGGGAATGTGGACAGAAAATGAGATTGCGCGGATTAAGAATCTACCACACACTGCACATAACTACGCGCGAAATAGAAGTACACACTATACTGGCAAGTAAAAATTTGCGACTCTTTACGAGTGCCGTCGAGAAAAGGAAGGAATGGGTTGCTACGGTAAATGTTAGCTAAAATACGCACAGCGATGTTTCACAGTGGGGAAAATATTCCCGGCTCTCTCGCAGAACCGAAGACCAAGCAACAGTGCATAGCCCATACCAAACAGATATCGAATCTTTGGGCAGAAGTCCAGTAGAAGGAATGACCTAAACATACGCCGAGAGCGATGCGAGCGTAAGCGTGCCTGTACGAGTGAGAACATGTACGGCTTCTTTGAAGCTAGCCGCTTCCGGCGTGGCTCCGATCATCCCGCGCGATTTGTGTGCAGAACGTCGCGTACACACCCTTGCGCGTTTTGCGCGGTAGCGTCCGCGCCGTGAGCTAGCGTCATGCTCGCGTCATTCTTCACCGCGCGAACGGTGGTCGAGTGCGACGCTTAGCTCGAGGCGACAACGCGCCGATTGGCGCTACTTTCGCTTCTGGAAACAACGCACATTCGGATCGGTCCAACTCAAAAAGGCAGCAGAGAACGGTGGCATGTTTCGGTTATCGCTTATTAAAAATTGGAGGACGCTTAAGCTTCGCCTTCAAGAGTGGGACGCGACAGCGTTCCCGTCGACCCGCCAAGGGGTATAAGACAATGCGCTACGGCACAGCGATCACTTACGATGCGCCCCGCATCGGACTTAGCGCCCACCTATCACGCGGTGAGCGTCGAGCAACGCAGCGTTCGGCGCGGCAACGAAACGTGCGCCTGAGCGAACGGAACGAACCAAAGAACTCGGTGTCTCGGAGGGGAAACGATCTATGCCAGCCAAACGTCGCGATCGGCACGGGCAGAGAGATAGATAGTAATCTAAAGAAAGGACCGGGAGCACGGCGAAGCGTCGTCAGGGGAGAGGGAGTCCCGCGACGCGCCTGGCAGCGGTCCCAATGCGCGCGCGGCGCGCCTCCTGTCGGGGCAGCGCCGTACATTGAGAGGAGGGGGTCTTCTGTGTTTGCCGCAAGATGGCTCTGCGTGTGCGGAAAGCGCAGAAGAAATGCAGCGGAAACGCACTTCGCAACTCGTGTAATTGTGACTTCTGTACGTTACATGTTCATAATTACCGATATACACCGCAGTATAACTTTCCACGGCGCGTTTCGAAGGCAACACCGCATTCACTAGAGGCGCGTTTGCACCGCTTGGAAGCATCGAACTCGTGGCTGAGTGGTAGCGTCTCCGTCTCACACTCCGGAGACCCTGGTTCGATTCCCACCGGGCCAATCTTGGAAGTTGCTTTTTATTTATGAAGCGCCTGCCGTGATTTATCGCTCACGGTCAACGCCGCAAACGCCGATGCCGACACCCGACACCGACGCCGACGACACCGGCTTTTCTGGGACACGAGCTCCTTAACGCTATCGCGTTAAAATTGTACAGTACACCTTCAACGGCAACACGCCGCGCTAGATAAAGATGCTTACTGCGGTAGTTTTGGCGGTGATAGACGATAAGGTGAGCCCGTCGGAGGCTGTGTTCTTTGACCACGTCACCCCACCTCTGTTCATTTGCGCTGTGTATCCGTGTACAGTCACTACGCGGAAGCTGTGACTAATCGGTTGGCCGTTCTCCGCAAATCCCAGAGAGGCGAAATATATTTCGCGGTGCGCCGCATCATTAGCCGCAACCTAAATCGAGGCGCGCTTAACCGCTACGGCACAAAAGGTGATCACACTAACCGTATGGTATACGATGAGCCACTACGGAAAAAAAAATAATTCTGATGTTACACGTGCCAAACCAACGATCTGATTATGAGGCACGTCGTAGTTGGGAACTCCGTATTAATTTTGACTTCCTGGAAATTTTTACGTGCATACAATGCACAATGCACGAGCGTTTTTGTATTCCGCTCCTTTGGAATGCGGCCGCTGCAGGGATCGTATCCACGACCTCGAGTCCCGAATTGCCACGGAGGCCGCCATAGTTACGAAATGCGTAAGCGTGAAGTGCAACATTGCCTTCCGGTACGAGTGTGGTACAAGCGTAGCACAGCTGCACACCTGCAGCACGATTATTTGTCGCGGTTCTCCTAAACTCGTAGTGCCTGCCTAAATACCTTGAAAGGCAGCGCGCCTCTCACGTAACGGAACGCGATAACAAGCGCTTAGACGGCTGACGTGAGCCCCCATGAAAGATGACGTGGCCACTGTAGAAAATTATCACTGCGCAGAGAAGCCGATCCTTATGTTCCAATGGTGTTCTCTCATACAAATGAAGGAAACGTTATTAGACAGGAACAAATGAAGCAATGCAATTTTAAGCACATGGGACGCCGCGGCCTCTTCGCCTACCATTGTTTCAAACGAAGTGAGGGCGGCAGCGAGAGTTATAATCGCGCGCATTTGCTCCGGGGCATGCGGTTTGCCTCAAGAAAGTGAACGGTGTGCTTAACATGTCACGCTCGTCAATGTCAAAATAGAAAAGAAGGCTACGTGCCCAAGAAAACGAGATTACTTACCTATCTTCAGAAGTGCGGCTGCGACTGTTTCGGGGTGCCTTCTCTCCAACAGGCATCATGGCCTCTGCCACGCAACTCTTCAAAACCGTCAGGCTCGCACATCAGTAGAAGACTAGTTGTTGGGTGAGCCAACCACTTCACCGGATAAACGTCCCGCTTATCGTCGTTAAAGCATTTCACTAAAATGTGCGTCATGGTGTCCGAAAAGAAATACTTTCATCAAGAAGCACGAGGCGCGAACCACCGCACAACTGCAACCGAATAACTGAGTCCGAAAGACGTTCACAGCTTCACATGGCTTCGCTATCGTATTCAGTTATAAAAACCTTTCAAATACAAAATAACGGCACTTAAGAACCACTAATTGATTAGCAATAATTTTTCATCAACTAACCTTCATAAATTTTTAAGAACTACCTAATTTATTGCGTAAACAATAAATACTACGAACAAAAAATGCGACTACGAAACTAGCGGTAACCAAATGTACTGTTGCAAAAGTGTGCGCAAAACAAAGCTCGGTTGCGCCCGTTTGCGCGCACACATACACACCCGAACGCTACCTTAACGTTTGTCTCGCCACCTAGAAATAAAAATTACTACTAGTTTTGTCATTTTTGCAAAAGTAAAACTTCAAAAATTGTTCGCAGCATCTGTGCAGATAACGAGGTGACAAGCTACAATAAGAGTCCGTTGCCTGTATTTCTTTCATTTCCCTTTAGTGTTCTTAACTGAACATTTGAGACTTGCAGGCTGGGAACATAAGACGACAGTTCGGCGAGGCTCAAATAAGTCGCGTGCTTCTTGCAAGGCGAGAAACGGGAGTAGCCGCAGATAGAGCGATTAGCTGTGATACTCTTGCGGCTGTTGCTGAATCTGAAGCTCTTCGAAGTCAATGGTTATAGCGGCTGCGCGCTGCGATCTCAAAGCGAGTTCATTCTTTGATCTCTAGTACCACGGACATTGGACAAAAAAGTATATTTGCTTTACGGACAGAGGGTACGTCGCGGGAAATTCGAAGACCTTACCCGTGTATGTTTGTAGCGTGTGCGCGCTTGCATCCTACGGTTCCCACAGTGCGTCCGATGCTCGAAGGTAGCGTCGTCGCCTGTCGGCACCTGTCTTATCGCCGGCCGCGCTGCCGCCGTGTCTACTTTTAAGGAACTCCACACGCGCGTAGTCACCGTGTTTGCAAGTGAATTTCACATTCTTCTGCTCCCCGAAACGTGCTCATTTCGGATCGTACCAATGGTTATGTCATCTAGTGTATGTTAAAACGACGATGGCATTTGTACACCGGCGAAGAAATAAATCGTTATGAACTTGGGTGGTCATGAATCCAGTCTAACGTTGCAGTTTTTACGTAGCGAAAATGGCTACGAAAGTGGGGCGGTCCCGGAGATAAGCGCTTCAAAGCGCCAGCTGTAGCGACAGCACCAGGAAGTGGCACGCGGCGCACGCGCCACGCATTTCATAGCTTACTGGCTTTCGAATGAGAGGAGTATGCGTGCGCTCGTGGCCTATTGGTTAGAGTACCGGGCTCGACGGCCGACGTTCGATTCCACCCCGTCGGTCACACATAATTTTCTATTAATGAAAGCAAGGCGAAAGAAGAACCTACCTGCCGCAAAGTGACAGGAATTAGGTTGGAACGCATCGCAAAACATGTTTGGAATGTCTTCACATGCGATTTCTAATTATTGTATACTGGGCTCAACTGCTACACAATAAAAGAACAACTAAAAAGATCAACACAAATTACCCAATAAATTGTTTATTGAGAACACTCAACGGTAATATTGTTGTGCAAAGATTGAGTGAACTCAATTGTTCTTGAAAATTTGTTGAAGTCCGTTGTTTCAACAATTCCCCAACAATATATCAATGGTTAATCAACACTCATTTTTGTACGGGTGAGATCTTAGAGCACAGCTACTTCTGTGCACAAGTCTGCTCGATTGGATTGTACCACCTGGAGTTTAAACTATGACTCAAAGGAAAAGCCTACAGTTAATGTGAGTAATGGCCTTCAGGAAATTCAGGTCTGCAAAATTAGTGCTAAACCCTCCATAAAACTTGGTGAAAAAGCACAGTGTGCGGCAAGTATACGCCGCTATGAACACTTCAGCCAAATTTTGCAGTCTTCCGAGAGGCGTGGAGCTCGCAAGCGAAGTGCGAAGTAACATATTTCTCAAACCCTCTCTTTTCAACAGAAGCCTGCTCCTCATTGTTTTCTGCACGCTTTATTTCTTCACACAGCAGATTCTCATACTCGGTTGCTATTGTCCAAAAGCTGACATCAATCAAGAAGGGTGTTTGGATCAGTGCGCTTCTTCCTGCTGTTACAGTGTATATTTATTGACGCAGTTTAATAAACAAGCTGAAGTAAGCGAAAATCTGCATTCGAATTTTGATAATAGTTACGTACTCACAGAAGAAGCCGACTATCGTCTGGTCGCGCACGACCGCGGCCGCTCGCGTAGGAATCAAAGGTTGCCTCCCCCCCCCCCTACTTACCGGTGTCGTAGCCATCGGATGTTGCTAATTTCGATTAGTTTTGAACAGACCACTAGCCACGAACCACGCGAAACTTATGGAGCGACCACACGCACCCTTGCCAGCAGGCGCTCGCTACTGGCCTCTCCTCGATGTGACTACTATCCGCGGGTCAAGCTGGCAGGATAAAGCCAGTCCGCCCTACGTGACATGGTCTGCACACTTAGGCCTTCTCGCGCGCAAAGCAAATGCTGCGCTTACGCGATACAATTGCATGCAGCTGTGGTCTCCTACGCAGAGTAGATGCCGCGGCTGCCGCGATGGGTCCGCTGGCTAGGCGCACCGAGGCTCGCTGAGGACAACTGCGTTTCGCGCACGGTAGGCGCCAAAATGAGTAGTGGTGTCAACGCGTACATCCAAAATCACATTTGAACTGTGCGCCAAGGTATCGTTAAGTAGGCGGAGCGCTGTGGGCACGGCCCGCTACGCCGTAGCCTTCGCAATGCGTTATCAAGTAAGCGAGAGTGCCGTGGAGCGATGTTTTATTGCTAATAACTCCGGT
Source organism: Dermacentor albipictus (assembly GCF_038994185.2). Taxonomy (NCBI): domain Eukaryota; kingdom Metazoa; phylum Arthropoda; class Arachnida; order Ixodida; family Ixodidae; genus Dermacentor; species Dermacentor albipictus. The sequence continues at coordinate 108,079,017 of NC_091829.1, forward strand.
TATGCTGAACGCATTGAAGCACGTTTTGCAGCAGGATATTTAAAAAGGACAACTTAAAATGCATTTCTCGACTTCGATAATGCGCGGTTCATAGCCTTGTTAACGCTAAAAAATCTGTAATTTTATGTAGAATCATCGAGGACGGCGAAAGATAGCATGGAGTGTTCATCAAATTGATATTGCAGTATAATACACCTAGCACTTCAAAGCGCTGGCGTACACGTGTGAAATGGCTAACGATAATCTATTACACCTGTTGGGGCATGCGCCCATCGTGTAACAGGTAGAGCAGCAGGATTGTGTCCCTAGGGGTCCTCTGTTCAAATCCAGTAGCGAGCGGTCAATTTCCTTTGCTTATTACATACACACACACACACACACACACACACACACATATATATATATATATATATATATATATATATATATATATGGTGTGTGTGTGTGTGTATGTAATAAGCAAAGGATATATATATACATACATACATACATATATATATATATATATATATATATATATATATATATATATATATATATATATATATATATATATATATATATATGGCTGCGCTTAGCTATCATGCACCAACATTTGAAGATATGCAAATGCCACGTAGATGGGCAGAATGAGACAATGTTCGTGTGCGTCGCTAGGAGCCACACAGATTCATTTCTGCATTGCGCCTAAATATATAAATAATCCCATATTATAACCAGACGAAAAGTGTCAATGAGAAAATTGGAGAGCAAAATTAAAAACTCCGGGTACAGTATTGTGTTGCTTAATACTTTCTACATATTTTTTTTTTCTGAGCGTAAAAGTAGCCCCCGAACGCACGCAAAATTTGCCGCGCGACTCAACACTCGAGGAACTTTGTGTTCATTCGCTTGCTCTTCTCATGCGCGCAAAAACACTTTTATGTGTAGCGCGTGTTGAGCAAAGGAAAGCTGCATAGATAGTTTTTCATGTCGCTCTACAATTTTCTCATTGAAACTTTTCATCGATTGATAGCAATGAAAAATTCATTAAGTAAGAATAATTATGTGACTAGGCGCAATGCAAAACACCATCCTAGTATCTCCAAGCGACGGTAAACAATTCTATCTTGGTTTTGTTCAGCCACGTGGCATTTGCGTATCTTTATATCTTGGTGCATGGTGGTTCGAACACCCTGTATATTTGGAACATCACGGTGGCTATAGTGGTCCCTGTAGCACATATGAGCACCTACACTTAGGGTGTGCATTCTCCAGGAAAATACCAAGAGGCTAAAAACATACATTATACGCAAAAGTAGCGCTGATTCGTTGATAAATTCTTTGTCTTTAAGGAAATGTGATTGTGGTGTAACGGTACAGCACCCGCTTCAAAGCCGTAATAAATAATATGGTATGATGGTATGAGGAACTTTATTTGGTCCTGAAGGTCAACCATAGGTTGACGCGGGCCGCTCCCACGTTGGGACTGTCAGGCCGAGCCCTTCAGCCACATCGCGGGCCTTCTGGACTGCCCGTAATTGGTCAGACAGTGATTCGCTGTGTAGCATTTGCCGCCACCATTCTTCTTCCTTGTCACAGTCTGTGAAGACCGCGGGGCACTGCCAAAGCATGTGGTCAAGAGTAATGATGCCATTGCACTTATTACAGTTGATTTGAGTTTCCCTCTCAGGATAGATCTTGTTAATAAAATATGGACTTGGGTATGTTCTAGTCTGTAGCAAACGTAATGTGACCGCTTGGGCTCTGCAAAGCTTACCGTGTGGCAATGGGTACTCCCTTCTGCTTAAATAATAATGCTTCGTGATTTCGTTATATGTTAATAATCGATCCCTGTGTTCCCCGGGTGAAGTGTAAGTTGCTCGGTCTTGAAGAGCACGGCTAGAAAGTCCTCGTGCTGCTTCATTTGCCACCTCATTGAGGTTTCTCCGAGCTCCGTCCACTACCCCCAGATGTGCAGGAAACCAGCGGATTTCAATCCTCTCACTGTTGACCTTCTCTAGTAATTTTGTTGCTATCCGTGTCACATATCCGTTGGTAAAGTTGCGTATGGCTGTTCTAGAGTCGCTGTAAATATGTGTCCACCGATTAGCCCGAATGGCTAACGCGATTTTTGTCCTGAGGCGCCGAAAGTGATGAAACCAGCAGCCTTTTATTTAGCATTAAGTATTATGCTACAAGGATACCTGCATATCAAGGTCCTGTCTGCCTATAGCTCGAATAAACACCATCTTATTTGGATTCGAAGTTAAACAGGATTAGGGGTGTTCTGTCACAATCCCTGTCATCTTGCAGAATGATGTCGATGATATTATTCACGCTATATATGAGTACCTTTAACATAGTCAAAGACAGTACAAGGCAGTTATAGATAGTACAATAAAATATATTCTCACGGGTATATTTCGTAAACTGTAGTTTTGTAACTTAGTATAACTGACTCGACGAAAATACTGCGCAGGGACGCATCGGGAATAAATGGCTTTACTAGCACAATGAAAGATAAGCTATAAAATTGAACATATTAGTAACAGGCGTGGAATAATTCCATAAGATGGAGCCATTTTCTGCTATTTCGTGGCCGGAAGCATTGAATAGATTAGCACCGCAACATGGCCAGCATATCTGGCGGGCCCATGGATTGAGTTCAGAAATTTCTGCGTACAAACCTCTAGTTCCTGGTCACAGTGGCGTTTACGAGACATAAATGACGTGACGGCGTGGGCAACCCAGGGCACTGATATGCGGCGCTGAAACCGGGAAGTGCGTGCATCATCATGGAGGTCGTGTTCAACGCATCGTTGGAAGCCACGTGGTCTCACACGTTGAGCAAGTAAAAGAGGTCCTAGAATATCTGCGCAGGCAGCACTATCCACGTACTCCAGTACATCACGACGCCGTCCTACCAATCGAGTTCGGCCACCTGATGCACTACGTGCACCGAAAGCCACGGGTAACTGATCATCCGATCTTGTGAATGCGCTGAGTCGACGGGTCGACGATGGCATAGCAACCACTTCTTTACCATTCGGTTACCTCGGTCATTCTTGCGCCAGACCAAGTAGTACAGCCACTGGAACAAGTAGTCAGCTATGGTCACGCCCCTGGTCAACGCGTCAAGTAGCCTCCGCTCCTTCTCGTCTTGGCACTGGCTGTTGAGCAACGATAGAAAGTGGGCAGAAACACGACGTTGCTCCTGTAGATTATAACCAGGTCCGCGTACGCCTCCCAGCGGATGGTATTCAGTCCGGAGAAACCACGTACGCTGTCCACTGAAGTCTATAGTCTATAGAATGTCTATAGACAAATGTGTATAGATAGTCTATAAACATTCTATAGACTTCAGTCTACAAAAACAGAACTTTATATTCCTATACACTTTTTTCTATGACATTCTGCAGACATGTGTCAACAAACATAAATTTCCATTGATCTATACGTAGTCTATCGACACAGACATTTTATATACAAGTCTACAAAGAGTGTATCAGGCCATAAGTCCATAGCCATTTGCTATCTACAAGTTAGCTTGCATTTTTGTTTACATGTGATAGCAAACGATTTTGAATGTGTTTATATATGTGCACCTGTTGCTTTTCATCTGCACTTATGCATTAACGTTAGTAGATTAATAATAGTCCTGAACCAGCTTTACTTTCATTTATGTTGCTTAAACAGAAAGAATGGAGTGCTGAATCATGCAGTGCAAAAAAGAAAACAAATGCACCGGGAATTAATTAACTGTTTTATTGCACGATATTGTCACGTGGTGGTGACGTTGAATAACACAGTAGCAATACTGTGAACAAGAAAGCTAACTTTTATTGGGCGAACCTGTGCCCAAAAAACAGGCTACACTTATAGCGCAACGATAGCGGCGAACACGCTCGGCGATCGTCGAAAATCTGATCAGCGGGTTTAGCGCGTAGGCTTTTATAGAGCAGTCATCGAATGTTCCAGACTAATCGTTCGGACCCGCGTGCCTTCCACAAAGTTCTGCACCATTCGCGTCAGGTGATCAAGTCAGGTAACATAACGTTCGGCGACAACAGGCAGTGGATAGAAGCATCGATAACGTTCCAGAAACTTCGGATACATACAGGCACGTCCCACCCTGTGCGATTACATTTGTTAGGCTGCGAAACGTGGTTGCCCGATAAAGATAAGTATACGTGTCAATATAGTAGATGAATTTCTTAAAATAAGTGTCTTATGGTATTATGGAAAGAGACTAAATATTTACACTACTTCCCCTTGGCAAGCATGGTCGTCAGGCTGGCCTTGACCTTTGTGTCATTAGGCCCAAAGGTGGTGCAGGTGTTGGCTGCGAATAAGTAGATGCAGCATTATGAGATAAAAATAACAAGTGTGTATTCTTTGTACGTTCATTAGGCAGCCTAATATATTTGCTCAAACCATATAAGTCAATACTTCATGCGGTTTAACTATGAATAATGGCTACTTGTCAATATATATCAGTACCATTATACAATGTTTTATTTTATGGTATGGTGAACAATTAAACAGTCACAACTGCTGCTCATGGCAGCAAAAGTATGTTCGCTTTTATGAAAAGTTCATATATGATGCAATAATGTACTTATCCCAAATGATCTCTATAGATATTACTGAAACGTTACCCAGTTGGACTGTCTGCGCATTTTTTGGCTGGTAGTTAAGTATGCCTGTGCAGAGAGATAACCTCAGAAGACGTGACTGGAATATTCACACTATTATGCCAAAGATTCTAGTTTATTTTGCTTAATACACATTTAAATGTATTTCTCCTACTCTTAAATTAATGGGTCATTGGCTATAAATTCAGCAGAAGACAGATGGATTGATTGTATTCATATGGTCACTTAGTTTCTTACAGGTAATGAGGCCTCTTGGGCATGCTAACAGGTTTCCAAGTTAGGTATACCACATGAGCACCCGAAATACCACGCGAGCACTTTTTGTCATGGCACGACAGGCATGCATCACCTAAGAAACAGAACTGATACTACAGCTCGAATGAATTCTATCACAGTAAATCATTTAGGGTGCTTTCAAAGATGAAACTTTTTTCTAGGGTTTCGAGGTTCAGGACTTTTAGTTAACGCAAAAAAAGATAAATTCAGTAAGAAATGCCATGTCAGTATGGTTCGCTTTCATTTTTTTTTCAATAAATGAGCAAATCTCCCTGAACTTTTTATGAGGTGAAACGCTTCAAAAATATGTTTACCAGAGAGATTCTCTGGAAATTTTGTATGACATATAACAAGACAGCATACCTATGTGGACATTTTAATATTTCCCGATCTTTTTGCAAGGCTTCCCTGGTTGTTTTCATGAAAATTTTCTGGCACTTTATGACGCCCGCAGCTTAAGTGCAATAAAAAATATTGTGGTTTAATGCTTGCCAAGTACTGCCAGTCCCTAATATTTAGATAAAATGAATAACACGTCAGTAACTTTACATGCAGTATTCGATCCAACTGACCTGAATCCCTTGTTTAAATAAAGCTGACAAGGGCTTGGGCAAGTTCGTAATTGATGGGCACAGGAGTACAGCACGGAAGACAAGGACACAGAGACAAACACGTAAAACAAATGCAACAAGGTAAGGGAAAACTGTTCAATGAGTTATTTTTACGGTTGAATAGTAGTTGTCTATATCATTTGCTCTCATCACTTTTGCCTCTAGTTAACTATGTTTCGCTCTGACTAAAGACTACATGGCAATATGAATCAGTACCATAATGACGTTTCGTTTTATTACAGTAAAATTAGCAGTTAGACAACCGTAATGGTCGCCAGTGCAAGCAACGGTACGTTTCGTTTAAAGACAGGTTCATGTGACACACAGTGGACTGATAAAAATAAAACGATGCGAGAATCCCAGACGATTCCTATAATAATAATTGTTGAAACAAAGATACCCGGCTGAACTGTGCACATTTCTCAGGTGTTAATGCAATATGCCCGTGGCGAACGAACATGCTGAGCATAGTGACTGCAGTTATGAACAATCACGTTAAGAATTGCAATTTGTTTCCGCTTAGAACAATCTGCAATGTCTCTTTTCTCATACTTCGAGATGAATACATTTGCCACACATTTAGTAGAATGCACATGAATGGGGAGGTATTCATAAGGTTAGTTACCAACTAATACATGTTACAATCTCTTAGGTGTGTTGATAAGGGTAGAAAAAGTGCAATGTCCACTAAATTATATCAATAATGTGCGCGTTATGTACTAATAAAACACCCCCAAATGGATAATCTGTCATTTTTTTTTCTTTTGTACAGCGCATATATTATACAGTCAGTCCAAGACCACGGCACAAAATGCAACAGTAATGAAAACCGGAGCACTTATTGCGCACGACAAGGGCTTCATACCATGCACGACTGGCACAATGCGAATCTGCGCCAGCAGCTGCCTAGTGATTAACAGCACGTAAACTGCATAACGCCGAAGCATCGAAATGCGTTTAACGCTTTTCATATGGCCCAAAAGGTAACTTCTGCCGCTAAACTGTTTATAAATGAGACAAAAGGAAAATACCTTCTAACTACCGTCAAACGCAATGCCTTCAATTAGAAACGTGTAAAGGTGCTACCCGGAGCGACTAAATCGGTGTTCTCTAATTTTTTTTTGGCTAAGTTGCGAAGCTGCGAGAGGCTGAGCTTATCGCAGGTTTCATGCTCCAAAAGCCTTTGTGGTTGCATATATTTAGATAGGGTGAGTCTAGATATTTCTGCTGGATATTTCATCAAGTCTCGTGTTTTGCTTGCGGTAACTAACCAAAACTATTTAGAGTGGTTGCCAGGAAGCTTAAAAATACTGCTACTTTTAAACTATACGAAAACGGCAGCGCACACACTGCTGATGCATGCCCCGCAAACACGGCCTTTCATCCGACTACGCTAGCAGTTATTCAACTATACGTCTTTGTTTGAAAATTCATGCTAACACGGCGGCGCTGTAGTTATGCCAGCAACGAGAATAACCAAGCGGTTCAAGACTTCCCATGTCACTACGTCTACAGCTGCAGAGCTCGCGGCTCTCCGTGACGCTCTTCAGGTTATAAATACTGACCCCCGTATTCACAAACGCCCCTCGACTTGACCCTCCACTCGAAATGCTCCTTGAGGGCGGTTTTTCATTTCACAAATCGCCCTCCACTTGAAACGCGCCTTGAGTGAAGGAAAGCTCGAGCGCGTAACTCGAGAATCTCAAGGTAGCCTCGCAGCTACCTTGAATCGCTCCTCGAGTGAAGTTAGTGCGTAAACATGGCTGCCTTGCGATCTGTCACTCGCCTCGTCAGCATTTTCCGATGGACGCCAGTTGCCTCCGTAGCTTTTCGTGGGTTCACCGTGCTGCACATTTTCTAGGGCTTCGTTTTAGGGACCGTTGCAGTCCTCTGGAGCGCTTCGGCACCGGAATTATTCCACTGCAGCGCCGAGACAATTCGGCCGTCCTGTCAAGAAGACTGCGAGCTAGTGCAGTGATTGTCGTCTTACTCCGTGCACGAGCCAGTTGATGATATTCTTCGTGCCAGTGCTCCGAACCTACTATCGGGGTCAGTTAATTCCCGTGTTTCTTGCGGCTCATCGTAGAAAGCCGCATCAGTTCAAGCACGGCGCGATACATAACTGCGGCGGACTTCGAACTTGCAAAAAGAAAACAGCTACGAAGATTCCTGTCACCAGTGGGTGTATTGCCTGTGTGCGTGTGTTGCTTGCGCGAGCGCCGGCCATCGGCGCTGTTTGTACTCCGGCAGATCGTCACTGCGTACGCTAATCCAGGGACGGCGAAGCACACCGCAGCAAAGCGAGCATCTTTAGTAAACGAGCAGGTGCGTTCACTTTAATTTTTGCAATTTTCTTTAATTTGATGTGGCTAGTTGCGCTAAGGAAAATAAGAAATCGACTGTAATTTCGCGCGGACCGTGTGCAGTTGGTGCAATTTAAAGTCATAAGCAATAATTACGTAATCCTTGCTTCAAACCATTCAGTTTAATTAGCTTGTCATCCCTATGAAGATCCAAGCTCAACGAGGAAGTCACCAACCATGAAATGGCATTCATAATTATACCTGCACGTATACAAAGGTTAATGTAATGTTTTGTTCGAATAAAAGAGACAGAATGACAATACAACAGAGTTATAAACTATTTTAAACAGGGTTGAAGTACCTCAGACAGGCTGGCCAACGTTTCGATAGGTGGACCTATCTTCGTCAAAGGATAGGTCCACCTATCGAAACGTTGGCCAGCCTGTCTGAGGTACTTCAACCCTGTTTAAAAAAGTTTATACCACAGTGTGCCATTCCATCTGCCAGCCCCTTTCTTGTTTTTGGAATACAACAGAGTAGAGTTTTGTGCATCACATTATTTTTTATTCCGATAAATAAAGGTGTAGCAGTGTAGTGACAGCACCTAACACAGACAGTGCTAGCAAGTGGTAGCAGATATATCTCGCAAACCTTTATTGCGAACATCCCAGCTCTCTATAGGGTTCATTATGTAAGTGTTAGATCGCTGCTGTCGGTCTTGCTGAGCAAGCCGTAGACCAGCTGAAACATGTTTCTTTGCAAATAAAAATAAATAATAACAGTATGAGGTAATTAATGTAAAAAAAATCGCGCTCTAGAGCGCAAACTTCTTAAACTAATGTATTATTACGAAATGTAAACTAAAGAAAATGAATACAGTACCTAAGCTAGTTTCATGGACCTTCTTTACCATCATTGTATGTTTATTACCAACCCCTTCTCTTTGCAGGAACCAGGTTGCCAACACACGCACGAAGAGCAACTGCCTTTCCAACTGTGCTGTGTGTGCTGCGCTTGCATTGGTGTGCAAGTGGAGGAGAGGTCCAGTTAATGTCCTGCTGCACTATAATAGCCGTCGAAATATTCTGCTTAAGAGATCTATCATTTTTCTGATATCCTACCAGCTCAAACGTCACAACTAAAAGCGGTTTGACTGCATGTATATTTTTTTTCATTTATTTACCCTAAAGGCCCAGCTTGGGCATTACATGGGGGGGGGGGGGGAGAACAATTGATATATAATATAAAATGATATACAATATGCATTGTAAGTCGACCATCCTTATATGAAGTAGTACATGCTATACAACCTTTACATCACTTCTAATTCGACAACATCATACGCCAATAATTATTAAATTATACAAACAATAATATGACATCTGAAGAAAGGCAGGAAGAAATGTTAATGTTATTAATTCACGAATTTTTCATTAAGTGCTTGTTTGAATATATTATGGTCAGTTCTTTCAGCTATATTACTTGGGAGATGATTCCATTCCGAAATGGCTAAGTGCAGACACGAGAACTGGAATAGGTTAGTACGTGCAAATGGTTGTTCGACCTTAAATTCGTGATCAATTCGTGAGAATTTTCTTTTGGCTGGTAAGATGTGTGCCTGAGAGAAAATATTTGGGTTATGAAAAAGCTGGTGGAAGAATGTTAGCCGAGATATCTTTCTTCTAGTCTGCAATGGGATGAGTCCTAGGTCATGTATTATTTTGGTGATACTTGAATGTTGTGAATAGTTACCCGTAATAAATCGCGCTGCCTTGTTCTGAAAAGATTCTAAATTGTTAATAAGATGCGTTTGGTGCGGGTTCCTATAAATGAGGCATACTCAATCTTTGAACGAAGTGCGGTGGTATATGCAAGAAGTTTAGTATCACTATTAGCCTGACGAAGCATTCGACGAATGAAGCCAAGAGATTTGCATGCAGCGGAAACAATACAACCCACGTGATTATGCCAAGACAAAGTCGGAAAAAGATGAACACCTAGATATTTAGATGATTCTGTAGTTTCTAGAGCCTCACCATTAAGAAAGTATGTGTGTTTCGTAATTTCACTGCAAGTAGTAAATCTCATAAGTTTAGTTTTCGAGGTATTTACGCTCATTTGCCAGTCTGAGCACCATCTTTCAATCCTGTTCAAGTCATTTTGTAACTTATCACAATCACCCTTACATTTTAATGGCCGATACAGAACGCAATCGTCGGCATATAACCGGATTTCTGAGTCTATACCCTGATGAATATCATTTATATAAATTAAAACTAGAGTAGGTCCCAAAACGGAACCTTGAGGCACACCGGACTGAACAAGTTGAAATGAAGAACGGACATTATTGATTACGACAGCTTGTCGTCAGTTACTTAAATATTCTTTAACCCAGTTTGTTACTTTTTCGTCAACATTAATCAGTTTCATTTTATATATGAGGCGGTTATGAGCCACACGGTCAAAGGCTTTAGCAAAATCTATAAATATGGCGTCAGTTTGTGTAAGTTCGTGAAGGTTAAGGTGAATGGCTGTAGTTAGTTCAAGAAGCTGGGATTCACATGACCGGCCTCGTTGAAAACCATGCTGGTTTGCGAAAAGAATGTGGTTTGCTAGCCATGTACTGCATGATTTGAGAAGATAATACGTGTTCAAATAGTTTGCATACAACAGACGTAAGGGATATAGGCCTATAGTTTGCTAGCTTGTTTTTGTCGCCGGTTTTATATATTGGTATGACATGTGCCAATTTACAGTCGTCTGGAATTTCGGCGGTGTCGAGAGACTGTTGAAACAATAGTGTATGTATAAGAGCAGAATAGTGCTTTGTCATTTTTAGTAGCTTAGTACAAGTACCATCAGGACCTGGACTAGAAAACGAAGGTAAACGCTCAATAGCTTTCACAATACCGTCACTTGTCACAGTTATACATTCCATAAATGGAGAACTATCAGAAAAATGTCTTGACTTATCTAGGGGCTTTTCGTCACTAAATACACTACAAAACAATAAATTAAACCGTTCAGCAACATCCATGACATCAATAGCAGCACCAGACTCAGTGTCAAAAACAGGTAACTCTTTTGTAGGTGCGGAAGAAATGACTCTCCAAAATTTTTTTGGATCTGTTTTTAGAAATTGCGAAATATCCTGGTTGAAAAACTTATATTTGGCAGCCTCAATATGTAATGCACATTCTTTAGAACACGATAAATATTCTGACCTAGCTTCAACAGATTTTGCGCTTCTTGCCTTTCGAAACAAACGTTTCTTTTTATTCAGATATCGCTTAATCTCGTGAGTAAGCCATGGCTTGTCTGCTGTTTCATAGATCCATTTTTTTGGAATGTATTTCTCCCGGAGTCTTAACAACTCGTCACGAAAGCGAATCCAGTAATCTTGCAGCGAACAGTTTTCATACGTTTGCATGAATGACAGGTAAAATTGAAAAAGCTCAGAGTTGAAGCTTTCCGGATCTGCTTTAGAATAGTCATAAATCTTCTTTTTTTTGTCGCGGTGTCTTCACGGTCTGCGTTGTAAAGGTACAATGCATGACACGATGGTCACTGATATACTCTAGTACATCCACGGTAGCACGTTCGGGGTGTGTTGTTAGAAGCAGATCAGGAATAGCATTGTTCCGCGTAGGGATTTCGACAAGTTGAGACAACTGAAAATATTCTAATAGGTCAACAAAATCTGCATAATCGCGTGTCTGGCGCGTGCTAGGGAATTTCAAAGCAGACCACTCCATGCTTGGAAAGTTAAAATCGCCGGACAAAATTATGGGAGAGTTATTGTATTCGGATTGGATGGAGCCTAATACAGACTGCAGTTCCTCAGAAAAATGTTGTAGAAAGTCAGGTGGCCTATAGCATGCTCCAATAACCAAAGTTACAGCTGGTAAATAGCATGCAACTCAAATAGTTTCAAGAATGCTGTCAGTAGGTATGTGTTTTACCTTTATATGCTTTCTGATGGCTATTACGACACCGCCTCCTTTTCTATCCACACGGTCTTTACGAAAAACAGTGAATGAATTTGAAATTTGTAACTCAGAATTGCTAATAGCTTTGCCTTCATAGACACGTTGTAGCTGAAGTCATTGTATTTTTCATCCAGATGGCCTTTCTTCAGTCATACTTATTAAGTCAGTATGTACCCCTTAATAATTTCAGGTGAATTCTAGTGCCAATTTTTTTCTAAAACAATAAATTAACATTATTCCTGCCTTTTTGTACTTTGATAGTATGCAATACAGCGTGAACTCTGATCCTACAAACAGAAGCAGTAATGAAGGTGAAGAAAGGGGGTTGACCGAGGGGCGCGATTTTTAATAATCATATCATGAGAAGCCAACAAGCAAAGTCACCGAAGACAACATAAGGGAAATTACTTGTACTTACTAATTGAATTAAAGAAATGATATTATAATGGCAACGAAATTGGATGAAAAAACAACTTGCCGCAGATGGGAAATGATGTAGTTTTAGTAGTAGTAGTTAGTTCTAGTAGTAAAATATAAATACACAAGAAAGTGGATGGGAAAACGGTGCCGCGGTAGCTCCATTGGTTAGAGCATCGCACGCTTATGGCACGTTGTTTTGTCATCCGATTTCGTTGCCATTAATTTGTCATTTCTTCAATTCGATTGGTAAGTACAATGTCTCCTATGTTGTCCTTGGTGTCTTCGCTTGTTTGTTTCCCAGGATATAAACAGAAGGAGTAGTACTGCTGACAAATATATTCTAGAATAAAAGACCATCTCTCTTCAAGACAGTAGTCTGTCGGGTGTAGCCACCCGACGGCATGCAGCGGTAAGTTCTTGTAGAATATATGCTGTTTCTACCCTGCTTCTAGCTTCAGCTTAAGATAAATTATGACGGCGCAAACAATGAGTTTCTTCCATTGGATGCGGATGAGAGTTGGCTTCAATGGGGCTTGCACAACTTCAGGAATTCACTGAGCTCCAACACCCAGGGTAGCAGCGTGTCTTGTGGGATCCCAAAATAGGCCAAATGGGGATGCAGACTGTCACAATGACAATGCTGAAAAATACAGTAAAGAGCGCATTACTACCATTATTTCAGAAAAGCTGAGATCAAGCATCAAAACTATGGCATATTTTTAATCTACACTTGCTCATGCTAAAGTTGCTTCAGCATGCCACAAAATGCTGAAGTGCTGGCTACAAGTACTAGGAAAGTGTTGCTTCAGAAATTGTGCGCAGCAAAAAGATCCTGTCGCAGCTGCAAAGCACCACGGGCAACTGATGACCTCGCCCATCATATTCATGCAATTTAAAACAAAAATATACGACAGCTGAAAGGGAATAAAGAATTAATTTGATTTCATTGACATGGCTATTTCATGTTTGTGGTTCTAAATAACAAGGTGTCCATTGCGCCATTTTGTGAACGTGGGGACACGTAACATGAATATTTTTACAAAGTTTATGAAAATAAGCACAGACTAATTACCGGGTAGGCTAGTCAAGTACTTCTTCAGCACCTAGCTTCTTTCAGGGAAGCGAGCTACTGCAATTCCAACAGGCAGACACCATATCTGTCGGTGCTTTCAGGTCTGCCAGAAGCCTTACTGTGCAGCACAGGCGTTGATTTTTTCATAAGCTGGCCCTTCCAAGGCCCACATCCTGTACCAGAATGCCAAAACCTTTATGTAGACAGGGCGCTCGCGCGCTATGTAAATTCAGTATTCCTAAGCAACGGAAATGAAAAAAAACGTAGCACAACTAAAAATATGTCGGCATTGCGTGAACTTGAAAGCCCAGTTTATGGAACGTGCATCAGCTGCTACCACATAGCACACTGAAAGAGTTAGGAGGAAAAAACAAATAGCGGTGATGAAGTATTGACAAGTGAATTTTCGGAAGATTAAAACATTGCGTAGCGTATATGTGAAGCGAGGAAGCACAGGAAATGCAGGCACCAGTGCTGGTTCGTTGACCATATGTGCTACAAATTGAGCAAGCCGACTGACCACCATGGCTTCTAAAACAAACTACAGGACTCAAAAGACGCTTGTTTTTTTTTCTACCTGCCGGAGCTACGCACTCAACCATATACGCATTCTGCCACATGTATACTATAACTGCTTCTCCTCTACCGAAAGATTTCATACGCGATACTGGAATGATCATTGGATGCAGGCGCCGATCCGTACCTTCTACATTATCGTTTAAAAAAGCGAAACCAACAACAAATTGTCGTGCCGGATCTTCCAGAAGTTCCAATTAGCAAAAAAAAAGAATATGTTTTGGACAAGCTTATGCTGCCTCGAATATGTTTCAGGTACTAACTAATGCCCGCAGCATGAGCAACTGGAGTCAATCATGCTTGTGTACATTGGAAACGGCTTATCGACAGCGCAGCGGCAACCTCAAGAAAACCGCATTGGCATACGGTGCTTCCATGAAAGAATGGCTCACTCACCGATATTTTCTGTCCTGTTGTTGCTTTCAGCAAACTCACAGCACTACTCGGTCTTGAAGGTAAACAAAGCTGCCCATTGGCCGTTCCATCTGTGGCCTCACAAGTCATTCAGGCTCGGTCACCACACGCACAAGGACAAAATCACATATCATAACCGCGATTATCAAACGCAACGTCAGTCACCAACGAAACATTGGGAAAAAAAGAGCAGCGGACAAATGCCGGCGCAAATTATCTTGGTTCTCAGCCATGCGCCATGCTCTCAGCTGTTGGGATGCGATTGTTGCCAGGCCTCAAACACAGCTCCCGCTTGCTCTATCAGTCGAACGCTCACAGTGGCAGCGTTGCCGAGCTAAAGTTGTGCATTGCGCCGTGTAAATTGTTTGATTAGGAAGACGAATGAACTGAAACACATATTTGTCTTAAATAATGGGACTTTTAATAAGCACATTGAAGAATAGTCTCGATATCAGACGCTTTTCTCGGTCGATACACTTCACTTGATTCGAGGGCGCATTTTCAAGGCGTTCCTTGGCGGAGGACAGGTGAAGTAGTGTTCATGAAACGCAACGGAGCCTTGAGTGCAGGAAGCCCCGTCGCCTCGTCTTGGCTGAGTCGAGGAGGAGCTTCAAGTGCAGGCGTGTTTAAGAATACGGGGGTGAAAGTCCCAGAAAATGGGCAGTCTTTTGCGACTCAAGGCCGGCCTTGCAATGTGTGCATTCATTTCTCCGACGTGGAACTCACGATGAGCTCACGTGCGAAATCGCGGAACTTCTCCATCACTTAAGAGAAAAAGGCCGTGATATCTCTTTTCAGTGTATACCAGGCCATTGCGGTATCATTGGTAATGATGACGCCGATAAGGCAGCTCAGACGTCCAACCAAGAAGACCGCTGCGTCCCCATTCCGCTATCAAGGACCGACGCCGCGAGACAACTTGGCATTCTGGCACGCACGATCTCCTTAGCAGAGTGGAATACTGTACATACAAGGCGCACAAGACTGCACCGACTAAACCCATCACTTCAACTCAGACCTCCAGCCGGTGTGCACAGGCGTGAAGCGTCTCTTCTGTGTCGGTTATGGCTTGGAGTGGCCTTCACGAATGCCTACTCAGCACTAATTGGAATGGCTGATAGTCCTGCATGTGATGTTTGCGCATGCGAGGAGAACATTGACCACATATTGTGCCATTGTCCTCAATATCAAGCACAAAGACAGTATTTGTCCGACACATTGAGGAAACTAGACGATCGTCCTCTGAGTGAACAGACAATATTAGAGCACCGTCCCGACCGATCATCGGCTCAGAAGGCAGTGAAGGCACTTTTCTGTTTTCTCAGAACTTCTGGTTTGCTCGAGCGACTTTAACTGAAGTGCTGTCCGTACACGTACCTACACCTTTTCTCTCCCTTCTTTCTCTTCTCGTTCTCCCTTCCCCCAATGTAGGGTAGCCAACCAGACTATTGACTGGTTAACATCCCTGCCTTCCTGTATTCTTCTCTCTCTGTCTCTCTCATGCTAACGCAATTTCAAGATATATACGCAAAGCGTGTCACGAGAATATCACTACACATGGGGCGCAGCATTCATCGAGACCCGATCGAGCGCCACGAAATGAGATCTACCGCACTGGCTGCTCAACACACACAATCCGCTTAGTGGCAGCTCAGTATCAAGTGAAGCCATGGTTTACTTCCTTTTTTACGCACGTCAACTATGACGATAAAATCAACAGGCGTGATCGATCGCTCGCCGTATAACGGAAAAAACTAGAAAGCCTGGTGCGCCTTTAGGTGTACACCAGCCACCTGAAAAGATTTTTCACACCCCGCCAGTACACGAGGCGAGAAGCCAAACTTGACATTCTGCGGTTCCGGCACTGCAAGAACTACGCCGTTCCATTGCGTGTTTATCGCTGAGCATTGCTTGCGAGCAGTGCGGCGGTACGGCTGGGTCTTCAAGCGCTAGAGACAGGCTGGCGTTTCCAACGTGCCAAACAGCGGCCGGTGTATCTCGGATGCGTCACACCAACGAGGCCAGGATCATCGAAAATTTCCCTTGCACAGTTTGGTGCGTCAGATGTGGCTCGCGTCAGGGCCGCGATGAGCTGCTGCCTCAGCGCATGCGCGCATGGACGCGGCGATCCAGCGCTTTTCTTTTTTGTTTGTTTGGCAAACTGGCTAACTCAGCGCAATTTATTCATCACAGCCTAACTATGACCGGCCAACCAAGCTAGCGCGAGATGAACTGTGGCCTAGCAGCTCTGGCGCCACATGGAACAGGCGTTCCGGTGCTGGCAACGCCAAAGCAAGCCAAACACCGCCAGTCAAGCTGACTGCGTGTTGGCGCTACACAGCGTCCGCTTTGTGCAATCGTAGCGTAACTGCGCCCGCGTTACGCCGGACTATATCGGCGCCTGAGTCCTTGCAGCAAGCGCACATTTCCTTATCTGAAAGCGTTTCCTTTGTGGCGTGCTACGCCGATGGGAAAAGCGAAATGCTCGCATTTGAAATGTGCAGTAGAAGCGATGGCGGCAGAGAGAAGAGGGCACGTGGCGAGGTTCTGTGTCCTGTATTCTCCGTCTTGCGGTAGTTTTAGCTCTTACTTCAAACGGGCACCTTTCACTAGCAAAACATTAATGCCTTAGTTAAATGATAGAGGCGAGGACGTATAGTAGGTATCGGGCAAGGAGCAAGTGTAATGTAAATGCTTGTGTTCTTGTGTTCAATTTCTTTTTTATCATCTGCTGTTAGCGACCCATCAATTCAATCTTGAATTAAGGCCAGCGCAATAAACATGGTCGACAGGAGATTACCTACCGCGAGGGCCCAATAGTGGCCACCATTCGTGCAATCAGATGAAATTCATGCGATGTCCTGTTTGAGTGATGTGGTCTTCTAATTTTAAATATTGAGGCCTTCGCTGTTTACAATAAATATTTTCTTGCGGTGTTCTTTTCATTCCGTTTGCCTAGACATATTGATACTTTTCGTGCGCAAACAAACAGGGACGAAGAATAGGGGCAACACAAGGACGAGCGCTTTCTAACAACTGGTTTATTTTTGAAGAACTACTTACTTAAATACCCACAGAACTGCGCGTTCTAGTCAACAGAGCACCCTACAGCGCATATGATACCCGCTGATCTGCGCCATCAAGTCAAAAGAGCAACGTCAATATTACATATAACACTTGTGATAAAAAAAAAAAGACGTCGACAAAAGCCACCCAGTCATACTAAAAACAGCAAAGTGCATAAAAACAACCACTTACAATAAAATGCGTTAAGGATGGGATGATAGAAGCGAATTTTCTTTATCTAACAATGAAACAGAAGGATGGCTGATGCATTTATCTTTTTGTTTTTCAATCCAGTATGCTTCCACGATTTCCCTAGCGGTTTGATTCCTATGCCTGTATAAAATGTCTGTGCTAGTAAGACAAGGGGAGCAACCATGTTCTTGGCAATGCATTGCCAAATGCGTACTAGGGCGACCTTTAAGGCTAGACAAGTGCTCTCTTAACCTAGTGTTTATGCATCTCCCAGTCTGCCCTACGTACACATGACCACACGTCATAGGAATATGGTAAACAACGTTCTTCGCGCAAGCAACAAATTGGGTCTTGCGCGGATGTTTAACAGTGCATTCTTTCTGTACAACACCCTTACTTTCAAACTTCTTTTTAACCTTGGAACACACACTACCTATTTTGTTTCTTGCCGAAAATACTACTTTTACTTCATAACTACCAGCCACTTTTTTAAGTCTGTGTGAAAGGCCGTGCACATACGGAATCACTGAAACATTGGAACCTCCATCCTTCTGCCTTTGATTCTTTGTGCATTGTCCTTTATCCTTGTTAAGTTCTTTCATTAGTCTAGCACACGTCGCCAGCATCACAGCGAACGGGTACCCAGCCTTTCTCAACCTGTCAACTTGCTCAAAGAATGCAATCCTTACGGTGTGGTGGCATGACTTCAACAACGCTGACCGGAAACACGAAAAGAATATTCCATTCTTCACAAGCCTGGAATGGTTTGAGGCATAGTTAATTAGCGGTTTTGCAGCTCGGGGTGAGACAGACCAACACACATGTTCCGGTAGGAATGTTAACTTGACATCAAGAAACTGTAGCCTCTTATCTACCGGTACTTCCGAAGTAAATGTTAAGCCCTTTCCCAGAGAATTGAAGGCTTCTACAACCCTATTTCTGAAAGCACCCTTGTCTACAGGACAACCTAAAATCAAGTAGTCATCGACATACCTGTATATCTTACTTACTACACCTTCTAAATCTTTTGCCAGCTCTCTGTCTATGCTTCCCAAAAAAATGCTACTTAGGATGGGAGCTACCTTTGACCCGATGCACACACCCCTTGCCTGTATATAAGTTTCATCACAGAACCCTACATGTGTATTCGCTAAATAAAAATGCAGAAGTTCAAGAAAGGATTCAACGGCCATGCCGCACGTATTGCGGAATGACACCTCGTCATTTCCCTTTGTTATGCAATCTTTAACACTGCACATTAGGGGCCCTTGCGGCAAGGAATAGTAAAGATCTTGAACATCTATGCTGAATCCCCAGCTGTAGCTTGTACTATCTAGTGCCAAACAATTCACAAGGCCTTCAGAGTTTTTCAATAAGTACTGATCCTGCACTTCTAGGGAATTCAACATTTTTTGCAAGAACTCCGCGACCAGAAATTGCCAACACCCTCTCTCGGACACAATTGGCCTAAACGGAATTGCTTGCTTGTGGGTTTTTGCCGTAAAAAATATCTCCAATTTCATTCCTTTTGAGTTCTTTACACGTGACGCAAGCTTATCTTGGTCACATTTTTTCAATAGCTCCACCGCTTACTTTTTAACGTTTTCTACATTCACATCACATTTCTTAAAGCACTTGTTCACCGCTAGGAAAGCTTTGTCTAAGTAACAATCATTTGGTACAACAACCAGGAAGCCTTCCTTGTCTGCTTGAATAACACGCAGATTATTCTCAACCAAATACTTAGCAGTCCTATCAACATTGGTCCTGGATCTATCGCTTACCGAAGCTTTAGCCACCACGTCCACACATTCCACCACAAATCGATCTTTTTCTTTCTCCGGTACACTCCTGGCAATGTCCCTTGTAAGTGCCAACCTGTCGACGATGTCGATCCTTGGTTCCACGCAGAACTTTGGTCCCAACTTGAGAACCTGTTGATGCCGTTCTTCCACCGTTGCACCCCCTAGTATTAGAAGGCGTCCCTCTGGCACTTCCCTTTTCTTCTTCTCTGGCAATTTCCGACGAACATCGTTCCATATAGCCTCAGTCACAATATTTGCCTGTCTGCACCAGTCCCGAAAAGCCTTCACGTTAAAAAGGCCACCGGAAGCAGACGAACAGGCCACCTTTAGACATTCTTTGAAATGTCTCACCTGTCTCCGGCTCTCTGATCGCAGGATCTTGATCATTCTTCTCCCGTGCCCTGCAGACGGGGGCAACCATCCGGTCACTAACAACACCTGATCAGGGCATTCACCAAGTTTCAGGAACCAGCTTAATACCCGTGCTCTGCACTCACAGACCGCGATAATAGGCACAAGAACTGCAGGGTTGTTTAAGCTGTAGTTCTGACATGTAGAAAGAGGGCCGGAAGAACTAGAAATGAACTGAAGCATAACTGCGAGTCGGCCTAGTTGGAACATATTCATATTGATACTTTTCGTGCGCAAACAAACAGGGACGAAGAATAGGGGCAACACAAGGACGAGCGCTTTCTAACAACTGGTTTATTTTTGAAGAACTACTTACTTAAATACCCACAGAACTGCGCGTTCTAGTCAACAGAGCACCCTACAGCGCATATGATACCCGCTGATCTGTGCCATCAAGTCAAAAGAGCAACGTCAATATTACATATAACACTTGTGATAAAAAAAAAGACGTGGACAAAAGCCACCCGGTCATACTAAAAACAGCAAAGTGCATAAAAACAACCACTTACAATAAAATGCGTTAAAGATGGGAAATAGGGTTGTAGAAGCCTTCAATTCTCTGGGAAAGGGCTTAACATTTACTTCGGAAGTACCGGTAGATAAGAGGCTACAGTTTCTTGATGTCAAGTTAACATTCCTACCGGAACATGTGTGTTGGTCTTTCTCACCCAGAGCTGGAAAACCGCTAATGAACTATGCCTCAAACCATTCCAGGCTTGTGAAGAATGGAATAGTCTTTTCGTGTTTCCGGTCAGCGTTGTTGAAGTCATGCCACCACACCGTAAGGATTGCATTCTTTGAGCAAGTTGACAGGTTGAGAAAGGCTGGGTACCCGTTCGCTGTGATGCTGGCGACGTGTGCTAGACTAATGAAAGAACTTAACAAGGATAAAGGACAATGCACAAAGAATCAAAGGCAGAAGGATGGAGGTTCCAATGTTTCAGTGATTCCGTATGTGCACGGCCTTTCACACAGACCTAAAAAAGTGGCTGGTAGTTATGAAGTAAAAGTAGTATTTTCGGCAAGAAACAAAATAGGTAGTGTGTGTTCCAAGGTTAAAAAGAAGTTTGAAAGTAAGGGTGTTGTACAGAAAGAATGCACTGTTAAACATCCGCGCAAGACCCAATTTGTTGCTTGCGCGAAGAACGTTGTTTACCATATTCCTATGACGTGTGGTCATGTGTACGTAGGGCAGACTGGGAGATGCATAAACACTAGGTTAAGAGAGCACTTGTCTAGCCTTAAAGGTCGCCCTAGTACGCATTTGGCAATGCATTGCCAAGAACATGGTTGCTCCCCTTGTCTTACTAGCACAGACATTTTATACAGGCATAGGAATCAAACCGCTAGGGAAATCGTGGAAGCATACTGGATTGAAAAACAAAAAGATAAATGCATCAGCCATCCTTCTGTTTCATTGTTAGATAAAGAAAATTCGCTTCTATCATCCCATCTTTAACGCATTTTATTGTAAGTGGTTGTTTTTATGCACTTTGCTGTTTTTAGTATGACCGGGTGGCTTTTGTCCACGTCTTTTTTTTTTATCACAAGTGTTATATGTAATATTGACGTTGCTCTTTTGACTTGATGGCGCAGATGAGCGGGTATCATATGCGCTGTAGGGTGCTCTGTTGACTAGAACGCGCAGTTCTGTGGGTATTTAAGTAAGTAGTTCTTCAAAAATAAACCAGTTCTTAGAAAGCGCTCGTGCTTGTGTTGCCCCTATTCTTCGTCCCTGTTTGTTTGCGCACGAAAAGTATCAATATGAATATGTTCCAACTAGGCCGACTCGCAGTTATGTTTGCCTAGATGTTACCGTTGCTGCTGTTCTAATGAAGACAGAGCTGGGGCGCTCTTACACAACTACTGTTACCTCACACCCCTTACAAAACTATTGGAACAAAATATTCAATCGCGCTGAGTCCTTATCGTTGGACATGATGGTATTGGCTGTGAAGCCGAATGCAGTCCCGCATCTCATCAAATTTGACGTTACTTCTACTTGTATCCTACCGTAATAACATCAATATATTATTATGTAGCAGTATGTATATTGTATTTAACACTTTCTTTTCATTATCTGCAGTGTCAAAAACGAAGAGCGCCACGCCACTTGTTTTCAAGGAAACAATAAAACAGGAGTCTTCCCTGATTCCGAGCAGTAAAAACAGCGCTAAGCAACAGGACGAGAACAAGGACAGAGACCACAGCGCTGACTAAAAACAGAGTGTCTTTATTATTTATGTCAGCGGATAAATACTCTACCGCTATCTCAAAGCATAAAATCAACATAACTGAGTATGCGCAGCGACATTTAATTGCAATCAATGCAATAGGAAGGCTACCTCCTTCAGTAGGATAGAAATGGAGGGAAGGCTTACACATGCGTTGCCGCTTTTACGAATGTGGAAAGCTTCGGGAGGAATACGTGGGCGGTCACCTCGGTAGTTGGACAAATAGGTGGCATTTTTAAAAGACGGCTTGCAGCTGCATCCACTGCAATGCAGTGATAGTTGACTTCCCTAGCTTGTTTTTGAACTTTCTTTTATTGTTCGCGCATGCGCACATTCATACACCGTCACGTTTGAACCATATTATAACGCTTCCACCCTGATTACTTCAGCTGCGAACTCTTTCAGTGCGGCACCAGCTTTACTCTAAAGTAAACAGCACCATCTTATTTTCCGTTGCCTGCTTCTTCATCAAACAATTTTGTTGAGGCGAAACAGTGAACTGGACAAGAACACAGCAACTAAGGCTTTTTGTAGGGGGAGGGGTGTAGCAAATAAACCTATTATTTTAATATCGCAAGTTCGAGAAACAAAGAAATGTGCATTTTAATATTGAAACCAATGTATATCCATACATATAGTTCTGAATAGACCGTTATGAAACGCACTTCGACATATGCAGGACGCTTACAACAACATATACAGGGAATTGATATGCGATAGCCTCAAGCACGAGGCCATTGAAGAGAAATTGGCAGAGCTGTTGACGTAGATATATTGAAAAAACATTGTAGAAATTGTATAGCAAAGCCGGAAATGGAAAGAATTAGTCGGAATTTACAGAGGGCTGACTGAAGTACGACTTTTTTCTCCATTGTTATTTACGCTTTATGTTATGGGCACAGAAATACTACTGAAAAAACATTGAACTAAGTGACGATTTATCTTGGAAAAAAGTGCAAAAGAATGTCCCTGCGCTGGTGTTTGCGGACGAGATGATTCCGCTCGCAAACAATGCAAGAAATTTACAGATTAACTAATATAGGTTGCAATGCAACGGGTCATCTAGACCTTACAGTTAGCACAGAGAAATCGAGAATTTTCATCTTCATTGATGATGCAAGTAATTTCATGGTATCAGCTCAAGAAGCAGTCGAACCCTCAGTCAAGGAATAATAAAAAATATCTAAAGGACACCTAAGCACTTATGAGCCGTGAATGCGGAAGCATCAAGGTCCAAGTGAACACCGCTGAGAAGTCCTTCATTTTATGATCTCCTCGTGGGGAAGTTAGCATGTTGAGACTCTGTCTGTTTTGATTTGGCCTTACAGATGCGCCGTCAGAACACAGGCGACATTTTACTCGAAGCCCACAGATGGCCAGCCATATTTAGACTACAACAGTCATCACTCCCGAGTCTGGAAGTAAGCAATTTTTGTCGGACAAGGAAAATAAATAAGAAGAATCTGACTTGAATACAACCATTATATCCACCGCCTAAATGACGTTAAATCTACGCTAGCATACAGAACCTATCCACAAGTTCCACTCGACAGAACTTATGACGTCGTGTCAACATTGTCGAGGTTGTCGGAATTCGATAACAAACAGCCTGCACCAGAATCTGGCAGAACTCCAGCTTTTATAACGAAATATCCTAATGCACTCCAAGACATGAACAGCATCCTACGAAGCCTTGAAGAAGAGAAGTCCACTTGTTGAAACGTTGGCTCCTGCTTTCACCTTGTTCTCGTTTTTTTCATCTTCCTACGAACATACCGCCCGATATTATCAAGTAAAGAAGGTCTGATAAAAGCGTCCCCAGTGGTACCAAGGGTGACCAATTGCCCCAACAAAAACTTTGAAGACATGCTAGCGCACGCAAAAGTCATTCAACATCAATCCCCCGAAAACAAAAACATGTTGTGTCCCCTGGCGCAAAACCTCAAGGCATCTTCAAAGTGACATTAAAATTAAAAGCACCGCAAATAGTTATACACACGAAATGAAATCTAGCTTGTACTATTTCCGATGTGATTTATATGTGTCAATGTTCCTTCCGTAAGCAAAACAAATATATCGGTGAAATAGGACAGTGAACGAACGTCAATTTTAACGGAAATCGCGTGGACACAACTAAAAACTCAGTTAGTGCAACTTCCTAGCTGGACAGGCACTGTGGTGATTATCACACTAGGAAGTCTGAAACTTTTGGCCATCGGTTTAATATAATCAACTCCAGAGGAAAAGCTCTTCATGGCACGCATGAATTGCTATCGACAACTACAAGCGCGCTGCCATGTTTCTACTGTGCACAGACGCACATGCGCAGACAACGATATGTGAATTAAAGGAGATGCCGAGCCTCCGTCAGCATTGTGGCGCCAAATTGTTCAGGCGTCTGCAAGCGCATCATTACACGAAATCGTAAATGAATCGAGGCTGAAGAGTACGTGAAATGGCGAGGGACTGTTACCTAGATTGCATGGCGCGAACCTGCACTTGCCAGCTTTGGATAACCTCCTTCGGCCCTCGGATGTAAGAAAGGTTACAGAACCCAGACCAACACCACGAAGAACAAAGGCGGAAGGAGACCAGACCGACAACAAAGAGAACTATAGAGGCGCGAGGAAATCTCCAAGGAACAAAACTGTACACTGACTCTTCCTTACAATACGCTGAACTTTCCTGTAAAATGTATGGCGCTAGCGCATATTGCTCAGAAGAAGGACAAGCACCCGCTGTGAGCCACAGCGGCTCTGTTCACTGGTTTGCCACCATGCTTAAACTACAAGCTAACGAAGAAGCAATTCAAATCTGTGAAGGGCGTACAGAAGCCATGGCTCGCATCTGCATTGACAGTCAAGAGGCAACTGAACTATACCGATCCTACACGGCTATCATAGCGCACCGCATAAAACAAGCTTGCCGCCACCACCGGGATATCAAACGCCTATGCTTTCTCGCACATTGGACACCAGACATCAGTGAGATGAAAGCGGGGAACTAGGCTGCCCATGAGGTTGCATGCGAGAAAATTAGAGAGAACCGCCATCGGAGCCTTGAAGTGAGCCCACCATCGCTGCAACGCACCCATAGCTTCCCGTTATCCGTCATTGTGCCGGACCACCGATCGCCTCGCTTAACAACGAGAGTAGGCCTCTACTACCGGAGTCCTCTCATAGCATCCTTCCTCGCATTCGCACTCGTCTTGCCAGAAGAGCACAGGATCTCTTTCAAACTGCAAGAGATAAAGCTTCCATTCCACGAGATATACCGAGCAAGTCGGGTGGAACAAAAGTGTGATGGCTCCCCAGCTTTGTAATCAAGGTGAACATGAAACCACTGATCTGGTGCTGTGCTGCTGCAACCACAGTCAGCGACAAGCAAATCCAACCTCTAAGCGTTTTGCCGTACGACGACTGGGACGCAACTCAAGGAGACGCCACCAGAAGAATTAATGCTGTGCTCTCCTTGGCTGAGCAGGAGGACGTCCGTCCTTTTACCTTATCGTTTACCCATGTCTTCGGCCGCTGGCCATCATTTCTGATAAAAAGTTTCAATCAATTATTGATTCATTGAATCAATTGTAAATATGACTCTAACATTTTATAAATGACCCTCCGATCATACCAACATATGGAGGTCATTTGTTACACGTTTTTGAACGTAATTGCTACTTGTGAAGCATTGTTATTGAATAATGCTTGCATTATTTTCAGCATTACAAAATTGAGTCGTACAAGCATGGCGGCGTTCTTGCTGTGGCCACGCGTTTCAGGAAAGCTTTTCGTTTGACGGGTTTAGCGGTAAAGTCATAAGGCCGCCATACATGCCTGCTTTATCTAGCTACGAAGTGAATGAGGAACTACATTTTGCAAAAAAAGAAAATGAATGGAATTTTGATTAGCAAAAAAAAAACGACAACATTTCAGAGTAAAGACATGAAGTGCTGATATTTTACCTCTGTTTTATTCGAATGCCGTTCACATATACAAAGTACCGCTTGAAAAATAAAGAGAAAATACGTAAGGAGGCCAGGGCACCATCACAGGTGTTTTCGCGTAGGAATAGTGCGGTTTTCATTATGACTCCAGGTGCATTCCGCTCCGATTCTTCTCGGTTGCTCGTGAAGATATGTATGTAAATTTAGGAAACCATGTACTCCTCAGAAAAGCAAAGCATTCCATTACAGAAGCGAACGTGGGTCGTCCACGATGGATAAGCTCTTCGTTTTCCGTGAAGAAATGTACATAAATTAGCGAAACAATGCACTGCTTACAAAAGCAAAGCATTCCATTAGAGATGGATGTGGCAAAAGTAAAAGACGTGAACCATGTGTGCTATGGCCGGCTCCAAGCAGCTTTCCCGGTCTTACTATTTGTTTGTTGCGTATGAAGGAAAACCGTTAGGGCCCTCCAGAACAATACTTTTTGCGACACTTGGTGTGTGAAAGGACAGTTTCCGCAAAGATATGTATGTTTGTGGATCGCTAAAATTTACTTTGGCCCGTATTGTGTAACTGTTATGTTAACGTTGGAAGGCGCCCTTATCTGTAACCAAAGTATAAGACTGAGAAAAAACTAAGGCGCGATACAGAAATGTAACTTTTCGCATGAAATGGCAACTTTAATAAAGGCTGCCTTATCATTATAAGAAATGAGCATGGGAGCTAAGCTACAAGCTTTCTATAGCCTTAAATCGCTCATTTATAAAAGAAGAATCCAATATTCTTGCTCAAAATAATAGATATCAAAAATTCAAATTTTTAGGCGCCATGAGAAATGCAATCCGAAAAATGCCGTCTGAAAGTTGTAGCTGCCATGCATCTCTCATCTAACAATACGTGTCGCCAGTTTATTTTCTTCGTTTTTTTGTGATTCCGGAAAATGTGCATCTTGTAATTTTGCGTGTGGTAAATATTCAGCGAATTAGTTTATTTATTGTATATTTATTTTATTCAACTGTTCGCTCACTTATTCCATAATTTGTAATGCGTACGTTCCAGGAAACAGTAATCAACCTACGGAGGAAGTGCGGTAAATTTTGATTCACCCCAAGACGAGACACAGAAGCGTGCTAGAAAACAAGCTTACCGACGCGGTGTCCCTAAGCGAGGAGAACAGGAAATGGAAGCAGACAGAAGGCGAGTAGCAGCTACGAGGAGCACCTACAAAAGGGTTGGGACAAATTGAAAGGGGAAGTGGGGCACAGCTACAGACACAAAGCAGCTGATCAGAACCGGTGAGTTGTATTGCTTCTCTTCTTTCTCTTCTCAGAAAAAAGAAGAAAAAAAATGTTAAACAGCGATGGCACCACTGGGCGTCGTCCCATAATCCGTGAAGGCAGCGTGAATTCAGCCCAAATGGCTCGCAAAACAATAGCACCGAGTGTTCCGACGCGTTTGTGGTGTCGCCCGTCTCTGGCTGGCGTAGCCGCGCGAGAATCCTGCCGCTGTTGTCTCGACCCAGTACGACCAAGGCTGCGGAACGCTCATTGGAAGAACGAAAAGTCAGAGTGTCGACTGGTTTTCTCATTCCTACAGGGAAGCGCTATACATTTAATTTAATTTCATTTTATTTACTCAGAACGTACAGGTTTTGAAGAGAGGAGTGGCAGTAATACAAAAAGGGAGCTAATCAGGCAGCACATGGTCACAGAGAGCTGACGAACACGCGATGATCCGTGATGGTGATGGTGGAGGTTGGAAGGCGATTCTTGGCTTCTTTTCGGAAGCTAGTCTTCCAAGTATGCGTTTCTCTTGCAGTCAGGTATACCCAAAATTTCATACGATGAACAAGGAAGGATCACAAATGGCTTGGAAGGGAAAAAAGTACTGTTTAAGCTTATTATTAGGGTAATTAATTTAATGAAACATGCATATGTAGGAAAAACGGCGTCGATGTACAAAGGAGCAGTAGGACAAGCTTTTGCTTCGATAGTATTTCAAAGAGGATAACTGTAGCGGAGTGGTCTTGAACTCATTCTTTAAAGACTGTGTTACACCTTCATCGGCGTTGTAATGCAATATGCATCTCCTTGACTTTCTTGCTTTTCAGGCGGGCGGAATAGTAGCAGATTCGGTCCTCACAGAAGAACTGCAGTGAGTCGGCACCGTAGTATGGCATATGTGAATATGAATTGACAACACTTTTGATAGCGCCCATGCGCGACACAACGTCCCTACGAGCGTTGCCACGGCAGGTGTTGCTGCACTGTTGTCATTCACGCAACCAATGGCGGTCCTTGAAGGCGATGTCAAAATAATAAGCGTGTTGTCTTGACACGTGAACTGCATGTTGTTTCAGTTGTACTCTACATAGCGCTTCAAAAGAATTACTGGATATGTAGAAACATCCTTTGTTTAGGTAACAACGTGACTGCGTAAGATACAGGAAGCATATTTTGAATTCGACACAGCCAGCATGCTCCTCATGTTAACTAACTAGTAGAATTCCTAAACCTGAAGATGGTTACGTATCGTCTGTTATGTGAAGTGCTTTTATGGTGGTGCCGAGTCAAACCAGATTTAAACACCACTAAGAGCGAAGCGCTTTTTATTTCAGCTATCAATTTTGTGAAAGCGCACCGTAAATACAGTAATTGACGTGAGTTCCTGCTCCTCAGCTTGCATATATTTGGTAATTGACTGGTGAGTCATTATAATGGCAAGAGGTGGTCACGTTCGGGCACCAGCCGGCGCTCCGTGAAATTGGAAGAGGTTCAGGAGACATTTGATAATTAAGGTACGTAATGACAAAAGATGTGGAAAAATTGTGCCGATGTGAGTATACCAAGATGGTATACATTCGCTCTCTGTGCCAATACTCAGTTTAACAGGCTGTATGTGAAACATTATCTCGTAATGGCTGAAATATGTGTACGCTTTATACGTGGCAATGGTATATTATTTTGCCGCCACTAATGTAACAGACCATCTCGCCAACCAGGATGACCCTATCTCGTAGCTGGAACGACTGAGCCCCTTCAGCGCTGATATTTCTTGAGCACAAGCGCCATTTTTACGTGAACCGGAAGCTTCTCAAGCTCCACAAGTGCCTATGAGCCAGCAATGCATGGCCAGCCCCACAAGTTCACTACCTCCACTTGTTCGGAAACGTAGCGTAGAACGTAGAATGACAAGAACTTCAAAGCTCGAAAAAAAAAAATCCACCACCGCTGGAAGCTCTTGCACCACGAAGCGCTGATTCGCGAATGGAGCACCTCCTGCGTAGGGGAATTATGAGTGCTTATCGAAAAGAATGGAAGGTCATCAACGCGCAAATACTTAAGTACATTGAAGCCAACGGAGTCCATCTGAATTTGAATATATGCAGCTGCTGAAAAAGCACTTGGAATAACAATAATTTTTTTTCAGAAGCAGTGTTGTTTGTGTGTTCTTAGAGAGAACTGTAACGA
Source organism: Dermacentor albipictus (assembly GCF_038994185.2). NCBI lineage: Eukaryota > Metazoa > Arthropoda > Arachnida > Ixodida > Ixodidae > Dermacentor > Dermacentor albipictus. Next base: position 108,108,439 of record NC_091829.1, read on the forward strand.
ATAAAACGCCTGCGTTCTCTAAACCCATCTTCAGAGTGAGGTTGCTCTAGCTCATCAGGTGGCAATTATGGACCAAGCTGTGCGGCAGTAGGAGGAGATGCAGCAGGAGCTGGGGGGCTGCATTCAGGTGTCACTATGAATGTGTGCCACTGGAAGAACCCTTGCTTCGTTGTCCACAACTTTGGTGCAGTGCCTTTCGGCGCCCGTTCCTGCGCTGAGCATCGGCGTTACCGAGCAAACGAGCACAGGGAAGGATAAGATAGCGAACGCGAAGGGTAGCAGGATATGAAAAACGGCGATATCGGAGAGAGTTCGAGGAGGAGTGAGCAACGAAACCATGAGGCAGAAAGCGGAGGGGGATGGTATGGCGAAACAGTGAGAAACAAAGCGCAGTGCCGCGAAAGACGGGCTCGGCAGCGCCGACCGCTACGAGATGGCTCTAAACTAGCGCGCTATCGTCTGTTTACCGATCGCATGCGGAGACCGCGTACACCGATACCATATATGGAAACAATGCGCTGCTTGAGCGTAGGTCCGTATGCGGCGGCTGCTGTGAATCGTGCCTCAACGCCACCCACGCGCTGCCTCTGGCAATCTCCCGATTAGCGAGCCAGTCCCGCTACACTTCGCTCCGTTTGAAATTTCTCGGACGAGATATATTGTCTGCGCCAGCAAACATACTGCGAAGTGAAAACACGCATATATTTCGCATTAGAGAATACCGTAATCGTTGGTGAAAAATGGTACAACCTGGACCGAACCAGAAGGCGGTTCAATGTCTCGCAGCGGCTTCGTCGCATTCTGCTACGAGGAAATGACTGGTCAATGATCGCCGGCTGCAACTGCAACCCCAAATGCGGCGTTGCAGTTTAACACAGCGTCCTAAACAATAAGCTGCCACAAGTTGAGAATAGGACAAACCTATAGCTGCCACTCGTAACGCAAGGAAGAAAATAATTAATTCTTGTGGCTGAAAGGAAGCTACAGCGCACGCAACTGCACCAGCTCGCGCTATGTGGGACGTCACTTATACGTGCCAGTCATGTCAGAGAACTTGAATGCAGTAGAACGCCTTTAAATCGGATTGCTTGGGTCCTCCGGAATCCTTCGTATTACCGGTCACTCTATTGTACAGGTCCAGCAGCGCACAACTCGCACAAGAACGGGGGCAGAGTTATTTCTTCGTTATACAAGTCATCTGGTTCTAGAGACGTTTGTTAGTGAGGGGATAGCGTACAGTAGGCGTAGGCAAGAGAGACGCATGCCTACGGTTTGAACATCGCGTCCGTATGGCTGCGGCATCATCGGTTCGATCCAACCAGCTAGGCGAAGGTACGGGACATGAATTCTAGTGTTATTGCAGCCGAATAACAGACGTACAATCCTACGTGTTATCGCTCATACCCATGTATACACTCTGGTAAACTTTGTAGTCTTCTGACAAATACTTCCTTATGGTGCGATGATCGACAAAATCGAAACAGTCTTATTGAACAGCCTCGGTAGCCACGAAAGGTTCTTTATATCTCTTACGCAAAGCCTGAGAAGATCACAAATGCGATCTTGAAAGTCAAAGTTACCGAAAACGCGCTTTTTCAGAGCTGAAAAAAAAATTACCGTAGACGCCGACATTCATTTGCAAGAAAGATCGCTTTACGTGAATGTCGCTGGCTATGTGTGATGTGATACATGCAGTGACCCAATTTGATGTCAAATAAGGTTTCCTGAAGAGTGGCCGATTCCCTGTTTGTCCCTGGGGTACACACCCATTGCCCTCATGGCTACTTAACCAGTCAAATGTAAGTTATACATTTCTGATACTTAGTCGGCGAATTATTTTGTGCCATTTTCCCATTTACGTGATTGGGCGCGTGGCAATGTTATTGTGCACAACAAAATAACACGTGCAATATAAATTTTAGTGCTCCATGCCTGAGCTTGCCACGTTGAGCTCTGTCAGCCGGGTGCATTTTCATCCCAATTTGCAATAATCTGTTATATATTACGTCATACCAGGAATATGTTCTCCCTCGTACAAGTGGGGACCTTTAACTGAAGCGGACACACGAAAATGCGTTTTCCGTAACGTCAGGCCTTAAAACCCGCAGTGCGATATCACTGAAAGAACCGTGAGCGCAAGAGACTGCTGGCAACCAGTCCTTCACAGTGGAATACATTTAAATCAAGTGCAGGCCGTCCAGAAGGCCCACGATATGGCGTTGACGTTAAACCTTACTGTCCGGACATGGCCACTGCCTGCGTCAACCTCAATGTTGATCTCTAGGACGTGAATAGATTTCATCATACCATACCACACATTGAGCGCTGTCGTCCCGTCGTCTGCTTCACATACCTGTGCTCCGACTTCTGCCGCTCGCCAGCGCGTCGCTGGCGTACTTCAAAGGCCGCCCGGTGCCCATAAGCTCCCGATGAAAGTCACACGGGCGAAAGCACTCATTCGAGAGTACATTTCCTATTTGGTGAACTTTAACACATGGTGTCACACGAGACAAACCTAGCTTTCAACCAAGGGCACCACAGCTACAAGAAGCAGAACCGGCGGATTGTCGATGGAGCCAGCCCTTTATGATATTCGCACTCTTGCTACGTTACACAAACTCCGTTCATGGCCTGGAATCTTTTCATAACTTTACCTTTATTTCTGAGAAAGTACTGTACATCTGCAAACATTCACAAAATAAAATGCATGTAAAATATCTGCAGCTTACATATTTATATGGACAGTCTCTTCTTGCGAATGAAAAATGCTAGTTTCCTCTTTTTTTATTTGGAAAGTATGCTTCGCTATCGACTGCGTAGCTTGACTGCGCAACAAAGTGCGACATCGTCATGATCTTATCGCTAAACTATTAAAATAAACCTGGGCGTATAATAACCGTCCACTTCAAAGGGGCCGCCAAGTTGCTACCTCCAATATTTGTGATGTTAAAATTTTGCGAGAACTCCTATGCGAGAGCTAGCATTTACACAAGCAGGTACGACTGGACAAGGTGCCTATACCAAAGCCAAGGGGAGGGATCCTCGGCACCTCGAAAAGGCACGTGGAGTTTCCAGAAACCAGAAAGCTTGCGTCCCCAGATTTATATGATTACGATACGTTCTAAGCAATGAAGTTTCAGTATAATGAGATAGGGGGGACGTTCCTACGAGGAGGCGGCAGCTGCGCCTTAATTCGAAGTCTAACAATACCTACTTTTTAGTATTGACACTTCATTTAACTATATATTTCCCCTATTTCCACATCGCTGCGCATCACACCACAGCGTATCTAGCAGCAGAGCGAGGCATCCCTTCGAAAATTCAAATATGTTTAATAAGTTCGCTTGCTGTGGTAACTAGCAAAGAAGAAACCATGGTACTCTAGAGGGCTGTATATATAGGTGCCCGTAAAAACGACTAAGCCTTGCTCACGCTTGCAAGACTTACAGGATACCTGAACCAGCCACCGGAATTCGTAAAAGAAACACGCCGAGGATAACATAAGCTGTGCAGAACCTCTTAGCCGGATTTTGTACCCATGCGCAGCGCGCGGGGGTCCCTAACAGAGCGTAAGGTGACCCTTTTCTCGAAGAAGCGTGCGACCTGTTGGGCAGGGAACGGTCACATTTGGGGTCAGTGGAGCAAACCTTTAGAACCGTCAGACCATGACGTCATCATGAATAGGAACAACGCGTCGTACATTTTCAGTAATGTCACCAGAGTTGCGCACCCGGACGCCACTTTTTCTAACGACTGCTGAAATTATCTGGTGTTCGAAACCGGAAATGTTACAGAAGTGAGTGAGCCGAGTCGACAATGGGTCGCACAGTAACACCTGGCTTCTGTATCTTTGGTAGGCCATGAAGTGCAGGAGCTGATTCGTTGTGGCAAAGCCGTCCGTAACAAAGTGTTTGGGCTGGGGCGGAGCCTAGCCGATGGCGTGAGCTCAAAGTTGCAGTTTTTTTTTGTGGTATCAAGCGTCAGGCCAGTATAGGTGGTGGCGTCACTAACCAGTTTCAGCGTCGCCTTGGCGCAGTTGCCGTAATCAAGCAAAACAGTTGCGCTTCCTTTATCAGCCGGAAGAATGACGTTGTCTAGATTGCTTCGAAGCTTGTCGATAGCCTCAGGATCCTCTATCGACAGCGTGGATTTTGAAGAAGGGTTTCGAAGTCTAGAAAGTAGATTAACAACACGCGTGCCTGTTGAAAAAACGTTCAAGAAAAGTAATCGGGCTTCGCTTGTAGGTAGGTGGTTTGAAACGTTTGGTGTTTGCACCAAAAAAAGCCAAATTCAATATATGGCAAGCATGGCGGTCATGCGTCAAGATTGCAGGGAGTCCCTCAACGAAGACGAGGGGAATGATGAGTATGGCGAACAAATTGAGTCAATTGGCAAACATTCTGATTTCCACGCTAGGCTAATAAAATGCAGAATGTCCAGGATGAGCTTGTAAAGCGGATCGAAGAGCTGAAAAATGAGCTCAATATGTGGTGTGATACACAGAAGACGGCAGAAGAAAGACTCCACGCAGCCGGCGAAAAAGTGAACATGGCCGTCATCATGAACGAAAATGTAAGTGATGGTGGTACACCGGTTGTGCTGACAAATTGCATGGAATGCGAGGAACATGAGCCATGGGCAACAGGAAGGGGGGTTACCTATTTTGAAGGTACCAGAAAAGGAAAGCGGGGACGCAAGAATCAATGTCCGAAGTCAAATACGAATCACGCGGAAACGGTTGACAAAGGGAAACAAGTAGAGGCCTCTTCAGTAGGAAAGATTGAAAAGGTAATTATCGCCGGAGGCTCACTTCTGTCTACGTGAACAGAGGTAGTTGTGGAGTGTGTAAAAGTCGACAAAGGACTGGCAGTAGGGGCCTTTCTAGGGCGTATATTGGGGTACGTGAGAGAGCTAGCTACAGAAAATGCTGGCGGAATGCACAGGGAGAAAACCTTGTAGTAGTAGCGGATGGTATCAATGACGTGTGAAACCGGAAAGCGGCGGGGATAGAACAGCATTTGGCGAAAGGTTTAGGCGACCTGAGCGTGATGTACCTTCTGTCGCCGATTGTGGTGGGCAAAGTGCCTCAGTTCCGTATACTTGACGCTAACGTACAAAGAGCAGTTGGGCCACTAATACGGAGATGTGGAAAGTGAGGCAAGTGAAAGGTTGCTATGTTGTAGAAGTCAACAGGGAAGTGAAAAATGGCTTAGGCTTAGCTAAGGTTAAGCCCAGGGTGCGAAGCATACTAGCCTTTATTTTAACGCGATAGCGTTAAGGAGCTCGTGTCGCAGAAAAACCGGTGTCGTCGGCGTCGGCTCAGGCGTGCGGCGCTTGCTCAGGCGCACATTTCGTTGTCCCGCCGAATGCTGCGTTGCTCGACGCTCACCGCGTCCGATGCGGGGGGCGACGCCGCGAGCGACGGCGCGAATTGGAGCCCCGTTTCTCCTCTGTCGTTACGTCACGGCGTCACGTGGTATTGAAGGCGACACCGCCGCGCCTGAGGAGCTGGGTTGAGCTCTAGTAATATGCTTCGCATAAAAGTATGCCGACTTTCAAAGAGGCGGAATGCACTTCACTCACCTGCTTTGACGAGAAGTTTGCAGGCGACTCGCTGGTCGTGCATTTGCATTCTTCTTTGTTTTTATTGGGGGGGGGGGGGAGGGGGGGTGGCACACGGGCGCCCAGGACGCCTGTTTAAGTAGTAAAAAAGAAGGCGCACTAAGGGCACTTCAGGCTGGCATCACCGAGAACAACATAAAAAGGAGGAAAAAAGGAAGAAAAGAGCTCGACTTGCAACAGGTTAGTCAGTGTTGCAATCCCACCGCTGCCACCAGCTGTTGGAATCCCTCCGATGGCACCGGTTGTTGGAACCTCAGTGCTGACACCCGTTATTGCAATCGGACCGCTGGTGCCCGTTGTTGCAAATGGGTCGCAAGCCCCAAGGGTAGCGTTGGCCTGGCGGCCTGGGGCACACTGGAAGCATCCGAAGGTCCCGGCAAAGCATGAGTCGACTGCTAACAGAACAACTTGTTTATTCTAGCATCGCAAAGAGCGGGCGATCAGGTCGACCGAAGTGGAGAGACGGGAGAGCACGTTACTCAACAGAAGAAATCGGAGCCTCTCTCCTGGCGTCCGGGGGCAGCTGCTCTTATACTCTCGGAGTTGAGGGCAAGAGGGAACGTCACGGGACTAGGTCACGTGACGGTGGGGCACAGACACGCCGACAGACACGTTGGGACAAGGAGGTGACGCATCAGCCGGGCCGGCGCCGGTCAGACCTCCTCGCTTTATACTGGGGGAGCTCCTCTCCCCGGCTGCCGCGCTTTGACAAGCGTGGGCACACACACACACACGCACACCCAAAGACACGTGGCACTGAACATGCCGGGACGCGCTCAGCGGGGATGCGTCGCGGCCGCTCCGAACGGGCCAAAATGTCCGCCGCTTTGAACGAAGCCCCGGCGTTCGTTGCATCCGCGCCGGATACACCGCGCGTCGTAGGCGAAACGTAACATCAGCCATGTAAGGCGGCTGAAGAAAAGTGGTTACGGATTGAGGATAATTTAATAGAGAATAAATTGGTGTGTATGTGATTACGGAAGCGCACGTTAGAGACGAGGAAGAGCAACCAGGGAATTGATAATCGCGTTTGGGCACGTTGTAAAAGAACAAATTGAGACAGAAAGGGAGGGGGAGTCGGAATGTTCATACATGCTGGAGCCAAATGAGAAAGACTAACGTCGAAGTGTCAAGATCATCTCTAGTTATCAGGCGCAGTCAGCCGAAAGGACTTGTCTAGCCGTGACGTACTTATGGACACGTAAAAATTGCCAGGAATAGAATCAGCAGTTAGTGCAATGCCTAAGCGGTGATATTAAGGGTTTCAGGAATGACAGCGGAGTTAATCTGTTTGTTGACAATAATGCTCACATAGAGGATCTATACGGCCGTAACGACAACAACGTCAATATTATGCTAGGTTTATGTGAATAACGTAACCTCGTTATCATGAATACGTGGCTGAAATGTGATGGCCAGATTACGCAAGTAGGCAAATTGAGACAATTTGCGATCGATTACTCTCTAATGATGGAGTTTGTGATCCATTGGGAGAACTGATCATTGATGAGGAAGGTGTAACAGTATAGGGAGTAGACAAAAACGCATAATTTTGTATATGGTATGTGTTGTTGGTAAAAAGAGCAAAGAAGGAAGAATTTGCAGGGCAAGTGTGAACGCTGAACTAATAAATGTGGTTGGAATAGTCGAGGAAAACTTACCATATGGCCAAGCAATGAGTGGGGATATAGTTAGCTTTGATGTCTAATGAAGAGAGAAATGAGGAAAGTGGCGAAATATGTTTGCTGGAAAAGAAAAAGGAAACCGAAAAGTTAGTGGAACAGGGAGGCACGAGAAGCGATCGACCAACGACAGAAAGGATCACGAGCGCATAGGGAGGCAAAAACGCACGGTTGCCGCAGATTGAAAACTGTGATTGAGAAAACTGAGAAAACTGCGATTTGAACACTGTTTCCATCCAAAATAAGAATGAAGTGGAAGTTCGTTGTGAGAAATGCGCTAGAAATAGAATGCTGCACCTTGGATATTTTGGAATCACAATAACTCAGTATTGAGAGAGTCGGGTGCAGTACATTATCTAGACGAGCACGGCAACAAACTGGAAGGGGATGCCGAGTTAATTTAATTTGAAAAAGAACAGCCGAATCATTTCAAGGCCATGGCGAGGTGGCTTGTGAGGGAAGTAAGAGAAGGAGCGAGAACCAGACGGGAAAGCAGCCGGTGCTGAGAAATTCAAACTGGAAGACAGCTGCAGAGAAAATTGCTAAACGCATAGCCACAGGTTTAGGCGACCTTCCCCTTTAGGCTAATTAATAAGCTGGTGCCCAAAAGTAAGGAAGCTCTGTTGAAAGCGATAGAAAATCAAGATTATATTGTAGGCGAATACCTGACTGTTTGCGACAAAGGAGAATGAAGTTAATCTGTAGAGGTAAGGTCGAAACAAAAATCACCCATACATACCGTTGACCACTACATCGGTAGTGCACAGGTTGGCAACGCAGGCGAGTAGATAAGAACTGGAAGCATGGGCAAAACAAAATGTTGTATTGGGAAAACTACAGGATGGCCTGTAAATCAGTTGGCGTCGGCTTGATAACCTATTTGTTCTCCATCGGTGTATTGAAATATTGAGATTACAAAGAAGACCATTACATGTGTCTATTTTTCTGCATTACCGGAGCGTATCACAGTGTAGAGCGCCACATTCTGTGTTATTATTCTGGAAGGAGAAGGTGTAGGCCACGACTGTATCGAGCTTTTGAGGGAGATTTAGGGAGAAAATGCCGTTTGCTCTGAAATATAAGAAATGAGGAGCAAACAGGAAGTTGATATCACCAAGGGACATAGACAGGGGCGCCCTTCATCAGTGCTGCTGTTCATGGTGCATATGGTAAGGATGCAAATGACGATAGAAGGAATGACTATTGGTATTTGCCACTGATGCAATCAAGAAGGAACAATAGTGGAGAAGCAGGCTCCAGATTTATTTTATGCGGAGGATATTATGTTGTTTGCTAAAGAACAATATGATATGTAACGTCGGGCTTATTTCTGTCGGTGAGAAGGTGAGAATTTAGAATTAATATTTTGCGTCCAAAGATGAGGTTCTATAATATTAAATGAAAATTTGTCAGCGAAAAGCTTTAATACAGCGCCGGGAAATACGTCGTATAAGGAAATACAAATACATTAGTGCATCGATAAAGGAAGGTGGTAGATCTACGGAGACACAATCATCACAAACGACAGCATCCGCGTCTTCGACCTGAGGCACAGCGTCTCATCGACCGCATCGCATACCTCCAGCTGTCAAGAAGTAACAATGTGGTATTTTTTGTTAGCACTGTATATTATTATTATTATTATTATTATTATTATTATTATTATTATTATTATTATTATTATTATTATTGTTGTTGTTGTTGTTTTGAAAATAAACAGACACTAGAAAAAAGGGGAGAGTGAGGGGCTGGCTAGAGACTGCCCCCTTAAGGGGCACACCAGCTGCCTACTCTGAGTAAATGGGGACAGAAACGTGCGAATGGCAGATAAGCATGAAACAGAAAATAAACAGGAATATGACCAATTTCAAAGTTGCGCAGAACACACAGAGTACAGGTCGTACATTTACAGGAGTACAGCAGCGCCAGTCACTGCTAGTCGCGCCAGTAAATAATGCCGAAATACAGGGAATTGTGTTTGAGGGCCTATAGTGAATGTATAAGAACACTAGACGGAAATATGTGAAGTGAAAGGTCAATGAAACAATACATTTAGTGGCTTTTCACTGCCTGAACGCGAGTTACGCGCAAGCGAATGGACGCAGCGAACACGCACAGCGAACTCCTCGTCGTCGGTGCAGAAACGGGAAATGCGCGAATGCTGTGAATCGCTTCTCCACTTTCAAGAGCTTTCCTCCTCCGGCCCTCGCTTCCGTCGCGTGGCAAACATAATTTTGTCGTTTTGACAAACGGGGGGCATCTGTGCTTTCTCATTGAAAAACTGGACGGAGACACTTAAGAATCTTTACGGGTGCGAACGCAGAAGAACATGAGTCCCTTTGGCAAAATGCTTTGCTTTTTTCGTGCGTTCCTGGTCGGAGAAAGCTCTAGCCTACGTTCTAACTACACCTCGGTAATGGCAAATGACGAAGTGTCGCTGCAGACGTTCTCCTGGAAAACAAAACTGAACGAAAATTATCTGCGAATAATATAAGCCGATTCTTATTTAAGGCAGACAACATGTGAATCGTTGCAGAGGCCGCAGTAAAAACGCCAGGCGAACTCCTATTTGCTGTATTCCTGCAATGAGGCGGGGGGGGGGGTGAATGGGAGAGAGTAGCCTTAAATTAATCCGGTACTTTTTAGCTATTACTCAACTATTGTTTAAGCAATACTTGGTAAACGTAATCAATAACGGATTGCTAAACAGGTCAGCGTGATCGGTTACATTATTAAGGTCACGTGTACAAGTCTGGCTACCGCACACCTTCGAAAACAGTGAGCAGTGAGCACTTTTATTTCGCAAAGTTCACTACTAGTAAAGAGTACACTTAGATAAGCACTCTAGCGCATGACCATTCATTTCGGGAACGCATAGCTCCCACGCATGAACACGCGTCGGTGTCAATAGTGAAGCCGTTCGTAGCTGAACGACGCGATTGTTGAAGGCTGGGGTATTGAGGGGGCACCGCCTGTTGCTCATTTGGAATTTGAGGCAAACAATGCATCTAGGAAGTTAAGTAAGGAGTCACCTTACCAATACGTTCACTTGCACTTATTTGCACAGCCACATTTATTAAAGCAAGCACTGGGAGGGAACACGTGTTGCAGCCTTCGAGTAGAATAATGTACGTATGCTTATTGTCTGCCGTACCGCCATTTCTACCTTTTTGGCTATGAGCTTTACAAAATAAAGAGCGGTTGATTTCATATCCCTAGGGCGAAACATGAATTATATCAAAAGAACCTTTTACTGGCACAAGCATCGATTGACCCTCTTGATCATTGCGCAGCACCTATAGCTCGCCTGCTGAGAGGACACGGGAGAAAATTAAAAATAAATCAGACACAAAAATACAAAAGACGCTGCGGTAAAATATACGCGTTTTGTTATAGTGATCATATGAGAACCTAAGTTTAGCCATGAGTTACTGAAGGGCGTGGCAATAAATAAAATTAATCAGAAATCAGTGATGACCGCACACTGAAGCACAGAATCATAAAATTTCGAGACCCGGCAAGTGAACATGATTTTAGCAAAATTTCGTGAATTCTGGTATAAGAAAGCGGCGGTAACGACATCACAGAAAAAGGGTGGCATGGTGTTTACCCGCTACTATATGGAAAACAGTTGCCTGGCATAGACTGAACATCTGAATGGTAGAGTGGATGTGACGTCACTCCCCCTAGTCGCTTTTATTCTCCCGGCGCGCCCTTGCTCACTCGCTCAATCGCTTGCTCGCAACAGCTGTGCGCGTGGTGCTGGTTGTATCTTCACACGTTAGCACCAGAGAGGGCGCGAAGGGTGGGCTTTGTGCGACGCCTACTAGGGGCTACACCCCTCCAGGTGGCGCGCGTTTCGATTCCTGCTCGGCCTCCCTCATTTCTCGCCCGTATATTGCGCCATGGTAAAGACGTTCCCTCGCGTAACCTAAAGAGTACCGACATCGAGATGCAAGTGCCACTTAGAGGCGTACAAGTGTAAGATTCAGGTTATCTACCATATTTCTTTTCATTGTAATGGCTGATGCTTCGCTTCAGGTCTTCCAGTAGCAGGCACACCAAATCAGACATAGTGCGAAGCCTAACCTTATCGGATTAATGCGAGAGACATTTGGCCAAGCTGTGTTTCCGGCGCGTGAAGACTGAAGCTTGTGCATCGAACAACATATGACGACTTATCAATTTATTTATTTATTTAGCCTATACTAAGGGCCATTACGGCATTATATAGGGGAGTGGTTACAAGGAAAACGGGTAAATTCAACACAAAGCACTTACTAATGCCAAAATTAATATGTATGTACACACAAAAAGATTTAACAAATGGCACCTAGATATACAGTGTTAGCTATGGCGTTTGTAAATACAGGTTGAACAATGTGAAGGAAAAGGTTGCTAGTTATAGAGTGCTAGCTATGGCATTCTTGAAAAATTGGTGGTCTGCGATGGTGGCAATCGAAGCGGAAAGGTGATTTCACTCATTGGAAGTGCATGGTACAAATGAGTGCAAGAAATGGTTTTATCTCCAAATTCGAATGCCGACCTTATGAATGCGATCTAGTCTGGGCTATACATACCGAGGCAGAGATGTAAGTTTATTGCGTAGCCGCAGGTGATTAAATTTTTTATCAAAAAGCCACAAACGGAACATTGTGTGACGTGATGGCAACGACGGTAAGTTCAGGCTAGATTTCATCATCATCATCATCAGCCTGGTTACGCCCACTGCAGGACAAAGGCCTCTCCCATACTTCTCTAACAACCCCGGTCGTGCCTGCAATGCCGTGCCTTCAAACTTCTTAATCTCATCCGCCCACCTAACTTTCTGCCGCCCCCTGCTACGCTTCCCTTCCCTTGGGATCCAGTCCGTAACCGTTAATGACCATCGGTTATCTTGCCTCCTCATTACATGTCCTGCCCATGCCCATTTATTTTTCTTGATTTCAACTAAGATGTCATTAACTCGCGTTTGTTCCCTCACCCAATCTGCTCTTTTCTTATCCCTTAACGTTACACCTATCATTCTTCTTTCTATAACTCATTGCGTCGTCCTCAATTCGAGTAGAACCCTTTTCGTAAGCCTCCAGGTTTCTGCCCCGTAGGTGAGTACCGTAGTGAGTATTATACACTTTTTCCTTGAGGGATAATGGCATCCTGCTGTGCATGATCTGAGAATGCCTGCCAAATGCACTCCAGCCCATTATTATTCTTCTGATTATTTCCGTCTCATGATCCGGATCCGCCGTCACTACCTGCCCTAAGTAGATGTATTCCCTTACGACTTCCAGTGCCTCGCTGCCTATTGTAAATTGCTGTTCTCTTCCGAGACTGTGAAGCATTACTTTAGTTTTCTGCAGATTAATTTTGAGACCCACTCTTCTGCTTTGCCTCTCGAGGTCAGTGAGCATGCATTGCAGTTGGTCCCCTGAGTTACTAAGCAAGGCAATATCATCAGCGAATCGCAAGTTACTTAGGTATTCTCCATTAACGTTTATCTCCAATTCTTCCCAATCCAGGTCTCTAAATACCTCCTGTAAACACGCTGGATTTCATGGCACTGGTACTCGCGGTTCTGTTGTAGTTTGAAAGAATCAAACAAGGAGAGTTATTCTGAACCCTTCGCAGTGAGTGCGTTAGATTTATTTGACCTGAATCCCAGTTTGAAGAAGCATACTCAATTTAGGTAGGATTAGAGTTCTATAGAGGATTAATTTTAAGGAAGAATGTGCTTTAGAAAAGTTGCGTCGTAAGTAACCTAGCATCAGGTTAGCGTTACTTATTAAATGGGTGATGTGGGTATTCCAAGTAAGATGAGAGGTGATGTGAAGGCTAAGGTACATGGAAGTTGTTACCAAATCTAATGGAGCGTTATAAAGGGAGTACAGAGGTGGTTCACTGGTAGTTCTAGATACACGCATGAATTTACACTTGTTAAGCTTTAGTTCCATTGGACATAAATTGCGCCATGCAGAAACAGCGTGAAGGTCAGCTTGAAGCATGGTTACGTCCTCATCTCAAGTTATTTCGGTGTAAATTACACAGGCGTAAGCAAATAGCTGAATTTGATATGAAACACAGGAAGGTAAGTCGTTAATTTATATGAGAAATAGGAGGGGTCCAACCACGGAGCCTTGTGGTACACCTGAATAAACAGGACTTAGATTAGAGGTTACTTCGGTAGCTGAAACAAACTGTGATCGGTTGGTGAGGAAAACCTCAAGCCAGTATAAAATTTTAGGATCAGGGTTTAGTTGTTGCAGTTTGTAGATTAATAAGCTATGGGACACTTTATTGAACGCTTTTGCGAAGTCTAAAAAAATACGTCTGCAACCATCACATAGCCCGTTCACAGGGCGTGTAACTTCTCGCGACAGCAACATCTCCCGCCGAAACCTGCCTCATGATTGTCTACTTATGGGTGCTGTCGTCTTCCACTGATTCCCAGCATGCTCGGCGTACACCGCATTACAATCATAAGAAAATGTGGCTAGTAATTGAGGAGACGACATGGTGCCAGGGTGAATGAGAAAGTATTTGATCTTATTTTTTTGGCCAAAGTATGGCTCTAAATGCGATGTCAAGATATCAATTCCCAGCAGTGGACCTTTCTTGGAACAGCCAAGCGTTAGATGGCGGTGGCACCGTGACACGGCGCAACAGTCAGTTGTTGACGACGGAGGTTGTGCTTCACATTTGCACGGCGTACTTAAGTGTGATAGCAACGAAGTGTGATTTGTTGTTTTCTGTGGAGAAAGGGACAAATGCCCATAAATATTCACAAGGAAATGCAGCCCACATATGGTCATAGGTGGTACGCTTTAAAACATGTGAGACGGTGGTGTGATTTCGCAAAGGCCACGAGACTTGCATGACGACGAACGCTCGGGGAGGCTGAGTGCGTCGATGACGTACAACATTTTTCAAAATTTTACTCCACGATGGCACAAATGTCTTAACTATGACACGGCTGGTGTAAAATATTCTGATGCTGTCGTTGTAGCCTGGCCAAATGGCGACAATATAAATAAACTGAAAACAACGGCTGGTATAACGCAAAACTATTCCATTTTTTTTTATTGCAAATCGGACATCTGGTCACCGTGACAGGTCAAAATGAATCGGACTCTACCCATATGTGTGTGCCATCCGCCCATGTGGGCTGCACCCGGACCATTCTTACCTATATATGATGGGTGAATTGAAATTAAAATAGATTGGAATAGTTTCAGGTTACAGGAATCGAGGTCCTGTGATTGCCTGCAATAGGATAAATGCAGCTATTATTAAATGCTTTCATGAAGGCATGCATAAGGCACGTCGCATAATACCCTTGTTGTAATGTGAAAGTGCATCATTACTGCAATGGAACAGTAAATCTGGTGAGCTGAACAAATTTGCCATGGTAAAATGACACTTTAATCTCTCAACATTCTTTTGTGTAGTAAGTAGTGCAGTATATTTGTAAATTGAATAAAAGAAAGCTTTTATAATCTTAATAATTCCGTCCCGATTCGATTACAGCAGCTGCAAACAAATATGTTCAAGGAGATGCCGTTAGTGCTGAAAGCCATGAAGCATAATATGTTTTGAGTTTAAAATAATAATTTAGCTTAAATTTTTTCTCAGAGTTTCTTTAGAAGCTGCAAGATAAACCGAATTTAGCTTGCGCCCCCATTTTAAAAGTTTCATTACTCGCTATAACTACAACATGAACTTTGCACATACCTGAACAGTAAAATAAAAACATAATTTCCTTCGGTGAAGCACTTCCGCGTTATTGCCTACAGGGTTCCTGATTCAGATGTGCGTGCCGTCCATGCAGCCTATCACGCATGAAAACTTCGCTATGCGATAAAATTTTTCCACCCCTCGAGACGCTTGTGCGACATCGGGACGCTTCACGAGTGTTGTGAACAGGGTAGAAGCGATGACAGCTTGTGGCATGTTCAACGATGCGAGATGCTGTAGGCTGGGAGACGTTGAACAAGTCACCAGTAACTATATGAAATGTCCCCGCGCCATAGAAATGGAGGGCCACCATGGTGTGTACAAGTGGCGGTGCGAGAGGACCGCAATCGCCTGGACTTGGAGCAAGTGGCAGCAGGGAGAGAAGGTGGACCACGGCTTGTTTCGAAGAGCAGAACCAGCCAAGAAACTCGCCGTCGTCGTACATATCCGTGCTATTCTGACGGTCTCCGGGTACACGCAGTGTTAGTTGTACGCATGGATGCTCTTCGCGAACATGGCTTCCTTTAAAAGGGCAACAAAATCGACCATCTCAGAAAATCTACTTGCATGGCCGGCCATTGTTCCCTGGCCCGGGTTCCCTGGCCGGCCATTGGAGCCGGCCAGGGAACCCGAACCCTCCTTGGTCGAGGCGATAACGTTAAAGAAGGATTCCACTTAAGTGTAGGGCTACTTTATGAATTGCAATAAGGCGCTGAAAATGTATGGCAAAAGATTAGTATCAGGTAGCTTTCTGAATACGGGCCCCAATTCAGCTATTACATCCTTGAGGGTTCAAGAGACGATATTTCAGAAATAATGTCCAAACAGAAAGTAATCAGGTCTAATCTTTCCCTCGCGCATAAGAACACGAGTGCAAATTCTCCAAAGTCATCAATATACTGTTTCTGTGGTAAGTGAATAATGGCAAAATGTATGGTTGATCTTACCTGGTGACATGATTTCAAGGCCATCGTCCATCCATATTCCAATTGTACAAGCTGAAAGATCGAAAATGTTTCTAGAAATCTAGTAGAGATAATGTCTTTCCTAGCAGAAATCTAATATGACAATTTAGAAAAATCAAAGATGTAGTACTTAGTTCTCACTTTTTCGCTCTTCGGCTCGTTCCTCAATCACCGAAATTTGTACGGCCAGTTTCAATGCAGGTCTCCTTAGTAGGAATCCTGAGACTAGCACAACTTCTGTTGCATTCCT
This sequence comes from Dermacentor albipictus, assembly GCF_038994185.2. Classification (NCBI taxonomy): domain Eukaryota; kingdom Metazoa; phylum Arthropoda; class Arachnida; order Ixodida; family Ixodidae; genus Dermacentor; species Dermacentor albipictus. The sequence goes on from NC_091829.1 coordinate 108,124,689, forward strand.
CTTCAAAATCTGTCTACAATCACAACAGTGTTCCACTTGACTTTGACCTGCCTTACTCGACGAGAGCTTCTTGGAGCTCGGTTAAGTACAACTCGCTTTAATATTTAGGAAAGTTTGGTGAGGAGTATCGAGCGAAGAATTCTAGCTGCCGCTTGAATTTCACTGTCACAGAGTAGCGTCTTGACTGATTTTATGAAGAAGTTATTGGACATGTATAGCTAATAAATTATTCAGTGTTTACAACATATTTATTGATAATTGACTGTACGAGGCGCCAGCATCTCCTTACGTACATTTGACCAAAGGAATGATATTTTGCGCTTGAAGCTATTTTCATGAAGCATGTGCTTGCTGTAAATTAAGAAAATGTTTGAATAGCTGATTCAAGGCATTAACAACGAAAAATAAAAGAAGCTCTCGGGCTACTAAAGTAAACATGTCCTATGGATGCTACCACCGCTCAATAATGAACTTCATTGATTACTCTGTGCTTTGCTCTGTACCTCTAAATATTTATTACGGCGAATTCTAGAGTTCAAAGGATGTCCTTGACTGTGGCTGGAGACGTTCCTCTGCCCGAGCACATCGGCCATGCCTTAAATACCGCTGGGTTGAGAGCTACGCCAATTTCCTTACAAAGGAATTTCATCAAATGTCTGAAACCACATGCTAGAGGAATAAGAAATTCCTTGCCCCTCATTTTTATTATTCGAATTAAAGTACATACAGGTAATTACAAACATGCGTAATATTGTACGCACCCTACACATCTTTTTCACATACCCCCAAATCGGTTAAGACACTTGTGCCATGTTGTAAAAATGTTGTACGTCATCGACGCACTCAGCCTCCCCGAGCGTTCATTGTCATGTAAGTCTCGTGGCCTTTGCGAAACCACCGCCTCACACGTTTTAAAGCGTATGCCCTATCGCCATATGGTGGCAGCATTTTCTTGTGGATTTTGATGGGCGTTTGTCCCTGTCTCAACAGGAAACGAATCACACTTCGTTGCTATGGTACTTAAATACGCCATGGACATGTGAAGTACAACCGCCATCATCAACAACTGACGGCTGCACCGTGTCGTCGTGCCACCTCCATATAACGCCTGACTGTTCCAAGAAAGGTCCACCGCTGGGAATTGATATCTTGACATCGCATTTGGAGCCATGATTTGGTTAAAAAAATAAGAGCAAATACTCTCTGATTCGCTCTGGCACCTTGTCGTCTCCTCAATTACTGGCTTCATTTTCTTCTGATGTAAATGTGTATGCCGAGCATGCTGGGAATTAGTGGCAAAAGACAGTGACCAGAAGTCGTCAATCGTGAGTCAGGTTTCGGCGTGAGATGTTGCTGTCGCGCGAAGTTACGATCCCTGTAAACGGGCTATGTGATGGTTGCAAACCTAATTTCCTTAGACTTCGCAAAAGGGTTCGATAAAGTGTGCCATAGCTTAATAATCTACAAACTGCAACAAGTAAACCTAGATCCAAAAATGTTGTACTGGTTGAGGTTTTCCTCACTAACCGTTCACAGTTTGTTTCAACTAACAAAGTAAACTCTAATCTGAGTCCTGTTTAGTCAGGTGTACCACGAGGCTCCATGCTTGCACCCATCCTATTTCTCATATAAATTAACGACTTACCTTCCTGTGCTTCATATGAAATTGAGCTATTTGCTGACGACTGTGTAATTTAAGCTGAAATAACTTGCGATGAGAATCTAACCAGGATTCAAGCTGACCTTAACGCCGTTTCTGCATGGTGTAATTTGTGGTTAATGGAACTAAATGTTAACAAGCGCAAATTCATGCTTGTATCAAGAACTACCAGTGAACCACCTTTGTACTCTCCTAATACCGCTTCATTATATCTGGTAACAACTTACAATCGCCTTGGCCTTCACTTCACCTCTGATCTCACATGGAATACCCACATCACCCATTTAATAAGTAACGCTAACCCAATGCTAGGTTACTTACGACGCAACTTTCCCAAAGCACCTTCTTCCTTAAAATTAATCATCTATAGAACTCTAATCCTACCTAAATTGAGTATGCTGCTTCAATCCGGGATTCAGGTCAAATAAATCTAACGCACTCATTGCGAATGGTTCAGAATAACTCTACTCGTTTCCTTCTTTCTAACTATATTAGAACCGCCAGTGTCATTGGCATGAGATCTAGCCTTAAATTACCGTTCTGGTCATCATGTCGCAAAATGTTCCGTTTGTGCCTTTTTTGAAAAATTGTTTCATCGCCCGCTGCTACGCAACATACTTATTTCTCCACCTCCGTATGTATCGCCGAGACTAGATAGCAGAAACAACAATCACTTTCTGCATTAGTAGCTCCTGTGTGTTCAATTTAGACGTTTTGCTTCTAACCACTCCCCTCTATAATGCCGTAATGGCCCTGAGGATATGCTAAACAAATAAGTAAATCGATAAGTCGTCATATATTGTTCGATGCCCAAGCTTCAGTCCTCACGCGCCGGAAATACGGTTTGGTCAAATGTCTCTCGCATTAATCCGATAAGGTTAGGCTAAGCACTATGTTAGATTTGGTGTGCCTGCTATTGGAAGACCTGAAGTGAAGCATCAGCAGTTACAGTGAAAAACATATAGTAGGTAACCTCAATCTTAGGTTAATTTGTCTCTTAGTGGCACTAGCATCTCGATGTTGGTGCTCTTTAGGTTAAGGGACGGGATGTATTTACCATGACACGATATAAGGGCGAGAAATGAGGAAGGCCGAGCAGGAAGCGAAACGCGAGCCACCTGGAGGGGCGTAGCCCCCGGCAGGCGGCGCACAAGGCGTACCTTTCGCGCCCTCTCCGGTGCTGACGTCAGAAGATACAATGAGCACCACGCGCACAGCTGTTGCGAGGAAGCGAGCGAGCGAGTGAGCAGGTTCGCGCCGGGAGAAGGAAAGCGAAAGGAGGGAGTGACGTCACATCCGCTCTGCTACTCAGATGTTAAATGTATACCAGGCAACTGTTTTATATGTACTGGTTCGGTTAAACACAATGCCACGCTTTTGTGTGTGACGTCATTAGTGACGTCATTACCTCCGCTTTCTTATACTGGGTATCCAGAAATTTTGTTCAAATCGCGTTGACTTGGCGGGTCTGCAAACTCTACGATTCTGTGCTTCGGTGTGTGGTGATCGCTGATTTCTGATTAACTTGATTTATTGCCAGGCCCCTCAATATCTGAACTTGCGGCTAAACTTATGCTCTGATATGATCACTATAACAAAACGCGTATATTTTTACCGCAGTGTTTTTTGTATTTTTGTACCTGATTTACTTTTCATTTTCTCCCGTTTCCTCACAGCGGGTGAGCTAGAAGTGCTGCGCAAGAAACAAGAGGGTCAATCGACTATTGCACCACTAAAAGATTATTTTCATATAGCTCATCTTTCGCCGTAGGGATATCAAATCAACCGCTCTTTATTTTGTAACGCCCATAGCCACAAAGGTAGAAGTGGTGGTACGGCAGACAATAAACATCCGTACATTGCTGTTCTCGAAGGCTGCAACACATGTTCCCTCCCAGTGTTTGCTTTAATAAAAGTGGCTGCGCAAAATAAGTGCAAATGAACGTATTGTTAAGGTGACTCACTACTTAACTACCTAGATGCATTGTTTGCCTCTAATTCCAATTGAGCGAAAATCAGGGGCCCTTCTAAAACAGCCGCGTTCAACAACCGCGTTGTTCAGCTACGAACGGCTTCAGCAGTGACAATGACGCGTGTTCATGCGTGGAAGCTATGCATTCCCGAAATGAATGGTCATACGCTAAGAATCATTATCTATATGTACTCTATACAAGTAGTGATATTTGTGCAATAACAGTGCACGAAGAGCGACACATATGCATTCGTGCGTTTGATCTTCGGCTCACTGTTTTCGAAGGTGTCCGGTAGCCAGACTTGTACGCATGACCTATATAATGTAACCGATCACGCTCACTATTTTAACAATTCGCTATTGATTACGTTTACCAAAAATTGCTGGAACAATACTTCAGTAATAGCTATAAAGTGCTCGTATACTTTAAGGTTACACTGTGCCATTTTTTCTCCCTCCTCATTGCACGGATACAGTAAATAAGAGTTCGCCTGGCGTTTTTATTGCGGCCTATGGAACCACTGACGTGTTGTTTGCCTTAACTAAGAATCGGTTTCTGTCATTCGCAGATAATTTTCCCTCACTTTTGTTTTCCAGGAGAACGTCTGCAGCGACACTTCGTCATTTGCCATTAGCGAGGCGTAGATAGAACGTAAGCTATAGCTTTCTCCGACAAGGAACACGCGAAAAAAAAAAGCATTTCACCAAAGCGACACCTGTACTTCTGCGTTCGCACCCGTAAAGATTATCAAGAGTATGCACCGTACTTTTCTACCAAAAAGCGCACATGCCCCGTCTATCAAAGCGACAAAATTACGTTTGTCGCCGCGAGGGAAGGGAGCGCCGGCGGAGGAAAGCGCCTGAAAGTGGAGGAGGGATTCGCCACGTGCACGGACTTACCGTTTGCGCACCGACGACGAGGAGTTCACTGCGTCCATTCCCTAGCACGTAATTGCCGTTCAGGCAGTGAAAAGCCACTAAGTTTATTGCTTCATTGGCTTTTCACATCATACAGTTCAGTCTAGTGCCCTTGTACATTCACCATCGGCCCTGAAACACAATTATCTGTATTACGGCATCATTTAGTGGCGCGACTTGCAGTGACTGGCGCTACTGTGCTTGACCTGTACTGTGTGCGTTCTGCGTGACTCTGAATTTTGTGTTATTACTCTTTATTTACTCTTCCCTCCTTTCCTTCTTCTCTGCCATTACCATGTTTGTCACTTCTTTCTAAGAGTAGGCAGCTCGTGTGCCCCTTTCGGTGGCAGTCTCTAGTCTCTAGAAGCCCCTCACTCTCCCTTTTTTTCTAGTGTGTCTATGTTTTAAAAACAACCACATAGAGTGCTAAAGAAATATTCCCTCATTCTTCCTTTTTGACAGCTAGAGGGAGGAGATGCTGTCGATGAGACGCTGTGGTTCAAGTAGAAGACGCGGACGCTGTCGTTTAGGATGGTTGTGTCTCCAGAGATCTATCACCTTCGTTTATCGATGCACCAACGTACTTGTATTCCCTTGCCCGACGTATTTCCCGGCACTGTATTAACACTGTCCGTGGGCTGTTTTCATTTATTACCATAGAACCTGATTTTGGACACCAAATTTTAATCCTAATTTCTCAAGTTTTCGCCGAAAGATATCAGCACTACGTTGCATATCGTATTGCTTGTTAGCAGGCAACACAAAGTCATCCGCATAAAATAAATCTGGAAACCGCTGCTTCACTAGTGTTCCTTCTTGATTGCATCAGTGGCTAATACCAATAGTCATTCCTTCTAGCATCCTTTGCATCCTTACCATATACACGATGAACAGCAGCGCTAGTGGAGGGCGCCCCTGTCTATGTCCCTTGGCGATATCAACTTCTAGTTTGCTCCTCATCTCCTATAATTCATAGCAAACGGCATTTTCTCGCTACATCACCCTCAAAAGCTCTATACTGTCATGGCCTACACCTTCCCCTTCCAGAATATAACACAGAATGTGGCGGTCTACATTGTGATACGCTCCGGTAATGTAGAAAAAACAGCGACATGTAACGTCTTCTTTGTATTCTAGATTTTTCAGTACACCGATGGAGAACAAATAACTTACCACGCCGATGCCAACCGATTTTCAAGCCATCATGTAGTTGTCCCAATACGCCATTTTGTTTTGCCCATGCTTGCAGTTTTTATCTACTCGATTGCGTTGCCGACCTGTACACTACCGTTGTAGTGGTCAACGGTGTGCATGAGTGATTTCGGCTTCGACCTTACCTCTAAAGATTAACTTCATTCTCCTTTGTCGCAAACAGTCAGGTATTCGCCTACAATATAAGCTTGATTTTCCATCGCTTTTAACAGAGCTTGCTTACTTTTTGGCACCAGCTTATTAATTAGCGTAAAGGGGAAGCTCGTCTAAACCTGCGGCTGTACGTTTAGAAATTTTCTCTTCAGCTGTCTTCCAGTTTGAATTTATCAGCACCGGTTGCTTTCCCGTCTGGTTCTAGCTCATTCTCCTACTTTCCTCACAAAGCACCTCGCCATGGCCTTGAAATTATTCGGCTGTTCTTTTTCAAATTAAACTAACTCGGCATCCCCTTCCAGTTTGTGGCCGTGCTTGTCTAGAAAATGTACTGCACCTACCTCTATCACTAGTAAGTTAATGTGATTCCAAAATTTCCAAGGTGCGGCATTCTATTTCTAGCGCAGTTCTCACAATCAACTTCCACTTTCACCCTTAGTTTTGCTTGAAACAGTGTTCAAATCGTAGTTTTTTTTTCTCCAAGTATATTTCTCATTTACTGTCTGTTTCATCCTGCGGCAACTGAGCGTTTTTCGCCTCCCAATGCTCTCCTGATCCTTTCTGTTGTTGGTCGATCGCTTCCCGTACCTCCCTGTTTCACTCACTTTTCGGTTTGCTTTTTCTTTTCCAGCAAGCATGTTGCGTCTCTATCCTAATTTCTCTCGTCATTATACTTCAAAGCTAACTATATTCCTACACATTGCTTGGACATGTGCCAAGTTTTCCTCGACTATTGCAACCACATTTATTAGTTCAGCGTTCACACTTGGACTGGAATTTCTTCGTTGTTTGCTCTCTTTCCCAAAAACATATACCATTTTCAAAATTATGCGCTTTTGTCTACGCCCTATGCTGCTACATTCTTCCTCATCAATGATCATTTCTCAAAACGGCTCACAAACTCTACCATTAGAGAGTAATCAATGGCGAATTGTCTAAATCTGCCTACTCGTGGGATCTGGCCATCATATTTAGGCCACGTATTCATGATAACGAGGTTACGTTATGCACATAAAGCTAAGATAAAATTCACGTTGTTGTTGGTACTGCCGTCTAGATCCTCTATTCGAGCATTAATGTCAACAAACACGATAACTCCGCTATCATTTCCAAAACACTTAATATCACCGCTTAAGCATTGCACTAACTGCGGATTCTGGGCATTTTTTACGCGTCCATATATTCGTCACGGCTAGACAAGTCTTTTTGGCTGACTGCACCTCATAACCAAAGATGATCTTGACACTCAGAGTGTCAAGATCATCGCCATTTCGCTCTTTCTCATATGGCTCCAGCATGTTTGAACATTCGGACTCCCCCTCCCTTTATTTCCCAATTAGTTCTTTTACAACATGCCCCAACACGATTATCAATCACTGTTTGCCCTTGCTGGTCTAACGTGCGCTTCCGTAATCACATATACACCTATTTAGTCTCTATTTAAATGATCCGCAATCCCTAACCACTTTTGTTCAGCCGCCTCACATGGCTGAATATCCTGGTGCAAGTAGAGCTGTTTTCTATCTTTTTTTCTCGTTTTTCTGTTGTTACCGGTGATGCTAGCCTGAACGCCCTTAGGGGACCTTCTTTATTACTACTTGCACTAGCGTCCTGGGCGCCTGCGTGACCCCCCCCGCCCCCCCCCCCCAATAAAAGTAAGGAAGAAAACACATGCACGACCAGCATGTTGCCTGCACACTTCTCATCAAAGCCGGTGAGTGAAGTTGATTCCGTCTCTTTCAAAGCCGTCATGCCTTTTCACTTCCCTATTGACTTCTACAACCTTGAAACCTTTCACTTACCTCACTTTCCGAATCTCCTGATTAGTGGCCCAACTGCTCTTTGTACGTTAATGTCAAGTACATGAACGTACAGTACAGGAACAGTGTCTGTATTGAAGAATTGCTTTAAGCTCAAGAAAACAGGTATATCGATCTGTCACGATTACTGTAAGGCTACGCTGACTAAGCGTTCTCATCTTTGGCGGTATGGTAAGCAATTTAAAGATGAGGCGCGAAAAATTTCACTGGACTATGACCGGCTACGTGTAGACGACAACATATACGAATGGGACGAAGTAAGCTCGCAGGTTGTCGCTCTTCATAAATCTCGATCTACACGGACATCTGACTGACCCGAAACGAAGGAACTCCGTATTATCTTGCTTAATGCAAGAAGTCTTGCCAATAAGTCTAATCAGCTTGAAGATATTCTTTTTCTTCACAACCCACATATACTTGCCGTAACTGAAACGTGGCTTACACCTAATATTAATGATTATGAAATTATTCCGCCTTCCCACAAAATAATAAGACGCGATCGCGAAGGACGAGGAGGGGGCGTGGCTATAATAACAAAAAATGAAGTACAATGTGTCGAGCTTGAGGGGATCCGAAACCATGAAAGTGTCTGGTGTAAAATCAATTACAGAAATATTTGTACCTTGTTTGGCGTGGTTTACCGGCCACCAAAAAGCAATGTGTCATATCTGGAAGCACTGGCCGCTTACCTAGAGCGCATGCTCAAACCAAATCACAAGCTGGTGCTCACTGGTGATTTCAACTTGCCAGGCATAGACTGGAATGTACTCGCTATCTCGGGGCCCGATGATGCAGACAACGCACGCCTACTTCTCGATTCTTCATTTTTTCATGACATGAAACAAATAGTCACTATTCCCACTCGCACCACTGCAACTGTGCAATCGGTTCTCGACCTTGTTTTTCTGAAAAATTTTCCTGAAGATTACTCAGTTGCTACTTCTGATGGCATCTCGGACCACAAGATTGTTCAAGTTACCCTAAAGATCAATAGCACAAAAGCACCTCCCTCGGTAGCAACTTTTCATGACTTTTCTGCTGCAGATGATGAATCTGTCCTAGATGCAATGCATTTCTCACTTTTTGATTTTGAGCATGGTGGCGATGTTTCTCATCTTTGGAACGAGTTCAAGAAATTAGTGTCATCATGCATTGACAGGTTTGTTCCTTTGCGTAGAAAGATTACAAAGCGTCGGAACCCATGGATTAGTCGGGACATAATCCATCTAAAGCGGCGTATTAAGCGAAAAAGGAAGGGTAAAACTACGTCAGCATTAACCGCCCTTCAAGAACAGCTGGTTACTAAATTGAAGCTTGCGCGTAGTAAATTTTATGGCCAAACTCTTACAGCTTTCTTGAAGGAATCTCCTGAGAAATTCTGGCGCTACTTGTCAGGTTCCCAACCGCGCGTAAATTATCTAAAGATTAATGGTAACATGTGTACAAATCTTACTCTTGTTGTAAATGAATTTAACACTACTTTTCATCAAGCGTTTACAAGACCAAATGCTCAACATTTACGAACGCAATACTCTGACCCACCGCCCGTTGCAAACTCAATGCCCGACCTAGTTCTTGGTCGCGAAGGAATACTTTCTCTTCTTTTAAATATAAAAGTGAAAAAGTCAAGTGGTGCTGACGGCATACCGAATGCCTTCCTTGTACGGTACTCAGAGATTGTGTCCCATTACCTTTATATTCTGTTTAACGCATCACTCAACCAATGCTCCTTACCCGCAGATTGGCTCACGGCAAGAGTAGTTCCCATATTTAAATCGGGAGACAGGCTAGAAGCTCGTAACTACAGACCAATTTCTCTAATAAGCACATGCTGTAAATTGCTGGAGCATGTAATAGCTCACCATATATCTCAGTACCTTGAATCAAAAAAATTCTTCGTTGAGTATCAGCATGGTTTCCGGAGGACTGTCTCAACAACTACACAACTAATTTCAGTTATACATGATTTTGCTTCAGCTCTAGATAATTGTTGGCAGATAGATGCGGTTTTTCTTGACATGTCAAAAGCCTTTGATCGTGTGCCACACACTTTACTCATTGACAGATTAAGGGATGCCGGGCTTCCTGAGAGATTGATATTATGGTTGCAGGCTTATCTGAGTAATCGATCACAGTTTGTGGAGTGTGCGGGTGTTAGGTCTGCTGATCTGCCGGTATTGTCTGGAGTTCCACAAGGTTCAGTGCTTGGTCCTCTGTTGTTTTTAATTTATATAAACGGCATTGCTTCTAACATCGATAACTCTGTTACAATAAAATTGTTCGCTGATGACTGCGTGATGTATAGTGTTGTCAAGAGCTCCTCTTGCCAAATACTACTGAACAATAGCCTCTGTACACTCGCGGACTGGTGCGAACGAAACGGTATGCAAATAAATTTTGATAAAACCGTTGCCATGACAATAACCACAAAGAAAAAGCCACTGTCTCATACGTACCACATTGCTAATAAAGCTATTCAATCGGTAACGTCTGCCAAATATTTAGGACTAACCATCACAAGCAACTTAAAATGGGACAAACATTTGAAGAACGTTTGTACAACAGCGTTCAATAAACTTTGCTTTTTGCGCAGGAAGCTAAAAGACTCGCCGTCAAGTGTTAAACTCGAGGCATATCGCACTTTGGTTCGACCAGTCCTTGAGTACGCTTCCGCAGTATGGGACCCATACTACGTTAAAGATATCGCACAAGTAGAACGAATTCAGCGCCTGGCTGCTCGATTTATTGTGTCTGACTATCGATCTACATCATCTGTTACTGACATGTTGCAGCGACTGAATCTGGAATCCCTCTGTGTACGCCGAAAGATTGCGAGACTAAAGATGCTTTATTTGATATATCAAAACAAAATCGGTCTCCCGCGCGAAACTTATCTTTCCCGCTCACAACATAGATCTTCTAGAATTAATCACTCGAATGTTATCCGCCCGTACTTTGCGAGGACGAAAATGTTTCAGAAGTCTTTTTTTCCGCTCACAATTGAAGAGTGGAATTGTCTGCCAGCGTCTGTTGTTGATTGTGCCAATGTAGATTCCTTTGTGAAATCTTTGTCATTGCACTTGATGTAACCCTCTCCTGCTAGGGCAGCATTGCTGCCTGCAGTATTTTGAAATAAATAAATAAATGGCACTCCGGCACTTTGCCGACCACAACCGGCAGCAGAGGGTACATCACGCTGAGGTCATCTACGCCGTTTGCAAAGGCTGTTTTAGTCCCGCCGCTTTCCTATTTCGCACGTCATTCAGACCGCCCGCTACTACTACAAGGTTTTGTCCCTGTGCATTCCAGCAACATTTTCTCTAGCTAGCTCTATCACATAACCCAATGTACGCCCAAGGAAATTCTCTACTGCCAGTCCTTTCTCGACTTTTGCGCAAACCACAACTACCTCTGGTCAAGTAGACAAAAATTGAGCAACCAGCGATAATTACCTTTTCAATCTTTCCTATTGACGAGGTCTCTTCTTGATTGCCTTTGTCAACCGTTTCCGCGTGATTCGCCTTTGACATCGGGCATTGACACTCGCGTTCTCGCTTTCTTTTGTGGTACTTTCAAAATAGGCAACGCTCCTTTCAGCTGCCCACGGCGCATCTTCCTCGCATACCACGCGCTTTGTCGGCATAACCGCTGTCATCACTTCCATTTTAGTACGTGATGACGGCCCTGTTCCGTCAGTTGCGTGGAGTCTTTCTTCTGCCGTCTTCCACGCATCACACACATAGTGAGCTCATTTTCAAGCTCTTTGATCCGTTTAACAAGCTCATCCTGGACTTCCTCCATTTTCTTTAGCCTAGCATGGAGATCACAGTGTCTGCCTATTGACGCAATTTGCTCGCAATTCTCATCGTTTCCCTCGTCTACCTTGAAGGACTCCCCGCAATCTTGATGCATGACCACCATGCTTGCCTTATATTGAATTCAGCTTTTTCTGGTGCAAACACCAAAAGCTTTAAACCACCTAACTACAACCGAAGGTCGATGACTTTTCTAAAACGTTTTTTTCATCTGGCACGCCAGTTATTGGTGTACTTTCTAGGCTTCTAATCGCTTTTTCAAACTCCACGCAGCCGCTAGAGGAACCGGAGGCTATCGACCAGCTTCGAAGCAATCCAGACATCGTCATTCTTCCGGCTGATAAAGGAAGCGCAACTGTTTTGCTTGATTACGGCAATAGCACCAAGACGACGCTGAAACTGGTTAGTGACGCCACCATCTATACTGGCCTGACGCTTGATACCACAGGAAAACTGCAAATTTGAACTTACGCCTCCCGTTAGGTCCCACCCCAGCCCAAACACTTTATTACAGACGATTTTGCCACAACGAACCAGCCCCTGCACTTCATGGCCTACTGAAGATACAGAAGCCAGGTGTTACTATGCAGCCCACTGTCGACTCCGCTCGCTCACTTCTGTAAAATATTTCCGGTTTCGTACACGAGATTATTTCGGCAGTCGTGAGAAAAAGCAGCGTCCACGGGCGCAACCCTTGTGATATTATTGAAAATCTACGACGCGTTTTTCGTATTCATGATGACATCATGTTCTGATTTGATGTTGTTTCGCTATTCACAATTTTCCCGGTAGAACTGGCTGCAGGTGTTTCCACCAGTGACACCGAATTTGACGGTTCCCTGCCCGACAGGTCCCACGCTTCTTCGAGAAGAAGGGTGACTTAACGCTCCGATAGTGAACCCCGCGCGTTGCGCACGGGCACAAAATCCGGCTGAGATGTTCAGCACATCTTATGCTATCGCTGGCGTGTTTCTTTTTACAAATTCTGGCGGCTGGTTCAAATATTCTGTAAGTTTCGCAAGGGTGGACCAGGGCTCAGTCTTTTTACGGGCACCTATATATACAGCCCTCTAAAATGCCAGGCTTTGTTTTTTTTTTGCTAGCTACCACACCAAGCGAACTTATTAAACATATCTGAATTTTCGAAGGGTTGTTTCGCTCTGCTGCTAGATGCGCTGTGGTGTGATGCGCAGCGATGTGGAATTCGGGGAATTATGTTTAAATGATGTGTCAAAAATGAAAAGCAGTTAGTGTTAGACTCGGAATTAAGGCGCAGCTGCCATCGCCTAGTAGGAATATCCCCCCTACCGGAATATACTGAAACTTCATTGCTTCGAGCGTATCTTAATGCTATAAATAAGGGTACGCAAGCATTCTGGTATTTGGAAACTCGTCCTGCCTTGTCAAAGTGCCGCAGAACCCTCCCCTTGGCTTCGGTATACGCACCTTCTCCAATCGTACCTGCTCGTGCAAATGCTAGCTCCCTCATAACACATTCGCAAAATTTGAGCATCACAAATATGGGACGTAGGAAATTTGGGGCCCCTTTGCGGTTGACGGTTTTTATTCGCCCAGGTTTATTGTGATAGGTTTAGCGAAAAGATCATGACGGTTTCGCACCTTGTTGTGCGATCATGCTACGTAATGGATAGCGAAGAATACTTTCCAAACAAAAAAGAGAATACTAGCATTCTGCAATGGCAAACAAAATTTTCCGTATAAAAACATACGCTGCAGGTATTTTTCGCAGATATTATTTCATAAACATTTGCACATGTACAGCCTTTTCTGAGAAATAAAGATAAAGTTTTGAAAAGATGCCAGCCCACGAATGGAGTTTGTGTAGCGCAGCATGAGTGTGAGTATCATAAGGAGCTGGCTCCATCGACTACTGACGTATGGCAGACATTGCGAGACGTAATATATACCAGATTAATGCAAGTGGCGATGTAAAGGCAGCCCGCCAACAGAGCTCAACGCCGCGAGCTCCGACATTGATCCCCAGCATTTATATTAAACGTGGTATATTGCTATGCACGATAACACTTTCACTTGCCTAATCACGTAAATGGCAAAACGCAACTAGAGAATTCGCCCACGACGAATAAAAAAATGTACAACATACATTTCACTGGTTATGTAGCCATGATGCAAATGGGTATGTGGCCCAGAGACAATCGAGCATCAGCCGCTCTTCAGTAAACCTTCTTTTGTTGTCAATTTGGGTCACTGCAAGTGTCACATCACACAAACACTGTGCAATTCACGTAAAGCGATTTTTCTTGAAAATGAATGTAGGCATCTAGGGTGATATTTTTTGCCTCTGAAAAAGCGCGTTTTCGCTAAATATGACTTCGAACATCGCATTTGTGATGTTTACAGCCTTTGCGTAGGAGATATACAGAAGCTTTCGCTGCTTCCGAACTGTTCAAAAAGACTGTTACAACTTTCTCGATAGTCCCACCATAACATAGTATTTGTCAGAAGACTACAAAGGTTACCAGAGTGGATGCATGGGTATGAGCGGAAACTTGTAGGATTGCGCGTCCATTATTTGGCTCCAATATCGGTAGAATTCACATCCCGTACCGTCGCATAGATGGTTAGTTCGAACCACTGATGCCAAGGCTTAACAAGACGATGTTGAAACGGTACGCATTCATTACTCATGCCTACGCCAACTGCAGTCCAGCACATCCATAACGAACATCTCTAGAACAGGATGACTTATAGAACGAAGGAATAACTTTGTCCCTGTGCTTGTGTGAGTTGTGCGCGGCGTGAACATTACAATGAACTGACTGGCATAACGAAAGATTCCTGAGGTCCCGAACACTCCGTTATAAAGGCGTCCAACTGTATTACAGTTATGCCACCACTGGCACGTATACGTGACGTCCCACATGGCACGAGCTGGTGCAGTTGTGTGCGCGTAGCTTCCGTTCAGCCACTGGAATTAATGATTTTCTTCCTCGCGTGACGGGCGGTAGCTATGTGTTTGCCCCATTCTCACCTCGTAGCAGCTAACGCTTCGGGACGCTGTGTTAAACTGCAACACTGCCTTCGGGGTTGCAGTTGCAGTCGCCGCTCACTGCGCAGTCAATTCCCCCTAGCAGAATGCGACGAGGCCGCAGCGAGTCATTGAACGGCCTTCTGGTTCGGTGCTGGTTGTACCGTTCTTCTGGGGCAAAAGATTCACCGACGATTACGGTACTCCCCAATGCGAAGTATATGCACGTTTTCCTTTCGCAGTATATTCACAGGCGTGGACAATCTGCCTCTTGCAGGAAATTACAAACGGAGCAAACCCCAGCAAGACTACTCGCTCATCGGGAGACTGTGAGAGGCAACGCGTGGATGACGCTTAGGCGCAATTCACAGCAGCCACCGCATACGCACTTCCACTCAAGCAGTGCTTTGTTTCTATATATGGTACCGGTGTACGCGCTCTACGCATGCCATCGCTAAACAGACAATAGCGCGCTATTTTAGAGCCATCTCGTAGCAGTCGTCACTGCCGAGCCCGCCTTCCACGGCACTATACTTTTTTTTTCGCGCTTTCCCCATACCATCCTCCTCCCCTTTCTGCCTCATTGTTCCGTTGCACTCTCCTACTCTCGCACTCTGCGCAATCACCGTCCGTCACACCCTGTTGTGCTTCGCGTTCGCTCTTGTATCCTCCCCTGTGCTTGTTTACTCGGTAACACCGAGGGTCAACGCAAGATTTGGCGCCGCAGAGCACTGCAATAAAGTTATGGAGAAAGAAGCGAGAAGTACGTCTCCTTCTTTTGTTTCTTGAGCTGTTTCGCGTATCGCAAATGTGTTGGTAAGTTTTCTTTCGCTGCTGGCTGTAATTATTCTAATCTTTGTTTCGTAATTCTTAGTGTCCTCGAAACTAGCCCACTTCCGTCATGCGCCATTTCACACAGCCTAGAGCGAGGACAGCGGTCGTTGGCGCCAAGTGGGAACACGCCACTGCGTTCGCCATCGATGCACAGCAAACAGTCATATGCCGGACGCAACTAGAGCTCGGAAGCACGGCGAAAGAGAGTATACCTCAAAAGGAAGACTGATGCACAGATAAGACGGCAAAGCTGCGACTACACATTTGAGTGTTCGGCTTCGTAGCCCATGCTTCGGAGCCTTTACAGATGCGTAGGCGAAGACAGCTCATTCTCACGGGACACGAAGCCCTTCCACATGAACGGCTCTTTTATTAATGTTAGAACTACAAGGCCATAGCAAAGCAGCGTCAGAGCTATTGAAACACATAGTCGGAGCGCACGGATGCCACAGTTTCTTCCTTTATTTTTTTTGCGCTACAGGTCAGCTCTGTGTGATCTGCGTGGAACCAAATTAAGTCACCCTGCGTCACAAAGATACTCGCTTTCATTGTATACCACGATGCATCAGCTCGGTGTCCGCAGGAGTTACAGTCGGTGCAAAAAGCGCCGGCGAGCATGCCCTTCGGGTATCGCGTTTACATTTCTAGTCACTCTATGCACTGTTACCTACAGAAGGCGCGTATCCCGTCTATCCTTCTATCTAGCGAGTCCGCGATGAAAAACGACGATTGAAGTAAAAGGCCTAAGCAGCTGCAGGCGTGTTTCAGAACTGTTCGTGCACTCAAAATGCAAGATCTTTGATCGGATTTGTTTTCACGTGTTACTATAGCAACGCAATACAGAAAGAAAACGACGCAACATATTAAATCAACATAGGTGGCGGCAACGCCTGCTCAACCCGGCCTTGACGTCACAATGCCATTACACTCGTGACACCGGCTCATAAAGGCGACATCGGTCCAAGGTCATCCCGCTCCCGCAGGGGCGTCTGCGTCAGGAGGCGTTTGGTGTGTTGCGAAACCACGTACCCGAGCACACGAGTGTTGGACCCTCCCGTGTGTAGCCGTGCGGCTTAGCCGTGTCTGGGGAAAAGGGTATCCTGGGGGTTGAGCCGATGCTGGGTGTTTGGACCTTGAAGGCCCCCCGGCGGAGGCAACACACCCCTTTGGCCTCGGCTTCACATAGACGGCACCCCCGGACTGACCCACCCGGGGGAAATCGGCAGTTGCCTTTTCCTATCCCCCTCTCCATTCTGCGTCTTTTTCTCTTCCTTTCAATCTTTCCTGTCTTCTCGTCTCTTCTGTTTACTTCCGAATTTCCTGGCAGCGAGGGTTAACCTTGTGTGGGTGGACAACCTTGGGTACTCCAGATTGGGTTATAGCAGCACCGTACAACTGGCGAGGGCTTGTCTTACACATAGGATCTGCTCCGTCTCCATGTTGGGCTCGGTGGTGGGCGGTTGGCGCTGCTGCCAAACTCAAGACCCCTATATGGCTTCAAGTAAACCACTATCCCTTGATCGCCCTCTGAAAAGAGGGCGCACCGATGCAAGCTTCCAATTCTTTTTGAAGAGCAATGAGGAACATTTCCCTAAGTACCATGTCATACACAGTGAAAGCAACACAAGCGTGCGCAAATTCTCCCCATTCTTGGTGGCGAAATGCCTTGCAAGCACGATAGGACCTGGCTATAAAGCCACAAAGATGTCTAATGAACAGCTACTCCTTGAACTGAAAGATAAAATCCAATATGAGAAAATGAATGACCTGAAATGCATAGGCGATGTAGCGGTCACTGTGTCCGCACATCGAACCATGAACACGAGCCGTGGAGTAATCTCTGAAGACGACTTCATGGACCTTAGTAATGAAGAGCTGCTTGAAGGTTTTCAGGATCAAAATGTCATCAAGGTAGAACGAATTCTAATCGGCAGGAATAACGAACAACTTCGAACAAAGCACATTGTACTAACCTTTGGTACCAGTGTGTTGCCTAGTACAGTGGATGCAGGCTATATCAAAGTTGCTGTTAGGCCGTACATTCCAAATCCTCGACGGTGCTTTAAGTGCCATAGGTATGGACATGGATCCCAGACATGCCGAGGAAGGCAGACTTGCGCGAAATGCAGCTCGAACGATCATCCAACAGACACTTGCGACTCATCTCCACACTGCGGGAACTGCGATGGAAGCCATCCAGCCTACTCTAGAACGTGCCCTAAATGGAAGAAAGAAAAAGAAATCATTGCAATAAAGGTCAAAGAAAACATTACATTTCACGAAGCAAGGAAACGTCTTTCGTACTTAGATCACACAAGCTATTCCGAGGTGGCGCGACGGGGGGCAGCGTCACAAATACCTCGGGAGTCTACCGCGGTCTCTAATAGTAGTCCGGTAATCACTCCGCCTGCCCCTCTGTTGGCAGCAGCAGATGCTGCTCCATCAACATCGAAGGTGGGACTGCAGACTTCGGTTCCGCAGGCTCCAAAGCTAAACTGAACTCCACGGCCTGGGACGCGAGTTTCAGCGCCTAGTTCACGATCCTCCAGCACCTCCGAGAAGGTTATGGAGGTCGATCAGAAATCCTTGGCGTCATCGACGCCGAAAGATCAGCGCTCCCAAGAGCGCGCTAAAAGAGAAAATACCTGTAACTGCACAAAAAAGGGACCGGTAACCTAAACGGTTACCGCTCTTGTACACATATCCATCTATATTTACCACGTGCTCTTGAACACAGTCAACAAAAATCTTCCTCAAAATGGCTACACAAATAATTCAGTGGAATGCCAGGGGCCCCTTTCGCAATCTAGATGATGTCAAAGATCTACTAAAGGAATATCAGCCACGACTGTTCTGTGTTCAAGAAACACATTTAAAGTCTACACACCAGAACTTTTTAAAACAGTACATAATTTTCCGTAAAGATAGAAATAATGGTAATTCTTCTTCAGGTGGTGTGGCAATCATAGCCCAAAAGTCAGTTGCATGCCAGCATGTATCCCTCCAAAGTTCATTTGAAGCAGTGCCTGTTCGGGCTATATTGTTCAACCAACTTATACCTATCTGCTCTATATATTTACCGCCTGATGAACGGTTTGACATTGCAGAATTTGAAAAGCTGATTCACCAGCTTCCTGAACCCTATATTATAATCGGAGACTTCAATGCTCACAGCACATTCTGGGGTGACTCAAGATGTGATGCGAGAGGACGGGCAATAGAGAACTTCCTTCTTTCTACTGGAGCCTGCCTATTTAACAAGGCAGAGCCAACCTTTTACAGTTCCACACACAACACGTATTCATGTATAGATTTAGCAATAGGGTCAGCGTCACTTCTTCCATACCTGGAATGGAGAGTTATCAGTAATCCATACGGGAGCGATCATTTCCCTACACTCCTAGAAACAACAAAGTGGCACGATGGACCAGCTTACCCCAAAAAGTGGAAAATTCATAGTGCAGACTGGACGAAATTTAGAAACACATGTAAACTGTGCCTGGAAGATGTGGACCACCTAGGTGTAGAGGAACTGGCCAGCTACATTACTGAACATATTCTCTGTTCTGCTAAACACTGCATCCCTCAGTCCTGTACACATAAAGTCAATCCAAAGCCATGGTGAAACAAAGACTGCGAAACTGCAAAGAAACGCCAGAACAAAGAATGGAGTAGATTTTCACGCTACCCAACCACAGAAAATCTAATAGAATTTAAGCGCTGCAAAGCAAATGGACGCCGTATCCGCCGAATATCCAAAAGAGAAAGCTGGACGCGCTACATATCCTCAATAAACTCATACACGGCTGTTAGCAAAGTATATAACAGAGTACGCATACTGAAAGGACAACGTCCAAATCCTTTTCCTCTCGTCACTGGTTCTGGTGATTCAGTAGAAGATCAAGCAAACACTCGTGGCGAGCACTTTGAGAGAGTATCCAGTTCAGAAAATTATTCCGAAAATTTCTTAAACCATAAAAGAATAGTTGTAAATATTCCTCTGCGTCCAAAAAAGTCATCAGAAGGGAACAATAGACCATTAAGGTTCCATGAACTCAAGCTTGCCCTAGGCTCTTGTGGTTGCTCGGCTCCAGGTTCTGACGCAATAACTTATGAAATATTCAACAATCTGCCTTATGAGACACTAAACTGCCTTTTAGGAGTTTACAATAAGATATTTGCTATTGGTCATATATGTGCATCTTGGAAAGAAGCAATAGTCCTACCAATACTCAAACACGGCAAAGACCCTTCCTTAGTTAACAGTTACAGAACAATTGCACTCACTAGCTGCTTACTCAAAGTATTTGAAAAGATAATTAACCGACGCTTTGTCTTTTTGGAATATAATGGTATATTGGACCCTCGCCACTCTGGCTTCCGAAGAGCGAGGTCTACTACCGATAATCTAGTTCTCCTTGAATCATATATACGTGATGCATTTGTATATAGCCAATATTGTCTGTCTGTATTCTTTGATCTTGAGAAGGCATATGATACTGCCAGGCGATACGGTATTCTGCAAGACCTGTCTTCCTATGGAATTTGTGGTATATGCTAAGTATTTTGCAAAATTACTTATCTGAAAGAAAATTCCGCGTTAGAATTGGCAATGTACTATCGCACACTTTTATTCAAGAAAACGGTGTACCACAGGGAGGAGTGCTCAGTTGCACACTTTTTATAATCAAAATGAAATCTCTCCGCTCTGTTATACCATCAATGGTGTCTTATTCTGTCTATGTGAACGACATCCACATCAGCTTTAAATCTTGCAACCTGTCCATATGTGAACGCCAGATACAGTTGAGTGTTAACCGGCTCACGAAATGGGCAGACGAAAACGGGCTTACATTCAATGCAGAAAAGACTTCCTGTGTGCTGTTTTCAAGACGTAGAGGGATATTTCCTGACCCTTGCATTACAATGCATGGGAGAAACCTGATAAATAGAAAAGAACAAAAATTCCTAGGTGTAATCTTCGATAGTAAGCTGACCTTCATGCAGCATATAAAACAGTTGAAACTGAAATGTCTTAAAACCATGAACCTTTTAAAGGTCTTATCCAATCAGTCGTGGGGAACCGATAGGTATCGCCTGCTGTCTCTTTTTAAAAGCCTTGTGTTGTCCCGCATAGACCATGGATGTATTGTATACCAGTCGCCTTCAAGGACAACACTTAGAGTACTCGATCCTGTCTATCACTTAGGTATCCGACTAGCTCTTGGTGCCTTTAGGACGAGCCCTGTCCAAAGTCTATACGAAGAATCGGATCAGTGGCCGCTGCATTATCAACGTACATATCTGGGAGTCACCTATGCAATAAGAATCATGTCACTAAAACACCACCCATGCAAAGCACTCATAAGTGATCAGTCCACAAACCAGTTGTACTTAAACAGGCCTTCACACGCTCCACCGTTCCAGTTGGCAGTAATATCTGTTGCGGAAGAACTCGGAGTACTTTTCACAGATCTATAGGAAAGCGACAATGCTGAACCTATTCCACCCTGGGAACAATGTAGTTACCTTTGACTTGTCCTTTAGAGAACTGAACAGAAAGAGTTGTCCAAGTGCCCTCATCCAGCAACATTTCTTGGCTCTTGAAGACAAGTATAGATCAACGGCATTTTTCACTGATGCTTCGAAGTCGGCAACTTCGGTATCATGTGCAGCCCATGGCCCAAACTTCTCCAACTCTAAAACCTTACATAACCATAGCAGCATTTTTACAGCCGAAGCGTACGGTATCCTGATCACTGTTGAATACATAGTGCAGCACAAGATACAAAAGTCCATAATATACAGATTCCTTAAGTGTTGTCACAGCCCTGTCCTGTGGCCGAAACCCGGTATTAAACATGCTCCTTAAACACATTCACCTAGCATATAAACAAAACCTAGCTCTTGTTGTATGCTGGGTGCCAGGACACTCTGGGATCGCAGGCAATGAAATGGCAGACAAGAATGCTGGACAAGCGGCTCATAGGGATATTATTGGTGTAAGCTGGGTACCTGGTGTAGATATGAAACCTGCTGTACGAAAGGTGCTTCATAACCATTGGCAAGCTGAGTGGGACAAGCAAGTGGAAAATAAGCTGCACCTGCTTAAACCGCGATTAAGCAAACCTTTCCCACTGAAGCATGATAGGCACACCGAAGTCACCCTAGCACGACTCAGAATAGGACACACTTATGGCCCACACAAACACCTATTGACTGCAACTGACCCACCGACGTGCACACGCTGCGGTGAGAACTTAACCCTCCTACATGTCCTCATTCAATGTCCCGAACTTCACGGAGAGCGAGTAGCTCATTTTAAGGAACTCTACACACACCCTATACCACCCCATCCCTCGATGTTCTTATCAGAGGAGGCTCTTTTTAACTTTAAAAGAGTGTTTAATTATCTTGCTCAAGCTGACTTACTAGATATCATCTCATTCATCTCATTCCATCAGATTGTGCCTCACAGATGAAGCACCATCTGATGCACATAAGTATGTCAGAGGTCTCTTGCACTTCTTGCGTGAGCAAGAATTGTACAGCAAGGGACTCAATCAATCCGCAACAATTTAGCATGTGTGCCTATAACCAATGCGTTTAGGACTTTATATTTCTCTTCATAATTTTAGAATTAATTCACTAGTATTTATAGATTTGTCTTACGTGCAGGCCTCTATACAGCCTCTTTTTTAAAGTCATAGCATTAAACCCACAATTTTACTAAACAAAAACACATGTCCTGGCGCTCTTTGGCCTTAGATGTCCTTGCGCCATTAAACATCAATCGTCATCAACTTTGGAAATCTGCTTTTTTCTGGCAGTATTTTGGATTATAAGTGGTTTAACCCGCGTAGTGGACCAATCGCTGGAAACGATTGTGGTGATTTAGACATATATTTAAATAAATGATCAATAATTGCAGAATAGCAGTAGCCCTGGAAGGAAAAATGTCTAAGTAGTAGCAGCAAATACAAGATGCACGCATGGCACGAACGTACGTGTGAAAATGCTCAGTGATTCGATACAGAATTACAGGGCCAGCCAAGGAGGTACGAGAACATCAGAAAAACGCATAGGCGTTGGCCTATGGAGAATACGTTCCCTAAACCGCTACTGTAATTGCTACATATGAAGGACCTCAACTGTCGTAGGTCATACTGGCTAGAGTTAATACACTTTTTGTACCAGCGCTTGAAAGCGCTAGAAGCGTACTTTGCCAACCACGTTCGAAGTTTTACCAACCACGTTCGATGTCTTGATAGAATTGAACGTACCGCGAAGCTTATATTTTATGCTTACTTGTTACTTTCTGATTAAAAAGCACGTATCTCGTGGCCTTTTTCTTTGCATACCACTGCCCTCATTCCGCGGACAATTTCCTTATAATATGAGGTTTCAGACATTGAAGATTTCGTAATCATCAGTGCAAGTTACTTCAACTAGAGCTCTTTCAAACGGTTGTGCGCGGACGTCATGTGGCGAATGGAGGCAACGCACCAATTAAATTCGTTCTATGCATCTTGCCGAGTCCGTTCTGCTTGTTTCTGGGTGTCCTTGCAAACTTGGCGCAACGACGACACGCGGCGGGTGCGTCGACAAAAACCGGGTGCGACGAGGGACGTTCACCGCGTCCATACCTCCAGTGTGGTCAGTCGCACGACCAGTTGTCGACGTTGGTGTGGCGACAACTGGCCGACGGGACGTGCACCGAAGGCGTCACACTTCAAGATTTATAACCCCCGGTTTCCCGGCTTTCGTCGATTGACGTTGTCTTGTCATGGCTGTTGTCACAGCCGGGGATCGCTGCTACGGCTCCGCAACGCGTGAAGACCAAGACAAGGAAGAGTAGGAAGTTTTCGCTGCCGACGCGCTGATATTAATGGGCGGCGTACGCGATATCCATGTCTTCGCACTTCACCCGCACAAAGCTGTGGTCCCTCGCAGTGGTTGCTTGATGGCTATGGTGTTTGGCTGGGAAGCACGAGGTCGCGGGATCTAATCCCGGCGACGGCGGCCGCATTTCGATGGGGGTGACACGCGAAGACGCCCGTGTACTTAGGTTAAGGTGCGCGTTAAAGAGCCCCGGGTGGTTCAAATCTCCGGAGTCCCGCACTACGGCGTGCCTCATAATCATATCGCAGTTTCGGCACGTAAAACCCCATAATTCGACGCACTTGTCGCACACGGTGTGGGACGTAGCACACGGTCCCGATATCGTGTGGCAGCGACGTCACCTGGCCGAATGCTGGATGCGTCGAAACCCCGTTCTTTTGAATGCCACGTCAGAACGCTTCTCGTAATTTCGAGCCCACTGACAGACTCACAGAAAATTGGCGATCGGCCGCGGAACTGCACAAATCTCCCACAGTGCGATAATACCCGTTTAGGGCATCACGTGACAACCTTCGATGCTGTTGGCGCGAGCGAATAAACTGGACGTTGAACGTGAGTATGAAAGACGTCTTGGTTTCCAAGCGTTGCAGTTGACCTCCACAATCGGCTGCTTCGTTTTAACGCGAATGCGTTAAGGGCGCCGTGCCGCAGAAAATCCGGCGTCCCGCGTCGGCGTCCAGCGCCGGACGTCGTTTCATTAAAAAGATTTTCGAACCACCCATGCCCAGTCTGTCCTTGTGGTGCAAGGAAGGTTTCGAACTAATTGAATTTCTGAAGCTAAAATACGAAGAAAAATTGTTAAGAACAACTTACAACCTACACACCATAGCATCGTATTGTAATTTCACTTGTAATTTGATTTTCAATCATAATAGTAAGCTTCATCCGAAGATATCTGCTTTATTCGCTCCAACTAATTTTTATTCTTCAGTAGATTTCCTTTTTATGATCAGGGTTCCCTGTGAGTAATTGACCTAGGTAAGCGCATTCCTTCGCAGACTCTAGAGGCTGACTGGCGATTTTGAACATTTGTTCCCTTGCCAGGCTGTTGATAATTATCTTTGTCTTCTGCATAATAATACTTAACCGCAATTTTACACTCTCTCTGTTAAGGTCCTCAATGATTTGTCGCAAGTCGTCCCCAGTGTTTCTAACGTGGACAATGTCATCAAATTCACCATTGATCTTTTCCCCTAAGCCTTCCCAGTTTAACAGCTTGAATACTCCATCCAACCATGCAGCGATTAGTATTGGCGAGATTGTGTCTCCTTGTCTGGCCCCTTTCTTTATAGGTATCTTCCTACCTTTCTTGTAGAGAATTAAGGTAGCTGTGGGATATCTGCAGATGTTTTTCAAGATATTTACGAAAGCCTCTTGTGCTTCTTTATTACGTAATGTCTGTTTGACGGATGGTATCTCTACTGAATCAAATACCATTTCGTAGTCTATGACGGCCATATAAATATGCTGATCCTTGTCTGTGGATTTCGCTATTGCCTGATTGATGACGTGGATGTTGTAAACCAGACGAGTAGTAGGTAACAAAAAGCACTTTATTCCGAAGCGCAGCCGAGTAAATAAGGAGCACTGCGATAAGTAGTGGGCATGTTGCACATGCGCGCTGGTTGTCTTCCAGGCACGATACTGCGCTCCAGTACAGATGTGCTCCCTCCTAAAGCATCCCTTCCTAAAACCAGCGTATTTTCTTGGTAGACTGAAGTCCAGTGTTGCCTTTATTCTGTTGGAAATTACCTTGGTGAATATTTTACACAGTACTGGAAGTAAGCTAATGGGCGTAGAATTTTCGAATTCTTTAACGTCTCCCTTTTTGTGGATTAGTATAGTGTTGACATTCTTCCAGTGCTCTGGATTCCTTGAAGCCGTGAAACAGTTCGTATAAAGGGCCACCAGCTTTACCAGCATGATGTTTCCTCCATCTTTGATTAAATCAACTGTTATTGTATCTTCTCCTGCCGCTTTCCCCCATTTCATGTCTCAAGGCCCTACTAACTTCACCGCTTTTACAGAAGGAGCCTTTGTAACCAGTTCATTTTTGCTTCGAATTAAGCATCGCAGCTGCTCAGGGTACTGCACAGGTCAGTATAGAATTCTTCCGTTGCTTTTACTATATCTTCGAAATTGCTAATGACCTTACCCTGCTTATCTTTCAGTGCATACGTCTTGGCTTGTCCAATGTCAGGTTTCGTCTGAACGATTTCAGGCTCTATCCATTTTTTACTCCTTCCTCAGGCTCTCTTACGTTATAATTTTGAATATCTCTTATCTCCTTCCATCTGATCTCTTGAATTGGACACTATCATTCTTTGTCCTTTCTTTATTATTTCCTTTGTTACGTGGAACAGTTTACCTATACTGGTTGCTTTGAATACTGGTTACAACCCACTTCAATTTCTGCTTCGGAAACCAGCCTATTATGGTTTCCAAATGCGGAAAGTTGCCATATGCAGAAGTAATGCCAGATTAAATCTCCGTTCTGAATGTGCCCGTGAACCTCCTATAATAATTAACAAACATAGTAATAGTGTGCTCTGGTGGCTTTTTGGCACGTTCTTCGCAGGTCGTGACGCTAACGGGGGTCATGTGCGTGGCGTCACCAGGGCAAACGCTGTCTGTTGTTCGTGGAAGATTGTGAATTATTCCAAACTCTCTCCTATCTCGCCTTCATCGTGCTATCGCAGGCTATGCTCGTCTTCGTCTTCTTGCTCGCCTCTAGATAAGCCTCAACCACAAGGAACAAGTTGGCGACCCATATTGGCCGTCAGCCAGCGTCGTGAGGCGGCGGAGTCGAGAAGAAAGCGACGCGGACATGACGCTCGCACGACGTCGAAGTCTGCCCGTCGTAGATCACGGCGCCGACAGCTGAAGCAGCCAGCAAAGCACGAAACCCAGCTGACGTTGGCCGACGCCGCCTGACGCTGACCGGCTCCGACGCCGAAAATCTATTGGCAACTGATTCTTTGTGGTTGGCCCCAATACACCAATTTCACCTTGATTTTACCGAGCTTTCGACTGCGTGTGCAGGGAGGGCCCACAGCCTGCAACCATAAAGCGTGGAATTCATAGAAGAGACCCCAAACGGGCGTTATCGGCACTGATGTACACAGTGCCCGCAAGTAGGAGAGAACGGTCTTGGGGAGGGAGGGGAGCTAAGGCGAGAGAGAAACAGTCCGCGTGACGTCACAGCTACTTAAGACATCTTTATTATTTGCGCCTGCAGTGACGGGCCTTTACGTTAACTCATGATTAATGAAGAAATGTATTCGTCCAGAGGGTAAGAAAGAATTGGAGGACGCTTAAGCATCGCCTTCAAGAGTAGAATGCGATAGCGTTATCGTACCCCGTTCGCACCGCCCACTCATTCGTTGGCACTGCCCACAAAGACGAAACGTGCGCCTGAGCAAGCGAAACGAACCATAGAACTCGGTGCCTCGGAGGGAGAAAAGATCGACGCGAGCCAAACGTTGTGATCGGCACGGACACTCGGGCCGCAACGCGCCATGAAGGCGGACATGATCATGGGGCTGACGCCTCGATGGGATCGTCCTCTAGAAGCGGGCGAGTGGCGCGCCAGCTGTCGGGGTAGCGCCATACATTGCGAGAAGGGGGCTTCTGTGTTTGCCGCAGGATGGCCCTGCGTGTGCGACAAGCGCAGAAATGTAGCGGAAACGGACTTCGGACGCGTTTAACTGCGACTTTTGTATTTGACATACTCATAATTACCGATAT
Organism: Dermacentor albipictus; assembly: GCF_038994185.2. Lineage (NCBI taxonomy): Eukaryota > Metazoa > Arthropoda > Arachnida > Ixodida > Ixodidae > Dermacentor > Dermacentor albipictus. The sequence goes on from NC_091829.1 coordinate 108,151,732, forward strand.
ACACCGCATCATAACTTTCTACGGCACGTTTCTAAGGCAACACCGCATTCACTAGAGGCGCTTTTCTCCCGCTTTGAAGCATAGAACTCATGGCTGAGTGGTCGCGTCTCCGTCTAGTACTAGTACTAGCACAAATGTAACTAACAACCACGTGTAAACCCACAAAGGAGAAATGAAATAAGGTGTATTTTACAAGATGGGTGGGGGGGGGGGGGGGTCTGTGTATACACCTCACCTTTACTTGGCAAACAAGGAACTACGTCAAATGGAGTTGCACAGGAAAGAAGCGCGGGAAGAAAACTGCCAAGAACAAGTAAAGAAGCCAGAGTGTAAAATAAGAATAACTTCGGTAGAATTCAACTTAAATGGATAGAGCAGTTGGCAACCAAGGCACACAAACCGCGCGGGGTTGTGTTACTTCGCCAGCCAATCGCAGAAGCAAACAAAATCGTCGCCATGTGGCCTTTTCAAAATGGCGTCGTACTTGATACCTGCGGAACATCTGCTGGTCTTGAAGAGTCTTTTCATCGGCGGAAACACTGAGGTGTGCCACAGACATAGACAAAGTGTATGGAGTCTGAGCATTTGACTCTTCAAAAGTCTGCGGGGCAGGTTCATTTCACTGATGAACCCGTTTTACTCATGAAACTTCACTTCCAACTGAAGTTCAACTTGACAATAAATAGTTACGACTAAGCAAACATGTTATTTCAGTTCAATAAAGAAAGAGGCTTTGGCAGTTCCTCTATAACAGGCGAGGCGAAAGGTATAAAATTAGGTGCTAATAATTTTCATTTTTGCGGTTACTGCCTCATTTGAGTCACAGGAAAAAGTTTGAAGTACGAATTAGTTGCAGCCTTGCGGAGAAGCAGTGGCTGGCGGTTATGAGGGCGTGGGAGGGGCTTCACTGCAGGCTTAATTTGCATCCGACTATAGTAGCGTTTTTTGTTGGAATTAGATCTGGCAGAATTATAGAGAAATATATATTTGGGGAAAAATCACAGTTATTTTGGATCCCTCGTTCATGCTCTACGAAGTGAAGTGCCAAAACCAGCGCGTATTTTTATTCGGTAAGTTATGTAACGATGCGTGGCTACAACTCCCGTACAACCGCGTAGTGCGCAGGACACTGCGATTCCAGACGTACTACGCCCACCGCAGAAGGTTAGAAAAGCACCTACATAAGCGCAGCAGAGAAGTGGCTACGTTAGGCGGCTCGAATGATAACTGTAGAACTTTCATTCAGAGCACAAGAAATTGTTCACTTCCTTTATCTAGTCTTCTTCCTTTTTATATAAAAATATATTTTTTCATAAGTATTTTCATAAACAACGTTTAAATTTGTTAATTGTCGCTTTTTCTTCCTGTCTGCCTATTGCCTTGTCTTTCTCCATTAGTAGAACGCCTCATTTCTCAATTCCTTGCGACACTTGTTTCCAGTTGGCAACTTTGAAAGAAAAGAGCTCTACAATTAGGGAAAATCCGCACGAGTTAATGGGTGACAGTCATATTGTTTATGAGTTTAAGGGTTATTCCAGGGTTTCATGATAGACACTGTCTTATATTTATTTATTTTCCATCTTATCTAAGCCACATCGCCCGTATATGGTTCCGAGACTGAGTGAGCGCTGTGGCTGGCCGTTACTCGTGGAAATAGTGAAGTAAAAGGACAAATTAAACGCAATTGGCGTTCTCTCTGGCCGCAACTCTTTCCACGTCCATACAGACCAGCCGACCACGAACCGAATCCATTTCCCAGTCCCTGGATAAGTCTAATCAAAGAAGGTTGAACTAATGAAGCAACAGCGATGCGCGTAACCGTCGAGAAGACGGTGACAACTGCATGCATCTCCAGTTATTCGCGTGGGCACAGAATGGATACAGAATGAGTATGTGCCACCGCATGTGCCACAGGAACGCATCACCCTAAATACCAAAACCATAATGGAATTCTTAAATGCACAGAACATTCTGAAAGTGATGTGTCCATGCTATTTGTGACACGTCTCCCATTGCAGGTTGTTGTTATGAGCTCAACTTCTTTTTTCTTTTAATGGATAGCAGAGCTTTGGAAACGTTGTTTACCCTGCAGCATCTTCCATCTTCCAATTTACACTGTGATTGTCAATATATCCTCATATACCATGTACATTAATGTGCATTATATAATAAGTACAAACATGTTGGGCAATTACAGGTTGTTTCACTCAAATTGAGCCAAACTTTAGATATCTGCAAATTCTTCGTAGATGGACAGAACCAAGGTAATGTTTGCCCTCGCTTGGGGATGCTCAGATTATTTCTTGCATTCCGCCTTGGAATATAGTTGAATTGAATAGTTGAATAGTGGAATGATAGGAATATCGTGACACTCCGTGTAGTAACCTCTACAATATTCTTAAGCAGTTACTGAACTCGCAAAACAGCCACACGACAGGCCGCTCGAGGCGCCTTGCGTGTATTCGCAAGCTTTTTTCACACTCGGAAAAACAATCTCACGTAGCATGTAGCAATCTCATTGAGCTGTATCGGGAGTTTTCCACGTTGCTTTAGAGTTTCGTCACTTACGCTTCCATTGAATTGTAATGTTTGAGTAGATGATTAATTAATGAAGACAAATAAGTAATGAGACGGAATGAAAAAAAAAACAAGAATGATCTGAGTATCTCCGAGCGACGGAAAACAATACTGACTCACTACTGTGCAGCTACGCGGCATTCACATACTTTTAAAACACTGGCTAAAGTTAGCCGAGATGCCCTGTAGTTAAATTTAAATTAAAATGTGGGGCTTTGCGTGCCAAAACGAATTTCTGATTTCTGCTAGGGTTGGCGTCTGAGACCACGTGGCGAAAGGAATTTCAACCGACTTCTCAACCTTCCCCGTCGAAATGAGGCGTGACTTCGCCTGCTGTTGTGGGCGTCCTGATCCACGTGCAGAAAGAACTTTCTCTCGCCGGACCTTTTACCATGCCTCGTCAAAATGAAGCGTGACCGTTTCGAGTGTGCCTGTCTGCCGGAAGCCCCGCAGTGTACAGCCTCTTTTGTGTGTGTGTGTGTGTGTGTGTGTGTGTGTGTGTGTGTGTGTGCGTGTGTGTGTGTGTGTGTGTGTGTGTGTGTGTGTGTGTGTGCGCGTACGCGCGTGCGTGCGTGCGTGCGTGCGCGAGTTGAGAGAGGCCGTTTCCTCGAATGGGACCTAGAAGAAAATTTCCACGAACCCGCAAAGCGCAGAAGAGGCTGACACGCGTCTACGATTCCGGGAGGCGGGAAGACTTGTTCCTTTCAGCAGGCTCGCTATAACCAGAGCAGGAGGGACCCTCTTTCCGGGTCGGTCACCTGACATCGACGGAAGCAAGATCCGGACCACGATTGTAGAGAGCCTATTTAGGGGCTCCGAAATGTACTTTTAATCACTTCATGCTCTTCACATTTTCATCATCATCATCATCATCAGCCTGGTTACCCCCACTGCAGGGCAAAGGCCTCTCCCATACTTCCCCAACAACCCCGGTCATGTACTAATTGTGGCCATGCCGTCCCTGCAAACTTCTTAATCTCATCCACCCACCTAACTTTCTGCCGCCCCCTGCTACGCTTCCCTTCCCTTGGAATCCAGTCCGAAACCCTTAATGACCATCGGTTATCCTCCATCCTCATTACATGCGCGGCTCATGCCCATTTGTTTTTCTTGATTTCAACTAAGATGTCATTAACTCGCGTTTGTTCCCTCACCCAATCTGCTCTTTTCTTATCTCTTAACGTTACACCTATCATTCTTCTTTCCATAGCTCGTTGCGTCGACCTCAATTTGAGTAGAACCCTTTTCGTAAGCCTCCAGGTTTCTGCCCCGTAGGTGAATAGTGGTAAGAGGCAGCTATTATACACTTTCCTCCTGAGGGATAATGGCAACCTGCTGTTCATGATCTGAGAATGCCTGCCCAACGCACCCCAGCCCATTCTTATTCTTCTGATTATTTCGGTCTCATGATCCGGATCTGCCGTCACTACCTGCCCTAAGTAGATGTATTCCCTTACTACTTCCAGTGTCTCGCTGCCTATTGTAAATTGCTGTTCTCTTCCGAGACTGTTAAACATTAGTTTTCTGCAGATTAATTTTTAAGCCCACTCTTCTGCTTTGACTCTCCAGGTCAGTGAGCATGGATTGCAATTGGTCCCCTGAGTTACTAAGCAAGGCAATATCATCAGCGAATCGCAAGTTACTAGGGTATTCTCCATTACCTTTTATCCCAAATTCTTCCCAATCCAGGTCTCTGAATACCTCTTGTAAACACGTTGTGAATAGCATTGGCGAGATCGTATCTCCCTGTCTGACGCCTTTCTTTATTGTGATTTTGTTGCTTTCTTTATGGAGGACTACGGTGGCTGTGGAGCCGCTATAGATATCTTTCAGTATTTTTACATACGGCTCGTCTACACCCCCGATTCCGTAATGCCTCCAAGACTGCTGCGGTTTCGACAGATTCAAACGCTTTCTCGTAATCAATGAAAGCTATATATAAGTGTTGGTTATATTCTGCACATTTCTCTATCACCTGATTGATAGTGTGAATACGATCTATTGTTGAGTAGCCTTTACGGAATCCTGCCTGGTCGTTTGGTTTACAGAAGTCTAAGGTGTTCCTGATTCCATTTGCGAAAACCTTAGTAAATAGTTTGTAGGCAACGGACAGTAAGCTGATCGGTCTATAATTTTTCAAGTCTTTGGCGTCCCCTTTCTTATGGATTAGGATTATGTTAGCATTTTTCCAAGATTCCGGTACGCTCGACGTTATGAGGCATTGCGTATACAGGGCGGCCAGTTTCTCTAGAACAATCTGCCCACCATCCTTCAACAAATCAGCTGTTACCTGATCCTCCCCAGCTGCCTTCCCCCTTTGCATATCTCCCAAGGCTTTCTTTACTTCTTCCGGCGTTACCTGTGGGATTTCGAACTCCTCTAGACTATTTTCTCTTCCATTATCGTCGTGGGTGGCACTGGTACTGTACAAATCTCTATAGAACTCCTCAGCCACTTGAACTATCTCATCCATATTAGTTATGATATTGCCGGCTTTGTCTCTTAACGCATACATCTGATTCTTGCCAATTCCTAGTTTCTTCTTCACTGTTTTTAGGCTTCCTCCGTTCCTGAGAGCATGTTCAATTCTATCCATATTATACTTCCTGATGTCAGCTTTCTTACGCTTGTTGATTAACTTCGACAGTTCTGCCAGTTCTATTCTAGCTGTAGGGTTAGAGGCTTTCATACATTGACGTTTCTTGATCAGATCTTTCGTCTCCTGTGATAGTTTACTGGTATCCTGCCTAACGGATTTGCCACCGACTTCCATTGCACACTCCTTAATGATGCCCACAAGATTGTCGTTCATTTCTTAGTTACTAAGTTTCTCTTCCTGAGATAAAGCCGAGTACCTGATCTCTAGTTTGATCTGGAATTCCTCTATTTTACCTCTTACCGCCAACTCATTGATTGGCTTCTTATGTACCAGTTTCTTCCGTTCCCTTCTCAGGTCTAGGCTAATTCGAGTTCTTACCATCCTGTGGTCACTGCAGCGCACCTTGCCGTGCGCGTCCACATCGCGTATGACGCCAGGGTTAGCGCAGAGTATGAAGTCTATTTCATTTCTAGTCTCGCCGTTCGGGCTCCTCCACGTCCACTTTCGGCTATCCCGCTTGCGGAAGAAGGTATTCATTATCCTCATGTTATTCTGTTCCGCAAACTCTACTAATAACTCTCCCCTGCTATTCCTAGTGCCTATGCCATATTCACCCACTGCTTTGTCTCCAGCCTGCTTCCTGCCTACCTTGGCATTAAAGTCGCCCATTAGTATAGTGTATTTGGTTTTCACTCTACGCATCGCCGATTCCACGTCTTCATAAAAGCTTTCGACTTCCTGGTCATCATGACTCGATGTAGGGGCGTAGACCTGTACAATCTTCATTTTGTACCTCTTATTAAGTATCACAACAAGACCTGCCACCCTCTCGTTAATGCTATAGAATTCCTGTATGTTACCAGCTATATTCTTATTAATCAGGAATCCGAACCCTAGTTCTCTTCTCTCCGCTAAGCCGCGGTAGCACAGGACGTGCCCGCTTTTTAGCACTGTATATGCTTCTTTTGGCCTCCTAACTTCACTGAGCCCTATTATATCCCATTTACTGCCCTCTAATTCCTCCAATAGCACTGCTAGACTCGCTTCACTAGATAACGTTCTAGCGTTAAACGTTGCCAGGTTCATATTCCAATGGCGGCCTGTTCGGAGCCAGTGATTCTTAGCACCCTCTGCTGCATGGCAGGTCTGAGCGCCGCCGTGGTCAGTTGCTACGCAGCTGCTGGGGACAGAGGGCCGGGGATTGATTGTTGTGTTCATATAGGAGGTTGTGGCCAAGTACTGCACCAGGGTGGCCAATGCTGCTCTGGTGAGGGAGTGCGTTAGCGGTTCTGGTCACCGGGATCAGGCCACACTCCAGGCCTGTTTGTGCAATTGTATCAACACGCGGATTTTTTTTTAATCCGGTGGAAAATTGCCGGCACCGGGATTCGAACCATGGACCTCTTTCACGCGAGGCGGGTGTTCTACCTCTACGCCACCGCTGCACCTCATCATCATCTTCCTTTGAATAAAGCGTGCAAGTTTCGCACTAGAAAATCGTCTCGCCCTTGCTTGGTCGACATGGTCTACCGGATGCCTGCAGCCCGCCGACAAAGCCACGCTACTCAAGAAGTAACGTCGGTCGAGCTTCGATAGGCAGGCGCCACTACTACTCGGCAGCAGTACGATAGGCTACCATGGAGTACGCAACATAGTGAGGCAAGCCGTAGTGGAGAACTCCGGAAATTTTGAGCACCTGGGGCTCTTTAACGTGCGCCTAAATCTAAGTACACGGGTGTTTTGGCATTTCGCCTCCATCGAAATGCGGCCGCTGTGGCCGGCATTCGATTCCGCGACCTCGTGCCCAGCAGCCCAACACCATGGCCACTGTGCAACAAGGGCGGGTGTCATGTAGTTCACTCATAATGAATGGAGTATCAGAAAATTCGTGCCGCTCTGTGGTTTTTTCTTCGCCGGCTCATTAGGCTAACTTTCTTTAGATAACCGCGGCTGGTCGTAATCAAACAGTCGGTCTGGAGCTCCCGCTTAGAACAACGCCAAACACAAGAATAAGAGGTACGCTGATATTGTTGAACTACGCAAAGGGACGACTAATGAGGAAACGCAGTCATCCTGTCGGGTGTCGCGCTTTTTGAAAGCACAAAACGAGGTGAAGGCCAAGGCACAAGCTTGTCACTACCGCCACACACACCACTCCACAGTCCGACGACCACTCTTCCCCAAGCTGCCTCGGTTCGGCTTTAGGGCAACCCGAGCCATGCCCTAAATAATCTGATTCGGTAGAACGGGTCGGTTCGGTCTCTTTCGCGGTACCGGGTACACGGGTTCTCTCCGGGGCTCCTGAAGTCCCCGAGGTGGGCGTTGAGCAGCAGCAGTGACATATTCGGCCGCAGGAAGGTGGAATTCTTGGCCAGCTTTTTGATCTGCGCGTGCAAGCAGAAAGGCGTTTTTTTGTTTTGTTTTGCGGATCGAGTTGACTTTTGGAGAACAGCTTGCGCTCGTCTCAGTCAATATAGAAGATGCCTCAGACAGGTTTTCACAGTGTACGGACAAGACGCTTTCTGCAACGTTTCAACACAAAAGAAAGAAAAGGAAACTAATTGAGCAGAGATCGGCAAAGCGCCGCGAAGTACCTCGTATATTTGAGGAAAAATAATTATTTTTGCGGAAGGAGAATTTGTCCTGGTAAGGGGTTGGAACCCGCGAACAAGGCCTTTCCGTGTACTTTACTTTGAGTTCTATCTACGCAGCATGCCAGCTGATTGCAGAGCGACGCTAATTTTTTTTGAGAAGTGCAATTGTTTGGGCGAGCAGGTAGCAGTCCATAATAAATACTTGCTGCGCACAAACTGAATGACGAAGGACAGGGATTTTGACAAACACAAGCGAACAATTGCGCTTGTGTTCAGCAAATACCTGGCCTTCGTCATTCAGCTTGTGCGCAACAACAATTTATTATGGTGAATTATTCGGTACCCTAAATATAGCCCGAACCCACAAATAAGACACGGCCCTGAGTTACGCAGAAATAAAGCATGCGAACATTTTTTTTTTCATTGTGACACCCGCACGCATGTCCTTTGTTATTTCGCGTTATACTCGGGCCGAATACAGTTGTCCCATTTTATGAAATTCGCTCCCATAATAATCTAGAAGTGATTAGGCAGGGTTAAGAAACATCAAGTTTTTCTCTCGTGTGCACAGACTCCGGCCTTTCGTGCGTGAAGTGACGCCTGGAAAAAGTGCTCGGAAAATTCGTCATCCAATAAAGGTTTCGATGTAGCTGCGCCCGATGTATTGCAAATAAATATTAATGATTGCTGCGTTCAAAAAACTGAGAACGGTGCAGGGGTAAGAGAAACGAGACTTCGCGACGTCTATGCAGCCGTTATTTCGTCACAAAGATCAGGAACAGATTTTAACCCTTTGGCCTTTCTGCTAGTAAACTGAAGTACTCGCGTCAACAATCTTATGTTCCAAGCAGAAAAAATTAATTAAGACACCTGGTGCAGCAGGTACACGCAATTTCACGCGCATCTTCAGGTCTACCTTGCAAACGGTGTCATCAAATTGTGTCGTCTTGATCGTCGATAATTCAGGTGAGAGTGGGTGAACCCGCATGTGGCGCCATCTGGTAGACAGTCGGGGAAACGACTACTTCAGCCTCCGACGTTTGTCTCGGTGGCGCACGTGACATAAGAGGTTGCACAAATCGTTTCCAACACTTACAATACCAAAATAGAACTTGCTATCCTAAATAAAGGTGTCCTGTTAGGCGTGAAACGAGAGGCAGGAAAATAATAAATAAAGTTGATGTGCTCAAAAAAGACAACGTCGAATGATAGTGGCACACATACACCTAAATTATACAAAACCACGACAGAGACCTTCGCACTCATGGCGAATTATGGGTTTGTGCAGGAATTTTACCGACGTACAGGTCAATCCCTGGGTGCAGCTGTTCCTGTACTCGGTCGTGTATGTGCCTCGCAGGCTCATCACTGGATGGCTAATTAGTATAAAGCTGCCGCTTCGGGACCTCAAGGCTACAATGGAAGCGGCATTACATCGCATGCACGTTAACCACAATTGTGCTTCCGACATAATTTAAGTTTGTCACCCGATGGGAAGATCGATCGAATCTTCGATTCTTCAACCGGACCGCCTTAAGGAGCTCGTGTCGCAGAAATGTCGTCGCTGGTGGTCTTGTGACGTGAAAATCCTGATTGATCGATAGGGCCGTGAATGCGAGTCACGGTGTGTCTTTCTACGGAACGCGACAGGTGATGTTTACGTGAATACATGCTCACCAGTGTAAGGGAGGAACAGGGAGCAGTATAAACTAGCCAAGGGACCACCGAGTCGGTCTCCGCACGGTGCCGCGATAATGTGACGTTATACGACTCGTCGGTCTAGAGTAGTGGACTGATGGAATCTTTCCATTTGTCGGCCGAGGAGTCTGCCAAGCGGCGTTGCAATCCTGAAATTACTGTTCGTCTGTGGGGAATGGGCATGCCGATTAAGTGCAGACTGGACCCGTTCTTGGCCTCCGAGAGAAAACACGTGTGAGATGGGTGCGGTGACGTCTTCCAGTGCGTGGTGCTCTTTTGACTCGTCTTCTTCTACGAGTTCTGATGGAACGCCTACTCTTGCTCGGCGGCGAGGTCGTCCACGCCAGACTGAAGCGGGGAAGGCGGAGATGAAGGCTGGGCACGCTGCCGCGATATGCCAGAATTGTTTCCAATAGGATTCAGAATATAGGGCGAGAGAGGCGGAGGCAATGCGGAATAAGCGGGCCGGGAAGCCGGAGTAACGAGCAAAGGAGGCCCAAGCCAAGCGACTGAGACGCCAATCCGAGGAGCAGCAACGAGCACGAGAGAGACCACCGGCCTCATCGCATTCCATTCGCGAATGCGAAGCTGAAGAGTCACCCACGATGTTAATAAATACTATTTCAGTAGTGCCCTTCAGCATAGCCATGTGATTGCTGCGGTTAAGCTTGGGAAACAATGCAACCCATTTTATACTAAAGTGAAATTATCTACCCAGCTGGGGGTTTAAACTTCTCTGGCCTCCTTGAAGCCTTAGGGTTCTGAGACAGCAGGGGTAAACATTTCAGCAAAAGGTATTAGTAAGAAGCGCTTGGGTGTTCGGTGGCCAAAAAGCAGAGACGTAAAATAAAGGTGTACAAGCACAAAATTCCTAGTAGTGGTTCAGAAAGTTTGATGCTGGGAATTCTTGGTGTCTGTGTGTGTTTCAAAAAGATTGGTAGGAGATTAGGCCAAATAAGAACAAGAGCTTGGTGGCGCAACCCACCATCCCATTTGAAAGGGGTGCTCATAGCATCCATCCATCGACCATTCCATCCGCGAATGAACCGGCATGTTCTGAACGGGGGGACTTCTATGAAACTTCGCTACCAGGTATATTGTATACCAAGGTACATTAGCATCATCATCATTATCATATTTTGCGTCCACTGCAGGACCAAGGCCTCTCCCTGCGATCTCCAATAACGCCTGTCCGGCGCGAACCGGTCCCAGCTAGCGCCCGGGAATTTCCTAATTTCATCACCTCACCTATTATTTTGCCTTCCTCGACGGCGCTTCCCTTCCGTTGGCACCCATTCTGTAACCCTAATCGTCCACCGGTTACCTAATCTGTGCATTACATGACCTGCACATCTCCATTGTTTTTCTCTTAATGACAATCAGAATATCTATTATACCCGGTTGCTCTCTGTTTCGAACCGTTTTCTCTCTCTCTTTTACCGTTATACCTAGCATTCTTCGTTCTATCGCATTTTGCGCGGGCTTTAACTTGTTCTCGAGCTTCTTTGTCAGTCTCCAAGTTTTTGCCCTGTATGTCAGCACCACTGAAAGGCACTGATTGTACACCTTCCTTTTAAATGTTAATGACTAGCTTCCAGTGAGGAGCTGACAATGTCTGCCGTGTGCGATGCAACCCATTTTATTCTTCTGTGGATTTCCTTCTCATGGTACGGGTTTCACGTGATTGATAGACCTAGGTAAACATACCCCTTTAGAGACTATAGAGGCTGACTGGCGATCTTGAAATCTTGTTCCCTTGCCCGGCTATTCATGATTATCTTTGTCTTCTGCATATTATTCTTCAACCCCACTTTTACACTCTCTCTGTTAAGGTCCTCATTCATTTCTAGTAACTCGTCTCTGGCGTTACTGAACAGAACAATGTCATCTTGAAACCGAAGGCTTCAGGATATTCGCCACCGATCCTTGCACCTAAGCCTTCTCAGTTTGTTTGCTTGAATACTTCTTCCAAACAGGCAGTGAATCGACCTGGAGAGAGTGTCTCTTCGTCGTACCCCTTTCTTTACAGGCATCTTCCTACTTTTGTTGTGTTGAATTAAGGTAGCTGTGGAAACTCTGTAAATATTTTCCAAGAAATTTATACAATCAGGCTGTAAGATTAGCTGCGTAATGCCACTATGACTGCTGCTATCTCTACTGAATCAAATGCCTTTTCGTAATTTTTGAAAGCCATATAGAGAAGCTGATTGTACTCTGCGGATTTCTCGATGACCTGATGACATGGATGTGATCGATTGCAGAGTATCCCTTCCTGAAGCCAGCGTTTTCTATTGGTTGACTAAGTGCAGTGTTTCCTTTATTGTATTCCAATTATCTTGCTGAATATTTTATATAATAGTCGGAGTAAACTAATAGACCTATAATGTTTCAATTATATAATGTCTCCCTTTGTCTGGATCAGTAATATGTTTGCATTCATTCATTTTTCTAGAACCCTTGATGTCGATAGACACTTCGTGTAGAGAGCCACCAGTTTTTCAATTATGGTCCCCCATCTTTGATTAAATCGACTGTTATTACATCTTCTCCTGCCGCTTTTTCCCGTTTCATGTTTTGCAAGGCCCTTTTGACTTCATCGTTAGCTATAGGAGGAGAGTGTGCAACCTGTTCATTACTGCTTCGAATGGAGGTAACGTGGCTCCTCTGGGTACTGCACAGGTCAGTATAGAATGCTTCCGCTGCTTGTGCTATACCTTCGACATTACTCATGATATTACCCTGCTTATCTTTCAGTTCACACCTTTTGGTTTGTCCTGTGCGAAGTTTCCTTGTGACTAATTTCAGGCTGTGTCCATTCGTTACGGCTTCTTTAGTCTTCATCACGTTATAGTTTCGAATATCACTTATTTTGGCGTTGTTGATGAGTTTTGATAGTTCCACGAATTCTGTCTTATCTCTTGAGTTGGACACTTTCGTGCTTTGTCGTTTCTTTATTAGGTCCTGCGTTACTTGGCAGAGCTTGCCTACTGGTTGCCTTGGTGCCTAGGCTCCCACTTCCATTATTACCTCTGAAGCCAGCCTCGTTACGGTTTCATTTATTACCTCTATGTCATCATCATCTCTCTGTTCTAAGGCTGCATATTACGCTTACTGCCTGTAAGTTGACCTGTTTCTTCTCCACTTATTTTACTCTTTCTCTGTTCAAATTTAGGTGAATCCTAGCCCTCGCTAACTTATGATCACTGAAATTCACCCTACCTATCACTTCTACATCATGCCCTATGCTGAGATGGGCAGAAAGCACGAAAAAAATTTCATGCCTTGCTTCACCATTAGGGCATTTCCATGTACGTTTTGTGTTGCTTCGCCTAATGAAGAAGGTGTTCATCGTTCGCACCTTATTCTTTTCTGCAAATTCTACCAGCATCTCTGTTCAAGGGTTCCTAGAATCGACGCCGTTGTTGCCAATTGCATGTTCACCAGCCTGCTTTTTCGCCACTTTTGCATTGAAGTGGTCCATTACTGCAGTATACTGAGTTTGAACTTCTCTCATCGCTAATTCATCATCTCCATAAAGCTGATCTACTTCATCACCATCGAGAGTGGATGTTAGAGCGTAGGTAAGCTTGTAGCACCTTTATTCTATACGTCTTATTATGTCTGACTGTGACTACTTCTACACTCTCACTAATGATGTAAAATTCGTCAATGTTGCCCGCTATATCCTTATGGATTAGGAATCCCACTTTGTATTGCTTTTTATCTGGGAGACCTCTATAGCAGAGGACGTGGTTATTGTATAATGTATAATGTATAAGCAATGTATAAGCCTCACCTGTTCTTCTAATATCACTAAAGCCGATGATATCCAAAACCATGTCTGATAGTTCCTGAAAGAGTCCTGCTAAGCTATGCTTACTCGACAGAGTTGAGGTGTTAAAAGTTGGCAGGGTCAGTTTTCGTTGGCGGCCTGTCCGGATACAGAGAATCTAAGTACACTCTACTGCGTGCAATCTTATTGCCTTTCAGCCTAGCCACGTACTTGCGGCGCTAAAGCCAGGGAAACAATGCAACACATTTTATTACGATGTGAAGCTATCTTCGCAGCATTGGTATAGCTCTGTAATAAAGCTGTAAATTGTCTTTAGTTCCCCAAGAAGCTGTAGTGGCGATTTAATTGGTAAATATTGCAACCATGTCAAATAACGGAGAAAGTATTTTTGCCCGACTGCCTCTCGACCCATATTGCTGGCTTCCTTGACATTGTGAAATGAACATGGCGCATCAAGCAAACAAGAGGCACGACGAATTGTCCAAGTCAATTTCATCGACTGCTGCTTTGGGAGAGGAGATAACAGTACGGCGAAATATCGTGCCTGGCCAATGCACATCTGGCCTTGTCCTGCAAATGCCCCACCATCTGAAATGCGCTATGTGTGTGCGGCTCACACTTCGCTGTCCCTCACAAATAGCATGTGTCCGTCTGCATTTGAACGTCGCACACACGTCACGTGATCTACTAGCACCTTTCACACTCGACAACACGTGTTCCGCAGTGCTATAACATCGCGCGGCGTTTTAATTGAGGCGCGCAACACGGGGCGCGCGCGTGGAGAAATATAATCGGGGTGCGCGCTTTAGGAGCGCAGGTAACTCACCTTGTAGAAGATAGTATTGTTGCTCTCGAAAAGTATGACCTGCATTATATCGGCGTGTGATTGGGCCACCTCCACGCCTTCAGATATTATGGCTCGGTTGGACTGGAGGTCTCCTAGGCAAGGCTAGAAAATAAGAAGAGCGGAATAGCATATCTTTGTAACAAGAGGTAGCGCAAAAAAAAGAACACGATCTTCTGAGACCGCATGAAGAACGAGCGCTCGTTCTTCGTATTCTACAGAGAGTTGTAGGAGGCGAGGGGTTAAAGCGTATCACTGCAGAAAATAGACGCGGCCTGGCACGGGGGCACTTGTTCGCTGTTACGATTTGCTGCTGCATACGTAGACCCTTCATACCATAATACGTAGAACCGATAGGGAAATCAGTTCTCTCCTCTAAACGGTAAACCTTTTAGCTGTTGCATGCCGAATTGATTAACTTATGAATATATTTTCGTTGTGCTAGGCGGACCTACTAATCTCTCCGGCGTCATGCGCATCGAACTTCAACTCTGGAGCAAAAGATTACAACTGTATTCGTAAATGTAAGTTACAAATTACAGTAAACAGGAAATCGTTTACGTGCACATAATAAAGCTTTGAAATATCATGCAACAAAGCACCTCGTATGACACCTGACGTCACGGACACATACTCTAAAATTATTTACGCCCTTAAAAATGGATGGCTTTGTATAACTGTTCTGTTACTCGGTTCGACGAGTTTTTGACCCACGAAATTGGGCTTGGGCCAGAGGGAACACCTCAGGGGATGGTGATCTCCCCCAGGCTGTTCAACATCTCCCTGATGAACCTGTCGAGGGCCTTGAACAAAATACCGAACATTAACCACACGATCAACGCGGATGACGTCGCCATCTGGTGCTCCAGTGGATGTGAGGGTCAGGTCGAGGGTGTTTTGCTAGAGGCCATCGATGTGACAGTGGTATCTTATCCCCACCAGGCTAAGGTGCTCCCCCGCTAAATCCGAGCTCTTGCTCTACAAGAAGAGGCCCAGAGGCGGTTCTCACCGGTCCTGGAGGCCAGCAACAGAGAGCCACATTACGTTATTCACCAGTAAGGGCTCCCCAGTACCGCGGTTAGACACTACCAGGGTCTTAGGAATGTTTATCGAGTCGAACGGGGCCAATGGAGCAGCCCTCAAACGCATTTGATCCAAGACTGAAAGCGCCCTGGGCCTGATCCGAAGAATCGCCAACAGGTACCGCGAAATCAGGGAGGACAATCTGATCCGGATTTTCCACGCCTTCATGCTATGCCACCTCGCTTATTCAGGGGCTATGCTCAACTGGCTCGTATCGGAGTGCAACAAGAATAATGCCCTAATCAGAAGGGTCTTCAAGCTTGCCCTCGGCTTTCCAATCCGAACGCACACAAAAGACCTCCTTAATTTGGGAATAGCCAACACGTTGGAAGAAGTCATTGAAGCCCAAGAACGTTCCCAGTTTGTCAGACTCCCCGATAACCCAGCGGGCCGACCCATACTTGGCAAGCTGGGACTTAACCCCATGGTCGTCAGTCTCGACGCTGTGAAGCTGCCGAGCAACGTAAGATCCAAGATTTACATACACCGGATGCCATGCAATATGCATCCCACCTACATCGAAGGACGAAGACGAGCTAGGGGTAAAGCTCTGCTCGCCAGAGCCCGCTTGAACAAGGACCGAACATGCTTCGTAGACGCTGCTTCGTACGTTCAAGAGGCCTTCTCCTCAATGGTCATCGACTGTGATTCTAAAATCCTTAGCTGCGCTACCATCCGCACTTCTAATTCCAGCGTTGCAGAGAAAGTTGGTATTGCTCTTGCATTGACGGACAGTGTGCATGACACGACTTATTCAGATTCCAAGGCCGCTGTTAGGGCCTTTCAGATGACAATGGTGGCTCTCAAGGCTCTACGTATAATTCAAAGTGCTAAAGACATGAAGCATCACTCATTGGACTGGTTCCCTGCGCACTTTGGAACCATTGAGGGTGCCTCGAATAACCCCAACGAGGAGGCGCACTCGGCTGCACGAGGTTTGACTGACCGTGCGCTGGGTAACGCGTCCTCTCCTGGGCCACCCGAGCCTCTCTGCTCGTACAACGAAATTAGCGAACATAATTATCTGTCAAGAAGATTCCTGCCTTTGCGGCACTCCTCCCTATGCAGGGCCCATGCAGTCACTCTCAGACTTCTGCAAACAAGCACTTACCCGAGCCCCGCGGCGCTGCACACAATGTACACCGAACGGTTTCCAAGCCCGGACTGCCCGTTGTATGTTGAGTATGCAGATTTTGAACATGTCCTGTGGGGCTGTGCCTCTGCCGGTCCCCTTTTCACCCAAGAGGAAATGATGAGGCTAATTAAGGCCCAGGATGAGACCTCTCAAATCCTGGCAGTCGTGAGGGCTCGGGGGAGGGCCGTCAGGTTTCACCTGATGGTCCCCGAGCGGGCCTAGTCAGGTGACGTTGAGTTTGCTTACGTCTATAGTGGACCAAATAAAGTTGTTTCACTCACTCACTCACTCACTCACTCACTCACTCACTCACTCACTCACTCACTCACTCACTCACTCACTCACTCACTCACTCACTCACTCACTCACTCACTCACTCACTCACTCACTCACTCACTCACTCACTCACTCACTCACTCACTCACTCACTCACTCACTCACTCACTCACTCACTCGCTTTTTTATTTATTCACGTCGCGTCATTTGGTCTCACAGGCTCCAGCATCGGAGCAAGAACACCCTTTTTTGGTGCAAAAGTGCGATTTCTAAACCAATCTACGCCCTTATTCACATTTAGGCTTGTACACAGTTTTACCGTGCAGTATTGCAACTCGGTCTACGAATTTCGCGCTTGTAAGCACGCGAATTCGGCGACATTGTGGTGGTCCTCGACATCTTTCTTTCCCCTTTTTTGAAGTGAAAACCAATTTAGATCACACAATTCTACGACTACTGTTGCCTACATGTATTGCCTAGCTGTTGCGCAGGTGCAAGCAAAGCCCCGCCTGAGGCAATTGCAAATAGCGTTCGGATTGCCAAGTAACATGCCAAGCAAAATGAGCATGTGGCCGCGAAAAAGAATAGGAAAAGCTTACCGCGACGTCGAAGTTGGTGACGTAGAGGCTCTTGCAGGGAATGTTGACCAATTCTGAGAGGACAACTTTATTTGCGTCCTTTACGGTGTACACGAGGGTGCCCAGCTCGAAAGATAGCCCCACCTTGGTGTGGGAGGGGAACGGCTTGTCTCTCGTCATGAGCCTTGTAATACTTTTCTACGCGCAGGGTGCAGAAATAAAATAAAAATGGCTAAGCAAGTAATGCAGGAGGCGGTTCTTTAAACGACACATACCGAACTCCCAATATATATATATATATATATATATATATATATATATATATATATATATATATATATATATATGTTGCCAGGTCGTATCAGTTATATCTATATATAGCAGTACATGCACGTGTACACTTGCACATAATAAACGAAAAAGGAAGTACATATTTGTGTTTATTCTGTCGAAGGCCGCGCCACGGCTGAAATGCTAAAAACACTAAAGATGCAATTTTCGTAAGTGTGCACCTTCGTTATATACATATATATATATATATATATATAAACGAGAGGAAAGGGAGTTAACCGAGGGACCCGATATTTATTAGTCATATAATGAGAAGCCAACAAACACTGACACCAAGTACAACATAGGGGAAATTGCATGTGCTTAATAAATGAAATAAAGTAATGAATAATTAATGGAAATTAAAGTGGATGAAAAAACAACTTACCGCAGGTGGGAACCGAACCCACAACCTTCGCATGTCGCGTGCGCTGCTCTACCAATTGAGCTACCGCGGCGGCGTTTCCCCATCCACTTTCTTGGGTATTTATGTGTACTAGTAGAACCCTGGGAGTGTTAGCCAGCGGCCCCACTCACAGACCTTGGCGACGGACGTGGAACGTTTTTGCCGCAGGCGTCACGAGAACGTGATCTTTTCGGGTGAAGGCAACTGGTCAATAAACCCACATATGCTACCTGAAGGCATCATTGTTGCCGGATTCGAGACCCTCGTTATGTAATAAACGAGAAGAAAGGGGGTTAACCGAGGGACCCGATATTTATTAGTCATATAATGAGAAGCCAACAAACACTGACACCAAGTACAACATAGGGGAAATTGCATGTGCTTAATAAATGAAATAAAGTAATGAATAATTAATGGAAATTAAAGTGGATGAAAAAACAACTTGCCGCAGGTGGGAACCGAACCCACAACCTTCGCATGTCGCGTGCGATGCTCTACCAATTGAGCTACCGCGGCGGCGTTTCCCCATCCACTTTCTTGGGTATTTATGTGTACTAGTAGAACCCTGGGAGTGTTAGCCAGCGCCCCCACTCACAGACCTTGGCGGCGGACGTGGAACGTCTTTTTTGCCGCAGGCGTCACGAGAACGTGATCTTTTCGGGTGAAGGCAACTTTTCAATAAACCCACATATGCTACCTGAAGGCATCGTTGTTGCCGGATTCGAGACCCTCGTTATGTAATAAACGAGAAGAAAGGGGGTTAACCGAGGGACCCGATATTTATTAGTCATATAATGAGAAGCCAACAAACACTGACACCAAGTACAACATAGGGGAAATTGCATGTGCTTAATAAATGAAATAAAGTAATGAATAATTATTGGAAATTAAAGTCCCAGGGTTCTACTACACTCCCAGGGTTCTACTAGTACACATAAATACCCAAGAAAGTGGATGGGGAAACGCCGCCGCGGTAGCTCAATTGGTAGAGCATCGCACGCGACATGCGAAGGTTGTGGGTTCGGTTCCCACCTGCGGCAAGTTGTTTTTTCATCCACTTTAATTTCCATTAATTTTTCGTTACTTCATTTCATTTATTAAGCACATGCAATTTGCAATTAAGCACATGCAATGGAAAATAAAGTGGATGAAAAAACAACTTGCCGCAGGTGGGAACCGAACCCACAACCTTCGCATGTCGCGTGCGATGCTCTACCAATTGAGCTACCGCGGCGGCGTTTCCCCATGCACTTTCTTGGGTATTTATGTGTACTAGTAGAACCCTGGGAGTGTAGTAGAACCCTGGGACTTTAATTTCCATTAATTATTCATTACTTTATTTCATTTATTAAGCACATGCAATTTCCCCTATGTTGTACTTGGTGTCAGTGTTTGTTGGCTTCTCATTATATGACTAATAAATATCGGGTCCCTCGGTTAACCCCCTTTCTTCTCGTTTATTACATAACGAGGGTCTCGAATTCGGCAACAATGATGCCTTCAGGTAGCATATGTGGGTTTATTGACCAGTTGCCTTCACCCGAAAAGATCACGTTCTCGTGACGCCTGCGGCAAAAAAGACGTTCCACGTCCGCCGCCAAGGTCTGTGAGTGGGGGCGCTGGCTAACACTCCCAGGGTTCTACTAGTTCACATAAATACCCAAGAAAGTGGATGGGGAAACGCCGCCGCGGTAGCTCAATTGGTAGAGCATCGCACGCGACATGCGAAGGTTGTGGGTTCAGTTCCCACCTGCGGCAAGTTGTTTTTTCATCCACTTTAATTTCCATTAATTATTCATTACTTTATTTCATTTATTAGGCACATGCAATTTCCCCTATGTTTCTGTTTATGAGCACTCTAAATGCCTGGCTTCAAGGACACATCTGACGTCATATATATATATATATATATATATATATATATGTTAGAGACATCGGAAATCGAGCGGCCCGATTTTGTCAATTATGGCCATATAATGTCAAGAGACAATGAAGCCAAGGAAAGCATCGGGGAAAATACCCGTGGTTGAAACTGCATTGTAGAACATGAGGAAAGGGAAGTGAAAGTGGGCGATAAGGTAACTCGTCGGCGTTGGGAGCCGGAACTGCGATCTCCGGATTTCGCGTGCGTAACTGAGCTACCGCAGCGCCGTTTTGTCATCCACTCTTGTTCAATATTACGCGTGTTCTAAATCAAGGCCTGCGATCAGTAGTAATTTACGCTTTCCTACTATTAACTGTCTGTTGACGTCACACGTCTGACATTTTGGCCGATGATTCGACACGATACGTGAAGTGCAGGATCAGCAAACCTCGCATAGGGATGTTCTGCATGCCCCACGATCGCCCCATGACGTAACGGTGGCCATGTGACGTCACGATGGCCATGAGTGCCGTTGGCTCGCGCACCCAGAGATACGCATGCATTAAAGGGCCTCTGAAACGGTTCGGACAAATTTTGTAGACGTGTAGAGTACAGCTTCAGTAGAACATTCGCACCACAATTTAAGTGAAGCGTTACGTATTAGTGGAGCTACAAGCGATTAGCAGTTACCCTCCTCCCTAACCATGCTTTTCCTCCTCAGCTCGTTCGCCGAGTGATCTGGGCTAAGCTCCGCCTTGACTGGTTCTGCGTCACGATGCGACGTCACATCGGCCACTTCCGGCTGTTTTGTAGCCCGCCCACGCGAAACGTATCCGCTAGCGGCTTGGCCGTCAACCCCAAGCGAGAGCTATCGAAGCAGCGTGCGTTACGAGCATACTGTCGTAGCGCCGAACGTGTCTGGTAATCCAGTAATCACACACTAGTAGAACGTTTCGCTCAAGCTGATGAAGGAACTTTAGCGCAGACGTACGTGCGCTGCCTCATCGGTCTCCACGGTCCAGCCACTCGTTGCGGCAGAGCTTTACCAGCCAAAGAAAAAGCTAATATTGCTCTAACCAAGTGTAAAACATTTTAAACATTGACAAAAACAACGTGTTAACGATTACACTTCTGTGAAAAATTTACACTAGCAGCAAAGAAGAATACATTTTGTTACTGCTATGGTGTCTGGTTGAGCTCTCTGCCACCAGGTAGCTGCACCGTGCAGACCGTTCACATTTGCGCTTCTGTTCATTTCCTGAAACGACAAGCAAGTGCACACGGCCAGGCCCCATCCCCTCGCGCTTGCGTTTACCCTAATAGCGGACTCGAGAAACGCTATTGCGTTAGTAATCTGCTGGTGTAAAGTGACGGCCGAAATAGCGCAAATCCTGGCGCCAATCGGATAGCGGCTGTCCAATGCGCTGCAGCCAGTCCTCTCGTCTATTGGCTTGCAGGAGGACACGATGTCGTGGCTTTACATTTTGCCAGTCGTTACGTTTGCAGTCCACGACGCAACAAAGTCAAATCATAGCGCTCGCGAAAAGGCAGACCGCCACTGACTGCGGAGCTCTCGTCAAAGAGGGAGCACGTTGTAACATAAGCAGACGACACTTGCAGTGTGCCGGAAGCGCTTAAGTGTACTGAAAAATTTTTCTTGTGCATTCTCCTTATGTTACATTCTTTTTTATAAAAACAAATTAACTAACATTCCAACTATTACAAACATCATTTGTTTACCCTAAAGTTGGAAAAATTATCGATCACGCGGATAGCCAATCGGATAGCTTGCCCCACTGACGTCATATGGGCGATTTCCGTCATATGGGTAGGGGCAGCTTAAAATTCCGCCGAGAAGTGTGCTGGGATCGGCAGTGATGTGCATTTTTAAAACCTTATAATAAACTACACGCTTTACGCGGAGCACTTAGTTGTGTCAACTACTGATCAGGAGAACCTACTCTAACGACTCAGTACGTTTCTAGAAAATCGTCAATATCGTTTCAGGGTCCCTTTAACACCCAAGAAAGTTAACGTGAGGACAGCCACCATCGTAGCACAATTCGTAAAACGGTATTTTTTTAATTGTAAACGGTTAATTTTTGTTTCCGAAACATGCACAATGCGTAACTCAAATATGAACGCCACTTTCAGCCAGGCTTAAAAAATTTTCTGGCTGCAGTGAACACCACGGGGATTTAATTTGGTGGCGGGGCTGCTTCCGGCAAGAGCTCGTTTACTGCGGCCGTAAACCACCGGTCACGCTATGCGAAATCCACTGCCTTGCCACCGTCGCAGCCAGTGATCTGCGTTGGTTCCTTTGTCTTATAACTATTGATTTTTTTTTGCCGCGCTGCACCTTGAAAACTGACCGAAGCCGTGTTCACACTCCTACATTTGCCTTCTGGAGCGGCGTGGAATCAATTTCGGCGGCGGCGATATCCGCCGGTATATCGCTTTCCGCGCCGATCGGTCCCGGACCCATCTTTAGTTGGCGCTGGATTCCCTCACCGCGGACCAATCAGGTGCGAGTAAAGAATTCCAAAGATGGAGCCGAATTCCGATGCGCTAGTTCGGTCGCAGTCCCTACGTGCGCTGCGACATCGGAAATGCTAACCTAACTGGTGCGTAAACACCTCGTTCTTTTCGACGAGCGCCACGTAAAGTACAAGGGCAACGTGCTAAAGAATGGCCTGGGGAATAAGGTCGGTCGCGAACACGCCACTGGCAACATTTCTTCGGTGAACGCTTCTTCTGCGCGTCATGCATCTTCAGAAAGGTGCTCACCAGCAGGCTAGCTCAGGATTTATTATCGTCGTTGCGAGAAGTGATGATGAGACGCAAAGTAAAAACACGCGAACGCTACACGAGTTGAGATAACTGCACAGTTTCGAGCCGCGGGAACAACCGTGATGCCGAGCCGGCCACGAGGCGTTCATTTGAGGAATCGCCAGCTGTTTGTGCGCCGGCGCGAGTTAGAGCGGGCGCGAGAGAGAAAATGTGGGGGCTTTTGCACCTTCAATATATGGCATTGCCTAGGCACTACGGAGCAGGTTTCATAACGAGCGTTGTATTCGCTTGTCCCCATTCATGCCGGTATTTCTGAGTGCGGTCGAGTTTGTTTACGCTCCGACGCTGGCTGCCCGCGCGGCGAGGCAGTGGGCACGGACGCCCCATTTCGTGATCACTGTGTCAGAAGGGGAAAGGTTCTGACTGCTGTTGCATAAGTCTCGGGTTGCCTTTTTCGTCATGACGATAGAGTGGATTTTTTTACGAGCACTGCTCCAGGAGGGCACATGTAACCGACAAACGGAGGCCTCAGGAAAGCAAGGTGGCGCATGATCTCCAAGGCACCCAAGAAATGGCGGGGGGAGGGGGGGGGGGAGCGGGGGGAGGATCAAAGCTGGAATCAGGATGGCCCGTGGGCTGCAGCCGCGGAGGCCGAAGCGTGCCTGCCACGCGGTGTTCGCATAAAAAAATTGGTGCTCCGCGACAGCAGACAGCCGATTTTATACTTCCGTGGCACGCGCTGTTCTAGCATTGCTCTCGCTGTTGCTGCTTTTGTGTCCACGAGG
Source organism: Dermacentor albipictus (assembly GCF_038994185.2). Taxonomy (NCBI): domain Eukaryota; kingdom Metazoa; phylum Arthropoda; class Arachnida; order Ixodida; family Ixodidae; genus Dermacentor; species Dermacentor albipictus. The sequence goes on from NC_091829.1 coordinate 108,175,084, forward strand.
CGCCGGCGATAATGCGAAATAATGACACGTTGTTGCAATAAGTAAAAAAGAGAGTTGAATAAATATCGTTACGTCCAGCCACCAACCAACGCTAAGTTCAGCACTACCGCGCCCCGCAACTTCTGCAACATCAGTCAGAACTTTGCCTCTGAAAGTACGTCGGAAAGCCTTTCCCACGCCTGCGGCCCTGGTGCTGAGTCTGTCATGAAGGATTAAACCTTTCTTGCTTTTTACGGCGCTATACCTTTTAAAAAACCGGCTGCGTTTCCCGGGGGTACAGCAGGGGCCGTAGTATAGGTCCGGCGGTCGCCAAATCGGGCGTCAATGCCCTCTGCCTTCACCTATTGTTCCGCGCTGGCAGCCAGTGTCCGAGCGCTAACTCGACCCCACTCCGGAATGCCTGCACGCCTAGGGACAAACTCCTACAGGAAACCTCGAGCACATCATAATTGGATTTCTCCGCTCTTTTTGCGCATGCGCGAGGAGCAGTGGTTGCGAGAGAGAAATGCGGCGACTTTCGGTCCTTGAGATTTCTCTTCGCCTAGGTACTACGGGGAATAAAGTTGTTAGCTCCGTTCTTCCATAGCCGAGCTAGCAGCATAATCGACAGAATGCGTGGCAGGCATTCTGTGGCGTAGCCGGCAAGGCGAAGAAGCCGTGTCCAAGGTGAGTTTGTTGCTTTTTTGTTGCGAGGTAGCATATTAAATTTTTTATAGTCGCAAGGGGATACGTTTGGAAGTGAGGTGTCTTCTCGGATGACTTTAGTGGCAAAGCATTACATCGTGCCGATGGATTTGTTCATTAGTGTCGTTGAGCATACCACATACTTAGACATTCTTGGGAATGGAACATTTTGTACTCTGTATGTGAAAGTACTAAAAGTTGCGTCGCCATGCAATGTGAGACGCAGATCGTTGTGGGACCTGTTCAGCCACATTAGAAAAACACTACGCCCTGCGGATGAATACGGAACAAATGTATGCTATTGAAAAATGGTTGTCATCGAATTTCATAGCAGTAGACCCTTGTGAAAGCTGTACAGTAACACTGATATTGGCTACGTGGTTTGTGCAAGCAGCCAGCTCATCCAGATTCTGCAAAGACTGAAGACCAATGGAAAATTTCTAAAACTACAAGACGGCAGCCTGATTTGATAAATCATAGTTTGGATGTTTCCAGTAAAGGCACCTGCACTAACGTAAACTAAGTTGCAGCAAAAGTTGGGCTTCATAAAGTAAGTGCGTCAACATCACACCAACTATAAACGCAACTCCACTGCATGGACGACTTGCATTGTGTGAAAACATTGTTTTCACCTTTTGCGCTCGTGTTCGCTTCATAAGAATAGCGGATTAAGACGAAGTCTCACTGTTTAGTGCGATGCGTTTGTCACTGGATGACCACAAATTAATCGCTGTCAGTGCCGTATAATGAACATTAAAAGTTGGGTTCAGCTCCTACTTTCAAACTGCGGAGCCGGTTGTGCTTACATAGGTGCAGATCAACCTCCAGAGGGTCATCACTGAATTGCATTTTTTTTTAGAGGAACGTGGCCAGCTGCATAAATAGTCTTTTTTGACTGACTGCACATAGGTTACCAGGCTTTTTGTCATTTTTTTTCAATCACCCACACAGCGTACGTTATCCTCTTTTGTTAGTAAAGAGGGGTAAACATCTATAAAATGATGCAGCTGAAAACATGCATGCGTTTCCTATACGCAGTGACAGACAAGACGGCTCGAGGGTTGCATAAAGCCGTTTGCCTTAAGTCTGCTTCTTCGCAATGCAACAGTGTCGCGCAATCAAGCATACGTAGTGTATTGCGGCGAAGTGCACCAAAAGTGGAAAGCGGCCACTGTCAGAAGATATAGTATGATATACGTGCGCACCTGCCGTGACGTCTCCTGTCGCATTACAGGCACGGAAACGCCGAAAAAGTGTACTGGCAGACCTTTAGAGCTATTTAGCACGCGGTCGTAGCGATCTGAGCCCTTGTTTCGCCCAGACAGAGCGCCCCGTATAAGAGTTAGAAATCGTAACAGCCGGGATTAGTAATAGGCGCTCCTTCATTAATTACCCTTGCGCGCAAGCACCTCCGAATCGCTACGAATCTGCACCACGTAGCCAATTTGAGGGTTACTGTACAGCTTTCACGGGAGTCTACTGCTATGAAATTCCATGACAACCATGTTTCTTTAGCACACATTTGTTCCGTATTCATCCGCAGGGCGTAGTGTTTTGCCAGTGTGGCTGTACAGCTCTCACAACCATTTACGGCGCAGATTGCATGGCTACGCAGAGTACAAAATGTTAAATTCCCACGAATCTCCAAGTGTGTTGTACGCTCAGTTACATTAACTAATGCATCGGCACGGCAGTTGAATTCATAAACTGTTTCCGTTCCCACGATTCGCCAGAAGTGTGTGGTATGCTCAACGACACTAATGAACAATGCATCGGCATCGCGTAATGCTTTGCCATTGAAGTCATCCGAGAAAACGCCTCACGTCCAAACGTATCGCACTGCGACTATCAGAATTTATATGCTACCGCCGCAAAAAAAGAAAAAGAAAGAAAAACGCAACGAACTCGCATCGCACGGCAGTCAAATTCATAAACTGTTTCCGTTCCCGCGAATCTTCTGAATTTACTGTGGGGTATGCAGACCTTGTTCAACGACACCAATGAACTGCATCGGCGCAATGTAATGCTTTGCCACCAAAGTCATCCGAGAAGACCAGTCACATTCAAACATATCCCCCTGCGACTATAAAAATTTTGTATGCTACAGTCGCAACAAAATAGCAACAAATTCACCTCGGACGGAGGTAACAACTTTCTTCCCCGTAGTACCTAGGCGAAGAGAAATCTCAAGGATCGAAAGTCCCCACATTTCTCTCTCGCAACTGCTGCTCCTCGCGCATGCGCAGAAAGAGCGGAGATATCCAATTATGATGTGCTCGTCCAGAAACCTCCTCCGCAGTGCCTAGACCGAGTCAACTATTCAAGGAGCAAAAGCCCCCAAATTTTCTCTGTCGTGCCTACCCTTACTTGCGCCTGCGCACAAACGGATGGTGATCCCTAAATTGAAGGTCTCATCAACCGGCCAAATCACGCGCTTGCTTGCAGATGAGCGCTTTACGCGGCAGATGTCGCCTATATCGCGTTCGGGCGACTCGGTATGCAAGCGGTGACAACGACGTGAATTTTGGTGGCAGGAGAATTCCGTTCGCCTCGAAGCCGTATTCGCCAGTGTGAACCTGACCGTAAACCTTTTTTGCTTCCGGAAGTTCTTACCACGCTTGTCAACGAACGCCTCAGTGTCCACCGTACCACTGCGGCACTTCACCCGCAGACCAAAGGTCTCGCAGCACACCTCAACCGTGCTTTCGATGGCGCGCTTTTTTATAATGCCGCCGGTTGTGACCTACTTTGTGTACACTATTCCGACCGATTCCTTATCTCCCGTGCAAAGGTCACGTGGTCTGTATCCGATACTGAGGCCTTAGTCTAACACCATCTTCATCTACACTAGGCGTGTCTCGCACTGAACAATTACATAGCAGCCATCATGCAGTTCTTTTTTTTCTCTCTTTTGAATAGTTCTCGCGTTTCGTTCTGTCCTACGGACTCCTCATACTCTCATAATATCTGTCTCGCCATCGCAGCAATGCAGTATGCACAGGACGTTGCTCGTCTTACTGACTCGTGCTTCGCGTAACAATATGAACCCGTCAGCAGCGGATTGAGTCTGCTGGTCAGGCTGCAATCGGGTGGTCGATCTCATGTAAACCCCATCGGGTTGCGTCGCCATAGCGTCGAGTCAGGCTGAGTCAGCCCGACTGCACGGTGTAGGTTCACCGAGCCCTAGCCATTTCCTATGCGCATGTAAAAACAGACGCGTCGGATCAGCAAGTGATGCGATTTGCGCGTGCCCACTAAAACATCAGCGCTCTTTCGCGCCGGTATCGGATTTGGTATCGGGACACGGCAAGTACATGAACCGTGCAGTGAAACGTCATCCATCTGTTAAGGGGCGTGAAATTGAGCTCTTGGAAACTGCTGGTTCGCATCAAATGCCTCATTCCGACGTCCGGCGTCTGTAGCAGCGAAACGGCAGCTAAAATCCCGTTGGCTGCCACGCCACTTCACGTGCACAACTCGATGGAGTTTCCATTAGCTGAGATGCCAAGGCACGAACGCGCCTCGATGGAGCGGAGCGTGGCAAAGCTGACACTTGCTGCCGCAGTAGCACACCAGGTGTTGTGTGAGGGGAGAAGACATCACCTCGACGCCCAATTACTTTCAAGCTTGTCTTATCCGCACGTTCCTTGAGAGCGCTAGTTCACGCCAGTATTCTAACTGCGCCTCGGTAAGGCCAAATCGAAACGTGTCAAGCGTTTCAATGCTGCTGCTTGCCTGGAGGTTCATTACTCCAAGGAAAGCTCAGCGGCGTTGAATTGGACATTAATGCATTCGCATTCACAATCTTCAAGCCCACATTGCAACCTTCGCATTCACAACTCGTAAGAAATTTGTTAGGTATCCTCGTGTTTTTTGTCACGGCCCTCTCGCTTTGGGTTCATGCAAATGAAGCAGTTCTAAACCTTCGTTTGTTATTTAATTGTTATTTTAGTGAAGTGCTCGTCTCAAGGGATATCCGTAGTGGAGCGCCATGTGTCGAAGTGTTAATGCAAGAGCATTGAACCACGTGGGTTTACTCACCATATCTGGTGCCCGGTTGGCATGATCGCGAGCCACCCCTTTCAGGTCGCTTCTTTGAAATACAGATGGCGGGTGGCTGTAGCATTCGCTCTCTCGCTCGATCCAGCCCACAGAGGAGTAGACGATGACCGTATCCGCAACGTGGTTGCTGCAGCGAGTGATGCACGATGCCCCTCGTTCAGCAAACGCAGGCATACAAGCTTTGTTCGCTAGCAAAGCACCTCGTGCACGCACACACACACACACACACATACACGCATATATATACATATATATATATATATATATATATATATATATATATATATATATATATATATATATATATATATATATATATATATATATATATATATATATATCGAACGCACAAAGTTCAGGAGACGTCCCGTACTAGCCTGGAGTCTCGCCAAGGGTTCCAGTGCTTCATTAAGGCCGCAAGTGCTTCGTCAAGCACGGGATCTCAAGCTGTTCCACTACCAGTTCCAGAGCAGACGTGACCTGACCGAAGTGCAGACAAAATGTTGAGGAAATGCCTTCTGTACAAGCAGGGGGCAACTGCCTTCACCGATTATGGCCCGTCACAAAACTCGTCAGGGCTTGCTGATGGAGCCATTCGTAGAGCTGTTCGAAACTCCCGTGCAATGTCGGTCACGGTTGGAGCTTGGGTAACCACCCTTGTCCTACATTCCTCCTCGTTTTGTGACCAAATGCGCAAACATCGAGACTGGCGCGTATACCTTCAAGATGTTCTGGAGCTCCCTTTCCTGCCCCGATCCCTTTCCCACCTCTGGGAATACTCTTGGAGTTCGCAGTAGGACGGCGCCCCAGCAAAACAATCCACGAACGACTCTGCACCATGTCGCCGATGTCGCACTCTCGTGACCGACTTCATTCCAGCTGAACAGTGGCCGGAGGGCTGCCCTTAACTAAATCCAATGGACCCTGATGCCCTGAAAGGATCCCTGATGCGATCGTGTAACAAAATTCTTCTGGGGATGCCTTGCAGGCCGTGATAAGTGTAAGATAAAGGCTAAGAGCGGATACTTCCATTAAAATGTTTTACGTTGGATTGCTTATATGTCTGGTGAATTTCTCCCGTAGCATTTCCTGATAGTTCTTTTATTCTCAGGGTAAATACTTGGCGTAAACCTTGTGACAGAATTTAAGGCGTATCCTAAACAATGTATACAGCCTCGCCCATTATTGCAAGGGTCGGTGTCAAAATGTCAGACCAGCTAACAGGGCAGTGAGATTCGTCAAGCACATGTAGAGGTCACCTTATACTGCAAGTATCAGATCGGCTTCACTGTAACCCTCTGTATATTCGTTCCCTTGTTCTGAATTGTATTATACAAAACTGACATTCTCAAACAACTAAAAAGATGAATACTAATTTAGCCTTTTTTTTTTCGAATGCTCCGAAACATGGCAGGGGACTTGTGCGACCTTGCAGAATCACAGCGCAATCTCGAGCGAAGCAGTTTCCTTCGAGCTATTGTGAAAACTTCTGTTGAGTAATTACTACATTGCGGAATTTAAAAAAAGTTATCTGTATGTGATTGTAGTTCTTATAAAACTTATTCGCGAATTTTTCTGGTGCTCATGAAATTCAGTCATGCACGCGTTGAAGTGCATGATTATGCAACTTAATGCGCAGCTCCTAATCAACGAAAACACTTTTAAATTTTGCCTACACGTAACCCACACCCTACCCATTGTTCTCGTCTAATACAAACTTTGGGGCACGCACTTTCACCTCCTCGACGCTGGGAAGTGAGCGTAGACGGGCCATATGCAACGCCATCGCGTCCTTGGCCAAGAAATTGTTCTCAAAGGCTATACTCGATCAACGTGCAAGTACCTTTGCTCACAGGTGTGACATAGCTTTCGCGCCATTTTCGATAAGTTTGATATCGGTAGAATTTAGAGACCTGGCAGAGAAATAGGGTAAAATTAGACGGTTTTTAAGACACCTTTCAATCTCCGGAAGGTTGGCGAGTGTAATTTAATAGACATAACGTGAGAAACCCACCTGCGATCACCTCTACCTAAATGTTACCTAAGATCCAGCTCTTAAATTCGCCAAACATAAACAAGCCGCCTCAATTAGTGCACTGAAGTCACCAGGTAAACCTTGTAGTACAACGCATGCAGGTACCGACGAACAGGTATAATAATGATTTGTAACGCGGCTAATTAGGGAAGAGGCGTTGAAACTGCGCGATACAAAAGGCTTTAAATGCTGCCCATTGCTGTAATGTATCATGTTGCTGGCGCTCAGGGACTCCTCGGGAAACCGAAATATAGCTGATAACGGACGTGTGACACTCGTTTCGAAATGCTCTACCAAAGCTGAATTTCGTTGAAGCGCATTGAAATTTCGCCCACAGATTTATCATAGCGGTCCGGCATTTTTAATTGACCAAATGTGATCTTGCTGGCATTTGTGAGCGCCAAGTTCCATGCTCTCCGCCGCTGACAAAAACTAAAGTTCTGTCTACACACGACTCATAACATTGCCCCGTGTTTTCGCCAAATATAAATTGTGTCTAGCAAGGAGCTCGATCGGCTGCGTCGTGATACCGACCTTGAGATAAACCCACAGCGCTTTGAAGATTCTCAGAAAGGAACGTTTCTGAAGTGCTGTATTTGATACACGTAAACTAAAGTTCGCACACACATTGGCGATGGGATTCCCCTATCATCATCAACATCATCATCATCATCATCATCATCCTAGTTACGCCCACCGCAGGGCAAAGGCCTCTCCCATGCTTCTCCAACTACCCCGGTCATGTACTAATTGTGGCCCTGCTCCTGCAAACGTCTTAATGTCATCCGCCCACCTAACTTTCTGCCACCCCCTGCTACGCTTCCCTTCCCTTGGAATCCAGTCCGTAACCCTTAATTACCATCGGTTTTCTTCCCTCCTCATTACACGTCCGGCCCATGCCCAAATCTTCTTGATTTCAACTAAGATGTCATTTACCCGCGTTTGTTGCCTCACCCAATCTGCTCTTTTCTTATCCCTTAACGTTACACCCATCATTCTTCTTTCCATAGCTCGTTGCGTCGTCCTCAATTTCAGCAGAACCCTTTTCGTAAGCCTCCAGGTTTCTGTCCCATATGTGAGTACTGGTAAGACACAGCTGTTATACACTTTCTTTATGAGGGATAGTGGCAACCTGCTGTTCATGACTTGAGAATGCCCGCCCAACGCACCCCAACCCATTCTTATTCTTCCGGTTATTTCAGTCTCATGATCCGGATCCATGGTCACTACCTGCCCTAAGTAGATGTATTCCCTTACCACTTCCAGTGCCTCGCTACCTATCGTAAACTGCTGTTCTCTTCCGAGGCTGCTAAACATTACTTTAGTTTTCTGCAGTTTACTTTTCAGACCCACCCTTCTGCTTTGGCTCTCCAGGTCAGTGAACATGCATTGCAATTGGTCTCCTGAGTTATTAAGCAAGGCAATATCATCAGCGAATCGCAAGTTGCTAAGGAATTCTCCATCAACTTTTATCCCCAATTCTTCCCACTCGAGGCCTCTGAATACCTCCTGTAAACATGCTGTGAATAGCATTGGAGATATCGTATCTCCCTGTCTTACGCCTTTCTTTATTGGGATTTTGTTGTTTTCTTTGTGGAGGACTACGGTGGCTGTGGAGCCGCTATAGATATCTTCCAGTAGTTTTACATATGGCTCATCTACATCTTGATTCCATAATGCCTATATGACTGCTGAGGTTTCGACTGAATCAAACGCTTTCTCGTAGTCAATGAAAGCTATATATAAGGGTTGCTTATATTCTGCACATTTCTCTTTCACTTGATTCATAGTGCGAATATGGTCTATTGTTGAGTAGCCTTTACGGAATCCTGCCTGGTCCTTTGGGTGAAAGAAGTCTAAGGTGTTCCTGATTCTATTTGGGATTACCTTAGTAAATACTTTGTAGGCAACGGACAGTAAGCTGATCGGTCGGTGATTTTTCAAGTCATGGGCGTCCCCTTTCTTATGGATTAGGTTTATGTTAGCGTTCTTCCAAGATCCCGGTATGCTCGAGGTTATTAGGCATTGCGTATGCAGGGTGGCCAGTTTCTCTAGAACAATCTGACCACCATCCTTCAACAAATCTGCTGTTACCTGATCCTCCCCAGCTGCCTTCCCCCTTTGTATAGCTCCTAAGGCTTTATTTACTTCTTCTGGGGTTACCTGTGGTATATCGAATTCCTCTAGGCTATTCTCTCTTCCACTATCGTCGTGGGTGCCACTGGTACTGTATAAATCTCTATGGAACTCCTCACCCACTTGAACTATCTCATCCATATTAGTAACGATATTGCCGGCTTTTTCTCTTAACGCACACATCTGATTCTTGCCTATTCCTAGTTTCTTCTTCACTGGTTTTAGGCTTTCTCCTTTCCTGAAAGCCTGTTCAATTCTATCCATATTATAGTTCCTGATGTCCTCTGTCTTACGCTTGTTGATTAACTTTGAAAGTTCTGCCAGTTCTATTCTAGCCGTAGGGTTAGAGGCTTTCATACATTCGCGTTTCTTGATAAGATCTTACGTCTCCTGCGATAGCTTACTCGTTTCCTGTCTAACGGCGTTACCACCGTCTTCTATTGCGCACTCCCTAATGATGCCCATGATATTGTCGTTCATTGCTTCAACACTAAGTTCCTCTTCCTGAGTTAAAGCCGAATACCTGTTCTGTAGCTTGATCCGGAATTTCTCTAGTTTCTCTCTTACCACTAACTCATTGATTGGCTTCTCGTGTACCAGTTTCTTCCGTTCCCTCCTCAAGTCTAGCCTAATCCTATGGTCACTGCAGCGCACCTTGCCGAGCACGTCTACATCTTGAATGATGCCAGGGTTCGAGCAGAGTATGAAGTCAATTTCATTTCTAGTCTCACCATTAGGGCTCCTCCACGTCCACTTTCGACTAACCCGCTTACGGAAAAAGGTATTCATTATCCGCATATTATTCTGTTCTGCAAACTCTACTAATAACTCTCCTCTGCTATTCCTAAAGCCTATGCCATATTCCAATACTCACTTGTCTCCAGCCTGCTTCTTGCCTACCCTGGCAATGAAGTCGCGCATCAGTATAGTGTATTTTGTTTTGACTTTACCCATCACCGATTCCACGTCTTCATAAAAGCTTTCGACTTCCTGGTCATCATGACTGCATGTAGGGGCATAGACTTGTACCACCTTCAATTTGTACCTCTTATTAAGTTTCACAACAAGACCTGCCACCCTCTCGTTAATGCTATAGAATTCCTGTATGTTACCAGCTATTTCCTTATTAATCAGGACTCCGACTCCTAGTTCTCGTCTCTCCGCTAAGCCCTGGTAGCACAGTACGTGCCCGCTTTTTAGCACTGTATATGCTTCTTTTCTCCTCCTAACCTCACTGAGCCCTATTATATCCCATTTATGACCCTCTAATTCCTCCAATAACACTGCTAGACTCGCCTCACTAGATAACGTTCTAACGTTAAACGTTGCCAGGTTCAGATTCCAATGGCGGCCTACGTTCGGTAAATTTGATGTTGATGGCATTTGTACTTCTGCCTGAGCATCTGGATACATCTCCTACCACTCGTAAAATTTAGTCATTCACGCTTTGGGGTGCGTCGATTCGTAATTTATTACGCAGGCGGTGTTAACCACAAACATTTTCAACTTCGCATAAACATAGCTCATAAAGTCGCGTTTGCTTTCGCCAACTATAAGCTTTCCGAAATGAAGAGTCCCTTAGAAACACTGGGAAACAACTAAAGATGGCCTAAGGTCACTTTAAGACCTTTTGAAAGTAATGGTTTACAAAGGCTGCATTTGTTTCACGTGCATCTAAGTTTGCACACACAATTTCCAAGGCTTTGCTCCCGTGCTCAACGAATATAAAGTTAGAGGCATTTGTAGTTTTGCCACAGCAGCAGGCTGGATCTTATGAAGATTCGGAGCACTCATATACGTAATTTATGGCGAAAGCCGCTACTTCGCCTCACGCTTTGTACTTCGCCTATGCACAACCTGTAGCCTTCCCCTTATTTTCTCAAAATATACACGAGGAGTTCCCCCGGAATAGAGGGAACTATAACGAAATGGGACAACAATACAGAATTACGGAATAGCGTTTGCAACCAAACGTAAACGCATTACGTACTTAAAATGATAGCGTCATCCTGACTGCGCGTGCTCCGAACGTCGTTGGCTTTCTGCGGTTTGCGTGCGCTATGATAGCGCACTTTATTACGGATGCTACGGTTACGGATGCTATTATGGAGCTTACGGATGCTATGAAGTAGCGTTGTCGAACATGGCGGCACCCATGGCTCCCACTTCAGAGGGAATTCTCTGGTGATGGCTGCTCTTGGACTCCCGTTGATCATGAATAGCTATTGAAATGAGCTTTCGCTTTCTCTCAACTAACCTGAAATGTTAGTTATAAGTGCGTAACGTATCCGATTTCTGAGATCGTCTTGCGACTACTGCGCCCGTAGTACAAACGAGACGAGTGCGCATAGCAGCAACCGAGTGGCTGCTAATGGAGTGTCTTGGCTTGGATACGTTTGGCAGTATAGGCACCATACGGCGCGCTGTTTTAGGACGTCTTCCGTGCGTTCTAGATGTCCTGGAAGGACGCGCACCCTAATTCCCCGCAAATGTGTTCGCGTTTAACGTACGTGATCGTGAATAGCTATTGAAATGAGCTTTCGCTTTCTCTCAACTAAACTGAAACGTTAGTTATGAGTGCGTAACGTATCCGATTTCTGAGATCTTCTTGCGACTACTGCGCCCGTAGTACAAACGAGACGCGTGCGCATAGCAGCAACCGAGTGGCTGCTAATGGAGTGTCTTGGCTTGGCTACGTTTGGCAGTAGGCACCATACGGCGCGCTGTTTTAGGACGTCTTCCGTGCGTTCTAGATGTCCTGGAAGGACGCGCACCCTAATGCCCCACAAATGTGTTCGCGTTTAACCTACGTAAGGTGAGAAACAATATTCTAAATCTCCCTAGTGAATATTTTACAAACGTCACATTTTATGCTCATGCATTTGAGCTTATGCACGTATCTTCCATATTGTGCATGTTATTGAAGTTTCACTCCGTGGTGTTTGTAGTTATATGGCAGGACAGGCAGATTAGATTTGCGTAGGCATTTACTGCATTTACTACATTTAATGCAGAAAGCACAACTCACCCACACGGATTGATGTTTGCCTACACATTACCTATAGCGTGCAGCTTCCACCTCTAGGCGCTAATTCGGCTCGTCAAAAATTTAATTGCATGAGATTCCTTCCATCTTGAAATCCACGTTGAGCTGCCAGGCACGAGATCCCGGGTTGAATCCCGGGACGAAATCATGAGAGGAAATAAAAAAACACCCGTGTACTTGGATTTACGTGCCCGTTAACGAAGCCCAGGTGGTCGAAATTATTCAGGAGTACCCCACTATGGCGCACCTCATAATCAAATCGTGGTTTTGGCAAGTGAAACTTCAGATTTTTTTTATCTTTAAAAACACAAAAAGCTTAGTTTCAGAACTCATTAGGATTTTTTGTTTCTTCGACCCGCTTTGTCAGGTTTACAAAATGTAGACTATATGCCAGGTATGTCAACGGGAAAATCAAACATGACAGCATCAAGTATTTTTTTCTTCACTCCATCCCCAAAGCCCTAATCCAGCCACATGAAAATGATGTGTAACGTAAAATATTCTGAAGGAACCACGAACCAAGACAACTAGGTAATATCGTGCGCAGTATAAGCTGGAACGCCCGACCGCTTTATCGGGCGCTTGCATGTAGCGGCAGCTCGTACTCAGTGCGATACTACATGACGGCATAGGGACGTTAAGAGGAAACATTCAGCTGTCTGTTTTCCCACACTTTTTACTAAAACACCTGGCACATAATATTGAAATTTGCAGTGGAAATCCAATGTGAAGTGGCTCACGAGGTACGAGAGACATTTTAGGTATAAATTTAGTCGTCTGTGCCACTGTTTTGGTTAAGTACCATGACGTGCGCAACTGCGAATGGAACGCCCCATGGCACTAATTTCGCTAATTAAAAACAAGGGTCCTTGTTTAGTTCAGCTAGCACGGCGTTAAGAGCAACTACGAACCATGTTTGAGGCATGACATTGGAGAAAGGCCCTGGTTTACAAATTATTGGCAACGCTCTTATTTAGGCCAAGGTTCTGGTGGTTTCGCCAGACATTGCTCTTAACGTTACATTTATTTTCACTGAATCAGACATTACGCCTTTCACAGTCATTTTATGGCTGCGAGAAACTTTGTGGATAACCGCACTGTGACGCCCTGTAAAACTTGAATCTTCTCCAAAATTTGTTATTCACTTACACTTACACTGCATAATTTGTTGTTCGTTGATCACTACATATTTGCTGCTTCAACGAAATATACTGAGGTGCTCGCGTAATTCACTCAGAAGACCGCAAAAACGCAATTTTTTTATACGGCATAATAAATCGGCAGAGCTGGACTGAGTATATTAGAGCGCAATATTAGCATAAGCACTTCATGCTTTCGATAGCCATTTGGAAGACAGTGGCCCTCATTTCCTGGTAATATGAAATTTCAACCATTTTTGGTCCTCCCGAAGAAGCGGGGAAACTCAGTCAGCGTGTCATATAACGCCTCTAAAGACGACGAAAATGAGGGCTTAGAAATTTTTATTTACCCTCTGGTTAACTGACACAATTTTCCTGTGCACTGCCCTTCAGCTTCCACGCATTTTCTCACAGTATAAACTTCGTGAGTGATTTGATTTTTTCTCAGAATATTGTAAAATACATGGATATAAAGTTTTGAAGTGCTTCTAGCTTCATTAAAAGCTTTGCTGTAATACACGATGGGAAATGATATGTTCGGACATTCTATACTTACGTGACAGCGTCGTTGAACATATCGCTGAGGACGCCCATCGCGTTATTGCCACGATAATTGAATATGCCAAGAGCAATTAATGTTTTCGAGTTGACGGCGTTTGTTGACACTTGTAGAGCCTTCAGATTCTGAGAAATCAAAATAAAATTGAATGATAAGACGAAATGATTGCGTCGGTCAGTGGTAAATCTAAAGAGCGAAAATGGAAAGAAAAACATACAATTCATAATGATCGCTTCTTTTATAGGCGTGTTTGCGTTTGCGTTTTCGTGTTCCTAGGCGTGTTCCTGTTCCCGTTTTCGTGTTCATAGGCGTGTTCCTGTTTGCGTTTTTCGTTGACATAAAGAAATTAGTGGCATTTCATCCCGAGGTGCCGTGTTCCAGCGCGTATTTAGGGGCGGGCAGGAGGGCAGGCGGACACGCATCTCCTCTAGCTCGGCCGTGGCTGTTCATGCAGTCACACGTAGTTGTGCGCGTATGCTGCCCGTAAGCGTTATCTGTGGCGGGTGCAAACGCAAAGCGAGCCGAGATGGCTAATGCCTGCATGTGCGCTGTGAACCCATGCGCCTAGTTCTGCTGGTCGCGTAATCTCCCGTTTCGGAGACATGCTGAAGCGAGAGGCAGCGGTAGCGTTTGCTTCTTTCTGTTTGCGCTCATCCCGCCAGTGTCGACACATGTGTTCGCGGTCATCGAGTGAGTTCGCCTGTGCCGGTGTGAAACCATGTTTGTTAATTTAAATATTAAGCGAAGTGTTTGCTCCAGTATATGCGGTCTAAAAAGCAACCTATTCTTTGCATAGTTACCTAATACATTTCTGTAGTCATCAATGCTTCGCTTTGGTGCGGATTGGTGATCTGTTGTTCTTTTTTTAGCTACCCGAGGACACTTAGCCTTCTTCGGGAAGCTAGTTGAAATGTCAGATTTCCTGACAGCACGCAGCCTTGCACGATGTCTACAAACTACAGTTACTAAATAGCGAAACCTCCACATTCGAAAACTATACATTCGCTTTTTGGATTTACGGTTGCTGTATTGTTCGTGTTGTGGTTTGTGAATATTTGCATACGCCATAAGTAATAAAGTTAGAGCTGTTTAAAGATCATGTCTTAAACCGAACCCGTGATGATACGGACAAATTTGGCGGTCTCTTCAAGCTATCAACGCCAGCCTAAGGTATATGCATAGATTCACAGCTTTCAGTGCGCCCGGACCTTATATCGCGCAGCTATAAACACCCTTCTGTTTTTTTGTGTGTGTGTGGTGGTGGTTAAAGTTTCATTTCGAAAAGCATCCTGGTGGAGCGCAGAACGCATTTACCACCTGTTTACTCGCATCCTTATAACGCATGGGAAGAGAACATCGGGATTGCTGTTTTCTGCTTTTGCTTATTTTCACGCTTGCTTTATTGCGGCAGCTGCACTACGAGCCGTTCATTTTCTTAGTTGTCTGTTTGCGTTACCTATACCGTGCTTCATTCCCGACCCTTGACTTCTCTCGCTCGGCTTCGTTACACACACTGTTAACCACAACAACAACAACAACCATAAACACCAACAATTGCGATACTCCCTATTGCTAATCTTTAGCGAAGCTCTATACGTGTTTTCATTTCTCGTGTAAATACTTTGTATTATGATTATTAAGGCACGCGGTTTGTAATAATAAGAAAACACTGCGAGTAGCATGCATTGTTTCCATACTGATGAAGCATGCTACTCTGACGCCATATCGTAGCCATCGTCGCCAAATGGCCCGTCTCGAGCGGCACTGTGCCTTCCTTCTCTCGGTTTCGCTCCACAAACGAAGAGAGCGGGCCCTCGGTCGCGGTGGAATCGTGCCGTCGGCGACAGCGGCGACAACACCCAAGGGAGCGTCGCATCGAGCCTCGCTCGTAGCCGCTCGCCATCGCATCTTTCAGGGGCAGCGATACCAGTCACATACACTTGCACCGTGGACCGACATGAGCAGCTGACGCCTCGGGTGAGCGTAGCACTCCCCACCTCAAGCCACCATGGTGACGTGATAACGCCACTGCTAGTGATACTGGTGCACTGGAGATTGCGCGCAGTAAACCTTTTGTTTGTCCACATGACACGAAATCGCACTTACTGGCGCTCATACCGTAGAAAACTGGTCAGTGAAACAGCAAAGGTCTAAAATTTACGATTTCTCGAAGTACGAAACTTCAGAAACGTCTTAGAATTGCGGAAGATCGCTTTATTTTTAAATTTGTGTGTGGAAACCGGGTGCTCGTTACAAACGAGGGTGAGTAAGACCAGAGGGTTAGTTGTACCAAGTACTGCAAAGCTTGATGTTCCTGTGGGAACATTCACACGTATACGTATTATGTAGCCATCCACTGCACGTGTCTTTTATTCTGTCCTTGCAGCGGCCTTGATAAATCGGTTTGGCTGGTAAACCACAATTCTCATCCGACCAACGCCTGTCAAAACGCTCATTTTAGGGAACAGAGCAAGCGCACCGACAAAAAGCATTAGATTGCGATGTGACATGCGGACCAGGAGTAACGATGTACTTACTGCAAGAAGCACTTTCGCCTTGTCGTATAGACCCTTTACTTTCGTTGATGTGTGCAACACGTTCAACACGCCGTAGTGCTTGAGGTTGCTGTGCCTAGAATGATTTTGCAGTTCCTGTTCGGTCGTTGCGTTCATACTAGTCTGGGCTGAGTACCTGAGAACGAATGAACGTAGTGAAATGTCGTACACCTATTTTCAAGCGTTTTGCAGAGATCCTAAAACATAGCGGTAGTTTCCACGGCGGAATGTAACAATAGTAACGTCCGCTTTAGACGCCTGAGTAGGCTCGGTAAGCGCAGCCTTTTTCGCGAGCCCTTCCGAACTTTCTTCACCGTGTCTGTTGGCTGGGTGCTGCTGCTGCTGCTGTCTTGCCGAATGGCTCACACTCAATGTTGCTAACCTCCAAAGTAGGTTTCCCTCTAATTAAAATAGAAAAAAATTCCATATATTTCTGTAGATATAGGGAAAATGCGGGTGTTTTGTGAGTTGTCTGTAAGATAAGCAGCGTTCGTGCTGTGCAAATACATTGTAGATTTTAGTTTTAATACTTATTTATGTATTCGTTTGTAAGGATTTATTCAAGTCACTGTGGTTAAGCTAAAATGATGTGACCAGTGGAAATTGCAATGCTGGCAACGGCAATTTATTCGCGCACAGCCTCCACATTGTCAAACGTAGGAGTAAAGTTATTCAAATGTTAAAACACATGCATACATCAAAGAAAAATGCAATAAATGCTAAAATTATAGAAGACTCTACGGCCCGGCTGGAGGCACACGACCGTTTCTACTCGTGTGTCGCGTAGGATGTTGCAAAAAAAATGTTTCGATGGTCGACAGATCGTTCATACCAAATTGTACATGTCTTTTCGCATGAGAAGCATGTGCCGTTGGTGCATAGAAAAATCGTAACAGTGCGCTCCTAACAAAACTTGCTTGGCATCAAGGGTCACCTGCAAGGTTGCTGCTTCCAGGTTGTTGCTTGTGTTTGCCTTGACAAGGTTAGTTTGAAAGGAAACTCTCTCCGTGGTAGCACTGCAATGAGGCCGGCCACAAGAGTTTGCTCACGAAGTCACTCAGTGTTGGAAACATAGGGACACGTCACCTTGAGTGGTTTGTCGCACGCACTTCCGAAAACGCTCCCCACACACATCTGCAGGTAAACCTGGGTCCGCGTTTTCGAAGATGCCTCTATTCATTGTCGAGCTTGTTGATGTTCTCTACCGTAAACAATCAAGGGAACGAAGAAGCAAGAGGAGCAATCGAAGCAACACGTTTCTCCACCACAAACCCGGGATCGATTGCCTGAAGCCGCTTCATCGATAAATTGCCTAGAGGAAGTCTTTTGATTATTTACATCGCCTTCAATATAAAATTCCAAACATTTCAGGCGGAACTTGTGCACAGCTGTAGGGTCAGCGTCAATTAGTATAGATAACCCTGACGTTACCATGCCACCAAAGTAAACTTGCTCGAGTGGGACGAAGTTGGTTCGGTCTTTGTAACGCAATCGATCGAGCAGCGTGTCACGGAGGTATCGGGGTTGCGATATGCTTCAACAATTATTTAAAGGCAGTGCAAATGTGGTCACTCTGCATGTAGAGTCTCGCTCCTTCCGCCTGCATTTCCTTGTTCAGCGTTGTGAGGAGTGGGTGAACATACTTGAGTAAATACAGGTATACAACTTGGTCGTCGGGTCTTTCAGTTTGCCGAGTATAGAATCCATGGCTAAGAGTCGGACCGCACGACTCGGTCATGCGGACCGACTCTTAGGCCATGGTCGCAGGACCATCGCCTAAGAGTCCATGGCTTGGTCCAGCGACCATGGCCATGGTCGTTGGACCTAGGCGATGTCCTGCGGACCGGTCGGGCGTCCGATGAAGAAGCCCATGTGGTGAATCCGAAGCCATCCACCATGGCGTCGTCATTTCACCTCTTGCTCTCTCTTACGAAAACGCCTATTTTACATTTTAATGCTTTTGCGTGAAGTTTTCCTTCGCTTCAGAAATTTTCTCTAAGGAGGCGACTGAATTATTCTGGTAGTTGCTGTCGTGGCTAGAAAAAGAAGCGTTATAGATGAGTTGGCAGCGACAAAGATTTCGTCTAAACCTGTACGCAGGCTAAAGCCACTAAGCTATCACACGCCTCAAATTGGATATTTCTCGGCGCCAAGTGTTTTCCATTTTCCCATTAAAAAAATTCAGCAGTTCATATCCGCGGCACTTCTTTGTTTGGCATAATGAGATAACTGTAAATCACTAACCGGATATCGAATCCGATGCCACCCGAAGTCTTTGTGAGGGTCTTCATTATCATCTTGAACGTTACCCAGCTTTCTTCGGTTTCGATGCCGTGCATGACGCCGTGAACCACGGCGACGTTGGCGTAGTAGATGTAATCGCACAGCCCGTCAGTCGGGATCATTTCGGGGAAGATGGCCTTTCCGCCCACCGTGCAGATGAGCTCGTCTACAGAGACTGCAAACAGGGCGTGAAGAAGAATGGGTTCGGGTGGGAAAGAGCAGTGCCTAACCTGCTTCATCCGAATTTCTCGGCCGATGTAGATCTAGTTAAAGAAAGTTTAAATGCTGGGACACCACGTGAACCCGTCAATGCAGATTGTTACTTCGAACGAAATATGCTTCCTCGTTTCGCGGTGTCCGTTTGATATTCAAGAATATTGCCGTCACATACTAAGCTCTATTTTCACAGCGTTTCGTGTAGCATATTAAAAAGTGTAAAGCAACTAGGAACTACTTTGTACATATCATGTATAAGTAACCCTTCTTTTTGCCAGTAATACTGCAATACTAAACATGAATCACTGTTATTTGTGTACAAACTAATAATTATATCCCTAGGATATACTTTGTGCATATTGGGTATAAGTAATCCTCTGTTGTTGCCAATAATTGTGCAATACTAAACCTGATTCACTGTTACTTGTATATAAACTATTAATTATATACCACCCCTTACATTATTCGACTCGCCCTCCCGCCCATAATACGTAAAAGTAATAAATTGCAAAAGCGGTGATAACCAAGAGCATCTTTCAGTTTTAAAGCTCTTTACTGCAAGTGACGTGGTTTGTGTCTAGTACGCTCAATGGTGCTGTGTGGCAAGACCGAAACTTATGCGCGCACCTTCGGAGAAACACATTTTTAGTCTGTTTTCAAATGGAGAAGGACGAACCGACTGTGGCCACCCAGCGACTGTTAGAAGGATAGCAGAAACACTTGGTTTGGCCAAGTCGTCCGTTCGTCGGATTTTGACTAGAATTTTTGAAGTGAGAGAGGTTTGTGCCGAAACTGCTGACACCTGAGCAACATGCGCGGTGAAAAGAATGTTGTGTGAATCGAAAACATTAGACGGCGGGCATCAATTCTTGCAAGCGGTCGTCGTGGGCAAATAAACTTGGATTTACGAAAGTGACATTGGATTGAAGCCACAGAGCAAGGACTGAGAAAATAAAAATGAGCCAAATCCGATAAAAGGTAAATTTAATAAAGTACAAAGCAAAAAAAAATCCTCTCAGAACTTTTCTGGGAGTTATCCAAACGATGCATAAGCATTTCCTGTATACATTAAAGACGTGGTGCTCCGTGGTCATATGATCGTGTGTTTCGTATAATTTCGTATAACGACCGCGAAAAGATCGTGAAACGGAGAACCGTGGTTTGAACCCCGAACTGATGAAGACCTGCACGAGACGACGTATGGAACAGGCGTGTAGGAGCAATGTTCACTCGTGTTGCGTGTCGCTGTAGTTCCCCCCCCCCCCCCCCCCCCCTTTGTGCTGCGTGCTTGAGTTGTTTCTGGCATAATCTGTATCGACGCCGATACTCTGCAATTTTGCGTTTCCGTTATTCTTCAGTAAGCGGCCATGGTCGTTTTGCTGCCATGACGGTAAATGCCACAGCGCTGCGGTGATACGAAGTGCTGCACAAGGTTTGCGCAACATGAACTGATGACGCCAGCAAAGTGCTGCAGGTGGTGGCGCCAGGTGGACTGATGACATTGCGCTCATTATAAGTCATTATCCCGCTTTAGCGCCTTATCCATCCTCGTCGAACCATTATGAACCGTCATTAACCGTGCTCTGGCCGCGGCTCCTTCTGGCTCGGTGGCGTGGACCGTATTTTCAAAGGGATGTGCGATGCCGACAGAGAGTACCGAATGCTGATAGCTTGGTGCGCCATGTTCTCAGCGCTTACTTAGCGTTGAAGAGAGACGCATGGGCCCGTATCTTGAAAGCGATCTGCGAAACGGGTAGAGTGCGGCCTGTGCTGAGAGCTCCGTGAGCGCTGTGTTCTCGCCACATCGGTCGCGTTGAAGCGACAGGCAGCACGAAGGTAGAGTCGCTCACTGCTGCGGGATCTATCGGGAAATCGTTCGGCTTGTATGACGGACGCAAGGAGGTATGGACGGTCGGTTATCTCGCCGGGTAAGCATAGAAACGCTTATGCATTTAAACTCTAATTTCTTGGTCTTGAGCGCCTTTTAAATGCGTTGTAAAGGGGGTTTATTCGGCTCGTATTCGGCTCGTATTCGGGGGTTTATTCGGCCACAATAAAAACACATTGGGCGATTGTCTTCCGTGCGCCAATGATCTTGAGGTCATGCATACTGCACCGGTGGCCGGGCTGGAATGGATACGGGTGGGCGCAAAGACGCGCGAAAGGGATACGTCAGGGGAGGCGTACGTCAGGGGAGCGGCAACCGGAGCCTGCTGGAGAGAAGGTGGAATGTTGTCGGCTACCTGCTCCTTGATGACAGATTGGAGAGCGGGCGCCAAGGGAGAATTCGACTGGCCGTGTGTAAGGGGAATCAGAGAAAGCTGACGAGCCACCTCTTCACTGACGAACTCCTTGATCTGTAGCAGTAGCGACGTGTTATCCGGGGAAACAGCCAAGCTCGACATTGAAGTCACCTGAGGAGGAGATTGGCGGGTGGCTAGGCGTTGTTTGCGGAGTTCGTCGAAGCTTTGGCAGAGACTCACGAGTTCAGAGACTGTCGCCGGGTTTTTCGCCAACAGCATCTGGAAGGCGTCGTCTTCAATGCCTTTTAAGATATGGCGGATCTTCTCGGCATCAGCCATTGTGACGTCAACGTGGTTGAAGAGGTCGACAACATCTTCTATATAACTTGTAAATGTCTCCCCGCACTGTTGCGCACGACTGCGCAAACGCTGCTCGGTGCGATACTTGCGAACGGCGGGGCGCCCGAATACCTCCGTCAGGTTAGTTTTGAAGGCTGGCCACGTCGTGAGATCGCGTTCATGGTAGCGGTGCCACACACTGGCGACACCACTCAAATAAAAGGATACATAATTCAGCTTTTTGGTGTCGTCCCAGTGGTTGTGGAGGCTCGCCCGGTCGTAGTCAGCGAGCCAGTCTTCGACGTCATGGTCTTCGGTACCGCTGAAGATGGGTGGGTCGCGTTGACGCAGCGGGCCGGGGCAGACCACGGTAGTCATTGGGGCAGCGGGTTGTGGTTGCGGTGGTACTTCTTCCGGCATAATGAAGACAGGCTGCAGTGTCCGGTTGCGAAGTTCCAGAATTCCGGTTGTACCCAGCACCTCCACCAATTGTAAAGGGGGTTCATTCGGCTCGTAGAGCAGCAGCGACCAACGCGGCAACAGCAGGTAGGGCGCAGCCAGCCATCGAGCTGAGTACGAGACACACGATGGCAACGGGGCTTTTCAGCCTGCCGATCTTCTACGTCACAGCGTGAACATTCTTCTGTCTACCCACCGAGGAAACCTGTCCGTCACGTAAGACGAATTGCTATAAATAAAGTAATATATAAAACACCAGTTTCTGCCACGGCTTTGTTGGAAGATATGATGTTCGTTGAATAAAAGCCGTCTCTACAACCATATGTAGAACTGACTTGGTATGTTGAATACACCAGTAAATTGCCTATTTTGTGAAAATTCAATGACCAACCGCCGCGTAACCGTTGCGTTCCCGTGGTCGCAGGATGCGCCTTCCGCTGGCGCGTTCCTTCATCAACCGAAATGCCACGAATCTATGAGGGTTCACCCGCTTCTCGTCGCCCATCACAGACAGCAGTCAGTGACTTGATAAGGGTTTTAAGGAGTGGTGAGGAGTTATATGGGTCTCATCACATTGAGAATGGTTCGACGCTGATGGATGACGTTCTAAAGAAGGATAAGGGCTTATAATGGTAGGATCAATTTTGATAATGTTCGCAAGTCAATACGCATTATCAGTTAATTCTGATTATGATTGATAAGAGGTGAATCAGGCTCGATAATGTGGATAAGGACCGATAAGAGTGTGGAAAGGCCCGATTATGTCTTGTATGTCAAATAAGGACAAATAAGGTTTGATAAAGATCGGATCCAGTCTGATAAGGTAACCGGTAAAGTTGGATAAAGGTATGAGCTAGTCCGATAAGACTGATAACGACTACTATGGGTTGACAAGCTTTGTACTGGCCGGATCCAGTTTCCTAACACTGATAATGACACCGGGCGGCATGGAAATGAGGAAGTTGCACGATGCTTGCGCATACTTAGACTACTCCCTGAAGAGTTCTTTTTTTATGCGATAGAATTCTGCACCTCAAATTTGTACCTGTAGGTCAGGATTGGCCCCCCTGGTGCTATACTTGGCCACAAATTCCTATATGAATACAACAATCAAACCCCGGCCCTCAGTCCCCAGCAGCTGCGAAGCAAATGACCACGGTGGCGGTCAGAGCTATAACGCAGCCGAGGGTGCTAAGAATCCCTGGTTCCGGACAGGCCGCCATGGGAATCTGAACCTGGCAACGTTTAACGCTAGAAT
This sequence comes from Dermacentor albipictus, assembly GCF_038994185.2. NCBI lineage: Eukaryota > Metazoa > Arthropoda > Arachnida > Ixodida > Ixodidae > Dermacentor > Dermacentor albipictus. The sequence continues at coordinate 108,198,098 of NC_091829.1, forward strand.
GTTATCTAGTGGTGAGAGTCTAGCAGTGCTATAAGAGGGCAGCAAATGGAATATAATAGGGCTCAGTGTAGTTAGGAGGATGAAGGAAGCATATACAGTGCTGAAAAACGGGCACGACCTGTGCTTCTGAGGCTTAGTGGAGAGACGAGAACTAGCAGTGGGATTCTTGATTAATAAGGATAATTACAGAATGAGGAAAGAGGAGATTGGGTAAGGGAACAAACGCGAGTGATTGATATCTTAGTTGAAATCAAGAAAAAGAGATGGGCATGAGCAAGACATGTAATGAGGAGGGAAGATAACCGACGGTGATTAAGGGTTATGTACTAGATTCCAAGGGAAGGGAGGCGTAGCAGTGGGCGGCAGAAAGTTAGGTGGAAGGATATAGCTGGTGATATACACGAATTCTATAGCATTAATGAGAGAGTGGCAGGTGTTGTGGTGAAACTAAATAAGAGGTACAAATTGAAGGTCGTACAGGTCTACGCCCCTACATCCAGTCATGTTGAACATGAATTCGAAAGTTTCTGTGAAGACGTGGAATCCGCAATGAGAAAAGTCAAAACAAAATACACTGCACTGATGGGCCACTTTAATGCCAGGGTACGCAAGAAGCAGGGTGGAGACAAGTAAGTGGGGGAATATGGAACCGGCTCTAGGAATAGCAGGGGAGTGTTATTAGTAGTGTTTGCAGAACAGAATAATATGCGGATAATGAATACTTTTTCCGCAAACGGGTTAGCCGAAAGTGGACGGGGAGCAGCCTGAATGGCGAGACTAGAAATGAAATCAACTTCATGCTCTGCGGGAACCCTGGCATCATACAAGAGGTAGACGTGCTCGGCAAGGTGCGCTGCAGTGACCATAGGATGGTAGAACTCGAATTAGCCTTGACTTCAGGAAGGAACGGAAGAAACAAAGGTACATAAGAAGCCAACAAATGAGTTAGCGGTAAAAGGGAAACTGCAGGAATTCCGGATCAAGCTACAGAAAAGGTGTGTGGCCTTAACTCGGGAAGAAGACCTTAGTGTTGAAGCAGTGAAGGACAATCTTATGGGCATCATGAAGGAGTGTGCAATAGAAGTCGGTGGTAACGCCGTTAGACAGCAGACCAGTAAGCTATCGCAGGAGACGCAAAATCTGATCAAGCAACGCCAAAGTACGAAATCCTCCAACCCTACAGCTAGAATGCAATTGGGAGAACATTGTAAGTTAATCAACAAGCGTAAGACAGTTGGGGAGGATCAGGTAACAGCAGTTTTGTTGAATGATGGTGGACATATTGTTGTAGAAAAACTGGCCACCCTGTATACGCCATGCCTCATGGCTCCGAGAATACCAGAATCTGGGAAGAACGCTAACGTGATCCTAATCCTTAAGAAAGGGGATGCCAAAGACTTGCAAAATTATAGACCGATCAGCTTAGTTTCCGTTGCCTACAAAGTATTTACTAAGGTAATCGCAAATAGAATCAGGAGCACATTAGACTTCTGTCATCCAAAAGACCAGGCAGGATTTCGTAAAGCTACTCAACAATAGACTATATTCACACTATCAATCAGGTGATATGATGCGCGGAATAGCACAAACCCTTAAATATGGCTTTGATTGATTACGAGAAAGCATTTGATGTAGTTGAAACCTCAGCAGTCATGGAGGCATTACGGAAACAGGGTGTAGACGAGGCGTGTGTAAAAATACTGAAAAATATCCATTGCGGCCCCACAGCCACCGTAGCTCTCCATAAGGAAATCAATAAAATCCCAATGAAGAAAGGCGTCAGGCAGAGAGATACGATCTCTGCAGCGCTATTAACAGCGTGTTCACAGGAGGTATTCAGAGACCTCGATTGCGAAGAATTGGGGATAAGAGTACCTTAGTAATTTAGTAACTTCCGACTCACTGATGATAATGCCTTGCTTAGTAACTCGGAGGACCAATTGCAATGCATGCTCACTGAACTGGAGAGGCAAAGTAGAAGGGTGGGTCTCAAAATTAATCTGCAGAAAACTAAAGTAATGTTTAACAGTCTCCGAAGAGAACATCCGTTTACGATAGGTAGCGAGACAGTGGAAGTGGTAAAGGAATACATCTACTTAGGACAGGTAGTGACCGCGGATACGGATAATAAAACTGAAACAATCAGAAGAATAAGAATGGGCTGGGGTGCATTTGGCAGGAATTCTCAGATCATGAACAGCAGGTTGCCATTTTCCCTCAAGAGAAAGGTGTTTAAAAGCTGTGTCTTACCAGTACTCACGTACGGGGCAGAAGCCTGGAGGCTTACGAAAACGGTTCTACTTAAATTGATAACGACGCAACGAGCTATGGAAAGAAGAATGATGGGTGTAACGTTAGGGGATAAGAAAAGAGCAGACTGGGTGAGGGAACAAACGCGAGTTAATGATATCTTAGTTGAAATCAAGAAAAAGAAATGGGCATGGGCAGGACACGTAATGAGGAGGGAAGATAACCGATGGTCATTAAGAGTTACAGAATGGATTCCAAGGGAAGGGAAGCGTAGCAGGCGGCGCCAGAAAGTTAGGCGGGCGGATGAGATAAAGTTTGCCGGGACAACATGGCCACAATTACTACTTGACCGGGGTAGTTGGATAAGTATGGGAGAGGCCTTTGGCCTGCAGTGTGCGTAACCAGACTGATGATGATGATAATGATGATGATGATGATGATGATGATGATGATGATGATCTGCTAATGGTTTCATCGGCACAATTATTGTAAAGTGGCTGTGCCTTGGAGTCTCACCTGCTAGAATTTGTAAATTGCCAAATGCGCCATAAGCTAATTAGACAATTAATCTGAAGTTTATTAATAGATAATTGTGAATTTCAATTTTTTTCACGTGCATCTTTGGGCAGACAAGCTCGTGAACTAGAATTGCGCAATCTGCCAAAGGACATTGTTTCAAAAATGTTGGAAGTGTTTGCTAGAACGCCCTGTAGACACAGATTGAGTGGTGCGTTTAACGTTGGTGCGCACCTGCATAGTCGATAGCAGTTAGATTTTGCATGCAAACTGGAGGACGAGGCTCAATAGGCTCAGAAATCTTCGCTGTAATAAAGCGTCAGGAGTGAGTTGTGCCACGAAGCAGCCACATTCCATTGGCTCGCTTTGCTCCACATGTAGTTTTTTGTCTGACGTGTGTAACGTGGTGGTAAGGCTTAAGAAGCTTATGCACCTGAATACCGACGAACTGGCGCTAATGCAAGCAGCAGTGGAATGACCAACTTGCAAGAACAATGGGTGGTAGGTGCCTCGCCCCGAAGACAGTGAATTAGTCTTTCTTTTAGCCTTTATAAATTAGGAAATTTTCATGACTCCCACATGATCATGTCTGCCTAAACGTGTCTTACATTAGAATCTAAAGTTGACGTTTCCAGCACATTGCATTAAAATTTTGCGCTTAGTGACAAAATCCTTCGGTAAAGGTGCGGATGTCATTTTAAGGTTGCTGGCTGAAAAATGCGGCCACTAGAAATTGTGGAATATACTACAACCGGTGAGTGCCTGGGTTCTTGCCGTAGCCAAAGATGCATGAAATGCGAATTACTGATCTTGTAAGAAGGTGACCGTGGAAACATGCTGCAACGAAATAACACAAATAAAAGAGAGACTTCGGAAGGACACGACAAATAAGGTTTCAGCAAATGGACTTCAACAGTTGGTTAAAAAAACAATTCATTGCGTATATGGCTTGTATGCTATTGGAGCGTAACTTGTTTGTGTAGACATAGTGGAGCACAGTTTCCAATAAACCATTATTTCAACCACAACCGAACGGCGCCTATGAAACCTTTGAGGGCTCCATGACCTCTCGCTCCCACAACACTCCACCCTCCTATGTTATCCTCTGTCCTTTTGTCTTCTTTTTTCTTTCCTTGTCTTCTCTTTTTCTTTTTATCCCACTTTCCGACTCTCCCACTCTTGTGCCCCCGTCTTAGAAGCCATGCATAGAGACACCAAACGACAGCGCCCATTTTCTTTAAAGTGTCTCCCGTTACAGTAAGTCGCCGCCCACAACGACCACACGGGACGTTATTCTACCAACCCGAGCGTTCCTGGCATGGTGCTAAGCTCGCTGTCTGCGCCCAGTGCCACGAATGCTTTTGTACGCCAAGTTTAACGCGGCCGCTCTGTAAAGCGACGCGTAGTGCCTACACAACAGGGTATCACTGGGTAGGGACAGCTCGATCATAACGCCCCCGAAAAAATTACCATTACTATACAACGAGCGGCATGGCACCTGAGGACATTAACATGCAGGTTACGCGAGACGCTCGTCGCCAAAATCCGCTGCACGTTTGTTGTCACAGCGCTCCGATTTCAGGGTGTCTACCAACCGGGAAAACCGGGAATTTTCAGGGATTTGTAGTATGGAAAAAGTCAGGGAAAACCCAGGGAATTGGGGCCTCCATCAGGGAAAATTAGCGGCAATTTTATTGAGAGGGTCGAAAGTCGCGTTAATGCTGGCTCGAGCAACAGACAGGAATTGTAATGAATCCTCTTTGACGTGCTGTCCTCGGGTGTAGGAGTTGCCAGTGTGCAGTCAATGACCGACTTTCCCTATTCCCGATAATTTGACAGCTTCGCGGCACCACCACGTAACCCATAGAGTCAACGTATCAGAACGTGTGAAATTTCGGACGCAAGAGCTCTTCGCCGTCCGATTTTCCGGGCGTTTTGCCGTGTCCGCAGGCCCGAAACAGCAATAATTAAAGGCACCACCGCTGCCGTTTTGATTACTTCGCCACCTCGAACCGGCACTCACACACGCAGATCCGCTGGCCGCCGTTGCCACCACTGCGGCAACGCTAGGCCTAGCTGCTTCGACGTTCTCTATGAAGCTTCTTGCCGTTGGGTGCCGAGTTCATTATTCAAAGAATAAGCTGCTGTCAGCAATGGCACGGACTCCGCATTTGTGGTCCTCGCGATTGGCTTAGGAACTTAAAAAACGCAATTCATTGCGTGATGCCGGTTCCCGAAGGTCAGCTTCGCCTCCGTACAGCAATGTTACATGGTGAAGCATACGCAAAAGTATTGCAGTGAAGCATACCAAGCGTGGGAAGGGGCTATTGCCACGGAACACAGTATGCATTCCTTAATTATACGCACGTGCACCCGGTATTTCCTGCCACAGTACGAGTGCCGATATGCCTAATATGTGTACCGACAGGCCTTTAGAGCGTGTTCGAACGTACCTGTCGCGGTTTGAGCCCCTAAGGGCAGTAAATGACACGCATTAATTTTTTTCCAACTGGCCAATTTTTCGAAGGTTTTCCCGACCGCTACGAGTTCTAAAAATCGGTCGTGGACTCTGCAACTGACCAAGATGCTTGAAATGGTCCTTGGGGCGAACAAGTGGCAGGAGGAGGACAAGAACAGAAATTATGTATGCATTGAGGAATAAACCGAAAAGGAAGCTTGCTGCCGCCGTTTTGAAGAAGCTTGAGCTAAAAAAAAAACAAAATTTTGGTGATGCCGAGATGCAGGTGTCCCTCATCCAAACCAAACTCTTTAAAGCAGTGAAACACAACACTCAGGTGTCGTGCGCGGGCTGAGAGTATGTCAGGACAGTTGAGATTGACTTACGAGCGGTTGAGAGAGAATCTCAATTGTGACAGTATTCGGGTCTCATACCACTGAGATTCCTATCAGTTGATAGAAATAGCTCATATTCGAATATATTTGCTTCTATGTGCATCTCCTTTTTATTTGTATTTGTCAATGTACGACTTCATTTGCAATTTTTTTCGAAGACACTTTATTTGCTGTGGATTTTGCTAACCCCTGCCTTCTATTCTCTTCTTGAATAACATAACCACTGCTTCTTAGTATTCAAATTGGGTTAAGTCGCTTTTTCCTTTTTTCCATGTGCTTACTGGAAAGTGACAGCATCGGGCGATATGGTTTCAGCCCATCTTGAAATAAAACATAGTTAATAATAATAATACTTGGGGTTTTACGTGCCAAAACCACTTTCTGATTATGAGGCACGCCGTAGTGGAGGACTCGGGAAATTTTGACCACCTGGGGTTCTTTAACGTGCACCTAAATCTAAGCACACGGATGTTTTCGCATTTCGCCCCCATCGAAATGCGGCCGCCGTGGCCGGGATTCGATCCCGCGACCTCGTGCTCAGCAGCCGAACACCATAGCCACTGAGCAACCACGGCGGGTTAAAACATAGTTCTGCATCACTCAGGGAAATGTGCAAAGCCACTCAGGGAAAACCTGGAAAACTCAAGAAATTTGGAAATGTCAACTCGGTAGACACCCTGTATTGGTCTTGTCGGTTCGTGAAAGCTTCATTCACCTTTTCCGTATTAGGTATGCCTTTTATAGCATCTTTCCGGATCTAATCTGGACATAGTACAGTCTAAAGAAGTGGGCTGATCCCATAGGCTGTGCAGTGCAAATTAGGTGGGCCGCTCCTGTGGGTATGTACTGTCTAAAAATAATTCCCCGATCCCGAAGGTAGATAATCTAAATGATGTGCGCAGTTTAATGATGTTGGAAGGTCCCAAAGAAGTCGCAGTGGAAAAAATTTAAGCAGACGTACGATCCTCCTACTTCTTCCATGATAGGCGTAATGTAATGAGGAATGAGGAAATAAACTCAGGTCAGGCATAATGAGGAAATAAACTCAGGTCAGGCATCTCTTCTAAGTGAAATGAAATCAATTCAAAATAAACTATCTCAGAATGACAAAATTTTTGACGACATTAAAAGGCGACTAACAAAAATTGAAGGTGATGTTTCCGCCATAACTGCACTAAAAACCGAAGGTAATTACATCAGGACAGTGGTAGATACAAACACTAAAGCCATTTCCGACATTTCATCAAGACTAATCGATTCAGAAGATAGAGCTCGTCGTTCTAACCTTGTGTTTTTTGGGGTATCTGATACTGATCGTGAAACGTGGCAAGAATCGGAGAAGAAAATTGTGGAACTTCTTGCTTCTAACTCTAATATCAAGTTGGATCCCTTAGATATTGAGCGCGCTCATAGAATTGGCAGATACAGCTCTAATAGAAACAGACCCATAATTATCAAATTAGCTCATTTCAAATAAAACAACACATTTTTTCAAATGCTAAACAACTTAGAGGGTCCAGCTAGAGCATATCGGAAGACTACTCAGCTAACACACGGCATGCACGTAAACAACTAATCGAGTTCGGCAAGATGCAACAGGAACCTTTCAAACTCCGGTACGACAAACTAATCGTGGATAACAGAAGTTACAAGTATGATAACACTACAAATAGAGTTATATCGACTTCATAGCTACCATCACGCACTATCGAAAAACCATATAGCATCCCTGTATCATTTGTTTATACTAACATTAGAAGCTTGTTGCCCAAACGCGAAGCACTCTGTAGCCTTATCGATTCTGCTGATTGTAAGCTTCTTGTACTAACAGAAACGTGGCTGAATTCTACTGTCGATAACACAGAGCTTAATTCTTTCCTTCCTGATTTTGACATATTTAGGCGGGATCGTGTAGGCAAACGCGGAGGTGGTGTTCTGATAGCTGCCCATCGCAGCCTTTGTTGCTCCATTATCAATATCACGTCACCTCTAGAAATCTTATTCGTATTGTGCAGTTCTTCATACCTACAAACCATTATCGGTGTATGCTATCGACCCCCCGATGCAGACGCTTCCTTCACTATTCACTTCCACGAGGCACTGCAAACTGTTACGAAGTCATTTAACCATGCGCAACTACTCCTCTTATGTGACTTTAACTTTCCTGATATAACAAGGTCCGAACCAGCCATAACACTGTCCAAAAATAACCTTGAATGTAATTTTCTTAACACATGCATCACCTTTGGTTTGACGCAGCTAGTGTCTACCCCAACGCGGAAAAACGAACAGTGCTCTAACATACTCGACCTTATCTTAACATCCCATCCCGACAGTGTTTCTTCTATAACACATCTACCAGAACTAAGTGATCACTCGGTACTACATGCAGAATTATCCTGGCAGCTACCTCATTGCAAAAAATCAAAAAAGAAAATAACACTCTACGATAAAGGTGATTACATCAGCATCAACAATGCACTAACCGAGTTTTACAACTGGTTCATTATAGATTTCCCGAAGCGCACAGCAGACGCCAACTGGACGCTTTTTAAAAATAAAATGATCGAACTCACTACGACTTACATACCAACCATCATTTTAACAGAGCGACCTTCGTCCCCATGGTTTAACAACACAATAAAACGACTAAACAATAAAAAGAAAAGATTGTTTCGTAAAGCCAAGCGTTCCAATACCGCTCCGGCCTGGGAAGAATATTATGTCACTGAAAAGGAGTTTGATTCCTTGGCCGCAACAGCTAAACGAACCTTCTACTCAACTACACTCCCTAACATGCTGCAAAACAATCCCAAACAATTCTGGAAATACATTAACCCAAATAACCGTAAACCATTACTATTATATGATAACGATAATAACCGTGTTCCAGACCATAAAGTATCTGAAGTACTAAACTCTGTCTTCTCTTCCGTGTTCACTTCTGAACCTAACACTGACCTCCCAGACTGTCCTTACCTCAGCAACCCAACGATGCCTGACATAACAATCGAAGCACATGGTATCACCAAGCTAATTGAGTCCCTCAAATTAACATCCTCAGCTGGCATCGACGGCATCAATTCCAAAATGCTTAAGAACTCCGCGCACATCTCTAGTGTATTTTTGTGTCATATCTTTCAGCAATAATTATCATCTGGAGTGGTGCCGGAAGACTGGAAAATAGGTAAGATAACTCCAGTACCAAAAAAAGGATCATCATCATCGAGCCACAATCACCGTCCAATTTCCCTCATCAGTGTTTGTTCTAAACTAATGGAGCATATAATTTATTCTCATATTGTAAACTTCCTAACATCCGCTAATTTCTTTAATCCAAATCAACACGGTTTTCAGAAAGGCATGTCCTGCGAGACTCAACTAGCCCTATTCATTAATGACATCAGCTCGCATCTTGATCAAAACATACCCATAGACGCCCTCTTCCTAGATTTCCAAAAGGCTTTCGACAAGGTTCCTCATGAACGGCTCCTTCTAAAACTATCATGTCTTAATCTTAACCCTCGTGTTCTCCAATGGATACGCAACTTTCTCACTAACCGGCAGCAGTTCGTTTACGCTAACCAATGCTCGTCTACCTTATCACCCGTTATCTCTGGCGTGCCACAAGGCACAGTCCTGGGACCACTACTCTTCTTAATATACATTACCGACTTACCTATAGGCTGTTCTTCCATAATTCGTTTATTTGCCGATGATTGTGTAATCTATCGTCCTATTACTAACGACGCTGATTCTCGCGCCCTCCAGTCCGACCTTAACGTCATTGAAACTTGGTGTAACAATTGGCTAATGTCCCTCAACGTCAAAAAAACATCACTACTTACTTTCCATCGTCGCCAATCATTTATGTCAGCTAATTACACTATCGCCGGTTCGGAAATATGTGCTGTGACTTCATATAAATACCTAGGCGTTAACTTGTCCAATAACCTCAGTTGGTCCTCACACATTTGCAACATTAGCAATGATGCCAATCGTGTACTAAGCTACATGCGCCATAATCTACGTCTTGTCCCGCACTCAGTAAAACTACTCGCATACTTAACAATCGTTCGACCCAAACTAGAATACGCATGCTCAGTGTGGGACCCACACCAATCTAACCTGGCAACAGCACTAGAATCCATACAGAATCGTGCAGCAAGGTTCATTCATTCTGACTACTCTTACCACACTAGCGTTACTAAACTTAAATCATCTCTGAAACTTCCAACCCTCGAGCAGCGCCGCAAAACAGCAAGACTGTGCCTCTTTTACAAATTTTATCACTCACTACTTCATCAGACCGACATCACGCCTGCGCATCGCACTTCATCCCGTCATGGCCATTCAAAGGCTGTTTATCCCCCTCCAGCTCGCACCTCCGCTCATCCTAACTCTTTCTTCATTCAAAGAGCGAAAGACTGGAATAATCTACCTGCTGAAGCGGTGCACCACTCCAGTCATTTATCGTTCAAGGCATTTATTGAAAATATTATGTAAATATGCCCACCCCTCATGTAAAACCAAAAATGGGGTATTTGAGGTACCAATAAATAAATAAATAAATAAATAAAATGTGAAACAGTGCCGTGCAATGCGACACCGCGCCATTCTCAACCCTAACTCGCCAAGGAGGACATTTTGTATCTACGTCAACTGAATTTTGAATTGCCTAGTAAATTTGCTTTTTTTTTCATTTCATAGCTGTGTAGCCGCTTTGAGCGTTAAGCAGTGTTCTTGGCTAACAGGAGCATAGGATCGTATGGTAGTGCCGCAGCAAAATTAATTCAAATGGGAGTCTTCTCATGAACGCTTACGCCATGTTAAAAGCATTTAAGCATGTATAGGTATGTAGACTCTCTAGATTCGTATCTCTTGGAGTACCGGACTGCGTAAAAGCTGTTAAAGTTTACAATACCAGCTCTTACATGCTTTCGTAGTTGTCGTAGGAACTGTCGTGGGCCGTGGACTAGGCCTTGGAGTAGGCCTCGGAGTAGGCCTTGGAGTCGACCTCGGAGTGGGCTTCAGAGTCGGCCCCGGAGTGGGCATTGGTGTGGGCATTGGTGTGGGCATTAGTGTGGGCCTCGGAGTGGGTCTGGGAGTGGGACTCGGAGTGGGACTTGTAGTGGGCCTCGGCGTCGGCCTCGGCGTCGGCCTGGGAGTGGGACTCGGAGTGGGACTTGCAGTGGGCCTCGGCGTGAGCTTCGGCGTGGGCCTCGGCGTGGGCATCGGCGTGGGCTTCGGCGTCGGCCTCGGCGTGGGCCGCAGAGTGGGCCTGGGAGTGGGACTCGCAGTGGGACTTGCAGTGGGCCTCGGCATGGGCTTCGGCGTCGGCTCCGGCGTGGGCCTTAGCGTGGGCGTGGTTGTGGGACTCGAAGGGGGACTTGCAGCGGGCCTCGGCGTGAGCTTCGGCGTGGGCCTCGGCGTGGGCCTTGGAGTGGGCGTGGTTGTGGGACTCGAAGGGGGACTTGCAGTGGGCCTCGGCGTGAGCTTCGGCGTGGGCCTCGGCGTGGGCCTTGGAGTGGGCGTGGTTGTGGGACTCGAAGGGGGACTTGCAGTGGGCCTCGGAGTGAGCTTCGGCATGGGCCTCGGCGTGGGCCTCGGCGTGGGCCTTGGAGTGGGCCTGGGAGTGGGACTCGGAGTGGGACTTGCAGTGGGCCTCGGCGTGGGCTTCGGCGTGGGCTTCGGCGTGGGCCTTGGAGTGGGCGTGGTTGTGGGACTCGAAGGGGGACTTGCAGTGGGCCTCGGAGTGAGCTTCGGCATGGGCCTCGGCGTGGGCCTCGGCGTGGGCCTTGGAGTGGGCCTGGGAGTGGGACTCGGAGTGGGACTTGCAGTGGGCCTCGGCGTGGGCTTCGGCGTGGGCTTCGGCGTCGGCCTCGGCGTGGGCTTCAGAGTGGGCCTGGGAGTGGGACTCGCAATGGGACTTGCAGTGGACCTCGGCGTGAGCTTCGGCGTGGGCCTCGGCGTGGGCGTCTGTGTCGGCTTCGGCGTGGGCCTCGGCGTCGACCTCGGCGTGGGCCTTGGAGTGGGCCTGAGAGCGGGACCCGGAGTGGGACTTGCAGTGGGCCTCGGCGTGAGCTTCGGCGTGGGCCTCGGCGTCGGCCATGGCGTGGGCCTTGGAGTGGGCTGTGGTGTCAGCGCTGGACTGGGCCTCGCTACCGGCCTTGGAGTGGGCTTCGGTGTCGGTGGCAGAATGGGAGGTGGTGTCGGGGGCGGAATGGCAGGTGACGTAATTCGTCGTATGGGAGCCGGCGTAGGTTTTGGTGTAGGCGTCGGAGTTGAGGTTGGAGTAGGACTGAGTACGACAGGTGGGCCAATAACTGGTGGGGCTACAGTAGCTGGCGAAGGCCTTAGTACTGCAGGTGGGCCAATAACTGGTGGGGCTCCAGTTCTTTGCGCAGGTGTTCTTTGACCAGCAGGCGTTGTTCCTGAAGAAATTACCTTTCATTGTAACCTTTTCGGTCAGCAAAGAAGAGCGGAATTACGCGGATTTAGGTACACTATGGTTAAATTTAACATTTGCAACGTGTGACCATGAAGTGAATTAGTCAAAGGTAATCAGTAATTTTAGGGAGGAGCAAGGGGACATTGCGATTTTTCTCGCAGGCAACACCTTCTACTTCAGATAATCTACCTGAAGTGACCAAGTTGCAGTATTTAACACAGGTGACAATATAAAAATCAGTTCTTAAGAAAAAGGACATGTGGTATTACAGTATGTCTCAGCTATCATGCACCGAGCTTAAAAAGAAAGGAACGGTTTTGATGACGATGAAAATAACTGCATCGTTTTTTAGTTCTTCCATATTATTATTACATTTACGGCAGACATGACAACAGTTTAGGGGTATGATCGCCTTCGAAAAGATCACTTTCAATTGGTTTCGACGCGCTCTATATTGAGCGACTCTTCTTTCCGCGCTTTAAAGAAAATCTTGCGAAATATGAAAATGCAGCACATTAAAATGCGCCGGTGCGCAACGATGACTATTCTCTTTAATGAGCTGAGTACGGAAGTAAACATGCTACGTCTAGCGCATCAGCTATCACATCAGGTCACGCTTGGGATTGATTTTAGGCACGTGGCGTGAGCCGATTACTCACGCATGCACGAACCTGGTCACGGAATAGCGATGACAAGCGTGAAGGAGCAAGCAAGAGCGATTTCATAGCGCAAACCATTATTTGCCTCATTCTTGGCACTTTGCGGCAGGCACATGGTTGCCAGTTAAGTTCCTGCCTCACTTTGGTAACAAATAAAAATAATATGTGACCAACGCTGCAATACAACCTCGTTCGTTTAGCACATCCCGGTGCAGTAATCATTAGGCGACGATCGCTTTTTTTTTCTTACCTTCTTAAGAAACATACGTAAATACATACAAAGCTCGTAACTCAGTGCTGAAAAATTGAATAACTCGTTTCGCTAGACTACTTATCGCAACAACTTCACAGAGGACATGAGAGACGAAACTGACAAGTTGCTGAAGCCACTGTGGCAAAACAATCATTTGTTTTAGGGAATCATGCATACACACAAGACTTTGAATTAGGCATTGACTTTGGAGACTGTTTATCTACGCCGGTATTAATACCATCCATACACGTTTCCCACGCGGTGCTTATACACAAAAGCATTATCATGTCAGGTCATACGTCAGTGCATGACGAGAAACGTGTATCAAAAGGTCTAATCAGAAGTTTTTTTAAGCTGAAATTCTTAAAAGGCTGATGTCCCGATGGTTTTGAAAACGCGGTGTGTGGTACAGAAAGTCATGTGAGGTCGCTTTGCGCAGATACGGGTTAGTGCTACTGCTCGCGTGTTCGTCGTTCTTTTATTACACAGCTGGCTCCGATGCCGCTGATTAAGTGAAAAAAGAAATAAAGGCAATGCTTATTAAGATAGAGTTAGTTCAGGCACTCGAACCCACGGCCTTCGGTGGGAGTCGAACCATGGAGCTTATGCGGAAGTCTAACCCATGATCTTTGGGGATAAGGCGAAATAATTAAAACGCTGTAATATAGAATTCATTAAGGCACCCGAGCGCACGACCCTTCAGAGAGTCGAAGCCATTTCCTTTGACGTTAATTACGGTGATTCAATTGTGCGAAGGCACAGTTGGTTAAGGTAGTGTCTTTACTCCCTAACCAGAGCAGGAATCGGCCATCCTGTTGCCTTATTCGGCCACTCCCTCCAAAACTATTCAATAGATCAACCAATGGCCCTCAGTCCCCAGCCGATGTAGAGCACCTTACCAGGGCGGCGCTCAGACCTGCAACGCAGCGAAGGGTGCTAAGGATCTCTAGACTCGGACAGGTTGCCAATGCAAACTGACCTTGGGACCATCTAACATCCGAACTTTTTCGAGTGAAGCTACTTTAGGAAGCCTCTTTGAGGAACTATCAGACATGTTTGGAATATCATCGGTTTTCGTGAGGTTGGAAAAACTGGTGAGGTTTGAAGAACTGGTAATAGCCATGTCATCTGCTATAGAGGACTTCCAGATAAAAATCAGTAGAGAGTACGATTCCTAATCCATCAGGATATAGCAGGCAACATTGACGAATTCTGCAGCATTAATGAGCGAGTAGCGGTAGTCATAATAAAACCTAATGACCTTCACCGAATGAAACAAGTGACACCGGCTAGTTATTTCCTTAGTAGTGTGTCTACTGTATACGCGGTGCCCCATCATTACCGGCTGACATCTTGATTGATAATTTTGCCTTCAATATTTAAGCATATCTCCACTTCGTTTCGCCAACCATCTTTTAGGTCTGCCACATTACGATCGTGTTTTACATCGAAGCTGCTTATGACTAACATCCCGGGATTTCTTCGAATTCGTAGAGAGAAAACCAATCACAGCAGAAGGTGCGCTGTCTTGCGCCGCTGGGTTATTTGCAGCACCACCAGATGGCGCTCGCCTCCGTGCATCCGCGGCAGCGGTGGTGCCGGCCGCGCAAGGGAAAGAAAAAGAAAGAACTGAACGCTCGCTTTCGTGCATAGCGTTCTCCGCAAGCGCTTCCTGGTAAAATCTACGGTCACATAAGCCTCATTTGCTGAGGAGCTAAAACGGTAGCACACGAAGCAGGCAGTGACGCCACTACATTTTCCTATCTATATATGAACTCGCCTAGTAAATGATTTATTTGTGTTGTGATAGCGCTGTGGGGAGGCCATGGATAGGACTACCGAAGACAAGCGCGAAAACGATGAGTGGCAGCAGCAACAGCAACGTCACTATGCACAACGGCGTTGTGCTCTTACTCGGCAGGACCAATATCAAGGCTATGTCGCATTGGTCTATTGGATCAGGTGATACTGCAACTTCGCTAGCCAGCCACCTACACAGAATGGGATCTAGCCCATGTTTGTTATGGTTTATTTGTTTTACGGAGAATGGAACGCCTTCCTTCACTCCCACCTACAATGTATTCATTGAGCGAGGCCGGGCACTCTTTACGACATCGAAAAAAGATTCTAAAAATTCACCGCAAGGTTCTCGATTTCGCTCTCCAACGTGGTACTCATAACGACATAACCCGCAATGGTGTTCCTGTCTCCGCTGCTTAAAATAATAGCATTGTGATGAAGAGAATCGAATACCAACAGCGGAGAATCATCAAACTCGCGCTTTGGAGGTCAGCGTGTGTTGCAACAATGAGAAAAGCGCTGCCAAGGGATCTCAAGTTTTTCTACTTCAAGTTCCGGTGAAGACATGGACTGACAGAGGTGCCAAGAAAGTGTACATGAGGAAAATATGGGCTGCTCTTGGCACGGGCCGGGAACGGGGAACACTTCGTAGCGGTCTTCACCGATGCGAAAACTTTCAAGTTGGAGGACCGTGACGACATTCAGAACGCCCGTGTGCCTGTTGCGATGTCAGAGCTCGCGGATGCAGCAAGTTCAACAGTTTGAAGAAACTCGCATGTGGTGTCTGTCGAGGTTTGAGCTTAGTTGAACCAGTGACGTCGCAATCTGTATTTCTCTCGTTTACCATAAATCCACTACCTATGTAAACGTTGACAATTAGGATGCCCTAGTCTCGCGTAGGGCCTACGTAGATGATGGTGTTTACGGCATACGGCCGTTTTTAGCGGGGTCGTCATCGCGCTGCTGTAATCACAGACACGCGTGCTCGCCAACCATCCATACTCTGTTAACAAAGACTGTGTTTGTCCACCTGATACCGCGTTACGGAACACGAAACAATGCCTTGCAACCATGTAACCACAAAATTCTTGTCATAACATCCATTCCTATAGTGCTTGCGATCTGTGCAATATTTCTTTCTTGCACCAAAAATTTTAAGGATTACAAGCATAAGGAAATGTGCATTAAAATGCACATTTCTAAACCCCACCCTTTATGTAATACCCCCACTGAGGGGTCTTTAAGGAAATAAAAGTGAAGTGAAGTGAAGATAAGGTAATGCGTATAACGTGTATGTGTCAGCAATATTCGGCTAATCAAACGCAACGCGCTGCTCAGGGTGACGCGCTCGAGGCGAGATTTTCCCTTTCCCACCGAGCCCTCAAAAGAGCGCTGTCGTAGCTGTGCGCTGGCGCGTAGTCACGTGGTTTACCATTATATTTCGCGCATTCTCTTTAACACGCGGTTTACGAGATAAAATGCCAGCCAGTCCTGATACTGGCAATACTTTGAGTGAACGTGTGCTAACGGCCGCCTACGAATAATAGGGTTTGTCTATTCAACTTGTAAACATTTTCTTTCTGCGCGTTAGCCGAATGAATGCCGGCATTCATTTGAAACGCCAAAGGTGAAGTCTTGCTGATATAAACTCCATACAAGATGACCGTGAAGTTGTAGAAGCGGAAACGGGCAGAAATGCGATCACCGGATAAACAAGCATGCGTGTCCATATTGAAGAAGCTTTTGTCTCGGCTCACGCTACCGTCGTATGGTGGTTAATAAATGGTAAAAGAACTTTTCAGAACATTGTTCTATGTACCTCAGGATAGGCTTGTGGGAATCCATCAAACCTCGGTGCTCTCAGCTGCCTCACTAGCTTTAACTGGGGACAGCACTACTTAGCCCTGTTTGTTTAACGACTTTTAAAATTCTCTTTCATGTTCAGGGTAAACATCTGCATTGACCACCATTGACGCGAGCAGTTAAGCTGCCTTCTTTTTACGGTTTCTTTTGACAACTGCTTTCTGATAGGCCTGTGCCACTTTATGCTGAATCGCGTTGTCACAAAGAATGTGTAAGTCTTTGTCAGTGTCTTTGTGTGGTGAAATACCTCATTTATATCTTTCGGGTATATTATTTCGCTCGCGGCAGGGGTAGGTCCTGCTGTTTTATCTACAGGTAAAGCGACCTTTCCTTTTATTCTAGCTATGCTAAATATGTAATAATCACTGTACCTGACAGTTTCATTTATGCGAGAATTGGTTTTGTCAGTGACTGTTTTTGGCGTTACTAATGCAAGTTACAAGTATTTAGACACCCCACAATTCTATAAATATGCGTCTAAGTACTTTTGCTCGTTTTTCTTTCCTTCATCTAAAAAGGAAGATTAAATTTGAAGCGCAAGACGACGAACACTCACCGGGCGTCCGAGCTGTAAATGGTGGCAAGGGCACATCTGGTGGCAGCGAGACGTCTCCACCACTTCCATCACCTCCAACATCACCACCACCCCCACCATCACTTCCACCACCGCCGCCACCACCGCCGCCACCGAAAACGTCGTCTCCTTCCGGCTCTTCAGCTGTCCACAGAGGGAGAATGGGAAATTCTATCTTTGTCGAGTCAGCGTTAAGTGTAACGTTACTACCTGTATTAAAAAAAAAAAAGGCCATCGAAGGCGTTTCAATTTTCGCTTCGTCTAAGGCAGATGAGAACAGTAGCAGCTGAAGTGGATGGTTGGGTGAGTTGTGCAATGCTGGTATTTGAAAGAGCGCACGTGGTATTAAAGACACGGGGAAAAGTATAAGCAACAATTGCTTGTCCTGGTAAGTCACGGGACAAGTACACGGGTGAATTGTTTGTCCTCAAAAGACGCGGGACAGGTGCGCGGGAGAATTTTTTGTACTCGGGAGACACGGCCAGTAAACACGGGACTCGAAAAAATTAAAATTAAATTATGGGGTTTGACGTGCCAAAACTACTTTATGGTTATGAGGCACGCCGTAGTGGGGGACTCCAGAAAGTTTGACCACCTGGGGTTCTTTAACGTGCACCTAAATCTAAGTACACGGGTGTTTTCGCATTTCGCCCCATTTGAAATGCGGCCGCCGTGGCCGGGATTCGATCCCGCGACCTCGTGCGCAGCAGCCTAACACCATAGCCACTGAGCAACCACGGCGGGTTTGGCCTCGAAAGACACGGGACACGTCCAAGGTATGATCGCTTGCCCTGTATACGCTTTCTTTTTCCACATCTTTCGGCCTATATGTGCTGTTTGAAACATGATTGCAGACGATACACGTGTTTACGTTATATTGTGGCCATCATGTGCTTCGTTCATTAAAAAGAAGCTTCAGCTCATAGCCAACACCATTTTTTTTCTTTTTTTTTGTTCAGACACAAGAAAAGCTCATAAATTGTTTTAGTAAAGAACGACTAGATCGGTTTTAATCAAATTTGATGCAATTTAGAGAGAGACAGGTAAATTAGGCCTACTCGTGATGCGCGCAATTCTGGACCAGAAACAAGCGCTGCGTTTATGTAGACTGCACCTGTTATCTTAAGCCGAAAGAAAAAAACTGAATATACAGGTTACGTGAGATTGTTACAATGTTAACGAGGGTTCTTCAAAAGTCCTAATCATATAATTATGGGCGTATTTCAGAGCGGTGCACAATATAATAAATTTGTAAGTCCTAAATGTAATCTCCGACAAAATGTCTTGCGCAAATGTGATGCGAGTTTCTTTCTCTCCGAGTTGTAATTGTAATCATCATAATTGAGTTGTCTTAAATTTAGAAATTTTCAATATGGTTTCCAAAACAAGCGACAGCCTAAACAAGAAGTTGGAAGGTGATTCAACCTCCAGTTGAAGTTCGTCAAAGACTGCCTTCCTGAGGGAGTTCCAGGTGAAACAGGGGTGGAGTCACTGCTCACGGCACTCTATCACGTCACCGCTAGACTGAGGAGAGTAGGAGGAGTTTTGGACGGTTTATATATTTTTTCGCTGCGGTATCTGAGCGATGGGCCCTAAGTTGGACGTACGACGATGTGTCAATTTTTTAAAATTATTTCCGGAGATCTGCATAAGAAAACAGGGACTGCAATATGATGCACTCCGATGTAGGGGAAGAGCGTCTGTTAAGTAATGGCTTCAATATCGGGCTTCTGTGCTAGAGGTCCGCTGTTGAAATCCGGCCGTCGGGCAATTTGTTTAATGAATTTATTTGAAGCTGGCACTTTGGCTCGAAGGGCGAAGAATTGACAGAAAGAACGCGCAGTTTTACCCGAAAGGCGCATAATCGATTGCGATAGCGGATTAGTAGGCAACTATATGAAGTAAAGGTAGTAGCATTATCGGCCGTGTAAGCTTGCAAACATTCGCTTATTAACTTATCTAACAAGCATGGCCTCATCACGCACAAGCAAACATGAACACATCGCACTCGATGGGCGCGGACACTCGCTATGAAAACGCTGGTGTGAGCAGAAGGGGTAGCTCTAGTGAGTGAACTGACCTTCTTGCAGTCTATCGCTCCAACGCAAGGGCTAGCGCCCTCAAAGGTATGAGCCGCCTGCAGATCCCTGTCAAGGTTGGGCGCACGCGACCATGCATAGCATGAAATTCTCTGCAAAGTCGAACTCCCGCCCCCTCCCCCCCGTGCATACCGCGCTGCCACTCTACCTTCTGCTATACCGCGCGTGGGATTGAAACGCGATCCTCATTTGCTTTCGGAGCACCACGCCTCACTCCCCTCCCTACCTAGCTACCGCCGACGGCATTCCGCGAGACGGAAGACAGCGCTTTGTCTCTCCGCTTTCTGCCTTTGCGCGCGCCATATTGAGCTGCGGTAGTCGGCTTCCCCCGCGTGCTTTCACTCGCACACACAGCATACGACGCGCTGCGACGGTGTTATCGCCTTTAGACTGCACTGGGAAAAGATCGCGGCGACATCGACGGTGACGGGGAAAATGCGCCAGGAGTGCCCATGTAATCGTTTCGAAATAATGACAAAGTTTATAGGGCAATGCTTGGACTTCCCGGACGGTTGTCATTTCATACGCGGGCGCGCCATCTCAGCCCGGCGCGGCACATCGTTCAGCTGCCGCTGGATAGGAGTAGCAGCGCCACGCCAGCTACGAAACGAAACGTCTCACAGAGCGTTGGCATGATGATTAGCTACGCCACTGGTGTCGGAGGCGTCGCAGGTAAATGGTGCTCTAGGCGAGAGTGACGGGCAGGGGGAAAAATTTTGTTGAGAGAACTAGTCTCACATTCTTCGCTATACGTGCTACGCCTTGATTTAGTTAATATACATACTTCGTTGAGAATGTCACTGAAGCAGCCTCTCACACATATATTCCTTTCAGTGGCAATCTTCCGAGGCATTCGCGATCACCAGCGATTCTGAAGGACATCCATGACTGCCTGCCATTCAACTGCGATTTCGTGTACGAATTCGCTTTTCACTTACCATCCGCTGATCCCAGCAACAGGTAGCCGAAGCAAGCGGCAACAAGGACGATGCAGCATATACCGATGACTCCGAAGATGATCGCCGTTGGGTCGGAATTCTCGCTGGAAGTTTGGATCGTATTTTCCGCATTCACAATCAGCAGTGCGCGAAAAACAATTCCACTAAGACGCTTCAGGCGATAAACATAGCCGTGGTCGAAAGGGCGATCGCATAGCGATACGTCGTGCACACTTTGGGATGAATTTCACTCACAGTTACTCTTTCTTATACCTGCGTCTTCTGACAGTCGACGCTGTCTTGTGCCTTCAAACTTATCACACCGCGCAATTCTCTGCTATCCACCGCAGCGCTTCCCTTCCTTACGGTTTCTCTATTCAAACACATCTGATATGTTCTATACATTGAATGATTTGCGCAGCGTTTCATTGGTTCTCTTTTAGCTCAGCAGAAAGAACCGTTATCGTTACCCCCGTTTGCTGTCCTGAATGTGAACTCTCCTCCTGCCTGCCATTTGATTATTCACTCTCCCCCGTTATTAATTTTTATTCTCCTGGACGTCAACTCCACCCTCAATATCATCTGAAATTTCCATAAGGATATGTGCTTTTTCGTCGCCCATGTGTCACCATGTTTTCTTATCCTACAATTTATAACACTACGGGTCAATGCCAGGAAAACAAATTCTGTGTATGTACATTTCAAGGACATTATACAGCCGCCTGACACAGTTACAAAAAAAGAAATCTTACTAATAATTCTGAGTTAGTATCGTAACTTTTGGATTACATATAACTTTGCCGCACGTATATTGAGCGGAAATACTTCAATATCTTCTTCCTAAACTGATTGAATAGCCAGGTCAGGCTTCGAATCAAAGTATAACCGTAAAAGATGAACTGTGTCGGTAAACTGTTGCGATCGCGCATTAGAAATTAAAAAAAACGGAAGTGAAACATAATTATAGTAAATAATAAGATGCTTGTGTGATCCGGATCACTCCAAGAAAGGGTAGGTGGGGCCCAAACTGACGCTCCAGCTGTGGTTACCTCTGTGAAACGGAAAAACATCTAGAAGGCTACGCCGCTCCTGACTCTGTTTTCATTTTTATTAATAAAATAAGTTTTACAAATCAAACTTGGAATGTAGCACAATTCCACTTCTTGATGTTGGTCACTTAGAGGAGGACAATGTCTTCCCAGGAAATCGAAATGAATATCTAATAACCCTGTTTCGCTCGTTCACACTTAAAATTATTACTTCTCAGCAAATACTGCAAATGACGAATTGTAGCCGGTGACTTCAAACGTCATATATGCTTAGGACAAAATATGGGCATGACATCAGTTTCTATATGTGTGTTCCAACAGTGTGGGATGAAATGCGTTCTTGTTCCAATAATTTTTGCATAAAGTCATTTTTTTTTAAACTAAAAGAAAAAGCAGCGAATCTTGATAGTGAAATTGTCTGCGCTTATATCAAGACCGGTGCTATTTTCAAAATTCGAAACCCATTCAGTCTGCCTTGAAATCACTGGCTTCAATTTGTCATTAACACAGAGTTGATAAGTGAAATTTTTGTTTATTTGTCAGGTATGAATTTTGTTTTCAGTATATTGTCCACCTGTCTGCATAATCCAGCTGAATGAATAGATATCTGCTATATGATATACGTGATATCAAAAAATCCTGTTAACCTAAAAAAAAAAGAATTATTTGCGCTTTCGCTCGAAAGGCACAGCGTAGATAGTAATAGCTCAGTATTCGACAACCACACATAGTGAGGTTCGCTGTTTTATTAGTTACACGTCCCAGAAATTGCAGTAAAGATTCGCTGATTCAATTACCAAGCATGGTGTCACGTGCGCGCAGGCAAACAAGAACAGAGCTTGTTCGATGAGCACGAACACTCGCTGTCACATTGCAGGCGTGATAAGCGAATACAGAGTGGGAGCGAGTGCTTCTGCTCTGTCTCGCCTCAACACGCCTGTGTAATTTGAGATAACGTGATCTCTAGCTTTACGTGTGCTAGAATGCGCACATGCGTTCACTGCGATCATGGCTCGCCAAGGCTTTGCACCCACCGAAGAGGACCTACAAGATGGGGCCCGGGTGGTTTACGCGCTCGGTCACCGCGCGGTCAGCTTGGCGTAGCCACGGCCGGGCTAGAGAGGAGGCGTGCGCTCACCTGCCTGCCTCAGAGCGCGCGTCATGGCGGGTGCTACTACCCAAATCGTTTTCTTTTTCTCGCTCTCATGAACCGGAAGGATCCGGTTATGAGGACGTGATCATTGCTCGAGCATGACAGCTGATCTTGAGAAACAAACTTCTAGAAGGATAAGAATGGGTTGCAGCACATGCGTTAGGTATGGCTCAGTCATGACCACGACCTTACATTGTACTCGAAAAGAAATCTGTGCAACCGTTGCTTTCTACCATTGGTAACATGAGAGAAAAAGGCGGGAGGTTAACAAAGAAACACGCGAAGTTATGAGACCGCGCTAATTGCTATGGAACAAAACGTAATAGGTTTGATGCTAAGAGGCGGGTAGGCAACGGTGTGGATTAGAGGGGAAAGGGGGTAGCCAATATTAATTCTGACGTTAGGGGCACGTTTAATTTTGCAAGACATGAGTAGGGAAAGGTAAGCGATGCTATATTACAATTATAGAATGGGTGTTATGGATAGGGAAGCTTAGTGGGAGACGGCAGGGAACGAAGTGGCGTGATGTGATGAAATTAGGAGATTTGCTGAAGTCAGAGTGCGTCCGATGGGACAAGACATGGGTAGCTGAATATCTCTGGGGGAGGACTTCATCCTACAGTGGACGTAAATTGGCTTAAACTAGGAGATATTTGACCAGCCCAGCGATGTATTTTTGATTTGACCAAAATTACCCTAAGATGAGTATCGTAAGTTTATTAGTTCAAGTGCAAATAAATTATTCAGGCATGGGCACTCGGAGGCAAATATTATTCTATTCTTATACATAAGGTGTTCTTCTATGAAAACTGCCATACCACCCTGCTCTATTAATACAACCGGCATAAAGCTGTCGGTATAGAACTAGAAGATCCCTCTGAAAGGAACAAATTAGGCCAGCATTGAAAGAACTGAAATCATTCTCGCAGTGCAGTTGTTTCTCAGCATAGTAGCTAACGTTTAGTACCTGCCGACGCAAGCATATTCTCTCAAGTGCATTCAAAATGTTTTCATGGGATGGTTTTAAAGTAAACTTTGATGTTCGAGCAATGTGTGATAAGATTAGGACTTAAGTAGAAATAAGGCTTTATGTTTACCTTACAATGGATATTATGTCAGACTATGATTATAACGACAGCGTTCGAAACACTGCAAGCTTGTTTTCGTGCTCTGCAGCTGCATTCATAGAAAAAGGAAACGTTTGGACTCAACAAGTCCTAAGCTATATATATAGCTTACCTGTCAGAAGCTGGAAAGAACATTCATGAAAACCGTGAGCAAACAGATCCGTTTTAACTTCTCATTAGCAGAGATATACAGTAGACAGTAGTGCAATCACAAAGTAATAATTAGGCAAGTTTTGTTTAATATAGCATGAATTGTACTGAAACCATGTACACTGAATGCGTACTGAGTGTGTATTTAAGCGCAAATATTATTTGGGGAGAACTCAATTACTTAACGCGATCACAAATACGGGTACTGCAATGTTACCCCTAACTGACGTATTGCGAATATTCTTTACACTAAATATTGTCACAATCCTGAATGCATTAGGAGGACATGGCTGCACGATGAGAACGCTCATGATTCATGCTGCAACCGTAGTTCGCTATGTTACTTTGAATACAGAATGCAGAAGGTTGCGCGACTGAATTTAACACACTAATTGTTAAGCGCTGGTATACTCTAAGTAAGCTTTATCTGGCCTGCTCCTTGTTCCCACTTTGGGACCATTCAGCTCCTGAACCATGCATCAGAAAACTGAGCTCTCTCCCTCTCACCCTGAAATCACGCACTACATTGTGTAGTTTAGACAGGGAAAACAATAACGCTTGATAGCCCCAAAGAAACTCAGGCTCTTCTCCGGGCCTCCTGGTAGGCTCATCCCTCCAGTCCCAACACGTTCTTGACGTGCTGCACCAGAAGCGGCCTCCATAGCTTTCAAACTTTCATGTGGGAATGGTCTACTGCTGCCAGATGCAGGGACGCCGGTTGGGTGGTAGTTTTGAAGGTTTTGTATTTCTAAACCTTTTGTATGAACATACAAGGTATGTTCATTAAATGGATACCCCTGCACTGTGTGCTAGTGAAGCAGCCGAGGTCTCTGTTAATGTAATGCGCATACTGCAGTAATGCGTGTGTGTGCTTTTCTTTTGATATATTTGAGAATCAGTCAGTTCTTAACCTTGTGCTTTGTATAAAACCTCTTCCTCAGTATTAGTACTTTAAAGCAGGTGTGCAGACTTTTGCCTGCGAGCATGTGTGTGTGTGTGTGTGTGTGTGTGTGTGTGTGTGTGTGTGTGTGTGTGTGTGTGTGTGTGTGTGTGCGTGTGTGTGTGTGTGTGTGTGTGTGTCTGTGTGTGTGTGTGTGGGTGGGTGGGTCACCCAACTCTTGAGGCTAGCACGTAGCACCCCTTTGGAAAGAACAAGTGCGGGGACGTGTGTGGACACAATTTGTTAGAGGTTGTGGCGCCTTCGCTGTGCTGCATTCGCTCCACGAGTTCCGGACAGCGCCATGCCAGCTCGCGTCAAGGATTATCCAGGGCTGGACGCAGCTCCGTAGCTCGCCACGGGCGGATTGCCCCTGCTTGTCAGAGTCAATGCGCGTGTTGGTTTCCAAGTGTCACTTAGGAAAACACAGGCACCATCGCTGGTGCATGTAGCTGCTATGTGTATGGAATCAAACTCATGCGCATTTTACGAAGCTGTACGGCTCGGCT
The DNA here is from genome assembly GCF_038994185.2 of Dermacentor albipictus. Taxonomy (NCBI): domain Eukaryota; kingdom Metazoa; phylum Arthropoda; class Arachnida; order Ixodida; family Ixodidae; genus Dermacentor; species Dermacentor albipictus. The sequence continues at coordinate 108,223,279 of NC_091829.1, forward strand.
TTCGCTGGCATCGGGGGTTTGGGTTCCCAGGAAATGAAGATGAAATCCCGAGATTCTGGAGGTACGATGCGCTCTCGGTCATATCAAACCATAGGGGCTGATGCGGATCTCCGGTGTCAGTCGTGCATCTCCTTGTAAAAACCTGGGGATCTACATGACTGAGCGTTGCGGTTACTCCCGATGAGTCCATGGAGACGGCTCACCAATTCTGCAGCCACTGACGTGGAAGATTTCGCATAAAGACTCAAGTTTCGCCGCCATGGCATTGAGCATTTTCTGAACCGTCCCGCTATATGTTTTTCTACAGCCATCAGCTTTGTAATAAAAAAAAGTGATGTGCCTTATGGCAGTGCTCTAGTAAATGTACGGGCCAACCAGATGTGCTCGTTCATAATATTGCGGCAGAAGTGCAGGCCTCATCTGGAGCTTTATCGTGGTACGCCACCATGGAGCTGATCCAATGCATACTGATTTATCCGTTCACCGGCGAGCTGGTGATGGCCCAGATTGCAGGGACCTAGACAGACTGTATTGACCCTAGTACTTGCTTGTCTTTTACCGGTGACCGCGGTTCCCTTCTAATAAATGGTAAAATTCATCGCTCAGTGTAAGATGCGCATTCTTCAATTCGAAGCTTGTCAAAATTTGTTGCTGGTTCTATCCATTGTCTGTCGTCCCCAAATCCTGTGTTACGAGATTCTGTGAGCAAGATGAATTGTTTAGTAATTTTTGGAAGGCACGCGTGCATTAACGAATAAACTGAAAACTTCGACGAGTCATGTCCACAAGCCAACGCGCTTCACCCCCAGATTAGATTTCATCGATTTTCGAGAGGGATTTCCACTATCATTGTGGCAAGTGTTACTTATTTTTCTGGGCTCAGGTTCGCCCAATAGTTTGGTGAAGTTCGTAGTGCCACTCTGGTTCTTCACCATCACTATAACGTGACGTCTGGTAGAGGCGCTTCTTCCTTTTGTAACGGGCCCCCCTGCATGCCCTAGTCGTGAAGACATCGTCCACATCACCAAGGCGCCGCGAGCTAGCCAAAGACTACAACGATTGCCGCTGAAGTTCGTAGTGATACCTTATACAAGGAAGCTCATGGCCAAGTAAACAGGTGCAATGATCGCCGCACCGTCGTCTGCACTAGTTATGCAATAGCAACCAAGGGAATCATTGACGTTCCGCTGATCATCGACTGAAAACTCAGACATTTGGCTCGATATTTAGGAAAGGGCCGCGACGTTCAACAACTGGAACTGAGATGACAAGTGACGGCATACCCATTTCTTTTTGGAAGACGCTACTCGGACATTATTCGAGAACTGTGAGTCATGCGTAACGTCATGAGACCTAATTCGCAACAGCTTCCTTCAGACCTTTACGAGGGCCGTATGGAGAGAAATAAGTGAAATTCTGCTAGAAAGTCGAAAGCGGCTGAGCAGCGAAGAGGTAGCTACCTTCACTGAAGAGGTTACCCCCTGCTTCATCAGGCTGGCTGACATGCCAGATGAAGCCTCGTTTCCTGATCAGGGCTTTGAACCAAGGGCTGTTCACCGTACTAGTTAGCATTCCTGCCAAGACAGTCGCGGAATTTCGATGCGGCAAATCCACGGCAAATCCACGGCAAATGGCAAGCCACGGCAAAGCCACGGCAAGCCACGGCAAATCGAAAAGGCGCTAGAAATGCGCACAAGGCTATATGATCGCTACATGGCTTCGCCGAAATAAGAGGTCTATGGAATTTGTAGCGTCTACTTGTCCGAGACAATGAGATCAATATCAATAGCAATATCAGAGCTCGAGGAGATACAGAGGGAGGTCCCAGTGTCGCAGCTTGAGGTGGCCTCGATCACTGACGTTATGCGAAATGAAACCCAGCAGTGATTTGGAGTTCCCGAAGGATAGCCCGAATCGCCGCCACCCCATCAAAAATCGCTGATCTACGCCGCCGTCAGCGACTACCAGGTTGCCCCTCCATCTCCGCGGCAGGACCCTACAACGCTGCAGTTCTGTTGTCTGCCGCCGCCACCAGACTGCCCGCCTGTCAGTGCGCTTAACACTCCGGGCGAGACAGACACATGGCGCACCTCTGACCACAGCCCCTTTACTATCAATTCGGTGAAGCGGGCACGTCCAACGCCGATGCCCACACGTCGACGTGGAACAACTAAGGTTCACCGTCAACGTTCCCCGTACACCACTAGGCGAACAACCTCAAGAAAACGCTGATTACCTCGCAACGACTAGTTGGTGACCTCGCCGACCTTCTCGTTTAACGTCGCCAGGCAGCTACCTGTCCTTAGAGAGCACACAGCACTCTGGCCCAACCCGTGCCCGTTTTTTAACCCCTACCCAGAAAACTCAAAGCAGCAACCGATGGAGGTGTGGTTGTTCATCGATGCGCCGAAGATCCTCCGCGACCGACACCGACGCTGCACCATACATCTCAACGACATAGCGACGCTACGACGCCACCAGAAAGAAGGCTCGAGGTCAAGAAAACGCCGCCATAAGACGTCCTGATGACACGACATAACATCGCTGCAACAACGCGACACACCCGTGACCCGAAGCCGCCATCTAACAGCAATACAAGACAAAGGATCACTGACCTCGACATGCTAATTAACAGCCACAACGTCTCCGCTCTAGTTTATACAGGAGCCGCCTACTCTGTCATCAGTTAACAATTGACTGCCTAGTAGAAGCAAATGAAGACCGCATGCGAAGGCCCTCAATTCTGCACGCAAGAATTACCGTTCATGACCGGGTTTACCCTAAGACCTTTGTTATTTTGCAGCAGAGTTCACGAGACGTATTGCTCGTTAAAGATTTCCTCGATCAGCACGGCGCAATCATTGATTTCACCTCCAAGCCTGTATGTTTTTCTGAGGACCAAGGATACTACCACAGAGTTTCCTGCGTCGCCGTGTTTTGAGTGTGCTTGAAGTTCAAGTCACTATGCCGCCACGAGCCAGCATGGTTTCTGTTCGTGCAGGAGACACTGGAGACACAGAAAGAATTGTCGAGGGGGACCAGCAAGAGCTGCTCGAAGGTGAAATTGCCGTCGCATGGAGGATCGTGCAATTGCGCCGAGGAAGAGCCCAAATATTGTTGACAAACTTCAGCCAAGAATATAAAACGTCCCTGAACAAGGGCACCAAAACGTTAAATCAGTCAGCAATGCGCTTGTCCTTTCGAATTCCGTCGAACCCTCAGTGAGGCTCACGAACAATTTTTGATATTAGTATGTCTTAAACAAAAGCAAGAACGGCTAAAGAGTTTCCTTCAGGAATACAAGGAGTGCGTTTCATCGCCATCAAGGATTCGTCAAACAACAAATGCTAAGCATCACATTTATAAACAAAGAATCCACCCGCCCGCTTTGTAACCCCTACCATGTCTTGTCAAGAGGCTCGTGTTTGCTTCTACTCAACGGGGTTCAGGTACTGGTGGAGCGTAGTCAATGGGGCAACCATGTGCTTGGGGTGGTGGTGGTGATAAACTTTATTGAAAGGGGGAAGGGTAAAGGGGGACGTGACTGAGGGATTGGGGAGCGTATAGCAAAGGTCGTGCCTTGCCAATGGCGGTCGACACAAAGCCGCGTTTGGTACGGACTTTCTCCATCACCGAAGGCCCCGGGCAAGATGACCGGGAGCGCTTCGGCTCTAGTAAAGTGCATCGAAAAGGTCGTTGATCATACCTGGACGTCTGACCCTTCCCGAGTTGGGGAGGTACTGCATAAACTAGCGCCCTTAGTTCGGGGCCGTGCACCGCACGCCATCGTTTTCCTCATTTCCAATAGAAGTTACAAGAACGGGCCAGTTGGTTGGTCATTTATTCGAAGAGAGGCAGTGAGGTCGGCATAAGCTATAGCTTTCTCTGACTTACTACTCTACACTGAAGGACGGAGAGGAAAAGGGCTGACGAATGATGACGACGACGATATGAGCAGAAGGTGCACATATACAAACAAGTTCGCAACGTTGTGGCACCTCCAAACCCGTGTGTCTAGCCCAGTTTCTAGAAAGGCTATACCTGCACTCGCTGTCAAGGACCAGTTGGCGATGCATGTTAAAGCAAATACAGCGCAGAAATAGACGAAGAATCAATAACAGCGACAGACAAGAGCGCTTGCACAAGAGCCTTTGCGTATATCCCTGTTAGTATTCTATGCGATTCTGCGTTGTAGCCGTCTCACTGAAGAGAAAAAATATTTTGAGGTGTCTGAGTAAGTTAGCATGCTACAATATTGCAAAAACCACTCTTATCGCTAAATGTATCCCAGTAAGCCACAAAATATGCAAAACAGGAAGACATGTGATGACACCGCCTCGACGTTGAAGCCCCAGCAAACCGTGATGACATGGATATTGACGACGTCTGCCGGGGTCTAAAGAGTTGTTTATTCGCAACGATAGATAACACAGCATTCTAAGGAGGCAAACATTGAATGCTGGTACAGAAATTTTACAGTGCCTCAAAGGCCAATATACGAGAAAACGCTTGGAAATATGAGACGTCAGGTAGTGTGTGTATTGAGAAAAACAAGACAACATAAGCATGGGACCAGCTTACACGTTACATAGGATAAAGATAGACGAAATCGAATGCTTTTATTACGACACATAGACATGAAATGCACCGGATGTGACCACCACGAGCAGGAAATGAACTTCCGCGTAACCGGCAACCGAATCAACTCCAGAATTTTCAAGGCCTGATGTAGGGAAACAAGATATATATATATATATATATATATATATATATATATATATATATATATATATATAGTGCTATAGAAAAGCCGCCACAGTGAGGCTGCACTAAGGAGGAAGAAGATGACGTGGGCCCGCTTGATATAGCGTCGCTATTTTTGCCTACCGTTAGCTTTCCTGTAAGTAACTTGCATATAGCATTGGACTTCAGCTACACGTAACATTAATTTGGCGGAGGAGGACGTTCCCCGTACTCATCATGGAGCTTCGCAGCGGTCGCAACGGCGACAGTGCAACTTCGGCTCCTGCTGGTGGCACTTCATCTACGCAACCGTCTCCGCCTGCAGCCCCTACCTACGTCGCCGTTTCCCCCCCTCGGGATCCTGGTGTTTTCAACGGAGTCGGCAGTCCTGATGTTGACGACTGGCTCCGCGTATACGAACGTGTCAGCACCAGTCACAGGTGGGATCCGACTATTATGCTTGCGAACGTTCTTTTCTACCTCGACGGAGCTCCACTTGCATGGTTCCTAACTCACGAAGAGGAGATCTCGAGCTGGGATCTCTTCAAAGAGAAGTTCCGCGACCTTTTTAGCAGTCCGTTTGGTCGCCAAGTCAATGCCAAGAAAGCCCTTGCCACACGTGTACAGACGTTGACCGAGTCCTACGTGTCTTACATTCTCGACGTCTTGGCCCTTTGTGCCAAGACTGACCCGACTATGTCTGAGGACGATGAGGTTAATCACGCCCTCAAAGGCATTGCTGACGACGCCTTCATTTACTGAATTAGGACGGCGAGCTGGGTGAGTTAGTGATTGAACATGTTCCTGTGGGTGGGCAGCGCAACCCGGACGAAGGGACGCTGCCTTAACATCCACCTTAGGGAGCACCAAGGCGCGATCAGGAATGAAACAGGTTCGAGTCTGGCCGCGCATTGTAGAGTTTGCTCATGCAAACCCATGTTTGAACAAACGGAAATACTGTATAAAAATATGCATCAAATTAACCGCGAGATTGTAGAGGCCTACTTCATGCATGTGAACTCAGGCGCATGCGTCAGCCAGCCTTCTATCACTCTACAGGATAAAGAAGCTGATTTTTTGAATGGCAAGATAGGCTAACACCCTTGTAAACGTCATTTTACACGTGTTTACATTTTCTGTATATTGTAGTACGTTGCTTGAAATAATAAACCAGTTGTTAGTCTGCGCTCGTGTTGTGTACTTCCTTTCGTCCTTCATCCGGGTTGCGCTGCCCACCCACAGGAACATGTTCAATTTACTGGTGTTTACGAACGTCACCAGCATCGATGCGACCCTCAAGGAGTGCTGCCGCCTTGAGCAGACTAAAAGCCGCCGGGTATTCCAGCGCATCACGCGACTTCCCAACACAGCTGCTATGTCATCCTGTGACGGCCTCTTCCACCAGCCGTCGCGATGTGACAACTTGGCCCGCATCATTCATCATGAGGTCGAAGCGGCACAACCGACGGCCCCTTCTTTCCCGTCACCTGATCAGTCTCCGGTGACAATCTCCTTGATCCAGGCCATAGTCCGTCAAGAGTTGTCCAACGTCGGCCAGCAATCCATTCGTTCCGTGCGCTCGGAACCTCCTTCTCCACGCACGTCCCCACCGCGCTCTTCTTACTCCTCTTAAGGACAGCGCAACTCCTCCGAATGGCGTACCCTGGACGACAAGCCGATCTGTTTTAATTGCCGACGCATTGGACACGTCGCTCGCCACTGCCGCCGCCGCTGGACTTCTCCGATGCGCTATTCTCCTGATTACCACCCTCGCCCCTCTTGAGCGTCCTTTTCCTTTCCCTCTTGTATGCCCGCTCCATCATCTGGCCCTGCGACACCTTTGACACGACCCCGCTACTCCCGCTCGCCTTCTCGCTCCCGTTGCCAATCTCGTTCGCCCCCGTCACACCGTGCTCCTTCTCCGGCCTACTCGCCGCACCCCCTACCGGAAAACTAGACAGTGCAGCTTCTGGAGGTGAAGCTGCAAAGATGACATTGGCACGAAATCCTCGCTTCACCTTACCCACGAACAAGAATCTTTTGGACGTTCACGTCGACAATGTTCCTGTGTGCACGTTGATTCACACTGGGGCGCATGTGTCCATTATGAGTGTTGCTCTTCGCCGTCGGCTCAAGAAAGTTCTGACGCTCGCCCCAACCAATTTGTACAAATCGCCGACGGAGGGACTGTAGCTATTGTTGGCATGTGCTCTGCCCGACTCACCACTGCTGGGAGACAAACCGTCGTTCTCTTCACTGTCATCGAGCATTGCCCTCACAAACTCATTCTCAGTCCGAATTTCCTTGCAAATCATTCCGCCATCATTGACTGTTTGGCCGGCTTACTTCGCCTTGACTTGCCTCTTCTTGCCGACCCTGTGGACCCGCCTCCAAGCCGTTTGAGTTGCATGGATTTTATTCGCCTACCGCCTCAATCTGTGACACACGTCGACTTGTTGTCCTCACCAGCTGTACCTGACGGTAATTACGTGGTCCACCATTTCCGGCAGTTATACTTACACATCGTGTTACCGTGCCGCACACTGTGCTTTCAATTACTGGCAACCGCACCTGCCTTCCCCTTGTCAATTTCGCGCTAACCACACAAGTTCGGATGATGAGATCGAGCCATTCACAGTGAAAGATCGTCCCAGCTCAGCCAATATCGTGACGTCATCACACGGTACTGATGTCTACATTGAGCAGATGGTCTCCTCTGAACTTACACCTGTTCAAGCGGAAGCCCTTTGCCGCGTTCTTGACGGCTATCGCGACATGTTTGACTTTGACAATCGACCCTTAGGTCAAACGTCCGTCGTAACCCATCGCATAAACACTGGCGATGCGAACCCTATTCACCAACGTCCATACGTCCATATCGTGGTTCCGAGTCCTAACGAGCTCTTATCCAACAGGAAGTCAAAAAGATGCTTGCAAGGGACATTATCGAGCCTTCCTGTAGTCTCTGGGCTGCTCCCGTCGTACTTGTCAAAAAAAAAAAGATGGCACGGGGCGTTTCTGTGTAGATTATCGCCACCTGAACAAAATAAAAAAAGGACGTGTATCCTTTGCCACGTATTGATGACGCTCCAGACTGCTTGTACGGTGCTACCTATTTTTCTTCTACCGACTTATGGTCCGTCTACTGACAGATATCCGTCGACGACATGGACCGAGAGAAGACTGCATTTATTACCCCTGATGACCTTTATCAGTTCAAGGTGATGCCTTTCGGTCTCTGTAACGCGCCCGCCACCTTTGAACGAATTATGGACTCTTTGCTTCACGGGTTCAAGTGGTCCACCTGCTTGTGCTATCTGCACGACGTCATCGTTTATTTGCCCACGTTTGACTTGCATCTAGACCGTCTTTCAGCGATTCTTGACGTGTTTTGCCGCACCGGTCTCCAGTTGAACTCGTTAAAATGTCACATAGCTCACCGCCAAATCACCGTACTTAAGACACCTCGTGGACGCCAGAGCCGTGCGACCTGATCCGGACGAAATTCGCGCCGTTACGAACTTCCCTGTTCCGAATTCTACCAAGGACGTTCGTAGTTTCGTAGGGCTGTGCTCTTATTTCCGACGCTTTGTGAACGATTTTGCGACTACCGCACGTCCCCTTACCGACCTCTTGAAGAAAGACGCCCCATTTTCTTGGGGAACTGACCATGCCACATCTTTTTCGCAGCTCGCTGCTCTCCTTACCACACCTCCGATTCTGGCCCACTTTGACCAGTCTGCCTCAACGGAAGTTCGAACTTATGCCAGTGCCCACGGCATAGGAGCAGTGTTAGCACAACGCCAGCCTGGATATGACCGCGTTATAGCCTATGCCAGCCAACTTCTATCACCCGCTGAGCGCAATTATTCAATCACAGAGCGCTAGTGCCTCGCTCTTGTGTGGGTTGTTGCGAAGTTTAGTCCATACTAGTACGGACGCCCCTTCTGTGTCGTCACTGATCACCACGCGCTCTGCTGGCTATCCTCACTCAAGGACCCCACGGGATGACTCGCTCGCTGGGCGTTACGCCTGCAAAAATATACCTTCTCCGTGGTATATAAGACGGGACGCTTGCACCAGGATGCCGATTGTTTGTCCCGCTACCCCGTTGACGAGCCGGCTGTTCGGACGCGATCGCTTGCGTTTTCTCTGTGTCCCAGTTGCTTGAAATCGGCAACGAGCAACGCCGCGATCCTTCATTACGAGCCCTCGTCGACCATCTGGAGTCAACGCCTGGCGACGCCGCTCTCCGGATGTTTCTCCATAAGGAGGGCACATTATACCGCCGCAATCTCGATCCACACGGCCTTGACCTTCTGCTCGTAATTCCATCACACCTGCGTTCGACTGTCCTCCAACAACTTCACGACGCTCCCATGGCTGGACGCTTGGGAGTCTCTCGCACATACGACCGTGTGCGTCGATTCTTTTGGCCGGGTCTCGCCCGCTCCGTGCGGCGCTACATTGCCGCTTGTGAGCCCTGTCAGCGCTAGAAGAAGCCGCCACACCTCCAGCTGGAAGTCTCCAGCCGATCGACATCCCACCGGAACCCTTTTTCCGTGTTGGTCTAGACCTTCTTGGACCGTTTCCTCTCACGGGCTCCGGAAATAAATCGGTCGCCGTCGCTACTGATTATGCTACACGGTACCCAATCAACAGAGCCCTTCCGACAAGTTGTGTTACTGGCGTTGCTGAATTTCTGTTGTATATTAGTGCATGGTGCTTCGCGCCAATTAGTCACTGACCGTGGCCGTAGCTTTCTGTGGCAGTTGTCGAGGACATCCTCCGCTCCTGCTGGACAAAGCACAAGTTCAGCACGTCCTACCACCCACAGACCAACGGCTTCACGGATCGCCTTCACCGGACCATCATCGACATGCTTTCAAAGTACGTTGCGACCAGCCACTACGACTGGGATCTTCACTTACCATATGTAACGGTCGCGTATAATTAATCGCGTCACGACACCGCTGGGTATTCACCATTCTATCTCCTATATGGCCGAGAACCCGGTTTCCCTTGGACACCTTGTTGCCCTCGGCAACACGTTCAATCACACAATACGCCCGCGACGCGATCGCACACGCCGACCACGCGCGCCAGCTCACCCGCACCCGTCTCGAGGCCTCACAGGAGCATCAGAGACGCCTCTATGATTGCCAGTATCGCGACGTGCACTTCACTCCGGGTTCTCTGGTGCTTCTCTGGTCACCCATTCGATGTGTGGGCCTTTCCTAAAAGCTGCTGTCGCGCTACACTGGTCCATACCATGTAGTGCAACAAGTGACCGATGTCACGTATGAAGTCATCCCCGCCGACCTGTCAGCGTCATCGTCGGCTGCGACATCGTTCACATGGCGAGACTAAAGCCATACCAGACACCTTTCACAGCGGATATGTAGATTAAGCACTGGGACGGTGCTTCTACCGCCGGGGGTGATGCTACGGAACAGCCGCCACAGTGACGCTGCATTCGGGAGGAAGAAGACGACGTGGGCCCAATTGATATAGCCTCACAATTTTGGCCTGCCGTTAGCTTCCCTGTAAATAAAGTGTTTATAGTATTGGGCTCCATCTACAGGAAACAATATATATATATATATATATATATATATATATATATATATATATATATATATATATATATATATATATAATACTGTGGCACGCTGATGACGAAGCTGTTGTCAGCTTGGTCGGAAGAAGACGACGCTCTGGACTTCGCGCGCTGTCTATCATCTTGTTAGCCTCTACGATTATTGTACATATTTTATAAATATCCGTCTGACTGTTTTTAACCCCGTAACTTTTTTGGTGGAGGTTACGGGATCATTATCAAGATGGATTTACGCATCGGGCGCTCCTTGGCTTCATCTAGAATGCAAGCACATGGCGAGGATGCTTCCGGCCCGTTGGCACCCACGTCCACCGTCATTCTAGCACAACTCCGCGACCCAGGAAACTTTTCTGGCATCGACGACACTGATGTTGAAGACTGGCTTCAACTATATGAGCGGGTTAGCTCCAGCAACCACTGGGATCAGACCATGCTGCTCCCTAACTTGATATTTTACCTCGTATGGTTTCAGACCCACGAGGAGAAACTTACCAGCTTGGACATTTGTAAACAGAAGCTGAAAGATTTTTTTTGGCAAGCCTGTTGGACGTAAGCGCTCCGCCAAAGAATACTTCGCTTCGCGTGTCCGGACGTTCACTGAAACCTTCCTCACGCACATGCAGGACGTGCTCCCTCTGTGCCGCAATGTGGATCCGAAAATGTCCGAACCTGATAAAGCTGCACAGGGCATTAAGGGCATAGCAGAAGATGCCTTCCACCTCCTTGTTTTCAAGAATTCTTCCAATGTGCAAGCCATTATTACCGAATGCCGGTGGTAGAAGAAGCCAAGAGTCGCTGCATTGCCCAGCCATCAGTGAGACGGTCGCCTGGAAATTGCCGTGGCAATAAGTTGGGGTTGTGACAGGAGAGGCGGCGTCTATTTCACGTCGGGTAATATGTAGGACGTCATCAGAGCCCGCCTTCCCTACACGGCTGCGACGTCCACCTACGAAGACCTCCGCAGTCCGGCCACGCCCGATCGCTCTGATGACGTCCTACATATTACCCGACGTGAAATAGACGCCGCCTCTCCTGTCACAACCCCAACTTATTGCCACGGCAATTTCCAGGCGACCGTCTCACTGATAACAGTCCGTCGTGCGCCAGGAATTGGCCAACATTGGCTTGACCAACGTCTGCTCAGTTAATCGACCTGACTCCACTCCGTCCAGCACTGTCATACGCACCCGCAGCCTGAATGCCACAACGCGGTATCGCAATCCGGCCGAATGGCGCGCTCCAGACGGCAAGCCTATAAGCTTCACCTGTGGCTGTATCGGCCATATTTCACGTCACTGCCGGTCTTCGTGTATTTCGACCCCCTGGCCCTACCTCCCATCCCACGGCCCGCATGCTGCTCCTCGGTTCCCCCCGCAAACGCAGCCAGTAAAATCTGGCGACACTTCTCTGCCTACCCGCTCTAACCGCTCTCCTTCGCCACGTCGCCGCTTCTCCCGATCACCCCCATCTCGCGGATCACCGTCCCCTAGCTCATACCGGCGCGCCCTTCCGGAAAACTACCGGGTGCAACACCTGGAGGTCATGCTGCCAAGGCGACCCGACGCAAAAATCCTCTTCTGACCTTGCCCACACATCGGAACCTCATTAAAGGGAACGTGGATGGTGTACCTGTTAGGGCTCTGATTGACACTGGCACGCACATATCTGTGATGAATGCTCAGCTTCGGAATCGTCTCAAGAAAGTCCTTACTCCTTCCCCGCCGCCTATAGTCCAAGTCGCGACGGTGGAGCATCAGGCGTTATTGGCATGTGTCCGGCTCGCGTGAGTGTCACCGGACATCATACTTCTGTTTTATTTTAGGTTCTAGAGCACTGCCTTTACGACCTCATTCTGGGCCTTGCCTTTCTGTCACCACATTCCACTTTGATAGACTGTTCTGCTGGTGTTGTGCGACTCACTGTACATGCTGCTGTTGACCCTCCCGATACTGATTCGATACGGCTATGTTCCACAGAGCATATTTGCCTCCCACACCGTGCCGTTAACTACATAGTTGTCTCCCGTGTTCCACCTATACCAGACGGTGACTACATTTTATCCCCTAATGCAGATGTCCTGCTCTTGCATAACGTCGCTTTTCCTCCCACCGTCATTACCGTTTCGGACAAGGCGTCCTGCCTTCCACTTGTGAAGTTCGAACTTTCTACAAAAGTACTCCCGCGCGGAATATCCCTGGCGCAAATAACGCCGGCCAGAGACTACAACATTTCGACTTTACCTTGTAACAGCTCCTCATGTTCAACTCTTCCTTCGCCCTCTGTCCCTCCAGACTTGAACGCCCTAACAAAATTGATTGCTCTCGACCTTCCGCCCCAGCGTGCAAATGAACTATGTTGCCTCCTTGCCTCATACTGGGACATATTCGACCTTGGAGAGCGCTCTCTAAGACAAACATCTGACGTAAAACATCGAATGAACACCGGTGATGCGAGCCCGATCCATCGGCGGCCCTACTGCGTCTCACCTACTGAGCGACAAATCATCCAACATGAAGTTGACAAGATGCTTTCTCTAGACATCATGGAACCTTCTTGCAGCTAATGGGCATCCCCTGCTGTACTAGTTAAAAAGAAGGACAACAGTTGACGATTTTGCGTGGATAATCGACACTTCCACAAGGTAACCAAGAAGGACGTCTATCCTATACCATGCATTGACGATGCCCTGGATTGCCTGCATGGAGCACAATATTTTTCGTACATCGATCTTCGCTCCGGCTACTGGCAAATTGCCGTCGACGACATGGACCGCGAGAAGACAGGATATATTACTCCAGATGGCCTGTATCAGTTCAAATTGATGCCTTTCGGTTTATGTAATGGCCCGGCCACATTTTAACGAATTATGGACGCCCTCCTACATGGTTTCAAGTGGTTCATCTGTCTCTGTTACCTGGACGACGTGATCCTTTTTTCTCCGACTTTTGCGACAAACCTCGAACGCCTATCGACAATCGTACCTGTTTTCCGTCAGGCGGGGCTACAATTAAATTCGTCCAAGCGCCACTTCGGTCGTCGGGAAATCTCTGTGCTCGGGCATCTCGTCGATTCTTCTGGTGTATGCCCTGATCGCGATAAAATATGGGCAGTGAAAGACTTTCCCGTGCCAACACGTGCCAAGGATGTTCGCAGCTTCTTGGGCCTTTGCTCCTACTTCTTCGGTTTGTCCGAAATTTTGCGAACTATGCACGCCTTCTCAATCAGCTCCTCAAGAAAGACACCGCATTCATTTGGAGCCCTGAGCAAGCTGGTGCTTTCACCGAGCTGATTGGGCTGCCGCCCATTCTCGCTCACTTTGATGCGTCAGCTCCAACAGAAGTCGATACCGATGCCAGTGGCCACGGTATTGGCGCTATCTTGGCACAGAAACAACAAGGGCGAGACCGTGTTATTGCCGTCGCCAGCCGCCTTCTTTCCTCTGCTGAGCGCACTTATTTCATCGCCGAACGCGAGTGTCTGGCTCGCATTTGGGTAGTGGGTAAATTCCGCCCCTATTTGTACGGACGCTAATTCACAGTCATCACCGATCACCACGCTCTGCGTTGGCTTTCGTTCCTCAAAGACCCTACAGGGCGCCTTGGCCGCTGGGCTCTTCGCCTTCAAGAATACAACAATTCAGTTGTATACAAGACCGGCCGGTTACATCACGATGCTGACTGATTGTCGCGCCATCCTGTCGACCCTGCTGACGTTTCTGCGGCCGGCATACCTGTCAACGTTCTCTCTCTGGCTCCGTTTCGCGATATTGGAGCCGAACAACGTCGGGACGCCTCCTTACAAGACCTTATTCAACGGCTCAGTTCAACGACGCCCGATCCTTGCCTTCGCATGTTTGAACTGCAAGATGGTATATCCTACCGCTCTAGCATGCGCCCGGACTGCCCTGCCCGACTCTTTGTTGTGCCTGAGCATGTGCGTCAGACTGTTCTCACCCAGTTTCACGATGTCCAGACTGCCGGTCACCTTGGCGTGTCATGGACCTATGACCGTGTTCGCCGGCGCTTCTATTGGCCTGATCTATACCGTGACGTCTGCCGTTACGACGCTGCGTGTGGCCTTTGTCAACGACGCAAAAAGCCGACCACACTCACTGCTGGTGGCCTTCAACCACTTGACGTACCCTACGAACCATTCTTCCGTGTAGGTGTTGATCTTGTCGGCCCTAATCCTACGTCTGATTCGGGAAACAAGTGGATTGCTGTAGTAACAGACTACGCCACCCGATATGCAATGACACGGGCTCTTCCGACAAGTTGTGCAACCGATGTCGCCGACTTACTCCTAGAGAACGTCATCCTTCACCACGGCGCCCCTCGACAGCTCCTGAACGACCGCGGCCGCTACTTTCTTTCTAAAGTTGTCAACGACATTCTGCACTGCTGCGCGACTAAACACAAACTTGCTACTGCTCACCATCCACAGACGAACGGTGTAACCGAGCGCCTTAACCGCACCCTTACTGACATGCTGCCCATGTATGTCTCCGCTGACCATCGCGACTGGGACGTTGTGCTGCCGTTCGTTACTTTCGCCTCTAATTCGTCTCGCCAGGATACCGCCGGCTTCTCTCCAATCTTCCTCTTGTTTGGCCGCGACCCCACGCTACCTTTCGACACCATTCTGCCTGCTAGCCTGAACTCCACGTCCGAGGTCGCCCGTGAAGCCATACTCAAAGCTCAAGAAGCACGCCATATTGCACGACGCCGACTTGTGGAGTCGCAGGACAATCAGCGGCGCTTATATGACGCCCGCCATCGTGACGTCCATTACACACCGGGCACCCTGGTTCTCCTTTGGTCGCCGCCGCGACGCGTTGACCTCTTGGAGAAGGTACTTTCACGCTACTCTGGCCCTTACCGTGTGTTGCGTAAAGTAACTAACGTCACGTACGAAATCGCCCCTCTTGAGCCAACCTTGGCTCAGCATCGCTCCAACATGGTCCATGTCTCGCGTCTTTAGTTGTATCACTCGCCCGCCTCCTAACCAGCACCGAGCCGGTGCTTCCGCCACCGGGGGTCATGTGACAGGCTGACGAAGAAGATGTTGTCAGCTTGGTCGGAAGAAGACGACGCTCTGGAGTTCGCGCGCTGTCTACCATTTTGTCAGCCCCTACGATTATTGTAAAAATTCTGTAAATATACGTCTGACTGTTTTGAACCCCGTAGCAAGATATATATATATATATATATATATATATATATATATATATATATATATATATATATATATATATATATATATATATATATACTTGACGTTTTCGGCTACTGGACCGTGTCTTCGTCAGACTACAGCGCTGTACTCGGTACTGTACGGTATGCTGTCACTGTACTCTGACGAAGACTGGTCCACCAGCCGAAAACGGTAAGTAAGCACGCCTTACTTCTAGAGGTTTCGTCTTCGCTTTGCTGCATATTCTACGTCCGGTCCTGCGTGCTGAACGTTGAAGAAACCTCCTATATATATATATATATATATATATATATATATATATATATATATGTATATATATATATATATATATATTTGCCTTGTGCCATGACAACGGGCGTTAAATGATATGTGGTACTACATTGCTTATGTGATGTGTATGCCTGACCATGTTATGAACACTGATGACTTTAACGCTGCGATGTCACAAGAACGTAGACAATGTACGTAGGATTCTTCCAGAGAGACAAAATAAACAGTGCTGAGAATTGCATATACAAATATACACATCATATATATACCTATCTATCTGTACATATATCTGTATACACTTCTAAATGTTTTTCTTTCTTTCTACAAGCATCATACATCGTCTACGTCGTTTTGACATCGCAGCGTCAACATCTAACAGGGAGCATCTGCCCAATTTCACGCTTGTCTTTCGGCATACCTTGCGAAAGGGGTATAGTGAATGAGCGTACAATTGCATGAGAATAATCTTCAGACCTGTACTCCCCGTGTACAGGTCTGAAGGCTCCACACTGCATGACATTAGCCGTGCCACAGCGTGAAAGTAAACAAAGTTGCCGTTATGTTTGATAGCATTGAACCCCTTCCCGAAAGATTGCCTTTATGTAGTTAGCAATATGTGCCTTTTATCGGTACCTTTCCTTCTTTTTTCGCAGTCATGCTTTTGTTAAGTTTTGCTGCTTGCCTGCTGGATATATCGAACTGAATTAAATTCCTGGGTTTTGCGTGCATAAACCACAGTTCGATTAGCAGGCACGTCGTGATGGAGGACTCGTGACTAATTTGTCCTATCTAAATACATGTAAAAGGAGAATTCGTTTTTCTCGGCAACCACTGCACTAAACTTGACGAACTTTGTTGCATTTAAAAAAAACCTGAAAATATAGTGACTGTTGGTTTCGAAATTTTGAATTAGGCCGTCAATTTTTTAATTTAAAATTGGCAAAAGTCAAAAATATTAAGAAAACGAGACTATTATGTTTGCAACTCTGTAACTCAACCATGAAAAACGATACCATAATTCTGTGAATTGCATCGAATAGCACATCTAAAGCGGACACAATTGAAATTTTACACATGAAACTCAAATAATTTTGTAATATGGAAATACAGCTTTTGCCAAGCCCTTGTACACAACGTAACAAATTCACGTAAGACACAAATTGACATATCAAATTTGTCCGCTCTGAATGTTCTAATAGATACCGTTTACAGAACATTGACATCTGTTCTTGATCCAGAGCAATTAAGCTCTAAAGTTCCTGCTTCTATAATTTCTTAAACTTTCGAATTGTTGAAAATCATTGTAACAAAATTCAAGCCCTAAATAGAAATTCCGCTTCCAACAGTCACTAGGGTTTAATTTTCTCTCTCAAATGCAACAAAATTTCATCAAAATTGGTCCAAAAGCTCGTTTGCGTTTTACATGTATTTGAATAGGCCGCGTTGGTGTTGGGCCCGAGCTAAAGCTTCCCTTTAACGTGCCTCGAATGCACGATGTATGGTATTTGCATTTCGCCCCCATCGAAATGCGGTCGTCGCAGCCAAGATTCGATCCCACGACTTCGTGCTCAACAGCGCGATTTCATAGCCACTACGCCACCGCGGTAGGTCTTGAACATATTGCCTTTAGTGCAATAAACCTGGCAGCTGGTAGGGGTCGCTCCGTCCTTGGAAGGTTTTTTGTTGTTGTTGACTGTTCACATTGGATTTTTTTTTTTCGTGATGACCACTTACAAAGAAGCTCACTTGTCTATTCTGTAAATATATTTAAACAGTTTTCCTTCCTTAATTTCGACAACACGTGTGCTTGTTCTCATTTCTTTCATTACCCATTGACACAGCCTACTCCCAATGTCCGTTTTTCATCCACGAAAATCAAATTTTTGTTCACGTCATGCTTTTTGACTAAACGTTCGAGACCATGTATTTACGGCTTAATATTATTATTTTTTTCATTCGCTCCATATCGATTTTCTGCCCTCACAGTTTCTAGAAGGTTAAAGAATTGCCTATCTAGGTGTACCTCTATGTACAGCTGACATCGCTTCCTTGTTCTATTAAACTATCAACACTAATGTTTCCTTTTCAACATACCCAACGCTGTTTCCCTTCCCTCACATTGTTCTCGCCTAACAACTTATGTTTGTTATGTTGTTTATGTGTGTTAACAAACCCCGGCATAGGAAAGAAGCTGGCCTAGCCTAACAAAGTCTTCCTGTCAAAACGTTGGCTCCGAGCCGAGGCTTCCCTTGTTCGTCCTACTTCTCGTCATACCGTTGTGGTTTGTGCCTCTATGGAAAGGGTATTTGATAAAAGCACTGCGCGAAACTCACAGTAAATTGCAGTGGCGCTCATGGCTGTAAAACAAAAGAAGCACAAAGAAGAAGGCATCAGAACATTACTTCTTCGTCACTTCTACCGCATGTGCGACTTCTGAGGATGGCACCAGTTTCGAGATATGCAGAGTCGAACTCGCGGTACAAATGTACTGCTGTGTCACGTAAAAAAAAAACGCTGCTTGACGCATTGCTGCACAAAAATAGGTAGAACGCCATTGTATTTCGTGGCATAACTGGAAAATAATTATCTAGAAACTGATGTCATCCCGAGAATTCGCTGCAAGTGAATGCAAGCTCGCTGGCTTCAATTCTTCAATTGCAATAAGTGCTGAAAGGTCACGAATTAAACAGTTAGCCAGTGGAACAATGTTAAATATTCAATAAGGCTAGCCTATTTCTCGTAGAAATGATGTCAGCCTCATCGAGTAATTTGTATCAAGGGTTAGAATTGCGCCGTTTGCCACAAAAGTAAAAAAAAGATGGTGCACTTTATTAAAAAAACTGGTATGACTCGTGCCACCTGATATGCAATTGAAATTTTTTAATCACATTTTTATTCATACATGTGTACAACGTTCACACGATATGTGTCACAATTAGGGAAACGTTGCGTGCCTCCTGACAAAGTTCAACGTCCCGGATGGTCCACTGGATAGTCAGCGGTTAAGAGATAAACGCATACAGGTACACGAGACCACGAGACACACAGTGATGTGGCATAATTATCGTACAGTTTTTTCAATTAAATTATAAATAGGTGAAATATATGCAGCATTGACTCCGAGGGGAGGCTTTCCTTATGCGCCCACTGTTTATCAATTTCCCTTCCTTCTTCGTGTTAACCCGTTGTCAGCAACAAACATAGCAGAATCTGATCCCCGAGGAAGTAAGAAAGAAAGGCATTTAGCAGAAATATGAACGAGAATACATAAAACATATGAATAGAAAATAATGAACGATACGGTATCTCAATGAACTAACGAACCTGCACCGTAAAATACCTTCTATCCTTAGAAATGAGCGCAGGTGTAAATGAATCTTTAACTTACACCCCACACCCAAACGGTGTAAGCGTGTTTGTTATAGACCCATTTACACCCTTATTCATTTTTAACGTTCTAAATTATTTCACATAAATACTTCGAAAAATAAAACGTTACCAATTCCCCAGTTCCCAAAAAGTTTTCAACCATCGACACCGATAGCAGCGCCTACGCTGGGCTTAAACTCCTTGAGGGCGCGCTCAAAATACGCAGGTGACACGTGTTGGCTTGACGCAGCCGTCCGGCAGCAAAACACGACAACGGCGGCGACGGCGATGACGGTGCGAAAGCGCCTATAGCGTCCGCTTAATTGCTCTCGGGATACTTTTTGTTTGCGACAAGAACAAGGAGAAAGCTAATACAAACCAACGACGACGATAACTTTCTGATGTGAATATACGCCTTTTTTTTTTGCACCACATGCACCTTCCTTGCTCCTGCAACGTTTTTGACGAAGGCGCGCGACATATAGACTCGGTAAATCGGTGCCCCCGTTTTCGGGAACAACCGCAGACCACGCGCATGTTAACACGATAAGCACGCGAGCTAGCAACGCTGGCTGCTGTGTGGGCTTAGTTACAGCGCAAACATTTCTCTTTAACATGTTTTGTTTAACATGTTTTTGACATGTTTGATCTCTGAGATGTTTTCGAGATGTCTGAGATGTTTTGGAGAGGCGTCACTAATTTAACATAATCGTCTTTCTTTTACAGCCAGTTGTGTTTCTTTCTATGAGGCTGTTGGTTCATGACGCGGCGACGCATAAGTCACGTGAGACAGCAGGGAATGACGACGTTGGCGCTACCGCTGGCGCAGTTCTCGGCCACGCGGCTAGATCGGGCCTCAAAAAGCGAGCAGCAGTGCATGAGGCTTCCTTGAACACGAAGGGGGGGGGGGGGGGGGGAGATTTCCCAGTACCACACTCGTATCCGCTCGCTTATGCAGGAACGAACCTGTCGCGTAGCGTACTTCATCGAGGTGAATTAGTTTGGAAAGAACATCGGACTAGCTTCACCAATAGGACACAATATCTGTGGTACAGGAGGAAAAAAAAAAACGGACGCAGCTTGCACATGTCTTGGAACGTAGACCACTACCCCGCTGTGCCACCAGTTTCTACGCATTCCTTCATATATCCGTGATTCGAACAATCCCTTATGCGGGCATAAGACGCATCTTTCTCAGTCGCGGTGTCGCATTGGTGATCGACTTAAACAAGCAGAAGAAAGAAAGGCGTCGGCTTTAACAGTACTTCTTACCCGACTCCTCAATCCCGGAGGGTTCGCCTGGAAATGCGAAAAAAAGAAAAGTACGCAGCAAAAATAAAAAATAAAGAACATCGCCATCAAGGGAAATTCATTTGTTGTTATTCTTATGTTATTTATCGGTTTTCGCTTCACCCTCTCTGGTGTGGCATCGCTGCCACTGGTCAATGCCGGTAGTATAGTTAGTATGTGATGGAAACATCTTAGTTG
Organism: Dermacentor albipictus; assembly: GCF_038994185.2. Classification (NCBI taxonomy): domain Eukaryota; kingdom Metazoa; phylum Arthropoda; class Arachnida; order Ixodida; family Ixodidae; genus Dermacentor; species Dermacentor albipictus. The sequence continues at coordinate 108,243,983 of NC_091829.1, forward strand.
AAATCAAGAAAAAGAAATGGGCATGGGCAGGACATGTAATGAGGAGGGAGGATAACCGATGGTCATTAAGGGTTACGGACTGGATCCCAAGGGAAGGGAAGCGTAGCAGGGGGCGGCAGAAAGTTAGGTGGGCGGATGAGATTAAGAAGTTTGCAGGGACAGCATGGCCACAATTAGTACATGACCGGTGTTGTTGGAGAAGTATGGGAGAGGCCTTTGCCCTGCAGTTGGCGTAACCAGGCTGATGATGATGATAATGATGATGTGATGGAAACAGCACTGATCCATGTAAAAGCAACAGCCAAACCTACAACATCGAGGCCAGCGTGAAAAACGCCGCAATTTGACGCCAAACACAGGAACTGCACAGTACTATTATATTATCATTGAAAATTTGCTGCCAGTTCGTGTTAGACTCATACATTACAAAAAAAAATCATGGAACTGTGAGACACAGCATGACTATTCAAAGATGCATGCAAGCTTTCCATGTCAAAGCGTGTACGTAAATGAAAACTGGTTCCGTTAAGTCGATTCGTAGCTGCACTGTGACAAAAGCACGCCGGCACATGGGGCCGAAAACAAGGACGAAACCAAAGTGACTCTGAAAAGAGCCTTGCTCTAGACAAGCAAACTCACCGCCTGAGAACGTTGACCGCTCGGACATCTCAGCTGCAGAAAAAAAAAGGGAATCGGGCGTTAAGCACGTTCGAGCTCGTTACAGGCAAATTCATTCCGGAACTGGTAGTGGCTACCGGGACTTACTCATGGCTGGAGTGGATTATTCGCTCAAATCGGAGAACGGTCCAGGAACACAGCCAGAATGTCTTCAGAAGGGCGTGCACTGCAAAGAGTTAAAGCAAAGCGTATACGATCCAGACCAAAACGCACAAGCAACAACGCCCCTATAGCCTTCTGCACATAAGTTGTTAAATTATGTGTCCAGCAACGCACGCACACACGCACGCACGTGCAGACAAGCCGACATGCGTTGTCATTCACGAGAATTCTCTCTATATTATGGCATTGGCCGTCACCAATCAAGACATTAGGAACTGGAAGCTAAAACGAGGGCAAGCGGAGGTAAGCGGAGTAAATTGTTTGCCGAGTGCACTTGCAAGAAACTGCTTGCCGGCAGATAAGGGCAGCAAGGTTGGCACGGCGTCTGGAAGTTCTGCAACCGCTCTAGCGGTCAAACGGGACTGCCTTAGGTAAACGGGCTACGTTTTTCAATAAGTGATTATTCCCCTTGCGCCACACCGTTCGCACTTACCGAATTCACCAGCACAGCTTACGGGTTTCGACAGCACGCGATGCTTTTCTAGCGCGACGTCTTTTTTTCCACCACCGGCGTGGGCAGCACTCGGGGCAGAGCGGAGGCGTGCTTTCGAAGCGCTGGAAAACTGCGGACGTGAAAGGAGAAAAAGGTGACGTTAAGAGGCGGTGACGCTCACGGTGAGAGGTCGGCGCTTCCCGAAGAGCGTACACGTTCGCTGGGCTGCACACGTCACCGAAGGAATGAGACCCAACGGTCGGGGGCACGCAACGGTCGCGTGAAATTCACGGGTGGTGGCAGCTGTTAAAAGACGGCATCGGAAACTGGGGTGCATAACCACTGTGGGAGATCGGCCAAGAACCATTGTCAGCGTTATCGCGTCTTACCCTCTATGGTAGAGACCGGGGATCGTTAGTTTTAATTCTTCCAAGTAGTGGATGTTTTTCCACAGGGGTGAGCCGAGCCATGGTCACATCGGCGACTGTGTCTTAACGGTGGAGGGAGCGTGAATTTCAAAGAGCTAGAATTGTTTTGACAACTTTTCTTGATGCTATTGGGTTATTTTTTTACCAAATAACTTATACCTCTGTTCGATTGCAGCTATACAAAGCAAACAATTTTCTGCGCTCTATTGTACGACTCTCAGTGAAATCGGCTGCCTTTTGCAAAGAAGACAGCGACGAAAGTCCTTGCACATGCGCGTTCGGGACGTCGAATTTCGAACGCGCATAACTTATTTGGTGGCGCCACCTCGTAGCGGGACACGTCAGTACGCTTTAGGATTCTGAATATCAAGCGTTCGCACGCTCGGGCGACTCGTGTCCTGTGACTGTCCTTTCAATAGCCATTTTTTGTGACACTGCTCTAGCCTAGGTAGACGGAAGGCTTGAATGAACGAAAACTGGCGATTCTATTCTGTTATTTGGGTGCGTTTCGGAGGAGGGGGAAAGAAACGGGGAAGGCAGGGATGTTAACCAGAAGAGCGTCTGGTTGGCTGCCCTACGCTGGAGGAAGGTAAAAGCAGAATGGCAAGATCGAAGAGAAAAAAAAAACTACTTTGATGCACCGCACTGCACTTGTACAGGGACACAGACGGGCGCCAGCGCCACAAACTACAAGTCCTCTGCGTTGACGGAGGATGTGCCACTGAGAGTTTGGCAAGCCAGGAAACAATTATCAGCTTTCGCAGGCACCAGTGCGCTTGGCCCTGCCACTGGATGTCGCAGCGTCTGCAGAAAGGAGCGCGAGAAAGGAGCTCTCTTGCAGCATGAGATTTCTCAGGGTCCGCACCCACCGAGAGCCGTGCATTTCTGAGGCCATGCCCAGGCTTCGCGGTAGTGGCGCCAGATGGCGCTAAGTGTTCTTAGCGAAGCAAAAAGAGGAATGCCGCCGCGCTAGAAGCTTCACGCATAACTCGCTTCGACGGTTGCAATACGCTGTGTTGCTGTAGTGGTTCACTGTTAAATGCATTACCGCCGAGAGTCATCTACACACATGGCTTCTGCTGCAATTTAAGGAAATAGGATGTGCATCAGAAAGGACCATTTGAATTCTCGAGCTCTATTGCTCGTACAGGTGGACCTATTTGCGAGAGACGTCAATACGTATAATCAACCAGTTAGCGAAAATTCATTAGGTGCTAACTAACTACCTTACGGGACAATTTACAAATTGTATCCAGCAAAATCGCAAGGCAGGCTCAGTTGGAACACTTCATACTGTGGTACTAACTTCGTGGAACTGATTCCCAAATTCTGCGAACAAAAATACACTGGCTGTTCAGTTTCTTTCTCACTTTAATTCCTGAAATGGTCTTTTGTTCAAGTAAGCTTAATTACAGTGCATTTTTACTGCAAGTTTGATACCTCCCATCTAAGAGATGTCATTCAGAGAGTGCTCTCAAAAAAGAAAAAGTGAGGGTACACAAGTGCACGTGTTAGTATATTCCTTGAATGTTCACCGCCTATAATTTGTCTGTTGCAAAAGTTTCCGTGGCGTATTTAAACGAAAAAGCAAATTTGTGGATTCTTGTTAATTAGTCCATCATGCATTTCGATCTCATGCAAGTAATATCAACGCCTCTTCGAGCAAACGGGCTGAAGGACTAGACTTGTGCTGCCTTCGCGAGTCTGTTTTATGCAAATTACTTACCTTCCTGCGTAGAACGTTCACCGATTTAACAATCTACCTCGACTCGAGAAAGTGGACAGCAGCGCCAACGACCGACAGAACTGGTCACGGCGTTTTTTTAACACTTCACGGTAATTCGTAAGAAATGTAGTGCCTAGTTCAGTCGAGGGGCCGCGCATTGCTTTGTTCGGTGCAGTGAAGAAAAGCCTACTAATCGACTATCATTAGACAATAGGCGGGGGGGGGTTCATCACCATCATCATCATCAGCCTGGTTACGCCCACTGCAGGGCAAAGGCCTCTCCCATATTTCTCCAACAACCCCGGTCATGTACTAATTGTGGCCATGCCGTCCCTGCAAACTTCTTAATCTCATCCGCCCACCTAACTTTCTGCCGTCCCCTGCTACGCTTCCCTTCCCTTGGAATCCAGTCCGTAACCCTTAATGACCAGCGGTTATCTTTCCACCTCATTACATGTCCTGCCCATGCCCATTTCTTTTTCTTGATTTCAACTAAGATGTCATTAACTCGCGTTTGTTCCCTCACCCAATCTGCTCTTTTCTTATCCCTTAACGTTACACCTATCATTCTTCTTTACATAGCTCGTTGCGTCGTCCTCAGTTTGAGTAGAACCCTTTTCGTAAGCCTCCAGGTTTCTGCCCCGTAGGTGAGTACTGGTAAGACACAGCTATTATACACTTTTCTCTTGAGGGATAATGGCAACCTGCTGTTCATGATCTGAGAATGCCTGCCAAATGCACCCCAGCCCATTCTTATTCTTCTGATTATTTCTGTCTCATGATCCGGATACGCAGTCACTACCTGACCTAAGTAGATGTATTCCCTTACCACTTCCATTGCCTCGCTGCCTATTGTAAATTGCTGTTCTCTTCCGAGACTGTTAACCATTACTTTAGTTTTCTGCAGATTAATTTTTAGACCCACTCTTCTGCTTTGCCTCTCCAGGTCAGGGAGCATGCATTGCAATTGGTCCCTTGAGTTACTAAGCAAGGCAATATCATCAGCGAATCGCAAGTTACTAAGGTATTCTCCATTAACTTTTATCCACAATTCTTCCCAATCCAGGTCTCTGAATACCTCCTGTAAACACGCTGTGAATAGCATTGGAGAGATCGTATCTCCCTGCCTGACGCCTTTCTTTATTGGGATTTTGTTGCTTTCTTTATGGAGGACTACGGTGGCTGTGGAGCCGCTATAGATATTTTTCAGTATCTTTAAATATGGCTCGTCTACACCCTGATTCCGTAATGCCTCCATGACTGCTGAGGTTTCGACAGAATCAAATGCTTTCTCGTAATCAATGAAAGCTATGTATAAGGGTTGGTTATATTCCGCACATTTCTTTATCACCAGATTGATACTGTGAATATGATCTATTGTTGAGTAGCCTTTACGGAATCTTGCCTGGTCCTTTGCTTGACAGAAGTCTAAGGTGTTCCTGATTCTATTTGCGATTACCTTAGTAAATAGTTTGTAGGCAACGGACAGTAAGCTGATTGGTCTATAATTTTTCAAGTCTTTGGCGTCCCCTTTCTTATGGATTAGGATTATGTTAGCGTTTTTCCAAGATTCTGGTACGCTCGACGTTATGAGGCATTGCGTATACAGGGTGGCCAGTTTCTCTAGAACAATCTGCCCACCATCCTTCAACAAATCTGCTTTTACCTGATCCTCCCCAGCTGCCTTCCCCCTTTGCATATCTCCCAAAGCTTCCTTTACTTCTTCCGGCGTTACCTGTGGGATTTCGAATTCCTCTAGACTATTTTCTCTTCCATTATCGTCGTGGGTGGCACTGGTACTGTATAAATCTCTATAGAACTCCTCAGCCACTTGTACTATCTCATCCATATTAGTAATGATATTGCCGGCTTTGTCTCTTAACGCATACATCTGATTCTTGCCAATTCCTAGTTTCTTCTTCACTGTTTTTAGGCTTCCTCCGTTCCTGAGAGCATGTTCAATTCTATCCATATTATACTTCCTTATGTCAGCTGTCTTACGCTTGTTGATTAGCTTCGAAAGTTCTGCCAGTTCTATTCTAACTGTAGGGTTACAGGCTTTCATACATTGGCGTTTCTTAATCAGATCTTTAGTCTCCTGCGATAGTTTACTGGTATCCTGCCTAACGGAGTTACCACCGACTTCCATTGCACACTCCTTAATGATGTCCACAAGATTGTCGTTCATTGCTTCAACACTAAGGTCCTCTTCCTGAGTTAAAGCCGAATACCTATTGTGTAGCTTGATCTGGAATTGCTCTATTTTCCCTCTTACGGCTAACTCATTGATCGGCTTCTTATGTACCAGTTTCTTCCGTTCCCTTCTCAGGTCTAGGCTAATTCGAGTTCTTACCATCCTGTGATCACTGCAGCGCACCTTGCCGAGCACGTCCACATCTTTTATGATGCCAGGGTTAGCGCAGAGTATGAAGTCTATTTCATTTCTAGTCTCGCCGTTCGGGCCCCTCCACGTCCACTTTCGGCTATGCCGCTTGCGGAAGAAGGTATTCATTATCCTCATATTATTCTGTTCCGCAAACTCTACTAATAACTCGCCCCTGATATTCCTAGTGCCTATGCCATACTCCCCCCCTGCCTTGTCTCCAGCCTGCTTTTTGCCTACCTTGGCATTAAGGTCACCCATTGGCATAGTTTATTTAGTTTTCACTCTACCCATCGCCGATTCCACGTCTTCATAGAAGCTTTCGACTTCCTGGTCATCATGACTGGATGTAGGGGCGTAGACCTGCACAATCTTCATTTTTTTCTTTTTTTTTAGAAATTAGAATCACCCTCGCACTTCACGTCAGAATCGCACTCTACACGAATGTGTTTGCTTTAACAGTGAACCGCAAACTGCGGTCGTGCGTACCTCGTGTTATGTAAAAGATTCGGTGGGGGACTGCAAACGCTGACACCGGAAAAACGGGAAGGGCGACACAAACGTAGAGTGTTCAGCGACGGAAACGCGCTAAATGAGCCTCAGGGCAGCCGGTTGATTTTTTGCCACCTGTGAAGGCTGGCACCGGTGATTGCTGTGGGCCCGAACGTAGCCACAATGCATCAAGACTCTCGCTTTCGTGTAGCACAATATATGCGTTATCACGATGTTGATGATGATGTATTCCTGGGATCACCTTCGAAGCGGGGCCGGGACAAGTAGTCACGTAGAATACTTGAGTTGCTGACGTGATCTATACATATTTATAAGGCTACCATTTTGATTACCGCTCCTAAATATTTTTTTCTTCCCTGAAAACCTCTACAGCCACCCCGTATACAGGTACTGATGTCTCGATAATTCTATCCTATTAGGCTCTTCCTTGTTTTTTTTTTCGCTAACACCCTAAAAGCTTTTTTTTTTTTTGCTTCTATCGATAGCTGACTTGTTTAATGCTTTGATACGCTTTAAAGCTCGGTGCGTCGAGCGCTCTCATTGGCGCAAAACGTGCTGGGAACCACGCAGTCTGAGTATCACGTAACCAAGTAATGCACACTAACCACTGAAAGGTCACTGTGTGGTGTAAAAAAAAAGAAAGAAATACAGAGAGCCTATATTTACGCATGCTCGTGAGAAGGCAGCGCCAACCCGGCAATCAAACCATACCATTCACGACAGTAATCTCTCTCTTATCGCCGCGATTCTTACCAGGGAACATAGTAAAGGTTTAAAAGTTCAAGTCATTGGAACTGCAAATTGCGTGTAAAGCGATTCGGAGCGACGTTACTGTCTGGCATGACGTGTAGGTGCTGCCGTCACATTTAACTATCGATGAGATATGAGTAAATACGAAGCGCGTGTTTTACTGGCACTTGAATACGGTGCCCGTATTCGAGTGCCCATTTTTTTTTCGTGACCGTAGCTTTTTTTTTTTCTCAAAGCCTACGTTATGGCTTACGGTAGGCGGCTGCCTGCGGTTCTATCACGGCACAACATCTCGCTCCCACCTGGAGCGACAGTCGCTGGGAGGACTTCGTATATTGAACGGAAGCTAACCTTATTCGGCCGCAGCGGTGGAATGTTCTAGGTGCCCGGTCGAGGACTAAAGCTGGGGTCAAGGGTGGCGAAGGTCGCAGATGCAGCCACACGGTTAGTGCTGCCTGAATGGGCGGGTTGAATCAGCGACGAATACCGACGGCCGTTCTTCTTCGCGGACCGACGAGGATATACAAACTGGAGGTCGGGGCCAGCAACGGTAGTCTCGCGTCACGTGGTACCACGAGGTTCGCATGCCGAGGTTCGCGTACCACGTGTTCGCGTGCCACGAGGTGGTCGTTTCTAACAGGCTGTAGCTCTTGCCCACTACGGTGGATTGTGCCGTGGCATGGGGGGAGGTATGAAAACGCAGTTGTAAAAGCTTAAAAATTTACTTAAAGATAATTGTAATAATGTTTAAAGAAAAAGATTATAATGAAGTGTAACGTTCGAATTGAACCACCCTTGGTAGCTCTCCGTCTACGACTTTGTGCTTACGGTTATCTGCAGGCTAGCACGAGGTATTTCGTTCGATGACCGACTGTGGCAGAGGAAAAAGAAGCTGTATTGATTTTGCAGAAAAGGTGCTCTGCAGTCAGCGTAATTAAACCAGAATTCCAGCAACATAATATCTTTCGCCTTTACGCTGCCATGGAGGACCGTGTTAAAAGCTCCTGCAAAACGCTTTTCGCAACCAATATTGACGTTAAGTGGCCCCTGAAAGGATTCGGCCAAACGACACGGTTAAACGGCCAAGCCCTGTGCCCTTGCGCTTGCGTTTACCCTAATACCGGACTCGCGAAACGTTGTTGCGTTAGTAATCTTCCAGTGAAAAGTGACGGCCGCAAACGCGCATATCATGGCGCCGATCGGATAGCGCAGTCCGATGCGCTGCTGCCAGCCCACTCGTCTGCTGCCTTGCAGAGGGACACGATGTCGCAGCTTGACATCGTGCCAATCGCTACGTTTGCAACCACAATGCAAGAAAGTCGAATCATAGTGCTCGCGAAAAACTGAGCCTGACTCTGACCGCGGAGCTCTCTGTCAATATTGAGCACCTTGTGACACAAGCGGAGGACGCTTACTGTGTGCCGGAAGTACTTAAGAGTAGTGAGAAATGGTTCTTATGCATTTTATTTCTGCTACTTTCTTTTCACAGAAACAAGTTATCTGACATTCAACTATTACGAACCTCATTTGTTCACCATTAAGGTGGAAAATGTATCGATGGCGCTCCCTGGGCAGCCAATAGGATATCTCGCCCTACTGACGTCAATTGGGTGATTTACGTCATATGGGTAAGGGCTGCTGAAAATTCGCCAGCAATGTGCATTTTTAAAACCTTATGATAAATTACATGCTTTACGCGGAGCACTTAGATGCGTCAATTAATGATCAGAAGGACCTACTCTAACGACTCAGCACGTTTGTACACAATCGTCAAAATCCTTTCAGAGTCCCTTTATTGTGACCGGCATAGAACGGGCGTAGTGACTCACCGTAATGCCGCCGCCGAAATTGGTCAAGCGCTTCACGTCTGCTACAATGCCGTATTTGCTGGAGATTCGGCCATAGTGCAGATTGGCGCAAATCTGGCTCGCGCTGTTGCACTGTGGAGAGGGCCACTCTAATACCGACTGTATTGCTCAAGATGAGAAGGTGAAAGTACCTCTGCGAAGGTGTAAACATTCCAGACTATGAAAATCCTCCCGTTCGTATGCAAGAAGTGCAAGTGCTTGAAGTTATTGATAGGAGCTACTCTAGGTCAGATGCTGCGATGATTGTCAAGGAGAGGGCACACGCATACGCTGGAGTTACCGCACATCAACTTCCTTCACTGATGCGACCTTTGCGCGGACAGTTGAAGCCGCACTTGAAAAAGCAATGACGAAAGCGATGGATCTTTTTCTGTCGCCGGCTTCTCATAATGCTTGTGCCAGCTAATAAGTACTCATGTTACTAGCTTGGTAAATATAACGCCACCTCGTGCTCTTGTAACGTCTAAGTTTCCAGAAGCAGTAATTCTTATGACAACCGTGTGATATCTGAATCTTCGGCAAGTTCTGATAAAAATCACACGTTGGCGTTGCACGTCTCTATTGACGCCTAACTGTTGCTAGTGCCATTCTATCTCTACCGTAGGATCTTCAAAAGTACTGCAGTGAAAATGTAATTCAATTTTTCCTGCCTCCACAGATTTGTCTTCTCTGAATGCCCAATTAATTGCAGATATAACCACTTGACAGGAAACTTGGCTAGCCCCGCAAAGAAAATTTTCATCTCAGAAAAGCTCGCTCTTTTTTGTGTAGGTCATGTCCACAAGTCAAACCAGTGTAGTCATTCATCGTAATCTTGCCGCCCTTACATTATTCGGTAATGATATTACTTACATTATTATCAACCAGAATTTTCCACAAAACATAGATAGCATTGAAACTTTTGTCCCCTGAATTGGAAATAATATTAACAGCCTTAACTCTACTTTTACGCCGTTAATTTTTCATCGCGAATCTATACTATGTTTCCGATATTCACAGCACACGGCCTCCGGGTAGTGTAATCTCTATTACCTTAAATTATGTTATATTGGCTGGTGAGTTGAACTCTCATCATCTGGCGTAGGTTTTAACAACAGATTCGTGTGGTACACGACTTTGGCATTGGTCACGGGACAATAATCTCTTATGTCAAAGTTCGGAACATCCTACTTTTGTTAGAGGTTTAGCTGCCTCTCTAGATTTGACGTTCACAGGTTCAGGTGATTGTGTATCCTCTTGGTGGACTGTTTACTATGCCACAAGTAGTGCCAAAATTCGGGTGATTTTCGGGACGATGTATCCGCTGACATACTTAGTGTCTCAGACGGGAACACAAGTAAATACAATAAATTTCAAAGTAATTTGCGGTCATCATTGGCTGGCCTATCAAAGTCGAATTCTAAGCGAAAAAAGCATTAGGCATTATTTCTCTCTCAAGAAGTTCTGTAGGAAAGCTGAAATCCAGGCTCACGCAGTTAAAAATAAATCCTCTGAACGCTGCTGGAATGATGACTGCTCGCGCGATTTTAGCAGGAAAGCCAACTAGAAGAAATTATTACGTAAGCCATGCCCGAAAAGAATTAGTCAAAGTGTAAATTCTTTGTACGTACATTTAGGTGAACTGTTTAGAAAGCAACAGATGAATATGACAAAAGAGTCTTGATGTTCATGCCAAATCAAAACAGACGTGCGCTATTGGGCGTTTTTAGATATGAGAAAATAATTCTTTGCCCAAAAACGTACTATCTGCAGTTTTATCTCCACAAAACCTAAAGGGAATCGTTGGAGGTTATAGATAAACAGCTGGATCATCGCTTTTCTTCTATTCTTTCTCCCCCTACGTTGATTTTTCCCTATTGATAATGATTTTATATATATTTCTGTGGATGAGGTGTCAAACGTATTGCGGAAAATTACTGAATGCGGCTCTAGGCCCTGATTCAGTAACTTTGATCTTATATAAACAGTGTCAAGAAGATCTGCTAAACGCAATACAATAAATTATTCCGTCAGAGAGGCTTGTTAGAAAAAAAATTGTGAAGGTTGTACCGTTACCTAAAAAAACCTGGAGGGCGTTATACCTGTGACACCATCAATATCAGGCCAATCGCCCTAACGTCAAAGTTTGTAAAGTCGATAGAAAGAGCCTTGCTTGTTCGCATTATGTATATGATTAGTGTGAGAATGATTCTCAGCCCATGTCAAATTGGATTGAGTTCTGGTTGCTCAATATGGCAGACGCATAAATATCTGGGCAGTCGTCTTCAACTTACACGGCGCAAAGGCCAGTATGCGGCATTAGTTACGCTTGATGTCGCCAAGGCATACGACAGCGTCGAACACGGGATATTGGTAAGGCGGCTGCGAGAACTTAAGCTACGCAAATAATTAGAAGCGTGGATTATGCAATTTTTAAGTGACTGAAAATTGTATTGTTTTCAGAACGGCTTAACTTCGATGGATGGATGGATGGAAAACTTTATTAAGCAAGTGAGTTTGGACCGTACAAGGTCTCAGGGCCACCGCACAGCCCTCACATTACGCGCATGTGTCCAGGCCACGTAGGGCCATGGCACTGGCACCCCGGTTCACACAGCGAAGTTGCGCGTCCGGGTCCTGCGACGCAAGGAGGGCCTCCCATTCCTCCCATGTACCGATGGCGGGCTGTCCCTGCGGGGGAGGATCGGCAGGGCAGCCGAAGAGGATGTGGTCAAGGGTGGCGTGCGATTCTCCGCAGAGAGTGCACTCTGGGGAAACATGGCGGAAGTGGGATAGAAGCTGGGGGGTAGGAAGAGTTCGCGTCTGGAGTCGCCTCCAGAGGATTTGTTGGGAGTGGGATAGGCGGGGGTGGGGAGGGGGATAGAGTCGACGGGCAAGGCGTGCTTGTTGAGTTAGTTCTGAGAACGTGTGTGCCCGCTCCCTCGAGAAATCCCGGCTGGGGTCGCCATTTGCCCGGCAAATAAGTCCTCGGGCTATGTTATCGGCGGCCTCATTTCCGGGATTGCCAGAGTGAGCCGGAACCCACACGAGCTCAATACACCTATCGGGATTTAGGGTGCACATTCTCAATATCTGCCACGCGGGGGGATGGACGCGTCCGCGGGCGAAGTTAAGAATGGCTGTTTTGGAATCGCTTAGTATATAAGCCGCATTGGTTTGGGCAATGGCTATTGCTATAGCTGCTTCTTCTGCTTCTTCCGGGGTACAAGGTGGGTCTATCAAATGGGTAAATGGGGGGGCTTCTGGATGATAAGCCACAGCTACTGAACGGTCTGTACCACACGCGGCGTCCACCCAGCGCACATCCTCTAAAGTGCCATATTCTTTATGGAGAGCTTTGGCCCGCGCGACTCGGCGGGATTGATGGTATTCAGGGTGGACATTCTTAGGAAGGGGTTTCAGGATAAGCGCGGAGTGTATGGCTCGAGGGAGAGAGATGAAGTCTGTCGTGTGTGCCGGTATGCGAATTCCCAGAGAATCCAGTATATATCGTCCAGTTTCCGTGCCAGCCAGACGAAGGTACTGTGTGTAGCGATGTGCATCTATAAGTTCTTGTATAGTGTTGTGCATTCCTAATTTTAAGAGTCTGTCCGTGCTAGTGCTCTTTGGTAAGTTTAGCGCTGCTTTGGTAGCCATGCGGATAAGAGCATTGATCTTGTCTTTATCCGAACAGGAGAGGTTCAGGTAAGGAGTGGCGTAAAGAATGCGGCTAAGCACAAAGGCATGCAGCACCTTCAGATTATCTGCTTCGTCTAGACCGGCTCGTGAATATGAAACCCTTCTAAGAAGATGGATGACTGAGTAAGTGGACTGTTTTAGTGCTTTCAGGGTAAGGTTGTTTTTCCCCGTGTCCTGTAAATGCAGGCCAAGAATGCGGAGGGTAGGTGTTTGCGGTATGGGAGTGTCATGCAGGTAGATAGTGATGGGGGAGGTAGGGACGCGCCGCGGGCGGATTATGAGGAGTGCTGACTTTGTGGGGGAGCATTCAAGCCCAATGTTTGCCGCGTGAGTAGCGATAGTTGTAGCGGCTTCCTGAAGGGTCGATTCTATGTCGCCATCCGAGCCGTATGTGGTCCAGACCGTTATATCATCCGCGTAAAGTGTGTGTCCTAAGTGCGGGATGCGGCTGAGAGCCCTGGCCAGGGGGATGAGGGTGAGGTTGAAGAGGAAGGGAGATAACACCGCCCCTTGCGGGGTACCAATGTTACCAAGCGTGAAGTGGGGGGTCTGTATATCATCTATATGCAGTGAGGCTGTGCGACCGTTTAAGAAGGCCCGGATATAGTTGTAGGTCTTAGGCCCCAACTGCAGCTCTTGGATGCCCTGCAGGATGGCGCTGTGTGTAACTTTGTCGAATGCTTTGGTGAGGTCAACTGCCAGGATTGCTCTGGTGTGATGTAACATGTCATTGAGGATAGCGTGTGAAATCTGCAGTAGGGCGTCCTGTGCCGATAGGTGGGATCGAAATCCTACCATAGTATGGGGATATAGTCCATGGGATTCCATGTGTTGCGTGAGACGGGTGAGGATGACATGCTCAAACAGTTTGCCCAAGCACGAAGTCAGCGAAATGGGACGGAGGTTTTGGGCGTTAATGGGCTTGTTTGGTTTAGGAATGAATATTATTTTCCCGTGCTTCCATTCAGCAGGTAGCACCCCCATTTCCCAGCACTCATTGAAGTAGTCGGTGAGAAGGGAAATTGAACGGTCATCTAAATTTCTGAGCATGACATTTGTGATTTGGTCCTCCCCAGGGGTTGAGTTTCGGAGCTTGATAAGGGCTGCTCTGACTTCAACCTCCATAATGGGGGCGTCGAGGGAGGGTTGATCGGGGCCTACATAGTCGGGATATGATACAGCTTGGCCCACAGTGGTATAAGTTGATTGGAGTTGGCGTAACAGTGCTTGATGATTTTGGCGATGTTTATGGGTAAGTCTTTTTAGTGTGAGCCGAGTTTGCTTTTTAGTTTGAGTGGGGTCTATCATATGTCGCAAAAGATGCCAGGCCCTGGTGGAGGAGAGATTACCTCGTAATCCGTCACATAATTGGTGCCAGTTAGATTTACTGAGTGCGGCACTGTGTTCTTCTATTTGTTTCTGTAGTTGCGCTAATTTTAGCTTAAGTTTCCGATTTTGCTTCTGGGTTTTCCAGCGTGTGAGGATACTGCTTTGAGCTTGTAGTAGGTGCGCTAAGCGACTGTCTGCAACGGGAGTCTCGGGGGTGGCATCTAATGTTTGCGTGAATGCCTGGACATCCTGTTTCAGCTCTGTCATCCATGTGTGGAGGTTAAAGGGGGATTCTAATGTTTTGGCCTCTCTGTGCTTCCGAAGATTATCCCAGCTGGTAATCCTGACACGGTAGGCTTTAGCTTTTATGGCGAAATCAAGCTGTATAGTTATGATATAATGATCACTGCCCAGGGCCTCATTTGAGTTTGCCCACACTGGTGTGGGAAGGTTGCGACCAAAAGTAAGATCTGGGCTTGTGTCGGCAGTGACACTATTGCCGATTCTTGTAGGTGTGCTCAGATCATTATATATGGACAGGCCGTGCATCTGAAGGGTGTTGTGCAATTCCGCTCCTCTCTTGTTAGTGCGTGTGTACCCCCAGTCTACATGTGCGCAGTTGAAATCCCCTAATATAATGAGGGGGTCCTTTTTTGCAGCGTTGGAGGCGGCTTTAATTAGAGAGATTAAATCTGAGACCGGTTGCCTCGGGAGGAGGTAACAGTTGAGGATGAAGAGGGGTTGAGATCTGTGAGTGGAGGGGATTAATTCTATGAATGTGTGAGCTACCCGCGAGGTTAGTACATGACAAGTGTATGGTACGAAATGTTGGAGATACGTCGTAACCCTGGGGTTTGGAGTGGTGTCGGAGGGTACCAGAGCGTATCCTGGCAGCGATAAATTTGTGCCAGCATCCTGAAGTGCTACTATATCAGGGGGTGTGGAGAAAGTAGAGAGGAGCTGCTGCAGGGGGTCTCGTTTGCGACGAAACCCCCTGCAGTTCCATTGTAGGATGCTTAATTGGAGATTATTGCCCGTCAACTGGGCCATGCTGAAGGGTGGGGGGGCGGAGGATGGGAGCAGCTGTGGGGTTGCTAGCTGGGATATGTGAAGGCATTCCAGCAATTATTTGTGGAATTTGTTGTAGAATAGTAGAGGTTACCTGACTGATAATAGTTTCTGTAAGCTTAGTGATGGCGGCTTCAATGTAATTTTGAGTCTGAGCCAGAATACTGGCTTCGAGCTGTTGGGCAAATTTTTGTAATTTAGAATCCATGTCTGGAATGTCTTCTGATCTGCGTTTCTTTTGTGGAGGGGGTGTGGAGGGTTGAGGTGTAGGTGAAGAGGTTTGGGGTGTTGGTGAAGGAGTGGGTGGAGAAACGGTAGGAGGGATGGAATTAATGGCTGCCCTAAGATGCCCTACCTCTTCCCGCAGGAGAGCTATCTCTTCCTCCCGCTGTGAGGTTTGGGGTGTACTGGTGGGCTTGGTCCAGGCTCGCTGGCGATCTTGATGAGACACTAGCGGCTGAAAGTCCTTTGGCGTGGGCACTGGTTGCTTGGATTTCGACGCGGTCTGTCTACGAGGTGGAGGGGTCCTGGCTTTGCACGAGCCGGTACCGGTAAGGTGGGAACCACCACAAAGAATGCAGCTTGGCGTGCATGGGCTCTCTTGAGGGGTGTGCTTCTCGCCACACCGCGGGCACAGTCCAGCCTTCGGGAGAGGGCACACGTCGTACCTGTGTCCAGGCTTCCTGCAGTTTGTGCAGGCATCGGGGCTTCCCTGGTATTTGGTGCAGCGGTGTACCACACACATATATTTAATTGTGTGAGGCACGGGACCTGAGGCAAAAGTTATTAAGATGGACGTTGTTTTACCCATGCGTCGGGCCGCTATAATGTTAGCGTCCGGGTTTCTGTATTGTAAGTCAGTTAGGATTTGTTCTGGTGTCTCGTTCCAGTAGGCCCGGGAAATGACGCCCTTGACTGCCGCTGGAGGGGCCGCGATGTACGCGGCTACCGGGTATTGTAGTCCATCTAAAGTAATTTGCTGGATTTTGACCAAAGCGAGAGCTGTTGCCTCCGCTACCGTCGCCACTGTAAAGGTGTTGTTAGTTGGATGGATCCTTATGTGCAACTCGCCTATCACTGAACAGCTGAGGGTCGAGTGAAGTGCCTGCAGGATACTGGGAGCCGGGATCTTCTCCAGGGAGAGGCCGCCTCGCGGGCGAAAGACTACTCTGATGGTACCCGCCGGCAGTGCGGCGAGTTGCTTGCTTCTATGGACGACGACGCGCGTCATGCGTAGGAGCTGTGGCGTCTCCTTGAACGCGCTTCGTTTGTTCCCAGATGCAGCGTCCGGTGGCGCGCCGGCGTTGCTGGCGCTTGGTTTAGGTTGAACGGTGGCCGATACCGGGTGTTTTGGGGGCGAATTCGAATCCGTGGTCCGATTACGGTATGCATGGAGCACAGTTTTCCACTCACCAGGGTGGCAGTCCGACGGGTTCGAGGTCTCTCCATCCACGGGCTCCTCCATGGCTGTTGGGGAGTGAGGAACGCGGCGCACCGGCGAGGCTCGCCTCGACGAGGCGAGGCCTAGCGCAGCGGCGTGGCTGCCAGAGACATTTTCATCAGGTAGCTCACCGAGGTCATTGGACACATCCAAAAGATGGTAGCGTTTGGGGTCCATGAACCTTCCAGGATCCGTTGAGGGCCTTGGTGGGTCCTAGAAAGGACTTAGCTGGGCACAGGAACCAGAAATTGGCGGAGCCGATAATAAACGCGTCCGCTCACTCGGGCCCCCTAGCGGCCGACCCCCTTAACTTCGAGTACACGTAAACAGACAAAAGTAGTTCCACGGCAGGCACTGCGATCTGCAGTATTATTTAATATTTCGCTGAGCTCCATGCCATTCCAAGAGAACATGCGTACTTACGTGTACGCGGATCGCCTAGTCTTCTACTATCACCAAAGGAGATTGACACACTTTACTAAAACATGTAAAGGTATTTATCTGTTTTAGAAGGGCTAAATTCAATTCGCCTGGCTCCAAACGTGAACACGTGCTCGTTGTTTATTTCTTCTGAAGGACCCAGTAGATATATCTCTGTCGTACCAGCTCGCTATCTTTCCACCAAGTAGGTGTTGTCAAGTATCTCACTTAAATATGATAGCTCTCTTTCATAACGTACGGACCTAAACTATATTGCAGCAAAGGGCATCGTCTACACGGCAAATGTAGACTGAGCAACAGTAGATCAGGGATGCGCAGAGCCATCTTGTTATCAATCTACCGTACGTATGCATGCTGCTACGTCTCACAGCGGCAACGGTGCACAAGGCAACCCCTTTCATCACCACCAGCCCAGACGGCGACGGGCCTACGCAGACTAGTATTTGCGAACAGAGGAGCTCACTTCGAAGCGGCGACAACCACCGCGCTATGTGGAAGCGGCAACTGCCTGGAGGCCACTCTTCTGACTCTGACAACCTGACCGTCACGCAGAGCGCACTAATTGATGAAAGGGGCTAACATCGAAGACTTCCGTGGGAACGGCGTCGACTTCGGTTTCCCAAACTGCCGCGTGGTTGCCTCCTATGCGGGGGGGGGGCGATCGCGCAACATTGGAGGCGGTGCCCTGAGAGATCGTGCGCAGTCATGGGAGGCATATCGCGAGCGATTCGACTATTATGGTTGACCGAAGCACAGTCATGACATTCCCTAGTCTACTCACCTAGGGAAGACTACTGCTTTCAAAGCGGACAACTTCGGTGCAGCGAGGGTGTCCTGACGCATCCTGATGTGCACTCAGATATGTAGACATTTAAAGTGCTGCAACATGGAGCGCGCTTCCATATCTGAGCCAGTGTAAATAATGTAAAATGTATCCTTTCGCTCTTACTCTAGGAATGAATGAAAGTGGGTTGTTAAGTGGTGCAAGGGGCATGTATGGCCAAAGAGTGTCACTTACCCGAGGACGTACTCATCCCTATGTTTGGAGGATTTCTTACCTAAATGCTACACCAAGTCAGAACAAAGGTATGTCTTGGAATTCGGGTGTCTAATAAACTCTGGGGCGCCTGCCTTTAACATTCGCCCTGGTGTTCCAGAAAAGCAGGCATTAGGAGTGTCTTTACGGCTACCTAAGTTTGTAGCAAATACTGTTTTGTACCTAGAAGCAAGAATCCCTTCTTCCGCAATTTCTTCTCATGTTCTTGCTGTACAAAAATCTAGAAGGGCCTACGAATCACCACTAAGACTTTGCCAAACAGTGTCCGTTTGTCAGCCTAGTATATTTTTTGATGTAGATTGGCCACGATTTCATGCACCTCAGATTATTTTTATAAAAACGCTTCTTGATCCGTTAAAAGTTAGAATGAGAACGGTTAAGTCCATTTTCGGCGGGGAAAGGTCTCTTCACATCGAATTTCACGATATTTTTCCAAGTAAGGCAAACACCTACCTTACAGAACACTCTAAAAACAAAGAAAGTTCCGCGCACCCTCTTTGAGGGTGTAGGCCAAGTGCTCCTTAGAGTTTTGTTACTCCAGCGCAAGGGAGTGCTAGTACTCTTCCGCAGAGTGCTAAAACTCTCCCCAGAGGGGTAATAATACTCTCCCTGTCCGAGTGCTTCTACTCCTCCAAGCCGAGTGTTTCTACTTCCCCAAACAGAGTGCTTGTACTCCTTCAGAACGGAGTGCTAGTACTCTTCCCAATGGCGTGAAAGCACGATGTAGATCCATGGCCGCGTTCGAAGGGATTCGCAATACTTGCATGTGGGGAAAATTTTATTCCTTCATAAGCCGCTTCTGCCCTTTTGCTTGGAGAAAGGGATGTAATCTGTAGTCGCTGAGTTATTCACATGCCATCGAACATGACAGTTTTCTACCTAAACCAATCCAGCGTTGGTCGCGCAAGTGCATCGAAGTATATGGGACATATTCCTGTGTAATTCTCCCTCCACAAACAACCACAATAGAATTTAATGAAAAAGTGCGTACGTGAATTCTGGCGAATGCTCGCAAACAACTGCTGGGGCCACGAAGATTGTTTTCGACAATGGCAGACGCACGACCACCATTCTGACATCACGTAGAAAGCATTTGCAGCGGGAAGCATAGAGTAATGAGCAAGCCTGTTTTGTAAATGCGTCACGATTTCCGAATGTGCTGCTGGTACTCGTATTGCGCCGTCCATAACAACGAAGTGCGCTGCTCTTGTCCCCGGTAAGTGGTTGCAAACCAGGATATCATTGAAATCGAAAAATTAACCATAAGATTCGGTAGTAAATGTTCGCCCCAAATGATACAAAAAAATACGCAAAGGCACGCAATTAAACTTTATAAAGTGTCATAATGAAACGTCCTACGGTACATTGTGCTTCAACAATCAGTTACTCAAGGTGACGATCATTTCAAGTATTCAAATTGCTCTCGCAATGGTCATTTTTATTCCGCACATTTTTTTACTCATAATTGCCAACAAATTTGTGCTAGTGGTTCCATACTGTGAATCAATACTATAATCTTTATTAGAATGGGTGCCACTTTGGTTTTTCTTGCAGAGCTTACGCAATTGAGATATTGGAATGAGGGAAAGGGAGCGCAAAGGCTAAGATTATAAGTCAGCTCTCTGCGTGGGCCTCACAGTCTCAACAGCAAACCAGACTCGTCAGCGAAGGCCAGAAGTGATTTCTCCACGGCACGGTGATCACGTTGATCCTCTGGTCGGATCCAGGCCTTGTAATTTCGAATTGTCGTCCTATCTAGGCATTTGTGGCGTGCCTAGCCCGGCCTTCGCAGAAGAGGTGTTTGGCGGTGGAGTGGCCTAGTGTGCGGCAGCCGGAGCACTTATGGTCGAATCTCATCGGTGCATTCTCAACATTGTTGTGGGTGCTTCTTCTTCCCTTGCGAATACAGGATGTCCAGCGGAAACTAAAAGCAGGGGTTAGATCAAGGCCCGATAGTAGGCTGCGAAGAAGTGCCTGTGCGGTATTTGTAATATCGATGAAGCGGATAGTCATGGACGGTTACTAGTCCACAAATAGCAACCTTGCGTTCTTGAACAAGCTTCCGCATTGCTCGGCGGTAGTCATGCGTTTGTATTTGCTTAGGGTGGGAGGGGGGGGGGGAGGGGGCTGGGAAGCCGATTTTATGGTTTTCATGCACCGCCAGCTCGTGTGCCCTCCCATATCACTTGATGACCACGTGTCCTGCTGTCCATGGTATTTAGATAAGGAAATGTCGGTAATCCTTCTCTGCGAGCTTGTACGTGGCACATTGTTTCTGCATTCAATGAACCACGCTGTTTATACGTGGTCGGTCTTGCACTCAATGCTGCTTGTAAGTCTATATATATGTAGGTGTTATTTCCAGGATTGGGATACACATTATTTACGTATTCTATGCATCGGCAGATAGCCATTAAGTAGGCTTCAATGACGGAGGTAGTTTGGCTAAGGTAGAGCAGTTCGCTAACTGATGTGCCAGTTGTGGAGCCCTAATCGCTAGTGGCTTCTACGCAACTCTTCATGGTACAGTGCACATTGCCTTGTATTTTTCATGACGTGGCGTTGCATGTCGATGGTTGTGAGACCGAGGATTCGCCATACATGTGCATGTTGCTTGCCTATATTCACCGCGCTTTTTATACGTGCTGTGGTGCGTGTGACTTACGATCATACAGATGCTTTGGTCCCATGTTCCTGGGTAGAGGTTTAGGATCAGTAATTCGGCCGTCATGCCATGGTCCTACACTGATCAATCAGGGCTCGTACTGGAGCCAAACGACTGTATCCGTATAGCTCAACCGCGCAAATGTGCTTAGGTATTCATGTAATGGTCCTCAGTGCTTCCTGTGAAGGGTTTCTAGAACTTCCCTCTTCTATACGTTGCACTAGGCCACGTACCCAACTCTAGACAGGAGTAAAGACTCCCCGAAAAGTTTTGCGATTGCGGTTCCTGCTCCTCTAGTTCTATTTGCGATACGGCGGATCAAACGCAGCATGCAGCGCCATGACTTGCTTAAGTCCATGAACTATGTATGCATCGCCTGACCCTTCGCGATGAAAGACAGCCCAGAGTATTCCAATGGGTGCGCGGAGGTCAGGTACTCTACCATTCCGTCACGCCAGCACTGCTAGTGGCTGCGTAAACATGCCCTATACGTGCATCCCAGCGCGCAAGGAGTCAAACTTTTTGAGAGGCGCGCCGCCTAGGGCCGATATGTACAAACTTTTCACTGCAGTTGCATATTAAAGCTACCAAGTTACATTTGCATCAGGAGCGGTAGAAAGTATACAGATATGCTTCGAGGGAGAAAAAGAATATTAATGTGCTTTATTAACCACTGCTGAAGAAGCGACTCGAAGTGCTACGCGCGCAGCTGCAATCAGGCAACGTCGGGCTCAGCAGACCGTGCCGCAGAGCCGCAAGCCACAGCTCGCCGTACACAGTGGTCAGACAGTTCAGTTTGCTCTCATGTAAGCGACGCAAATGGACTTCGCCGCGAAGACCCTTCAGTGCGTGCTCACGAAAACGGAGCTCCTATGGTGCTGCTTCTCCAGCTTACGATATGACTGTGCTACATGCACCGTGCAGGACTGTGACTTTTTACGCGCCAGTGCCGTCGACGAATGCTTGTTGGAAGCCGCGAAGGAAGCGGAAGAGGAAGGCGCCTTGAGGTGAAGAGAATCGCGCACGACGAAGCGATGCCACCTAGAGGAAAGTCTAGGTGACGCGAGCGAAGGGGGGGTGGGGACGAGGAACGCGGCGAAGCTTTACGGAGTACAAAGGCAGGTGCATGCGCACTGGGTTGACCTCCTCTGTTGGTTGCTACAGATTTTGTTTGCGTTACTGTCGTACCGGGTTCCTCTCCTGATAACATCGTCCTCGCACGCCGTGCGCTGTGAGTGCGAGTGAAAGCGTGTGACGGTGAGCCGGCGATGGCGACACAATGTCGTGTTCGTGTGGCAGGAAAGCGGAAAGAGGCGCGCCGTCTTCCCACTGGGATGCGGATGTGGGACGTTCTACTCCGGTGGCTGCTGCATATGGCGCGGCCACGTGGGCCCTCTCTTGAAAACGATCTGGAATGTGGACAGTTTAGGCGTCTAAGCGCACCCAGGACCGATAGCTTCGTTATCAACTAATGCTTGCACGTAATCCGAGTTACCGAAGTGAAACGTCTTTTTAACTGTTTTCAGTAGATGGCAACATCCCTATATTCCAAAGAACGCGCCGATGACGTATAGTTCTTATTGGATAACTTGCTGTTGTTTATGCTCTGCACCCTTCGTTGTCCAGACTGTTGTATCATCGGCGTAGAGACTGAATGTTAGGTATTTTACATGTCTAGGCGACGTACTAGGCTCGATATTACAAGAATGAATAAAATCGGTGGTAGAGCTGACCCCTGTGGCACGCCGACGACTTTTTTAAGCCAGAGAGATTAGTCACCGCCAAAAATTCCTAATTTAAATCTGTGATTACATATAAAAATTGACAGTGTGTGTTATGAGGGCTACATCTTGGACAGAGCCTACAAATGCTTGTAGCTGATTGAATGAAAAGCCTGTTTAAAATCCACCACCGCGACAATCCCCGGCAAGTGAACTTTGGGGGGAATAATTTTGGCCGACGCTGAAATCGGTTTCATTTTTAAATTTTGGCCCGTTGGAAAGAATAGCTTCTTTGGTCTTGAATGCTGTGAATTTGAAGATAACAGGGAGTTGGCCGTCCGGGTTGTGACGACCGAGTCCGTGAGTATGCTCGACATCTTTAGGATCCAAAGTGACGTCAATGTTCTGAGTGTAAGTGAGTGAGTGAATGAGTGAAAAACTTTATTAGCTCTTGATTCGCTAGTCTTGTGTGGTCTTCAGATGGCTTCGTCCATCTTCTAGCACAAGGGTCGGTTGCCCTTAGCCCAATGCTCCATTGGATGCTGCTGCCAGTTGTGCTCACCGAAAAAGACCTTCTTAGTCGACCCGGCGATCGCTGGAGAGCACTCCTTCCCATTGCTCCGCGCTCGGGCTTGCTATAACGGGTACCACGTCTATCTTCTGGCATGCCCGCCTTATGTGATACAGCGTGGGTGTTTCGTGGCACCAGGGGCATTTGTCATTGTATTGCGTGCGATACGCTTTGCTGGGTACGTCTAGGTTCGGGTACGAGCCCGTTTGTAGCTGCCTCCATGCGACAGATTCCTCTCTGCTAAGGGAGTTGTGCGGTGGTGGATACCGTTTTCTGAAGCCCTTGTGGTAATTTAGTATCAATGAATAGTCTTGGGGTACAGGTTTGGTCCCCTCGAGGTGGCCTACGTTTGATGCTCGGTAATAAATGTACCCTCGAGCTATCCTGTCCGCCTCTTGGTTCCCTGCCACTTCCGTGTGTCCCGGCGTTCGTACTATCGTATGCCTAATTGGTTCTTCTTTTGGTTGTCGTTCTATTATATGGTCTCGGGAGTGGAGTATGCGGAGCCCTCCGTGCCCTATTTTGCTGCGTAGGCAGTTGCGGCACGCCGTTTGTGAGTCTGTAAGGATTGTTGGCGGCCGTTTAGACCGATATCCCTCCACTGCCGCTAGAGCGACGGCCGCTTGTTCAGCCTCGACTATCGTACAGCCTTGTAGTGAGGCGCTGGTGACCTCGCGTAGGGTCGAATCAATCACCATTGCTACCGCATTGCTGTTGCTCTGCGCCGCTGCTCTGACGTATGTGGCTGCGTCCACAAATACCGTTGTTTCTTGGGGTGCTGGTGTCTTTCGTAGGTATTCAGCCCTCGCCTCTCCACGTGCTTTGTTTAGGTTGGGATCCATGTTCCGGGGTATGGGTGCTACCTTTAGTGTGTTGCGATACTCGTCCGCAATTGTTTCGGTCCTCTGTATCTCTTGAAGTTGATTGGCGCAGCCTAGTTTCTTCAGGAGCTCCCTGCCAGATGGGGTCTGCTGTAGTCTGCGCTGTTGCGAGACTAGTTTCACCTCTTTCAATTCCCTAAAGGTGTTGCGTAGTCCGAAGTTTAGGAGCTTTTCTGTTGAGTTGTTGCGGGGAAGGAGGAGTGCGGTTTTGTAGGCTTTGCGTAGAACCGCGTCCGCCTGTTGTACCTCACCCTTGATGGGATTGTACCAATTATGGATGATAAGGTTTTCAGACTCTGAAAATGCTTCCGCAGGGATTAGTGAAGGATACCAGAAAAATATGGCTATTTTTGTCTGAGCTGTTTTCAGCATCGTGAAGACGAGGCTCTTGGTCGTGAGCCAAACGCGCTGTCTGCTTAGCGGTAAACTGAAATGTTTCATTCTCTGTCTGAATTTTGAGTATACTCTGGCAATGTTCTTCAAGATCGGTGAGGCGAGTGTTAACGTAAGATATCGCTCTGTCTACGGAAAACATGCGTACCTTTATTGCATCGAATTCATGGATTAGTGTTATCTGGTCAGCAGACATCTTTTTTTTCCATTAATCCAGAGCAATGTCGAACTTGTCAGGATCAAGGTTCGCTTTGATGTCACGTGCGAGTAGTAGTGAAACTACACTGTGACAGCATTCGGTAGAAGCAGCAATAAAACACGAAGTGTTCGGCAGCTGTATGAAGAAATTATTACAGGATTTATTAGCAAAAGAACTGTGCGTTGAGTAAACGACATGATGAAGAAAGGCGGATTTGATCACTGTACCATGGGAAAGGCGCCGAGCCAACAGATCGCGGAAGGTGATTACCGGTCGTCTCTAAGTGGCTGGCTGAATGAAGGAGATCGAACGCGCTGAGTGGGCAGAGGCTTTGGCGGCACTGTAGAAAGGTAGATGCAAGTCGGGGGGGGGGGGGGGGTCCAAGAAAACCGATTGGAGCCCAGCGAGTGCCCAGTGTCCAGAGAATATCGAGGAACACGGACAGCAGAAGGCAAGTGAAGACATACAGTGGCACCTGCATGATGAAGAAAGTCGAATTCATCAACTGTGGTGTGGCAAAGGCGCCGACTCAAGGCGCAGCTTCTCATCGACAGCATCTCAAATCTCTAGATGTCACGAGCGAAAAATGAGGGAACATTTCCTAACCGGTTTAGATACAGGGCCTGAAGGGGGTATCAGCAACACAAGATAGATTGTATTCGGCTAAAGGCGATCGAAGCAGACAAACTACAATGATGTTTGACTTTCAGAACGCTAGTTGCGCGCAAGTTTATGGACGCAGCGAACGTGCAGAGAAAGCACCACGGTGTCGAAGCGTAAACGGAAAGAGCGCCAACGCGGTCGCGTACGCTGCATTGATCTCGAAGGTGCAAAGTGTGCAGTGCTACAAGGCTAGCGCATATTTCTACACAGGCAAGAAAGAGACGCTAGAACATGCACAGCGACAGCCGCGGCGTTGAAGCTGAAACGGAACGGGCAAGAACGCGGCTATTCTATTCTGTACCTCCAGATGCCTTCCCCCTCGGACGCAGGCATGACTCGCAGGGAGAATCATAATTTCGCACATTTCACAGACGGGGCATGCACGCTTGTGCGAAAAAAAAAAACAGCAGAAACGCTAAACCTTGATTACGGTTGGGAATGCAACAGCACTATATTCCTTTTTGCGAGATCTCTTTGTCCTGGTGCTTATTGCCCGCGCAAGCTCTAGCCCGCGTTCTGTATGCGTCTCGGTTAGGACAAACCACATGCGCCAGGTCTGAAGGGTATTAACGCGCTTGTTTGCCCATGAGGAGTTCATCACTCGAAGGACCGCTAAGGGGCACTCAGTGTGACATAATGCTTTGTATTTCATACGATCATCACATGGAGCGACCTCGTGTCCACTGACTGCGCCCTCAAGTATCTAACGACGAACCCACTAGGACACACGTTGAGTCAGCCAGATGACTGCGACGTAAGGAGAGCAGTGACGCCCGCACTAGGCACACATTTAGTTAACGTGACCCGTGGTGCCACCGTGGAATCGGGAACGAATACTCGTCTCCCATCTCGGAGGCGCGGTTTTCATTCTCACCACAACCACAATTTACTAAGTTTCCTTTTGAACGGCATTATTTACTTTGTGTACAGAAACCTCCCCGAGGAACAACCTGAATCTGAGGATTTTTGGTTTGTTTCACTCTTTGTACCATCGACCAGTTTAGGTACGATATAATCGTAGTCGGTCACGCCACTCACTATGGCGGATTTTCGCGTTAATAGACATTTATAATGCTTTCGCATGAATAATCCGCCGTGTGCTCTAATATTTGTTCCTTCTATAGACACAAATAGCAAATGAGGTCATGTTCGGTGCTTGGTAAGACCGATAGCATAGATAGTTTACGTTCTTTTCATATTTGGCTAACTTTTCGCCACCCACACCATAACTGAATGATTTGCTTTTGTAACTAGTGCAAGCCAAATAGCACGAGCAGAGCCATCTGGCTTCCCGTGTTAGAAACATATTCTCGGATAATCACTTTCGGCATTATTATAGCCTTCAAGTAACGCAGTGCTCCTCCATCCAATAGGCAGTGGGCGCAGGATGAGTTTGGACCGGTGGCGCCTTTATGTGGCGGCGCCACGAGTGTAATGGCATTGTGACGTCAAGGCCGGGTTGAGCAGGCCTTGCCACCACCTATGTTGATTTAATATGTTCCGTCGTTTTTTCCTGTTCGCGTTGCCTAAGTACCACGTGAAACCAAATCCGATCAAACATGTTGCGTTTTTGGGTGCACGAACAGTTCTGAATCATGAAGGCAGCTGCTTAGGTCTTTTACTTCAGTCGTCGTTTTTCATGGCGGCCTAACCAGATGAAATGGCGGAAGCACTGGATAAGCGCATTCTGTAGGTAACAGTACGTGCAGTGATTAAATATTGAAACGCGATACACGAAGGGCATGCTCGACGGCGCCTTCTTGCACCGACTGCAAGTGTTGGGTACGCCGAGCTGATGCATCGTGGTATACAGTGAAAGCGAGTACCGTTGTGACGCATTATGACTGTATTTGGTCCCACGCAGATCACGACGAGCTCACCTGAGGCGCAAAAAAAGAAATCAAAACACGGTGACATCCGTGCGCTCCGAGTTTGTCTTTCAATAGATCTGACCCTGCTTTGCCATGATCTTGCTGTTCTAGCATTATTAAAAGAGCCGAGTAATGTGGAAGAGCTCCGTGTCCCGTGAGAATTAGCTGTCTTCGCCGTCACATCTGTAAAGGCTCCGAAACTAGGGGCCAGACAATGAAATCTTCTTTACCTCAGTAAGGAAGCCTTCATTGCAGTGAGGCTACCTTATGTCACTCTGAAAGGTTCCTTACTGAGGCGCCCTCGGTGAAGGCTTCCTTGGTGCTTCCTTGGTACTTCCTCTGCATAAGAAGCCAAACAATGATATCTTCCTTACCTCACTAAGGAAGCCTTCATTGGGGTGAGGCTACCTTATGTCACTCTGAAAGCTTCCTTACTGAGGGGCCCTCGGTGAAGGCTTCCTTGGTGCTTCCTCAGCGTAAGGTAGCTCCATAGCTACCTTCATGCGTCCTTACGCCGCTCCTGGCCCTGAACGAGCGCTTCACCTCACTGCTTAACCACGTGGCATTCGCTTGCGCATGCGCACTGTCGCCCACCTGCGGAGAAGCGCGAGCACGGTACGTCTTGCCAGGCATGTTCGTTTCAGTCACACGTGCGGCATGCAAGCATTGCTAGGCGTTGCTAGGCGTTGCAAGACGCCGGCGTGCCAGCGTTGCTGGAGCACATCAAGTTTTGCACTGTAATGCGCAACTTTTTTTTAACTTTAATGAAAGAAACTAGAAGAAAGCGTCCACGCTGTTCTATATTAGCTATTCAATTTAAAGATTGTGCGACGATACATTTTTTAATAGAATAATGGTGTTCGCGGAAAGATTTGAAGAAATAATCTCGAACCCAGGCACGCGGCAACCGCTCCTTAGGTGAGGACAGGTGAAGGGAGCTTTCAGAGTACGCTTGCTTCCTCCATCGGTCCTACACTGTAAGGAGGCCTCACGTAAGGTTAGGAAGCGCTCGAAGGAAAGGAACTAGGGGTGTGCGAATATTCGGAATTTCGAATAAATCGAATATTTTCCATATTCGAAGCGTATTCGATTCGAGAAATGCATGTTCGGAAATTCACGAATATCCGAGGACGGCCGAATAACGGTGGAAACGGCGAATATTCGAATAGACTGCGAATAATTGAGCAATTAACCAGTTGTATGCTTGATCCGCATTCTCCTAAGAACATGTTTATTAACTGAGAACTTCGCATGATCCGCTCATTATCTGTATGATCTGTTTCAGTCTATCTGCTTCAGGCATTTGAGACATGATCAGTTTCGTTTTCTTTTTCACCAAGCTTTATAATTCCAATTATTTTTGGAATGCCCAATTGCCTTGAAGGTTGCACAGGCAACTCAGGGTTTGCTAACATTGTTGCAAAATGTATCAAGGCTCTTTGTGCGGAGTGGAAATTTGATGAAGTGGCCAGCCTAGGCATGTTTCTTGACCCGCGCTTTATGGCCACAGTTCATCAGGCATCTGGTCAGATGATCTGGCTGAACAACCTTGTGACAAGAGAGCTCCAGGAAGCCATCGTGGAACACCGTGGGGACACCGCCGTGCCAGCGTCGACTTCGTGTCCACTGGTGGCATCGAGTGTATGGAATGCTTTTGACGGTCTAGTGATGAACAAAGAGAAGACACATTTGGCATCTGCTCCTGAGAGGGAAGTCACAGACTACGCGCAAAAGCCTCTTCTGGAAAGGGGCATGAATCCTTGTGAGTGGTGGCAGTCCATTGACCGCTTCAGGTACCCGCTTTTAAGTGCACTCGCCCGGAATCCCTGCCACTTCAGTTCCTAGTGAAAGAGTCTTTTCTACCGGTAGAAATGTGACAGTGCATAGAGAGCGTTCACTTTCTGGCCATATTGAGCAGTTAATTTTCCTTCACGACAATCTGTAACAAGCGTTTTACCTGACTGAGGGCATTACCTGAGTCCATTATCTATAATTGAGTACATCTTTAATTTGAAGCAACCTTGTAAAATGCAATGTTATTTTTAAAAGGGTAATAAAGCTATTGTTACCTCTCTTGCAATTTTTAATACTACACATGTATTCGATATTCGATTCGATATTCGAAGAGAGTTCTTCGCCTTAGTCGTATTCGATTCGTAATCGAAAATTTCAATATTCGCACACCCCTAAAAGGAACGTTTTATTGTTTGGGCCAAGCTACCTTCATGCGTCCTTACGCCGCTCCTGGCCCTGAACGAGCGCTTCGCCTCACTGCTTAACCACGTGACGTTTGCTTGCGCGTGCGTGCTGTCGCCCACCTTCGGAGAAGCGCGAGCACGGTACGTTTTGCCAGGCATGTTCTTTTCAGTCACGCGTGCGGCATGCAAGCATTGCTAGGCGTTGCTAGGCGTTGCACGACGCCGGCGTGCCAGCGTTGCTGGAGCACATCAAGTTTCGCACTGTAATGCACTGCTTCTTTAGATTTAGTAAACAAAACTAAAAAATAGCGTCCGCGCTTCTCTATATTAGCTCATCAACTTAGAGATTGTGCTACGATACGACGTTTTTTATTGAATAGTGGTGTTCTGGTGTTCGCCTAAAGCTTTTAAGAGATAATCTCGAACCCAGACATGGCGGCAACCGCTCCTTACGTGAGGACGGGTGAAGGGAGCTTTCAGAGTATGCTTGCTTCCTCCATCGCTCCTTCGCTGTAAGGAGGCCTCACGTAAGGTTAGGAAGCGCTCGAAGGAAAGGAACGTTTCATTGTTTGGGCCTAGGGCTACGAAGCCGAACACTCAGATTTTATCACGACGGTTCGGCCAGTTGGTTGGGATTCATAGTAAGGTTCGTTACAGCGCAACGCAAGACAAGGACAAAAGTTGTTTCAGAGCTTCTTTCGTCCTTGTCTTGTGTTGCGCTTTAACGAACCTCACAACGAAACTCAGATTGTAGTCGCCGTTTTGCAGTCTTATCAGTGCATCATTCTTCCTTTTAGGTAGATTCTCTTTGAAGTGCTTCCGAACTGTAGTTGCGTCGGGCAACTGACTCTTTGCTGTGCACTGGCAGCAAATGCAAACGCAGTGGCGTGTTCACACTTGGAGCCACAGGCGGCTGTCGTCGCGCTAAGCTGTGTGAAATGGCTCATGACTGAAGGTTGGGCTAGTTTGTACGACATTAAGAAATACGAAGCCTAAAGATTAAAATAATCATAGCGAACAGCGACTGGGAACATACCAACACATGTGCGATTGGCTAAGCAGCTCGAGAAACAAAAGAGAGAGTCGTACCTCGCCCCCCCCCCCCCCCCCCCATCTCGCTTCTTTGTCCATAAATTTAGTGCAGTTGTCTTCGGATCCCGTTCCTGCGTTGAGCATCGGCGTTACCGAGCAAACGAGCCCAGTGCAGGATAAAAGAGCGAACACGAAGGGCCGCAGGGTATGAAAGACGGCAATAGCGGAGAGAGTGCAAGTAGGGGAGTGCAACGAAACCATGAGGTAGAAAGCGGAGTAGGATGGTGTGGCGAAACGTAAAGAACGTAAACATAAACGTAGAAAGAAAGCGTAATGCCACACAAGACGGGCTTGGCAGCGACGACTGCTACGAGATGGCTCTAAAATAGCGCGCTATCGTCTGTTTACCGATCGCATGCGGAGGCCACGTACAACGATACAATATATGGAAACAATGCGCTGCATGAGCGGAGGTCTGAATGCCGCGGCTGCTGTGAATCGCGCCTAAGCGTCACCCGCGTCCTGCCGCTCGCAATGTCCCAATTAGCGAGAGAGTCCCGCTACACTTCACTCCGCTTGTAATTTATCGCACGAGACAGATTGTCCGCGCCAACGAATATACCACGAAGTGAAGACTCGGATATATTTCTCATTAGGGAGTGCCGTAATCGTCAGTGAATTTTCTGCCACAGAAAAATGGTACAACCTGGACCGAAACAGAAGACGGTTCAATGGCTCGCAGCGGCTTCGTAGCATTATTGCTACGAGGAAAGAAGTGGGCAATGAGCGCTTACTGCAGCTGCAACCCAAAAGGCGTCATTGAAGTTTAACACAACGTCCTAAAGGCTTAGCTGCCACGAGGTGAGGATTGGACAAACTTATAACTCCCAATCGTTGGTCAAGGCAGAAAATAATTATTTCTAGTAGCTGAACGGAAGGTACAGTACGCACAACTGCTCCAGCTTGTGCAATGTGAGATGTCACGTATACGGGCCAGTCGTGTCAGAGAACTGTAATGCAGTTGAACTCCTTTAAATGGGAGTGCTTGGGTCCTCCGGAATCCTTCGTTATACCGGTCAATACATTGTCAAGTTCCCGCTGCGCACAACGCACACAAGAACACAGGCACAGTTATTCCTTCGTTTTACAAGTCATCCTGTTCTAGAGACGTTCCTTATAGAGGCGCTATAGTGCAGTTGGCGTAGGTACGAGAGATGCCTGCCTACGGTTTGAACATCGCGTTGGTACGCCTGCGGCATCAGCGGTTCGATCCAACCATCTTTGCTAAGGTACAAGATATGAATTCTGCTGATATTGGAGCCGAATAATAGACGCATAATCCTACGTGTTATCATTCATACCCACGTAACCACTCTGGTAACTTTGCAATCTTCTGAAAAAAAAACTTTGTTATCATGTGATTAACGAGAAAATCGGATCAGTCTTCTCGAACAGCTTTGCTGGCAGCGAAATGTTCTCTATATCTGCTACGCAAAGCCTGTATATATCATAAATGCGATGTTGAAAGTCATCTTTAGGAAGGGAAATAGAGAAAAAACACTTGTCATGAGATTGGGCGACTTCTTCGCAGGGTGAAGGCTTTAGTTCAGGGCCCCATTGGCTCGCGCCACTGCGCGAGCCCGCCGGATCAGCCATCGCTGCTCTTGCGGGTCTGAGCTGGTCAGTGCAGTCTCCCTGGAGGAAGGTGAAGGAATAGGGGAGTAGCCCGGAGGGTGCGGGCACTTCCAGGTGCAATGATATACTGTGGGCTTTGCTCCACAATTAGGACAATATGAGGGACATTGTGTGGAGTGGAAGAGGCGAAGATAAAAGAGGCAGGGAAATGAATCAGTTTGAAGCTGTCGCCACGTGACGGCATTATCTCGATTAAGGGAATTATGTGGTGGAGGGAAGTGTCTCCAGGTATCTCCGCAATATCGTAGAGTTTCAGTGTAGTTCAGTGGTTCTGTCGGTGAGTCGTCTGGGTTGGATAGCTCTTCCAATGGCGCCCGGTTAGCGCGCTCTCGGGCTACCGCATTAGCGCGTTCATTACCATGGAGAGAGGCGTGTCCAGGTTTGCAGACGATGCGCACCCTGTGTAATGCTGTGGGGTGTAATGCTGTAAGGATGCGGTGTGTGTAGGGTGTCACCCTCCCTTGTGCCAAAGTCCTGCAGGCGGACTGAGAATGAGTGATCACTGTGATAGGTCCAAATGGCGCCCGCATGGTTGAAGCATGTACGATGGCTAGGGCGATAGCAGCCTCTTCCGCCGTGCCACTGTCCACAGTGTCGAGCGCAGCCGAAGCCCTCAGAATGTCTGCACTTTCTTGCACTACTAGACATAGGGCACATTTCTGTGGGTAGCGGGCCACGTCAGTGTATAGCACTGGCGTGTTTGATGTGTCATTGCCAAAAAGTCGAGCCCGGGCTTGTGCTCGTCCCTTTCTTCGACCTTTATGACGGTCAGAGTGCATATTCGAGGGAATTGGGGCCACGTGAATTTTGTTGCGAATGCTAAGCGGAAGAAGTGTGCGGTTTTCCTGTTGTGGTTTTCTTGGTGTTGGGTCCCCTAGCCGGGATAGAATGTGGCACCCTTGCATTGTTCGTTGCACACATTCCAATCGGCTGTTAAGATTACCTTCGACTAGTTCGCGGATGGTATTCTGCACCCCCAGTAGTAGTAGGAGCTGCGTAGACGCATGTTGGGGTAGTCCCAGCGATGTCTTTATTGCGGTACGGAGGAGGGTGTCCATCTGTTCATCTCAGGATGAGTCAGATTATGATAGAAGAGGTGGTAGGTTAGTCGGCTAATTATGAGGGCTTGCACAATTAGGAGTACGTCTTTTTCTTGGAGTCCTTGGCGGCGGGTTGTAATACACTTTATTATGTGCGTTACTTGGGTAAGTTGTTGGTGGAGCACGTGTAGGGTATGTGTGGCCTTCCCGTTGTGTTGTATCTGAAGGCCTAATACACGTAGTCTGTCTACCCTTGAAATACTATTGCCATTGAGATGCAACGTGATGGCTGGTGGAATACCGACGTTGTTCCGTTTTTTAAATACAAGCATGAGCTCCTACTTCTCAGCTGCGCATGTGAGTCCTCCGACTGTTGCATACTCTTGAACTATATTTACGGCTGCCTATAGTGCGCCTTGAATAGTGCCGTCTGACCCTGTGGTCACCCAGATTGTAACGTCATCGGCGTACAGGGCGTGCTGCACGTTCGGAAGTTGTCGAGGAGTGGTGGTAGCTTTGCCATCGCTTTGTTGAACAAGGTGGGTGAGAGAACGGAACCTTGAGGAGTCCCTCTGCTGGAAAGTTTTATGATATCTGACCAAATATCACCTAGGCCGATGGTGGCTGTGCGATCAGATAAAAAAGGCTTGGACATAATCATAGACGCGTTTTCCGCATAGGGAGAATGCAAGATTGTTTAGAATGTGAGACGTTATTGAAGGCTTGCTTGAGGTCCAACGCCAGAATGGCTCTTGTTTGAGCTTAACTAGAACTATCGACAACATGCTCCTTAAGTTATAGGAGTATGTCCTGTGCCGACAGACCTGGTCGATAGCCGAATAAGGTATTGAGGAAGAATTGGTTCATTTTGAAGTGAGGCTGGAGGAGAATTAGAACTACGTGCTCAAAGTGTTCGCCAATACACGAAGTCAGGGAAATGGGTCCGAGATTTTGGAGGGACTGCGGTTTCCAGGGTTTCGGAATTAGGGTGATACTGGCGTGCCGCCATTCCTGTGGAAGCGTTCCGGTTTTTCCAATTGTCGTTGTAGTATGCAGTGAGTTGCCGTATGGCCTGGAGGTTGACGTTGCGTTGCAGTGCATAGTGAATGCCGTCTGCCACGGGCGCCGTGTTTTGCCTTATGCCGTGTAGAGCTGCCCTCACTTCTGTCTCTGTAATATCGCCGTCCAAATGGGTTTCTTCCTCGTGTGGATAATCTTTGTACTCCGGTCGGTAGCCTGTAGCAATGTATCTCTGTTGCAGTGTTTGGAGGAGCGCGTCATCATCCATTTGTTGTTTGCGGATGATAGTGGGGACTGTGTTGGTTGTGTGCGTTTTTGCGTGCGTTGGGTTGAGTAATGCTCCGAGGAGGGACCACGTTTTGGAACTACTTAGTGTGCCATTAAGGCGGTCGCAGATGTTGGGCCAATTGCCATTAGTGAGGCTGGTGGCGTATTCTTCAACTTCTGCTATGATCTGGAAGATTCTTTGTTTCAGCCTACGGTATTTGTTTCAGCCTATGGCGCAACAGAACCAAATCTGACCAACACGACCCTCACCTCTACACGAGTGGACACAACAGCTACAAACAGATTTTAAAGCAGCCACTAAGCAACTTACTTCAACAATGGAGACACCGGATGTGGACAGACATCTGCTCCATCTCTGGGATGCTTGAAGAGGCCGGACCAAACGGTGGAAGAGGCAGCGGCCCATCTTTAGGAAAATCGAGCTTTTTCAGAGCCGAAAAAGAACACCGTAGACGCGAACCTTAATTTGCGAGAAAAATCACTTTACGCGAATGTCACCGTGTAGGTGTGATTTGATACTTGCACTGACCCACGTTGACGTCAACAACGGATTGCTGAAGGGCGGCAGATTCCCTGTTTGTCCCTGAGGCACATAACCATTGTTCTCAAGGCTTCATAGCCAGTGAAATGCAAGTTATGCATTTTTGATACATCCTGGGCGAATTCCGTTGTGCCCTTTTCCTATTTACGTGAATAGGTACGTGACAATGTTATTGTGCACAAAAAAATAACACGTGGAATATAAATTTTGGTGATCCATGCCGGAGCTTGCCGCGTTGAGCTCTGTCGGCTGGGTGCATTTGCATCGCTTTTTGCATAAATCTGTTATATCTTACGCGATAGCAGGAATCTGGCCTGCTTCGTACAAGTGTTCTCAGACGCGGACACATGAAGGTGCGTTTCCTGTAACGTCAGGCGTTAAAGATCGCTATGCGAAATTACTGAAAGCACCGTGAGCGCATGAAACTGCTGATGACCAGTCCTTCACAGCGGAGTTCCTTTAAATCAAGTACAGGTCCTCCAGAAGACCGACGATATGGCACTAACGTTAAACCTTACTGTCCCTACATAGCAGCCGCCTGCGCAAACCTTAGGGTTGATCTTGAGGACGTTAATAAATTTCATCCTACCATACCATACCGTGAGCGCTGTGATCCCGTCGTCTGCTTAACATACCTGTGCTCCGACTTCTGCTGTTCGCCAACGCGTCGCTGGCGCGTTTCGACGGCCGCCCGGTACCTATCAGCGCCCCTGAAAGTCATGCGGCCGAAAGCGATCATTCGAGGGTGCATTTCCTATTCGGTAAGCTTTAATGTATGCTGTCACTTGCGACAAAACTTGTTCTTAAAGAAGTGGGCTACAGAGACACTGTAGCAATGCCGATGGCGAGAGACTCGTTATGGGATATGTGGACTGTGGATGGAGCCAGTCCTTTATGATATTCGCACTCGTGCTACGTTACACAAACTCCATTCATGGCCTGGAATCTTTACGTAAATGTATCTTTAGTATTCAGAAAGTGAGGCGTATGGGCAAGCGGTCATGAAATAATATTTATGTAAAAGATCGGCAGCGTATATCTTTATATGGACCGTGTTTTTTGCTATTAAAATGCTAGTGTCATTTTTTTTTATTTGGAAAGTATTCGCTTCCCACTACGTAGCTTGGTTGCGCTACAAGAGGGGGACATTGTCATGCATGATCTTATCGCTTAACTATTTTAATAAACCTGGGCGTATTAAAACCGTCAACTGCAAAGTGGCCGCCAAGTTGCTACCTCCAATATTTGTGATGCTCAAACTTTGTGAAAATCATATGCGAGAGCTAGCATTTGCACGAGCAGGTACGACTGGCCAAGGTGCCTATACCAAAGCCAAGGGGAGAGATTTGCGGCACCTTGAAAAGACACGTGGACTTTCCATATACCAGAAAGCTTGGGTACTCTGATTTATAGGATTACGATACGGTCTAAGCAATGAAGTTTCAGTATAATTAGATTTCGGCCGGCTTGGGCGCGCAACTGCTCCATCGCCGGTGTGAATGACCCTTTACTTAGGCAGGGCTGTGTTCGCTTGTTTGTGCTCCTGGCGTGTGGTTGCAAGCGTGGTTATGTGAAACTGCAAACAACTGCGCGCGCTCCCGCACGACAAAATGTCTTCAATAAAACTACTACATCACACTACCGTGGTTTCTGCTTGCTGTCGCACTGAATATTGTCGCACTTAATGGGTTGACGCCGGTCTATCAGGAAGATCACATGGCTCTACGACTGAGGTATGGAACCATGACGAGCACCACAACCTCTATTCCAACTTCACTACCAGCTCGTCACGAGCCACGCTGCACATGCACAGTCCCACGCGACGCGTCTCGTGGGCTACTCTGCTTGGGTTGTAGGCACAAGCCGTCCCTTTGTAAAGGAAGTCTTTGGTGACGGCGGCATCATGAATTCGTATTGTGCTCCGGCATGCGCGCTCCCATAACCGTTTCGGTCGCCGTGCTCCCTAATGCCTTTGGCAAACGAGCCAGGATTCCGCTCTCCGTTAGAAACTGCATCTTTAGTGCCCGCATATCTCGGTATGCAAAACCATAGGAGCTTCGCGCATTGCTCACGTTGATATTCCCAGAACGTTTCCGCATGTGTACTGCAAAGAAGTTTGGAGAGGATTCTGATACCTGCAATTGCGAACAAGCCCTGCGTTCAGTCCTCCACATACACTGTTTCACATCGCGATGACATTCGATGCTAGCATTGAGATACTTATTGATAGGCTTGTCATACAGCCTGCCTGAACTGCAATTTTCGTCTTCCTTCTCCCTTTGAGTTGATGAAAATACAGCGCTGCATGATTGAACACAGCTGTTTCACTTCTTAAAGCCTTCTCGCTATCCGGGAAGCTGTTCGTTTTCTCTGCGACTAGCCGCTACGCACGTGGATTAGATGTGTTAAGCCAGGCAGCCGGCTATTTACTGCATTCTTGGCTTTTGTGACGACACTCATATTTATGGTTCAACACAGCTTGACGATATGCACACAAAAATTGCAAACATGCAATCCCTCACTTAATACCTACGCACACTAAGAAAAAAAAAAAGAGTATGGGATACTCCTTTCGAAGAGTCTGGACTCGCCACGTATACGACACACTTTGATGGAGACACCCGAACTACCTTTTGGCAAAGAATTCCAAGACTCTCTGCGCTGTATAAAAGGTGGTTACATGACTTTTTACACAATAGTCATGGAGACTACTTTGCAATAGCCATCTGGACGCTCTCATAAAGGTCACAAGAACTCTTAGCTAAAGGGTCACGTAACTACTGCTGAGGTAGTCGGATGACTTGCTGAGAGTGTCAAGCGACTTCCGAA
This sequence comes from Dermacentor albipictus, assembly GCF_038994185.2. NCBI lineage: Eukaryota > Metazoa > Arthropoda > Arachnida > Ixodida > Ixodidae > Dermacentor > Dermacentor albipictus. The sequence goes on from NC_091829.1 coordinate 108,281,545, forward strand.
TGGAAGTCAGGAGACTCTTGAGGAAAAAGCATTGTAACTACTCTAAATGGGTCAAGTTACACTAACTGGGATGTCAAGTGACCATTCAAAATGTGTCAGCTGACTCTTGATAACATTGTCAAGCGACTCCTCAAAATGAGCGTCGACTCATAGGAACATAGTCAAGGGATTCCTCAAAATGAGTCAGGTCGGCATTGCTGACAATAGCCTCGCCCCATGAAGGTAACTGCATATGTCTCTTGATGATGTGCAAGGCAAGTTTCGCTTGATGAGACTACTACACAACTATTGATTTTAACGCATCACACAATCGCATAACTAGAAGCAATAAGCGCAAGTAAAGCAGTGACCACAATGAATGCTGGAAATGAAAAATGCAGAACAAAACAAGAGAAGAGCATATTGACACGTGTACTTATCTTTATCGGGCGACCACGTTTCGCCGCTTAACAACTGTAATCGCAGAGAGAGGGACGCGCCTGAATGTATCCTATGTTTCTGGAAAGTTATCGATGCTTCTACCCGGCTGTCTGTTGTCGCCGAACCTTGTGTTATCTGATTTCATCGCTTGACACGCATTGTGTAGAACTTCGTAGAAGGCATGTGGGTCCAAACGATTGGTCTGGAACATTCGACGACTGCTCTATAAAAGCCGACGCGCTTGACCCGCTGATCAGATTTTCGACGATCGCCGACTGTGTTCGCCGCTATCGTTGTGCTTTAAGTGTAGCCTGTTTTGTGGGCACAGGTTCGCCCAATAAAAACTAGTTTGTCTTTCACAGTACTGCTACTGTGTTCTTTCTTCACCGTCACTACCACGTGACATCTGGTGGAGGTGCTAGTGCGTTCATGTACCGAACGCCCCCGCAAAGCCGCGATCCAAGCCCGAAGCCCGAGGATAAAACCGACACCACCCAAGACCAGCGTGCTAGCCGCAGGCTGCAAGGAGTGCCCCCAGAGCACGGACTTCTACCTGAGGCGACAAAGAAGATCGTGGTCAAGAAAACCGCAATGGCTGCCCCAGCGTCCCCCGTTATCCTACAACAACCCCGGGACCCACCAACCTTCCATGGAGCAGCGACTGAAGACCCGGAATCCTGGCTGGAGACCTACGAGCGAATCGCGACATTCAACAACTGGGACTCCGACGACAGGCTGCGGCATGTCTACTTCACCTTAGAAGACGCTGCCAGAACGTGGTTTGAGAACAGGGAGTCGACCTTGACTAGGTGGGACCTGAATACGTGGGACCGAAGCCATGCTGGACGCCCGAGTACAGCTACCTAACGATAACGTTGCAATCTTCACGGAAGAAATGAAACGTCTGTTCCGCCATGCCGACCCGGATATGCCCGAGGAGAAGAAAGTCCGCCTTCTCATGCGTGGTGTGAAGAAGGAACTTTTCGGCGCAATGATACGAAGCCCACCGAAGACCGCAGAAGAGTTCCTTAGCGAGGCCAGCAGCATCGAGAAGACACTCGAAATGCGGAACCGGCAATTCAACCGCCGTACAAGCTCTACCCACTACGCAGTGATTCAATCACTGGCCACGGACGATCTGCGCGAGACCATCAGGGCGATAGTGCGCGAAGAATTGCGCAAGTTCTTGCCATCGTCGCAGCCTCAAGTGGCCTCTATCGCCGACATCGTGAAAGAAGAGGTGCACCGATCCCTTGGAGTTCCTGAGGTGCAACCAGAACCACCGCAGCCGGAAGCAATGACCTACGCCGCCGCCGTCGCCCGCCGTCAAGGCCCCCCTGTGCGACCGCGCCAAGGTCCTGCAACACCGCAGTTCCGTCGTCTACCGCCGCCGCCGCCAGCGCGCCCACCCGTCGCCCAGCGCACCTATGCGAGGAAGACCGACATTTGGCGAGCCCCCGACCACCGCCCGCTCTGCTATCACTGCGGAGAAGCCAGCCATGTGTACCGCCGATGCCCCTACCGCGACATGGGACTGAGAGGGTTCGCCGTCAACGCGCCGCGTCCACAGCTTGGGGAGCGCCCACGTGACATTGCCGATTACCTAGCCGCCACTCAGTGGAACTTTCGACGACCGTCCCGCTCGCCGTCACCAGGCCGCTACCTGTCGCCGCAGCGCCGTCCATACACTGGCCCAGCCCGGGGCCGCTCTGCGAGCCCATACTCGGAAAACTAAAAGCAGCAACCGATGGAGGTGCGGTTGCTGTTCGTCGAACTGACGAAGATCCTCCGCCGCCGACGAAGACGACGAAGAGACCATCTCAACGACATACCGACACGCCGCCGTCCCGACGAAGTATGGAAGCCAAGACTACACCGACGAACGACGACTTGACGACGCGACGTTCCAACTTCAGTTCAACACGACGCAGCCGTGATCCGACGCCACGACCTAACTGCAACGCCAGACAAAGAACCACCGACCTCGACGTACTTCTCGATGGCCACGCAGTCACTGCCTTAGTCGACACAGGGGCAGATTACTCCGTAATGAGTGGACACATCGCCGCCCAGTTGAAGAAAGTTAAGACCGCATGGGAAGGCCCTCAGATTCGCACCGCTGGAGGACACCTCATCACGCCGACTGGGATCTGCACGGCAAGAATAACCATTCATCACCGGACTTACCCTCCACCTTCGTTATCCTCCAACAGTGTTCACGAGACGTCATTCTCGGTATGGACTTCCTGGACCAACACGGCGCAATCATCAACCTGAAGTCGAAGTCAGTAACGCTGTCGGAAGTTAAAGCAATGCCGCCGGAGAGCCCTCGCAGTCACCACGCCTTGAGTGTGCTCGAAGATCAAGTGAGCATCCCGCCTCGCTGCAGCATTGTTATTTCGGTCAGCGCCGAAACACCCGCTGACGTAGAAGGCGTCATCGAAGGCGACCAACGTCTACTGCTAGACCGTGCAATTTGCGTCGCAAGAGGAATCGCTCGACTGCATGGAGGAAAAACTGAAGTGTTGCTGACAAACTTCAGCCAGGAGTTCAAGCACATCAACAAGGGCACGACGATCGCGTACATCGAGGAAATTCTGGAAACAAGTAACGCGTTTGTCCTCTCGGATTCCGCCGCATCTACCCCGACGACCATGGTTCCCGAACCAGATTACGACATTAATCCAAATCTTCCTATGATTAAGCAACAGCAGCTCAGAAGTCTGCTCCGACGATACAAAGGCTGCTTTTCGACGTCATCGAGGATTCGGCAAACACCAGTCGCCAAGCATCGCATAATCACCGAGGAATGCGCTCGACCACTCCGTCAGAGCCCTTACCGAGTTTCGGCGCGAGAACGTGAAGCTATAAGAGAACAAGACGACGAAATGCTGCGCGACGACATCATCCAGCCGTCGAAAAGCCCGTGGGCATCCCCTGTTGTTCTGGTAAAGAAAAAGGACGGAACCCTACGTTTCTGCGTCGATTATCGTCGTCTGAACAAGATCACGAAGAAGGACGTATACCCCCTCCCATGGATAGACGACGCATTGGATCGGCTCTGCAACGCTAAATACTTCTCGTCCATGGACCTCAAGTCTGGCTATTGGCAAATAGAAGTCGAAGAAAGAGATCGCGAGAAGACCGCCTTCATCACCCCAGACGGCCTCTATGAGTTCAAGGTTATGCCATTCGGACTGTGCTCGGCGCCTGCAACGTTCCAGCGCGTGATGGACACGGTTTTAGCAGGATTGAAGTGGCAGACCTGTCTCGTATACTTGGATGACGTCGTCGTCTTCGCCGGAAATTTCGACGTTCACCTTAGGCGGCTGGCAACAGTACTAGAGGCCATCAGGTCATCAGGACTTACTCTGAAGCCGGAAAAGGGCCGCTTCGCTTACGAGGAGCTTCTATTTTTAGGCCACGTCATCAGCAAGTCTGGAGTCCGCCGCGACCCTCAGAAGACAGCTGCCATAGCGAAGTTCCCACAGCCCATCGACAAGAAGACAGTCCGTAGATTTCTTGGCATGTGTGCCTACTATAGGCGATTCGTCAAGAACTTTTCACGCATCGCTGAGCCGCTGACACAGCTAACTAAATGTGACGTCGAGTTCAAGTGGGAAACGCCGCAGGCCGAGGCATTTCAAGAACTCAAACGACGCATGCAGTCGCCGCCCGTACTTGCGCACTTCGACGAGCACGCCGATACCGAAATCCACACTGACGCCAGTAGCCTAAGCCTCGCCGCCGTCCTGGTCCAGAGAAAAGATGGACATGAACACGTGACAGCTTACGCTAGCCGGTCGTTGTCAAAAGCGGAAGGCAATTATTCTACAACCGAAAAGGAATGCCTCGCCATCGTTTGGGCGAAATTTCGAAATTTCGCCCTTACCTATATGGCAGGCCATTCAAAGTCGTCAGCGACCATCACGCCTTGTGTTGGCTAGCGAATTTAAAGGATCCCTCAGGACAGCTGGCACGGTGGAGCCTCAGACTACAAGAATACGACATCACTGTAACATACAAGTCCGGACGACAACACTCAGACGCCGATTGCCTATCACGTGCCCCCATTGACCCGCCGCCGCAAGATGACGAGGATGAAGACGCCTTCCTTGGAATAATAATCGCGGAAGACTTCACCGAACAACAACGAGCGGACCCGGAACTTAAAGGCCTCGTCGAGTATTTGGAAGGGCACAGCGACGTTGTCCCCAGGGCATTTAAGCGCGGATTATCTTCCTTCACGCTTCAAGACAGTCTACTCGTGAAGAAGAACTTCTCACCAGTCCGCGCCAATTACCTTCTTGTTGTCCCGTCAGCACTTCGTCCAGAAGTATTGCACGCCCTAAATGACGATCTGACCGCTGGACACCTCGGAATTTCCCGGACATTATCGAGGATACAAGAAAAGTATTATTGGCCGCGCATGACCGCCGACGTCACCCGTTATGTCAGAACATGCCGAGACTGTCCGAGACCGAGACCAATCGAGCCTCCTTGCCGATCATTCCAGCAGATCGGGATGGACTTGCTGGGACCCTTTCCGACGTCAATAACCGGAAATAAGTGGATCGTCGTGGCGACGGACTACCTCACGCGCTTCGCTGAAACAAAAGCACTGCCGAAAGGTAGCGCAGCCGAAGTGGCAAAATTCTTTGTCGAAAACATCCTGCTGCGACATGGCGCCCCAGAAGTCCTCATCACCGACCGAGGAACGGCCTTTACAGCGCAGCTCACCCAAGCCATTCTGAAATACAGTCAGACAAGGCACAGGAGGACAACGGCTTACCACCCGCAGACGAATGGTCTTACGGAGCGGCTGAATAAGACCCTCGCCGACATGCTAGCGATGTACGTCGACGTCGAACACAAGACCTGGGATGCGGTCCTGCCGTACGTGACCTTTGCATACAACACGGCGGTGCAAGAAAGAACACAGATCACTCCGTTCAAGCTGGTCTACGGCAGGAACCCGATGACGATGCTCGACGCCATGCTGCCTCATGTCACTGACGAGGAGAACCTTCACGTCCGTACCTATCTCCAGCGCGCCGAAGAAGCCCGACAGCTCGCCCGCCTGCGAATCAAGAGCCAGCAGAGGACCGACAGCCGACACTACAACCTGCGACGACGCTTCGTCGAGTACCAACCTGGCGACCGTGTTTTTGTCTGGACCCCGATACGCCGACGAGGACTCAGTGAGAAACTACTCCGACGCTATTTCGGACCCTACAAGGTCATCCGACGTGTTGGCGCTCTGGACTATGAGGTCGTGCCATACGGCATTTCGCATTCACAGCGGCGCCGCGCACGATCTGAAGTGGTCCACGTGGTGCGCCTTAAGCCCTTTTACGGACGCTGACGAACTTCGCATTTTTTTGTTCTTTTCTTTGCTACGAGTGCTTTTGTTTATTACCTTCGTTTGTTTGCAGCATCGGGTCGATGCTCTTTAAGAGGGGGGTATTGACACGTGTACTTATCTTTACCGGGCGACCACGTTTCGCCGCTTAACAACTGTAATCGCAGAGAGAGGGACGCGCCTGAATGTATCCGATGTTTCTCGAAAGTTATCGATGCTTCTACCCGGCTGTCTGTTGTCGCCGAACCTTGTGTTATCTGATTTCATCGCTTGACACGAATTGTGTAGAACTTCGTAGAAGGCATGCGGGTCCAAACGATTGGTGTGGAACATTCGACGACTGCTCTATAAAAGCCGCCGCGCTTGACCCGCTGATCAGATTTTCGACGATCGCCGACTGTGTTCGCCGCTATCGTTGTGCTTTAAGTGTAGCCTGTTTTGTGGGCACAGGTTCGCCCAATAAAAGCTAGTCTGTCTTTCACAGTACTGCTACTGTGTTCTTTCTTCACCGTCACTACCACGTGACAATATCTACGAGATTGAATTGATAATTTTTCAGCTGTGGCAGCTGTTCCTTCTGAACTGGAAACAAACTTAGCAAATATTTCAGGCACCTGTTTTATCAATAGGCACAATAGAGACTATGCTCAAGCTAGCCACACTCTAGAAGGCCACTATACTCAGCGATAGGCTATTTCCTTTATAATAAGTATATTCTTTCATGTGCGAAAGAACAGACATCATTTGTGTACAAGAACCACACACCGTTCCTTACTAGTACAGAGCAGAATGGCCGCAGCTACATAAGACATAGGTTCGAGAAAATCCCAAACTTTCAAATGCTGACGAATTAAACATAGAAAACCCTACAAGATCAGGAGTGTCCTCGAAGCATGCGCATGGAATTGATGTAAAAGCCATGGCAATAAGAATCTACTGTAGGACAGTACTAAATGCGAAACATGATGTTCCGCAGTTTCTATTCACCTATAGATGTGGTTTTCATACCTCGTATTTGAACTTATCTGAAACACACAAGCAAATTTTAAAGGTAGCTTTATTAACGCACAAAAATATCACAGCATTGATCGAAGCACATTTCGCTCAGTGTCAGAATAGCAGAAATATCTTGAGTTCCAATCAAATTTCAATTGGACAATATATATAAAAATGACTTGTCACTTAACAGGGCATATATACATGACTAGAAGAGACACTTTCCCAATGAGCATAGAAATGTTTATGTAAAGATCCCCTGCACATACTATGGCACTGGGAATGTGCATGCTTAAAGCACATGGCCATTGTCAGTAACTTTTTTGTTCACAAGTATTGTGAAGAGGAGAATCACCTCAATCATAAGCACTAATTTTGTGCAAGGTACGAGGCACCCTGTAAAGAAAGACTGTACTATTTGCATGTATTAAAATTCAGTATTATAATATACTGCACAAAAACAAAATGGAAAGTCACATTTTCCCCAATAGTAAAAAAGGCACACTGCAGGAAGAAACAAGAAAATACGCGTGCTTGAAGAATATGAAGTGCAATCTGTGCACAGCAATGACTACTGCAATGTTCTGCCATAATAATAACACCACATGAGACACTACAGACAGCATAGCATATTTAGCTGTAATAACGGGTAAGAAAATATGAGGACCTCTATTTCAATATACTATACAAAGATAAAAAATAAATGCATACACAAAGCAAGTAGCCTGGCAAATGCAAAATACAATGAGCAGTTGCACTGCGATATGTGACCAAAGTGGTAAGATCCAGCAGAAAGTGTACCTCCAATGAAAGGTATGTAAACACGGGGATATGATGTAGTTGCAAAACCCTGTCTGAGTTAAACAATAGCTTTGCGGCAAGATGTAGATGTAAAGAGCCACACTAAGCACCTTGCTGGCAACACTATCTGGATGCTGTTCCACAGTAAATAAAGAGCAACCAGCAAGCTACGCAAAAGAAAGTGTCACCTTTGAGCATAATTTACAACAGTGCAGTAACACTTTGTAGTTGCACTATCATATGACAGAAAAAAACAAGCTCTGCGGTGAGATGCAGGCATTGCAAGATAAAGATAGAGAAGGGCACACCAAGTGTCTTACATGTCAACTACAAAGTTACAATATGTGAATGCACTACCACAGCAACAAAAAGAGTTGAATTGCACATAGAGCACATTTCATGCAAATGCAATAATGTAATGTAGTTGCCCTATCACATATGACACAAACACTCTGTGACAAGATGCACATGTAAAAAGGGAACACTATGTAGCTTGTTTGGTGACTGCCAATTTTCAGTATGCTGATGCACTACAACATATGAGCAAAAAGTGGAACTGGTAAGGCGTAGCAATAAATAAAAAGTTCACATTCAGCATTAGTTAAGTGAACAGCTACACTAGGCACAGCTCATTTCAGTAGCACGAGCACTTGATAACAAAGACGCAGTGAATGAGGAAGGTGGTTGACTGGGCTAGTTGTGCTTCATAGTTGTATGTGAACGGTGAAAAAGTGATGCAAGCATGAGAATGAAACAAAGACAAGCATTTCACTAGTTATATGGCAACAAAATTAGAGTGGACTCTCATGTGTGATAATTCATGGTCAAATGGCAGCACAGAACAAGGGACGTGAGAGGAAGATATGATCCTACAGGTACATGTTGACAAGAACATTCTGGCCTGCACATTACTTCCTACAAGAAAACATAATCGTGTAAACCATACCACGCTGGCAGGACACATACTAAAAGCAAAGTTTTATTTCTTTTCTATACTACCAAGGAACAACGTAAAGATCTGACAAAGACAAAAAAAGACACCCACAGTGATTTGGGCTTCTCTTCATTATCGTCAGATTTCTAGGCAGTTCCCTGGTAATGAAGAACAAGCTACAAGCCCAGCTGGGAATGCCCCTGTTGCAATTCTTTTGCAAACGAGAAATATATTTCTTGAAATTTATTGATGCAAGGACAACGCTGATATGAGATCTATCGGTGATATTCCTTAAATTGCTAACACTGTTTATTACTTTACCACTATAATTAGGTAACATTTCTCCACTAATAAGAATCATAAGCCTGAGAAAAGCAACAGTGGCCATAAAGAAAGTTGTGAATAAAACATGGGTAGTAGTATGTCCTCGCAGCATGATCCAGATTACATCACAGAAGAAAAGAAAGCAGCCCAACATACAATGCAAAGCGGAGAACAAGAGAACAGGTGCTGAACTCACTAGCTTTATTTTCTATGAAGATGTGGCTCATATACATTTTAGTGGCCGATAGGGGAAGGGAAACTGCAGCATTTACTCTGCATTGAACATAATTTTGATCATGCTCTACACTGCACTTAGAGGTTCAAGACACACAACTGTGAAACAGCCCTCTATCAATGGCTGGTTGTATCCTAACTAATTTTCCTGTAGCAGATAAAAGGAGCTGCACACCACGTCTGCCACCTGTTTTTTACCCCATGCAACTGTTGCAAACATAGGGCAGTACAATATTAAAAGAGTACAACCTGCTTTTTTTGTGCCAACTTTATTTCTGCCATAGTTTTTAACCCTTTAGCTTTCCACAAGCTCATGCCTTGACATATACTAGACATCAAGAATGTACCAGCTGCTGTTCGGAAACTTCCCTAATCTGATGCGTGCAAAACTTTGTGAAAACTGCCTGAAAGCCAGTTTAGCCAAAAAAATCTTCCCTTTCTAATGGTCCGATCTGAAATTTACGACACTTAAACGAGTGGTACGAGTAGTGCCAACAAACATGGTGGTCAAAAAGGAGGCAGAGATCCAAAATCTGCAATTTGTTTTTTGGCACATCACAGGTAAACGGGTTTTTCATTCAGTTGATAACATACTGGGAAAAAAAAGAAGATACTGAGTTGGTCTTCAGATTTCAATGTGTGATTTTAGGACCGTTTCTGGCGGTACTCATCTCACTCTGTAAATTCTCCCCTAAATTTTTCATCAGGCCACTTAAAAGCTCTTAAAAGTAGAATCGACCAAGCTCTTGCCTCCATGTCACTGAATACGTCTTGTGCACATCTATTGCGGGTAATATCTGAGCAAGAGGGGAAGCGGCTGGTACATTCTAGATATCCAGTAATATCATAGCGTGGACTTCTGAAATAAGATCAAATGAGTGAAAAATATGGGAAAAAATAACAAAGGATCAGAAGCAAAAGAGAAGCTTCGTGCTGTCCTTTATTCAAAGAATGCCACAATGGCTAAAGAACATAGGTTGTACACATGATCATCTTTATCTGCTCAGGAAGGTTAGGGTGCGCGCAGCAGTTGATAGAAGGTTCAGTAACAGTTACGAGTCTTGAACTTAGAAATGCAGTGTGATACACATGCACAATTATGTTCGTTGAAGAGTAAAAGTGGTGTATCCCTCTGCTGTCCTGCAACGGTGTATGTATGCCAAACGTACTGCGGTGTTATGCTAGGCTGCGAGAGCATGCTGTACCACTAGAATGTCTTGGTTTTTCGCACCTGTTTACATCTGTGTTTTCACATATGGATTTAGAGATACCACTGTGTGAAAAAGCAGAAACCATAGAAGCCATGGTCATTATACAAAATTGTGATGTGTGTTGGTGAGCCATCTATTGCTCCGTCTTGAAAGGAGATATCTTATGTTAGTAATTGTATCAGATAATGCAGCTTGCATAATTTTGCACTTGTCTACACAAGCACAAGCTAGAGTTTGCTTGTTGTGTATGTTTTCTTGCTTTCATTATTTTTGTCAGCGTACAATGTGCTATGTGTAAAATAAAACCTTAGTTGAGTTCAGCACCTGTCCTGTTGTCCTTTATTTTCGGTGTTCTCTTTTTCATGCTGCCTTTGTATTCATGATGCAGGTGCGCTAAATGCCTACTCATCCATACTTCAGTGGAAGGTTACATGATTCCACTGCATCTTGTCGGCAATCGTGTACAGGCCAGAATGGTATCAGATTTTCAGCATCATCAGTTGTCTGCCGTGCCCTTAGTTCTTAGTTCACATCAGGTCAAGCATTGCCATGCGTGCATGTACAACCACTCTGTCCTTATATGATAACCAACTAACCAAAGATTTTATTGGCGCCTTACACATTTACATTAAAAGAGATACATATGCAATGTTATACACTGCAACGCCTCAGAAGTTTATGCTCGCATTGTTATATGTGGCTTCTGTAATAAATATGACATTGCCTTCCTAGCAAACGTCCATGCTTTCATCATCGCACTTAGTTTTGACAGCATTGTTTGTGATAGTCCTTGCTAAACTGAAATTTCTGGCTATCAATAACAAAAATCAATTGCAAGAGAAGTGCATGCTTCTCGCTTCAGTATTTGCCCTCATGCTTTCGCACCACCGAACTATCAACTGTGCACTTTTTTTTCTTCAGCAACTGCCTGATAAATTTAAGTGAAAAAGAAAAAGAACTGTGCGCTAAAAGGCACAAATCATTTTTTAAGGGCATCTAACCATCCTGACAGCCCTTCACTGCTGTCTTTCAGCTGCGCATGCATTCAGCTTGGTGAGCACTTTAATAGCCGTAGTTGAAAGCTTGGTCCTTTTAATACCCATCAGGTGCTCGAGCAAGGCAAAGGTTTGTTTGGCATATTGCACATACTCAATGTTATAAGCCCAATACATGGAAAACAGAAGAGACATACCAGCCATCACATCAAGCACATCAATTTGCACATTTTTAAATGTAACACTCAGTCCTTCCGAGAACATGACACTATCACCGGTAAAGATTATTGTTGGGTATGGGCGTGTCCTTCAATCAACCTTAAAAAGAAAAAAACGTGCATTGCAGCAACTTCATAAATATCAAAATATGGGCCCTATATACAGCCCCTGCAGTGCTTACAGCCTTTGAGTGAAAATATTTGACATTATAGTGCCGATAAAAAGCGAGACACATGAACGGAACATAGAAATAACTTCTGCTGCATATGCTACTGCAGCGCGGCTGCCCACAAAGTGCTTTTAATCAAGTGCATAAATTTGGAAACAATGTCATGAAATTATTCTTGGGAGTACATTGTATTTTAGCCTGTGAAAAGCTTCAAATCAAATGCCTAAAGTTCTCAATGGTCGCATTAATATGTGGTTTCTAGACTCTGTAAATGTTCTGTATATTCGTTGCAGCACAAAAATGACGTTTCACATTGTTAGTTGACGAAATAACAGATATTCAGAAGCAGGACTCAGTAGAGCTCAAACGAAACAATCAAGGTACCATAATTTCATTTTTTTGGTAATTCTTCCAGCACAATATTTGCACATGCAGCAAGAGCAGTGCAGACATAAAGAGCGAGACAAAAAGTTTTTTTATATTACTAGGCGAGAAGATAATAAAGATATTAGAGAAAACCTCTAATTATTTGTTTGCTCAGTGAATTACGTTCTTTTGCTTACCTGCTAAAAGCACCCAATATAGTAGTTGGATTACACACTGTGAGCGAACATCAAAGCCTTTTGTTGAAAGTATACTATTCTTAAAATCTGGATCCTATATCAACAGCAAAAGCACTGCTATGTTGTCCTCCTAATACAAGTCCACATATCTAAATGTAGATGTACGTTTAAGGAAAACGTGCTCTGCAAGAAAGTAAAACTAAGTGGACATTTCTATAGCTGAATGTTCATATCATAAATTACTTCTGCAGTTGACATAGATGGCAGATGTAAACCAACTATATCAGAAGATTTGTATGAACCAGGAAAAGTTGCCTCAGATGTTCAAAAACTGCAGAATGTTATTATTTTCATTGTGTGCAACAATAGGAAAATTATGTTCGTTAGGTAGCTAGTGTATATATAGTTACAGAAGTTTTTAGTCTTTGAAAGAGTGAAAGCCAAGACGTGTGATGTGGATCAACTTTTTTTGAACATCTTTAATAGTTTGCAGTCATCAAAAATGCTGGACTTGAAATGCTTACAATCTATTCTAATAAATCCAATTCGCTTAAGTAGACATAACTTTCAAAGCAATTTCTTTGATCACTCAACTTAATTTAGGCCTTAGCCAGCTTGTCGTTCAAAGTAGTAATGCTAGGTGAGTTAATTAGCTGTAAAGAAAATTAAAACATTCCGTCTATTACTATTGGTAGCAGCCACAAAAAACGGCTATGGTGCAAGCTAGTAGCCAACGCAAGAACCTTTCGGTGACTTGATGTTTGCTGTAAGACATTTCTTTCTAGCTCCAATTACTGGAAGAAAGAAACCAGCAATACAAAAGAGATGATAGGCTTTACACTTCGCGACCTAATGCAGATGCAAGGTTTACATATATGTACTGCAAACATGCGACAACAAGGAGCTATAAGAAGAAGAAAAGTCAATATAAAACTTGGCAATGACAGTTGGCACATGCTCTTGTCTTACTTCTGCCAAGAGTTCTGATGTAAAAAGAGATGTAATTCACAGGAAATCTGCAATGCGCCGAAAGATCATCTGTCTACCTTCCTTTCACTGGTTTTCCTTTACTGACTTTTTTCACTATATAGATAATCTGGTATTGTAGTTCACAGGTATACGACCATAATGCATGAGAGCCACACTGAAAACAGCAACAAAATAAACCATATAGTGATTCAGCTTCCAATGAAAGCCCAATGCTTGCAGCAAGTCTACTGAAGAAGAAAAAAATTTCAGCAGGAAGTAATCTGCTCTAGCATTGTATGCTTTATATACATAACTTAACATCACAAAAACAATTATAACCGTAGAAGGAAAAGAAAATAACCATATAAGGAAAAGAAAATTAGCATCGGGAAAACGTGCAAGAAATTTAGCCGTGCAAGAATAAAAAGCTCATTCACGCAAGTCGACAGCGTCAAGGTTTTAGAAGTGCAATACTCACGCGCGGGGATGACTCCACTCACCGCCATTCGATTTTCGTTCACGGTCGTCAGTGCTTTGCTGCTATGGACGCAGAGCATGATTTTAACGAAACTTCTTAGTTCCGGCTAGCAGTTTATCAAACGAGGAATGTAGAGTAGGTTTGTTTTGTAAGCCAGCAGGTCCATGAGGAGATTGTAAAGGTTCCAGCGCGTAAGGACACGAGAATGTCGAAAAAAGAAACGAACAGGATAACGCTGAACACACAACTGGATTTCATTGCGAATGAATTCCGTAGATCGCAGCCACGCATGCCTGACAACAAAGCAAAAAAAAAGAAACGATGAAAACTTAATCATACAATCGCCTCCCTTCCGCCCTTACCCCTGGATCTCGGCCCGTGATTAGTGTGGCATGTTTAGAAGTAGATTTCAACATTCAAGTGCCTTATCAATTCACTCGCACATAATTTGGCGCCAAAATTTGTTATGTAGAAAGCTTCATGTATCTGTCTTCCCGTTTTACCACGCTCTCTCCTGCTATCGAAGACAAACTTCTTCCAAAGCAAGGGCAAGTATCCCCCTGTACCAGTTGGGAGCCAATTGCTGTGCTCACCCATTCGCTCATTGATGCACCGGCATGTTGGGCCAACTTAGAACACACTGCAACAGAGACGTATCTCATAAACGACATAAGAAGTGCATTTCCTGAAAACGGTGGTGTGTTGTCTTTTTCCACAACCACTGCTGGCTTCTTTATTCTATCCTGCCATGCCTTTGGACAATCCTTCTGGTTTTGTCGGCGCATAAAGCACAAGCGTAATGCCATTCGTTTTGGCCACACATTGTTTTCTTATTATTAACCTTATTGTTTTCTTTTCGAGTATTAGGTGTTTTCCGGTGTCTTCATATTTTTTTTCTTTTTTGTTTTCCTGAACGAGGTTTTAGCCGTAGCCATTCAAAAAGTTATGTTTGATGGTTTTACCGGCCAAAACCACGATCTGATTATGAGACACGCCGTAGTGGGGACTCTGGACCACCTGGGTTTCTCTAGTGTGCACCTAAATTTAAGTACACGGGTGTTCTCACCCCCATGAAAATGTGGCCACTATGGCCGGGATTTGATCCCGCTACCTCGTAATTAGCAGCCAAACACCATGTCCACTAAGCGATCACGGCGGGTAGCAACAGCCATCAAAAGTGACAGCGGGTAAGAAGTAATGGGGACAGAAACTAGCCGGGTATTATGTGAGGCCGGAGTAGAAAGAGGTGCATAAGGGAAACGAGAGACACCGTTGCACAGCAAGACCATGTCAGGTTATTTAGGGTCAGAGGTAGAGTGCGACAAAATGTTTCTAACCGTGTCTAAGTAAGCAACGATGGCTACGACATTCAGGGCAACGGCGGTTCTCTCGCTTGGTGCTGCGGTCACGTTTCTTTTTTTGTGGCTTTGAATCGAGGTGTTTCGTGGACCCCGAATAGGTCCTTGTTGGCCATTGCTTTATTTATATTGGTCTCAAGGATTTCAATGAGAAAATTACGGAAATATTTGCGCTGCGCGAGTTTCAGCCTGCCAGTTCGCCGCGTCAGGTTTTTTTTTTTAATAACAAAGCACCTTTCAAGTGAGCCGGAGTTCACCGACGAGAACAATACTCCACAAAGCGGAATTTGAGCCCAACTCTGTGCGTGTTTTCACTTCGCGATATACTGAGACAAAGAATTTAAGAGAGACATGTAGCAGAGTCGGCAATCGTTGAAAATTTCATCTGGGGATGAAGCGTGTCGGCTTTTATACATGATGCAACGAAGGTTACAGTGCAATCACTGGTGACTGTTGCCTTCCAGAAAGAAGTTCAGAACTCACGTCACGCATACCATCAGATTACCCAAAAAATCGCAACCATTGCAATCGAAAAAAAAGCTTGAACGAGACCAAATCATGAAAACCATCAATTTTAAACCGCAACAAAAAACAGGTGGACAAGGAAGAGAACAGGACCAGCACAGAATGCCAACAACATATTTATTGAAACGCGCACAGATATATACTATTCGCAATGGGCAGAAAGAGAGAAAGGAAGAAAGGGAAGGCGAGTCATCGTCAATCAACTCCTGCTGCTCATGCGTCGCAAACGTAAAGCTATACAAATGTGGAACACACAATATGGACACAATCGAAACTTATTAACTTCTAATACACATAAGTTACTTATTGCAAAGAGCTATAAAGGGGCGCTTACTCAAGCGGCTCCAAACTCACAAATTGAAAAGGCCTAAACATTTTCCCTGGCCATCTGATCGCTGTACCTTCTTAGCACACGTGTGCCTTTTAAGTGGTGCGAACAGCCACACTTTGCACAAGGAACAGCTGGAATACTACGAGTCTGCAGGTTGACATAGTGCGAATGCTCAAGTAAACGTTCATTAAGGCAGTGTCCCGTTTGCCCTATTTAAGTGCAGCCGCAAGAGGTGGGAATGGCATAAACTACATTAGTATTGCCATATACGGCCTTGGTGGTACATCGCTTTATATAGTCCAGGCGTTTGCCGCCTATCGCTGACCGTTTTGCACAACCTTCCCAACTTGCTAGGAGTGGTGAACACGACCTTAACACCGGTCCGGCCCGCGGCTGTTTTGATGCGATGAGACACACAAAGTATATACGGGACCACAGCAGCCTCGGTTATGTCCTTTACCACTTCGCGTACTTTCATGGGAGAACGACCCTCTTGCAATATTATTTCTGTCAAGGATGACCTCAGTTTTGCTGTATAGCCACTTGCCTTAAGCCGATGGACATGGCTAGCAAAACTGCCGGATATCATGTTGGGGCAAAAGCGAACGACATCATTTCGTAGAGCTCCCAGGGCTATGGAGCGCTCCCCAACTTTTGAATTATTGGAAGCGTAGGGAAGCTCTTTGCGATAAGGAACTAAAGTTCCTTAAAAGTTCATCAGTTTCGATTGTGTTCATATTGTGTACTTTACATTTGTATAGTTTTATGGTTGTGACAAACTCGCAGGAGGATTGACGATGATTCGCCTTCCCTTTCTTCCTTTTGCTATTTCAGTCCGCTGCAAATAGTATGCATTTGTGCGAGCCTCAATAGAGAAGTTGTTGGCAGTGAGCACTGGTCCTGTGTTCTTCCTTGTCCATGTGTTTTTGGCGCTGTTTAAAATGAATGACCCGTACCAACCAGCTCCCACTAAAACACATTCACACTCATGCAAACCAAACAAGTGCGAGTGAGAGCTGACGCGAGGAGACGATAGTACAAAACGAGCGGTCCGGCTGCTACCATATGTGAGTACGCTTCGAGCGATTCGGGCAGGTTCGCAGAAAACCAGTTTTACGCGCGCACGTCAGTGCAAGGGCCGCTCTGATTGGCCTCCATCGTTCGCGGCTCGCCTCTTTCATCTGCCGCTCTGCATTCGCACTTTAATATTTCGCCTTTGTGCTCGTTCACGCGGGTACGGCACCGCCGCCTCTACTCGCCGCAGAAACGGGCTATTAAGAGCTGCGCTCTAAAAGAAAGGAAGTGCTTGCGCGTAGCAAGTCTCCGAGAGTGCAAGGTCTTATCCGCGGCGTTGCTCCACTCGTACAGGTAAAATGATTGACTGTTTTCTACCTTCATAGACAACTCCGCAGTGTCATTGGTGTTGCAGTATATAACATTTAACATATGTTACCATATGTCATATGTGTTGCAGCATATAACATTTCGCAATACGTAGGCAGTAACGTCTGCCGTGCTTTCCGAAGCTAAATATGGCTATTCTGCATTGATAGAACAAGGCTAAAAGCTGTAGAGTTTCATAGTCAGTGCGTCTTGGTATAAAGCCAAATGAGTGTTCATTTTGTGAGTTGGGGTGAACCTTCATTTTATATTTAGCTGATACGTTTGATGAGATCGTCTGTATCCGATGGCTGACGCTTGTTTGTGCTCGCCGTAGAACCCCAGCAATTCCGGACACAGCGTTGACACCACGTGACGTACGGTCCTTTAAGATTCAAAATTCTAGCGATGGAACAGGCAGCGTACTAGACGAAAACAAAATACACGTAGCAAAAAAAAAATATCGGGACCACTCTAACAAGTTTCACCACTGAGCCCCAATCAGCAATGTCTGATCTGATATCCGCCGCTCGCATAAACTGATCGAGCGTGAATCAGCAGTTTTGTTGGAATTGATAGGTGTACAAAAAGGCTCAGTCGCACTTCCAGAACGCGAGTGCAGAATCTCAAAAAAGCGGTTCGCCCCCCTCGCCTTCAACTTACTTTTTTCGCGCACTTGCATCGTCGTGTGTCTTTGCAGGGTGTGC
This sequence comes from Dermacentor albipictus, assembly GCF_038994185.2. NCBI lineage: Eukaryota > Metazoa > Arthropoda > Arachnida > Ixodida > Ixodidae > Dermacentor > Dermacentor albipictus. Next base: position 108,299,521 of record NC_091829.1, read on the forward strand.
CTTTTATAACCAAGAGCTTCGTTTTGTCACTGCAGATTTCCTAATGTGAACACCTGAATTTCAAAGCATAATACAAGTTTGCCTAAAGGTCACAGTGGGCGCTAGTTGTTGTATTAGATTACTGCAGGAGCATAGTGAATGCGCTTATCCGTTTGATACAGTCAGTAAAGGCGGATATTGTAATGGGCATTGAATCTTCGCTCAATCCAACCATTTGCGATAGCGAAGCATTTCCGCGAGGTCACGTCGTCTGCGGCAAAGATAGGCCTTGTCTCGTTGGAGGCGTTTTTCCATTTCTCCATTCGACATTACGCTTTACCGCTCTGTATATCTGTCATGGCGCTATTGAAACAGTCTGGTGTAAAATTCTGCGATCTAACAGTTCTAGGTTTGTGGTTGGGGCGGTTTAACGAGCGCCGAACTCTGATTCGGGCAGATTCAGAACTTTGGCTTGAAGTTGTCTCTGAGGTGCTTGGCGAAGTCAAGCTGCGCTGTGGTGATTTCAATCTGCGAAACCTGGGCTGGCGTGACAAACACTGTCACATCGATACTCGCTGAGCAGCAAACAGTGAAATGAAAAAGGCAGTAGACACGTCTGGCCTGTTAGAGTGCGTAAACTAAAGAACACGCGGACGCCATATCCCAGATTTGCTGTTTTCAAGCTTGCGTAACTTAAGGGCTGCTGCACTTACACCAGTAATGAGCAATTATTGAGCTGTAGTTGCCTTAAATAAAACCAAATTTCAGCGATCGGTCTCTTGTGAGAACAGAAAGGCGTTTTTCTCTGATAAGGCAGACTACGAATGCTAAAACAAAATACTTTTTGATTACCTGCCTGTTTTTGAGTATCTGGCGGAAGAACATCATGTACATGTACTATGGGATACTTTCAAATGCAAATTGCATAAAATTACAAACAAATACATACCGAACTTATATTCTTCCAAGCTTAAAAACCGTAAAAAGCCTTGGATGACAACGGCCACCTTACACATATTTAAAAAAGAAAAGGAATTTTTACGCAAAAGAAGAGGGCACAGAGCGAGGCTCATTACAAGGAATCGGCACAATTAACGCATAATTATAAGCTTATTAGTAAAATCGCACGAGAAAACTACTTTGTAGGACCAAATGATAGACTGCCAACAAACCCTAGCTTTTTTTTTTTGTGGGCACCTAAGTGTGTGGATCAAGTCATCTGGGTAATAAAGAAATCTTCCGTATTAATCAAGTTGATACAGGTGACTGAGCAAAGGCGACGTGCCCAAATAAATTTTTTTACTCTGCATTTCTGTACGCGCGAAACAGCTGGTGGAATGTACACAATTTAAATAGGAAACTTCCGACAGCTAAGATGAAGTAAACTGAACCACCAGGTTTTCGGCGCAGGTTGCATTCAATTAACTAAATAAAGGCCAATATCCACGAGCTTCGGAACTCGTCTCAAATTTCCTGTGCGCAGTGCGGTGTTCTCTCGGGGCAGTATACATTGCATATTTTCATTCGGGTGCGTGTGCGCTCAGAGCGACGGAAAATAAATTTATTTCGGAGATATTCCGCTACGCCAACTGATGTGGTGGTTGCATTCAGCATTTACCAGATCGAAAGATAGCGGCTTAGAAACAGCTCTTATTTTATGGCGTAATTTTTATAATAATAATAATATTTGGGGTTTTACGTGCCAAAACCACTTTCTGATTATGAGGCACGCCGTAGTGGGGGACTCCGGAAATTTTGACCACCTGGGGTTCTTTAACGTGCACCTAAATCTAAGCACACGGGTGTTTTCGCATTTCGCCCCCATCGAAATGCGGCCGCCTTGGCCGGGATTCGATCCCGCGACCTCGTGCTCAGCAGCCCAACACCATAGCGGCGTAATTTTTATTGGAGTTGAAAGTGGTAATATGAGCATCAATAAAAAAAATAGTACGTGTAGCATGTGTATTACAAAGGAATGGCACCGTAAGTTTGTCTGTAAATAAACGCGGCGTGTAAATTATTTGCGAAAGATATAGTATCTGCGGGAATGGTGCAACAAAGCAAAGCTTTTAGCAAAACGAAAGCAAAATGCCACATCTGGGAACAACAGAGAAACGCGTAGGAGTGTGCGTCTTTTACGTCTTGGTGACGTACTTTCGACCGCCTATATCACCAACGTAGCCGTCACGTATCTTTAGGCGTTGCAGTTATCGGACGACATATTGAATGCACGACTACGGCAGTCTTTCTGCGTGTATCCCGATAGGAGCAGGTGTTCCAGCTTGCACAGGAGCTTGAGGCGGTCGTAGGGCCCACGCGGAGTCAGCAACACACAAGCGCTAGACCATGAAGCATCGTAGTCAATGTCGTAAGCTGCGATGTGATAAGCAAGTGTCTAGGCGTTCGGTTTGGCGTCGCATATCTGCAATGAGAGATAAAGTGAGGATGTTTACTAGGCTTCTGTTTAAGAACGCAGCATTGCATTCAGGGCAACGGGTTCTTAAAAGCAATATCATCATAATAAAACCCGGTACTCGTCGATAGAAAAACTATGATTCACTCAAATATAGAAAACAGTATTTAGAAATCTTCTCGGACAATCGTCTCGCAGAAAGGGTGCCCGCATTTCAAATAAACCTGCTCTCGCATTAAGTGTGCGTGTGTGTGTTTGTGTGTGTGTGTGTGTGCGTGCGTGCGTGCGTGCGTGTGCGTGTGTGTGGGTGCGTGTATGCTACTAGAGCTTATGTAATCGCAATGTTTTTCTGGAAAAGCTCAAGGGGGACACTATGCACGAATGCGAGCTTTCTGATTCCTTTTTTCCCTTCCCCGAAGCGGGCGCCGCTGCTGCCGCGGATGCGCAGAGACGAGCGCCATCGGAAGGTGCTGTAAGGAAACGAGAGAAGCGCGCTGCAAGACAGACTTCAAATGGCCACTGGAAAAGGGGATTATGTTCCTGTTTTCGCGTAACAGGATTATGTTTCCTCATATATTCAAACTACAGAACAATGGCATTATTTCTGCAGGTTGTTTCTACGTCCTACTTTGCGAATTTTCTGACGCGGTTTACTTTGAGAACTTCATTTAGTTCAGTAACACATCTGCCCCACGCGGAGAGCTTGCGTGGATCTGGACGCGTCGTTCGGGATGATTTTTCTCATGCGGTCAACGTCGTTGACACCGCAGCCGAAACCAATGCCATATTTTAATATGAGGCTCGGCCATTTCGCAGTAGTTCCCCCCCTCTTATGGGTGGCTTGCTGCAGTGTATCAGGATGCGCTCCGATCCATATATTATATTTATCTATGCATGGTCTCCGAGATCTGCGCGCGCTGGCAGTTTTACTCCGGCCGTTAAACCCATGCGGAGGGATCCTAGGTTAGGTAGTTATAGTGGATGGCTTCTTCTCCGCACCACGGCTCTCGCGCTCTATAGCTTTTCATGCATCGAAGAGGCTTTTGCCCAATCCAGTATTGTTGCTGGGGCTTTGATGAGGCGACAAAAACAGGATTGTGCAGTGCTATAGAATCCCTTTCCAATTAGCAAATGATGGCTGAAGGTATATGAGGCGCAACGCTCTAGCTCGTAGCTATTTATTCCCAAATGCGTAAGCTTGTTTGCGCGCGCATACTCCTAATAGGTTCACGTGGCTATGTACGAGTAATATATCTCTGAGCCGCGTAGAAAGGATGAACAGCTACCAACTGTTACGTTTCAGCAATCTTTTGAACTGCGTATTAAGTGTTGACTTTGTTAGCGAGTGAACAAACCTAACTCGTAAGACTAACCGTGCCAGTTGAAAGCCATACGTCAAGGTGAATAGCCTGTGAAAGTGCAAACACACAATGAAGGTTTCAGCCGAGGCACATCAAGGTTTAAGAAAGATATTGTTAGGGATTAAAGAAAACATGCGAGTTCTGCTGCGTACCATTCGACGCCATTGCCTGCTGGGTGCCGAAGTTTCAAAGCTGGCTGGCGCGAGAAATTGTGCGCGAAACGTGAAATGCGAAACTACGCTATTATTTACTTGTTTAGTAGCACATTATAATTGCCGCAAAAGCAGGCACTATCATAACGAACTTTATTATTGAAGTATTATACACACCAAACATTAAAATTCGCGTGTCTGATCTATTAACCGCGTCTGCTTACAGTAGGTTTATTTTGCTTACTTACAACCAAACTCGCTCAAAATTAAGCAAAGGCGACTTAATAGCTCAAATATCAGCAGTGAATATATGAATGCGCTTGTAATTGAGTGTGCCACGCACTGATACCAGAAATTTCCGCCACAAGCCGCAAGGCAAGCGAGTAACTAGGGATAATATGCATTTGCTACTTGCTCGTGCAAAATCTCAAATACTGCAAGTTATTAGAGCAAACCTATTCCAACTGGGCACACCCACGACCGATAATTATAAAAACTGCATGTGTTCAGGTACTAACCTTGCGATTACTCGAGCTAGTCATCTAGAGATGCTGCTGTATGTGGCTGGTTTGTTTTGTTACGTTTAGATAGCGCCTAAGGCACTAACAATTCTTCTGATATTATTTGTTCCTCTAGCAGTGTCTACAAGACAAACGCAAGCATGTTAGCGCTCACTGCAACGACGCGGTTATGCTTTTCATTGTTCGTGACATTAGACGAAGTCCGCTTCATTTGGCATGTGATCTTCACTTCGGTTTTACGCCGTGCTAGGTGAACAGGCATAAACGGAGCGAAACTTTCTCTCCAATTATTATCAGTTAGTTTTACGATTACCTACTGTCCAAGTGGAGCAGAATTGCTCTTTATTCACCCACGCGGTTATTTTTTTCCCAATATAACGTGATGAAATGCGTGTTTTACTTATGGTGATTATACTTATTATATTGATTAGCATCTCTTTTGTAACGGGACCGCCAGAAATGGTCACCTAAGCTATTGGATGTCATAGGGTATTGGATACATGCGTAGCTGTCTAAAATTTTGCATATGCCTTCTTTTATTTTTTAATTCTTCAATAATACCACTACCTCCATATGGCACAGTTACGTATGCCTGTAACGACTGCACTTGTATGAATATCTGCCCAACTTCTTTTTCCGGCCAATACTGTAAACGTCTCTGGCATATCTCGACGGCTGAGCAGTTAGTGCTTCTATCCGCTTTGTAACCCAGCGCTTCTGGAAGGGAAACGTTGCGTACGGCTCTCACTGTTTGAATATCTTGGCATTCCAATGCGTACCATGTGCTCAGTCGTTTTTGATCTTTGCGGCCGCAGATAGATACGAACCTTTGCACGCAGTGCCCTCTCGCTGTCAAAGGTCACGGTGACCTTGGACGTCTTGCTGTAGGTTAGGGATACGTGGAGGTTACTGTCGTACAGGTAGTTCCTGGACAGTTCTGCATCAGAGCTAAACTTAAAAAAAAGAATGAAAGACAGAAGAAACATTATCGATATCTGAGCGTGTTCCATAAACGAAACTTCGCTCTATGAAGAAATTTATAAGCCGCTGAATGAATAGAAAGAGTTGTACTTTTTACAATTGCTGCTCGATTTTGCGGGCAGATATTCGAATCAATTGACTATGTGTCTTGCGCACCATATACGGGAGTCAATGGCGCGCACTACTACAAAGTTTCTTTTATGCACGTACTCTTTCAGCCTCACAAGGTTTGTGGCACGAAGTTCAGTAGAAAAAAATAAGGTTTCATAACGTTTAAATACATTTCTGCTGAGACAGTCGCGTCAGAATCATGTGAGACGGAATGGAGAAAGTTAAATAGTACAAATCCATAAACGTATGTAATGGAAAGAGAAATATTTACATGCATAGGTAGGAACAAACACACAACTGCAGCAGAAATATTAACCGAGGACTGTAAGCTCTGTGTGCATGAAAAAAAAAAAAGATCTGCAGTCTGTATTTAGGGTATTTCAACCGTCTCAAAAGCACTTGGAGATGCTAATGCGCTCAGCTTCTTTTCTTCCCTCTCTCTCTCTTTTTACAAACTTTAAGTGAAGTAAAGCAATAAAGGGGGCTAGTTGGTGAACGTTCATGGTTATATTGCACTCAGTTTTACAAAGACGATATTAAGAAAGGACAGGACGTGGACGGACGTAGCGCAACGTCCGTCCACGTCCTGTCCTTTCTTAATATCGTCTCTGTAAAACTGAGTGCAATATAATCATTTAAGTGAAGTTTTCTCAGAAGTATTGTCAGCTGCGAGGTGCCTTTATCTTGTGAGGCACAGTGTTTTCACTAAAAGCAAAAAAGGGAAAAAATCAGTCGACGTCTAGATAACGTACATACCATACGTGAAATACGTACAGACGGCTTTGCGAACGTTAGCTTACGACTTTTCTATGAATAAATACAACCATCTTACGGACCTTGTGCTCCCTCATCGCCGCTTGCACAGCGTCAGTAAAGTTTGTTTTACTGCTACGGAAGGTAAACGTACTGCTACGGAAGTAGCCCCACTGCTACGGACGTAGACAAGCGACCAGTACGTTGAATGTTAATAATTTACCCGATATACGTGAGGACCACCACTGGAAACGGTGGTGCTACAACCTTTCTTGCGTACAGAGTTGGATTTCGCCACATCACTTTGCTTTCACGAGAGCTCACGCGGCGTGGAAAAGGCGAAACAGCATCCGAATAGGTTTATCAAGTATGAAATGTTTTAAGCTCCCATTGTCACTGACCTTCAAGAGACCTTGAGGCAAAATTCGGAGCCGTTATCCATGAACTCAAGACCAGAATGGAACGAGAACATCAGGGCATCGTTACTAGAACAAAACGAGATCATGAGGGCATCCAATCGAAAGTTAAAAAATGGCTGTGGCTTAGGTAAGGTTAAGCCCAGGATGCGAAGCATACTAGAATTTATTTTAGTTGTTCAACCACTGTTTAGCCTGGTGAACTGCTGTTGCTTGGCTGTATTTGGTTCGGCTAGACGAAGAAACTACTCATGCATTACTGCTTCGCCTTCAAGAGTGGAACGCGACAGCGTTCCCGTCGACCCGCCAAGGGGTGTAAGACAATGGGCTACAGGGCAGCGACTACGCGCCCCGCATTGGACGCGGTGAGCGTCGAGCAAAGCAGCCTTCGGCGCGGCAACGAAATGTGCGCCTGAGCAAGAGACGCACGCCTTAGAAACAGCTCGTTTCTAAGGCAACACCGCATTCACTAGAGGCGCTTTTGTACCGCTTTGAAGCATCGTACTCGTGGCTCAGTGGTAGCGTCTCCGTCCCACACTCCGGAGACCCTGGTTCGATTCCCACCCAGCCCGTCTTGCAAGAGTTGAGCCAAAGCCACTTCTCCTCTGTCGTGACGTCACGGTGTCACGTGATTTCATGGTCACCGCCGCGCCTGAGGAGCTGGGTTGAGCCCTCGTAATATGCTTCGCATAAAAAAATGCCTCCTTGGGCTCCCAATCCTTTGTACGGGACCCCATTACAAACGCTATAGTTACTGCCCAAACAAGCTACAAAGAGTATTGCATCTGTGTTCTTCCTAATGTCCGTTCGCAACATCCCTCAAGCTGTTACTTCTAGTGCGCTGAAGTTGTCATTTGCAATTGCGACGTTCAAAAGGCAGATACAGGACACATACGTTTGATTGCCATCACTTGGCGCTGAGACAAGACTGTCTGTGCTCTTTTCAACGCCAGTGGTCCGTGAGTTATGCGCGCGTTCAGCGCGCCGCAGGTGCCTGTTTCTCGGAGACGAGACTTGCAACGAGGTTCTGTGTGACACGAAACTATTGCGTCCATTTGGACCAGTGCACAGTATGGCGTATTGCGCTGTGGGGTGGTGTTGTGTGGTGGGTTGTGCCGTTGGGAACATGCACTACACCAATTTTAACATTGTGGTTAGTATCATCTCGAGCCAATATACTCAGCCGGTAGCCATTTCATTTTTACAGCTACTCTCGATTACGAGACAGCTAGCATTTTTTTAAATATTCAACATCCGCAAACATTGCCACTTGCTGTAGGATGGCACTGCCTTATTAGCAGTGCCATATTAGAAGAGTTGTTTATGGAATTTCTGGTACTACTACTTACGTTCATCGGGGAATATCTACAACAGGTTCGGCATTTGCTCATGTTTTTGATGGCTGTTCGTTGACAGTGCTACGTCAAGCCGCTGCCTGCGCACGCGTAAGCTGGTCAGAGCCTTTCTCGCCATCTTTAGGGGCTAAAAATCGTACCCTAACATTTTGTAATCAAGAAGCAGTTTCTTGTCGAAGAATAACAGCGTTCACTATGTGGCCGAGTTACAATTGTCGATGGTGTTAGGCTCTGTGAAAAATATATATATACATTTAAAAATAAGTAAATTGTTTGACCAATAGCTAAAACAAAAGAAGGCATTGACTACTACTTGGTAAAAATAGCAGATGACGTTTTCTGCTTTTCTTTTTTCTTTTATTCCTATCCGGCGTTTGTTTCAATATTAGCAGAAAATTGACGCCGATTTCGTCATTTGTGCTATCACTGCCTGGGGGTGCCTTGCAAATGAGCACGATTACGTGGTTCGCATGCTTCTTATGGAGGAAAGTTTTAAAAAGTGGTCGCTGATTGTGAAGCCCTTGCATTCTATGAGCGATAGAGCCTAATAAAGACGCCACGAAAAATTTTCCAGCTACGATATTGTCCGTAATTGCACCGTCAAGATACTTTCATGATAGCGTTTTGCGTTAAATGTAGCTGCATTTCGTTTTACGTAGTTGACTTACGATAACGATACGAGTAAGCATAACAGCGCATGACAGGTGTGTGGGCCTGTTGTTCTCAAAATGAGTAAAAGAAATAATGTAATGGTAAATGCCGAACCACTAGGGAAATCTCTAGCAATAATCGTTACATGCTGAAACCGAAGACGCAAGATTCACGAGGTTTGTTGCGGTCCAGAGGGCACTTTGTTGTTTATATCGCTTCATGTATTTTACTGCTGCACACTTGTTCATGAAGCCTTACACATAACATTGGCGCCTTAAGGTAAATATTCCAAACTGTTTCCGTTTGGTTTCTGCATTAAACCGCCTCGATTGCTTAATCATCTATGGTTCGCCCCCCCCCCTCCCCCGCCCCTTTCGCCTTTCTGTAACGTTACCTCATGGACACTATCACACTATCAATCAAGTGATAGAGAAATGTGCAGAGTATAACCAACCCTTATATATAGCTTTCATTGATTACGAGAAAGCGTTTGATTCAATCCAAACCTCAGCAGTCATGGAGGCATTACGGAATCAGGGTGCAGATGAGCCATATGTAAAAATACTGGAAGATATCTATAGCGGCTCCACAGCCACCGTAGTCCTCCATAAAGCAAGCAACAAAATCCCAATAAAGAAAGGCGTCAGGCAGGGAGATACGATATCTCCAATGCTATTCACAGCGTGTTTACAGGAGGTATTCAGAGACCTCGATTGGGAAGAATTGGGGATAAAAGTTAATGGAGAATACCTTAGTAACTTGCGATTCACTGATGATATTGCCTTGCTTAGTAACTCAGGGGACCAATTGCAATGCATGCTCACTGACCTGGAGAGGCAAAGCAGTAGAGTGGGTCTAAAAATTAATCTGCAGAAAACTAAAGTAATGCTTAGCAGTCTCGGGAGGGAACAGCAATTTACAATAGGCAGCGAGGCACTGGAAGTCGTAAGGGAATACATCTACTTAGGGCAGGTAGTGACGGCGGATCCGGATCATGAGACGGAAATAATCAGAAGAATAAGAATGGGCTGGGGTGCGTTTGGCAGGCATTCCCAAATCATGAACAGCAGGTTGCCATTATCCCTCAAGAGAAAAGTATATAATAGCTGTGTCTTACCAGTACTCACCTACGGGGCAGAAACCTGGAGGCTTACGAAAAGGGTTCCACTCAAATTGAGGACGACACAACGAGCTATGGAAAGAAGAATGATAGGTGTAACGTTAAGGGATAAGAAAAGAGCAGATGGGGTGAGGGAACAAACGCGAGTTAATGACATCTTAGTTGAAATCAAGAAAAAGAAATGGGCATGGGCAGGACATGTAATGAGGAGGGAAGATAACCGATGGTCATTAAGGGTTACGGACTGGATCCCAAGGGAAGGGAAGCGTATCAAGGGGCGGCAGAAAGTTAGGTGGGCGGATGAGATTAAGAAGTTTGCAGGCACGGCATGGCCACAATTAGTACATGACCGGGGTTGTTGGAGAAGCATGGAAGAGGCCTTTGCCCTGCAGTGGGCGCAACCAGGCTGATGATGATGATGATGATGATGATGATGATGATGATGATGATGACCTCATGGAAACCACGAAGACTCCCAATCAAATTTCACGTGTTACACAGTGATTTTGTATGTTTAAACCAAGCAAAAGAAAAATTGTTATTTACATTTATGCACCCTTCATGCCATTAGCCCTCCGGTATGGGTAGCAAGCTTTCGGGCAACACCCATTTCACCTGTCTGTCACGCGATGGCACACATTTGCGAAATCACTACAGGTCCAAGTGACGTGTAAGCCATAAATGTGCATGAATCATCATCAGCCTATTTTATGTCCACTGCAGGACGAAACCCTCTCCGTGTGTTCACCACTTAACTCTGTCCTGCACAAACCGATTGCAACTTGTGCCTGCGAATTTCCTCATTTAAACACCCGACCTACTCTTCAGTTATCCTTGACTGTGCTTCCTTTCTCTTTGCAGCTCTAAGCTTAATGGTCCAGTGGTTATCTAACCTACGCATTACATGACCTGCAAAACTCCATTTTTATTTCCTAATGCCAATTAGAATATCGGCTATCCCCGTTTGCTCTTTGATCTACACCGCTATCTTCTTGTCTCTTATCGTTCTGCCTATCAATCTTTGTTCCATCGCTCTTTGTGCGGTCCTCAGCTTATTCTCGAGCTTTATTGTCAATCTCTAAGTTTCTGCCCCATACGTTAGCACCGGTAGAATGCATTGATTTTACACCTTTATTTTCGATGACAGTGGTAAGCTTACAGGCAGGATCTGAGGACGTGTACCCAATGCACTCAAATACAAATTTATTCTTCTGTAAATTTCATCTTCATTATCAGGGTCCCTGTGAGTAATTAACCTAGGTAAGCATACTCCTTCACATTCTCTAGATGCTCACAGGCGATCTTCAACTTTTGTTCCATTACCAGGCTATTGATCATTATCTTTGTCTTCTGCATAATATTATTCTCATAGACAAAGCCACAAAGACTTCGGTCGACGCTATAGATCTCTTTATGTATCGCTGTCCTGGCACCTTCGTCGTTCTCTTCTTCTGAGAGCCACCCAACATGCCTTGCATGTGGCACCGAATCGCACCGAGTGGCTGTCAGGTGTGTCAAGGCCGTGGCATTACCCCCTCCTTAGAAGGATCGTCTCCATGCGGAACATTGCTGCACTGGATATTTCCACGCGGATACTGCTAAGAGAGACGTAGATGTTGAGAGAGGTGTGGGACCTTGCGTTCTCGGGAGTGGTGTAACTTCAATCTAGAGACGGGAACGACTTCGGACAGGCGTGGGCGTCGGGGATGGCGAGCGGTGCCTTCTCCTTCAGGAATCACTTCGTATGTCACGTCGCCGAGTCGCTGAACGATCTTATAAAGTCCAAAGTAGCGGCGCAAGGGTTTCTCCGACCGACCACGCTGGCGGATCGGTGTCCACACCCATGTCACCGGGTTGATAAGTGACGTCGCGGTGACGAAGGTGAAGGTGATGGTCGCGGATACGCATTCGTGTGAGCTGGCATGCCTCTTCGGCGCATCGAGCGAATTCGGCAGCATCATTGAAAACATTAGAACAGTAGGTAGGTAAGAGCATTGCGTTCAACGTTGTGGCAGCTTCCCGGCACTGCACCAAGCGAAATGGGGTGAAGCCGGTAGTTTCTTTAACGGCAGTATTATATGCAAACGTAACATAGGGGAGAACGTCGTCCCAGTTTTTGTGGCCGACGTCAGCATACATGGAAATCATATAAGCGATCGTTTTGTTTAGTCTTTCTGTGAGCCCATTCGTCTGGGGATGGTAAGCAGTGGCTTTGCGGTGAATGGTACCACTGAGAAGCATGATATCTTCTTTGAGCTGCGCTGTAAATGCTGTGCCCCGGTCGGTTATAACCACTTTTGGAGCACCGTGGCGGAATACGATACCATGTACAAAGAAGGTCGCAATATCATTAGCAGTGCCTCATGGGAGAGCTCGGCTTTCAATGTAACGTGTAAGGTAGTCTGTGGCAACAGCAATCCAGCGGTTACCAGCCCTCGACATGGGGAACGGCCCAAGCAAATCTACGCCAACCTGCTGAAAAGGGATCCGCGGAGGATCAACGGGATGGAGAAGTCCAGCGGGACGCACGGGTGGTGTCTTGCGTCTCTGGCAGTCGCGACACGTCTTCACGTATTGTTTTACGTCACGGTGAAGGTTATGCCAGAAGTACTTTTGGCGTATGCGTGAAAACGTCCGTGCGAATCCCAAGTGGCCCGAAGATGGCTCGTCGTGAGAGGCCCGCAGGATGTCGTCACGTAGTGAGGAAGGCACTACAAGGAGGCAGGCGGTTGCAGTCGAGTGAAAACCCAATGTGCAGAGAACGCCATCGCGGAGAAAAAACGAGGATAACTTGCGGATGAACATACGAGGCGGCTCTGGTAGACCGTTCACAAGGTAGTCGATGAGTGGCCGGAGTTCTGAATCATCGCGCTGTTGCTTGCTGATGTCTGATGCTGTGATAATGGACAGAAATGCGTCCTCTTCATCAAACTCGCATGACGACGGTTGAAGTGGAGCACGTGGCAGGCAGTCGGCGTCGGTGTGTTAACGCCCGGACTTGAACACTATCGTCATATCGTATTCTTGCAAGCGAAGACTCCAGCGTGCAAGACGGCCAGATGGATCCTTCAGATTGGCGAGCCAGCACAATGAATCGTGATCTGTCACAACTCGAAACGATCTGCAGTACAAATACGGTCGGAACATAGCAATTGCCCACACAACGGCCAAGCATTCCTTCTCCGTAGTGGAATAGTTACTTTCAGCTCGAGACAAAGTGCGGCTTGCGTACGCAATGACGCGTTCGGCTCCATTTTGCCACTGTACGAGGACGGCACCAAGGCCAACGTTGCTGGAATCCGCGTGCAACTCGGTGTCATTGTCTTCTTCAAAGTGTCCTAGAACAGGAGGTGTGCGCAGACGATTCTGGAGTTCACAGAAGGCCTCTTGTTGGTCCTCCTCCCAGACAAACGGAGCATTATCCTTAGTCAGCCGCTGCAAGGGATCGGCTATCCGTCAAAAGGTTGCCACAAAGCGTCGATAATATGCGCAAAGTCCTAGAAAACGGCCGAGTTCGTGTTTGTTCGAAGGTATTGGAAACGAAGCAACAGCAATGGTTTTGTCGGGGTCTGGTCGAATGCCCTCGTGGCTGACAACAAGGCTTAAAAATGTGAGTTTTTCATACCCAAAATGGCATTTTTCAGGCTTTAAAGACAAGCCAGCAGTACGAATTGCGTCAAGAACTGCTTGTAAGCGCTAGAGGTGCTGCTCCAAAGTTTCTGAAAACACAACGATATCATCTAAATAGACAAGGCACAACTGCCACTTGAGGCCTGATAGAACCGTGTCCATCATGCGCTGAAAAACAGCAGGCGCAGAGCACAATCCGAAAGGAAGGACCTTGAAATCGTTAAGTCCGTGAGGCGTAATAAAATCGGTTTCATCACGGGCACGCTCATCAACCTATGTTTGCCAGTAGCCGCTGCGAAGGTCCGTCGAGGAGAAGTATCGAGCATGTCGAAGGCGGTCCAAAGAGTAGTCGATGCGGGAAAGGGGATAAACGTCCGTCTTCGTAACGTTGTTAAGCTTGCGATAGTCAACGCAAAAACGCAATGTGCCGCCTTTCTTTTTCACCAGAACCACAGGCGACGCCCATGGACTGGTGCAGGGCTGTATGATATTGTCGGTAAGCATTTGTTGGACTTGATTTCGGATTGGGTCTTCCTCGATACGCTCAACGCAGTACTCTGGGGTCGTAAAGTAGCACAGTCACCCGAAACGCATAACACCGTGGACTGTGGGTGGGAGTCGCTTGAATGAGTTGCGTGTTCACTGGAAAAAGTGACAAGCAACTTGCGAAGGTTTATGATTGCGCCATACTCCCGAAGAAAGTCCATGCCGAGTATGACCTGCCTAGAGCGCTCTGCCAGTATAATAAATGAACCGACAAATGTGATCTCACAAATTTGTAGCCTCGCAGAGCATTTGCCGATTGGCGTGAGAACATGACCGCCGGCTGTACGGTGCTTAGGTCCTGGCAACGGTGTCGTCACCTTGCAAAGTGCAGTAAGCACCTTTCCGCTCATGACAGAATAATCGGCACCAGTATCGAAAAGAGCGGTTAACGGGTGTTTATCTACAGAAGCGAGTATGTCGGCTGAAGTAGGTTCATGGTTTTCGAAGGAAGGTGTCGAAGGTACGCAGTCGTCGTCGTCGTCGACGCTGCTATCGGTGTGTTGCAGCGGAGGATCTTTCGAAGTGCGTTGGACAGTGGCCCCACCTCCGGAGGTCGCTGTTCTTAGTTCCCCCGACTTGGGCTCGTGGGCCGGTTGCCCACGGAAGCGGAGAACGTAGTGTAGCGGCCAGGTGACGCCGATTGTCGAGGAGGTGGTGATCTTTACTGGCGCCTCTGTGGAGACGGAGATCGGGTCGTTGGCAGGGGCTGTTGAACCGGTGGGAACTGCGCGTACGGCGACGACGTTTGACTGGCCAGATATTGCGGGATTTCTCACGGGCGCTCTCCTTCACGTGGGCGACGAGCGCCAGGGTGATAGCCATGGAATCCTATTCTTTGGTAGTAGCAGGCATGGTACAAGTGGCTCACTTCGCCACAGTGGAAGCAGAGTGGCTGATAGTCAGGTGTGCGCCACACGTCTGGCTTTCGCGTATTGATTCGGGGGCTCGTGGACCCGTACATATTTGTACGTGAAGCTTGGCCCTTGAGGGGGCACAGCGGTTCTTCAGAAGAAGGCGGGTCACGATGGTTCCCGGGTCAAGCAGGTAGTCTCACTGCTTTCGCATAAGTCAGTAGGGGGTGGCTTCAGCTCTGGTTTGCACGAATGGCTGTGCAGCCTGGCGGACTTCTTCGCGGACGATATTGTGAGGGATGTTACGGTCGGTTGAAATCGCACTCCCTGTAGTCGATCGAGCTCCTCACGCAGGACACTACATACAAGCTCTCGAAGCGCATCGGTGTCATAGGGCAACCAGAGAGAAGATGCTGATCCCCGGCTGATTTGGCGATCGTAGACCGAGGAGCATTGCTGAAGGGCTCGCTACATTGTTGTCGCCTCACTGACGAACTCAACTACTGTAGCTGGAGGCCTTTGCATCAGTACAGCAAACAGCTGTTCTTTCACTGCACGCACCAGCAGGCGTGCTTTCTTCGCTTCTGCCATGCCAGGGTCAGCACGCTTGCAAATCCGCGACATGTCCTCTACGAACATGGCTACGCTTTCGTTCGGCCTTTGAAGCTTATTCTGAAGGGCTTGCTCTGCTCGCTCTTTTCTTGCGGGGCTGCTGTACATATCGCGTATCTGCCGTTGAAATACTTGCCAGGTGGTGATGGATGTCTCGTGGTTTGCGAACCATGTTCGGGCAGAGTCCTCTAGGGCGAAGTACACGTTCCTTAACTTTTTCTGCTCATCCCAATATTTGACGTCAGCCACACGATCGAAGTCGTCAAGCCAGCCTTCCACGTCCTCAAAACGCTCACCATGGAACGGCCGCGGCCAGCGTGGGTTGTCGAGAACCAGCGACGCAGGAGGCTGTCCCGCACCATATGTCTCCTCTGTCTGGCTTGCGGTTGTGGTGGACGTCCTCGGCAGATCTTGCGGGCCGTATTCCGGAGGCAGTCTTTGAAGCCGTCGGCTTTTGCGTAGGCTGTCCTCTTACAGTTCTTGGTGGTCAGAGTACATGGACGCATACCCAGCACCTCCACCAGTTTGTCACAGACAAAGCCACAAGGGACTTCGGTCGACGGTATAGATCTCTTTATATATCGCTGTCCTGGCAACTTCGTCGTTCTCTTCTTCTGAGAGCCACCGAACATGCCTAGCATGTGGCACTGAATCGCACCGAGAGGCTGTCAGCTGTGTCGAGGCCGTGGCATTATTCAACCCCACTCTTACACCCTCTCTGTCCTCGATCATTTGTTGTAACTCGTCTGCATTTTTGCTGAACAGGACAATGTCAGCTGCCAACCGAAGGTTGCCGAGATATTTGCAGTTGATCCTCACTCCTAAGCCTTTCCAGTTTAATAGCTTGAATACTTCTTCCAAGCATACAGTACAGCAGCAGCATTCGAGAGAGTGTGTCGCCTTGCCTGATCGCTCTCTTTAAAGTATATTTCTACTTTTGCAAAATGAAGGTAGCTGTAGAGTCATTGTAGATATTTTAAAAGATGTTTAGGTAAGCCTCCTCTACTCCATCCCGTAATACCTCTATGACTGTTGGTATCTCTACTGAATCAAATGCCGATCTGTAATCTATGAACACCGTATAGAGAGGCTGATCGTACTTTGCGAATTTGTCGATTACGTGATTGATGACATGAATGTGATCCATAGTAGAGTATCCCTCTCCCTGAATCCAGCCGGCCCTTTTGGTTGATCTCGCTGAATATTTTATGCTATACTGGCATTAAGCTGATGAGACTATATTTATGAATTCTTTAAAGTCTCCCTTTTTGTGCATTAGTATAATTCTGGCATTCTTCCACTTCTCTGGAACCTCTGAAGTCGTGAGATATTTCGTAAAAGGGGCCGCAAGCTTTTCAAGTATGATATCTTCTCCATCTTTTATTAAATACACTTTTATTCGCTCTTTTCTGCCGCTTTTATCCGTTTCATATCTAGCAAGGTTCTTCTAACTTCATCGCTAGTTATAGAACAAGCCTCTGTAACCTGTTCGTTAGTACTTCGAAGGCAGGTATTGTGGCTGCTCTGGGTACTGAACACTTGTATATATTTTTTCATCCACTGCTTTAATATACCTTCGAGATGGCTGATGATCTTACCCTGCTTATCTTTCAGCACACACAGCTTGGCTTGTCGTATGCAAAATTTTGTCTGAATAATTTCATGCTGCGTCCATTTTTTACTGCTTCCTCAGTCTTTCTTACGGTATAATTTTGAATATCACCTACTTTCTCCTCGTCGATCAGTTTTGACAGTTCAGTGGATTACTCGTGTCTTGTTGTGGTGCCTGACGCAAGCAAAAAAAGCCGAGATCCTGTGGAGTTATGCTAATCCAGGTACAGCAAAATTAGGAAAGCCCACTAAACTTCAGCAAACGCACGCCCTCCCTTGAACAGGAATTGGTCACTCTGTTGCAGTATTCGGCCACTGCTTCCCTTATGAGTCTTTGGAGTGCTTGAATATCCCGACCGAAACTGAACGTTTCCAGAATAGCCGGAGAATGCTCTGTTTCGAAAAGAATAGATGTCTGCCTACCAATCCTTCGGACACTGGCTACTCGGAGCTGCCGGGGACCACGAAATTGTTGCGTATAATAAACATTTTGGCATGACAGTGTAACGTTGTCAAGCCTCTTAGGCACAGTATGGACATTGCTCTGCAAACTCTTCTTAGCTGAGGATCTCTTTTAGCGGAATTCTTAACTTTCCGTTGCACGCCGCCGCTATTTTCTACAGGCCACCGCAAGCTAGGGAAGAGGAACCGGGCTAATTGCGGATGCCATCACCACCCTCCTCTTCATGATATCTAGTTACACTGCTCTAGCTCGGCGGAACCGGAACCCTCTCCACTGTTTTGTGCTCCTGCACTTTTGTCAGACAAGAAGGTAAAAAAAAAAACCTATCAAGGTAGGCAATGCTATTCGATTCGAAAGCAAATAAATTTACCGCCTATAAACGAAGAAAGCGTGGTTCGCTCAAATAACGCTGCGGGTCACTGAGCGATGCTTGCGTCGCCGGTTCTGTTAATTTGACCAATGGAGCTTGGAATAAAGACCGATTGAAAGAGTTTTGTGTTATTGGGTCCCATATATAAGCAATAATATTTCCGCTGTAGTTTAACCACCTTAAAGCTTGTTTAGAAGTTGCTTTGCTTTGAAGCCTGAGTCTCAGCTAACGTTGGCGAAGCTGTTCAAAGAAAAAATTATATTAACAGAAGTGTGATACAAGATACCATATATATTTCATTGAGCAGCTTGGCTAACCTTATTTGGGACGTCCTAAGTGTCAGCGATAGTGCGTGGAGTGGTATTTGGCCGACATTTACAGGAAGGAACACGAAATAAGCATATATGGCTCATAAAACCTTAAAATTGAAACAAGGAACGATCGATCTATGTAACAAATCTACAACTGACCGGAAAGTCGCGGCTGTCGGGCGACACATTCACCGACCATTGCGATACTCCCTGATGCAAAATTCAAGAGCACCTTTAAACGTGTTTCCAATTCGCAATATATTGACTGACGCGGATAACATGTCTCGTGTGGCACGTTGCAAACACAGCGAAGTGTGGCGCGACTGCCTCGCTAGTGATGAGATTGCCAGAGGCAGCGCGTGGGTGACGCGTGGTGCGATTCACAGCAGCCGCCCCAAACAACGCTCCCAGACGACTCGCGCAACTTTGGGGTCACCTAGTAGCTGTCGCCATCGCACTACGCTTTTCGTTTCGCATTTTCGCCATACCCTACTCCTCCGCTTTCCAACTCAAGGTTCCGATGCACCGTCATCCTCCGCTTTTCTCCTCACGTCTTTCATTCGCCACTACGCTCTGCGTTCGCTCTCACAATCCCTGTGCTCGTTCACTCGGTTACGCCGACGCCGAAGCGCGGCTGAGGAAAGGATGTCAAAGAGCTGTGTTTTAAAATGAAGCTCACGCCACGGCACCACAGCGAACCCTCTGGTACGTCATCCATCTTTTCAGGTCGTTCTTGCACTGGCGCCAGGTGGTGCCTCGTTATGTACTCCAGACCAACACTAATAAGAAAACTCAGTGACGCTGGTGGCCGGAACTGCGACAGATAATTCGGCTTGCAGGGCTTGAAGGCGCAGTAATTGCCGACCCGTACATTTCGCGGATCTGGATTCTCCGGCTCGTATAGTCTGGCGCGAAGAGTGAACGCCAGTGCAAGTGAAGGAACGGTGTTGACTTTAGCGACGTGCTGCAGCAGTTGGATAGAGTCGTTCTGGAAAATCATAAAGCGGTGCCATGTTTTATTCAAAAATGTTTTCTTGTTTCCTTGTGATTCGACGATTCAAGATTTGTTTATTATTGCGATAGCAATTATGTAGACACCCCAAGCGCATTTCTGGCGAGCAGGCCAGATGTTGCGCATGGAGTCCAAGGGCGATAGCGCCATCGCCGTGCGCCCTACGTTGTATGTGCCAGGGGAAGCGTGCGAGGGGACCCGATGGTCGGGCGGCTCAATCTCGTCCGCTTGAAAGGGAAGAAAGCGGCGAGGAAGCGCGCTGTATTCCATCGCGCGCGAGGCATCGGGGGAAAGGGAGGGAGGAGGGCAGCGTTCTACTCCGGCTGCAATTGCGCATGTGTTAGTTGCGCGCGGTCACCCGGCCGTATCTTGAGAGTGATCACCATTGCGGGTATAGTCAAGGTGCGTCGGCGGCTAGTAACACTGTGTGTGCTGTGTTTCCTTGGCGCTCAGTGAGCGTTGAAGCGATAGAGCACGAAGGTCACTCAGCTCGCTTTTGCTAACTATTTTCTCATACCAACCTTTTGACAGCGAGTGCGCACGGTCATCGAGTGTGATGCGTTTGTTCGCTGATAGCTCTGACACCATGCTCGTTAATTTTGTTAGTAAGCGAATGTCAACAATTTTATATGGCCTACAAATGTACTATGCTGCTTTCATATGGTTGTCTGCTAATTTGCTATCGCAATCTATGCTTCGCCTTTCCGGCGAAATATTGAGTTTTTCTTTGTTCCTGAATGCAATGGACAATCTGTAATCTATGGTCCGGGCGATGGTTCCCCATTTTACCGTTTAAGGTGCCGCCTTGTCGACGCATCGCCTTCGTTATCTGCGTTCGTCCATGCACGCCTATCGGCACTCGGAATTTTCGAGTAAAATGCACCATGTCTATTGTGCATTAACGCTGTCCTGTTTGATGCTGCCAACTGGAAACAGCAAGCTATATTCACAACTACGCTGGCAAGAGAATCCTCGTTTAGAATTTATTGGTGAATACAGCTGCTCTCTAGGAAGAATGTCACTTGACTTCTTTACGGGGTTTATTGTTCAAAGCGACACCGAGCCTATGACACACGTAACAGTGCAGAAATGCGAAGTTATGATATCCGCATAGAGAAATGATAGCGTCAGTTTGTAACTTGCATATACCATAAAACATAATTTTGTTAAGCGAGAACTCAGACATGAACTCTTTTAGCAGCGTTTCTACAATTTATAGAGCGCCCACTTCCTCGCAGAAACGTGAACTAGATTGCGCTCGCCTCCGCGGCCCACGCAAGAGTCCGCGTTTCTGCCAGAAAGCTCCCCGGTCGCCCTCGTGCATAGCATTTGCCGCAAGCATTTCCCGGTAAACATTACGGTTAGACAAGCTGCAGCTGCCGGGAAAATTAGAAGCAGTCAGCGACCTTTGATTGGTATCGCGTATCACTTTTCCGTAAAAACCCCATACAAGCGATCTTGCCCGCCGGCGACTTTGATAGACGTCTCCCCGGAGTTGCGTGTATTAGGGCAACCAATATGCGCCGGAACTGGCGTTACGCGTGCCTTGTTAACTTTTGTTGATGTACTATACTGTATAGAGCAGCATGAACTATTTATGGTCTTTAGGTAAGTCCTTGTCTTTGCACGCATCAGAATTTAGTCGTTTGCTCGTTCCGTTCGAAAATCAGTCGTACTTTACTGACGGACATTCATTTCTGGTTTCGCGCTATCGGCTAGTCGCTCATAGCATTTCCGGGTGACAAGTGACGAAATCTAGAGTTACACAACCTAGAGATCGATGGGCAAGAAGGAGCGATCTGTTCGCGCGACGACCCATTTCGTCGCTCGTCGCTGTCACCCATAAAATTGCTCTTATGGGTTTTTGGATTTAATGGCGAAGCTTAAGCGTCATTCATATTTTTTTCTGTTCTCCGTGTGCGAAAACCGTTGTCCGATCCCGGAGATAATGCAATAACGGGCCGACCTGCAGTGGAGGTGAAGCTAGCTTCAAGCGCTCCGTCAACTTGAGAAAGTGTGTACAATATCTTCGGTCCAAATAGAACAGTGTACGATATGAAGCTCATCAGAACAGATGCGGCATTTTGATCCGCGTCGGTCATGTCCACACGCTCCCACCACACTCTCTTTGTCGGCGTTCGAAGCGCTTGCGTATCTTCATTCCTCTCCTTCCGCTCTCCCGTGGTGGCGGGCCCGTCTAAACGTCAGGCGTGTGTAGATTCCTACTGCTCATAGGGGCGGCGGTTGCGTCGTCGACGCGAATGTGTATAAAAAGTAATGGTCAATGAGTTCGTAACTTTGCTCAAAATATCGTGTTACTTCTGTGTCGTGTGCTAATCAGCTTCGCTGGCCATCCACCTTCACAGAGTGGAATGGGTCACATTTATTTTTTGTCTAGCATTGTTTTTAACTTGCATCGAAATTCAACTAATTGAACGTTTTTCTTGCCCATTTCAATGCAGTTGTAACGGCTGCGAATTGCCACATCATACTTGGCAGCAAAAATTCACAAGCACTGAGACATCGGAGTGGAGGATCACTTCGTTTGAAAATTTTCCAATAAAAATGCACAATTGATATGTTCTGGATTGAATTTGAACATCCCTCATGATCTGTGATCATGAGCTTAGCGAAAGCAGGGACGGTTGTGAACCAAGCACGTCCTACTTTTTGGTTTTGAAATGATTTAACAGTTGCGTCCGTCACAGCGAATGCCCGTCCATAAGATTATCCATTCGCGTGATATATTACCTAATGACGACATTAACCGTCAGGTGATGGTGAACGCTACTACGCAAGCCATAGCGAACAGGAATGACAACGACCATGACGTCGTGCTTCGCGTAGCTGACGATCACGTCACGTTGCACCCAAGAGCAGCGTGCTTACCCTTGTCCGATGTGACATGGAGGACGACGCCGAAGGAATTGCTGAGGCGAACATGGCCCTGCTTCTTGAGCGCCACATTTGTATAGCCAGAGGGCTTCTTCAGGTACGAAACAAATGTTCTGTCGTTTTGCTAACAAACTTAAGCAACGAATATCGGCATGTACCGCGAGGAACGACAATCGCATTCCTTCGCGAAATCACTGATGTAACTGACATTGCCACATTTGAAACCGCATTGTCTCAGCAATCTGGGTTACCTAGCCTAAAAGAACGGATTCACGCTAACGCCGCTCTGCCAGACCATCAAAAAGATCGTCTACTGAGTCTCGTGAATGAATTTGTGGACTGTTTTTCAACGTCATCCAAAGTGCGGCGCACGTCCATCACAAAGCACCTCATCATTACGGACGAGTCCGCACGTCCTGTCCGTCAGCATCCCTACAGAGTGTCGCCAGTGGAAAGGGAAGCGATCAAGCATCAGGTGAGAGATGCTCCAAGACGACGTGATCCAGCCGTCCAACAGCCCGTGGGCCTCCCCTGTAGTGTTAGTCAGAAAGAACGACAACACACTACGCTTCTGTGCAGATTACAGAAAGTTCAACTCTGTCACCAAGCGCGATGTTTGTGCATTGCCACGCATCGACGACGCACTGGATCGTCTACAACATGCCAAGTTTTTTTCTTCATTGGATCTTAAATCAGGGTATTGGCAAATCTAATTTGATGAACAGGATCGTGCAAAAACAGCGTTTGTGGCACCTGACGGGCTTTATGAGTTCAAAGTTCTCCCCTTCGGTCTCGGTTCGGCGTCTGCTACCTTTCAGCGGATGACGGATACCGTGCTTGCTGAACTCAAATGGCAAACCTGCCTCGTACACTTGGACAACGTCGTCGTGTTCTCGAGCACGTTTGACGAACATCTCGCACGACTCGAGATTATCCTCGCTGCGATCCCTACTGCCGGCTTCACCATCAAGCCTGAAAAATGCTTCTTCGGCTTCCAAGAGCTCGAATGTCTTGGCCATGTCATTGGTCCTCAAGGCGTCCGACCAGACCCCGACAAGGTAGCTGCTGTCGCCGAGTTTTCACCACCCTCAGACAAGAAGGCTGTCCAACGCTTCCTTGGGTTGTGCGCATATTACAGGGGCTTCGTCGAGGGATTCTCGACAATTGCCGAGCCTCTTACACGGCTTACACGCGACGATGTGCCTTTCATTTGGGTGCACGAGCAGCAGCAGTTGCAATACTTGCGTATCTCGACGAAGACGCTGACACTGAAATGTATACTGACTCCAGCAATTCTGGTCTCGGCGCAGTTCTTGCGCAATGGCAAGCTGCTGTGGAACGCACCATTGCTTATGCACGCCGCAGTCTCACCAAGGCTGACAAAAACTACTCAACCACTGAAAAAGAATGCGTAGCGGTTGTGTGGGCAATTAGTAAATTCCTACCCTACTTGTACGGTAGACCCTTTAAAGCAATCCGTGACCACCACGCGCTGTACTGGCTAGCCAAACTGAAGCATCCTTCAGGCGACTAGCACGTTGGAGACTGAACCTACAAGAGTACGACATTACAGTTGTCTACCGATCTGGAAGGAATCACAGTGACGCTGTTTGTCACGCGCACCACTCCCTACGACGTCATCGGACCCTGACCATGACTTGCCATTTGTCGGCGTTATCCACGCCATAAAAATGGCTGGGTACCAGCACGCTGACCCTGAGCTGCTGCCGCTGATCGAGCACTTTCAAGGAGTTGAGGGTGTCTTACCCCGCTCGCTCGTGCGCCGCTTATCATACTACTTCCATAGCAACGTGCTTTACAGGAAAAACTATGGAGGCGGTCCCAATACGTACCTCCTTGTCGTGCCGTCGGCGCAGCGCCAAGAGATTTTGCAAGCGTGCCATAAGCCATGCGCGGGACACCTGGGATTCGCTAAGACGTTAGAAAGGATACGACAGAAATATTACTGGCCCCGGCTTTATTCTTCTGTACAACGGTACGTGAAGACCTGCCGCGATTGTCAGCGCCGGAAGAAACCACCAGTAAAACCGGCCCGTTTTCTCCATCCTGTAGACCCTCCACCAGCACCGTTGCAACAAATAGAAATGGATCCACTTGGGCCATTCCCACTGACCTCTTCCCACAACAGATGGATAGTCGTCGTTAACGAATACTTATCCCGGTACACCAAAACCGAAGCAACCCCTCAAGCAAACTCGTATGAAGTGGCCACGTTCTTTTCACGCCACATCGTCCTACGACATGGTGCACCATGTGTTGTCATCACCAACCGCGGTACAGCATTTACAGCGGAACTTATGCAGGACGTTCTGCAGCTGACGCATCACTCTCATCGCAAGAGCACTGCGTATCACCCTCACACCAATGGATTAACTCAACGTCTGAACGGAACGCTGGCTGATGTGCTGTACGTCGACAACATAGAGAGCATAAGACGTGAGAGGAGATTTCAGCCTATGTGACTTTAGCGTATAACACTGCTGTACAGCAGACTACACTGTTTACGCCATTCGAACTTGTATACGGGCGCCACGTCACGTCAACACTTGACGCCATGCTACCTCTGGCTGATAATAGTCCGACCAGCGAACACGCGGAAGAGTTTGTACAAAGAGGCGAAGAGGCACGCCAGCTTGCTCGGCATCGTATCCGGAGCCAACAGCATACAAACACCCTTCGATACAACCAGGGTAGACGTGACGTCCATTACAATACCGGCGCCTGCGTGTGGGTCTGGACGCCCGTCCGTCGCCGTGGACTCTCGGAAAAGTTGATCAGCCGGTATTTTTGTCCCTACAAGGTTACGCGCCGCCTCACTGACGTGACCTACGAAGTCGTTGTTGTTGTTGTTGTTGTCCTTAGAGGCCGTGGCACATACCCACAGTGGGGGATTGGCCAAGAATCGGGCGGTTTAATTAGGTGCCTAAAAATAATAATGATAACAAGGGAGTTAACAATTTGGGCGTGTGAGTTTAAAAGTAAACGTCGTCCCCTGCAGTTCTGAGCCCGGTTCGCTCCGTCGTCGTCTTCGCGCTCAAGTTGTTCGTGCAGTGCGCATGAAACCATACTAAGCGCGTACGTGGACGCCGAAATGCGCCTGAGGAGCTCCACTTCTTATGTCGCTGAAAGAACTTTTTGAGGCGATCGAGAAGGTCGCTTTTCGCATGGGGCCAATTGACTCAAAGATGTGGGGCTCCCGCACCGCAGAACGGCGCGCGCAAAGGTCGGCGCCATGAAAGACGATGTAGTGCGCAAGCAGCACGCGCTTCTTCTGGCCCGCCATTAAAGAGAAACGTCTCTTTTGTAACACCCTGTGAAGAAGTACCCAAAAAGGACCGAGCGCAACAGCAGACGACATTGCGGCGGTCCTCAACAAGAGAAAAAGGAAGACGAAGGAGGCTCGTGCAGCGCATGAGGATGGGCTCGCGCAACGGAGATCGTTGGAACGCCGGCACAACTAGGGCCACCGGGCCTTCGGAACCGAGATCTCCTGGCGAAGTTCACCTGACCGGGCGTCCGTCTTCGGGACTGGGAACGCCTCAGGTCGCTGCCTTGCACGAGACCCCGGAACGGCCTGCTGCGGCCTCGAATCCGCTTCTACGCGCGAGGTTCGGGTGACCGGGCGTCCGTCATCGGAACGAGTGCCTGGGGCCGTCTTCCTGCTCGAGACTTCAGAGTGGCCTGTTCACGTCCACGGAGCTGTGGGCCGTCCACCTTTTCCTGCCCCGTGCTGCTGCGTCAGCTCTACCACCACGCCGGTCATCACTCGACGAACAAGCGTTTCACGTCAAGGACTCCACGTGTCACCACACTGCAGACTTAACCACAACCTCGTGAGACTACATTATTTCCTTCTTACGAACAACCTTGTATGTGTGGGTCTAGGTTAAGATATTTTTTTTCGTGTTCACGTACCGTTTAATATAATTGTGTGTTTGCTCATCATGCACCGTCTCCTCCATCTTCCTCGCGTCACACGCTTTGCAACGTGACGATCCTAACAACATCACATATCTGGCGTCTGCGACAGGACTCCTCTTACGCTATCGAGAAGAGCAGCACATTGCATATACGTGTCTGACGGGTGAGGATGGAGACAGACAAGCTTACGGCAATTGGAAAAGAACTGGGGTTGACTGGCCCGGCACTGAAACAATGGGTAGACGAAGAGCGCGCACGCGAAAGGGAAGCGCGTGAAGCACGTCTGGCTGAACGCAATGCAGCAAAAGAAGCTGATGCCGAAGCGCTAGCTAGATTAAAGGCTGAAAGGGAAGTGCTCGAGCTCAAGCTAAAGTTGAGGGAGTTAGACGCGACAGCGGGTAGCATGAGTACTGGGCAGCTTACAGAGAGTGTGCACGCAGGTGCTACGGAGAGCTACCAAAGTCCGCACAAGCTAATCCCACCATTTAACGAAGAACGCGATGAGTTGGATGCATACATTCAACGATTTGAGCGCGTCGCAACGAGCCAGGGCTGGCCACAAGACAAATGGGCCCTTTCGCTGAGCTTCTGTTTGACAGGCGTAGCTCTAAGTGTTGTCGGCAGAATGGCACCGGATCATGCCATCGACTATGCGACACTAAAACAGACGCTTTTGCAACGCTTCAGGTTCACGGAGGAAGGCTACCGAAGGAAGTTTCGGTCGGCGAAACCCGATAATTCCGAAACTGGTAGACAGTTCGCCGGTCGTCTATTGGGATACTTCGACCACTGGCAAGAAGTGGCCAATACAGACCGGACATACGATGCTCTGCGGGACAAGATTTTCTCAGAACAGTTCCTAATGACTTGTCATAAGAAACTGGCAGTCTTTTTAAGAGAAAGGAATTGTCAGGGACTTGACAAGCTAGCGGAAGTTACTGATCACTACCTGGAGGCGCAAGGATTAGTCAACCTTGGCAAAGGTAAAAACGAGAGAGAACCTAGCAAGCCACCAGGTCAAGCTCGAACTCCTGAGCGACAAGAAGAGAAGGAAAGACCACGCTGCTTTCTTTGTGGTAAGCGCGGTCACAGAGCTGCTTATTGCTGGACCAATACGAAGGGTCCAAATACAAATACATCTTTCTGTGGAAAGTGCCGCCGCACTGGGCATAAGACAGGTGACTGCCCCAAAAAAACCAACAGTACTGTGAAGGCTTCATGCTCGATGCAACAAGTCGACATGTCCAAGGCAGTAACTGAAGAGACACAGACCTTGCGTCGAGTTCCCGGAAGTTTGGAAGGCGGGAGAACGCAGACGCGTAAACAAGACGAAAAGTCTATGCCTACTGCCGAAGGTATGCTTGAAGGACATCCCGCTACTGTCTTGCGAGATACGGGATGTGACTCTATTATTATCAATAGGTCCCTTGTACCAGACAGTAAGCTGACAGGAAAAATTTCCTCGGTCTGTCTTCTGGACAGAAGAGTGTTGAAGCTACCTGAAGCAACCGTGGAAATCGCGTCACCTTTCTTCACAGGCAAGACTCGGGTTTTATGCATGGACAACCCTTTATATGATATTGTCCTGGGAAATGTGAAAGGTGTACGGAACGCCTCCAATCCTGACAATGGATGGAGAAGACATCTTTATACAACGAGCGCTGCAGATGAATCATTTAGAGCAGAAGGTGGAAACTGTTCTACCAATGAATCCATCTCCCCTGACATTTTATCATCGGCTGCTGGTGAAACGAGGGACAAGTCGGAAGTGGCGGCGACAACCAGACAGCCAAGATCAAGTCCGCCTTCATTGCCAGTACCAGCTATAAACCCCCTAGACATCAGCCCAATCAACTTGAAAAGCAGGCAAAGGGAGGACAGTAGTCTACGTAAATGTTTTGAAGCAGTGGACAAAGAGGTGAAGACTAGGTTCGCTGACGTCCAATTCTTTATAAAGGAGGGAATTCTTTACCGAAGATACGCACTGCGGTCAAAGAAACAAATGGAACAGCTTGTCGTACCCAGAAGCCTTCGTCATTTTGTGATGAAAATGGCTCACGAAAGGATCCTTGCCGGACATCAAGGAATAAAGCGAACCACAGACCGTGTGAGCGAAGAGTTCTACTGGCCTGGATTCCAATCAGACATCACGCGATTTGTTAAATCGTGCGATACGTGCCAGAGGACATTTCCTAAACATCTAATAGGTCGAGTACCATTGGGAAGTACTCCCGTCATTGATACCCCGTTTAAGAGAGTTGCCACTGACATTGTGGGACCATTAACTCCCATGTCAGAGAAAGGGAATAAGTACGTTCTGACAATGGTCGATATGGCAACGCGGTATCCTGATGCTGTGGCACTGCCTAGCATTGAAACAGAAAAAATAGCTGAGGCACTTCTAGAGATGTTCTCTCGTGTGGGAGTCCCACAGGATATCATCAGTGACAGAGGCACATCATTCTCGTCACGTCTGATGAAGGAGCTAAGCCGTCTTCTCTCTTTCACGCAGTTGCCAACAACTCCATATCATCCGATGGCAAATGGCCTTGTGGAGAGGTTCAACGGCACCCTTAAACAAATGATAAGGCGAGTGTGTCAAGAGAGCCCGAAAAAATGGGACCGTTACTTGGCACCCTTGCTTTTTGCTTATCGAGAAGTCCCTCAGTCAAGCCTGGGTTTTTAACCCTTCGACTTGTTGTATGGCCGCTATGTCAGAGGACCCATGGCGATATTGAAAGACTTATGGACAGGTCATCATATTGATGATGATGCAAAAACCTCATACGGGTATGTAGTTGAGCTACGGAAGCGTCTTGAAGACACTTGTCGTTTGGCCAAGGAGGAGCTTCAAAAAGCAAAACTTGTACAGAAGAAGCACTACGACCGTAAAACCAAACCACGTCACTTAGCTGTAGGAGACAAGGTTCTGCTACTGCTCCCTTCGGACAACAACAAATTGATTCTTACGTGGAAAGGGCCATTCACGGTACTTGAGAGGAGAACTGACGTCGATTACGTGATTGACCTCGGGACACGGACGACACTGTTCCACATAAATCTACTGAAAAAGTATGAGGAACGGCCAATATCACCGCCAGTACCGGAAGCGTCAGCTGCTTGTCAGACTGATGATACCGAAAATGACGATCTACCATGTGTACCGTTTCAAGGAAAAGAATCGGTGGCCGACGTGAGTCTATCGGAATCGCTCTCTCCTGACCAGCGCGCTCAAGTCACGAGTCTACTGAGCATATACGAGAATGTATTCACCGAGGTTCCCGGCAAGACACACCTCATCCAGTGTTAGCTGAAACTTACCACGAATACACCCGTAAACATGCGGCCCTATCCAATACCATTTGCTACCCAAGAAGCGGTACAAAAAGAAATTGGAGAAATGTTACGACAAGGCATCATAGAACCATCTGAGTCCGCCTACCAATCACCTATAGTTATCGTGAAGAAAAGAGACGGGACAATGCGTTTATGCATTGATTTCAGGCAACTCAACAAGATACTGGTCAATGACAACGAGCCTATACCTCGGGTGGATATTATCTTTGGGAGCCTGGGAAACGCGCAGTACTTT
Organism: Dermacentor albipictus; assembly: GCF_038994185.2. Lineage (NCBI taxonomy): Eukaryota > Metazoa > Arthropoda > Arachnida > Ixodida > Ixodidae > Dermacentor > Dermacentor albipictus. Next base: position 108,329,169 of record NC_091829.1, read on the forward strand.
TCAAAGTTTGACTTTTCTAAGGGTTACTGGCAAGTGCCTATGGATGAAAAGTCGAAACCAATGACAGCTTTTGCTACGGCATCAGGCCTATATCAGTTCCGCTTCATGCCGTTTGGCATTAAAACCGCACCAGCTGTTTTCAACCGCCTCATGAGAAAAGTAGTAGCAGACATACCACATATTTACTACTACTTCGATGACGTGCTCATTGCCACTGAAACGTGGGACGAACACGTGGGTACACTTGAGTCATTTCTACAACGAGTGAGAGAATCTGGGTTGACAATTCGTCCAACAAAAAGTGAAATTGGTCAAAGATCAGTGAAATTCCTCGGCCACCTTGTTGGAGACGGTGTCATGCAACCGCAGGTCGAAACACTAGACAAAATACAGGCTGCGAAGCGTCCACAGACGAAAAAAGAAGTACGCTCGTTTCTCGGACTTACGGGGTATTACAGAGACTTCGTCCCCAATTATTCCGAAGTAACTTATCCACTCACGGAACTGACCAAGAAAAGAGGCCCTAACAAAGTAATTTGGGGTGAACGCTAACAGAAAGCCTTTGATGAACTCAAGATCCTCCTGTCTACACAACCTATATTGAGAGCACCAGATTTTGCTAAACCTTTCGTACTCCGCACCCACGCATCATCAACAAGTATAGGTGCCATACTTATGCAGCGCCATGAAGGAATTCTGCACCCGGTATCATATGCGAGCCGCCGACTACAACCACGAGAAATTGCATATTCAACAGTTGAGCGAGAAGCCCCAGCTCTTACGTGGGCCGTCCAAAAGTTCCACATCTACTTGTTTGGACGCACGTTCATATTACAGAGCGACCATAAGCCCCCTGTTTACATCAAATCGGCCAAGCACATCAACAGCCGTGTTTTACGTTGGAGCCGCATACTTATGGAGTATGACTTCTCGGTTGAGTATATTAAAGGCAGCGAGAATGTCGGCGCAGACTATATGAGCCGGTTGCCAAGCACATAAAGAGTGTGTCTGCGGAAACATGGTATTTCAAAAGCACGAACGTTAAACCGGTGTGACTTTAATGTCGAACAACATTTCCTGGCATGTTAGTTTTGTGGATTCTTTTTTTTCACAATCTATCGTGGTGTTGTGTGCTGTGAATGTAGTCATCATGCCGAGTGTGCGGTGCTCGAAACTCTAGTATTGTAGTAATCTTTATGTGTACTCTTACTTACCGAGTGTGCGGTGCTCGCAACTGTCACACTGTGGTAATACTTATGTGTACTCAAACGTACCGAGTGTGCGGTGCTCGGAACTGTGGTGCAGTGTTAATGCTATTGTGGTGCGTGTGTGATACGGTGGACCAGCAGATAGCGAGTACGCTCAGGTTCTTTGAACGAAAGAACTTTCTTAAGTAGGGGGTGATTGTGAAGAAGTACCCAAAAAGGACCGAGCGCAAGAGCAGACGACATTGCGGCGGTCCTCAACAAGAGAAAAAGGAAGACGAAGGAGGCTCGTGCAGCGCATGAGGAGGGGCTCGCGCAACGGAGATCGTTGGAACGCCGGCACGACTAGGGCCACCGGGCCTTCGGAACCGACATCTCCTGGCGAGGTTCACCTGACCGGGCGTCCATCTTCGGGACTGGGAACGCCTCAGGTCGCTGCCTTGCACGAGACCCCGGAACGGCCTGCTGCGGCCTCGAACCCGCTTCTACGCGCGAGGTTCGGGTGACCGGGCGTCCGTCATCGGAACGAGCGCCTGGGGCCGTGTTCCTGCTCGAGACTTCAGAGTGGCCTGTTAGCGTCCACGGAGCTGTGGGCCGTCCACCTTTTCCTGCCCCGTGCTGCTGCGTCAGCTCTACCACCACGCCGGTCATCACTCGACGAACAAGCGTTTCACGTCAAGGACTCCACGTGTCACCACACTGCAGACTTAACCACAACCTCGTGAGACTACATTATTTCCTACTTACGAACAACCTTGTATGTGTGGGTCTAGGTCTAGGTCTAGGTGTGTGGGTGCCGTCTAATATAATTGTGTGTTTGCTCATCATGCACCGTCTCCTCCATCTTCATCGCGTCACACGCTTTGCAACGTGACGATCCTAACAACATCACACACCCCATCTCCAATCTACGTTACAATATACAATTGGTAAACGAGTCTGTCAATGTTTGTTTTCCTATCCAGGTTCTTCATTTGGTAGCCATGTCCGATTGGAGCGACTCAACTGAGGCGGCCGACAGCGACACTTGAGAAATCCTGCCGTGGTTCTCAAGGCCCTGGGTGAGTGGTGTCGTGTACTGAACTTGACCGCTTAGTTCAGTGGAATAATTGAGCCGTATTATGGACCCTGGGCATCCGGAACGGTATCTGCCGGCATACGGAAATTAGCCTTTATTTATGGGCGTCGCCATAGGATGTTGATGTGCTTTGAATCGGGTGGCCATATAATCCTTGGTCTAGCTGTTTCAGTTGTGTTCTTAGAATTCCTACACACTATGCTGCATAGGCTGTAGCGCTGTCCATGCCGCAGACAAAGATAGTGATCCGAATCACAATGGCAGCTCCAGATCACAATAAATGAGCTAATAAAATGGGCTGAGAAAAATGGCTTTCGCTTCTCTACTAAAAAAACTGTTGCAGTGCAATTCTTGCAAAAACATGGATTGTACTTAGACCCCGTTCTTAAACTGAATGATGTGGCGCTGCCGGTAAAACAAGAATGTAAATTCTCGGGAGTAATCTTTGACAAAAAACAAGCTTCGTGGCCCATAAAAAGACAAAAATTAAGACAAATAACGCGTTAAATATTCTGAAAGAGGTATCCATGAGCATTTGGGTTCTGACCGAGCGTGCCTCTTATGTTCGGTCGGAACGTAGCGTCTTACGTAGATCTTACCTTCAGCTTCCTGGACTACGGCTGCGTAGTTTATGGCTCAGCCAGACACCCTTACATTCGACGACTTGATCGAATACATAACCTTGTGTTGCGACTGGCAAGTGGTGCTTACAGAGCAGCGCTTGCCAGCTCTGTTACTTACCAGCGACTAAGCAGAAGAATGCTATTATTTGTACCGATTCGTTACGTGCACTGAGAGATCTAAATTCCCCGTCTGAACCCATGCTTGGCGATTTCTTAAACATGGTCTTTAAAGGGGCACTAAAGGCAATTACCAAGCCCATTTGGACTGTTTAAATACCATTCCTGAAACCTCGCAGCGCTTGTCTCTTGCCGAAAAAAAAAATACTTAGTTTCCGAAAAAAATGCATCTGAAGGGTCCGTATACCTTTATCGCAATTCGAATGTCCCGCCACCCAACCGGGGGAGTGGGGATGTTGCATACGCCATCACCACCGTAGCCAGCATAATCACCCTTTGCTGCCGTCGGTGAGCAAAGCGGCGCCCGACAGACGGCGGCACCGAGCCAAGATAGTGTGGCGGTTTCGGCGCTGCAGCTGCTCTTTGGTCAAGTGGCGTATACCGTTTGGGCATCCCGCGACATCACACATTGAGGTTGAATTCTCTGCTGCTTGCAGTTTGTGCGAGCTCCGCGATTCAGCAAAACCAGAGCAGCACTACGCGATAACTACTGAAGCGTGAAAGTGTGGGCGGCGCGGAGTCGAGCGTAAACAAAACCTTTCGGCCGCCCGCGTCGTTGTCAGTGTTATTTCAATGAGTTATTTTTCCTAAAAGTGAAATATAAAACTGGAGAAGTAGTATTTTATTTCGTATTATAATACAATACAAGCGTGTTTTGTGCAACGAGTGGTTCAGTACTAGGGACATAATTTAACTGAGGAGTGCTTTCGTCATCGGGCAAGTACTTGAATACCCCAGGGGAGTCTCTAATCATGTCCTGCATTTACCTCTATATCTCGATAATAAAGGCTCTGTTCGCGACAATTTTGATGCCCTAAATATTCTACAGGGCTAATCTATCACTTTAGTTTGATGTAATATTTGCTTTAATGTCCCTTTATTAAGAAATATGGAAGAACCATATGATTCTCTTGGGTCCCGAGCCATGTTAGTATACCCGGGAATGAAGCAGCAGATAGATGCGCGTCCATGGCAGCGCACAAAGCCATAACTCACATAACACTTCCATACAAAGACAGTATCCGAGTGATTAGTAAGGCCTTGGCATCAAAATGTCAACTAGAATTTAATTCGTGCATAAATAACAATTGCATGCGACTGAACCCCTGCTTGGCGAGTGGAAATCGTGCAGTCACCAAGAACGGTTCCATGAGGTGATCTTATGTGGACTTCGAATTGGGCAGACACATCTAGCACACAATTTTCTACTTCGAAAAGAAAACCCACCAACTTAGAAGAAATTTCATAAAATCGCTTTCAGTAATTCACTTTATTGTGACAGGCCCACATACTGAAACACAGAGGCGGAAACATTTGCTCAATTTGTATATCTTGCATATACCTTTACACCCTGCCAGTGACTGGGGCAGCATGGCCTTAGTCGCTTTTGCGCCATTAAACCCGAATTGACTAACTTTGTCCTTCCTGTTGGCAAAGGAGTGTACCGCTGCTTCCACAGCGTCCGTCATCTCACCATCGCCGGCACGCCGTCGCGATTGATTTTTAACGCGATAGCGTTAAGGAGCTCGTGTCGCAGAAAAGCCGGTGTCGTCGGCGTCGGGTGTCGGCGTCGGCGGCGTTGACCGTGAGCGATAAATCACGGCAGGCGCTTCATAAATAAAAAGCAACTTCCAAGATTGGCCCGGCGGGAATCGAACCCAGGTCTCCGGAGTGTGAGACGGAGACGCTACCACTCAGCCACGAGTTCGATGCTTCCAAGCGGTGCAAACGCGCCTCTAGTGAATGCGGTGTTGCCTTCGAAACCAGCCGTGGAAAGTTATACTGCGGTGTATATCGGTAATTATGAACATGTAACGTACAGAAGTCACAATTACACGAGTTGCGAAGTGCGTTTCCGCTGCATTTCTTTTGCGCTTTCCGCACACGCAGAGCCATCTTGCGGCAAACACAGAAGACCCCCTCCTCTCAATGTATGGCGCTGCCCCGACAGGAGGCGCGCCGCGCGCGCATTGGGACCGCTGCCAGGCGCGTCGCGGGACTCCCTCTCCCCTGACGACGCTTCGCCGGGCTCCCGGTTTAGATTACTATCTATCTCTCTGCCCGTGCCGATCACGACGTTTGGCTGGCGTAGATCGTTTCCCCTCCGAGACACCGAGTTCTTTGGTTCGTTTCGTTCGCTCAGGCGCACGTTTCGTTGTCGCGCCGAACGCTGCGTTGCTCGACGTTCACCGCGTGATAGGTGGGCGCTAAGTCCGATGCGGGGCGCATCGTAAGTGATTGCTGTGCCGTAGCGCATTGTCTTATACCCCTTGGCGGGTCGACGGGAACGCTGTCGCGTCCCACTCTTGAAGGCGAAGCTTAAGCGTCCTCCAATTTTTCGTCATGCCGTCTGTGTGACGATGGCGTCACCGTCCCACCGCATCATTTCCATCTTCATTCTACCGTCGTCACACCGTCATGGTCACTCTTGTGCCGTTGTATACCAATGAAAAAAAAACTGGCTGTGGCTTAGCTAAGGTTAAGCCCAGGATGCGAAGCATACTAGCCTTTATTTTAACGCGACAGCGTTAAGGAGCTCATGTCGCAGAAAAGCCGGTGTCGTCGGCGTCGGCTCAGGCGTGCGGCGCTTGCCCAGGCGCACATTTCGTTGTCGCGCCGAACGCTGCGTTGCTCGACGCTCACCGCGTCCGATGCGGGGCGCGTAGTGGCTGCGCCGTAGCCAAGCCACCTAGAAACAGTGTGTCATTTACCTAGAAACCAGTCTCACCTAGAAACAGTTACCATCATTCGTTTGGTTTTAAAATGCTCTTCGATTGTTGCTGCAACAATCGTTTTATCTTTACGCAGGATGAAATGGGTGCCGCAAATTGCGCGAAGCCTGAAGGCTCGTCCCCCTGGATGTGGTACTACAACCTGACCGCGAAACAGCGACGCGCCGTGGACGAAAGGATCGCGAATAAATTGGCCGCCAAGGCGGCGGAATTCCGCGAAGTCGAAGAGGTCGAGCTCACCTAGGCGCCGTTCGAGTACCGCACGCGCGGCAGCTCGCTGAGCCCCAACGCTCCGCCGCCAAGGTGGCTCCGCGTGCCGGCGAGCAGTACGGTCGTCCCGGCTTCTGCCGAAGCGTCAACCAGCAAGGCGGGCCTCACAGTGCCGCCTCGTGAGGCGCCTCGCGAGCCGCCTCGCAAAGCGCAGCCTCACAGGCGAGTCTTGTTTCGACTGGCGGACGGCTCGGTCGTCTCGAGCTCCGACGACGAGGACACGCATGCGTCTCGATGCTCGCGTGAAAGGCCAGTCTGCAGCGTCGACGCCGACAACAAGGACGTCGGTGGCCCGCCGACGGCGTCGGAGGGCCGCCTTGACATCAGTTCGGGCACCGACGTCGACGACGACGCTGGTGCGAGCGGGCGCGTCGCGCAGCTCTCCACGGTGCGGGAGACATCCGGCGCGTTGCCTCGCAGCGTCCGGGAGGAGGACGTCAACCGTCACAGCGGCGGCGTCGCGGAGCGCGCCTCCTCCTCGTCACTCACGAGAGCAGACGTCATCCGAAAGAGGAGGGAGAGGATAGAAAGGCAGAGCAACCTCCTCGAGGACATTTGCTGAGGGCGCCGCGGTTCGAGCAACGAATCGAGCCGGAAGCGAAGCTTTCGCCGCTCGTCCGTCGTAACGCCGACAGACCGCAGCGTCCAGGGGATGCTGTCTGTGTCCTTGTGATGTTTTCTTTCTTTTTTCATTTTGACGGGAAACAACTTTGAATAGATGTTCATTGAACAGATGGCCCATGCTCTATTGGGGAAAAAGGAAAACGCAGACCACGGTGTAAACTCCTTTAAAAATCCTCAAAGGGGTTCACTTGCTGAAACATATGTAACGAAAATACGTTATATCAATCTCTAAGCAACGTACCTTACTTTGCTATCGTTGTTTAGAGCCATTACTCAATCACGCATGTACCGCGTGCACGGATGGCGCCGTTATGGCGCCACACATGACGCAATCGTAGCTAAATACCGCTCGCTCGTCGTTCAGAGGCGTGGCTTGGCAATGCATACGTTAGTTCATCCGTTCGGGAATGGTCACGTTTGAGAGAGCTCACTATTCCACAGTACTGTCAAAACTGATCAACATGGAGAAAGTAAGGGATGTTCGAAATTGTAATTTGAGAAAGAAGTAAAATAATGGACGCAGCATGAAATCAGTGAGAAGAAAACTTGGCGTAGTACAAGCCAAGATATATGCACTGAAAGACAAGCAGGCTAATCTCATCAGTAATCTCGAAAGTACAGTAAAAACAGCGGAAGAATCTTCACTGATTGATGCGATCTGCTACCAGTGGATGGCAGATTGTTGACCCTACTGCTGTAGATATAATATCTATAACGCTCGTTAATTAATCGTTACAAACCAATTAGAAAGAACACAAACTATGCAAGATGCGCTTCTGAAGATTGCTGCTAACGATATGCAGTTGATTTCACCGGCATGGAAGGCTGCAATTTTTTTTAACTTGTCGCACGATAGCTCGGACATCTTGTCGCAGATCGCAGAGAAGACGATGCCTACATTTGACCATTTTCAAGAAGGAACAAATTTGCTCGTGCCCCGCATTCATGCGTTCCCGGTGACAGGGGACACATCAGTCCCTTCGCTGCGAAACGTAGCCGTACACGTGGCAAACAGCCTTTTGAAGTTACCAAAAAACACGGGAACATTTGCTCCGGAATGCACGTAGCTCGCGTATGTTGTGTAACTCTTTCTGTCGCGGTGTACTCTCCCTTGCAAATAGTATCTCTGTAGTGGATGAAGTCGAGTGCTCAACAAAAATTCACGACGATCGACACTAATTGAATGGTTGACGCGACTTTATCGGTGGCTCAGTGAACCATGGCGTTCTGCCGCTGATCGTTAGGTCGCGAGTTCTATTCCTGGCCGCAGTGGCCGATTCCAAGTCAGTCAAGCACTTTTGCTATGGTGATGTGAATGACCAGACCGGCATCGAGCATAAACCGATCCCTAGAGATACAGGGAGAGAGAGAGGACAAAGATAAAAAGCGTATGACCCTTACACACCCAACGTTGACGTTTCTCTAACACCATAGTTCTCATATGAAAAGACATACGTTCTCGTGTTATCATACAAGAATGTGGGTGTTTCCAAATAGGGATGGGTGAGAAATTGTATTCGTCCTCTAATCCCAGGTCGTCTGAGTAGCGTCCGCAGGAACTTGTTGGCCCCTCCTTCGCCGGCGTCCAGTGCGGAGGACCCGGTGCATGGCTTGGAGTGGGGCCAGACTCCGCCCTCCTTACGTCTCTCTTCGGACGACTCGGTGACCACCAGCTTCATGAGGCCACGGGCGAGAACCTCCAGAAGTCCTCTGCGCGTGTGGCACTCTACCCCGCATGGGGCACCACGTAGTAGGTTCGTCTCCACGTGAGACATCAGCACGACCGACTCGGCTGCCTTGCTCGGGACGCTCGTCAAGGCAGCGAGTGCCGCGAGGATGCCGCGCGTGGGCCACAGGTTGCAGGCCCTGGACCTAGGGAAGACGGTCATCACGCAGCTGCTGCCCGAGTTGCAGTTGAAGGTGCGTGGCTCTTCGAGGCACGTTGGTGCGCACACCTGTGGCGTTCCACTGATGAGCGCGGGCACGCGGCCGTGATTCCCCGATGACGCGTCCGATGACAGTATTCGAGAGGCACGGTACTTTCTCAGGGAGGTCTGGACGCGTCTTAGAGAAATGTTTTAACCGTGACACTACAGTATTGCGCAGAAGAAACCTGTAGGTGGTTTCAATTTCCACGAGCCTTTCAAGGGCGCCCCGTTTCTCCTGTTAAGAATAACGTTCGTTCTTCGCACGCACTACAGTTATTAGGCAAGAAAACCGCTTGAAAGCCCGCGTGAATGCGCATCTCTCTCGCGACTGGCAGCAAGAAGGGCAGTTCCCTCTGACGCTCCATTCGCAGCGACATTTGTTTTTGAGGTAGCAATATCGATTGTGATTTACCGATTATGGATTGATTTTTTACGTTCCCTAGCAATGTGGGGGTTATGAAAATCGCCGTGGTGAAAGGACGACTGGAGTGATTTTTTTACTTTACTGGGATTTATTTTTAAATGAGCACGGACATATTTCAGGCTGTTCTCTTCTTGCGTGAAATGAGTTGTCTGGAGTGTTAAATAACTTGTATGGCCCGAACGGCCCAATGCAGCAACATAGGAGGAGAAGGAGCGAGCCGGAGTGAGTATGAAGATGTCTCGATGGGGCCCTTCTCCCGCGTGACTACTTGCGTCGTGCTGTCGCGATACGGTCACCTCCTGGGAAACTATATCGACACTGGTTGTGGAAAATAAATTATTTAGAGAGCTCTAACGCTTACTGCTATTTATAAGGTTTATAGGTGGCGTACTTTCCTAAAAAAAACAAAGTCTCACATATCCTGTCACCCTTTTGACGTGCACTCGGAGCTCAGCACACGAGTCCTACTTGCATTCAGCTTCCGGCGAAAATGGAACCGGGGCTGAGTAGCAAGGCGCTAGAGACAACTTAGACATAAGAGGCAAAGAGGCATAAGAGGCAGCACTGATGAGAGGGGGTGGTATCCGGGCTGGCTCTCACCTGCGCAGACTATCGCCTCATGCTCGAATTGAGGCCATAGTGAGAGAGCCCGTGAACCCTGTCTTCGTTGTGCGCCACGTTCTAGCAAGGGAGTTCGACAACATTCTGACTAACCTGGTGGAAGGACAAACCACCAGCATGTGGCTCGAGTTGCAGAGTTTTCCTTCGTTCAGCGGCTTCACGGTGTTCATACACAAACAATTGTTCTGGCTGAGTGGGCTTGCGGACATTGAGCAACGTGTAACTTCGCGACGGTTCGTCTCTTCTCTTTTTGGGATATATGCTACTTTTTACTCATATATTGCAACGCACATGCTACGCCAGTAATGTTCTTTGTCACGATATTCTAGGGCAAGTTTTTTGCGTGAAATACTTATGTATATTACACAGAAAATAAATTAAAAGTCTAGTAACTCACATTCAAAAATTAACATTTCTTAAAATAATAACGACATGAAAGAAAATGTAGTGCGAGCAAAATCCTAGCAGTGTACTTATTTCTTTTAGAAAAACTTTACTTCAGATTGTTTTGCTGTAGGGTTTCGCTGCAGGCAGGGCTAGAAGACGTGGCAAACATTAACAGAAGTTGCTCAGTAAAGAATGTTCTGAACGATGAATCGTGACATATGCTCTGAATTTCATCTTCCAAATTAAGTAAACATCCCTGCAAATCACTTCTTTGCAATCCTCACTGTAAACAACTGCTTGAAAATTGGCCATTCATTTCGAAACAATTCCCATTGGTTGTGAAGGTCGTGGCAAATGAGCTTCAGATTAGCTTCAATGACGTGATGGAAGTTAGGGCAATAGCATCGCCCCCATAAGATCTTCGCCCAGTAAACTGATTTTCCTTCAAATCCATAAACAGTAAGCGCAATCCAAGTTTAGCGATCACACAACATTTCATTCTTGGAATACATGCAGCTATCAATTTATTTTTCTGTTGTGCGTTAAAATCCACCACAGCTGTATCATGTGCAGCTCACGATACAAGCTTTGAAAGCTACCGGAAATTGAGTAAGAACAGCAGCCTTCTTACAGCTAAAGCTTACGGCATTCTCCTAACCTTCCATCATATCCTAGAAAACAGAATACAGCAAGCTGTTATATATACGGGTTGACCAAGTGTTAGTCACTCGCGGTTAGTCACTCGCGCAGCTCGGTTTTAGAGTGCAGCTCTTGGGTTCCCGTCCCTGCGGCGAGCGTCGGCGTCCCTCGTTACCGAGCGAACGCGGAGCGCAGCAGGGTGATGAAAGACGGCGATAGCGAATAGAGCGCGAGGAGGAAACTGTAGGAGGAGGGTGCTGCGGAACCATGAGGCGGAAAGGGCAGGAAGAGGGCATGGTGAAAGCGCGAGACGAAAGCGTAGTGGTGCACAAGACTCTGGCTTCGAGATTGCGCCAGAGTAGCGCGCATTGTGTGTTCACCGGTGACGCCGCCGTACCATATATAGAAACAAAGCTTTGCATGAGCGGAGATCTCTCTGCGCGACGGCTGCTATGAATCACGCCCGCGCGTCTCCCACGCTCTGCCTCTCGTGAACTCCCGATTAGTGAGGCAGCCACTCCACGATTCACTCCGTTTGCAACGTGCTGCACGAGACATTGTCCGCGCCAGCCAATATATCGCGAAATCAAAACAGGCATCGAGCTGCGCTCAAATTTGACATTAAGGAGTATCGTAATTGTCGATATTTTTTTTAAATAATTGTTCTAAAGTATATCCGCTGGTCAAAGACAGCCATTGTAATATGCTGGGTGCAGGTCACTGTGGTATGCTAGGAAATGAACTAGCAGACCAGAATGCGACAAAATCTGCTTTATGTACTGTGCCATATGTCAAACAGGTTGCAAGTCAGGGTGCGAAGAGATTTGTACGCCAGAGGCTCCAAAATCGCTGGCCGCGAGCGGGATACAAAATAAGATAACTTAGTAAAATTACTATTGCGGAAGAGTCCTGTACTGAAGCTTCCTAGGCTATCAGAAGTAGCTCTAAGTAGTAGTAGAGGAAATTGGAACTTCACGGCAGCGCCCACCGCACAGCTGCACATGTTTTTTAATTATCGCGCATGTGTCAGCGTTGCCGCTGCTGTCTGTAGTGGCACTCTTGCGTGCATTTCTTGTTCAAGCCTTGTTGCAGGGTTTAAAAGAAGTAAAGGCAGTACGGTGCCGCTAATTTCTCCCATTAGAATCCTGCTGCTTGTGGAGCATAGTAGCCCCTGCAGCTCAATTCTACTTCTTAACGCGATGACGGACACCAATTGCAAAACCTTGCTTCTACCTGCGGCAGCAAGCATTGGAACAGTTCGAGATAACACAAAGCCGCAGAAGGCCACTTTGTGCGAGTCATCTAAAGACGTCAGTGAAGGCAGTGCGGCGTGCGATAATTCCTCCAAAGAATGAAAGCGAAGCGCGGCGGACGCGCGTGCCAGCCCAGCCGCAGCCGCTGCGTAAGATAATGGCCCAGATGCGACGGAGCAGCGAAAACGACGCCCAGTGGACGGTTTAATCTACGAGCACCACAGCGACGTTAGGCAAAGCTACATATCAGGCCAGCAGATATGATGGGACGCGTATGCGCACCGCTGCTCTAGCGGCCCTCTCGACAGCAGGCACCACGTCGGTAGACGGTGCGTCGATGCAGTTTCGCACGTGCGCTTGTGGTCCGTGTACTTTTGCTCACGGGTGTACGACCAATTCGAGGTTTTCCTCTCCAGTACAGCGCGGTTACGCAGTCTGCGCTAGGTCTCCTAGGTACAGTGATTCGACCTCTTTCAGTAATCCTGTTTCTGTGCTTGCATATGCGTGGGTTTGCTTACTGATGTTGTGCCTTTGCCCAATTTTACCATGTTCAGGGTCAATCAAGTGCAGTAGTATATTCCGTTTTTTGCCGAGTTTCTTCCATTCTACCGTGATGACAGATGTACTTTTCCTGCGTGGGGGTCCGGCATTTATTGCTGTTTCAAGGATTTAATGGTTACTTCCAAGATTTTCAAGGGTATTTGTCCAATGTTCATCACGCGTGTTTCTGATAAATGTAAGATCCGGCGTAGTATCGATGCTAACACTATTGCCTATCCTGGTGGGTGTTTGTCCGTCCGTTGCTAGGGTAAGGTGGGCCCTTTGCGCCCCAAGCGATATATTCCTGCCTTTCGCGGGGTCGTTTTTGTACCCCCAGCATTGGTCTGGTGCAATAAAGTCCCCCAGTGTTACCAATGCCTGATGATTGGCTATAGTTATTGTTTGCCTAATTAACTCTCCGAGCCTCATCTTGTTGCTTTTAGGGCTGCTGTAAACATTTTGTACGAATAAACTCTCCTGATGTTGTCGTTTAGGAATTATCTCGATTAGGACGTGGTCCACGTTTATAACCCCTCTATCGTGTGTTGGTACAGGTAAATTTCTGTTAACTCGGGTTGAGGCAGGCGTTTTCTTGCTCATAGTGCCATACGTTTTATATCCGGACAGTTTGGCTCCTCCCCCCGCTTCGTGCAGAGCGATGATGTCCGGTGCCTCCTTGTTATTTATAAATTGCTGAAGATCACTCCGTTTCCGAATGTATCACCTGCACTTCCACTGCCATTTTTTTAATGATTACGTGAGGCCATGTTGACTGGGAACTGGTTCTTTGGTGCCACTAGTTTCGTCGGTCTCCGCGGGCCTATAGTAGGGTTTGTGGATTTTTATCGGCCCTATCACCTTTGAGCGTCCAATTTTTTGCATGTTTTCAAGCATCGTAGCCTGACAATCGATTCCTTCCACACTTTTCTGCATTATTGTTACTGGGACTTGTTACTGCTACAAGTAATATATCTTAAGCGGGGGTGTGCCACCATCCACTGCTATGCTCGCATTCTTCAGGGGAGATTCTCTCCCTCCACTCCAACGAAGTCGACGCCGTCTGCCGGTGTTGGCCCTTGGCGGAGCGGGGCCCAGTCTCCACTCAGGCCAAGGTGTGGGAGACCTGCCGGCCCAGGGGTTGTCATATGCCATAATCATCATCATCATCATCATCATCATAATCAGCCTGGTTGCCCACTGCAGGGCAAAGGCCTCTCCTATACTTCTCCAACTACCCGGTCATGTGCTAATTGTGGCCATGTTGTCCCTGCAAACTTCTTAATCTCATCCGCCCACCTAACTTTCTGCCGCCCTCTGCTACGCTTCCCTTCCCTTGGAATCCATTCCGTAACCCTTAATGACCATCGGTTTTCTTCCCTCCTCATTACGTGTCCTGCCCATGCCCATTTATTTTTCTTGATTTTAACTGAAGGCCCTTCAGCCTTCGCTCAGGGGGTCCGCGAGCCGCGACCAGCACGACACAGGACCAAAGGCGCAAGGAACAAAAACCGCTTTAATTTACGATAGCATGTAACACTCAAAATTACCGTAGCCTCGCGGCCAATAGCAGAAAACAACAAGGCAAGGAAGTAGGCAGCAAAGAAGCAAAGCAGCAAAAAGCAGCAAAAGCAAAGAGGCAAGCAGCAAAACAGCGAGGCAACAAAATATACAAGCGAAAGGGAGCGACGAAAGAACGGCCGCTACCAACCATCAACCAACACAATCTTTCGGGCGATAACCGAATGCATAAAGCGCAGAAAGCAAGCAAGCACCGATCCAGGCGCGCAGACAGTCCCAAAAGCGAACAACAAGAACAACAACACTCTTTCATGCAGACACAATGCAAAGACGCTTTTCCCCCTGCTCTGCAGCACGCTCGGTAAAAGAAACCTAGACGGGCCACGCCCCACCAGCGCCTCCCCAAGCCCGCGCCCCGCAAAAAGCCCCGAGTGCCGTCTCCGCTGCCTTCTTATCGGGCAGCCGCCTTCCCGGCAGTCCCCGCGCGAGTTCTTACGCTACCGCGATCGACGCGCATGCTCCATGCGACGAGTGCCGTTGTGGCGCGCGATTCAAAGGCTTCCCCCGGGCGCGCTGCAGAGAGGGCCAAGGGTCCGACACTCCCCCCCGTACAAGACCGGACACCCACCTGGGTGTCCGACAGCCCTATGCAACAATACTATGCAACTACACTATACAACTACACTATGCAACAACCCTATGCAACAACCCTATGCAACAACCCTTTGCAACAACCCTTTGCAACAACCCTTTGCAACAACCCTTTGCAACAACCCTTTGCAACAACCCTTTGCAACAACACTTTGCAACAACACTTTGCAACAACACTATGTCCAACGCTATGTCCAACGCTATGTCCAACAGCACCATGCATCGTCCTAGTCGAGTATATCACGGCTGTTGCGAAGCAAAATGTTCGGGGCAGTTGGCACGCGATGGGCTCGAATGCTGTCTGGCGTCGTTCGGAGCTGCACGTGACGGCTCCGATTGGCATGCGCTCAAGGCGTGCGCTCTTTCAGAGACAATGCACTTTTCGCGCAACCGACGCTAGCGCACATCGGTCGCCTGGGTGAGAGACCGACGACGTAGGTGATGTTGCGATGGGCCGCCGTGGCAGCCAGGCTGGTGACACCCGTTGGAGTGGTAGCGTGGCATTCTGCGTAAGGCGAGGATATCTACAAGGACAGCATATGTAAAAACGTCGCGATTAACAGATACCTGATGTAGGACACAGCCGAGTTAACTGCCGGACTCGTATAATGACGGAAGCACGGTTAGCTGTCTGATGGGCGCTCGTAGTACGCTTTGAGGTCGTGCAAGCTGACGGGCCCTACTACTCTGCTGCCATGTTTTTCCCGCAGTAGGTACACCAAGCTAGAAATACGTTTCGTGATCACGTAAGGGCCATCCCATCTAGGCGCGAGGGAAGCAGCAAACCCTTTTGCAGCATCGCTGAGTGGGTGCGTTCGACGGAGCACTTCGTCGCCGACCGCGAACTCCAGGGGCCGCCTGCCTTTGTTGTATTGGTTGCCATGTTCCAGGCGGGCAAGGTCCAAGTTTTCCCTGGCCTCCTTCAGAGTGTGGACCAGGCGGCTGGAAAGATTTTGTGTGAACGTGGAGTAATTGCAAGTTGGCATTTCAGAGCCGTTGGTGAATGCATGCTCAATAGGAAAACGGAGCTCGCGACCGAGAAGAATAGCCGCTGGCGTAAACCCTGTCGACCGGTTTACTGTGGTCCTTGTGGCGAAAGCCATCTCCTGGATACGAACGTCCCAGTCCTTGTGCCGCTCGGTGAAAGCCACCAGCATTGTCTTAAGGTTTCTGTTGACACGCTCCGTGATGTTGGCTTGAGGGTGGTATGGTGTCGTCCTTTTGTGCTGCACGCCAAGAGCTTTGCAGGTGTCCACGAATATCCTGCCTGTGAAATACGTGGCATTGTCCGTGATAAGCTGCGCTGGGAAACCGAAATGGGTGAATGCTTCCAACAACCTATCCCAGATTATCTTAGAATCCAGCATGCGTAGCGGGTACAGCTCTACCCATTTGGAGAAATGGTCAGTAACCACTAACAAGTATCGATTCCCTTTAGCTGACCTGGGGTATGGGCCCATAACATCACATGCCACAATTTCCCATGGGTATCGACTCTCAACTGGTTGCATGAAGCCCGGTGGCTTCCCTCCCCTCGGTTTCACGGTCTGGCAGGTAGGACATGTGCGAACGTATCTGAAGACATCCTTTCTCATGTGCGGCTATGTCACGACGCGACACAACTTTTCGAATGTTTTCTTGCCGTCGCTATGACCGGCGAGCCGGGTGTCATGAAAGTACTCTAGAAAAGGCGTGCGCAGCTTCCTAGGCACAACGACGCGGAATGGGGACTCAACGTAATCCGTATCGGCAGCAGGTATATACCGCAAGAGCAGGCCATCGTCTGCTTGCATGTAGCAGTCGTAGTTGCCGCTACCGGCAGAGTTGGCGCCGTCCAGTCCCTTGCGTACCAAGTTGCACTGGTCGTCGCATAGCTGGGCGTCGAGTAGCTGCTGGCGGGAGATCAGTGTCCCCCAGGCGTCCACAGGCACTGCCACAGCCAGGACTTCGGGTGCCGGCTCGCCATCCCCGGAGAGTGGTGCTCGGGACAGGGCGTCAGCTACCTTGTTGAAGGTGCCTTTCCTGTATTCTACTCTGTAATTATACTTCTGAAGAGAGAGGGCCAAACGGGCTAAACGGCCGGCTGGGTTTTGTAGCTTTGACAGCCACGTCAGGGCCTGGTGGTCAGTCTGAATAGTGTGAATAAACCTGGGAGACCTCTCCCATACTTCTCCAACTACCCCGTTCATGTGCTAATTGCGGCCACGTTGTCCCTGCAAACTTCTTAATCTCATCCGCCCACCTAACTTTCTGCCGCCCTCTGATACGCTTGCCTTCCCTTGGAATCCATTCCGTAACCCTTAATGACCATCGGTTTTCTTCCCTCCTCATTACGTGTCCTGCCCATGCCCATTTATTTTTCTTGATTTTAACTAAAATATCATTACCTCGCGTTTGTTCCGTCACCCAATCTGCTCTTTTCTTATCCTTTTACGTTACACCTGTCATTCTTCTTTCCATAGCTCGTTGTGTCGTCCTCAATTTAAATAGAACCCTTTTCGTAAGCCTCCAGGTTTCTGCCCCGTACATGAGTACTGGTAAGACACAGCTGTTTTAAACTTTTCTTTTGAGGGATAATGGCAACCTGCTGTTCATGATCTGAAAATGCCTGCCAAAAGCACCCCTGCCCATTCTTATTCTTCTGATTATTTCAGTCTCATGATCCGGATCCGCAGTCACTACCTGTCCTAAGTAGATGTATTCTCTTACCACTTGCAGTGACTCACTACCTATCGTAAACTGCTGTTCTCTTCCGAGACTGTTAAACATTACTTTAGTTTTCTACAGGTAAATTTTTAGACCCACCCTTCGGCTTTGCCTCTCCAGGTCAGTGAGCATGCATTGCAGTTGGTCCCCTGAGTTACTAAGCAAGGCAATATCATCAGCGAATCGCAAGTTACTAAGGTATTCTCCATTAACTCTTATCCCCAATTCTTCCCAATCCAGGTCTCTGAATACCTCCTGTAAACATGCTGTGAATAGCATTGGAGAGATCATATCTCCCTGCCTGACGCCTTTCTTTGTTGGGATTTTTTTGCTTTCTTTATGGAGGACTACGGTGGCTGTGGAGCGGCTACAGATATATTTCAGTATTTTTACATACGGCTCGTCTACACCCTGATTCCGCAATGCCTCCATGACTGCCAAGGTTTCGACTGAATAAAACGCTTTCTCGTAATCAATGAAAGCTATATATAAAGGTTGGTTATATTGCGCACATGTTTCTATCACCTGATTGATAGTGTGAATATGGTCTATTGTTTAGTAGCCTTCACGGAATCCTGCCTGGTCCTTTGGTTGACGGAAGTCTAAGGTGTTACTGATTCTATTTGCAATTACCTTAGTAAATACTTTGTAGGCAATAGACACTAAGCTGATCGGTCAATAATTTTTCAAGTCTTTGGCGTCCCCTTTCTTATGGATTAGGATTATGTTAGCGTTTCTCCAAGATTCCGGTACGCTCGAAGTCACGAGGCACTGCGTATACAGGGTGGCCAGCTTCTCTAGAACAATCTGCCCACCATCCTTCAACAAATCTGCTGTTACCTCATCCTCCCCAGCTGCCTTCTCCTTTTGCATATCTCCCAAGGCTTTGTTTACTTCTTCCGGCGTTACCTGCGGGATTTCAAATTCCTCTAGACTATTCTCTCTTCCAATATCATCGTGGGTGTCACTGGTACTGTATAAATCTATATAGAACTCCTCAGACACTTGAACGATTTCATCCATATTAGTAATGATATTTCCGGCTTTGTCTCTTAGCGCATACATCTGATTATGGCCAATTCCCAGTTTCTTCTTCACTGCCTTTAGGCTTCCTCCGTTCCTGAGAGCATGTTCAATTCTATCCATATGATAGTTCCTTATGTCAGCTGTCTTACGTTTGTTGATTAGCTTTAAAAGTTCTGCCAGTTCTATTCTGGCTGTAGGATTAGAGTCTTTCATACATTGGCGTTTCTTGATCAGATCTTTCGTCTCCTGCGATAGCTTACTGGTATCCTGCCTAACGGAGTTACCAACGACTTCTATTACACACTCCTTAATGATGCCCACAAGATCGTCGTTCATTGCTTCAACACTATGGTCCTCTTCATGAGTTAATGCGGAATACCTGTTCTGTAGCTTGCTCTGGAATTCTTCTATTTTCCCTCTCACCGCTAACTCATTGATCGGCTTTTTATGTACCAGTTTCTCCCGTTCCCTCCTCAGGTGTAGACTAATTCGAGTTCTTACTACCCTATGGTCACTGCAACGCACCTTGCTGAGCACGTCCACAACTTGTATGATGCCAGGGTTAGCGCGGAGTATGAGGTCTATTTCATTTGTAATCTTGCCGTTCGGGCACCTCCACGTCCACTTTCGGCTATCCCGCTTGCGGAAGAAGGTAATCATTATCCGTATATTACTCTGTTCCGCAAGTTCTACTAATAACTCACCCCTGCTATTCCTAGTGCTTATGCCATATTCCCCCACTGCCTTGTCTCGAACCTGCTTCTTGCCTACCTTGGCATTAATGTCGCCCATCAGTATAGTGTATTTTGTTTTGACTTTACTGATCGCCGATTCGACGTCTTCATAGAACCTTTCGACTTCCTGGTCATCATGACTGGATGTAGGGGCGTGCACCTGTACAACCTTCATTTTGTAGCTCTTATGTTTCAGAACAAGACCTGCCACCCTCTCGGTAATGCTATAGAATTCCTGTATGTTACAAGCTATATTCTTATTAATCAGGAATCCGACTCCTAGTTCTCGTGTGTCCGCTAAGCCACGGTAGCACAGGACGTGCCTGCTTTTTAGCACTGTATATGCTTCTTTTGGCCTCCTAACTTCACTGAGCCCTATTATATCCCATTTACTGCCCTCTAATTCCTCCAATAGCACTGCTAGACTCGCCTCACTAGCTAATGTTCTAGCGTTAAACGTTGCCAGGTTCATATTCCATTGGCGGCCTGTCCGGTGAGGGTTAGCTCGGCCGCTGGCTTGCCAGCTCACGAAAGTCGCTGATGTGTCCCTGAGAGGGCTCCTCCTTCCAAAGCCTTGTTGTTCTTGGAAGGCGTTCCGACGTTTCTCTTTGTCGAAGGATGGTTTAGTCTTAAAATTCCGCTCGCAATCATGGAAATTTTACGGAGACCATGGATAGCGCGGCTTCTCAGCTTGGCCCCCCAGTAGCCTGAGTCAATAAACTATTGACATGAAGTATAGTCCAAGCGAAGTCATTTCCCCAAAGTGTACCGTGTGGCGGCTTTGCCTCAACGGGGCTATATCTACGATGGTGCACCCTTTACAGGGATGCAGTGCAATGTGCTTAATTTTCGTATATATTGAGGCCATTGGATTTGTCAATACCATAAAACTTACCTTCTTTGCCACAGATTTTAGCATTTTGTCAACCTTCAATAACAAAAATGTTACCCACTGCTGTGGTGCCGTCAAAAGACAGAGGTGGATAACAATTTCTCGGTGCCATAAAGCTCCCTTTTACACCATGTTCTTTTCATGGTTTTTACTAGTGCCGCTTCGCGGGTCCTTTGATCTCTAGTTATATATTGAACCTACCCGCCGTGGTTGCTCAGTGGCTATGGTGTTAGGCTGCTGAGCACGAGGTCGCGGGATCAAATTTTGACCACGACGGCCGCATTCCAATGGGGGCGAAATGCGAAAACACCCGTGTACTTAGATTTAGGTGCACCTTAAAGAACCCCAGAAGGTCGAAATTTTCGGAATCCGCCACTACGGCGTGCCTCATAACCAGAAAGTGTTTTTGGCACGTAAAACCCAATAATTTAATTTCTTTTATATACTGAACCTGTAGTAGCATGTCAAACCTTTCGTTCGTCGATCCTGAATTATTCAGGGAGGTGGATATTACTTGCTCGAGAAAGTTACATATTCTTAGATCGACAGAAAGCTGAGCTAGCTGGTAAGGATTTATTATGCAAAATAGAAGTGAGGCGTGCAGACAGGACACAAGAGTAGAGAAGTAGACAACACGAACGCCAACCATCAACTAGTTCAGTATTTGAGAGAGGAAAATCCTGGTGACTGTACAGCTTTTAGTATGGATATCGAAGACCTGTATTATTCCTTGCCGCATGACGGGTTGCTTAATTCCGTAAATGAGTGCATTAAAGAACAAGTGCAAGAGTCGGCTTTTATTGAGAGATGCGGTGTTTGCACGGGAGCTTTTCTAGAAATTCTTTCTATGTACTTGAAGTCAACGCTGACTGGGTGGAGAGATGGCGTTTTTCTGCAGAAATCAGGCATTTGTATTGGCTCAAATGTGTCCCCTGTTCTTAGCAACATTTACCTGAGTAAGGTTGACAACTGCTTAGAGAAAGCCTAAGGTGATAGCATTATCAAGATATTTCGTTACGTTGATGATTGCCTGATTTTCTGCAATAGGGAAGAATTCAATTCCGCTGCTACCTTAGTGAGTCAGAAATTTAAATTTTGTGGGGGAGGATTAAAATTTACCAAGGAATTTCCTCAGAGACGCGTAATTCAGTTTCTTGACATTTGCTTGATCTTGGAACAAAATCATGTTTTTGGGCAGTACTCCCCAAGATCTTCGAAGCCGTTGCTAAACTTTCAATCCAAGCAATGTCTCAGCAATCTGGGTTACCTAGCCTAAAAGAACGGATTCACGCTAACGCCGCTCTGTCAGACCATCAGAAAGATCGTCTACTGAGTGTCGTGAATGAATTTGTGGACTGTTTTTCAACGTCATCCAAAGCGCGTCGCACGTCCATCACAAAGCACCGCATCATTACGGACGAGTCCGCACGTCCTGTCCGTCAGCATCCCTACAGAGTGTCTCCAAAGGAAAGGGAAGCGATCAAGCATCAGGTGAGAAATGCTCCAAGACGACGCGATCCAGCCGTCCACCAGTCCGTGGGCAACCCCTGTAGTGTTAGTCAGGAAGAAAGACAACACACTACGCTTCTGTGTAGATTACAGAAAGTTGAACCGTGTCACCAAGCGCAATCTTTATCCATTGCCATGCATCGATGACACACTGGATCGTCTACAACATGCCATGTTTTTTTCTTCATTGGATCGTAAATCAGGGTATTGGCAAATCGATGTTGATGAACACGATCGTGAAAAAAACAGCGTTTGTGGCACCTGACAGGCTTTATGAGTTGAAAGTTTTCCCCTTCGGTCTCTGTTCGGCATCGACTGCCTTTCAGCTGAGGACGGATACCGTGCTTGCTGAACTCAAATGGCAACCCTGCCTCGTACACTTGGACAACGTCGTCGTGTTCTCAAGCACTTTTGACGAACATCTCGCACGACTCGAGATTGTCCTCGCTGCGATCCCTACTGCCGGCCTCACCATCAAGCTTGAAAAATGCTTCTTCGGCTTCCAAGAGCTCAAATTTCTTGGCCATGCCGTTGGTTCTCAAGGCGTCCGACCAGACCCCAACTAGTTAGCTGCTGTCGCCAAGTTTTCACCACCCACAGACAAGAAGGCTGTCCAACTCTTCCTTGGTTTGTGCGAATATTGTAGGCGCTTCGTCGAAGGATTCTCGAGAATTGTTGAGCCTCTTACACGGCTTACACGCGACGATGTGCCTTTCATCTGGGTGGACGCACAGCAGCCGTCGCAATACTTGCTTATTTCCACGAAGACCCTGACACTGAAATTCATACTGACGCCAGCAATTCTGGTCTCGGCGCAGTTTTTGTACACTGGCAAGCTGGTGCGGAACGAACCATTGCTTATGCAAGCCGCAGTCTCACCAAGGCTGAGAAAAACTACTCAACCATTGAAAAAGAATGCTTAGCGGTTGTGTGGGCAATTGTTAAATTCCTACCCTACTTGTACGGTAGACCCTTTAAGGCAGTCAGTGACACCACGCGCTGTGCTGGCTTGCCAACCTGAAGGATCCTTCAGGCAGACTAGCACGTTGGAGCCTGCGCCTACAAGAGTACGAGATTACAGTTGTCTATCGATCTAGAAAGAAGCACAGTGACGCTGCTTGTCACGCGCACCACTCCCTACAACGTCATCGGACCTTGACGATGACTTGCCATTTGTCGGCGTTATCCACGCCATAAAATTGGCTGAGCACCCGCGCGCTGACTCTGAGCTGCTGCCGCTTATCGAGCACTTTCAAGGAGTTGAAGGTGTTTTACCCCGCTCGCTCGTGCAAGGCTTATCATACTACTTCCACAACAACGTGCTTAACAGGAAATACTGTGGAAGCGGTCCCAATACGTACCTCCTTGCCGTGACGTCAGCGCAGCGCCAAGACATTTTGCAAGCGTGCCATGAGCCATGCGCGGGACACCTGGGATTCGCTAAGACATTCGAAAGGATACGACAGAAATATTACTGGCCCCGGCTTTATTCTTCTGTATAACGGTACGTGAAGACCTGCCGCGATTGTCAGCGCCGGAAGAAACCACCAGTCAAACCGGCCGACTTTCTCATCATGTAGACCCTCCTCAAGCACCATTGAAACAAATAGGAATGGATCCACTTGGGCCATTCCCACTGACCTCTTCCCACAACAGATGGATAGTCGTCGTTAACGACTACTTATCCCGGTACGCCGAAACCGAAGCTATCCCTCAAGCAAACTCGTATGAAGTGGCCAAGTTCTTTGTACGCCACATCGCCCTACGACATGGTGTACCGTCTGTTGTCATCACCAACCGCGGTACAGCATTTACAGGGGAACTTATGCAGGTCGTTCTGCAGCTGACGCATTGCTCTCATCGCAAGAGCACTGCGTATCAGCCTCAAACCAATGAATTAACTGAACGTCTGAACAGAACGCTGGCTGATATGCTCTCTATGTTGTCGACGTAGAGCACAAGACGTGGGACGAGATTTTAGCCTATGTGACTTTAGCATCTAACACTGCTGTACAGGAGACCACACAGTTTACGCCATTCGAACTTGTATACGGGCGCCACGTCACGTCAACACTTGACGCCATGCTACCTCTGGCTGATAATAGCCCGACCAGCGAGCACACGGAAGAGTTTGTACAAAGAGCCGAAGAGGCACGCCAGCTTGCACGGCATCGTATTCGGAGCCAACAGCATACAGAGACCCTTCGATACAACCAGGGTCGACGCGACGTCCATGACAATACCGGCGCCTGCTTGTCGGTCTGGACGCTCGTCCGTCGCCGTTGACTCTCGAAAAAGTTGATCAGCCGGTATTTTGGTAACTACAAGTTTACGCGCCACCTCACTGACGTGACCTACGAAGTCGTCCCCTGCAGTTCTGAGCCCGGTTCGCTCCGTCGTCGTCCTCGCGCTCAAATTGTTCGTGTAGTGCGCATGAAACCATACTATGCGCGTACGTGGACGACGAGATACACCTGAGGAGCTCCACATCTTACGTCGCTGAAATAACGTTTTGACGCGACCGAGACGATCGCTTTTCGCATGGGGGCAATTGACACAAAGCTGTGGGGCTCCTGCACCGCATAACAGCGCGCGCAAAGGTCGGCGCCATGAAAGACGATGAAGTGCGCAAGCGGCACGCTCTTTTTCTGGCCCGCCATTAAAGAGAAACGGCTCTTTTGTAACACCCCGTCTCCAATCTACGTTACAATATACAATTGGTAAAAGAGTCTGTCAATGTTTGTTTTCCTATCCAGGTTCTTCATTTGGTAGCCATGTCCGATTGGAGCGACTCAACTGAGGCGGCCGACAGCGACACTCGAGAAATCCTGCCGTGGTTCTCAAGGCCCTGGGTGAGTGGTGTCGTGTACTGAACCTGACCGCTTAGTTCAGTGGAATAATTGAGCCGTATTATGGACCCTGGGCATCCGGAAGGGTATCTACCAGCACACGGAAATTAGGCTTCTTTTTATGGGAGTCGCCATAGGATGTTGATGTGCATTGAATCGGATGACCATATAATCCTTGGTCTAGCTCTTTCAGTTCTGTTCTTAGAATTCCTACACACTATGTTGCATAGGCTGTAGCGCTATCCAACAACAGACATAGATAGTGCTCCGAATCACAATGGCAGCTCCTGATCACAATAAATGAGCTAATACAATGGGCTGAGAAAAATGGCTTTCGCTTCTCCACTAAAAAACTGTTACAGTGCAATTCTCGCAAAAACATGGATTGTACTTAGACGCCGTTCTAAAGCTGAATGATGTGGCGCTGCCGGTAAAACAAGAGTTTAAATTCTCTGGAGTAATCTTTGACAAAAAACAAACTTCGTGGCCCATAAAAAGACAAAGATTAAGACAAACAACGCATTAAATATTCTGAAAGAGTTATCCCATAAGCATTTGGGTTCCGACCGAGCGTACCTCTTATGTTAGGTCGGAACGTAGCATCTTACGTAGATCATACCTTCAGCTTCCTGGACTACGGCTGCGTAGCTTATGGCTCAGCCAGACACCCTTACATTGGACGACTTGATCGAATACATAACCTTGTGCTGCGACTGGCAAGTTGTGCTTACAGAGCATCACCTGCCCCAAGTTTATACGTTGACTGTATGAGCCTTTCTTGCAGCAACGCTGAGCATTACTCACTGTTTCCTGCGTACTTACAATTCATTCATCACTGCAGCACATATGGTACAACATCGTGACACAATGCAACTCAAGCGTACACTACACAAACTGAACGTGATTCGGCCCCTTACGACACCAGGAATACTCTTGACTTATGATGTTCCTGAAGAGATCCTGGAGGTTGCCTAAAGGCCACAAAGATTGCCCCCATGGTGGAATTTCACACAGCTATGTTACTGGACACTACCGCATCTAAAGAAATGACAACCCACAAGAATACATAATACAAGAGTTCTGAGCTATTCAAGAATGTAAAAATTACACGGAATTTCACACTGACGGCTCTAAAGCACAAGTATACGAAGGTGTCGAAAGCAGAACGAAAAATTGCGAAAATAGCATTCGGATAAATCATTTCGGTTCAGTCTACCACCGAAGTTTATGTGATATGGAGGGCAGTAAAAAAAGTACCACCGACTAAGCAGAAGAATGCTATTATTTGAGCTGATTCATTATGTGCACTCAAAGCTCTAAACTCCGCGTCTGAACCCATGCTTGGCGATTTCATAAACATGGTTTTAAAGGGGTACTAAAGGCAAATACCAAGCGAATGTGGACTGTTTAAATACCATTCCTGAAACCTCACAACGCTTGTCTCTTGCAAAAAAAATACTTAGTTTCCAAAAAAATTGGATCTGAAGGGTGCGTATACCTTTATCGCAATTCGAATCTCCCGCCACCCAACCGGGGGAGTGGGGAAGTTGCATACGCCATCACCACCCTAGCCACCATAATCACCTTTTGCTGACGTCAATGAGTAAAGCGGCGCCCGACAGACGGTGGCACCGAGCCAAGACAGAGTGGCGGATGAGGCGCTGCAGCTGCTCTTTGGTCAAGTGGCGTATACCGTTTGGGCATCCCGCGACATCACATGGAAGTTGAATTCTCTGCTCCTTGCGGTTTGTGCGAGTTCCGCGATTCAGCAAAACCAGAGCAGCACTACGCGATAGCTACTGAAGCGCGAAAGTGTGGGCGGCGCGGAGTCGAGCGTAAACGAAACCTTTCGACCGCCCGCGTCGTTGTCAGGGTTATTTCAATGAGTTATTTTTCCTAAAAGTGAAATATAGAACTGGAGAAGCAGTATTTTATTTCGTCTTATAATACAATACAAGGTAGTTTTGTGCAACGAGTGGTTGAGTACAAGGGACAGAATTTAACTGAGGAGTGCTTTCGTCATCGGGCAAGTACCTGAATACCCCAGGGGAGTCTCTAATCATGTCCTGCATTTACCTCTATATCTCGATAATAAAGGCTCTGTTCGCGATAATTTTGACGCCCTAAATATTCTACAGTGCTAATCTATCACTTTAGCTTGATGTAATATTTGCCTTTAATGTTCAGTTAATAACAAATAAATCACCATATGATTCTATTGGGTCCCGAGCCATGTTAGTATACCCGGGAATGAAGCAGCAGATAGATGCGCGTCCATGGCAGCGCACAAAGGCATAACTCACATAACACTTCCATACAAGGACAGTATCCGAGTGATTAGTAAGGCCTTGGCATCAAAATGGCAGCAATAATTTAATTAGTGCTTAAATAACAATTGCATGCGAATGAACCCCTGTTTGGCGAGTGGAAATCGTGCAGTCACCAAGAACGGTTCCATGAGGTGATCTTATGTCGACTTCGAATTGGGCAGACACATCTAGCACACAATTTTCTACTTCGAAAAGAAAACCCACCAACTTGCGAGAAATTTCATGAATCGCTTTCAGTAATTTACATTATTGTGACAAGCCCACATACTGAAACACAGAGGCGCGAACATTTGCGCACTTAGTATAACTTGCATATACCTTTACACCCGCCCTGTGACTGGCGCAGCATGACCTTAGTCGCTTTTGCGCCATTAAACCTGAATTGACTAACTTTGTCCTTCCTGTTGGCATGGAGCGTACCGCAGCTTCCACAGCGTCCATCAACTCACCATCGTCGGCGCGCTGTCGTGATTGCTTTTTCGTCATGCTATCTGTATGACGATGGCACTACTACCGTTGTCACATCGT
This sequence comes from Dermacentor albipictus, assembly GCF_038994185.2. Taxonomy (NCBI): domain Eukaryota; kingdom Metazoa; phylum Arthropoda; class Arachnida; order Ixodida; family Ixodidae; genus Dermacentor; species Dermacentor albipictus. Next base: position 108,356,413 of record NC_091829.1, read on the forward strand.
CGGGGTAAATCTCGTGCCGTTGTACACCAAAGAAAAAAAATGTTCATAATTTGTGCCACAGTTACCGTCATTCCTTTGGTTTTAAAATGCTCTTCAATTGTCTCTGCAACAATCTTTTTTATCTTTACGCAGGATGAGATGGGCGCCGGAAATCGCGCGAAGCCTGACGACTCGTCCCCCTGGATGTGGTACTACAACCTCTCCGCCAAACAGCGACGCGCCGTGGACGAAAGGATCACGAATAAATTGGCCGCCAAGGCAGCGGAATTTCGCGATGGTCGAAGAGGTCGAGTTCACCTACGCGCCGTTCGAGTACCGCCCGCGCGACAGCTCGCTGAGCCCCAACGCTCCGCCGCCAAGGTGGCTCCGCGTGCCGGCGAGCAGCACGGTCGTCCCGGCTTCAGCCGAAGCGTCAACCAGCAAGGCGGGCCTCCCAGAGCCGCCTCGTGAGGCGCCTCGCGAGCCACCTCGCAAAGCGCAGCCTCACAGGCGAGTCTCGTTTCGACTGGCGGATGGCTCGGTCGCTTCGAGCTCCGACGTCGGTGGCCCGCCGACGGCGTCGGAGGGCCGCCTTGACATCAGTTCGGGCACCGACGTCGACGACGACGCTGGTGCGAGCGGGCGCGTCGCGCAGCTCTCCACGGTGCGGGAGAGGTCTGGCGCGTTGCCTCGCAGCGTCCGCGAGGAGGACGTCGACCGTGACAGCGGCGGCGACGTGGAGCGCGCCTCCTTCTCGTCACTCACGAGAGCCGACGTCATCCGAAAAAGGAGGGAGAGGATCGAAAGGCAGAGCAGCCACCTCGAGGAAATTTGCTCCGGGCGCCGCAGTTCCAGCGGCGAATCGAGCCGGAAGCGAAGCTTTCGCCGCTCGTCCGTCGTAGCGCCGACAGACCGCAGCGTAGCAGGTGATGCTGTCTGTGTCCTTGTGATGTTTTGTTTCGTTTTCATTTGGACGGGAAACAACTTTGATTGAATAGATGTTCATTGAACAGATGGCCCATGCTCTAATGGGGAAAAGGAAAGCGCGGACCTCGGTGGAAACACCTTTAAAAATTCTGAAAGGGATTCGCTTGCTGAAAGAGATGTAACGAAAATACGTTATAGCTTTGTCGCTTATATCTTTGCAACGCACCTTACTTTGGTATCGTTGTTTAGAGCCATTACTCAGTCACGCATGTGCCGCGTGCGTGGACGGCGCCGTTATGGCGCCACACATGACGTAATCGTAGCTAAATTCCGCTCGCTCGGCGTTCAGAGGCGCAGCTCGGCAATGCATACGTTAGTCCATCCGTTCGGGAATGGTCGCTTTTGAGAGAGCTCACTATTCCGCAGTGCTATCAAAACTCATCAACAAGGAGAAAGTAAGCGATATTCCAAATTATAACGTCAGAAAGAAGTAAAAAAAATGGACGTAGCATGATATCAGTGACAAGAAAACTTGGCATAGTACAAGCCAAGATATATGCACTGAAAGACAAGCAGGCTAATCTCATCAGTAATCTCGAAAGTACAGCAAAAGCAGCGGAAGAATTCCATTCTGATTGATGCGATCTGCTAGCAGTGGATGGCAGATTGTTTACCCTACTGCTGAATATATAATATCTAAAACGCTCGTTAATTAATCGTTACAAACCAATTAAAAAGAACACAAAGTATGTAAGATGCGCTTCTGAAGATTGCTGCTAACGATACGCAGTTGATTTCACCCGCATGGAAGGATCAAATTTTTTAAAACTTGGTGCACGACAGCTCGGACACCTTGTATAACACAGAGCGGAGAGAAGACGATGCCTACATTTGAACATTTTCAAGAAGGAACAAATTTGCTCGTGCCCCGCATTCATGCGTTCCCTGTGACAGGGGACACATCAGTCCCTTCGCTGCGAAACGTAGGCGTACACGTGGCAAACAGCCTTTTGAAGTTACTAAAAAACACGGGAACGTTTGCTCCGGAGGGCACGTAGCTCACGTATAGCGTTTAACTCTTTCGATGGCGGTGTACTCTCCCTTACAAATAGTATCTCCGTAGTGGATGCAGTCGAGTGCTCAACGCAAATTCGCGACAATCGACACTACTTGAATGGTTTACGCGACTTTATCGGTGGCTCAGTGAACCGTGGCGTTCTGCCGCAGTGCGTTAGTTCGCGAGTTCCATTCCTGGCCACAGTGGCCGATTCGAAGTCAGTCAAGCACTTTTGCTGTGGTGATGTGAATGACCAGACGGCCTTCGAGCATAAACCGATCCCTAGATATACAGGGAGAGAGAGAGAGAGGACAAAGATAAATAGCGTATGACCCTTACACACCCAACGTTGACGTTTCTCTACCACCATAGTTCTCATATGAAAAGACATACGTTCCCGTGTTATCATACAAGAATGTGGGTGTTTCCAAATAGGGATGGGTGAGAAATTGTATTCGTCCTCTAATCCCGGGTCGTCTGAGTAGCTTCCGCAGGAAGCTGTTGGCCAATCCTTCACCGGCGTCCAGAACGGAGGACCCGCTGCGTGGCTTGGAGCGGGGCCGGACTCCGCCTTCTTTGCGCCTCTCTTCGAACGACTGGGCGACCACCAGCTTCATGAGGCCACGGGCGAGAACCTCCAGAAGTCCTCTGCGCGTGTGGCACTCTACCCCGCACGGGGCCCCTCGTCGTAGGTTCGTCTCCACGCGAGACATCAGCACGACCGACTCGGCTGCCTTCCTCGGGACGCTCGTCAAGGCAGCGAGTGCCGAGAGGACGCCGCGCGCGGGCCACAGGTTGCAGGCCTTAGACCGTGGGGAGACGATCATCACCCAGCTGCTGCCCAAGTTTCAGGAAGGTACGTGGCTCTTCGAGGCACGTTGATGCACTCCCCTGTGGCGTTCCGCTGCTGAACGCGGGCACGCGGCCGTGATTCCGCGATGACGCGCTCGATGACAGTGTTCGAGAGGCACGACAGCTTCTCAGGGAGGCCTGGACGCGTCTTAGAGAAATGTTTTAACCGTGACACTACAGTATAGCGTAGAGGAAAGGTGTAGGTGGTTTCAATTTTCATGAGCTTTTCAAGGGCGCCCCGTTTCTCCTGTTAAGAATAACGTTCGTTCTTCGCTTGCATTACACTTATTAGGCAACAAAACGGCTTGAAAGCCCGCGTCAACGCGCAGCTCTCTCGCGACTGGCAGCAAGAAGGACAGTTCCCTCTGACGCTCCATTCGCAGCAACATTTGTTTCTTTAGTAGCAATATCGGTTGTGATTTACCGATTAAGGATTGATTTTTTACATTCCCTAGCAACGTGGCGGTTATGAGAATCGCGGTGACGAAAGGACCTCTGGAGTGCTTTTTTTTTTACTTCACAGGGATTTATTTTTAAATGAGCACGGACATATTACAGGCTGTTCTCTTCTTGCGTGAAATGAGTTGTCTGAAGTGTTAAATACCTTGTATGGCCCGAACGGCCCGATGTAGCAACATAGGAGGAAAAGGAGCGAGCCGGAGCGAGTATGAAGATGTCTCGATGGGGCCCTTCTCTCACGTGACCACTTGCGTCGTGCCGTCGCGATACGGTCACCTCCTGGGAAACTATATCGACACTGGTTGTGGAAAATAAATTATTTAGAGAGCTCTAACGCTTACTGCTATTTATAAGGTTTATAGGTGGCATACTTTCCTAAAAAAAAACAAAGTCTCACATATCCTGTCACCCTTTTGATGTGCACTCGGAGCTCAGCACACGAGTCCTACTTGCATTCAGCTTCCGGCGGAAATGGAACCGGGGCTGAGCAGCAAGGTGCTAGAGACAATTTAGACATAAGAGGCAGAGGAGGCCAGCAGCACTGATGAGAGGGGGCGGTATCCGGGCTGGCTCTCACCTGCGCAGACCATCGCCTCATGCTCGAGATGAGGCCATAGTGAGAAAGCCCGTTAACCCTGAATTCGGTGTGCGCCATGTTCTAGCAAGGGAGTTCGACAACTTTCTGACTAACCTGATGGAAGGACAAACCGCCGGCATGTGACTCGAGTTGCAGAGTTTTCCTTCGTTCAGCGGCTTCACGTTGGTCATCCACAAACAATTGCTCTCGCTGAGTGGGCTTGCCGATATTGAGCCCCGTCTGACTTCGCGACGGTTCGTCTCTTCTCTTTTTAGGATATAGGCTGCTTTTTACTCATGTATTGCAACGCACATGCTACGCCATTATTATTCTTTGTTACGATATTCTAGGGCAAGTTGTATGCGTGAAATACTTATTTATATTACACAGAAAATGAATTAAAATTCTAGTAACTGACATTCAAAAAGTAACATTTCTTGAAATAATAAAGAGATGAAATAGGGTATAGTGTAAGCAAAATCCTAACAGTATACTTATTTGCGTTAGAAAAACTTTACTTCAGTTTCTTTTGCTGTAGGGTTTCGCTGCAGGCAGTGCTAGAAGACGTGGCGAACATTAACAGAAGTTGCTCAGTAATGAATGTTCTGAACGACGAACCGTGACATATGCTCTGAATTTCATCTCCCAAAGTAAACATCCCTGCACATCACTTCTTTGCAATCCTCTCTGTAAACAACTGCTTAAAAATCGGCCGTCCATATCGAAACAATTTCCATTGGTTCTGAGGGCCGTGGCAAATGAGTTTCAGATTAGTTTCAAAGACGTGATGGAAGTTATGGCAATAGCATCGCTCCCATGAGATCTTCGCCCAGTAAACTGATTTTCCTTCAAATCCATAAACAGTAAGCGCAATCCAAGTGTAGCGATTACACAACACTTTTCTCCCGCAATACATGTATCTATCAATTTCATTTTTCTATAATGTGTTAAAATCCACCACAGCTCTATCATGTGCAGCTCACGATACAATCCTTGAAAGCTACCGGAAATTGAGTAAGAACAGTAGCCTTCTTAAAGCTAAAGCTTACGGCATTCTCCTAACCTTTAATCATATCCTAGAAAATAGAATACAGCAAGCTGTTTTATATACACGGATTGTCTAAGTGTCGTAACCGGACTATATTCGGTTAGGCACTCGCGCAGCGCGGTTTTAGAGTGCAGCTCTTGGGCGCCCGTCCCTGCGGCGAGCGTCGGCGTCCCTCGTAACCGAGCGAACGCGGAGCGCAGTGTGTGATGAAAGACGGCGCAAGCGAATAGAGGCGAGGAGGAAAGCGGAGGAGGAGAGTGCTGCGGAACCATGAGGCGGAAAGGGAGGAAGAGGGCATGGCGAAAGCGCGAGGCGAAAGCGTAGTGCCGCACAAGACTCTGGCTTCGAGATTGCGCCAGAGTAGCGCGCATTGTGTGTTCACCGGTGACGTCACCGTACCATATATGGAAACAAAGCTTTGCATGAGCGGAGATCTCTCTGCGCGACGGCTGCTATGAATCGCGCCCGCGCGTCACCCACGCTCTGCCTCTCGTGATCTCCCGACTAGAGAGGCAGTCACGCCACGATTCACTCCGTTTGCAACGTGCTGCACAAGACATTGTCCGTGTCCGCCAATATATCGCGAAATGAAAACACGTATAGAGCTGCGCTCAAATTTCACATTAAGGAGCATCGTAATTGTCGATGAATTTTTTTTATATAAGTGTTCTAAAGTATATTCACTGGTCAAAGACAGCCATTGTAATATGCTGGGTTCCAGGTCACTGTGGTATGCTAGGAGATGAACTAGCAGACCAGAATGCGACAAAATCTGTTTTATGTACTGTGAAAGATGTCAAATAGGTTGCAAGTAAGATGTGAAGAGATTTGTACGCCAGAGGCAAAAAAACCGCTGACACAGAGCGGGATATGAAATAAGATGACTTAGTAAATCCTCTATTGTGGAAGAGTCCTGTACTGAAGCTTCTTAGGCTATCAGAAGTAGCTCTCTGTAGATTACGAATGGACACACACGCACGCACGTACGCGGAACGCTCGTGCATATTTTAATGTGGGAGACTCGCCAACCTGTCAGAAATGGGGAGAGCAACTAACTGTTCGGCATATTTTACTTGAATGTCCGCATTTTCATGATGACCTTTATTTTAAACGAGTTGTTACGCATCATATTTCTCGTCACCCTGCCCAGTTTTCGTCAGATGAAGGAATGCTTCCTGCTTAAAGTGTTTCAAAATACTCTGAAATAGTGAACTTTTTTTAAGCGTATCATTTATGATCCATCACTAGACTTTCTCTTCGGTGAGCAAGCACTGCAATAACATGCTCTTATCGTGGCTTTACACGCAACTGTGTGAGTCACGCTTATGGATGTTAATGATATCGGTCTTAGACTTTCTAATTTTACCATTTTTCCTTGTTTTGTGATCATGATTTTATGCGCTGTTTTCAATTGTTGAGCGACAGCGCCCTTCTCGCGGCAGTCGTTCATGTATAGGGTAATCGCCTTTATAGAGAGATCATCGAGAATCCGTAGCATTTTGTTGCTGATGCCATCGGAGCTGGGAGCGGATTCGGGCGCAGGTACTGCAGTGCCTGTCTAACTTCTGCTTACTTCAAAGGTACACCCGTGAGCAAAATTATACGGATCACGGGAGCGCATGCCAAACTGCATCCAAACGCCGTCTACCGACGCAGTGCCTGCTCTCGAGAGTGCCGCTAGAGCAGCTGTGCGCATGCGCGTCCCATCATATCCGCTGGCGTGACATGTAGATTTCCCTGACGTCGCTTTGGTGCTCCTAGACTAAACGTCTACTGGGCGTCGTTTTCGCTCCTCCGTCGCATCTGGGCCATTGTTTTACGCAGCGGCTGCGGCTGGGCTGGTACGTGCATATGCCGCGCTTCGCTTTCATTCTTTCTTTGGGGGAACTATCGCACGCCGCACTGCCTTCTCTGACGCCTTTAGATGACTCGCACAAAGTGGCCTTCTGCGGCTTTGTGTTATACCCGCCGTGGTTGCTCAGTGGCTATGGTGTTAGGCTGCTGAGCACGAGGCCGTGGGACCGAATCCCGGCCACGGCGGCCGCATTTCGATGGGGATGAAATGCGAAAACACCTGTGTGCTTAGATCTAGGTGCACGTTAAAGAACCCCAGGTGGTCGAAATTTCCGGAGTCCTCCACTACGGCGGGCCTCATAATCAGAAAGTGCTTTTGGCACGTAAAACCCCAGAATTCATTCATTTTTGTTATCTCGAACTGTTCCAATGCTTGCTGCCGCAGGTAGAAGCAAGGTTTTGCAATCGGTGTCTGTCGTCGCGTTAAGAAGTAGAACTGAGCTGCAGGGGCCACTATGCTCCGCAAGCAGCAGGATGCTAAATTGAGAAATTAGCAGCACCGTACTGCGTTTATTTATTCAAACCCTTCAACAAAGCTTGAACAAGAAATGCACGCGAGGGTGCCACTACAGACAGCAGCGGGAACGCTGACACGTGTGCGAGAATATAAAATCAGGTGCAGCTGTGCGGTGCACGCTGCCGTGAAGTTCCAAATACCGTTGCCCCCTTTCGAAAACACCCCAGATTTTCCAGGGTGTTTGTCCAATATGTATCACGCGTGTTTCTGATAAATGTAAGATCCGGCGTAGCATCGATGCTAACACTATTGCCTATCCTGGTGGGTGTTTGTCCGTCCGTTACTAGGGAAAAGTGGGCCCTTTGCGCCGCAAGCGATAGATTCCTGCCTTTCGCGGTGTCGTTTTTGTGCCCCCAGCATCGATCTGGGGCAATAAAGTCCCCCAGTGTGACCAATGCCTGATGACTGGCTATAGTTATTGTTTGTCTAATTAACTCTCCGAGCCTCATCTTGTTGCTTTTAGGGCTGCTGTAAGCATTTCGTACGAATAAACTCTCCTGATGTTGTCGTTTAGGGATTATCTCGATTAGGACGTGGTCCAGGTTTATAACCCCTCTATCGTGTGTTGGTACACGTAAATTTCTGTTAACTCGGGTTGAGACAGGCGTTTTCTTGCTTACAGTCATCATTATCATCATCATCATCAGCCTGGTTACGCCCACTGCAGGGCAAAGGCCTCTCCCATATTTCTCCAACAACCCCGGTCATGTACTAATTGTGGCCATGCCGTCCCTGCAAACTTCTTAATCTCATCCGCCCACCTAACTTTCTGCCGTCCCCTGCTACGCTTCCCTTCCCTTGGAATCCAGTCCGTAACCCTTAGAGACCATCGGTTATCTTCCCTCCTCATTACATGTCGTGCCCATGCCCATTTCTTTTTCTTGATTTCAACTAAGATGTCATTAACTCGCGTTTGTTCCCTCACCCAATCTGCTCTTTTCTTATCCCTTAACGTTACACCTATCATTCTTCTTTCCATAGCTCGTTGCGTCGTCCTCAATTTGAGTAGAACCCTTTTCGTAAGCCTCCAGGTTTCTGCCCCGTAGGTGAGTACTGGTAAGACACAGCTATTATACACTTTTCTCTTGAGGGGTAATTGCAACCTGCTGTTCATGATCTGAGAATGCCTGCCAAACGCACCCCAGCCCATTCTTATTCTTCTGATTATTTCTGTCTCATGATCCGGATCCGCAGTCACTACCTGCCCTAGGTAGATGTATTCCCTTACGACTTCCAGTGCCTCGCTGCCTATCGTAAATTGCTGTTCTCTTCCGAGACTGTTAAACATTACTTCAGTTTTCTGCAGATTAATTTTTAGACCCACTCTTCTGCTCTGCCTCTCCAGGTCAGTGAGCGTGCATTGCAGTTGGTCCCCTGAGTTACTAAGCAAGGCAATATCATCAGCGAATCGCAAGTTACTAAGGTATTCTCCATTAACTTTTATCCCCATTTCTTCCCAATCCAGGTCTCTGAATACCTCCTGTAAACACGCTGTGAATAGCATTGGAGAGATCGTATCTCCCTGCCTGACGCCTTTCTTTATTGGGATTTTGTTGCTTTCTTTATGGAGGACTATGGTGGCTGTGGAGCCGCTATAGATATTTTTCAGTATTTTGACATACGGCTCGTCTACACCCTGATTCCGCAATGCCTCCATGACTGCTGAGGTTTCGACAGAATCAAACGCTTTCTCGTAATCAATGAAAGCTATATATAAGGGTTGGTTATATTCCTCACATTTCTCTATCACCTGAGTGATAGTGTGAATATGATCTATTGTTGAGTAGCCTTTACGGAATCCTGCCTGGTCCTTTGCTTGACAGAAGTCTAAGGTGTTCCTGATTCTATTTGCGATTACCTTAGTAAATAGTTTGTAGGCAACGGACAGTAAGCTGATCGGTCTATAATTTTTCAAGTCTTTGGCGGCCCCTTTCTTATGGATTAGGATTATGTTAGCACTTTTCCAAGATTCGGGTACGGTCGAAGTCATGAGGCATTGCGTATACAGGGTGGCCAGTTTCTCTAGAACAATCTGCCCACCATCCTTCAACAAATCTGCTGTTACCTGATCCTCCCCAGCTGCCTTCCCCCTTTGCATATCTCCCAAGGCTTTCTTTTCTTCTTCCGGCGTTACCTGTGGGATTTCGAATTCCTCTAGACTATTTTGTCTTCCATTATCGTCGTGGGTGGCACTGGTACTGTACAAATGTCTATAGAACTCCTCAGCCACTTGTACTATCTCATCCATATTAGTAATGACATTGCCGGCTTTGTCTCTTAACGCATACATCTGATTCTTGCCAATTCCCAGTTTCTTCTTCACTGTTTCTAGGCTTCCTCCGTTCCTGAGACCATGTTCAATTCTATCCATATTATACTTCCTTATGTCAGCTGTCTTACGCTTGTTGATTAACTTCGAAAGTTCTGCCAGTTCTATTCTAGCTGTAGGCTTAGAGGCTTTCATACATTGGCGTTTCTTGATCAGATCTTTCGTCTCCTGCGATAGTTTACTGGTATCCTGCCTAACGGAGTTACCACCGACTTCCATTGCACACTCCTTAATGATGTCCACAAGATTGTCGTTCATTTCTTCAACACTTAGGTCCTCTTCCTGAGTTAAAGCCGAATACCTGTTCTGTAGCTTGATCTGGAATTGCTCTATTTTCCCTCTTACCGCTAACTCATTGATCGGCTTCTTATGTACCAGTTTCTTCCGTTCCCTTCTCAGGTCTAGGCTAATTCGAGTTCTTACCATCCTGTGGTCACTGCAGCGCACCTTGCCGAGCACGTCCGCATCTTTTATGATGCCAGGGTTAGCGCAGAGTATGAAGTCTATTTCATTTCTAGTCTCGCCGTTCGGGCCCCTCCACGTCCACTTTCGGCTATCCCGTTTGCGGAAGAAGGTATTCATTATCCTCATATTATTCTGTTCCGCAAACTCTACCAATAACTCCCCCCTGATATTCCTAGTGCCTATGCCATATTCCCCCACTGCCTTGTCTCCAGCCTTCTTTTTGCCTACCTTGGCATTAAAGTCACCCATTAGCATAGTGTATTTAGTTTTCACTCTACCCATCGCCGATTCCACGTCTTCATAGAAGCTTTCGACTTCCTGGTCATCATGACTGGATGTAGGGGCGTAGACCTGTACAATCTTCATTTTGTACCTCTTATTAAGTTTCACAACAAGACCTGCCACCCTCTCGTTAATGCTATAGAATTCCTGTATGTTACCAGCTATGTTCTTATTAATCAGGAATCCGACTCCTAGTTCTCGTGTCTCCGCTAAGCCACGGTAGCACAGGACGTGCCCGCTTTTTAGCACTGTATATGCTTCTTTTGGCCTCCTACCTTCACTGAGCCCTATTATATCCAATTTCCTGCCCTCTAATTCCTCCAATAGCACTGCTAGACTCGCCTCACTAGATAATGTTCTAGCGTTAAACGTTGCCAGGTTCATATTCCAATGGCGGCCTGTCCAGTGAGGGTTAGCTCGGCCGCTGGCGTGCCAGCTCATAAAAGTCGCTGATGTGTCCCTGAGATGGCTCCTCCTTCCAAAGCCTTGTTGTTCTTGGAAGGTGTTCCAACGTCTCTCTTCGTCGAAGGACGGTTTAGTCTTAAAATTCCGCTCGCAATCATGGAAATTTTACGGAGACCATGGATAGCGCGGCTTCTCAGCTTGGCCCCCAAGCAGCCTGAGTCAATAAACTATGGACATGAAGTATAGTCCAAGCGAAGTCATTTCCCCAAAGTGTGCCGTGTGGCGGCTTTGCCTCAACGGGGCTATATCTACGCTGGTGCACCCTTTACAGGGATGCAGTGTAATGTGCTTAATTTTCGTATATATTGACGCCATTGGAATTGTCAATACCATAAAACTTACCTTCTTTGCCACAGATTTTAGCATTTTGTCAACCGTCAATAACAAAAATGTTACCCACTGCTGCGGTGCCATCAAAAGACAGAGGTGGATAACAATTTTTCGGTTCCATAAAGCTCCCTTTTACACCATGTTCATTTCATGGTGTTTACTAGTGCCGCTTCCCTGGTTTTTGTGCGAGTGGATGCATATTTGTTTATCTTTTTCTTGTAATCTCGTCCTTTGATCTATAGTTATACATTGAACCTACCCGCCGTGGTTGCTGAGTGGCTATGGTGTTAGGCTGCTGAGCACGAGGTCGCGGGATCAAATCTTGGCCACGACGGCCGCATTCCAATGGGGGCGAAATGCGAAAACACCCATTACTTAGATTTAGGTGCACGTTAAAGAACCCCAGATGGTCGAAATTTCCGGAATCCGCCACTACGGCGTGCCTCATAACTACAAAGTGTTTTTGGCACGTAAAATCCAATAATTTAATTTCTTTTATATACTGAACCTGTAGTAGCATGTCAAACCTTTCGATCGTCGAACCTGAGTTATTCAGTGAGGTGGATATTACTTGCACGAGAAAGTTACATATTCTTAGAACGACAGAAAGCTGAGCTAGCTGGTAAGGATTTATTATGCAAAATAGAAGTGAGGCGTGCAGACAGGACACAAGAGTAGAGAAGTAGACAACACGAACGCCAACTATCAACTAGTTCAGTATTTGAGAGAGGAAAATCCTGGTGATTGTACAGCTTTTAGTATGGATATCCAAGACCTGTATTATTCCTTGCCGCATGACGGGTTGCTTAAATCCGTAAATGAGTGCATTAAAGAACAAGTGCAAGAGTCGGCTTTTATTGACAGATGCGGCGTTTCCAAGGAAGCTTTTCTAGAAATTCTTTCTATGTGCTTGAAGTCAACGCTGATTGGGTGGAGAGTTCGCGTTTTTCTGCAGAAATCAGGCATTTGTATTGGCTCAAAGGTTGCCCCTATTCTTAGCAACATTTACCTGAGTAAGGTTGACAACTGCTTAGAGAAAGCCTAAGGTGATAGCGTTATCAAGATATTTCGTTACGTTGATGATTACCTGATTTTCTGCAATAGGGAAGAATTCGATTCCGCTGCTACCTTTGTGAGTGAGAAATTTAAACTTTGTAGGGGAGGATTAAAGTTTACCAAGGAATTTCCTCAGTGACGCGTAATTCAGTTTCTTGACATTTCCTTGATCTTCGAACAAAATCATGTTTTTTGGCAGTACTCCCCAAGATCTTCGAAGCCGTTGCTAAACTTTCAATCCAAGCATTCTAAATGAGTAAAAAACGGAATTGCCATGTCGTGTCTCAAGTCTTCCCTCACAAGATCTTGCATGCACAAAATGAGCGCCAGTTTGATTGCGCAGGTCCGGCGCCTATTAGCAGCAGGTTATCCTAGTGTAGCGGTGGCCACTGTGGCTGAGTGCCTAAAGAAGTCGGTTTCGAGAGGGACGGACGTGATTACAGAAAGCAGTGATAGCAAAAAAAAGAGTAGTGGATATTCCGTATATATTCATTCAGTGTCGCACAGGCGTAAAAAGTTGCTAGTAGATATGATGTTAATGTTGCTTTCACTGCTCCCAATAAGCTAGGTAAGATATGCGCTGCCGTACAGAATAAAAAGGAGCGGGTAAAAGGCGAAAAACGAACAGAGATTGGTCCAATGAAGCACAATAAGAACAACAGTTTTACTCACTGTCGTATGGGTGTGGTTTAAAAAATTCCCCTTAGCTGTGGCCAGTTCTACGTAGGGCAAACGGGACGGTGTATCAATCAGACGCTAAAGGAACATAAAAGGTCGTGAACCGGCGGATCGCCTTCTAATCTTTCGCTACATTGCCGAGATTGTAACAGCACGCCAGAGTTAGATGAATGCGCGATATTGTACAGGCACAAGAATGAAGATACGCGTCTTATGGTAGAGGCATGGCATATCTACAATGGTGCAAGTGCGTGCGTGAGTCAGCCTTCTATTACTTTACATAAGGAAGAGATTAAGTGCCTTAACAGTTATCTCTCACGTAGACCGGCACGTGTACCCGATTGACACGTGGTGTTACCATTCCTGAGCATGCGCAGGTGAGTTTTGTCTTCTTTCTTTTTTCGGCTCAGTGCTCCCTTCAGTTGATAGTTGGCGTTCGTGTTGTCTACATCTCTACTCTTGTGTCCTGTCTGCACGCCTCACTTCTATTTTGCATAAGGTTACATATTCAACTAACAAAAAAAACACCAATTAACTTCTTATTTAGTTACTTTTAGGCACATATTGCAATTTATAAATTAGAGCGGGTGAGCTTGCAAAGCGCGTTCACTTGGAATGAATCTACAGAATGACGCCGAATGACAGCCTGTACCTTTTTGCCCACTGCAGGACTGGCGACTCTTCCAGCGTCCTCCAAATACACGTGCCATGCGCTAGCCCACTCCTACTTCCGCCTGCAAATATCCTAATTTTATCACCCCAGCTGATTCACTGCAGTTTGGAAATATACTAACTCCCCATAAAAATTCCCTGTTCTTCCACTTACAATATTAACAACTTTCTTTTATGCATTTATGCACAAAAGTGACTGGAACTCCCATGTATTTTGTCCCGCACTTTGGAGAATATCTCGAAACTGGTGTCATTCTGGAGATTCATTTGAAGTGAATACGTCTTGCAAACTCATGCGCTACATTTCGTCAATTGTAATACGTGCCGTAAGGCAAGTAAGTTAATTAGTGAACATTGTGTTTTGTGAAATGTTTTGATTTATCATGCTGGAAATGTCCGCCTCTTCGAATAGCCCAGCTCAAGGACAAGAACTGCGCTGTCTGCCACCAACGATGTCTAAAATTTCCGGGAAGCTTAGTGGCTACGGTGATGAGCTGCTAAGCACGAGGTCGCGGGATCAAATCCCGGCCCCGATGGCCGCGTTTCGATGGGGGACAAATGCAAAACGCACCCCCACTGCTGCGTGCCTCATTATCAAATCGTGGTTTTGGCGTGTAAATTTAACCCCAGAATTCATTCAAAAATTACGGAAAAGACAAGAATGATCACCCCATACATACCCCATACTGCATTAGCATGCCAAACCTTTTGTTAAACTAACTTCCCCACCTTTCATTAGAACTGAATGCTCGTTGATATGCGGTTTTCTAGTGAAACGTTTTTTTTTTATACGGGAATTATGTAAATGGCGGGTGGGCTATGCGGAGTGACTGTCACGTCTAGGCACGCGATCCGGCCTAACGCAGCACCAGTATTTTGAGCAGCGCGTGTGTCTGCACGTGTGTGCGTGCGCCACGTGACTAGCTTCCCACACTTCCCATACTTTTTGCCACTTCAACCCTTCTAATGATAACGCGTTAAGAAAAGTTGTTCCGTCTGCTTCGGTAACTCATTTTCGGCTTAATTTGCCTTCAGAACACTCCCGAGTTGCCTCTAAAGGCTCATGCACACTAGGCCAACGCGACACGGATTTCGATCTGCCGACTGTTGGCGACAGCGGTTTTTTACCTTCATGTCGGCGCCTTTGTCGCACTGTACCGACGCTGAGCTCCCCGCCGATTGTCGGCAGGTAGTCGGCGTCGGTACGGTGCCACAGAGGTGCCCACACGAAGGAAAAAACGCTGTCGCCGACAGTCGGGAGATCGAAATCCGTGTCGGGTCGGCCTAGTGTGAGTGAGCCTCAAGTAATTTTTCAGACTGCGAAAAAGTTGATAGTGACAAAATGCGACGGTCGGCACAAATAGAGTAGTTGGGGTGTCACTTCAAAGCCTGAAGAGGTCAGCTTTCCCATTGTGTCACCAGTAGTGTGCGACGGTGTATTGTCATCCAGCAGGATGACACCATCGGAAAACTTTTATGGATGTTTTTTTCATAACTTAGTCAATAAAACGCAATAATGCTCTTCTCTAATGGTTGCACCCTATTGGTGTTCCACCAACAGAACTCCTTCTTCTCAAAAGGAACTGTTGCTGTTTGCTTCCACAGCTACATTTGCACACGGAACTTCTTTGGCCTGCAGGAGTCACCGTGACTTAATTGCTTAGACTGGTGCTTTGTCTCGTGATCATAGCGGTAGATGTCTCATTACCAGTTACCAGTTCATTCAGGAAATCTGACTGTTGTTGAATACATTCCCAAACAGCCAATGACCTCTCCAGAGGTTTCCTCTTTCGTTCAAGTAAAAGTTTCGTGATCCACATTGCTGCAACCTTCATTTCCAAATCGTCATGACACCAATTTTCACGAGACATTTCCTGATATGTAGCGTGTCATGGAGGCCTCTCACATTTGAGGCACAGGCTGAAACAGCTGTTTCACTAGGTTTCTCATCTTGAATACCTAAATGGCTAATTTTAAAATTGGCAACCCAACGTTTAACGGCAGCATCAAAATGGCAAGTTGGGCCAGTTGGTTGGGATTCATGGAAAGGGTTGTAACAGCACACCGAAGACAAAAACAGAGGGGATAAAACGACGACACGGCGGTAATGGTAGTATATGAAGTAGCATAATAACGGTAGCATATGAAGGACCCCTATCGCAGAGTTATATTGTCAGGGATCTGCTTCAAACACGCCAAGGTGCACGCCTGTAAGGCAGTATCGTACAGACTTCCCCTACAGTTTGAATAATCTGTGAAGAGAGTAGAGCATTGTTTTGTCCGAGATGGTGACACGCCAAGGTGCTTGTGTCAGATTATTACATAAGGCTTTAAACCAGTCTTTCTCTCGCTTAAACATCCCGTTCGCATTTAGGATCTGGGATTCAGCATGTGGCGAAGTCGTGACAACTGGTTTGAGCAAAAAGGTTAAACATTTCTATTTTTGCCATGTGTTTGTGGCTCGCAGGGACCAATTTCGGTGGGCAACCGCCAACTGGGCTTCCCAGCGCCGCTCCAAGCCCAACCTCACGGCGTCATGACGAGAGCTCGATCAGTCGGAGGAGCGTCGACGCAGCGCAGCGGTGGGTCTGCTCGTGTTGTGTAAAACAAAACAAACCCTCAGTAACGAAGGTTTGATTACGGATGACTGGTTGGTGAAGCATTCATTAGACAATTAATGAAAGTAATTCTTGGTGTGCACAACGAAGAAGGGAGCAGCCGACAGGACAGAGCACACAATCACACGTTTATGGCTCGGATGACGGGAATAAAAGCACAATCTGAGGGGGAGGGGTCGAGAAGGCAGGAAAATAGGCATGTGAAACAACCACGAAGGCAGACGTAACGATTCGTTTTCTTGTATATGTTCCTACCTAGTTACTTTGCCCCCTTTCTTTCTCCTTCCGTACATTTCTCTGCCTGAATGTTATCACGTTTGCTTCTTGCCTTCTATCAGTGCTTATAGCTTCCAGTCTTGCGCTCGACGCTCTCATATCAGATTATGGTCATGTCAGAGGTATCTTGCGCTTGACGTCTGTCTTTTATTAGCATGTGGGTTATTCCACAACAAACGCATCACAGTGAGTTCGACCATCTGCTGCTTCCAATAAAAAAGTCATAATTGATTTCGTTATCACAAATCTTACCGCCATGTACTTTGGGCTAACCCTCGCCGTGGTTGCTTAGTGGGTATGGTGTCGGGCTGCTAAGCACGAGTTTGCGATATCGAATCCTGGCCTCGGCCGCCGCATTTCGATGGAAGCGCCTTGCTAAAACTGCCGTGCACCATACATTGGGTGCACGTTAACATAACCCCTGGTGGTTCAAGTTATTCCGGAGTCCTTCACCATGGCGTGCCTAAATATAAACATATAAAACTGCGCTCGCCGTGAGTCAATGGGCGCAGAGGGCTCATCGAAAGAAGCAACATCGAGCGCTCGCTTTGTTGAACCTATGCAGGAGCATCGTGATGCGCTTTGGCGTCCGCTCCAACCGCGAGCGAGTCCTGCTGCCCGACGCGCTGTCGCCATTGTCGGCCATCGCCAGCTTCGGCGCGCGAAGTCGTACTTCCCAAGCACTTCCCAAGCTCCGCAAGACCCGCTGCGCGAACAGGTACGTCGATGTGCATGACTGTGCGCACCTGTACACGTGCTTCGAACGCAACCTGCCCGCGCCAGTGAACAGACAGTGTTTTGTTGTAGTAGCAGTTGGTTGTTGCATCTGCTGACGCCTGAACGGCGCTTAACAGTGGGGTTGTTGAAGTACAGACGCAATTGCGAACGCCGTCACAGTAGTAGGCTTGCATGCCCCAGGAGACATCCGGGTCCTAGCAGTATACAATGCTCGTAAAGCGCGTTTTCAAGTTGGATCAATGTACGGGATATTATTATCTGTTCCGATAAAAGTAATGTAGCACAAGCCTCAAGTGTAAAACGTTTATATTCCCGTGTAACTTGCAATAAAATTGGCTTGTGAAGCTGTGATTAGTGGCAGAGGAAAAGTGTCGGAAATGGTTGGCCTGTGTTCTGGCGCACTACAGCGAGTCAGCGACTCAACATTCGCTTCCGTGCCAGCTGGCAATTTCTTTAGGTAAAAGCGCAATCTTTCCGGGCTCTGAGTAAACAGCAAAAACACCTACGGGGTGGAGGAGACAGCTGTTGCGGACGAAGCCGGTCAGGTACCGCGCGTTGCAGCCAATGCAGATCATCTTCCAAAAAGAAGTTACCTTTAGGCGAAGCCTTATGGCCTGACGAAGCCATCTGTATAGTCGTCAGCAGCATCCTAGAGGAGCTCTCGTTATTAGATTCGATAGTAGTGCTTAATCAACTTTTTCATGAATTAACTTTACGTCGTAGATGTGAAAAGATGGTTTGTGCAGCGCTTTTCAAAACACAAGTAATAGATTTTGGCGACGCGCTAACTCTTTTTCTTGCTCAAAGGAACTTTTCTTTGGCCGTTTTTTTTTATCATAAAGCCTTTCTTTTCATCGCAGATATGCCTCTCAAAGTGTGCTGTATACATTTTTTTGGCGACGGAGCGTGAACAAGCGCCAGGCCGCACGCGACTACGAGTCGGGGCCTGCCACTCTGCTCAAGCACTGCCAACAGGAGGCGCCGGTGACGCTCGGGGTCGCGCTGCGGCTCACGTGAGTTGTCCACGCGGAGGGTGCACTTCCTCAGTTCCCCCGTACTTCCCGCGCGCTCAGTGGGAGCGTTCCCTATTCCATCCACGCGTCTAACTTCACACGGGCCTGAGCGAAAGGGAACAGCCAAGGGAACCGCCCTATATAGGCGACACTACCTAGATAGCACAAGGCCTGTTCACTCCGATTCATGACGTCCCACGCTTCTGGCCCGAAATTTCCATTTCCAAGGCTGGCGTGATGACAGCAGTGACGTCAAAATCAGTGCGGCATACTCGAGAGCATACCCGTTACATTCTATCGCAGTCAGGCCCGTTTCATGACGTCATGGATGGGAGTGAACAGGCCTTGCGCTGTCTAGGTGGCGTTGATATAGGTCATTTCATAGGCTCGCATGAGGCACCGCTTAAAGCGGGCTCCGCATGGGCAGTTCGTTTCTCACGAAAGTGTCTGTCATTGGCAGATAATACGAAGCCTGGCGATATTGGCGAGCATAGTCGTTGGTTCGTCCGGTCAGTTCACACAAATCATGTGGTCAAGTGCGTCCAGCATTCATACGTGTCTCGCCGCGCGTCCATACACATTTCAGATTAGTCGTTGGTACTCGCCGACATTCGAGAAATGTGGACACTTTTAGTGGCTCGCGTAGTCTGATGATCGGACGCGCACATCCTTTTCAATGGAATTGGCGACAGCGTACAAGACAATTCGGATATATGTACTGTTTGCGCGTTTGCTGCACCGAGCGATAACCTGATAATAGCTATAATGTGGTGCACACCGGCAGAAATCAAACTACCGACTCGCGAAAATACTGCATATCTTTAGAGCAGTAAATAGGTACATAAAAAAAGTATCCCTCGTGTTTTGGGCCATTGTTTCGACAAGTCGCTCCTTTTGTGATGGCGTAATTACACGGGACTCCCCGCTTGTTCACCCGAGTTCATTCAGTTACGCTGTGCGCGACTGTCTACTCGGTAAACAAACATGTCCATGATCCAGGTGCAACGCCTCTTCCAAGGAGGACTTGTTTTTCGAGAATTCGCTGGTGTCTGCCCCCCCAGCTACTCGCTGTTGGAAGTGAAGCCAGTGCCTGCCCCAACTCCAGCTCCGTAAGAAAGTCGCGCAATGTGGGTAGTCCACTGCCACCTTTAATCGCAATTGCTCCCTTATAATGTAAAAACTCGGCGTCTGTAGCGAAAATAAAACGCTCGTTGTTTCTAGCTGAAATGTTGAACTCGCTTTAGCACGGCGGCGTTACGATCTCCCATGAAACGATCCAAGACGTTCGCGTTTTTTCCCAAAATCAGTGGCGCCGAGCGTATACGCGTGGATCGTCTACTCAAACGGCGGAGTTAGCCATCTCAAAAGAACCCTCCTCAGGAAGCGCTTCTTTTCGCTCCCCTCCCCCGAGTAAGGACCCGCACACAGCACTCTCCCCTCCGTCTGTGCCGTGCAGTGACGACTGTCACCGGTGTCTCAAGCTGGGCGAAGGCTGCACGGCGGAAGTCTACCGCATCCGGAGGCCCACCGGCGACGACAGCGCCGTCAAGATGATCCCTGGTGGGCGGCGGCCGCAACGAGGATGGCGAGCTGCCCATGTCGCTGAACAGCGTCATCCTCGAATGAGTCATGACCAGGTTCGGCGGTGACCGCGCCCGTGCACATTTGTTTTTAATGCGAAAGCAATACCGCTCGCACTTTCGGCCCATCTGTGGTCGTGGCGCCTCCTTACACAGCTGCGCGTCACGTGACCGTGTGACGTCACACCAGTCCAAGAGACGGGGCCCCAGCTCGCGGTATCGATGGTGGCGGCGAAGCCATGCGCGCCGCTGCTGCGGCGCTACCAAGAGAGCGCTCTCGCTGGTGTGACGTCAAGCTAGGAGCATAAATGGGGCTACAGCTCGGCTCCTCGCAGTGGTCGGCGTGCTGCTTTGCGCTATGTGGGGTGATGTATAGCCATAAGTTTAACAAAAGTCAACCATGTCCACACCATCAGCCGAACCAAGGGTATTGCTTTGGCAATCTTCCAGGCTTAACCAAGCTAAGCCTTCAGGCAATTTTTCTATAGACTATACGAATGTTTTTTATATATTGCATCTGGAAGATGGCAGGATTCTCGCCCTTGAGCTGGAATACTGGAGAGATGGGAGATTGCTTGGGCGACACATCGAAAAGCATAGTCCGATCATGTAATATTAATTACTTTTTCTAATTACATTACAATGCGGCGCAAACTGGCATTTCCGAATTGTAGCCGGTCCGTTACCATGAAGTATACGCTTTGGAACGACTTTGCCGGATGAGACCAGTTTCGTGATAAACGTTCCTCAATGAATTTGACCAGTTACTTTTGCGCTTCAATGCATAAAACGAGGTCTTGCTAAAGAAAAGAAAAGTGGAACAATATGACACGTTTACAGAGAGTTTGACGGCGCACATCTCTTGTCTGGTTTTATCCTTAGAAATTGGACCGATGCCATTACTGAAACCTAAAAGCGATGTAAAATTAGGAACGCGTACTAATTTTAGGGCTCAGTGGCTAAAATACCCGAAAGGGTAAACCGCGTCGCCAGCAAAAGGTAGGCAGTGTATTCTCAAATGCTTTCTTTTTTTAATATCGTAAGAATATTTTCGGTTTAATGGCCGTCGGCCTTCGCTAGTATTTCTGAATCACGATTGTCTTTAGCGTGCTCTGACAAATCATTTTAGCTTACAAAGCACTTCGTGAATAAGCGCCCAGGTTGCAGTAAGTGGCTCGAACACGTACTGCGTCGTAGCAGTTTGATGGCGGAGTGGCAAGGAGCACTTCACGTATTTCGTTGTTTAATAAGTAAAATGTAAGAAACATTGCTTTTTTTTAAACTGGTACTTTAAACTTAGATGGCTCCGGTTACGCCTCCTAATTCGTACACTAGCTCAAAAAAAGCGACGGACGAAGAATAGAGAAAGCTATAGTGAGAACATTTCTAAAGTTTATACACGCATGACGTACGCACGGCCGCGCTCATTGGTGGAAAATGCAACGCAAACAGGCACAGAACCATCACATTACCAGGATAATATCAGCGAATACGGGAAACACGTATACCAGGTCTGTTAAAAAAGTATCCGCCCTTTGGTCGAAGAAAAAAAACTGGCATAACTGTAGCGTTGGAAACCTAATCACCCTCAACGTAGTCTCCTTGAGACTCCACACACTTCTCCCAGTGGTGGTGCCATTGTTGGAAACATTCCGAGAAGGCATCTTTCGAAATAGAGTTTAGCTCAGCTGTTGTTGCAGCCATAATGTCCTCTCTTGTCTGAAATTGCACTCCCTTCAATGGCCTCTTGCTTTTGGGAAACAGCTAGAAGTCGCGGGGGGCCATATCAGGACAGTAAGGAGCCTTTGAACTACAGTAGTCTGGTTCTTCGCCAAAAAAGTCTGAATCAAGTGCGAGGAGTGTGCAGAATCATTGTCGTGATGGATGCGCCAATTTCCTGTTGACCACAACTCCGGTCTCTTGCGCCGCACAGCATCACGTAGGCGACAGAGGACATCCCTGTAGTACTCTTTGGTGATTGTTTGACCCTCTGGTGTGTAGTCGCGGTGTACCACAACGCGGGAGTCAAAGAAAACAGTCAGCATCACTTCGACGTTTCTGCCTGCTTCGCGGGCCTTCATTGGTCTTAGTGACGTGGAATGCTTCCGCTGTGACGACTGCGATTTGGTTTCCGGATCGTACCCGTACACCCAAGACTCGTCACCAGGGAATATGGTGTTCCTGAAGTCGGGGTCACTGTTCGTGGAATCCGGCATGTCCTGTGAGACTTCAACACGAAGTTGCTTTTGCTTCACCGTGAGCAGCTTCGGCACGAATTTCGCTGCAACTCTCTTCATGGCCAAATCTTCGGTCATAATGGAATGTGCAGAAAAATTGCGGATGCCCACCTCTTCTGCAATTTCTCGGGTAGTCAAACGACAGCCCTGCTTCAGCACAGCGTTCACTTCGGCAATGACCTGGTCATTTCGGCATGATGATGGCCGACCGGAGCGGGGCTCGCTCTCCACCGATATGCGGCCGTCTTTACACCGGTTGTACCACTCCTTAATCTGTGTGCTGCTCTTAGCACCGTTACCGAAAGCAATCTTAGTCTTCCGAATGGTTTCCACTTGGCTGTCGCCCAGGTTCTGGCAAAATTTGATGCAGTAGCGCTGCTCCAGTCGCTCCGCCATTTTCCTTGCAATAAAAAAACCGACGAGAGCACTGCCACTACCTCACTCAAACGTTGTGTCCCAGCGACAGACGCTATCGGCAGGCGGGGAAAAATTCGGACATGTGCACCAAGGTTCAAGGTTGCTGATGCAAGCGCGCTTGTTTCATATCCATCAGGTGTACTAAAAAAAAAAGGTCGGATACTTTTCTAACAGACTTCATATGTATGAAAACTTTAAGGAAATGAATGACTTCGACAAATACAGCGTCGTAATCAGTTACAATAATATAATTGAGTAACTTTGAGATATTCCCGATTGTACGAGAAATTGGGCTAATGCGTGCGCTGCACTGTGTTGCAAGTGTTCTGATGGCTATGCAGACTATTAAAGTATCGCAGGCTGTTTCAACTTGTAAGCAAGCAAAATGATGCGCTCACATCAGGACCTTCTACAACGTGTTTTTCTTGTTTGTTTTATATTATTTTTTGCGCTAAAACCAATCGTACAGAGGCTGCGAGGCAATCGTGATGTTGGACGTAAACTGGTAGCGGAGGAGGCCGGCCAATGGCAAATAGCGCTTACAAATGAAGGGCCATGTGAATTGATTCAAAGCAGGATTATTTATTTAGTTTGGCCATATATGATCGCGCGCATGTGGGAGTATTACATTTATTTGAAAAAAAAAGAAGCAATTGCACTTCGCGAGTTTCACATAATGAAACTCAATTCCGACATAATGTCTGTTTTGGAACTCCTTTCTCTCTACATCGACACTCCGATTTATAAGCGTACATATCGCGTTAGGCTGTCGTACGCCCTCCCCCGTCTTGCAACTCTCCATAGTCTTCATTCCATGATGTTGCGTCAGATGAATATTGCCAATGTCAGGTTTGTTGAATGGGAGAACAGGGCAGTATTCGCAGACCCGCCAATAAAGATGCCAGTTTTAAGAAATACCGTCCCCCAAGCGTACTTGCGTACCTAAAGAATCAAACTCCTGTCTACGCCTTCTGCGTTGCTTTTTCCTTCTTTTTTCTTCTCTTTTGTATACTTTTCTCCTTGAGTACTTTGTAGAAGCCTGGGCGACAAAATCATCTTGCAACTTTAGGTTGCACATTTCTATATTTCACTAGTGACTTTCACCCCTTCTTTGCGTACGAGACTTCCTAGCCGGTAGGTACAATCAGGAGACCTTGTCAGACCACGCCGGCGCTTCAGTCGAAAGGAAGGCTCTATTTGACAGCATGCAAACAGAACGTGTCTGGGAGAGATAGCTTTCTCGCAGACTGTCTTCGGCCCTTCGGCAATCTCACGCATTCTGCTCGCATACCTACGCGGCACTGAACTCAGACATGTGGTGGCAGATTCCTGAGCAGCGAAGAGACGAACGTGAATAAATTGTCTATGAATCGTCTTGACACTTCGTAGGAGCCTCCAGTATCCATAGTACCTGACTGCATCTTGGTTGCGATGGCTCTGCGTCGATCGGCAGCGCTCGTCTGTTGCGGAGTCTGTTGTAAATGGGCGCTCGCAGTCGTTGCGCGCGTCCTCCTCACTCTCCTCTTCCTTCAGCGCACTTCGCGTTCTCCCTCTCCACTTTGCCCTCTTCCTCTGCTCGTCGCTGTCATGTTTTTTTTTTTTTAAGGGGATCCCACGCGCCGTGCCAGATCGCCGCCCACTGTCCAGCCCTCCAACGTAGACGAGGTAGGTGAAGGAAGCTGTCGCTAGAATGAATAAAAGTTAACAACATCGCAATGTATTTTCTGCGTCTAAAAAGCGCCTGGAATCTTCTCTTTATCAGTGACCACCGCTTAGGTGCCTCACACTTGTCGCATTTGGTCGATACTTCGTTTTTAATAATCCACGGGCAAGCACCCAATTAACGCTGCCTTTCTCCCTTTAAGTTGTTGTTATTATTATTATTATTATTATTATTATTATTATTATTATTATTATTATTATTATTATTATTATTATTATTATTATTATCATTATTTATCGACCACCCTCATCCAGCCTTTCACTGTTTCTTGTAGAGCATGATGAAACTGTGCGGCAGTGGAGCTCAGTGGACCAATTCTGTTTGATCGGAGGTATTAATATCTTGCGCCCCGAAAAAGTGTCTGGGTGTGATTGTCTATCTATGTTGTCCGCTTATGGGCTGGAATGTACAATTGGAGCTCCTACTAGAGCGGGATTAATAATAACCTAGTCCAATCCTGTATGGATCACATGGCGATCAGTGCTCCCAACTGTTAGGGCATGTACTATACTACAAAGGTTGGCTGAGCAGTACTTTGTAGCATGCCGTCTTGTATTACCAAACGCATCTGGAGCGCCGTCGGTTAAAACTGCATCTGGGCAGTGCAGATGCCTTGTCCCTATAATGAATCAGTACAAACTTAATAATCTTATCGTTTCGTTTGACTGGGCATCCTTAACCAAAAAAGATCCATCGTTGAAAGTCTATGAAACGTTCTGTATGGAAATAAAAAAAAATGAATTGCATTGCACATGGCCGATAGCTAAGCCGATAAGAAAGGGTCACTGCTGGTTGAACATGGAAATTCTTGCTTCTCTTTCGTACAGAGATACCTTGTGGAAACGTTGCGAAAAAAATGCAAGTGACGTAGTATTGTAATTAGGACACAAGTTGGCAAAAAATAGAATTGTTGCTCTTCTGCATGGCGCCTAACGCCCTTACTTCTTCCAACAATTTTCAATTAATGTAAGCAAAACTTGGTCTTTGGCAAATCATCTCTAACGAGGGAGTTTCAGTAAACAATCTGTTTTAGGTGCTTTTCAGCAACCTCCCACAGCAGTGACTGGTGCTTTGAACAGGCACATTGTAATAGCTTCCCAAATAGCTGTCTCTCTATCCACAAATACTCGATCGTTGGGGTAATTCGTATCTGCGTCATCTTTTCTTCCGAGAATTTGGAGGTGTGAACTGTAAAGAATACTGTTCTGTTTCCGTCCTAACAAGCCCCCTCGATATTATGGAATATCATTACACACCATCAGAAGGAATTTGAATGCCCTGTCAAGTATTCTGCATATGCTGAATGGTTTTTGGGAAGTGAGGAAATTTTGGAATGCCTAAGAAGTGTAGTTCTTTTACCATAACACAAGTCAGGGAAGGAAATATTGAAAACTACCGGCCGTTTTCTATATTACCGGTTATTGCTCAGGTCTTAGAAAAGTTTATTTTCAACACGTAACAAATTATTAACAAATTTTCTATCCTGACTGATCGACAGTTTGGGTTTGTTTCTGGGCATGGGACTGCGGCACTGCTTGAGGAATTTTCAGATGAATGGTTCTCAGTATTCGATGAGTATCTCATTACGTGTGCTCTGTTCTCAGATATAGCGAAAGCGTTCGACACACTGAGTAATCAAATTTTGTTAAGTAGTATTTTGAGGGATTTCGCGGGCCTTTCTACAACATTCTCGAAAATACTTGAGCAATAGATTTCAAGTTTCAACAGATCATCGCTACCGATGATGGGTTATTTTTAGTTCTAAGCTATCGCTTAAAGCTGGAGTTCATCAAGGCTCCACTTTATCGCCATTGTTCTTTAACATCTTCGTTAATGGCTTTCCTTTAGCAATTTCCGTGTGTTCGGTGTTCCAGTATGCTGAGGACACTTTGTTACTTGCGAAACATCTTTCTTAGAAAATTTCCACTGAAATGTTGCAAAATAACGTGAATTTGCAAAATGACGGGACGTGAAGTGTTGCCAAATGATTGTTGCTTTGTTTGTATAACAATGGAACTGTTGTTTATGCCCATAAAACACAACTTCTTTTTTTTTTCGCTCTCCACAAAAAAAACTGCTGTATTTATCATGCCTCCCTAATTACATGAGTCGAACTGTATGCCTTGTAAATGTGCGTCTATTCCATACATGGATTGTGTGCAATATTTTGGAATATCTTTAGATAGTAACTTATCTTGGAAAAATCACTTATCAGTTATTTATGCTAAACTGATGTCAGTCGCTTGGCTGTTGTTTAATACCAAAGGTTTTGCACCTGTGCTTGTAAAAAATGTTATTGCACATGTACTGGGTTATCATGTGTTGAGGTACGGCATTAGGCTTAGGCTTCTGTTTAGATGGTTGGAGATGCAGGGTAGACAGAAATCTAACAAAAAAAATTCTTAAAAATGTTGCCTGCAATTGCCTAAATACTAAAAGCTGAAAATTTCTTCCGTGAACTTGGTCTACCGAATTTTCAATAATTCCTTATCGAAACAGCTGGCGTCAAACTTTCTTGGAATTCGGCATTAAAAAAAAACGCTGCCACAAGGGAACTTCGAAAACACGTCCGTTATGTAGTTTATCGTTCAGCCAGAAGGTATGGTGCGGCCAGACGCTGTTAATATATGCCGGACATCGGACATCTTCAACAAGTTGCCTCATGATATCTTTAACGCGTCTTCGAAAAGCACGCTGAAAGAATTATTACAGGAGCTATGGTGAAATTACCTTCCAGAACATTTTTGTATCGTAATATTTACTTCTTCAATTTCCTTTGTTTTAAGTAGAATAACCAAATGCTTTTCCTGCCGATTTTAGTGGCAGTAAATATTATTATTATATTTATTATTTGTTATATATATATTTTCCCGGGAGCTAAGTAACCTGCGCTTGAACGAGACCAACCAGTCAGCAAACTTTATGGATCTCAAGAGGTGAGTATACGGGCGGACCAAGCACAAATCTCCAAAAGTCAAGCACAAATCTCCAGGCTTTGGGGGGGCCGTTTGTAAACAACCTCATTTTTTTTTTGCCCGTTCGTTGTTGGCTCACGCTAAGGTATATATCACCTCCGTTAGTGCTCATATCGGCCACTCGGCAGAACGGACTATAGGAAATGAATGCGAAGAAGGTATTTGCTCTATTTTACAAAATACAGCCCCGCGTTCGCGTTCAGTTCCACGGATAAATTGGCGAAGCGATTTGGTTTTTCTGTCATAACGAGAGCTTTTGTTGGCACTGTCGCATCTATTGCCGGAGCTGAACAATTGCCCATCGCTTCTTTACGGCGCCGCAAAGTGTGTATTCTGCATGAGAAGAGTCGTATCCGGCATAGCGTGAAAGTCCTTTTCGCTTCGTTACATTCCTTATACTCTACCGGTTCCAAACAGCCAATTGTGGAGATATCACTAAAGGCAGAGCTTCCCTCCGACCAATGACGAAGCGCGGAAAGGAATATACTCGGAACAGAACAGTTATTGAGTCCGCTCCGGCTTCCGCACTCTAGGAAGCCGGAGCGGACTACCTGAATTCGACGTCGCATTCAGGTATACGTGGGGGGCTTATGCCAAGCGAAACGATCTCCCCCGCCTTCATTACTTTTTTTTAGCATCTGCACTCCCTGCAGTATAGCATCGTCCTAATGGGGTCGTCCTCCGTTGCAGAATTTATTGTGTCTGAGGAACTTACCACCCCGTCCTGATGAAGAGCTGGAATGACTACGACAATCAGTTCTGCTCCGAGAACAGCGACCCATGCAAGTGAACTATACGCTACTGCCTTTTCATTCCGTTCTTCGTGCTGAACTGCCATTACGAATTTCGATGGAGGCGAAATGAGAAAACACCTGTGTACTTAGATTTCGGTGCACGGTAAAGAACCCAAGGTGGGTGAAATTTCCGGAGTGCTCCACTACTGCGTGCCTCATAATCAGATAGTGGTGTTGGCACGTAAAACCACATAATTTAATTTCTTTTCCTGCTGCACTGATACCTTGACATTGATATGCGTCGTCTTCAAGCCAATCTATGCTCGGCGTACCAATACAAGGCAGCGTAAGATTTTCAGGAGGGGAAACACCCGCAGCAAGCACGCACGGGTGTGTTCGGGTGTAAGCTACGATAGTCACGGAAACTACCGGAGTGAGTGCTGACACAGATGTGACGGCACTCACTCAATGATTCGTCTCACTCGTAACTAAGAAATACCCGTGAATTTGGAGCGATATATCCTTCTTATTACCTATCATTCGTCTCCTTTCCTCTACAAGAAGCATTTCATTGTGACGACCGTTTCCTCCGTGACATGATGCGCATTTGCTGCGTTCGTTGCACGGAAATATCGGTATTCCGCATGAAATGCGCAAATGGCACGCGCGCACGCCGGAGCAAACAAAACATGTGCTGCATTTGTAGTGTCCATATTAACTCGCGAACATAATATATTCTTACGAATGCAGGTTGGTTTCGTTGTCGCCTCCCCAAAACACCGAGCGGCTTTTTTTTTGTCTTTTGTAAACAACGTAATAGTATAGTAATTTTCATGCGAAGTTTGCGCGCGATGCTTACTGTTCCACGAGCCTCATCGGCGGCAGCAAAGTTCGGGTAGTCTGCTAGAGGCAAACTTTGTGGTATCAAGAAGACTTAGTGGAAAATCTGTTCGCGCTCACAGCCCGTAGCCACATTATACAAATGCTTTAACGGGGGATAGGTCAATGGGTCCACTTGGTTCCAGCGTTCTCATAAAAAACTATTGCGTGTGTCAATTCAAAATATTGCGTGCTGAAAGAACCTAAAGTACAGTACTTCTTCCGCCATAGCACCTCCAATAGTTTCTGTATTTATGTGCCACATTCTAGGTAGTGTTTCTACTTTCAGTGTACCCTTTCTCGGAACCCGGATGACCATTTGATTGGGCAGGTATATTTGATATGTAACAGTTCTCAAATATAACCTAAATTTTTATTTGCATTAGCAGCCTGCGAAGAAGAATGTCTAAACTTGTCGGTATATATGAGAACACTACAACATATTTTTTTCGCCAATATGATTTATTGAGAATAAACATTCTCAATAAATCATACTGTTATGATACGTTATGTTATGATATCAATCATAGTTAATGAAAAACCACCGCGGTTACTCAGTGGCGATGGTGTTAGGCTGCTGAGCACAAGGTCACGAGATGGAATCCCGGCCACGGCGGCCGCATATCGATGGATGCTAAATGCGAAAACATCCGTGTATGTAGATTTAGGTGCACGTTAAAGAACCCCATGTGGTCGAAATTTCCGGAGTCCTCCACTACGGCGTGCCTCATAATCAGAAAGTGTTTTTGGCGACCACTTTGTTATACCACTATATTATTATTATAGTTAATGAATTATTATTATATTTAAACTTTTTTTTGGGGGGGGGGGGGGGGCTGGAGTCTCAAGGAAAGGGGAAAATATTCTACGGCCTCGTAATCTTATTCTGTTTTGTACGGCGCGTGGTGTTGGAGATGTTAGTGAGCTCAAATTTCTGGTTTCCCCGAAATTTGCCTTTTTTACGACATTTTGTAAATGTATGCTATACAAATGACTTTTTTATTTCGGAGTCTTTCTGCGCGTACTTTGCTGGGTCCGAACGCTCGTAGAGAAATTGGCTCATCACAAAGGAAAAAAAGAATGTTTGTTTCTTTAGACGAGATGGCGTTCGCTGAGAGAGCTTGTCGCAGCATCACTAGTCTCAGAGCCGCACCGAAGCCCGGAGTTTGTCAATTTCTCTACGAATTTGGCACGCTACCTGGTACGCTGATGGCTTTCAGAATGTTTACGTAATTGCAGATATCGCACCTTATTGTGCAAGGAAGAGCAAGACGTCTCCCTAATACGGTTACAGCACGGAGATATCGCGAGTGATCGCACCGCAGGATAGCGATCGACACGCTTATGCGGCCTAAGACACGCGCACGTATGATTCTGTATTTTCTTTCTCGTTGAGAACGGAAATTTTACCGTAAGATGCGGAGTTTAATTTCAGGTTTTTTGATGAACTTAAACACGACAACTTACAGTGGTATTTCCGTTCTGAACGAGAAACAAATTACAGATAATCATACCTCATCCATAAGTTGAAGGCACTGCAACCAATCGGAATAAACGTTTCAAAGGGAGCTGTAGAATCTATTCGCTAAATTTCAGGCTATAGACAACATCACTTAGTTATTTTCATTTGGTTGCCTACTGTATTTGTTTCATCCCTTTTATTTCCTTTATATATTTGTTTCATTTGAATGGAATAGAGAGCAGAATGGAATAGAATGTTTACCTAATTGCAGATATTGCCCCTTATTGTGCAAGGAAGAGCAAGACGTCTTCCTAATACGGTTACCACACGGAACATTACGTTTTCTGCCGGTCCTTTTATCATCCCTCAAAGAGACGATAGCCCACTGATCTCCAGCGAAGCAGATAATCAAGGGGGGCTACAGACGCAGCCGCGTGTCAATCTCCATTCTACACCCTCGCCGCTAACACACCTTCGGTTAACCCGACTTACCCCTCTCCCCTTTAGAACAAGCATGTGCCAATTATGTCGCCTTCAAAAAGACAAGTGCACTTGTCAAAACGTTGGCTCCCGCTTTTACCTTGTTCTTGCTTTGCTCATCGTCTTGAATTTCTATCTCCCGCCTTCCCAATATTTTTCCCTATATAGCAGTCCAGTAATTCATTTGTGGCTTCTGGCACAGGTTGCATGTATTTCTGGTGTTTGTTGCGTGTCCTTGATGACAGCACCGATATTATAGTTATATTATTATATTATATAGAGGTATAGTTTCCACGAATGTTGTATGAAACAAAAGAGCTTCAGTGTTATCTATATTCAGTGTCACGCTATCAAATTACAGAATAACTGCACAAGGTTCCTATAATGGCACCAAGCACGTAAATAAGTGTTTGAAAACACAACTTGTGTGATACTTCTGGCGTTTGCATGAGAATGTCTACTTAAAACATTTCTTTCCATCAGATTTTGTTTACGAATAATGCGGGATTGCACAAAAATGCACAATGAAATTGCCGCGCAACTAGCCACTCGCTCGGGGTATTTTGCGTGCACTCAGGGACTTCTTTCATGCTCGGAAAAAACTCTTGTGTAGCATGTATTGAGGAAGAGAAAGCTGTATCTGGAGTTCGTGTCGCTATGCAAATTTCTCATTGACACTTTTCATCTAATTGTAACATTGTAATTCATTAAGACAAATTACATAACCAGGCGGAATGCAACTGCAGCTGATGGAAAACATTACCAGTGCACTTGTCGAAACGTTGGCTCCCGCTATGACCGTGTTCTCGCTTTGCTCATCGTCTTGAATTTCTATCTCCAGCTATACCTAGCATTTGCATGTTTTAAAAGTTTTGCTAAAGTTAAGTGAAACACCCTGTTGGTGTCTATTGGTGCGTCCATTTTTCGGTTAAGTCTACTGTGGTTTGGTTGCACTAGAAACAAAGATTTATGAGCTAATGGCCATCCTAGATGGCCATTAGCTCATATTATTTACACAGATCCCGTACTGCAGAAGATCCGGCACCAGGCACGCCTGCTCCGCGAATGCGGTCACGAGGTTACCGGGTCACTGGGTCCCTGCACACTGCGGTATCCCTGGAAACGAGAAGGCTCATATACTGGCGCGCGCTCATCTCTCTACCGCGCTAGCCAGAGCCTCCGATAATCCTCATCCTCTCCTATCTACCCCACCTGAGGTATCAGACCCAATGGCGTACAAGCATGCGACCAAACAACGACGTGCCGCCTACCTCGCAGCGGTGGGCAATCCACTGTCTATACCGTCGCTTCCACCGAAGCTATTCACACGGCGAGAGTCTTGCTTCGGAGAATCCAGACAAGCACCCTCCTTACTCCTCCCTTGTTGAACCGTTTCCACAAGGGTGGCACACCACCACCCCTAAGTGGCTTCTGTTCCATGTGCACATCTCGTGCTGATCTCAACCACCTTTGTTGGGAGTGCCACCTTTACATCCCCCCAAGGCTTCGTGCCCTGGCCACCGCGACAGCCACAAGTGTCATGCCGCCCCCACTTAGCTGCCTCCAGGACGTCTATAATAAAACGGAGGCAGCCTTACCCTTCCCCTTTTTCCATAACGCCCCTCCTCTTTCCACCGCAGCGTCTTCGACGCGTTTTCATATGGAATAAACGTGGTTTCATTCATTCATTCCATCATCACCACCATCGTCATCGTCATCACCATCAATAGCATCATCATGGTCGTCGTCGTCAATATCATCATCACCATATTATCATCACCACCATCATCATCATCACCATCAATACCATCATCATCATTTGTGATCAATATCACCATCAATACCATCATCATCACCATCAATATCACCATCACCACCAACAATATCATCATCAGCAATATCATCATCACCATCAATATCATCATCACCACCATCATCATCAGCACCAGCATCACCATCAATATCATCGTCATCACCATCATCGTCATCGATCAATATCATCATCAATAACATCATATTCATCATCACAATGAATATCATCATCACCATCAATATCATCATCATCACCTACATCATCATCGTCGCCACCAATATCATCATCACCACCATCAATATCATCATCAATACCATCATCATCATCACCTTTATCATCATCATCACCACAGATATCATCATCACCACTATCATCATCATCACCATCAATATCATCATCAATACCATCGTCATCATCACCTTTATCATCATCATCATCATCATCATCACAGATATCAGCATCACCACTATCATCATCATCACCATCAATATCATCATCACCACCATCATCATCATCGATCGATATCATCATCAATACCGTCATAATCATCATCACCATCAATATCATCATCACCATCATCATCATCATCACCATCAATATCATCATCAACACCATCATCATCATCACCTTTATCATCATCACCACCACAGATATCATCATCACCACTATCATCGGCATCACCATCAATATCATCATCAATATCATCATCATCAGCACCACAGATATCATCATCACCACTATCATCATCATCACCATCAATATCATCATCACCACCATCATCATCATCATCGACACCATCATCATCATCATCATCAATATCATCATCAATACCGTCATCATCATCACCTTTATCATCATCATCATCATCATCATCATCATCATCATCATCATCATCATCATCATCACAGATATCAGCATCACCACTATCATCATCATCACCATCAATATCATCATCACCATCATCATCATCATCGATCGATATCATCATCAATACCATCATAATCATCATCACCATCAATATCATCATCACCACCATCATCATCATCACCATCAATATCATCATCATCACCACAGATATTATCGGCACCACTATCATCATCATCACCGTCAATATCATCATCACCACCATCATCATCATCGACACCATCATCATCATCACCATCAATATCATCATCACCACAGATATCAGCATCACCACTATCATCAGCATCACCATCATCATCATCATCAATACCATTCATCATCACCATCAATATCATCATCAAAACCATCATCATCATCACCTTTATCATCATCATCATCACCACAGATATCAGCATCACCACTATCACCATCATCACCATCAATATCATCATCACCATCATCATCATCATCAATACCATCATCATCATCACCTTTATCATCATCACCACCACAGATATTATCATCAATACCATCATCATCATTTGTGATCAAACTCACCATCAACATCAATATCATCATCAATACCATCATCATCACCACAGATATCATCATCACCACTATCATCATCATCACCATCAATATCATCATCACCACCATCATCGACACCATCATCATCATCACCATCAATATCATCATCAATACCATCATCATCATCACCTTCATCATCATCATCATCACAGATATCAGCATCACCACTATCATCATCATCACCATTAATATCATCATCACCACCATCATCATCATCGATCGATATCATCATCAATACCAGCATAATCATCATCACCATCAATATCATCATCACCACCATCATCATCATCACCATCAATATCATCATCATCACCACAGATATCATCGTCACCACTATCATCATCATCACCATCAATATCATCATCACCACCATCATCATCATCGACACCATCATCATCATCACCATCAATATCATCATCAATACCATCATCATCATCACCTTTATCATCATCATCATCACAATATCATCATCATCATCAATATCATCATCACCATCATCATCATCATCATCATCATCATCATCAATACCATCATCATCACCTTTATCATCATCACCACCACAGATATTATCATCAATACCATCATCATCATTTGTGATCAACACCACAGATATTATCATCAATACCATCATCATCATTTGTGATCAAACTCACCATCAATACCATCATCATCACCATCAATATCACCATCACCACCAACAATATCATCATCAGCAATATCATCATCACCACCAACAATGTCATCATCATCAATATCATCATCATTATCAGTATCATCATCACTTATATCATCATCACCACCATCATCATCATCACCTTCATCATCATCATCATCACCACAGATATCATCACCACTATCATCATCATCGCCATCAATATCATCATCACCACCACCACCATCATCGACACCACCATCATCGACACCATCATCATCATCACCATCAATATCATCATCACCTACATCATCATTATGACCAATATCATCATCATCACCAACAATATCATCATCATCATCAATATCATCATCAGTATCAGTATCATCATCACCATCAATATCATCATCAATACCATCATCATCATCACCTTTATCATCATCATCACCGCAGATATCATCATCACCACTATCATCATCATCACCATCAATATCATCATCACACCCACCATCATCAACATCATCATCAATACCATCATCATCATCACCTTTATCATCATCATCACCAGATATTATCATCACCACTATCATCATCATCACCATCAATATCATCACCACCATCATCACCATCGATCAATATCATCATCAATACCATCATAATCATCATCACAATCAATATCATCATTAATACCATCATCATCACCATCAATATCATCATCACCACCTATATCAACATCATCAGGAATATCATCATCACCATCATCATATCATCAATATCATCATCACCTACATCATCATTATGACCAATATCATCATCACCACCAACAATATCATCCTCATCATCATCACCAATATCATCATCACCACCAACAATATCATCATCATCATGAATATCATCATCAACATCAGTATCACCATCACCTATATCATCATCACCACCAACAATAGCATCATCATCACCATCAATATCATCAACACCATCATCATCATCAGCAATATCATCATCACTTGCATCATCATCATTGCCACCAATATCATCATCACCACCAACAATATCATCACCATCAGTATCATCATCACCTATATCATCATCACCATCAATATCATCATCAGCACCATCAATATCATCATCAATATCATCATCATCATCACCATCAATATCATCATTACCACCAACAATATCATCATCGTCGTCATTGTCGTCGTATTATTATGATAATAATATCGTTTCCGTTATGATATTTTTATTATTATGATATTATTATGATAATAATATCAATAATAATATGGATGAGATAGTACAAGTGATCACTCGCGATCTTTCCGTGCGGTAACCGTATTAGGAAGACGTCTTGCTCTCCCTTGCACAATAAGGTGCAATATCTGCAATTACGTAAGCATTCTGAGAGCCATCAGCGTACCAGGTAGCGTACCAAATTCGTAGAGACTATTCCGAGACTATTTAGTGATGCTGCGACAAGCTCTCTCAGCGAACACCATCTCATATAAAGCATCAGCGTGCCAGGTAGCGTACGCCTCAGCTAGCGTCTATTGAGCTGCCAACTGAGCTGGCACCATCTGTCCAGCAACTTCTAGCGCATCTGTGCGCAGAATTCGCCCTCGTAGTGCTAGCCAGCGCCGCTCGGGGCGAAGCGGTGGCTCCTTGAATGCGAGGATGCCTTCGTCTCTGCAGTGCTACCGCCGTGCAAATGAACGTTAAACAACTCATCCAAGTTTATATCCCGACGCAATACCAAACTAAGCCCAGCAACGCCTGACCCACGTTCGTGGGTCAGGCGTGCTCGGAGAATTGTGGGGCCTGTCTACGCATTTCAGAGGTCACAGCGACGCTGGCATGCGAAGACGACGTTATGCGCATCACAAAGGAAAACAAGAATGTTTGTTTCTTTAGACGAGATGGCGTTCGCTGAGAGAGCTTGTCGCAGCATCACTAAATAGACTCACAGCCGCACTGAAGGCTGAAGTTTGTCAATTTCTCTACGAGCGTTCGGGCCCAGCAAAGTACGCGCAGAAAGGCTCCGAAATAAAAAAAATCTTTTGTGTAGCATACAAAAGTTTTCAAAACTTTTGTATGCTACACATAGATAGCGGTAACCGTATTAGGAAGACGTCTTGCTCTTCCTAATACGGTTACGTATTACGGTATAATACGGTTACGTTAAGGGATAAGAAAAGAGCAGATTGGGTGAGGGAACAAACACGGGGTAATGACATCTTAGTTGAAATCAAGAAAAAGAAATGGGCATGGGCAGGACATGTAATGAGGAGGGAAGATAACCGATGGTCATAAGGTGCAATATCTGCAATTACGTAAGCATTCTGAGAGCCATCAGATATACTACTATACGACATAGATAGCGTAGCAGGGGGCGGCAGAAAGTTAGGTGGGCGGATGAGATTAAGAAGTTTGCAGGCACGACATGGCCGCAATTAGTACATGACCGGGGTTGGAGAAGTATGGGAGAGGCCTTTGCCCTGCAGTGGGCGTAACCACTAAAATGCCAACAAAGGGGACGCGACCTATATACTACTCGCCACTATCACCTGATTGATGGCAGGGAGATACGATATCTCCAATGCTATTCACAGCGTGTTTACAGGAGGTATTCAGAGACCTGGATTGGGAAGAATTGGGTTGGGCAAGAATCAGATGTATGCGTTAAGAGACAAAGCCGGCAATATCATTAATAATATGGATGAGATAGTACAAGTGGCTGAGGAGTTCTATAGAGATTTATACAGCACCAGTGCCACCCACGACAATAATGAAAGAGAAAATAGTCTAGAGGAATTCGAAATCCCACAGGTAACGCCGGAAGAAGTAAAGAAAGCCTTGGGAGATATGCAAAGGGGGAAGGCAGCTGGGGAGGATCAGGTAACAGGAGATTTACTGAAGGATGGTGGGCAGATTGTTCTAGAGAAACTGGCCACCCTGTATACGCAATGCCTCATAACGTCGAGCGTACCGGAATCTTGGAAAACCGCTAACATAATCCTAATCCATAAGAAAGGGGACGCCAAAGCCTTGAAAAATTATAGACCGATCAGCTTACTGTCCGTTCCCTACAAACTATTTACTAAGGTAATCGCAAATAGAATCAGGAACACCTTAGACTTCTGTCAAGCAAAGGACCAGGCAGGATTCCGTAAAGGCTACTCAACAATAGATCATATTCACACTATCAATCAGGTGATAGAGAAATGTGCGGAATACAACCAACCCTTATATATAGCTTTCATTGATTACGAGAAAGCATTTGATTCTGTCGAAACATCAGCAGTCATGGAGGCATTACGGAATCAGGGTGTAGCCATATGTAAAAATACTGAAAAAAATCTATAGCGGCTCCACAGCCACCGTAGTCCTCCATAAAGAAAGCAACAAAATCCCAATAAAGAAAGGCGTCAGGCAGGGAGATACGATCTCTCCAATGCTATTCACAGCGTGTTTACAGGAGGTATTCAGAGACCTGGATTGGGAAGAAATTGGGTTAAAAGTTAATGGAGAATACCTTAGTAACTTGCGATTCGCTGATGATATTGCCGTGCTTAGTAACTCAGGGGACCAACTGCAATGCATGCTCACTGACCTGGAGAGGCAAAGCAGAAGAGTGGGTCTAAAAATTAATCTGCAGAAAACTAAAGTAATGGTGATAATGGTAACAGTCTCGGAAGAGAACATCAGTTTACAATAGGCAGCGAGGCACTGGAAGTCGTAAGGGAATACATCTACTTAGGGCAGGTAGTGACTGCGGATCCGGATCATGAGACAGAAATAATCAGAAAAATAAGAATGGACTGGGGTGCGTTTGGCAGGCATTCTGAGATCATGAACAGCAGGTTGCCATTATCCCTCAAAAGAAAAGTGTATAATAGCTGTGTCTTACCAGTACTCACCTACGGGGCAGAAACCTGGAGGCTTACGAAAAGGGTTCTACTCAAATTGTGGACGACGCAACGAGCTATGGAAAGAAGAATGATAGGTGTAACGTTAAGGGATAAGAAAAGAGCAGATTGGGTGAGGGAACAAACACGGGGTAATGACATCTTAGTTGAAATCAAGAAAAAGAAATGGGCATGGGCAGGACATGTAATGAGGAGGGAAGATAACCGATGGTCATTAAGGGACTGGATTCCAAGGGAAGGGAAGCGTAGCAGGGGACGGCAGAAAGTTAGGTGGGCGGATGAGATTAAGAAATTTGCAGGGACGGCATGGCCACAATTAGTACATGAGCGGGGTTGTTGGAGAAATATGGGAGAGGCCTTTGCCCTGCAGTGGGCGTAACCAGGCTGGTGACGATGATGATGATGTGTTGCGTGTGGATAGGAGGAGGAAACGGCTGAACACCCGATACCATTATTTATTTATTTATTTATTCGGTATGCCTACATCGCCTGTACGGCATTATCGTAGGGGGTTAAAATACAGGTGGTCACAATATTTAGCAACAACAAAAGAATACATCAGTAAATACAACATACTTTAGGCACTGAAATTCGCAAAAGCGGAATGGAAACTACGAATGTACAAAACCAAGTGAGTGACAAAGTAACTAACTAACAAAACAGAAAAAAAGTTGCGTATGTGCAGAAATGAATAACAGAACAATCAAAGAATATGGCTCTCAATAGCATTTTCAAAACGAGAAGCTGCCATCACTTCATTAGGGAGCTCATTCCAATCGCTAATCGTGTTAGGAAAAAATGAATGCTTAAACACATTGGTACGGCACTGGTAAGCTCTAATTTTGTTAGCGTGGTCTCTCCTAGATGAAACGTAATGCGGCTCCTTGATGAACAGTGTTTTGTTGATACCAGTTTTACTTTTATATATATTATAAAGCAATTTCAATCTTAGGATTTTCCTGCGTGAAGAAAGAGTTTTCCAACCCAACCCTTCCCGTATTCTGGATCCTCTGGTAGTAAAATTATAATTTCCTGTTACGAAGCGTGCTGCGTGCTTTTGGACGCGTTCTATTTTTTCTGTGAGGTTTTTAGTGTATGGATCTCAGATAACGAATGCATATTCTAGAATAGGCCTGATATTTGATAAATACAAGGTTGCCTTCAGTGATGAAGGAGAATGCTTAAAATTTCGTCGGAAGAAGTGACGAAGACGGTAAGCTTTCGCGCTAATTAAGTTAACATGATTAGTCTAGTCAAGCGTTTCAGAAAACGTAACTCCGAGGAACTGAACATCATTAGCGGTGCTGAGTGCAACATTATTTACGCAAAAGGAACTGGGGAATTTTTTTCTTTTTCTTCGTGAACTGCACATGGTAGCATTTACCAGTATTCAGAGTCATCTGCCACCGCTCGCACCAAATACATACTTTTTCAAGGTCGTCCTGTAAGACAGACATGTCGGCATAACATTTCACTGCACGATACATGACGCAGTCGTCGGCATACAGTCTAACTGTTGATTTACCTGTTGATTTACCTGTTGATTTGTTGTTGTTAACTGTTGAAATGGCTTCGCCATAGAGTTCGAAGCAACGGGGCTGATTTTTCTCGAAGCAATGGCGTTTAGAGACAGACAGTGGAGGCCTATGGCTTCCACTGTCTGTCTCTAAATGCCATTGCTCTAAAGGTCACTGCATTCAAAACGTATGGCGTGGTTCTCTGCGAGTTGACGCTCGAATGAACTGTGCCAACTCGCGACAACGTACCGACGGCGTGAGTTGGCACACGCTCGGTAGTTCGGGGGGCGGGGTGGTACCTCTAACGTGCCCCTGATGCGCGATACACTGGCGTTTTTGTATTTAGCCCCATTGAAAGGGGGCTGTAGCGAGCAGGGTTTCATTCCGCGACGTCGTGCTTAGCAGCGTAACGATGCAGGTATGCATGTACGCATGCATGCACGCATGCATGCACGCATGCATGTACGCATTCATGTATGCATGTATGCATGCATGTATGTATTAGCCTAAACCATAACCGGAACCCTAAATAAATGCCTCAAGCAACCACGGATGGCGAAAACAAACTGAGCCCATCACCACGGCGTCCCTCGGGGACCAACGCGCAGCCTGGAGCTGCGTAGCAACGGGATCACAAAATATAGCACAGACATGTGAACGTAGTATGGGGTGGTTGGTCGGTTATGGTTCTCACTAAAGGAAGTCCGGACGCCCGTTCGTCTCTTCGCTGCTCAGGAATCTGCCACCACATGTCTGAGTTCAGTGCCGCGTAGGTGTGCGAGCAGAATGCGCGAGATCGCCGAAGGGCCGAGGACAGTCTGCGAGAAAGCTATCTCTCCCAGACATGTTCGGTTTGCATGCTGTCAAATGGCGCCTTCCTTTCGATTGAAGCGCCGACGTGGTCAAACGAGGTCTCGCGAAAGCGCCTACCGGTTAGGAAGTCTCGTACGCAAGAAAGGGGTGAAAGTCACTAGGGAAATTTAGAAATGTGCAACCTAAAGTTGCAAGGTGATTTCGTCGCCCAGGCTTCGACAAAGTACGCAAGGAAAAAAAGTGTACAAAAGAGAAGAAAAAAGAAGGAAAAAGCAACGCAGAAGGCGTAGACAGGAGTTTGAATCTTTAGGTATGCAAGTACGCTTGGGGGACGGTATTTCTTAGAACTAGCACCTTTATTGGCGGGTCTACGAATACTGCCCTGTTCTTCCGTTCAACAAACCTGCCATTGGCAATATTCATCTGACGCAACATCATCGAATGAAGACTATGGAGAGTTGCAAGATGGGGGAGGGCGTACAACAGCCTAACGCGACATGTACGCTTATAAATCGGAGTGTCGAAGTGGAGAGAAAGCAGTTCCAAAACAGACATTATGTGGGAATTGAGTTTCATTATGTGAAACTCGCGAACTGCAATTTCTTCTTTTCTTAGAATAAATGTAATATTCCCACATGCGCGCGATCATATATGGCCAAACAAAAATATTCCTGGATTGAATCAATTCACATGGCCCTTTATTTGTAAGCGCTATTTGCCATAGGCCGGCCTCCTCCGGTAACAGTTTACGTCCAACATCACCATTGCCTCGCAGCCTCTGTACGATTGGTTTTAGCGCAAAAAATAATATAAAACAAACAAGAAAAACACGTTGTAGAAGGTCCTGATGTGAGCGCATCATTTTGCTTGCTTACAAGTTGAAACAGCCTGCGATACTGTAATAGTCTGCATAGCCATCAGAGCACTTGCAACACAGTGCAGCGCACGCATTAGCCCAATTTCTCGTACAATCGGGAATATCTCAAAGTTACTCAATTATATTATTGTAACTGATTACGACGCTGTATTTGTCAAAGTCATTCATTTCCTTAAAGTTTTCATACATATGAAGTCTGTTAGAAAAGTATCCGACCTTTTTTTTTCAGTACACCTGATGGATATGAAACAAGCGTGCTTGCATCAGCCGCCTTGAACCTACGTGCGCATGTCCGAATTTTTCCCCGCCTGCTGATAGCGTCAGCCGCTGGGACACAACGATTGAGTAAGGTAGTGCAGTGCTCTCGTCGGTTTTTTTATTGCAAGGAAAATGGCGGAGCGACTGGAGCAGCACTACTGCATCAAATTTTGCCAGAAACTGGGCGACAACCAAGTGGAAAGCATTCGGAAGACTAAGAGTGCTTTCGGTGACGGTGCTAAGAGCAGCACACAGATTAAAGAGTGGCACAACCGGTTTAAAGATGACCGCACATCGGTGGAGAGCGACCCACGCTCCTGTCGGCCATCAACATGCCAAAATGACCACGTGATTGCCGAAGTGAACGCTGTAGTGATGCTGGACTGTCGTTTGACTACCCGAGAAATTGTAGAAGACGTGGGCATC
The DNA here is from genome assembly GCF_038994185.2 of Dermacentor albipictus. Classification (NCBI taxonomy): domain Eukaryota; kingdom Metazoa; phylum Arthropoda; class Arachnida; order Ixodida; family Ixodidae; genus Dermacentor; species Dermacentor albipictus. Next base: position 108,398,865 of record NC_091829.1, read on the forward strand.
AGCAAGTTTTCTGCACATTCCATTATGAGCGAAGATTTGGCCATGAAGAGAGTTGCGGTGAAATTCGTGCCGAAGCTGCTCACGGTGAAGCAAACGCAACTTCGTGTTGAGGTCTCACAGGACATGCCGGATTCCACAAACAGTGACCCCGACTTCACGAACACCATATTCCCTGGTGACGAGTCTTGGGTGTAAGGGTACGATCCGGAAACCAAATCGCAGTCGTCACAGCGGAAGCATTCCACGTCACCAAGACCAAGGAAGGCCCGCGAATTAGGCAGAATCGTCGAAGTGATGCTGACTACTTTCTTTGACTCCCGCGTTGTGGTACACCGCGACTACACACCAGAGGGTCAAACAATCACCAAAGAGTACTACAGGGATGTCCTCTGTCGCCTACATGATGCTGTGCGGCGCAAGAGACCGGAGTTGTTGTCAACAGGAAATTGGCGCATCCATCACGACAATGATTCTGCACATTCCTCGCACTTGATTCAGACTTTTTTGGCGAAAGACCAGACTCCTGTAGTTCAAAGGCTCCTCACTGTCCTGATATGGCCCCCTGCGACTTCTAGCTGTTTCCCAAAAGCAAGAGGCCATCGAACGGAGCCGAATTTCAGACAGGAGAGGACATTATGGCGGCAACAACAGCTGAGCTAAACTCCATTCCGAAAGAGAGCCTTCTCGGAATGCTTCCAACAATGGCAGCACCGCTGGGAAAAGTGTGTGGAGTCCGAAGGAGACTACGTTGAGGGTGATTAGGTTTCCAACGCTCCAGTTATGCCAGTTTTTTTTCTTCGACCAAAGGACGGATACTTGTTTAACAGACTTCGTATACGTGTTTCCCGTATTCGCTGATATAATCGTCTTAATGTGATGGTTCTGTGCGTGTTTGCGTTGCATTTTCCACCAATGAGCGCGGCCATGCGTATGTCAGAATGAACATCTAGAATGTTTGGGAGCTGCTCAGAGAATTGTTTTCGATGCGTGTATAAGCTTTAGAAATGTTCTCACTATAGCTTTGTCTATTCTTCATCCGTCGCTTTTTCTGAGCTAGTGTACGAATTAAGAGGCGTAACGGGAGCCATCTAAGAGATACCAACATGTCCTTCCATACAGTTTAAGAAACAGCAATGTTTCTTACATTTTACTTATTAAACAACGAAATACGCGACGTGCTCCTTGCCACGCCGCCGTCAAGCTGCTACGACGTATACGTGTTCGTGCCACGTACTGCAACCTGGGCGCTTATTCACAAAGCGCTTTGTAAGCTAAAATTATTTGTCAGAGCAGGCTAAAGCCAATCGTGATTCAGAAATACTAGCGAAGGCCGACGGCCAATAAAAAGAAAATTTTCTCATGAAGTTAAAAAAGAAAGCATTTGAGAATACGCGGCCTACGTTTTATTCGCGACGCGATTTACCCTTTCGGATATTTTAGCCACTGAGCCCCCAATTAGTAAGCGTTCCTAATTTTACATCTCTTGTAGGTTTCGGTAATGGCCTTGGTCCAATTTCTAAGGATGAAACCAGATAAGAGATGTGCGCCGTCAAACCCTCTGTATCTGTCTTATCGTTCCACTTTTCTTTTCTTTAACAAGACCTCGTTTTATGCATTGAAGCGCAAAAGAAACTGGTCAAAATCATTGGGGAACGATTATTTCGAAACTGGTCTCATCCGGCGAAGTCATTCCAAAGAGTATACGTCATGGGAACTGACCAGCTACAATTGGGAAATCGCAATTTGCGCCGCATTGTAATGTAATTAGAAAAAGTAATTGATATTTTATGATTGCACTATGCTTTTCGATGTCTCGCCCAAACAATGTCCCGTCTCTCCAGTATTCCAGATCAAGGGTGAGAATCGTGCCATCTTGCAGAGGCAATATCTAAAAAAATTTCGTACGGTCTATAGAAAAACTGGCTAAAAACATAGCTTGGTTAAGCCTGGAAGATTGCCAAAGGTTAGGTTTAGGTTAGGTTAGGTATTAGGTTAGGTTAGTTTAGGATTACCTTTGGTGCGGCGTATGGTGTGGACATGGTTGCCCTTTGTTAAACTTATAGCTATACATCATCCGAGATAGCGCAAGGCAGTGCGCCGACCACTGCGAGGAGCCGAGCTGGAGCCCCATTTATGCTCCTAGCTTGACGTCACACCAGCGAGAGCGCTCTCTCGGTAACGCCGCAGCAGCGGCGCGCAAGGCTTCGCCTCCACCATCGATACCGCGAGCTGGGGCCCCGTCTCTTGGTCTGGTGTGACGTCACACGGTCACGTGACGCGCAGCTGTGTAAGGAGGCGCCACGACCACGGATGGGCCGACAGTGCGAGCGGTATTGCTTTCGCGATAAAAACAAATGTGCACGGGCGCGGTCACCGCCGAACCTGGTCATGACGCATTCGAGGATGACGCTGTTCAGCGACATGGGCAGCTCGCCGTCCTCGTTGCGGCCGCCGCCCACGGGGATCACCTTGACGGCACTGTCGTCGCCGGTGGTCCTCGGGATGCGGTAGACGTCCGCCGTGCAGCCTTCGCCCAGCTTGAAACACCGGCGGCAGTCGTCGCTGCACGTCACAGACGGAGGGGAGAGTGCTGTGCGCGGGTCCTTACTCGGGGGAGGGGGCGAAAAGAAGCGCTTCCTGAGGAGTGTTTTTTTTTTAGATGGCTAACTCCGCCGTTCGGGTAGACGATATACACGTATACACTCGGCGCCACTGATTTCGGGAAGAAACGCGAACGTCTTGGCATGTTTCACGGGAGATCGGAACACCACCGCGCTAAAACGAGGTCAACACTTCAGCTAGAAACAACGAGCTTTTTATTTTCGCTACAGCAGCCGAGTATTTACATTATAACGGAGCAATTGCGTTTAATGTTGGCAGCGGACTACCCACATTGCGCGACTCCCCTTCGGAGCTCGAGTCGGGACAAGCTCTGGCTTCACTTCCAACGGCGAGTAGCTGGGGGTGTAGACACCGGCGAATTGTCGAAGAAAAAAAGTCCTCCTAAGAAGAGGCGTTGCACCTGGATCATAGACGCATTCGTTAATCGAGTAGACAGTCACGCACAGCGTAACCTAATGAACTCCGGCGAACAAGCGGGCAGTCCCGTGGAAATACGCCCACACCAGAGGAGCGACTTGTGGAAACAATGGCCGAAAACTCAAGGGACACTTTTTTTATGTACCGATTTACTGCTCTAAAGATATGCAGCATTTTCGCGAGTCAGTAGTTTGATTTCGGCCGGTGTTCACCAGATTAGCACTACTATCAGATTATCGCTCGGTGCAAGAAACACGCAAACTGTACATATATAAGAATTTTCTTGAACACTGTCGCCAATTCCATTGAAAAGGTTGTGCGCGTCTGACCATCAGATTACGCGCGCCACTAAAAGTGTGCACTTTTCTCGAATGTCGGCGAGCACCAACGACTAATCTGAAATGTGTACGGACGCGCGGTGAGACACGTATGAATGCTGGACGCACTCGACCACTTGATCCGTCAGAACGGACCGGACGAACCAACGGCTGTGCTCGCCAATATCGCTAGGCTTCGTATTATCTGCCAATGACAGACACTTTCGTCAGAAACGAACTGCCGCATACGGAGCCCGCTCTAAGCGGTGCCTCATGCGAGCCGATGAAATGACCTATATCAATGCCACCTGGATAGCACAAGGCCTGTTCACTCCCATCCATAACGTCATGCATCTGGCCCGACTGCGGTAGAATGTAACGACTATGCTCTCGAGTAAGCCGCACTAATTTTGACGTCACTGCTGTCGTCACGCCAGCCTTGGCAATGGAAATTTTGGGCCAGAAGCGTGATACGTCATGAATCGGAGTGAACAGGCCTTGTGCTATCTAGGTAGTGTCGCCTATATAGGGCGGTTCCCTTGGCTGTTCCCTTTCACTCAGGCTCGTGGGCAGATGGACGCGTAGATGGAATAGGCAACGCTCGCACTGAGCGCGCGGGAAGTACGGAGGAACAGAGGAAGTGTACCCTCCGCGTGGACAACTCACGTGAGCCGCAGCGCGACCTCGAGCGTCACCGGCGCCTCCTGTTGGCAATGCTTGAGGAGCTGCTGGAGCGGAGTGGCAGGCCCCGAGTTGTAGTCGCGTGCGGCGGGCGCTTGTTCACGCTGCGTCGCGAAAAGAATATATGCATCACATTTTGAGAGGCATATCTGCGATGAAAAGAAAGGCTTTATGTTAAAAAACGGCCAAAAAAAAGTTTCTTTGAGCAAGAAAAAGAGTTAGCGCGTCGCCAAAATCTATTACTTGTGTTTTGAGAAGCGCTGCAAATCATCTGTTCACATCTTCGACATGAAGTTAATTCATGAAAAAGTTGATTAAGCACTACTAATGAATCTAATAACGAGAACGCGAGGGATACTGGAAGCTCCTCTAGGATGCTGCTGACGACTATACAGACGGCTTCGTCAGGCCATAAGGCTTTGCCTAAAAGGTAACTTTCTTTTTTGGAAGATTATCTGCATTGGTTGCGACGCGCGGTAGCTGGCCAGCTTCGTCCGCAACAGCTGTCTACCCCACCCCATAGGTCTTTTTGCTGTTTAGTAAGAGCCTGGAAAGATTGCGGTTTTACCTAAAGAAATTGCCAGCTGGCACGGAACCGAATGTTAAGTCGCTTACTCACTGTAGTGCGCCAGAACACAGGCCAATCATTTTTGACACTTTTCTTCTGCCACTAATCACAGCTATACAAATCAATTTTGTTGCAAGTTACACGGGAAATTAAATGTTTTACACTTGAAACTTGTGCCACATTACTTCTATCCGAACACGTAATAATATTCCGTACATTGAACGAACTTGAAAACGTGCTTTAGGAGCATAGTATACTGCTATGACCCGGACGTCTCCTGGGGCATGTAAGCCCACTGCTGTGACGGCGTTCACAATTGCGTCTGTACTCCAACAACTCCACTGTTGACCGCCGTTCAAGAAACTGCTACTACAACAAAGCACTGTGCGTTCACTGGTGCGGGTAGGTAGCACTCGGAGCACGTGTACAGGTGCGCGCAGTCATGCACATCGACGTACCTGTTCGCGCAGCGGCTCTTGCGGAGCTTGGGAAGCGCAAGAACGACTTCGCGCGCCGAAGCTGGCGATGGCCGACAATGGCGACAGCGCGTCGGAAAGCAGGACTCGCTCGCGGTCGGAGCCAACGCCAAAGCGCATCACGATGCTCCTACATAGGTTCAGCAAAGCGACTGCTCGATGTTGCTTCTTTCGATGAGCCCTCTGCGCCCATTGACTCACGGCCAGCGCAGTTTTATATGTTTATATTTAGGCACGTCGTGGTGAAGGACTCCGGAATAACTTGAACCACCAGGGCTTATGTTATGTGCACCCAATGTATGGTGCACGGGAGTTTTAGCAATGCGCTTCCATCCAAATGCGGCCGCCGAGGCTGGGATTCGATATCGCAAACTCGTGCTTAGCAGCCCGACACAATAGCCACTTAACAACCACGGCGAGTGTTAGCCCAAAGTACATGGCGGTTAGACATGTTGCGATTACGAAATCAATTATGACTTTTTTAATGGAAGCCGCACATGGTCGAACTCAGTGTGATGCGTTTGTTGTGGACTAACCCACATGCTAATAAAAGACACACGTCAGGCGCAATACACCTGTGACATGACCATAATCTGCTATGAGAGCGTCGAGCGCAAAAGTGGAAGCTATAAGCAAGCACTGATAGAAGGCAAGAAGCAAACTTGATAACATTCAGGCAGAGAAATGTACGGAAGGAAAAAAAATGGGGCGAATTAACTAGATAGGAACATATACAAGAATATGAATCGTTACGTTTGCCTTCGTGGTCGCTTCTCATCCGTATTTTCCTGCCTTCTCAACCCCTCTCCCTCAGATTGTGTTTATATTCCCGTCATCCGAGCCATAAACGTGTGATTGTGTGCTCTGTCCTGTCGCCTTCTTCCTTCTCCGTTGTGCACACTAAGAATTACTTTCTTTTATTGTCTAAACAATGCTTCATCAACCAGTCATCCGTAAACAAACCTTCGTTACTGAGGGTTTGTTTTGTTTTACGCAACACGAGCAAACCCACCACTCCGCTGCGTCGACGCTCCTCCGACTGATCGAGCTCTCGTCATGACGCCGTGAGGTTGGGCTGGGAGCGGCGCTGGGAAGCCCAGTTGGCGGCTGCCCACTGAAATTGGTCCCTGCGAGCCACAAACACATGGCAAAAAAGAAGAAAAGCTTAACCTTTTTGCTCAAATCAGTTGTCACATCTTCGCCACATGCTGAATCCCAGATCCTAAATGCGAACGGGATGCTTGAGCGAGAGAAAGACTGGTTTAATGCCTTATGTAATCATCTGACAAAAGCACCTTGGCGTGTCACCATCTTGGACAAAACAATGCTCTACTCTCTTCACAGATTCTTCACACTGTAGGGGAAGTTTGTACGATACTGTCTTACAGGCGTGCTATCACTGAGAGACAGTTCGCGTGCCAAATCGGAGGTTGAACGGTGCAAAGATGCGAGGACCCAAAGGCACTTTTTCGTGCTAGGCGCATTTTTCAGTTATTCGTAAAGAGCTCGCAAATTTCTCCCACGGGTAGCGAAGTGAAACTAGCTCTGGATATGCTAACCTGTCATAAAAGTATTAAAGTGAAAGCATTCTTCAGCTGCTTTGTCCAGTATGAATGGGCGTCAACCGATTCCGCATAAAAACGGGACAGGGTAACATGAACGCGAAGAAGTGTAAAGACCGGAGATAGAAAGCGCCGCGGCGGAAGAGAGCAAGGCATCTGATTGGTGGTCGCGCACGCACGTGACGTCACGCACTAGGGCAGGAAACTATGAGAGCGCCTTAATAATACTTGGGGTTTTACGTGCCAAAACTACTTTTTGATTATGAGGCACGCCGTAGTGGAGGACTCCGGAAATTTCGACCACCTGGGGTTTTTTAACGTGCACCTAAATCTAAGCACACGGGTGTTTTCGCATTTCGCCTCCATCGAAATGCGGCCGCCGTGGCCGGGATTCGATCCCGCGACCGCGTGCTCAGCAGCCCAACACCATAGCCACTGAGCAACCATGGCGGGTGTGAGAGCGCCTTGTCCGAGACCTTCCACCCTCGATCGAATGCGGCCGCTTGATGCAAAGTCACTGCAAGGAATCGCAGTCAGGATCTCAGGCATAGTGGGGACTGCTACTGAGTTTCCGCTGAGGTGCTTTGATTACAGCAATATAGGAGGGGGTGCTGATAAGCCCTGAGCCTTACCCTGAAAAATGACGAGGTAGCTGTAAATTGCCTGGTACATTGGTCAATTTTTTTCTCAATGGTGCAAAACAAAGATACATAACTGTTCAGTTTATTATTTGTTTTCAGGTTCAAAGTGAACATGAGACAACTTCCAGAAAAGTTTATTGCGGAAGAGCATAGGACCATAACGAACTGCTGTTTCTTCAAGGCAAAGGTTTGAAGCAGATCCCTGATAACGTAACTGTGTGATAGGGGTCCTTCACATGCTACCATTATTATGCTACTTCATATGCTACCGTTATCGCCGTGTCGTAGTTTTATTCCTTCTGTTGTCCTTGTCTTGGGTGCGCTGTTACAACCCTTACCATGAACCCCAACCAACTGGCCCAACTTGCCGTTTTGATGCTACCATTAAAAGTTGGGTTGCCACTTTTAAGATTAGCCATTTAGGTACTCAAGATGAGCAACGTAGTGAAACAGCTGTTTCTGCCTGTGCCTCAAATGTGAAATGCCTCCATGACACGCCACATTTCAGGAAATATCCCGTGAGAATTGGTGCCATTATCCACGGCGATTTGGAAATGAAGGTTGCAGCAATGTGGATCCCGCAACTTTTAACTGAATATCCCGTGAGAATTGGTGCCATAATCTACGACAATTTTGAAATGAAGGTTGCAGCAATGTGGATCACGAAACTTTTACCTGAATGAAAGAGGCAACCTCTGGAGAGATCATTGGCTGTTTGGGAATATATTCAACAAAAGTCAGATTTCCTGAACAAACTGGTAACTGGTAATGAGACATATCTACCGCTATGATCACGAGACAAAGCACTAGTCTAAGGAATTAAGTCACGGTGGCTCCTGCAGGCCAAAGAAGTCCCGTGTGCAAATGTAGCTGTGGAAGCAAACAGCAACAGTTCCTTTTGATAATAAGGACTTCTGTTGGTGGAATGCCAATAGGGTGCAACCATTATAGCGGAGCATTATTGCGCTTTATTGAATAAGTTAAGAAAAAACATCAATGAAAGTTTTCCAACGGTGTCGTCCTGTTGCATGGCAATATACCGTCACACACTGCAGGTAAAACAATGGGAAAGCTGACCTCTTTAGGCTTTGAAGTGACATCTCAGTGGCGTAGCCAGAAATTTTGTTCGGGGGGGGGGGGGGCTACGCCACTGGCCCAATATATATATGTATATATATATACATGTGTGTATTTGTGTGTGTGTGTGTGTGTGTGTGTGTGTAGCTGCACGTTGCAGCTCAGCCTCCTCCTTAAGGAGGAAGCTTTAGCTCGGGTGCTCCTATTGAAGTACATGTAGAAGGGGAATTCGTTTTTCCCTGCAACCACTTCACCAAATTTGAGGAGGTCTGTTGCATTTAAAAGAAAAAGTTTAATTCTAGTGACTACTGGCTTCGAATTTTTCATTTAGGTGGTCAATTATTTATTAAATATTGGCCAAAATTGAAAATTTTCTCAAAACGAAACTATCAAGTTTAAAACTCCTTGACTCAACAATGAAAAATGATATCACAATTCTGTGAATTCCATGTAATAGTACATCTACAGTGGAAAAAATAGATATGTTACACAAGAATCTCAAAAAAATTTAGTATTGTGGAAATACGGCTTTTGCAGAACCCTTGTACACAATGTAACCAATTCACGTAAGATACAAATTGACACAGCAAACATGTTCGCTTTGACTGTTATAATATATGCCGTTTACAGAACCACAATATCTGTTCTTCATCTATAGCTATTAGTTTATAAACGTCGTGCTTCTATTTTTTCAAACTTTCGAATTTTGCAAAATAGTTTAATCAAAATTCAGGCCCTAAATCGAAGTTCTGTTTCCAACACACTAGGATTTACCTTCTCTCTCAAATGCAACCAATTTCGACAAAGTCGATTAGCAGGATTATCTCAGAAAAGCGTTCCTGCGTTTTACATATATTTGAATAGGCCGCGTCGGATTGGGCCTGAGCCAAAGCTTCCTCTTGAACAATTTATCGAGGGATCAAATACGTGAATAATAACTGCATTGTCATTGCCAAAGACGCTGCAAACGAATTCTTGAAAGCTACGCTCTGTAAACACAAATAAAATATATATTTTTTCATAACACATTGTACTCGTATGTGCCAAAAATTGTGCCCAACATAACTGACTTCAATGCTTCCATGTTTTTTGTCTATTTATTAAGTAAAGAAAATATCACATGAACTTTAGAACTTTATCAGTTCGAAACCAGGAAAGCAGTGCATGCCGCTGATATGAAAAATTAAAAGGCAATGAACTGAACAAGTTAAGGACAAATATGTTAATGAAACTTTGTCATTCAAGAACCGTGCTTACATTCTTGTATATATGCAATGGCCAGTGAAAAATCTCAATGACGCTGTCGTTTGTTCCAATGTATTACGCAGGAGTAGCTGTCCCTTGTCGTGTATCGTGAGTAATTGCACCAAAGTTATAGTCGCGACAGAAAGCACGTATGAAAAGCAGGAATTCTGTAAGATTTATGAGGGCAAGTCAAATGAATGAGCCAACAACGGGGTACTTTATTTAAAAGTAGTCTTCATAAGAATTTAGACATTTGTCCTATTGACTAACGAGTTGCGTGATTCCTGTCTTATAAAACTCCTTGGGTTGCTGCTTTAAAAAGTCTGTATCTGGTTCCCTTGAGCTGTTTTTTCGGTTGCCCCAAAATGTAGAAGTCGCAAGGTGACAGGTCTGAGCTGTATGGCGGATGTTGCAGCGTTTCCCACTTGAACTTTGCCAGTTTTGTAATTAGCACGTAAGCGCCGTGGGGACAGGCATTGTCGTGGAACAAGATGACCCCGTTCGTCGATTTTCCACGTTGTTCGTTCTTGATTGCGACACGCTGCCGTTCTGGCGTTTCACAATAATGGGAACCATTGATAGCCTCTCAAGATTTAGCAAATTCTCTCAGTAATGGACCCTGTCGATCGAAAAAAAAAGTCAACAACACCTTTCAAGCGGAAATGATGGCCTTTACGTTCTTTGGCCGTGGTAAATTCGAATGTTTCCGCTGTAAGCTTTGCCGTCGTGTTTCAGGCTCGTAGTAGTGGCACCAAGGTTCGCCCCCGATCACAGTTGCAAACAAGAAGTCGTCATGCTCATTGTGATACCCGATCAGATGAGTCAAGGCAGCGCGAAACTTCTCCGTCTTCTCGCGATGGTTAAAAATCTTGGGGATCCATTGCGCACCAAAGAGCCGATAACCGAGAAGCTCATGAATTATGGCGTGAACCGAACCGCGACTGATGTTCAGACGGTCTGCCAGTTCATCGATCCTTATCCTCCGTTCTTGTTTCAGCAGCTCATGAGCCTTTGAAATTGTGTGGGGGGTGATTGCACGATGGCTTTGGCCCGGTCTTAGAAAGTCTTTGCAACGTCCTTTGAACCGTTTGCTCTAACGCTTCACAGTGGTCAATGAAATGCACTGTTCAACGTACACGGCAGTCATATGCCGATTAATTGCTGTTTTGGAAACACCTTCAGCTGTCAAAAACTTCGCGACACCGAGCTGTTCAACTTTTGAAGTGTCCATTATGTGACGCAACCATATTCAACCCAGTGTATGAGAGCATTAAAAAACATTTATCTTCATACCTGCGTGTCACTTTTGTAAATTTGACATGCCGTTCTCCTACGCGCATGCCTCGCAGATAATGAACCGAACCATTATTGCGCGGTTAGGGTAGGCTCACTTTCATTTGACTCGCCCTGGTACATTAGAAATGCAAAGATACAATGGGATATGCAAATGCGAAAATACGGCTTGATAAAGGACAAAAAAGTGTCACTGGAAACAAAGTTCACTGCATGTATACACAAAACCTCGCAACAAGACATATAAATATACGTATAAGTCCCCAATGAGTCTATGTATGTAAGAAGTAGTAACTGTATATAATGCGTCAAACAAGACAAATAAACATGTTGCACAATCATAGATTCACAGAATCCTAGATTCCGCCCCCATTCCATCCACTCCCCCCCGATGTATTGCGCACGACGGAAGGCGGCGCGCTTGCTCCCCGCTTTTCTCCTTTGCGCACACAAGACTGAGCCACCATCGTCGGCTCACCCATTCCACCTCCCCTCCTACGCTTTCACTCGCACATACAGCATGCAGCGCGTGGTCACGATGTTATCACCCTTGGACTTTATACGAAACATGAGGGCGATGGCAGGAATGCGCCTGGAGTGTCCATATAATTGCTTTCGCAATAATATTGTTACGGTGAAGTGAAGGAAGACGTTGAGTTGGACTAGAGAAAGACGAAGTCTGGCGGTTGCCTGAACGCCATATCCATCATTTGTAAATATAAGTTATTTTACACTCGTGGGCCTGCTTTCTTCCCGCAACATTTTGGTGGAGGTGCGGGGTACCACCACGGAACTTCGCAGCGGACGTCATCTACCTGCTGCCACAATGGCAAATCAACCGACACAAGCGACAACGCCTCGGCAGCCCGTGCCCACGGTCATCCTCACTCACCCACGGGACCCGGGAACATTTTGTGGCACGGACAACGTCGACGTCGAGGACTGGCTTACGATGTACGAGCGAGTGTGCGACAACAACAGGTGGGATCCTACAATGATGCTTGCAAACGTAATATTTTATCTGAAGGGAACTGCGAAGCAATGGTATGACACACATGAAGCTGACCTAACGAGCTGGGATGTTTGCAAAGAAAAAATGCGAGACCTGTTCGGCAGACCTGTCGGTCGTCAGCTGGCAGCTAAAAAAGAACTTGCGTGCCGCGCTCAGACGTCCACAGAATCCTATGTCGTGTACATACAGGATGTGCTGGCCCTCTGTCGCAAGGCTGATGACAACATGACCGAGGCAGACAAGATTGGCCATATATTGAAAGGTATTGCAGACGATGCCTTCAATCTCTTGATGTGTAAGGATTGTGCCACTGTGGATGCAATTATTAAGGAGTGCCGGCGCTTCGAACAAGCGAAGGGCCGCCGCGTCACTCAAACTTTCGACCGGTTGCCCAATACCGCCGCGACATCTTCTTGCGAAGACCCGCCGCGGTTCGTTCAGCCCGCAGGACCGGAAGAAATAACGCGCATCGTTCGCCGTGAGCTTGAGGCCATGGCCCCGGCTCCCGTTCGTTCAGACTGTCGGGAAAGCGTACCCGCTATCTCCCTTATACAAGCGGTCGTTCGGGAGGAAATAGCAAGTTTGGGCATTCCATCTCTCTGCTCAGTCCGCCATACCAACACCTACCAAATTTCTCCGACCGCTCGCTCCCGGACGCAAAGCTTTCCACCACTCCGTCGCAACCCAGCTGAATGGCGCACAGCGGATGATAAACCCATCTGTTTTAATTGTTCCGGTATTGGACACATCGCCCGTCATTGCCGCAACCACTGGTCGTCGCCTCCTCGGTGGTCGTCTCCGAGTCACTACAGCCAAGTACCCGACAATCGCACTTTCTCGCCCTATACGCCGACTAGGAACATCAACGCCGACAGTGCTCCACCAAGATCCAGCCGATCGCCGTCTCCGCAAGGTCGTAGGTCCCGTTCGCCTCTCGTTCACCGCTCTTCGTCCCCTTCTGCAACCGGTCGCTTCGCTTCGGGAAACTAGGCGGTGCAGCTCCCGGAGGTGAAGCTGCAACTCCGACCCGGCCCACAAATCCTCTATTGACCCTGCCTACATGTGGAAACCTGCTGGACATTGAAGTCGATGGCGTTCCTGTTAGATCTCTCGTTGATACAGGAGCGCAGCTTTCAGTTATGAGCGCTGCTCTCCGCCGCCGGCTCAAAAAGGTTCTGACCCCCGCCGTACCGTGCACCGTGCGAGTCGCCGATGGGAGTACGTCACCTGTCCTTGGAATGTGCACAGCACGTGTGACCATTGGGGGCCATTATACCGTTGTTCTATTTATCGTCCTTGAACACTGCCCACACGACCTAATTCTCGGCCTCGACTTCCTTTCGAAACACTCTGCCCAAATTGACTGCTCCGCAGGTGTTGTACAGTTGGACCTGCCGCTTCCTGCCGACGCAACCACTTGTGCTCCACACCGCTTATGTGCTGCTGAATTTGCAAGGCTGTCTCCACAGGCTGCTACAAATGTCCTGCTGACGCCCTGTCCTCCCGTACCTGATGGCGAGTACGTCCTGTCGCCGCTTACTGACGTGGTTTTGTCGCGTAATATTGCCCTACCGAGCACCTTAATTCGGATCCGCGAAAACTGCGCTCGCGTGCCCATCCTCAATTTTGGGTTCTCGTCACATGTTTTGCCACACGGTATCGCCATAGCGCATATCACTCCTTTGGAAGAATTTCAGATTTCTTTTTTGACCTCTGAATCCTTCCTCAGTACGAACGGACCTTTGTCATCCACTCCTTCGTACTCGACGCCTGCGGACGATGTTTCTAAGATGATCGCCCCCGACCTTCCTTCCGAGCAAACAACAGCTCTTCGTCATCTCCTGTCATCTTATCGGGACATCTTTGATTTGGACGAGCGTCCACTTGGCCAGACATCTGTTGTCACGCATCGCATCAACACCGGTGACGCCAGCCCCATTCATAGGCGGCCATATCGTGTCTCGGCAACAGAAAGGGCCATCATACAGAAAGAAGTAGACAGGATGATGGACAAGGACATCATTGAACCCTCCAGTAGCCCGTGGGCATCACCGGTTGTCTTAGTAAAGAAAAAAGATAACTCGTGGCGCTTCTGCGTTGACTACCGTCACCTCAACCGGATAACAAAGAAGGATGTTTATCCCTTGCCTCGCATTGATGACGCTCTTGACTGCCTTCACGGATCCCAATACTTTTCATCAATTGACCTCCGCTCCGGCTATTGGCAGATTAGCGTCGATGAGATGGACCGCGAGAAAACCGCCTTTGTCACACCGGACGGTCTGTACCAATTTAAAGTCATGCCCTTTGGATTATGCAATGCGCCAGCTACATTCGAGCGCATGATGGACTCTCTCTTGCGCGGCTTGAAGTGGTCTACATGCCTGTGTTACCTCGACGATGTGATTGTGTTTTCGCCGAACTTTGAGAGCCACCTGCGGCGCCTCACAACCATACTCTCCGTGTTTCGCAGGGCTGGCCTTCAGCTAAACTCCTCCAAGTGCCATTTCGGTCGCCGTGAAATTAACATGCTTGGTCATCTCGTCAACGCCGCCGGAATCCAACCTGATCCACAGAAAGTTCACGCCGTGCGAAATTTTCCTGTACCTTGTTCAACGAACGATGTCCGTAGTTTTCTGGGCTTATGCTCTTATTTTCGGCGATTTGTGAAAAATTTTGCGGACATCGCTCACCCTCTCACTGACCTTCTTAAGAAAGACGCCTCTTTCTCTTGGGGACCGCTACAGGAGAAAGCCTTCTCTACCCTGATTGAGCGGCTTACCACTTCCCCGATTCTCTCCCACTTTGACCCTTCTGCGCCCACTGAAGTACGAACTGACGCGAGTGGTCATGGCATCGGCGCTGTCCTCGCTCAGCGTCAACAGGGCCAAGACCGTGTCATCGCTTACGCTAGCCGCCGCCTTTCCACGCCCGAGCGAAATTACTCCATTACCGAGAGAGAATGTCTCGCGCTCGTATGGGCGGTCGCGAAATTTCGCCCGTACCTTTTCGGTCGGAGCTTCTGCGTTGTCACCGACCATCACGCCCTCTGCTGGCTCTCCTCTTTGAAGGACCCAACTGGACGACTTGCACGTTGGGCATTGCGCCTACAAGAATATACATTTTCTATTATATATAAGTCAGGACGCCTGCATAAAGACGCTGACTGCCTGTCCCGCAATCCCGTGGATCAACCGGACGATACCGATGCAGACTCGGACATCAGTATTCTGTCCCTCTCCGGCTTCCTCCACATTGGCGACGAGCAGCGCAAGGATCCTGTTCTTCGAACACTTATGGACCGCCTAAGCTCCTCTCCCAATGACCCGTCCCTTCGGATGTTCACCTTGCGCGATGGAACTTTATACCGTCGTAGCGTTCGTCCTGACGGCCCGGAGCTCCTCCTAGTCGTCCCCAAGCACCTTCGACTCACCGTGCTCCAGCAACTTCATGACGCTCCTACTGCTGGACATCTGGGCGTCACTCGTACTTACGACCACCTGCGGCGCCGCTTCTTCTGGCCTGGCATTTATCGCTCTGTGCGCCGTTATGTCGCTTCTTGCGACCTGTGTCAGCGCCGGAAGACGCCTGCTATGCCTCCCGCTGGTTTGCTTCAACCCATTGATATACCTACAGAGCCCTTCTTCCGTGTGGGCCTCGACCTCCTTGGTCCGTTTCCAATTTCCATCAAAGGAAACAAATGGATTGCTGTAGCAACCGATTATGCCACTAGATATGCCATCGCACGAGCCCTGCCAACCAGCTGCGCTACAGATGTCGCCGACTTCTTACTAAAAGACGTCATCCTGCACCACGGCGCCCCTCGCCAGTTGCTGACGGATCGCGGCCGCTACTTTCTATCGAAGGTCGTTGATGATCTGCTCCGCTCCTGTTCTACAGAACATCGGATTGCTACCGCGTACCACCCTCAAACGAACGGCCTCACCGAGCGACTCAACCGCACACTCACTGAAATGCTCGCCATGTACGTCTCCAACGATCACCGCGACTGGGACGTCGCTTTACCATACGTCACTTTCGCATACAACTCGTCCCGTCACGACACTGCCGGATTTTCACCATTTTTCCTTTTGTACGGCCGCGACCCCACCTTGCCTTTTGACACGTTGCTACCTTCCGCAGTACAGTCACCCAGCACTGCTTACGCTCGCGAGGCTATTGACTTAGCCGCCCAGGCCCGAGATGTCGCCCGTCATCGCCTCACAGTCTCGCAAGCTTCTCAAAAGCGACGCTACGACCTTCGGCACCGAGACCACCATTTTTCACCTGGTTCCCTTGTCCTTCTCTGGACGCCTTCACGTCGTGTCGGCTTGTCGGAAAAATTACTGTCCCGTTTTTCTGGTCCGTACCAGATCTTACGCCAACTGTCCGACGTGACCTACGAGATCGCCCCACTCGGTCAGCCTTCCGTGCCTCCCAACTTAACCAGTGATGTTGTTCACGTCACCAGGCTCAAGCCCTATGTCCCCCCAATAAGTGAGGCTGTTTAACTTGCACCGGGACGGAGCTCCCCCACCGGGAGGGTGATGTTACGGTGAAGTGAAGGAAGACGTTGAGTTGGACTAGAGAAAGACGAAGTCTGGCGGTTGCCTGAACGCCATATCCATCATTTGTAAATATAAGTTATTTTACACTCGTGGGCCTGCTTTCTTCCCGCAACAATATAATACATGTATCCGGCAACTGAAGCTTCCCGTCGCCCATTACTTTCCGCAAAAGAAGTATCAAAATCGAACTTTAGCCATACGACAATTCGCTGCGCCGCAACAATGTATTTTTTTTTCTGTGAGGCGGAGGCACCGAAATGAAAAAAAAAAACGCATAGGAAAGTATGTTGGCCAGAATCTAATGCCTACTTCGGGCACCTAATGGGGCTACGGAAGGAATACCGAAGAAAATATGAGACGCTTGGTCCACTGAGAACCATACGCATACTGCTCAGTATCCTACAGCGGCAAAACAAGACTTTCCGGAAAGGTCCCGCTCAAGGAATGCGGCGCGATCCTTCGAGTCCCCACAGTGATGGCGGCGAGCGACCATTGTTTTTTTTTCTCGTCTGTTAGCCAGAAAGCGTCCACAACTCTGTCCGGTGGAAATTCACTCGGCCAGAGCAAACCGAACGCGCACCGAAGTGCACCGCATGGTGGTCGGGGCCATACGAGAAAAACGTATGCGCTCTGGCTGGCTCTGGGAGCCCGCGGGTAGGGTAGCGAGAACAAAAAAAAATTGAAGAGGCTTAATGTGTCCTCGCGAATAAAAGTCAAAGTGGAAAAAATAAATAAGAACGTAGTTACTTTGGCTGGCTTTAGTGTCTTGACATGGATATTCTGGCGTAGGGTAAAAAAAAATCCTGATATTTTTTTATGTGACATGACGGCACAAATGAACTACCCCAACGCTTCGTCTCATTGGACCTCGCTGCCTGCTTTGTCAACTCATCTGCTAGTGTGTTGATTTGGCTTGTCTTATATGTTGCGATGTAAGACTTTAGAAAAGTCAATAGACCCTCGGCGTCAAATGTTTATAACAACATTAAACCCACAAAGTTCCGCAATTGAAAATCTAAAGCACAACTTTGGAAATGTCAATGCACCTTTCACATCAAGAGCTTATGGAATTTATACCCATAAAGTTTCGCAATTGATATCCATGCGCTCCATGGATTCCGTGGCCTCAGTGAGATGCCGCGGCGAGCCCGCACACCAACAAAGCGCCCTTGAAACTTTGTGCTCGGATGGGACTGCTTGACATTATGTGACTCCCGGTGTATGTGCGTTGCCACGAAATCCAGCCCGAGTTTGCAATCTTCGCGGTTAAATGTCTTTTCGAGCGTGAAAAGGGCATTCTAGAAAAACTCCAGAGTGATTTCCGGCGCCGGGGCTCGCTTCGGTCGGCGGTGCATGGACAGCACGAAAACATTTCGGGGGGGGGGGGGGGACTGAAGCCCCATAAGCCCCCCTCCCCCCCCCCTGGCTACGGCCCTGCAACCACTCTATTTTTACCGACGTCGCATTTTGTCACTATCAACTTTTTCGCAGTGTCAAAAAACTCTTAAGGCTCACTCACCCTAGGCCGACTCGACACGGATTTCGATCTGCCGAATA
Organism: Dermacentor albipictus; assembly: GCF_038994185.2. Lineage (NCBI taxonomy): Eukaryota > Metazoa > Arthropoda > Arachnida > Ixodida > Ixodidae > Dermacentor > Dermacentor albipictus. The sequence goes on from NC_091829.1 coordinate 108,416,901, forward strand.
TTGGCGAAAGCGTTTTTTCCTTCGTGTGGGCACCTCTGTCGCACCATACCGACGCCGACTACCTGCCGACAACCGGCGGGGAGCTCAGCGTCGGTACAGTGCGACAAAGGCACCGACATGAAGGTAAAAAAGCGCTTTCGCCAACAGTCGGCAGATCGAAATCCGTGTCGGGTTGGCCTAGTCTGAATGAGCCTTTAGAGACAACTCGGGAGTGTTCTGAAGGAAAATTATGCCGAAAATGAGTTACCCAAGCAGACGGAACAACTTTTCTTAACGCGTTAGCATTAGAAGGGTTGAAGTGGCAAAAGGTATGGGAAGTGTGGGAAGCCGGTCACGTGGCGCACGCACACACGTGCACACACACGCGCTGCTCAAAATGCTGGTGCTGCGTTAGGCCGGATCGCGTGCCTAGACGTGATAGTCACTCCGCATAGCCCACCCGCCATTTACATAATTCCAGTATAGAAAAAAAAAACGTTTCGCTAGAAAACCGCATATCAACGAGCATTCACTTTTAATGAAACGTGGGAACGTTAGTTGAACAAAAGGTTTGGCATGCTAATGCAGTATAGGGTATGTATGGGGTGATCATTCTTGTCTTTTCCGTAATTTTTGAATGAATTCTGGGGTTAAATTTACACGCCAAAACCACGATTTGATAATGAGGCACGCAGCAGTGGGGGTGCGTTTTGCATTTGTCCCCCATCGAAACGCGGCCATCGGGGCCGCGATTTGATCCCGCGACCTCGTGCTTAGCAGCTCAACATCGTAGCCACTAAGCTTCCCGGAAATGTTAGACATCGTTGGTGGCAGACAGCGCAGTTCTTGTCCTTGAGCTGGGCTATTCGAAGAGGCGGACACTTCCAGCATGATAAATCGAAACATTTCACAAAACACAATGTTCACTAATTAACTTAATTGCTTTACGGTACATATTACAATTGACGAAATGTAGCGCATGAGTTTGCAAGACGTATTCACTTCAAATGAAACTCCAGGATGACACAAGTTTTGAAATATAACCCAAAGTGCGGGATGAAATACATGGGAGCTCCAGTCACTTTTGTGCATAAATGCATAAAAGAAAGTTGTTAATAATGTAAGTGGATGAACAGGGCATTTTTATGGGGAGTTAGTATATTTCCGAACAGCAGTGAATTAGCTGTGGTGATAAACTTTGGAAATTTGCAGGTGGAAGTAGGAATCGGCTAGCGCAAGACACGTGTATTTGGAGGACGCTGGAAGAGTCACCAGTTCTGCAGTGGGCAAAAAGAAACAGGCTGTCATTCGGCGTCATTCTGTAGATTCATTCCAAGTGAACGCGCCTTGCAAGCTCACCCGCTACAATTTATAAATAGCAATATGTGCCTAAAGGTAACTAAATAAGAAGTTAAGTGTTTTTTTTTTGTTGGCTGAATATGTAACTTTCTCGTGCAACTAATATCCACCTCACTGAATAATTCAGGTTCGACGAACGAAAGCTTTGACATGCTACTACAGGTTCAATATGTAAAAAAAATATCAGGTTTTACGTGCCAAAATCACTTTCTGGTTATGAGGCCCGCCGTAGTGGTGGAATCCGGAAATTTCGACCATCTGGGGTTCTTTAACGTGCACCTAAATCTAAGTACACGGGTGTTTTCGCATATCGCCCCCATCGAAATGCGGCCGCCGTGGCCGGTATTTGATCCCGCGACCTCATGCTCAGCAGCCTAACACCATAGCCACTGAGCAACCACGGCGGGTAGGGTCAATATATAACTAGAGATCAAAAGACGAAAGTACAAGAAAAAGATAAACACACATGCACCCACTCGCACAAAGCTCGGGCAGCGGTAGTAGTAAGCACCATGAAATGAACATGGTGTAAAAGGGAGCTTTACGGCACCGAGAAATTGTTATCCATCTCTGTCTTTTGACGGCACCGCAGCAATGGGTAACATTTTAGTTATTGAAGGTCAAAATGCTAAAATCCGTGGCAAAGTAGGTAAATTTAATGGTATTGACAATTCCAATGGCGTCAATATATACGAAAATAAGCACATTACACTACATCCCTGTAAAGGGTGCACCGTCGTAGATATAGCCACGTTGAGGCAAAGCCGCCACACGGCACACTTTTGGGGAAATGACTTCGCTTGGACTATACTCCGTGTCAGGTGGCTTCGAGGCCAAGCTGAGAAGCCGCGCTATCCATGGTCTCCGTAAATTTTCCATGATTGCGAGCGGATTTTCAAGACTAAACCGTCCTTCGACGAAGAGAAACGTCGGAACGCCTTCCAAGAACAACAAGGCTTTGGTAGGAGGACCCCTCTCTGGGACACATCAGCGACTTTCGTGAGCTGCCACGCCAGAGGCCGAGCTATCCCTCACACTGGTATACGACAACCCCAGGGCCGGCAGATCTTCCACACCCTGAGTGGAGACTGGGCCCAGCTCCGCCAAGGGCCAACACCGGCAGAAGACATTGACTTCGTTGGAGTGGAGGGACAGAATCTCCCCTGAAGAATACGAGCATAAGGGTGGATGGTGGCACACCCCCGCTGAAAATCTATTACTCGTAGCAGTAACAAGTACCAGTAACAATAATGCAGAAATCTGTGGAAGGAATCGATTGCCAGGCTACGACGCTTGAAAACATGCAAAAAGATTCGGCACCCAAAACCAAAGTATAACAACAACCAACGATAAACCAACATGGCCAGAAACAACACATTAAATATATTGCAGTGGAACTGCAGAGGCTACCGCAAAAAGCAAGGCCCGCTACAGCAATTCATAAATTCACAGTTAAGTCCTCCTGACATGATCGCGCTGCAGGAGACAAACACCGTGCCGACACTCAAGGGATACACGTGCCAAGAAAAAGATCGCACGGCCACCTTAATTAGTAAACAACTAGTCGCCATAGCACACGATGAAATTCCGGACACGCGGATAGAACACATCGTGACAGAGATAATTCCAAAGAAAAAGGGGAAACAAAAAAGCACTTTCATTATAAACTCATGCAGTCCACCGCGACAAAATGACGGGGATTTTCAGAAACCTTTCATAGGAGCCAGCAAGCTAGTGAAATCCAACACCCTGCTCATAATTGGTGACTTTAATGCCAGAGGGCAGAGCTGGGGATATCAAAAAGACACTAAGAAGGGAACGCAAGTTAGCGACGCAGCAGAAATCACAAGCTGCACCCTTTTAACGGATGCAAACCATCCAACGCGCCTAGGCAACAGTGTTAGTCCCGACACATGCCCAGACCTGACATACGTCAGGGGAGCTAGGCAAGCCAAGTGGGAGAACCTGCTGGAGAACCTGGGTAGCGACCATTATATTATAAGAACGCAAGTGTCGGCAGGGAACGTCAAGCGCAAGATAGGAAGAGCCAAAATAACGAACTGGAACGCTTTTCGCAAAGAATGCAAGCACATGGGGGGGGGGGGGGCGATAACCTCCATAGAGGAATGGTGCAAACAACTTAAAGGAAATACAACAACAATACACCCAGGAGGTCGAAAGGTCAGAGCAAACACCGGAGGTGGACTCGCGACTCCTCAGGCTATGGGAGGCAAGGCGTGGACTAACAAAAAGGTGGAAGAAACAACGACGAAATAAGAAGTTAAAGAAGAAGATAGCGGAGGTTACCAAGGAGGCAGAGGAATAGGCAGCCCAACTCACACGACAAAGTTGGCAAAAGTTTAGCGACTCGCTGAATAGAACCCTCAGCACCGCAAAAACCTGGCGTATCCTCAAGGCTCTAATGGACCCATCAAGACCAAGTCAGAAAGTAACAAGGCCATCCAAAGACTAGTACATATATTTGAAGGGACAGAAGAAGAGCTACTGGAAAAGTCCGTGTAAAGTGCTACGGGCAAGATAAACCCTAAGCGTACACGGAGAGATACCGAGGCGAAGAAAACGCCGACCTAGACAGACCCATCACAAGGGAGGAAGTTTTCGCAGCAGTTAAGGCATCGACCCGGAACACAGCAGCAGGTGCGGACAAGATTAGGAACGCATTAATCCGCAACCTAAGTGATGAGGCGGTCACACAGCTGACGAACTTCCTCAACGCACATTGGGAAGTGGGGACACTGCCAGAGGAATGGAAACATGCGGAAGTAGTTATGACCCCAAGCCAGGGAAAAAGCTACTAGTTGAAAGCCTACGGCCGATATCATTCACTTCGTGCCTTGACAAGTTGTACGAGCGAATCGTGACAAGGAGGCTACAACAATACATGGAAGATGAAGATCTGTATCCCCACAGTATGTTCGGCTTTCGCACCAAATTATCAACTCAAGACGTCCTGCTACAAATTAAAGAGGGGGTTCTAAGCAACATCCCCTACAACGGAGAAAACATAATAATCGCACTCGATGTCAAAGGAGCATTCGACAACGTCAGCCACGCAGCCATCCTCAAGGGACTGGACGATCTCAATAGCGGACGAAGAATCCACGGCTACGTGACAGCGTTCCTATCAAACAGAACAGCCACGGTGGGGTTAGAAGACCTGCGGACAGACGAGTTCCACACGCCTAACAAAGGAACCCCGCAGGGGTCCGTGATCTCACCGATCCTTTTCAACATTGCAATGATTGGGATAGCCCGGAAGCTGGAAGGGATCAACGGCATACATCACGCCATTTATGCCGATGATATCACCATCGGGACTAACCAAGGCTCGCTCAGCCAAAAAGAAGAACGACTACAAGCCGCAGCAACATGCGTGGAAGAATGTGTTAGGGAAAGAGGCCTCGCCTGCTCGACGGAGAAGTCAGAGCTCCTGCGAGTCAGAAGAGGAAAACGCTCGGAAGAACAAATCAGCGTCACCCTAGAAGGACAAAAAAATACCAGAAAAAGAAGCTGTCAGGATTCTGGGAATGTGGGTGCAGAGCAATCAACGCCGCGCACACACCGTAAACATACTCAAGCAAGCGACGGCACAAGTGGCACGTATGATCACCCGCGTCTCGCAAAATAGAAGTGGCATGAAGGAGGAAGATACAGTCAAGTTGGTTAAGAGCCTCATAATCAGCCGGACTGCGTACGCCCTCTCATATTACTACACAAACAAAGGTGAACGAAACCAGGCCGACGCCATCATAAGAAAAGCGTTTAAAACAGCGCTTCACCTGCCGGCCAACAACTCGACAGAGAAGCTGCTGGGCCTTGGACTCCACAACACGTTCGAGGAGCTCAAAGAAGCACAATTAGGGTCGCAGCTACTCAGATTCAAGCATACTACCACGGGCAGAGAGCTCCTAAAAAAACTGGGGCATAAAGAAATTGAGAGGGAAGAACAAAGAACGGCAAACCTACCCGATGAGTATCGCAGTACCATCGAAGTAGGGTCCCTGCCAAGAAACATGGACCCGAATTTACACACAGCCAGGCGGAACGCTAGGACAAAGTATGTAGAAAAATACCTAGCAACCAAGGCGAACACGGTATACACGGACGCCGCGGTATATCCTCGAGAACGAAGGGAAAAAGAACAAAGAGTCGTCACGGCAGTAATTAGCTCGGACTAGAGGGAAATCGCCTGCGCGTCGGCACGGGATTGTACGGTAACCGAGGGAGAGGAAACGGCTGTTGCTCTAGCAGCTGTGGAGGGCTACCGCACAAATAGATCCCTTATAATTCTAACAGACTCCAAGGAAGCATGTCGAAACTACATTAACGGCAGAATTGGTCTAAAAGCGCTCCAAATCTTCATCCGTGCTGGCCAACAGAATAAACACATTAGACACACCATCTTTTGGGTAGCGGAGCACACTGAGATTGAGGGCAACCAAAGGGTAGATAGGATCGCTCGCGAGCATACGAACCGAGCGGGCCTAAACAGAGATCCTGAGGACTTTATAACAGTGATCCCAACGTACACTGACATACTAAATTACCATAGAGGGACGAGGATCAGATATCTCCCACCTCACAATACACTCACTCAAGAACAGGCAGTTTACTGGCGAAAGCTGCAGACAGGAACTTTCCCAAATTCACATATGCTACACAAAATGTTCCCAGGTCAATACAGGGACACATGCCCGTGGTGTGGCTCAATACCCACTCTTTATCACATCACATGGGAGTGCAATACGAATAAGGCATTCCACAACATAGAAAATCCGAATGCGGAGCAGTGGGAGAGCGTGCTCTCCAGCGGCGACCCTAGCCTCCAACGGAGGCTGGTGGATCATGCCCGACGAGCAGCCACGCTCAGTGGTGCCCTGGAATAGGGGCGCCAACCATGCAGGCCGGAGATCGGCATCAACTATTAGAAGATGAAGACATCCGGCCCGACCGCTGAATTACTCTTTCTAGGGCAATAAAGTTTACTTCCTCCTCCTCCTCTTTTGCACGAAGCGGGGGGGGGGGGGGGGCAGCCAAACTGTCTGGATATAAAACGCATGGTACAGCGAGCAAGAACACGCCTGTCTCAACCCTAGTTAACAGAAATTTACCTGTACCAACACACGATAGAGGGGTTATAAGCGTGGACCACGTCCTAATCGAGATAATCCCTAAACGACAACATGAAGAGAGTTTATGCGTACTAAATGTTTAAATCAGCCCTAGAAGCAACAAGATGAGGTTTGGAGAGTTAATTAGACAAACAAGAACTATAGCCAATCATCAGGCATTGGTAGCACTGGGGGACTATATCGCACCGGACCAATGCTTGGGGTACAAAAACGACACCGCGAAAGGCAGGAATATATCGCTTTGGGCGCAAAGGGCCCACGTTACCCTAGTAACGGACGGGCAAACACCCACCAGTATAGGCAATAGTGTCAGCATCGATACTACGCCAGATTTTACATTTATGAGAAACACGCATGATGCACATTGGACAAACACCCTGGAAAATCTTGTAAGTAACCATTATATCCTTGAAACAGCAATTAACGGTGGACCCCCGCGAAGGAAACGAACATCCGTCATCATGGTAGAATGGAAGAAACTCGGCAAAAAACGGAATATACTACAGCACTTGATTGACCCTGAACACGGTAAAATTGGGCAAAGGCACTACATCAATAAGTAAACCCACGCATATGCAAGCACAGAAACAGAATTACTGAAAGAGGTCGAATCACTAAACATAGGAGACCAAGCGCAGATTGCGTAACCGCGCTATACTGGAGAGGAAAACCTCGAATTGGTCGTACACCCGTGAGCAAAAGTACAAGGACCACAGGCGCACGTGCCAAACTGCATCGACGCGCCGTCTACCGACGCGGTGCCTGCTGTCGAGAGGGCCGCTAGAGCAGTGGTGCGTATGCGCGTCCCGTCATATATGCTGGCCTGACATGTGGCTTTGCCTAACGTCGCTGTGGTGCTCATAGAATAAACGTCCACTGGGCGTCGTTTTCGCTGTTCCGTCGCATCTGGGCCACTGTTTTACGCAGCGGCTGCTGCTGGGCTGGCGCGCGCGTCCGCCGCGCTTCGCTTTCATTCTTTGGGGGAATTATGGCACGCCGCACTGTCTTCTCTGACGTCTTTAGATGACTCGCGCAAAGTGGCCTTCTGCGGCTTTGCGTTATCTCGAACTGTTCCAATGTTTGCTGCCGCAAGTGGAAGCAAGGTTTTGCAATCGGTGTCCGCCATCGCGTTAGGAAGTAGAATGGAGCTGCAGGGTCTACTATGCTCCACAAAAAGCAGGATGCTAAAAGGAGAAATTAGCCTTCACTTCTTCAAGCCCTTCAACAAGGCTTGAACAAGAAAAGCACGCAAGGGTGCCACTACAGACCGGAGCGGCAACGCTGACACATGCGCGAGTATATAAAAACAGGTGCAGCTGTGCGGTGCACGCTGCCGTGAAGTTCCAATTACCGTTTCCACCTTGCGAATTGGGACGAGGTTACGGACCTGAATCACCGGTCTGGATCTCCTCATGGCATCGCGCTACGAGTGGATACCACGGCACCTTCGAGGCGTCATCGCCGCCTATGGAAAATTGACAGTGCAGTAAAATCATGCATACATTTGCGAAAATATAATTTCCGAATTTAAAAGCAACACGTTGGCTCGTCCTAAGCGCCCTCAAGACGGCAGTCTGTCGATGGTCACCCCAACCAGTGATTCAGGTCGGTAACCCCGACCCGATTCGAAAGGGGGCAACCGTAATTGGAACTTCACGGCAGCGTGCACCTCACCGCTGCACCTGATTTTATGTTCTCGCGCATGTGTCAGCGTTCCCGCTGCTGTCTGTAGTGGCACCCTCACGTGCATTTCTTGTTCAAGCCTTGTTGAAGGGTTTGAATAAATAAATGCAGTACGGTGCCGTTAATTTCTCCTTTTAGCATCCTGCTGCTTGCGGAGCATAGTAGCCCCTGCAGCTCAGTTCTACCTCTTAACGCGACGACTGACACAGATTGCAAAACCTTGCATCTACCTGCGGCAGCAAGCATTGGAACAGTTCGAGATAACACAAATAAATGAATTCTGGTGTTTTACGTGCCAAAACCACTTTCTGATTATGAGGCACGCCGTAGTGGAGGACTCCGGAAATTTCGACAACGTGCACCTAAATCTAAGCACACGGGTGTTTTTGGCATTTCGCCCCCTTCGAAATGCGGCCGCCGTGGCCGGGATTCGATCCCTCAGCAGCTCAGCAGCCTAACACCATTGCCACTGAGCAACCACGGCGGGTACAACACAAAGCCGCAGAAGGCCACTTTGTGAGAGTTGTCTAAAGGCGTCAGACAAGGCAGTGCGACGTGCGATAATTCCCCCCGAAAAAGAATGAAAGCGAAGCGCGGCGGACGCGCGTGCCAACGCAGCCGCAGCCGCTGCGTAAAACAATGGCCCAGATGCGACGGAGGAGCGAAAACGACGCCCTGTAGACGTTTAGTCTACGAGCACCACAGCGACGTCAGACAAAGCTACGTGTCAGGCCAGCAGATATGATGGGACGCGCATGCACACCGCTGCTCTAGCGGCACTCTCGAGAGCAGGCACCGCGTCGGTAGACGGCGTTTCGATGCAGTTTGGCATGCGCTCCCGTGATCCGTATAATTTTGCTCATGGGTGTACCTGTGAAGTAAGCAGAAGTTAGGCAGGCGCTGCAGTACCTGCGCCCGAAATCCGCTCCGGGCTCCGATGGCATCAGCAACAAAATGCTACGGAATCACGATGACCCCTCTATAAAGGCGATTACCCAATACATGAACGACTGCTGCGAGAAGGGCGCTATCGCTCAACAATTAAAAACAGCGCATATAATCATGACCACAAAACAAGGAAAAATGCTAAAGTAAGAAAGTCTAACACCGATATCATTAACATCGCAAGCGTGACTCACACAGATGTGTGTAAAGCCACAATAAGAGCATGTTATTGCAGTACTTGCTCACCGTAGAGAAACACTAGTGATAGCTGATAATTGATAGGGTTAAAAAAAATTCACTACTTCAGGGTATTTTGAAACAGTTTAAAAAGGAAGCATTCCTCCATCTGACGAAAACCGGGCAGGGTGACGAGGTATATGATGTGTACCAACGCGTTTAAAATAAAGGTCCCCATGAAAATCAGGACATTCAAGCAAAATATGCCGAGCAGTTAGTTGCTCTCCACATTTCTGACAGGTTGGCGAGTCTCCAACGATAAAAATTTGTACGAGCGTTCTGCGTACGTGCGTGCGTGTGTGTCCTATTCGTAATCTTCAGAGAGCTACTTCTGGAAGCCTAGGAAGCTTCAGTACAGGACTTTTCAGTAATAGTGGTTTTAATAAGTAATCTTATTTTATATCCCGCTCTCTGCGAGCGGTTTTGGAGCCTCTGCCGTACAAATCTCTTCACATCCTGACTTGCAACCTGTTTGACATCTGTTTGACATTTGTTTGACATTCTGGTCTGCTAGTTCATTTCCTAGCATACCACAGTGATCTGGCACCCAGCATATTACAATGGCTGTCTTTGACCAGTGAATATACTTTAGAACACTAATTTTTAAAATTCATCGACAATAATGACACTCCTTAATGTGAAATTTGAGCGCAGCTCTATACGTGTTTTCATTTCGCGATATATTGGCTGGCGCGGACAATCTGTCTCGTGCAGCACGTTGCAAACGGAGTGAATCGTGGCGTGACTGCCTCTCTAATCGGGAGATCAAGAGAGGCAGAGCGTGCGTGACGCGTGGGCGCGATTCATAGCAGCCGTCGCGCAGAGAGATCTCCGCTCATGCAAAGCTTTGTTTCCATATGTGGTACGGTGGCGTGACTGGTGAACACACAATACGCGCTACTCTGGCGCCATCTCGAAGCCAGAGTCTTGTGCGCCACTACGCTTTCGTCTCGCGCTTTCGCCATGCCCTCTTCCTGCCCTTTCCGCCTCATGGTTCCGCAGCACCCTCCTCCTCCGCTTTCCTCCTCGCGCTCTATTCGCTATCGCTGTCTTTCATCACCTGCTGCGCTTCGCGTTCGCTCGGTTACGAGGGACGCCGACGCTCGCCGCAGGGACGGGCGCCCAAGAGCTGCACTCTAAAACCGAGCTGCGCGAGTGCCTAACCGAATATAGTCCGGTTACGACACTTAGACAATGCGTGTATATATATAACAGCTTGCTGTATTCTGTTTTGTAGGATATGGTTGAAGGTTTGGAGAATGCCGTAAGTTTTAGCTGGAAGAAGGCTGCTGTCCTTACTCAATTTCCGGTAGCTTTCAAGGCTTCTATCGTTAGCTGCACATGACACAGCTGTGGTCGATTTTATCGAAAAATGAAATTGATAGACACATGTATTCCAAGAATAAAGTGTTGTGTAATCGCTACACTTGGATTGCGCTTACTGTTTATGCATTTGAAGGAAAATCAGTTTTCTGGGCGAAGATCTCATGGGAGCGATGCTATTGCCTTAACTTCCATCACGTCATTGAAACTAATCTGAAGCTCATTTGGCACGGCCTTCACAACCAATGGGAATTGTTTCCAAATGGACGGCCGATTTTCAAGCAGTTGTTTACAGAGAAAATTTCAAAGAAGTGATGTGCAGGGATGTTTACTTTGGGAGATGAAATTCAGAGCATATGTTACGATTCGTCGTTCAGAACATTCGTTACTGAGCAAATTCTGTTTAAGTTTGCCACGTCTTCTAGCCCTGCCTGCAGCGAAACCCTACAGCAAAACAAACTGAAGTAAAGTTTTTCTAACACAAATAAGTATACTGTTAGGATTTTGCTCACACAATACCTTATTTCATTTCTTTATTAGTTCAAGAAATGTTACTTTTTGAATGTCAGTAACAAGACATTTATTTCATTTTCTGTGTAATATAAGTAGGCATTTCACGCGTACAACTTGCGCTAGAATATCGTGACAAAGAACAGTAATGGCGCAGCATGTGCGTTGCAATACATGAGTAAAAGGTAGCGTATATCCTAAAAAGAGAAGAGACCAACCGTCGCGAAGTCAGGCGGGGCTCAATATCGGCAAGCCCACTAAGCGAGAACAATTGTTTGTGGATGACCAACGTGAAGCTGCTGAACGAAGGAAAACTCTGCAACTCGAGTTGCATGCCGGTGGTCTGTCCTTCCACCAGGTTAGTCAGAATGTTGTCGAACTGCATTGCTAGAACGTAGCGCACAACGAAGCCAGGGTTCACGGGCTTTCTCACTATGGCCTCAACTCGAGCATGAGGCGATAGTCTGCGCAGGTGAGAGCCAGCCTGGATAACGCCCCTTCTCACCTGCGCTGCTTCTCTCCTTTGCCTCTTATGTCTAAATTGTCTCTAGCGTCTTGCTGCTCAGCCCCGGTTCCATTTCCGCCGAAGGCTGAATGCAAGTAGGACTGGTGTTCTGAGCTCCGAGTGCACGTCAAAGGGGCGACAGGATATTTGAGACTTTGTTTTTTTAGGAAAGTACGCCACCTATAAACCTTAGAAATATCAGTAAGCGTTAGAGCGCTCTAAATAATTTATTTTCTATAACCAGTGTCGATATAGTTTCCCAGGAGGTGACCGTATCGCGACGGCACGATGCGAGTAGTCTCGCGGGAGAAGGGCCCCATCGACACATCTTGATACTCGCTCCGGCTCGCTCCTTCTCCTCCTATGTTGCTACATCGGGCCGTTCGGGCCACACAAGTTATTTAACTCTCCAGACAACTCTTTCCACGCAAGAAGAGAACAGCCTGAAATATGTCCGTGCTCATTTAAAAATAAATCCAAGTGAAGTAAAAAAATCCCTCCAGAGGTCCTTTCATCACGGCGATTCTCATAACCCCCACGTTGCAAGGGAACGTAAAAAATCAATCAATAATCGGTAAATCACAATCGATATTGCTACCTCCGAAACAAATGTTGCTGCGAGTGGAGTGTCAGAGGGAACTGCCCTTCTTGCTGCCAGTCGCGAGAGAGCTGCGCGTTCACGCGGGCTTTCAAGCGGTTTTCTTGCATAATAACTGTAATGCATGCGAAGAACGAACGTTATTCTTAACAGGAGAAATGGGGTGCCCTTGAAAAGCTCGTGGAAATTGAAACCACCTACACCTTTCCTCTACGCAATACTGTAGTGTGTCACATTTAAAGCATTTCTCTAAGGCACATCCAGGCCTCCTTGAGAAAGTGTCGTGCCTCTCGAACACTGTCATCGAGCGCGTCATCGCGTAATCACGGCCGCGTGTCCACGTTCAGCAGCGGAACGCCACAGGGGAGAGAACCAACGTGCCTCAAAGAGCCACGCACCTTCCTGCAACTCGGGCAGCAGCTGGGTGATGACCATCTCCCCGCGGTCCAGGGCGTGCAACCTGTGGCACGCGCTCGGCGTCCTCTCCGCACTCGCTGCCTTGACGAGCGTCCAGAGCAAGGCAGCCGAGTCGGTCGTGCTGATGTCTCACGTGGAGACGAACCTACTACGTGGTGCCCCATGCGGGGTAGAGTGCCACACGCGCAGAGGACTTCTGGAGGTTCTCGCCCGTGGCCTCATGAAGCTGGTGATCGCCGAGTCGTCCGAAGAGAGACGTAAGGAGGGCGGAGTCTGGCCCCACTCCAAGCCACACAGCGGGTCCTCCGCACTGGACGCCGGCGTAGGAGTGGCCAACAGCTTCCTGCGGACACTACTCAGACGACGTCGGACTAGAGGACGAATACAATTTCTGACCCATCCCTGTTTATAAACACCCACATTCTTGTATGATAACACGAGAATGCATGTCTTTTCATATGAGAACTATGGTGGTAGAGAAACGTCAAAGTTGGGTGTGTAAGCGTCATACGCTTTTTATCTTTGTCCTCTCTCTCTCCCTGTATCTCTAGGGATCGGTTTATGCTCGAAGCCCGTCTGGTCATTCACATCACCATTGCAAAAGTGCTTGACTGACTTGGAATCAGCCACTGCGGCCAGGAATGGAACTCGCGACCTAACGCTCAGGGGCAGAACGGCACGGTTGACTGAATCACCGAGAAAGTCGCGTAAACCATTCAATTAGTTTCGATCGTCGCGAATTTTCGTTGAGCACTCGACTGCATCCACTACGGAGATACTATATGTAAGGGAGAGTACACCGCGACAGAAATAGTTACACAATATACGCGAGCTACGTGCCCTCGGAGCAAGCGCTCCCGTGTTTTTTGGTAACTTCAAAAGGCTGTTTGCCACGTGTACGCCTACGTTCGCAGCGAAGGGACTGATGTGTGCCCTGTCACAGGGAACGCATGAATGCGGGGCACGAGCAAATTTGTTCCTCCTTGAAAATGGTCAAATGTAGGCATCGTCTTCTCTCCGCTCTGTGTTATACAAGGTGTCCGAGCTATCGTGCACCAAGTTAAAAAGAATTGGAGCCTTCCATGCGGGTGAAATCAACTGCATATTGTTAGCAGCAATCTTCAGAAGCGCATTTTACAAATTTTGTGTTCTTTTTTTTGGTTTGTAACGAATAATTAACGAGCGTTTTAGATATTATATTTACAGCAGTAGGGTCAACAATCTGCCATCCAATGGTAGCAGATCGCATCAATCAGTACAGAATTCTTCCGCTGCTTTTACTGTACTTTGGAGATTACTGATGAGATTAGCCTGCTTGTATTTCAGTGCATATATCTTGGCTTGTACTATTCCAACTTTTTTGGTCACGGATTTCATGCTGCGTCCATTTTTTTACTTCTCTCACACGTTATAATTTCGAATATCCCTTACTTTCTCCTTGTTGATCAGTCTTGACAGTACTGTGGAATAGTGAGCTCTCTCAAACGCGACCATTCCCGAATGGATGAACTAACGTATGCATTGCCGAGCTGCGCCTCTGAACGACGAGCGAGCGGAATTTAGCTACGATTGCGTCATGTGTGGCGCCATAACGGCGCCATCCGCGCACGCGGCACATGCGTGATTAAGTAATGACTCTAAAGAACGATACTAAAGTAAGGTGCGTTGCTTAGACAATGCTATACCGTATTTTCGTTACATCTGTTTCAGCAAGCGAACCCCTGTGAGGATTTTTAAAGTTTTCACCATGGTCCGCGTTTTCGTTTTTCCCTGGTAGAGCATGGGCCATCTGTTCAATGAACATCTATTCAATCAAATTCAACGAAAAGGGACCTTAGTCAGGCAGAGCTCATCTGCCTTTTAGTCCTTTCAAGCAAGGCAATGTATGTCTGAATAAGCAAACTGAACTGAACTGAACTGAACATCACAAGGACACAGACAACATCACCTGCTACGCTGCGGTCGGTCGGCGTTACGACGGACGAGCGGCGAAAGCTTCGCTTCCGGCTCGATTCGCCGCTGGAACCGCGGCGAATCGAGCCGGAAGCCGACGTCATCCGAATCGGAACCTCTTTCGGATGACGTCGGCTCTCGTGAGTGACGAGGAGGAGGCGCGCTCCGCGTCGCCGCCGCTCTCACGGTCGACGTCCTCCTCCCGGACGCTGCGAGGCAACGCGCCAGACCTCTCCCGCACCGTGGAGAGCTGCACGACGCGCCCGCTCGCACCAGCGTCGTCGTCGACGTCGGAGCCCGAACTGATGTAGACGCGGCCCTCCGACGCCGTCGGCCGGCCACCGACGTCCTTGTTGTCGACGTCGTCGCTGCCGACTGGCCTTTCACGCGAGCTTCGAGACACATGCTGGTCCTCGTCGTCGGAGCCCGCGGCGACCGAGCCATCCGCCAGTCGAAACAAGACTCGCCTGTGAGGCTGCGCTTTTCGAGGCGCCTCACGAGGCGGCTTTATTCGCGATCCTTTCGTCCTCGGCGCGTCGCTGTTTGGCGGTCAGGTTGTAGTACCGCATCCAGGGGGACGAGGCTTCAGGCTTCGCGCGCTTTCCGGCGACCATCTCATCCTGCGTAAAGATAAAAAAAGATTGTTGCAGAAACAATCGAAGAGCGTTTTAAAACCAAACGAGTGACGGTAACTGTGGCACAAATTATCAACATTTGTTTTCTTTGGTATACACCGGCGCGAGAGTGACCGTGACGGTGTGACGACGGTAGAATGAATATGGAAATGATGCGGTGGGACGGTGACGCCATCGTCACACAGACGACATCACGAAAAAGGAATCGCGACAGCGTGCCGACGATGGTGAGATGATGGACGCTGTGGAAGCTGCGGTACACTCCTTTGCCAACAGGAAGGACAAAGTTAGCCAACTCGGGTTTAATGTCGCAAAAGCGACTAAGGCCATGCTGCGCCAGTCACAGGCAGCGTGTAAAGGTATATGCAAGTTATACAAATTGAGCAAATGTTTCCACCTCTGTGTTTTAGTATGTGGGCCTGTCACAATAATGTGAATTACTGAAAGCGATTCATGAAATTTCTCGCAAGTTGGTGGGTTTTCTTTTCGAAGTAGCAAATTGTGTGCTAGATGTGTCTGCCCAATTCGAACTCGACATAAGATCACCTCATGGAACTGTTCTTGGTGACTGCACGATTTCCACTCGCCAAGCAGGGATTCAGTCACATGCAATTGTTATTTATGCACGAATTAAATTCTTGTTGCCATTTTGATGCCAGGGCCTCACTAATCACTTGGATACTGTCTTTGTATGGAAGTGTTAAGTGAGTTATGCTTTTGTGCGCTGCCATGGAGGCGCATCTATCTGCTGCTTCATTCCCGGGTATACTAACATGGCTCGGGACCCAGTAGAATCATATGGTTCTTCCGTATTTGTTATTAAAGGGACATTAAAGACAAATATTACATCAAGGTAAAGTGATAGATTAGGCCTCTAGAATATTTAAGGCGTCAAAATTATCGCCAACAGAGCCTTAATTATCGAGAAATAGAGGTAAATGCAGGACATGATTAGAGACTCCCCCGGGGTATTATGGTACTTGCCTGGTGACGAAAGCACTCCTCAATTAAATTCTATCCCTAGTACTCAACCACTAGTTGCACAAAACAACCATGTACTGCATTATAAGACGAAATAAAATACTACTTGTCCACTTCTATATTTCACTTTTAGGAAAAACGACTCATTGAAATAACCCTGACAACGACGCGGGCGTTGGAAAGGTTTCGTTTACGCTCGACTCCGCGCCGCCCACACTTTCGTGCTTCAGTAGCTATAGCGTAGTGCTGCTCTGGTTTGGCTGACTCGCGGAACTCGCACAAACTACAAGCAGCAGAGAATTCAACTTCCATGTGATGTCGCGGGATGCCCAAACGGTATACACCACTTGACCAAAGAGCAGCTGCAGCGCCTCATCCACCACTCTGTCTTGGCTCGGTGCCGCCGTCTGTCGGGCGCCGCTTTACTCACCGACGGCAACAAAGGGTGATTATGGTGGCTAGGGTGGTGATGGCGTATGCGACGTCACCAATCCCCGGTTGGGTGGCGAGAGATTCGAATTGCGATAAAGGTATACGGACCCTTCAGATGCAATTTTTTCGAAAACTAAGTATTTTCTTGGCAAGATTCAAGTGTTGCGAGGTTTCAGGAATGGTATTTAAACAGTCCACATCGGAGTGGTATTTGCCTTTAGTGTCCCTTTAAAGACCATGTTTAGGAAATCGCCAAGCATGGGTTCAGACGCGGAGTTTAGAGCTCTGAGTGCACCTAATGAATCGGCTCAAATAGCATTCTTCTAATTAGTCGTTGGTACTTTTTTTACTGCCGTCCATATCACATAAACTTCGGCGGTAGACTGAACCGAAATTATTTATCCGAATGCTATTTTTGCAATTTTTCGTTCTGCTTTCGACACCCTCGTATACTTGTGCTTTAGAGCCGTCAGTGTAAAATTCCGTGTAATTTTACGTTGTTCTTGAATAGCTCAGAACTCTTGTATTATGTATTCTTGTGGGGTGTCTTTTCTTGAGATGCGTTAGTGTCCAGTCACACAGCTGTGTGAAATTCCATCATGGGGGCAATCTTTGTGGCCTTTAGGCAACCTCCGGGATCTCTTCAGGAACATCATAAGTCAAGAGTATTCCTGGTGTCGTAAGGGGCCGAATCACGTTCAGTTTGTGTAGTGTACGCTTGAGTTGCATTGTGTCACGATGTTGTACCATATGTGTTGCAGTGATGAATGAATTGTAAGTACGTAGGAAAAAGTGAGTAATGCTCAGTGTTGCTGCAAGAAAGGCTCAATACAGTCAACGTATAAACTTGGGGCAGGTAATGCTCCGTAAGCACCACTTGCCAGTCGCAGTACAAGGTTATGTACTGGATCAAGTCGTCCAATGTAAGGGTGTCTGGCTGAGCCATAAGCTACGCAGCCGTAGTCTAGGAAGCTGAACGTAAGATCTACGTAAGATGCTACGTTCCGACCGAACATAAGAGGCACGCTCGGTCAGAATCCAAGTGCTTATGGGATAATTCTTTCAGAATATTTAACGCTTTATTTGCCCTAATTTTGGTTGTCTTTCTATGGGCCACGAAGTTTGCTTTTTGTCAAAGATTACTCCGGAGAATTTACATTCATGTTTTACCGGCAGCGCCACATCATTCAGTTTTAGAACCGGGTCTAAGTACAATCCATGTTTTTGCGAGAATTGCACTGTAACAGTTTTTTAGTAGAGAAGCGAAAGCCATTTTTCTCAGCCTATTGTATTAGATTACTTATTGTGATCTGGAGCTGCCATTGTGATTCCGAGCACTATCTATGTCTGCTACATGGATAGCGCTACAGCCTATGCAACATAGTGTGTAGGAATTCTAAGAACAGAACTGAAACAGCTAGACCAAGGATTATATGGCCACCCGATTCAAAGCACATCCACATCCTATGGCGACGCCCATGAAAAAAAAAGTAATTTCCGTGTGCCGGTAGATACCGCTCCGGATGCCCAGGGTCCATATTACGGCTCAATTATTCCACTGAACTAAGCGGTCAGGTTCAGTACACGAGAGCACTCACCCAGGGCCTTGAGAACAGCGGCAGGATGTCTGAAGTGTCGCTGTCGGCCGCCTCACTTGAGTCGCCCCAATCGGACATGACTACCAAATGAAGAACCTGGAGAGGAAAACAAAAATTGACAGACTCGCTTACCAATTGTATATTGTAACGTAGATTGGAGACGGGGTGTTACAAAAGAGACGTTTCTCTTTAATGATGATGATGATGATGTCCTGGATGAGTTTGGCGCTTACCCACTCGCGGGGATTGGCCAAGAGTCGGGCAGACTTTGCTTATGCGTTCAGAAAAGGAGGTAAAAATCTAAAATTTTGTTAAATGAATTTAGGCGAGGGAAAATCGAAATGGTTCAGTAGATTGTCATGCTACGTAGAGGAGAAAATTAATGGCGGGCCAGAAGAAGAGCGTGCCGCTTGCGCACTTCATCGTCTTTCATGGCGCCGACCTTTGCGCGCGCCGTTCTGCGGTGCGGGAGCCCCACATCTTTGTGTGAATATCCCCCATGCGAAAAGCCACCGTCTCGGTCGCGTCAAAAAGGTATTTCAGCGACATAAGAAGTGGAGCTCCTCAGGTGCATCTCGGCGTCCACGTACGCGCATAGTATGGTTTGATGCGCACTATACGAACAACTTGAGCGCGAGGACGACGACGGAGCAAACCGGGCTCAGAACTGCAGGGGACGACTTCGTAGGTCACGTCACCAAGGCGGCGTGTAACCTTGTAGGGACCAAAATACCAGCTGATCAGCTTTCCCGAGAGTCCACGGTGACGGACGGCTGTCCAGATCCACACGCAGGCGCCGGTATTGTAATGGACGTCGCGTCGGCCCTGGTTGTATCGAAGGGTGTCTGTATGCTGTTGGCTCCGGATACGATGCCGAGCAAGCTGGCGTGCCTCTTCGGCTCTTTGTACAAACTCTTTCGCGTGTTCGCTGGTCGGCTATTATCAGCCAGAGGTAGCACGGCGTCAAGTGTTGACGTAACGTGTCGCCTTCAATTCGTAACGTGTCGCCTTCAGTTAAAACACCTTCAACTCCTTGAAAGTGCTCGACCAGCGGCAGCAGCACAGGGTCAGCGTGCTGGTGCTCAGCCATTTTTATGGCGTCGATAACGCCGAGAAATGGCAAGTCATGGTCAGGGTCCGATGACGTCGTAGGGAGTGGTGCGCGTCACAAACAGCGTCACTGTGCTTCCTTCCAGATCGGTAGACAACTGTAATGTCGTACTCTTGTAGGTGCAGTCTCCAACGTGCTAGTCGCCTGAAGGATGCTTCAGTTTGGCTAGCCAGTACAGCGCGTGGTGGTCACTGATTGCCTTAAAGGGTCTACCGTACAAGTAGGGTAGGAATTTACTAATTGCCCACACAACCGCTACGCATTCTTTTTCAGTGGTTGAGTAGTTTTTCTCAGCCTTGGTGAGACTGCGGCGTGCATAAGCAATGGTGCGTTCCACAGCAGCTTGCCATTGCGCAAGAACTGCGCCGAGACCAGAATTGCTGGAGTCAGTATACATTTCAGTGTCAGCGTCTTCGTCGAGATACGCAAGTATTGCAACTGCTGCTGCTCGTGCACCCAAATGAAAGGCACATCGTCACGTGTAAGCCGTGTAAGAGGCTCGGCAATTCTCGAGAATCGTTCTACGAATTGCCTATAATATGCGCACAAACCAAGGAAGCGTTGGACAGCCTTCTTGTCTGAGGGTGGTGAAAACTCGGCGACAGCAGCTACCTTGTCGGGGTCTGGTCGGACGCCTTGAGGACCAATGACATGGCCAAGACATTCGAGTTCTTGGAAGCCGAAGAAGCATTTTTCAGGCTTGATGGTGAGGCCGGCAGTAGGGATCGCAGCGAGGATAATCTCGAGTCGTGCGAGATGTTCGTCAAACGTGCTCGAGAACACGAAGTCGTCCAAGTATACGGGGCAGGTTTGCCATTTGAGTTCAGCAAGCACGGTATCCGTCATCCGCTGAAAGGTAGAAGACGCCGAACAGAGACCATAGGGGAGAACTTTGAACTCATAAAGCACGTCATCTGTCACAAACGCTGTTTTTCACGATCCTGTTCATCAACTTCGATTTGACAATACCCTGATTTAAGATCCAATGAAGAAAAAAACTTGGCATGTTGTAGACGATCCAGTGCGTCGTCGATGCGTGGCAATGCATAAACATCGCGCTTGGTGACAGAGTTGAACTTTCTGTAATCTGCACAGAAGCGTAGTGTGTTGTCGTTCTTTCTGACTAACACTACAGGGGAGGCCCACGGGCTGGTGGACGGCTGGATCACGTCGTCTTGGAGCATCTCTCACCTGATGCTTGATCGCTTCCCTTTCCACTGGCGACACTCTGTAGGGATTCTGACGGACAGGACGTGCGGACTCGTCCGTAATGATGAGGTGCTTTGTGATGGACGTGCGCCGCACTTTGAATGACGTTGAAAAACAGTCCACAAATCCATTCACGAGACTCAGTACACGATCTTTCTGGTGGTCTGGCAGAGCGGCGTTAACGTGAATCCGTTCTTTTAGGCTCGGCCTCCCAGATTGCTGAGACGATGTGGTTTCAAATGTGGCAATGTCAGTTACATCAGTGATTTAGCGAAGGAATGCGATCATCGTTCCTCGCGGTACATGCCGATATTCGTTACTAAAGTTTGTTAGCAAAACGACAGACCATTTCTTTCGTACCTGAAGAAGCCCTCTGGCTATACAAATGTGGCGCTCAAGAAGCAGGAGCATGTTCGCCTCAGCAATTCCTTCGGCGTCGTCCTCCATGTCACATCGGACAAGCGTAAGCACACGGCTCTTGGGTGGCAACGTGACCTGATCGTCAGCTACGCGAAGCACGACGTCATGGTCGTTGTCATTACTGTTCGCTATGACTTGCGTAGTAGCGAAGCTCGCATAGACTCTTGCAGGTCGATGTTGGCACCGTTCGCCCGAAGGAAATCCATGCCGAGTATCGTCATCAGCCTGGTTACGCCCACTGCAGGGCAAAGGCCTCTCCCATATTTCTCCAACAACCCCGGTCATGTACTAATTATGGCCATGCCGTCCCTGCAAACTTCTCAAACTCATCCGCCCACCTAACTTTCTGCCGCCCCCTGCTGCGCTTCCCTTCCCATGGAATCCAGTCCGTAACCCTTAATGACCATCGGTTGATGGTCAATAATGACCATAATAAAGCAAGGCCGTACTAAGTACAATATTTGCGCGACGCTCTTGCACGACTATGTATTATGCCGTAAATACTTTCTCTGGGTGCATATCAGATGGACCACTGAGGGTGATGATTTTCAAGAGCGAAGCAGGAAGAAACAAGATTCTCGCTGCAGACGTGTATGTTATCAAGCATTACCGCTGTGTGGTTGTCGATGCATGCGTCCGAAGCCTCCGAATCAAGCTCTACTGGCTTCTTCGCAGAGTACCTTGCGATGTAATTCGCATTGATATTTTCCATTTTCTAAAAGTGACAAAAATCTCCACTGACAAGTGGCGGATGCAAGGATACGCAGAAAAAGGGTCAACCGTCCGTTTTATGACATTGAAGCTGGAGGCGGGCGTCGACGCCGAGGGTTTGCCCCGCCAGCTGCAACTATAGAGGAAGATATTGCGATCGCGCACGTCTCAAACAGAGCTCCCCTCTGCATCTCATGCCATAGCATCAGTTACATGCGACGCGAGTGCCGCGTACCACGCTGCGGTCGTTGTGGTAGTTATGGCCACAATGAGGCCCAGTAACTGCGCACCTACGCCACCCTGACAGAACCGGCATTGAAGGCTGGCATGGCAGATCACATTATGGGGGTGGTAACGCAGTGCAAGGCGCTGGGGAAGAGAAAGACGTCTCATCATCATCATCATCATCATCAGCCTGGTTACGCCCACTGCAGGGCAAAGGCCTCTCCCATATTTCTCTAACAACCTCGGTCATGTACTAGTAGAGTTGACTGTTGGGCTAGTTGGTCGTCCATATTTGAAGTATTAGCTTAGCGCAAATAAAACGACGAACACAAGGGAGACAGACAAGGACAAGCTCCCTTGTGTTCGTGGTTTTATTTGCGCTAAGCTAATACTTCAAATACGGTCATGTACTAATTGGGACCACGCCGTCCCTGCCAACTTCTTAATCTCATCCGCCCACCTAACTTTCTACCGCCCCCTGCTACGCTTCCCTTCCCTTGGGATCCAGTCCGTAACCCTTAATGACCATCGGTGGTCTTCCCTCCTCATTACATGTCCTGCCCATGCCCATTTCTTCTTCTTGATTTCAACTACGATGTCATTAACTCGCGTTTGTTCCCGCACCCAATCTGCTCTTTTTTTATCCCTTAACGTTACACCTATCATTCTTCTTTCCATAGCTCGTTGCGTCGTCCTCATGCCGAGTATAAGGTCCTTTGAACATTCAGGAAGAATGACGAAGTCGCCGATGTACGTGAAGCACCGAATGTTCACTCGCGCGTGCACCGGCCCATTGGAGTTATGAGATGCCCTCCTGCAGTACGAATCTGAGTTCCGGTGCATTGTGTCGAAACTTTATTCAGTATACGCGCGAGATTCTGGCTCATAACAGACGTGTCTGCACCCGTGTCGATTAACGCCGTGACATCGTGGGCATCTATGGAAACTGGTACGTCGCAGGATACTGACACGGAATTACACTGCTTTCTCTGCGTCCTAATTATGTCATTTCGTGGTAGTCGTAGTGGAGGATCTTCAGCGTTCGCAACGTCAGCGACCTCACCTCCGCAGGTCACTGGACTCAGTTTTCCTGGGAGGCAGGGCTGGGTGAGCGACGCCTCGTTGCTCTCGACGTGAAGAGGGGGCTGGAAGACCTGTTTCGGGCGGGTGACGGTGACCGGGGTTCACGGAATCGTGGAGCACAAGAGGTCCTGGCATCCGCAAGGTATGCTTCAATCTCCAGGGGGCGTTCACCATTGTGCGGGCACGGCGCATTCAGTGAAAATCCCCGGAGCCCAGCTCGGCGGTAAGGACATGCCTTGTAGAGGTGATCGGCTTCACTGCAATGAAAACAGAAGGACCTGCGGTCTGCGGTGCGCCACACGTCGCTCTTGAAGGGTGGCCATCTTTCAGCCATGAAAGGCGTGCGGCGGTGCCTGAAGTCGTCAGTTGCTTGTTCAACGGCGCGCACACCATGATAGCCCGGAACGTCGCGCGCATCGTGAAAAGTCGGACACAACGAACTTCACGCAGCTTCCGCATATGACATACGAGGTTGTGGCTGCCGTACTGTGGTGTCTCGCTGCGCTCCGGGATTTGTACTACCTGCTTGATTTCTTCCCGGACGACCTCAGCCAGAACGAGTCGCTGTACCGATACTGGAGCCACCTGAAGCTTTTGGAGCTCTTCTCGAACAAGCCTAATGAGCTCCCGCACGGCGTCGGTATTGTCCAAAGACATAGCGAGAGGGTCAGGCGATAGGGTCGACAAGTCGCGGTTGTACTGCCGTGTTCGCTGCTGTAGTGCCTTTTCCATTGATATGGCTTCCGCAAGAAACGCTGCGCCGGTCTTTGGTGGGTTGCGTTTTAGGCCACCGAATAACTATTGCTTGACACCGCGCATCAAGTTGCTGAGCTTCTTTTCTTCCGGCATAGATGGATCCGCGCGTAGGAAAAGTCGGCACATATCTTGAAGATATGTGCCGAATGAATTGCAGATTCAGCTCGCTCCTTGCGATCGAGGCTGGCGTATGTGCCGATTAGCTGCCGTCGGAATTCGTCCCACGTCGACAGGGCCGCCTCACGGTTCTCAAACCATGTCTGCGCATAGTCCTCGACAACAAAGTAGGTGTTGCGTAGCTTGCGCTCTGGAGTCCAGGCGTTGAATTCTGCGACGCGCTCAAAGTGATCGAGCCAGTCCTCTACATCCTCGAAGGTGTCCCCATGGAAAGACGCGGGGATTCGCGGCTGCTTGAGATCGACCTCGGTCAGCGCGGTCGAGGAAGATGATGGAACCGACGTACTCATCCTTCTGACTTGGTTGGGTAGCGGCTCGTGCTCAGGTGGGAGTCGGTGAAGTCGGTGGCTTGTCCGTACGTGAACAGGAGTCAGCTCGACCAGACTTCGTACTGGGCTTGCAGACGGTGTTCGATCTGGGAGTAGTAGCATGTACCCACCCACCACCAGAATATCGTATAGTTACAGAAACCGACGGCTGCCCTAAAGTGTGCCATGTTTCACGGATACATTGCCTTAGTATTAATGCAATGCACTGCGGAATGAGTCGCGCACGTTCGGTTTGAATCGCAGGGGTGGGGTATGCTTCACTGATTTTAAAAGGTATTGAATTGATCACTTGAATTATTCATTTCTGGCATTAGGCGAAAACCCGAGACGTAAACCGTAGAAACAAATGGCGACATGCCACACAAGGCCTATAATAATTTAGTTTAAGAGCTGTTTTTTTTAATTATGGGGTTTTACGAGCCAAAACTACTTTCTTAATATTAGGCGTTCCGTTGTGCAGGACTCCGGAAATTTTGACCACCTGGGTTTCTCTAACTTGCACCTAAATCTAAGCAGACGGGTGTTTTCGCATTTCGCCCACATCGAAATGCGGCCGCCGTGGCCGGGATACGTTCCCATGACCTCGTGCTCGATCAGTAGCCCACCACCACAGCCACTGAGCAACCAATGCGGGTTTAACAGCTTTTCTACAGCCAGTTTCGTTTCGAGGAGAATACTGTGCCGTGGCGTGTCAGGACTAAATGTGCGAGCTGGACATCGCGACGTTTTGGTGCCCACTCGCGCTTATGTTCGCTCACGCACACACATCTCCCCTCAAACTCATTGACTTTCATTCTTAGTCACGTTAACGGGGACTGACTGCAGTTCATGCGTCAACTCACGCCTTTCGTCACTCAGAAGCGCCTTTGACATGAGTATGCCGACCTATACATGCGCATTTTTAGACGATACTGCGCATTTTCACGACGTATAGAAGCGTTTGGTCTTGGGCTATAGTCTGTGCTGTATTAAAGACAGTGACTGCATTTGTCAACCACGCGACATGTGGTCATTGCACTCTCCAATCACCACAATAATTTCAATTTGGTTGCAACAATATTTGTTTCCACATTATTTGTTGTCAATGCTTTTTGCGAACACGCTTCAAACAATGTGGCAGCAGCGAGACGTGAATGGCCTTGCTGCTTGTCGCAATGTTTTCACCATCCGGTTCAACCCATAATGTTTGTGCTACCAAGGAACATGAATGAGGCGGTGTGAAAATCACTCATCAGTACAAAATAAAAGTCAGCGTCGCGCGAGAGGTGAAGCACTGATTGCTATAGCAAATTATTAGACACCTATAGGAAGCTTGCCTATTCTATCAGCTGCCTTAACTGCGGTACACATTCGCTTACTAACTAAATTAACAAGCACGTTGTCACGCGCGATCTAGCAAACACATCTCCCCTCGATAACAGACACTCGCTGTCAGTACGCTGGCGTATGAAGAGCGGCAGCCCCGGCAAGCGAGTTCCCCTTCGTGCTGCCTCCGCTTTAACGCGAACTAGACGCGCGAGAACACGGCACGGGTCAAGCCATCAGCTATTTCAGGTCGGTTAGCA
The DNA here is from genome assembly GCF_038994185.2 of Dermacentor albipictus. Taxonomy (NCBI): domain Eukaryota; kingdom Metazoa; phylum Arthropoda; class Arachnida; order Ixodida; family Ixodidae; genus Dermacentor; species Dermacentor albipictus. Next base: position 108,442,795 of record NC_091829.1, read on the forward strand.
TTCGAACCCAGCACAGATTCACTCCAAGATAGGAAGAGGGCGGCCATGCTTAGTCGCCGCCGCTGGAATAGGAGATGCCTACTAACGTGCACCTTCCCCCCTTCCCGTCCCCCTACTAGCGTGCGCACATATCCCCGCTCCTCACCTTGCGCTCGTAAATCCGAGACCACACGTACGCTAGCGGACGCACCCCAGCTCGCTGCCGCGTGCCTAGCGCCTACCGCGCCTCGCGACGAACAGCTGTTTGCCTCCACACAGACGGGCGATATCGCGCGCTCACTGGGCTCACTCACAGATGCCAAGGCAGACGCCACTTAACACTTTTTTATTATTTTTATTTATTTGTTAGTGACCGGGTTTCAAAATGCTTCGACATCTATAACCGTAATTGTTATATTGTTATAGCTGTTAGATCAGCACAAAAAGGAAAGGAGAAGCACCGTCTTGCGTGATATAAATCTGCTTCACCGAGAGTTGAAGCTATAGCGCCGTAGCTGCGTAGCCCGGCGCGCCGACGCTAGGCAGCCGAAGCGCGCGACAACTGCGCGCCTTCCTTGCGGGAAATCACCGCCGCATCGTGCCACCGCCTTTTGGCTGTTTCACATGGCACGATCGGGGCGAAAAAAAAAATCGTTACGCCGCACACGTCACTGAGCGATTTTCGCTGACAGCTTTCACATGCGTTTGCGGCAACGCGATTTCCGTCGCAGCGATGCGCAAGGTTGCCCCCTGTGCACGAAGTATCCATGCCTGCATCGTTAAATAAAAACAACATGGAAACTAGTGAAATATTCGAATTTTCCTATTATTCGATAATATGATCTTGGATTGTAGCGCGAAGTAACACGGACTCAGACTAGAAGCACACAGGACGATCGCTAACTCTCAACTAAATTTTATTGAAACGAACATTATCTATGCGATTGCAAAAACAGAAGAACATGACAAGTTATAAAGACGTCAGTTAAAGATATCAGGAGGTAGGGAAGTCATAAAATGAAACAACAAAATGACTGCTTCAGATTAACACCCGTGTTGTGAAGATACTGAAATTCGCATTCTAACAGAGACAAATATGCATGGCTAACGCAAGTCCCTCCTAATCTTTTGATGTGGAATGCCTCGATTATTTCTGGTGTGGTTTGATATTTATGTATTCAAACAAAAGTTTGCAACCACAATTCAAACAATGTGACGCTAGATGTGAAGCATTAGGGTTGTTAAGTGAAAAGTACTGCCTTTTTGTTGTTTCCTTTTTTTGACTTCCCTACCTCCTGATATGTTTAACTGATGTCTTTATACTTTTTCATCTTTTTTTGCTGCGGTTTTTGCCTTCACCTGTATATTCTATCCTTTTGTATTCAATAATAAAATAGGTACACCATTTTCTAACGTTTAAAAGCGTTGAGATTTAACCACAGCTTGCAGATACGGTGAGTGGGGCGCTGCACAACACCGCAAGTATGAATGTGCGGCTTGCGCGGCGTCGGTGGTTCCGTTTAGTACACCCTACAGTTTCGTTGTTACTATGGAAGCCACAACTTTTTTTTCCTGAATGAGTATTTGATTTAGCAGAATAACAAGCTACTACTGAGTGTGCATGTATAAGCAGCTGGCGCAATTTGTAGCGATGAAGAGGTTGACGGCGGTGGCGATCAAGTGCGTACGTGCTTTATGTTGTAGCGGCGTCCTTCTCTCGCCCTGAATAGCGTGCAGCTTCTCCTTTTAAACGAATTGTGCAAGCGGAAGAAAAAAGTGTTTATGAAGCTCCTAAGCCGCAAACGCTGGTGGGTTTGCCCTAATAAAACATAGCTAAAACTGGCTCACGATATTGCTCTACATAGCTACCAACGCGCGGTAAAACAGGAGAGAGCCTATTTTGACGGCGTTTTGTTTCGTCACACACATTGCCCCTCCCACATCGCACCGCAGCGACGGCCGTCGCGGCGGTCACTGAAGGCCGATCCACACGCCGGACCAAGTCCGTGGGTCGATCGGTCACATGATGCGACGTCACGGCCCGCCGCGGGCCGGTCCGGCGCAGAGCACATCCAAACGGCGGACCGCCATAATATACGGCAGAGCTGACCAACCAGCTACACTCTCGGCCAGAGTGTTATCATTGTTATCATTCCGGCTCGAGTCCCATGAAGCCGGGAACTGCTCAACGAGGCATACAAGATGAAAAAAAACCTCCTCGTCAGTCCAAGAGGACACGGTGTTTAAAAAATATATCGGCTGCACGCACGTGTAGGCGGAACGGCGGACATGAAACGACTGGCTTGACTGGCTTTTGCTGAGCCGAAAACTAGATTGGATTTGGCTGAAGACACTCTGTTGCCGGACAACGTTCGTTGGCTAGGCCAAAATCGTTGCGGTTTGCATGCGGTCCGCCGCCAATACGGAAGCGGGAAAAGCTTCGGCGATTTGTTGGACCGTGAGGGCCGCGGTCTTGCGCGGGCCAACGGCGGTACGCATGGACTGGTGACGTCCTATCACGTGATGCGCGGACCGCGGTCCAAAAGAGCAATTTGGTCTGTCGTGTGGATCAGCCTTGAGCGACGGAATCCGCTGTGTCGCTGACTGCAAATCGCACGGTGTGAAACAGCCTTTTCGCGGCTCCCATGCCTACAGCATACGGCAGGTGGATCACGCCGATGGCGGTAACTCGCCTCGAATGCCCTTATAATTGATATCACAATATTAATGTCAAGGACGCATGTATCGCAAAATACGCTCGATCCTAATGTATTATTGCATGCCTCACGCTTAGTGATTACGCGACCAGACTTGCCTGAGATGTCCTTAGATTATGTGGATCAAATCCCATTACGGAAAAACACGAGTGAAATCACGTACCGGTCAATTGTGGCTGCAATTTCATTATTAGCGATCCTGAGTCGAGAGAGTCATATACGTATTCGTGCTGGCTTGCTCGCTCACTGACTTGCTATTCTGATAGCTCTTGGTTTTTACTTGTCGGCGTGCCTCTCCTCGTTTTCTTTCCAAGACGGGTTTGTGAGCAACTATACGCTGATCCATTACCGTCTGGTGGTATGGTCATAGGAATTTCGTTGTGGGGAATTGGCTCGCTTAGCATTAGCCTCGCCCTGGTTTATGACAAAGTATTTTGTCCATGTTATCGACACTGCGCGCCTTCGTAGTGCCCACTAGGGAGGTAGCTTGGCGTAGCGCCCGTGAAATTATACTTTTGCATGTTTCGGTAGTCCCGTAGTAGCTCGGTGCCATACTGTTCGTACTTATGTACATACTTGTTTGGTTAAGTTAGCTTACATGCACCCGTACTTCGCTCGTGGTGTTAGGACCGCTAAGCAGTCTGTGACAACGTCCGGGCAAGCACCTCCGAAGCGTGCGCCTATGCGCGTGTTGACCTCAAACTAGCTTACCCGCTTGTGTTATAGGTTGTTGAACCACATTAACATGTTACGCGTTTCGTGTGAGTGAATACCTAGGATGCGGTAATGTTTTATAGACTCTGGCCTTTGTAGTTCTGTGCCACCTATTTCGACGGGAACATTTCCCATTCTAATGACGAACCTTAGGAAAGAATCTACACCCCTGCCATTTCCACAGACAGGTTACGTTGACACAAGGACGCTATCCACAAGAAAATTTTCAACAATTTGGCTCATTACCTAAAATAAGGTAATTCACGAAATTAAATTTCATTTGCAACAACGTCGCGGAATACGACAAAAAGTTCAATTACCAGCTTGGGAGGACCAGGACACCCTACAAACACCGGCATAACGTTAGTTAAAGGGAAGCTGAAACACTTTTCGAAAAAAATGAGTTCTCTGCGGCATTCTACAGTTTTGAGTCCCCTGAACACGAATATCTCGTTCAAAAAGGGCGGAAACAAGCGCAAGTGGCTGTTTTTTTTTTTCATGAAAACGCGCACCAGCGCCTCAGGGTATCGCGCGAACGCCGCCGTTGCCCGTGATTGGTCGGAGCCGCTGTGACGTCAGTGGCGGCAGTCGCCGGTCGGTGCCGCCGTTTGAGAGCGTAGCACGCTGTTCTGTTCTGGCTACATAGCTGAGTTGTAAGCATTATGGAACGTTCTCGTTGTCTCGGACAGCTTGTATTTTCGCCGTACATGTTCGAACCGAAAGCCGATACGGAAAACGATGGCGGCAACGGCGGCAACGACGATGTTGAGTGTGCCAAAAGCGAGAGCGATGTGTACACCTTCTCGCGCGCTGGAAATCTTAGCTGTTACGTATGCTTTTTTTTTTCATGTAGCTGCACGTTCCAATGACGGGAGAAAAAATGCGCTAAAGTGTCACTGGGAACTTGCTGCTGGAAGAATGCCGAAGCACTAACTTCTCATTAGATTGTAAACACCGGTACAATTCCGCGATGTCAAGCACCTTGCCGCTGCTTGTCTGAAGTCCCGTGGTTTTCTGAGCGTTGATACACGATCGCGAACATAAGTGCCGCGTTTCATAGCGCGCACATGCAGTGCTGCGAGGTACAGTCATGGAAGTTGCTTATCATACACATCCAGATCGAGATGGTCAGGGGGATTATATGTGCAATATTCAGAATATGGTTCGACGACTTTGCAATTGTGGCTCGATCAGGAATCGGTATGCGCGCTCCATGCTAGTGTTGACATAAAGATATTAGGCAGTTTTAGCACCGCCGTGTGGTAAACGTGATAACTGGAACCGTATGTCGAATGTCACTAGGCAAGCCTATACTCCAATTTATACCTCAGGTGCAACACTGTGGAAGCTACGCACGAAGTCCGGTTACCAATATTTATTACTGCGCGCGTTTCCGTCTATGGTTCGCAGCGTGCCAGCGGCATTTGCTCGCGCGAGCATGCACGTGAAGCTGCCGCGACGGGCTGCAATTAATGAATGCCGAAAAGAAAATTGATTTAAAAGAACGTGTTAGCAGCCGTATAAGTACACGGATTGTTTCTATGGGTAAATGCTTTTTTTTCATTCAGAACTGAGCTTATATATGAAAAGTTTTCTCAAAAATCGGGTCAAGACACACCGAACTTCTTCTAAGTGCGAACGCAGCCACTGCAAGAAGTATCTCAAGCCTCCACAGCGTTGCACCTGATGTATGAAACGAAGTATAGCAACGCTAGCAACAACGCGTTTCCGCATTTGTCGTAAGGCTATCCGGCTATCGCGGAAATGGTCCGAGCACAGCACAGCTGATTTCGTGGGCACGAACTTATCTCTCCTCACCGCACTGCGCTGCAAGCATCTTGTGCTTCGGGAACCTGTGAAACACCACATCGTCTCGCCCGCGTGTGTTCGCGCAGCCGATTGCTGCACAGAACGATGGCACGTTGGGCGCCCTTGGCTGTAAGCACTCACGCAGCACAGAAGGAAAGAACAGTTTACGAAAATCGCAAAACAAACGTGAGTGGCGGCGGCGGCAAATCTCTCGTAGCGTCGTTCAGTAAAGCGCAGGACGGAAAGAGGCATTCCAGCGCATGCCAGCACGCCGGTCCGGCAGCTCGGTCCCCGGCAGTGACGTCACTCTTGCCGGTTCTCTCCTCTGGTAACCTCCTCACCCGGCGCTCCGGGAAGCGATGGGGGCGTGTCCGCGGGGGTGATTTAGAAAGCGATTTCCGCCCCTTATATTAACAAAACGAAGAAAAAAATTTCGGAACCGTAAATTATTAGGTCTGTTCTTCCCAATCCCAGCAATTCATGGAAATTGAAAACCGCTTCAGCTTCCCTTTAACCGAAAATACTGCAACCTCATACACTGCTGAATACAACTCATAGTACACAGGCTCACACAGACCGATACCTTTGTGTGGGGATTATATAAATGCTATGGTCGTCTTTATGAAAGGGAACTCTCGAGAGCTCGGTTAATGGCTTCGTCGGCTGCATATTACGAGGCGCCGCAGAGATACGCGAAACCAAATGAAGAAAAAATGGCGCTTCCATCTACTGCCTACATCCCTCCTTACACGTTTCCTTCCTCCTGTGTCGATACAGCTCACGAAAAAGAGTTGAGATATACTAACTAAAACTCAAGAGCGGAGAAGAACGCGACAATCCGACATGGCGATCATGACACCACCCACTCACCGTTCACCCCTGTTGCTTCGGAAGCAGATGCAGTGCTTCCACATCAAGTTCGAATGAAAGCATTCTTGCTTCGCAGGCCTCTCATAAACATTTCATGGGGGTGCGATGATGATCCGCATTTGTTGTTGTCGCCTTGAATATGGCACGTACCCACGACGGGGGACTGACCAAAGTTGGCAATGGAAACATAAGACCTTGCTTCCCGTAATATCGGCGGTCTATAATACCTATATGTATATAATAATGATTATGAATTCTAAGCAGTACTGGAAGTGATCACGTCAATATTCGACGCAGCCCCATCTAAAATATAATCAGATCCAATTTAATAAGAGTAGTAGGCGGCCCTAATCTCTGACTTGGGAGTCTCTTAGTGGAACTCGCACCTCTGCGTTGGCGTTCTTCAGGTTAAGCGAGCGAACGACTTTCCCCTGGCACGATATGTGGGCGAGGAGCAAGGGAGGATGAGGAGGAAGCGCAGTGTGCGCCACTTGGCGCGGCGTAGCCCCCTAGTGAGCGGCACATGAAGCGCACCTTAAGCGCCCTCTCCGGTGGTTACGTCAGAAGATGTAACGAGCGCACACGCAGCTGTTGCGAGCAAGCGAGCAAACAGGTGCGCGCCAGGAGAGGAGAAGCGAGAGAGGAGGGAGCACGTCACATCCGCTCTGGTAGGCAGATATTCAGTCTTTGCCAGGCAACTGTTTTCCATTAATTAGCCGGTTAAATATCATGCCACGTTCTTGTGTGTGACGTAATAAGTGACTTCATTGCTTCCGCTTTCTGCTTCCGTGTTTTCAGGAATTTCGTCAAAGTCGTGCTCACGTGGCGGTTCTCTAACGTCTACAGTTCTTTGCTTTGGTTTGCGGTAATCAGTTATTTCTAATAAATTCTAACTATTTCAGACACTTAAGTAACTCAAATTGTTACTAAACTTATGCTCTGATATCACATCTATAATTAAACCCATGAATTTTGTACTGTACTATATTTTTTATATTTTTCATTTATTTGAATTTCGTCCCTGGTCGTCCCAGGAGGTGAACCGGAAGTGCTGCACAAGAAACAGGACTGTCACTCGATGGTCGTGCCACTAATAAGTAAAGGTGTTGCCACTAATAAGGAAAACCGTGTCAGTCTTCCTTTAGAAATTACGTACTCATACACAATCTGACACTTGCTTTCGGGCTCAACCAAGTGTGCTCACACCATAAGAAAATATCAAGCACGAAGAAGAGGGTCAATACGCAATAGGGGTTGTTGTAAGTAGGCTTTTCTTCAGGCATTCCGGCAAAGAAAAGGAGGACGCACAGAATGGTCGATGGTGCGAGCCCACATCTACACATGTAGATTTCACTGCGTTATTCCACACCGTAGAAAAGTGGTAGAAACTTGACACTGTCGTGAGGGACATGACCGTACATTCAAGGAGAACGCTAAATGTCTGTAAAGTTTTGTTATGATGGAATCCACTGGCCCACGAAGCGCTTGTTTTGCCAAGCTGTCTGAAATCTAATAAAGTGCTAGTCGACAAAGTCCTGGTATGTACAATAACCGAATTTCTTTAAGATGTCGTGGAACAAGAAAGTGCAGCGACCGGTGCAATAGTGAATTATTTGTGCTTTCTAACGACATAGGAACTGACAGACAGTCAGCCAGCATTAATGTAGTTTGTCTACATTGACGCTTATTTTGTAGCCGAGCAAATTTCCATAAATTCGGCTACAAAAATTTGACTGAAATCCGGAAGACGGATAGCAGAGCCCCACGATAGTGATTCAGAGCAAATGTCAACTGCCGATCTCTTATCCTTCTGTGAGGCGTCAGTGGACACCATACTTCGTGTGAGGCAAAATCTTCCAGGTGCTCATTCGAGAGTCCGACAAACACCTCCTTGGCTGCGAGCTTAGCTGTATTTGGAAAAACGGAATCAACCTTACAAGTGTTACATTTTTCTATGGAACTGGGCGTAGGTTAACCACTGGTTAACCAAATTTACAGTTAACCATAGGCGGAAAGGTTTTTTTTTTGGGGGGGGGGGGGGCGGGGGGCAGGGCGGTGGTGGGGCCAGACCAGCTTTCTGAACCCGAAGTGCACAAACACACGCACAAAAACATATATATATATATATATATATATATATATATATATATATGACACACAGTGACCCAGCTAACTTGGACCAGCATTTTGAAACAACCTATGCGTTCTACTGAACAGAAATCACGTGGATGTTGTTAGCGTTTACCTAAACTTACAGTGCGATTTTTTGCTCGTCTTTCTTGAGTAATGACCCCGGACAAGTTAATTAACTTTTTAAATACGGCTGGAAACGTTCAGGCGACAATGGGAAAGTTGTAGAGCTTCACAAATATTGCCAAACCCAGGTACTTCCAGCGAGATGGACAGCGTGGCCGTTTTTATTCGAGAAAAAAAGAAAGCCCGCGCAGATTAAAAAATACCACGTGACAGCGCGCTCTGCGTGCCCGAATGCGCCGAGATTACAGCGCTCGCATGAGCGATTTGCAAATCATCGCCAGCGCCACCCCTTCCCTTCACTGACGAGAAAGGGCTGCAACCTTTGCTAGGCTCTGACATTAATGGCAGCGGCTGGCGACGGAACTCCGAAAACCGCTTCGTCAGCAGCCGCTCGCGTCTGTCGCCGAAGAACACGCAGTCATCAGCCGTTTTTTTCCGATATGACGAGAAGAGAATTTTTTTCCAGCGTTCACGTCGATGCGGAATAGCAAAAATACACACAAAACATGCATCATACATCTAGAACCTGTGCGCGAGAGAGCATCATTGGTTGTGACGCCGCTTTTCTTCCACGCTGTGCCAGCGGCTTGATGCATGTGAGCTCGACTGTCTGTTACTGTCGTGCCGCGCAACCGTTTCGAAGAATTTGTTTGCAGTGCCTAAAGTGGCCGTATTCAAGCGAGAAGAAGGTGAACATAGGCTTGGGAGCGGCACGGGGCGCCTAGAGGAAAGCTGCCATGGTATACCGAAATTGCCAATTTGGGGGAAGACCTAGCGCAAACAAAATTATGAGGAGTTGCTTGACGCTGAAAGATACAGGTAGCTTCAAGAAGGCGCGGCACAGAAAGGGGACCATCAGTGAAGAGGCTGAAGGAGACATTTTGGCTTTCATGGGTGCAAACCCTCATTCCAGCGTGCGTGATGTGAGTGGTGAGGTCGGCATTTCGAAGTCTTCAGTGTCAAGAGTTCTTAGGAAGGCTGAAATGCACCCCTATCACCTCCGACTGCATCAAAAGCTGCAAGAAGGACTTTCAATGGCAGCTTGAGTTCTCAAGTTGGATCCTTGTAAACAGTGACGGAATACCGGATTTTGTTGACAAAGTGCTCTGGACAGATAAGGCAACCTTCTCCAGAAATTCTCAAGTCAACATCCATAATGCGCACTACTGGAGCGATACGAACCAGCGTTGGGTGACGCAGACCAGACACCAGTACCAATGGTCATTCAGTGTGTGGTGCGGCATCTTTGAAGGAAGAATAAATGCCCTCATATTTTTTGACCCCATGCTCACTGCTCAGCAGTACGGGAACATCTTGGAAGGCCCAGTCGAAGATTTTCGCTGTGATCTTCCTCTTGCGTTTTTAAAACGAACTTGGGATCAACGCGACGCTGCAGCAGCTCACAGCAGCAGCCTTGCCCTAGCCAGGCTTGACGAAGCCTTCAAACGCCGATGGGTCGGGCGGCATGTACCAGTGGCATGGCCTGCAAGGTTACCGGACTTGACACCTCTTGACTTCTTGTGGGGAAATGTGAAATACCAAGTGCACCGCAAGCCTACATCTACACCAGAAGCGCCAAAGGCGGAGACTGCTGAGGCTTGCAGCGAGATACCGTCTTGCGTAGTCGAAAAACCTGAATCGGACATGCTGAAAAGGTGGCAATACTGCATTATAGCAGAGAGCGACTTGTTTGTCTAAAGAATGTGCTCAGACATTACAGCGAATAAATCTCTGAAACCGCTATCCATGAAAAGAGCCATCTGTATGAAACTTTTGTACGACATGGAAAAGGCACGTAAGTAATAGGAAACTACAAATTCTCTGCCGATAAGCAATGGACAGGAAGCTAAAAAGCAACCTTCCATGTCAGTTTCCAATTCTTTCTTTTTTGACAACCAGCGTAATTCACACGACGTTATCAAGCTTGTTGTAATGCGTGTTTGCTTGTTGCGGTCTTGCTCCCAAATTCGAATTCATGAGCTTCTCATTTTTCCTCCGCATGCATTCTGCTAGCGTGAGAGTGCAACTATTGCCGCATAAACGGGAGCCGCGCTCTGTTTCAGCTGCCGCCCGAACCCACTGGCGTTTATCTCGGAACCAAGCACAACGCGAAGGTCTGTCGTGGGGAGCAGGAAAGACGCGTAGCGAGCGATGTTTTTTTTTACAAAGCACAGTTGACAGCGCTGTAATCTTGGCGCATTCTGACGCCCCGAGCGCGCTCTCACGTGCTATTCTTTTTTTTTTAACTCCTCGGGCTTTCGTTTTTCCCGAATAAAAATGGCCACGCTAAGTCTATCTTGCTGCAAGTGCCTGGGTTGGGCAATATTTGTGGAGCTCTACAACTTTCCTATTGACGCCTCAACGTTTCAAGCCGTGCTTAAAAGGTTAACTTATCTCGGCTAATTACTCAAAAAAAGACCAGCAAGAAAATGGTACTGTAAGGTTAGATAAATGCTAATGCTAACATCCACGCGATTTCTGTTGTAAAGAACGCATAGGTTTTTTCAATATCTTGGTGCAAGTCAGTTGGGGCACCCTGAGTGTGTGTGTATATATATATATATATATATATATATATATATATATATATATATATATATATATATGTCCCCATTTATAACACTTGCGTCACCTTGAAGAATTATTCACTGAAAAGACGACTTCATAGGCGTATTTAACACACTAAAAAAATTTACACCCTTTGGGGTGTATAATTGTCAAACAACAATAATCTTGCTGTCTCGCCCGCGTTTCCTTTCATGAAAACGCTGCGCTCGTTACTTTCCTGTCGAGAATGCTTTGTCATGCTGATAACGCGCATGCCGTTCATGACTTGGAAGTACCGGGCTCCAGCGTTAAAGAAAGGATATGCGGGCAAGACAGATGACGATTATCGTTGTTTGGCAAATATACCCCCTAAAGGGTGCAGCAGCTTTTGGAGTGACGACCTAATAGTAGGAGCCCAGTTCAGTTCACAGCCCGAGTCCTCCCGCACCACCAAGAATCTGGCGCCTCTCGGTGGTGTAATCTTCCTCCGTGAAATTGTTTTATACTTCGCTATGAATAATACTGCTGGCAAACTGCAGCATCTCTCCGTTTTTTCCTGTGGCTACGAGTGTAAGCGCTGCTGCGCATGGCTGCTGCTCATTCTGATATTTTGAGTGAATGCGGCTTGGCGTCATTACGTTTACTGAGTGCATTATACGAGATGTCCCTGCTATCACGCACCAAGACTAAAAAAAGAGCGATCCCGTTACTCGAGGAACATTTAGTGCATATTGTTTCCAGAAGAGTGAAGTAGCCGCCAGTAATCTTTAATTACTGAGATTAAAATGGGTAAATATAACTAATTAACTCGACAGTTACTGTCGTAATTGTCAAAGTGTCACAGAGGTATTAGTAGGAACTCCCAAATTACACCCAACTTTGGTGTTTTCAGCAATGTACGAATTGCGTACAATATTTTTCCCACTGGCAAAGAAACCCCACGAGATATGAGAAAGAACCACGTGCCTGCGCTCCCACCCGCATTATAAAGCAGCGGCCTCATATAAGCTGATTGAAAGCAACTGCTTTGCCTGTCGCCAACCCGAGCAGCCAGCGCATCACCTTCATAATGGCAGGGAAGGAACAGCAACAGCATGGTTCGCGGCTTCGCAGCGATTCCTTCCTCTAATGTCTACGTCACACTTATTACACGTCTCTCAAGGCTTAACGATCACATTGATAACAAAAGCCCCTTGATATATCGCGGCCGACCCGCCACTCGGATCACGTACGAAACGCCAAAAGTAATAGTATAGGCATATAATGTTTCGAAATCCCGGCTCTGCTCGTGCCGCATCGAAAGTGTGCGTGCGCAGCTGTATTGGCGGCGAGGAGTTAAGGAGTCACCAACTATGGGAAGCACCTCGCTGGTGTAGTATGAGGGATCACGCGGCACGCTCCTCATAGGTTTTGCTGTCAGCGCTCACATAAAACACCACGCACGAGCTCTTCCGCACATTTCTGTACGAACTTTCGAAACGAGAGAAGGTTTTTACTGTCTAAACAATCTTGGGCAAACTGAAAGCACAGAATCATTTACGGACGCTATCTTTACCGAATACGTACAGTGAACGCCACTGCACGCGGTCACAGCGATGGAGTCTCCCGAACCTCTTTGCTGCCATCGCGATGTTAATTTCGCGCGAGGTGCTTGGGTGCTTCCTTTAGTCACCATGTCGTGGTGTTGGCCTCTCCCAGAAGCTTCTCTCTCGCTACACGGGGCCTTATGAAATACTACATCAAGTTAACGACGTAAATACGAGATTGCGTCGCTACAGTTTGATGCATCCTCAAGTCCGACGCCTGTTGACGTCGTGCACGTTTCGCGGCTGAAGCCATACTTCGCTCGCAATTCTTCGCCTAACATGCGCCGAGGTGATGCTTCACCACCCGGGGGTCCTGTTACGGAAGGATGAAAGAAGAGAGGAAGAAGAAGATCGCGGCACGCTGGCTGTTGCGTGTTGTTGGTGGTCCGCCATCTTATCTAATCTGACTCATTTTGTATATATACTGTAAATACAATCTTCTGTACTCCCAACGTCCCGTAACAATATTTTATATTTTCGAGATTACTTGTCGCATTTCGAGTGAAGCGAGAAAAACTAGTGCAGAGTACTCCTTTAACGGCACTCCTCGCTACCCCTGTGTAGCTTCAGAACATATAAGCCCCATGCAAGAATGAATCATTGCTTTGTGTGAAAAAAGGGAACTGCAAAGTTGATTGTGCATCTTTTTCTTGACGTGACGGAGACGAGACCTGACACGAAAATTTAATCAGATCAATCATTAGGGTTCCAGCCTGAAAAGCGATAATTCGGCTTAGCAGAGAAACCAGTTATAACCACTTTTCTACAACGCCTTAAAGAGAAGCTTACTTTACGACCCCCACCCCACCACCCGACATTTGCTGTCCATTGCTGCTGCTGCTATCTTGGCGAATGTAGCTCACACGAAGGCGCTTATATAACAATATCACCTTACTCTCAGTTACCGCGTCTTGCTAACTTCCCCGCCAGGCACTTATTCGCTATACTGCACAATGTTTTAGATGAGAGCAGCTTTGAACCGTTTAATTCACTGCTGCACGTAACTTTCGCTCTGCACAGATTCGAAAATTCATTGTAAATAATAATAATAATAATAATAATAATAATAATAATAATAATAATAATAATAATAATAATAATAATAATAATAATAATTAGCGATTAAGTTGCCCAACGCTGATACTTTGTATTTCAACAGGTAGCGTGTCTTTTTCGTTGCCTGCATTCTTAATTTGAATTTGCTGCCGACTTCCCTCTGTGTACGCTCTCTACATGTTACAGTGTCCAATGATACTACTGAATGTATTGCTTGCCACAAAGAAGTGCCCGATGATGGCAAGTTCGTGACCTGTGCGAATTGTACGCTATCGTACCACTTAGGTCAGACATGTTCCGGAATCGCACCTAGTACCTTCAATACCATGGGCCCAGCCAAAACAGACGGGTGGGTGCGTGAAACATGCAGAGCAGCAAAAAAACGCGCTGGTGGTTCCGCCTCCCAGGTAGATGCTTCCGAGGCTGATGAAGGTGCGGGCGTGGTTTCACCTTTGCTTTTGAACTGCTCGAGATAAAAAAGAGTCTAGAATGTCTAGCTGAGCTCAACAAAAAGGTTGATTCATTGCTCCTCTTGAAAGCCGAAGTTGTCAGCCTAACGCAGTCATTTCATGAACTCGAGGACTCGGTGTCTTTTCTAGCAAAACAATATGATTCCATTCGTGATGAAATGAAGACCGCCAAGGAACAAGCCACGTCTAGAGATGCGGAGATCAACGCCCTCCGAGCAACAGTTCAGACACAAGCCGAACGGCTAGAGCGCCTGCAGGTTGACATGAATGAGAGCGAGCAATACAGCCGCAACATGAACTTGGAAATCCATGGTCTCCCAGAAAAAGAGAATGAAAATCTGAAGGAAGTGCTTTCCGATATCGCTGAAAAACTACACCTCCAAAAATTTTCCCTGCTGGAGGTTGAGGCGAGTCATCGTCTGCCGGGCAAACGTAACTCTATTCCGAGGGTGCTTGTGCGTTTCACTTCAATTGCTGCCAGAAACATTCTGTTCGATGCCCGAGGAAAGCTTCTACAACTCTGCGAAGCTAGTTCGCTTGAAAATATATTTTTGAACGAAAACCTGACAAGACTAAACCGTGACCTATTCTGGCGTGCTAGGACTACAGCAAAGCAAGTGGAGTACAAGTTTGCCGAAGTGAAGCGTGGCAAGATTTTTGTGAAAAAGAGTGAAGGATCGTCGCTTCTTCGAATAATCAGACATGCTGACTTGGACAACATTGTGTAGCTATCATGGCCAACACGTGCTACCAGGGGCTCTATTCTGGACACGCATGGCGGCTGCACGGCCGCCATTAGCCGCCATGTTTACTCTCTGATTGGCTGTCGAAAGGTCACGTGTTTTGAAATTTGTGCTGGGAAGCGGAAGTATTACAAAATGCAATTTTGCGTTTTCATCAAGATGACGAAACGTGACGTGGAGCTGCAAATTTTATGGACTAATACATTTTTTTGGTCCTTGGCAGATATATTGTGATGTTAGCGCTTCAAAAAGAATGTGAGCGGTAGCGTGCAGAAGCCAGTGCAATGCATCTGCAATTGCGCGAATATGTGGTGGCGATCCAAGATATGCGCCATGCCAGCTTGCTGATTGGCTGAAGGAATATCTCGTGAGGAGCGTCACAGGAAGGGCTATTTCGTAATCGTCATTTTGACGATGCGTGACGTTGCGCTGGGCCGCCATTGCTGAGATTTTCCGCCATAATTTTTACTGCGACGAGCCTCGCGAATTATGCTAATGGGCAACCATATGCAATGGCAGCCGAGGGGAATGCGTATCGCCACATTTTCCCCGTCGTTTGGCGCCACGAAAATCTTTTGTGCATAACGCGTGCTCATAGTATTTGCATCACTCTCGGGTGGTGTTGGCATTTGTGTTTGGGTCCATCGTTTTTTAAAAGAACGCGTTTATACGAAATAATATTGGTTGAATATAGCAAACTTTCAGCAATGTTGTCCACTTTTCACTGCTGCATTTGTATTGTAATCGAGATTAATGCCTTTTCGCACAATCAAAAGTTATGACAACGGCCTTTTTCTAACTTACAAAAAGAAATGTACGCAAGGCGGCGCCTTGAAGTTTCCTCCCGCGGTGCGAGTAACCAGCGAAATGAACAAGAGATGGCAGCGCCGGCGCTTGCGTCGCTCTAGTGGATATCTCTGGCGCGCGCAACGCTATCGGTGATATTCGGCCGTTTCTAAGCCAGCCGAGTCGGGCTGAGTCACTTGCGTTTCACGAAATAGCGATAACGTGGCCTAGAACGTGCGCGCATCACCACTGGTAGTTCGCGTATTTTGTCTCAAGAAAGAAAACAAGCGCGTTGGCGCCAACATGCGATGACTCATTCCATTTTCCAGGGATACGCATCCTAGCTATTGAAGCAGACGACGGCTTGTACGCAGCAGACGACGGAATCGAGAAGCGTTTTGGACAGAATAATCATACGCTTTGAGATAGCTGCTTTATTTTTACTGCGGAGGAAAATTGTTTTGCTCTACCGATAACGCTACATTCAGTGCCTTCATTTCAGTTTCTTAGGCAAAACGTCAAGTTGGCGTCACGTTACGTAAGCAAAACCGGGCCACCAGCGCCATTTTGTTTGCGTCGCGCCTACGTCACGCATCGAAGAAAATGGCGGAATGTCCAGAATAGCGCCCCAGCTTCCACATTTTCAGTCCTTCAAGGACACTTTTGGTGTGAGCGTTGATAATGATTTCATTCTTGTAAATGCCAATATCAGGAGCCTTCGCAAATACTGGGAAGAATTCAAGCTTTTCACTACGTCAGAAATAGGATTCGTTGATGTATTCGTGCTGACAGAAATCAATACTTCAGATACCTGCTTGCGTACATTTTCAGTGCCAGTCTATGAAAGTCCTTTTGTGATAAGGCCTCATCGTCGAGGTGGTGGAATCGCCATCTTTGTAAGTGATAAATTTGATGTTTCATCAATGGACGTGAACTTCGCGCATGCGGAATGTTTAGCGTTGAAGATAACTTGCGGCGCCCGGTGTTTAAGTTTCTTGGCTGTATATCGACGGCCGTGCGCTAGTATCACCCGATTTCTGTTAGAACTCGAAAAAATATTGCACCTCTGGAATTCCATAGAAGAAGTATGTTTAGTGGGCGACTTAAACATAAATACATCGTGCGCTACAATGGGTACCGTTTCCGATTACTTGTCTGTCCTGTCCTCATGTGGTTTAATAAATACGACAACATTTCCTACTCGTGAAGAAATGGTTAACGATCATCTAACCAGTTCACGTATAGACCACATTGTCTTACGTGCTCCTAACTACTCGTTTGCCTCCTGTGTTATATTACAGCGCTTCGCGGATCACTGTCTGGTTGCTTGTCGTTCGTCTCCATCTTTTCCTTTATCAAATGCTTCACGAAACGCTGTTCCAAATCACCTCATCTATATTACAATAACGGACCATGGAGTCTTAGATAGCTTAATTAGCAATTTTAACTGCTTAGCAATAACTGAGTCTAATTCACCGGAGAAGGTCTATAGTATCCTCTGCGACCAAATAAGGAAGTTTGAGAACAATTCTAAACGCGTCGTAATAAAAAAGTGCCGAAGAGAATATAACTGGTTGACCCCCGACGTAATCCGTGCCATTTCATACAGAGACATACTTTAGAGACGGTGCAAACGGGTACCAAAAAATCAAGCCTTACGACTGCAGTATAAAGCCACAAGAAATAGGGTGGTCGCTCTGCTAAGGTCCACGAAGCGCCAGTACTTTTCTCAAGAATTTCGCCAGTCGTCAAGGAATGCCGCTAAAACGTGGTCATTGATAAACCACCTTCGTGGCGAAAATTCTGCAAGTACCTCCCCGCTTTCTTTCTTTCCGGGAGATTGCGTTGAAGTCGCAGATAGTTTTAAACGTTCTTTTGCACTGGCCTCAGAGAAATCATCTTCCAGTCAGGCACACCAATACACGTTGAAAAAATCAAACTCTGCGTCCGCTTTTCTAGCCAGCATTACAAAAGAAGAACTGCGTGATATAATCTTTAGCTTCAAGCGGAATAAACCTCCTGGTATTGACAGCTTGTCAGCAAATTTGCTCCAAAGAAACTTCGAGGCACTGTCTGATGTGCTGATCTTCATGCTAAATGGTTTTCTGCGCACTGCGTTTTTCCCGGATGAACTTAAAATTGCTTTAGTTAAACCGCTCTTTAAAGAAGGAAAAAAAACGACATGAAAAACTATTAACCCATCTCGATCTTGCCAATACTTTCCCACATAATCGAGAAATTTCTTTTGAGATCTATGTCATCCTTTGCTGAAAAATTTTCCATTTTGTCAACCCGCCAGTTTGGTTTCGTTCCTGGTCGTGGTACTGTAGCTCTTCTGGAAGAGTTCTCCGATCAACTTTTTTCAGCTTTCCATCAAAATATGTTTAGTCTTGCTTTATTTTTAGACATTTCTAAAGCTTTTGAAACAGTTCATCACGGTATTTTATTAGAAAAACTATACTCCATAAGCTTCAGAGGTCCGTTTTATGATGTGCTCAAGAATTACCTTTCCGGTCGTTCACAAGTGGTTGTTTTAGACGGGATGACAAATGTAAGTAGTCAACTTCCAATGAAGGCCGGGGTTCCACAGGGCTCCACATTATCACCTATTCTGTTCAATTTGTTCTTTAATGACTTATCTCACGTTATTTCCAAATGTGTATTATTTATTTATTTATTTATTTATTTCGGATACTTTCCTGGCCCGAAGGCATTACAGAAAGGAGTGGTAAGTGAACAAAAAAGTACATCATTATACAATAATAGGTATTACAAAACGGCAGAAAATACAGCAGTTTTGAAGTTGCCAACGTCAGAAATGGCAGCGATGGAGGGAGGAAGGTCGTTCCAGTCGGCGCTGGTTTTAGGAATAAAAGAACCATGACACATCTTTGTTCTAAAATATGGAACACCAACTTTAAACATGTGATCGAAACGGGATGAAATGTATGAAGGGCGAGTAATAAGATGATCCTTTAATAGTGGGTTGTGGTGATACAGCCTGTGGAAAAGACACAATCTAAAACATTTACGGCGCAATGAAAGCTCCGGTAATGTAAGTGTGTTTTTCATGGAAGTAATGCTGGCGTAACGGGAATAGTTAGATAAGATAAAACGTGCTGCGCGATTCTGGATGGATTCTAGAGTGTTTATCAGTGTGAGTTGATGGGGATCCCATACGGTGGATGCATATTCTAGCTTTGGTCGTACTAATGTTTTGTAGAGGGTAAGCGTTAACGGCATAGGCGCAGCAGAGAAATTTCGACGCAAGTATCCAAGAACCCGGTTAGCGTTATTAGTGACGTGTTTGATATGCGTATGCCATGATAAGTTACGTGAAATATGGGCACCTAGGTATTTGTACGAGTTGACGGATTGAAGAGAAGTATCGTGAAGTAAGTAAACACGCGTATTGTCAGTATTAGTGCGGCTTGATACATGCATTGTTTTGCATTTATTAACGTTTAGTCGCATGAGCCATTTATCGCACCAGTTGGATATGCTTCTAAGATCGTCTTGAAGCCTATCAGTATCAGTGTGGTTAGTTATTTTGCGATAAATGACGCAGTCATCTGCGAAAAGCCTGATAGATGAATGGGAAATGCATTTAGGAAGGTCGTTTATGTAAATGAGGAAAAGGAGGGGTCCCAGTACCGATCCCTGTGGTACACCCGATGTTACGGAAGTGCGAGAGGATGAACATTCATTAGCTGAAACGTACCGAGTTCGATTAGACAGAAAGCTTTTAATCCAGTTTAGTACATTAGGGTCAATGTTAAGCATGCTAAGTTTAAGAATGAGAAGATCATGTGAAACAGTGTCGAAAGCTTTTGCATAGTCCAAAAACACGCAGTCTACATCGAAGCCCATATCAGTATGGGTAAATAGGTCATTAGTAAAACATATGAGTTGTGTTTCACATGAAAATGTTTTCCTGAAACCGTGTTGTTCAGTCGAAAAGAAGGAATTAGACTCAAGGAAATCAATCAGATGAGAATGTATAATATGCTCCAATATTTTGCATGGTATACTTGTCAGTGATATAGGACGATAGTTATCGGGGGAATTAGTGTTACCTGATTTAGGGACCGGAACAACCTTGCCAACCCTCCAATCGCTTGGAAGAACTGAGGAACCTATAGACTGGGAAAAGAGCATCGAAAGCATAATGGAAGAATATGGTTCAGTAATTTTAAGCATTTTACAGTTAATTGAGTCTTCACCTGATGAAGAAGATATTTTCAGGTTTTCAATCAACTTTTGTATGCCGACCCAATCTATATAAATGGAGTTCATTGGTAAATAGGAGGATTTAGTTACCGACGGTAGAGTGGCAGGAGCACATTTGTGAAAGACAGAAGCAAATACATCATTCAAAACGGAACAGCACTGGTTCGGAGGGATCGCGACATTGTCAGAACGGGCTAGTTGGATTGTTTTGCTTTCTTTGCCACCAACAATATTCCAGAATTTACGTGGATTAGACTGCAAAAGTGATGGGAGGGTGTTATCGAAAAAAATCTATGCCGACGACACTGTTTTGCTTTCCAAGCACTTTTCTTACAACATGGCCATTACTAATCTCCAGAATAATATACACAAAACAATGACTTGGTTCACTAATAACTGCTTGGAGGTTAACCCTATAAAAACGAAACTCGTTTGCTTCAGATCCCCACTAAAACTAACAACTATAGATGCGCCCGTTTTTCTACATGTTCACGGCTGTTATCCCTGTCTGTGCGTGATTGTCACGTATGTGAATTCGGTAAAATACTTGGGTGCCTTCTTCGACAGTGATATGTCTTGGCACAGCCAGTCATCACATGTTTGTGGTAAGCTTCGGAGCGCGGCCTGGTTGTTTTTCCATATAAAATCCATTGTTCCTTTTCACATAAAAAAGAATATTGCGCATGCTCTGGTGTACAGTATTCTCAGATATGGGATTACTGTTTTTGCTTTTTGCTCAGCCAGATGGCAAAACAGAGTTGGCACTTTATTAAGAAAGATACTAAGAAACATAGCATATAACGCCCCCTTTTCTGTGTCTGATAATATTTTCACAGCCCTTGGTCTTCCATGCTTTCGAACACTTTCTACAGACTGTAGTGGTGCAACATTTCTGGGACAGCAATTTCAAAACACGTCTTACAGCCTCCCGAAATCTGCGTAGTTCCATTCGTTTTAAGGTGCCGCGATCTTCAACAAGGCATGGGGAAGCCAGGCGCTGTGTTTATGTTGCCCAAATTTTTAATGACTTACCAGAGGAAATGTTTTCCGGAGCATTAAAAAAATGCTAAAAATCATGGTTCACTCATTGTAACAAGGTTCCTATATGCCTGAAAAATGTTCATGATCAGGCACGAATTGTTCATATAATGTTCCTTCCTCTTTATTTTTCATTTCTTGTTGATGTTACTTTTCCTAACTTTTTGCACCTTGGTCACTATTGATTTCATGTTAGTATTGTGTTGATATATTGTGTTTATATTATGTTCTTATTTTATATTTTATTGCACGTCCGCCTGCCGACTTTGCCGGGCCAAGTCCCTCAAGCCACTAGAGGCTTTGACAGGCCCGTTTCATTGCCCTGTATACGTTATGTGCAATAAAAGAATTATTATTATTATTATTATTATTATTATTATTATTATTATTATTATTATTATTATTATTATTATTATTAAGGATTACGTGTGGTGTATGGGCCAGACGTGGCCAGAGAGCGCCATGCAAGTGGCGAGAATTATTATATTTCGCGCTAACCTTCTGTTTCTTTTCATACTACATCACGGAATTCCTGCCCCGTACTCCTGAAGTTGCATCACGTTTCGCATTCCGCGCAAGTTCACCAGGGAACAGACCTTTCCATGTTTCCTGCCTGTCATCAACACTCAACTGTACAGGAACACTTAATCTTATAATATGACAATGTTAATTTTCAAGATGGATATTTCTCATAACTCGCTGTCAATGTAGAACTACGGAACAAAGCAAAGCTCGGAAACGAACACACTGTTCAATTGCATTTTCTACTCTTTCTGCCGGCCACGGAAGACAGCGCGTTCCCTTGCAAAATGGAATGTGTCTGGCACTCCCCCTATCGGCGCACTCCGTAACAACAGTGCCGCGCGTGCCAATTTTGCCGCTCCGGTCACCACTCACTTGTGCTATGGTGTTCTAGAAGGGGCTAGTGGGCTCAAGAGCCGGAGCGCCCTATGCACTGCAGCGAGACGGCGAGTGCGGACGGGACGCGGATTTTGGTGGCGGCGCTGTATTAGCGTGGGCTGGCTGGTATTCATTGAAAACAGTCAACAGACAGTGGAGATACAGGGCCAGCAAATACCTCGAGTAACAGAATATAAATAACTTGGTATACGGATAAACTAGGGCAATAGATATATGGAAACACAGGAAAAAACAATAACAGTGAAGGGGAACAGAAATGCAGCCATAATGAAGCACAGAGCGCTATGGGGATACAATAGGTACGAGGTCCTCCGAGTTATGTGGAAAGCTGAATGGTTCCAGGACCTACTTCTGGAAATGCGGTCATATGCTTTAAATCAGGGGTACAATCAGGACTCGATGGGAACCAAAGGTCAGTGGGTCGCCTAGCATTGGACGCTCACGGGAAGACTACAAATGCAGCTGTGCAGGGTGATATGGGCTGGACTAGTTTTGAAGTGAGGGAAGCTCGCAGTAAAATCGAGTATGAAGAATGCCTGAGAAATATGGAAGAAAGTAAATGGGCTGGGAGACTGTTCAGGTACTTGTACAGGAAAAATATTGATTCACAATGGAGGAAAAGAACTACAGGAAGCTTATCAGCAAGTATGTGGCCTGTAGGGTGGGCAACACAGCAACAAAGACGGTCAAGCGGAAAGTCATAGAGGCTGAAATAATCGCATGGGTGGCGGTAATGGAAAGGAGACCTGCCATGAATAACTACTCAAGAGGAAAAAACGAAATCAGGAAAGAAACAATTTATGATAACTCAAAGGGAAGCTCATTACATTTCGAAGCTAGATCGGGACGCCTTAGAACACGCACCTATAGAGCGAGATATAAGAAGGAACAAGAAGCATGTGCTTGCTGCGGATAAGCTAAGGAAACTATGGAGCTTATTAGAATGTGAAGACGTCCATCCAGCGGGCGATTTAGGCACCACTGGCCTCCTTGAAGCCCGTGGGTTGAGCGGGAGCAGTGGAAAAGGCATTAGTAAGAGGCGATTGGAGGATTGGTGGATGGAAAGTAGGGAAACGACAGAAAACGGAGACGTACAAAAGCACAGTTAGCAATAAGGGATCGAAAAATTTGGGTGTGGGAGTTTACAATGTTTATTTTTTAAATTTTCATGGTTTAACTTAGGTAGGACATTAGACAGTATAATAGCAAGAGCTTGGTGGCGCAAGCCACCGCCCTGTTGCAAAGGGGACGCTCATAACATCCATCCATCCATCCTGGCTCCATGCTGGCTCCCTCCGCTGCTTCGCCATGGAATAAAGGGCTTCGCGCGCTTGTTCATGCGGGCTTGATTCGCGACGTCGACTGTTTTTTGGTGTTTCAACCGACCGTTCGAGTCTGTTTCGCGCGAAGTCAGTCGAACACGTGAGAAGTAGGAAGGTCGAAACGTTCTCGGCAACGACACTGCTGCGATCCCGGCTGTGAAACAGGATATAAGTGGAAAAAAGGAAAGCAGCCGTCGGTGTTCACCGCACTGAAATATGAATAAACACGGGGAATTTGGGAACGTAACTTGCACCGCCAAGACAAAAACTTGACGAAACATGTGCGGTTTGTGTGCGAAACATGCTAAAAGAGTAGATGGATTTTCAAGCGATTCAACTGCAGATGGCCTAAGGGTGACGATATCCAGCACATTATCACTGCTGGATTGTCTTGTCAGCGAAAGATTTAGGTATGTTATTACATCCAGGTTAAGCCAGGATTCGCTGGAAATCTTTTTCGGTGTAGTCCGGAAACGGTGGGTCTAATGACGACCCAACACCAACGCAGTTTCCAATTGTCGTTAATTGCCTATCCTTTTATAACCTTGCGAAAATAGTACGCTCACGCAATGCTGACCTTAATGGAGCTAGTGGAGAAATAAGTTCTCTCCTGAGTGCGCAAGATGCTCCAGCTCAATAAGCCAGGGCTGCTGCAACAGAGCATCTCATTGAGGAAGGAAACCTAGCTTCAGCTAAGCTCATGCTTCGTAGTATTCCTGCTGAGCACAGAGGGTTGGTGGAGCTGAAGAGCGACAACCGTCTAAAACTTTACATGGCAGGGTAACTTGCTCGAAAGTTTCTGAAGAGTTGTGGCTGCATGCCTTGCAAGGCCTTTCTTTTGGAAACCCCCAATACGGGAAGCAGAAACCGAGTTCACTGTGACATGCGACAAGGGATGGTTGTTTATCCTTCGCTGGAGCTTTTTAGGGCAGTGAAGAAGTTGGAGCACATCTTCACTGTGTTCTTCAGCCGAGAGAAACTCGGCAGTTACATAGTGGATGTAATGTTGCTAGTGAAGGAGAACTTCGGCTATGCCTTAGGCTGCATCCAGCACTCAGATGCGCTCACAAATGAGTTGAACAAGTTCTATGTGCTGACCAGGCTGCACTTCTATGTAAAAGGCATCAACCAATCGCATCAGGAACGCCGTAAAAAGAAATTGCACGCGAAGATAAGCCGTTCCTCATAGTGCCTCTCTCGAAGCAGCTATGCACTTGAGAAAGGAGCAGCTGCCCATCGTTTGCACCAATAAAGAGTTGTTTTTGGCCACCACGAGTTCTCTTTGTTTTGTTGTGTAACGAAATTTCGCTACCCCTGGTAACCACTACGACCGCATAATAGTGGCATCACCATAGGATTACCTCCCTAGCATTCAGTGGATATATGTTTTCGTAAACAAAATCGCACTTAAAGGCATAAAACCTCATCATATCTGGCCTCTGTTCCAAATGTGTTAGTACATGCTGCGCAATTGTTTAGCTCACTTGAACTTGTGAATGCGATTGGGTCCTGACCTGTACGAAAATTGTTAATGGCAAATGAATTAAGCAATTTATCCATTCACATATTTACCTCTTCTACGGTGTTCGCGAGCTTTTAGTGTAGGAATCAGTCGCATCGTCGTGCCGCCGTTAGTCTGCACTCGTTGGGTCGGATTTATTTTCACGCGAGCTTGAAGAACGTCCGCCTTTCCATATTTCTCTGCACCTTGTCTTAAATGCAGAGGAAGTTTTCAGAAAACATGCTACGGAGCTGCGCGCTTTCTTTTTTCGGCGTAACACCAAGCGCACACGGCTTTCTATACGTTGAAAATGCTCAGAGTTTCGCGTTCCGTACAGCCCATGGTCTAGTGGCGCCATCTGGTGGCGTCGACGTGACATGCCACACCCACGGGTTATCCCTGACCACTACTCCCTTCTAGTTTGCTATACTTGTGCTAAACATTTTCCGCTGGAACTGTACGAGCAAGGACTATTTAGCCGTGCGAATAAAGGAAAGTGTTAACCTAGTGATAATGCAAGACTATCTCAAGTAGTCGTGCCATAGTTGCGAAAATCCTTAGAAGTACGTGACGTCACACTAACTCACCGGCGCTGTTGTTGGGGACCGAACTTCGAAAGCGCAGTGCCAGACGAATCGGTATTGGCGAGAAACACTAGCTTACCCTTACCCTCGAGACATGCGGGCACCATTGTAGTAGCAATTAAGCGTGAAGCGATTTTTATTTTGGTAACGCCCGCGAAGCAAATGCGTAGGGCCGTGAACTCAACAAACATCATCATCATCATCATCATCATCATCATCATCATCAGCCTAGTTACGCCCACTGCAGAGCAAAGGACTCTCCCATATTCCTCCAACAACCCCGGGCATGTACTAATTGTGGCCATGCCGTCCCTGCAAACTTCTTAATCTCATCCGCCCACCTAACTTTCCGCCACCCCCTGCTACGCTTCCCTTCCCTTCGAATCCAGTCCGTAACCCTTAATGACCATCGGTTATCTTCCCTCCTCATTACATGTCCTGCCCATGCCCATTTCTTTTTCTTGATTTCAACTAAGATGTCATTAACTCGCGTTTGTTCCCTCACCCAATCTGCTCTTTTCTTATCTCTTAACGTTACACCTATCATTCTTTCCATAGCTCGTTGCGTCGTCCTCAATTTGAGTAGAACCATTTTCGTAAGCCTCCAAGTTTCTGCCCCGTAGGTGAGTACTGGTAAGACACAGCTATTATACACTTTTCTCTTGAGGGATAATGCCAACCTGCTGTTCATGATCTGAGAATGCCTGCGAAACGCACCCCAGCCCACTCTTATTCTTCTGATTATTTCCGTCTCATGACCCGGATCCGCAGTTACTACCTGCCCTAAGTAGATGTATTCCCTTACGACTTCCACTGCCTCGCTGCCCATTGTAAATTGCTGTTCTCTTCCGAGACTGTTAAACATTACTTTAATTTTCTGCAGATTAATTTTTAGACCCACTCTTCTGCTTTGCCTCTCAAGGTCAGTGAGCATGCATTGCAGTTGGTCCCCTGAGTTACTAAGCAAGGCAATATCATCAGCGAATCGCAAGTTACTAAGGTATTCTCCATTACCTTTTATCCCCATTTCTTCCCAATCCAGGCCTCTGAATACCTCCTGTAAACACGCTGTGAATGGCATTGGAGAGATCGTATCTCCCTGCCTGACGCCTTTCTTTATTGGGATTTTGTTGCTTTCTTTATGAAGGACTACGATGGCTGTATGGTATGGTATGGTATGATGAACTTTATTAATGTCCTGAAGATCAACCCTTAGGTTGACGCAGGCGGCTCCCACGTCGGGACAGTAAGGTTTAACCTTACCGCCGTATCATGGGCCTTCTGGACGGCCTGTACTTGATCGGAAAGAACTCCACTGTGTAGGACTCGCTGCCACCAGTCTCTCTCCTTGTCACAGTCTGTGAAAGTCACAGGACACTGCCAAAGCATGTGATCCAGAGTAATGATGCCATTACACTTCTCGCAATTGATTGGTATCTCTCTTTCAGGATATATCTTGTTAATAAAGTTTGGACTTGGATAAGTTCTTGTTTGCAGCAATCTCAGAGTCACCGCTTGAGCTCTATTGAGCTTAGCGTGTGGCACTGGGAATTCCCTTCTGTTCATGTAGTAATGCCTTGTGATTTCATTATATGTAAGTAATTGGTCCCTGTTCTCCACCTGTATATTATTAAGGTCCTGGTCGCGTAGTGCACGGATAGTAAGCCCTCGTGCAGCTGCGTTAGCCATCTCGTTTAAATTCTTCCGAGATGGATCGACAGACCCCATGTGCGCAGGAAACCAGCGGATTTCGATCTCTTGGCTGTCCAACTCACCGATCAGCTGGGCAGCCCTTTTGGTTACAAAGCCATTGGTAAAGTGTCTAATAGCCATCTTAGAATCGCTGTAAATCTTCGTCCACTTATTATTCCTTAAAGCCAATGCTATCGCTACTACTACTACTACTACTACTACTACTACTACTACTACTGCCGTAAAGGCTTTCTTTCCTCTGACCCACGCAGCATCTACAAATGCCGCATGTTCTCTGTCGTGTTCTATCTCTTGCAGGAGAGCTTTGGCCCTTGCCTTTCGTCTTTCCAGGTTGTGCACTGGGTGCATATTTCTGGGGAAAGGAGTCGTCTTGATTATCTCTCTTATGCTATCTTTTAGTTCTACTGTGCCTTCACCTGAAATTTTGGATTCGGTTGGGCACCATCCTACCTCTTCTAGTATTGCTCTACCTGGCCTTGTTCCAGAGAGCCTCTCTCTGTGGGCAATTTGCTGAGCTTCAATTATCTCGTCTATTGTGTTGTGGAGCCCCAGTTTCATTAATTTGTTATCCGGGGTGTTAATCGGTAGCCCCACTGTTGTTTTGACAAGCCTTTTAATTAATCTGTTCAACTTGTTTAGCTCTGTCTGTGTCCAAATGAGCATCCCAGCTACATATGAGAAGTGGCACAAGGCGAAAGCGTGGACCAGTCTCATGGCGCTCTCCTCTCCCAGCCCTCTTTGTCTGTTAGTGATTCTCCTTAGCAGTCTTATTACCTCCACAGTCTTGCTTGTGATGTGTCGTATTGTTCTTCCATTTGCCCCATTTGCCTCCAGGAATAACCCTAAGACTCTTATGGATTCTACTTGCTTAATAGATTTGCCTGCCTTCGTGGTTAGTACTAACCGGGGTTCTTCTTCGGGAACGTATCCCCTCGGTTTTCTACCCCTTCTTCTGTTCTTGAGTACAAGGAGTTCAGACTTACTAGCAGAGCATTTGAGTCCCATGTCTTCTAAAATAGACTCTACCTCATAAATGCTCTTCTGAAGTCTGCTTTCCGCATGTCCCATACTTCCTTCAGCGGTCCATATCGTCACATCGTCTGCATAAATGGTAAAGTGAATGCCCTCTATCCTTTTTAGTCCCTTTGCCACTTTTGACATGGCCAGGTTGAAAAGCATAGGTGACAAGACCGACCCTTGTGGCGTCCCTCTGTCACCGAGATCCATCTTCTTTGATACAATATCCCCGAATCTAAGATGAGCTGAACGATTGCCAAGAAAGGCTTTAATCACTTCATAGAGTTTTCTCCCCAATCCCAGTTCGGAAATCACTTCAAGTATTGCTCTATGCTTAATTCTGTCAAAAGCTTTTTCGACATCCAACCCCAAGAGAGCTCGAGTGTTTGTTGGTTTAGCCAATAGCAGTTGATGTTTGATTAACAACATGGCATCTTGTGTGGACAAGCCTGATCTGAAACCAATCAGATTGTACGGTAGGATGTCATTGTCCTCCACATATTTCGTTAGCCTGTTCAATATGACATGCTCCATTGTCTTCCCTAGACATGATGTTAAAGAAATTGGCCTCAGATTATCCAAGTTGAGTTGCTTGCCCGGCTTTGGTATTAAGATAGTACTGGCCGTCCTCCATTCTTCTGGATATACCCCATCTTTCCATAGGTCATTAATGTATGTGGTCAGATATTTTATTGATTCGTCGTCCAAATTCTTAAGCAATCTGTTAGAGATTCCATCCGGGCCAGCTGCTGACCTACTATTCAGATCATACAGTGCCGTGCGTACCTCACTTTCGGTGAATTCTTGATCCATATATTTGCATTCTAACCCTAAGTAATCGGGATAACTCACATCCTGATCTTTCCTGAGAGGCAAGTATTTAGTAGCCAGTCGCTCCATTATGCTCTCTGCGCTTGCAGTCTGACTTTCCTGGTGTACCAGTTTCGCCACTGCCGTGCGTCTATTCGATTTAGTGCCTTTTTCGTTGAGCAGATGCCTGAGCAGACTCCAATTGCCTCCACGTTTTATCCTTCCGTCTACACAATTGCAAACCTCATCCCATTTTTGTTTCTGCAAGTATCGTGCGTGTTCCTCTATATTCTTATTGAGCTGAGCAATTCGCTTCCTAAGTCTCCTGTTTAAGCGTTGTGATTTCCATCTTTGTAAAATCGATTGCTTGGCTTCGATCAAATGCGCCAATCTACTATCAATTTGTTCGACCTCTTCCTCTGTCTCTATAGCCTTAGTTGCTGCATTCAAGTCGTCCCTAAGCTGAGCTACCCACTCTTGTAGTCTGATGCGCCCCTTTCTATCTGTGTCTGCTCTGTCTTTTCTGATTTTTCTAAAGTGATCCCAGTCTATGTAAGTGAAATGCTTTACATCCACCCCCGTCGTTTCTACCATTATGTGTAGTATGTAATGGTCGCTTCCTAGGTCCGTGCCAGAGTTTATCCAGTCTGCCCTGGGTAAGTTATAAGTAAAGGATAAGTCCGGGGTAGTGTCCCTACACGTGGAACTGCCACACCTGGTAGGAAAGGCTGGGTCCGTGATAAGAGAAAGGCCTAAATCTGTGGCGAGATGCCAGATTCCATCCCCTTTCTTACTACTCCAGCGGTAACCCCAAGATTGGTGTGGGGCGTTGAAATCCCCTCCTATTATGAGTGGCGCAGTTCTGGCTACCCTCATGGTCTTATTAAAGATGGCTCTGAAGCCCTGTCTCATCTCTCTGGGACTGCTATATATGTTGAGGCAGAACAAGCTTTGCGCTTTACCTCTGTGCCGTTTTAGGACCAATTCTATAAATATGTATTCAATTTTACTCGCCCCTAATTTTAGATCGTGCTCTATGTAAGGAATTTTCTTGTCAATTAGGGTGGCAATTCCTCTGCCTGGTTCTTTTCCTTTGCAGACCGAGTTGAAGCCGGACAGCCCGATCTCCTCCGCTAGAGTTTCCTGCAACATTATTAATTTTGGCCTATTTTCAACCGTTTTGATTATTTGTGCTAGTGACGCTCTTTTTTGCTGAAATCCTCTGCAGTTCCACTGCCACACACTAAGTCTATTTCTGTTATCCATTATTATTGTCGTTGCCTCCTGACTTGCTACCCCCTGTCACTGTTCGCTTGACTGTACCACCTGCCGCTCCTGGGGGTGTTCTTGCGCTTTCGGCTTCCAAGGGCATATATTCTTCATCTTCTCCTTGGGCCTCTAGCTTTTTCAACCTTTTCTCGGCTATTAACTTCCACTTCCATGTTTTATCCACCTTAAGGTTAACGCTGTCTACCGTCTCCTTTAGGTCCCTAATTGCATTCCTAATCTCCTCCAGAACCGAGCACATCGATTCTGCCTCCGGAACTACAGCTCTCTTTTTGGGCGCCGGTGTGTCTTCTTCCTGGCTGTTCCTTATACACACCGGCTTAGCTATTGCCACACTGTCGCTTTCTGTCCTCAACCCTTTTTTCATTTCCTGAATCTGCTGCTTAAGTTCTTCATTTGCTTTCTTTAGTGATATAACCTCTCTGATCAGCTGTTCTACCCTGGCATCATTACTCTGTTCCTGCGAGGCTAGCGCACCTGTGACTTTCACAGTACCTTTGACTTTCTCGGCCCAGGTCGCTCCTGGCTCCTTTTTCTTGTTTATCTTCAGCTCCTGCTCCTCGAAGCGCACCTGCGCCTCCCGAGACCTGGAACGGTTTCTTCCCCTCGATGTTGAGCGCTGTCTTGATCTTGATGTGCTTCTCGAGCGTGAGCGCCTTCCGGCGCCTGGAGGGGTTTCCTTTGTAGGTTGGGCCGATTCCATCTCTGTCTCCACTTTGGAGCGTTGTCTTCTTCTTACTCTTACTACATATGGTATTTGGTACCGCTGCTTGCACGCCCTGTCACCTGTGGGGTGATCTTCACCGCAGAACTTGCATTTGGGAGAGCAGATATGAGCCTCCCCTGGGTCTTGCATACCACATCCCCTGCACTGCACAACATCAGGTGTTGGACAAACGTCTGATCTGTGTCCGATTCTTCCACATGCGTAACATACGTCAAATTGCTTCCTGTACAGATAGCACCTCACGAGGGTTGACCCATATTTGATGAAGTTGGGCACCCTGAATCCGTCGAAAAGGACAATAACCGATCCAGTAGCTTTGATACGTTGTGCAGCCAACGCTGTTGGGTTGTATTCATGCACAATCTTTTTCGTGATCACACTCTGACTGTCATTGAGGTTCACTCTTCTAATAACCCCCTTGCACGTAGAGTGGGGGGCTGTTTCATAAGCGCTCACTTCATATTCTGCCTCCATGATCTTAATGGACTTGATTCTCACATACCTTTCAGCATGAGAGGAGTCCGGTGTACTAACCACCACAATATTCTGTGTGAAGTTGGGGCAGACGATGTCTTCCCTCGCTTGATCTGCTGTAAGTCCGGCTGCCTCGACGATCGCTTCTCCAATAGCTGTGCTGACCTTGTTCAGGTTGAGGCCTCCCCGAGGCCTAACGATGATTTTCCTGTGCTCCTCCGGCAGTTGCGGCATTCTTGACGCCTTCACAATCCGGCGCTTGAGCTTGTCGGCCCCGGCAGCACCTTTGTTGGCGATCTCCTTTCCTTGTGATTCTCGGAACGAATTGGCGGCTCCACCAGCTGCCCAGGTCTTTTTCGCAGATCGCGATCTTCGGTTGGTGACCACCTGCCAACCCATTCTTTCCTCGCCGTCTTCTGTCTCCGAGGAGGGTTCGTCGTCCATGCGCATATCGAACATGCCGGCTTGGCGGGCTCGCGAGACCTACGTGGCGTTAGGCCCAGCGTGGCGCCCACGCGCGATGCACAGAAAAGAGGCTGTAGAAGTCCAAAAAATGCTGGCCCGCCTTGTCCAAAGGTATCCACCGATTCGGGTTAGCCTCACGAATCCGATGATAAGCTTCAATGCGTGGTCCTGCCAAAAGTGCCTGCAGAATCATTCAAAAAGACGGAGCCGATGCGGGGCACATCCGCACACCCGCTATAGATATCTTTCAGTATTTTTACATACGGCTCGTCTACACCCCGATTCCGCAATGCCTCCATGACTGCTGAGGTTTCGAGAGAATCAAATGCTTTCTCGTAATCAATGAAAGCTATATATAAGGGTTGGTTATATTCCGCACATTTCTCTATAACCTGATTGAAAGTGTGAATATGGTCTATTGTTGAGTAGCCTTTACGGAATCCTGCCTGGTCCTTTGGTTGACAGAAGTCTAAGGTGTTTCTGATTCTATTTGCAATTACCTTATTAAATACTTTGTAGGCAACAAACAGCAAGCTGACTGGTCTATAATTTTTCAAGTCTTTGGCGTCCCCTTTCTTATGGATTAGGACTATGTTAGCGTTTTTCCAATATTCCGGTACGCTCGACGTTATGAGGCATTGCGTATACAGGGTGGCCAGTTTCTCTAGAACAATCTGCCCGCCATCCTTCAACAAATCTGCTGTTACCTGATCCTCCCCAGCTGCCTTCCCCCTTTGCATAGCTCCTAAGGCTTTCTTTTCTTCTTCTGGCGTTACCTGTGGGATTTCTAATTCCTCTAGACTATTTTCTCTTCCGTTATCGTCGTGAGTGCCACTGGTACTGTATAAATCTCTATAGAACTCCTCAGCCACTTGAACTATCTCATCCATATTAGTAATGATATTGTCGGCTTTGTCTCTTAACGCATACATCTGATTCTTGCCAATTCCTAGTTTCTTCTTCACTGTTTTTAGGCTTCCTCCGTTCCTGAGAGCATGTTCAATTCTCTCCATATTATACTTCCTTATGTCAGCTGTCTTACGCTTGTTTATTAACTTCGAAAGTTCTGCCAGTTCTATTCTAGCTGTAGGGTTAGAGGCTTTCATACATTGGCGTTTCTTGATCAGATCTTTCGTCTCCTGCGATAGTTTACAGGTCTCCTGCCTAACGGAGTTACCACCGACTTCCATTGCACACTCCTTAATGGTTCCTACACGATTGTCGTTCATTGCTTCAACACTACGGTCCCCTTCTTGAGTTAAAGCCGAATTCCTGTTCTGTAGCTTGATCTGAAATTCCTCTATTTTCCCTCTTACGGCTAACTGATTGATCGGCTTCTTATGTACCAGTTTCTTCCGTTCCCTTCTCAGGTCTAGGCTGATTCGAGTTCTTACCATCCTGTGGTCACTGCAGCGCACCTTGCCGAGCACGTCCACATCTTGTATGATGCCAGGGTTAGCGCAGAATATGAAGTCTATTTCATTTCTAGTCTCGCCGTTCGGGCTCCTCCACGTCCACTTTCGGATATCCCGCTTGCGGAAGAAGGTATTCATTATCCTTTATATTATTCTGTTCCGCAAACTCTACTAATAAGTCTCCCTGGTTATTCCTAGTGCCTATGCCATATTCCCCCACTGCCTTGTCTCCAGCCTGCTTCTTGCCTACCTTGACATTAAAGTCGCCCATTAGTATAGTGTATTTAGTTTTCACTCTCTGCAGGTGTCGCGTATGCAGCTCTTGGACCATTTTTTTCCACCTCCGGTACTCTAAATCCCAACACAAGTATTTTTACGGCTGAAGCGTACGCAATACTTCCAGCTGTAAAGCACATCAGACATAAAAACCTGAATAAGGCGATCATCTTCACAGATTCATTAAGCATAGTAAGGGCTTTAATGAGTTTTCGAAAACATAAAAACCCTATTTTTAATAATCTATACACAGAACTATGCTTAGGCTTAACATACAACCAAAACATAGTCATATGTTGGGTGCCTGGCCATAGGGGTATAAAAGGTAATGTAGCTGCTGACGAAAGTGCAACGTCAGTCGTCTTTAATAAAACGGATATGAATAAACCCATAGCAGCTACAGAACTTAAGTCATTCTTACGCCACAAACTGAGGAAGCACTGGCAGGACCAATGGGATAATGCAGTAGAGAATAAGCTACACGTTATCAAACCAAAATTAGGGAACTGGATATCAGAAAGAACAGCAAGACATAAGGAAGTGCTTCTTTGTAGGTTAAGAATAGGACATACTTACGCCACTCACTCCTACCTTTTGACGGGAAGCGAACCTCCGACATGTACCAAATGTGGCAAGAGGCTTACAGTTATCCATGTTCCTATACAATGCACAGAAATAGAGGCAGAAAGAAAAAAGCACTTTCCCTCTGCTTATCTCCAACACACACCGTTACACCCAGCATTCTTTCTCAGCAATGAACCCCTATTTACTTTTCAATCAGTATTAAATTTTTTAACTGAAACGGACACCTTACAAGTGATTTGGCCAGGCTACTTGTAGCACGGCCTCCACCTGAAGTTCGTAGCTGCAACGAAACCATTATTTAGAGCACGTGTCTCCCAGCCCTTGCTTTCAAGGCCTTGCTGAGGCACTAGTCCTACAGATTCTGCATATTCTACTGATCATCCCTATCTCGTGGAACATCTATTGTCATCAGAGAAACGATCAATCACTGTCATTTTTAATATGTAGATATTCTTATTTTATGCACTTTAAAGCGAATAAATTTTAGGTCCTTTTACATCTTCATTGCACCACATGCATGTTTTGCACATTTTAGTGAATATTTTAGGCCACTATACAGCCGTGTTTTATTACTCCTCGCAATTAACACTCACATATCATTGAGAAGCACTGATCATCGACTTGGCGCTCTTTGGCCACATCTGGCCCTTGCGCCAATAAACTCTACTAATCATTCAATCAACATTTAAGAACTGCATTCTAGTTCATCATTATTTCATTCGAACTTGTCATTTTGTTCGTAAGTATTCAAATTAATACTTGGCTAAGAGGGAGGAACCGGCTTGTATTCCTCACATCTAGTACATTCAGCCCGTAATTTCAAATATTACCTGATATTCGATATATTCCTCATAGCTGCCTGATCCATGATTGTGATTGGCGTTGGCACCATGGCGTTAGCGAATCGCATCACGGAGGCACAAATACTAATTATTCTAACAGCGTAGGTTTGCATCATAGTTGCAGACACCATCTGCAGTGTCATTGTAATATTCAATCTGTTTTTTGATGCAAAAACATGTTTCACCTTTTAAGAGATGTTATTCCGAAATTATTGTTAGGATTCTGTCTCTGCAGCAAATGCAGAAAGAATTTTGCATAGCAAACTTCATACTACAAGTTGTAAGTACTTTAAAAGTTAAACGTACAGTATTCGTGTAAGCCAAGGCGCCGTTTTGTTTATGGTGGATGAGTGCTCTCCACCATGTATTGCCCCCAGTGCGCCGTTAATATTATGCCAGCCAGCACAGTAGGTATTTAATGAGAACGAACCATTGCGAGTAGTGCGATTACAAAACACGACTTTGTTTTTTCTGAACTTTGGTTTAATAAAAGCGAATTTCACGTTTTCTTTTTGTCGCAGCTTGTAACTGTCTGTCCACTACTTCATTGATTGTAGGATTTCAGACGATACCTTGCAGTACTAGAGGAGCACGCAGCACCTGCCTATGAACGACGAGATTTGCAACGTCGAGAGTACGCAGGCGATTGTCACTCGCCTTTACCACAAATATGGCAGATAGCCCCTATGGTTATCGTGCTAGCGGTACATTTGTAAAGTATAAAGATGCACTTTACCAGCGCCGCCATGATGGTTTCCGCATGAGCCAGCCTATAACTGTCCTTACTAAGAAGTTTCTATTTATCATAATATATGCAAATTCACGCGTAACCTATGCAGTAGAAGTCTTTGAATGTATTTGTTCTTGAATCGGTGGCCTGGTAAAGCATGCTCTTAGGTAAGAGCAGAAGCCGAGACTGTGCACTCCATGCAGTCAATAATTCACTCGTAAATGGAATCATCGCTTCACCATTCGTCTACAATTTTTTTACCAAGCAGATTATCAGCTGGTTTGACCTGCTAGCACCTTGTTAATGTCTCCCTTTTACTGATCAAGCTGGATGACAAAGCAAGTGCTTTGATGTGAATGCAGACTGTGATGTGCAATTAGTTTGGCCTTTCGGATGTCTATACCGTGGGTCGTAACGGTGCTTTACCGTTTTAGGCAGAGTTTCAGAAGTGCTAATTGATAGCATGTTATGAGTAGAAGACATATCCCGCTGCGGCCGAATGCAGAAGTTACAGCGCACTATTTGGGGCACCCCAAAACAATCCATATTCGAGCTCTTCGCTCTTTATACCAAGAAAGCCAAGCTACAGCCGTAGCTTAAACAACCCTAAAAATTAATAAAAATGTAACGCAAGGAGAAAAAAATTATTGTTGAGTTTGTGCTCTGTTGCCATACATAGTTAGCAAATATGCCTACTATGCGGTTCTGAAACTTAAATATTATTCGTAATGAATGAGGAACAATCACAGTAACCAACAATTTCCAATGAGTGTGCCATTACTTCAAGTTTGAAACGCTTTGTTAACTAAAATACCTACGTCATGCTCAAACGCCGGCATTCATCTGAATACTCTGTTTTTGTAAGGTGATTAGCTTTCCTCGGATGCGTCAAGCATTATTCGTTCTGCCCTTATCTGCGCAACCTCTTTCGGAGGCCTGGCGAACATTGGGATTTTAATGACACAATTAAGCCGAGAATGCCAGACAATAAAAAATGAGTTGCTTTAATTACGTCTATGCTATCGCCCTGTATTTCGCTCGAAGTCAACAATGAAACTAAAATCTTTAGTTCCGGTGGTTGGGAATGCGTGTATAATGTTTTCCCTGGCGTACCAAGGCAAAGACACCAAGGCATGGGGGTGTAGCAGTGCCGTCGGCACTCTTAGCCTACTCCTCCCCCCTTTTTCATACTTCAAATAAACGTGTATTTGACAATATGGCGTGTCCCTGCAGGTTTTATGCTATTTGAACTAGCATCGATGGTCATCCTGAGGAGGTTTCTGCCGTAACCTCTGCCTTTCAGGTCCTCTCCCGTATTCCTTTTTGTTTAATGTCACGCAATTTCTGCGTACCTAGGGAAAATGTGCCACTGCCTACAATCCTTGCAGCGCTATCCACACAGCCCACACATTTAACGTACTTTGACGCTTTCCGTTACACATTTAGAGCATGTCCACGTGGATTAATATTTCCGCATTTCTTTCTATGCTAATGTACTGTCTGCAACACGACTCTTACATTTGCGCATTGAGAAAATCTTTCTCAAAGTAGTCCTACAGTCTATAGATGAACTACGCAGGAACACTGGCGAGGGCAGCCGTTTTAACGCTCGTAAATAGATGCTAAGCATGCAGTGCTTACAGCCGTTACTTAAGAAATTGAGCTACAGGAATAACAAAATGGTTATCGGATATTCAGTTTCTCGAAGGCGAGTAAGTCTTCGGATGAAGCACCTTTCTGTAATAAAAGGACAATGAATTAAGGGCACACGTTGAAAATCTAAAATACCTCAGTAGAAATGCGTCCTATCAGTGTGTCGACCTCTGTCTGGTGCTCGCAATAGATGAACAATAAAGAAGAACTTTTGAGGCCTCTAATGTGTTTGCTACTTGATAATACAGAATATAATGGGTCAAGAGTTTTACGCCCAAGAAAACGACGTCTTTTTTTGAATTTCGAGCATTGTGGTGTTCTGCCCATGGTTTGAAATAAAACGTCATAAGCTTCAGAAGAATTCAACACTGCACAATTTTGAACGTGTTCGGCTTCCCCATCCCCGCGAAGCTCTTGCATGCATTCAAGACATAGTTGCAGAAAGAAAAAAGCACCGCGTATGGAAGCACAGCAGTAAGGTTCCCCTACCACTAAAAGCTTCTTGGCATGCGCCATGAGAACGAAATATCCATTTCTCATGAATGGCTCCTGCACTACGGCAAATGAACGTTTATTATGCTTTAATGCCTTACAGGTGCCACTGACAATGGCAGCACAAGTTGCCAGCCCCTGGGGTCCATCAGCAACATCGATAACGTAAGGCCCAGCACAAGCCGAGCTTGCATGGAGAAAGCATCAGCTAATTTTCAAGACGGCGCCACGTAAGTTTGCATTTAGAAAAGTTCCATTAAAAGGCAAGTCAGAGACGACAGAAATGGCTACCAGTGTAACAGTCATGCCCCTACTCGGTAATTTCTTCTTGAGACTGCTCGCCTTGATGGCTGAAACAGGCACTGCGTCGGCAGATTTGAGCGTTCTAATTTCTTAAATAAATGATCCGGTCTCGATGCCGGCCAACCTGGCATAGTTAAAAACTACGGAAAAGGTTACAGCACACGACTCAAACCAAACTATAACGTTGCGTGAGCCATGTAAACAACCGCAACAAGAATGAGTACTAGTATACAAGTAAAAAGCACATTACAGCAAGAATGGCGGCCAATGTTCATCTACTGCTTAGCGTAGACATTTCAAACCAGCAACAGGCTGTACAACAGACGCACTGTACGCGCTGTCTCTGCTCTACGGTCCGTTGTATTTTGCTGTATTTTTCTTCACTGAACGATAGAAAAGCTGTCGCACCAGCATTGCCTAAACTCAACGCTTGCAGCGTTCATTACCTTATTCAGAAAAACAAAAGAAAATACCTACTTCTTCGGTAGCATCTTTCATCCATTGTACAGTAAAACACCTATGTATTTGATGTCTCTGTGCCTGCTACGTATTGGGGTTAATGGTTATGTGTGTGTCGTTCTCAAAATGGCTTCGCCAGGAACGCTGTAGAGTTCGAATGCGACTCAAATATGAAATGTCTTAATACAAACACTGCAGGAAAACTTGAACCCGGCGCTTCTTTTTATTCGATACCTAGGACTTGAGTTAAGGCGTGTGATGCCCGACGGGGAGTCATTCCACCTACACATGTCAGAAATGATGCCAATAGTTTGCCGTTGCGCCATCTCCATTTCTTAAATCGAGAGCTTCAAGTGGTTAGTTGCAATGGCTTATAGCCGCAAAAAAGCGCCTCTAGTGAGAGCAGAATAACATCATCAGCAATGGCTCGCACCCCTATAAGCAAGCAATAAGTAATGGCTGATTATGAACCAAAGAAAGAAACGAGCGAACGAATGAGTGACGAGAAAAAGAGAGCCAATAAAAACCAGAACGAAATTACCTTTAGGCATGCATTATGTTCCCGCATGTGACGTTGTGGAGGCCAACCTACCGTGCCGAACGTTTACTTCATACTGCAGCTCACTATGTCTGACCGGTCAGATCGTACAACTTTAGGCATAAACCACGTGCGCAGCAGGCTTTCCTCTTGAGGTGTTCGTAGAGGGTAACATGCTGCTGAACTTTTCTACTCTTCCTAGCATACAATCTGTCCTGAAAAATTCACCGACCATTAGGATAGCCATAACGTGAAATTTGAGAGCAGCTGTGTATGTGGTTTTATTACGGTGTATATTCAGGCAAATATTTTGAGAGATACAGACAGGAGGTCAAGCGCTACGGCTTTTGTAAATGACCGATCGAAGAATCTAGTGTAATAGCTGGCACTGTGTGGCTTCCATAAAATCCGTGCATAAAATCAGATTGGAAAAGAAATTGCATACCAGTACAGCCGAACCAAGCAATTGAAACAAGCGAAAGCGAGAGCCGACACGAGCTGATCATAGCACGAAATGAGTGCTCTGGCTGAGATCCTATGGTAGTAGGAAATGAGTGGTCGGTGAAGTCCGCATGAAACCAGGCTTCCGCGCTCATGCCATTGAAGGGGCAGCTATCATTGGTCTCGGCTTTCGACCATTCAAGGCTCGCGTCTTCTGCCGCTCCGCGCTCGCTCTTTCATCTTTCGCTCTTGTGCCGTTCGCTCAGTTACGCCGCCGACGCTCGCCGCTGGAGGGGGTCATTAAGGGCTGCAACATAAAACGGAGACGTATTTTAGTAGACGCAAAACAGTCCTTCTCGATGCCAA
This sequence comes from Dermacentor albipictus, assembly GCF_038994185.2. Lineage (NCBI taxonomy): Eukaryota > Metazoa > Arthropoda > Arachnida > Ixodida > Ixodidae > Dermacentor > Dermacentor albipictus. Next base: position 108,482,517 of record NC_091829.1, read on the forward strand.
ATATCTCACTACCGAAAGCACGCTTCTGGACTTTTGGCTGAATACTCCTTGTGAGCGCGTTGAAGTCGGAGTTGTATTTGTAATACACAGACCGCCTACTAAGTAATCATTAACTTACCATCACTGACAGATATTTCTACTCTCCTGCGCCTGTTTCATTAAGGATATACATAATGTATTTGATGATGCAAGGCTTCTGTTATGCTTGCATCTCGAACGAGAAAATTTCTTAAATTGCAGTTCAGCATCGCAGGACAATGAAAGCACCAGTGTTCAATTTCTGCCGATCTAGAGCCCAAATTGAGCACTAAATATCACTGCAGCAACTTAGCGCTAAAATTGAGCGAGACGCCTTACCATTAACGTGCGATTTCTTTTTTGTCAAACACTTAATTGGACAAAATGTGTTTCTGTCGTCCCATAACAAGAGTCAGCCATTTTGAGCTAATTTTCCCGTATCCTTGCAGGAATGCTACTGGAACTGGCGGAATGGAACAGCTAGACTCCTGCGGTGTCAGAGCAAGTGATCATTCGTCTGCCATGAAATCGAAACACAAATGTGAAACATGTGGTAAATTTTTTACAAGGGCTGACAATCTATCTGCACATTACCGCACACATACCGGCGAGAAACCATACAAATGTGAAATACGTGAGAAATCATTCGCGGACAGTTCCGCTTTCCGTAATCATCAATGGATTCACATAGGTGTGAAACCTCAGATCTGTCATATATGTACTAAACCATTCAAAAAGAAAGCGGATCATAACAGTCATCTCAAATCACATAGTAACGACATACCTTTTGTTTGCGACATATGTAATCGCTACTTTAAGTGCAGCTGAAATCTCAGCAGACATCGCAAAAGAATTCACGAGGGTAAAATGCCGTACGAGTGCGAGTAGTGTGGAGTTCGGGCCAAAAAGAAAGAAAACCTCGACGCTGACCTCTGCAAGAGTATTAGGTACCAATTGTGTGCCGATTCATTTACAGATGCATCTCAACTGATTGCGCAACTCGCTACGCATACGACTGGGTTGTCGTAAGAACGTGACCAGTGCGCAAGTGAAGTAAATTGTCCACAGGTCTTGCACAGGAACGTGACCATGAAGCCATGCCGCCAAATAACGCTGACATTCTCCCACAGGGGTGAGGAACTAAAAGAATTAGTTGAGTCAGTTTCTTAGTTTGAGTCAGACAGCTGCCGGCGACTGTTGTGGCGCTGCCCCCTGACGCGCCATTTCGGCAACTGTGTTCTTGGACAGGTAGGATACCCGCCTGCGTGCCTCCTTGAAACTTATATTTTCTTTTATTTTTATCGTCACAATTCCTTTTTCTTTTTTCCTGGATGGGCGCGACCACGAGTATGCGGCGTGCTCCCTTTCGCAGTTTAGACAATGGAGACTGTTCTCCCAAGCTTCAGAAAAATGTTCATGGGCACTGCACTTCGCACATGTTTGACGGCCTGGACACATATGGCGTAAGAGGGATCTTGAGATACCCTGCCTCTATTGACTCGGGCAGCAGACATGATGCGAAGGTTATTATGAGGTGCTTGGTTTGGATTTCTTTGCCATCTCGCCTCATCCTAATTCTTTTCACATTGATTACATTTTGTGAACTGAAGCCCTCCAAGAGTTCAGCCTCAGTGAGCTCCAGCAAGTCATCGTCCGACACAGCGTCGCGGGTCGTGTTCATAGTACGGTGCGGGGTTACTGTTAGTTGGGTCTCCCAAACTACACTAGTTTCGGCAGTTTCTCGTATTGCTTCTTATCGCGGAGCTGCAGGAGGAGATCACCGCTTGCCATCCTGGTCGCCTTTTATCCGGCTCCAAAAACATCAGCCAAAGTCTTTGATACAAGGAACGGTGAAATTGTGCGCACTGGTTTGCCGGGTTTTTCGGAGTGGACTATGTGGAAACGTGGCAAGTTGTGGAGTTGACGTCCGAAAAACTGAGACTTCATCGGTGCGCCCTCTTTTCTGAGAGCGATCAGGGAGTGGAGGAATTGAGCTATTCATAGAGATCTGTGAGATTTCTGCAGAAATGCCAGCCACCCACCATGGAGTCCTACAAGGGGACGCTGCAGGACCTGTCAAACACGGCCTGCAAACGCCATCTGTACATTAACACTGTAACCAAATATGAAATAACCTATGATGGCCATTCACACAAGGTTAACCCTTGCTGCCTGGACAAACTGGAAGTAAAAGGAAGCCAGAAGAAGACAGGAAAGATGGTAAGTAAGGAAAATATGAAGGTTGTAGGGAGAGAGAGGGACTGGAAAAGGCAACTACCGATATCCCCCGGTTGGGTCAGTTTGGGGGTGCCGTCTACGTGAAGCAGAGGCCAAAGAGGTGTGGTGCCTCCACCGGGGGGCCTTAAAGGTCCGAAAATCCAGATCGGCTCAACTCCCAGGATCCCCCTTTCCCCGGACGCGGCTAAGCGTTGCACGATTGGACGTCGGAGGGTCCAACCCTCGTGTGCTCGGGTACGTGGTGTCGCACCGCACCAAACGCCTGCTGCCGCAGACGCCCCTGCGGGGCCGCTGATGAGGAAAACGCTTTCATTTCTGACATGTGCGGGTCGACGTCTCTGAGCTAACAGTTTAGTTCTGCCCTGAATATCCCGGTGTTCTCATTGAACTTCAGGCCGCTCCTTAAACATGACGCTCGTAAATGTCTGTGGAACTGTTCTAATGTTGTAATAATGAAATGGCGTAAAAAATGTAAGGTGCGAAACCGCAGCTACGCAGTTCAATTGATTTCCATAACGGTTCTTGAGTAGGTATCCAGCCAGCTTTTCATATCTGCAAACAGTGATCCGCGAATGATCGGCGGCTTTCTAGGCTTTTGCAGCAAACGTCGCTGAAGGTGACACGAGCACACACTGACAGTTGTCTGGGCCAAATCTTCCTCGTCTTCTGGGGCAGAGGTCCGTACTGGGGCGGTAGTCGTAGCCTGCGGCTAGCTCGCTCGTCCATTATGACGTCAACGTTATTTTGCCGGCTGGTAGGGTTTATCGGTCTCCACGAAGCACCTCTACTTGATGTCACGTTGTAGTGACGTTGAACAAAAAATTTAGAAAAATCGTGGATCATGAAGGACTTTATTGGACGAACCGGAACCAACAAAGTAAGTTACATTCCGGCCCAAAGATAGTGCCGGCAATTGAGTTCGATAGTCGAAGAAATGATTGGCGATTAAGGAGCGTCGGCTATTCTCACATCATTCGTGGAAAGTTTCGACGTATTCGTTGGTGCTCGCGTGTCGTCCAGAACAGACAACTGTATTAGCGTTGCGTGTGTAATTTGATTCTAAAGGCTCGACTACAAGGTAGGAAAAAGAGAGAATCGACGAGAATATTGCAGAATTTTCTGATACATGCTGGTGCCTCATTCCCTTAGCCGTAACTTAATGTTTGTTATTCGGTGAAACGCGTTCACTGGAGAAAGATATAGAAGTACGCGGGTCTGTAGTATAACTAACAACTGTATCTCAATCATCCTCTCATTGCTCGCAGGGATACATTTGTCACATCAGGCTAAAAATTGCCATAGCTGTAACTAAATTGCAGCGCAAGTCAAAAGAGGTGACTTCCATGTAAATAAGAAACTGCACTTTAAAACTGACAGAGGTTCCACCTCATTAAAACAATTTTTAACACATTCGCAGTTCAGCATATATAATTAGGCTCTAAGTGACTTGAATTAATAGGGTCTCACTGTTGTGATCAGCATGATTAAAAACAAAAATCTTTGGTATGAATACAAGAGCCAAAGAGAGAACTAAAACATTACGTGCGTTGAACAGTGTTTAAGGAAAATACATTTTGCCATGCCTGTGTCTATAAGAAGTAAAAGCTGTTTTTGAGAGGCAGCAAGGCCTAAGGACCTCAATTATTAGCAGAGATCAGTGCCTCCTTTTTAAATGGTTCCTCGTGGGAGGTACTTCCTTCTACTCGCACTGCAGAATCATTAAAAGGATGGTTAGGAAAAGCTTGTTTATTAGTACACTCGCAAAACGCTTGAACAAAACTAAACGATTTGTCAAGAATCTTGGGCGAGCATTCAACCTTCTAGTTACACCAAACGCAAACTTGCAGCCCTTTAGCGTTTGTTTAGAGATGAGTTTGCCAAAGCTACGTTGGTGAACAACATAGTTTCGCAAACAGTGAGGTCTAGCCAGAACCTGCAGTATATTTGACATCGAAGCATCCCAAAATCTGCTGGAGGCGACGTTTTGTCATATAATTTCGAAAAATCAAGCGGCACCGTTTCCGTCTTTCATTTCACTCAGCAGTTTTAAATGCCAAAGAAGCCCATCCCTCAACACGATGCATTCTCTTAGTTCCTCACCCCTGTGGAAGAATGTCAGCGTTATTTGGCGACACGGCTTCATGGTCACGTTCCTGTGCAAGACCTGTGGACGATTTACTTCACTTGCGCACTGGTCAAGTTCTTGCGACTGCCCAGTCGTATGCGTAGCGATTTGCGCAATCAGTTGAGATGCATCTGTAAATGAATCGGCACACAATTGGTACCTAAAATTCTCGCAGAGATCAGCGTCGAGGTTTTCTTTCTTTTTGGCCTGAACTCCACACTACTTGCACTCGTACGGCATTTTACCCTCGTGAATTCTTCTGCGATGTCTGCTGAGATTTCAGCTGCACTTAAAGCAGCGATTACACATGTCGCAAACAAAAGGTATGTCATTACTATGTGACTTGAGATGACTGTTATGATCCGCTTTGATTTTGAACGGTTTAGTACATATATGGCAGATCTGGGGTTTCACACCTGTGTGAATCCGTTGATGATTACGGAAAGTGGAACTGTCCGCGAATGATTTCTCACGTATTTCACATTTGTATGGTTTCTCGCCGGTATGCGTGCGGTAATGTGCAGATAGATTGTCAGCCCTTCTAAAACATTTACCACGTAGTTCACATTTGTGTTTCGATTTCATGGCAGACGAATGATCACCTGCTCTGGCACCGCAGGAGTCTAGCTGTTCCATTCCGCCAGTTCCAGTAGCATTCCTTGAAGGATACGGGAAAATTAGCTCAAAATGGCTGACTCTTGTTATGGGACGACAGAAACACATTTTGTCCAATTGAGTGTTTGACAAAAAGGAAATCGCACGTTAATATTAAGGCGTCTCGCTCAATTGTAGCGCTAAAGTTGCTGCAGTGATATTTAGGGCTCGATTTGGGCTTTAGATTAGCAGAAATTGAACACTGGTGCTTTCAGTGTCCTGCGATGCTGAACTGCAATTTAGGAAATTTTCTCGTTCGAGATGCAGGCATAACAGAAGCCTTCCATCATCAAATACAATATGTATATCCTAAATGAAACAGGCGCAGGAGAGTAGAAATATCTGTCAGTGATGGTAAGTTAAAAAAACGTAACCGGTCTGTGTATTACAAATACAACTCCTACTTCAACACGCTCACAAGGAGTATTCAGGCAAAAGTCCAGAAGCGTGCTTTCGGTAGTGAGATATTTGGCATCGAGAAGGACTGTTTTGCGTCTACTAAAATACGTCTCCGTTTTATGTTGCAGCCCTTAATGACCCGCTCCAGCGGCGAGCGTCGGCGGCGTAACTGAGCGAACGGCACAAGAGCGAAAGATGAAAGAGCGAGCGCGGAGCGGCAGAAGACGCGAGCCTTGAATGGTCGAAAGGCCGAGACCAATGATAGCTGCCCCTTCAATGGCATGAGCGCGGAAGCCTGGTTTCATGCGGACTTCACCTACCACTCATTTCCTACTACCATAGGATCTCAGCCAGAGCACTCATTTCGTGCTGTGATCAGCTGATGTCGGCTCTCGCTTTCGCTTGTTTCAATTGCTTGGTTCGGCTGTACTGGTCTGCAATTTCTTTTCCAATCTGATTTTATGCACGGATTTTATGGAAGCCACACAGTGCCAGCTACTACACTAGATTCTTCGATCGGTCATTTACAAAAGCCGTAGCGCTTGACCTCCTTTCTGTATCTCTCAAAATATTTGCCTGAATATACACCGTAATAAAACCACATACACAGCTGCTCTCAAATTTCGCGTTATGGGCTATCCTAATGGTCGGTGAATTTTTCAGGACAGATTGTATGCTAGGAAGAGTAGAAAAGTTCAGCAGCATGTTACCCTCTACGAACACCTGAAGAGGAAAGCCTGCTGCGCACGTGGTTTATGCCTAAAGTTGTACGATCTGACCGCTCAGACATAGTGAGCTGCAGTATGAAGTAAACGTTCGGCACTGTAGGTTGGCCTCCACAACGTCACATGCGGGAACATAATGCATGCCTAAAGGTAATTTCGTTCTGGTTTTTATTGGCTCTCTTTTTTGTGTCACTCATTCGTTCGCTCGTTTCTTTCTTTGGTTCATAATCAGCCATTACTTATTGCTTGCTTATAGGGGTGCGAGCCATTGCTGATGATGTTATTCTGCTCTCACTAGAGGCGCTTTTTTGCGGCTATAAGCCATTGCAACTAACCACTTGAAGCTCTCGATTTAAGAAATGGAGATGGCGCAACGGCAAACTATTCGCATCATTTCTGGCATGTGTAGGTGGAATGACTCCCCGTCGGGCATCACACGCCTTAACTCAAGTCCTAGGTATCGAATAAGAAGAAACGCCGGGTTCAAGTTTTCCTGCAGTGTTTGTATTAAGACATTTCATATTTGAGTCGCATTCGAACTCTACAGCATTCCTGGCGAAGCCATTTTGAGAACGACACACACATAATCATTTCCCCAATACGTAGCAGGCACTGAGACATCAAATACATAGTTGTTTTACTATACAATGGATGAAAGATGCTACCGAAGAAGTAGGTATATTCTTTTGTTTTTCTCAATAAGGTAATGAACGCTGCAAGCGTTGAGTTAAGGCAATGCTGGTGCGACAGCTTTTCTACCGTTTAGTGAAGAAAAATACAGCAAAATACAACGGACCGTAGAGCAGAGACAGCACGTACAGTGCGTCTGTTGTACAGCCTGTTGCTCGTTTGAAATGTCTACCCTAAGCAGTAGATGAACATTGGCCGCCATTCTTGCTGTAATGTGCTTTTTACTTGTATACTAGTAATCATTCTTGTTGCGGTTGTTTACATGGCTCACTCAATGTTATATTTTGGTTTGAGTCGTGTGCTGTAACCTTGTACGTAGTTTCTAATTTTGCCAAGTTGGCCGGCATCGAGACCGGATCATTTATTTAAGAAATTAGAACGCTCAAATCTGCCGACGCAGAGCCTGTTTCAGCCACCAAGGCGAGCCCTCTCAAGAATAAATTACTGAGTAGGGGCATGATTGTTACACTGGTAGCCATTTCTGCTGTCCCTGACTTCCCTTTTAATGGAACTTTTCTAAATGCAAACTTACGTGGCGCCGTCTTCAAAATTGGCTGATGCTTTCTCCACGCCAGCGCGGCTTGTGCTGGGCCTTACGTTGTCGATGTTGCTGATGGACCCCAGGGGCTGGCAATTTGTGCTGCCATTGTCTGTGGCACCTGTAAGGCATAAAGGTATAATAAACGTTCATTTGCCGTAGTGCAGGAGCCATTCATGAGAAATGGATATTTCTTTCTTATGGCGCATGGCAAGAAGGTTTTAGGGGTAGGGGAGCCTTACTGCTGTGCTTCCATACGCCGTGCTTTTTTCTTTCTGCAACTATGTCTGGAATGCATGCAAGAGCTTCGCGGCGATGGGGAAGCCCACCACGATCAAAATTGTGCAGTGTTGAATTCTTCTGAAGCTTATGACGTTTTATCTCAAACCACGGGCAGAACACCACAATGCTCGAAATAAAAAAAAGACGTCGTTTTCTTGGGCGTAAAACTATTGACCCATTATATTCTGTATTATCAAGTAATCAACACATTAGAGGCCTCAAGAAGTTCTTGTTTATTGTTCATCTATTGCGAGCACCAGACAAAGCCCGACTCAGAGGAGGACACACTGAGAGGACGCATTTCTACTGAGGTATTTTAGATTTTCAACGCATGCCCTTAATTCATTGTCCTTTTATTAGAGAAAGGTGCGTCATCCGAAGACTTACTCGCCTTCGAGAAACTGAATATCCGATACCCATTTCCTTATTCCTGTAGCTCAATTTCTTAAGCAACGGCTGTAAGCACTGCATCCTTAGCATCTATTTACGAGCGTTAAAACGGCTGAACTCGCAAGTGTTCCGTAGTAGTACATCTATACACTGTAGGAATACTTTGAGAAAGATTTTCTCAATGCGCAAATGTAAGAGTCGTGTCGCAGACAGTACATTGGCATAGAAAGAAATGGGGAAATATTAATCCACGTGCACATGCCACTAAATGGCTAACGGAAAGCGTCAAAGTACGTTAAAAGTGTGGGCTGTGTGGATAGCGCTGCAAGGATTGTAGGCAGTGGCACATTTTCCCTAGGTACGCAGAAATTGCGTGAAATTAAACAAAAAGGAGTGCGGGAGAGGACCTGAAAGGCAGAGGTTACGGCAGAAACCTCCTCAGGATGGCCATCGATGCTAGTGCAAAAAGCATAAAAACATTATAAACGGATTCCCAACCACCGGAAATAAAGACTTGAGTTTCATTGTTGACTTCGAGCGAAATACAGGGCGATAGCAAAGACGTAATTAAAGCAACTCATTTTTTATTGTCTGGCATTCTCAACTTAGTTCCATTAAAATCGCAATGTTCGCCAGGCCTCTGAAAGAGGTTGCGCAGATAAGGGCAGAACGAATAATGCTTGACGCATCCGAGGAAAGCTAATCACCTTACAAAAAAAAGAGTATTCAGATGAATGCCGGTGTTTCAGCATGACGTAGGTTTTTTAGTTAACAAAGCGTTTCAAATTTGAAGTAATGGCACACTCCATGGAGATTGTTCGTTACTGTGATTGTTTCTCATTCAATATGAATAATATTTAAGTTTCAGAAGCGCATAGTAGGCTTATTTGCTAAAAATGTATGGCAACAGAGCGCAAACTCAACATTAATCTTTTTCTCCTTGCGTTACATTTACATTAATTTTTAGGGTTGTTTAAGCTGCGGCTGTGGCTTGGCTTTCTTGGTATAAAGAGCGAAGAGCTCGAATATAGATTGTTTTGGGGTGCCCCAAATCGTGCGCTGTAACTTCTGCATTCGGCCGCAGCGGGATATGTCTTCTGCTCGTAACATGCTATTAAGGAGCAATACTGAAACTCTGCCTAAAACGGTAGAGCACCGTTGCGGCCCACGGTATAGACATCCGAAAGGCCGAACTAATTGCACATCACAATCTGCATTCACATCAAAGCACTTGCTTTGTCATCCAGCTTGATCAGTATAAGGGAGACATTAACAAGATGCTAGCAGGTCAAACCAACTGATAATGTGCTTGGTAAAAAATTGTAGACCAATGGTCAAGCGATGACTCCATTTACGAGTGAATTATTGACTGCATGGAGTGCACAGTCTCGGCTTCTGCTCTTACCTAGGAGCGTGCTTTACCAGGCCACCGATTCAAGAACAAATACATTCAAAGACTTCTACTGCATAGGTTACGCATGAATTTGCATATATTATGATAAACAGAAACTTCTTAGTAAGGACAGGCATAAGCTGGCTCATGCGGAAACCATCGTGGCGGCGCTGGTAAAGTGCATCTTTATACTTTATAAATGTACCGCCAGCACGATAACCATAGGGGCTATCTGCCATGTTTGTGGTAAAGGCGGGTGACAATCGCCTGCGTACTCTCGACGTTGCAAATCTCGTCGTTCATAGGCAGGTGCTGCGTGTTCCTCTAGTACTGCAAGGTATCGTCTGAAATCCTACAATCAATGAAGTAGTGGACAGACAGTTACAAGCTGCGACAAAAAGAAAACGTGAAATTCGCTTTCATTAAACCAAAGTTCAGAAAAAGCAAAGTCGTGTTTTGTAAGCGCACTACTCGCAATGGTTTGTTCTCATTAAATACCTACTGTGCTGGCTGGCATAATATTAACGGCATACTGGGTGCAATACATGGTGGAGAGCACTCATCCACCATAAACAAAATGGCACCTTGACTTACACGAATACTGTAAGTTTAACTTTTAAAGTGCTTACAACGTGTAGTATGAAATTTGCTATCCAAAATTCTTGCTCCATTTGCTGCAGTGACATAATCCTAACAATAATTTCGGAATAACATCTCTTAAAGGGTGAAACATGCTTTTGCATCAATAAAACAGGTTCAATATTACAATGACACTGTGCAGATGGCGTCTGCAATTATGATGCAAACCTACGCTAATGTTAGAAAAATTAGTGTTTGTGCCTCCGTGATGCAATTCGCTAACGCCATGGTGCCAACGCCAATCACAATCATGACTCATGCATCAGGCAGCTATGAGGAATATATCGAATACCAGGTAATATTTGAAATCACGGGCTTAACTGACTAGCTGTGAGGAATACAAGCCGATTCCTGCCTCTTAGCCAAGTAATAATTTGAATACTTACGAACAAAATGACGAGTTCGATTTAAATAATGATGAACTAGAATGCAGTTCTTAAATGTTTGTTTTCAAGCGATACTAAGTTTGCTTTTATGTCACTGGCTGGAGCCTTTATAAGAATTCTTCGAAGGACAAAGATTATTGTGAGAACGCATCAAAAATATTCTAAAACTGATGTAATGCCTAGCAAGAAAATAGCTGAAATGCAACATGCAACTGCTTTCGTTCACAAATGGCAAAGGGTACCGTAGAATACCATGACTTCCCTCCTAATCGCTGTCTCACCCCTGTTTGCTATTAAAAAAAAATTTGCTTTAAGTTATCTAAATTGAGGTTGTCAAAAAAAAAATAAAAAGAGAAACAAATGCCTTCTTTAGCCACACAACTCCAAGCGGCAAAAGTGTGCTTTTCTCTAATGTGCACTTGTTTCCCTTAAGGAACGCAGGCAAACAGAAGGACAATCGTTGTAAACCAAGTAGTGGCTTTTCATGCACGGGGCTTACTTTTTACTAAAATAATGCTTTAAGCACTCAATACTCACTTAGTCCCATTTTTTTGTTAATTGGCTAATGACAATATTATTGCGCACATTGACGAGTTGTCTAGAAAACAGTTATGGTTCGGCACACCAATTGTTCACTGCGATTAGAACTAGTTCCGAGGTTTTCGTGCAAGAGCCATGGCCTCATAAAACGCATACCAAATTTAGGCGGACAGGGCATAAGTTTAGACCATCTGGGCATCTGTAACGAGCCCCTAAATGCAAGTAAACAATAGCCCTTTTACATTGCGCTTTAATCTAAATATGGTGGTGCCATCCGGAATTGTTCCCGGGACTTCAAACTATAGGACCCCATTGCGTGTGAGCAGTTCAAGAACTACACATCAATGAAAAATATTTTCGTCTGTAAGTATACGGTGGCTTCATGTTCTGGGAAATCTTATCTTGAGCACTAAACCGCTGACTACGCTGAACATGGCAATATTTTCGCATCGCCATTGCGTCGACACGTCTTGATCTAAGAAAGCAACCGATTTCAAAGCTCAAGCAGACTGTAAAAACCACCCGTTTTAGTTGGGGACAAATGTACATATGTTCAAGCCTATTAGATTGGTCGTGTCTAAGGGTTACAGTGTTGAATGAAAAAAAAATGACAAGTGGTAAACTCACGTTGTATAGGCGCCCAAAGTAGATGAAGCGCCCTGGCTACCGTCGCGGCTTGTACTTGGTGTTGCTTTGTCCCTCATGCTTAAGTCAACAGGCGTGTATTCGTTGCTGCTCTCTTCAGTCATGACTGATATTTCGATGTCCTGTGACTGGCGTGTACTGTCGGCTGCGCGCTGTTGAATCACCGCGCATGCGTGCTCAATGCCAAAAAAAGAACGGAAACTAATCAATCATTCGTCACTTTGGTGTTTCGATTAAAATGATACCGCATATCTGGACAAAAACTAGACTTTAGAATCCGCCACTAGCTTGACTCTAATGTGCAAATTTTTGAACTCCCACAGAGGCACCCAGATAAACCGTTCCTTGTACATTCCGATGGAAAATAAATATTTGTGGGAGGTATTTATATGTGCTGCCAATAAAGTGCTACGCGAGCTGTGCCTAATTAGGTGAATGAGTGAAGTACGCGAGTCGAATATCATTGATAACGGTCGTTCGCCAGGAACTCTGTATTAAATCACGGAGTTCAAACAAGCTCACACCGGGCGATTTTGTAGCTGGAAGTTGTACTGAATTCCGACGTAGGACAGGTGCGAAAAGAATGGAAAGTTTAGAATAATAACAAGGATTTGTTTTCTGTAGAATAGTTATTAAAGGGCAAAAAATTGTCATCCACGCGTATGTAGCACAACGCTACAAAAAAACCGATATGAGTTTCCCATATGGGTTTGCTTTGTGGCTTCGTGGTATATCAGGATGGATTACAACTTTTCCTTTTCGCGATACTTCCTCCACTTTGCGGTTCTGGAGAACCGATTTGTCATATTATGTGTCCCTGCGCTTCGAAGTTTTGTTTTATTCGACCTCATTGTGCGATCTGCTAGCCTCCTGGTTAGCTCAGGGAGTAGAGCTGCTACCCCGTAAATGCATTGGTCCCGAGTTTGAATACCGGAGCAGGGTAAATTTTTCCTCAAATGCAAGGCGTTCCTTCTGAGAACCCCACATGTGTTTCCTTTGTAGCTACGGGCTACATTCGGCTGGGCAACAACTTTTTTTCCTTTACTGATACTTCCTCGTCTTAACGGGATTCCGCAGAACTGATTTGCCACAGTAGTTGCTATTCGGGATTGCATTTTCTAAGTACTTTCAAAACATTTCAGGAAGCCAACTGTGCGCACTCCAACATTATATTGCTGCAAATGTTGTGGTTACTCGGACTCAAATGAGTGCTGGATCTTCACTCAGACGGGACCAGCAATTAAGGTTACTTGAGGCTTTCTCAAATAAGATATCGTAAGGACTTCTACGCGTACAACGGTTCTCATGTTGTCTCAGAGCTCGTCGGAGCCTTGTCGCGGGATTTTCCACTTCGGCTAAGGCACTAGCCACCTATGTTGCCGAATGCGCATTTCCAGCATCTTATCCGCGCATATGGTTTCCCGGAAAAAAATTCGTGGTGGCCTTCGCCGGCTACGGACCGGCGTAAAACTCTTGCTTCAAAACCATGAACGAGGAAACACGTTTTCTTCTCAGACGCATCGACGTCGCTGAAAATACGGTTCATCTCTTCCGTAAAGATCGCGATATCCTCATTTGGTCGCTGCACAGGGGTTTCAAGCAGAACTTCGGCCCGCTCCTTGCGCACGACACCCGTGAATGTTAGTAGAAAGAGACTGCAAAACTGCTTTCGCCTGGTTAGCTGGACTTTCGATGTTCAGACCATGTCCTGGTGGTGTCTTCAAATGAGAAATGTTCATGCCACAGCTTATCGTCACAGTTTCAATTTTTTAAACATGGCGGTTGCTACGTAAGTTTCAAGCCAGCTTTCCGCGTCTTCAAACAATGATCCGTGGAAGATCGGTGGATCGCTTTGTTTTTGCAGAACAGGCGTCACCGGCCTCACAGGGGGATTTCAATGAGACTGCTCACGGGGCCCTGTTATTCCTAGTCTTCTCGGACACACATCCGTACTCTGTCGGTAGTCGCAGGTTTCAGCTAGCTCAATGGCCCATGGCGACATTTACACTGTTTTCAGGGCTTTCAGGGTGTATCCGGTAATGAAGCTGCTCTACGAGATATCGCACTATAGTGACGGCGAACAACACAGTAACAAGAAGCATGTGGCGCAAATCAGTCTTTATTGGGCGAGCGTGAACCCACAAAACAAGTTACACTCGGGCAGAAAGATAGTTCCGGGCACATGCGTCGATCATTCAAGAAGTGATTTACGGCTAACGAACATCGCATGATTCATCAAAGATTTCAGCGTAGCCGTTTCTGTTTGCATGCCTTCCGGAATACACAACTGTATTCGCTTTGCACGTGGAATTTGATTACACAAGTTTCAACTACATCGTAGAAAAAATACATAATCGACAAGAATGACCGAATGTTCTGATACACGCTGGCGCGTCATGCGCTGAGCGGTAACTCAACATTCGTTAGCTGCTGAAATGCATTCACAGGAAAAGGGCATCGAAGTATGCGTGCCAATCTGCCTAAAAACTGCATCTCATTTTCCTTTCCTTGCTGGTATAGAAGTGTTAGTCACATCAGGCTAAAAATGTTCTGCAGCTGTAATTACATAATAGTGCGAGTCATAACGGACGGCTTCCAAGTGGATAAAAGACTGCCCTTTAAAACTTTAGGACACCACAATACAACAACTAAACATTTTCGTATTGGGAGAACATAGGATATAGTGACGCTCCATATCATTTAAACCTAATGTAGTCTCATCACTGTCATCAGCTTAGTTTATGGTATAAAACAGATTTTCGGTGTTAATACACGGAAGAAGTTTGCACCGTTTTGGGCTTGTCCCGAAACAATATTCGTCACCCTTGCTTTTGTTTCCTTTTTTGAAAATTCAGCGCTCGCTACTTTCCTGTCGAGAATGCTGTGTCAAGCTGATAACCGGCACGTCGTTCTTGACTCGTAATTACCGGGCTCACATTGTTAACTAAATGCGGCCAAGACAGATGACGATTATTGTTCGTGGCGAAAATGCAACCCAAACGGTGTAAACTTTTTTGCAGTGTACAAGAGGCAAAGAGAGAACCTAGAGAGTCAATTTATTCAACATATTTTAAGGAAATAAATTTTCCCATGCGTACAATGTGTCTATATAATGTCGTAAAAGATGTCTCTCGAAGGCAACAGGGCGTAAGGAACTTAATTAATGGCAGAGATTACTTGTAGATTGACAAGTAAACAGTGCCTGTTTTTAAAATCCTTTTCAATGAGAGATGCTCCCTTCTATCCACAATGGAAGAACATTAAGCGTAGGGTTCATTAGGGCTTGTTTTTTTGCTTACTGTAAAAACACCTGCAAAAAGGAAAAAAATCTCCATCGATCCGTACAAGATCCATCCATCCACCATACAAGATCCATCAAGGATCTTGTACGGGCACTTCGACCCTCTGCTTACACAAAACACATTACTGCACCCCATGAGGGTTTGTCTTGAAATAAATTTTCTAAAGCTACGTTCGCGAGCAATCACATGTAATTGTGCAAACTGTAAGTGCTGGCCAGGATCTGCAGTATGCTTGGACATTGAAGCACTACAAATACTTCGTTCGACGACGTCGTGTGTCGTAATTTCGAGAAACCCCATGGCATCATCTACATCATGCATTTAACTAAGTCATTTTGAATGTCAAATGAAGCCGGCCTCTACACACGATGCGTATAGTTAGTTGCTAACTCCTGGGAAAAAATGTCAGCGTGGTTTCTCGGCAAGTCTTCACTCTCGCGTTATGCAAAAGCGGTGGCCGATTTACTCGCGCACTAGTCAGCATGTTACGGCTGCCCACAGCTATTCGTCCAGATGTGCTTAATCAGTTGAATCGTGTCTTCAAATGTTGCTCCACATAAGTCGCACATATGATTCCGGCGCAGATGTTCATCGAGGGCTTCTTTCTCGGCAAAATCAAATCCACAGTGAGTACACTCATGCGGCATTTCATACCCGTGAAACATTTGGTGGTGACGAAACAGATCTGAGCTGTCCACAAAGGATAGATGACATATTCTGCAATCGAAATCTCCGCCCCCACAATACCACTTGAGATGACGTTGGAGAGAACTTTTGCATTCGAAGGGTTTAGTACATTTATGGCATACATGGGGTTTCTCGGTCGCATCAGTTTGCTGGTGCGCGCGGAGATGTGATACCTGTGTGAGTGATTTACCACAGGTTTCGCAAGTGTAGGGTTTGTCGCCTTTATGTATGCGTTTATGGTCATCTAGATGTCTACACGACTGGAACGATTTATTGCAAATATGGCAGTGGTAGGGACTGCGGTGTTCGTGGGAGCGGTCATGTGCGGCTAGGGGAGGAGCCAGGTGGGACGATGTATCACAGGTTTCGCATTTGTGGTTTCCGTCGGTGCTTTTCCTGCAATGTTTTATGAACATCGAATTACTCACAGAGGTTAGATCAGACGATTTGCAAATTTGGTCTGTGTCGCCCGTGTGTTCG
This sequence comes from Dermacentor albipictus, assembly GCF_038994185.2. Taxonomy (NCBI): domain Eukaryota; kingdom Metazoa; phylum Arthropoda; class Arachnida; order Ixodida; family Ixodidae; genus Dermacentor; species Dermacentor albipictus. Next base: position 108,498,648 of record NC_091829.1, read on the forward strand.
TTGGCGCGCCCGTGTAAAGCATCCCGACTGCTGCAAACAATGGAACATGCACCGGAGAATTCTTGCTGTACCCCAGCATCGGCTCCAGTAGCACTCCTGCAAGTAGACGGACAAAGCAGCTCAATATAGCCGACACTTGTAACGGAACGACGTAGACACATTTTGGCCAATTGAGAGGTTGGCAAACTAAATCGCGCGTTTACGATAAGGCGACTTGTTCAATCTGAGGGCTATGTTGCTATGTTTATATTTACCCTCCGATTCCGCCTCTAGATCGGCAGAAATCGAACAATGGTGATTTTGGTCGTCTATGGCGTTAAACTCGAAACACAACCTATGGTCGGAGGAGTGGCAAGTTATGCAGAAGTCTTGTTTTATTTATTACATCGTGTGTAGCCTAAATGTAACCGGTGCAGGCGAGAAGGGCTATCTGAAAACGGTGGTTAGTTATTAAACTCACATGTTCTAAACGTAAAAGAATACTCGTGCAATTCCGTGACGCTAACAAGGAGTGTTCAGGCAAGGTTCCAGAAATTTGCGCTTGGTAGTGCGACATTTGGTATTAAAACAGGCTGTATTGCCTGAGCTTAAAGAGCTCTGCGTTTTAAAGGACTCCTTGCACATGAGGAAGAGTAATATATTTTAAATGCTTCAAAGGCGTACTATAGAATTAACGTTATCTCTGACAACTAGAGCCGGACGGAGCCCTCGTCAGACATCACATGCAATAACTCAATCCCTACATACAGAATAATATGAAATAATTCAGGATTTTTGCGCAGAATCGTTAAAATGTGCTGCCGAGGAAGTTTTTTAAAAGCCTATGGTAAAAATACAGTACAACGCTCATGGCAAAGTTCGACAATTTAACACAAACAGCCATATTTATCTTTCATTTTATTCCTTGGCCATGAGATTTTTTGCTTTATTTGATGAACTTTACATGCGTGCAGTTTCGGCATTGTTGGCACGACATCGTTCCTACAGTTTACGGGAGGAATGAAAAGAAATAATCCGGACAGAATAGGACACAGACACACATGTCTAGTCTATGTGTTCTCTCCTGCCTTTTTTTTTAATTTTCTGCCTATGAACTAGATGAACATTGTTGGCTATGTTGTCGTTAATGTGCAATTTAGTTGTTTATCTATACCTATTCTAGTCATTGTTGACACGAGTCATGCTATGGTATGGTGCGCTTGAACTCATGTGGTGTAAGCTTCTACGCTTTTTATAGTCGTGCCTATTTGGCACGTATCTAAACAAAATCATTTACTTAGCAAAATTTCACAATACATAAATTTATTTAGCAAATAAATAAATAAATAAATTATAAATTATAGGCCTAGGGAAAAACTGGCCACATAAGCGGAAGCAGCGTTTTCAGAGAACTAATCTAGGCGGAAGAAAAGGGTTCTTTATTGACCTCCGTATGAATTCAAATATACTGGATGGCATTTGCTTGAAACAGATACGTTCCAGCAACTGCATCAATCACAATTTTCATATCGGTTGGAAACTGAAAAATATTGAAATCGCTAACTACGAGAAAAATAAACCTAGTTCAATAATTTACATACACAAAAAAATCTACCGCAGTTATGTTAGCTGCTTCTCATCGAAAATCTTAAGTGAACAACTTCCTTCGTATCCATTTCCAGTTTGCGTTTGCCAAGATTTCCAAAGGATCTGTTCATAAAGTACTATATTTCAGAGCGCTGTGTAATACATCAATTTTCTGTTTTTTAGATGCGTTATTGGACGCAGTTTAGAGAATGGCGGTTTTTTCTTTCGTGCTGAATTGCTTCTGAATTTTTTATATGTACGACAAATCGCATCATTCTTTCACATGCCAGAAACTAATGTTGGTGCTGTGTGTTTCTGAGCAAATTGATTTCTCATTTTCAATGAGCTTAGCTCCTGAGCTAAAGCTTCCTGTTTGCCCCATATGGTCGGAACTGCAGATCAGATTTGGCAGTTGAGGCAACAACAGTTCCCTCTGTCACAGAAGTTGATTAGTGGAAATACATTTCGGCCACAGACAGCGTTCCGTCTCATTTCAGTGAGTTACTCCAACGAAAGGAATTCATACAAACGTTTAGCTCACCAAGTGTCGTTTCCAGGCATGTCCGATGGTTGTTCCATTGGCGGGAAGCTTGTACTGGCCACTGTGTTGTCCACACCACCGCTGCTGCTGCTGTAGGCCTGAAGCGTGAAACCAGCGCTCCCGGTTTCTGTGTTGTGTGTATGCCCTGAAACAGAGGTGCCGATTTCCAATTGCGCGAAAACGACACTAGCGCATTCTGTGATAGGAACACGCAGGAAGCAAGAAGAAACACTGGCAGCAGAAGCCGTCTGAACTGATTCTCTAAATTGAAAGAACAAAAGTGGGAAGCCACAACGTGGTGTTACGAAAATGACGCGCATGTGTTTCGGGTGTTGCTCATTGCTTTATTCCTTCGTCTTTTCTGTCGAGAGCGGAGCTTGTTTGACCTTGCAATGGTAGATTTTGGTTCTCACGCTTCTTGTTGCGCTTTGATAATGGTTGTGCTCTCCGATAAGCTCATTTTGCTCTGATAGAACAAAATGTGACGCGGTAATACACGTACGGAATAATGACTGCATGCTAATTTGCTGCTGTTACTGAAGAATAAAATGGATTAAACATTCAATCTTTTACCTTTAAAATTGCTAGAACAGAATCAGGCTTATGTAAACACAACTTAACCCTGAAAAGCGATGAATCTGGAATGATATATTATGATGAAACCTGGACATCTTGGCAAATTTAATGGGTGATCCTCATATCAGCGCTGAGACAAAGATAATATTTTAACGTGAAATTGTGAGCTTTCGTTCTTCGATTGTGTTTACATTAGCCGTGCACAGGTCATAAAAGTTCGACCGGATTCCAGCTTGCATGGCTTTCAGAGGCTAAAGGAGTTTGCACTCGGGCCGTGAGGGTAGAGCTTGCACTCCATTCTTACGTTATCACAGTATATTAGGTGAGGCGAACACTTCTTACCAATAAAATGAGTTAACTGAAGGAAGGTTTGGATCAACCGAATAGCGAAAAGGTTTATGAAAGACATTTATTCAACCACACCTCCGCCAACGGCGATGCTGTTTAGCACTGGTGGCACGTTAAAGGAGCAGCGATACACATAATTCGAAGTCGAGTTATGGTGTGGGATCGATTCACGTGGGCACACACACATCATCTGCAAATTATAAACAGTGCATATAGCTTAGAACATATTCAAAATCAACTTTAAAATACGCTTCAGCGCAGAGAACCGCAACGCTGACGGAAGCACAAGGACTGAGCTCAAATTTAGATTCCGAGCCGAAATAACGCGGATTAAAGTTACCTCGAAAGTGTGCATGTCAAAACGTTGCACGGATGTGTAAATTATTGGCGTAGCCACCGTTACAGTCGTCTCTGCGAAGCGGTTCTCCTGGCTAACGTGTTTTTTCAACGCTATGAACGGCGTTGGGAAACTAATTGTATTGTCACTTAACAGCGACATAAATGCGCAGACGTAGATTGTGTTGACGAACACACGTGCTTTATGACGAGCTGCGGACGGATCGGATGGGCCGTCAGCAACGGATCCGACGACAAGCGAGCTAGGCCTGCACAGTTTTCCAGTGATAGCCAGCTCGCCTCGCTTGCTCGTTCACTACCGCTTGCGTCGACGAGCGGCAGAGACGAAAAAAAAACAAGCTCGAAAATTTGTGTCAGTACTCCTTTAAGGGTGCCCTGGCGATCAGAATAAATCCGGTGTCCAACACTATGGCGTGCCTCATAATCAAATCGGGCTTTTGACACGTAAAACACCAGAATTCATTCCTTAATGCTGTGTAAATAGTAACGGTATACTAACGGTCGATAACCTTCCCGCACCTACCGGAGACGGTGGACGTGCCATCAGCCGGTAGGTAATGCGTGTTCCATGGGCCAACACCAGTGGCCACAGGGATTCTGCAACACGAGACAGATATTCACATCAACAACGAGGCAACAGTGGTCGGAGAAAGATTCTATCTGAAGCCAATGTTTAGACTAGGGGATACAATACACCAGTACAAGTTCCCTTGTTGAAGCGCTTGCCTCCAAATTCCTTAAGGCCTACAGGCACATCACACTGAAAGAATATACTGCGATCGATGCTATCGGAATGAAAGAGTGCTTGTGCCAATATAGACGCAGGCTTCGCGTAAGGGTGAAGCAGTTACATCTATAGCATGATATTAGAACAATGACAAAAGTAGGGCTTGTAGTATTTAAACAGTGTGCATTCTAATAAAGGCTCACGTATTAAGGCTCACGTATGTTTTACCACGTGCCCAATCACACGCATAACACGTAAGCTAAAGACCTCTAACATGCCCGGTCAAAAAGATGGCTTGACAAGCAGGGCACGCGAAGGAGACTACAGGTGTTTGTCCAAAGGCGAACATTCCGTATTGCCGCTACCTTTTAAGAGGTCTTTCAGCTGCACAGGTCTAAAGAGTGGGAAGCCATGTCGTACCGATGCCTTAGGCTTCCCCGCTCCACGTCTCTGGTCACAACCCCCCCACCCCGGCCCCCACGCGTAGCAGTTCATGTGACTTCCGAAAGCCCACCTGGGTGGCACATGTGAATGAAACTTATGATAGAATGGTGGTTGCGACGACGCGGGAATGCCTCGATATTTCCTACTAATCTTTCTCCCAAAGCACTTAGAGGTAAATTTGGTGCCGCCATCTGTTCTTGTTTCCTAGTAGGCTTTATGCCGCGACGGTAATGCCGGAATATCCGTATACGCAGCGTCGTCTCCAAAGTGGCATGACTAGAAAGCTGGTCGTGACTTCTATTTCTTACTACTATTTTCTTAATGAACGTCTTACATGTAATGTTTCATTTTACACAAATGCTCTCTTGCTGGCTGGCATAAGGGGAGCCTGTGTAATACGTTGAATGGGGAGCGACCATCTACCGTAGTGGAAACGCCTCCTTGACTTGGACGAACACGCAAGTAAAGTTTAGTTTAGTTCCCTTACAACGGTTCTGATTAGTGCTTTGTAGTTGGCAATATGTGTTCCTTTTTTTCAAATTGTGGCGTAAATACCTCGTGGAGGAGAATCACAGTGATAATATCCGAATATACTGACCGGAAATTTTTTTATCTAATTCTATAAAGTAGGGTGAGACTCAAAAAAGCGGCTTTGTGGACTTGCATGTTTTGAATCAAATCAGGGGTGTAAGAAAAAGATGCTCCTTCCGCGCTGGGTTGGATTCGCAATCGACGTGTTGGTGTTAAGATTTTCACTGAAATGTCTGTCAATGACAAATCATGGATCCGTGACATGAGAAATCTAGCTGGTGAATAATTAAAATTACGCGCAACATGGCTTCCACAGAATAATAGACAACCAACAGTTGCCTCTTAAGGAAGACTCATTTTGAACATTTGAAGAGAAAGACGCAGTCGGTTGAAATTAAACATATGTGAAAAAAATGTGTTCTTATGAATTTGCTAATTTGCTTCATGTATGGCTCATGCAGCTGCGCCTAAGAAAAATTAAATTGAGTTGCAGGGGCATGAACAAGGCACAATTGCAGACATAAGCCCGAGAAAAAAAAAACTTAAATCAAGGGACGTGCTTCTGCCGCTGTATACCGCAAATAATTCTTACTTGCGACTTCTTTACCGTGGCCGTAAACAAATTTGTTGAAGATTACTCTTTAAAACTTGATATACAGCATAAATATACTTATGTTTCACTTCAGCTATGAAAGGAACAGGTATCATCAATGTGACAGCCGCGCGATAAGCTGCACGCGTGAATGGTGTGCGAGAGTTATGTTGTGCGTTGGAGAAACTCTTGTACAGGGGGTGCATCAGTGGGCCGAGAGAGTCACCCAGCGCGAGATGGCATTTCAGGAATCGCCCGACGTCTGCGTGCAGGCGCGAGTAAAAGCGGGTGCGATACAGAAAATCTGGGGGCTCCTGCTCCTTGAATATCAGACATTGCCTATGTACAACGGAGAAGTAGTTTCTTCTCTCGTTTTGTATGCGTTTGTCCATGCCATGCCCATGCACTGGTTTGTTTATGCTCCGACGTTAGCTGCCGGCGTGGCAAATCAGGCGTCGCCGTGGGCACTGACGGACCATGTGGTTATCGCTGCTTCTAAAGGTACGTCGGCCGTAGATCATTTGCTTCAGTTTTGCTAGCTCCACGGCTCCCGCCTACCGATTCTTTGAGCATGTTTTTGTGAAGGATCTTTATTTAGCCCAAAGGGGACCATTAGAAAAAATATCCGTTTGAAAGGTGAAGGCGAGTAGCATTTGAAACGCCTTACACGAGCAAAATTACACTTCACTGCCAGGATTTCTGTAAAAGTCATGGAGACCCATGTGTATTTTTGCATTCCAGCATGAGCGATGATAGGCTGTTGCTCCGAAAACGTTAGGGGGGACCTCGAATTCGGCAACGCAATGCAGTGGCCACTGGGCCACCGGAACAGGTGTGCGATGCGATGACAATCCACGAGCGACAAACATGTTCGCAGATAAAAGCATTTGCTTCCCGCAGTGAGATTACTTTGGGCCTTAAGGAAAAACAGCCGCAACTGTGCTTCCCATGACGATATTTTCGCATCACCCGTGCATCAACGCGAAAAAAAAAGCTCAGAAAGTCGTCCACGTACGCAGGTTGACGTTGTCCGCCAAAGGCCTGTTTTGAAGTAAGAACAAATCTATACCTATCAAAGTCTGCGTTCCGGGTCATATCTACGGGGCACAATATTCATCGAGAATTGTAAGAAGCGGCACGACTCACGTAGTGCAACAGTCGGAAGTGGATGAAGCGACCTCGAACAATTCCTGGCTTCTGCTCAGTGTAGCTTCGTTGCCGAAGGTAAACGCAGGAGGCGTGTTTACACTGTTCCGTTCTTCAGCCATGGCTGTTTCGGCGCCTCTGGAACACTAGCGCCTGTTTTGTGACAGAAGCACGCGGAATCATAGTGCATGCGCAGTCAGTGCCAACGATGAAAGCGAACAAACCTTTTGGTTCTTTGGAAACTAGAAGGTAGCCATAGGGCTCATCTGAAAAAAAAAATGGCTGTGGCTTAGGTAAGGTTAAGCCCAGGATGCGAAGCATACTAGCCTTTATTTTAGTTGTTGAACCACTGTTTAGCTTGGTGAACTGCTGTTGCTTGGCTATATTTGATTCGGCTAGATGAAGAAACAACTCATGCGTTACTCTGCTTCGCCTTGGACGCCCCGCATTGGGCGCGGTGAGCGTCGAGCAACGCAGCGTTCGGCGCGGCAACGAAATGTGCGCCTGAGCAAGCGACGCACGCCTGAGCCTTAGAAACAGCTCGTTTCTAAGGCAACACCGCATTCACTAGAGGCGCTTTTGTACCGCTTTGAAGCATCGTATTCGTGGCTCAGTGGTAGCGTCTCCGTCTCACACTCCGGCGACCATGGTTCGATTCCCACCCAGCCCATCTTGCAAGAGTTGAGCCAAAGCCACTTCTCTGTCGTGACGTCACGGTGTCACGTGGTATTCAAGGCGACACCGCCGCGCCTGAGGAGCTGGGTTGAGCTCTCGTAATATGCTTCGCATAAAAAGGAATGATAGCGTGGGCCACTACCTCGACGCTAAATTGCTTATATTTAAACGCTAGAAGAGGCATCCTGATAACCCGCGCGGTCTTCCCACCAAATGATCAAAAAATTGGAGGACGCTTAAGCTTCGCCTTCAAGAGTGGAACGTGACAGCGTTCCCGTCGACCCGCCAAGGGCTACAGCGCAGTAGGCTACAGCAGGACAGTAGGCTACAGCGCAGCGACTACGCGCCCCGCATCGGACGCGGTGAGCGTCGAGCAGTGCCGCGTTCGGCGCGGCAACGAAATGTGCGCCTGAGCAAGCGACGCACGCCTGAGCCTTAGAAACAGCTCATTTCTAAGGCAACACCGCATTCACTAGAGACGCTTTTGTACCGCTTTGAAGCATCGAACTCGTGGCTGAGTGGTAGCGCCTCCGTCTCACACTCCGGAGACCCTGGTTCGATTCCCACCCAGCCCATCTTGCAAGTTGTTTTTTATTCATGAAGTGCCTGCTGTGACTTATCGCTCACGGCCAACGCCGACGACACCGGCTTTTCTGCGACACGAGCTCCTTAACGCTGTCGCGTTAAAACTGTGTCACCCCTGTTCCAGTTAAAAACCGTTCACATGAAATGTCGTTGTTAAGGCGAAAGCCCTAGATGGCTCATGGGTTGAAAATTGGACCGTCCGGAGTTATGGCATCGAAATTCAAGAGCACGCGCCAGTATTTCTTCATCAGTAATAAAAAAAACAGTTTGATCGCATTTTTTCGCGTTGAACGGACACCCTTCTAATTAAGCAGTGTGGCTACAGACGTGTCAGCGTGTGGTTTCCACGGTTTCGTTCATGCCTGGCGAGTAATGTACAAGTGTGTCTTATGACGTTTTGAGAAGTATCAGTACGTCTGCGTCAACTGGAAATAAATCTCTCGTATTGCTACCTGTTTAAAAACAACCAGACGTATACCTAAACGACATTTAAAATAATTGTAGCAGCTGACAAGATGGTAGACAGAGCGTCGTCTTCTTCCGACAAAGATGAAAACATCATCAGCGTGTCACATGACCCCCGGCGGCTGAAGCACCGGCTCGGTGCTGTTTAGGAGGCGGGCGAGTGATACAACCTAAGAAGCGCGACATGGACCACATCGGAGCGAATCTGAGCCACGGTTGGCTCCAGAGGGGCGATTTTGGACGTGAGGTCACTTACTTCATGCAAGACATGGTAATGGCCAGAGAAGCGCCAAAGTAACTTCTCCGTGAGGCCAACGCGCCGCAACGGCGACCAAAAGAGGACCAGGCCGCCCGGTGTGTAATGGATGTCACGATGGCGGGCGTCATATAAGCGTCGCTGATTGTCCTGCGACTCCACAAGTGGACGCTCGGCAATATGGCGTGTTTCTTGAGCTTTGAGTATGGCTCCACGGGCGTACTCAGATATGGAATTCAGACAAGCAGAGACAACGATGTCGAAAGGTAGCGTAGGGTCACGGCCAAATAACAGGAAGAATGGAGTGCAGCCTGCGGCATCATGGCGAGGCGAATTATAGGTGAAAGTAACGAACAGCACCGCAACGTCCCAGCCGCGATGGTCAGCGGGGAAATACATGGGCAGCATGCCAGTAAGAATACGGTTAAGGCGCTCGGTTAGACCGTTTGTTTGTGGATGGTAAGCAGTAGCAAATTTGTGTTTAGTCGCGAACGAGTGTAGAATGTCATCGACAACTCTCGAAATAAAGTAACGGCCTCGGTCGGTGAGGAGATGTTGAGGGGAGCCGTAGTGAAGGATGACGTTCTCTAGGAGAAAGTCGGCGACATCGATTGCACAGCTTGTCGGAAGAGCCCGTGTGATTGCATATCGGGTGGCGTAGTCTGTTGCTACAGCAATCCACTTGTTTCCCGAAGCAGACGTAGGAAAACGGTCTAAAAGATCAACGCCTACACGGAAGAATGGTTCTGATGGTACATCAAGTGGTTGAAGGCGACCAGCGGGGACTGTGGTCGGTTTTTTGCGTCGTTGAAAAAAGTCACAGCAAGTGACATAACGGCAGACGTAACGGTAGTAGTTTTCACAGATCTGCAGGAAACAGACTACGTTGAACCCATCCCACTTTCGCAGCAATGTACAGTCTCCTGTGACTTGTCCTTTACGGAAATTAGCACAAAGAGTTGTCCAAATGCCCTGATCCAGTAACATTATTTAGCCCTTGAAGACAAGTATAGATCTATGGCATTTTTCACTGATGCTACTAATTCTGGAACTTCGGTATCATGTGAAGTACATGGCCCAAACTTCTCCAAGTCTAAAACCTTCCACAACCATAGCAGCATCTTTATAGCGAAAAGGTACGGTATTCTTATCACTGTTGAGTATATTGTAATGTAGATTGGAGACGGAGTCTTGCAAAATAGACGCTCCTCTTTAATGGCGTGCCCAGAAGAATAGCATGCAGCTTACGCACTTCATCGTCTTTCATGGCACCGACCTTTGCGCGCGCCGTCCTGCGGTGCGGGAGCCCCACATCACTGTGTCGATTGCGCCCCCCCCCCCCCCCCCCCATGCGAAAAGCGACGGTCTCGGTCGCGTCAAAAATTTCTTTCTGCGAGATAAGAAATTGAGCTTCTCAGGTGCATCTCGTCGTTCAGGTACGCGCATAGTATGGTTTCATGCTCACTACATCAACAACTTCAGCGCGAGGACGACGACGGAGTGAATCGGGCTCAGAACTGCAGGGGACGATTTCGTAGGTCACGTCACTGAGGTGGTGTGTAAAGCTGTAGGTTCCAAAATATTGGCGCATCAGCTTTTCCGAGAGTCCACGATGACGTACAGGTGTCCGGACTTACACGCAGGCACCGGTATTGTAATGGGCATCGCGTCCACCCTGGCTGGATTGCAGGGTGTCGGTATGCTCTTGGCTCCGAATACGATGGCGAGCAAGCTGGCGTTCCTCATCGGCTCTTCGTACGATCTCTTCCATATGTTCACTGGTCGGGTTATTATCAGCCAGAGTTAGCATGGCGTCAAGTGTACAAGTTCGATAGGCGTAACCTGTGTAGTCTCCTGTACAGCAGTGTTATACGCAACAATCACATGTGGTAAAATCTCCTCCCACGTCTTGTGCTCTACGTCAACATACATGGAGAGCATATAGCCCAGCGTTCTGTTCAGACGTTCCGTTTATCCATTGGTTTGAGGGTGATAGGCAGTTCTCTTGTGATGAGAGCTATGCTTGAGCTGGAGAACGTCCTCTATAAGTTCCGCTGTAAATGCTGTACCGCGGTCGGGCTTATCATGGCAGGCTTGCAAAATGTCGGCGCAGCGCTGACGGCACGACGAGGAGGTACGCATTCGGACCGCTTCCGCAGGTTTTCCTGTAAAGGACGTTCTTGTGCAATTGGTATATTAAGCCGCGCACGAGCGAGTGGGATAAAACACCTTCAATTCCTTGAAGGTGCTCGATCAGCGGCAGCAGCTCAGGGTCAGCGCGCTGGTGCTCAGCCAGTTTTATGGCGTCGATAACGCCGACAACTCGCAAGATATTGTCAGGGTCCGATGACGTCGTAGACGTCGTGCGCGTGACAGTCAGCGTCACTGTGCTTCCTTTTAGATCGGTAGACAACTGTAATGGCGTACTCTTGTAAGCGCATGCTCCAATTTGCTAGTCTGCCTGAAGGATCCTTGAGGCTGGCAAGCCAGCGCAGGGTGTGGTGATCGCTGACAGCCTTAAAGGGTCTAACGCACAAGTCGGGTCAGAATTTACTAATTGCCCAGACAGCCGCTAAGCATTCTTTTTCAGTGGTTCAGAAGTTTTTCTCAGCCTTGGTGAGACTGCGGCTTGCATAAGCAATGGTGCGTTCCCCACCAGCTTGCCACTGCACAAGAACTGCGCCGAGACCGGCATTGCTGGCGTCGGTATGAATTTCAGTGTCAGCATCTTCGTCGAAATGAGCAAGTATTGGGGCTCTTGCAAACGCTTGCACAATTCATTGAACGACTGCTGCTGCTCGTCCACCCAAATGAAAGGCACATCGTCGTGTGTAAGCCGTGTAAGAGGCTCAACAATTCTCTAGAATCCCTCGACGAAGCGCCTATAATATGCGCACAAACAAAGGAAGCGTTGGACAGCCTTCTTGTCTGTGGGTGGTGAAAACTCGGGAACGGCAGCTAACTTGTCGGGGTCTGGTCGGACGCCTTGAGGACCAAAGACATGGCCAAGAAATTTGAGCTCTTGCAACCCGAAGTACCAATTTTCAGGCTTGATGATGAGGCCGGCAGTATGAATCGCAGCGAGGAGACTCTCGAGTCATGCGAGATATTCGTCAAACGTGCTCGAGAACACGACGACGTTGTCCAAGTACACAAGGCAGGTTTGCCATTTGAGTTCAGCAAGTACGTTATCTATATTCCGCTGAAAGGTGGAGGGTGCGGAAAGAAGACCGAAGGGGAGAACTTTGAACTCATAAAGACCGCCAGGTGTCACAAACGCTGTTTTTCACGATCCTGTTCATCAACTTCGATTTGCCAATTCCCTGATTGAAGATCCAACGAAGAAAACTTGTCATGTCGTAGAAGATCCAACGCGTCGTCGATTCGTGGATTAGGATAAACATCGCGCTTGGTGACACGGTTCAACTTTCTGTAATCTACACGGAAGCGTAGTGTGTTGTCTTTCTTTCTGAATAACAATACAAGGAAGCCCACGGGCTGGTGGACGGCTGGATCACGTCATCTTGGAGCTTCTCTTTCACCTGATGCTTGATCGTTTCCCTTTCCACTGGAGAAGGCACTCTGTAAGGACGCTGACAAATAGGATGTGCGGACTCGTCCGTAATATTGCGGTGCTTTGTGATGGACGTGCGCCACATTTTGGATGACGTTGAACAACAGTCCGCAAATTCGTTCACGAGGCTCAGAAGACGGTCTTTCTGAAGGTCGGGCAAAGCGGCGTTAATATGAATCCGTTCCTTCAGGCTGGGTAACTCAGATTGCTGAGACGTTGCAGTTTCCAATGTGACAATGTGACAATGTCGGTAACATGAGTGATTTCGCGAAGAAATGCCATTGTCGTTTCTCGCGGTACATGCCGATACTCGTTGCTAAAGTTTCTTAGCGAAACGACTGAAGATTTTTTTCGCACCTGAAGAAGCCCTCTGGCTATACAAATGTGGCACTAAAGAAGCAGGGGCATCTTTGCCTCAGCAATTCATTCGGCGTCGTCCTCCATGTCGCATCGGAGAAGGGTAAGCACACTGCTCGTCGATGGCAACGTGACGTGATCGTCAGCTACGCGAAGCGCGATTCCACGGTCACTCTCATTACTGTGCGCTACGGCTTGCGTAGTAGCGAAGCTGACTCTAGGCTCTTGCAGGCTGATGATGGCACCGTTCGCCTGAAGAAAATGAATGCCGAGTATAAGGTCTTTTGAACATTCAGGAAGAATGACGAAGGCGCCGATGAACGTGAAGCCCCAAATGTTTGCTCGTGCCTAGCACTGGCCCTTGGGATTTATCAGATCCCATCCTGCAGTACGAATCTGAGTTCCGGTCCATTGTGCCCAAATTTTGTTCAGTATACGCATGATATTCTGGCTCATAACAGACGTGTCCGCACGCGTGTCGATTAAGGCCATCACTTCGTTGCCATCTATGGTAACTGGTACGTCGCAGGATACTGACACGGAACTACACTGGTTTCTCTGCGTCTCAATTAGGTCATATTGCGGTCGTCATAGGGGAGGATTTTCAGCGTTCGCAACGTCAGCGACCTCACCTCCGCAGCTCACTGGATTCAGTTTTCCCGGGACGCAGGGCTGGGCGAGCGACGCCTCGTTTGTCTCAGCGTGAAGAAGGGGCTACAAGACCTGTTTCGCGTGGGTGACGGTGACCGGGGTTCACGGAGTCGTGGGGCAAACGAGGTCCTCGCGTCCGCAAGGTATGCCTAAATCTTCAGGGGGCGTTCACCATTGCACATGAACGCCGCATTAAATGAAAATCCGCGGAGCCCAGCTCGGCGGTACGGACACGCCCTGTAGAGGTGATCGGCTTCACTGCAATGAAAGCACAAGGGCCTCAGTTCTGCGGTGCGTCATACGTCGCTCTTGCGGGGTGGTCGTGTTTAATCCACAAATGGCGTGCGGCGAGGCCTGAAGTCGCCAGTTGCTTGTTCAACGACGCGCACACCATGAAAGTCCAGGATGTCGCTCACATCGCGAAAAATCTGGAACAACGAACTTCGTGCAGCTTCCCCATACGACATGCGAGGTTGTGGCTACCGTACCTCATGCTGTGCTGTCTCACTTCGCTGTGAGACTCGAACTGCCTGCGTGATTTACTCCCTGACGACATCAGCGAGAGCGATTCACTGTAGTGATGCTGGAGCCACGTGAAGCTTTTGGAGCTTTTCTCGAACAACAAGCTTAATGAGCTCTCGCAAGGCGTCGGTATTGTCCAAGGGTATAGCGGGAGGGTCACGCGATAGGGTCGACACATCGCGGTTGAACTGCCTTGTTCACTGCTGCAGTGCCTTTTCCATTGATGCGGCTTCCGCGAGAAACTCTTCAACGGTCTTTGGTGGGTTGCATATAAGGGCACCGAATAACTCTTGCTTGACACCATGCATCAAGTTTGTGAGCTTCGTTCATCTGGCATGGACGGATCCGCGCGTCGGAAAAGTCGGCATATATCTTCGACAAACATTGCGGCGCCTTCGTTCGGCCTCTGTACTCTCGCCTGAATTGCAGATTAAGCTCGCTACTTGCGATCGAGGCTGGCATATGTGCCGATTAGCTGCCGTCGGAGTTCGACCCATGTCGATAAGACCCCCTCGCGGTTCTCAAACCATGTCCGCGCATAGTCCTCGAGGGCAAAGTAGGCGTTGCGTAGCTTGCGCTCTGGAGTCCAGCCGTTGAATTCTGCGACACGCTTAAAGTTATCGAGCCAGTCCTCAACATCCTCGTAGGTGTCGCCATGGAAGGATGCAGGGATTCGCGGCTGGTTAAGGACGACCTCGGTCGGTGCCGTTGAGGAAGAAAGATGCAACCGTTGTACTCATCCTTCTGACATGATTGGGTAGGGGCTCGAGCTCAGGTGGCAGTCCTTGAAGTCGGCGGCTTGTCTGTACGTGCACAGGAGTCAGCTCGACCGGGCGTTTTACTGCGCTTGTTGACGGAGTTCGATTTGAAAGTGGTCGCATGTACCCCGCACCTCCACCAGAAAAATGTAACGTTGATTGAAGACGGAGTCTTACAAAATAGACGCTTTTCTTTAATGGCGGGCCAGATGAAGAGCGTGCAGCTTACGCACTTCATCGTCTTTCACGGCACCGACTTCTACACACGCCGTCCTGCCGTGCGGGAGCCCCAAGTCTTTGTGTCAATACAGTCAGCGCAAGATACAAAAGTCTATAATATGCACAGATTTTTTAAACGTCTAAGCCCTGTCCTGTGGCAAAGCAAGCCTAAACCCTGTAATAAACAAGCTCCTTCAGCTCATCCACGTAGCATATATAAACACCACCTCGCGCTTGTTGTATGCTTGGTGTCAGGCCTCTCTGGGATCGCACGCAATGAAATGGCGGACAAAAAAGCTGAACTAGCGGCTCATTGGGATACAATTGATGTAAGCTGGGTGCCTGGTGTTGACATGAAACCTGCGGTACGAAAGGCCTTTCGTAATCATTGGCAAGCTGAATGGGACAAGGAAGTTTAAAATAAGCTGCTCCTTCTTAAGCCTCAGTTAACCAAGTGGTTCCCGCTGAAACTTGATAGACTCGCCGAAGTCCCACTGGCAGGACTCAGAAAAGGAGACAATTATGGCACACACACATAACTCTTGACTATAACTGACCCGCCAACGTGCATACACTGCGGTGACAACTTTAGCGTCCTACATGTCTTCATTCAATGCCCTCAACTTCACCGAGAGCGAGTGGCTCATTTTAGGGAATTTTACTCAGACCACATACCCCCCATCCCTCAATGTTCTTATTAGAGGATGTAATTTTTAACTTTACTAGAGTGCTTAAATATCTTCCACAAGTTGACTTTCTAGACATCACTTCAGATCATCCTAACCATCAGATTGTGCCTTACAGGTGACATGCAGTCTGATGCACAAAAGTATGTCTGGCTCTCGCACTTCTTGCTTAAGAAAGAATTGTACAGCTAGGGACTCGGACAATCCACAATAATTTATTGTGTGTGCCTGTAACCAATACATTTAAGGTCTTATATTTATCTTAATAACTATTTTGTAGTTGATGAACAAGTATTTATATATCTATCTTAAATGTAGGCTTCTATACAGCCTTTATTATAAGTCATAGCGCTAATCTCCCAATTTTACTAAACCAAAACACATGTCCTGGCGCTCTTTGGCCTGAGATGCCCTTGCACCAATAAACTTCAATCATCATCAGGATGGCTGGTTTGTAGCTGGGATAATACTGTAATCGTAGGTGATCAGCAGCCAAAAAAATTTTCTACCCCTGAAATTTGTCTACGCCGCTCCTTCAAGAGCAAGCAGCTCACTAGACCTGTATATCACAAATGCCAAGGATGTTTTTGACATTTCATCACACGATTGAAAGTACAATGATGGAATTCTCGTTTCAGAAATGCAACGCTTGAACAAAGTAAGACTTCAGAATACGTACAGTGAGGTTAACCACTGTGTAGCTGCGGCCGAAGCAAAAGGTAGGTTGTCGCTGCTTTCCTCGGACATCCAATCACCTACTGTACATTCTACAGATATTGAACATGACACAGTTCTTAACTAAGTAGATCTATTAACTAATTTCCAAACGTGGCTTGATGAACAATTTCCAATCCGATAGTTTGAATATGCAGCATTGTGTGGTCTATGCAGGACAGACATGATAAGCAGCAAAAAATTCTACGGAAATTCTGAGAATCGTATACCAATGGGCGAGAATTTTAGGACATCGGGAAAGTGATGGGTAGGTAGACAAGCATAAGCTACGAAAACCAAGTAAACAATACCTAACTAACATCGGAGGCAAAAAAAAATGTTACGTGGTACTGGACAATTTCAGGAACTTCTGCAGCAGTATATTAATTTCATATTTCATAAAAGTGCGCGCAACAGAATCTTTTCGGACTCGAACTGCAGGTAGCACGGCTTTTCTTTCTTTAAAAGATCTCTCTTCCATGCAGCGAGTGTGAAAAAAATTTTACAACAATGACGCCATCACTGGAAAGAACTCTAAATGGGCCACAGGGACCGGGACCTGGCATCTGCTCCTCATTCACATCTTATGATGTGCCCGAACAAAGAATATGTGCATCACGTTTCAGCAGAAGCGATAGAACACCAATCACAAGCCACGTAAGCTTCGCGGCTAAAGCCTGGCGCGAAACAACACCCGATGTTTACACAAAGAAAGAATAAAAGGTGCTTGTCATTACGCTGCAATTGTTGGTAATTATATAGTCTGAATGCACTCAAGCTGTCAGTGGGATCACGTGTCCACGGAGTCAACAGACAGAAAAAGAAAACATGATGACAAACGCGCCCGCTGGCAAGGCTAGAAGGGTAAAAGAAGAGCTCCTTAACACCAACATCCAGAATGCACGACCGCCCTAACCTCAACCGCAGAGCTCCCTCACAGACTGGGGACATACTGCGTACGCTTGAAGAGTTTGCGTTCTGGAAATGAAAATCTTTACATTATATAATTTCCCGAATTGCTTGACGTGCACCAGTTTTCCCCTGGAAGCCATAGCACTTATTTAAAGAACAAAAAGTGAATGATTAGTCACTTTAGCATACGGTAAACAAGATGAAGGAGAAAGCCCGCGCGCTCGTAAGACATTCAATGAATTGCTTTTATATTTTCATTTGAATGCGTTGTTACATTGTATTATTACTTGCTTTCTCTTAATTCGTTATTTTCTTGTGCTCTTTTTCGGTTGCCTAGGCATCGTCACTGATTATGCGTAGTTAAAAGCCCGCTTGAACGGCCGTGGCATGTCTATGAATACCATATGGAGACACGCTGGTTCCCTGAATGATTTTCGCGCTTTAATCGACGAAGGCAACTACATAGGCTTCTATGTATTTTTTAGCACAGAATAAGGGCACAGAAAGGCAAATTAGGCAAACAGAGAGTGCTAACGTCTGTGAAACGTCTCCACTGCGTCTGTGAAACGTGTGTCCACTGCGTCTGTGAAACGTGTGTCCACTGCGTCTGTGAAACGTGTGTCCACTGCGTCTGTGAAACGTGTGTCCACTGCGTCTGTGAAACGTGTGTCCACTGCGTCTGTGAAACGTGTATCCACTGCGTCTGTGAAACGTGTATCCACTGCGTCTGTGAAACGTGTATCCACTGCGTCTGTGAAACGTGTATCCACTGCGTCTGTGAAACGTGTATCCACTGCGTCTGTGAAACGTGTATCCACTGCGTCTGTGAAACGTGTATCCACTGCGTCTGTCAAACGTGTATCCACTGCGTCTGTGAAACGTGTATCCACTGCGTCTGTGAAACGTGTATCCACTGCGTCTGTGAAGCGTGTATCCACTGCGTCTGTGAAACGTGTATCCACTGCGTCTGTGAAACGTGTATCCACTGCGTCTGTGAAACGTGTATCCACTGCGTCTGTGAAACGTGTATCCACGCTTCCTTGAAACGTCTCCACGCGTCCTTCAAGCGTTTTCAGCAGTCTTTAAAATTTCATCATGCCTCCTTGAAGCGTCGTCAGGCGTCCTTAAAGCAGATGTTTTGTTTTTATTTTCCTACTATGACCGATTTTTCTATTTATTATCCGGGATAAGATCTGGCGTGAGTGGTGCGGTCGCTGTCGCAGTTCCCTAAATGGCTAGGTTTCTTTATGTCAAGAAATATTTCGCAATGTTGGCTCACCTCGCGATGTCTTTCGTAGTACACGACACTTTCTCGGTGCCAGCGCGGCTCGTACTGGGCCTGGCATGATCGGTCCTGTCGGTGGTTACTGCAGGAGCGTAATTGGTGCTTCCGATGTCACTGGCATCTGCATGGCCCGAAAAAACAGCAGAGGTGTTCACTCGCCGCTGTGCAAAGGTCATTCAAAAAGCAAGACAATTTCGCGCTGAGAACGGTTGCATGCAAAACGTTTTAGTTGATCTTTAATTGTAGGGAAAGGCGGCGGCTGCCGAATGCAAAACTTTTTCTTTCAGAAATTTTGAAATTAGGTGCCAAGTGCAAGCAAGAGACTCGTATGGACGAAAAGGCCAAGCTCGATCAAATATACAGAACGTTGATTTTTTGTAAAAATAAATAGGCTCTAATTGTGACTGCACAATAGAACACGACCGTGTCCTAAGCAAAAGACGTCAGATCACTATATTTTAGTGCGCTACAAAGGTCAAATCTCATTTCTAATTTCCAGCAATATTGTATTCCATGCTTCACTAAGGTCGCAATGAAACGTTAATTAAACTTAATAAGCAAACTTTGGCACTCACCAACTTGCCTTCACCAAGAGAGACGTGTTCTCGTTATGGTAAAGCTGCTTAGTTAGTAACGTGCAAAAGGAAACGTCAGTGCGGAGGCTTCTGTCGAAGTACTTTGGAGAAGCGATATTGTTTTTCTGGGCCCGGAGGGCGTTCCAAGCGAGAGGGTTCCTGGAATAAGGGACCCTCCCACCTCGACTGACAAGTCACTGCATCAAATGAAGGTTTCATTCTGTCACACTTGCACTAACTTTCAGGCAGGCTATCGAATGTGAAAGAAAATGGTGAAATCTTGTGACTGCCATAAGCGAAATTCATGATCAGGCTGTGAACGTTCTTCTAAAAAGTAGTGATTCAGCCAAAATTTATAAAAACAATATCAAGCTTGCAACTCTGTAATTGAGCAATAAAAACGATACCATAATTCCTGAAAAAACATTTAATATTACTCGTAAATCGATAAAGATAATACGCAGTGGTCTGAAATTTGCCAGAATGTTGTAGCTACGACTTTTGAAGAGCGCTTTGAAACATTTGTCATTTCTGTAAATCGTAAATTTCTAAATCAAACTTGGCTGGTTTAGATATTTTAAACAATGCGGACCACAGTACCGCGATATTTCTTTTAGGATTAGATTTACTCAATTGCTGACGTTGTGTTTAAAATATTTAGAAACATGCCAATTTTCGGAAATTTCGGCATACCATCCAGGCCCTAAATATGTAATCTGACTACGGTCACTAGTGCATTCTCAAATGCAACGAACATCGTTCACGTCAGTCTCAGAGCTTTCCCTCAAAGCATTTCTGCATTTTTCATATCGAATAGGAAAATCTGGAGTGTCCAAGAGACGAGGTTCCCATTCAAAAGAAAATTGTTTCGAAAGGTTGGATCGTGCAGCGAAAGGGTGGCTGCGTAATGATGTTACCACCCCACATTTTGACACATTCATTAGTATTGTACTCCGATTGCCACTAGCTTGTATAGGACAACGGGTTGTGTGCAAAAGTGCACCTGCTGGTCCTGCATATCGCCTATTCATTATTAGCTGTGGATGGTCGGATATAGTAGTGGACAAAGCAATAGGTGACAGAACAAGTGTAAAACTTCATTGAAGCTTGACCACCCATGAACACATTGTCTTGATATTGACACGTTACTTACCTTACAAGGCACAGGAGGACAACGGCCTACCAACCGCAGACGAATGGTCTTACGGAGCGGCTGAATAAGACCCTGAAGGCGCGGGACGCGCCTTCATGTATCCGAAGTTTCTGGAAAGTTATCGATGCTTCTATCCGCTGTCTGTTGTCGCCAAACCTTGTATTATCTGATTTCATCGCGTGACGCGAATGGTGTAGAACATTGTGAAAGGCACGCGGGTCCGAACTATTAGACTGGAACATTCGACGACTGCTGTACAAAAGCCGACGCGCTTGACCCGCTGATCAGATTTTCGACGATCGCCGACCCTGTTCGCCGCTATCGTTGAGCAATAAGTGTAGCCTGTTTTGTGGGCACACGTTCGCCCAATAAAAGTTAGTTTTGTCTTTCACAGTATTGCTATTGTGTTCTTAACGTCACCACCACGTGACAATATGAAAGATGCAAGTTTCTACCGATAGTGCACTATTCTTTAAGAGCCTGGCTATCCCTTGCATATATTTTACCTACGTCTGTAGCTGCAGTTCGTAAGAATGCATTTACGGTTAGCTGCGCATGTTTAACAACTAATTTTAAACAAAAAGTAGCTGTGATCGTCTGATCGCCTTCGATACCTCTCACACTGCTTAAAATAGGCCACCCATTGCGCATATATGAGGGTGGTGTTTCCGGCATCCGATAGGATCAGAAAGACTTGCAGAATCACAAGTTGACAAGGCTGTATCATTGAACAATATAACAGCAATGATAGCGCCACGTTGCGTTAAATATAATGACCGCAATCGTTACAGAAAACTAATAAGGCGTTGCTGGTTTTCCGTAAAGTAGACAGACAGTCGCCATAAGTACCCCTCACCAAGTTTGGTTGTCGTAAACACACAAGAGCGGCTGGTAAATTAGGTAGTGGCTACCGCGTCTCCAACATCTAGGAAGCTGCGTGGCAGGAAAAAGTCGCAATTTTCAAAAGCAGGCCACGTGCCCTTCCACTGGATGGAGCCGCGCTTTGAGAGATCTGGTCAACGTCCCACGAAGAAATTTTGTGCAATGCAAACTGCTTGCAACGGCGCGGGAATTTCGTTGATAATCCAATGGTAAAATGCGCTCGATTAGAAGTGCCATACGATAAAAATTTATCGAAATAAATAATAGAGCAGGGGCTCGTCACGTTAACATGACGTAGGGCCTTTGCTCCTGTGGAAGAGAAGGCAAGCAAGAAGCGCCGCTTGAAGACGCCATTCGAGACCGAGGGGGAGAGTGTCTGTAAGCACTAACACAGGCCTGCTGATGCCACAGTTGCAAGACAGCTCGATGTTACCTGTCCTCTCCCACAGCGAATGAACTCAAAAAATTGCATTATCGAAACGCTCCCTTGACGGTGCCTTGGCAATTTCCCGTGTATAAATTTAATTTGCAATCCCGTCCGGCAAGACATCCTTTAATGACAGGATCCTCCAGCCAGCATTTAACGTGAAGAATAAAGCATGCGGTTGGCTTGCTACCCATTGCAAAGCTTGTTACTCTGACCCCATTCCAACATGAAATCCATAACAAATCGAGAAGCGTCGATTGCCTTTGCGAATGAGTTCATCGCGTTGAAAGGCAATTCATTTAAAGCTTGAGGCACGCAGAATATGAGTAGTGTTGTCTCTGTCAGCACTCAATTCATCTGCATGAATTTCACGGTGACCGCGCAAGCAGCAACCGATATGGTGACGCTAGTAAGGTGCCGGTATGGCCAATAAATGCCACGCTGTTATGGTCGATGGAAAGGCCGCCTCCTCTGTGGGTTGTTAAACACCTTTGCAATTTGCATCAATGGTGAAAGGCCATGCCATACATACCATTGACCTCAGTGGCATCGGTCTTGCGGTTCGACGCCTTCAACTCGTCCTCGATGTACTCGTCCATATACCTGAAATGAGACATACATATAGGCCTTTGACTTCGCTCCAAATTACGGCAGAATATATCCGAAGAATGTTTTTGGTAAACAGAATGTGGAACAAGGTAACTCCTGCTTCGTTAATGAAGGTTGTACCCGTGATATATGATTCTGTCAAAATGATCACTTTCTGATCGGCCCAGGGCGAACGGCATGATCCTAAATTACGCAATTTCTTAAATGTTGACATTAACCATGAAATATAAGAAAGCAACGGATGATGCTAGAACCAAGTTAAGCAGGCGGTAAGCTGCAAGATTCCGAAAGTACTGCGTACTGCTATCCCTCTGAGGTGCTCATTTTAGGCTACGCGCGCATGGCTCTACGACGTCATGCTAGTCCACACATTGCGGCACAACGGCCGCGCCATGAGCGGCGTGCATTCACAGTGCGCGAGAGCTTAAAATTATGCTTTAATTAAGTAACGCAACGGTATGTTAGGTTTGGCTACGTTATAGTAGCTCTCGTACAGGGGCCTTGCCAGTCGGCCGAATCGGTCGCCCAGCCACGTCCGGAATAGCTCTGCTAGAATGCGACTATGCATCTGAAGGTTTGTGGTCGGTAACTGTCTTCGCCATTTAACGATTACGTTCGCACGCTCTGCCAACGCGGCCATTCGCACTTGCGCGAAACTTACACGGCCGTCGCGGCGTCCAGGTAGTACTTTCCGATTTGCCCGAACATGCCGTATAAATGAATACAGTCTTCACTTCAAAGTAAAAGAGCGTTTCTTTTCAAGCATGCCTTTTGTATTTCGTGGAAAACAAGTAACAGCAAAATTTTGACAAGTAGTGAGCTCACTTGGTCACACATCTCTTGCGTTTTGAGCAAATTGTACTTGTGCGATATTTGGTGAGGCTCCTGCACTATGCTAACTCGACCGCCAAAGGAATTGCGACGTACTGTTCTATTTATTTATGTCCTGGTATGTCACGTATCAAAATATCGATCTCGCTATAATGGCCACTTGGACGGATCGCGGTAATAAATTTCACCGCCTGGGTTTCTGGTTGCAGTAACGCTGCCTGTAAGTTGTCCTCGAAAACGCCCACTTCAATGTGGAAACAAAAGTATCGCTGTTAAAGTCTGTATTCCAGGTTGTTTCGGCGGCTGACAATA
The DNA here is from genome assembly GCF_038994185.2 of Dermacentor albipictus. NCBI lineage: Eukaryota > Metazoa > Arthropoda > Arachnida > Ixodida > Ixodidae > Dermacentor > Dermacentor albipictus. The sequence continues at coordinate 108,521,924 of NC_091829.1, forward strand.
TGCAACGAGAATTTCACGAACGGGAATACTCACGTAAGGTAATCGTCGGAAGCACCTAAGGCACCGTCACTGCCTTCACGGCTTGAACGCGGGGTTGCTTCGGCGATGAAGGTTAATGCGGAAGGCGTCTGTTCACCATTCCTTTGTTCAGTCATGCCTGATGTCGACGCTCTGGCGTACTAGCGTTTTCTGAGACAGAACGTCATCGAACGATCCCGCACGCGCAGTTTGTGCCAAGGATGAAATAGAACCAATAAACGGTCGGGCATTTGGGCAACTCGAATGAAGGCGCAAAGCCCATCTGGCAAAAAGAGACGATAGAGGGCGCCACTATGTTGACACTAAGGTGCTAATATTCGAACACTAGAAGAGGCGCCGCAGTGACCCGTGCTGTACTGACACCAAATCGTCAAAGGAAATTTAAGTAAAGTCCTTGCCTAGCGAAAAACCGTAGACACGAACATGTTGAATTATTGTTTTTTTTTTCTTTCAGGAGTAGTGCTCAGGCTACTCGGGAGCTATTGGCAGTCATGGCGCATTTAGTGAATACACAGAATGAACAAAAGGGGACCCAACGTTTATACGAGGGCCAATCAGAAAGTCTTTTCCCGTATATATTTAGGCCGAATTAGGCCTGTAAATGCGAAGTCAACATGTCCATTCCCAGCGGCGGATCTTTTTTGGACCGGCCCAGACTTATCTTCCGGTAGCTCCGGGGCACGGCGCTGCTGTCGGTTGGTGAAGTTAGATGGATGTGCTTCTCACGTCCACGTAGTACGACGAACAAAGTGTGATTCGTTTTTTATGGAGCAAAGCGTGAACGCCCATCGAAATCCACAGGGAAATGCAGCGCAGATATGTGGGTAGGTGTCTCGCTTTGAGAAGTGTGAGGTGGTAGTGTGAGTTCAGTGCGGTAGAAGGCAATCACAAAGGAGAGGGCTGTTAATTTCTCTGCTGCATAGCTCTTTAGCTACACCAAATGATTGGGGCGTACTGCATCCAACCCGTTTGTCAGAGTTAGGGGGTTGAAATGCCGATGCGGCCGGAAACCAGCCAATTTTTCTAATGGGTAAAGATGTCCCCTGGCCTGATCCTGGGCTAATTGCGTGTGTGCGTCTGGAAGTGCATCTTTATAAAAATCCATGGGTGTTCTTTCTAGGCGCCTCTTGCACCACCATGGATTACATTCTGTAAAGGTAAAAGTTATTCTTGAACAAGTCAGTTGACGTTGGCGCAGCTATTGGCGCACCTATTGTGCAATTAGGACATCCGTGATGTGCGGTCCTTGGCTTTCAAAGCAAATTTCGTTTTTTTCTTAGACTGTTACAGTGTGCTAATGTCGCTGTTTTGCACGCTGTGCCGGGGAGTGGTTCAGAGCGTGCGTATGGATGGCAGGAGCGTGGTAGAGAGTAAAGGCGACGCGAGAAACTCGCTTGCGTTGCACGAGTTGCCCAAGTGTCATAGCTTGATGGCTTCCTTTTTAAATGCACTGCGCGTTTTTGTGCTCTTATTACGTATATGTCCGTGTAGTATAAAGCAGCAACAGGATTGCGAAAATAAACAGGTAAAGATAGCCAATGTTTCTTTCTGTGCCATTTCTCTTCTTCTTTAGTGTAGCACGGTTTTCCTGTCAGCTGCAGGACCGTTTTCGACAAACGCGCAGAAAGTGCCCGAGATGCCGGTGAACCATCGCGGAATCACTTAACGCTTGAAAGGTACCCTCTACGCATCCGCTCTCAATTGAACGTTGTCTTTTGCATGAGCAGATTGTGGACAATGGCGTTAGGCCTGGGTGTGTAGCTATTCAAGCAACGATAGACGTTATACATCCAAGGCACGTTTAAGTGACGTCAGTTCTCTCCGTCAGAATAGGCTCGCTCCAGCTCGCTTCCGTGCGTTTTTAGTTGTGCATAGAGCCCTAACGTAATGCTACAGTGCTGTTTCTGGGCGAAATGCCATACACCAAAACTTTTTTCCACCCAACCGAGTTCGAGGAACATAAGCGTAAGCATTCCAAGGCCACTTGCAGTCATCATGCGGCTCAGACACGTCAGACCCATCTTGCCGCCCTGGAACGAAAATTAATTACCGAGTGTAAACGATAGGTGGCCTGAACAAGCAAGTGTTGTTACTTCGGTAAATTGAACTATTTCACCTACAACAACCACCATGTATTTCCAGCTGCGCATGTGACCAGCTGCCACCACGTTAGAGCGGTCACCGTTTTCTGTCCAGAAACTAATATGGGCTGTGGCTGCCAGAATTTTGTTCTTCAAGTATGGCAGGCCCTGCCGTCAGTTTGCATCGTCATCCCCGAGGCATTGCTGCGTGAATTCCAAAACTCCTACACAAGCAATAGTCGTTTCCCATGTGTTGGCGTCGCCACATTATTCTACTAGACAATCATAATCTCTCCCTATGATCAAACGGACAAACCTGAACGGAATGGCAAAGTCTTGATGTCTGAACCGTGCAGACAGGACCATATTTCTCAACGGCATCTTGTGGTACAAGTTTATTGCTTGACAGACGCAGCTGCCGTAGGAACGAAAATATGAAAATACGTGCATGCCTATCGCGGACAAGAGAACGAATTTATTGCGGCAACTAGAGCTGATAGAGCGTCGAAGTTGACTACACGCGGGGAATTCTGTACGTCAGCCTCAAGAAGTGAATCTACAGTTACATTTAGGGAGCATTGTTCAATGAGGCCGTTTTGCGGTAAGAACCGTACGATTGCCTCAGTGAATGCCCTCTCTGGTGAGCCAGCTTTCGGAGTTCGCCCAGAGTACGAGCACAAAATACACCTCTAGTAAACGTTGTCCTTCCACAACAAAAACCCGTTGTTGCTGGCTCAATAACGCCTCTCAACACTGTGTCAAATAATGGGCCTACGCAGGAAAAGCTGTCCTTTCAGACAAAGCATTTTTTCTCTGAAGTATATAAATGCAGGTTAAGTTTTCCTTTTTCTTTCATTCTTGTGTGCCTCAAATAGGGGCCTTTGTTTAGATTCATGTTCTGCCACTAAATTTACTATATTGAAAATTTAAGCCTAATCGTTCCCCACAGCTGTAACTTAATAGTTGAAAGTATTTGGCACCACGCCCGCGCATACGCGGCGATGCCCACAAAAGTTATCTTCGCTGAAGATTTGTTTTTTGGGTGGTAGCAAATCTTGATCCGAAGCAGTCTAGAATGTTGTGCCTACTAGTGGTTGAAAATAAGTAAAGGAAAAGAAAATTATGTCCGTTCAATACGCATGTTGCATGTTGGCATTGTGTAAGGACAGGTGTGCAGAAAGTGAAGTATAAGACACCAACGACTGGTGTAAGGTTGACTTCTTTTTTTCTCGCTTCATCCTTGTGCTTGTGGCGTATTTGAAACAGCACAGCGCATGCGTGCGAAGCGACGTGAAGCACGCACCTGCTCTTTAACACAGCAGCAGCCACAATCAACAACAAAGTCCGGGATGGTTCACCGAAAATGCTTCAGTTTAACAACAAAAAGACCATAATTGCATTGGCTTATCCTGAACTGTCTATTAATGTGGTTTAGGCTTCGTGAATGCCTACTTGGCCTGTGCTTAGAGTTGTACTACTTTTGGAAACGTGAGACGCGTTTGTCATGTTTCTGTGTTTATCCATGTCCTACGCTGTGAATGAAGAACACGTGCCAAGCCGTGGACACTGAAGCCAGGTTGCTATTCTTTCGAGTGATGACGCCATAGTCGTAAATTATGTCTCACACTCAGCACCAGGGAAGTCAGCTTATACATAAAATAATAAAATACGTAAAAAACACTGACATGCTGTTCGGCGAATGCCCGAAGGATCAAATTTGCCTTGTTCGGCGGGCCAAAGATGCTGCCAAGACTCAAGGACCGGCCGCCAGCTGAGGAAGGGAGGCTCCGGTTGGGCTAGCATCCCGGCCACCCGTCTCCCTTGACTTAAGCCAGGACTTTAAAAAAACGCGTTATCTCACTCTAATGCCGTGATTTAGTTGCAGGGTGCACGAACGATTGATAACAAGCTTACAGGTTGAATAATGCACAAGTAAGCCAGTTGAAAACGCGGCCAAATGAACGTGCGGTAGGCAACAGAAGTGTTCTTCGATTATTCGAAAAGCTGCGATAGCTCTTTAGGAAAAGTTAGATGGTTGAATTTTCGGCGTAGAGGTACACACATGCTCGAAGTGTTCACCAAGAGTATATGCGTGATCTTCTAGGCTCCTGCCTCAGTCATTCACCAGGGTCTACGAGTGAGTTTACTGCCCTTGTGAGCTTGTTAGCCCATGCAAGACTTGCATTTTTTGTGTGCAGGACCTTATTCAAGGGAGAAAGTGCTCCAGTTTGTTCTCAATCTCGCGCTTGCGTCGGCCTACCCTTTGATTTACCTTCTTCAATCCGTTAAAATCTTAAGTGTTTGGGTATAGACAAAGTGTCCACATGCTTTAATTTGCTTTTCTCGTGTCTACTCTCCATCCTCCTTTCGTTAGTCTTGCATGTATTCTATGGCGTCAGTAATAAAAGTGCTAAAATATGTTAATGCGTCGTCTATGCTAAGTTGGCTTATCTAATAACGAATTAGACATATGACAGTGACAAGAACTTTATTGGAGTGTCCTGAGGAACTTGATTAGGGGGCAACCGAAGGCTCCCCGATCAAGTTGGTGGCTCCACCCACGACGGGACAGGGAGATGGTGACTCTCCGCGACGTCGCGGGCCCTCTGGACGGCCTGTAGTTGACTTGTGAAATCCGAGCTCTTCAGCAAGGCGTCCCACTTGGACTCGTTATGAAAGTCGGAGCCCGCGTTGTACGGGCACAGCCAGAGCATGTGGTCGAAGGAGCAGCACGCGTGACCGCATTTGGAGCACGATTGCGGAAAGTTCGGGTCTATCCAACTAAGCGCTCTCGGAGTGAGGTACGATCTCGTCTGTAAAACCCTGAAAGTAACAGCCTGAGCCCTGTTCAGTTTCGGACAGGGGGGAGGGAATTTTCTCCTGCTGTGTCTGTAATGTGACGTAATTTCGTGAAAGGTTGTAAGTTTATCTTTGAAGGGGCAATCCTGCGGGAGAGCCGGACTGCTAGCTCTGGCGCGGTTCGTGAATTCACGCGCCAGGCAGTTGGCCCGCTCGTTAGGGTTGCAACCCGCTCGGTTAGTTGCATCGTCCATGTGTGCCGGGAACCATGCTATGTTGATATGACCTGCAGCTTCTTCTCGCGTATTAATACGAAAGCATCTGTTAACGATGTTGGCTGCGTGTTTACAAACTAGAGCGGACGAGAAAGCCCTGACCGCCGTGCGCGAGTCAGAGAAAATGGACGCCGGGCCTTTTGCGGCTTGAAGAGCCAAGGCTATCGCGGTTTCCTCCGCCTCGTTCGCGTGTTTGGCGTAGATTGATGCGGCACTGATAAGCGTTCCGCGCGCGTCAACGATCGTGATTGCAAACTTGTCTTCGCTGCCATATTTGGCGGCGTCAACAAAGAATGCATCTGCCCCGTAAGGATCTATTCGTCGAAGGATGGCTCTAGCCCGCGCTCTTCTGCGACCTTCGTTATATATTGGGTGGATGTTCCTCGGCACGGGCTCGACCTTTATACCTTCACGGGCTAATTTAGACAGGGGGTGTCGGTTGAGCGGTGCCTGTATAGGGAGTTGACCAGCTTCATTAAGAATTTTGATACCCGGCTTAGTTGACGAAAGCCTGGAGATCTGTGCAATAAACTGTGCTTCAATTAATTCGTCTGTGGTATTGTGAATTCCGAGATCAAGTAGTTTTAATGTGCTAGCGGATTGTGGAATACCGAGTATTCTTTTGACGCCGGACCTGATGAGTGTGTCGAGTTTGTTCTTTTCAATTTTGCTCCACTTGAGGTACGGTGCCGTGTAAGTAATTTTGCTGATAAAGAAAGCTTGGAAGACCCTGAGTAGGTTGTCCTCCTTGAGTCCCCCCCTTTTGCTTGCGATTCTAGTTATGAGTCTTAGTATGTTTTTCGCCTGTGCGCTCAGCTTGTTTAGAGCTTCTGCATTACAGCCTTTGGCGTTGATTAGAAGTCCTAAAATTCTGATGGAGTTCACCCTCGGAATGGGGTGCCCTTCTCGTGTTGTAATTTCGACTGGTAGCGTTTCCAGAGGCTCGAGGTTCCTAACGCCCTGCCTCGACTGTCTGTAGAGGAGGAGTTCGGATTTGGTCGGTGACAGCTTGAGACCCGTGCATGTAAGAAATTCTTCCGTTACATCTAAGGCCTCCTGGAGAGATTGCTCTAGATCGGCCAAAGATCCCCCCGGGGACCAGATTGTGATATCGTCTGCATAGATTACGTGGCCTATTTTTGGAAGTGCAGCCAGCCTTTCAGAGAGTTTATGCATGGCGATATTAAATAGTAGCGGGGATAGGACCGAGCCCTGAGGGGTTCCGCAGTTGCCCAGTTCGTACGGACCGCCCGAGATCGTGCCCAGTCGAAGGAACGCTTTCCTTTCCGATAGGAACGAGAGAGTGAAATTAAAGAATTTCCGCCCTAGGTTGAGATGGGAAATTTCGTTCAAGATGTGTTCGTGAGCCACCTTGTCAAAGGCCTTAGCGAGGTCGAGTGCAATGATACCTCGTACGTCCCGCGTCTCGTTATCGAATATAGATCTTTTCAGGAGGAGCATTGCGTCCTGTGTGGAGAGTCCCTTTCTAAGACCTATTAGATTATGCCTAAACAGTTCGTGGTTTTCGACGTGTTCGACGATTCGATTGTGTACTGCATGTTCTGCCACTTTGCAAATGCACGATGTTAGAGAGATGGGACGCAGGTTATTTATGTGCGGAGGTTTCCCCGGTTTAGGGATGAGCACCACTTTGGCGGTGCGCCATTCCGACGGGACCTGCCCCGAGCTCCACACCTCGTTTATCTCTGCCGTTAGGATTTCGATGGCCTTGTCGTCCAGGTTCCGGAGGAGCTTGTTGGTGACCCCGTCTGGCCCTGGGGCCGATCTTCTATTTAGGTTGAAGAGTACGTCTCTGATTTCTGGAACCGTAAAAGGTGCGTCTAATTCTGGCCTGTCTAGCCCCGTGTAAGCAGCTCTCGCGCTTATGCCTTGCGAATCTCCTTCCTTGACGGGTAGGTAAGTCCGCGCCAGGTCATTGACAAATACATCGTTTGTGAGGCCCGAGGTGACCTGCTTATGTATTAGCCTATCGACGGCGAGATTTAGCGTATTCCGGGACTGTTTATCGTTTAGGAGGCTTTTAAGCAGATTCCACTTACTACCTCTTCTCATGCGACCGTCCGTTTCGTTGCACGTTTCGTCCCACTGTTGCAGGGCGAGTTGCTTGGAATAGCACTCTATTTCCTTGTTTAGTGACGTTAGTTTTGCTCGTAGTCGGCGATTTAATTTCTGTATTTTCCACCTCTCTCCAAGAGCGTGTTTAGCCTCCAGGAGATGCGCTAACCGAGAGTCCATTTTGGGGACTTCAAGATTTGTGCTGATTTTTTTGGTCGCGCTTTTGACGGCCTGTTTAAGATTGGTAATTAGTTCTTTGAAGGATTCACTAGAGGGGGCGGATTCGGCTCGAATTTTTCGGAAAAGATCCCAATCGACGTATTCGTATTTGACCGGAGGTTTGGGTTTGACCTGCACCGCGATTTCGAGAACGTAGTGGTCACTACCCAAGTCCTCCTGAAGATTATCCCACGTGCCCTCGATATTTCGGAAGAATGTGAGGTCAGGCGTTGTGTCTCGACTGACCGAATTACCCCTTCTAGTGGGAAACCTAGGATCTGTAACAAGCGTGAGGTTGAAATCGGATGCACATCCGGCTAAGTTTGCGCCCTTCTTGCTGTTAAAGCCGTATCCCCATTCCGTGTTCGGAGCGTTGAAGTCCCCCGCAATTAAGAGGGGCGCGTTTCTGGCTGCCCTGATTGCGGAATTGAATAGTGCATTAAAGTCTCTGTTCCTATCTGCAGGCGAACTGTAGACGTTAAGAATAAAGACATTCGCGTTGCTCGATCTACTGGGCACGAGCTCGATCAGTTGTGCTTCTAGTCCGCTACGATGTTTTGGAACGGTGTGCTCCACAAAAGAGACACTCTTTTTAACTAAGGCGGCGATGCCTCTCCCCGCTTCGCCTTTGTAAGCTACTGCGCGATACCCCGACAGAGTAATTTCCTTCTCCGAGAGCGTTTCCTGCAGTAATATCACTTGTGGCTTGTCTGTCACCGATCTGACGAGCTGACCTAACGGAGCCTTGCGCCTCTGGAAGCTAGCGCAGTTCCACTGCCAAATTTTAACGGTATTGTTATTTGTGTTAGCCATCTTGTTTACTGTGAAATTTTAGAGACCTGTGGCGCCCCCGTCGGGATTTGATCCTGTCGGGAGCGGTTCAGTACGTGTTGTTTGTCTACTTTTGGACTGAGCCTTAGGTCTTTCTAATAGCGTTACTCTCAACTCTATGGCGGAGAGCATTTCCATAATCCTACTCAGGGTCTTTTCCAGTTTACCCTCGTTTTTGACGGGGGAAGCCGAGGCGGTGGACGGGGTCTCGTTGGCCTCGGTTATGTCACCCTCCTCTTCCTCCTCTGTGTCACTAAAAGGTTCCGGGTTGAGCGCCTTGCGTTTCGACTGCCCGGCTAACGGGCCTGGTTTACTGTTGCTAACCTCATGCCGGTTTAAGAGTTTTCCTTTCATGTTGTTAAAGGATTCCTTAAGCTCTGCGAGCTCGCGTCTGAGTTCCCTATTTTCCGCTTCGAGCGCTTGGATACGGGGATCGATCCTATGCTCTGGCTGTGCCTCACCTGTCGTTTCTTTGCTTGATGTGTTCGTCTTTCCAGACGTCTGTGTCGCTCCCTTGACCTTGTCGGCCCACGTGGCCCGCTTGACGGACTGGGAGCGAGACCGGGATCTCGATCTGGAGGAGCCTTCTCCTTGCCTCGGTTTGGATTCTCTCCTTCTCGAGCGTGAGCGCCCTCCGGATAGAGGTCGGGTACCCAGGATGGAACCGCTCCGCGCAGCTGGTGCAGCCAACGAGATGTCGCCAATTGCGTCGGTGACGTCAGATTCTTCGTCCAGTTGTGCCTTCCTTGCTCTTTCTCGGCGTCTTCGGCGTCGGCGTCGTACGATGTATGGAATTTGATAGCGCTTTTTGCTCGTTCGGTCTCCGGTGACGTGGGGCCCGCCGCACGCTTCGCACTTGGGGGTGCATTGATGTTCTTCTTCGTCGTCCACTTTTGCTTTTCCGCAACCGCGGCATTTGCTTCTCTCTTCCTCGCTGCTGATGCAAACGTCGGCACGGTGGCCTACGTGGCCGCAAGCATGGCAAACGTCGACTTGGCGTCGGTATAAAGAACATGGCAACAAGGCCGTGCCGCAGATCACGTGGTTGGGCACACGCATGCCTCTGAATAGAATCACGACTACATGCGAGTTCTTGATTCTTCTGGCTTCTAGTGCCGTGGGATTTCTTTCGTTAACAATCATGTTTCTAAGCGTGCCTTCATCGTGACAGGGGTCGATGTGCCTTATTACGCCTTTGCACGTATCTTCAGGGGCGGCGACGTACGCCGAGACTTCGTAGGCGCCGTACTTAGTATGTATTTTATTTAGTCTCGCATAGGCCCTTGCATTAGCTGCGTGCGGAGTAGAGATGATTAAAATATTCTGCACCTTGTTTGGGCACACGGTGTCTTCCTTCGTTTGATGCTCAGGCAGGGCCGCCGCCATGGCCAGGGCTTGAGCGAGCAGCACCACGTCGGCTTTTGATACGTCGAGGCCTCCCTTGGGGCGCACGATAATCTTGATCTGTTCCTTCGGGAGCTTCGGAAGTCGCGAAGCTGCCGTTACTTGCGACAACAGACTTTTAGCCGGTCCCTTGGCAGTGCGGCAGCCAGACGGCTTGTTCACGGTACCACGTTGGCCATCTCGTAATGGCGGCCTGTTCGTCTCCTGCTTTTTACGGTTGTTGAGGGCGGTGATCCACCCAGCACCGTTGAGATCTTCCTGGGTTACGTCCATGCCTTCCACAGTTACGACTTCGGGCATGGCGTCGCTTTCAATGAACGCACGTGTCGTCGCTTCAGTCGCGCACAGAGACGGCAAAACGCAAGCGTGGGGCTGCCTCTACAGGCAGGCCTGCCTGCACCGCCGCGCCGAGAGCAGGCTGTGCCTGTTAGGGCTAGCTCCCTCGTCGGCGTGATCGTAGAGTGACAGCCTCAGAATGTGACGAAAAGTCCACCCACCGATAAAACTCTGGCATCGGCGGATTCCTTGAAACTTGGCGGTTCTGGTGAGGGTATATATATCCAGGGTTCTTCTTGGAAAGACGCCCAAAAACAGTTAAGAACGCGGGAGCCGACGTGGATAAGTCCGCACTGCTCGGCACCTCTTCTTCTTCCCAATTAGACATATAGATTTTTTTTTAAATACGACCAATTGGCCAAGCATAGCTTCAACAAAGGAATATGCCCAGGACAGGCGTGTTGCTGCATGAAAGTAGACGCTATAATGAAGTAGTCATTGCCTAAAAAAAATGTGTAACATACGTTTCCGAGTACGCAAGATAACCAGACGGGCCAAGCGCTGAATCAACAGAACACTATTAATTATCTGATACATTACAATTGGTGGCCTCCCCTTTATTAACCACACACCGGAGGTTACCTGAACTTGTTCCATGGGCTTAACTTTGACATCGAAGCGAGATTCTCGCTAAAAATTGTTGAGAATTTACCATCAGCATTCACTCACCGGCCATAACATCTCATTTTTATTATTACGCCATAAGATTGAAGGTTAAGAGAATGAATTGTAACAATGTATACGTTAGAATGACTTGTACAGGCACCTACTCGAGGGGCGTTTTTAAGTTGTGGAATATAAGTGACAATCTCGTCCGCACAATTGTTGCATTTACCAGCAAATGACGCAATGTCGTCGACGCAGTATCTTCATCTTGCTGATCAGCGGAAGTTTGATTGTTCAGACAGTTTAAATGCCTCTCCTGGAGTCAAAAATACCTTAGGAATATGTTCGAGGAATAGTTTAGTAAGGTCGTCAAAGTTTTAATTAGCCCTCTCGCATTGCAATACATTATCCGCAATGCCCTAATAGTACTAATAAAAAGAGTCTTCTACGTGCCAGGGAAAAATTCAAGTTTGTGTTCCCTATCCTTTGTCTTGACCGATCATTCTTTGTTTTTTTTTAGTTTTGGGTGATCAAGTGAACTGTGGAGGTTATTCTGCGCCAACAGCTCGAAAGTTGTGTCCCTTGTCTTCTGGGAGGCGCTGAGTGCTCGTGCTTGCTGCCTGTTCGTGCGTGTTTCTGGCGTCGCCTGGTGATGTGAGGCGATGTATCCCGACGGTCCCGGAGTCGCCCAGCTCTGCCGCAGATGGTTAGCTGCGCAGAGGCCGGGCAGGTGAAGTTGACCTGTGGCGCACTCCAACCCCCCCCCCGCCCCCCTCTGCTTACGATTCCTATCAGCAAAGGCTGTGTAGTGAAAAATCGAGCACCTTGCATGGGCTTACTCAAGCGAGGTATTCTGTGTGACATTGAGGGTGACGACCTTTTTCCTTCTTTTTCATTTCGCACTTGATCACGGTTATGCCGCGTGGTCACCATCGCTGATCAGTTCTTGCAATGGGTGTGTCAGCACACTGGTCCGAGGGGTGGCTTTGGACACCACGTTTTGCTCAGGGGAGCTGGCCACTGCAGCAATATTTATCCGCGCGCGCTTTTTATGCATCAGTGTGGTATGTTGCTGATCGGAATACCCTCAAGTTTCACAAGAATGGTTAGCATCTCGTACTCTTATTTGTCACGAAACAAGAGCAGGAGATCTCCAGTGACCATTTTTAGCAGCCCATTGTCCCAGCTTAGGTTGCAAGTCAAAGAATTGCCAGCAACAAAAGAAGAAAGTATTCTAGCTTGGTTTTTAATTTTATCGCAGTTTACTGCATAGAAACGGCGGAAAGTCTTTCGGTCGAGTGAAAGAGTTCGTAAGCCTCCATTGGTGCGTCAAGTTATTTGGAGAGTTACGATAGTGGAGAAGATGGGGTTCTCATAGCCATCTATTTTGTTTAGATTGCAAAGACTATGAGACGTAGCAGGACTTAACATATAAGAATGCATACGTGAGCCATAGAAACAAATAGGAAGGTAGGAGTTGCTATAAGTAAAAAGAAGCCGATCAGAAAAAAAAACGCAAACGAAGAAGGGGAGAGGAAAATGCGAATGCCAAATTTTCTCGGTTAGATAAATCGGGGTGTACGCAGAATCCAACTCACTAACGTGCAGGGCGTACTCCGAAGAACCTTAAAGGTCCGGACACTGTCCTAAACGTCCTAACTGTCCTAATCACCTTTCCTTCGGACACGGCTATGCCACCCATGATGAGGGAACGAAGGATCCGACGCCCAACTGCATAAAAACAGCCGCGTTGTGTAAACACAGCGGAATGGAGATTCAAATATAATGCATTAAAATTACTTTTCTAGTTCTTGAATACTATCCGGGTACGGCGGCTGCGTGACTTTCCACTAAACATAATTCAAGCTTTCCAAGATCTCAGGCAATGCTGCACCTCGCGGTTGCTTTACGTGATTCGCCGACGAACGAACATGCATATTTTCAGGCTGTTTTTTTTTGCACTTATATGTATCTCGCGAACATGCGCAATCGCCGTTGTTTTAGTTTTTGTAAACTGACGGTTTGCTACTCGCCCCTTTGTCTTGTATCGCACAACTGGGATGCACATGTCCAGGAACGCCTACTATCCAGTGGGGCCGAGTTGACAAGCAATGGTCATTTTGCTTTCTTTCTTAATGCGTTGGTTGGAAAAAAGTTGTTCTGGATATCAACGCCTCTAACTAGCAACGTTGCGATTCACATACCCAAGCAAAACCACGTTCCGTGCGTTATGGCTAGATTTAACACACATGCCACATCTCCGTGCGTAGTGCAGAAAACTGTACAAAGCCTATATAGGTAACCGCCTCCTTTTTTTTCTTGTCTTCGCCTCCCCCCTCACACTGCCTCTTCTATCAACGCGCTAAAGTATTCTGCTATCGGTGCCAAATGAGACGTGAACAGCGGAGTGCATTTCCGAAGCATAACTCGAAGTTTAGTGTGCATAAACTGCCAGTCTTCAGCATTGACGGCTACATCTGGTTTGACCTCACGAGGTGATGATGCTCACCTTATATTGCGCTATTTTCTCTTCTGTTTTGTTCCTCTTTTATTTCAAAGGGAGAAAAGAAAAATCAACGAAAACAGATGCCAAAACATCGCCGTATAGGGCGATCACCGTCGCATAGTCCAGTAAAGCCGGATGCGTGAGCCTGGCAATGGTGATAAATGTCCAACGGCACCCACATTACCTTCAGTTATAGTTCGGTCACGGGATACGCTGATCGTACTTAGTTTGATACAGATAGTACATCGACAAGTAAAGTAATGCTCGTCAACACAGATACAGTCCACGTGGATAAGAGGTTTTTACAATGAAGCTGTTACCGAGGCGGCTGGTTTTCTTTTGACATTCGGAGCTTCGCCGAGCTGGGGACCACACTGTGGTGAGAGAGTGAATGCAGAGTATAAAAATTGTCTTCGCACAGCAAAGCGATGTGGCGAGGGTGCGTGGAGTCTAGTGAGGGAGAAGGAGCAGCGCGATCGGGGACAGAGGTGGCATAACGTCATGGGTCTCAGCTGTAAAGAAAGAAAAAAAAAGACAAAGCCTTCCTTTGGTGTGACGCTTCGTCGTGGTCCCTCACGGGTTGCAGAATGAAGTGTCTTTCCTTTCTTTAGATCACTATTATGAGCGCTTTGGCGGATTTCTAAAAGCTACCAGGTACACGGCGTTGCAGCTAGCATGCATCAGAGCTAAGGGGCGGTGGTGCAGCGTCTGGAAGACAACGCGCACCATATGTCGGCTCTACAAATCGCTTCTGTTGCGGCGGGCGCCTTAACTGGTGGGCAGTCGCAAACAATACTTCGCACAGAGGAAGACGGCATCAAGTTTTCTGTCGCCTCAACGTCCCACAGTTTCGCTGGTCTGTGATGTTTGCTCATAGCAGAGCCACGCACAATTTTCTTTTACTGTCGACGAAAGTTTCAATAAGACGCGGCTTATTCTTCGACATTTTCACGTCGCAGTGACGGTGAAAAACAGAGTAGCAAGAACCGCGAGTCAGGAAAACAACTCTTTATTGAGCGAAACTATACCCACAAAACAAGTTGCACTCGGGCTGAATGATAGCAGCGAGCTCTGCCTAAACCGTCGGAAAAGTCACCTGCGGCGCAAGCCAGTCGGTCATTTATAAATGTTTAGTCGAAAATTGCAGTCTAGTCGCATGGGGCCAAGTGCCTGACTGTATGTGGAACATTGTACTCGTCACGTATGCAGTCTGATTACACAAGCTTCCATTGCGACATAGACAGCAGACAAAATCGGTGAGGATAACCCAGAAGGTTCTGATACATGCAAGCGCGTCATGTGCGGATCAATAACTTAAAACTTTAGGCAGAGAAACGCGTTCATCGGAAAAAGATAAAAAGCACACGGTGTCAATGCGCCCACCTGGGTAAGTATCGCTCCAGAGCTACGAGCACCAAATGAGAGAAAAGACCAAAATACCACATAGTAAAAGAAACTAAGAAACTGAAATCATATTTGGTTAGCTGCAGTAAAACAACTTACTGGCACATAAGTTGAAGTGCTTACAGGCATGTTACGGGCTTACGGGCCATCGCACATTCCCTGTCTTTTTGTGTCGAGTCCGAAATAACCTAGCTATTCACTCAGTCCACGTCGGCTTATAAGGGTGCAAACCCAATCATGGTCGCCGCCCTGGTATGCGACGAAGCGTCGTGGAAGATTGTAGCTTTGTTTGACCGTCTTTGGCTGGTGCTTGATGCGTAGGCGGGCGAGTTGGGATCCTGCGACACAAGGGTGATTCTGCGACGCAAGGGTGTCTAGCACCTCTTGTGTTCGACGTACGTGCTCATTGCAGTCGCCCTTCTCAGGTGGCCTCCAGCTGCTTGGATTTGGGGTTCTCGCCGCGAAGTCATAACTGGCATCGACTGTGCGCTTAAGGATTGATTCATGACGGTGTAGTCGGGTCCTGTGACCACTAACGCAGCCCCTGCGCAGTGATAGCGTCGACAATGGTGGTTCATAGTCTTACCTTAGTTATTTCGAGGTGCCTGATCATGGCTCCATGGCACTGCCCCATGTGCACTGCTTCGTGGCGCCTTCAGGTACCCTTTAGGAGGCGTGTTTTTTTCTTCGAAGCTTCGTCGAAATCGCAGCGCATCGTTTCTTTGTAGTGGAGACTGATTTTCCGTTGGCGGTGGAGGACCTTCAGCATTTTATTTACAGAAACCGCACCTCCGTAGGTTGCAGTGTTTAGTTTGCCGGAAACAGGCCCACATATCGGCCACGTATTGCCCCAGTGTACCCTTGGCGCTGAAGTGAGAGGCAGTGCCTTGGCGACAGTGATCGAGAAAGTGGTAGCGGTGTCCACTAGGCGACAATGTTTCGAGTGCGCTTTTCTAACCTCTTTTCGATGCCAGTTGTTTCCGTTAGGAATTTCGTAATGGTCTTGGCCGGCTAACGTACCAATACGGCGTAAACCACTTGCTTCAAAGCCGCAGATGAGGAAGAACGCTCTAATCTCTGACATGTGCGCGTCGACGTGGCTGAATTAACAGTTGATTTCTGCCCTGAAGAACACGGTATTCTCTGTAAACTTCGGGCCGCTCCTTAAGCATGACGCTCGCGAATTTGTTGGAAATGTGGTGTAATGTTGTAATTGGTGGAATGGTGCAAAAAAATCTGTAAGCTGCAAAACCGCAGCTTGTCAAAATTTAAGTTGGTAAACATAGCGGTTCTTCAGTAGGTTTCAAGCCAGCTTTTCAGATTTCCAAGCAGTGATCCACGCATGATCGGTGGCTTCCTTGGCTTTTGCAGCGCACATCGATGCACGTGACACGGACACTCATTTCGGCAGTTGTCTTGCCCACGATATTCCTAGTCTTCTCGAGCAGCGGTGAAGTACTCGGGCAGTAGTCGTAGCCTGCGGCTAGCTCCCTCGTCCAAGACGACGTTAACGTTGTTTTTATGGCTGGATGTGCTTATTCGGTTTTGAGGAAGCACCTTTACGAGATGTGATAGTGTAGTGAAGGGACGGTGAACAAGAGAGTCAAAAGAACCGCGAGTCATGAAGGACTCTTTGTTGGGCGAACCGGAACCAGCAAAACAATGTGCATTCGGGCAGAAAGATAGTGCCGGGCACATGAGTCGATCGTTGGACAAATTATTTGCAATTACCAAATATTGGCTATTCTCACTTTTTTTTCGTAGAATGTTCCAGCATTCTCACTGGCACTCGCGTGTCTTCCAGAATGCACAACTGTACTCGTGCAGCGCATGCAATTTGATTACAGAAGGTTGGACTATTGCATTATGTTCTCATACATGCTGGTGCCTAATGCCCTGAGCTGTAACTTAACATTTGTTATTCAGTGAGACACGTTCAGTCGAAAAAGATACAGAAGTACGCGGGTCAATGATGTAAGCAAAAAGTATCTCAATCGTCATTTCATTGCTCGCACGGATACGGTTGTCCTAGCAGGCTAAAAAGTAGAGTGGGGCGGAAGTCAAAAGAGATGACTTCCGTGTGAACTAGAAATTGCGCTTTAAAACTGACAGAGGTTCCACCTCAGTACAACAATAAATAAAATGTTCGCAGTGGAAGAACATGTATAGTTGAGGTCCAAATTATTTGAGTCTAATACAGTCTCACTGTTGTCATCAGCATGATAAGGAAGAAAAATATTTGGTATGAATACAAGAGACAAAGAGAGAACCGAAACATTACGCTCATAGAACAATTTGTAAGGGAAATAAATGTTCCCATGCCTGTGTCTATATATAGTCCTAAAACTGTCTCTGCTCGGTAGCAAGGCCTAAGGACCTCATTTAATAACAAAGATGAGTTTTTAGTCGAAAGAACACAGTGCCTCTTTTTTGAAATGGTTCCTCATGTAAGGCACTTCCTCCTATTCGCACTGCAGAAAAATTAAAAGGATGGTTAGAGAAAGCTTGTTCACTAGTTACGTTTTAGATACACAAACACAAACTTACACAAGTTTACTAAAGCTACATTGGCGAACAACATAGTTCTAAAAACAGTGAGCTCTAGCATCTCCAGTATACTTCGAACTTCATGCATATAAGACGTTTTTCACGCAATATCTAAAAATCAAGCGTCATCGTTTTTGTCTTGCGTTTCGCTCAGCAGCTTAAACGTCAAAAGAAGCCCCTCTCTACACACGATGCGTTCGTTTAGTGTCTCGCTCCTGTGGGAGAATGTCAGCGTTACTTTCCTGCTCAGCTTCATGGTCACGCTATTACGCAAAAGCCGTGGGCGATTTACTTTTCTTGCACACAAGTTACACTGTTACAACTGCCCACCAGTATGCGTCACGAGATTTCCAATGAGTTGAGATGCATCTGTAAACGAATCTCCACACAATTGGCACTTAATGTTGTTGAAGAGATAGATGAGCGTCGAGGTTCTGCTTCTTTGCGAACCGAAATCTACACTGCTTGCACTCCTATGGCATTTCACCCTCGTGACTTTGGCGGTGTCTTCGGAGATCTGAGTCGCGCTTATAGGAGAGATTACATATGTCGCAAACGAAAGCTCTGTCGGCACTATGTGATATGAGATGACTCTTAAGGTCGTCTTTGTTTCTGAATGGTTTAGTACAATTTTGGCAGATATAGGGTTTCACTCATGTGTGAATCTGTTGATATCTACGGAAATTTGACTTGTCTGCGAATGATTTCTCACATATTTCGCATTTGTGTGGTTTCTCGCGTGTATGAGTGCGGTAATGTGCAGTTAGACTAGCAGCCGTGCTTAACAATTTACCACATGTTTCATATTTTCGGTTCGAGATTTTGACAGACGATCGATCATGTGCTCTGAAAATGGAGGCTGTATCACCCGTGTGATTGCTAGGTTGCCCGTGTAAGGTGTCCCGTCTGCTGGAAACCTTTCCACTAACACCGCAGGACAGTTGCTGTTCCATTCCTCCGGTTCCAGTATCATTCCTGCAAGGATATGATCGAATTAGTTCTAAATGGCCGACTCTTTATGGGACCAGAAAAACACATTTTGACCGATTGAGAGTTTGACAAACTAAATCGCCAGTAAATTGTACGCCAACTCGCTCAATTTTAGCGCTACATTGCTGCAGTGATATTGAGCGCTCGATTTGGGCTCTAGATTGGCAGAAATTGCACACTGGTGCTTTCAGTGTCCTGTGATGCTAAACTGGAAATTAAGAAATTTCATCGTTCGAGATGCAAGCATAACAGAAGCCTTGCATTACCAAATACATCATGTATATCCTAAATGAAACAGGTGCGGGAGAGTAGAAATATCTGTCAGTGAGGGTAAGTTAAAAAAGTGGGCGGTCTGAGTATTAAAAGTACAACTCGGTCTTCAACACGCTCACAAGTAGTATTCAGGCAAAAGTGCAGAAACATGCCCTCGGAAGTGAGACATTTCGCATTGAGAAAGACTGTTTTGCATCACATAACATACATCTCCGTTTTATGGCGCAGCTCTTAATGGCCGCTCCTGCGGCGAGCGTCAGCGGCATAGCCGAGCGAAGGAGCACAAGAGCGAAAGATGAAAGAGCGAGCGCGGAGAGGCAGAAGACGCGAGCCTTGAACTGTCCAGAGGCCGAGACCAATCATAGCTGCCCCTTCAGTGATATGAGCGCGGAAAGCAGGTTTCATGCGGACCAGCCCGACCGCTCTGTTCTTACTAGCATCTAGTCTCAGCCAGAGCGCTCGTTTCGTTCTAGCGTCCGCTCGAGTAGGTTCTCGCTTTGGCTTGTTTGGATTGCTTGGTTCAGTTGTCTTGGTTTGCGATTGTTTTCCAGTGTGATCTTATGCGCGACGCGAATTGTGTGGGATTTTATGGAAGCAGCAGCAGCGATTACACCGGATCCTTCGATTAGTCACTCACAAAAGCCGCGGCGCTGGACGTCTGCTTCGTTTCTCTCTTAAAATCTTCGCCTCCATATATCACGTAATCCAAGCACGTGCACAACTGCTCTCAAATTTCGCATTATCGGCTATTCTAATTGTCGGTGAATGTTTATTACGAATTGTATGCTAGGAAGAGTAAAAAAAAGTTTGGCAGCATGTTACACTCTAACACCTGAAGATGAAAGCCTGCGGCACACGTGCTAATGCCTCGTATTGTACGTTCGAACGGGTGAAACAATGAGCCGCAGTATAAAGTAAACGTATTGCACTTTTAAGTTGACCTCTTCAACCTCACATGCGAGAACCTAATGCAATACCTCAAGGTTATTTCATTGTTGTTTTCATTGGCTGTTTTTTTTTTCAGCCGCTCGTTCATTCATTCGATTTTTGTTGCTTTCTTTTGATTATATTCAGTCGTTACACCTTTTCTTGCTTACGGGGGTATTAGACATTCCCGATGATATATTTCGCTCTGTAGAGCCGCTTTGTTGCGGTTATAAGCCATTGCAACGAGCCACCAGAGACTCTTGCTTTAAGAAATGGGAATCGCGCAAAGGTCCACTATTCCCGTTTTTTCTGACATGTGCACGTGTACTGACTCCACGTCGGACGTATTACGCCTTAACTCAAGTCATACATATCGAATACGAAGAAGAACTGCCGTGTTCAAGTTTACCTGCGGTGTTTTTATGACATCATTTAATATTTGACTCGCATTCGAACTGCACACTGTTCCTGCCAAAGGCATAGTGCTAACGACACCCACGTAATTATTCCCGCCCCCCCCCCTATACGTAGCAAGCTCAGACACGCCAAATAATTCAGTGTTTTTATGTACAATGGATGAAATAAGCTGCCGAACATGTTTGTATTTTCTTTTGTTTTTCTCGGTGAGTTTATGAACGCTGCAAGCGTTTAGTTAAGACACTGCTGGTACGACATGATTTCTACCGTTTATGTGCAGAAAAATACGACGGACTTTAGGAAAGGGACAGCGCGTACCGTGTATGTCTTTTGTACAGCCTGTTGCTCGTTTGAAATGTCTACGCTAAGCAGTAGATGAAAACTGGTCGCTATTATTGTGGTAATGTGCTTTTTAATTCTATATTTTTGTGAATTATTGTAGCGGTTGTATACATGACTCGTGCAAATGTCATCGTTTGGTTCGAGTCGCGGGGGGTTACCCTGTACGTCGTTTTCAATCATGCAAGCTTGGCCGCTATCAAGACCCGATTTTTTATAGTAGAATTTAGAGCTATGAAACAGTCAGATATCGCTTGGTCGTCATCATCATCATCATCATCATCATCATCATCATCATCATCAGCCTGGTTACGCCCGCTGCAGGGCAAAGGCCTCTCCCATACTTCTCTAACTGCCCCGGTCATGTACTGGTTGTGGCCATGTCATCCCTGCAAGCTTCTTAATCTCAGCCGCCCGCTGCTACGCTTCCCTTCCCTTGGAATCCAGACCATAACCCTTAATAACCTTCACTTATCTTGCGTTCTCATTGCATGTCCTGCCCATGCCCATTTCTTTTTCTTGATTTCAACTAAGATTTCATTACCTCGGCTTTGTTCCACCACGCAATCTGTTCTTTTCTTATTCTTTAACGTTACACCCATCATTTTTCTTTCCATAGCTTGTGGGGCATCCTCAATTTAAGTGGAACCCTTTTCGTAAGCCTCCAGGTTTCTGCCCCGTGCTTGAATACTGGTAGGACACAGCTGTTATACACCTTTCTTTTAAGAGAACCCCAGCCCATTCTTATACTTCTGATTATTTGTCTCATAATCCGGATTCGTGGTCACCACGTGCCCTTAGTAGATGTATTCCTTTACCACTTCCAGTGCCTCGCTACCGATCGTAAACTGCTGTTCTCTTCTGAGACTGTTAAACATTACTTTAGTTTTCTGTAGATTAATTTTAAGACACACCCTTCTGCTTTACGTCTCCAGGTCAGTGAGCAGGCACTGCAATTGGTCCCCTGAGTTACTACGCAAGGCGATATCATCAGCGAATCGCAAGTTACTAAGCTTTTCTCCAATAACCCTTATCCCCAATTTTTCCCAATCCGAGTCTCTCAATACCTCTTGTAAACACGCTGTAAAAAGCATTGGAGAGATCCTATCTGCCTGCCTGACGCCTTTCTTTATTGGGATTTTGTTGCTTTCTTTAGAGAGGACTACGGTGGCTGTGGAGCGCTATAGATAGCTTTCAGTATTTTTACATACGGCTCGTCTACACCCCGATTCCGTAATGCCTCCATCGCTGCTGAGGTTTCAAATGAATCAAACGCTTTCTCGTAATCAAGTAAAGCTGTATACAATGGTTGGTTATATTCCGCACATTTTTCTTTCACCTGATTGATAGTGTGAATATGGTCTATTGTTGAGTAGCCTTTAGGGAATCCTGCCTGGTACTTTGGTTGACAGAAGTCTAAGGTGTTGCTGATTCTATTTGCGATTACCTTAGTAAATACTTTGTAGGCAACGGACAGTAAGTAACCTGATTGGTCTATCATTTTTCAAGTGTTTGGCGTCCCGTTTCTTATGGATTAGGATTATGTTGGCGTTCTTCCAAGATTTCGGTACGCTCGAGGACGCGAGGCATTACGTATTCAGGGTCACCAGATTTTCTAGAACACTTTGACCACCATCCTTCAACAAATCTGCTGTTACCTGATCCTTCCCAGCTGCCTTTCACCTTTGCATAGCTCCCAAGGCTTTTTTTACTTCTTTACTTATCGCTGTCGTCTCTGAGTTGCCACTTGATGGAACTTTACTAAATGTGAACTTACGTGGTGCCACCTTCAAAATTGGCCAATGCTTCCTCCATGCAGGCGTGGCTTGTGCTGGGCCTTGTGTTATCGATGCTCTTGATGGATCGCAGGGGCTGGCAAATTGGGTTGCCATTCTCCGTGACACCTGTATGGCATAAAGGTAGAGTGAAAGTGTTCATTTGCCGTAGTGCAGGGCCAATTCATGGGCAATAGATATTTCATGCTTATTGTGCAAGGCAAGAATCTTTTAGTGGTAGGGGAGCTTTACTGCTGAGCTTCCGTACGCGGCGCCTATTCTTTCTGGAACTATGCCTTGAATGCATGCAAGAACTTCGTGGCTGAGTGCTATCAAAATTGTGCCCTGTTGTTGGATTCTTCTGAAGATTATCACGTTTTATCTGACACCGCGGGCAGAACACGATGGTTCTCGAAGTGAAAAATGACCTGTCGGTTTTTTGTGGGTGGAACCCGTCACCCAATACCTTTGCTGTGTTATCCAGCAATAAGCTCACTAGATGCATCACGAAGTTCTTGCTTATTGCTCATTTATTACGAGGAGCAGACATAGCCCGACGCAGACAACGAGAAAGAAAAAGTGAGAGGACGCATTTGTACCGAAGGGGTTAAGATTTTTGTTTTACGTATGCCCTAAAATTATTGACCTTCTATCTTCGAGAGGTGCGTCATCCAGCGACGTACTCGCCTTTCATAAACTGGTTATCCAATGCCGGTTTGTCGACTGTGGTAGCTGTAGTTCCTAAGCACCGGCTGTAGGCACTGTATGTTTAGCTGCTCATTACGAACGCGAAAATGGCTCTCCTCGGCAATATTACTGTGTAGGTCATCAACAGACTACAGGACAACTATCAAAATATTCCTCAATGCGCATATGTAAGAGTTGCATTGCACTCACCAGATAAGCTTGAAAATAAATGCCGAGGTGTTAATTCACCGGTAACTATGCAAGGGAAAGCGTCAAAGCACGATAAAAGTGTGCACTGTATGAATAGCGCTGCAAGCATTGTTGCTCGGTGCACATCTCTATCACTGCGCAGAAATTGCATGAAATTGAGAAAAGGATAACGTGAGACACCTGAAAAGGCGGAAATTACGGCAGAACCCTTGTCAGGAAGAGCATCAGTGATAGTTCAAATAGCATTAAAACTGCAGGGACGCGCCGTATTTTTAAATACACCTTGA
This sequence comes from Dermacentor albipictus, assembly GCF_038994185.2. Lineage (NCBI taxonomy): Eukaryota > Metazoa > Arthropoda > Arachnida > Ixodida > Ixodidae > Dermacentor > Dermacentor albipictus. The sequence goes on from NC_091829.1 coordinate 108,544,952, forward strand.
TTTACAATAGTAAGGCTGGGGGTGGATTTGGCTAAAAAGCTTTATGGCATTATTATACGCACATGCCCTAGTGTCTACGCCTTCGTGTTGCACAGAAAGCATTAAAGGCGGATTCCCAACCACCGGAACTAAAGATTTCACATATCATCTTTGACGATTAAAGGCCTACTGTGTGATTGCATATACGTAATTTAAGGAAGTCATTGTTATCATCCGGCATTCTCAATTTTATCCCTCGTGCCATTAAAGTCGCAACGTTTGTCAGTCAGGTGTGCGAAAAAGATGCTGGTAGACAGAATAATGCTTTATCTATGCAATGAAAGCTATTTACTTTACAAAAGAGAACATTCAATTTGGAAGTCCCGTGTCTCAGCATGGCGTAAATTTTCTTATTAACAAAGCGTTACAATTTTTAAGTAGTGGCAGACTCACTGGAAATTGTTGCGTGCTGTGAGGGTTGCTCTTTCGATACGAATAATGTTGATGTTTCGAATCGCATATTTGGGTGATGTGGCAAAGGTTTGTGCCAACAGATGGCAAACTACCTACCAATTTTGTGCACTCCTTTCGTGGCATCTTCTTTAAATTTTTTCAGGTGATTTGTGCTGCGGCTGGTGACTAGGCTTGCTTAGTGAGAAAGAACCAATAGCTCCAGTATAAGGTGTTTTGGGGTGGCCAAATTATATGCTGTAACTTCTGCATTCGGCCGCAGCGCGATATGTCTTCTGCTCGTAACGTGCTATTGGTGAGAAATTCTCACACTCTGCCTAATACTTAACAGCACCGTTAAGACCCTCCGGCGTAGACATCTGAAAGCCCGCACTAATTACACATCACACACGGCATTCACATCAAAGAACTTGCTTTGTCAATCAGCTTGATTGGTTTAAGGTAAACAATATCACGATGGTACCAGGTCAAACCCACTGAGATTCTGCTTGGCAAATAAAATTGTAGATCAAGGGTCGAGCGATGATTCCTTTTACGAGTGAATTAACCACTCTATGGAATGTACACCCTCCCACTTCTTTAACAATAACGCGCCAGCGCCAACTACACGACGTGTCAGTGGCCTTGCAGTGGTGAGGGGCAAACTTGAAGCGAACAGTGCAGTGGTACACATTCCAACTGGAATTCGCCTCGCACGACCGCACATAAAGTTCCAAATCCCGCCGTCCGTCGCCGCTGCACCGCCGCTGAAAGGCCTTACCGTCGACGTTCGCGTGTTATTGTTAAAAAAGTGGGAGGTTGTGCAGTCTCGGCTTCTGGCCTTATCATCTAGGAGCGTGCTTTCCCAGCCCACCGAAAAAAGAAGAAATTCATTCAAAAATTTATACTGCATAGCGTACGTATGCATTTGCATATATTCAGATGAGTGAAGATTCCTTAGTAAGGAGAGCTATAAGCTGGCTCATGCGGAAAGCGTCTTGGCCGTGGTGGAAAAGTGCATCTTTATACGCAATAATTGTACCGCTGCCACGGTAACCATAGGGACCATCTTTCATGTTCGTGGTAAAGGCGAGTCACAATCGCCTACGTACCGTCCACGTTGCAAGTCTCGTCGGGGAATGTGCGGCGTGTTCCCCTGGCAACGCAAGGCGTCGGCACAAACCCTACAATTAATAAAGTATTGGTCAGACAGTTACCAGCTGTGACAGAAAAAAAAGGTGCAATTATGTTTTTCAAAGCTAAGTTCGGAAAATGCAAATCCGGGATTTGTAAACGTGCTGCTAGCAATGGGGTTCGTTCTCATTAAGTACCGACTATGCTGGCTGGCATAGGACGAACAGCACACATGGTGCATAGCACTCGTCCACCATAGACGAAACGGCGCATTGACTTGCGCGAATACTGCCAGTTTAACTGTTGAAGTGCTTACAAATTGGTCCTATACAGTTTGCTATTAAAAATTCTTGCTCCACTTGTACAGTGACCGAATCCTAAGAGTTTTTTTAGTAATACAATCTTTTAAATCCTGGAACATGTTTTCGCATCAATAAAACAGGATGAAGTATAAGAATGACACAGTGCAGATGATTTCTGCAATTATGATGCAAACCTTCGCTGATATTAGAATAATTAGTATTTGCGCCTCCCTGATGCGATTCTGCAATGCCGTGGTGAATGTGGCATTTTCACGCCATTTACAATCATACCTTATTCATCCGGCAGCTATGAGGAATATATCGAATTTCAGGTAATATTTGAAATGAGAGGATCAATTCAATTGCTCTGAGGAAGACAAGCAGATTTCTGCCTCTTAGCCAAGTATTCATTTGAATACTTACGAAGAAAATGATGAATTCAAAGGAACTAATGATGAACTAGAACGTGCTTCCTAAATTTTTGTTTGCAAGCGATGCTAAGTTTGCTCGTATATCACTCGCTGAAGCTTAAGTAAGAACTCTTCGAGTATCAAGATTATTGTGAGAACGCATGGAAAATATCTTAAGAATTATGAAATGCTTTGCAAGAAAATAGCTGAAATGCGACGTGCAGCTGCATTCGTCCAAAAATGATAAAGGGTACCGTAGAATACCATGACTTCCCAATTTACTGCAGTAGTATTAGCTTACCCCAGTTTGCTATGTGAAAGAAAAAATAAATTTACAATTAAGAAATCTAAAGTTAAGCTGTCAAAACAAAATAGACTCAGAAACAAATTCTTTAGCCATAGAATTCCAAGAAGTAAAAGCTTGTTTTCCTCTAATGTTCCTTTACTGCCCTTAAGCAACACATGCAAACGCAAGAACAGTAGTTTAAAACCAAGTTGTGGCTTTTCATTCATCGGGCTTACTTTTTATTAATAATTAATAGGACAATGTTTAAAAAGGTAACGTTAAATCAAGGAGTCCCCCAAGGGTCCATATCGTGGCCACTACTGTTCCTTGCTTATATAAATGATATTGTAGAAATTCCTGGTTCCCTTGAGCATATTATGTACGCTGATGACACCAATGTTTTCTTTTCATCAGATAATTTTCAATCACTTGAACTCAGTGTAAATAGCTATTTAAAGCATCTTCCAGAATGGTTAAGGCAAAATAAGCTACGTTTAAATGCCAAAAAAAAAACAGCCTATATGATATTGCGGCCTATGAACAAGCCTATAAATAAGATACGTGTCACATTTGAAGGAAATTGTATTACACATGCTAGGGAACACAAATTTCATGGTGTGTGGTTTCAGAGGAATAAAATTGCAACACACAGGTAAATCACCTAGTTACCGTATTAGCGCGAATAGTTGGTTGTTTTCACAAAACCGTATACTTAATACCATTAAGGTTCAAACTAAATACGTACTATGCACTCTTTCCTTCTGAGGTAACTTATGGGATATTAGTCTGGGAAAGAGCATCGCAAAGAAATTACCATAGACTTATTACTATGCAAAAGAAAATATTGCGCTGTTTCGAAAAGTACAGGGCAACATTACAAGACCTGCCAACTGCTCCACCGTTCATAAAACATTCCATGCTCAGAGTTGATTAGTTGTACTATTTAAACTGCTCCCAATAATTCAACAAAATAAATTATATAAACAAAGCTGCATCGAAAAATCATGCTACTGTTTACGACAACAATGAATACGAGCACTTAAACTGAGACCTAATTACGGGAAACAAAGTGCAGTGCACTAGACACATCACATTTTGAATATCCTTGCAGATAGGCTGAACAATAAAGCTAGTTTTGCTGCATTTAAAAACAAGCAAATAACTTATTAATTACCACATGTATACAATATGAACATTACCTTTTCGATGCTCATGCTTCGACCAAGGCTTACATCATTCGTGAATTAGTATTCTGAGTGTTTCCATGTATAATGTAATTTCATTGCATCCTCATGCATTCTAAGTTTCCAATTTTTTTTAAATTTATTTGGTGTAGCTCTATATTTTGGCGTGTCGGACGTCTTCTGTACGATTATTTCAAGATGTTATGTAAACCTTCCTCTTGTTTATGTGATTTCTTATGTGTACTCTTGCAAGTTGTCAATTTTCCTGAAACTGCTGTACTGCAATGTCTTTTTTTACACTGTTGAACTCGAAGCCTGTGAGCTGCCATGAACTGAGCAGGGACAGGCACATTTGTGAGGCTTGATTGCCTTTAGCCCCTGCCCCTGCAGTGAGCTTTGTATATTGCTTACTGTGAATACAATACTTACTTACTTACTTACTTACTTATTTACTTACTTACTACTAAAGTGAAAGTTAAACGGGCAGTACACACTTGGTCCCATTTTTTTGTGTGGCAAATCAAAGTAAAGCTGCGAACTTTGACGAGTTGTCTAAAAAAACTTATGGTTAGGCACACCACTTCTTCACTGCGGTTAAAACTAATTCCGAGGTTTTTCGTGCAAGAGCCATGACCTGATAAATCTCATAGCAAATTTAGGGGGACTGCGAATAAATTTTGACCATAGGGGCATCTGTTACGAGCACCCAAATATAAGAAATCAAGAGCCTTGTTACAGTGCGCTTTCATTGAAATACGGTGGTTCCATCCGGAATTGTACCCGGGAATTCGAGCTATAGCACCCCGTCGCGTCTGCGCAATGCAAGAATTATACATCAATGAAAAATATTTTCTTCTTTAAGTATACGTTCGATTCATGTTCTGAAAAATCTTATCCTGAGCGCTGAACAGCTAACATTGCGTTGAACATGTCCACGTTTTCGCACCGCCATTGCGTCGACGCGTCGATCTAAGAAAGCCTCCTATTTCAAAGCTCAAGCTGGCTGTAAAAAAAAAAAAAACCGTTGAAGGTGGGGACAAGTGTACATATATTAAAACCTTTAATATGGGTCGTGTCTAAGGGTAACAGTATTCAATGAAAAAAATTGACAAGTGGCGCACGTTCTGTAGGCCCCCAAAGTGTATGAAGCGCCCTGCGTACCGCCACAGCTTGTACTTGGTGTTGCTTTGCCCTTCATGCTTAAGAGGCGCATATTCGTTGCTGCTTTCTTCAGCCATGCCTGATGTTTCGATGTCCTATAACTGGCGTGTACTGTCGACAGCGCGTTATTGCATAACCGCGCATACACACGCAATGCCGAGAAAGAACGGAAACTAATAAAGCTTTTCTCACTTCGGGGTTTCGATTAAAATGACACCGCAGGGCTGGAAAAAAAAAACGAGACGTTTGCGTCCGCCACTACCTGGACGCCACAGTGCAAATTTTTGAACGCTGGCAGGGGCGCCCCGATAAACGTTACTATCTTTCCGCCGAATGATCTACGCACAGTAACCGTCCCTTACAACAACCACAAAAAATTTCCATTTATTGAACTATATCATTACTATTGTTCATTTTCCTCTCAAAGTAAAGTGCACAGCTTCCTGGTAAGGAATTCTTGCTCGTGTAAGCACTGCTGGAAGTGCAGGAGATATATAAGCTAAGTTATTCCTTACTATCTTATGATTACTAGATGCTGCAATTATTCTGACTGCTGGGGCACTCTCTGGCTCAGTTGAAACGAAGCAGGTATTTCTTATCACCCGATGAGTGGCGCTCACTTTGTTCCTTGTCCCACAAGTTGCGGTGCTGTTATCGCTAACCCCTAGCAATACAGAGCTACAACTGCTTCGCGCTTAACGCGAATTTTTGGTAACGAATGCTCGTGCGCCGTGCATAGCCGTACCTTAGTCATACACAGCTCAGAGGCGACAGTTTTGTGTGATGTTTGAACCGCACCGATGGCACCGGCTGTTAGAACCTCAGCGCTGCCCCCAGCTGTTGGAACCTCAGTGCTGACACCCGTTATTGCAATCGGACCGCTGGCGCCCGTTGTTGCAAATGGGTCGCAAGCCCCAAGGGTAGCGTTGGCCTGGCGGCCTGGGGCACACTGGAAGCATCCGAAGGTCCCAGCAAAGCATGAGGCGACTGCTAACAGAACAACTTGTTTATTCTAGCACCGCAAAGAGCGGGCGGTCAGGTCGACCGAAGTAGAGAGACGGGAGAGCACTTAACTCAATAGAAGAAATCGGAGCCTCTCTCCTGGCGTCCGGGGGCAGCTGCTCTTATACTCTTGGCGTCGCGGGCAAGAAGGAAGGTCACGGGACGACACCACGTGACAGCGGCGACGGACGGACTGGGAGACACGTTGGGACAAGGAGGTGACGCATCAGCCGGGCCGGCGCCGGTCAGACCTCCTCGCTTCACACTGGGGGAGCTCCTCTCCCCGGCTGCCGCGCTTTGACAAGCGTGGGCACACACACACACACGCACACACAAAGACACATGGCACTGAACATGCCGGGACGCGCTCGGCGGGGATGCGTCGCGGCCGCTCCGAACGGGCCAAAATGTCCGCCGCTTTGAACGAAGCCCCGGCGTCCGTTGAATTCGCGCCGGCTACACCGCGCGTCATAGGCGAAACGTAACAGACCGCCCCGCCGGGGGAAGGAGATCCCGATGGTCAGGGGACTGCATCCGCTGTCCGGAGGGATGTCGCTCGATGATGCTCATAACCGAAGTCGGTCGTCCCTCGGCGTTTCTTGAGCGCAGCGCACCGAGAAGGCCTCGTTCTCACGTTCAGGTTCACACAGGACACTGCAAAGTGACTTCAGGAGAGTTGCCATTTTTGTTCTCTTTCCTAGCAAGCGTTAGAACTGCGCCGAAACTCAGCCGCTCAGTCAGCAAGCACGGCACAACCCTCACTAAGCCATGCCAGGCTCTTTCCCCTTTTATACTACTGCCTAGTTCATTACAGTAGTCTATAGCAGCACTCAGAACGCGTCCACAAATCGGAAAATTGCACTAGAAAGCACATCATCACTTTGAAACACTACAAAAAAGCAATATGTTAAAAATCCTGCCTCAGGAAGAAAAACATCAATAACAAACAATTTTGAGGCTGATTCCCACGTTAGGGGCTTCGACTTAAGCCATCGGCGTTACCGTTGAGACTCCCCTTTTTGTAACGTACCTCAAAGGAATATTGTTGCAAAGCGAGGCTCCAGCGCAGGAGGCGGCCATTTGTGAAAGAGATAGTCTGCAGCCATTGGAGAGGGCAGTGATCCGTTTCGAAGCATGCGAAGCGGAGATCGCAGCGAGCGACCGTACACTAGCTCAGCTGGCGAAAACCCCGTAGCCGCATGCGGCGCGGTCCTCAATGCAAACATCACCCCAGGCAGAAACAGCTCCCAGTCAGTTTGTTGTTCAAACCACAATGCTCTCAACACGCGCTTCATGACGGAGTGGAGCTTCTCAACGGAATTCGACTGGGGGTGGTGCACTGAGCTGTGTAACAGCTTTACCCCGCACCTTTCGAGAAAGGCTGTCGTCAAAGCGCTAGTAAACACTGTGCCCTGATCTGATTGGATTTCCGCAGGGAAACCAACTCGCGCAAATATGGACAGTAGTGCATTGACTATCTCAACTGAGCTGAGTTCTTTAAGCGGCACTGCTTCAGCGAACTTTGTCGCTGGGCAGATCACAGTCAAAATGTGTCTGTACCCCGTGGCTGTTACCGGCAGAGCTCCTACTGTATCAATAACGAGCCGTCTAAAAGGCTCCGTAATGATAGGTAGCAACTTCAACGGCGCCCTCGATTTGTCCCCTGGTTTGCCCACCCGCTGACAGGTGTCGCATGTCTTCACAAAGTGGTCTGCGTCCCGAAAACACCCTGGCCAATAGTACTCTTGCAAGAGACGGTCCTTAGTTTTCTTAACTCCTAGGTGTCCGGACCACGAACCCCCATGCTACAAGCGCAACAGGTCCTGACGATAGCACTGAGGCACGATCAGCTGATCGAACTCCACTCCCCTGCGGTCTATATACTTCCGGTACAGGACCCCACCTCTTCCCACAAAGCGAGCATTTTTCTTGGCGATACCTTCTTTGACAATGCAGCGTATGTTTTCTAGGCTGCCATCCTTCTTTTGCTCGGCTATCAAAGCCGACCGGCCGACTTTTAGCAACCTATTAAGTCCGTCTACGTAGGCGCGATGAGCAAATCTTCAGATAGCTCTTCTAACTTTCCCGTGTCGGGAATTTCCTCTCCAGTATCTGGTGCCTTTAACGCTACAGGCTCAATTTTATTCAGTTCGGGCGTGCTCTGAATATCAGCTTGCTGCGCCTCTGACCCTTTCTCATCGTGCGACAACGTCGGCCCCGCAACTACCGCCTTTGCAGCGAGCTCCCGAACCTTCGATCTGGTTAAAGCCTGAACGCTAGCCTCACCAAACAAAAGCCCCTTCTCGCGCAGGAGGTGATCGGAGCTGTTCGAAAATAGGTACGGGTACTGTGCGGGCAGCATAGATGACACTGCCGCCTCCGTCTCAAGTGCTCCGAAAGGACCTTCAATAAGCACTTTTGCTACGGGCAGACACACGCTATGAGCTTCCACGGCTTGTTTGATCCATGCGCACTCGCCCGTGAACATATCGGGTTCTACGTAAGAGGGGTGAACTACATCCATCGTAGCTGCGGAATCGCGAAGCACTCGGCACTCTTTCCCGTTTACGAGGAGGTCTCGCATGTAAGGCTCGAGAAGCTTCATGTTCTCGTCAGTGCTGCATAATGACAAAAACACGACTTTTGTTTTTGTTTCCGGACACTGCGCCGAAAAGTGACCCGGCTTCTGGCACGTATAACACACGCGCGCTTGCCTCGCCTCGAACCGCTTTCTGCGTTCGGCTTCGGCTGCCGCCGTCTCCTTACGTTCAGTCGGACTGCTTTCACTCGCGTCCGCACTACGTGTGTCCCCCTTTGCTCTCATGGGCGTGAACTTCGGCCTCTCAAACTTGGAGCCAAATTCACCCTTTTGACCGTCCTTAGCTCCGCGAGCCCGACGCGTCACAAACTCTTCGGCTAGCTCAGCGGCTCTAGCCACCGTACTAACGTCTGGCCTATCCAAGACCCAGTAGCGCACGTTCTCAGGTAACCGACTATAAAACTGTTCTAGCCCGAAACACTGCAGAACTTTCTCGTGGTCACCAAACGCTTTCTCTTCTTTGAGCCACTCCTGCATGTTTGACATTAGCCTGTAGGCAAACTCTGTATATGACTCACTTTTGCCTTTCTCATTTTCTCGAAACTTCCGACGGAACGCCTCCGCGGACAGCCTGTACTTTTTTAGCAGACTCGATTTCACTTTGTCGAAATCCTCTGCCTCCTCTCTATCCAAGCGAGCGACTACGTCGGCCGCCTCGCCGGGTAACAAAGTGAGCAAGCGCTGTGGCCACGTTTCCCGAGAGAACCCCTGCTTCCCGCACGTTCGCTCAAAGTTAACCAGGAACAAACCAATGTCCTCTCCAAGCTTAAACGGCCGCATCAGGTCAGTCATTTTAAACAATACCCGTTCTCCTGCACCGTGTGCCTGACTTCCATTACGAGCGCGTTCCATCTCTAGCTCGAGACCTTTCATTTCCAAAGCGTGTTGATGGTCGCGCTCTCTTTCTTTCTCTTGTTGCTCTCGCTCTTTTTCTTTCTCTTGTTGCTCTCGTTCTATCTGTTCTTTACGTTCACGTTCATCTTTCTCTTGTTGCTCTCGCTGTTGCTGTTGCTGTTCTTTAAGTTCGCGTTCCTGTCTTTTTGCCGTCTCCCTCTCCTCAATGGTCTCAAGGCATTCCGACAGCTCGTCATCCTCAGCTCCTAACTCAAGAATAGCCCTTAGCAGTTCTGGTTTTCTGAGTTTGTCTGAGACATCCAGACCCAACTCTCTTGCAAGCTCCACCAATTTCGGTTTGCGCAACGACTTCAAATCCATGGCTGCTCTGAATGCTGCTTTCTCTACTGCCTACTATTGTCTTGCCGCAAACTAACCCGGCAGCAACGACAACCACAATTACCAGCTCTGTTTCTGACACTAACAAAAGCCTGGCAAAACTCAGAAGAAGAAAGTCCCGGACTCACCAAACCTCGCAGCCAAGAATTCAGCGCAGTCGTTCCGCTGCAGGCAACCAGTCATCACACAGGACTCGTTGCACTGCTCCCGGATGGTCGTTGTGCTGCTCAGCATACAGTCAACCGCATATCTTCGCTGCTGGCCTCTGTTGTCGCGATCTCACCGCTGGCAACCAGATGTTTGAACCGCACCGATGGCACCGGCTGTTAGAACCTCAGCGCTGCCACCAGCTGTTGGAACCTCAGTGCTGACACCCGTTATTGCAATCGGACCGCTGGCGCCCGTTGTTGCAAATGGGTCGCAAGCCCCAAGGGTAGCGTTGGCCTGGCGGCCTGGGGCACACTGGAAGCATCCGAAGGTCCCAGCAAAGCATGAGGCGACTGCTAACAGAACAACTTGTTAATTCTAGCATCGCAAAGAGCGGGCGGTCAGGTCGACCGAAGTAGAGAGACGGGAGAGCACGTAACTCAACAGAAGAAATCGGAGCCTCTCTCCTGGCGTCCGGGGGCAGCTGCTCTTATACTCTTGGCGTATAAGGAGTATAAGGAAGGTCACGGTATAAGTGATATAACGCTATAAGTATAAGGAAGGTCACGGTATAAGGTCACGGTATAAGTATAAGGAAGGTCACGGGACGACACCACGTGACAGCGGCGACGGACGGACTGAGAGACACGTTGGGACAAGGAGGTGACGCATCAGCCGGGCCGGCGCCGGTAAGACCTCCTCGCTTCACACTGAGGGAGCTCCTCTCCCCGGCTGCCGCGCTTTGACAAGCGTGGGCACACACACACACGCGCGCACACAAAGACACGTGGCACTGAACATGCCGGGACGCGCTCGGCGGGGATGCGTCGCGGCCGCTCCGAACGGGCCAAAATGTCCGCCGCTTTGAACGAAGCCCCGGCGTCCGTTGAATTCGCGCCGGCTACACCGCGCGTCATAGGCGAAACGTAACAGTGAGTGCTCTACAGTCGTAAATTGCGTTTCACGGCCGACATGACGAGTGGTTCTGAACTTTAAAAAAAATGCGCTACTTCCCACTCCCGCCTTCAAATATTTGCCTTGCACAAACTTAAACTAAAAATGAACAACAGACAATCAAGTGTGAGATATTTATAACAGTTGCGAGTGTGGAGCCACAACAAATAACGGGCCGCGAGCAGAAACAAGCCAAGTCAACAGCCGAGTCAGTTTTCCCTGTGCTCTCCCGTTGACGGATTCAGGCTCATATTTTCGCCATAGTTTGCATTGCAAGGGAGACTGGTGCCATTTACTCGTGCTTCCATTGCTTCGTGAAAAAGGGTGCGGTACCAAACGTTCACCCGCTGCAAACACGACTGAATACTGAGAGCAAATAGGGGAAAGTTGTGACGTCCATGGATTTTGCGCTTGCCCTACATCGTACAGGCTTTCATTATCATCAGCAGCAGCCTGGCTATGCCCACAGCAGGGAAAAACCTTTCCCATAATTCTCCAACTACCCCGGTCTTGTGCTAATTGTGGCCATGTTGCCCCTGCAAGCTTCTTAACCTCATCCGCCCACCTAACTTTCTGTCGCTCCCTGCTACGCTTCCCGTCTTTTGGAATGCCATCCGTAATCCTCAATTACCATCCATTTTCTTCCTTCCTCGTTACATAACATGCCCATGCCTATTTCTCGTTTTCTTATTTCAATTAAGATACAAGTAACCCGCGTTTGTTCCTTCACCAAATATGCTATCTTCTTATCTCCTCCCTTAACGTTACACCCAACATTCCTGTTTCCGTACCTCGTTGCATCGTCCTTAATTTAAGCAGAACCCTTTTCGTAAGCCTCACCTACGGGGCAGAAATCCCTCTAGGTGAGTACTGGTAATACACAGCTGTTATGCTCTTCCCACTTGAGGGATAATGCTGTTCATGATCTGAGAATGCCTGCCAAACGTACCTCAGCCCCCATTCTTATTCTTCTGATTATTTCAGTCTTATGATCCGGATCCGCGGTCACCTACCTGGGCTAAGTAGATGTATTCGCTTAGTACTTCCAGTGCCTCGCTTCCTATCGGACATGTTCTCTTCGGAGACTGTAAAACATTAATTTTCTACAGAATAATTTTTAGACCCACCCTTCTTCTCTGCCTGTCCAGGTCGTGTTGGAATTGCCGCCCTAAGTTACTAAGCAAGGCAATATCATTAGCGAATTGCAAGTCACTAAGGTATTCTCCGGTAACTGTTACCCCGAATTCTTCCCAATGCAGGTCTCTGAATACGCCCTGTAGACACGCTGTGAAAGCATTGGAGGGATCGTATCTCCCTGTCTGGCACCCTTCTTTGTTGGAATTTTGTTGCTTTCTTTAAGATGGACTACGGCGGCTGCGGAGCCACTATAGGTATCTAAGTATTTTTACATATGGCTCGTCTACATTCTGATTCCTGAATGCCTGCATGACTGCTGAGGTTTCGACTGAATCAAACGCTTTCCCGTAATCGATGAAAGCTACATATAAAGGTTGCTTATCTTCCGCACATTTAAAGAATACTGCCTGGTCCTTTGGTTGGCAGAAGTGTAATGTGTTTCTGGTTCTATTTGCGATTGCCTTAGTAAATACATTGTAAGCAATAGACAGTAAGCTGATCGGTGTATGTTTTTTCAAGTCTTTAGGGTCCCCTTTTTCATGGATAAATATTATATTGCGTTCTTCCAAGATTCCGGTACGCTCGAGGTCATGAGGCATTGCGAATACAGGGCGGCCAGTTTTTCTAGAACAATCTGGCCACCATCCTTCAACAAATCTGCTGGTACCTGATCCTCCCTTGCTGCCTTCGCCCTTTGCTTAGCTCCCAATGCTTTCTTTACTTCTTCCGGCGTTACTTGGGGGATGTTAAATTGCTCTAGATTATTCCTTCATTCAATATCGTCGTGGGTGCCACTGGTACTGTATAAATCTCTATAAACTGCTCAGCCACTTGAGCTATCTTATCGTACTTTCGAAACTCATTAGGAGAAGGCTTTTCTTTCCTATTTATTTTTTGGTTTTTTGTTTAACATTACCTTATTGCCAGCGATTACCCAGCCGTAGTTAGGACGCAGGCGATAGCTTGACCTCGGAGAACGCAGGCACCCGAGAACGAGAATGACATGGTGTCGCAGCGACACCCTCTCCCCACACGCAACCCGTGTCGCGGCAGCGCAGCAGTAGGTGTTCCCTTCACCCTCTCTGCTCCTCTAGGCGCGCATGTGACGTGATGCTGCAGAACATGGCAATATAGGTGTTGTTTCGCTGCTACAGACGCAGTCTATTTTGGTCATTGGGCCATTTGTTGTTTTCGCATCAATCAGCGACCAATCCTCTGAAAGTAGTTCTAATATATCGACGAGCGGAAAAGAGGTGTGTTGCTGCATTGAAGTAAATGCTACTGGGATGTGGTCATTCCTAAAGGATTGTAACAACAGTCAATTCCAAGTTGGGGAGAAGCGTGACTTGGCAATCGCTCAATGAATGGAAGCATATATTGCTTGATACATTGAAATAGCTGGTCTCTTCCTTATCTAATAAGTATGCACCGGAAGTTACGGCTACTTGTTACATGAGCCGACCTGTCGCACCGCACCGAGATTTTTACTATAAATTGTGCATCCCTGTACCCACTAACCATAACATCAAAATTTTTAATAATATGGCATAAATGTGAAGAGATGAAATTGTAACGAATCTATGAATTAGAAATACTCGCATAGACACTGCTTCGAGTTGCATTTTAAGTTGCATTTTAAGTTGTAGTGTCACACCGCCCAATAAGGTAAGGCCATCTTGGCGGTTATTCGGAAGATGAAATATCACTGGAGAAAGTGTGATTGCTCTTGCACAAACACCTTAAGCTTATATTTAGGTAATACTTTTGGTAAGGCCATCAATGTTGCGAATTAGTTTCTCTCACTATTTCGTGTCACGCACAACTATAGAGCCTCTCATTCTTTCGTGCCACGCAGAACTATAGATCTTCTCTCATTCCTTTGTGTCACGCACAATTATGAATTTTCTCTAAATTTTTCGTCTCAAGTACAGCTATGGAGATACTCTCATTTTTTCGTGCCACGCACAACTATAGTGCTTGTCTCATTCATTCGTGCCACGCGCAACTATAGAGCTTCTCTTATTTTTTCGTACCACACACAACTATGAAGTTTCTCTCAATTTTTCGGGCCACGCATAGCTATGGAATTTCTCTCAGTCTTTCATGCAATGCAGAACTATAGTTTCTTAGATTCTTTCGTGCCACGCAAACATTTAGAGTTTCTCTCACTCTTCTGTGCCAAGCACAACTATAGAGAATCTCTCGTGCAACGCACAACAATTGAGTTTCTCTCTTTCCTTCGTGCAACACACAACTTTAGAGTTTCTTTCATTCTTTCGCGCCACACAAGACTATAGAGTTGCTCTCATCTTCGTGTCACGCACAACTATAGAGTTTCTCTCAATCTTTCGTTTCGCACACAACTATGGAGTTTCTCTCATTCCTTCGTGTCACGCACAACTATGTAGTTTCTCTCTATCTTTCGTGTCACGCACAGGCATGGAGATTCTCGCAATCTTTTGTGCCATGCACAACTATAGAGTTTTTCTCATTCCTTCGTGTCACGCACATATATATTGTTTCTCTCAATCTTTCGTGTCACGTACAACTATAGCGTTTCTCTCATTGTTTATTGCCACGCCAAACTATAGGTTTTCTCTCATTCTTTCGTGACAGGCACAACTATGGAGTTTCTCATAGTTGACTTCGAGCGGACCTGTCTGGCCTCGTATGTCTGGCGTCGTCCCGCCTGTGACCCAAAGAGGTCCCAGGCATAAGGTCAAAAGCAGATGACTTTGAAAACATGTTTTTGAACTACTTTTTCAAAAGTACTTAAAAAATTCTCAGCGCCAACCACGCCAACTCGCTCGTGCTCCTCCTTACGAGTTCAAACTAAATATCCAGCAAGATAACAATGGTTCAATGGTGACAGTTACGTATCCTTTCAAATTAGGTGCTGTAGAAACCAAAAAAGTATTGTTTTCTATTTCCAATGGAGGTAAACGTGAGCAAAACTATGGGACTACTTCCAGCAGTGGAGAAAGAGGCGCACTTATTTTCCGCATCATTCGCTTCATAGCCAAGAATAGTTCCCTACGAGTAAAGCAATTGGCAGTATAGCACTAGATCATGAACAGCAGGTTCTCATTATCCCTCAAGAGAAAAGTGTATAACAGCTGTGTCTTACCAGTACTCACGTACGGGGTAGAAACTTGGGGGCTTACGAAACGCGTTCTACTTAAATTGAGGATGACGCAACGAGCTATGGAAGAAAGAATGATGGGTGGAACGTTAAGGGATAAGAAAAGAGCAGATTGGGTGAGGGAAGAAACGCGACTTAATGACATCTTAGTTGAAATCAAGAAAAAAGAAATGGGCATGGGTAGGACATGTAATAATGAGGGAAGATAACCGATGGTCATTAAGGGTTAGGGACTGCATTACAAGGGAAGGGAAGCGTAGCAGGGGCGGCAGAAAGTTAGGTGGGTGGATGAGATTAGCAAGTTTGCAGGGACAACATGGCCACAATTAGCATATGGCCGGGGTCGTTGGAGAAGTATGGGAGAGGCCTTTGCCCTGCAGTGGGCGTAACGAGGCTGATGATGATGATGATGATGATGATGATGATGATGATGATGATAGCACTTGTGGTTTCCCTGTGACGCAAGAGACGTCCCACGGCCGATATCAACGTAACATCCGTGACCGCGTTCGCGCGATTTCAGTTTGTGCTTAAACGCCGTGGTACTCGCTGTGCATGTTCTTGGCGCTCATAACCTTCTGCGTAAGCTGAATTAAAGTGAAATGTCACTGTACATTTTTACTACCAATCGAATTTATGTAGACAAGTAACATTTTCTTCCATCTTACAATGTAACGCAATTACATTCCTATTATAAGTGGTTGAGTACTAGTCGCCGAAATAGAAATACAGAATTTTCCCTTCATCGGTTTAGTTCTTCAATGGCCAAACAAGTATCAAATTGTGTACTTACTTAACCGAATTTGTTTATGAGTGAAGCTGTCTTCGTGTTAATGTTCACGCGTTAGATCTCGAGCATTTATATATCGCTCCGGTATTCTTATTTGCATTTAGTGTCACTTTCAGTGCGAAATATTTGTTTCTCAAGGGGAATGTCTACAATATCTATCAACTGTGCTGCAAATTTATAATGCAGTAAAATCCAGAGCTGCCGAAAACAAAGTTTGATTGCATTTCATGTATATATCGTCTTTTTTTCTCACAAGCTCCTTTAAGCCAGAGAACTTTCTGCAGGTGCGTGACAGTGGAATGGACGCTGTGACTGCATATTGCAGATAAGCGCTTTCGTGTCGCGATGCTCTTCGGACTTCGTCAATGAAGCTGTGGCATTTGAACATCCAGACTTATGCGACTGCCCAGCATATATGCTGGAGCGAAGGACGTTAGACAGTTTCCTAGACAGCGTTGGCAGACAACTACTGTCGGAGGAAGCTACCCTCGGCCCATGGCCTGACACTGCAATTTCAGTGCGTGCAACAAAAGTATTGTTGAAGTTCCTGCAGGACACCAAGCTCGACGAGCGGCTCTAGCGAGGCAACTGTCTCGTGTACATAAGCACTCACCACTTCTCTTATCATCATCATCCATCCCAACACTTTCACTCCCCTTCCCTCTTCCCCAGTGCAGAGTAGCAGACTAGAGCGCACTAGCTGAGGTCGTCCTCTCTGTCTTTCCTATCAATAAATTCTATTCATTCATTCTTGGGATACCGCCACTAAAACTGTGTTCTTTTGTTTGTTTACGCCATACAGGAGCGGTCTAAATGCAAAGAAAAGGACAAAATAAGGCATAACACAGAGCTCTCTAAGCAAAAAGAAAATAATGTACTGCGAACAAAGAATTTGTTTTCAGCATCTTGAACTATCGCAACGCGAAGTCCACCAAAAGCTATAAAGAGGAAGAAGAAACAACTTCAGGCTACTCTTTGGTATGTCGGCGATACAAATTGTTAAGAAAAAGACATCTAGAACTTCCGATTGCTAAATTAGGGTTAATGTTATCATCAGAAATCATACATCATCTTTCGGTGCGTCAATTATAGGGGTCAGCCATAGGGACGGGTTTGGTACCGTTTGCGGTTACGTACAATCAATAAAACGAATAATTTTTATATTGTTCTCTAGTAATTTACTAGTTGTTGTATATTTGCTTATCTTTCTTATTTTTTTCTCATCGAAAAAGTAACACCTAAAAAGAGCAGGCAATCGCTTCAGTACGAAATTATTGGCCAATCTCCCAGTGTGGGTATGAGCCATAATATGAGGCCATCATCATCATCTTCAGGCTGCTTCTTCACCGTGCTGTCGGAAAACAGTCGTAAGTTGATTCATTTGAACATTATTCAGCCTGAATAGCTCTTTCACAGTTGAGATGCGGGGTGTCCACAGATTTCTGTAGAGTTCCTCTTGTCATGCTGAAGCCACAGTCTAATAATTAGAGTAGAGGAAGTCATATTGGCACATGTCTGTGCAGCTTCCGTACTTGGCAGTCTCCGGTTTCTATAACCAATATCTATCAGTTTCTGCGTAACATTGCTAGCCTCTGAAAATATTGAGCCCATACAACTACTGATTAGTTTTTGTAGTTCGGCATTGCCAAATATTTATATTGCCTGTGGTGCAATTTGAAGATAACCTCACCAGCAGTACGGCCTCTTCACTCTTGTCGCATTTCATGGGGAGGTTAATAGTCATATTGCATATTGTAAGGGCGTTTATCTGTGCGCGTTTCGTACTATCGCAAAAAACCTTTGGCACGGTTTGAAGATGCTGTTTAAATATCTTGACATATGACTATCTGAAGTCGAGGGTTCGACAGAAGCCCGTCTATTCTGGATGAAGCCTGAAGCAATAAAACGATGGACACCGAGCAAAAGAAGTACTAAAAAAGGAATAAATCTAAAAGGCATTTAGGCTTCCCTACGGAAGCCTTGTTCACAATCGGATGAAGGAAAGTTCACGGACGCTTATGTATACTTCAGAACGTGACGTAATCAGGGCGCGTATGACGGATGGAGGGCTCCCTCATTTCGATTGAGCGTGTGATGTGTTTTTTTTGTATCTCCAGTGATTCCAGATACAGCCGCAATTTCAGGTTTCTTTCTTGGTCGATAACTCTCGGGGGAGCTCAGTCAATATTGTGGCCTGTTGCATCGGCGTGCTCGGCGAGGGCATTCTCAAAAATGTGCGTTTCTTTTGGACATCTTGATGACGCTGCCTCAATCTATGTCGCAAGTTGCCGAATTGACCGATGTATGCGTAGTCGCAATCTCCGCAGGGTACCTTATATAATACGATGAGAAACAATGCTCTCGGAAGCCTGTCCTTACCGCCAACGAGTGCTTTCCTCATCTTGCACACGGGAACGTGTGCCAGTTAGACGTCATAACTTCGCAGAACGCGAGACAACGTTTCGGTCACCTCTCCAACGTACGGTATGGCAGCACGCTTTCTTGGTTGGGGATTATACGGTTGAACTGAATTGGACCGGCGGCATTCCACAGCATTTGAAAAACACGCGGGGTAGTTGCTTGCCGAGAGATGTCGCACGTTGTCCAAGTCGGCGGAACGACTTCCTTCTGTGGTGCAAATGCGGTTGGCACGGTTGAGCAGGGAGGCAGGAACCGACGTGTTGGGAGCGTCAAGATGAACGGATTGAAAGGTCAAGTAGCGACCAGTGTGAGTGTCCTTACGGTATACGCTCAATGAGAGCGGTCCATCGCGTCTGGTGACAAGTACGTCTAAACATTGGAGTCTGCTGTCGTCCTCCGTCTCAACTGTTAATTGGATGGCCTTTTCCTGGCTGCATAATGCACAGTGAGCGAAGCCAAAGCACTGCGCCGAATTACGCAAAAGCAGTCGTCCACATAGCGCAGAAAAACATTTGGTCAAGCAGTGAACGACGCTAGAGCACTACTTTCTAAACACTCCGACGTAAGATTGGCAGCAGTAACAGAGACGGATGCACCCAATGCCGTACCGTAGTCTTGCCTGTAGAAGACCTTGTCGAAGCAGGAGTAGGTGTTTCCAAGGCAACAACAGAGAAGCCTTTTGATGTCGGGAACGTCAATGGGCGACCTGTCTGGCAAAGTCCTGTCAGATTTTAGAGTAGATGTGCATGCTTTCACAGCCATGTCAGTCGGAATTGAGGTGAACAGCGGCACCACGTCGAACCCAACCATCACCTCGTCGTCGTCTAGAGACGCGTCACGAACTACTTCAGTAAAGCTGCAGGAGTTGCTCACATGCGTGGAGCTCTTTCCGGTGAGTGGGGACAGAAGCTACTGCAGGTATGCGGACAATTTTTAGAGAGGGTAGCGGGTGTAGTCAACTCGATGCAGGCGGATGTTAGTCTTGTGAACTTTCGGCAAGCTATGAAGTGCAGGTGCACAACCGGTATCACGGAGAAGCTTAATATACAGACTTGTGCTCGGGAGCTACGAAGCGGAACACGTCAGGCAGAAGAGCCTCGAAGTCCCTCTGAACCTTCAAGGTCGAGCCCCAAGTGAGCCGGACGCAAGTCTCCTGGTCATCAAGCAGGGTCAACATATTGTTTTTCTAGACAGCCGTGTCGATTATCTCTGTTGCATTCCCCTTAAGAGCGGGAAGACTCGCGATTCTAGTGTTCGTCTGAAGTCGCTTGACAGCTTTTCGTTCCTCAGCAGAAAGAGGGGAAACAAACTTCCGCCGGTGCAGACCAGAAAGGATACCAATAGCGCGGGTGCAGGCCTCGTCACGGGGGGATGTTAGAGTGCGCGGTTAACTTGGTTAACCGCGCACTCTAACACACACACAAACTTTCTAATGTCAGGGGCCGGTGTAACATTGAAATTCAGACATAGCTCCAGGACTGAGGCCTCGGCTGGGTCTACGCTGTGCGCAGAAAGGTTATACGCCGTAGTACTTCTGCTGTGCGGCCGGTATGGCATAGAAGTTCCCGAGAGCCTGTCAAGCTTGACACTGACTCACGCATATTGACATTGATTGACGGGCGCATATGTTGGTTTGAATGTTAGCGTGTAGCCGGATGCTTGCAAAATGATCCGGACAGAGGTCCTCCTTGCGGCGACATGCGAAAAAATGTCGTTTTCAAGTTTTCTAATACTCTGTCGACAGACCTGTATCCTCGCCTTAATCAACTGCCTCTCTATCTTTGTGACGACGCTGTAGCCAAACATGGAAAGTAATGGCCTGTTAAGGTGCAATGAGCGCGTGAAGAGGCCCCCTGTTTGCAGGCAAGGTTGAAATCCAGGCGTCCGTGAGACATAGCGATGTGGGTTGTGAGGGGAGCATAACGGCGAATTCTGGTGATTACAGATTGGCCATACGCCCGGTGAAGGTTGGTGAAGACAAGGGTTCGACGGAAGTCCGTCTGGTCGGGATGAATCATTAAGCGATAAAATTACGGGCACCGACCAAAAGACGTACTGCAAAAGCCGTATATCTAAAAGACGTTTCGGCTTTCCTACGGTAGCCTTGTTCACAATGGGATGAAGATAAGTTAACGGAAGCTTATGTATACTTCAAAACAGGACGTAAGCAGCGCGTGTATGACGGGGGGAGGGTTCCCTCATTTCGATTGTGCGTGTGACGTATTTTTTGTATCTCCTGCGATTAAAATACAGCCGCGAATTTCAGTTTCTTTTTGGCCGATAACTTTCGAGCGATGCTAGTCAATCTTGTGGCCCGTAGCATATGTGTGCTCAGCAACGGCATTCGAAACTGTACGTTTCTTTTCGACATCTTTCTGATGCTGCCTCAGTCTTTGTTTGAAGTTGCCCGATGCACCGATGTATGCATAGTCGTAATCTGTGCCGGGTATCTTACATATTATAGTGCATCAAAAACATTTCATCAGATGGACTATAATGCTTTTAAATTCCCACACGTGAGCATTCTTAAGTGTTGTCAGGAAACAAGGCGTCATAGCGGAGCGCCGAAACAAGAGCGTCAGCATAGCAGGCTTCTGAATAGAACTACGCTTGCAGTTCTTGCGCATCACGCACGTGCCTTTATTTCTTTCTTTGTTTTCTATTTCGCATCCGGCAGCAAGGCGCTGGCTGGGAGCGCCGAAATTCGTGTCCGCGCGCTGCGGCGGTGGTGGCGATACAGCGCCTTCCGCCCGGACAGAAAGGCGGAATGCACGCGTCAACGAGGAAGAGGTGGGGCCATCTTGGTGACATGCGGATTGGTGGATACGCCGATGGCATCCACGGGGAGCTCCTTCGAGGGCGTGTCAGGGTAGACCGGTTTGAGACGGTCTAAGGAGATGAACTTTTCACAACCATTCAGTAGGATTAGGGTGGACGTTCTCGCATTGGGGAGGACACGGTAGGGCCCATGATAGGGGGATGTAAGAGGCGCCTTTACAGCGTCTCGTCTCAGAAAAAAACGCGCGTGAACGACACAAGGCGCAAATGTACAAATATGCTGCTGCTTGAAGATTGAGGTGCAAGGTGGTGCAGCTGCTGAATGCAGCCCTTCAGCAGTGGATGTAATGGAGGGGCTGGAGTGAAGGAACCGAAGGAACGAAGAAGTCTTCAGGAAGCCGCAGGGGTAAACCGCAGACGAGTTCGGGTGATGAAGAAGCAAGGTCGTGATGCAGGACGTAGACGAAGCATCGTAGGAAGGCGATACACGCAGTGCTCCCAGTTAGTGAGCGCAGGGAAGACAGCCTTGGGCTGGTGGTGGAGCCGCTCACCGTGCTGTTTGCACCGTGATGGTGTGCATTGGTATGGCAATGTTTAGCGCTTAGCCGGCGCTTAGTGTCCGGATTGGGCACGGCTTTGCGAAAACGGGTGAAGCGGCCAATCACTGTGAGAATACACCGGCAGTTGTGAGTAGGACGAAGTGATCCACCCAAATCAAGATGGGTCTGGTGCAACAAGAAGGACAAAGCTGGAGCCAGGAGGCAAGAAAAGCTGCGTGTCAGTGTTCGTGTCGGTAGCCAGTATGGTGGTCTGCTAAGCGAGGCACGAATGGGCCCACCTTGCGAGGCTTGGATGCTATGATGAAGTTATTTGAATACCACGTGACGAAAGGCAGCCAAAATGAACAGGCTAAGTGCAGCCGCTGACATTTAGCACCACAATAAGCGAAGTACAAATGGGGGAGGAACAAGATGCGGCGGTGGGAATGGGTGTGGTCATGGGGCGCTCGTAACTAAGAGCCTTTTATCCGGGCAAGAGCTTGACGTTCCCAGCCCACACTTGATGAAGAATTTCTCAGGGAGGTGTCGCGGGAGAGTACATGAGCTGCCTTGCCGGATACCTATACTGAACGCCGATATAAAGGCCATTTCACGAAGTTCACATGTGACGTATTTGGAAGAAATTGTACTGAAGGTGTAGGGTCTTGTCATCGGTTAGAATGTGAAATGGCTGACTGTCAAAGAACAGCCAAATGTCCTGGATGGTGGAGTGCGTCGTGCAGCTCACGGCCAGAAATGCTGTAACGAGTATCAGCAGGTTAAAGCGTCCGAGAGAAGAAACTTGGAAGCTGCCACTCAATTTCTCTTGGAGAACAGCGCCAATGGCCACCCTGGACGCATCGATCATGATGCGAATGTCCATGTCAGTATCCTGGTCGATGAGAATAGTCGAATTGGCGACGGCGTGTTTACAGCCCTGGAAACAGTTTGAGGGTCGGAGGACCAAAAATTGTGGATAAAAAGCTCCCGGTTTGGCAAAGGTCAGTGAGCAGGCGAAGAAGCTTGGCACAGGGCGCAACAAAGCTGCATGAGAAATTTACTAGGCCAAGGAACTCATTCAGGTGCTGTAGGGTTGTGGTCGCTGGGGAGTCTTTTATGGCCTGGATCTTAGAGCGCAACGGAGAAATTCCCAACGCTTAGATGGGGTGGCCCATTCCCTCGAGCTCAGATGACCTGAAGATGCATTTATAGACTTGACAACCAGGCTAAATTGCTGACGGCGTTGAAACAGTTCCCGGAGGTGACGCTTGTAGTGTGCTGCCCATAACGATTAAAATAAATTATGGCGTTTTACGTGCTGAAACCACTTTCTGATTATGACGCACGCCGTAGTGGAAGACTCCCGAAATTTCGACCAGCTGGGGTTCTGTAACGTGCACCTAAATCTAAGTACACAGATGTTTTCGCATTTCTACCCCATCGAAATGCGGCCACCATGGCCGGGATGCCCATAACGAGTATGTGGTCGATGTAGGTGGATGCAGCAGGAGTTGGCTTGGCATCGAATACTTGGAATGCTTGATTTGTGTCTCTTAGCCTGAAAGGCATGCGTATGTACTAAAACATGCTGAAGTGTCTAATAATGGCAGACTTTGGGATCTCGGACTGCTCAATGGGGATTTGGTGACACGGCATGACAAGGTCTACTTTGCTAAAGATTGTGTATCCTTGAAAGTTGCTTGTGAAATCTAGGATATATGGAAGGGGATAACTATCTTGGACCGTGTGAGTGTTGAGCGCCCGATAGTCGCACCACGGGCGCCAGATACAGTGGAGCAGCCCAAGTGCTACACGAAGGACGAATAATGCCCACCTGGAGCATGCGATAGAATGCCATTTTGGCAGTCGCCAGACACTGAAGTGACGGTGTGAGCGAGCTGCCACCGAGAATTTCATCGTACGGGATTGGTGGGATCGGCTTGCGGATGCCAATGAAAGCCAGGGTGGAGAGGCACGTCTTCCTGTCAGTCATGTAGGTGGTGCATGCTGATGTCGAGGTGAAATGGACCAGGAAGTCGGAGCCTAGTATAGGCTGATATACGTCGGCTACGATGAATACCCACCGGAAAGTTCGCCCCTGGCCAAAGTTGAGAATGAGGGACCATTGGCCATAAGTGGCGACGGAGGCAAAGTTCGCCGTATGGAGTGTAGGTCTAGTCGGCTTAGAAATGCAGTCACCCTTAGAGGACGGCAGTACATTGACCTTAGCACCCATGCCTACGAGGAAGCGCAGGCCGTAAATGCGATACATTATTAAGAAAATGCCGCTGGGATGTAACACAAGCTTACATGCCGTGGTCAGAGATTTCGCGGTGTGTTTCCTAATAAGTTGTATGGAGGCTTACACTGTAGGGCGCAGTGTTGAAAAGTGCGATGTTATCAGCAAATAGGCGAGCTTCGATGACGGCGGGAATAGGGACCACTTAGGAAGTCGAATGGTGGCTAGGACGCGAGGAGGAGTCGCGCTGATGTGAGAGGACGTACGTAGGGCGTCGATTGAACCGGCGAGCTGGCCGATCCTAAACTATACGTGGTACATGGCTGAGGACTCCAGCGTTCCCGAGAGGGCCGCGACCAAAGGAGAAGTCGCTTCGTGGAATCGATCAGCGAACTGGGTGAGGCGGTCGAGGGTCAAGTCCCCTGCAGTGGCGAAAACAAGACGGGTAGACTGCGGCAAGCGCTGCAAGAATAGGGGCCTCAATAGCGCAGCGTTCGAGTAGACGTTACTTATGTCCAAGAGCTGCGGCATGCTGTTGAGCAGCTGGTACGGGCAGAGATCTCCAAACTCCTCTAACTGGAGCAGTGCTGGAGGCGCGTGCTCTCAGACACAACGGCACAGTCTAAAGTACTATGTTTAAATTGCTAGTACGGGACATCGCCCAAAGGTCCAGCAACGGCGTATGCCACCTATTCAACTTACTCGAAAGACAGGTTGCTAAGGAAGTGACGAAAGCGAGATTTCTCTAAATAAATGTGCTGCAGATCGAAGATGGCATTGACCTGGGTGAACCAAACCTGAGGGTTTTTCCGCCAGATCGGGCGCAGGCTGAGCTGGAGAACTCCGACGTCCGGTGCTCGCGGTAACTGCAGGCAGAAGGCTGCTTTACGGCAGTGATGGGGAAAGTCATCTCTTTGGCCGCATTCACAACTTTCACAAATGGAGGGGTAGCAGCGGAAAGCCATACCAAGTGGACCAGCGTAGCAGGCGTCTAGAACAGAACTCCCCATGGCGTGCTTGCGCATTGAACACGTGTCGCCAATCTCTTCGCTAGTTGTCTTTCGCAGCCGGCACCAAGGGGCTAACTGAGAGCGCGGACCATAGTCTCCCCGGTTGGTACGTCGATGGGCGGTACCGTGTCCTTCATACATTTCTTTTTATTGTTACGGTAGAAATTTTATCGGCACTTTAGCCACATTTCTACCGTGTGCGTTGTCGTCGCCGTTGTGTTCCGTATTAAGTACAAGTGCAATAACATCATCGCCACCAACCGTATGCCGCATGTGTCAGTGAAAGCTTACAGCGTTGAGCCCATGATGGTTGCTCAATCTCGCGCGCGCCAAGAAGGAAGCGGGATGGAAGCGCGCCGTCTTCTGTCGTGCACAAAATATCTGCGGTAAGGGGTGGGGCATTCTACTTTGAGACCGGCTGAGTAATGCGCGGACGCGTGCGTCCATCCGGGCCCTTTCTTGAACAAAATCTGAGATGAGTACAGGGTTTCGTTTCAGCGAGGGCTCATAGCTTCCTGTGCGCTCTTTTCTAGACGCTTAATTCGCCTTGTCGCGATGCGTAGAACGAAGGTTGGTTCGCTCGCGGCTGCTGCCGCTATTTCACACTCCAACGTCGTGACGGCACATTTGCCTGGCCATCATGTGAGATGTGTTCATGATTGCGTGTGCGCTGTCGATCCCCTGTTGCTTAATTTAGGTACTTTACGAATGTTTACAAATTTTTACGGCCGATAAAGTCAATATCTGTTCTTCGTATATTTCTCTACTAATTTGATGTCGCAAT
This sequence comes from Dermacentor albipictus, assembly GCF_038994185.2. Taxonomy (NCBI): domain Eukaryota; kingdom Metazoa; phylum Arthropoda; class Arachnida; order Ixodida; family Ixodidae; genus Dermacentor; species Dermacentor albipictus. The sequence goes on from NC_091829.1 coordinate 108,570,633, forward strand.
CGATGCTTCGCCTTTCAGGCGAAACTGGCTTTTTTATTTCGATTATCCACTGCTCAGGATTTGTAAAATATATTTCCAGCCACCTGCACATTTCCTGCCACATCCGGCCACCTGCACACAAAAACTGCGAGATTTCCCCATTTCGCAAGTTCACACCGTACAAAAGAGAAAAATAATTTCCGAGTCCACACCTTTTTCGCACTCTGCAATTTGCCGGAGGTTTTAATGCACCGCCTACTTCATCGGTCTGTCACGCGACGCTACAGACTCTCAAGAACTCACCACGTCAAAGCGACGTGCACAAGCAAACTTCGGCATTTTACTCCATTTGGTGAAAGATTTTAACTTGATTGGCTGTTTTCATACACTCATCACACGGCGTCACACCCTCCCCATTGGCTGCACTGCCACTTGTCCGATGACTCACACACTAGCTCACACATTTTGTCAGCCAGATTGCAGTGACGTGATTTGTAACCCACGATCTAGGTACACCTTTAGTCAGCCATAACCATACAGCCACCGCGGCGTCGGGCAAGCGTGCTCGTCTCTTGCCCCGGAAGCCCGCATTCGCTTCCCACCCCGACCGAAATTCACCAAATCTTCTTTTCAAAGCATTTAACTTTCATTGTTTATAGCACAGTTCATACAAAATTTGTCGTCAATCCTAGCATTTTTGGCGCGTTTTGACTGTTCGCTCCGTAGGGCATTAGGTCACGCCACCGGCACGCCGAATTTTCGCGAAATGACATTATACCAAAAGCCAGAACACGTAATTCACCAGGTATCATTCTGCGATTTACGCTACAGTCAACGCGTGACACATTGTCGCGTAAGCGCAAAGAGCTGAAAGCTTATCACCAACATGTTCCCGTTGAAAACATAACCCGACAAGACCAAAACTTGCTTCGCACTGCAGGGGCGTAGCCAGGGGGGGGGGGCGGTGTTATGGGGCTTCAGCCCCCCCCCCCCCCGAAATTTTTTCGTGCTGTCCATGCATCGCCGACCAAAGCGACCCCCGGCGCCGGAAATCACTCTGAATTTTGTCTAGAATGTCGTTTTGACGCTCGAAAAGACATTTAACCGCGAAGATTGCAAACTCGGGCTGTATTTCGTGGCAACGCCCATACACCGGGAGTCACATAACGCCAAGCAGTCCCATCGGAGCACAAAGTTTCAAGGGCGCTTTGATGGTGAGCGGGCTCGCCGCGGCATCTCACTGAGGCCACGGAATCTATGGAGCGCATGGATATCAATTGCGAAATTTTATGGGTATAAATCTCATAAGCTCTTGATGTGAAAGGTGCATTGACATTTCCAAAGTTGTGCTTTAGATTTTCAATTGCGGATCTTTGTGGGTGTAATGTTGTTATAAACATTTGACGCCAAAGGTCTATTGACTTTTCTAAAGTCTTACATCGGAACATACAACGAGACAAGCCAAATCAACACACTAGCAGACGAGTTGACAAAGCAGGCAGCCAGGTCCAATGAGACGAAGCATTGGGGTGGTCCATTTGTGCCGTCATGTCACATAAAAATATATCAACATTTTTTTTAACCTACGCCAGAACATCCATGTCAAGACACTAAAGCCTGCGAAAGTAACTACATTCTTATTTACTTTTTTCTACTTTCACTTTTATTCGCGAGGACACATTGAGCCTCTTCAATTTTCTTTTTTTGGGGGGGTTCTCGCTACCCTACCCGTGGGCTGCCAGAGCAAGCCAGAGCGCATACGTTTTTCTCGTATGACCCCGACCTCCGTGCGGTGCACTTCGGTGCGCGTTCGGTTTGCTCTGGCCGAGTGGATTTTCACCGGACAGAGTTTTGGACGCTTTCTGGCCAGCAGACGAGAAAATAAACAATGGTCGCTCGCCGCCATCACTGTGGGGACTCGAAGGATTGCACCGCATTCCTTGAGCGGAACCTTTCCGAAAAGTCTTGTTTCGCCGCTGTAGGATACTGAGCAGTATGCGTATGGTTCTCAGTGGACCAAGCGTCTCATGTTTTCTTCGGTATTCCTTCCGTAGCCCCATTAGGTGCCCGAAGTAGGCACTAGATTCTGGCCAACATACTTTCCTATGCGTATTTTTTTTTTCAGTTCGGTGCCTCCGCCTTACAGAAAAAAATACATTGTTGCGGCGCTGCGAATTGTCGCATGGTGAAAGTTCGATTTTGATATTTCTTTTGCGGAAAGTAATGGGTGACGGGACGCTTCAGTTGCCGGATACGTTTATTATATAGTTGCGAAAGCAATTATATGGACCCTCCAGGCGCATTCCTGCCATAGCCCTCATGTTTCGTATAAAGTCCAAGGGTGATAATATCGTGACCACGCGCTGCATGCTGCATGTGCGAGTGAAAGCGTAGGAGGGGAGGTGGAATGAGCCGACGATGGTGGCTCAGTCTTGTGTGCGCAAAGGAGAAAAGTGGGGAGCAAGCGCGCCGCCTTCCGTGGCGCGCAATCCATCGGGGGAAGTGGATGGAATGGGGGCGGAATCTAGGATTCTGTGAATCTATGATTGTGCAACACGTTTATTTGCCTTGTTTGACGCATTATATACAGTTACTTCTTCTTACATACATAGACTCATTGGAGACTTATACGTATACTGAAATATCTTGTGGCGAGGTTCTGTGTATACATGCAGTGAACTTTGTTTCCAGTGACACTTTTTGGTCCTTTATCAAGCCGTATTTTCGCATTTGCATATCCCATTGTATCTTTTCATTTCTAATGTACGAGGGCGAGTCAAATGAAAGTGAGCCTACCCTAACCACGCAATAATGGCTTGGTTCATTATCTGCGAGGCATGCGCGTAGGAGAACGGCATGTCTCATTTACAAAAGTGAGACGCAGGTGTGAAGATAAATGTTCTTTAATGCTCTCATACACTGGGTTGAATATGGTTTCGTCACATAATGGACACTTCAAAAGTTGAACAGCTCGGTGTCGCGAAGTTTTTGACAGCTGAAGGTATTTTCAAAACAGAAATTAATCACCGTATGACTGCCGTGTACGTTGAACACTGCATTTCATTGACCACTGTGAAGCGTTGGAGCAAACGGTTGAAAGGACGTTGCAAAGACATTCCAAGACCGGGACAAAGCCATCGTGCAATCACCCCCCACACAATTTCAAAGGTTCATGAGCTGCTGAAGCAAGAACGGAGGATAAGCATCGATGAACTGGCAGACCGTCTGAACATCAGTCATGGTTCCGTTCACGCCATAATTCATGAGCTTCTCGGTTATCGGCTCGTTGGTGCGCAATGGATCCCCAAGATTTTTATCCATCGCGAGAAGACGGATTAGTTTCGCGCTGCCTTGACTCATCTGATCGGGTATCACAATGAGCATGACGACTTCTTGTTCGCAACTGTGATCAGGGACGAACCTTGGTGCCACTACTACGAGCCTGAAACACGACGGCAAAGCTTACAGTGGAAACATTCGAATTTACCACGCCCAAAGAACGTAAAGGCCATCATTTCCGCTGGAAAGGTGTTGACTTTTTTTTTTCGATCGACAGGGTCCATTACTGTTAGAATTCGCTAATTCTTGAGAGGCTATCAATTGTTTCCGATATTGTGAAACGCCAGAACGGCAGCGTGTCGCAATCAAGAACAAACTACGTGGAAAATTGACGAATGGGGTCATCTTGTTCCACGAAAATGCCTGTCCCCACGTCGTTTATGTGGTTAATACAAAACTGGCAAAGTTCAAGTGGGAAACGCTGCAACATCCGTCATACAGCTCAGACCTGTCACCTTGCGACTTCTACATTTTAGGGCAACCGAAAAAACAGCTCAAGGGAACCAGATACAGACTTTTTGAAGCAGCAACCCAAGGAGATTTATAAGACGGGAATCACGCAACTCGTTAGTCAATAGGACAAATGTCTAAATTTTCATGAAGACTACTTTTAAATAAAGTACCCCGTTGTTGGCTCATTGATTTGACTTGCCCTCATATATCTTGCAGAACTCTTGCTTTTTATACGTGCTCTCTGCCACGAGTATAACTTCGGTGCTATTACTCACGATACACGACAAGGGACAGCTACTTCTGCGTAATACATTGGAACAAACGACAGCGTCATTGAGATTTTTCCTGGCCATTGCATATATACAAGAATGTAAGCACGGTTCTTGAATGACAAAGTTTCATTAACATATTTGTCGTCAACTTGTTCAGTTCATTGCCTTTTAATTTTTCATATCAGCGGCATGCACTGCTTTCCTGGTTTCGAACTGATATAGTTCTAAAGTTCGTGTGATATTTTCTTTACTTAATAAATAGACAAAAACATGGAAGCATTGACGTCAGTTATGTTGAGCACAATTTTTGGCACACACGAGTACATTATTTTATGAAAAAATACATATTTCACTTGTATTTACAGTGCGTAGCTTTCAAGAATTCGTTTGCAGCATCTTTGGCAATGACAATGCAGTTATTATTCATGTATTTGATCCCTCAATAAATTGTTTAAGAGGTAGCTTTAGCTCGGGTCCAATCCGACGCGGCCGATTCAAACACTTGTAAAACGCAGAAACGCTTTTCTAAGATAATCCTGCTAATCGCTTTTATTGAAATTGGTTGCATTTGAGAAAGAAAGTTAAATCCTAGTGTCTGTTGGAAACAGAACTTCGACTTAGCGCCTGCATTTTATTTAAAATATTTTGGAAAATTCGAAAGTTTGAAAAAATAGAAGCACGACGTTTGCGAACTAATAGCTATGCATGGAGAACAGATATTGTGGTTCTGTAAACGGCATTTATTATTACAGTCAAAGCGGACAAGTTTGCTGTGTCAATTTGTATCTTACGTGAATTGGTTACGTTGTGTACTAGGGTTCTGCAAAAGCCGTATTTCCACAATACTAAATTTTTTTGAGATTCATGTGTAACATATTCATTTTGTCTGCTGGAGATGTACTATTAGATGCAATTCACAGAATTGTGATGTCATTTTTCATTGTTGAGTCACGGAGTTCTAAACTTGATCCTTTCGTTTTCTGAAAATTTTCAATTTTGGCCAATTTTTAATGAATAATTGACCACCTAAATGAAAAACTCGAAGCCAGGAGTCACCAGAATTAAACTTTGTCTGTTAAATGCAAGAAACCCCCTAACATTTGGTGAAGGGGTTGTAGGGCAAAATGAATTCCCCTTCTACATGTACTTAAATAGGAGCACCCGAGCTAAAGCTTCCTCTTAAGGAGGAGGCTGAGCTGCAACGTGCAGCTCTCTCTCTCTCTCTCTCTCTCTCTCTATATATATATATATATATATATATATATATATATATATATATATATATATATATATATATATATTGGGCCAGTGGCGTAGCCCCCCCCGAACAAAATTTCTGGCTACGCCACTGTCGCACTGCCATGGAGTGGTTAGCGCAAACAGCTAATGGTTCGCATGACAGGGGAATTGCAAATTTTTGCTGAACAGGGCAATACATATGAGAAGGGTCACAAACCTTGAAAGCTGTGTGAGAGCACAAGCACATAATGTAATCGTACTAGAAACCATTCACCTTTTTTAAACACTATATTGTTACGTAGTAGTGACAGTGAAGGACACAGCAACAAAACTGTGAATAACGTAAATTTTACACCGACTCTGCATATACCTAGTCTGTCCTGCTGTCCTGCCTATCGGTCGCCTGTGCAACGAAAACTCTACCGGTGCAACCCCATGCGCATGCAGAAAAGAAAGGGAGGCGTGCGATTAGCCAACACCACCAAGATAGCACATGGCCTGTGTAGCACTACCTGGTCGAAATTTCTATTTCGAAAGTTCGGTGCGTTCAATGTCACTACTACCTACTCGGGAGCATCCCCATTAGATTTTATGGCAGTCGGGCCAGGTAACATGACATCATAGATCAGGGTGGAAAAGGTCCTGCGCTATCTAGGTGGTGTTAGATTAGCTGCGCCAGTACTGACGTCGTTGTTTTCCTTCGCGGCCCAGCGCGAGCTCAGCAGTTTATCTCCTGCGCGGAAAGGGGTAGGCTACGCGACATACGTACCCCTTAGGAACAAGCAGCCTTTCTATCAGCAACCCAGCGAGCAGAACACGGAACGAGCTCGTCTACGTCGTGCTGGTGCTGCAGCTCGGGCATAAGAACAGGCTCGTGCAGCTGAGCGCAAGCAGCAACTGCGTACCGAGGATCCGGCAACCTACACAGGCGTCGTTTAATGAACCATCGCGATTAACCTAGTGATAAAACCAAGGGCACACGTCTCAGCTTCGTTGGTTAACCATGTGTGCGGAGTGCTTGGGCTGTGATTTTCGCTGGTCTGAAGTGTGACCACAAAACAAGTTGCACTCAAAACATAGAGATAGCGGTGAGCACAGCAGGCGATAGCCGACATCTGATCAGCGGGTCAAGCACGTCTGCTGTAACAGATCACTCGTAGAAGGTCCCTCGTAGGTTTCATTGCAACTACGTGGCCCATGTGGTTTCCAGAAACGACTACGTATATCCTATCGCGCATGCAATGTGATTACACAAGTTTCGGCGATTACATACAAAGCAAACAGAATGAACGATAACATTCACGTGAGTTACAAATCATGCATACGTACCTTGCGCTCAGTGAGAACATTTAACATCTGTGCGCTGGTGAACAGCGGTCACTGGAAATATATCAGCAAGCGCAAGTATCAATATCCTGGTATCACTTCTCATCCAACCAGTAGATTTAGCACAGGTACAATAGCTGACCTGCATATATAATTCACAATTCTGTCATTGCCCTCATATGAATGGACAATCAGGTCGTAATGAAAGTAAAGAACGGCATAGCTTTTGGGAAAGTCTAGCACGCTTTGATGTTTTGTTGTTCGCTGAAACGCGTTTTTTTAAGGAGCATGTTTAATGAGCTCCGATGTACAACAGGTACTATCTCAACCGTTCTGACGAGCGAAATGCTATTGTTTCTATGCTGTCGTCGATGGTTTTCTGATTTTACTTGCCTTTCTCCCAATTACCACGTTCTTACAATTAAGTCTGGGGCGCGTATTTCTTGCGTGTGTTATAAGCTTCATGGAAGGTAATGTTCATTCTTTTTGCGCATTTTAATACACATTGTAGACTATGGAAGCAGAAATTATTATCAACTGATTTTAGGTGGCACGCTTAGTATCCATATTTTGGCCAAAATTACCACGACTTCAAATTTCGGATCAATTTTTTATTTACACCTCTGTTACAATCCCACCCACGGGACTGAAAACAAAGACAGGGACCCTATTATTTCTCTTCATCGTATATTTCAGCAGTCATGAAGTGAAATTAAGTGCTATTGCTAGCAGTGTTAGTGATCGTCTGCCTATATTTATCTCTGCAAAGATTATTTCGAACTACTGTAAAAAGTCAAACAACTTTTTCTTACAGACCTACAAACAGAAATGCGTTAGACTCGTTTGTATCGTTTCGATCGCTTGTACAGAATTGGCTGAAGCGCTGTGTTCAGAAAAGTGATTCGAAAACTGCATATGATTGGTTTATCAACTTTTTTAAAGTATGTTCCGCTTCGTTCGCTTCCAAAACATTCGCGCTTTCAAAGAAGTGGCCTAAGCCATAGATGACAAAGGACGTACTTAAGCATACAAAGAAAGGAGATCAACTATTTATTTTTAATGAAAAACTCTTCTGAAGATTTTTAGACGTACAAAGAAGCCAGAAATTTTGTACGCGAAACCCTTCGCACGGCTAGTTATCGCTACCTCTTCAATCTGTTTAACTCGTCCGAAAGGCGTTCTGAAAGTGCTTGAAAGACACTTAACTCCATGCGTGAACTTTCGCTAGAGCTATTGACAGATGTTTTGAGGGAGCTGATCTGTTAACAGGTCGGGCATTACGAGATGTGTTTAATAACCTCTTTCTTTCTTTTACTAAGCGCACAAACAATACTACAGACTTAAGATACAATAAATCTTGTATTAGTCACGCCGTTCTCTATTTCAAAGCGATTTGAGAAAGATTTGACTTCGTTTCGAGATTTAAGGAATCGTAAAACGACTGATGCATCTGGATTTATAGACAAACCTGAGAAACATGCTATTGATATTGTAGTGCCTCTCTTGAGGCTCCTATTCAACATAAATTCGCGCACAGATCTCCCCAGCAGGTAACTGTTCATCTACCGGTATTCGAGACAGTCCTTAACAAAAGTACAGAAAGACAAAGCTTCAAAGGCTACTTTAGAGGTGATGATACAAATGTAATACACTACATGGAAACGTGCCCTACTGACCAGGGATTGTGATAACTATGTATTAAAACTCTGGGCAGAGTTTCTTAGAATGTGTTGGCAAAATAGAGAAACAGTTGTGCCTAAGAAAATAAAACAACTCAGCGAATAATTTGGAATATGCGTAACATCTTAAAACTAAAGTTTAAACGAAAAAGAATTAAAAGGAATCGCGCTAAGCCACAGATAACAAGTGCAATACAGAAAAAGTTGGCATCAGTAGTATAAAGTTTGAATGATAACTAGCACTTCAAAACGGTATTGCCTAGCTTTACGAAAAGTGCACCAAACAAAAAGAAACTTTCGGGCTATGGAAAAGACACTACAAGGCCAGTGAATGAGATTGTTCTCGAAGCAACTACTACCACAGACATGAATAAAATTGCTGAACATTTCAACATGTACGTTGAAAGCGCGTTTCCAATGAAAACGCGGATAGCATGCCTAATCGTATTGCTATGAGGTGCATGAAACGGGCATCAATTCATGTCTTGGTATCGTGTCATTGCTTTTAAAGCTGTTCACGAAACACTCGTGCTGCCTGAACGACCTCCCAATTAATTTTCTCAGGTACTATGCTCAAGATATCGGCAGATTTCTTCTTATACTGTTCAGGGCTTTCATTGTTATCTGCCCAACTGCACAGTGAGTGAAGGACAACTCGAGTTGTGCCAGTTCTTTTAAATAAGAGCTAATGGCTTGTTAAAAAATTACCGCCCCCTATCATCAATTTCATCGTGGGGCAAGTTAGCTGAATCAATCATCGCCAAACCTTAGCAGAACATTTTGAACATCATTTAGTAATGATAAATTGCCCACATGTTTTCAGCAAGAAGTTATTCCACTAAGACACAGTTTTACCTGTGATTCACACATTTGCTGAAATATTAGATAACAGTCAAATTGACTCTCTTTTGCTAGATTTTGGTAAAGCGTTCGAGCATGTAGTTTACTGTAAACCTATTCAAAACCTCAGAAATATTGCTTTAACTGATATTCTAGTTGCGTGGAAAGCATATTATCTTTCAGATCGCGGACAGTTTGTTTTGCTTCAAGATCACAACTTTAACTGTCTCTTCCTTACGTCCGATGTGCCCCAGGGCAGCATCTTCAGGACAGAAGTATTTCTATTGTACATTAGGCATACTGTCACCGCTGACACACCTAGTACACAAATTAGGCATTTAGCAGGTGTCTGCGTGTTATTTCTTGTAATGGCTTGGGGGATGACAAAAGCGAACTTAAGCTTACAAAACATAAAGAATTTGTGTGATGAATCGGGCATCGCTTCCAACGAAGATAAATTGGCCTGTTTTTGCATAGCACATAAGAAAAGTTCACTAAAATGCAAAACACACTAGTCTCTATTCCAGTAAAAGAAGTTAAACAATACAAATATCTAGGTATTCACTAATGCCCTTTCTTGGAATTGACATATAATAGTATTTGCTGTACCCAAAGGAAGCCAGACCCGGGCTCAAAGCGCGTGTATTTTCCCGCGCTTTTCGTGCGCGGTTGAGGCAGCTTTTGCGGGACTTTTTGGGTGTGTATAAGTTCCGCATTTCTCCAGACCATGGGAAAAACGATATTTTTCCAAGATGTCTTCAAAGCGAGGACTGTCCAGAGAGGAAATCGATGCCCTTTTGGACCTCTCATCTCACTCTGATGACGATTCCGAGACGGATGATTGGGAGCAACTACTCACCGAACTTGACACTTCAAGCAGCTCAGAAAAAGAGAGTGATGACCGTGAGCCTTTGCGTGCTAACGGCGCTTCAACAAGGTCTACTGCAAGGGGCAGCTCGAAGACATATGCCACGAGAACCGACAGCACAGTGTGGATGGCGACAAAGACAACGAATATGTAGGAAAGCCTCCTGATTTTCTTGGTGAGCGTAGGGTCAACGTGCATGGCACACTTCCGATTGACTACTTCCTCACCGAATTTCCAGACTCATTGCTGGAGCACATTATTTTCAAATTTGTATGCAGTGCAAAAAGGCACAGATAACGTACGGTTCACTTTGCCACAGCTAAAGGTCTTTCTTGGCACGTGCTTGGTAATGACTTACAAAAATACCCAAGAATCAGCATATACTGATCCACAGAATGAGGCCTTAGAATGGATATTGTCGCCGATTCAATGCCTGTAAACCGTTTTGAGGAGATTCGAAGATTCCTTCACTTCAAAGATAGGACCGACACTCTAAGCTACCAGAATGACCATGTGGCTGGGATGAGGTCAGTCATTGATGCACTCAACGAAGCATTTTGCTCGGCAGTTGATTCTGAGGAATACTAATCCGTGGACGAGATGGTGATTCCATTCAAGTGGCGCTCCTCTATACAGCAATACCTGCCAAGTAAGCCGAAGCGCTGGGACTTCAAGGTGTCGGTGAAAGCAGGAGTGGCTGGCTACATTTATCGCTTTGAGGTATACCAAAAGGCAACTGGTGGGCGAGCCAAAGTTTCAAGCGAATTTGGTATGGCCGGATACGTTGTCATAGGTTGTCCGAAGGACTTGAAGAGAAAAATCATAAACTTTATGCCGATAACTTCTTCCCATTTATGGCCCTCGTCCTAAAACTGTGAGAGGATGGAATAATGTTTGTTGGGACAGGCCGTACAAACCGTCTGCAAGGAGCGGATAAAAAGCTAAAGTCCTTGAAGAAGTACAAAGCGGATGGAAGGGGAAGCAAATCAATTCGCACCTCAGCAGAAAACATGACAGTGACAAGGTGGCTGGACAACTCGCTTGTTCACGTTGTTTTGAGCTATGCAGGACGGCAGCCCGAAGGCACTACCAGAAGGTACATGGGAAAAGAGAGCAAGGTGTTGGATGTCGCCAGGCCGTACTCAGTGGAAGTTTGCAACAAAGACACGGGAGGTGTCGACCTCATTGATTCCTTGATTGCAAGGCACATAAATGACGTCCGGAACAAAAGGGGCTACTTGAGAATGTTTTTACGCCGACTAAACGCAGCAATTGTGAACGCCTGGATTGTGTGTCGGTGGCACAAAGGTGCGGAACATATATGGAGCAACTTGAGTTTCGAAGCCGCGTTGCCAAGGCGCTCATATTTCGCGGCGAAGCAGCACAGAGCTCGAAGCGACGAGGCCGACCATCGAACGATTCTTTGCCAGCATCTATAAGAAAGAGAGTGCTCCACCATGTGTCCCTGGAAAAGGGGTTGGATGGCGGGCGCCATTTCCCAAAGAAGAGCGACCAAAAGTACGCCAGCCGCGTTCGAAGCCTCCCCTGCCGCAGCAAGATAAGCCACCTCTGCGGTCACTGCAACGTCCCTCTATGCCCTGAGTGCTTCGAGTCCTTCCGCAGTGCGCAAGTGGAATGTCCAAAACATGATCGTCAGAATTTCAATTTCAAATCAGGGTTCTAGTATGAACGCTCAATAAGTTTTAGCCACGTATATTTATTGCGTACCTAAACCAGAGACTAAAGTCGGCTTACAGGATGTTGTCCTCATTTGGGGACAGATCGGAAATGTGATAGACTCTTGATTACTTGCAATAAAATTTTATCATAATCTTTGTAGCTCTAGTACCACTTCTAAGCAAAAAATAATGATTTATTCTCTGGATTTAATTCATGCATGAGAGGGTTACTTTCTTAGTCATGTCACGTTTATTAAACCCCTACGAAACTACGCCAAAATGAGGTCGGATCCACCGATTCCCCTACAGAGCTAATGGTCGAAAGCAATATTGCTACACGCGTGTGGTATTTGATTGTTTGAACGAGGCGCGTGGGTGACATCACTGGAGAAAAGAGGAAAAACTAACTGGGCTCGCGCTGTGAATCTAACCGGTCAGCGCAGCAACCGCTGTTGTAAATATAACATCTAAATAGTTGCTTGTCTTACTTACTCGTCCTTCGCGCAACATTGTGATGGAGGTGGAAGGTTCCCTGTCCTCACCACAGAGCTCCGAAGCGGCCGCACCGTCGTCTTCTCAGCCATGGCTTCCCATGGAACCACACCGTCGCCACCTACACCTGTGGCGCAAACCGCAACGTACGTTACGGTTCCAAATCTGCGTGATCCTGGGACATTGTCCGCTCAAGATGACGTTGACGCTGACGACTGGCTGAGCATGCATGAGCGTGCTAGCCAAAGCCACCACTGGCACCCTACCATCATGCTTGCTAATGTGATCGTTTATCTAGACGGGACACTGCATGACTGGTTTCGCACCCCTGAGATGGAGCTCTCCACCTGGGAAATTGTCAAAGGGTGGCTTCGCGACCTATTTGGCAATCAATCAGGTCACCAACAGGCTGCGTGAAAAGAGCTTGCCAACCGTCTCCAGTCGTCGACCGAATCGTATGTCTCCTGCATACAGGAAGTGCTGGCGTTTTGCCGGAAAGTCGACTAGCGCATGACCGAGGTTGACAAGGGGGGCCATATACTAAAACGCATTGCGGACGACGCCTTTAATTTGCTAGTCTATAACAACGTTTCTACCGTCGACGCCATCGTCATACAATGCTGCCGCTTGGAGGTAGAGAAAAGCCGCCGCGACGTTCCACATTTACTTGGCTCGCAAACACCGGTGCCACGTCCCCTTGCTCTGCTCTTTCCGTCACGCGACCAGTTCTAGAGAACGTCGCACGTATCGTTCCTCTTCAAATTGTAGCGGTTTGTCCGGCCCCCTTCATCCACGGCCCCATGATGGTACCTTTCACCAAGCGGTCCCCACTATTTCCGTTATTCAAGCAGTTGTGCGACAAGAAATTGCAAACCTTGGCATCCCTACCGCCTGCTCTGTCTGCCAACCTGATTCGGCACCCATTCCCATGTCCACAACCTATATTGAACAGTATTTCGCTCCCAGAGCACGCAATCCTGCTCAATGTAAAACCTCGGGCGAATGACCGATCTGCTTCCGCTGCCATCGCGTTGGTCATGTATCCAGCCACTGCCGAACACCTGGATGCGGTTTTACATGAGTTCATTCCCTGCTCGTCGCCCATACGCCAATGCTCGCCGTTATTCACCTCGCCGTCTGTACCCTGTTTCTGAGGTCCCTGACACTCGCTCTTCCGTGCCATCGCCGTCGCCTCAACGCCGTCACTGCCTGTCACCCAAATCTCGCCGCTTTTCCTCGCCAAACTGACGGACAGAAAACTAGGTCATGCAGCTCTTTGAGGTAGTGCTTCGTCCCGTTCGTCCTGTCCAAATCCTCCATAAATGTTCCTCACCATCACGAATCTAAATGAAGTAGACGTAGATGGTGTTCCATTGACGGCATTATTGAAACTGCAGCCCAAATGTCCACAATGAGCGCTAACTTATGTCGTCGCCTCAAAAAAGTTCTTACGCCTGGCATCACTCGAGCGACACACGTCGCCAATGCCGCCACTGTTGCCGTCAAGGGTATGTGCACTGCTCGCATAGGAATTGCTGACCGCCAAGTTCCTGTCCAGTACACCGTGCTGGCCAGTTGCCCACATGACCTAATCTTCGTGCTCGATTTCCTGACGACGCGTTCTGCCCTCGTCGACTGTGCCACCGGTACGCTGTGCCTCGAAATTCGTCTTCTTTCAGACGTTCACCCCGAACAAACACCCTTTAAACTATAGCGTTTATTCGCTTACTTCCAAAAGCCCTAGCCTTCATCGCTTGTAATTTTCCAATTTTGCGTATAATTTCTCGCGCCAAGACACAGCCGATTATTCCCCATTTTTCCTTCTCTTCGGCCGAAAGCCAGCAATGCCCCTTGACAAAACCCTCCCTGCAGACGCGGCACCGACCAGTGAATATGCACATGACACCGTCGCCCGCTGTGCCCACGGAAGGGGAATTGCCCGTGACTGCCTTCTGAAATCACAAAAGAGTCAAAGGCGTTTGTACCCCCGGCGAGACCGAGACGTGCACTTCCCGCCTGGTTCTTTGGTGATTCTATGATCTCCGTCGCATCAAGTCGCACTGTCATAAAAACTGCTGTCTCGATACACGGGCCGATACTGAGGGCTTCTTTCCGTTACTCCCGTCACCTCCGAGATCGCCCCTGACGCCCCATCTGCTTCCCAGTCCAGTGATATCGTGCACGTTACACCACTGAAGTAGCATCACCCTCCCAGTGATGACATTTAGACCATTGGGGGCGTCGCTTCTGCCGCCGGGGGATCAGGCTACACTCGTGTGGCATTTGCTTGAACAAGGCGCGTGGGCGCCAACACTCGAGAAAAGAGAACAAAGAAAGAACTGGCGTCGCGCGGTAAATCAAACCGGCCGGCTCTGCAACCGCTTTTGTAAATATAACCTGTAAGTAGTTGCTCGTCTTACTGACCCGTCCTTCGCGTAACAATGTTACCAAAATAGAGAACTATACACACATTCTACATTGTAGAAGTACTTCGCCCATAAAATTAGCAAGTACGTCACCGAAAGGGTGTTTTAGTCTGGTACTTTGTGAGAGAAGAAGGAAATTTGTAAGTGTTTACTGTGGGAGAATACGGGGCGAGTGCATTTGGCTGATTGTATCGAGTGTGTCTTGTGCACAGAGGGGTTCTATATAAAGCGGGATGTAGAGATATCTCGCCAACAATGAGTGAGCATAAGAAACTCACGCGGAACATTTATATCTGTGTTATGAGGAGGGACATATCCTTACGCCAAGGACGAATCAGCAAGACGAGCCACTATTTACAGGTTATATGTGCAACAGCAGTTGCAGCACTCACCGGTTAGATTCACAGCAAGAGCCCAGTTCGTTCTTCCTTCTCTTTCCTCGAGTGGTGGCGCCCACGCGCCTCGTTCAAACAATCAAATACCACACGCGTGCAGCATAATCGCCAAGCGGCAGAAGCAACGTGCCGGAGCGTGTAGACGTCATCACAAGGGGGAGGGGGGTTAATACTACTTCAGTCGTGTAACGTGCACGATATCATTGGACTTGGAGGCAGATGGGGCGTCAGGGGTGATCTCGTAGGTGACGGGAGTCACGGCACGAAGCACTTGGTATGGCCCTGGGTAACGATATAGCAGTTTGTCTGACAGGCCGACCTGACACGACGGAGACAATAGAAGCACCAAAGAACCATACGGAAAGTGCACGCCTCGGTGTCGCCGGTCGTACAAAGGCCTTTGACTCTCATGGGATTTAACAAGGCGGTCGCGGGCAATTTCCTTTGCGTGGGCACAGTGCGCGAAGGTGTCAAGTGCATACTCACTGGTCGGTGCCGCGTGAACAGGGAGGGCTGTGTCAAGGGGTAATGCTGGTTCTCGGCAGAACAGAAGCCAAATGGGCAATAACCGGCTGTGTCGTGGTGCGAGGAATTATAAGCAAATTTGACAAACGGTAGCGCGTGGTTCCAGTCAGTGTGGTCTGAAGAGACGTATTTCGTGAGCATGTCTTTGAGAGTGCGATTAAGAAGCTCCATGAGGACATTTGTTACCAGATAGTATGACGTGAACAGCTTGTGCCTCATGGCACAGGACCACAGGATGTCCGCGGTAACTTTTGATAGGAATGTCCGGCCACTGTCTGTGAGAAGCTCTCGTGGAGCTCTATGTAATGTAATCTCGTTGCATAGAAAAAAATCGCCGACATCTGTGGCGCAGCTTTTAGGAAGCGCTACGGTGATGGCGGAGTACGTGGCGTAATCCGTGGGACAGAGATCCACCTGTTCCTTGAGGTAGAAAGAGAAAAGGGGCCAAGTAAATCCACACCCACCGGAATGAGTGGTTCCTCCGGAATTTGGAGTAGTTGAAGGTATTCAGCTGCGAGCGTCGATGGTGTCTCGCGTCGCTAGCATCTCTCACATGCAGCTACGTATCTTCGAACGGGGAATCAAGCCCTGGCCAACAGAAGCTTCGGCGGATCCGGCCGTAAGTGAGTTACACTGCCAAGTGATCGGCAATGGGGACGTCGTGAAGTTTGCGGTGAACAGAGGAGCGAAGGTTTTAAGGGATCACAAGAAGTAATGCAGGGCAGTCGGGGGGAACGCTGTGGTGGTAGAGTACGCCATCTTTATGTGTGAATAAGCAAAGGGAACTGTCGGCAAGGGAAGATTCCAGGCGGCCAATGATTACACGCAAGAATGGGCCACGACGTGGCTCGTTGGCGACATGGAGCAGTGGAAAAACAGGGAGAACGGAGGCGTCGGTGTCAGTATCAGATGGAGAGGTTGCGTCTTCGACTAAGTAGCGAGAGAGACAGTCTGCATCCTGGTGTTGGCGTCCCGACTTGTAAGTCACTGTGTAGGTATATTCTTGTTGTCAGAGGGCCCAACGACTGAGCCAGCCTGTAGGATCCTTGAGCGACGAAACACCAACGGAGCACATGATGGTCTGTGATTACTGATAAGGGCTTCCCATATAAATATGGGTGGACCTTTGAAACAGCCCAGACGAGAGCAAGACATTCGCGCTCGGTAATCGAATAGTTGCGCTCTGCATTTGTCAGGAGCCGGCTAGTGGAGCCTGTAACGCGGTCGTGTCCGTGTTGGCTTTAAGATAACACGACACCGATCCCATAACTACTGGCATCGGTTCGGAGCTCTGCAGGTGCAGACGGGTCAAAGTGCGACAAGACCAGTGGATTGCTGAGAGCCTTGATGAGGCTTGAAAATGCAGTAGCCTGGAGGGCACCCATGTAAAAGGCATGTCTTTCTTCAGAATTTCAGTGAGTGTTTGAGCAATTGCTATCAAGGCTTTCACGAACCGTCTGAGATAAGAACACAGCCCCACAAAACTCCGGATGTCTTTGACAGACTGAGGTTCAGGAAAAATTGTTACTGCTCAAAACTTCTCCGGGTTGGATTGCACGCTGAAAGCATCGACGAGGTGGCCTAGCACTGTATTCTGTCGGCGCTCGAAGTGGCGCTTCAATGAGTTTAATAGGCGCCCTGGCTTGCGGAAGACGTCAATAATGGCTGCGACGCGCTCAAGGTGCGTCTCAAATTTAGGAGAAAACACACGGACGTCGTCGAGGTAGCAAAGGCATACTGACCATTTGAAACCTTGAAGCAGAGAGTCCATCATTCGTTAGAACGTGGCGGGGCGTTGCATAAACCAAACGATATAACCTTGAATTGGTAGAGGCCATCTGGAGCGACGAAAGCGGTCTTTTCTTGGTCTGGCTCATCGATGGAAATCTCGCAATAACCAGATCGAAATTCGATGGACGAGAAGTATTTGGAACCATGAAGACATTCAAGAGCGTTGTCGATTCGTGCTAAAGGGTAAACGTCCTTTTTTAGTTATTCAGTGTTGGTGGCGGTTATAAGCGCAGAAACTCCACGTGCCATTTTTATTTTTTACGAGCACGACTGGCGACACCCAAGGATTCGACGAGGGCTCAACAATGCCTTTGGCGAGCATCTCGTTTACTTCCGGCTGAATAACTTGCTACTCTGCCGTGAACACGTGAAACGGTCGGCGGTGAATGGGTCCAGCCTCACCAGTGTTTATCCGATGTTAACCAAGTGACGTCTGACCAAATGGTAAATTTTTAGTATCATATATGGCACGGTAGGAAAGCAAAAGGCGATATCGCACGGCTGCTTTGTCAGGGGCGAGGTCCGGAGCGACCATGGGACGTAATAGGCCATCGAGGTTCAAGGCATGCTGCGGATATTCATGAGGATCTGGATTTGCGGCCACTGCAAAAGAAGTGACGTGGTCGTCTCTCTGACCGGAACATGGCCACCGCAAGCCTCCAGGTAACACTTGCTTCGCCAAGCGAAAATTTATAACCGGGATGCACATACGATTAGCGGAAAGGGTTACGACGATGTGTGACACAGAGATGTGCGCCAGGGGGACATCATGAATTGGTGCGACGGCATAGTCGCCATCAGGTGCGGTTGCCATTGATGCCAATTCGACAGACGTGAGGGTTTTTGGGGGTAAGCGAACAAATGTTGTCGTGTAGAGGGTGTTCGGTTGTTGAGAGCGAAGTTCTGAAAGAAGGGGAGCTCGAGACACAGCGTGCCGATGGAACAGTCGATGAGGACAGAATGCATCGTTATAGAAATTGAGCCCGAAGATTAGGTTATGAGGGCAACTGGTTAGCACAGTGAACCGAACTGGAACTTGGCGGCCAGTGATTACTACGCAAGCAGTGTACCATACCACTGACGGCAACCGTGATACCATTGGCGACGCGTACGGCTCGAGTGATGGCAGGTGTAAAAACTTTTTTGAGGCGCCTACATAGGTTCGCACTCATTATGGACGCTTGAGCTTCAGTATCAATGGATGCCGTTAACGGAACACCATCTGCGTCTATTTCACTTAGGTTCGTGTTGGTAAGGAGCTTCAATGGAGGATTTGGACAGGATGAACGTGATTCAGCACTACCTCCGAGGGCGGCATGGCCTAGTTTTTGGTCGGTCGGTTTGGTGAGGAAAAGTAGCGAGGCTTGGGTGATGGGGAGTGACGTCGATGGCGCGGTGGAGCGGCTGTCAGGGGCATCAGAAGTATGGTACAGACGGCGAGGTGAATAACGGCGAGCGTCGCCGTATGGGCGAGGAGCGGGGAATGAGCTCGAGTGCGGCGGCATCCAGTAGGTGCGGCAGTGGCAGGCTAGATGACCAAAGTGGTAGCAGCGGAAGCAGATCGGTTTGTCGCCTGGGGTTCGCCATTCAGCAAGATTGCGTGGTCTGGGAGCGAAGCAATGGTCATGACAGGTTGTGAACATGGGAATGGGTGCCCAATCAGGTTGGGAGACAGAGCAGGCGGTAGGAATGGCAAGGTTTTCAATTTATTCCCACACAACTGCTTTAATAACGAAAATAGAGAGGGCGGCTTAGTCGAAGGTACCGTCAAGGGGTCGTGGATGAAGGAAAGCCGGTCTCGCCGCTTCAATCTCATGGCCAACGATACGTGTGACCTCCTCTTGAAATGGTCGCGTGGCGGCAAGTGCGAAACAAGGGGACGTGGCAGGGGTGTTTGGGAGCCGGGAAAAATGTGTGACGACGCGGCTGCTTTCGCTACCTCGAAGCGGCAGCATTCTTTGACGATAGCGTCGACGGTAGAAACGTTGTTATATACTAGCAAATTGAAGGCGTCGTACGCAATGCGTTTTAGTATATGGCCCGCCTTGTCAACCTCAGTAATGTGCTCGACGACTTTCTGGCAAAGCGCGAGCACTTCCTGTATGTAGGAGGTATACGATTCGGTCGACGGTGTGACACGGGGGGCAAGCAGGTTGCCAAATTCGTCACGACACCTCGCTTTGAAAATCTCCCAGCGCGACAGCTCAACCTCATGGTTGTGATACCAGACATGCGGTGTCCCGTCCAGATAAAAATCACATTGACGAGCATGATGGTAGGGTCCCAGTGGTGGCTTTCGCTAACACGCTCATACATGCTCAGCGAGTCGTCAACGTCAACGTCATTTTGGGCGGAGAATGTCCCAGGATCACGGAGACTAGGAACCGTAACGTACGTTGTGGTTCGCGCCGCAGGTGTAGGTGGCGTCGGGGTGGTTCCATCGGAAGCCATGGCTTAGAATACGACGGTGAGGCCACTTCGGTGCTCCCTGGCGAGGACGGGTAATGTTCCACCTCCACCACAATGTTATGCCAAGTACTAGTCAGTAAGACGAGGAACTATCTACAGGTTTTATTACAGGTGGTGATGGCGCCCACGTGCCTTGGTCAAACAATCAAATGCCACACGCGTGTAGCAATATTTTCCTGAGGCTTTCTTTTTATTTTGTGGTTTTAAGGTTCCTCTTGCTGTCCACAGTTCCTCTTGTAGCCCTCTTGCATCCCCGAGCGCGCTAAAGATGCTAGATCCGGTTCACCGTTTAGGAAGTAAACTGGCCACTGGCGCTTTCAGAACAAGTCCCATTGAAAGTTTGTGTGTCGAAACAAATGAGTGGTCACTCCATCTCCAGACACCATACATCAGCCAAACTTATTTCCTGAACGTTCACTCTAATCCTGAGCATCCGTGTTTTACTACCCTTAACAACATGACATATGATACACTCTTTCGTAATCGTTCCACGGTAAGACAGCCCTTCTCACTTCGTGTGAGGGAGGTTAGTCTTGAAAAGGATGTCCCAATCCTCAAACATCGCCTAATGCCTCCAGCTAAGCTGCTACCTCCTGGAGAGTGGCAGATGATACAATGCGATATATCTTTCATGCAAGTTACAAAACACGCTCCAGAGATTGAAATCGCAATGCATTTCCGGGAACTTCAATACAAACACTCCTGCACGGAGTTCTACACAGACGCATCGAAGTCACGCGAGGGCGTGTCCTATGCAGCCGTCGGCCCATCCTTCTCGGAATCCGATGTACTGCATCCGGAAACAAGCATCTTTACGGCTGAGGCCTACGCACTACTCTCGGCTGCAAAGCATATAAGGAAAACAAAACAAAAAAATCTGTTATATACACGGATTCCCTAAGCACTGTGAAGACTTTGATGTCATTTTGTAAGCACAAAAATCCAGTAATCAATAAACTATATTCCGTCTTATGTAAAGCGTTTATATGTAACCAGCATCTCATCATATGCTGGGTGCCGGGTCATAGGGGCATCGAAGGTAACGTTCCTGCGAACCAGATGGCCACATCAATTGCATCTTATTCTGTTCATCCTACTGCTGCAGTCCCTGTCAGATCTGAGGCCCTTCTTGCGCAGGAAACTGCGAAAATACTGACAATGCTTGTGGGACAGGGAAACAAATAGTAAGCTCCACGTAATAAAGCCACAATTAGGGTTCTGGCCTTCTGCAATAAAACCACGCCGGAGAGATGTCCTATTCTGTCATCTTAGAATAGGACACACATTTGGCACCCATAACTTTTTACTCACCGGAAATGACCATCCAACCTGTCGCAGATGCGGGGAGAGGCTGACCCTGCTCCACGTCCTCCTGTAGTGTCGGAAAGCCGAATCTGAGCGAAGGAGACATTTTTCCTTAGCATACCGTCAACACATTCCTCTTCATCCTGTAATGTTTCTCGGTCCAGAACCGCTTTTTAATACAAACACTGTCCTAGGTTTCCTCAGAGATGTTACACGTTATTAGTCCCATACATTCGTAGCGCTTCCTCTCTACAGAGGATGCCACTGTGATAGTCATACTGTATAGCACATGCCTCCAGGCCCTTGTGTTTCAAGGGCTCTAGCGAGGCAGTAGTACTCCAGGTAATTTTACCATCACACAAATCTTTATTATTGCATCATTATCTCACGATAAATATTATTGCTCATAGAACATGTCATTATCATCGACATAATCTTATAACAGATAGAATTCACGCACTCTAGAGCGACTATTTTTAAGACCCCTTTACAGCCACGTCACATGAACCTCATTGAACTCATAACTACATTGCGAATTGATCAACACTGGCTTGGCGCTTTTTGGCCATACCTGGCCCTTGCGCCAATAAAAACCAAACATTCATTCATTCAACTGGAAACAATCAGAGTGTGACAGGCTGAAAACGCTCAACCTAAAGGTAGTAAAGCGGGCCCTCAGACTCCGTATCACCACACCGACGCGTCGACTCCTCGTGCTCTGGGTGCACGAATATATTGCGAATAAAACTGCTACAGACACGGGATGGAGAGAGACCACAACACAGGGCGGTTGTGTTGTCGTCTCCCTCACTGTCGTGTCTGTAGTGGTTTTATTCACAATGTCTCACCAACTGGCCTACAACTTGGATGCATGGAATAACTTGAATGAAAGGTCCGGCAAGCTACGGGGCCAAGGCCCCATAAAGTGGGCTACTCCCACGTTGGGACCGGGAGTTGCAACTCCCTGGCCGCATCGTGGGCTCGCTGGACAGCTAGAGCTGCTCCGTCAGGTCCGTGTTGCGTAAAGCTTTTTGGAGCCTGGCGGAGTCTTGACTCTTGTTTGCGTAAGTGCGACCACACGGCCAGAGCAAGTGATATACGTCTAGTGTGCTATGACAATTTTCGCAATATGATTTTGTGTATAGGTCAGGCATGTAGTGATGTGGTCTGTTCTGCGTGGGGTATGTGTTGGTTTGAAGCATTCTGAACGTGAGGGCTTGAGGTCTGGTGAGCTTATTTTGAGGTGCGCTGTATATTCTGCGGTCGAGATTAAAGTGCTTTGTGATCTTGTTAAACGTGGAGGGAGGGTCCTGATTCTCGCTGGGATGGTCACGACCAGAATGGGCGGCGTGGCGGAGGGTTAGGTCTCGCGCGCTCCTGTGAGCCATCTCATTGAGACTTGGAGGGGCGTCCTCGATCTCTCCGAGGTGTGCCGGGAACCAGCAGATGGCGTGATGCTGCAGATGTGATCTATTGATTATTTGTATTGCTTGGCTTGCAACGACTCATTTCTCAAAGGCTTTGACGGCTGAGCGTTAATCGCTGTACACGTATTTGGTGGTCAGGTCGGGCAGCGCGAGTGCGACGGCGACCTGTTCTGCTATCTCGGACTTGTGGGACTTGACTGTGAGAGGGTTTGTGACTTGACCTTGCTCATTGACCATGGTGCCAAAGAAGGCCTGCCTGTTCGGGTATTGTGCCACGTCTACGAAAGAGGCTAGAATCTTCTTATCACGTATTTCGCGCAGGATGAACGATCCGCGGGCCAGCCTTGTGCGTTGATGGTGCGCTGGTTTCATGTACCGCGGGAGTGGGCAAACCATGTAGGAGTTGGGTGTGTCTGTCGGAATGCTTCGGTAGAGATTCTCGATTGCTGTGGTGTCATGACCTAGTTTGGCTAGGATTTATTTACCCGGTTTCGTGCCAGAGAGTCTTCTCAACTGAGCTCATTCTTGAGCTTCGTCAATTTCTTCAAGTTACCCGCAGTTGAAGCAAGAGCTCTGTATTGTTGTTCTTGGGGACTCCTAGCGCTAGTTTGACTAGCTTCCTAAGTTGCAAATAGAGTTTTCGTTCTCCGCTACCTTCCATTTGTGCATGGTCGCCTCGTACGTGAAGTGGCATAGCGCAAAGGCATGTGTTAGCTTGAGGAGATTTCCTTCCTTAAGGCCGTGTTGTCTGTTTGCTACGCGTTGTATGAAATTCAAGACATTATTCGACTTTGTCACGACCTTCATCACTGCCGCGGCGTTAGAGCCGTTGCTCTGAATGATCATGCGGAGGGCTCTGATTTTCCTGACGTGTGTAATGGTCCCTGCGTTTTTTGTACTGAGAGCAATGGCGCGTGTGTCTCTGGTTTCGCTCTTTGGCTTGGGACCGCTTCCCGATGGTTTGTAGACGAGGAGCTCCGACTTCGCAGGTGAACATCTCAGGTCCGTGGGAGCGAGGTATTCCTCGGTCGCGTCGATCGCTTGCTGTAGAGCATTCTCAATTGAGCCCAGGCTATCTCCGCGGATCCAGAGCGTTACGTCATCTGCGTATATGGTGTATTTGACGTTCTTGAGTTGATCCAGTCTCTTGCCTAGGCCGGGAGAGATGACAGAACCTTGCGGGGCGCCCTTGCCACCGACTTTGTATTTCCGAGACTTGATTTCCCCTTGACGTGGGGTGGCCGTTCTGTCGCTCAGGAATGATTTTGTATAAGCCGTAGAGTCTCGTGCAGAGGTCGAGGTTGGAGATCCTGTCGAGTATATAGTCATGTGATAACTTATCGAAGGCCTTTTCGAGGTCTAGCCCTAGGATAACTCTCGCGTCTCTCGTGTCTGCGCCAATTATCTCATGCTTGAGGAGTTTCATGGCGTCTTGGGTGGATAGACCGGGTCGCAAGCCGAGCATTGTTGCGGGGTAGATATCTTTTTCTACGAGATGTTTCGAGAGCCTGTTTAGGACCGTGTTCTTGGCTACTTTGCCGACGCAAGACGTCAGTGAGATCGGTCTGAGGTTATTGATGTTGGGCGCCTTGCCAAGCTTTGGGATGAGCATAATGCGGACCATTTTCCAGTCCTGGGCTAATGCTTCTTTTCTCAAGATATCGAAATTTCTAAACAATGCCAAATTTCACTCGAAGAGATCGCTGAGGCTCAGCAGAAAGCGCAGGTGATACGACAACTTGCGCGAGCTCGGCTATTTCCCACCGACCACGCAGGATCCACCGGAGTTTACGCTGGTTCCCCGCGAACTCCACGACCTGGTCATGATCCGGAACACAAACGGAACACAATCTCGGCAGGCACGTAGCCCGGATGACTGCATTCCTCAAGCGCACTGACAAGAAAACGGACAACGTTGCGTTCGCGGACACCACCGTCTAGTGCGGCAACCTAGCCTGCGCCGCGGTCGTGGTCTCGTCCTTGCAGCAGAGCCTAAACACCGCCATGGTGCTCACACACGACCGCGAGGTGGCGGAGCAAGTTGCCATAGCACGGACAATGCTCGACTACAATCGCCAGGTAATATTCACTGACTCGAGAACGGCCATCAAAGCATTCGAGAGAGGAGTCGTCTCCAACCAAGCGTTATGCGTCCTCCGCGGCGCTAATACGAGCACCCTCGCGCACCGCACCGTCATCTTGTTTCTCGCCCACCTGGCTCTGATACTGGGCACCCCGCCCAACCTCAACGAGACAGCCCGCAACACTGCGCACGCACTTATCGCTCGTACCGTCACTCCCCCCTCCCCCCACAGAAACCGCGTCTCGACGAGTTTGAGGCGAACAGGGACGCTCAAGTAACGTGCAACGAATTCACTGAACACTTTTACTTGGGATGACATCTCTTTCTGATCCTGCTCCCCAAACTAAACAGGCCGCAGGCGCTAGCGCTACGCTTGCTAGACACATACCTATCCCAACTCCGCTACGTTACACATCATCTACCCGGACGTCTACCCCGACGACGTGTGCACCTCGTGAGGGAACATGTCGACAATTGCATACGTGCTCTGGGAATGTAGAAACGGTTCACCCGACTCTACCTCGGACAAGTAGGAGAAGACCCTAGGAAGCCCGCTACTGCAAGACAAGCAATGGGCCGTCCAGCAGAATCACGCAGCGGCCGCCAGGTACTCCTTGTCGGTCCCTGCATTGGAGACACCCGCTGCACGCTGAGGCGCGTCCTGCAGGACGTATAACAAAGTTTATCAAATCGAATGCTGTTCCGTCCACGCAACAAATATGTTAAGCTCCCTTGTAGTAGGATAAATGGCAGTGCACTAAATGCAGTGTCATTTTCAAGTACGCTGGTAGTTTTCTTTGGTGACCACATCTTTTGGGATGCCCATGTTAAGTATATTGTCGATAAATTGCCTAGAATCATGGGCATACTCGGTCGCCACTTTCATTATTTTCCTAGGTTAGTCAACAAAATGCTATAGAATGACCTCCATATGTCAAAGCTTTATAGAATTACACTTTTACAAAGAAAAACGAATATTCCGCCTAATATTCAAGGGTCGTTTCCTTGCACACGCAACGCCCTTTGCAGAAACATAAACTGTTCCGATAGTAGAAACTTGCAGTGCCAAATAATGATAACGATAAATTAAGTTATACATACAAACTAGTAGAAAACGTAACCAGATATTAGTTGTGGAAGCCAGAACAGTTAACTTTTTAAAATGCCACTCAAATTTTAGTAAACAAGGAATACAATTCTTATTGCCCACAGTGAAGAAAACCATGTGCAATGAACGAGAAAAACATTCCCTGACCATTACTTTATTAGGCAAACTCAGAAGAATATTAATAAATAGAAGCCCTCCGTAAGGAAATGCTGCTAGCCTGTGATACAGTAATGTTTTGTCTGCCTTCAACATTTTTCGGTATTCTGTTATATTGTACTGCTATATGCCTCTGTTACGCCCTCATGTATAATTTGTAGTCGGCTTTCTTGTTCTTTTCTGTCCATTTCCATGCACATATCTAATTTTATAGAAGCTGCGAAGTGAAAGGTTCTTGTTCCAATTCATCATTTGTTGTCGTATTGTACTGCACTCGTCACCAGTCCTCCAGGTGCTGCTCGGTGTTGTGTCCGTTTCTCCTCAAGCTGTCTTAAACAGGTTCTTTCTCTGGACTCGCAATATGGCCTGTATTGGTGTTTCCTGGAAATGTATATCTAAATAAAGTAAGAAAGAAAGAAAGAAACAAATAAAAAAATAAATTCGCATTATTAAAGATACATTCGAATGCCAAGCCAAATTGAATTTTTTATCGGGATAGCCGGAGACAGTTCCCCTCCATAATGAAATAACGAATTGAACATGGCTGCCATTTGATCATTCGAGCATTGGCTGCTTAGTGCTGTCCGGAACACTGTATCCATCTCCATATGATAAAAATTTCTGCATGACAGTGCAAAATTATCGAGCGCTTTCAGCATATTTTCAGCATGCAGAACCAACACATAAAAGCTTTCCTTCTTTCCAAGAAAGATAGCCGACTGGAACCAGTTACCTTACAGCCACCTCATCATCACCCGATGCATTTTTTTTTCTGGAATCAGTTCTAGCCAAAAAGTTTTGTATGCTTGGTTTTTCACTGGTATGCTTTTGATGCTGTGTTTTTATTTGAATGTAAGGCGTCTGGGTCTTGTTGTTTCATGTTTTGCTTCGCAGTAACGTTACTGCGTGCATATGTGGTTTTCTGTTGTAGTCGTTACTGTTGTTGTTTTCTTGGTGGACCAATAATATGTAAACGTCATGTACCCACTCCTGCCTTGGCTACCAAAAGATGGCCGGCAGTACTTACTGAATAAATAAAAAATGTACATGCCCTCATTCGCAAGCAGTGTGTTCTAAGAAATGAGATGCCACTTTGGGTTGAGGCCCCACAACTTGCCTCAGCGAAAGTGCATGAATATAAATCAATTACCGCTTCCGCCCTCTACTGTGGGATCAGATGTCGGAAATGCAAATGGCTCCTCGCTAATGCACTATGCCCCATTTATGCTGCAAAATGGGCAGTGGCTGAGTAAAGACTTGTGCAGCAGTTTCCTGCAAAGTAGTGATTCGATGTTAGGATATGGAATGATTACATGCGTCTAGGTTCACTGACCCCACTACATAACGACTGCTTGTGTCGCATGCCCTTCGCGATGCACGGCTGCCCTCAGGGACTAAAAAATTCACTCATCCACCAGCGTTGTGTCACTAACCTTCAAGCAAAGGATTTCAACCATGGCACACCGATAAGAGTCAGAAAAGGTCGTTACACAGTGACAAACAAAGTAGCCGTTTTCTTCCAAAGGAACCTTCCCTGATAGTTATCTACATTCATCCATATCAACTCACGCGCACACTCATGCCCACTCTATCCCAAGCCTATCAAAAATGAGGGAACGGCAGAAGACTTGAATCAATGCGCAGAAGCATGGCCGACGGCGACCGAAGTGACCACAGGCGAAAGTTCGTAGCTGAACGCTTCGCAACGCTTCATGGCGAGCGACTAGCAGTAATACGTTCTTAGTACAAGCTATACCAAAGTGCAGAAGACCTACGTTCCGTGAATTGTACGCGATAAGAACAAACCCACCGCAACTGAGCTCATTGACGAGCGATCGGGTAGAAAGCACACAGGCACATAGTGATTGCACCGGGGAACTCAACTGAGGCAGAAACGTGACAAGCTGCTTCGATCAATTTGCCAAAGAAAGAACGATAGAGCAAAAAGGTATGATCCTGATGCAATTCATAATCGGGAATCCTATGTTCCCGATTATGAATTTTAGTACAAACACCATACATGCCGCTTGCACCATTTGGGCAAGACGCAACCACATTAAGAAGGTGGGGGGTTTTAGGGGCAAAAACCATCACCTGCACATGAGGCACGCGTTACGCGGCGTGGTTGCTTAATGACTATAGTGTAGAGCTGCTAGGCGCGCGGTAGCACGATCGAAAACCGGCTATGGCAGCCGTATTTCGATGGGGGCGAAATCCGAAAACACGTGTCTACTTTTCTGTCTCGCTGGAAATTGGGACCCCCAGGGGTTCTTTAACGTGAACCTAAATCTAGCCACATGGGTGTTTGCGCATTTCGCCCCCATCTAAATGCGGCCGACGTCGCCGGGATTTGATCCCAGAATCTCGGCCTTAGCAGCTCAACACCATGAACACTAAGCAACCACGGCAGGCAGCAATGGCATTCAGCATCGCTTACATGTAATGTGAAACTTTGTTTAAACCTTGTCGCCATCCACCGTCTACGATAGCTACCAAAAAAGAGGTTTACAGAGCCGCACCGCGCGCCACGCACGTCAGTTGTAAACACGCATTCCATGGAAATCAATGAGGAAATCAATGGACGCATCACCACGTAAAAAAACATGGCAGTGCCAACGTAATTGATGTGAAGAGGGCCGACGCAACATCGTCTAGCTAATTCATCTCTTGGAGGAGCCCTTTCAGCTGTATTTTTAACATACCGTTGCACGTGCTTGTTTCTTTGACACGATCGGGCTTCACCTGGGCGGCGATGCTGAGCTATGGCCCAAGGGTCGGGAACACCATCCCGTAAACAACTCAAATCCTAAACCTCTGCATCGGAGCTCACCAAACTCTGTTTTAGGAGAAGTAGAACTCTACAAAATCGGAGATACAATAGGACAACTAAAGATTATCGTGTTTGTTTGAATTTCGCTGCGTCCAATGTTACCGCGATCAAAGGGAAATATACATGCTAAACGTGACGACATGCGTACCGTTGCGATTTAAACAGCCTATAAATCGCTTCTTTTCAGGGCATCCCAGCCTGTGTTCGGGGCGGCATCTTCGTCGTCAGCAGTGCCAGTCCTCAGGCATCCCGAAGAGCTGACGTTGTTCGATGTTGAGCAACGTGAAGACTTTCCTATGGCGCACGTTGTGCGTGCAGAGCAGGCGCAGCCGCGCCACTAGGATGGTGGGCGCGATTATCTTAACAGCTGTCTTATTTTTCTTGGTGACGTATTCGCATAAACGGCCTACGCCGCTCAGCAAGGAATCTGATACGGTGAATGTCAGCTCCGCTTTCACTCCTCCTCAAGTGATGTACATTGTGTACGCACCAAAGAGCGACTACAACGACGAGCTGATGCGCGCCGTGGCCGATGAGATCGTCAGCCGCTTGAAAGCGACGGAAGCACGCAGTAAGTGGCATGGGCTTCTCTTTTCACCTGACTTATCAGCCGTTCAACTGCGAGCGAGCAGTAGATGCGGCCGCCTGAGCGCGAGCTGTGCCTCTTACAAAACCATGGAGGAATGGAAAAGAGAAGGAATGATCGTGCTTGCTTGCGGCGCCAAAAAAATCAGGTGAAGTGGAAAGAAAGCAGTACACTCTACTAGCGCTGGCTTACGACTGAAAGTACAGTGTCAGTATTTAAAGAGCTGAAGCAAACTGGTGTATCAACTAAAGCAATCAACTTGCAGTGGTGAGCTAGCGCTCATGCGGTATCGCCTTCATGCTGATTTCTTCCCGCCGCAGGTGAACACGAACCGTAGCGTATCACTGGAACTGCTATGAAGAACCTAAGGTCACGGGAAAGCTCAATGATGCCAGGTTCAAATGCAAAAATGCAAAAATGAAAAAAATGCAAAATGCAAAAATGCAAACACAAACACACACATACACATACATACACACACATACATACATACACACATACATACATACATACATACATACACACAACCAAATACATACATACATACATACATACATACATACATACATACATACATACATACATACATACATACATACATACATACATACATACATACATACATACATACATACATACATACATACATACATACATACATACATACATACATACATACATACATACATACATACACATACATACATAGCTTAGGAAATCATGCTGCTAGGCTAGTTAGTACATAACTGTAGTGAAACAGTCGCGCAACAGCCACCGAAAACCAGAAAAATAAGGGCATCACTCGCCATTGCCATTAATCATCATCATTAGCAGCCTATCTTATGTACACTATACATCTTGGCTTGTCCTATGCCGAGTTTTCTTCTCACTGATTTCATGCGGCATCAATTTATTACTGCTTCTTCAGGTTTCTTACGTTATAATTTCGAATACCGTTTATTTACTCCTTGTTAATCAGTTTTGACAGTTCCGCGAATTGGATCTGGTCTCTTTAGTTGGATTATTTCATTCATTGTCGTTGATTTATTAGGTCCTTCGTTGCTTGGGTGAGCTCACCTGCTGGTTGTGCTGGTGCGTTGCCTCCAACTTCGATTGCTGCTCCTGCCAAGCTAGCTACAGTTAAATTATTACCTTTATGTCATCTACATCTCGCTGTTCTAAGGCTGCATATTTGTTTACAAGTACTTGCCTGCAATGGTCCGTTTTTATCATTATTGCGTATAGGCTACGCTGTTTCTTCTTGACTAGGTTTATTCTCTTTGCCTTGAAATTCAGCTGAATCCTAGACCTCACTAACCTATATATCCTTGCACTCTACCTTACACTTGTACATTCTGAGCTCGGCTGTGATAGGCAGAATGTACGAAACAAATTTTATTCCTTGTTTCACCATTAAGGCTTTTCCAGGCCCACTTTTTTGCTACGCTTTATGACGAAGGTTTTCATTATTCGTTGCTTATTCCTTTCCACGAATTGTACCAACATCTCTCCTCTAGCGTTCCTAGAGCAGACACAATAGTTGCCAATTGCTTGTTCGCCGGCCTGCTTGCTCCCCACTTTTGAATTGAAGTCGCCCATCACTACAGTATTCTAAGTTATAACTTTTCTCATGGCTAATTTCACATCTGCCAAAACCTGATCTACTTCATCATCATCATGACTGGAGGTTGAGGCGTAGGCTTGTACCACCTTTAACCTACACGTCTTAATAGGGTTTAATAATACTACAGCTACCCTTTCAATAATGCTGTAGAATTCACCAATGTTGCCCACCATGTCCATAGTAATAGAAATCCTACCCGCCTAATTTCCTACCTCGGAGTCTTCTACTATACCAGGGGACGTAGCCATTAGTCGGCCCTGTATAAGCCTCACCAGTGCTCCTAACTTCACTAAAGCCATTGATATCCTTTAGCTTAGCTTTAGCTTTAGCTTAGTGGGCCTTTTTCATACGATCAGTATAGCCCCACTGGTCCTCGGCGTTTTATTAGGTTTGAGGCGCCACTAGAAGTTTAAAGATGTTCTTTATTCACAGAAAAATTGCGTAGCATATAGTCGGTGCGAACTTGCGCCAACCACACCACATTATATGCTTATCAAATTAAACAAGACAAGAAATTTTCAGAAACGACCTAATTTGTGAGGATTGGGGACATTCGCCGCCAAGCAGAACCAGACGCACTTAAGGATGCCCACAAGCTTAAGAGCGTGGTTGAAAGGTCCAATGCACATAAGGTTTTCTCTGCGGCAGCAGCTTGTCGCTGCCCACGTATTTCCAATGTGCCTAGAGAGCATTATTGAGAGGGTAGCAGTAGTCGCAATATAGCTAAAACGGTGGTATAGAATAAAAGTAGTACAAACCTACGCTCCAACTTCCAGTCACGATGATCAAGAAATAGAACAGCTTCATGAAGATGTTGAATTGGCGACGCGAACAGTGCAAACTCAGTATACTCTAGTCATGGGATACTTTAATGAAAAAGTGGGCAAAAAGCAGGCTGGTGAACAAGAAATCGGCAACTACGGCGTGTATTCTTAGAACAATCGCAGAGAAATGTGTAAAATTCGCGGAAAGATATAAGCTGCGAAGAATGAGCACCTTCTCCGGGAAGCGTTGGAAGAAAAAGTGGGCCTGGAAAAGCCCTAATGCTCAAACAAGAAATGAAATTAGAATACAGGGAAAGGTCCAAGTAGGTCTTATCAAAAGTGAAAGAACGATCCTGAAGGCATATCGAAGGGTTTAGGTCGACCAGCAGGAAGTAGGGGTAGCTTTTGTCGGTTGTGCTACAACTGGCAACAGGTGAGGTAGAATGATAGGTGTAACGTTATTTATTTATTTATTTCAGATACTGTCAATCCCAGCGGGATTTTTACAGGTTGGGCATAGATTATACACTCACAAATAGTGATAAAAACAGGTTTACATGATTTCAACAATATTTGCAATCGACACGAAGCAGATATACACATATGGTAGGAAATAAAACAAGGGTACATTTCATTTGGCAAAAGGGGGTGACATTACATAGGCAAATACAATGCTCATACAGATTTCATTTTATACAACGACATGAGTGGTGTTATTTCCGGCTAACATAATCTAATTATTGCACAACAGCTCTTCTACAAGGGTTATAAATTTCGGCAACGATGTGTTAGTCGTTATGAAGGGGTCCAGGCTATTCCATTCTCTTATTGCAAGCGGAAAGAACGAATATCTAAAACAGTCAGTGCGAAATGCATATTTTTAAGTGTTAATGAATGCTTATGGCGGGAAGGTCTGGTGTCAGCTAGGGATATATACAAAGAACTATTTATTCGTAATGCATTGTGTATTAATTGGAACAATAATTTTAGTTTTGCTAGCTTGGCGCGGTTTCGCAGAGTAGGAATACCGGCTTGTTTTAGCAGTTGGGTAGGTGAATCGCTATTCTTGCATTTGTTAAAGATGAATCTAATTGCCTTTCGCTGCACTCCTTCTAGTTTTTTAATAAGCTGTTGTGTATAAGGAAACCAAATTGTGTTACCATATTCGAGAACTGGGCGAATAAATGCGTTGTATGATAGCAGTTTAATTTCCGGTGGCGCAGCTCGAAGTCTTCTTCTGAGGAAGAACAGCCGTTTTAAAGCAGATGGTATGATACTGTTAATATGAGATTCCCATCTTAGGTCATGTGAAATGATCAATCCAAGATATTTAAGCTCATGAACTCGGGTGAGTGGTATATTATTGATAGTGTATTCGCAGTTCGACCTATGTTTTTTGCGGGTTACAGATAAAAAGGCAGTTTTTTTAATGTTCAGCTCCATCTGCCACTTTTTATACCACTTCACTACATCGTGAAGGGCGCTGTTTAAATCAACGTGGTCAATCATAGAGTTAATTTCATCATAAAGAATGCAGTCCTCGGCAAAAAGCTTCATTTTAACACAGATGTTAGAGGGCAAATCATTAATAAAAATAAGGAATAAAGTGGGCGCAAGGACGCACCCTTGAGGCACCCCCGATATAACTGGTACAATGGAAGAAATTTCATTGTTAACAACAACGTACTGAAACCGTTTGGTTAGGTAATCTTCAATCCAATTGACAATAGAACCTTCGCCTTAAGTTGTTTTCAGTTTGCTTATTAGTTTTCGATGGGTTACTCTATCAAACGCCTTCGAAAAATCTAATGCTATTAGGTCAACTTGTTTTTGATTGTCAATGCTTGGGATAAGTCATGCGTTACTTCAAGTAATTGGGTTATTGTTGAAAGTCCCCGCCGGAAACCATGCTGGATAGGCGATAATATTTCTGCTTGCTCCAGATAGCTCGTGATATGCTTTAATACGATATGCTCTAATAATTTCCCTACTGTGGACGTTAGCGATATTGGTCTGTAATTACCAACATCACTTTTGCTTCCTGCTTTATGAATGAGGATTACTTTCGCTATTTTCCATTCCTTCGCAAGGCTACATGTTGATAAGGATTTGTTAAATGTTAGATGTGGATATTTCGCGTTGACTTCGGCATCTCTTTGAAGAAAAGTGTTGGGAATATTGTCCGGGCCGTTTCCTTTTTTTGTGTCTATTGATAATAATAAGTTGAGGACTCCTGACTCAGTTATCGTTGGCATGCCTAGCGGTGTCTGGTTGTTGTGATTCACCTCCGGGATGTCACCATCGTCAGCAGTGAACACAGACTGGAAGTATGTATTTAATGACTTTGCAAAACTTACATTTTGTTCCTGAGAATTGAGAGTGTTGCTTTCCTTTTTGGGGCTAAGATACTTCCAAAACTTTCCAGGAGAATGTTTTAAAAAGTTAGGAAGCGTAACTGAAAAGAAATGTGCGTTCGCCATACTAATCTTTGCTTTCATTTCATTGACAGCACACGTGCGTTTACGTTTATGTTGAGGACCTTTTTTTGTTTTGAGCAATTTTCTTAGTCGCTTCACTTTGCGCTTCGCATGAATGACATCATGTGTTATCCATGGGTTATTTCTATTTATTCGTTTGGTTCTTATTGGAATATAGTTATTGATGCAGTGGCATACAATGGCTTTAAATCTTTCCCATATTGCGTCTATATCAGTGTCTGAAGAATTAGCAAGTTCTTCAAATGACTGATACTCCAAAATTAAGTAATTGACTATGCTTGAGTCGTCAGCTTCTGTAAAGTCTGGATAACTAGTTTGGGAAATAGAAAGATTTGTTGCGGCCTGAATGGTAGTAGTGCATAATGTTAATTTGTGATCTGATATTCCATCTAGCACTGCTAAGTTAGTTTTATTGATCGAAAAGTGGTTGCTCAGGAAGATGAGGTCAAGAATGTTGGATGCATTGCCACGTTAAGGGATAAGAAAAGAGCAGATTGAGTGAGGGAACAAACGCGAGTTAATGACATCTTAGTTGAAATCAAGAAAAAGTAATGGGCATGGGCAGGACATGTAATGAGGAGGGAAGATAACCGGTGGTCATTAAGGGTTACGGAGTGGATCCCAAGGGAAGGGAAGCGTAGCTGGAGGCGGCAGAAAGTTAGATGGGCGGATGAGATTAAGAAGTTTGCAGGGGCGGCATGGCCACAATTAGTACATGACCGGGGTTGTTGAAGAAGTATGGGAGAGGCCCTTGCCCTGCAGTGGGCGTAACCAGGCTGATGATGATGATGATGATGATGATGATGATGATGATGAAGTAGCGGGGGATAGAACGGTAGAGACAGGGTCAAAAGAAGCGATGCCAAACGCGATCACACGTGCGATTTGACGCGCACCAAGTTCACCATGTAAATGATGCATAATGGTGGTACCCACATGACGGAGGACGGCATAAAAACAGCTCGGGACTACTAGACTGCATGCTGTACGCATACAACGTGCTCTCCTGGAGAAGAACCGAATGAAAGGGTGGAGTGTCCGACACGCGATCTTGTCAATGACATTACCTATGTATGGGTCGTGACGCTGCTCTGCGGCGAGGTCAGCGGAAACAGAGAGCTTGAGAACAGAAGCAGGGGCTTCCGTCGTAAAAATTAGTCTACAAAAAGTCGCGATAGACAGTCGCCATCTTGGTGTGATTGAATGAACTTGCAGACCACGGCGTACGGGTATTCTTGAAGTCACAGCGACCGAGACGTCTTGTAGAGTCCTTCAGGGAACGAAGCCAGCGCAGCGCGGGGTGGTCTGTGCAGACTGTGTATGGCCTACCATATAAGTAGGCGCAAGATTTTATAACTGCCCAGAGAAGTGCAAGCCCTCATGAGTAGCGATGCAATAGTCGTGTTCTACTGCAGAAAGCAAACGAGTTGCAATTGAAGTGACACAGTCGCGCTCTCACTAACGCTGAGACAAAAGGACGCCCATTCTATGACCACTGGCATCCGTGCTGTCGAAGTGCGCCAAAGTATATGGATGTGTCAACAGAGACATAAACATGGAGAAGGTGGTAGCATGTTCTGGACCTCATGAAAAGAAACCATCGGCTTTCATAAGCGCACTAACAGGACGTGCGACTTCCGCGAAATTGTGCACGAAAAGGCGGAAGTGCGCACGTGGACACACGAAGCTCCGTACTTTCGTGACACTTGTCGGCACGGGAAAATACTTTTTCCGGGTCTGGTCGCACACTAGATGAGTTGTCAAGATGGCCAACGATAGTGACTTGGCGATGAATATAAATAGCGACAGTTGCACGAATGAAAATGAGGCAGCTATTTCGAAATGCAGAAAGAATGAAGGACGTTCGAGGTGTGTCGCAAAATGATGTCATATATATAACGCACAGATGTGCAGCTTGAGCACATGGAGAAGCGTTCAAACCTGGCTGCGGTATTACACAAATCGAAAGGCTTGATTTTGAACTGGCAGAGGCCGTACGGTGATGCGATGTAAAAACAAACGCCTTCTCAGGATACTTGTAGTCTGGAGCAATCTATAGTAGTCGGAACGAATGTCAAAGGAACAAAAATAATTAGCACCGTGAAGTCCAACGTGGGCGCCATCGATGCGTGAGATAGGGGAAAGGTATTTTCAGTTATCTTGCTCAGGTCCCGGTAGTCCACAAACAAGCACCAGGCGTTGTGCTTCATGTTTACTAGGACCACAATGGGCGGTCTCTGGATGGAAGATGGCTGAAAACCGCTGTCACTGGCGCGTTTCGAAATGGAAGTCTGGCGTGAATGACTAACAGTGAAGTAAAAATGCAGCTGAACGACGCAAGCAATTGACGTGATTGGTCAGCGGGCCGTGACGTAAGTTTAGCAGAGATAATTTTTGAAAAACCTGGCAAAGCGGCCATGGAAGAAGGTGAAGAGACACTGTGACATGATGCTTCAATTTACATGGCCGATAGATGGTAGTCCTGAAAATATGGCAGTGTGCCTAATGCTATGTATTGCTGTAGAAGGTCAATGTATGTTAGGAAGATTACTGAGGAATGTACATTTAATTCGTACTCTTGACGACAGTGTAAGGATGAAAATGGTATTGCCCAGGGGGAATTCCTGAACAGGAGAGACGATGTAGTAGCCGTCAAATACAGGAGCGGGGGAGGGAAGAAGGACGCATGTAATATCTTGAGGTCAGACGTATATGCAGGGCAGAACGCATGGTGCTTGCATATTCCTCGGAATCGAGCTGAACATGTCTCACGGAGCAGTCAATCAATTCTCAAGGTGCTGATGACCTTGTGGGGCGTTCTTCAAGAACGGGAAAAAGAACAAAAGTGGGATAGCCGGGGCTACTGACACGAACAGCACATATTCATGTGACGGCCGATGTTCTTCCGTCGGCGACCCGCCAAACACCGGACACTTTAGTGAACAGTTTAGTGAGGCGTCTACGAAAATAGTCCCTACTCGCAGATACGTGCGCACTGGTATCAATCAAGGCCGTTACAGGGACACCGCTCCCGTATGTCATAAGTAAATTTCTATCGGCAGGCAGGGTCAGTAGAGAAATTTCTACCTGAACGTTGCAGCAGCGTCACCCATAGTAGCTGTTCCTGTCAATATTACGACGAGCACAAGTACATGACCGAAGGAGAATGGCCAAGAAAAGAAGTCTAAGACAGGGGGCGTCAAGGTGAAGGCACACGTATGAAAATCTCCTAGATAAAGCAGCGGAAGAGCTCAAAACGTTGGTTGCCGTGCAGTGGTTCAGCGGCTTGCTCTGGATGACCACGCCGCTTTGATCCTCAGTGGCGCGGCGGAGTATGGTATTCGGAAAATTTAAGCAGTGCCGACAACTAAATGTTCTTTTCCTATGCGTGGCTTTAGAGAAAGCTAATGAAACATAAGCAAAAATATACGTGATGGTTCTTTCGAGTAAATCCACCATTATCGACTGAACCAAAAGCACTTGGGCCAATCTCACGCGAAACGCATTATGGGCTTGCACTAATACTCAGTTAAGCAAATAGTACCCGGACCTAAAGTTTGCATATGTCACTGCAACATAAAGGAACAGTATGCAGTATACTCATTTTGCCAAAATAAGGGCCCAACGGGACAGCGTGAATCTGGTATTCTATGGCAAGCCGAGAGTGAAGCACGTCAGTTACGCGATTTTCTTTCGTCTTGCTCGCTGCTTATGAATGGTAGATACCTACGTAACCTCAGCTGGCTTGTAAGGAAAATTTATTGTTTCTTTCGTGATACAGGGCTGCATCGTGGATGTACATAGCATAAGTTCCAAAATGGCCACATTCCCATAGTCACTCCCAACATAGTTTTCCGTTTCACAGGAAAACGTTTCGAATGCGTGAAATTTTTTTTTGAAGCCATTCGCTAGCGGTTGGCCAAAATTTCCAACAATTCTACGGAACTTTTGCGCATCAAGGGATAAGAGTTTTAATAATTAGAGAAAAGGTTATTCAGGGGTTTTTAGGCGTGACTAAGATTGAAGTCCATTAAGTGATCCGCAAAGTAAATTGCTCTTGGACACCAGCCGTGGAATGTTTATTCAGATCTGAAGGTTGTTTTCATTGTGGAATACAATTTTATGTCTTAAATTAAATTATGGGGTTTAACGTGCCAACACCACTTTCTGATTATGAGGCGCGCCGTAGTGGAGAACTCCGGTAATTTCGACCATCTGGGGTTATTTAACGTTCACCTAAATCTAAGTACACGGTTGTTTTCGTATTTCGCCCCCACTGAAATGCGGCCGCCGCGGCCGGGATTCGATTCCGCGACTTCATGCTCAGCAGCCCAACACCATAGCCACTGAGCAACCACGGCGGGTAATTTTGACTTAAATGCTGCCTCCAAGGGTGTGCGATAACGATTGTAATTTAACATGCCCATAATGCGCATGCAATTTACTGTGTCCACTAGCACGATGCATAAAAGCTCACTGCACTCGATCACGCGGACCAGAAATAAACGTCTGCAGAATTTTTTTTTATTTTTTAATGCGAACGCATTTTAAGAGCCAGTACACGAAAATCCAGCGTTGTAAACGGCGGCGTTTACAACGCTGGATTGGAATCCTAGCATGCATAGTGGACGGCCCAAATAGAAAAAAAATTGCTGAAAAGATGCTCAGATTGCGTGAAATAACACAAGGACGTTCTTGTAATCGAAGTGCATTTAGGGCTATCAAGAATGAGTTCAATACTTTATATAATGTTAATACAAAGTGTCAATAAACATAAAGAGTCTAATATATATATATATATATATATATATATATATATATATATAAAGAGTCTAATATATATATATATATATATATATATATATATATATATATTAGACTCTTTATGTTTATATATATATATATATATATATATATATATATATATATATATATATAAAGAGTCTAATATATATATATATATATATATATATATATATATATATATATATATATATATATATATTAGACTCTTTATGTTTATTGACACTTTGTATTAACATTATATAAAGTATTGAACTCATTCTTGATAGCCCTAAATGCACTTCGATTACAAGAACGTCCTTGTGTTATTTCACGCAATCTGAGCATCTTTTCAGCAATTTTTTTTCTATTTGGGCCGTCCACTATGCATGCTAGGATTCCAATCCAGCGTTGTAAACGCCGCCGTTTACAACGCTGGATTTTCGTGTACTGGCTCTTAAAATGCGTTCGCATTAAAAAATAAAAAAAAAATTCTGCAGACGTTTATTTCTGGTCTGCGTGATCGAGTGCAGTGAGCTTTTATGCATCGTGCTAGTGGACACAGTAAATTGCATGCGCATTATGGGCATGTTAAATTACAATCGTTATCGCACACCCTTGGAGGCAGCATTTAAGTCAAAATTACCCGCCGTGGTTGCTCAGTGGTTATGGTGTTGGGCTGCTGAGCATGAAGTCGCGGGATCGAATCCCGGCCGCGGCGGCCGCATTTCAGTGGGGGCGAAATACGAAAACAACCGTGTACTTAGATTTAGGTGAACGTTAAAGAACCCCAGATGGTCGAAATTACCGGAGTTCTCCACTACGGCGCGCCTTATAATCAGAAAGTGGTGTTGGCACGTTAAACCCCATAATTAAATTTAAGACATAAAATTGTATTCCACACTAAAAACAACCTTCAGATATATATCGATATCTATCTACATATATATATATATATATATATATATATATATAGAGAGAGAGAGAGAGAGAGAGAAACTGTGCTCGGTGAAGCGGTCCACCCGTCATCACGCCGTCGTGTCGTAAACCTCCTCTACAATTGGTGTATGTGATTGGTCCCTTTCAACTCTACCACCCTAGAACTCCGCATTCGGATGCTACCTTCCGCCATGCCACACGCCGACCAGCGGATGTTCCCGTCGCCTCCTGCTTTCGGCGCTGGCTCTATTTGCCAGCGCAATCCTGCCATCTTCAGCGGGACGGACGACAATAACGTTCATGCATGCCTCTGGTCCTACGAGTGGGTGGGTGCTCCTAACAATGGTATGGCTCGATCGAGCTAATCAAAGTCTTTTTCTATCTCGCGGGCGTGGCCAATCTCTGTTTCAAGAGCCATGAGGCGGATTTCTGAACGTGCTGTGCTTTCAAAACAGCTTTTATAGCGGTATTTTACCCTCCCCCTTTCGGCAACCTCCGAGCAGAGCAGCGTTTGCGCACACGCGTACTGCACGTGGCTGCTACATTCGCCAGTTACATATAGAACACGGTCGATGTATGTAAACGCGTCAATGCCACCATGTCGAAGGCGGACCGCCTTAAGCCCATCATGAAAGGAAATAATGATGATGCCTTCCAAATGGCACAGGCCAAGATACCGAATACTGTTGCCGACAACATCACCCTCTGTCAGAGCTACGACGACATCCTTTGACGAGGCCTCCTCGTACCCCCAATATGTCGATCTCTAGCCTGACCATTGGTTCCAACCAAACGTCGCTGATCACGCAGATCAAGGCCTTCGTCCGCGAAGAAGTTGCATAAGAGCCGTCCCTAGTATCCTTCACCCAATTGCCTGCTACTCATTTGCCATCTGCTCTACACAACGCCATTCAAGGCAAAGTCGCTCGCGCTACTGCTTGCTGCCCAGGCGCGGCTTGCGGCCGCTCCGCTTATTCATGCTGCGGTAGCTTCCAGGCCACGGCAAGATCTAATACGACCATTTTAGCAGCCGTGCGCCGCCCTTCTGCCCCACATCTCCTGGGCCGGCGCTCGTCTTGTTAGCCCATGGCGGAGGCACGACAATCGGCTTATATGATTCGCATGTAGTTATCCCGCTCACGTCGCAAGATTCTGTCACTGGGTACAAACAATCAACAATGATCTACCGGTGCCTCGTTATCCAGTCGACGCCAAAGCATGCTTCCATTCATCACTCTCCATCACTCTGCGATCAATCTCCATTCGACCCACCGCCATCTCCTACTCCGATTGATCGCACTCTTCGACAATCGCCATTCGCCATAAACACATCGCGGCTCGCTTACATCGATGCGTCAGCGGTCGTTTCTAAAAACGATGTAAACTAGACGACACAGTCTCCGAGGCAAGAACTGCAAAAGTTTCAAAATGCCGAAGTCCTCGTTCCGTACCTGCTTATGTTATTGAAGAGTTTGTCAAAGGTGTCGTTGCGGTCACTCTTGTGGATAACGGTGCATCTGTTTCTGTTATGGATGTCAGATTTTGCCAATCACTTCGTAAGACAACGGCGCCTCTTTCCAGAATGTGACTTCGAACGGCAAGTGCTCAAGGCGTCGCATCAACCACATGCTGTTCAGACCATGTCATGATTCAAGACGTTATGTACACCATGGAATTTGCAGTGCTCTCATGGTGCTCTCACGCAATTATTCAAGGATGCGATTTTCTGTCTTCCCACAACGCTATAATCGATTGCACTCCAGCTGAGGTTAAATTGACACAGCCCTATGACGTCTCCTCCATTGATCCTCATTCTTCTGCTAAAGTCGTCCTCAAGGAAGAGACCAATATACTGCCGTGCTCGTCAGCACTTGTACCCGCCTCATGTGGTTCTATCTACGATCAAACGGTGTTCTCCATGCCGTCCGACATCTTCTTTGCCGGAAGGGACGTCCCTCTGCCTTTTGCTACTCTCGACTACGACGCCGGTTTCAGCACAATCCCCGTTTATAACATGCTTTCATACCAGCTCACATTGCTACGTCATGAATGCCTTGGCCAGGTCGAGACCACCGATTCTATACAGATTGTATCCGCGCCCATAGAGGCGTCGCCTATGACCGTCCTTGATCTAAGCGCTCTCTCTTATCCTCATCCAACACCTGCGGATGTCTTCAGCCCATTCATCGCCTAGGATATCCCACCCACGCAGCGACCTCAGCTTTTTACCATTCTGTAGCACTTCCGAACTTTCTAAGAGGCCGCAGAAGCATTCTTAGGCCGCACACCAACAGTCCAGCACCACATCGACACTTGCTCACACTCGCCGCTGCGCCAACGTCCGTGTAACTTATCCGCTGCGGAATTCCACTTCATTGTCGACTATGTCGACGACTTCCTCAATCGAGGTGTGATGAACGTTTCACAGAGCCCATGGGCTTCCCTTGTGGTACTTGTCATAAAGAAAGACGTTTCCATATAATTCAGTGTAGATTTTCGGCGCTTAAAGAAGATCACGCTAAAAGATGTTTACCCATTGCCATGCACTGATGACGCTCTGGACTGCTTACAAGAAGCCGAGTCCTT
The DNA here is from genome assembly GCF_038994185.2 of Dermacentor albipictus. Classification (NCBI taxonomy): domain Eukaryota; kingdom Metazoa; phylum Arthropoda; class Arachnida; order Ixodida; family Ixodidae; genus Dermacentor; species Dermacentor albipictus. The sequence continues at coordinate 108,613,093 of NC_091829.1, forward strand.
CTCTTTATTGGACTTGTGGTCAGGCTGCTGGCAGGGCCCGACGGCGGAGGCCGATCGTCCAAAAACCGTTTTGGTTACACGAGATGGCATATATGAGTTCATAGTCAAGCGTTTTGCACTTTGCAAAGAGCCTGCTACATATGAAAGGATGATGGGTAACGTTTTGCACGACCTTAAAAGTAAGATATGTGTATGTCACCTTCACGACATCGCGGTGTTTTCCCCTGATTTCTAACACACCTGCGCTGCCTTGAGAACTTCATGAGTTCCTTAGCCAGCGCCGGTCTGCCGGTTAACCTAAAGAAAGGTTGCTTTGCGGCACGCAAGTTTACGATCCTGGGCCACGTTATGTCCAAGGTAGGCATTCGTTCTTATCCCAAGAAATTGATGGCTGTCTCGGTGTTTTCTAATCACTACAGTGAAAGAACTTTGTAGTTTCATCGGCCTAATTGTGCTGTTATTTTCTGCGTTTCGCTCGAAATATTGCTTCGATGCTGTCATCCCTCACGCAACTACTTCATGGCGCCAAAGACTTCGTAGTCCCCTGCCTTCGACTTGCGTTCACCACCTTGTGCTGTTTTCTCTTGATGCCACCTATTCTTCGCCATTTTGTCCCTCAAGTTCCTTCTGAAGTACATGTTGACGCAAATGGGGTAGACCAAGTTAATGTTTTCACGCCGCGTCGTGCTGGTCAGGCAGAATACGTCGTGGCTTATGCGAGCCACGCGCTGACTAAGACGGAAGAAATTACAGCATCACGAAAAAAGAGTGGTTGGCCATCGTCTGGTTGCTTGACAAGCTTCGCCGTTATATATATGGCTGCTCTCTTGACGTAGGGACCGAGCACCATGCGCTGTGTTGGATTTCGAATTTAAACAACCCAGCTGGCCGCCTCACTCACTGCGTGCGGCGAATCCTGAAGTACGACGTGCGCATGGTGTGCCGTACCGGGCGGAAGCAATCCGACGCTAACGTTCCTTCCCGCTCACGACTTTCGCTAGACACCACTCATGAGTCCCCTCGTGAGCGCTCATTGTCGTCTCTTTACTTTGACACTGTTGCTGCCGAGAAACACAAAGACCCCTGTATTGCATCCCCTTTCGACATTCTGTCGGATACCTCAACAGTTCTGGCCTCTCGAACACTCTGCGGCCAAGTTCCTCATTTTGCGCTCGATGATCACCCCCTATACCGATGCAACTATGCGCCAGCAGGACGTACGTGGTTGCTCGCCATCCAGGGAGCCTTGAGATCAAAGGTTTGTTCCTCTTTCCACTCGGATCCCCTGTGTGGCTACGCCAGTGTTATCAAGACGTATGAGAGACATCAGCACCGCTACTAATGGCGAGGGATGTACGCCTTCGTTCAGAACTTCGTCTGCCCTTGCTGTGAATGTCAACAAATCTCCGCCGATCCTTCCAGCCGGTGAACTACAACACTTATCATGTCCATCTCGACCTTTTGTTCACGTCCGTGTCGATCTATATGGTGAACTTCCTTTGTCTACGTTAGTCAACCCTATGATAGTTGCCATCGACCCCTTAAAATGCTATGCAGAGGGTGCTGCCCTTCAATCTGCTACACAGCAGGAAATCGCACCTTTTGTACTGCGCCGTATTGTTCTTCATCATGGAGGCCCTCGCGAACTCCTCAGCAACCAAGGCGGCACCTTGCTGTCTGTAGTCATTGCAAAATTGCTCGCTGAATGTGCTATTGCTCATCGCACATGCACCGCCTATCACCCGCAAACCAATCGTGACACGGACAACTTTAATAGCACCCTTGGTGACATGCTCGCTATGTACATCGCTTACGATTTCTCCAATTGGGACCTATTTCTTCCGTTCGTCACCTACGCCCACAATAACAAAACACAATGCACTACCGGTTTCTCCCCCTTCTATGCTCTCTATGTCCGTCATTCTTCTAATACAATCGATACCATTCTTCCCTACCACCTAGACAAATCAGAATGCCTACCAATCTTGGACGCCGCATTACAAGCAAACGAATGTTTTCATTTCGCCTGCCGCTTCATTTCAGACGACCAGAATCGTCAAAAATCAAATACGATACTCACAATTCGACTCCAAGCTTTTCTACCAGGAACTCTCGTTCAGTTGTCCGTAATGACCCGCACACTAGGACATCACGTCCAGCAGCTCGAACTCTATAATAAATCTACTTCCTTACCTTCAGACTAACTCACCAGGATGACTCTTTTTTCCTATGGAGCCATTGCAATAAAGAAGAACGGCCGGGAGTAGGCAGCAGGGTTGCCTGCAGCATCGCGTCGCATACCGCAGAAGCTCGAGCTTAGATACTCTGCACGGGGAAGCGCTCCACCCGTCATCTGCGCGTCGCGTAATAAACGCCCTTATATATATATATATATATATATATATATATATATATATATATATATATATATATATATATGTATCGAACGACGATGAAGTTGGTCGGTGCACTTGCGCGAGCGACTGTCGGCCTGGCTGCCTAGGCCTAGCTCCAGTGTGAATAGCCAGCAAATGGCCTTTTCTGTCTTTGTCTTTCCTCACGCAACATTCTCGTGGAGGTCAGCAGTACCCGTCCTCACAACGGAACTCCGAAGTGGTCGGCACACCGAGGTTGTCAGCATGCCTCTCGGTGACAAGCCCGCGTCTGCAACGGCTTCGGCTTGTCCCACTGCTCCGATCGTCACGGTTGCCCCGCATGGTGACCCAGGTGTGTCCTCTGGTCAGGAAGGACAGGATGTTGACGACTGAATCAAGCTTTATGAACACGCCAGTGCTAATAACAGGTGGGACCCAACGATTATGCTCGCCAATGTCACCTTATATCTCGGCGCACCGCACGCGTGTGGCACCAAACGCATGACGCCCAGATAACCAGTTGGGACAGTTTCAAAGAAAGGCTACGGAACTGTTCGGCAACCCCATTGGCCACAAGGCTGCCGCGAGAATAGCTTTTCCGTCTCGCGTTCAATCAGCTACTGAGCCGTACGTTTCCTACATCCTTGACATCTTGGCGCTATGCCGGAAAGCTGCGATGCTATGCCCGAAGCAGATAAAGTGTCGCATGTTCTAGAAGGCATCGCCGACGACGCTTTCAGTGTGCTTGTTTTCGGCAGCGTCCCGACTATCGACGCCATCATAAAAGAATGCCTTCGCCTTGAACAAGCTAAGATCCACCGCATCACACACCACATCACGCGGGTACCCAACACTGCTGCTACGTCGACATGTGAGGGTCGACCACGTCAGACCATCACATGTGATGACGTCCCCTGTATTGGCCGCCACGAATTCGAGGCCGCCAGTTCGCCAGGTTTCTCCACGGCGCCTCCCGGTCCACCAGCAACCACCATTGCGATGATTCAGGCCGTCATCCGATCGGAATTTGATAACATGGGTCGGAACTACGCGTGTTCCACGTCTCAACCCAGCATGCCCCAGTTCTCTAGCGGCAATCCTCGTCCTCGGCAGCCCTTTTCGGGCACATCTCACCGCAACCCCTCCGATTGGCGTACCCGTGATGATGATGATAAGCCGATCTGCTTCCGCTGCGGTCGCATCGGCCACCTAGCTCGTCACTGCCACAACCGATGGCCACCACCTCCTCGGACATGAGCCTCCGCTTATTCCCGTATCTTTGGACGTTCAGTTCCCTGAACCCCCTGCCGCTGTTCAATTCAGTTCCATGAGCCCCCTGCCGCTGCTGCTCCTGCTCCGAACCTTCGCTAGAGCCGCTCGCCCCAACCCCGTCACTTCTCTTCACCGCCTATGGCCTTCTGAATCCAGCCGGAAAACTGTAACAGCAGCTTCTGGAGGTGAACCTGCATTGTCAACCCTGCCCTCAGATCCTCTGCTCACGTTACCCACGAAACGAAACCTTCTTGACGTTGATGTTGGCGGCTATCCTGTCACGGCATCTTTCCGTAGTCACTGACCACCATGCGCTCTGCTGGCTCTCATCGCTAAAGGATCCTACAGGCTGGCTTGGTCGATGAGCTTTGAGGCTACAAGAATTTTCATATTCCGTGGTGTACACGGATGGTGGGCAGATTGTTCTAGAGAAACTGGCCACGCTGTATACGCAATGCCTTATGACTTCGAGCGTACCGGAATCTTGCAGAAACGCTAACATCATCTTAATCCATAAGAAAGGGAATTCCAAAGACTTGAAAAATTATAGACCGATCAGCTTACTGTCCGTTGCCTACAAAGTATTTACTAAGGTAATTGCAAATAGAATCAGGAACACCATAGACTTCCGTAAACCAAAGGACCAGGCAGGATTCCGTAAAGGCTACTCAACAACAGACCATATTCACACTATCAATCAGGTGCTAGAAAAATTTTCGGAATATAACCAAACTTTATATATATAGCATTCATTGATTATGAGAAAGCGTTTGATTCAGTCGAAACCTCAGCAGTCATGGAGGCATTGCGGAATCAGGGTGTAGACGAGCCGTATGTTAAAATACTGAAAGATATCTATAGCGGCTCCACAGCCACCATAGTCCTCCATAAAGAAAGCAACAAAATCCCAATAAAGAAAGGCGCAGGGGAGGGATATACGATCTCTCCAATGCTATTCACAGCGTGTTTAGAGGAGGTATTCAGAGACCTGGATAGGCAAGAATTGGGGATAATAATTAATGGAGAATACCTTAGTAACTTGCGATTCGCTGATGATATTGCCTTGCTTAGTAACTCACCGCGCAAACTGCAATACATGCTCACTGACCTGGAGAGGCAAAGCCGAAGGGTAGGTCTGGAAATTAATCAAAAGAAATAGAAAGTAATGTTTAACACTCTCGGAAGAGAACAGCAGTTTACGATAGGTAGTGAGGCACTGGAAGTGGTAAGGGAATACATCTACTTAGGACAGGTAGTGACTGCGTATCCGGATCATGAGACTGAAAGAATCAGAAGAATAAGAATGCGCTGGGGTGCGTTTGGCAGGCATTCTCAGATCATGAACAGCAGATTGCCATTATCCCTCAAGAGAAAAGTTTATAACAGCTGTGTCTTACCATTACTCACGTACGGAACAGAAACCTGGAGGCCTACGAAAAGGGTTCTACTTAAATTGAGGACGACGCAACGAGCTATGGAAAGAAGAATGATAGGTGTAACATTAAGGGATAAGAAAAGGGCAGAGTGCGTGAGGGAACAAACGCGAGTTAAGGATATCTTAGTTGAAATCAAGAAAAAGAAATGGGCGCGGGCAGGACACGTAATGAGGAGGGAAGATAACCGATGGTCATTAAGAGTTACAGAATGGATTCCAAAGGAAGGGAAGTGTAGCAGAGGGCGGCAGAAAGTTAGGTGGGCGGATCAGATCAAGAAGTTTGCAGGGACAACATTGCCACAATTGGTACATGACTGGTGTAGTTGGAGATGTATGGGAGAGGACTTTGCCCTGCAGTGGGGGTAACCAGGCTGATGATGATGATGACAAGTCTGGACGCCTGCACCAAGACGCTGAAAGCTTGTCGCGTTACCCTGTCGACCACTCTGACTCCTCCAATATTGCCAGTGCTTTTTGCGTATTCTTTACATCACAGCTGCGTTAGTTCGCCGACAATCAACGCCGTGATGCCTACATAAGAGCACTCGTGGACCGTTTTGAACACTCTCCGGCCGTTGCTCCTCTACGGCTCTTCGTCCTCTGCGATGGTACTCTGTACCATAGCAACCTTCATCCGGACGGCTCTGAGTTCCTACTTGTAATACATAAACACCTGCACTCCACCATTCTAGAAGAGCTCCACGACGCACCAACGGCAGGACACCCCGGCGTATCTCGAACGTATAACCGTTTAGGTCACCGTTATTTCTGGCCGGGCCTTGCCCGTTCCGTGCAACGTTACGTCGCCACTTGTGAACTTCGCCAACGACGCAAGAACGTTCCCAGCTCCCCTCTGGTTACCTGCAGCCGCTCGACATCCCTGCCGAGCCCTTTAATTGTGGAAGCTTTGACCTTCTCGGCCCATTTCCGGAATCTACATCAGGAAACAAGTGGGTTGCAGTCATGGCGGACTACGCGACCCGCTACGCCGCAACCCGCGCTCTTCCGACAAGTTGCCCCACTGATGCTGCGGACTTCCTTCTACATGATATCATTTTGATGCATGGTGCTCCGCGTCAATTGCTAACAAACCGTGGCATTAAGTTTTTGGCCAAAGTCATTGACGACATCATGCGTGCCTGCTCAATACAACATAAATTTACCACCTCCTACCACCGCCAAACGAAAGGCCTCTCTGAGCGTTTCAAGCGCACCCTTACAGACGTGCTATCCAAATACGTTTCCGATGACCACCGTGACTGGGACCTGGCTCTACCTTACATTACCTTTGCGTACAGCTCTTCCAGTTTGAAACTGCTGGCTTTTCTCCGTTTTACACCTTGTATGTCCGCCAACCCACGCTACCACTAGGCACTGTGCTTCCGTCCGCCACAGCTTCAACTAGCGATTATGCCCGTGATGCTATCGCTCATGCTGACCATGCTCGCGAACTTGCGCACGCTTGTCTACAAGTGTCTCAAGACAAGCAGAAACAACGCTACAACCTCCGTCACCGTGATGTCCATTTTATGTCCGACACCCTCGTGTATCTTTGGTCACCATCGCGTAAATTCGGCCTTTGTGAAAAACTGCTTTTTCGTTACACAGGCCCATATCGCGTGCTCCGCAAAGTGACCGATGTCACCTATGAAATCGTTCTAGCCATGCCCACTGCGTCCTCCACTGTGACAGCCATTGACATTGTCCACGTCGCCCGACTCAAGCCCTACAACCCTCCATGCGCCTTGGATATTTAACAGCACCGTGATGGTGCTTTTGCCACCGGGGGGGTAGCTTTACGATATCACGGAGCGATGCTCAAGAGACGAGCCGCCGCACGAACGACGAGGAAGTTGGTCGGTGGGCGTCGCGCGAGCGAGTGTCAGCCTGGCGGCCTGGCTGCACTGTAAATAGCCTCTTCTGTTTCTATCTGTCCGCACGCAACCATATATATATATATATATATATATATATATATATATATATATATATATATATATATATATATATATATATATATAGCAAGTGCTGCTGCAAGACTGGCAGGCGAAATGCGAGCGGGGTAAAGAGGAAGCAGCGGACGTTTTTCACCGCGTGTGCGGCTTTCCTTGAAACCTATTCAAGCAAGCTTCTTTCGCGTCATACTAGGTTTGGAGGAGGTTACGGAGAAAATTAATCACCGACGGACCCGTAAACATTTATTCTTTGCCGGAGTCCTGGCTTCACCGGACTTCCAGCTTTGCGTGTTAAAATGTCCAACAACGGAGACGCTTTGGTACGGATGCCGGCCACTCAGGGATCAATGCCCACTGGTATTGGTATTGACCAGTGCCTATACTGCGGATACCCAAGCTCATGTCCAAGGATGGAGACGCTGATTGACCAGTGCCTGTCACTCTGGCAATAATGCCTCCTGGTACGCTACAACAGGGAACTTCGGTTTTCCACTCGCAAAGCAGGGGAATATTGGGAAAAGTGGCTTTGGCATTACCAACCAGTCAGCAAATTCAACGACTTGGACGGTAACGACCATGTAACCGATGTTCTCTCTATGCTCATTGACATTGTCCTAATCTGGTTTGAAAATTATGAGGTATTAACGCGGGAGGAAGGTTTCGTCCATGGGCTAAATAATGCATGAGTGATTCGGATGCAAAAAAAAAAGAAACGTGCAGAGCACCCCCTGGCACACAGAGCACAGCAACTAATTGAGGCTTGCACTACCTACATCATGGACATCTTGAAATTCTGGGCGCTAGCCAGCGCACGAATATCCGAGAAAATCAAAGACGGGCACCTTCTCAAGGGCATAGGAGTGGATGTGTACTATTTCCTAATCAGCAAGAAAGGTGTCTTTTCAGTGTCTGAGCTCATAAAGTACTGCCATACGTTTGAGCCACTGAAGATGCACCGAATAACGCTGAAGTTTGGCTTATTGGCCAATGTTACCCCTTTGGCCAATATCGGTATGAGCTTTTCATTTCACCTGGCCTCACCCAGGCCAAACCGTCGACAGATCACGCATAGCTTTGCATTCGCGATAGGGCACGTTGCCTTCCAAATGTCTAGGATGCTTCTTTTTCGCATCGTCGGGCATCTTCTCGACATTTGAATGCATGGCAGCTGCTGGTCAATGTCGGAAATTCGATACCGACATCACCGGCATGGAAGGGCAAGTGGTCTTCGGATACCCGATTTGGGCGTCGCGCTCGTTGCAGCGGTTCCCCTGGACGCACCAGGAGTGGAAATGCTCCGCGTTACGAGCCAGTCATTCGCCCAAGGCGTGGTGAAGTGTCTCACTGTTCTGAAGAATATCGCAAAGCCGCCCTCTTCCTATATTCTACATTTCCGGAGTTCTTGACCGCCAAAGGCCTCGGTATGATCAACTTGCTGGCTCTGCGACCTGTGGCCGTGAATGCCGCTATCGCCTTATAGCAGCACTCTTTGGTAAATAAACGTCCTGAACAGCTGACCTGCCTCCGACCGTAGCATCAATCTAGGTGAATGCCACCGGATAGCTAGAGAGTGCTACCGATGAAGGCGAGGCTACTGGAGATTTGCTGCTGAAAGATATGCCTCCGCCTATGTTTATGCTGCACAACAAAGTAGAAGTCCTTACCTATGGTGCATGCAGATCAACGTTAGTTGACACTGATGCTGTTTAAAACATCCTCTTGGGTGAATTGGTTTGCTGTAAGAGATGGTGTTGTAGCGCGAAAAGAACTGGTTTAGTTGTTTTTATGATGAGCGTCGTTTTCAAAGGACATTAGGACGCAAAATGGTATTTCAATGGAACCAAGTGGCAACTTTTGTGGTTTGAGCGGGGATTCAAGGTCGCCTTTGGGTTTTGCAATGCGGAAGGTTCACTGGGTGGTGAAGCTTTCACAAGTGAGTTAAAAAATTTTCCGCGGGTCCTCACATGATGTCAAATAAATATTGACTTCTTAAACATGTGCGGTGTCACAGTTGACTGACAAACAGGCGAGTTGATTTTCCTTGGCTACATTTCTTGCGAGCTCATGCAGGATGCTCCAAGCGAGTATGGTGCGTTTATTGCTTGCTTTGTAAGCGGTGCACTTTCCATTGAGCTGCACTAGTGCGAATCATTGGACCTTCGATGATGCAGTAGAGCATCCTTATTTTCCGCACATGAAGAAGAATATATTTCTAGCACGTTGTCTTGTGTATATGGCTTAGCGGCACGCTAAATTATGGATTGTCAGTCCTTCTGTATACTATTCCTCCTCCTGTACTGCTCCTGCATATTATTTCCTTGTATTACATCTTGTCTATTAATAGTAAAACCTCATCCATTCATTCATTCAGGCGTAAATGCAGTGGTGCCCACTGGAATAAAGCTTGCTTGGCTCAAAGAGGACAAGTACACTCCAGTCGCCGTGCTCTCAGATATTCCACTAAACGAGATGACGTTTGTTCAGAAGACTGAAACATTCTACATGTGATAAACACGTCAATCTGCGCGCACAAGCACTGTAGATTAGTGAAAGTTCTGACTAAGCACTTAAGTATCTTTGATTTTGCCCAGGTGGATCATGCGCCGTCAATTCCTGCGTCTCGAACCAAGCACAGAATTAACACGAGGTCGGCGCAGATTTTCAACAGAAATCCTATCAATTACCAACACTGTGAGAGCGCAGGATTGCTCACGAACAAGTTCCGGAAATGCTACAGAAAAGAGTAATCCAGGAATCACCCGGGTCCTTTGCCTGCTCCAGTTATATTTGTGAAAAAGAAAGACAGTGCCTACTGTTTTTGTGTGGACTACCACCGCCTCAATTCCATTGCCAAGAAAGGCGTTACCCTCTTCCAAGGATATATGGCGCATTGCACTGCCTTAATTAGGCGTCCTACTTTTATTCTGTTGATTTGTCACCGGGGTACTTGCCGATCCCTGCGTCTCGAACCAAGCACAGAATTAACACGAGGTCGGCGCAGATTTTCAACAGAAATCCTATCAATTACCAACACTGTGAGAGCGCAGGATTGCTCACGAACAAGTTCCGGAAATGCTACAGAAAAGAGTAATCCAGGAATCACCCGGGTCCTTTGCCTGCTCCAGTTATATTTGTGAAAAAGAAAGACAGTGCTTACTGTTTTTGTGTGGACTACCACCGCCTCAATTCCATTGCCAAGAAAGGCGTTACCCTCTTCCAAGGATATATGGCGCATTGCACTGCCTTAATTAGGCGTCCTACTTTTATTCTGTTGATTTGTCATCGGGGTACTTGCCGATCCCTATACAGCCCGCGGACAAATAAAAAAAAGGCAGGTATAACCCCGGATGGCTTTTTTTGAGGCCAACATCACGCCTTTTGAGCTCTCCAACGCACTCGCGACATTTGAAATATTTATGGACATTATGCATTAAAGACTCAAATGGGCCATTTCCATGTGTCACCTAGACGACGTCATCCTCTTTGGAAGCACATTTGAAGTGCACAACTGGCGCCTGGTTGTTGTATGAGACTGCATCGAACGCGCTGGCCTAGTACTCAATACTAAGAAATGGCACTTTGGTGAGCAGCAGACATTGATGCTTCGCCATGTCGTAGACAAGGAGGGTATGATGCCTGACCCACAAAAGGCCACAGCTGTTGCGGTTAAGCCTCCTGGGTCTCTTAAAGAGTTTCGCAGTTTCCTAGGCCTCTGCTCATACTTCCGCCGATTTATACCCGCGTTTACTGATCTCGACAATGCCCTGACTAGCATTTTGCATAAGGACACTGCTTTTGGCTGTACTCGCAATTACGACACTTTTCGTCAACTAAGTTCCCACTAACGAGGGGCCTTTTTCTGCAATTTTCTGCAATTCGACCCAGGTGCACCGATAGGTGTGTACACGAATGTGAGTGGCGTGGGCGTCGGCGTTGTCCTAGTTCAACAATGCGACCGGAAAGAGAATGCTATTCCTTACGCGAGTCGCACGTTAAAAGCCTGAACGCCATTCCACCGTTACAGAGTAAGAAGGCGTAACAGTTATTTTTTTTTTGTGCACCGTTTCCGCTCACACGTGCACGTTCGTCCATTCACAACCGTTACAGATTACCACTGGTTATGCTGCCTTCTCAACATTCGCGATCCCTCTGGTCGTCTCACTTGCTGGGCTCTACGCCTCCAACATTATAACTTCACATGTTCATGCAAGAGGGGTCGCCGATACGCTGATGCTTACTGTTTTTCTCAGAATGTCGCAAAACACTACAGTTTGTAATAATTTGAGCACCTCATTGCTTCTTCGGCGCCCGAATTTCCTGATAAAGAGACGCATGGGAAGGAGCACAACAAACCGATGCTCTTGTGTTCGTGATGCGTCTATAAAATAAATTTTGCAACCACTGCTGCTGCTTTCCTTTTTTTAGCTCCGGAGACGCTACGGTCGTATATTACCCTACTCATGCAGGACCATCCTACCTCAGGACATCTGGGAGCAGCACGTACATTTCATCGTGCCTAAGAACGCTTAGGCACGATGAAATTAGGAACGCTGAGAATTTGCAATAAAATAAGGGCAACATTGCAGTTTAGTCAACCGAGGGAACAGACTGGCTTCAGGAAGGGATACTCCGCAATATATCACATACATCCATGTCATTAATCATGTAATCGACAAATGCGCAGAGTAAAATCAAGCTCTCTATGTTGATGCATAGATTACGGAAAGGCTTTTGATTAAGTAGAGATACTCGCAGTCATAGAGGCATTGCGTAATCAAGGAGTACAGTTCCCTTACGTAAATATCGCAGCAATACAGCACAACGCAGCACTACAAAGTGATCGCCGCACGAGAGAAGTTGACGCAGTGTGATGTACACAATGTGCATTTGACAATGGTGTAGAAGCGCTTGCGGTAAGTTAGAATCCTTGGGACATCTGCCCGCGCCTGCAACAACAGGCTGCAGCCGACGCTGTGGTGATATATTGACTTCAGGAGATAGCATTATTCCAAGCTCTCTATGGCAGCAACATGGAATTTGTCTTCCGGGCTAGAGGTCATGCTTCGCCTCACTTTGGTGTCGTCAACCACTCTCGCCCATTTTGCGCATTGTCATCATGCACAAGCTCTCCGAAGAAGCCAAATTTCCGGCACAGATAAAGGCGCTTCATAGTGCGCAGCGGACGCAGTTTGTGCGTATTTAATCGAAGACCTAACGCGCCGCAGTCAATTGTAATCTGCTGTCATACGCAATCTTGCTGCGCGCATCCCTGGTCTTAAAGTTGGATCACCTGAGGCCTCCCTCATTAGATTCATTGGCAACGCCGCCCTCGCAGCACGCTTGTAAGCGTGCTGCGAGGGCAATAAGTTCAAAGAAATGTGCCATTTCTGTCTCGATAACTTTATTCCAAACAAAGTTAAAAAGAAGTCCAAACGTAATCCGTGGATTACACGAAAGGTACTGCAACTTAAGCGAAAACTAAAAAGGCTAAGGCAACGGCATGCTCTTTGCACTGAGATCCAGAACATTCAAGAGGCCTTGAATCAGGCTGTATTCAAGGCCAAGCAACGGTATTTTCAATATACCCTGCCTAGCTTTATGCGCAGTGCACCAGGAAAATTCTGGAACCATCTAGCTAGCACAAAGAAACCCATTGACTGCATTGTACACAATGGTGTAACGGCTACTGAGAAGCGATGTATAGCAGAACATTATAATCAATTTTTTCACAGCGTATTTTCAAGTGCCCCGAACCATGTACCCTTCAGCTGTACCCCTTGTTATGTTGATCCTGCTGTTATATCGACGAGCGGTGTGGTTTCTATGCTGTTAAATTTAAAAACGAAATCATCACCAGGACTGGATAACATCCCAAATGCCTTTTTGTGCCGCTATGCAGAAATGGTTGCACGTTTTCTAGTGCGCATTTTTGGTGTATCTTTATCTTCAGCCGCCCTTCCCAAAGATTGGCGATCGGCTCGGGTTGTACCGGTGCTTAAGAAAGGCGAAGCGACATTAATAACGAACTATCGACCGATTTCCCTTACTTCATCTTGCTGCAAACTATTGGAACATATTATAGCTAACCAGATAAAAGAATTCTTAAGTGACAACAGCATCCTCACACCGGTACAGCATGGCTTTAGGAAGGGGTTTTCCACCGTCACTCAGTTAGCTTCAGTCATCCACAGCTTTGCTAGCATTCTTGATAAACCTGGTCAGATTGATGTTGTATTTCTGGATTTCAGAAAAGCATTTGATCTTGTTTGTCACCATAAGCTAATTGAGAAGCTCGAAATAATAAAACTGCCGCCATACTTAATTAGCTGGATTTCTGCATACTTAACTAAGCGCACACAATTCGTCAGCATAAGCGACTGCTCTTCAGAAGTGCCAGTTACTTCCGGTGTTCCTCAAGGAAGCGTGCTTGGCCCTTTGTTATTTTTAATATATATTAATGATATTGTAGAAGTAATCGCTCAACCCGTTCAATTAAGATTGTTTGCTGATGATTGTGTTTTATTTAATGAAATTAAATCCCACGAAGACCAAGTCCTCTTAAATTCTACCCTTCAGAGCATTAATTCCTGGTGCCAGCAGTGGAACATGGAGCTCAACATTAATAAAACAGTTTCTATGAGAATTACTAAAAAAAAGTACCCTTTACTGTTTACTTACGATCTTGCATCTCAACCCTTATCCGAAGTCGAGGAATATAGGTACCTGGGGGTTATCATAACGCACGATCTTTCCTGGAATAAACATATCTCTACTACATGTGCTTCAGCTTTAAGAAGACTTGGTCTGCTCAGGCATAAATTAAAAATGGCACCTCCGGAAACCAAGCTGTTGGCTTACAACACCATTATAAGGCCTACACTAGAATATGCGGCAATTGTTTGGGACCCGTACACGAAATGCAACATCGATGCATTAGAAAAAATTCAGCGAAAAGCTGTGCGCTTTATATTTTCTAAATACCGTTCAACAGACTCTCCCTCAAATTTAATGAAAATGAATAATATACAAACACTAAAATTGCGGAGGAAGATTGAAAGGATTAAGTTCCTCTATCTGCTTCAGAATAATCGGCTATCTCTAAATCCGCAGCAATACATACAACCACTAACAGGGCGATTAACAAGGCACCGGCACGCCAAGTCATTAACTCCGTATTTTGCCAGGACCAACACCTTTAAATATTCCTTGTTTCCTCGCACAATAACCGAATGGAATAACTTGCCCATATCGCTTCTTATTGACACTGACAGCGTTGAATGCGTTGATAGCTGAACATGCGACAGTTGAAAAGTGTTGTTTGCTCCTTTTTATCTTGTTTTGTTTCAGTGTTTCTGATATTGTTTAATTCTTTTTTTTTCCCTGCAAACATTCCAATGTAATTAATTGTTGCTCTTACTGTTTTGCTACTCATGTATTCTTGCATTTCCTTGTTGTTGTCTTTGTCTGTATTTCTGCCCCTCCTGCAAGGGCCACTACAAGGCCTGCAGTATTTTCTAAATAAATAAATAAATAAAATAAATCTACTACTCGCTGCTGTCGCACCAGTCATTACCACAATTTAGCGGTGAGTCGTTTGGGATCATAGGCGAAGGTAAGCTTGGGAACGTGGGCTGTTTTCCATAATTAGCAGACTATAATGAAGCAGTTAAAGACCCATCGCCGTCACTTGCTGAAGATATTTGTGGCCCACTTTGACGTTTTGAGTAAGAGCTCCTCATGTGAAAGTATGTATTCGGGATGAGTACAGAGATTCGCACTCACGTACGCATATTCTGCCTCCTGCTGTAGTATATACCGCAGCACTTTGCTGATGCAGATTTCCGATGAGGCCTGCAGGGACTACGGGAGATGGAATGAAACAGCTTCACTTGCGCGGTGTTTTCTCGTATTGTTGAGATTTTGAAGATGTTCTTGCTATGTGTACCGAACTGGTTGTTTTAAACGTGTTCGTACCGCATCATCTAAGCGCTATGTATGAATTTTATTTGTCCGGGCCACACTGGGTCGTCGTTGGCTGCACAATCAACCAGGCAAAGCGGAAGCTTGCGATGCAAGAGTCCTGCGACGTACACGGAGACACGAAAAAGTTATGTTTGTTCCGCGTGTATTCGATCTACGAGTTTGCCGCGGCGCCTGAATAAGGCTCAGTTGGGTGATGGCTAAACTAAAAGTCCAAGTTTTATCAGAAGGGCGAAGCATCGAGTGTAATAGCAAATTATTAGACAGCTATGCGAAGTAGGCATAGTTGTTTAGTGGCTGCATAAACTAGTAAACTTACCATTAGCTTACTGATTTACAAAGCATGGTGTAAGGCCCGAATAAGAAAACATGAATCCACCGCAATCGATGATCACTCACACTCGCTGTAGAAACGGCGGCTTGAGGATGAGCGGCAGCAGGAGTGAGCGAATCGACCTTTGTACTGCCTCTCACTTCGAAACGAAATAAGTGACGAGAGCACAGCGGAGACGAAGCTATGAGCCCTAGGCGTGCCTAGGTGCTTCAGTCATCGCAAATCGCTAACAAGATAGCGCTCGCGTGGCCGCAGCGTCAACGCAGCAGCCACCCCCCTCCTCCCCACTGCCTGGCGTGCGGCGGAATGTGGTGCGCTTCCTCGCTGCCTTCTTCCTTGCGCGCGCGAGATCAAGCCACCAACCTCGGCTCACCGCCGCATGCTTTCACTGGCACTTACAAAATATGGGGTGCAGCCACTGTAGACTCGCACAAATATTTTATACGGAACATAACGGCAAGGCTGACGACGCTGATGGAAATATGCCTGTATTCTTCGTAGAATTGCTATCGCAATAATAGGACTTGGTGTCCAGCAAACTTATTCGGGCATGTTTTTTGCTTTGCTGCAGTGAACTACGAGAGAGCGTGCGTCCAGCCTTGCTATGTTGCGGATGGTTATAGTGGTCCCATTTACGGTGTTGTGGTATCTCTAATTTGAGTAATGTCGCTTCACAGTCCTGTCGGAAAGTGTGCATATGTGAACGAGTTCCAAAACTGGGCTTTGCATATGAAATAGATAAGCAGGAAGCGGACCGGGTTCGTGTGTCGACGTCACAACTTGCGCAGCCATTGTTCCGTTACAAGTGAAGACTGCACGAAACTTGCCGATTTTGTGCCCTGTATATTCATGCACATCAATAAAGCAAATTCGAATACACATAACTGCTAAAAGAGAACGCAGCATGTGACTAGCGTGCCCAAAAGGATGGCTGTGAAAGCGTCATGCCTTACTTTATCTTTTTTTTGTTTTTTCGTGAAATGTGTAGGCTTGAGGTGATACAATTGTGGGGCAATGGTCACATTCCTGTGCACGAAAAGCATCTTCTTTTGTTCCTCACAGAGCTGGTGTCACTTGTGGCGATTTCGCGCATGGATAGGCAAACATTTGTGCGCTCTCTATTGGCTGAAAGTAAAAGATAGTAGAGTGCCTGTAACAGGCAGCACACGCGACATAGCATGTAATGCTTCCATAGCGTACATACTGCAATGGGCTACTATTGGTTATGTTGTTAAATGTGTGCGTTGTCAGCATTAAATGCTGGTCGTACTTGCTATCCATAATATCTTACATTCATACGTAGACGCTAGAGGTTTCTCTGCGATTGCTGGATGCGTGCGAAAACATTGAACATACGTTCACCATGCGCATATTGATCGTGGCATGGTAAGACCATACGACTATCCGAAGGACAAATCAGGTTAGCAACTCAGCATAGCATATGGTGGTAGCGCGCTAAAGGTATATTCTACTCGCCTTTAAAGAAGTAATGCATGACGTACTCGTTGACGTCTAGCCAGTTTCATTGTGGTCTAATGATAAAAGCAATGAGTGGAACCAATTGATGGGTATTCATAATTCTTGTGCTAGGTACCTTAAGACGCAACGGGACGAGACGAATACAGCATAAGAAGCGGACACGAAGTGGCACTGGGTGCCTCAAACTATCAAGTGGTTTATTGTCAGATCACGCCACTGTCTATAAAGCACAGAACGACACATTGAAACTACATGAAGAATGGTTATATCAGAACTTCTCAGGTCGAGTTCGCACGTGTCTGTTTGTTGTTATTCTATCAGTGCCTTCTGTGTGTGTATGTATTGCTTGAATAAGTGATTGCAACTTTAGTAAGCATGAGTGAAGGTGTGTTCACGCAGTTGTCATATTGTTTCTCGTCTTTCTGAACCTTCTGGGAATTGCTTGGTAATTTTAATTTTTTTCATTTACGACGACTCTCGTGTTTCAAAGTGAGGTATGCATTTTCACGTTCACCCATGCATTACTAGAATGCTGACATGCATGGCGATGTTCTGTAAATCGCTTTCCTAACGCCTCCCGTCTGGCCCCCGTATACCTTGCTGCATTTAAGCGGAATCTTGTACGCCAAATTACCTTCGCAGCCTACGTATTTTTGCGACGGGTTGTGCAAGAAAGTAAACGCAAACAACGAAAATGCGCTGGGAACATGTAGCGGAAATAATATTGCGTAGAAGACTCCGACTAAATGCGTGAAGGTATACGTGGACCAGACAGGACGCTGTCTGTACGACAGGCTTAGAGACCATCATTACGCATGCGAGAAAATAGCCGAATCCAAAAGTCTCGCCATTCATCGCAGAACGTGAAAATGCACAGCTTAAGACGAGAACAATCGTAAGAATAAAAATAAATTGAAGTAAATTTGAGTCGTTTTAGAAACAGGAGAATGAAATGACAACTGCATGAGCAGGCGTCCACTCCAGACAAACTACTAAATCTGAAATAACTAGCGAAATGAGTGCATACACACACACCGAACGCACCGATAGAATAACGAAAAACAGACACGTGAGAACGCGATTTGATAGGATCTGCAATAACCATAGTTCACGCCAACGCAACGCATCGCAATGTGATTTATAAACTGTATAATCTGACAATTATGCAATTGGTACTTTGTGTTCTCTTGTGTCACCTAGTGTCTGCTTCCTAAACTGTGTAAATTTCGTCACCTTTGCGTCTAATAGCACTAAGCGCAAGAGAAATGGATTGTGCCTCAAGCCACCAAAACATCTCTAATTACGTAGCTTAGCCAACTGCATGATGTCAATTGTAGGGAAGCCGACGATGCTGCCGTTCCGTTGAAGCAGACGCTGTCGATGTTGCTCGCGCCAAATTATCTCTGTGCTATGTTTCATTCTTCTGAAAGTTGTTCGCAGTAAAAAAGATGCACTTACCATCATTTAAAGACAACAATATGGCTGCAACTATTTTCGAACCAGCCATCGCAGGCGACTTATAAGCGCAAACTCGTTGGCATCCGCGCTGCTCCCGCAGCCTTCCCGTCATCATCGTCATCGTCATAATGAAAGCGTGGCGGCTGTCAGCAGGCACTGGATGGGCAAGAAGATGCACTGAAAGCAAAAGAATGAAATGGCGATCCCACATTAACAGCCTGTTAGGTCGTCTTTCTTGCCAGGTGTTACCTCGCTCGCTGATTATTTGATTTGCACTGCATGTGTGTTCCTTTGGACAGTCAGCCGAGCAAATTATCAAGGCTGCGCTGTGATTTTCTATCGTCTGCTTTATGTTTTTCACAGCAAATGGCCTCGGCTGTGTGGTCCCCTTGTAAAATAAACAATAAAGTAAGGTAGAAATCTGAGCCTTTGATCAAGAAGCTACAGCTCTCGTACATTGTCTTGGTCTTATTTGCAATGGTTCTCTTACCTTTTTGTATGTTGCTATAACTGTTGAGAAGTGAGACAATCAACTTTATCGATGCACCTCCTCTGAAGCCCCACAATGGTTCACTTTTGACAATAGATGCGAAAGCTTCCAATGGCGCATTGAGCAATAAAGCCAGCGTCTGTAGCGGGGAAACGGCACCTTAATTTCTATTGGCGGTGACCCCACGGCGCGAGTGCAGCTCGAGAAAGCTGAGTGGGCGAGCGGGAAACCTGCTGCCGCGTTGGCGCGCCAAGCGCTTCGTGTGGGCAGAGGCCACCGCCACCACACCACGTCAACCTCGCTTCTTCTACCGCTAACCTGCGCCATCCCCACGTTTGTTTTGCACACTTGCCTTTTCTAACCGCACCTTCGCAACGCCATAGAAGACCGCGCCAAGCCTCTGAGCGCGCTCGCTTCCCGTGAGCAGTTCATGACTCATAACTGAAAGGACCAGTCATTTGCGTTAAATTGCATATTAATGCTGTGGCATTAACAAATGATAAGTAGTGCTTAGGCGTGCGCGGATTTCTTTTAATAAACGCATCCTTCTCTCTCTCTCTTCAGATGACAAATCCAACGGTGCACGGAAGCCTTCGTTTGCAAGGCTTGAGGGCAACAGTGACTCTGCTGATACTTGGATCGACGGCGATGCTCTTGCGGCCAATGAAGATAAGCCTGAAAGCGTAGTCCCGATCAAAACACCGGAGCTGCTCGCCTTGAAAGACGCAGAAGCAGTGATTAATAAATGCACGAAACTCCAGAACGAGGCCAATGGAAAGGATTCAACCAAACAAAGTAATACTACCACGGGTATCCTGTGCTTGACAGCGTCCGGCCCGTCAGATGAGTCGCCCAGCTTCGCGTTGACGCTCTACACCCCAGTTCGTGCCATGATTCTACAGCCGATGTATTTTCCCCTTGGTTTCTCCATCTCAGCTGGGCAGTCTTTTGGTAAGTACAGTTGACCGTAGCGAAGGACATTCTGGGTGACCGTCTGTCGTTGTCCCTCCAAAGTGCAAGCGATTTCTTTCCATCCTCGCGAGCTTTTTCACCCGCCGTGGTTGCTCAGTGGCTATGGTGTTGGGCTGCTGAGCACGAGGTCGCGGGATCGAATCCCGGCCACGGCGGCCGCATTTCGATGGGGGCGAAATGCGAAAACACCCGTGTGCTTAGATTTAGGTGCACGTTAAAGAACCCCAAGTGATCAAAATTTCCGGAGTCCTCCACTATGGCGTGCGTCATAATCAGAAAGTGGTTTTGGCACGTAAAACCCCAAATATAAAAAAAAAATTCGCGAGCTTTCTTGCTACGCCCCTCTGTTAAGCACATTGTGAACAAAAGTGCTAGTCACCGCGCAGCAGGAACACGGACAGCACAACGTTCAACAGGCGATTTCTTAATAGGAACGACGTAGCCGAAGCAGGTGCGAAGCGTAATAGGAAGTTTGTTTAAACTGTTATGAAGCGGAAGGGTAGCCAATGCCGGCCTTCTACCGCTTTGCGCGCACTGCCCTACGGGACAGCATTCTATGGCTATGGAATCAAAGCTACAGTGGCGCAGCGCGCGTATATTAGCGCTGTTAGTTATTATAGTGCCCAGTTTACACAAATGCATGGTGTGTGCTGAAATGTGAGAGTGTTTTGCTTTTAAAGTTTAATAACTTCCATACTTGCCCGGTGATGAGAGCGACCCTCTGGTAAATTGGCGGCAAGCTTCCTACGGCTGCACGAGCCTCTAGAGACGGCGCCTGTTCGCAGCCGTAGGCATTACAAACTGGTGCTGCTTGCGTCCTGGTGCAAGTATGGTAAATCCGTCGTGCGTACCTTTCCCTGCACAGGAACAGAAGGATGTCCGTGTGCATTCACCATCACTCCCACAAGCCGGCTAAGCAGTGCCCTTGCATGAACGTTTGGCTACACTCATTGCTTTGCTTATTATCGAACTACAGTAACTTTCTGGGTCAGTTCTTCGATAGTGGACGGTAAAGGAAAGCGGTCCGCTATGAACGTTTGTTGCCTTTTGGGAAGCAGTTTCAGGCAAAAACGCCATGTTCATTTTCACTTTGTGCCGTAAGGTCATGTAGATACATGGCATTCAAGGAAATCATTTTACTATACTAGGTGTTTCTTTTATTATCGACTCCTTTTTCAATAGATACTGTGAAATCTACATAAAGATATCAAGAATAATTTCGCGAATTAACACGAGATGGTCATTCCATGTTTGATTGATAAATTTAAAGTATTGGTTTGATGCTCTATTGAAGCCGAACAGTACATAAATCAATTCTGCGCACCATAAATCCAAGAATCGAACCACTCTCAAGATCTTCGACCTTATTGCGTGCTACATAATATGTAGACGTTCAACCTAAAATTTTATGAACCGTGTATTTATCAGCGATAACCATTTTAACTAGAGGTACGAGGTTTCTAGCATATCTCCCATATGCCCTACGTTTCCACAATTTCAAAAGCAAACACTAATAAACTTATATTATAAGAATTCAATGTCATCCTTCTCCTCTTGAATTAGTGTAATATATTTGAAGTCTTTGGGTATTTATGAAGTACGCAGGCACTGCGAAGCTACTGTCCCGAGCTTTTCGAACAGAATGTTTACTGCATCCTCCATCAAATGGGCTGTATTCACTTCACCTTTCCCTGCCGCTTTTCATAGAAAATGTCTTGCACAGCCCTTATAACCTCATGGCGGACTTTACATGAAACTTATGTTTCCTATTCGTCACTAAGTCCACTCAAGGCTCCGTGACTGCTGCGGGTATTATCAGAGGCGAGAAGCTGGAGTCTCCGCAGGGGCGTCTGCGTGAGCAAGCGTTTGGTGTGTTGCGACACCACGGACCCGAGCACACGAGGGTTGGAGCCTCCCGCGTGTAGCCGTGAGCGGCTTAGCCGTGTCTGGGGAAAAGGGGATCCTGGGGGTTGAGCTGAGGCTGGGTGTTTGGACCTTTAAGGCCCCCCGGCGGAGGCAACACACCCCTTTGGCCTCTGCTTCACATAGACGGCACCCCCGGACTGACCTACCCGGGGGAAATCGGTAGTTGCCTTTTCCTGTCTCTCTCTCCCTACAACCTTCGTCTTTTCTTTACTTTCCACCTTTCCTGTCTCCTCCTCATTTCTTTATTACTTCCGACCTTCCTGGCAGCAAGGGTTAACCTTGTGTGAGTAGCCAACCTTGGTTATATCATATTGGGTTATAGCGGCAACGTACAGCTGGCGTTAGCAGGCCCTGTTTTTCAGACCTTGCAGCGTCCCCTTGTTGGACTCCATGGTGGGTGGCTGGCGTTGCTGCCGAAAACTACACGTCCACACATGGCTACTTCCTTCCCTCCACTACTTGATCGCCCTCAGAAAAGAGGGCGCACCGATGAAGTCTTTCAATTTTTTGGCTGCCAAAAAGAATCGTTCCCGCGTTTCCATGTTATCCATTCCGCAAAACCAGATAAACCAGTAAGAACTATCTCACCCTTCCTTGTTTCTAAGTCATTGACTGAAGCCTTTGGTCCTGGATATAAGGCGTCGAGGATGGCAAGCGGTGATCTCCTCTTGGAGCTCCGCGATCAAAAACAATATGAAAAATTGTCAACATTAGTGTCATTTGGGGAAACCCAAATAATTATAACCCCGTACCGCACGATGAACACCACCCGTGGTGTTGTCTCTGATGATGACTTGATGGAGCTCACTGAGGCTGAACTCTTGGAGGGCTTCAGTGACCAGAATGTTGTAAATGTTAAACGAATTAAGAAGAGGCGAGATGGAAAAGAGATCAAGACGAAACACCTGATACTCACTTTCGGCTCAAGTGTCCTTCCCGAGTCCATCGAGGCTGGTTATATCAAACTTCGTGTTCGGCCATACGTTCCCAATCCTCTCAGATGCTTTAAGTGCCAACTTTTCGGCCACAGTTCACAGAACTGTCGAGGCCGGCTGACTTGTGCCAAGTGCAGTGACAAAGAACATTCCTCTGAAACGTGCCAGAACACTCCGCATTGTGTTAATTGTGATGGTGAGCACGCCGCGTACTCGCGGTCGTGCCCTTCCTGGAAAAAAGAAAAGGAAATCGTTACAATCAAGGTCAAGGAAAACATAACTTTCAGAGAGGCACGGAGGAGGGTATCATACCTGCCCAAGAAAACCTTTGCCGATGTGGCGCGTCAGGGGGCAACGTCACAACGGCCTCCGGCGAGTGTCCGACCCACACGCAGTGAGTCGGCAGTTACGCCATCTGCCCCCACGGTGGTTGCAGCAAGCGCTGCTCCGCCAACCGAGGAAAAGGGGCCATCGACCCCGAAGGTGGGCGCAGCTGAGGCTGCCTGAACCTCCCAGGTCCCTTCCAGTGCTGGCAATGGCCGGCGCAGCCAAATCCCCCAGGGAACCCCATCGACCTCCGGGCTGGTGGGCGCAGGGGTCTTGCCCTCCAAGGCGGGCCCTTCCCTGGTAACTTCTCGCTCGCAAGAGCAGGTGTCCGGCGCCTCACAAGAGGCAATGGACACTACACCTATCCTCCAGGGGTGCCAAGCGCCTAAGGAGCGGCGAGGTTCACTCGAACGCTCCAGAAAGGGCAAAACCCCGATTACAGGGCCTCGAAAGAGCTCTGTAATCTAATCTCTGAAATCTCTGTAAATAATAGTTTTGTTTCCGTACACACAGCACCTATTTACTCCAAATATGGATACACAGATAATACAATGGAACGTCAGAGGTCTTAGAAACCTTGATGATGTGCAGGAACTCATCCACAATTACAATCCAAAAGTGCTGTGTCTACAGGAAACACACCTAAAATCCAAACATACAAACTTTCTCCGACAGTACATAACTTATCGCAAAGATCGCGATGATGCTGTCGCATCATCGGGCGGTGTCGCCATTGTTATCCATAAGAGCATTGCGTGTCAGCCTTTACAGCTACAAACGCCCCTTGAAGCAGTGGCGGTTCGAGTTGTCCTACTAAACAAACTCATCACCATTTGCTCCCTTTACATACCCCCGCATTACCAACTGAACAAACATGAATTTCACTCCTTGATCGATCAATTGCCAGAACCTTATGCTGTACTTGGCGATTTCAATGCGCACAGCTCCCTGTGGGGCGACTCTCGTATAGATCCTCGAGGTCGCCTTGTTGAACAGTTCCTTTTCTCTTCTGGAGCATGCCTTCTCAATAAGAAAGAGGCCACATATTACTCTCTTGCAAACCGATCCTTTTCGTCAATAGATCTTAGTATAGTCTCCCCGTCTGTACTGCCTGAACTTGAATGGGAAGTTACCGACAACCCTTACGGTAGCGACCACTTCCCTATACTGCTAAGATCATATAAAGAAAACGAATATCCACCATACGCTCCTAGGTGGAAGATTGAGACAGCTGATTGGGAGAAATTTCGATCTCTAACTAGTATCTCATGGGCTGACCTGTCTTCGTTAGGAATTGACGCTGCAGTCGAGTTTTTTACAGCATTCATAATAGATGTCGCATATAAATGCATATCAGAAGTAAAAGGCTTGGCCTGCAAACGGCGTGTCCCATGGTGGAACGACGATTGTAGGATCGCTCGTAAAAAACAGAACAGGGCGTGGGGGTTGCTACGCGCTTCTCCCACTGCAGAAAATCTAGTGAAGGCAGGCGAACCCGCCGACAGGCCAGACGAGAAAGTTGGCAGAAGTTTCTATCAAGTATTAACTCGTTCAGAGATGAGGCGAAAGCCTGGAACAGGATCAATAGGATAAGAGGGCGACAAGCACATGCACTCCCTTTGGTAAACACAGAAGGCGATACCCTACAAGATCAGGCGGACTCACTTGGGGAGCACTTTGAGAGCGTGTCAAGTGCCAACCATTACTCGCAATCCTTTCTGAAATATAAACAAATAGAAGAATGTAAGCCACTCATGAGAAAATGCCAACAGAATGAACCATACAATTGTCCTTTTAGCATTGCCGAGTTGAGAGCTGCCTTGAGCGCATGCAAGAGCTCTGCCCCGGGATCTGACAGAATCATGTAGGAAATGATCAAAAACTTACATAAAGACACCCAAGTTACACTAGTCACAATTTTCAACACGATTTGGGCTGCGGGATACTTCCCGACTGCATGGAAAGAAGCCATTGTGATCCCGGTTTTGAAACAAGGCAAAGATCCTTCCTCAGTGGCAAGTTACCGCCGGATAGCCCTGACAAGTTGCCTTTGTAAGATATTTGAAAAAATGATCAATCGCCGTCTCGTGCATCTCCTCGAGTCCAGTAAAATGCTTGACCCATTTCAATGTGGTTTTCGTGAAGGGCGATCTACAATCGACCATCTTGTGCGGATCGAAGCGAGCATTCGCGATGCCTTCGTGCACAAGCAATCTTTCTTATCTGTATTTCTGGATATGGAAAAAGCGTACGACACAGCCTGGCGGTACGGAATCCTGCGCGATCTTTCCGCGCTAGGTATCCGCGGGAATATGTTAAATACTATAGAGAGCTACCTAGAGAACCGTACATTTCGAGTGAAAATAGGTCCTGCACTGTCGCGTACATTTATACAGGAAACTGGGGTACCCCAGGGTGGCGTACTCAGCTGCATGCTCTTTGTCGTAAAGATGAACACGCTTCGTGCATCCTTACCACCCGCCATCTTTTACTCTGTCTACGTGGACGACATTCAAATAGCTTTCAAATCTTGTAACCTCGCAGTCTGTGAGAGACAGGTACAGCATGGCCTGAATAAAGTCTCAGTGTGGGCAGCCAAGAATGGATTTAAGATCAATCCTAACAAAAGCTCTTGCGTTCTTTTTACAAGAAAGAGAGGCCTGGTTCCGGATCCATCCTTAGAACTGTGTGGACGACGAATACCTATCAGCAAAGAGCACAAATTCCTAGGTGTCATACTTGACTACAGACTCACTTTCGTCCCCCACATTAAATATCTTAAAGAAAAATGTCTGCAAACAATGAACATAATCAAACTTCTATCCCAGACTACATGGGGTAGTGACAGAAAGTGTTTAATGAATATCTATAAGAGCCTCATTCAATCACCACTAGACTATGGTGCCGTGATCTATCATTCTGCAGCCCCGAGCGCGCTAAAGATGCTAGATCCGGTCCACCATCTAGGAATCCGTCTGGCCACTGGCGCATTCAGAACGAGTCCAATACAAAGTTTATATGCGGAATCGAATGAGTGGTCTCTTCATATCCAGAGAACATACATCAGCCATACATATTTTCTGAAAGTCCACTCAAATCCTCAACATCCCTGTTTTAATACCATTCATGACATGACATATGCTACACTCTTTTGCAATCGTCCCTCCGTAAGACAGCCTTTCTCGCTGTGTGTGGGGGAGCTTAGTGAAGAAATGCACATTCCACTCCTCGAGCTTCGCCTAATGCATCCAGCCAAGCTGCTACCTCCTTGGGAGTGGCAGCTCATACAATGTGATATATCTTTCGTGGAAGTCACAAAGCATGCTCCAGAGATTGAAATCAAGATGCATTTCCGGGAACTCCAGCACAAATACTCCTGCACGGAGTTCTACACAGACGCATCAAAGTCACACGACGGGGTGTCCTATGCAGCCGTCGGTCCATCCTTCTCAGAATCCGACGTACTGCACCCGGAAACTAGTATCTTTACGGCTGAGGCCTACGCCCTGCTGTCGGCCGTAAAGCATATAAACAAATCACAACTCCCGAAATCAGTGATATATACGGACTCCCTCAGTGTTGTGATGGCCTTGATGTCTTTCTGTAATCATAAAAATCCAGTAGTTATTGAACTTTACTCCGCACTGTGCAAATCATATATATCTAGCCAACATGTGATCATATGCTGGGTGCCTGGACATAGGGGCATCGAGGGAAACGTTCTAGCCGACCAGATGGCCACATCAATCTCATTGCATGCAGTTAACTCTACTGCTTCGGTCCCTGTCACAGACCTGAAGCCTTTTTTAAGAAGGAAACTACGAAACCACTGGCAACGCATGTGGGATGAAGAAATAAATAATAAACTGCATGTAATAAAGCCACAATTAGGTTTCTGGCCTCCTGTAACAAAATCCCGCCGGACAGATGTCCTATTCTGCCGTCTAAGAATAGGACACACTTTTGGCACACATAACTTTTTACTCACAGGAAACGAGCCTCCAACCTGTGGTAGATGCGGCGAGAGGCTGACCGTCCTCCACGTTCTACTGGAGTGTCGGGAAGCCGAATCTGAAAGAAGGAAACATTTTCTCTTAGCATACCGGCAGCAGATCCCCCTTCATCCTGTTATGTTACTTGGTCCAGAACCACTCTTTGACACCAATGCCGTCCTAGGCTTTTTGAAAGATGTTGTATTGCATGTTATTAGCCCCACACATTCGTAGCGCTTCCTCTCTTCAGAGGATGCCGCTGTGATCATTATTTTGAATAGCACATGCCTCTAGGCCCTTGTGGTTCAAGGGCTCAGGCGAGGCAGCAGTGCTCCAAGTAATTTTACCATCTTATATATCTTATATTTTGCATCATTATTCTACGATGGATTTTAGTGTTTAGAGTATTCGTCATTAGTCATCGCCATAATTTTATAGCACGTAGATTTTACGCACTTTACAGCGACAATTTTTTAGGCCACTTTACAGCCAAGTCACATCTCCATAATACATCGTCAACATCACCACTTGTCATGGCGCTCTTTGGCCAAACCTGGCCCTTGCGCCATTAAACACCACATATCATCATCAGAAGCTGGAGTGGCGCCCTGCTGCTAGTGACGTCACTGCCAGGCCGCCACTCGTTCCGCTCGCTCGGCTGCTCGGAGCTTGAGTTTCTCATGGCTGGAGCAGCACGTATACAAGGATTTGTCGGCCTTTTTCGGCTCCCGTGTTTTAGCCCCCATTTGATCTTAAAACCACGTGAGTCGAGATAATTTTCTGCTTCGATATCGCAAGCTAGGTAGCGTTGAAGTGGTCTAGTGGTTTTGCAAAGCATATATGCGCCGTGTCTGTCCAGAAATTTGCAGAAAAATAAATGTCCACAAAGTCAACATGCTAAGTTGCCAGTGATCCTTGCGTAAATACTTAACATTACGTTAGTACTTAGCTATGCCGGAAAATGCATTTTGCATGGAAGAAACATCTTTGTATTTTCTGTCGAAATTATAAATTCGTGTTGGAAGGGTACTGCCCAGGAAAACATTAATCATGATTCCTAGTACATTGGTGAGTTTTTCAAGTCAAATATGACTACTTCATTAATACGTAAAAGGAAGAGTGAGGTGCGTTTTGTAGTAAAATGTTTGATGCTATACAATCGACATTCTCTGCAACATCCACCCCGAAACCCATTGATAATGGCTTTTAACACGACGGTGGGTCATGTAAACGCTTCAGTGATACTTTAAGATCAACCACCTGAAAGAAAACTCTCATGGTTTGGATCGAGAGACACTCAATTGATGCTATGTATATGTTACCATAGTGGCCTTCATAGTGGCCCTCAGTAGCCTTTATTGACAATATGACTACGCATGGGAAGCAACTAACTTTTGTTATATGGCGAGGTACGAATGGTTCGTGAAATCCATCGGATTATTGCAACTTCGAATTGAAACCCTAATGCAGTTGTGACGGCGCCAATTGCAATGCCAAAAGAATACTCGAGGCACTACAGCGCACCATAGGCAGCCTCGAAAGCGAAAATTGAAATATGTACTTTCTGCCTAACCATGTTTTTTAACTTGCGTTGCTTATTTTTTCAAATTGAGAGTTATTCGCTTCGTCAATTCATCAAGAAGAGCTTCACATACCGGCCTTCTAAAGAAGACACCACAAGCCTCACTTCAATTCACTTGATTTTTCACCTCCACGGCGGAATACTGTCCCATAATACTAATAAATGAGTCTTCGGCTTCCTTCTGGCTGCACCTAAAAGGTTAAAATGTATATTTCACTCGAAAATTTGGAGCGAGCAGCATGTGCCATTTCGCCAAACCGATTCGTTAAGTCTGTTCCTCAAGCAACAAGAACCAGCCTCAATTAGCATTATTTCAAATTACCGACACTTAAATTTAACCGGTGAAGAACGGCTCAAAGTAGAAAGTGGTGCTGATAGAATCTGAACTGCAGTGTTGCTCTTGCAGTTAATAAACAAGAACAACGACAACGCAATAAGTCCTCGTGTTACTGCCGAGCGATATTGTGAATGAATTCAAACATTCGTTATTACACCATTAACTTCGTGAGCAAACATGCTTTAACGAGTTAAACGCAAGGTAAATGGTGCAAAAATCATAGAACGATGGCACTGCTGAGATGCTTGTTTAATGACGGCAAGTATGATACCATAATTGCGTTCTTATGTGCTATTTTTTGCCTTCATGCTTTTATTATTCACGAGAGCTACCGCTACAAAGTGTAGATCCGCGCATTAAAAAAAACAGCAGTAGATTGGTCTGAGATCCTTCAGCTGGCATTGTAACGTTTCCTTTGAGAAATATAATGTCTAGGAAATGAATAAACTTTCGCGAAGCAAGACGTCATAAAAATGTATTTGAGACGACCATCATAAGGTATACAAGCATAGGAAACGAGAGCAAAACAACGGAAACACCGCAAAAGGCACCCAGACACCACCAGAACTGCTGCAGACAACAGGCGCGAGTCCGTGCCCTGACTTCATGAAAGCGGCGCTCGCAGCGACCCTGTACGTCGTTCTTGCGTCTAATAGAGTTCCGTATCAAATTCCTCTTCACCTTATCGACGTGGTTAAAATCGCTAGTGACGTTATCCTCTTTATCTTCCGCATAGATGTTGCTCTTTTTTGATGCCAGGTCTCCTTCTCACTGATTTCATGGTCTCGCCATTTTTCCAGGCTGGCTGAACTTCTCTTGAGTTAAGTTTTCTAATATCGCTAATTTTATACACGCTTAGTAGCTTTTTATCTAATTGCTTTAGACGAAACGTTTATTCTTTCTCGTTTCTTCATTAGGTTTCTTGTTACTTGGCTGAGCTGCCTATTTTTCATCTTGCTGTTTACGCCCAACAACTGCGGTCTCGGAAATGAGATTCATTATGTATTTGATTTGGGAACTTGTTCTTAATCATCACGTTGTTCGCGAGCACTAGCGAGAATTTCCAGGCAAACCAACTGTTACTATGGTGACCGGTTTATCTAGAGTACATTTTTGCCCTCCATGTTCAAATCGAGACGATCTTTGACCTAACCATCAGTGCACTTTATGCAACCTAATAATTATGCATCTTTCAGAACACTTGGGTCGGTAGAGTACAAAACTTTGTTTATTTCTCGTTCCCGTGTTTTTTCTTTCATTTTCCACGTCAATTTGCTGCTGCTCAAATCTAGAAAATGTCGTAATTATCTGCAATCGATTCATCTCCGCTTACCCTATAAGCTGATCCGTTTTACTATTGGTGAATTCAATACCAAAGTTGCTAATCGCCTGTTTCCTAGGCTGCCAATTCCTCATAGCTCTTTGATGTATGGGTCTGCAGAAGGCCTACAGTATTGATAAAATAAATAAATAAATAAATAAATGTCATACATGACTAAACAATACAACGTTTTCAATTTTCACACAGTTCACGTCCTCACATACTCTTTAGTCTATCATTGTGACTCGACATTTGAACCTCGATTTATACTAGATTTGTTAGATATCTCCTATTAAGCTTT
Source organism: Dermacentor albipictus (assembly GCF_038994185.2). Classification (NCBI taxonomy): domain Eukaryota; kingdom Metazoa; phylum Arthropoda; class Arachnida; order Ixodida; family Ixodidae; genus Dermacentor; species Dermacentor albipictus. Next base: position 108,643,564 of record NC_091829.1, read on the forward strand.
GACGCAATAAATTCCGCCATTTCATTAATGCTCTTCAAGTGAGGAACGTTCCCATTATGTCCTAATGAATTAGAACTTCTACCTCGAATTCTGCCTATTTGCACAACTTCTGTAGCTGAGGATGTGACCATTGGTCGCCATTCTTTAAACCTCACTAGTTTTTTTTAGCTCACTATACTCTTTGAATACCAGGCAGTGCCTCACAGTTTCTCAAACATCCCTGCTTAGATTGCTTCACTCGAAAAGGTTCTAAAAGTGAACATTTCCATTTACACTTCCATTGGGGGCATGTTCATTACAAATGTTCTTAGCACCCTCTGATATACCGCAGGTCTTACCGCCTCCTTCGTCACGTGGTTCGCTGCTGATTGAAAACTGGGGTCAAAGGGCTAATTGCGAAACTTATAAGGCGCGTAGAAGCGAAGTACTGCACGAGCGAGGCCAGTTTCTGTTCGATTGAAAGACTGTCTTTTTCGAACCTAATGAATCTTTATATGATTTGGTCACGCCTGGAAGTAGCATAGCTCTATTTACTGTCGGTGATTTATTCTGGTTTAAGGCGCCACTTCAGCTTGATAATGCAGTGGCGTGCCGGAGGATTTGAACGTTGGGCCTTCAGTATAGAGGCCTGATAGAGAGACTTTCCTATAGATCCCTTCCTTCCGTTATACCGCTACCCAATCGTCATACTTTTACACTCAGTATCACAATTTCAAGTGTTTATTCAGACTACCACAATTTTAGGCTTGGGTGTGCGCATGATACCTGGAAACCGAGAAATAAAACTAGCACAATCCATTTCACTATCAATTCTGATGTTACTGCGGATAGTGATGGGTCAGTAGATCTGCCGGGGTTGCTTAGTGGCAGTGGCATGGCGATACTAAGCGTGAGATTGCGGGATGCAATCCCGGCCGCAACAGTCAAATTGCTGGGGGGGGGGGGAGGTCTGCAAAAAACGACCGTGTACCGTGCCTTATTAGGTGCATTGTAAGGAACACCAGGTAGTCAAAATTAATCCAAATAAACTAGTTAAACAACGTACCTTATATTCAAATCGTAGTTTTAGCACATCAAAAATCCACAGTAAAAATTATTCAAATGCACCACGTATATCTGTAGCCATTTATGTTGATGATAATGATGGTATTGATATTCCCGGTATTCCCTTTGGAACAGAGTGGAGACAAATAGTTTGACTGTAATTACCACCACGAAGTCTTTGCCTATGGGATCCGTTTTGTAACCTTCATAATTATAAGCTTTATCAGTACGTTGCCGGCCTAATTATGCTTACAGTGAATCCAATCTTTTCAATCTCTTCCCTGTTATTTCCAAACAGTACTTTACTCAACTCTTAGACATCTCGGCTATGGACCAGTTAAACCTTGAATCCTAATATAGCAGCGCATATAGAAAGTCGATGCGATGTACGTGATTTCAATGGTTAATATCTTGGTATCCTAATGCGATGTGCCACTTCAGTTCCGTGCTCTTTTTAAGTGCACACACACGTCAACCGGCGGTACATAATTTTCTCCACTATGGTATAGTCCTCAGGCTGCCAGCCCGGGCCTTACAAAGTGCGGCACTGCCCTCTCTTTTATCATAAAGATTTTCCTTCCTGATTGCTTTCTTGCCATTTCTCTAAATATCCATTGTTTTTATTTCATTTCATTGCGCCCAAAAAACTATCTGTGGTTCTCTGAACTTCTGTTTCATGATTCCTGGTTGTCTATCTAGTTTCAATTAACTTGGAGTTACTTGGATGCCAAATATCTTGATCTCTCCCTCCTTCCTGTGTCCCCGCTTATCAGGTAAAGATTCTTGTGCACTTTAGCTGGACAGTACTTTTCGTTCGTGTTCCTCAGACTTTCTTCAAAAATAAACGTGCTCTGCGCTGCCCTGAATGAGGCCCAACCTAGGTCACATTGCGCTGTCTCATTTGTAGTCTTGCCGTAGACCCGCAGAGCCAATAGGCCCCCCAAGTCTGTTTATTTTCCAAACCCAACAGCCGTTCAGGTTTGATGCACAGAATTTGGTTGTTGAACTCTAGCGCAAGTGCTGTTACAGTTTTCATAATTCCTTGCACCATCTTGTATTTACTATAACCGCAAAGCGCCCTATGTTTCGTTAATACTGCATTCCTCTCCAATTTCAATATAAGATTACCTCGGTGGAAGCTTCAGTAGGCATTTCCTTTGCTTATGTAGAAATCTAGATATTTCTTTTGGTGTATAAAGGTGTGAATGACTTCCTGTTGTTGATAGGACGTCATTGGTCGGCTCTTCCATAGAGATCATAATTATTTGCAATATCACAGTGCTAAACTTAAGGCACAGATTGGTGGCTGCAATGCCACCTACACTCGCAATTGCCCGTAAATTCACTGCGTTGTCCTCTATGTCGTCCGCATATGTCAGTACAGGAAATTCTGTTGTGCATTTTGCCCGTGACGGATGTAACATAGATGAAAACCTAAGTCAAAGCTTTCTAGCTGCCTTTAACATAAGAACCAACAATGGCGACCGAGGCCGTTCTTGCTCCAGTCTTTTGTGGTTTTCGCAACTTGGTTGCATTTCTGATTGCGAGATAGAAATTGTGCTTGGCGGTCCCTATATATATATATATATTATTTATTTATTTATATGTATATTTAAGAGAACAGCTTAACACAGCTTCGGCTGCACCTTCGTGCTTCAGAATACTGTAATCATTGCCAGTCTGCGTTGTTGTAGGCTCCTTTAGTGTCCTTAAGTGCTATCAATAAAGGTCTATACTGAGCTACTGAGGTCTGTATGCACTGAGTTAGTAAAACATATTATCTTCCAAGCACATGCCTTGCACGAAACCATTTTATGTTTCCCGCAGTATATCCTTTTTTTTCAATTCCCGCTTCGATAGCTATAGTTTTATGGCTTGCTTTGTTATTCTGTGTATCAGGGACGTTATTGTGACTTGACTATATGATATCGGCTAATCGTTGTGTGCTTCGCCTTTGAAGATGAGGGTCACCTTGCTACAATCCATTCAAGCGGAATTTTTCTTCGGTTTTATCAATTGCTCCACGGCATTAGTCAGCAGGGTCTCGCTCCTTATAACCAGCAGCTTCATTAGCTGCATGTGGATTTAGCGGGTAGTGTGGCCGTATTTTAAGGATATTTTGTTCTACTTTCTTTGATCAAAATTTTCTGTGTGCTAAAACTTCATTTCTCAGGATTCTCTGCTGTGGCATCTCTTTGCATCTGAACTACGATTTCTCTCTTGCGGAAGTTATTTCTAGTAATATATCTCGCACACTGCAGAGCAGTATTTTTACTTGAAGCTCAGGGTGTCCTTAAATTGTTCTAGAATTTTTTGGGGCGCATTTCTTGTGAATGTTATGCATTTAGGTTTCACTTCCCGTCTACGTCTTTGGGCTAGTTCAGCTGTCACTCTTTTATTTTAGTGGTATTGGTTCCATCTGAAGCATACTTCGTGAATTCCGGACTTCTCAATTATCTTTGGAAGCATTTTTTATGCTCTTATATAGCCTGATTTATTTCTTTATTCAATATCGGCTGTGGTTGCTTTGTGGTCTGTGATATTGGGCTGCTAAGCACAAGGCCACATGATTGAATTCGAGCCACGGCGGACCCGTTTCGATAAGGGTGAAATGCGAAAGCACCCGTGTACTTAGATGTAGGTGCATGTTAGGAAACACCAAAGTGGTCCGAATTTCTGGAGTCCTCCACTACTGCGTGCCTCATCATTTTATTGTTGTTTTGGCACATAAAACCCCATAACCTGATTTCGTTAACAGATTCTACCATTTTCCTTATTTTCTCAAATTATTCCACAAATTTTTCCAGGACCTTTTTCATCTCCAGCTGCTTGACGTCTGCAACACATTTGTTCTCGGATACTACTGTAGGAAAGGCCTGTAGTATATTCATGATGCATTTTTTTATATTTCTCTCATTTGTTTTCTATTTAAATTTAGGCATTCTGCTGCGGTTGCTTGCTGTCTTGCGTGGACCTCCAAAAGCTCAGGTTAAGCGCTTGGGATCGCTTCCCGGGTTGTCTGTACCTTCTTATTCTATCGTCATTTCGACTATTTGTTCACAAACCGCTTATGAGACCAAGGCGTAGCCGACATATGACTTCATAGTTCCGGATAGCCGCGTTACCTGTCCTCAAGATTTATTCTCCCTGTTCACTTCTACATGGTTACGTTCCCCCCGGAGATCAATTACTAAAATCCATTGTAATCGGTGTTTTGTCTACATATTCCTTGTGTGCATTCATATGCCCTGGAAATACCAGCAGTCCTGTTTTTTTAGCTCACAAATATTCATTTCCATACAGTCAGTGAATTCTCTATTTTGATGTCTGCTATCACTTCTCGTCCGTACGTAAGCTACTTCCAGTCACGTTTCTCTTTCCTTCATGTTGCCTCTCATTCATGAATTCTTTCATGTTTCTTTTGCCCTTTGGCTCTCAACACCTACCCTAATCAGCATGCCTACACCACCGTCAGTCATGAATCTATTCATAGTGTTTCGCCCTCCTGAAAAAATTGTCTCTAACAGCCAGCTGCTTCAAATTTGGTTTGTGTGTTTGGGTTAAGAGCTAAACGCTGAGAGCTTAGTCATTGTGGTATTTTTTAAAGACCCAAGCCGTTTGTCTTACTTGCGACAATGCTTCATTTTGGGAAATAGATCCTAGTCTCTATAAATATTTCTTGTGCGAATTTCTTAATTTCTCCTGGTTTAAATCTGCTATTTCGTGCTATGCCGACACCTTCAGTATTTGATCCACCTTACCGAGTGGCTCGGGGCCGCTTATAAAAGCTGCCTGGACCGCGAATCAAAGTCGCCTTGGTGCGACTACCTGCTCGCTGAAGTCTTTCCCGCCAGCGACAGAAGCATCGTCAGAGCCCTCTAGGTGATACCCCAATTGATGCCAATGACTCTAAACTTCATGGGTTTATATCTCGTGTCAACATTTATCTGTTTACAGCAACACGCACACTGCAATCTGCGCGTTGTCAAGACTCTCCGAAGTTAGCTGACCCTTTCAGCTATTTGTTTCGCGGTCCCCGTTCCTGTAGTATGTCAATCACTTCTTCATTCATCACGACAAGGTGAGGTTCCTACAAGGTATACCACACGTGTTACATTGCCTTGGCCATGACTTCCTTGGCCAGTCTCTCCTGAAGCGTGCTTTTGTGCACTAGCTCATCTGTACCTACTTTCTTTCTTATACCATTTTCGCCCTGCACAAGTTCTAATCCCCAACGAAGACAACCCGACGTTGCTTCTCCTCGTCTACCTTGGAATTTCCGTGTGACACCATGTTGCCCTGCCCCATCTTTCAATGTGTAGCCGGTTTCCGCTTTTGCACTTCAAAGAAAGGTCCTTTCGGGCCATGACTGGCACGTACGGTCTTTCTTCCCTTCATGGTAGTGCTAGTCTGTTGCCCATTTCCAGCTTCGTCACCAGGTAAAGTCACGACGCTCGCATCGAAACGTCCGCCATTGCTTGACCGAATGGCTGCCCTAAACCTTTCTGCCATTTGAATAGCATGTAATCTATAGCCATCCTTCATTCATTTTGATTATTGAGATCGCTTTCTGGCATCCTACTACTCTTTCGTGTTCTTTCTCCTGCTCTAGACGGTGTAGTCCCGCGCCTAGCACAGTCATCTTACAGCTCAAGTCTCGCCGTTTATTTCGCCGCACTACCAAAACCATGTTTCATTAAGAGGGCGAAGGTGTTCACACTCTTTGCAATGCACGCTAGTGTTTGTCCTTCCAAACGTTATATACAGTGTGTCGTTTGGGTACCCTGTGTACAAAGCACGTTACAAGGTGATGCAATAAACCATGTTTTTTGTGTTCTCACCCGAGTGGGAATAGTTATCGCATCACCAATACAATAAAGTCTCTCATCCAATAACACTGGTACTGACTACAGGATTACTACGAGTACTGCGCAACTGCAAGGTACGACTTAAGACGATCGTGAAAGCAACAAGCTGCACCCATTCTTCCAAAATGGTGGCACCCATGATCATTTTACGCCAGCCTCCATCCGACACGGCTGCTAAGACTTGCACAAACTATGATTATTTTTGCTTCTTTTAAAAACATTTATGTTTAACAATAGAGTGAAAGCAAGAAGTACACTGGGCACAAACTACGCGGGGAGGCTGTAAGCATGAATTATAGCCATTGGCATATGAGGTGATCGTCTGAAGCGTGCCGTTCTCATTATATGAATGGCTGCCGACATGTCCAGATCATTGAGAAGCCTGCTAGCATCCAAGAAACTATGCGACGTGTCGTACCACTCCATGGTTGCCTTGCTGACGCAGCATGCGAGCCCTGCACCAAAAGAAGACAATGAAAGTCCCCGGTTTCAAATCTGTGCTCAAAACGTGGTCGAGAAGACCATCGGTTACCTCGCCGGGTTTTGGGGGCTTGCCGAGAGCTGTGGGTTCTCCACTCGTATAGATCGTAACCTCAAGGAAAGGTTTGGGATGGACTTGTGTGAAAAATACCTCCAACTTGTTCGTCTTGCAAAACCGCAGTCCATAACATGAGAGATTCTTGACATTACCACATTAGTGGAACTCGCAATGCACAATGCGGACCTACTACCAAGCTGAATGACATCGGCACCTACACCTGTCTTATCCCTGCCATGTTCGTCAAGAAGAGAAGGCCTGCAAAGTGATCCAGTGAAGCCCCGATGCCACACCACACTATATGCTGCCCTGACACACTCGCACAAACCTCCGAGCTACTTGCAAAAAACTCCACATGAAACAAGTGCCATGAGCGAGGGAACTAGTAACCGTGTGTCTAAGCGGCCGGAATAAAAGCAAACCGCCCAACTTTGAGGAGAATACGCTGTCCCTCTGCAGATAAGGACACTGTCACAGAAGTAATAAATATCTTCACAGTTTCGAGCACAGCGAGAGACCTGAAGTCTGTCTACAAGATACTAGACTGGCGCAGGACGACTCTTCACATGCAAAATGACATTGGATCTCGTGTTTGCATAAATTCAAGAGAGACATACCGCTATTGTGCTAACCAGTGACGCAAATTGTAAAATACAAGAAAAAGAAAAGTAACCGTGAGAGACGTACTGCACCTGATGGTTGAGCAACAATGTCAACAAATCGCAGGTGAACTCTTTGTGATTAAATATTTTCGACAAGCCCCCTTTGGCAGCAATGTGATTCAGGGTCTGCGTTGCTTGCATTACATAGAGGTAGGAGCAGTAATAGGCTCAGCTAATGGTACTTCTGTAACTGCATGGAAGCTGAAGTTGACTTGTTTCAAACCCACAGAGGTCTGATGAGAGGTTCACCAGTCAACATTGCACTAAAAAAAGAAGGTAACCTCTGGCTTCAGCGCTGCACGATTCTCAAATTGGACTTTCTGTTGCTCTTGTGATTCAGCTTGCACTATAGGAAAGTAGCAGATAGTGTACCAAGGAGCCCCTATACATATCCTCATCGGTTTCTTAAAGCTCGCTCCCTGATATGTACCTTGCGATGAGGTTCCGGCAGATATAAGTGCAAGCAAGGAATGTTCCTCGCTGTCAGTCATAACAAGTGCCCAACATCTACTGTCATAGCGGTGAAGCATGATGGAAGGTTTAGAATGTAATGCCATGTTAAGGTGTTAGTCAACAAAGCATGTCATGTTGGCCAATATTCTGTTCTGAAGGAGGAAATCTTTTTCTACTTACTGAAAAGTGGCTATTGGTTCCGCAAGTTGAATCTTCGTGAAATCTACTGCCACATACAACTCAGCGATGACGCAATGGATGTCGCAGTCCTGTAAATTCATATTGGCAGAGAAGAGGCTTCTGCGTGATGTAGCCTCAGCCCCCCAAAATTTTCAAGTAAGGGTAGATGCTATCCTTCACAACATTATAGGCACACATGTCTTCTCAGACGGGTTGCTCATGTCAGAACCTGAAGATAGAGGAAAACAATGAAAAAGTTCAACACATCATGATAATGTCATTAGGCTGCAAGAAGTCTTTAATATGCATAAGAAGTCATGAAATATGTAAAACATATAAACTAAGAAGCTTTTATTTATATGAAAGCAAAATAGAAAGTACCATGTTAGTACCACCACTTCAAGCGTTTCAGGAGCCCAGGTGATTTCTAAGATTGATCGCCTAGAACCGCAGTTTCCTGCCGAACCTGTCAAATATTCGTGCACTACTGTATGGACTACTTTAACAAAATGTGACCAAGAGGAAAAATACGCCTCAGAAAGACGAAGAGGACTCTGAAGAGTCTTGGGCTACATATCCAGTGAAACAATCCCAATGACCCAGGTTTGCAGTATTGGGGTTTACTGGAGAAAGGCACGTAGTGCGTGACCGTAATTGGCATCAAATATGTTCATTGAACAATGGCATATAGCGAGTGTCACATACTCATTTATCCAAGTTGAAGTGAACGAAGTTCATGAAATAGTGGCACATAAGTAATGTATTGGCATACACCCAGCTGCAAAGTTCGTGGTGAACCGCTTCCGGAAATAGGATGGAAAAGGGTTAAAGACATCGGCAGAGAGACAAGCATGGGAAATGAGTGCAGTACCCTAATCAAGTCAATCCCAGTCAAATATTGGTAATAGCCAGTGTGTACAAACAAGTGGATTATCATCATTATGTGCCAAATCATCAACATATTTAGGTGAACTGCAGTACCCCGAAGCGCTATCCAGTGTTTACCGCTGTCTAGTTTCAGCTGCCCCATCTTATCGCTGAACATTTCCTGACTTCATCACGCCGTCTAATTCTCTGTCATCCTTGCAGATATTGCGATTTCCTTCTCTTGGTGTCTACTCTGTAACTCCGATGAGCCACTGTTTATCTTCGCTATCCACACATGGCCTGCCCATTTCTACTTCGTCTAAGTATCAGTATGGAGGATGCAAACTCTGTTGCCTACTTTCAAGAAAAAAAGATGTTTCTCAGTTTGTTCATTGTCGCTCAAAGCGGAACCGAATCTCGAATGAATATGGGCCATTGAGCTTAAGCATTTGCTTATTATCTGATTTATCCGGTATGAAGGGCCACTCGTTACATTCAAAACATTTCTGGCTCTGACCATGACTTCAAAGGTGGCTGGAAGCGTGCAACCACCAAAGGTGGTTGAGCTAGCCGTAGACCAGCATCCTTGCTCTCACGTTGCGCTATTGGGATACAGCCCATGTCCTAATGTGCAGCCTCAAGTTTTTCTGGTGCATTCCTTCATGCTCGGGGCATACTCGCAACAGTTGTTTTCGTCGTCAGCAGAGTGCCCTTTGGCCCGACAGGCAGATAGACGATGCTGTAGGGGCAGAAACGTCTCAAACCAGCCAATTACCGGATGCGTCGAATTTCATGTTTGAGGTGTCAAGGTGGGGGCGATTCTAGCAAAGACTCCTCTTAGCCGGCACATCCTTTGTCAGGGCTAAGCTACTGCGCGGGCACCACGGGGTAGGTCTGGCGACAGGACGTGGTCCTTCGTGCGAGTTTGCGCCACCAGAGCACTGCTTCGCTTCTGTTTGTCCGCACTGATGCGCCGGGCTGGATAGCGGTCGTTCGATATGGCAGGATAGGTACACGGAGTTGTCTCCGTGTCCCCTGCCAGCAACTACTTGACCTTGTTATCGAGGTGTACCGGTACTTCTTTGGAAATTATGGTTTCTCAGGAGCGGGCTGCTACAGGTGTTTATTCTATGTTTGATTTCTGACCCTTTGGGTGGTAGCGAATCACTGCAAGGCATGTTGGCTGTCTAAGAAAATTATTATTTTGCCTGCCGGATCACAAAGGCCCGTAAGATCCTCCTACAAAGCTTGTGGATATAAGAAAGGACAGTAAAAGGTGGGCGTAAAACTAGAGATGAATTGAGCTGCATGTCGGGCCGCACCATGGTGGTTCGTGATTTTCTTATCACAATGTGGCGCCATGAACACCAGCTAAGCTCCTCTTCTGGTAGGACCTAATGCCGCATCAGGCAATACCGCATTGTGGATGGATTATCTGCTTGACGCTGTAAGGGACGTATGAGTCTGTGTATGCGCTGTAAGTGACGATTGATATTATGGAATACCAACTAGCCCGTACCCGAACCTTGCTTCTGTGTTGTGCTTCCGCAGACTATGGTCCAAGTAGCATGAATCACTAGTTGCATTGAGTGATGGGTACAGAGTTCACCATACAGACATGCAACGGTATAAGCACCCAAGGTGGAAGGCTTCAGTTGCTGCGAGCGCGCTCCGGTGAATTGGAAAGAAGCTGGAGAGAGAGAGAGAGAGAGAAAGTGGGCTGATATGGCTAGGGCCAAGACGGAAAGTTGGCTCAACTCATTTATCAATACCCTTGAGAAGCCCAGCAGGAGGACAAGGAGGTTATTTTCTGCCTTCTGCACGACCTATATTTAGTGACATAACGAAGAGCGATAGAGAGCGCACAAGAGAAACCACGCCATACAGCGCCATACGTCATGGAAACAGAAAGGTAGCCAACTGTGACAGCATCATGGACTCGCTCCAGTACGACCACCCTGGAAATAAGAGGGACTGACGATGAGTTGCAACTAACTCGGTAGTCAAGTTTCGGTTATTAAGGCGCCAGCAAAAATGATCAACATAGGAAGTGAGGTGATCTGACGAATCAGAATGCGGGTAGGTCAGGATGTCCCCTATAAAAGAGTTTTACTGTGGGTCGTCACCACTGCGGCTAAATATCCCTGACAAAGTAGAAAACAATTACGTCATATCAGACTTCTGTGAAAGCGTCTGAGGCGTCGACGGGTTCCGAGAGAAGAATTCCTGGAAACATAGTGGCTTAGGTGCCCGGTTGTGACCTTGAAGGTCAAAATCGAGCATAGACCGCGGTGGCCATTGGTTATAGTGAAAGCCCGCCCGCACAAGTAGGCGCATAAATTGCTTACTGTACAAACAAGATCGCGGCACTCGCAATTGGTTATAACAAGATTAGTGTGTAGAACATGCGCTTGCCCAAAGATATATAAATATATATATATATATATATATATATATATATATATATATATATATATATATATATATATATATAATCAACCGCATGGTTGATAAATTAGTGTGTGAAATTGGTAATTGGTAACATTGGTAATTGAACATAAGCAAAGCAGCACATATATCAACAAGCGCACCTATGCAAGAAGCATATGCTTACATGCTTGCAAAGTGGCCGGCTCTGCTATGCGAGCGGCGAAAGCAAACGCGTTGTCGCGCTGAGATGGAAAATTACATTCGAGAAAGTGACACTGTCCTCTTTCACTGATTTTGTCTATCCATGGGCTCATATTTCCCAAACCATTATTTCAGGTCGACGTTGTCGGTTCCGCAGAAACAGCCAGGGTCGCGAAGTTGAATCAGGATCACCCGACGGGTGGGCGGTGTTACGTTTCAAGCAATCCCTTAGTCTGTTTACCAGGTGGAACTGGCCACGGCGTGCCTGCTGCTTAGTTCGGTCTTGCATGGCCCCTCCATCAATATGCCACGTGTACGAATATGCGACTTTGCTGCATTGCTCGCCGTTATCAGCAATATATATATATATATATATATATATATATATATATATATATATATACATATATATATATATATATTACAGCGGGGATGTTTGTGCAGCACTAGTTCCAAGTTGTAGCGGTAGGCTTAAACAGGTCGGTACAATGGCACAACGGGGACGCCAGCAGTTGTCTTCTCTTTCACCAGCACTATGCCCACTTCCTATTGCCTTCAGTACAATCACTCCCCACCGAAACAGTAGCCATCCTGGTGACCTGAGGACAGGAGAACACAGGGGTGTCATGGGACTCCTTGAGCAGGGTGACGTGGACAAATTCCTGGCCGCGACGACGCTGGTGGGAAGGCGCTTCCATTGGCTCGATGAGATTGTTGACCACGGTCGTTTGCTTCAGTACCCGATAAGGACCATGGTACTTGGAGAGCAGCTTGGAGGAAAGGCCTGGAGGGGTAGAGAGCACTCACAACCAGACCAACGAGACAGGAGCAAAGCACGTATCCGCAGTGGATGAATCGTGACGATGCTTTTAGCGCCACTGGTTTTGGGATGTGAATGAACGAGCGAGCTGGCGACATCCTTCGGCGTAAGTAGCCGTTCTATAAACAGTCATTGACTCCGAAGTATCCGGCCGGTAAGGTAGAATCGTGGCCATAGTACATAAAGGTTTGTGTCCGTAAAGGAGAAAAAAAGGAGATAACCCAGTAGTGCTTTGCCTGGCGGTATTATAAGCTAGGTGACGAAAGGCGCAACACGATCCGAATTCGAGTGGTCAGATGAAACATACATAGTCAACATGTCGGCAAGGGTGCGTTTCAAATGTTCTGTCATCCCACTAGTTTGAGGATGACATACCGTGGAATTGCGGTGAATTATGCGACAGTTCTTTAGCAGCGCTGAAATGACGTCGGAGAGGTAACGCGACCGTGGTCGCTCAGTAATTCTCGATGTGCTCCATGGCGTAAAATCGCGTGTCGAAGGATAAAACTGGCGACGTCTTTTGCTGTGGCAGATGCTAGCGCTAAAGTTTCAGCGTACCACGTGAAGTGTTCGATAGCAACAATAACCCAGCGGTTCCGTTTGGAGTGTTGGGAAGCGGACCGTATATGTCGATGCTGACACGGTCGAACGCGCCCGCGGGGCATGATAAGGGTTGCAAGGGGCCAGAGACATTTCTAGTTGGTCTCTTGCGTCGTTAGCATATGTGGCATGACCCGCCATACTGGCGAACGAAACGGTACATACCGCGCCAGAAGTACTGGAGCTGGAGGCGAGAGTATGTCTTCAATACACCAGCGTGGCCGCATTGTGGGCCGTCGTGAAACATGGCGCAGATGTCAGAGCGGAGATGTCGGGGTGTAAGAAGCAACCACTTGCGGCCGCTCCAGCTGTAACTGCGGCGGTGCAGCAGGTTATCCCGAATGATGAAGTGCGTGGCTTAACGACGGAGCGTCTGAGAGATCGGCGCTGGCGACTGCCTAGACAGGAAGTCAATAATCGAAGAGATCCATGGGTCTTTGGGTTGCTCTGATGGCCTGTCTGAAATATTGAGGGCCAAGGCACCGCAGGTGTAAATAGACGAGTGTACAGGGCCAGAGCGCAGGGGTGACCGAGATAGAGCGTCTGCCTCTGAATGCTTTCGGCCTGAGCGATAAACAACGCGGATGTCGTACTCTTGTAGGCGCAATGCCCAGACGGCGAGCCGACCAGTCGGATCTTTTAGTGAAGATAACCAGCATACGGCATCATGGTCGGTCACGATGTCAAATGGACGCCCGTACACATAAGGACGAAATTTTCCGATAGCCCAAATGATGGCCAGACATTCCTTCTCAGTAACCGAGTAGTTCGCCTCGGATTCGGAAAGCGTGCAGCTGGCAAACGCGACGACCTACTCTTCGAAGCTATCCTTCCGTTGTGCAAGAATAGCACCGAGCCCGACACCACTAGCGTCCGTCTGGATCTCAGTTGCAGCAGAGGGATAGAAGTGTCACAATACTGGAGGAGAGGTGAGAACGCGTCGCAATTCCCGGAATGCGTCGACGCACGCCGGGGACCAGGCTGATATAAGCGTCGGAAACATGAGCACAGGCCGATGAAGCTGCGAAGCTCTTTCATGGTGATTGGTTTCGGAAACTCGGATATGGCGCTAAGTTTCGTGAGGTCCGGGAGGATACCATCTTTTGAATCTACATGGCCGAGAATAGTAAGCGTGCGAGCGCCGAAGTGATATTTCTTCAAATTTAATTGCAGTCCTGCAGCGGAGAGGCATGCAAGGACTTGCTTGAGGTGGCTGAGGTGCGAAGCAAAGTCGGTGGAAAACACCACAATGTCATCTAAATAAAAGAGCCACATTTTCCAGTTCAGCCCTCGAAGAACGGTGTCCATCATTCGCTCGAAAGTGGCAGGCGCGTTGAAGAGGCCGAATGACATGACGGTAAATTCATATATTCCATTGGGTGTTACAAAGGCTGTCTTTTGAAGAACAGCCTCTGCCACTGGCTTTTGCCAGTACCCGGAGCGCAGATCCAGCGAGAAAAATAATTCCGCTCCCTGCAGGCTGTCCAAAGCATCGTCAATGCGCGGCAGAGGATAGACATCTTTGCGCGTTATTCGGTTAAGGTAGCGATAGTCGACGCAGAACCGGAGGACAACCGGAGATTCCCAGGGACTGTTAGAGGGCTGGGCGATGCCACGCTCCAGCATGTCGTCAACGTGCTTGACGATGATACGGCGTTTAGCAGCCGACACACGATACCGACTCTGGCGCAATGGTGTTTGTTGACTGGTGTCGATACGGTGAACGCCTCCGGACGCTCGGCCCAAGGATGCCTGGTCGATGTCAAATGAGGCACGACAACGTTGGAGAAGCTTGGCGATTTCTGTGTGCTGCGCAGGTGTGAGTTCCGCGCCGACGGTGTGAGCGAAGACGTCTACAGGGGCATCGGTAACGGCGGGAGGAGTGACGGCACAAATTAGAAGTGATCCGGTATCACCAAACATGGTGGCTGAGAGAACGCAATCGAAAGCCTCAGAGGTACCGCAGCAATCGCCGCGGAGTAGGGATGATGGGCAGGTGGACGGATTGCACACGTAAAGGGCAGCAGAGCCTTCGCAAAAATTGACGACAGCAAAGGGAAGCAGAAAGTTCCGGCGGCGCGCACGAGTGGCCGACGGCGTAAACAGAACGCAGCAGAGTTACGTGACACAGGGACCAGGGCGGCGGAGAAAGGGGCGACATCGATGTCAGAGGCAGCAACAATTTTAGGAGAATAACGGTCGTCAGGGTAAAAGCATGGCACTGATAACGTAAATTTGGCACGAGCACAGTCGATAAGGGCTTGGTTGACAGATTGGAAATTCCATCCAATAACGTCGTGCGAGGAACAAGATGGGACGACAAGTTCGATAACATACATTACGCTCTGAATGACTACCCGGGCTGTGCACGACGCTGAAGGCTGAATGTGGTGCGAGGTTGCCGTACGCAGAGAAAGAGAGGTAAGGGGAATGGTCACTTTGTTCAATTTGCGGCAAAGGTTCTCACTAATAATAAAAACGGCGGCTCCGGTGTCGATAAGTGCGTGTACGGTGATGCCGTCTACGGTCAGTTCAATTTCGTTCGCAGGGGTGAAATGAGGCCTTCAAATGTTCGACGTAAACGCCATTCTTGCCTCTGGAACTGCGACTGTTAGTTTTCCTCTCGGGCTGGGCTGCGTCGGTGAACCATCGGGGAAAAAGACCGGTGACATGGGGAAGGCGACCGGCGTGAATCGAAGGCGTGGCGACTGTAGGACGCGTCCGGAGGAAGGTTAGATGGGTCCTGACGCGGAAGTCGAGCAGGCCTGTAGCTTGAGGCACCCCCCCCCCTCCCGTCATATAAATGGCGGCTGCGATGGCGTCAGAATCGAGCTACGTGACCCGGAAAATGGCATAATAGCATACTGGCCGGTTATTAGGTGTACGCCACGGGTTGACGGCAGGTGCTTGAGCAGCCGAGTAAGAGACGGCGATCAGACGCGAAGGGGGCGGCGGCACATGGAAGGTGCCGGTGGCCCGGTAGGCATCAGGGGCCGGAGGAGCGTAAGCCCGGGCGACAACATCCGCGTAAGTAAGCGGTCCAGCTGCAGGCTGCGGAGGAAGGGCAGATGGCAGCGCCGCGGCAACTTGCGTCTGAATGACGTGTCGAAGCGCAGGAGCCAAGGTTGTCGACGGCTCGAGTGTGCTATTCGTCAGAGAGAGTTGCCGTGCGACTTCCTGGTGGATGAACTACTCTATCTCTGCCATTAAAGCAGAGATGTCGGCAGCGTCGCGGCCGAGGTCCAACGGAGATATATCAATGGTGTCCTGCTGAGCAGCGCGTGTTCATGCACGCTGCTTGCTCAACTCGTCATACTGCTGACAAAGCTGTATGACCTCGGCAATCTCCCGGGGACTCTTCGCGACGAGCATCTGGAAGGCATGGTCATCGATGCCTTTCATGACGGGCTTGATCTTGTAAGCTTCGTGCATAGATGAGCTGACGCGCTTGCAGAGCGAGAGCACGTCTTCATTATGACTGGTAAAGGCCTCGTTCTGGCGTTGAACTTGGCCACGTAAAGGCTGCTCA
The DNA here is from genome assembly GCF_038994185.2 of Dermacentor albipictus. Classification (NCBI taxonomy): domain Eukaryota; kingdom Metazoa; phylum Arthropoda; class Arachnida; order Ixodida; family Ixodidae; genus Dermacentor; species Dermacentor albipictus. The sequence continues at coordinate 108,659,756 of NC_091829.1, forward strand.
GCGCGAAGTCGGCGAACGGCCGAAGACCTCTGCCAAAGTTGTCGGGAAAGCCGACCAGGTGGTGAAATCGGCTTCATGATTGCGGAACCATAGGTTTGCCACGTAAGTCAGGTAAAAGACGGCATTTGTGTGCTTCGCGTGGTCGTCCCACTTATTATAGGCGCTTACACAGTCATATTCGGCAAGCCAGTCTTCCACATCGTGGTCGTCTGTGCCGCTAAATATAGCCAGATCGGGCTGCCGGATGACGCCAGAGCATACGATGGCCGGGGGCACGGGAGCAGCAGCCTGGGATGGCCCCGGTTTATCCATTGAAATACCTGTTGTTAGCGTACGACTGCGGAGTTCCAGGATGTCGAAGAGAAACCCAGCACCTCCACCAAATACAACGGGGGTAAAAAATTAAATTATGGGGCTTTTACGTGCCAAAACCACTTTCTGATTATGAGGCATGCCGTAGTGGGGCCTCCGGAAATTTTGACCACCTGGGGTTCTTTAAACCTGCACCTCATGAACCCCATAGAAATGTGCCCGCCGTGGCCGGGATTCAATCCCATGGCCTCGTGGTCAGCAGCCTAACATCATAGCCACTGAGCAACCACGGCGGGTCACAACGGCGGTGTTTGCCCAGCAGCACTACTCCTACATTGTAGCGGTAGGCGTAAGCAGGTCTTTATTATGACGAAACGGGGAAGCCAGCAATTCACGTCGTCTTCTCTTTCACCAGCATTATGCCCATTCCCTTCGGTACAATAAACATATATATATATATATATATATATATATATATATATATATATATATATATATATATATATGAGCGAGGATGAAAGACACCAGTGCGCCAAGCGCTCTTGCTCGGCAACCGCTGTCGTGCTTGGACGTTGTCATTCCCCTGACCGTTGACGCAGCGCTGCTTCGAGCTCTGCCAAATAAGCACCATTGGAATTGGTGGAGGTGCTGGGTAAGCTCAGATAAAATTCCTGGAACTCCGGTCCTGTACCCTAGTATCTACCATGTCCCACGACGCCTCCTAGAAAACGCCTCCTCTCACACCCACTGCATGTCCCGTGGTGCGTCGATGCAGTGACATTCTTATCTACACTGGAGCGGACAACACTGACGGGGACGAATGGCTCCCGGCGTACGGCAGGGTAAGCAAGCATAAAAATCGGGACGAAGCGGCCAAACTGAGCCTCGTTCTGTTCCACCTCACTGGTGTGACCAGCTGTGGTATAATAGCCATGAAGTAGAGTTTCAGACATAGTCCAAATTTAGGAATTCCATCGCCACTGTAGTTGGTCGCCCTGATGTTCGTAAGATGCATGCCGGCCAGCGTTGTGAGAATAAGCACAACAGCCAAGGTAAAGATTCGCCAGTTACATTGAAGATGTCCTGGACCTATGCCGGAAAGTCAATTCGACCTTGGCGGAGTCTGATCGAATCCAAAACATCCTGAAGGGCATAGAGGACGACCCTTTTAACATTTTGCTAACCAGAAATCCTCGATCTGTGGCCGAAATTATTGCGCTGTGCCAGAGCTAGGAAGATCTACGCAGGCAGCAGTCACTGACCCGTCGATCTCTACTGCGTGACAAAGGCCTCGCTCGTTTGGCTTCCATGTCCGTCCAGGCATCTTCGCTCGATGAAATGAAAGCGTTCGCCCGCTAGGAAGTTGCCCGGCAACTCTCATTGATTGATTTTGAATTCTATAGTGTACGTAACGTCTTGAATCACGACACGGGCTGTACAGGCTGTGGTTATTTTGACGGGTTCAACACTTGTAGTCCGAAGTGACAATCCAGAAAGAGGCATCGCTACCTTACGAAGTGATCGACAAAATCTGGCATCCATAACAGAAACAGCTGTGCCGGTATCAACAAGAACGACTTTAGCGACATCTTCAATAAACGCGTCAATAACATTAACAGTAATGATGACTTCGGCATTTCGAAACTTCCGCAGTTGTTGTCTCGGAAACTGCGTCGTCTAGTTTCCGTGGTTAGACACAGGCCGCTGGCACATCGGTGAAAGCTAGCTGTGACCTGGGGATGGAGAGCGGCGATGGTCAAAGTGAGGACAATTAGTCAGAGTACGAGAAGGCGGCGGGTTGGATGGAGTGTAGTTTTCATTGGAGTTGACCACATAACAAGGCGCCCGGAGATCATTGTCCATCGCTGGCACTCGGTGGCAGAACCTTGCGACGTGTCCTGGATACTTACATGCAAAGCATATAGGCCGATTGGCATGTATGCGCCACGGGTTGGCAATAGGAGCTCTGGGCCAGGAGATGCGAGGAGAAGGGTGGCGCACGGTCTGCTGAGAGGGTCGTGTCGGCTTTTGGCGTGGCGGGGCAGCTAATCCAGCACAAGTTAGCGGAGCGGCTGCAAGCGCCTGATGGGAACCAACCGCAAGTGCGTCAACGACTTCTCCTTGAATGACGCTGTGCAGAGTAGATTGTAAAGGACTAGCAGGCACCTTGGTGAAGGGTACCAGGGACCACGGTCGTGCGGTCGTGGGGAGAAAGACCTTGATTTGCGTAATCAGCGACGCTTGGCTGGAACCAGTTGCCAGGCTGGAGATCGATGCGCCGGTTATCGGAGGAGGCATCGTCAAAGGTCGGTGTTTGCGTAGCTCGTCGTAGCTCTGAAGGGTGATAGTGTCAGCAAGTGTCCGTGCTCTTTACCACTAGCCTATGGAAGGCGTCATTATCAATTCCTCTCGTGAAGTGCTTAATCCAGTCCGCTTCCGACATGACTGTACTGACGCGTTTACAGGGATCGACAATGTCCGCTATGTAACTGGTAAATGTTTCACTGGTATCCTGTGCACGTTTGCGTAAACACAGCTGGGCTCGGAGTTTGCGGACGGCAGGCCCAATAAATATACCCCTGTAAAAGCCGCCTTGAACGTAGTGATCTTTCGCAAATCCGCCTCATGGTTCTTGAACCAGAGTTTGGCCACGCGTGCAAGATAGCAAACGACGTTGATTAGTTTGGTTGAGTCATCGCATTCGTTATGAGCGCTCAACACGTATTTTTCGGCTCAACACATATTTTTCGCTCAACACATATTTCTCGACTTGCGACATAGGTATATAACCACGGAGCACAGATACAGCAGCTCCCGCATCCACAAGCGCTTGTACAGCGACACTCTCCATGTGCGCCTTCATCTCACAAGCAGAAAAAAGTCGAGGTCTTGAAGCTTTACACAAGAGCGCAGTTCTTGCCTACGGAACTGCGACAGTCAGTTGTCCTCTTGGACAGACTGGGGTCAACGGAGCATAGGTGAAGACCTATGGTGGCGTGGGTACGGCCACCACTCTTTGCCGAACGCGCGTTGACAAGAAGAGATAGTATTAGGGGCTGATCCAGACGAAACTGGCTGTAGTGTGGTGGCTCAGGATGAACGTAGCCTTGTATTCGGTTTCATGACGTATCCCGAAGTCGCAGCAATGGAAAGGGGTGCTACATGGCCAGGAAGAACAGAGAAATTTTATATTAGCCTTTTGTCTGCAGTGCGACAAGGTTTTGCAGGCATTGGTGCAGGATGCGGAAAGGGGAGCGCGGCCAAACGTACAGGTGACAGCGCTACGTAGAAGGCGCTTGATGGTTACATGGTATCTCCAGCGAAAGTATCGGACATCAGACGTATGGAGACAGGTACGGAAGCATTGGTGATTGAACAGTTCTTTCGGAATATGCTGTTGGATGACCAGTTGGGGCACAGAGATTGGCATTTTCGTAGGCCTCGGAATTACGGAAACAAGGGACAATTGTTGTGCTACTTCTTCGAGAAGTGCTGTATTTTCTGCAGTTAAATACGGTTACCAGAAGCATCCAAATGAGGAGAGCCGAATGCTTAACGCATCCAAGTTAGACCGCCGCTTGGAAATGCTCTGTTTCCGCAGGTCGTTGTAACGTTGGAGTAGATGAATGTTCTCGGCCACAATTTGGGTTTGCTTGTAAACGAGCATGTGGAAGCCGTCGTAATCAACTCCGTTGATTATTTGCCGGATTTTTAGTTTCCGAAATGGCTGCGTTAATGCGGCGGCAAAGATCTACGGCATTTTCAATGTTGGCTCTAAAGTTCTCGCCTGATTGGTGGGCGTGATTGTGCAAGCGCAGTTCTGCGCGGAGCTTGCGCACAGCGGGTTGGTCAGTTACTCCCGCGAAGATCATCTTAAAAGACAACCAGTTTACAATATCAGCTCCATCGTTGTCGAAACCATAGATGCGCAACATGACTAATGTAAGTGATGAAATTCTATAGCTTCGCTGCTTCATTCCACTTATGCGCACTTACTAGTTCGTAGGAAGACATCGTATCTTTCACGTCGTTGTCTTCCATGGCGCTATATATTATATGGGTCTCGCTGCGTTGGTAAGGACGGACAAATTAGAGCAGGTGCTCAGGAAGCATCTCGCAATGAAACGCCGTCAGACATAGTAGAGTCCGGGTCCGAAGTTATCGTGTGAAGAGGGAAAGCAGCACCCGCATCAAATGCAACCGTAAGTGCACGTATAGTCATCATTTGTCGCAGAGATCAAGCGATACGAAGGCGCCCGATCACCGACTAACCAGGACGAGTGCGATCATCGCGCTTATCATGTATTTTGCTTGTGTTGTTTTATGTTACTAATAAACGCTTATATACATATATATATAAATATATATATATATATATATAAATATATATATATATATATATATATATATATATATATATATATATATATATATATATATATATATATGGCAGCGGCACCCTCGGCGATAATGGAAGAGAGCATAGTCTAGAGTGATCTGAAATCCCACAAGTAACGTCGGAAGACGTAAAGACTACCTTGGGAGCTATGCAAAGGGGGAAGGCAGCTGTGCAGGATCAGGTATCAGCAGATTTGTCGAAGGAGGGTGGACAGATTGTTCTATGAAAACTGGCCACCCTGTATACGCAATGCCTCATGACCTCGAGCGTACCGGAATCTTGGAAGAACGCTAACATAATCCTAATCCATAAGAAAGCGGACGCTAACGACTTGAAAAATGTTAAACCGATCAGCTTGCTGTCCTCTTCCTACATAGTATTTACTAAGGTAATCGCAAATAGAATCAGGAACGCCTTAGATTTCTGTCAACCAAAGGACCAGGCAGGATTCCGTAAAGGCTACTCAACAATAGACTATATTCACACTATCAATCAGGTGATAAAGAAAGGTGCGGAATATAACCAACCGTTATATGTAGTTTTCATTGATTATGAGAAAGCGTTTGATTCAGTCAAAACCTCAGCAGTCATGGAGGCATTAGGGAATCAAGGTGTAGACGAGCCGTGTGTAAGAATACTGAAAGATATCTATAGCTGCTCCACAGCCACCGTAGTGCTCCATAATGAAAGCAACAAAATCCAAATAAAGAAAGGAGTCAGGCAGGGAGATACGATCTCTCGCATGCTATTCACAGCGTGTTTACAGGAGGTATTCAGAGACCTGGATTGGGAAGAATTGGAGATAATAGGTAATGGAGAATACCTTAGTAACTTGCTATATTCGCTGATGATATTGACTTGTTTAGTAACTAGGGGACCAATTGCAATGCATACTCACTGATCTGGAGAGGGGAAGCAGAAGGGTGGGTCTAAAAATTTATGTGCAGAAAACTAAAGTAATGTTTAACAGTCTCGGTAGAAAACAGCAGTTTGCGATAGGTAGCGAGGCACTGGTAGTGGTCAGGGAATGCACCTACTTAGGGCAGGTAGTGACCGCGGATCCGGATCATGATATTGTAATAATCAGCAGAATAAGAATGGGCTGTGGTGCATTTGGGAGACTTTTTCAGGTCATGAACAGCAGGTTGCCATTATCCTTCAAGATAAAAGTCTATAACAGCTGTGTCTTGCCAGTACTCACGTATGGAACAGAAACCTGGAGGCTTACGAAAAGGATTCTACTTAAATTGAGGACGACGCCACGAGCTATGGAAAGAAGAATGATTGGTGTAACATTAAGGGATAAGAAAAGAGCAGATTGGGTGAGGGAACAAACGCGAGGTAATGACAGCTTAGTTGAAATCAAGAAAAAGAAATGGGCATGGGCAGGACATGTAATGAGGAGGGAAGATAACCGATGGTCAATAAGGGTTACGGACTGGATTCCAAGGGAAGGGAAGCGTAGCAGGGAGCGGCAGAAAGTTAGGTGGGCGATTGAGATTACGAAGTCTGCAGGGACGACATGGCGGCTATTAGTACATGATCGGAGCAGTTGAAGAAGTATGGGAGAGGCCTTGGCTCTGCAGTGGCCGTAAGCAGAATGATATATATATATATATATATATATATATATATATATATATATATATATATATATATATATATATATATATATATATGTGTGTGTGTGTGTGTGTGTGTGTGTGTGTGTGTGTGCTTCTCTGCAATGTCAGTGAAGTGCAAGAGTAATTCCTCAGGACCTACATGTATTAATTAGTCAGTGTCTTCTACTTGCAGACCAATCTGTGGTTTACCAACAGATAATACAACAGGAACACTTAAAGCTACAAAGTCGAAAATATCCAGACGCGGAAATGAATTACGAGGTGAGTGACGAAAACGTACAATATTTCGTCCTTTGTGTGCGTATTGGCTTAAATAACGGGCATGCGTGCATTTTAGCGATCATCGTGTGTGACAAGAATTGCACCCCAAATCTTAGACGGTTACATTTCTGTAGTGAAATCGGTGCGTGTACTTTGCTTAATTTGTTAAAAGGACTGTCTCTATTTTGTTCCGTGAGCCGGCTATACATTCGCATACGAGAATTAGCCCGTCGTATATTGGTTGAATCATCAGAGGGCAAGCGCGCTCAGGCACGCTACACGGTTGGCCAAGAGCCTAATGTTAGTTTCAGAAAATATGTTGTGTTCGGCTCCCACCTGCATGGACATCTGTTTTAGTCTACTTTCATTTCCTGTCACCTTAGTTTTTTTTACAAATAAAGCTTACAGAGTATTATTTTCCGTTTTCGTTTTCTTCCATCCACGTCTGATTGGCTTATATTGCTGCATGACGAAAGACAGAAAGAAAAGAGACAATTTACAATGCATATACACTGAAGTTATACTTAAAGACAGGCACTAGTTCGCGCCAAGAGCCCCCGCACTTTTTCGCCTTTCTAGGTGAAGCCGTTATTTCAGCATCTGTGGGTGGTACTGTAAAGCTACCCGCCCTTCCGCGGTGTAAATGGCAATGTGCAGGTGCTGTTAAATATACAAGGCGTGTGTAGAGTTTTATGGCTTGAGCCTGGTGGCGTGGACAATGTCACGGGTTGTCAGAGTGGAGAACTTAGCGGGAATGGCTAGAGTAATTTCGTAGACGCCAGCAGTCACTTGGCGGTGCACGCGATGGGGGCCTTTGTAACAGAGAGTAGTTTTTTGAGAAGGTCACCATTACGAGATGGTTACCAAGGAAACACCAGGATACCGGGCGAAAAATCCAAATCACCGTGATGGAGGCAGCGGGCATAATTGCAATTTCAAATAGAGGTGGACGGAAGCACTACGTGTATTCGTAGTGCTGGTTCTCAGCCGTAGAATAGATAGAAGGGGGAGTAGCCAGCAGATTCGAGACGTCAGGAGTTGTAAGCAACTTTATTGCTAGGTGGAACGAGGTCCCGGTCATGGTAATCGGCAGAAATGAGTTTGCCAAGCATATCTGTAAGGGGGTTCGATGGAAACGCTCAGCGAGGATGTTTGTTGATGGCAGGAGGTGGTAGGATTAGGCTGTACAGAGCAAACATTCATCATGTCTTCAATGACTCTGGACAGAAGCGCAAGACCACGGTCTCAGTTTTTGACGAGTGAGTATTATGCATCAAACCACATCATGTAGGAGGAAGTGCGCAACATCAGTTGCTCAACTGGTCGAAAGAGCCTGTGGTATGGCCTAGCGGGTTGGCGTAGTCCGCAGGGACAGCAACCCACATGTTCCTCGATGTAGAATACCGAAAGGGGCCGAGAAGATCTAAGCCACATGGTGGAAGGGCATGGCCGAGAAGTATAATGGTTGCAGGTAACCAGCAATAAGCTTAGACTGCTTTTTGTGTCATTGACATAGGTCAAAAGCGGCAAGATAACATCGTACGGAACGTGCTAGGACCCACCATAAAAATGGCGGTGTACTCCGTCGTAGGTTCGTGGTACGCCTAGGTTCCCCACCACTGGTGTGTCGTGAAGGTCTTCTTGAGTGGTATAGCCGAGATATTTGTGAATTACCAAGTAGGTGATCAGAGCCATACGGGGGAAGATTATGACGGTAAAGCATACCGTCGAGGATAATCGGCCGAAGCGCATTCACAATGATCGATAACGGATTTCATGTAGGCGCCATTAAGTTTTTCGTCGGTGACATCGAAAGCTGTGATACCGAGAAAACGCAAGCAACACTGCCAGTACTGAAGGGTCAGAGTAAACAGGGTAATGCAACAAACTGTCAGTGTGTTGGTGGATACGGCCAGACTTGTAAACTACAGAATATCAAAACTATTGGATCCTCAAAGCCCATCGACCAAGACATGTCCTAGGATTCTTTTGGGCCGAGAGTCATCGGAGAACATGATGGTCAGCGACTACGGAGGAAGGACGACAACACAGGTAGGGATGGAAGTGCGCAACAGCCCGCGCAGCCGCAAGGCATTTTCTTTTCATAATGGAATAGTTGCGCTTTGATAGTGATAGGAGGTGGCTTGCATAAGCGGTACGGTGGTCCTAGCATTGTTGAGGCTGGGTTAGTTCAGCACCCCTGCGGTGATCACTGGCATCTGTACGCAATTCCGCAGGGGAATCAGGTTCATAGTGGGCGAGGACGGGTGGTGAGGAGAGAAGACTGACGAGACAAGAGAAGGTGGCAGTTTCTGAATTACTCCACGAAAATTGTGCGCTTTTCTTCACAGGATTAGTGAGGGATCAAGCGATAGCCGCGAAACCCTGACAAAAAGTCGGGAAGTGTGAGCATATTCATTCAAAACATCGAACATCTGCAGTTTGTCTACAGAACCGGAAGTCGCAGACAGCGCGAGTTTTGTCGGAGTGAGGCTATACTCCGGAAGCGTCAGCGAGTTGGCACGGGACAGAAAACTTACTGTGGCCGAAACGACATTTTGACAACTACAGCTGCAGCGTTGCCTTTTGAAAAATGTTGAGCATAGTTGCTAGACGCTCAAGTTGTCAAAAGAAACATGGCAAAGACGACAGTTCGATATAGGATAATTCCTTTAGTGACAAGCGAATAAAACCGGTGGGGCGTAAGCAGCAGGGGCATGTCTCGGAAGGTTCAGAGATAGTCGGCAAATCAAGTCGAAGGGTACTGGCACAACAGTTAGTAAGAGCAAGATACGCGGAGTGAAAATTGAGTGCGAGCATTTGGTCTTTGGGGCAATCAGCAAACCAGGTGAAGACGAGAGGAGGGTGGCGGCCGGCGACGCTGACACATGCTGTGCACGTGCCGACGATAGGGAGAGTATCGCCATCCACAACGCCGACGACTCATGCCGACGCTGGGGTGAAGAGCTTCCTGAGTCACGTTCGCAAGGTTCAGTTCAGTTCAGTTCAGTTCAGTTTATTCAGACATACATTGCCTGGGTTGAAAGGACTAAAAGGCAGATGAGCTCTGCCTGACTAAGGTCCCTCCACCCATACATTTAGATAGCATTTAGGTAGCACTCATAGAAAGATGGGCTTCTGTATCACTCAGTACATTTACAGGACAACCGTCGACGTGAGTGTTAAGAATGTTTCTGTTCGTAGGTAACATGAGCACAGGATTTGAGGGCAAGTTTGAGAACGCACCTTAAACTCCTGAAGCTGCAGTACCTAGCTTTCCGGCGAGGTGCACGTAGCTATAGGCGGCGGAGACAAGTGACGGGATTGGAGAAAATGGTACACGTGGTGTCGAGGGGAAGGCGACCGGCCGTAACGAAGGTCACAGTTGGAGCCTTAGTGCCAGTAGGTATATGGCGGGTGGCACACTGAGCATGATGTGCAAAGGTACTTGCATAAGCGCTGGCGTATGTCGGAGGCAGTGGCGGCCATCCGTTGCGGCAATAAGGAGCGACGTGGCCGAAGCGACAGCAGTGGAAGCAAATGTTCCTGTCATCAGGGGTGCGCCATTTGGATGGATGGCGATATGTGGTAGGAGAAGACTTGGGGAGAGGAGGGCCGCTATACAACTGGCGACGCTGAGTTGAGTCGAGAAACACACGTACTTGAGACCCATTTGCTGAAATTTATGTTAGACAGTGTCCTGAACCATCGGAATCGTGGCTATTGGCGGATCGGAAGGCGTCGCGGAAAAGGTTGGCGAACAGGTGGCCTTGAGCTCACGGCGAACTATGTGGGTTACATCTTCACAGGCGGTGAGATGACTCAGCCAGCCCTCACATGTCGACGTAGCAGCAGTAATGGATAGCAGCGTGATGTAGTGCCTGATACGGTGGTTCTGAGCTTGTTCTAGGCGATAACCTTCGTTCATGATGGCATCCATAGTCGAGACGTTCCCGAAAACAAACTAACTGAAGGCGTCGTAAGCGATTCATTTTAGTACAAGGGCTACTTTACCATATTTGCTACTTTATCTGTTCCTGGCATAATGTCGTCAGCTTAGCGGCAAAGAGTCAATACCTTTTTGATTTGTGAAACGTACCGCTCTCTAGACGTCTGAACACGGCTCACCAGAGCGCATCTCGCGGCAGATTTGCGCCCGAAAAGTTCGCCAAACTGTTCATGATGCTTTTCTTTCAACATTTCTCAGCCGGTCATCTCGTCTTCATGATCCTGGAACCACACGCATGGGGTGCTGCTGAAGTAAAAGATGGCATTTGCGAGCATAATCGTTGGAACTCCCCTGCTGTTAGCACTGACGCGTTCATAGAGTTGCATTCATTCGCCAACGTCGTGCGCCTCCACGCCAGAGAGCATACTAGAGGCCTTATTCTGAAACAATTCACTTACGCTATAGCTCACTGTCACGCGAGCGCTGATTGGCTGGATGATGAACATCGGATGACGCAGCTCACACTATTTTGCTAAAGCAGTCAATCAGCGCGCGCAAACGGTGAACTGTCACTAAGGCGATAGTATCGCCGAAGTGGATATTTTCAGAATACGGCCCTTGGGTTGCGACAGGGGGCAACCGTGACAATTGGAGCAGTTTCGCGAGCCGCGGCTTTACTGAGCGGGGCTCTTCACAGGGCATCATGGTGACAAGCTCAATCTGCCGACTGCTGCAGTACTCCGTGGCGACGGAAGAGATGGAACACCTTCACCAAAATGTTACTTGTGGAGGTAGACAGAAAAGGGGTATTTGCAATTTATTAACACGATATTCATGCATAAGCATTTTTTCCTTGAGTACCCCATTCCTGGCATGCGAAAATGAACCGGAAAAGTGTAAGGTCTTCTTTGAGCACAAAAATGCTTAATTTGCAATGTTATGACAATTGTTGTAATAGGGTAATTCGAGTAGATTGATAACTTCATAAGCCATGCGAAACAATTTAAGCGAACAACTTAAGTCCTCATATACATACTTAGGGCGCCATAAAAATTGCATGGGGAAGCTTATAATAGGGGTGGGAAAACTGAAATTTCGGGTTGGGCCAACTGGGATTTGAGGGCGGGCTAACTTGAGATGTGCGGGTGGTCCAACTGAAATTTGGCGGTGTTCCAACTTAATTTTCGAGGGTGGCCATCTTCATATGTGGGTGTGGGTCAAATTGAGACGTGCGGTTGAGCAACTTCAAGCTTAGAACCTGGGAAACTTGAAATTTGCAGTGGCTCAACTTAAAATTTAGGGCTTCACCAATTTCACATTTGGGGTGGCCCAACTTTGAATTTCTTGCTGGGCCAACTGAAATTTGGTGGTATGCTTAAGCGCATTTACTGAACTCCTGTGGAGCTTCTGCATACCTTTTGACAGTACACTTAGGTGACAATGCCTGACGTAGTGCTGAGGTTAAAGGCCACGATATGAATCATCTGAATTTCCACGGCCACCATACCTTACTCCAGCACAGCCACAGGAACATTCTATATACATGGTGTTCTTTAGCTGCACGGAATCTGTTTAAACATTACATGTGGCAGTTGGCACAATGGTACCACATTAGATTACCTACTAGCTCAATAGATAGATTATGGGGTTTTACGTGCCAAAACCACTTTCTGATTATGAGGCACGCTGTAATGGAGGACTCCGGAAATTTCTACCACCTGGGGTTCTTTAACGAGCACCTAAATCTAAGTACACGGGTGTTTTCGCATTCCGCCCCCATCGAAATGCGGCCGCCGTGGTCGGGATTCGATCCCGCGACCTCGTGCTCAGCAGCCTAACACCATAGCCACTGAGCGACCGCGGCGGGTGCTAACCGCGGCGGGTGCTATTTAAATAGTGCTGCTTAAATAGCGGGTGCTATTTCGCCGCGCAGATCCTAACATTTCCGAGGCAAAAAGCTGATCCATCTGATACCGCGTTTCAAAGAACAGCTCTTTTCTGGTCTTGCGTGCAATCCGCCGAAAACTGTGGACGAGTTTAAGGAGGCCATGCCAATCGAGGGGGCGCTGCAGCATCGGTATCAACCGTACGACCGCTTTGTCGCTTGAGCATCGAGAAGAGCCGCAGTACTCTCCACAGCCGATGAGACCTGCTTACGATAGATTGTGCGCGAGAAAATTGCAAAGCAGAGCGCTAGGCAAGCACATCAGCACATTCGCCGCCGACGCAGGAGTTCACAGTTGCCTCCGTCGCTGAAGTCGTGCGCCAGGAATCCGACAGGCTTTTGTCCCTCCAGAGCCCTGTCCCGAGATTGCATACCAGCCGACGGCCTACAGCTACGCAGAAGTGGTTCGTCATACATCGCCTTCCGAGCTGCCATACCAGTCGAACGCACGCAGGTATACAGACGCTGTTTCTCGCCCCTTGTCTACACTACCGACAACACAGTACCATAAACGGCCTCCCGCCGCAGCCTGGACCCAACGGGAGCATGTAAGGTGACCCCAACTACGCGCAGTGCAGATAGGCGACCATTGTGTTATTGTGGAGAGAGAGGACACATTTATTGTTTTTGTCCTCATTGTCCAGCTGGCTACCAGTGAAGTCCACATGCCGCTACGCCGCGCTTTTTTTATGAAAGCCGCGCCTCCTCCGATTACAGTCATGCTGGCTGGCAAGTGAGCTCATTTATTCGACGCTCGCGCTCACCGTCTCCAGTATGCTTTTCCTCGTCGAACAGCCGAAGTTTTTCCTGACGTCGCCAGAAGTCGACCTCGCAGCCCACGGCGGAGAAATTGAAAGCGGCGACCTCTGGGGCAAAGGTATAATATCCTCAAGTTGCAGACATTCCCCACTGTTGCCGATAAAAGATGACGCCGACAAAACTGGGACTGACGATCCCCCACTGTTGGCGAAAAAGGACAATGCCCACAAAATTGTGACTGCCGACCTCGCTGTAACGATTGACGGGCATGGAGTGACAGCCTTAGTGGACATTGGCGCTGACAAACTCAATAAAATCAGAATGCAATAGACAGGCCCTTACATTTGAAATGCTGGAGGCCAGAAAATGAAAGCCACCGGCAAGTGTACGGCAAAACTTGTGATCGGGAACGTAGTTCTTGTCGCCACATTCGTGATTATACCGCAGTGCTGCAAATCACTCATATTAGGAATGGACTCCTTAAGGGAATACGGTGCCGTTGTCAACATAGGCGACGCCGTGGTAACATTTTCCCCTTAAAAGGACACGACCCCTGGCATAGAACCCAACGCGAAGCGCTACGTGTTATCGACAAGGACGTGCGCATACCGTCGCTATCATGCCGACTTGTTTCCGTCGGTTGCAGCGCACGGTATAAAAAGATGCAGTGGCATAACCTGCAACTACCCTTCTATTCCGCCAAGGCGTTGGCATCGTCCGTCGCATCGTCAGTTTAGTCGACAGGGGTTCGCAGATACTCTTGACAAATTTCACAAAGGAACGTTGGCGCATCAGTAAAGGTACCGCTTTCACATAACTAGATGAAATCGATCGCTCTCAAGACTATTTTGCCATACCAGGAGAAGCCAAGGCTCGTACAACTCCACGTATACCCGCTGTTGACGTTGGTCTCGGCTTAACGCCAACAGAGCGACACCATTTTATGGAACTGATCGAAGAGTTGGAGTGCTTCTCATCTATGTCGTAAGTCAAACGCCGCTGACAAAGCACTCCATCATCACGGAGGAGACAGCAAGACCCATTCGACAGAACCGGTATGGTGTGGCTGAGAAAGAACGTGAGGCAATACAGCAGCGGGTCGAGAAGATGCTACAGGATGCTGTAATCCAGCCATCAACAAGCCCTTGGGCATCAGATGTTGTGCTTTTAAAAAGAAGAATAGTACGTTGAAATCTTGCACTGATTATGACAAGTTGAATCGCGTTAGAAAGAAAGATTTTATTTGTTACCCCAGATCAATGACCCTTTGGACAGGCTACGGCATGTGGGTTACTGCTCTTCTATGAACTTTAAATGGGGATACTGGCAAATAAAGGTGGTGAGCGCGATCGAGAGAAGACTGCTTTTGTGATGCCTGATGAGCTTTACGAATTTAAGTTTCTGCCTTTCGCCTTATGCTCGGCCCCATCCGCGTTTTAAAGGCTAGTGGACACTGCCCCATCCGGTCTAAAGTGGAAGACTCGCCTGGATTATATCGATGGCATGATTGATTTTTCTGCCACTTTGAAGAACACCTAAAACGGCTGCTGCCAGTTCTTCACGCCATGCGGTCCGCGTGGTTTACGCGAAAACCAGAAAAAATGTCACTCTGGGTTTGAAGAACTTCCGTTCCTAAGCCATGTCATCAACGAAGATGGAGTTAAGCCTGACAAGGATAAAATTGCTGTGGCCGCAAAGCTCCCAGGGCCTACGGATAAGACCTCATTCAGACGCTTCCTGTGTCTCTGCGCCTATTACCGGCGATTTATCACGGATATTGCGCATCTCGCCGCTCCACTGACCCGCCTCAAATGAAAGGACGTTGCGTTTGTGCGGGCAGGAGACCAAGAAGGGCGGCTCCGAGCGATTTACGGCAGCGTCTAAAAAGTGCGCCTGTATTCGCTCACTCTGACGAGGATGCATCATCAGCGATCCCCGCAGATGCTGGCGACGTGGCCCGTGATGCTGTTGTCCTTCAGTCGGAAGACGGTGCCGAGAGTGTAGTTACTTATGCGAGCAGAACATTGTCACGTGCTGTGCCGAACTGCTCAACCACTGAGAAGGAATGCCTGGCTGTCGTATGGGCTGTCGCGAAGTTTAGCGGGTACTTATAAGGGCGTGTTTTTCAAGTCGTAAGCGATCATCATTGCCTTTGCTGGTTAACCAATATTAAAGATCCTCTTGGAGGTTTGGCACGTTGAAGCTTGCAGCTTTAAGAATACGACATGACAATAGTCTACAAGTCGAGAAGAGACCACTTAGATGCGGACTGCCTATCGAGATCACCGATTGCACCGCCAAAAGCCGATGAGGATGAATACACAGGTTTTTAGGGGTTTTTTATGCGGTCGCCATCTCCCGGTAACGGGAATATGAGCAGGAGCTCAAGTTACTCATGGAGTTCTTGCAAGGGCGAGCTACGAATGTGTGGAAATTATTTTGAAGGAGTCTACCTTCATTCTGTGTGCGTAATAGAATTATCTACAGGAAGAACTTCCCTTTAACAGGGAAGAGGTATCTGCTAGTAGTTCCCGAAAATCTCCGCCACGAAATCTTGCAAGCCTGCCATGACGAAAGCGCCTCAGGCCTCCTCGGTTGCACGAGAACAATGGCATGAATCAAACAAAGATACTACTGGTCAAGGCTCGTTGCAGAGGGGAAGCATTACGTTAGAAGTTGCCTTGAGTGCCAGCGATGCAAAGTATCATCGGCCAAACCTGTTGCACTACTGCAGCACGTTTCAGTGCCAGTAACGCCGTTTACTCAAATTGGAACAGACCTTACTGGACCTTTTTCAACATCTTACAACGGCAATAAATAGTTCATAGCCGGGACGGACTATCTCGCCCGATACAATGAAACGAAGGCAATTCTGAGTGGGACTGCAGCTGAAGCGGCATGGTTCTTTATCGAGAACGTTGTATTGAAACACGGTGCTCCAGCAGCCATCATAACCGATGAAGGAACCGCATTCCCAGCTGAGCTTGGGAGCATTGTGCTCACTCTCAGTGGCACAGCGCATAGGAAGACGGCAGCCTTTCACCCACAAACAAATTGGCTTTCGGAACGCCCCAACAAGACTATCGCAAACAGGCTTTGCATGTACATCAATGTGGAGCACAAGAATTGGGACAAAATATTGGCGTTCGTCACATTCGCACATTATATGGCACGCCAGGAAACAACCAAAATGACACCGTTTTGTTTGATTCGTGGCCAAGGAGCCATTGCGATGCTTGGTGCTATGCTGCCTCATGACTACTATGATTCTCACCAAGATGCCGCAAAATTCATTTAGTGCGCCGAGGAAGCACGACAGCCCCCTTGCCTCAGGTTAACTACAGAGCAAGAACGTGACGGCCGACCATCAATCTCCTCCACCAATTGGTCTCTTATACACCCGAGGAACGGGTCTGGGTTTGGTATCCAGCAAGACGCCGAGGCCTCTCTGAGGAACTTCCTCGCCAATAATTCGGAGCATGGAAGGTTCAGCGCCATATTAGTGACGTAAATTACGAGATCATAGGTGACGGTTCATGCTGCTCCAAACGCCATTAATAGGTGTCTGAGGTAGTCTGCGAGGTGCGGACGAAGCCGTATTTTTTTGAAGTGTGGGCACCGACAAGGTGTTTATCGAGTCCAATGACTATTATTTGATTAGCATCGGGACGATGCTAATAAGGCAGGGTAATGCCGAGTCACTGTTTCTGCCAACTACACTCTGACGGCGACAAACACGACGACCGGGGCGCTAGAGAATACGAGCACAATAAAGAGAAGACAAATACTTTTTTCTGTGCTGGCCTGCATACTGCACGCCCTTTTCGAGTACAATGCCATACTGCGACTTGGTACAATAAAGCCCCTGTGCTTTGTGAACTGGGATAATATCTATAGAACAGCACGGCGAGTATGAGGACACTAATCTGCATTTCCTCATATTTTTCTTTATTACCATAATTACAGAAAAGAACGGTTAGTAGGAGGGCACTATATTTAAACAATAGCAACGCAAAGACCCTACCATTCATAAAAAAATATTCTCACTCTTCATTGCAAGGGGGATTACCAGGTCCTAATCAATTACTATTAAATAGGGTATATCATTTTTACTGGCAATAATAAATGCTTTTTACTGACAATATAAATAACATTGCACCTTTTCTATAATACAGGTGCCCAAAAACTTGCAAATGCCGACGCTCAGCCTAAACAAAGGTAACTGAGCAATAAAAACAAACACGCACCCAAGCTCTTCAGTAAAAGTATTTCACTGACACTGGATTGGCTGCCGTCATAACGAATGGGTCGAGGTCAGTGCACTCAGGCTTGCACAGAACTGGATTTCTCCTGGAAAATGAATACCTGCCCAGCAAACATAGTGAAATAGTGCTTATCTGCTGTCATTAGGAAACATGGAAAACCTCGCAGAACTGCCATTCCTGGTGATACAACACCACAGAGCCGCTCAACACAGGTGATCCTCTGATTGAGCAATCTTCGTCTAATGCTTGGTCGACCTGATTTCCTGCGTCTTCCGTTCGTTTCACGCCTCCTCAAGCTTCTGTGTTATCTTTCCCACCTTCCTATTTGGGATAACAACCGAAGCTGATGACTAAGCTCGATCCAACCTGTGATATCGCTGAGCGAGTTACGAGGGTAAGCGGAGGTAGGATCGACGGACGCATGGATTCAACCACTTCCCGCGCTTCGCCCGCATGAAAATTCACAAAAACAGATATAAGAAAGTAAGTTAAGGTGTCTGGCAACCGCTTGAAGCATGCATGTTCCTTGAAACCGAAACTAGCACTCGGCTTCCCTGGATTGGTTGAGGAGCCCAAGGAACTCAGGAAGGTTTACCAGTGACGTTGGGCAAGGCAAATCGTGTAAGGCTTGAACTTTCTTGTCCAATGGTGGGATTTTTTTGGGAGGCAAGCGGTGTCTGAGGAACTCAATGTCATGCACACCAAAGACACATAGCCTGGTTTGTGAGAGGAGGCCGTGCTCCTGGAAACGAGAAAATAGCAGGCGAAAATGGCTGCTATACATCTCATGCGAAATACTAGCCATCAGGAGGACATCGACGTGTTCAAAAATAAAGAGGAATCCCTGAATGACCTTGTTCATAAGCCTCTAGAACAGCTGAGCAGTGTTTCTCCGCCTGAACAGAATGCGGACATACTCGAGAAAGGCCAAATGGTGTCACAGTGTTCGCTGGCTTCACAGCGATTTCATGGTAGGCCTTACATAAATATATTTTGCGCAATAATACCATTGCACACTGGTTGGCTGTGAAGTCATAAATGTGAGGGAGTCGACAGCGATCAGGGAAGGAGTGCGCGTAGAGGGCACGGTCATCAGTGCTCCAGTGCCAGTCCCGTGCCTCACGCTTTGGTACAATGTGTAGAGCAGAAAACCAATTTTTCAATGAACGACGGGAGATACCCAGTTTCAGCAAGTATGGATTCACCTTCATGCCGTGGCAAGGCGGTCACCAGCGAGACCTCTAGGTCGGCGGAATAAATGGGTGAGGGGCCTGTGGGGACATGATGCGCACTATTTTGATATACCGGCAGCTATATGTTATCGGTCAGCATCACCTGATAGTGACATTGAAGGAACCAGCAAAACTGTGAATGGCGAAACTACCGTTTTATAGGGAGAACCTCTGCCCTGAAAGACACGCTGCACTCAAAGCACAAGGATAGCGGTGAACGCACTCGGCGATTGTCTAAAATCTGATCTGCCGGTTAAGCGTGTCCGCTTCTATACATGAGTTATCGAACGTCCAGCGTAATCGTTGGTGCCCACGTCTCTTTCAGGAAGTTAATTCATTCATGTCACGTTTACATGTGATCAAATTACACAAGGTTTGGTGACGACAGCGGATAAAGCCATCGATAACGTTCCAGAACCTTTTGACATACGCAAGCGCGTCCTACGCTGAGGGATAGCATTAACATTTCTTAGATGAAGAAATGCGGCCACTCGACAAACAAGTACACGTGTCAATATTCTAAGGCTTCGTGAAGTCTGACGAAATTGACACCAACGCCGATAATGATGTATGTGGTAGCATTCTAGCGATAGGAGCGAGGATGCATTGTATAGGCATCCTAGTCGTCATGTTAACGATGCGACGAGCGCAGACGCCAACAATAAGGCCAAAGTAGTTCACAAAATACGCGCCCAATATAGGCATACGTGTGCCTGCAACAATGAACGTACATTGAAAGGTGCGTCGGAGACCCAAGTCGACAGTAAAAGAACATTGGCCATACATGTTGAGAGAAGAGTTCTTGGCTGCTCGAAAGCGCGCAGTTATTTTTGGCGCTGTGCCGGTATATTCACGCGGCAGTGACGACGCTGACCTCTTCACCTGCGCTCTCGAGAAATCGTTGACCGGCAATCCTGCCAGTGTCGTAGAGCAGATGTCTTGTTGTAAGGTAAGAGCCACCGGCTGCCATCAGTGACTTTGCGGCATGTTTCCCGGCCAGCTGCATGGGAAACGGCATTGACTTACGCTGGAACCGAATGTGCTGTGATACCAGAACAGCACTAACCTTTCCCTCTTTCAGCGAGAACCACTTCTTTCTGTTGTGCTACCAGCAGTATGCGCCGCGTCGAGAGCTAGATCAGGAGCTGGACCAAGAAGGGAATCTGTTACAGTATTAACAGTCAAGGTGGCGACGATGGGGCAGTGAGAGTAGTAATGTCTGAGCAAGTTTTTGAATAATTTCCTCCAAGAGAGCCTGTCGATCTTCGAGGTGCGACAGCAGAAGAGTCGTTGTTGCCATAATACCTCTTGCTGAATAATCAGTGATGGGGTCGGTGAGCTCGGCAAGATTGTCGAGGGACATGTCTTCTGATATGGTAGCCAAAGTGATCACCCAATTCTGCGGCAGAGATTGACGGAACCATTAACGTAACAGCGGGCTGTTTGCGTTCAGCCTAGCCATTGAAACACAACTGCATACGACGTGGAGCCCACTGTTGGCGGTCGCCGAACTCCTGTTAGCTGAGAAGCTGCGGGGGGTCCTCATTTCAAGTGGTCACAGGGAATGGTGCCGTGTGGCGCATACACAACGTCTTGCAACTCCTTAACCGTTTCAGATGATATAGCGGAGAGAGCGTGGAGGAACCTCGCGCCCTGCGAGGTAAGGCGCCGAAGGTTTAAGATGGCATCCTTCTGACTTAAGTAGACTGCGTGATTTTTTGGCCTAAAGGACTGCAGATGAATCTGCGCCGTGATGAGGCCATTCGCGCTGGTCGCTTGTCTCTCGTTCATAGCCTTGTCCATGACGTCATGCTCGCCGTAATCACGTACGGGTCCACGTTATTGGGACCAAGGTTCGATCCACTACTACAACGCAAGAGTCAGGGAGTGAAAGATTTGAGAACCGTTCCAACCGTAGCAGGAGCCGAAAGGGCTCTTTTTCATTCTTCTTCCCTTTTCCTGTAATCTCGAAGCTCGGAGCACGAGGCACAAGACGCATGGCCCAGGAAGATGATGATGTCTGCTAGAATGCATTCAATTGCCGACTAGCGCGGCTCGTTTGAAGTAACGGAACAGAGAGATCTATCGATGCCTTTTAACTAGGTTCTGCTGACCTTGCGAAATTCGAGCAAGGGAGTTCTCACTTGAACCTGCAGCTTGTCTTCGTCGACAACACGATCGTCTTCTGCAGTGCTGGGATTACACTACCGGCTCTTTATGGGGCCTACTTTTCTTGCTCATTTTTATATCCATTGTCTGTTTAGGATAATCCTTAGAATTAAGCTCGTGCAATCCACCATAATTTAAGCTTTTCATTTGTTTTTTTTGTTGTTTTTGACATAAGGATGTGTCATGAACTAGCTTTAGTCACTTGTGACATTGCAATTACCGGTGCGCGTAAGGCCTCACCGGGTGTCTCCTATGGCCCACCTCGGCATGACCAAATGACGGGTCTCCCACCGAAAATAAGCTTGACGCTCGTCTACCTAAAGAAGCGAAAAAAGTCGATGACCTTCACTGTTGAAGACGGAAACCTTTGTAACTATTGGTCACTGATGTCACTCACGACATCGGAAATAGCGCCTACCAAAGTCCTAGTATGCGCATACTTTTGAATTTTTCTGGTGCAGCCTGCGTCGCAATTTTCACGGGGACTATGTCTGGCTTGCTGTTGAAACGCACTGTGATATTTGCTTTCGGAGCCACATTATCAACGTATGTGTTGAGAGCGCGTCACTGTACGGAAGGTGCATTTTTAGAGACGTCGAGATGCACAAAAGGAATTTTGTTTGTCGGAGGAGGCGGTGCGCTGGGTTGGACGTCTTCCGTTGTGTTGCGGTATTTCCCCTTCAGTCACTTGCCCTCAAAGACGGTGTAGTCGTTATTTGAGTGCACTGGCTCGCTGTCGGAAAAACAAAAAAACTGGGCATCTCCATGTTGACGTGCTGAGACTTACACTTTATCACTGCGGGACGCAATACGAAGAGGGGTAGTCGACGGGAGTGATGGCATGCAGTCTGTCATTGACTCGGACGGCCTCTCCTGCAGAAATCACAATTGGGCCTCCGCTATGACGAAACAATCGTAGCAAAGAAAGAAGCTATGCTTGCTAAGTTCACTTTGTGTCCGTCCTTCAAGGAAAAGAAAATTACTTGTGAATTAACCTGAGATATGCAATGAATGCCAGAGCTAGTTGAGAAGCAACAGGGGAATTTCATCCTTTTTTTGCGCACATATTATTAGAGGCCCAGGGATAGCAATACCATTCCATGGTTAGTGACAATCTTTATTTCACTGCCGCTCTAACTACTGATGTTTCTCTCACCTCCAGGTTATCACTGGTGCTATGCCCGGCTGGGTGTTCAAAGACCACGCGGTTCCATACGAAACAATTCTTTCACTAGCGATTACGCTTGCATTCTATAGTTTCATGGTTGGTCAGATAAGCAAAATAAAGGAAGAGAACGAAAATGGGACTTCGGTGAGTATAAGTTATCTCAATGCTTCCTTCGCATGCGTTCTACATAAGAGTGAGTCTGCATGCTACGCACAGGCTGGCGCCGCTACAGTCGGTGACAGCCGAAGAATAAATGGGATATGTGTGCTGTTTAACTCAAACATAATAATCATAAATCACAAGAACCTTTACCCACCTGTACGCACGCGTTCAACTGTTGTGTGATCGTAGAAAAGAAACACATCATGCCGCAAACAGCTCATGTTCTTTTCGTAAATATTTTATCGGTATCAGCTTAGCTATTAGGAGTCTCCGTCTAGCCCTCTTTAATTAAATACGAATAATTTAAACAACAACCTTCAAATATTATTTTGTTTATTTTTCAAGATATCCCTAAAGGCCCTCACGGCTGAGGGGATGGCATAAGGGGGTGGCAACAGGCAAACAATAAAAAATAGAATACTTCACAATTTCATTTAAAAAAAAGGAACCATCATGTGGCAATATAATGTAAGTACCAAGTAATGTTGATTTCGACAAGCACATAGAAAGACCAAAAGAAGCAATAACATGAACACGGCAGTAGTCTAAATTATGTGACAATTAAACATTTTCCAAAATACCGCATAATATGAAATTAAATAACAAGATCAACATCATTAGGAATACAAAGTAAAAAGAAACGGTTCAAACATGAGATGATAAAATATGCATCATGTTAAGCAGTAGTTAAGCCAGACATTAATTTGCAAAACTTATCGGAATCAGTGGCAGTAGCAACACGTGGAGGCAGAGCATTCCAGTCAGTTATGGTGCGTGGTGTGAAAGAATGTGCGTAGGTAAATGTACGACATTACAAGTGCTGTACTTTAAACGTATGGTTGCGTCGCTCAAAGGTGGAAGACGTCAAACGAAAAAATTCATTAGTGCTGAGTGATGATATAGTTTATCAAAATGGGATAAACGTGCTTTTCGGCGGTTACTTAGGTCTTGCAAGCCTGTGCGTTTCTTTAATGTTTTGATGCTGGTATGACGTGAGTAATCAGAGTGAATAAAACGAGCTGCGCGGTTCAGCAATGATTCAATAAAATTAAATAAACATGCTTGATGATTGTCCCCAATAGCAGAATCATATCCAATTTTAGGTCTAATTAGTGTACGAAAGGCCCGCAATCGGAGGTGAGAAGGATCATGCTTGAAGTTATGTTTTAGGAGACCGAATCACCTATTAGCGGATGTAAGAATAAAGTTTATATGGTGGTTCCATGTTAGGACTGAAAGAACGTGAAGACTCAGATACTTTCATGTAGTTCCAAATTCGAATGTAGCACTATTTAAGGTGTACACGGTTTCGGTTTGAGAGAGACGGTTGGTAAAAGAAAAATTTTGTTTTCGAAAGGTTAAGTTCCACGAGCCAGGCAGAGCGCCGTGCTGTTACTGAATCGAGGTCAGGTTGTAGGGGTAAGCGATCATCGTTACAATAAATTTTGAGGTAAATTACAGAACCGTCAGCGAAACGTCTGATTTGGCAAGAAATGGAGTTAGGGAACTCACCAATAAATATAAGAAAAAGCAAGGGACCAAGCACGCTTTCTTGTGGGATGTCGGAACGTACTTGGCGGAAGGACGAATTATAGTTATTACCAGTGCTGAACTGACATTTCCTACAGAAAAAAATCTTTAACCCATGCAGTTACATGAGGGGGAATATATATCAGTGTTAATTTCCGTAACAACCGATTGTTGGCTTTCTTATGGAAAGCTTTAGAAAACCTAGAAGTATAGCGTCGACTTGAATAATCGCTACTTGAACTCGCTAAAAGCCGACGTATCGACCAGCAGTTTGCCCGCTTACCCAACACCCCAGCGACATCTTCCTGTGCCGACGCTCCTAATCCCAATAACAATGACGATATTAACAGGATCGTCCGGCATGAGATTGAGGCCCCCTATCCGGCTGCCTTCGACTCCAGCCCCACCAACGCACCTGCGGTCACGGTTTCCCATATCCAGGCAGTTGTCCGCCAGGAGTTCGAAAACATGGGTCTTCACACCATCTGCCCGGCCCATCGCCTTGATACCCACCCGGCTTCTTCGATCCCACCGCATCCCGCGTCTTCTTATCCACCACATTTCCCCAACCCCTCTCAATGGCGCACTGCTGATGACAAGCCCATTTCTTTTAACTGCCATCGAATCTGGCACATTTGTCGACACTGTCACAGTCGCTGGTCTTCCCCGACCCGGTCTGCTTATACCGCCTACTCTCGCCCCACAGCTGGCCCTTCTAGTCCCTATGCCGCACGCTCGAATAATGCCGCCACTGATTATCCTGTGCCAAACCGCCCCTATTCTGGCTCACCTTCGCCTCAACGACAACAATCTCGCTCACCCCAGCCCCGTCGCTCCTTTTCGCCGACTCCCTTCGGATGCCACTCCCAGCCGAAAACTAGATGATACTGCGCCTCGAGGTGACGCTGCATCGCGCCCTACGTAGCCAACTCCTCTACTGACGTTGCACACTCATCCGAACCTTCGTGACGTGCAAGTCGCTGGTGTTTCTGTATCTGCTCTTATAGACAATGGGGCGCATTTGTCGGTAATGAGCGCTGACCTTCGCAACCGCCTGAAGAAAATAATCACGCCCACCCTGACGCCTGTTGTCAATGTCACCGATGGCGGAGCAGCCCCCGCCATTGGTATGTCTGCCGCCCATGTCTACTTCGCCAATCGCTCCACAATCGTGCTATTCACAGTAATCGCCCACTGTCCCCACGACATCATCCTCGGCTTAGACTTCCTCTCCGCACATTCAGTTCTCATCGATTGTTCCGCCAGTACTCTCCGTCTTAACCTGCCTGTTCTGGATCCCGCTGAACCACACCCCAGTCGCCTCAGTTCATTCGACTTCGTTCACTTGACACCTTCAGCACTGACTTACGTTGACTTAGTGTCATCCCAACCAGTGCCCGATGGTCACTACGTCGCGGCTCCTATGCGAGACGTCCTACTTACACACGGGATCACAGTACTTCGTGCCGTTATATCTATTGCGGCGAATTGCGTCTGCCTGCCAGTGGTGAATTTTGGCTTGACGAAAGAAGTGCTGCCATGCGGGGTGTCTCTGGCCCAGCTTTGCTCATTCGAGGATCACTCAATAGCATCTATTGAAGTGGACGACAATTCAGCCGATCCTCCTCTACCATCCTAGTCGGCAACTTGTACCGTCGCCGTCGTACAGAAAATGATTGCGCACGACATGCCGTCCGAGCACGCTCGTCTGCTCTACCGTGTTCTGTTTGTCTACGACAATATTTTTTTTTTACTTTAAAGGGACACTAAAGGGAAACAATAAATCAGTCTAGACTAATAAAGCATTGTTTGAGAACCCTGCAGGCAGTCATTTCAAAAAGATAGTTTGAATTTTAGATGAGAAAATGAAGGTCCAAGTATCAGTATTTGAATTACGCGCCGAAGCCCCAGCGCCGGTACGTCAGCGTGACGTCAGGGATTCCAAAATATGTTTTCACATTTGGGCCGCATTGGCTGAATAAAGGTTCCCGAAACTTGCCATGTTTAGTACTTCGTTCCTTTAGAACACAATCTAGTCAATCTGTACCGCTATATATAATTAGTAGGCCCTAGAAGATGCCATCAAACTCCACGATGTCACAGCCCCCAGGTGCGGGAACTTATATAGGTGTCGCCACCCGTATTTCGTTCTTGCGCATTTTCTGGCTTACCAAACGTCTTATCGTTGTAAGAGTGGTGTTTTTGGAGTTGTAGAACGGTGATTTGCTGATGCAGAAGAAATAATTTTTCACTTTAGTGTCCCTTTACCAATGGCCCTTTGGCTCAAGCTACAGCTGTTAACCACCAAACTGTTACCGGCGATGCCCCTCCTATTCACCGCCGCCCGTATCGAGTGCCACCCGCTGAGTCTCAAGTTATTCACACCAAAGTTGGCAAAATACTTCCAAAGAACATTATTGAACCGTCATGTAGTCCATGGGCGTTACCAGTTGTAGTGGTCAAAAAGAAGGATAGCTCATGGTGATTTTGCGTGGATTATCGGCACCATAACAGGGTTACCAAAAAGGACGCGTATCCCGTACCTCGGATTCACGACGCCCTTGACTGCCTCCACGGTGCTCGCTATTTCTCCTCTATTGACCTTCGCTCCGGCTACTGGCAGATTGGCGTGGACGATCTCGACCACGTGAAGACTGCTTTTGTAACACCCGACGGTCTCTATCAATTCAAAGTGAGGCCGTTCCTTCTATGTAACGCCCCTGCCACTTTTTAATACATGACGGACTCCCTTCTACACGGTTCGAAATGGTCCACGTGCCTGTAATACTTGAACGATGCGTGATTTTTCCGCGTGTTTCTGCGAAAGCACAACATCAAACGGACTATATGATGCATCGACCTGAACTCGTGGCGGGAGTGCTGGCTCAAAGTTTGCGAGTATTGGTGCTTCAGTCAGACTCTCTTTCAGCATGTCAATAGCTGTTTGGTATTTCGCAGTCCATGTTAGTAGTGCATCCTTCTTCGTAAGCTTCGTCAGTGGTTGAGCGATCTTCCCGTGATCCATGATGTACTTCCTGTAGCGAGACATCAGTCCTAAGAATGATCGCACTTCCGTTTTCTAGCGTGGTTGCCCATAGTTCTTTATGGCACTCGTACGTCGTGGGTCTATGGCAACTTCGCCTCTAGAAATTATGTACCCTTCGAAGCTGATAGATTCAGCAGCGAAAGTGCACTTTCTAAAGTCCACTCGTAGGTTCAGGTCCGTCAGTGTCTTCAAAACATCGTTAACGGTTTGGATCTGTTGTTCAATGTAAAAAATGATGATGCATATAACATCCATATACACAACGACACGTCCGTTGTCGATGAGAGGTTGCAGGCCTTCATCCATGATGCTTTGCATGGCTGCCGGTGCTGGACACTGGCCAAAGATTATGCGTGATGGCTCATAGTGCCCATCTTCAGTCACAAATGCTGCCTTCTCGATGTCAGCTTCGCGTGTTAGGACATTCAGAAAAGCTTTCTTCACGTCAAGTTTTGAGACATGTCGCGAGCCTGACACCTTGTGAAGTAGTGTGTCGATTCTTGGCTTTCGGTAAGCCCGTTGTGTTTCTATTTGTGTTCAGGAAACGATAGTCAAGGCACATTTTTTTGTGTCGATTCGTGGTGTGGCCGGTCCACAACAATCACAGGTGAGGCTTATGCCGACTTCGACTTGCGGATTCTGTTTTTCAGCCAGTCCTCAGTTTCTTGCCTTATGAACTTTCTGTTCACATCACTCGTCGCGTACCGTTGCTTTCTCATCGCTGAGGTTAATCGTACGCGTGCAGAGACCCAATTGGTTGCCGGGGTTTGCAAAAACATGAATGTTTGTGATGAGTTTTGACCTCATCCTTTCTGTTTCATACGTAGTGAAGTCTGCCGATTGCACCTGTAACATCTCACGTCCCACTTCCTCCTGTGATGGACGGTGATGGAAGCTTGGGACTCCCTTGCTTGTGGAGGTTCGCGGCACTAGTTCCGCACACTGCAGTGGTTGCTTCGTTTTTATCGTTGCACAGTGGCTGTTGTGGGGTGGCGTTTTTTCGATGTTCCGCTTCTGACGTTTCTTGTGAGCTGTTTTTCGCTATCCACTCAAGCGTATGTGTTCCATTCGTGTATCGCTCAATGTAATCGACTTTGATGTACTGTCGCCAGTCAGTCCCTATGACAGCGTCATGTGGCAAGTCGTTCACCAATTTTACATCGACGGTTGCGCTTGCGTTGTCGATGGCGATATGGCCTCGAGTTGCTCCGACAGGAGCTGCTGCGTCTCCGAATGGTCCCTTGAGTATGCAGTCTGTGTCTTGTACAACATAGAAGTTATGCTTTTCTGCAAACGCTGACGACGCTAGAGTGGTCACTGACACTCGCCATCAAAATCTGCGTAAGCCTTTCATACTGTGCTACTCTTTGGGTCTCAATAAGTTTGTCTAGTGTGGTGTGCACGCCGAGTGCCTGGAACTTCTCGTTTGGTGCATTTGCTGAAAGTCCCAACGCTTGCTTATACGGCCTTCTAATAATACATTTTATCTTGGCTTTCTCCGCAGCGTAGAGCTTGAGCTAAGGGACTACATATACAATACGAGTCCATAAGAATGTTTCCAATATTAGGATCAGATTGGCTTTTCATGCCATAGTGCCTGTTGGACGTCCGCTTCACTAGTTTTATTGTTTTTCGAACACTATTTTCCGGTACTCTAACGGTCTCACCATAATGGTCATTTTGGATATGTGGAGTCCCAGTATTCTCAGGCTCTTCCCTATCGGTGTCCTGGTGCCTTCTACTCTCACCACAATGCCGGCCTTTCCTTAATGCTCTTTGGACCCCAGCATGGGAGTCTATGGAGCAGAAGTTCTGATTTATGCGAGGAACACCTCAGTTCATTTTCTCTGATGCAGTCTTCAACCGTTTAAACTCCTGTTTGGAGGATTTCTCCCGCATGCCCATCGCTTCCAACCGCCACCCAGAGGGCGATATCATCCGCGTATTGGCTGGGTCCAAGTCCTACCAAATTTTCCAGCCTCGGAGGTAGACAGATCTTTGCGACGCTGAATAGAAAGGGAGATAGGACTGATTTATGTGGGGCACCCCTATTACCTTGTTTGAGTGCCTCCGATTAGGTTTCTCTAATTGAAATCATTGCCTTACGATCCGTCAAGAAGAGTGATGTACACGTATGTTTTACGTCCTACACCCAGCTTTGTAAATTTTGGAGTATTGCTTCAAGCGTGACAGTGTCAAAGGCCTTGTTGGATCGAGACCTATTATGGCCTGCAAAAAGTTTACATTGGAGAGGTTCATCAGGAGAGGGCAAAGCCGCAAATACAGAATTTGCACCTGCATGCAATCCTTTACTGCAATCTGAAAACGTTTGCATTACATTTTCCAGGAGCAGCAGTGCGTAATGGGTTTATCGGATGCCGAGTTCTTTTGGGGCCACTTCTTAACGGCTCTGGTCAATGGCCTGGTCTTGTGTTTCGTCGCTATCGCAGTAATGTTACTGGCTGGAAATAAGGACCACCGATACGGCGACGGAATGGACCTTAGCCTGGTGACCGTGTCGTTCCTCATCTTTCTGATTGGGGATTGCCTGCTTATCATATTCTTCACGTGGGTGTTCCCTAAAGGTGAGCGCGGTCCAATATTACTGCGATGTACTTTTAGTGCTGTTGTGAGGTGCGACCATGTAATGATCGTCAACGGCGGCAGTGATTACGACTCCATAGCCACAACCGCTAATTCACTTTGTACACGTTCCACCATAGCTCACGCTTGTTCTACGCTAGGTGACGACTCGCGCAAATTATTTTAGTGATGCTGGGAACACAGATTTGTACGCCATTTCTTTAGCGATTTGCACTAATAGTTTTTCAGTATAAAGCATCTGACATTTACCTAACGTAAACCTTCTAATGTAACACATGGCAAACACTTGGACGGTCGTGCAGCTAATTACTCACTACTGACGCTGTTGCATATGTAATAGACTGTGAAGAGGCTGTGGAAGGGACTACATATGTCGACGTCACAGTCAGTGGCTGCGGAAATTTATGCTCCTATAACATAGCGCTTAACTCTACAGGTCTATCCTCTTAGTACGCTATTCACATCAAACGTTCCATTTCAAGCTGGTTTAATGCATATTTTGATTTTAAGATGCTACAGGTTTTTCTGCCCCAATTAAGGTGCAAACTTTGTAGAAGCTTGGTTACGTTGTTAAATGATTAGAACGTTACAAAGCGCGAAATGGACAAGGTCTAAAAAGCCGCATATTCACACGAAATTGTGGGCGTGTGGGCACGTGTGTGAGTTTACGTGCATTTTGCGCCCATGTGCACTTCGTACTTTGTAACATTCTTATGCTAATATTCCTGAGCCATGTACATAATTTTCCTTTGCCAGTTACTTTTGCTTTGACGCTGCTACTACGGGATTGTAGCTTCGTTGAGACACTACTGAAAAAGTGAAGGCCTAATTTTTAATATTTCGAGGTAGAATAATCTTGTATTGGTTTTTGTGTAATCGTGTATGTCTCAACGCTAACTGCGTCCTGTTATCCTGCGTTATACGAGACCTCAGTCTACACGAACAAAAAACAACACGATTCACGCTTGCGCGGGTGTTAGCACATTTGAATACTTCATTTAACCGTATCACCACCCGTACAAACTTCTGCAGTCACTTCGTTGAGGAAAGTTTGTTGCCTCAGGGTTATTAGTTCTTTACCAGTAAATATTTCGCCTTCTCAGTCACAAATGTTTGGTGTACTCTGTGTAAGTGTGTCAAGGTTGCATGATTTTTTTCCGAACCGCTAAGCAACTCGTCGAAGAGAAAGCAACCCAAAGTTTCGCATTTATTAGAGAGCCAGGTGTTATAATTTGGCTAGAATATTACAGAAGAGACATTTCAACACGCCGAGGTCAAAAGCAAATTAAGGCAGATGTCGCCTCACGATGACTGTCGACGGTAATGCGAACAGAATTCGAGCAATGAAGCGACAAATCGTACTCTTGGAGTGACGTTCATTTAACACATGTAGTGGTAACTTCCATTAGTTCGGCTATACGCCATATACTCCAATTTCGTCCTGCTTTTTCGCCTACCAATGTCGCCCATGAGCATGTCGCCATGACGACGGCTGTATGACGCCAACGCACACACAATGGAACTATGAAGACAAACAAATAGATAGCGCGTTAGAGGTTGTATAACGACAATAGCGTGATGCGAATGGTATGCGGACTCAGATTGTGACGTTGGTGTAATGCCAACAACGTGACGAGGACAACGTGAGGATGATGGGATGGCTGCGAACTTATGACGACCATGGCGTGACGGCAACACGATAAAGACGGTGGAATGACGAATACAGCGTGACAAGGGATGCATTATAGTTGAAGTAGTAAAGGCAAGGCGCAGAAAACCAGGACTCAAGAAGAAGAATACAAACGACAGGACTGGCGCTGGTCCTGTCGTTTGTGTTCTTCTTCTTGAGTCCTGGTCTTCTGCGCCTTGCCTTTACTACTTCAAGCATGAACCAACTAGCCCAAGCAAGAGCTTTACTTGATGCATTATAGCTTGTCTGTCTGACGATGGTGCAATGCCGAAGATAGCACAACGAAGGCACAATCATGTTGAATAATGGCAGCATGATTAGGAAAGGACGATGATCAAGGATTAATGTACATGGAATAACAAATGTTGCATGACGACGATGGGTTGATGACAATCGGTTGACGTTACTGAAGCCATGAAACAACAGCATGACAATGATGGCATTAATAACACTTCATCAATGCGACTATGTGACGATGATGGCTCATGACGATGGTATGTTGAGAGAAGAAATTCGAAGCTCCAATCATGACAGTGTAAGGGCCGAGACGGCATCAAGATGCCGGTACGACGACGTATGCGAAACAACGACTCTATGGTGCCGAAGGTGCGAAAACGGCTAAAGGACAATGTTAATGTGATAAGTGTATGATAACAATAACGTATCAATGACTGTATTATTAAAACTACCTGACGACGTTCACGTCACCGACCATGGCATGACGCATGACGATGATGGCACGGCCAGAAAGGCGTGACAACAGCCAGACAACGGATGCGTGATAGCAATTGTCTGACAATGACGGCATGGAAATGAGGACATAATCAGTATTGAATGATAACAGTGTGGTTAAGATCGACAAAATATTGCCTTCAACAGAAGGGCGACTGCGCTAGGACGAGGCTGTAATGAAGATGATGGAACGAAAAGAATCGCTACCTGGAGCACCTTTCTTCCAAGCGAGCCAACTGCTTGCTTCATCTGGGCTTGCGTAACACGATTAGACAGACAGACAGACAGACAGACAGACAGACAGACAGACAGACAGACAGACAGACAGACAGACAGACAGACAGACAGACAGACAGACAGACAGACAGACAGACAGACAGACAGACAGACAGACAGACAGACAGACAGACAGACAGACAGACAGACAGACAGACAGACAGACAGACAGACAGACAGACAGACAGACAGACAGACAGACAGACAGACAGACAGACAGACAGACAGACAGACAGACAGACAGACAGACAGACAGACAGACAGACAGACAGACAGACAGACAGACAGACAGACAGACAGACAGACAGACAGACAGACAGACAGACAGACAGACAGACAGACAGACAGACAGACAGACAGACAGACAGACAGACAGACAGACAGACAGACAGACAGACAGACAGACAGACAGACAGACAGACAGACAGACAGACAGACAGACAGACAGACAGACAGACAGACAGACAGACAGACAGACAGACAGACAGACAGACAGACAGACAGACAGACAGACAGACAGACAGACAGACAGACAGACAGACAGACAGACAGACAGACAGACAGACAGACAGACAGGCAGGCAGACAGACAGACAGACAGACAGACAGACAGACAGACAGACAGACAGACAGACAGACAGACAGACAGACAGACAGACAGACAGACAGACAGACAGACAGACAGACAGACAGACAGACAGACAGACAGACAGACAGACAGACAGACAGACAGACAGACAGACAGACAGACAGACAGACAGACAGACAGACAGACAGACAGACAGACAGACAGACAGACAGACAGACAGACAGACAGACAGACAGACAGACAGACAGACAGACAGACAGACAGACAGACAGACAGACAGACAGACAGACAGACAGACAGACAGACAGACAGACAGACAGACAGACAGACAGACAGACAGACAGACAGACAGACAGACAGACAGACAGACAGACAGACAGACAGACAGACAGACAGACAGACAGACAGACAGACAGACAGACAGACAGACAGACAGACAGACAGACAGGCAGGCAGACAGACAGACAGACAGACAGACAGACAGACAGACAGACAGACAGACAGACAGACAGACAGACAGACAGACAGACAGACAGACAGACAGACAGACAGACAGACAGACAGACAGACAGACAGACAGACAGACAGACAGACAGATAGATAGATAGATAGATAGATAGATAGATAGATAGATAGATAGATAGATAGATAGATAGATAGATAGATAGATAGATAGATAGATAGATAGATAGATAGATAGATAGATAGATAGATAGATAGATAGATAGATAGATAGATAGATGGATAGATAGATAGATAGATAGATAGATAGATAGATAGATAGATAGATAGATAGATAGATAGATAGATAGCAAACGACTGAGGTAGGCAAATCAACTCTTGGTAATAAAAGAAAAAGCGTCGTGAAGGTAATTTAATGTGTCTTACAACATGCAAAACCACTCAGGGAGACAGAAATACGCTGGTTTAGTTGGGCTAATGATACGCGCAGTAATGATCCCGCAGTAAGCTTGGGTTCAATTTTCAAAGGTGACAAGCGTATATTCCAATTTTTTCTGCGGTATGAAAAGTGGTAGTAATGGACCTATTTCTCCAGATTCTTTCAAACTAGGACGACTGAAAATTAGCGATAGCTCTAGCTCAGCTGTGGAGGGGGCAGCGCTTGCATTTTGCAGCTGCCAAGAACTCTTGATGGCGTAATAGACAAGTTTACACTTACGGACTAGATATGTACGTGTTATGATGCTATTCACATACAAAAATATGGAAACATCATCGGACTCTACTTGTCAAAAGCACGATTTGATTGTAGGCTGCACCATAGGGCGGAGCCTCCAGAATAGTTTAGACCCACTAAGGCTATGTAACGGGTACCTAAGTCTAAGCAAGAGGCATTCTCTCATTTTTCCCCCTCGAAAGGCGACCACCAGGCGCTTCTAAGCACGACCTCGTGCTTAGAAGCTCGACACCATAACTCCAAGCAAACACAGCGGGTCGTGCTTAGAAGCCCAACACCATAACCCCTAGGGAACCAAAGCGGGTATTAAACCGAAGTATCACTGAGGACATCTACTTCCCAGTTTGTAGATTAGGGCCAAGCCAGCGGACATTGCACATCATTGTCATCTGCGACAACGCCCCGCGTAATTTCTCATGAAACATTGCTGTATAAAGCCCAGGCTTTGTTGCTAGTGTGTAGTGTTGATGGCATCTGGCTGTGGGTGAATGCACATAGGATGACTCGAATGCATTGGACGTCTTGGAATAGGAAAGATGAGGAGCATCCCAGGCACCTCATCTCTCCCATGCTCTCGATAAGCCAGTGGATGATTCAGTTTGCAGGTAACTCTATCCGTAGCATGTGTTAACCAAGCGTTAACCAAGTATGCGAAACCTAATGGTGCACCCTGCGGCACGTGCTCAAAGCAGTAAAATGAGTCAATTCAATTTTACCAGAGTACGCCAGAAGAAATTTTAGCTTCTTCTTTTTTATAATGCAGAAATATCCAAACTCTTTCTCACCATGGCGCCTACGCAGGTTTCGACCGTTTTGGTTGTTTTGGGTGCATTGTGATTCAAGGAGAGATGCACGCATACTAACGCTGAGGCCCTCGACTTCGCGCCGACATTATCGCACTAATTATTTGTAATATTGTTTGCAGGGTGGATGGCAATCGGCCTCGCTATTGTGCTAATAGATATTGCTCCCTCCTTCATCTCAACAGTGACGCGTCCAATACCGTTGCCCAACTACTTGCTAGCATCAAGGAAGTCGAAGCTCACCGCATGTGTTTTGCCCCACGCAGCTTTATACTCTGTACTGAGAATTATCTGCATCGCAAGAGACTACGAAGGTTTGCACTGCATCTATTTTATTCTACACAGCCATTTGCAGACTTTCAAACTTCCCCTAAGCAGAGAAGCCTGGTTTCATCTAATTTGTCTTTTTATTATCATTTGCCGTTATTTTTATACTCTTAGTGTTATCATGAGAAGCCAGCAAACAAGGACACCAAGGACAATACAGGGGAAATTGTTCTTGCTATGTGAAGTAAAAAAATATTAGAAATAAATGAATTGAAAATGGACGAAAAAACAACTTGCCGCAGGTGGGGGACGATCCCACGTCTTCGCATTACTCGTGCGATGCTCTACCAAACGAACTACCATGGCGCCGCCTTCCCATCCACTTCCAGCGGTATTTATGTGTTACTACTAGAACTAGCCTTGGGATTGGCCGTTATGTCGTTAGGTTAGGTGAGTGGTGGCGCTGGCTAACACTCCCACGATTAGTTGTATTAGTAACACACAAATGCCCCGAAAAGCGAATGGGAAGACAGCGCCGCGTTAGCTCAATAGGTAGAGCAGCGCGCACGTAATGCAAAGATGTGGGATCGCTCCCCACGTGCGGCAAGTTGCTTTTTTCATCCAATTTCAATTCCATTAATTTGTGATTTTATTTCAATACCTAAGTAGAAGTTATTTCGACTGCGTTGTCCTTGGAGTCTTTGTTTGCTGGCTTCTTATGATACGATTAGTAAAAATCAGGCCCCGCTGTTAATCCCCTCTCTTCAAGCTCATTACTGTTGGTATTGCATTTTACCACTACGTCGTACTTTGCGTGTATTATTTTGTATTACCACTTCCCTTTATAACATTTCCGCCATAGAGGATAGCTGAAATACCATAATCACATTCACTGCAGGCCTTCCCCTACAGAAGGTTGCCGAGAAAAACCAATTCCCTCGGCCCGTATATTTGGGTAGGAGATCGCGGTGTATTTGGAAATGATTTCCAAGACGAGGTTTGCATATTTCATCACTTATACTATAATTTTCAGAACATCTTGAAACAAATATTCTTCGTTTACTTTTTCTATCCGAAACTTGGAAGTAGTGGTTTAAACGTTGAAATGGGAGGCGGTTACATTTTATTGCACTCCAATTTTTTTGCACATCTTTGAAATCCCAGCCATCATGAGATATTCATCGTCAAATTTTAGCCCTCCCTTTGATGTCGAAAGTGGACTCTCAGGCAACACACTATCTTACGACAATGTCTGGTTTGCTGCGCTCACAGTCATTTGGTTACGAATTTCTGCAAACTAAAGAAGCCCTGTGTATCATACAGCCCATGAACGACCTACCAAAAGCAATGTTCTTCTTGTGTTGGGAAGAAAGACATCATATAGACAGGGAATGAATATAACCATGAAGTGTTACGCATGCAGGTACATTGTTCGAAACAGAGTTTAATTTTATTTCAATACCTTGGACATTGCAGAAGGCGCATCATGGTCACTCGTCACCAGGAGAGTGCTTGACAAAGACAACGTCACTATTGGGGAACTTTGGGGAGTAATGCTTATCTGCGATGTTTTCATGATGTTCTTAGCATGGTACCTATCCAATGTTCTTCCCTGGAGCACCGCTAATCGACAAAGCCCAATTTTCTGCCTGCTGGTACGCATCACAGCGTTCTCTGATAGATGATGCCAAAAAAGTCGGTATCAGTTGTTTTAAATAAATGCGGCACTTCTTGGAATAACTGGAAGGCTCTTCTTCAGGCGCGAATGCCCTAATGCCCTTGCCTTTGAATAACTCTGGGATAGTGCATCCATGTTGAAAAGCGAACTCACGGAAATAATCATTTTATTTGCCACTTGATGAATAATTTTGATACAAGATTACAGGCTGAGCTTTTCTTAGCTTCTGCCTTGCACTTTGCATTTCCCAATGGAAAAGCATTCCCAACTCAGTCATAATTACGACGACATGACACTTAATCGTACGCTTTGGAATTCTTCCACTGCCAGGAACAGTCATGGAAGCAAACGCCGCAGCCTTCAAGATTTCATTAACTTCCAGTGAATTCACACTGGCCTCGCTCTGCTGACACAATACTTGTGCGGCAAAACTCAAGGTGTAGAAAAGTAATTAACAAAAGGAAAATCACCGAACCGACATCCACCGAGACACCGAGACATCCACCGAAACGTAACTACGTGCTGCAAAGAAAACCCATGCGGGTTCCTCGAAAGGAAAGCTTCGCAGGTTAAAAACAATTAGTCCTTATTAGGGACTCTATCCCGGGACCACCGCCTTTACGGTGCAACCGCTCTACCATCCGAGTAACCAGGCGGCTAGCAGATGGCAGGGAAAGTCGAATTTATCAACAACTCAGAAGCAAAGGCAAGGATTTTACGCAATAGTTCTTTTGCAGTACTTAGCTACATTTGGTGGATGTCTCAGTTTCCTTTTATTGATCGCACTGTTATTACTAAACGCTGCTGATCTGTTCGTTGGGACTTGTTTGCACAAGTGTTAGCTACTTTTATATGGGACGGAGCAATTAGTTTTGCGGGAGTGCAGCGATGCTACAAAGAAAAGCTGCGGACCTCCCGCGTGTTTTGAATGCGTCCCTAATATATCTATTTTCGATTTCGTATGAAGAACTTCCCGACTTTTTTTAGCTAACATTTGAGACTAATGCAGCGGTGCTGGCATTACTAAAAGCTTGTAGTTGGCTTGCCGTGGAAAAGCGCTAATTAAATTATACTAAGAAGCAACTTTAAGGGTCAGTTATGGTTTCCTGAGTGCCTAATGCAACCTTTTATTGAAGGCCTACCTAAATATCATCCAGTCTAATGGAATTGAAACGGCCTGGCGCCCATTGAAATAAAACAATTAGGAATCAGTTCGTTTATTTTTGCATAATTCATACCTTTAGCATGACTATTGAACGGAAGAAGTACATAGTACAAAGCTTCAATGTAAAAGCAAATAAGCAGGCGTAAAATCAATGCAGTACTGGAATGTTTCTCTAAAAATATAGTGGCATCGAAAAAATAAAGAATTACGGCAGTTATCAGACAATTTTTAAACTGCATGTAGGTTCGCACAACAATAGCCGCAGTTCATTGCCCTGCGCCAGGTCTAATATTTCAATTTTCTGTATTTTACTGGTATATATGGGTAAGTGAAATGATATTTTCATTTATTTAAGGCCTCGGAGCTACATGTTTGTCGTGTGTCGCGCTCACGCAGCCCGGCTATTGGAGAAACGCACCCGCAGTGGCTGTAGCCGAAAACGTGAACGTCAAGCAAGACGTCAATCGATTTGAGGAACTACAGCCTGACGACGAGGTTATCATCACCACCAACAATCTGACCAAGGTAAGGAGATTAGTGGTCTAAGAGAAACACGGGCAAGCAGGGATGCAAGTTATAATCTAGGTTTAAAGTCTTATTCTTTTTTCGTCTTCGCCTTCGGGCATGCAATAATTATCGCCCTGAAATCAGTGTTTCCTGTCATACAAAAGGGTGATTGCCGAGAAACAAGAGTGTGGCCGTTGCAGGTGAACTTGCCCTGTCAGTAATCTTTTCTTGGTCCGGCAATGTTTATATTTCCATAAGGAACCCGCCATACTATTCCATTGGCTATGATGTGGCGCTGCACAGCTCGAGGTCCCAGGTTCGATGACCATCGTAGCGGCTACATTTTCACAGGAGGGAGGGAAGGCGGGAAAAATGCAGAAACGAGCGTGGACTCATTTAGGTACAGGTATTAAGGTACACGTTAAGGAACCTGAAGTAGTCAAAATTATGTTCAGGTCCTCCTCTGACGGGTGCATTATAACCATTTCATGGTTTTGGCAAATAAATCACCAGAGTGTATTTCTTATCCTCTTAAACAATCAAGATAAATGCAAGTATAAATCAAAGTAAACATGAAATGAAGATAACCACATATGACTGCTTTCAAGCTACAAAAAGGTTTATTGAAATCCGTTATACGACTACATTTATGAGCGCACGAAAGGAGTATTTCGATGTGAGTATGGTTTAGTGCCACGTTTGCTGGCATTTCTTACAACTTTCGTTACCAGAAAAACTGAAGCACAGTGTTCAGCGCAGCCGTGACAATTTTCACCATCCTGCCGCTACAATGAAATCGACATGTTGTGAGCGCCGTCGCTGCAGAGGGCGTCCACTTTGGAATGATTCTAGATGAAACTGATATTTATGACTGGTGTACCAGCCGTAAAGACAAGCGTGGTAAAGCTCAGCAGTGCAGCCAGCCTATTAGCAATCACGTACATGCAGCAAGTGCTCCGATCGTACTATAGATGCGGACATTTGTGCTCCACGTCCCAAGTTCACGTACAAATCTCCACGCTTATTAATTCCATGGACAGCAAGAAAAATAACATCCTTCATAGCCATAATTTCCACTTTTGGTATAGAATCCCACCCCTCTTTGTAACTCCCTATGTGACATTCAGAGTATCGAAATAAATAAGTAAAGGAAATTCAGTTAACCCTATCCGCGCACAGTTTTTACGAAGGCTATCGCGATCATTAAGCAAACAAAATACCAATCCCAGATGAAGCTTAAGCGACATGGTTACTCACTACGAGCTCGTGATAGTGACAACTCTGACAAGCTCTCCTAATTAAAGGAAATGTGACCACGGGCGAACCAGCTCATCAGCGCACACGTTTTGTATTTACGGAGCTGAGACGTGAAGCTGACCTCAACATCATACTAGCAGGCATCCGTTGATGTGTAAATCAGCAGAAGTATAACAAGTCGCCCAGATGTTTCGTTTTTGCGACAATGTGCACGGCACTGTTGGCCAGAAACTATACCATCCTTAAATACATGCGTGGTTAATTCAGCAGTGTGACCCGACATCACCGGCAGCAAATTCAGAGATTGTGATACAAACGCCAACAAACATTCTATTATTCCGAACGTACGCATTTTTACAATTACTTTGACAATTGTTTTGCGCAAAACAAAACGCCAACAGTACACGTACCGAAGCTTAAGTGGCACGGTTATTACGAGCATGCTACAGAATCAGTGAACAGAAAATGTTTCATGGTTATGGTACTCAAGAATACCACCACGTGCGAATGAGCACTTACGTTGGTGCAAACCTTTCGTTAGTCGCAGACAGCCGGGGAGTAAACTGCGCTTGATTTCACCACCATACTAGCATCCGATTACGTGTAACTAAGCAGAATTCTAACAAGTCGTCCCAAAGTTTTGTTATTCAAAGAAACGTGCATGGCACTGTTTGGCAAGAGAAATATAGCAGCCCTAAAACTGGCGCGTTAAAATTCTGCAGCGTTGCGGGCCATAGCGTGCAGCAAGTGCACCGACCACGATACAAATGTTTACAACATTTCAGCAATTTCAAACTTCCGCAGTTGTTTGATTGATTGCCCTTGGAAGCGCGGTTACCCAGTGAAAACGCGAACTATGCTCAAGCAAGGCGTTTCCGGACAGTGTATGTGGGGATGTTATTATTAATATGCATTTTCTTATAATGCGCCACTGTTCAGGAAAGACACAACGATAAGGCTTGCGGACCGATCCTGTGTGCTACGTCCAACGAGATAGCGGTTCTAAAGTTTCGCATTCAGGAATTTCTTTTGGGCGGATCTCAGCTCTGCATGCGCAGAAATATAGGACAGAGTAAGCTAGGAAGTTTGCAGAGGCCCAGTGCGATGCTACCAAACGCAGCACAGCGGACGATCAATCGCCGATTGATTTTACCGTCGCCGCGAACATTGGGGATGTACAAAGTCCGTCATTCGATTGCGCGCAGACACGACCCTTTAACCAAAAAGACTGCAGGGCTGTTAGTATAAAAACACTGCCTTCATGAACTGTCACTTACCTCTTGATAGGCGTCAGAAATACAGGCGCCGCGGAAATAGAATTGCAAAGCGCCCGACCAAAACGTTCACCTGCAACTGACAAACGTTCAAGCTAGAACTCATCAGCGCATGACACAACTACCTCGTTCACAGAAAGCGCGCAAACTGAGCGTGTGAGAGCGCGTACCAACTCAGAAACGTTCAGGTACTCCGAGCTAACAGAAACGGGCGAAGAGTTCCAATACGACGGCGGTGTTAAGTCATGCGACCGACCACGCGCAAATCAGCGCAAAGCGTGCGCGTGCATGCAATGACAATGGCGATTCGACTTCGTTGGGCAGTCATTGCTCTTTTTTATGGCAGGGGTTGCAGCCTAGCCGTGCTGGCGGTTGCACTAGCCCCCGTGTTGCCGTATTCGGCTTTCTAGACATGTAGGAGAACGTAGGAGCATAGGACACGATTGATTCCGTTACATCATGCGGTAGGCGGCAATGCGCAGCTGTTCCGGTGCTCTGCCTATCACTTTGTGATGTTTGATACCGATATGCTTTTGCAGCTTCGGTCGTTCATTGCAACTTCTCAGTTTACCACTTGCGTTGCAAGTTTGACTCTGAGTGCAGCAGCTTCATATTGCTGGCTGACATGACTTTTCGGAAGAGCGTGCGCAGGAGGCAGCCATGAAAGAGACTTAACATTCCACGATATGGTCGCGTAGTACCTGTTCGGTTGTGTGTGTTGATCCCACATATGTCGGGTACTTGTACATCCCGTTGGAAACATCCATCGGACATCCAGAGGAATAAAGTTTTGGGATTTCGTTTAGATCCCAGAAGTGCAATCGGGTGGATTTCCGGAGGATGTCCTTAATGGGACATCCCGAAATTATTGTGCACATATTATCCACTGGACGCACTCACCGGAACTTGGAGGTTCGGAATAATCGGGATGTCAATAGAATATTTATGGTCCAATTGGTAATGCTGCTAGACAACGTATTCCGCCTAAAGACATGGCTCTCTTGAACTGCGCAAATGTGGGCCAAACCCGCGAAAGATGATATACTCGGCGCGCAACGGTCAGGTATTCTTGGTTTCAGAAAAAATTTAGTTCACTATAACCGTTCGCACAACACTTTTCTTTCGTTAAAGCGGCTTTAAACACGCGGTCCTCTATGGGCGTTTAAAAAGAGTAGCATTAACTTCGTTACACTCATCATTCTGCTATGCCTCGTTCCATTATAGCGAGGTTTGACTGCGTTGTTGGGCCTCCGATTTATGCAACAGCTATTGTAAGATTAATCTTGCAGTGTGGTTGTGTGGCACTATTCGATGTTACCTGCTGCTGTCTCAGGAGCGTGAACGAAATTGATGCACGGATGAGTCAGTGACGAGAGCTGCAGTATATGACTACAAAATAAAAGAAAAAAAAGAAACTAACTTTTCAATTGGGCGCATTGAAACACCTGACCCGCTCTTCGGTGCTGCACGCACCAGAAGAGTACACCGATATCTACGTCCAACAGAGTTATTCGACTGGACAGATT
This sequence comes from Dermacentor albipictus, assembly GCF_038994185.2. Classification (NCBI taxonomy): domain Eukaryota; kingdom Metazoa; phylum Arthropoda; class Arachnida; order Ixodida; family Ixodidae; genus Dermacentor; species Dermacentor albipictus. The sequence continues at coordinate 108,702,143 of NC_091829.1, forward strand.
TAATCACGGCATATTTGTTCAAGCACTTATATTTAATTTTTATTTTGTTTTCTACTTTTCCTAAGTTTTATAATCTGCTATTACCCTAGAGAAACATACCTACGTAAAGAGCGGAAGCTCGAACCATATTGCGGCCGAGAAAATAATGGCCTGACCACCCATCAGGGGGCGTAGTTTTTTACTCTTCCACCTTATTCAAAGGTAGGCAGCTTATTATACGTCTACAAGCTTACGTACACACGTCCCGTTTCCATAAAGACGTTGATGCTGCGTCGGTCATGTGCCGCTGGTTACGCGCACTCCACCGCGCGTTTGCACGCGTCGCCTTGCTCGGGCGGTTTACTCTGCACAGATAATTTTGCTGTTTCTCGTGTTAAAAAACATTCTTCGGAACACGTTTATAATGCAGGGTGAGCGCATTTTGGACGTGCAGCGTAGAATCTGAGCTGTGGCACTCATTTACCGCGCAGCAACTCGTTCGTTCTTGCATCCATCTTTTCCGGATGATCATTTGCATTACTTCTGCATAATTTTCAAAAGGTCACTCGCAAGGTGCTGGGTTTCATTTCATTTCATTTATTTGTTGTTTGAGACATACAGCTGTCTCAGGTGCTGCCGCAAAAGGCCGTATTCTTGCCAGGCAAAGGCTGTAGCACCCAAAGCATAGTGACGTTCTGCAGCTAACAACAGCACAAGAAGTATTACAATTTTCAAAACATGATAACATATCAAAAGAATAAATCATTCGAATCTTAATCAGAAAATGTTAAAAAAAGAAAACAAACAATGACATTGAGGTACATAAGGAAGTTATACAATAATGCAAAGAACTTCTTATATGCGGCTCACCCGTACCATCACAGAAACGTTTAAGTTGGCAAGGATCGAGTGGTGTAATGTGCACTTCGGATCATGCTCTGAAGGATGCTCACCTCACTGTATATGCACGCCGTATGCGCCTGGCCTGGTTCACAACGCCACTTTTACTTTACGCGTTGCTAGTCGTTTCTAAATCCTTCTTGTAATTTATGTCTTTATCATCTGTGATCAAGATGTAGGGGTTTATCGCGATCCAGTATATTTTATTCCCAATGCCCTTTGTAAACAGAAAAAAACTATAAACTTTAATTATAAACAGTTATATATATATATATATATATATATATATATATATATATGTATATATATATATATATATATATATATTATAATTATAATTATAATTTATTTATTACATTCTAATTATAATTATAATTATAAACAGCTAAAGCTTTGCAATAGAGAAAACTGTTCGCATTATTTTCCAATCTGCATGAGCTGATTCAGCCCTGCTGGTTCTTCAACAAGCTTGACGGCTTTTGAAGTAAAAAGTTTGCTATCCGTAAGTTTATTACGGCCATTTGTACGGTATTGCTAAAAGAATATATTAGGCCTCTTGCGCTCCACTAGGGAGGACGTATTGGACACTTTTGCAGCCAAAGGAAAGCTGCAATTGAAATCGTTGTTACCGAAACCGAAAATAAAGCAGAGCAAAATCACTCATGTATATTCTCGGAAGAGAAAATTAGGGATTGGATTAGCGGCTTTGGGCACTTGCGGCAATGTAGTTTGGCCGCAGGGCCCTACGGGGTGTCCGCTCTTTACCTATACGTTTCTCTCTGGTATTACGGCCGCGCACCACTGTAGGTACATCGCTGTTTAGGTAATTCCGTGTTTCAAGACCTGTGATGCTTATTAAGTGAGCATGTGAACAAAGCCAAAATTCCTGGCACATTGCTTTCAGAACATATAAATTATATCGTACATCTCGCAGAGCATAGAAATAAAAAAACAAGGTATAGAAGACGTTTAACCTTTGTCATTGGGAGTGGAACGCGATAGCTTTTCAGGCTTCCCTGCATCTGGAATATATGTAACCGCAATGTTTAACAGAAAACACTGGTGCCGAACGCTAAGCACGCAGGCGAGCCTTCTCGTAGAAAAGTGACCACTTGCGTGGGCCGATCCTGGAGGTGGTGTACTACTTCGCCAAAAAAAACATACATAGTTTTTAGCTCTCCAGGGGAACGGCGCGAAAAGACGAAGGACAAGGAGGGGAACACACACGAACGCTGACAGACGACTGCATTTTTACTAACATAGGAGCACACATATATGCCGCAGGAAAGCATAAGTACATCAGTGCCCATGGCAAAAATAATGAGATACCGATTCGGTTTCCCCAGAACTACTTCAGTTGTTAAGTTATGTTGGTGCTTCCTCAATGGGGGCCAGAAATGGAGTGCTGACACAACACGCACCATTGGCTGCCATAGCAGCAGCCTCAAAGATTTCACGTGCACGAGCGTCTTTGCAGTGTTTGCGGATAGCACACCGTAAAATGTAAGGACCCTTAGTACGGCCCATATCCACTTCCTGCCCGGTATCTTTTCCTGCTCTTCCCATGTAATGTATGGACGGACTAGCCGCAACCGCCACGGTGTTGCACCATTTCGAGATTTCTCTTATTGTTGCAAACTTTTAATATTTTGGTATTGGAAGATTTAACCAAAAAGGCATGCGCTGTCGGTGTTTTATTTCATGGCAATTGATTGTGGCCTGTCATTTTAGAAATTCCGAGGACCGACATTGTCAAGAATGTTAGACAAAACATGCTGAACTTTAGTCATAGAATGGCATGGCAATATAGTGTGCTTATAGCGCATATCATATAACAAGGCGTGACACGTACGTATACCTAAAAATATACAGGAATTTTCGCTCACGGGGACGCCCGCGTGGGACGCCGACACCGAATTTTCGGAGACACATGGGGCCGTTACCACTATCGCGTTAAGATCCTAAATATTGCTCTCATTATTGCCTTTTCCACAGGTTTTTGGCCCGAAGGCAGTGCTGAACGGCCTTAATTTGAAAGTGCGTGCTTCGAAAATCACTGTGCTCCTTGGCCACAATGGAGCTGGGAAGACGACTCTCATGAACGTATTGACAGGTAAGCGGAAGAAACTGAGACACTGGTTGCATATATATATATATATATATATATATATATATATATATATATATATATATATATATATATATATATATATAGATAGATAGATAGATAGATAGATAGATAGATAGATAGATAGATAGATAGATAGATAGATAGATAGATAGATAGATAGATAGATAGATAGATAGATAGATAGATAGATAGATAGATAGATAGATAGATAGATAGATAGATAGATAGATAGGAGGGCCTACAGCGCGTAGAAATGAAATGGCGCGGGAAAGAACGAGCAGCAAAAGCAATCCAATGCGCGAAAACACCTAATGCATCATCACTGGCATAGAATCAATGGGACGCTTCTGCATGAGGCAGCAATCTCTGCCTTTGCCATGCGGTGCTAGATTTTCTGGCATCGATTCGATACTCTCTGCATATTTAGTTGCATGTGTATTTGGTCCACCGCCTACGAAGTGGATGATGCGATGCTTGAAGCCGCGAAGGAAGCGAGCGCTGGTGAAGTAAAGCACCTGACTGTGGAGAAGAAAATCGCGCGCAGGGGAACTTGCGAAGGAGTTACCCACATGATCCGGCGAATAACAACCAAGACAAGAGGCATGGGGGAGGCGGACACGCTTCGGCTTGTCCAAGCTTTCGTCGTGTCTCGAATAACTTACGCTATTCTATACGCACTACTCAATGCGACCGAACTCAGGAAAATAAACAGAATTATCAGAAAGGCATATAAGCAGGCGATGTGCCTGCCGATCAGTACGTCCACAGAACGCCTACTACGGCTAGGTGTGCACAACACGGCCAAGGAGCTGATCGAGGCACATTTATCCAGCCAGCGAACAAGGCCGGCGGTTACGGAAACAGGGAGGTCCATTCTCTTACGCCTGGGGCTCTCTGCCCCTCTGAGCCATCTGCCGACTCAGACTGTGAGCTTACCCCATGCCAATCCGGAGCAACATCACCGTGCGTCCTCTACCTCGCAATATGCACCCTGTGCACCGTGCAGAGCGAAGGGAGGCCTGCGCCCTGGCCATACACAAGCGATACGGGACTTGGCCCTCTATAGCCTACACGGACGCTGCTTCTTACCCCAGACGCGCAGCCGCAACAGCGACCGCACTCGTCAGCAAAGAACATCGCAGCAGCTTTTCGCTCACATGAAACAATCCCCTTCAAGCCGAGCAAGCGGCCATAGCCCTCGTGCTCTTCCAAACAGAGGTTGAAGTCATAGTGACCGACTGCCAACAGGCGTGCCGCAACTTTGCTAGCGGCAGAATTCATACCACTACGCTCCGGATAAGCAATCAAAAGCCGCCAACGAGATCAGTCATGATCATCTGGGCGCCAGCTCATGAAGGCATTCCTGGCAACGAAGGCGCCAACCACGTGGCTCGAGATTTGACCCACCGAGCCGACGCTGAGGAATCTGAACCCGAGCGCATGCACCCTCTAGTCTCGTACCAAGACATCACACAACACTACAAGCTCATTCATTCACAAAACTTTATAAGTGTCCTGAAGCCCGGTCTTTTCAGACCGAGGCGGGCCGCGTCCACGTCGGCACCGCCAGGCCGAGCCTTATGGCGTCATCGTGGACCCTCTGGACAGCCCGTAGCTGATCTTGATATGAAGAGCTTGTTATCAACTTGCGCCAGTAAAGCCATTTTTCTTCGGGGTCGGCGAGAGTCGCGGGACAGCCCGCCAGCATGTGTCTGATGTCAATGATGCCATCACACACGTTACAATCTTTCCTAATTTCTCTTTCGGGGTGAATTTTATTTATGAAGTACGGAGTGGGGTACGTCCCGGTTTGCAGTAAACGTAGCGTCACTGCCTGAGCCCTGTTAAATTTTACGTGTGGCAGAGGGAATTGCCTACGCCCCAAGTAGTAATATTTAGTGATGTCGCTGTATGTTAGTAACTTATCTTTATGCTCCCCGGAATGGTAGTGGGCGTCGGTTCGGTTCTGACCGGCACGGCAAGCAAGTCCTCGTGCCAGGTCGTTCGTCACCTCGTTGAGGTTGGGCCGAGTCTCGTCCACTTGTCCCATATGCGCAGGAAACCATCGCATTTCAGTTTTGATAGTTTCGACCTTGTCGATAATTTTAGCCGCAGTCCCAGCTACATAACCTTTGTCAAAGCTCTTAATTGCTGCTTTGGAATCGCTATAGATGAAAGACCATTTACGGTTCCTGATGGCTACAGCAATCGCGGCTTGCTCCGCCACCGTGGAATCCTTAGTGAAGATGGTGATGGCGTCCCGTACCTCGCCCCGGCTGTCGACCATCACGGCGGTGTAGGCCTCTTTGCCTTTGACCCAGGCAGCGTCTACAAGGGCCGCCTGTTGTCCTAGTTGTTCAATTTCTTTCAACAAAGCTTTCGCTCTCGCTTTTCTCCTGCTAACATTGTGTTCCGGGTGCATATTTCTCGGGAGGGGGGTGGTTCTGATCGCGTCTCTAAGTTTCGCGCTCAATTCTACCTCGGATTCCTTCGGGTTCATTGATCTATTTGGGTCTGTCCCTATGGCTTTGAGTATAAACCTGCCCGCTCGCGTTTTCGTCAGTCTTTCCTGCTGCGCCATCTGTTGTGCTTCCGCCATCTCCTCTATCGTATTGTGCACGCCTAGGTTCATGAGCTTCACGTTCGAGGTGCTGATTGGTATACCTAGGGTAGCCTTCACTAACTTTCTGATCAGAGTGTTTAGCTTGTTCAGCTCGGCCTGCGACCATTTAAATAGACCTGCCACGTAGGTGAAGTGACATAGAGCGAAGGCGTGCACTAGCCTTAGAGCGCTGTCCTCACCCAGGCCTCTGTGTCTGTTGCTGATTCTCCTTAGTAATCTGATGACTTGGTCCGTCTTGTTTGAAATGTGCTGAATGGTATTCAGGTTGGTACCTCCCGCTGCTGTGTGGAAGCGTAAAACTTTAATATTTTCCACCTGCCTGATCGCGGATCCGTCGTGACAGCGTAACGTAATCTTGGGTTCCTCCCCGGGGACGTAGCCCCTGGGTCTTCGACCCCTGCGTCGATGTTTTAGGACCAAAAGCTCCGACTTTGCCGCCGAACAGTTGAGTCCCATCTCGCCTAGCGTGCTTTCCACGGCGTATATGCTCTCTTGCAGTCTGGTCTTCGTTTGGCCTACGTTACCGTTGGCGCTTCATATGGTTATATCATCGGCGTATATTGCAAAGTGTATACCTTCTATACTCTCCAGTTTCCTCGCGACTCTGGTCATTGCTAGACTAAATAGCATGGGCGAAAGTACGGGCCGAACAGTTGAGTCCCATCTCGCCTAGCGTGCTTTCCACGGCGTATATGCTCTCTTGCAGTCTGGTCTTCGTTTGGCCTACGTTACCGTTGGCGCTTCATATGATTATATCATCGGCGTATATTGCAAAGTGTATACCTTCTATACTCTCCAGTTTCCTCGCGACTCTGGTCATTGCTAGACTAAATAGCATGGGCGAAAGTACGGGCCCTTGCGGGGTGCCCCTGTTTCCCAGGTTCATCACCTTCGATTTTAGTTCACCTAGCGTGAGGCTCGCTTGCCTACCGCCCAGAAACGCCTTGACTACACTGTATAGCCTCTCGCCCAACCCCAGCTCAGACAGGACCTCGAGGATGGCCTTGTGCTTTATGCGATCAAAAGCTTTTTCGACATCTAGTCCCAGAATCGCTCTCGCATGCACCGGGCTAACGTGTATGAGCTGGTGTTTGATCAAGAGCATGGCGTCCTGAGTCGATAGTCCGGGGCGGAAACCGATCATGTTATTCGGGAGTATGTCATTTTGCTCGACGTATCTAGTGAGTCTGTTAAGAATAACGTGTTCCATAGCTTTACCTATGCACGATGTAAGCGATATTGGACGTAGGTTATCCAGATGGAGTGGTTTGCCCGGTTTTGGTATGAGGATGGTGTTAGCTATCTTCCATTCCTCCGGATAGTCTCCCTTTCTCCACAACTCGGTGAAATGATCCGTCAGGAAAGTGATCGACTCATCGTCTAGATTCATGAAGAGTTTATTGGTAATACCGTCGGGTCCGGCTGCCGATCTACTAGAGAGACCATGAAGGGCGGCCCATACCTCACCCTCGGTGAAATCGCGGTCCATTTCCTCGCATGGTCCTCCCATGTACTCCACGCGTTCGTCGCTATCGCCCGGTTGTTCGAGCGGGAGATATTTGTCCGCGAGCTGTCTCATGATTACCTCCTGAGTCGTGCACTGGCTGACTTATGTACCAGTTTTGTAATTGCTGTTCTCTTGTTTGACTTAGTGTCGCTCTCGTTCAATAGATGTTTGAGGATGTTCCAACTGCCTCCATGTTTGATTCTGCCGTCTGCCAAGTGGCAAACTTCGTCCCACTGCTGTTTCACGAGCGTTCTCGAATGCTCCTCGATCTGTCTGTTTAGCAACGCTATCTTTTTTCCTGAGCTTTCGGTTCAGTCTTTGCGTTTTCCATCTTTGCAGAATGGATTGTTTGGCCTCGATCAGATGCGCGAGCCTACTGTCTATGCTCTCTATGTTTTCTTCGGTCTTAATTTCTTTAGTGGCCTCCCTGAGGTCCTCTTCGAGCTGGTTGATCCAGGTCTGGAAGGTGTGTCTGCCCGCTTCTATCGGTTCCGATTCTAGTCTCTTCGCTCTAACTTTCCTATAAAGGTCCCAGTCCGTGCACCGAAAGGTTCTAGTCTCTTGTTTCAGCATACCTATACCTATGTGTATGATATAGTGGTCGCTGCCTTGATCGGTGCCCGAGTTTTCCCAACTAGCTTGTTTCGAGTTGTTGACAAAAGTTAGGTCGGACGTAGAGTCCCTGCACGTGGACGTGCCACAGCGGGTGGGGAAAGACGGATCGGTGATCAGGCACAGTCCCAGGTCCGTGGCAAGGTTCCATAACCCCTCACCTTTCTTTGTATTCCAAGCGTATCCCCACGCTTGGTAGGGGGCATTAAAGTCCCCTCCGATGATGAGCGGGGAGTTCTTTGCGACTGCGAGTGCCTTGTTGAAAAGTGCCCTAAAGCTTTGTTTCTTGTAGGTGGGACTGCTATAAATGTTCAGGCAGAAGATACTCTGCGCCCTGCCCTTGTGCCTTTTGAGTACGACTTCTACTAGGATATACTCGATTTTACTCAATCCGAGATGGATATCGTGTTCCAAAAAGGGTAGCTTTTTGTCAACGAGGGTGGCCAATCCCCTTCCGGAATCTTTTTCTCTACATACCGATTTGTACCCGGTTAGCTTTACTTCGTCCGCTAAAGTTTCCTGCAGCATAATTACTTTTGGTTTGACCCCCATCGATCTAATTAATTGGCGCAGCGATGCCTTTTTGTTGTGGAATCCGCGACAATTCCACTGCCACACACTAAAACTGTGGACGCTATCCATGATTATTGAATGGGTTAATTTTGCTGTTACCCGCGATCGATCTCTTTGGAGCGCCCCCTGACGTTCCGGAGAGCGATTTTACGCATTCTGATTCTGACGGCAAGAATTCGTCGTCGTCGCATTTCATTTCGAGTTTCTTGAATCGCTGTTCGGCCGTTAACCTCCATTTCCATAGTTTATCCACTTTAAAGTTTGTCCTTTCCGTCGTTTCCCTAATTTCTTTGATTACCTCTTTCAGCTCGCTGAGGACTGAGAAAATCGAGTCAGTTTCGGGGCTTACTGCTCTTTTTTTCGGGGCGGGGGGCTTATCTCCCTCGCTTGGTTCGTTGCTTTGACCTACTGGTCTGGCTACTGCTACGCTGGCAGGGCTCGGCTGTGCCTTCTTTTTCAGTTCTGCTACCTGTTTGGTGAGCTCTTCATTAGCTTTACGCAAAGAGTTTACCTCCCTAATCAACTGTTCTACTCTGGCATCATTGCTTTCAGTCACCGCCGGCGTAGTGGCGCCACCAACGATTCTCACCGTACCTTTGACTTTATCCGCCCAGGCGGTCCCAACTGTCGGCTTGGCACCGGGTGTTCCATCTTCTAAGAGCGCCTGGGCTCCTCCCGACTTGGAGCGGCTTCTCCCCCTCGCGGCCGATCGCGACCGGGCGCGTTCCCTTTGCACCTGCGATCCTCCCGACTTGGAGCGGCTTCTCTCCCTCGTGGCCGATCGTGACTGGGCGCGTTCCCTTCGCCGAGCTCGTACCACATAGGGTGTATGAAACCTCTGCTTGCACACCTTGTCTCCGGTGGGATGGTCTCCTCCACAGAACTTGCACTTGGGCGTGCAAACGTGGTCCGCTCGTGGGTTGGGGGCTCCACACCCTCTACACTGAACAGAGTCCGGCGTGGGGCAGACGTCCGAGCGGTGTCCTACCATACCACAAGTGAAGCACACATAAAATTGTTTCCTGTAGAGATAACATCTCAACAAGGTCGGCCCGTAGCGCACAAAGTTTGGCACTTCCAGTCCATCGAAGAGGACGATGACTGAGCCTGACGTCTTGATGCGCTTGGCGGCCAAAGCGAGTGGGTTGCACTCATGCACGATATTCCTTGTGATAGTAGACTGGGAGTCCCTGATGTCGACTTGTCTAATCACCCCTTTGCACGTGGCGTGCGGGGCCGTCTCGTACGCATTGACCTCGTACTCCGTGTCCACGATTTTGAAGGACTTCATTCTCACTTACCTTGCCGCATGGTCTGGTTCAGGCGTGCTCATCACCACGATATTTTGCGTGAAGTTGGGGCACACCATGTCTTCACTTGCTTGCTCTGCCGTTAGGCCTGAAGCCTCGATCACTGCAGTTCCGATAGGGGTGGTACTTACTTTGCTCAAATTTAGTCCTCCTCGTGGCCTGATTATAATTTTCCGATGCTCCTCGCAGAACATATGCTAACATAGCTAACATAGAACATGAACATAGCTAACCCGCAGAACATATGCACCCCCACACAAGTCGCTACCTAGAGAGCAGGAGCGATTCCTCCGAGCTCTACAGGTTAATACATTCCCCCACCCAACCAGAAATCACCTGATAGCCCCTACGCAATTCTCTCCGCAATGTCGCTTCTGTGCAAAACCCGGGTCCCTCAGGCACATTGTAGGGGGTTGCAGAGCGGCACCATTAAATCCTCCAAACCTTTACCCCACTAACGAGCTTTGGGAGAGAACCTTGGCCAGCTCCGACCTCGAGGATCAGCAACGGCTGATTGCGAGGGCCCAGGACGCGGCCCGAGCTCAAGGCATTCTGGTATGAGGACGCCTATGCAAAGCTGCATTCACCGAATAAAAAATGTTTATTCTCTCGCTCTCTCGTAGCACCAACCGGCTGCACGTAGCGTAGGCGACTCGAGCATAGTGTCGGTTTCTCGTTCACATGTTTTGGTAACGCGCCCTTGTTCTCGCTTCCATGGAATCTTTCACGGCAATCGATCGCTCACGCTCGTTGATTTCAGCATAATAGTTGATGTCCGTCAAAGAAAGGAAATACACCATGTTTTACCTTGATACTGAGAAGCCACTAAGAGGATTGCGTAGGTTGAGCAGCCAGTGTCGGTAGATCTCGTTTCGTCACGCTCGCTCGGGCCGCCATGAACGCTGCGCGCCGCAAGCGCAATGAAATTTAATTCTCGTGACACACTTTACATGTACACCTACAAATTGTGTTATCGTGAGGAATTTTCAAGCAGAGACTTATACATGAATTAATTGATAGCGTACACTGATGAAAGGCCTTGTTTGCGGGGCATGCTTCAGCAGTGGGTGCGCTGCCGTTCTCTTATAGGGTAAAACTAGAAGGCTCCTGGAAACCAATCTAAACATAGGCAACCGCAAAAGCTTTCGTAGCACGAAACCTGCAATAAGGTCAGTCACTCGCACCGTCGTAACCTAGCCGAAAAGAATTAGAGAATAATACATTAGTCGCTCGGCGAAGAACCTTTAAACGCTTCAAACTGAAGGCATTGGGTCTGACGATGGATGGAAGATTTTTTTTTCTAGTCTCTTTTATGAACTTTGCAGCAGCAAGAGTTAGTTTCCAGGCAATCTTTAGAGATTTTAGCGTCTTTCGATGCTTCGGCCTTATGCATTTTGCGTGCTGTTATTGGCTGTTTATTAACTGGTTAAATGGGCAGCTGTTGGTGCCGATTCGCATTTTGACACTCGTGCATAACATGAAGCCGCTGCTGTGCGTGATACCTGTTGCGGGTTTCATTGCTGTTGCATTCAGTGCTGTCGTCTTGGACAGACATTATACTACATGCGCTGTAGAGAAGAAAAGCAGAATCAGAATATTAATTCGGTATTTTTTTCTTAACAGATAACGCAGAGATTATTCACAGAATGTGGTTGACATTGCACTTTTTCTACCCTTAACACACCCAAGATATCGTAACATGTTTAACTGATACAATGCACTACAATCTTTATTATTGTGCATAAAGGACAACAAAGTACACATAGCAGGCTTACCAAAGCCTCAGAGGGCTGTAAAAAAGTACCATTGGGCGCTATAACGTAAAACTATGCCACACTTTTCTATTTCAATTCTGCAATCAGCCCTCCGCGATTGGTCAAAACATTTTTGGACCACCCCCACTTCACCTCTCTGTCACGCGACGTCACGGGCACCGCGAAAGCTCCCCGTCTGATTTCACGTGTACACGCTGATTATGCATGATTTAACCGAAAAAAGAAAAACTGATATTTCTGATTCGACGACTTTTGGCCATTAGCCCCCCGCCTATTGGTCAAAAGTTCTACGGCTGCACCTTGTTCAGCTGCCTGTCACGCGACGTCACAAAACCGCAAGTACTCACCGCGTCAAATTGACGTGTACGCATTAAAAATGAAATATGCGGAACAAAACTGAATTTTCTTCTGAATAGAATAAAAGATGGCTGCCGCCGATTGCTCAGGCGCTGGCTACTCGCACATGCGGGAAAGCACGGGTTTATTTGCGTGTAATAAAACTTCTTACGTGGCCGTGTAACGTTTTCAATCACTTTTAGCACGTTTACGACTTCATTATGCCAACTCTTCATTGCTGAGGATCCGTTTTAGCGTCATTCTTCAGCTTCCGTTGCATGCCGCCACGATTTTCGACCACCCACCGCAAGCTAAGTAAGGGAAAGCGGACCAGTCGCAGACGCCGGCACCACCTTCTTCATCCGCTTATCGACTTTCAGTGCCGTGAATCGGCCCTATCGAATCCCTTTCCACTTGAGCGTGCTCCTCGCCTCGTGTCAGCCAACTAGGTAAGACAAGCCGGTGAGTGTAGGCAATGTTATTCGTTTTTTAGCAAACAAAAGCGGCCTCCTATAAATGAGTAGAGCATTTCATTGGTGAGTTCAGACAACCCTGCGGATGACCGCCCGATGAATTGCGTCGGCGGTTACGCAAGTTTGATGTCAGAAGATTGGAATAAGACATATTGAAATAATTTTACGTTACAGGGCCCCTTATACAATACAATACATTTTATATTCTACATTCATTCATACATACATTACTGCATACATTGCATGCATGCATGCATTCTACATACATTCTAGTGCATTCCACTGAAGATGTGGAAAAAATGTATTCCTCTTGGAGTATGAGAATAGAGATATTACATACTCTTCGAAGCGAAGATAAATTTCAATTCTTAACGTGATTGCTCAAAGCTGCAATCACTGTTCTGAGCATATTCGTTCGGCACAGGCATATTGCATTAACAGGCGATAGATGTGCACAGTCTAGCCGCGTATCTTTGTTTCAGTAATTATTCTTATAGTACTCGTTTCAGATTGTCGCATTTGTTTCTTATTTTGATAAGTACACAATGCATTATATGAACCTGACTTGAAAGGAAACGTACTGTTGCTGGCGCCAGCGACCATTACAGTTGTCTAACATCTCAACATACTTTAACAGGATGAAACATTATAATGGTACTAATTCATATTGGCATATATTTTTTGTCAGATGCAAACCAAGATAACTAGAGACATAAGTGAGGAGAGAAAATTATAGATAGAGCTACTACTGAACTTTAAAAATAACTAATTGAATTGAGTTCCCTCACATTGTGCCACCTGGTTTACGTGGGTGTCTTTCTGTGTGCTTGTCTTCCGTGCTGTGCTCGCGTTGCCATGAACTAGGAACTTGCCCGAGCCCGTGTCAGCTTTGTTAAACAATTAGGAATTCAATTTAGTTGAATCTAATGCTGCATGCCAAGTGGCTGACGTGTTATTCGTTCTACCTATATATCATGGACTGGCAGCATTGGAAAGCATTCAACCACATTATTATTTTTTTTTTTGTTGCGCTTAAGCTGCGGGTGTGAAAGACTGTCACAGAGTTTTCATGAACACGTCCAGGGAAGAGTTTGAAAACAATCGGGGAAATTGAAAATGTCGGCATAGCTATGCTCTCTTGTTATATTCCTTACAAGGCTTGCAGAGGATCTCTCTACTGAACGTACTTTTAAAACGTTTCGCCTCACAAAATATTCAGAGAAATTGATCCCATATACTGATAAAAAATAAAAGTAAAGCTTACTGACATGGCGTTTCTTACCGATGATTTTGCGTTCACTACACGTTCCGTACCTCGAAACCCCCTAAAAATACTTACGTTGGAGAGCACCTTAAATAATTTACTTTTATAGCATTCATTCAAACTGTAGTTTCACTTTTGTTTCCAAAGAGATCAATATCGGTCATGCCATGACACAGAATGTGCTCGCGTAGTGTTTCTAGTTCTCATGGGGTATACCTAACTCGCAATCATGTCAGCATGCCCAAGAGGCCTCATTATCTGTTAGAGAGTAAAAAATGATAATATCAATAACATCAATCAATCTGCCTCGGCCAAAAGCTATGGCAAAGGATGCAATTATATAAGAGTAAGAGAAAGACATTTAAATGTGTATTAAGGAAAATAAATTACAATCTTTTGGGGAAGAGTGACTGTCCATACTCCAGTCACTCTTCGGACCATATCACTCTGCGCGGGCATATTTGATTGCCAGTCAAAAAATTTGCAGACAGTCGAACTGGGTAACCTTGTTTCAACAATTGATACAGAGATAATTTGGGATAATTACAACAAGGTTTCACACATGAACTTCTCATAAAAGCAACGTACTGTCCTTGCAGCACCATCAGTAGTTTTGATTGTTTAATTTTTCATTATGCCATAAATCAAAAGATGGCATAATTGTACTGATTTGTATTCACGAGCAGGCATAAGTCATAGCTAAATAGCATTGAGTATTGAATTAAATCGTTTGAGCAAATATATTAAGCTGCAAAATGTACATACAAAGAATACACAATTGTTATTTTTGTCTCACGCTGTGTCACATACTATTTTGCAGCATACACTTGCAGCCCCTTTGGAATATATGACTCGAAGGTTAAGGCTGACCTGGCGACCTTGCTTGCCAAGAAATAGTAGGTCTGTAAATCTTTACATAGTCTCTTTCGATCACAGCGAAAAACCTGCCTTTTAAGAAAGTTAACCTATCGCACAATAAAAACAGTTAATTCAATGTTGGTGCACTTGTTTTCATTATTGCACTACATGATTCACAACATGAAATATTTCATTTTATGCAAAATATCAGAGTACAGCTGGTTCAGGAGCATTATTAATCTACCAGCGTTGGTGCAGCTGAGACGCCAAAGGTACACAAGCACAAATACATTCGAAATATTTTTTGCTACCATATCTACACAAAATTGTAAACTAACGTGTAGATAGCAGATAGCTAGCAGATTTCGTTTAGAGGGATTCATCGCAATCAACTATACTATTTCCTAACGGTGGATGTGCACAAATGCTCATGGAGTCTTGCATAGAGACTCAAGGCTACATGCATGTGAGATTTTTTGAATGTTTCGATCCTCATGCATCATAGTCTATGTATAGTTCCCTAGGTGTATTCGCATATGCATGCTGGATTCAATAAATTTTTAGAGACATTTCCAACAGGCTGATTATTACCAACCCCAGCAGCGAGTGTTTATGTATACTTGGAACAGTTGGCAAAATGAGGTTTATATAATCAGTATATAGGGTGTCGATCCCGGCTATTTTAGCCAATCTGGTCAATGAAAATGAAAGATTAGAATAAGAACACGGAACAAGGTCTATAATTAATAAAGAATACAGGTCAAGTATTTGACGGTTTAACACCATAGGTCTTATGTAAGGATCTTATTGAACCATATTTTTTTTTACATTATTCTTTGACCAGCTTCACAAAATTTATGTTAGCTGGGACGCCCTGTATCGACAATAGTCGATATATAGTGTAAGGCTAAAGACTGCAGGCTACCTATAGACTTTTGCTACATACTTGTCTACAGACAGTCTAAGGACTTATGGCATTACACTTTTTGTGCACTAGTATAAAAATTGTCTCAGTCAATAGACACAATAGACTGTCTTTAGAATAATGGAAATTAGCGTTTATAGACAAATGTCTGCAGAAAGTCTATGGAGAACGGTGTGTAGAATTATGCTGTTCCATTTATGTAGACTGAAGTCTATGGAATATCTATAGACAAATGTCTATAGATAGTCTACAGACATTTGCTTATAGATATGTATGATCTACAAAGTAGATCTTATATGTCCTACTTTTGTAGACTGAAGTCTATAAAATGTGTATAAGCAAATGTCCACAGACAATCTATAGACATTTGTCTATAGACGTGCTGGAGACATTTGTGTACAAACGCAAATTTTTATTAATGTATAGACAGTCTATAGACATCATTCTACAAAAGATCTGTGTAAGCCTATACACTTTTGTCTTTAAACATTTTGCAGAAAATTTTCTAGAAATGTAAATTTTCAATGATCTATTGATAGCCTATAGACAGGCATTTATAGACTTGTTTATGAAAAGTTTAAGGCTCTAAATGTATAGAGTAATCTAAAGAAATGTCTATGAGTCAGTGTATAGGCCATCATAGACAAATGGTTGTCGACTGTATAGACTCTCCATAACAAGATTTGGAAGCGGTATTTTCCAAGAACAAATTTAAGAAAAATGAAACAAAAACTTGGTAACTAAAAGAAAAATCTAAAATAGAAAAAAAGCCTTACAGAAATCTTCTGGCGAGGCAGCTACGAGGAATCTTCTGATGTTTAAGCTTTCCCTGCCACGGCCCGATGTAGTGAGTCATTGGATGCCTTTTGCAAGCTATCTTGATTTGCTTGCTGGGCCACATAGGCCCTTCATAAAGAGTAGAAAGGAGGAATCAGATATGCTTGAAAGTATGCTGTCGATAGCACTACAAGCACTTCTCGCTTGGGTTCAAACTTCAAATACCCTTTAGCCTCGCTTTTTACAGCATCCGAATAGCACCTTCGCCTTGATATCACCGCGTTTTTATTTTGTCAAATATTTAGCACGTATCCTGGCTGTGTTTCGACAAAGATGTGGCGGTGAGGCCGCTGTGTTTGCGCAAGACTGCTGCTATGTCATTGGTTCACTCAACAGAGCTTCTTAAAATTATGTTTTTGCCAGTGACCTTCTTGGTCAGTTGTCGCTGTTTTTGGATTGAAGCTTTCACGTGAGACCTGCCTAGTCTATTGGGCACATCGTGAACATTTTCGCTAGTTCGATAATCCAACAGCCGCGCCGAATAAGACTATGTAGCGCGAAGCAAATAGTTGTGCACAATCTCGAAACCATGCCACCACTGCTAGTTGCTCTGGACTGTACGATTACGCGTTCTAAATTTTTCATGGATTTTATCAGGGACATTTCGCCATCGCTGTCGCTTATGCTTGGCGCGCTACTACTTCGTTCACAAAAGCACGTAAAATAAAAAAGCAACTCATTCCGGCTGTGGCTGCATTGCATGCTCATTTTCACCGCGGCTCTCGCATTGACAATCAGCCCTACCCAATGCCTCCCTGGGAATTCACCAGCATCACATCTAATAAGCCAACGAAGTTACGACGCAGCGATACAACAGGTATTATTGAGGAACACAATATCGTCGATTCATCAAGCGCTAACACCTGCAAAGTCTATACAGATGCTGCCGTTCTCCCAGACGGCTGATGGACATCATTCCCCAGTACTACGCATAATTTCATCAGCGGCCACCATCGCTATTTATATACGGAAGCCAGCGCTCTAGTAATGGAACTTCAAGCCATCCACGACGCTGTGAAAGATGCGACATCTAAGCTGCCTACCATCAAGCAACTACATATTGACAGTGTACCTATCTTTATCGGGCGACCACGTTTCGCCGCCTAACAAATGTTATCGCACAGCGCGGGAACGCGCCTGCATGTATCCGAAGATTCTGGAAAGTTATCGATGCTTCTATCCGCTGTCTGTTGTCGCCGAACTTTATGTTATCTGATTTCAACACCTGACGCGAAGGGTGTAGAACTTTGTGGAAGGCACGCGGGTCCCAACGATCAGTCTGGAACATTCGACGATTGACGTATAAAAGCCGATGCGCTTGACCCGTTGATCAGATTTTTCAACGGTCGCCGACTGTGTTCGCCGCTGTCACCATTCTTTGAGTAAAGCCTGTTTTTGAGGGCACAAGTTCACCCAATAAAACGCTAGTTTCGACTTTCGCAGTTGGGCTGGTGTCTTCATTGTCACTACCACGTGACAATATCTTCACTGATTCTTTCGCGGCTATTCAGGAACTCAAGAAGGTTGCTAAGGCGATGGAAATCTGCGAGACAATACACACTATGAATAGTAAAACAGCTCCGCTGCAGTGTGACAACCAGCTATGACCGCTGGATACATGACAACAGATTCCAGAAAACAGTGCTTCAATTCATACACAACACAGGCCTCACAGCGCACATATAATACATATATCAGCACCAAGAATTATGCCTTAAGGGAAAGTCTTTATCGCAATAAAAAAAAGTACCTACAAGTTCGCCTATTAGTTATAAAATGTATTAGTGCTTTTTTGCAGCCTCACACTCTTAACCATAATTATACATGATCACTGTAGAGTATATCGTAAACATTGAATTCAGGAACCGCCATCTGTTCTAGCTTCATAACTTGGGGTGTACCGCTAAGCGAGTGATGAAATAAGCATAACTTAATTTATATTGTACCTGCCTGTAGCTAACTACTGTGAAAGCAGCAGAAATTATGCCCTTTTGGAATAAAATATTCCTTAATTGTCTTGGCTTTTAATGGAAGTATACTGTCTTTTTATTAGAGCAATGGTTCATTCAGGCATTTTAACGTTTCAATTTCTTAGGAATGCAGGCTCCAACTAGCGGTACGGCCACAGTCTGCGGCTACAACGTTGCCAGCCAGCGCTACCAGGTGCGCCAGCGGGTCAGCTACTGTCAGCAGACAGACATCTTCTTCGAAGACATGACTTGCGCTGAAAACCTTTTCTACTTTGGATCGGTACGCTCCCGGCACATTTGCTGTAATCAGGAATTATTCCAATGCCAGTTTCATGAAATACTCACTACAATAAGTGCTATAGTCCACAGAACTTGAATCACTGCATTTAGCAATAATAGCTTACTTTCAGCAATATAAAACAATACAGAAAACTGGCCTGCCTAAACCGCAAATGGTCCCAAAAGTAGCCACCGGCAATAAATAAATGGTTTTCTTGTTTCAGTTCACGTTCAGTTCCCTAGCGAGAACTACAATAGGTTGAAGACAATCGGAGGTTTAAACAGGTTAGAAGAAAAGCAAGCAGTTCGCGTGCCCCTGCTTTCCAAGAAAAGATGTGGTGCTCTTCAGAAATTTCAGAGTTCACTAGAGTGTCTAGGATGACGACAACTACAGTAGGCACATTATTTTTGCACAAGTATTTACTTTACCAACACATGTCAAACAACATGCACCGTGGCATGTCGTAATGAGAATAAAGAGTATCAGCAAAAATTTTACTTTGCATTTTTTTATTCCGATAGCTCTGGAGGTGGGGGGGGGGGAGACGTGATCCATTTTGGAAGTTTCATCGTCTGTCCTAAAAAGCGCGCACAGATACCGAAGAAAACGATGTGGTAAAAATGTGGAAAGTATGGAAGGAGTGACTTCTCAGGTCTTGTAGTCCACGTCGACGTCCATTGCTAACATGTCGACAAGCGTCTTGTTCAGCCTCCCCTTAAGACCATTCGTCTGCGAGTGGTAGGCAGTTCTCCTCCTGTAGCTCCTTCAGATATGTGACGGAATTGCTTAGGGAAACTCCGGTGTAGAAGTAGTGCTCATATTCTTTCTTGTCACCGTCACTACAACGTCACATCTGGTTTAGGTGCTTTTGTGTCCGTGTACTAGATGCCTCCATCCAACCGCGGCGCTAACGCCGTTCCGGATTATCGAGTTAGCCGCATAGTACAATATTTGCCCCCGTTGTATGGGCTTCCAAACGAGACGACCAGGAAAAGCTCAGTCAAATACCACCACGCCTGACCGAGCATTGCCTGCCGCCATCATAGTGCCACAGTTCAAGGAACATTCTACACGTCCGTAGAGCTTCATCTGACAATGCAGAAACCCGGCTCGACAAATTCGAAAGCATTTCAACCTTCAACAACTGGAGCGCAAAAGACAAGCTGTGTCATGTGTACTTCTCCTCGAAGAACAACGCGAAGACGTGGTTCGAAAACGAGGAGTCTGTACTTTTATTCGTGGGACTTGCTCCCCATTAGCTTCCTTAAAGCCTTGTTTAGCGTTGTGCTAATATAAAGGAGCAAAACTCTGCTGAAAGACCGAGTGCGGTTACCTAACAGAACCTTGCAATCTTTACGGAAGCGCTGAGCCGTCTTTTCCATCTCGCCGACCCTGAAATCTCCGAGAAGAGAGTTTCCCTACTCATGCGCGGTATGAAGCAGCACATTTTATCCCTAATAATATGGTGCCCCCAAAGACCGTCGCAAGTTTCTTCGTGAGGCCACCAACACTTCGAAAATGGTCGAAATTCGAAACAGGTGGCAATACAACTGTCGCACGACGACGACACCCAGCGGCCAAGTTCAGGCACTCTGCTACAATGACGTGCGGGAGGCTACAAGAGCAGTTGTGCGAGAATAACTGAAAATGATGTTTCCAACGTCAAAGTGAGAGGTTTCATCTATTACCTATGTTGTTCGAGAAGAAATTCAGCAATCGCTACGAGCATCAGAATTCCCGTAGGCTTAACCTACAGCAATCATCCACGCAGTCGTTGCCCGTGGTCAAGCCCCTCATCCGCGCCCACGCCAATGCCCGATAACGCCGCAGTTCTGTCGCCAGCCACCACCGCCACCGCAAATCCCTACACCAATGGCGCACGCAATGCCCCGAGGAAGACAAACGTGTGACACGCTACAGACCACCGTCCTATCTGCTATCATTGAGGAGAGGCCGACGATGTCTACCGCTAATGCCCAGACAGCGACTTGGGACTGTGAGGGTTTACCGTGAAAGAACGCACCCCCGACAAGGGGAACGGGCTCGCGATATCGCCGACGACGTTGCCGCAACTGAATGGAGCCATCAACGACCATCCCGTAAGCGGTCGCCAGGCCGCTACGTTTCACCGCAGCGCTGCCAATACATTGCCCCAATGTGGGACCAGTTAATAGGCTCATATGCGGAAAACCAGATACAGCAATCCATGAATATGTGGTTCGTCGAAATGCCAAAGATCCTCCACCACAGCCGACGCTTCGACATGCTTCTCGACAAAGTAGCCAGGACACGCAGCCATCAAGCTGACGCCTTGAAGCCAACAGTACGGCGTCTAAATAAGACCTCACGACGAGCGGTAACAAAGACGGCACAACGCAGCGCAGTCGTTGTCCGATTCCGCGACCTAACCATAATGCAAGACAAAGAATCACGTACCTCAACATGCTACTCGACGACCACGAGGTCACCGCTCCAGTGGATCCTACGCCGCCAAGTTAGTCATATGAGGGCCCCCAGACTGGGCAGCTGGAGCACAACGGATAAACCGTATGGATGATGCACAGTAGCAGTTGCCGTCCATGACCGGACCTGCTCAGCACCTCCCCCACACGTCGCGTTGTAATCACGGAGAAAAACACACCAGTAACAACTGTGAATTATGCAACTAACACTTTACTGGCCGAACGTGTCCGTAGCAAAACAAGTACCACAGACACAACGATAGGGGCGACCAAAGTTGGCGATCGTCGAAAATCTGGTCAGTGGGCCATCAGCTTCGCCTTTTGTAGAGGACTTGTCACAGGCTCCAGTGTAACTGACGGTGTCCACGTGCCTTTCGGAAAAAAAAAACAATTGCGTAGCGCAGGAAGTAAAATTGCACATGATTCGGTTACAACAGAGAAGGTGTAGAACCACCGATAACATTGCGGAATACTCCGATACCTGCAGACGCAGCCTGCACCAAGCAATAATATTTGACATTTCTTAGCCGGTGAAAAGCAGCCACTGCAGAGTGATAAACAAGTGTACTTCTCAGTATACAAAATTAACTTTAACAATGGGCACCATAAGGTCACTCGCTGCAAATATAAATTTCACAGATGGCTTCCACTAATAGGTGGAGACACTGCGCACATCATCCATTGCTGATGTGGAATGTTAGTGAATAGCGTGATTTCTTTATATAGTTTATTTATTAGCTGTAAAGCGCATGTTCCAATCGGAAAATTGAAGCCGAGCTTAGCTGATGTAAAATGTGTTATTCGACATTTTGGTTCACGATAGCACTAATTTCCAGAAATACATCTTCAATAGATTTGACAGAATGAATAAATGTTTCAGTTAGCGCTTATCGGCACTCAATTTCCGTGATACGTGGATTCCTTACTTTAATTTTTCTTCGTGTTGTAGGTCTTCGTGGTTGTTCCGTGGAACAAACTCATGATGCGCGTTGCAGCAGCGTGACACTACAGAGCTGTAGAAGTGGGGACCCAAGAGGCTTGGGGACCAAAAACAATTGCATGCCGCAAGTACACATGCACAGAACCCAAGCCAGTCTTGGCTTCTGGCGTTCGCGTTCTTTCAAGAGCAAAAGTTCCAAACTAGCAAGGGTCTCCAAACCGTCTGCAGAATCAGAATCAGAATCGGTTTTCATTGAGATGATTAGAAAGATTACAAGTTTTTAGTATTCAGAAGGTGGTGCCGAAGTCAAATACTGCAATGTGACCTCTTTTACAAAGTAAACGTAATAAATCAAACATACAGCAGTTTCAACAAATCGTTAATGTAGGAAAATTCGAGATGTTAGAATCAATAGTTTCATTGAGGAATTACATATGCATAAGTGTCATAAAAATACAGTTTAACACAATCTCGTTTACAACTGATAATGTAACAGCGTAGGTGACGTGACGAACACAGTATAATATGTTAACTCGAATGCATATGTGAGGCAGAAACAGAAACCTAATGGTATGGCAATGAAAATGAAATGAAGGCACCCTGAAAAAGTGGTTGTGAGTATGGGCTAGGCATCAGTATTCCACAGAATGTAATATTTTAGTTGTTTCTTGAATTCATGAATTTGAAGTGTTTATATGTATAATGGTAGTGTGTTCCAGAATGCGATAGATGAAAAATAAATGCTCTGTTTGCCATAAGTAGTGTGTATATTAAGTAAAATGAAGTTCCTATTTATTGCAAACCTGGAAATATTAGTATTTAATAGGGAAGATTGTGGTATCAAGCTATCGCATTGCGTGTAATTGATTTGATGGAACAAAAAGGTACAGATGTTATATTTAATGAATTGTGTGACTGTAAGAATGTTATTAGTTCCTAAAAGATGTGAGGCGTTGTTGTTATGTGGGCTAAATGTAATTATCCTAACAGCATGATTCTGTAGGATTTCCAATGAGTTTAAATGGGTTACGTAAGTATTTCACCAGCAAGTAACGCAGTAGTTTATGCGGGAATTATTAAATGAAAAGTATAATAATAGCAGTATTTGATGGTCAAATATTTTTCGTGCTTTTAGAAGTACCTTAATCCCGTGGGTAATCTTTTATTTTAGTTTGGTTAAGTGCAATAAATTTAATATGTCCGTCTACTTCTACGCCAAGAAAATTACATGAAAAACTTGCAGGGATAGGACTTGAGCCCAAGAAGATAGGAGCAATGCAGTAAGTGTTCGTTGGTAGGAAGGGAGTAAACACATTTTTTTTCGACGGGTTTATCTGTAGCTGGTTAGTATGGCAACACTGCAGCAGGCTGTGTATATCGTCATTAAGGTTAGATCGCCTTAGGTTGCCCTTGCGGATTACGAGAAATCGCGATATCCAAGACATCCTTACGACTAATACAGTGATTGCTCTTTTTTGCATTTAATTGTTTCCAATTTTTATTCGAAAATTCATTTTGTTCGTTTTTCAATTGTAAGAGAAATGTAATTTTTTTGCTTTCAAGCGCCTGTTTATTTTCCCCATGGCGTCACCAGCGCACGACTTAACGCTGTTTCCGTTTGACCAAATGCTCAAACCGTGCTTCTCATCTAAAGGCAAGAGCAGCCGACCAAATGCGGCTTGGGGATGCAGAATCTCGTGTCCCAATTTCTGAAACGCTGTCGTTTTATATACCTTAATTTCGGTGAAAGTAATCCCATCGAAATGCCTATGTTGCATATATCGTGTAACAATGCCGAGTGCGAGCTTAATGTAAACGCAAAAATGAACCCAAAAAAATGTCAGGACAACAAAAGGGGGAAAACTGTGGTTATTACTAAGAAGACAGAACCAAGAAATAGCGTTTTCTTTATAGTAGATTCGTCGCCGACATGTCATGCATGGTAAATAAGTGTAACAATGGTCCACGCCCTTATTACCGGACTGAATGAGGACCAGGAAAACGTTGGGAAAATCTTGCTGACCAGAGAGAAAGGATGTATGTAGAAAATGCACAATTTTATTGGATACTTGTCAGCTTTAGAGAGCCAGAAGTCTGTGCCTCGCTACGGTGGCTTCGGAGCACCTAGCCGTGGTGGCTCCGGTTGCCTACGGTGGTTCCGGCTGGCCATGGCTGCCAGTGGATCCGCTTGTGAGAGTGTTGGTTTTATACTAATAAAAACAAACGTTAGTAGTCAGGGCTTCCAATACAACCGTTGCAGTCATGCGGTCACAGCGAACACTCTGAAAATGGGACGGTGAAGGGTTGTAGTGGTCGATGTTATAGCGCAGCTCTGAGACGCCCGTCCCTGCGGCGAGCGTAGGCTTTGTTACCTCAGAGTACTCGTAACCGAGCGAACGAGCACAGCAGAAGCTTAAAAGAGTGAATTCGGAGTGCGGGCGAAAGATGGCGATAGCGAACAGAGTGCTAGGCGGAAAGCGGAGGATGAGGGTATGGCAAAAGTGTGCGAAGAAATGTTTAGTGCCGCGCAAGGTGGCCTCTGCGGCCACGATGGCTACGAAATGGCACCAGAGTAGCGCGTGTTTGCCGTTGGGAAACAAAGGGCAGCGTGAGCGGAGGTCTATCTGCAGCGGCTGCTGTGAATCGCGCCCACGCTTCACCTACGCCCTGTCTATCGCTATCCCCCGATTAGAAAAGCAGTTGTGCCGCACTTTGCTTTGTTTTCAACGTGCCGCATGAGACAGATTGTCTGCCCCAGCCATTATATCATGAAATTAAAACACGTATACATCTCCACTCACATTTCGCATTAGGAAGTATCGTAATCATTGGAGAAATTTTTTCAGGCATCCTTAGACATTGGCTCTATCGGGCACGTAGAGAGAAAGAAAAAAAAAACATTATTTTCATGTTGGGTGGTGTGCCTAGCGGTGCAACTAAGCTGTTCAAATTAATTGGCTCCCAAACCAACTGTGGTCAACTGTGCATGATTGAAATTTTCCGTGTATATTAGACCCAGTAGATGTCGCAAAACTTATCTTCAATTTTGTTTGCTTCTACTCGAGTGTTAGTCACACTCCCGAGCAGACCCTTATAAAACACACGACTTGTTCGCAGTTTTTACAGAGAACATGAAAGCAGCTTCGCTACTCGTTGCATATAAGGTATGCCGACGCTGGTTAAAAGCACTGAGCGTGTAAATGCGCATAGGAACTGAGTGTTCTCGTTAAACAAACGTCCCTTTGCTACGAACGCTGTATTCCGGGAATATTTTTGTGATTGGTATGAATAAAGTGATTCTTTATAGCGACGCGCATTCCACTCGTTCCGCCTTAGGCGCCTTTCGAATTTCCAGATGCTCACACACCCAGTACCCACTGGGTAAGTGCATATAGATGTGTGCACCTATCAGAACATTTATGAGTCATAGTGACCATGTTCTGCCACGGGAAGGATAATTCTCATTATGTAGGTGTCAACGCGAATAAATTACACTTAATCAAGCCGATTTATAATTGTTTGTTAGTGTGACTATGAACGACGACAATGTAGAGCACCCAAAACGTTTTTTTTATTTGTTTCGCAGCTCAAGAGACGAAAGGCCGAGATGCTCGTGAAATCCATCCAGGAGACCCTGCGTATGGTCGAGCTAGAAGACAAGGCTTCAAGCTTGCCCAAAGCGCTCAGTGGCGGCATGAAGAGAAAGCTGAGCATAGCGATGACCATTGTCTCTGAGCCAGAGGTAACTTCAACAAAGCCCGCTATGGTGGATTAGTGGCGACGGCGCTGCCTCGCTCAACAGTTCGCGCGCTCCATTCCCAACCCCAATTTAATTCCGGCGAGGACAAGAAGTGTTCGCGCGCGTGTAATGACGTATATGTTAACACCCAAGCAGTCAGAATCAAGCCCAACTTCCCCAATATGGCGCGGCTCAAAATCACGTTGGCGTTTTACCATGCAAAGCACGAGTAAAGATGATATTCCTAGTTCGCCCACAAGAAAGGCATTCTTCGTTTACGCGAGACTTACGAGTATAGGACTCTTTTGTGTTGCATCACACATCCTCAGATAATTTAGGTTCAGGATCTGCATAGTTAGATATTGCGCTGAAAATCTTAATCGTCAACTTTTTTCTGATAAATAAAATCCGACGAACATTGACTCAGATCTTTTGCCACCGCGTAACCCATTATGGAGGTAATACATTTTTTTAATACGCTAGTCAGTCAAGCTTATGCCGCTTCACATCGTTAAGTTGAACGAACTCAATGGCCTTCCTATACTATATTTAATTATACGTGGTGAACAGCCTTGATTGAGAACTTGTATTAATTACTTTCATTCAACCTTCAGAATCATTGGAAGGGTACGTTTATCTATCCTCAGAGAGGACCAAGAGCATGAGAAAGAAACCTTCAGAAGAATAAAAGTGGGTTCAAGGGCATAAGGTGGGCATTACCAAGTCATGACCGCGAAATAAGCGGCATCTTCGAAATCAACAGTCTGCTCTCAGTACATTCTCTCAGTACAAAAGCCCGCCGGAGAAACTTCGCACAACGATGCTTGAGGAAAACACAGTTTGATGAACGAGCGACCTTATGAGACTCCCCAGCGTCACAACCCAATTTCTAAACAAGCTGTTTCTTTCAAGCGACTGAAATAACAATTTCATTTGCCTGTAATTAAACCACATGCTATATAGTGTTCCCCTATACGACTTCTTACATTGAAACCATGAAAGCACATAACCTCTTCGGTTGCTTTGTAGAAACATTTTTGATGTGCAGTAATTTATTGCCAAATATTTTGCTTTCCGAGTATATCAGCCACACTGTACCACTATATTAACTAGGTGTGATATTGGCGCTTAAAGTGCCCCAGGTACCCAGGTAACATTCTGTGTCGTTCTTAAAACGCAGTCAAAATGCTGCGGATATCCTTCGTAGGGAACTTACTAAGGCTTTAATTTCCCCACACACTTGGCACTTCGTTTAAGCAGTAATGGTAACTTGCCTATACTTTTCAACAAATATCAACAAGATGCTCTTCGTCATTCATCAAGACCACGAGGGAAACCTACCACGAGCCCTGTACAGCGCACAAATAATGAACGACGACCGGGTTCGCTGAAAATCTGTAACTACATTCACCGAAAAAGAAATCGTTGTTCAATATGCCGAAAGCACAGTGTGAACTTAATATAAGGCGCATAAATGGGGAAAAAAGGGGGGCTTAAGAATTCTTCGTGACTCTTCTAATAGAGTCATTAGGGTCCAAATTCTGTAAAATGGTATATTTGCGATTAAAATGCCAAAACCACTTTCTGATTACGAGGCACGCCGTAATGCGGGACAACGGAAATTTGGACCACCTGGGGTTCTTTATCATGTACTGAAATCTCAGTACACGGGTGTTCTCGCATTACGCCCCCATTGAAATGCGGCCGTCATGGCCGAGACTCGATCCCGTGACCTCATGCTCAGCAGCCCAACACCATAGCCACTGCAACAGCAGCCACGGCGGGTGTATATTTGCGATGACTCCTTTTCCTGGCAAATATATCGATTGCGTTAGTCAATGTTCCTTTGAGGCATTCAGATAGGTAGTTAATAACGGAAACGTGACATTTGCGAACAATCCTTTCAGATATTTTTTGTTAAAGATGTGTTTGATGCAAACGCGTTTAGTCGCTCTCCCATATTCGTCTGAGCAGTCCACCCATTTTTGCTAAGTTCACACTTGGTGGCAAAGATGTAGTTAAGTCTCCGCAGTGGGATAAATGTTGCTCGGCTTGGACATGCCAAATTGTATATGCTCTGAATTATAAGTTTTTTAAAGAAAACCTGTATAACCAAAAAAAATTTATTTTCTCTACACCTATTTTATAGGATGCTTATGCTTCACAATAGTAAACTCTGCATAACATCGACTTCCTTTGGGAAACTGCAGCTCCTAGCGTAACACGTTCACATGATGCTATCAAGCGCATTTTGAAAGGAGTTTCTTTGCAATATTTGTATTTCATGTGCAGGCCGCTTGCTTCGCACATTAGGATGCCGTAGGTTTTCTCATATGCTGCCCACGTTTGATCTTGATGGCGCTTTAATTTAGGACAGAGCACTACGATAGATTTTGTGCTGCTCGAAAAAAAAACATTACGCAGACATCTCGCATACATAAATTTTTGCAAGGGTGAAATTTACGCCCACACAATTTGCACGGCTCCTACGGATCACCCATTACGTAGCCTTTCTTCTAGAAAGATAAACGAAATACATAATTTGAATGATTGGCGATACCAAGAAGCTTTCTATAAAACATTGAAATAGCGGGGAAATGAAAATTGAGGAATAATTTCCGAAGCTCCTTATCAAGCCATAAACTATAAAATTGTTGTAGTTACACAAAAAGTAAAAGTGTTTACAAAAGCTGTATTTCATTCAATGACATTTAACTTCTGAAAAAAAATTTTGGGAGAGGTCTGTCCATTTTTGCTGAGTTTCAGCTTTGGGGCATACTTGGCGAGGATATGGCAGCGGGAAAAGCTTTGCGCCCCTCGTAAAACATACGCATTTAGCTCCAGGGCACTTGCTTTCAAAACGCATTGGAAATTACGCAATTAACCCACATATTTTGAATTCTGAGAACATTTAAGCCATAAAGCGTCGCTTATAAATAAACAGCGAACCCTGTCTATTTACCCGAGGACAAAAGAAAAACGACCTTGAAGTCTAGTATGATTAATGAAGATAAAAAATTACCGACGATTACGTTACTTCCTAATGCGAAATTTGAGCGCAGCAAATAAGCTGTTTCACCTTTTCGATAGATTGAGGCAAAGAAATCGAGCAACACATGTATGCGCTATCACAGAATTTTTTTTTTCACACGTATTCCTTTAACAAAGACTCCACTAACAGTTCTTGACAGTCATGAAGGAAGCTTTGTGGTCGGAGAAATAGACTGATATATGTTCGACTTGGTACACCAATGCTTGATTCTCAAAGACGAGATCTGTACAAGTGCCTCGCGAGGTTGTCACAGCCGTGGGACGCGTTACGAGCGAGAGGAACGGGATGTTCTCCCGCATAAGTGTTAGGAAATTGCTGTTTGTCTTTATGTCAACATTAAAGTCCCCCACTACTAACATCGGTGTGGATCGATGGACGGTTAATGCGAGTTGCAGGAAGTGCACGACGTCTTTCGTGAGTGCGGTAGCGGACTCACGAAAGCGGTATCAGTCGGTCGCTGCTAGCGCTGGGGGGATGAAAGGGGGGCGGAGCTGGTTACGAGGCCGATGATAACGCCGACGACGACGCGAAACCCAGGAACGGACGCCAAAGAGCCATTTGTGTAGCCAGCCCTCCTCCACAGTCTCTCCTCCTCCCTTCCATCATCCTCCCTCGCCCGGAGAGCCGACAGCGCGCATGCGCGGCGGCGGAGCAGATTCGTCGGCGAGCTGGTTACGAGGCCGACGACGACGCGAAACCCAGGAACGGACGCCAAAGAGCCATTTGTGTAGCCAGCCCTCCTCCACAGTCTCTCCTCCTCCCTTCCATCATCCTCCCTCGCCCGGAGAGCCGACAGCGCGCATGCGCGGCGGCGGAGCAGCAGATTCGTTGGCGAGCTGGTTACGAGGCCGACGACAACGCCGACGACGACGACAACGCCGACGACGACGACGACGACAACGCCGACGACGACGACGACGCGAAACCCAGGAACGGGCGCCAAAGAGCTGCGCTCTAAAATAAGCGAATTTCAGTAAATATTTTCAAGGCTGCTGTTTTATCCAGGAACTAAAAACCGCGTCTGTCGAGGACAGGTTATGAAAACTTTACACATTCTCTTGAAATGAACCAGAATAACGCAGTCCGTTTTATCCTGTCTAACTATAAAAGAATTGCAAGCATAAGGGTCATTAAATCAAGCTTGAGCATACCTCCTCTCTAATCACGCCCCAAACCAACTTCGTCTTGCCTTTTTCATAAAATCTTTTTTCATCGAGAATTAAAGAACTGCTTCCGTCATCGCAATACGTATCCCGAAGATCAGACCATGGTACTCACGTATGGGTCAGAAAACTGGAGGCTTACAAAAAGGGTTCTAATTTAATGGAGGACGATGCAACGAGCTGTGGAATGAAGAATGATAGGTGTAACGTTAAGGGATAGGAGAAGAGCAGATTGGGTGAGGGAACAAACGCGAATTAATGGAATCTTTGTTGAAATCAATAAAAAGAAGTGGGCATGGGCAGGACATGCAATGAGGAGGGAAGACAAGCGACGGTCTTTAAGGGTTACGGAGTGAATTCCAAGTGAAGGGAAGCGTAGCAGGGGGCGGCAGAAAGTTAGCTGGGCGGATGAGATTAGGAAGTTTGCAGGGACAACATGGCCACAATTAGTACATGACCGGGATAGTTGGAGAAGTACGGGAGAGGCCTTTGTCCTGCAGTGGGCGTAACCAGGCTGAAGATGATGATGAATGAACATGTAAACATACCTTCTTTCAGAACAAATTCGTTTTCACTTTCATTTCTCCAACGCACATCTGGAGAGGGGAATCACCTTCCTGAAAAATTTGCTACAATTCGAAACCATGAACTCCTTAAAAACACTATCGCTAATGTCGTATAAATAGAGCCCATGTTTGTGCCTGCTGTGTTTATGTTAGCAATGTTTACTCTTGGTTTATTTTGTTATGATTCATTCTTTATTTCGTTGCCGCGAACATGTATCCCATTTCTGTACCTGCTGCTTTTATAATGGCCATGTTAATTACACATTGATTTGTTATCTTTTATGCTGCTTTCATTCTTTTCTTTTTCTTTGTATTTTTTGTTTCATACACCCCTATGCAATGCCTCGTCCCTGAGGGTATATCAAATAACTGAATATATAAATGCGCTAAACACTTTCACTGTTCTTACCAAATTTGCAGATACTGTTTCGTACACTTTCCTGGGATTTTGGGAAATAAAGAGAAGACCCGCAGTATGACACGCTGGGACGCGTGAATAAGTACCTTTCTACAGAGCCTAGGAAAAGCATGTAGAAACAACACGTTGCTGTAAACTTAACACAACGATTTTCAGTGCGTCCGAACTATCGCACTTGCGTCCTTTCCTTTCGTCTACATCTGCAGTTGCTGTCTCTTGCTTATTTTAATTTGCATTCCGAAAAATCCTATTGCGACCGCGGCGGTAGCAGAGCCGTCAATTGCTTACAAACGCGAAATGTAATAACCATGTCTGGCTCGTCGAAGTAGGCACCACTGTAGGTTAAATGAAGCATAGAATTCCCAACTCCCTAGCGTTTAGGCCCGCAGCTTTCGCAGAAAAGATGCGGGGTCAGTTAGCCCCCCCCCTCCCCCCCTCCCCCCCTCCTTCATTTCCTCCCTCTGATTAGCTCTAGTGTAACTGCTGTCCAAAGCTGTAGAAAGGCTGAAGACACCATTGGGTGCCGTCAACTTCGCCTGCTTTGCGCGAGGCTCAGAGCGGTATTGAGAAGGCGGCGCGACTGACCATTCCGAATAGGTACTCGGGAGCCCTAGTTTTCGGACGCCAAGGGACGAGGAGACGCGACGAGTGGATGATACGCAATTGGGAGCCTCTCGGCAGGCGCAAAAAAACTTTTGCTATTTTATTTTTACACACAAGTGCTAAGTGGTATTCAAATTTTGCGAAAATATATCGTGTACTTAGGCACGTTCAAGACTGCATGCATGCGTGAGATTCGGGAAACAAGAGGTTAGGACCACGGTGGACTGACAATATATCATGAAACCAAACCCGCAAAGGGTGGACAAATCAGCACATAGGACATGTAGGGTACTCCGAGCCATACATTTCGGTAACAAGGTAGTCTAGCCGCCTGCGCGATTATCTCACTGAGCTCTGTCGAATACTCGGTTAGGGTAGTCGGAAGTTCAAATCACCCCCCCCCCCTGTTATTTTTGACGATGGTGTGTCTGAATCTGACATTCTTCAGTGCTGTACTTATGCAGACATTGAGTGACACCTGACACTGGCGAAAGATGCCGAAAGCGAGTGAGGCTCTACTAATCCAGGTAGATCCAAATTCGGAAGCCTCGCTAAGCTTGAACAATGACACTCCCTCACCAGAACAGGAACTGGCCTCCCTGTTGCAGTATTCGTCCACAACATCCCTGGTGATATCTGCAATTAACCCACGACCTTCAGTCAAAAAGAGCTGTGGTGCACCCTACCAAGGCGGTGGTCAGAATTGTAACCCAGCAGATAGTGCTAAGAATCTCTGGGTCCAGACAGGCCGCCAATGAAAACTGACCCTCTCAACCTTTACCAGCAGAACTCTGTCGAGTGAGCCTAGCGTACCAGGACCCTTTGAGGGTCCTGGTACGCTGTTGTTTGGGATGTTGTTTGGGATGTTTTCGACCTTAGTGAGATCAGAAAAATTGGTGAGGCTTATAAATTGCTAAATAACGGCCACCCTGCTCTGCCATAGCGGTTGCCCTGATAAGAAGCAATACGGGGTAAGTTTCCAAATTCATAACGACATAGCGCGCAATAATGAGAAAGTAGCAGTAGCCGTAATCAAACTTTACAATACGTGTAGAGTAAAGGTAGTGGAAACCCTACGCTCCAACATGCAGTCGCGACGATGAGGAATTAGATCAGTTTTATGAAGATGGTAAAATTAGCGATGAGAAAGAGCAAACTCGGTATACAGTAGTAGTGGGGGACTTCAATGCAAAAGTGGGGAAGAATCAGGGGGGTAAACAGGCAATTGGCAACTACGGCGTCCATTCTAGAAACGCTAGAGGACAGATGCTAATAGAATTCACAGAAAACAATAGGCTGAGAATAGTGAACACCGTTTCAGGAAGCGTAGCAACAGAAAGTGGGCCTGGAAAAGGCCTAATGGTGAAACAAGAATATAAATTGATTTCGTAATGTGTGCCGATCCCAGCATAGTGCAGGAAGTAGGAGTGATAGTTAAGGTAACGTTCAGTGATCATAGATTAGTGATGGCTAGGATTCCCCTCAATTTGATCAGAGAAAAAGTAAAATTGGTCAAGAAGAAACAGGTCAACTTAGAGGCAGTAAGGGTAAAAGCAGACAAATTTAGGCGGGTACTTGCAAACAAATATGCAACCTTTGAACAGACAGATGATGATGATGATGACATAGAGGTAATGAATTAAACCACAGCGAGGTTAGCTTCAGAGGCAGCAATTTAAGTCGGGTGCAAGGCGCCAAGGCAACCAGTAGGCAAGCTCTCTCAAGTAACAAAGGACCTAATAAAAAATGACGAAGAATGAAAGTGTCAAACTCAAGAGAGAAGACAGATAAAAGATGAGCTAAGATAAGGCGGAACTCTCAAAACTGATCAACAACGCGAAAATAAGTGATATACGAATCTATAACGTGACAAAGACTGAAGAAGCCGTAAAAATTGGACGCAGCTTGAAATCCGTCAAAAGGAAATTCGACATAAGACAAACCAAGATGTATGCACTGAAAGATACGCCGGGTGATATCATCCGCACTCTCGAAGGTATAATGAAAGCCGCGGAAGAATTCTATACTTATTTATTTATTGTCATACTCTCAAGGCCCGGGGGCATTACAGAGAGGGGTGGTGATTATTACAAACACATTCGTTAAAAATATTCTTGAAGCTTGTGGCGTCAGGAATCGCAGTGATGGAGGCAGGGAGGCGGTTCCAGTCATTCGTCGTTCTTGGTAAAAAGGATTCAAAATAAATGTTGATGCGACAAGTTGGAACTTCAACCTTAAAACGATGATCCGGGCTTGATGATATGTGTGATGATGAGGAGATTAGTTCATACTTACGTGTTTCGTTATAGTAATAAAGATTGTGAAAAAGGCATAGGCGAACGTATTTACGACGTAACTCTTGGTTAGGCAAGTCAAGGGTTAGTTTCATTGATGAGACACTTGCATGACGAGAATAATTCGACAGAATCAAACGAGCAGCTCGGTTTTCAATGGATTCGATGGTGTTTTTTAACTTTAGAGTAGAAGGGTCGAAAATGGAGCATGCTTATTCAGGTTTACGCCTCACTAAGGATTCGCACAGAAGTAACTTGACAGCTGCAGTTGCCGATGAAAAATTACGGCGTAAAACCCAAGCATGCCATAGGTGTTACCGTAAATTTAATTTATATGAATGTTCCATGTAAGATTGTGTGTGTTACTGACCTATACAGTACTCAGAAGGCTCAGGGCTACTCTATCCTAAACAATGATGAACAGGATACAGAAACTCCTATAACTAGAGGTGATGTCATAAGGGCCTTGCAAGACATGAAAGCGGGAAAAGCGGCAGGAGAAGAAGGAATAACAGTCGATTTAACCAAAGATGGAGGGGACATAATGGTAGAAAAACTGGCGGCTCTCTATACGTAGTGTCTAGCGACGGCAAGGGTCGCAGAAAAGTGCAAGAATACAAACATTAAACTAATCCACAAAAAGCAAGCCGTTAAAGAACTGAAGAATTTTAGGCCCATTAGCTTACTACCAGTGTTATATAAAATATATCCCAAAATATTCTCCGATAGAAGGGCAACACTGTACTTTAGACAACCAAGGGAACAGGCTGGCTTTAGGAAGGGATACTCTGCAATAAATCACATCCATGTCATTATTCAGCTTATCGAGAAATCCGCAGAATACAATGAGCCTTTTTATATGGCTTTCATAGATCACCGAAAAGAGCATTTGATTCAGTAGAAATACCAGCAGTACCATACCAGCAGATACCACTTACGTAAGTACCCATGAAAATATCTACAGAGATTCCACAGCCGCCTTAATTCTACGCAAGAAAAGTAGGAAGATACCTATAAAGAAAGGGTTCAGACTAGGAGATACAATCTCTTCAATGCTATTTACTGCGTGCTTAGAAGAAAGATTCAAGCTATTAAACTGGGAAGGTTTAGGAATAAGGATCGAAAGCGAATACCTCAGCAACGTTCGGCTTGCCGATGGCATTGCTCTATTCAGCAACACTGCAGACGAGTTGCACAAATGATTAAGGACCTTAACAGGGAGACTGTAAGAGTGTCGTTGAAGATTAATATGCAAAAATCAAAGATAATGATGAACAACCGGGCAAGGGAACAAGAGTTCAGGACTGCAAGTCAGACTCTAGAGTCTGTGATGGGGTACGTTTACCTAGGTCAACTAATTACAGCGAACCCTTACCATGAAAAGGAAATTGACGGAATAGACATGGGTAGGGTAGCATACGGCAGACATCGGGAGCTCCTCACTGGAAGCTTACTGTTATCAATGAAAAGGAAGGTATACAATGAGTGCATTTGTCCTGTGCTGACATATGGGGCAGAGACATGGAGACCGACAAAGAAGCTTGAGAACGAGCTTCCCTCGCGCAAAGAGCAATGGAACGTAGAATGCTAGGCATAACTCTAAGGTACAGAAAGAGAGCGGTTTGGATCAGAGAGCAAATGGGTATAAGCGATGTCCTAATTGCCATTAAGAGAAAAAAATGGCACTGGGCAGGTTAAATAACTGTTGGACCATTAGGGTGAAAGAGTGGGTACCAAAAAAGAAGCGCAGTGAAGGATGACAAAAGACTAGGTGGTACGACTCACTGGTGCTAGATGGAATCTTTTGGCGCAGGACAGGGGCAATCAGAGATCGCAGGGAGAGGCCTTCATCCTGCAGTGCACATAAAATAGGCTCATGATGATGATGAGATGGTACAATTATTGTTCGTGACGCCGTGCCTTGCGCAGTTCAGCAACAAGACCGAGGAATAGCAATACATGCCGTGTATACTGTTTAAAAATTG
Source organism: Dermacentor albipictus (assembly GCF_038994185.2). Taxonomy (NCBI): domain Eukaryota; kingdom Metazoa; phylum Arthropoda; class Arachnida; order Ixodida; family Ixodidae; genus Dermacentor; species Dermacentor albipictus. The sequence continues at coordinate 108,737,718 of NC_091829.1, forward strand.
CGAGGCTATAACAGTTCCATATTTCTTCTAAAGCGTGTAATTACGCTGGAGACCTTGTCTTTCTGGTGCCTGTCACCCATTAAATCACCGTTTACTGAATACATAAAATATATGCCGTTTAAGGGCCCCGCACGAACAAGAAATCAATATTTTAGCTGTTTATAGTGGCACGTGGTAGTGACGGTTGAGGACAGCAAAAAAAAAAAGAAAAGAATAGAACGGCGAAAGTAACTTTATTGGGCGAACCAGTGCCCACAAAAAAAGGTTACACTGAAAGCTCAACGAAAGCGACGAACATAGTCGGCGATCGTCAAAAATCTGATCTGCCGGTCTAGCGCGTCGGCTTTTATACATAAGCCATCGAAGGTTCCAGGGTGATCGCTGGTGCCCGCCTGTCTCCCACAAAGCTCTGCAAAATTGGCGTCGCACATGCATGGAATCAGAATATGCAAAGTTCGGCGACAACAGGCAGCAGATAGAACCATCGACAACATTAATATAAGCTCTAGAAAGCACTAAAACGTGCAGATGTGAGTGGGCATAACATATAAAAAATTGACCTCACTTACGTCCTCTTATGTTACATGTATAGAAGGGCTTTCTTCAGAAATGTGACGAGAGTATTTGTTTCTGCCAATGTTTCATTGGAGCATTTCTGTTTTTATTCGCTCTGTTGTTTATAATCATGTACTCATTTTTTTATGCCACGCAAACTAATCGTGTGGCATGGTGATAAATGCACGCACCAGATGTGCTTCTCAAGCCTGTATGTGTGCTGATACGTACATGTATTATAAATGCGCATAATATGTGTATCAGTATATGCTACACATTTACCGCTGCCTTGTATTTCATTTCTTCTTCTTTTCTTTCCACTTTTGATATTGTAACAATTTGTGTGCTGCCTGTCACGCTCTGTCAGGCAAGCCAGTGTGTCTTTGGCAGGCTTATGAATGTATTATGCTTTATAGAAATAATGAGAGTTTATTTTTATTATTAGTATTATTACTATCATTATTAAAGAAACTTCCGATACATGCAGGCGCGTCCCGCGCTGAGCGATAAGATTTGTTAGACAGTGAAACGTGGTCATTCGGTGAACAATCCACGTGTCAATACCCCTCCCCCCCCCCCCCCCTAGAAAGCATCGTCCCATTACTGCAAACATAAAAGGCGGGCGAAAAACAAAAGCACACTCTCTAAGAAAGAAGTAACGAAACAACAAGGAAACTAAGTACAAAGGAAGTCCAAAGGTGAGCTATTCAAAGTGCCAAAGTCCGTTAGCGCGGGTGGAATGGCTTAAGTCGCACAACATGGAATATTTCAGGTCGTGAGTGGTGGCTATGTGATAGAGAAATGCCGTCTGCAACGACCTCGTTGCCGAGGACGCCAATGCGTCCGATTACCTTGTAAGGTCCGAAATGGCGGCGTAAAAGTTTCTCACCAAGTCGTCGTCGGCGTATTGGGATCCAAACCCAAACATGGTCGCCGGTCTGGTACTCGACGTAGCATCGTTGGAGACTGTAGTGTCGGCTGTCCGTCCCCTGCTGGTTCTTGATTGACAGGTAGGCGAGCTGCTGGGTTTCTTCGGCGCGTTCGAGAAAGGTGGCGATGTCAAGATTCTCTTTGTCGGTAACGTACGGCAGCATAGCGTCAAAAGTCGTCGTCGGGTGCACGCCGTAAACCAGTTTGAACGGCGAGATGTGTTCGCATCCAACGTCTTCTGCTCGACGTTGACGTACATTGCTAGCATTTCGGCGAGGGTATTAATCAGGTGCTCCGTAATACCGTTCGTCTGCGGGTGGTAAATAGTTGTCCTCCTATGGCTTGTCTGGCTGTATTAGAGAATGGCCTGGGTGAGCTAGGCTGTAAAGGCCGTTCCTCTGTCGTGGATGAAGATTTTCCGGGCACCATTCGCATCAATCGTCACTTACAGCGCATACATAGACGGAGTACAAAAAAGGACATCCTGCTGCTTCACCATTCGCAGCACGATGTCCTCGAAGAACAATTTCGTCACTTCGGCTGCGCTACCCTTCGACAGAGTTTTTGTTTCAGCGAAGCGCGGGAGGTAGTCCGCCGCCACGACGATGCACTTTTTCCGGATGTTGACGTTGGAAAAAGTCCAAACAAGTCCATCTCGATCTGCTGAAATGGTTCGCAAAGTTGCTTGATCGGCTGTAGTAATCCTGCCGGCCTTGTCGGTGGTCTCTTGCGTCGCTGACAATCTCGGCATGTCTTGACGCAACGGGCGACTTCGGCGCTCAGGCGCGGCCAGTCATACTTTTCCTGTATCCTCAATGGCGCCTGGAAGAAGCCGAGGTGTCGAGCGGGCGGATCGTCATGTAGGGCTTGCAGTACTTCAGGACGCAGTACTGAGGGAATAATAAGGTATTTGGCGAGGACTGGTGAAAAGTTCTTCTTCACGAGTAGGTTCTTTTGAAGCGTGAACGAAGATAATCCACGTTTAAATGCCCTAGGGACAACGTCGGTGTGCCCTTCCAAATACTCGACTAGGGCTTTTAGCTCCGAGTCTCCTCGTTGCTGTTCGGCGAAGTCTTCCACGCTTATTATTCCAAGGAAGGCGTCGTCATCCTCATCATCTTGCTGCGGCGGGTCAATGGGGCCGCGTGATAGGCAATCGGCATCAGAGTGTTTTCGTCCGGACTTATAGGTTACAGTGATATCATATTCTTGCAGTCTGAGGCTACACCACGCCAGGCGTACTGAAGGGTCTTATAAGTTCCCTAGCCAACACATGGCGTAATGGTCGCTGACGGCTCTGAATGGCCGGCCGTATAGGTAAGGACGAAGTTTTGCTGTAGCCCAAACGATGGCGAGGTATTCCTTCTCGCTCGTAGAATAATTTGCTTCCGCTTTTACCTCTGTGAAAAGCGGAAGCCTAGGCACTCGGCCAGCCTAGGCACCGAGGCCTAGTCTGCTGGCGACAGTGTGGATTTCGGTAGCGGTGTGCTCGTCGAAATGCGCAACTACTGGTGGCGGCTGCATACGTTGTTTGGGTTCTTGAAATGCGTCGGTAGGCGGTGTTTCGCCTTAGAACTCGACCTCACATTTACTTGGATGTGGCAAATGCTCAACGATGCGTGCAAACTGCTTGACAAAGCGCCCGTACTGGGCACCCATGCCAAGGAACCTATGTACTGCCATCTTGTCGATGGGCTGCGGGAAGTTTGTGGTGGCAGCTGCCTTCTACGAGTCGGGGCGGACTCCAGATTTTCTGTTACGTGACCAAGGAACAGAAGCCCATTGTAAGCGAAGCGGAACTTTCCTGCTTCCAATTGAGCCCTGATGACTTGATGGCCTCAAGTATAGTCGCAACCCGCCTAAAGTTGTCATCGAAATTTCCAGCGAAGACGACGTCATCTAATTAAATAAGGCAAGTCTGCCACTTCAACCCTGTCAACACTGTGTCCTTCACACGCTGGAACATTGTAGACGCCAAGAAGAGACGAAATAGCATAACACTAGCATAAGACTAGCACAACCTTGAACTCATCGAGGCCGTGCGGCGTGATGAAGGCAGTATTTTCGCGATATATCTTGTCGACTTCTGTTTGCCAGTAGCCAGACTTAAGGCCCACTGAGAAGAAGTATTCAGCTTTGCAGAGCTGATCCAAGGTGTCGTCTATCTGTGGGAGGGCGTATACGTCCTTCTTTGTGATCTTGTTTAGTCGGCGATAATCGACGCATAAACGTAGGGTTCCGTTCTTTTTCTTCAACAAGACTGCAGGAAAATCCAAAGGAGTTTTCCACAGTTGGTTGATGTCGCGCAGCATTTAGTCGATATGTTGCCTTATATCTTCACGTTCAGGTGCTGCAACTCGGTAAGGGCTCCGGCGGAGTGGTGAAGCACACTCTTTGGTTATAAAGCGATGTTTTGCAATTGCTGTTTGTCGAATTCTCGAGGATGTGTAAAAGCTGTTGTATCGTCGGAGAAGAATTCTGACCAGTTGCTTCTTACTCAGGTGGAGACGGATTTATGTGGAAGCTTGGTTCGGGGACTATTTTGTTCGGGTCGGGTGCGGCAGGATAGGAGAGGACAAACACATTGCTGGTTTCCACCATTTCCTCGATGTATACGATCGTTATGCCCTTGTTGATGTGCTTGAACTGTGTTGATGTGTTGAAGAATGTCAACATCACTTTCGCTTTCCCTCCGTGGAGTCGAGCGATCACTCGTGCGACGCAAATGTCACGCTCGAGCAGTGCACGTTGGTCAACCTCGATGAAGCCTTCTACGTCTGCGGGTGTTTCGCTGCCGACGGAAATGACAATGCTGCAGCGAGACGGGATACTGTCCTATTCCTGAAGTAAATTCAAGGCAACCTGACTGATTGCTTGGTGTCTCGACAACTTTATTGGTTTCGACTTCAGGTGGATGATTGCGACGTGTTTGATAAGAAGTCCATGCGGAAAATTACATCTCGCGAGCACTGTTGGAGGACAACGAGTGTTGCGGGCTTGTGCCTGTGACGTGCTGTAATGCTTGCCGTCCACATTACCACGTTGGTGTTATGAGGTGTCCTGCGGCTGTCCGAATTTAAGAGCCGTGCCATGCGTCATGATTTTCTTCCGCATAGCAGCGAACAATCCACTGATAACGGAGTACTCGGCTCCTTTGTGCACTAAGGCGATGACTGCGTGGCCATCGATAAGCACGTCGAGGTCGGTGGTTCTTGGTCTTGCGTTTCAGTTATGCCTTCGCGTAGGATCACGCGCCATCACTTTGACGTGTGGCTGGTACATCGCGTCATCAGGTCTTTGGCCGGTATATTCTTTGCTTTTAGTCTTCTTCAAGATGGCGGCGAGTTGTTGTTATGTCGTCGAGATAGTTTCTTCGGCGTCTTCGTCAGGGGCGGCGGATCTTCGCCAGTTCGATGAACAACAGCCACACCTCCATCTGTTGCTGCTTTTCCCTTTCCGCGTATGGGCTGACCCCCGGCCCCAGGCAGGGCCCATGCATGGACGGGGCTGCGGCGACAGGCAGCGGCCTGGTGTCAGCGAAAGGGACGGCTGTCGAGGGCTGTACTGAGTGGAAGCGAGGTAGTCGGCAATATCGCGACGTCGTTGACCAAGCTGTGGTAGCGGTGCGTTAACGCTCAACCCTCGCAACCCATCTCCTGGTATGGTCATCGACGGTAGACGTGACTCGCTTCTCCGCAGTGGTAGCAGAGCCGACGGCGGTCAGGAGCGCGAAAGACATCTGTCTTCCTTGGGTTGATTTTCTGGATGATGGGTCCGACGGGCGTACGTGCTTGTTTGCAGATGTGGCTGCGGCGATTGAGGGACTCCGAATGGTTGTTGTAGCTCCTCGCGTACGATGCCGACAATCGAAGAGACTTGTGGTGGTGATGAAGGAGACAACTTCTGGAATTGTTCTAGCACAACCGCTGTGATCGTCTCACGCAAGTCGTCGGTGGCCAGTGATTGAACTCCCACGTTACTTGTGGTGTTCGTACTGCGGTCCAATGGTGGATTCCGCATTTCCGGGGTATTCTCCATAGTTGATGCTTCAAAAACAAATTCAGCAACAGTACTGGTAGGATGGGACCATAGGATGGTAAGAACTCGGATTAGCGTAGACTTGAGGGGGGAACGGAAGAAGTTGGTACATAAGAAGCCGATCAATGAGTTAGGGGTAAGAGGGAAAATAGAGGAATTCCGGTTCAAGCTACAGAACAGGTAATCGGCTTTAACTCAGAAAGAGGACCTTAGTGTTGAAGCAATGAACGACAATCTTATGGTCGTCATTTAGGAGTGTGCAATAAAACTCGGTGGTAACTTTGTTAGACAGGATGCCGGTGCGCTATCGCAGGAGACGAAAGATCTGATCAAGAAACGCCAATGTATGAAAGCCTCTAACCCTATAGCTAGAACAGAACTGACAGAACCTTCGAAGTTAACTAACAAGCGTAAAACAGCTGACATAGGGAAGTATAATATAAATAGAATTGAATATACTCTCAGGAACGGAGGGAGCCTAAAAGCAGTGAAGAAGAAACTAGGAATTGGCAAGAATACGGTTTATGCGTTAAGAGACAAAACCGGCAATATCATTACTAATATGGATGAGATAGCTCAATTTGCAGAGGACTTCTACAGAAATTTCTGCAGTACCAGTGGTACCCACGACGATAACGGAAGAGAGAATTATCGAGAGGAATTTGAAACCCCAGAAGTAACGCTGGAAGAAGTAAAGAAAGCCTTGGGAGCTATGTAAAGGGGGAAGGCAGCTGGGGAGAATCAGGTAACAGCTCAATTGTCGAAAGTTGGTGGGCAGATTGTTCTAGAAAAAGTGGCCACCCGGTATATGCAATGCCTCATGACCTCGAACGTACCGGAATCTTGGAAGAACGCTAACATAATCCTAATCCTTAAGAAAGGGGACGCCAAAGACTTGTAAATAATAGGCCGGTGAGCTTACTGTCCGTTGCCCACAAAGCGTTTGTAAAGGTACTCGGAAATAGAATCAGAAACACCTTAAACTTCTGTCAACCAAAGGACCAGGAAGAATTTCGTAAAAACTACTCAACAATAGACCATATTCATGTTATCAATTAGGTGATAGAGAAATGTGAGGAATATAACCAACCCTTGCATATCGTTTTCATTGATTACGAGAAAGCGTTTGATTCCCTCTTAACCTCAGCAGTCATGCAGGCATTAGGAACCAGGGTGCAGAAGAGCCGTATGTAAAAATACTGAAAGATATCTATAGCGGCTTCGCAACCACCGTAGTCCTTCATAAAGAAACAGCAAAATCCCAATAAAGAAGGGCGTCAGGCAAGGAGATACGATGCCTCCAATGTTATTCACAGCGTGTTTACAGGAGGTATTGAGAGAGCTGGATTGGGAAGAATTAGCGATAAGAGTTAATGGAGAATACCTTAGTAACTTGCGATGCGCTGATGATATTACGTTGCTTTGTAAGTCAGGGGACCAATTGCAATACATGCTCACTGATCTGGAAAGGCATAGCAGAAAGGTGGGTCTAAAAATTAATCTGCCGAAATATAAAGTACCGTTTCATAGTCTCGGAAGAGAACTGTAGTTCATGATAGGTAGCGAGGCACTGGAAGTAGTGAAGGAATGCACCTTCTAAGGGCAGGTATTGACTGCGGATCCGAATCATGAGACTGAAATAATCAGGAGAGTAAAAATGGGCTGGGGTGCGTTTGGTAGGCATTCTCAGATCATGAAGAGCAAGTTGCCATTATCCCTCAAAAGAAAAGCGTATAACAGCTGTGTGTTACCGGTACTCACCTACGAGGCAGAAACCTGGAGGCTTACGAAAAGGGGTCTACATAAATTGAGGTCGACGCAACGAGCTATGGAACGAATAATGACGGGCGTAACATTAAGGGATAAGAAAAAGCAGATTGGGTGAGGGAATAAACGCCAGGTAATGACATCTTAGTTGAATTCAAGAAAAATAAGTGTTAATGGGCAGTACATGTAATGAGGAGGGAAGATAACCGATGGTCATTAAGGGTTACGGACAGGATTTCAAGAGAAGGGAAGCCAAGCAGGAGGCGGCAGAAACTTAAGTGGGTGGAGGAGTTTGAGAAGTTTGTAGGGAGAACATGGTCACAATCATCACATGACCGGGGTAGTTGTAGAAGTATGGGATAGGCCTTTGCCCTTCAGTGGGCGCAGCCAGGCTGATGCTGATGATGATGATATAGCGACCTATGTAAAAAATAACTCATGGTCATATGGACTTCGACAATCTAGTCATATCATGCGCGCGTGACCGGAAACTTTATCACTCCACTTCCAGCTCCTTATTCTGGATGAGCCAACGGCCGGCATAGATCCGGAGGCGAGACGGGCAGTGTGGGATACCTTGACAACTGTGGCCAAGGAGAGAACTCTGCTACTGTCCTCTCATGACATGGAGGAAGCTGATGCTATCGCCGATCAAATAATCATCCTGGCGTCCGGTGGGGTCGTCTGCAGCGGGTCGACGCCCTTTCTGAAGAAAGCATGTGGTAAGGTGTTGCAGCCGCCAGTTTGTTGTACGTATTGGTTTATTCTATACTGCCAGCTACCTTTTTGCGGCCCAGGTTTAGCATATCGAGGCAGCACGACTGTTGCTAAGAAAGGTAATGAAATAATACTATGATTATTATTAAGAACTACCCTCGTTTTGGGGTTCAGCAAACTATCTGAGATCAGATTGATGCGTTTCGCTTTATTTCGTTTTCTATTTATCCGCCACTTGTCAGGTGCCTCGGTCATTCGAAGAAGCCTATTTTATTTCCTCTTACAGGCGAAGGCTACTCGCAGCCGTGTTGGTCCTTAGTGTCTCAAGTCAGTTCACTTCATCCTATATATTACGTTTCTTTTTCTGATCAGTTACTCTGCCCCCACCGGGGCGTCTTCGTCAGCAGGCGTTTGGTGTGTTGCGACACCACGTACGCGAGCACAAGAGGGTTGGACCCTCCCGCGTGGAGCCTTGCACGTCTTAGCCGTGTCTGGGGAAAAGATGATCCTTGGGGTTGAGCAGATGCCGAGTGTTCGGACCTTTGCCACCCCCCGGTGGAGGCAACACACCTCTTTGACCTCTGCTTCATATAGGTGGTACGTCCTGATTGGCCCACCTTAAGGAAAACGGCAATCACCTTTTTCTTTCTCTCTCTCCTCAAATCTCCGTCTCTCTTTCTAAATGTTTGGCCTTTCCTGTTGTCTTCTCTCTTCCATTTTTTTCCTTTATCATTGGGGGCAAGGGCTAACCCTCTGTGGCTATCCTACCTTGAGGGCAGCATATGATGTTATAGTGACGGCGTACGACTGACATAATGCAGACTTGTACGCAAGCCAGGTTCGCTGGTTTGGCTCCGTGGTGGGTGGTTGGCGCTGTTGCACAACATACGCACTTTTATTATGGCAGTGCAAGCTTATGTAGTCTATGAGTAGCGTCTGAAAAGATGCCGCACCGAAGCACCGTTCCAGTTCTTGTTCTGGCACAACGCTCCATCATTTCCCGAGTACTGTGTTGTACACGCCGAAAACAACATACCAGTAAGAAGGCTCTCTCTATTCTTGTGGACCAAATCCCTGAAAGACAAAACTGAACCGACATAAAAAGTCTCAGATATCTAGCCGGGACCTCCTCCTAGAACTAAATGACAACGATCAAGCACAAAAGCTCTCTAATTCCCAGTGTTGGCATCGCAACAGTGACAATTTCAGCCCACAGAACACTAAATACAAACCGGGGTGTGATACCTGAGGGAGGACTTTCATGGCGTGAGCAAGGAGAAATTGTTGGAAGGTTTCCAGAACAATGAAAGTACAAAGAATTGTCATCCGAAAAAACGACCAAGAAATTCCGAGAAAACATGTTATATTCATCTTTGGAACAACCGTATTACCTACCTCGCTGGACGCAGGTTACATAAAAGTAAATGTGAGAGCTTATATCTCAAACCACGAACGCTGTTTCAAATTTCAAAGGTTTGAACATGCTTCACATGCACGCCGAGGGCAAACAACCTGTGCTAAAGGCAGCTCCAAGGATCATCAATCTGACAATTGCACTTTTTCCCCACACTGCGTTAACTGCAAAGGAGACCATCCAGGTTACTCGTGGTCTCGCCGTGGCTCTAAAAAGTAAAGTAATTGCACTAACTGCAAAGAGAAAATTTCGTTCTTTGAAGCAATAAATCAATTGTATCTTTCGCGAAGACGTTATGTCGATGAGACGCGGGTGGGGGCAGTGTCGCAGAGGCCTCAAGAGTCCTCGGAGCCCACGCATAGTGGTCCTACAGTGACCCGTCCCGCCCCCATGGTGGGTGCAGCTAGTGCTGCTCTATCCTCTTCGATGCGCCCACAGATACCTGTCCCGCAGCGCCCGAACCTCAAACTAAACCTCAAAGCCGGAAACACGTGTCTCGGCTCCCTCAACTTCCGGTAATCCCGCGTCTCGGACAGAGCAATGGAGGTGGACTAAAAAGTTCGGTGTCACCGACAGCGAAAGACAAGTGCTCTCTCAAGCAAGGAAAGAGGGGCAAAGTCTCAATAATCATGGTAAACAATAGCGCGACAACCTAAAGGTTATTGCTCCTTCATATTCGCCTTCTTTAGATCTCTGTCACGTAACCTCCTCCTTGTTCTCATTCACTTTTACTGACATTTTTACATTTCAGTTTCAAAGTGGCCTTTCTTATCCACAGAAATTGTAGAGCGTTCTTACAGTACTTAGTTGACGAAAAACAGATATGTTAAGTAAATTCTCTCCTGTGGCCTTGTGCTTACACGAAACAGACCTAGGTGAAAAACACAAAACATTTTGAAAAGCTTCACCATTGTACGGCACGACCTTACTCAGGTGAGCCGGCTTTCGAGTGGTGTAGCCATTGTTTTGCGGGGCCCTATTGCAGCTAGAGAAGTTGCTAATAACAGTCGCATAGAACTTATTTCTGTCACTGCTGTAGCACACAAAACCATCACCATTTCTTCAATATACATCCAACCGCAATCTCCGTTAGTGTAACAGATCTGGAGTTCATTTTAAACCAGCTACCTGAACCTTTCTTAACAGCTGGTGATTGCGACTGACATAACACGTGAGGGAGTTGCAAAACAACTGACACCAGGAAACAAGCACTTGAAGATTTTATCCCAACAAAAGCCATATGCCTGTTGTGGACACTGGTATGCGTGTGGTGGACACTGATGTTGCAACCTACTGCTCCCCAAGCACAGGAGCTTTGAGCTGTCTAGATCTGCCGCTGGGCACTCCGTCTCCCTTTAGCGCTTTTCAATGGATTGTTATCGACAATACCTATAGTAGTGAGGATATGCCCGGTATTAGTAAACGTTGTCTCCCTTTCAGACAATAATGGGGAGATTACCTTGTTGGTAATCTCCCTGGTAAAAAAAATGACACCGCGCACAAACAGATCACACAATAATTCAGCACTTTTCAGGACAAATTTCAATATTGCTTGAAGTTTGAATTGACGGCTCAAATAAAACTACGTGGACGTCAAGGCCGTTACAAAAAACTGGTAAAGTAGTATTCGATTAGCGCAGCATGCCTCTGTCTACACAGCCGAGGTCTACGAAATATGGACTGTGGTTCAAAAGATCATCGTTGAAGAACACGAAACACAGTGATATATATTGATTCATTAGGCACACTGAAGGCTCGTCACATAACATCCGAATCTAAACCCCTGTTAGGGAAGATTTTAAACATGGTAACGTCAAACCAATATGGCAGACTAAGTAGGTTTTGCTGAGTACCAAGCCACGTTGGTATACCTGGTAATCAAGCAGCGGATAGATGCGCATTAATGGTAGCATACCAAGACATAACAAATAGAACACCGCCACATGAAGATAGTATCACTTGCTATTAGGAAGGCCTCGGTGTCAAAATCGCAACAAGAACTGGACTATTGTATAAGCAGGGAGCTACATTTTACTAAACCCGTTATTGGTGAGTGGAAGTCAACTTCGGCTTCGACACACGGATGTTACACACACTTTTCTCCTTCGAAAAGAAAAGCCGCCAACTTGCGAAAAATAGCATGAACCTCTTACAGTGACAATTATCCTTATGACATTTCCACACTTTGAAACACAGAGACGGGAGCTTTTACACAACTTATGTAATATACATGTACCTTTACACCCTGCTCTATTACTGGCAGATGGCCCACTGGTGCCCCACACTAACATCTTTGAATTTCTAGAGACCAATGGTTGTTTACATCAACTATAATGTAAGTCACGTTTTTCTCCTTGAACATTGCGTTTTCTATCGTCTTCTGACAGGCGCCGCATGGCCTATAGTAGCCTGTGCACCATTAAGCCCAACTAACTAAATAATCTACTCTGCCGTACCCGACACCACCCTCCATTGAGTTCATGCGTTTAGCTTCTCTTGGAACTCAGTTGGCTTGCTTTATTGGGTCACTGGTCATGGGACATTGGTGTTTTGCGGAACTTGCGCCCAACTCCACCTTGTCTTCCACCCATACAGTATAGCTTCGCTAAACGCTGCGGCAACCGCTTGGGACACAAGCTTGAGGCCACAGCTTGTTTGTCCGAATCGTCTACGCGTCTATGCTAACCAGCCGCACTCGTCACTGCCAGTACCAATATTGGCCTGCTATTCAACGCGATTGACGCCGCATGTCTGCACACAAAGCATTGCTTTCTGCGCAAAGTTCACCGCCAAGATAAAACACAAAACTAATGAAAGCTGACATTTACGGACTCTTAACTGAGATTTGTCGAAACATACAGTAAGGCTATCTAGCAGAGGTGGAGAGCAAAGAGCCAAACATCCAATCAATGTGGGCGGTTGACTGAGCGTCAGTACATCATGCCACCTCCAGCGCGCTTGACGTCTGCACCAATTGGCGTGCTGATGTCACCGCTTGCGCCACCCAATCGGCTCACATACCTGCCTCTCTGGCTGCCTTTATCCTCTTGGAGCGGACCGCCTTTCACATAACACCGCTCCAAAATTATTATGCCCGATCTCAGCACCTCCGCCTATCATGTCATCTTAAACCGTCGGCGACTACAAAGAAAGCTTCACACGTAACCTCAGGAGTAACCCAGTCGTGGGACAGTCCACAGCGTCAAAACATGTCCTATTTGTATACAAAGCTTTAATATAAATAAAAACAAAAAATCCGATGCAGATTCATGCCAGTCTGAGCAACTAATACATCCAAAGTGGCGATGCTACGTTCACACACTTGTTGAAAACACTAAGCATCGGTTTGTTAGCGGTAAATATGTTGATTCGTCACCGACGCCCTGGTCACTTGTGGGCTCGCACGTAAGGACGAAAGATTACACTGCGCGAACATACAAAATACGAGCTCGGCTCTAACGCGGACATTGTAAAATGCGGTGTGAGGAGCACCAATAACAGATTACTGGCTGACAAACTTCGCAAAAATTTGTTGAATATCCCAGGAACGTATTCGCACGGTAATGTTTATGATCATTCATCGTAACGTTTCAAAGAAAACTAGTGGCTACGACAAGGGTTGCATTACATTGCCTTTTGATGTCAACCACGCCGGCCTATGCCGCAAAGCGAAAACCATCGAAGAGCTCTCCAGAACAACATAGCCGTTATAAAGGGCAAATGCGTAGTTTTGCCCCAAAGGCGAATAATCGATTGTGGTGGGCATTCATGCATAGTAAATATAGTAGTCTTATCGGCGGTATAAACTTGTACATACAGACATACTAACTAAATTAACAACATCGTGTAACGCGCGCACAAGCGAACATGAACACATCTCACTCAATTACCGCGGAAACTCGCCGTTAAAATGCTCGATCGAGGATGCACGGCAGCAGCGGCGCGCGCATTTACCTTGGTGCTGCATCTGTGACCAACGCGAACTAAGCCACGAAAGCACGGTGCGCGGCAGACTCGATTCCCCTGGCAGATGGCTTTCAATATAGAACTTCCCGCGCGGGCGTGCGCTGCCACCCGCGGCCGCCTGGACCGTGTTTTTACAATGGCTTGTAGGTACAGTGGGGCGTGGCGTTTCTCACGGCTTTCGACGTTTCTGCGCAGGCGCGAGTAAGAGCAGGCACGTGAGGGAAAATCTGGGGGCCTTTGCTCCTTGAATACGTGAGTCTGCCTAGGCACAACGGAGGATGTTTCTTCATCATCATCATCATCAGCCTGGTTGCGCCCACTGCAGGGCAAAGGCCTCTCCCATGCTTCTCCAACAACCCCGGTCATGCACTAATTGTAGCCATGCCGTGCCTGCAAACTTCTTAATCTCATCCGCCCACCTAACTTTCTGCCGCCCCCTGCTACGCTTCCCTTCCCTTGGGATCCAGTCCGTAACCCTAAATGACCATCGGTTATCTTCCCTCCTCGTTACATGTCCTGCCCATGCCCCTTTCTTTTTCTTGATTTCAACTAAGATGTCATTAACTCACGTTTGTTCCCTCACCCAATCTGCTCTTTTCTTATCCCTTAACGTTACACCTATCATTCTTCTTTCCATAGCTCGTTGTGTCGTCCTCAGTTTGAGTAGAACCCTTTTCGTAAGCCTCCAGGTTTCTGCCCCGTAGGTGAGTACTGGTAAGACACAGCTATTATATACTTTTCTCTTGAGGGATAACGGCAACCTGCTGTTCATCATTTGGGAATGCCTGCCAAACGCACCCCAGCCCATTCTTATTCTTCTGATTATTTCCGTCTCATGATCCGGATCCGCCGTCACTACCTGCCCTAAGTAGATGTATTCCCTTACGACTTCCAGTGCCTCGCTGCCTATTGTAAATTGCTGTTCTCTCCCGAGACTGTTAAGCATTACTTTAGTTTTCTGCAGATTAATTTTTAGACCCACTCTTCTGCTCTGCCTCTGCAGGTCAGTGAGCATGCATTGCAATTGGTCCCCTGAGTTTCTAAGCAAGGCAATATCATCAGCGAATCGCAAGTTACTAAGGTATTCTCCATTAACTTTTATCCCCAATTCTTCCCAATCCAGGTCTCTGAATACCTCCTGTAAACACGCTGTGAATAGCATTGGAGATATCGTATCTCCCTGCCTGACGCCTTTCTTTATTGGGATTTTGTTGCTTGCTTTATGGAGGACTACGGTGGCTGTGGAGCCGCTATAGATATCTTCCAGTATTTTTACATATGGCTCATCTACACCCTGATTCCGTAATGCCTCCATGACTGCTGAGGTTTCGACTGAATCAAAGGCTTTCTCGTAATCAATGAAAGCTATATATAAGGGTTGGTTATATTCTGCACATTTCTCTATCACTTGATTGATAGTGTGAATATGGTCTATTGTTGAGTAGCCTTTACGGAATCCTGCCTGGTCCTTTGGTTGACAGAAGTCTAAGGTGTTCCTGATTCTATTTGCAATTAGCTTAGTAAATAGTTTGTAGGCAACGGACAGTAAGCTGATCGGTCTGTAATTTTTCAAGTCTTTGGCGTCCCCTTTCTTATGGATTAGGATTATGTTAGCGTTCTTCCATGATTCCTGTACGCTCGAGGTCATGAGGCATTGCGTATACAGGGTGGCCAGTTTCTCTAGAACAATCTGTCCACCATCCTTCAACAAATCTGCTGTTACCTGATCCTCCCCAGCTGCCTTCCCCCTTTGCATATCTCCTAAGGCTTTCTTTACTTCTTCCGGCGTTACCTTCGGGATTTCGAATTCCTCTAGACTATTTTCTCTTCCATTATCGTCGTGGGTGCCACTGGTGCTGTATAAATCTCTATAGAACTCCTCAGCCACTTGAACTATCTCATCCATATTAGTAATGATATTGCCGGCTTTGTCTCTTAACGCATACATCTGATTCTTGCCAATTCCTAGTTTCTTCTTCACTGTTTTTAGGCTTCCTCCGTTCCTGAGAGCATGTTCAATTCTGTCCATATTATACTTCCTTATGTCAGCTGTCTTACGCTTGTTGATTAACTTCGAAAGTTCTGCCAGTTCTATACTAGCTGTAGGGTTAGATGCTTTCATACATTGGCGTTTCTTGATCAGATCTTTCGTCTCCTGCGATAGTTTACTGGTATCCTGCCTAACGGAGTTACCACCGACTTCCGTTGCACACTCCTTAATGATGCCCACAAGATTGTCGTTCATTGCTTCAACACTAAGGTCCTCTTCCTGAGTTAAAGCTGAATACCTGTTCTGTAGCTTGATCTGGAATTCCTCTATTTTCCCTCTTACCGCTAACTCATTAATCGGCTTCTTATGTACCAGTTTCTTCCGTTCCCTCCTCAGGTCTAAGCTAATTCGAGTTCTTACCATCCTGTGGTCACTGCAGCGCACCTTGCCGAGCACGTCCACATCTTGTATGATGCCAGGGTTAGCGCAGAGTATGAAGTCTATTTCATTTCTAGTCTCGCCGTTCGGGCTCCTCCACGTCCACTTTCGGCTATCCCGCTTGCGGAAGAAGGTATTCATTATCCTCATGTTATTCTGTTCCGCAAACTCTACTAATAACTCTCCCCTGCTATTCCTAGTGCCTCTGCCATATTCCCCCACTGCTTTGTCTCCAGCCTGCTTCCTGCCTACCTTGGCATTAAAGTCGCCCATTAATATAGTGTATTTAGTTTTCACTCTACCCATCGCCGATTCCACGTCTTCATAGAAGCTTTCGACTTCCTGGTCATCATGATTGGATATAGGGGCGTAGACCTGTACAATCTTCATTTTGTATCTCTTATTAAGTTTCACAACAAGACCTGCCACCCTCTCATTAATGCTATAGAATTCCTGTATGTTACCAGCTATGTTCTTATTAACCAGGAATCCGACTCCCAGTTCTCTTCTCTCCGCTAAGCCCCGGTAGCACAGGACGTGCCCGCTATTTAGCACTGTATATGCTTTTCGTCTTTTCGTCTCCTAACTTCACTGAGCCCTATTATATCCCACTTACTGCCCTCTAATTCTTCCAATAGCACTGCTAGACTCGCCTCACTAGATAACGTTCTAGCGTTAAACGTTGCCAGGTTCATATTCCAATGGCGGCCTGTCCGGAGCCAGTGATTCTTAGCAACCTCTGCTGCGTCGCAGGTCTGACCGCCGCCGTGGTCAGTTGCTTTGCAGCTGCTGGGGACTGACCCGGTCAAAAAATCCGTCATGGCTATCTTAATGGACTTGTAGAGTTCTTGAAGGTCAGTCAGGAATTCTTACAGGTACTCTCCCAATACCAATAGGATTCTTAAAGGTCAGTCAGGAATTCCTACAGGCACTCTCCCAATAGCAATAGGATTCTTAAAGGTCACTCAGGGATTCCTACAGGTACTCTCCCAATACCAATAGGGTTCTTAAAGGTCAGTCAAGAGTGTCTATATGCACCCTCCCAATACAAACAGGGCTCTTAAAAGTCATGTAAAAACTCTTACAGGTAACCCTCCAATGCCACTAAGAGTCTTGTCGTTTATTGGAGATCCTTTACATGTAGCTTTTGTACACCAGTAGGGCGCTTAAATGTTAGATAGATTTCTACGGGCGTCATGACCGTCCGAAACGAAAACTTCCGCGCAGCCGATTAACCGAGTTGAACGTGTAAAACCTCATGAAAAATCTGCAGTAATCGAAACCGCGATCAGTCTTTGTTTAGTGCTTTTACTTTTATTTAGCCTTTGTGGTGCCGAAATCGGCAGATGCATGAGGCAACTAGCAACCGAGTGGCTTTCCGCAGTACATCGGTGAATGATATTTCTTCACCTCATGTTAATTACGGTTACACAATAACATGAGTTGCGCTACCTTAAGAGTGTCGAGGAGAGCAGAAACTAATTGCCGCTATTTTAGCACAGCTACCGCGTGAGTATATTATGTATATATAGTATATATAAGCGACATCACAAACTTGGGCCAGTTAGAAGCGGAATGAAGGCTGCGCTACAATATTTTTCGGTGACTTGTCATCAACTCATAAGCTCAGCGGGTGATTAAGGTCTCGTACTCTATTTTTGTGGCTGCCGAGCAGTACACCATGCATCTATGCGTTGCTCTTTTGCACCGCTGATTTCATCAATGTAACGACAAAACCGAACTGGTCATGTCGAGTGCAATTAAAGCTTCAATTTCCTTAATTTTGTTTGACCTGTTAAAAAAATTACCGACGATTACGTTACTTCCTAATGCGAAATTTGAGCGCAGCAAATAAGCTGTTTCACCTTTTCGATAGATTGAGGCAAAGAAATCGAGCAACACATGTATGCGCTATCACAGATTTTTTTTTTATTTTTCACACGTATTCCTTTAACAAAGACTCCATTAACAGTTCTTGACAGTCATGAAGGAAGCTTTGTGGTCGGAGAAATAGACTGATATATGTTCGACTTGGTACACCAATGCTTGATTCTCAAAGACGAGATCTATACAAGTGCCTCGCGAGGTTGTCACAGCCGTGGGACGCGTTACGAGCGATAGGAACGGGATGTGCTCCCGCATAAGTGTTAGGAAATTGCTGTTTGTCTTTATGTCAACATTAAAGTCCCCCACTACTAACATCGGTGTGGATCGATGGACGGTTAATGCGAGTTGCAGGAAGTGCACGACGTCTTTCGTGAGTGCGGTAGCGGACTCACGAAAGCGGTATCAGTCGGTCGCTGCTAGCGCTGGGGGGATGAAAGGGGGGCGGAGCTGGTTACGAGGCCGACGACGACGCGAAACCCAGGAACGGACGCCAAAGAGCCATTTGTGTAGCCAGCCCTCCTTCACAGTCTCTCCTCCTCCCTTCCATCATCCTCCCTCGCCCGGAGAGCCGACAGCGCGCATGCGCGGCGGCGGAGCAGCGGCGCATGCGCGGCGGCGGAGCGCGGCGGCGGAGGCGAGCTGGTTACGAGGCCGACGACAACGCCGACGACAACGCCGACGCCGACGACGACGCCGACGCCGACGACGACGCGAAACCCAGGAACGGACGCCAAAGAGCTGCGCTCTAAAATGGAGTGTGGAATGCGCACATGCCTGCCTACTGACTGGCATACAAGCTGCCCAGGTGGCACGTCAGGTTGGGCCAACGTTGGAAACATATCGGCACTTCTTGGCCCAATGACGGCCTAAGATTAGCAGCGTGGTTCCAATATTGGCAGTGCCATTCTGGTTCCTGGCCCAATGTTTGCCTAAGGTTAACAGCGTGGTGTCAATATTGGCTGTGCCATTCTGATACAGATCCAACGTTGGCCCACATTACACAGTCAGCAAAAAATATTGGCTGTGCCATTCTGATAGAGATCCAATGTTGGCCCACTTTACACAGTCAGTAAACAATATTGGCTGTGCCATTCTGATAGAGATCCAATGTTGGCCCACTTTACACAGTCAGTAAACAATATTGGCACTGCCGTTCAACAAGGCGGGAATTATTGGACCGACTTTCGTATGGATTTGCCAATATGGGTTACTAGTTGGATTTCTTTGGAGGACATTGGCCCGTAATAAGCTAATTTTCACCTTGTCGCCTTTTAGTGCTCTACGACTTGCTGAGATTGAACAACGTGTTTTGAAAACTAACGCACTGATAACAGGCACACTGCGCAGGAACCAAAAATATGTTCTCCCATGTCAACTCCATGAATGGTACACCACCATTATTGCACTTCTCCTTTACCGAAATGTGTCCCCTAAAGAGAAAAGCCAGTGTACCACGTAGCAATCAGGGGAAGTCGCATAAATTTAGCCGCTGCTTTATTGATCGTGAATAAGAACTTGAGCTTAACATAAGACGCAACGGTATTGCGAATTTGCCTGCGCATTGTATTTTTTGCATGTACGCTCCGCGGCTTTAGTGGGTCAAGATTCTGAGGAGAATCGAGAATTACAGTGCCTCAGAGCTGATGGAACCGTTTTATATTGCATCGAGAATGAGCGCATATGCATTAGTGAAACTATTGTTTGTTTGTTTAGCATGCATGGCATGTTGCGGCGACATCATGCTCCTATTCTAATATATTTGTTTGTTCGTGCATGTGTAGTAAGCTCCTTGTATGAATGCCCCTGACAGAAAAAAAATTAATTGCACGTTTTGGCATTTGCGTGTCAACAACCTCTTGCATTGCCTTTAGTAGGCCCGGCGCATTCCGGATTTTTTTTTTCGGTCTAGCTTTCCGTCCTTCAGCCCCCCATTGCCTCTCCCCCACGCACCCAGGTGAGCCTGGTCAATGCTATCAGTCAAGCGTTCAGGCAGCCATAAGCTGCTGTGTCGAATTTGGTGCTCTGGGAAGGATGGGGGAATGCCGCGGGGTCACTATTGTCCTCCTTGTCGCCCTCCATCGCTGCCACCCCAAAACCCGGTCGGGCTAGGTTCAGCGGGGGAAAGTGGCGTTTACGCCGCATTCTTCGTTCACCCTTTCCTTTCGCTCTTTCCTTCTATGCGTCGCTAGCACGCCGACTGGGTGCAACACGGCCTGAGTGCTTGCCGTCCGTTCTTGCCAGCGCACTCCTCTCGTGAAAAATGCTCGCTTGCGCTCGTCATTCCTACTGAGACGCCTACATATTGAAATACGCAGCAATATGGCCACGAATTTTTGTGAGTGTTAGAATTAATATAGGCGAAACAACAATTAGAAAAAAAGTCGGCGCTCGTGGCCACCGTCTTCGATGTGGGATGAACTCGGATACAAAGAAGCATGAATCATACAAAGGTGAGTGCATTTGTTTTGCGCATGTTATAAGTTTTATCAGAAGCAATATCACCCAAGCTATATCACCCAAGCAATATCACGCGGTATATATATTACTGAAACAGGCCTGGCTAATGTAGAGTGCCTGTAATTAAATAGCTCTTTTTATTTGCAGTCTTTGAATAGTGCCTGGAGTAGAACCACGTGTAAATCTCTGTGAATTTCACCCAAATTCCAGGACTATGATTTTATCAAACCACGCGTGCGGCCTGATCCTGCTAGTGATACCGAGGAACCGCGCTTCTTCTCACTGGTATAGGTCAAGCATCATTTCCAGCTGACAGTATTTCTTTCTTTTCGTATAATAAATGCTTCTTTTACTAGTGTTTCTTGACGGAACTTCTCGGTTTCCACATTAAAAATTTCGCACGAAGGCCGCATTGTGTCTACACAGTCTGAAACTAGGCTTTTTGTGCTGCAGCAGGTTTTGCTGCAATTTTTAATTTTAAAGTGTTACGCTGACTAGTTGTGAGCTGTAAACAAAGCGGATGGATCCTGCGCATTTTATGTCTGTTCTAAATATTACGTTAGACCTTGTACAAGGTATGCCATATATGTCGAAATATCAAGAAGTGTTACCTGACAAATCTCTTGCAAGAAAGTTTCTTGATTCACCCCTTCGAACTCTCTGCTCAGACTTATAATATTGTGGCAGTATGGCGATTTTTCAAATGAAAACTATCCCACATACATTTGTCATACCAACAACTCTGACAATGTTTCTTTTCATTTTACAGTGCAAACATTGCCTCCAAGTAATGGTGAAGTCGCTATGGGATATTGTAGCAATATCAACGAAACCACCGCGTTATCGTGGTCCTCGGGGGCCTGATAAGCCCGCTGTCATCCAAGCACTGACAAACCTGCCTACCGACGTCAGCTCCCTGCCCTGAAACCCCTGGCCAGCCCACCGTCCTCGGCACCTTGCCCAATTCCTATCCTGAGGGCAGTGCCAGTAAATAAACTGTTTGAAGATAACCGAGCGTCACCCATCTAGGTCCACGAAAAATGCCTGTTTGTGAAAATTTATTCGCAAATAAACTGTCATAAACGTCAATTTCAGTATTCTTTTATTATTATTTGCAATCATATATGACTTCTGCTTCTTGACATCTTTTTGTCGAGCTTTCCTAGCTACTATTGAGGAAAACGGAAAGGGGACAATTGCTACAAAAAATGCCGCTAGCAAAATGTTTGCGGTAAGAATACGTGCGTGCTCTAAAGCCAGCATATCTAGAATATTCGTCATGCAAAGGGCATTGGCTCAAAGCTGGCATTAAGAATGGCAACGATATGGCTCAACACTGGTACTACGCTGGCAGCACGATGGCTGCTGCATTGGCATAACATTGGCCCAATCTTGGCTTTAACGCTGGTCCTACGATGTCTGCTGCATTGGCATAACATTGGTCCAATCTTGGCTTTAACGCTGGTCCTACGCTGCCAGCACAATGGCTGCTGCATTGGCATAACATTGGCCCAATCTTGGCTTTAACGCTGGTCCTACGATGGCTGCTGCATTGGCATAACATTGGTCCAATCTTGGCTTTAACGCTGGGCCAGCATTGGATTGGGTTGCACTTTGCCAATATGCCAACATTGGTCAAACATTGGTACCAATTTCTGCCAGCATCGGGCCATGGTTGGACCAATGCTGGTGTGCTGCCTGGGTGGTTGAGACGCACAACAAGAATGTTATTCCTTCAGCCTGCGTAGGACTAGCTGTGCCAATATGTCTTAAAATTGATGCAATCATGCATTTGTGCCATTAATGGACAAACTAATAGGGACCGATAGATTGGTAGACCAGTAGACTGGTAAAGACCAATAGACTGGTAGCCCATCAGACTGGTAGACCATCAGACCGGTAGACCATCAGACCGGTATACCATCAGACTGGTAGACCTTCAAGGTCCGAAATTACGTATAGCCATCAGACATGTAAGGCGGTAGCTTGATGGAATTTTTGACTGGGGAGGGCCGGGGTTTGATTGTTGTGTTCATAGGAGGTTGTGGCTAAGTACTGCACCAGGGTGGCCAATCCTGCTCTGGTGAGGGAGTGCGTTACCGGTTCTGGTCACCGGGATCAGGCCACACTCCAGGCCTTTTTGTGCAATTTTTACCAACACGCGGATTTTTTGTTCTTTTTTTTTAAATCCGGTGGAAAATTGCCGGCACCGGGATTCGAACCACGGACCTCTTGCACGCGAGGCGGGTGTTCTACCTCTACGCCACCGCTGCAAAACTGCAAAACCGCTGCAAATGTTTCTTAACATGTGCTGTATGCGTTTGTCCCCTAGACATGCCGGCATTGCGGAGTGCGGTCCAGTTTGTTTACCTTCCACCGCTGGATGCCCGCTGGGGTAGTGGGCACGGACGCCCAATTTGAAGATCGCTTTGTCTGAAGGGGCAAGGTCCTGACTGGTGTTGTATAAGTTGCTGGTGGATTTTTTTAGTCGCCACAATAGATAGCATTTTTTACAAGCAAAGCTCCAGGAGGGCACATGTAACCGGCAAACGGAGGCCTCAAGAGAGCACCTGATGTCATATTTAAGCAGGCAGCGCAGGATCTCCAGAGCACCCAACCGGTAGCGGGGTGATCGAAGCTGGAAGCAAGGCGGCCTGTGTGTTGGGTCCGCGGAGGCCGAAGCGTGCCAGGGGGTGTTCGTATAAAAAAATTTGCTGTGCGTGACAGCGGACAGCCGATCTGATATTCGCCTGGCACGAGCAGACATCGGCGAGCCGACAATAATGCATAATAATGACTCGTTGTTTTAATTAGTAAAAAGCACATTTGAATAAATATAGTTACGCCCAGCCGCCAACTTGCGATGCTAAGTTCAGCACTACCATGCCCCGCGATTTCTCCGGGCACGCCCAGGGCACAACGCATACAACGCGCTCTAAAAACTCCACCGTAGTGCTTAGGCAGAGTCGTATAATGAAGCAACAAAAGTCTCCACATCTCCTCTCTCGCACCTGCTCTTACTCACACATGCGCGCAAACGTCCATCGTCTCCGCAAGTGCCACGCCCCGCTCTACCTACTAGCAATTGTAAATACGCGCCGGTCCATCCGCAGCAGAACCGCCCCTCCCCACCCTCCCCCTGGAGACTAGCGCGCGATGGAAGACGACGAGCTTCCTCCCCGCACCCCTCCCTTACTTGCACAAGACATATTCACGATCACCGTCCCCTGTCACACGCTTTCAATCGCACGTACAACATAGATCGCACGACGATGGTTTATCGCACTTGGATTTTTTACGGAACCTCACGGCGGCGCCGACGCGTACGGCAGTAATGCGACTGGAGTGCTCATGAATTTGCTATTGCTATAAAATGAAAAGCAAGAGCAAAACTACGCTACACATCAGAACAGTGAAGGGAATACTTATCACAGATTCAGGCAGAGGATTATGCAGACGCGTTAATAATAAAACGTGTTATTTTTTCGCGGACAAGTTCTCTTCCTTTAGGCTACGGTGCTGTGAATCATGAAAATTACTAAAAACAAAAGCAGCTTAACATACAAAAATCAAAAAGGAGACTAATAATTTGTCGCATTACATCGAAGCTAGATCAGTGGTGGGAAAAGAAGTAAAACAAGATAGGTCATGTCCAGCCTGTTGTTCTAACGTAAATTACGACCAGCCTGTTACCGTCTGGCATACGCGCCGACAACTTGACCGAGCAGTTTGTTGTAAATTCGTAAGGACTACTGCCTCCTGCAGACGGTGTGCTTTTTCCTGATATGGAAGGCTTCGATGAATTATCCCGCCGGCTACACTCGGTGTACACAGTGAAGTCGTGTAATCTAACACAGGCACTCGAAAAACGCAGAATCTCGGCAAGTCAAGATGAGGTGATATCGCTTTTGCTATACAGTGGTTGTTTAGTTCACTCTTATGCTTAAACGCCCTCTCTGTCCAAAGTACGCTTTGCCGCAAAACACTCAATCTAGACACACAATTTCGAGTTTTCACTCAAACATTTGCACACAAGTACGACTTGTCATGCCCATCCGTGTTGTGAATTATCACACTTTCTCTGAACTTTCGATAATTTGAAACTGGTATCATTGGTACTTGAAAGGCAAGATCGCTTCATACCTAGCGAACGATTGCCGAGCATGTGGCTGTACTGTAAATGTGGCTGTTACCACATTTCATTGTGTTAACAGTTGTATGGACGATCTAGGCGATCTTCCACCGGCTTCGCCACCGTGGTGTTTGGTATAAGTGCATGTGCGATATTACAGAGCTTTAGCAGTGCCAAGTTATCGTGCGGAAGTGCAGCAATACCATACCAATCGAGAACTGAGCATTCGCGCGCCCTAGCGCGCTAATGAACAGTCATGTCTCAGTAGTACAGTAGCTGTGCCTATGTAGCTGTGCTTATGTAGCTGTGCACAAACACAAGTTTATGTATGTTTGTGTGCATGTGCCACCTATCGTACAGCAAAACAGGACGCATCGGATCTCATATTGAATGCGATAATATTAGTGACATCGATTCTTAAAATCACGTGATAATAATCTTATAATATGCTACAATTTGACGCCACACATGTATACATAGTCACGCGTACGACTCGCCGGATTAAATTGGATGTCACGCTTTCCACTATTTTAATTTATTTTAAGCTCCTGTGTCTGGTAGAAGGCCTCCCCCCCCCCCGAAAAAAAAAAGATGAAGTCGTAAGTTTACACCTTTGTATCAGTTCTCTATTAGCTGTTACAATAATTCCGCAATATTTCACAAGCGATATTAGAAAAGCACGGCCTAATAAAAGGTGCGATCAAAATATGGTCATTATGCATAGTTGCTACCTTTGTCCCTTTGCGATAACGCTTAGCTGGTAACGACGTCGATGCACTGTCTGCCGGCCATTAAGCGAGACCAGGCTATTGCAATCCACAATGATTTTAGACAACTGATGCTTGTTTGCCATTGACGCAAATTAACGAATTTTATAGCGAGGCCATTAAGGGATCTTCTCAACAACTGCTCTTCGGTGGCGCAGGCCGGCATGCTACGATGCGCTCAATATGAAATCCAATCTCTACCCAACGTTTCTTGGAGCTATGATTTAGCTTGGAAACATAATGATCAAGTATTAAATAATTAACGTCGTCATGCAAGTATATTTAAATAAAATAGAAAACACAACATATTCGCGGCATTTTAAGCCTTCGTCTTTTCATGCCAGCGGTATACCGGCTTTAATTTGCAAGTAAGATTATTGGTTCCACACGGCGCTCGTGAAAGCCGATGCCGTGGTGGTGCAACGCAGAATGTGTGGGAGCTGTCATTCTGGCTTGCGCACAACTTTTGTATTATTGAATGGAAAGATGCGGAGAAACGTTGCTAACAAAAGTGCGTCTAAGAAAGCGTAGTTCAGTACTTTCAGTCGTGGTAGTTGAAGCTTAGGAAACCATACACATCTTACAACAAATAAAGGCGATATACACCAATGAGTGTTATAGACGAAGTACGCTTTTCTGCTTTTATTTTTCTGCATTTGGGCGAATGCGAAACCGCCCTAAATGAGAGCTAACCGCTGATTAAATATCTGGTTACAGAAACCAAATAAACTGCTGTGAAGCGCTGCCAGACTACTTGGTGCACTGAGACGCGCGAAGCATCTCCTCCGCTGTTGCTTCGCCTTCATGGCCGCAGAAAGTTGACCACGAGTTTTTGAGGCTCAGCCACGGACGTGATCCTTAAGCCTAGTACTTGGAGAAGGCTTTGGAAAGCCTCTTATACAGGGTGCTGTTTTCTTATTTATCAGTTGTCAGGTTAGCTACAACTTTGAAGGAATTGTTTATATATATATATATATAATATATATATATATATATATATATATATATATATATATATATATATATATATATATATATATATATATATAGCCGCCATCACGGAAGCGATCATAGAGCGAGTAAACTGAACACGTGACTACCTCCTAGGCAGCGTAACTCCGCAGCTATGCTGAGCCGATTCGGCTGTCGATGCCATGTTTCTACACATAAGCCCTGTAACGACGATCCGTCCTTAACTGCATCCTGTATGCACGCAGGCGTTGGATACAAGCTGACGTTATCCAAGGTGAAAAATGCCTTCAAACTCCATGACGTAATGCACATCGTCCGCAAGACCACACGAGCGGCGGTCGTCGATGATGAGAAGCAAGAAGAGGTGTCCGTCGCGCTGGGCACGTTGGACATTAAGGGTTTCCCGGCCATGTTCAGGACGCTGGAAAGCTCCCTCGAAAAGCTGGGCATTGCTGGCATTGGAGTCACTGTCGCATCGATGAAGGACGTCTACCTGAAGTAGGTTGCTCTGTATATCAGTCAATGAATATATCATTGTAGATCTGGTATTATCGATGAACATGTCACGGCAATGCTTTAGTGAGGCGAGAGCAAAACGACCGGATGAGGATAAAGAAGACTTTGGCACACACAGTGCTTCATGTTTGGCAGAACATGAGTGGGGAAAGGAAACACCGCTCTAGTGCAGCGTGACTGGGCTCATTTGGGAATAGCGCCTGTGAATCACATGATTCTTCAGAGTGAGAAATAAGGGAATCGCGTCCACTACACCTATGTAGAACTGCTCTTTGTCGTTACATGCGATGAGCTGAACCAGTGATATGATGCAGGTTAAAGAAAAAAGGAAAGAGAATAAAACAAACGAGAATAAACAAAGAAAAACGTAGAAAAAGTCGGAAGCTCGTATATGAATTATCAGTTGAAGGCTAATATAATTATATCGAGAATTCACGAAAATCTAACGAGCAACAGGACTCAGTCATTGGCTAGCTAACTTTCGCCCATCTACTGGTAACATCGGAGGAGATATTTCGGACCCGCCAATAAAATGCTGTAACTTACCTCGTTCTTTTCATAAAAGTAAATGCCAAGTTTTAAACCCTTGACTGTGATGACGTCGCGCTTCGTGTCACGAGTGAGTAGTTGAGGCGCCTACAGTGTTCAACCTGCACGCTTTACAATGCGAAAGCTTTACTGGCCGCGAACTTCCAATTTGGCCATGGCGGTGCTCCGAGGAGGCACATGACGTTTCAAAGCGTGCCTCGCCGCGGGTATTTTTCTCTCTCTCGCTCCCTTGTCACTACTGCGCACGCGCCACTAGTGGCGCCAAACCACACCAGACGTTCATTTGCGGGGCCGGCAGTCGTTTGCGCGCAGGCGCGAGTAAGAGCGGGTGCGTGAGAGAAAATCTGGGGGCTTTTGCTCCTTGAATAAATTATTCTGCCTAGGCACTTAAGGCGGTTTCTTAGCGTGTGTTGTATACCTTTGTCCCCTAGACATACCGGCATTGTGGATTGGTGTCGAATTTATTTACGCTCTGCCGCTGGCTATAGCCGAGCGGTGAGGCAGGGCACTGATGCCCCGTTTGGTGATCGCTGTGTCTGAAGTGGCAATGTTCTGACTGGTGTTTTATAAATCGGGGGTCTTAAGCTAAATAATGGCACGTTGTTGTAATTAGTAAAAAAACACAATTTAATAAATATAAACATGTCTAGCCGCCAACTATTGATGCTAAGTTCAGAACCACCACCGCGCCCCACGAATTCTGAAACACCAGTCAGAACTTTGCCTCTGAAGGTTCGTCGGACAGACTTTCTGGCACCTGCGGCGCTGGTAGTAGGTCAGTAATCGTCACTGGTGGCCTTTCAGCCACTTTGGTTCAACCCCGTGTTGCCAAGGCGCTCAGCTCTGCCTTGTAGATTATCAAGATATGCGACCCAGTTTCTACTGCAGTCGCTACTGCTCCCACAGAAACATCTGTAATGTTATTTACAAGGTGCATCGCCGTAAGGCGCGAGAAAGCTCCGCCACGATCCGCCACGCCACGATCCGCCACGAGAGATCCGCCACGACTGATTTCACCCGCTGCTCCACCTACTTTTCCGCGCCAGTAGTCAGCGTCCCAGCACAAACTCGACCCCAATCCGCAATGCCGGTGCCTAGGGACAAAAGTCTACAAGAGGCGCTAATAGGCCTCCTCCGTAGTACCTAGGTAGAGTCATATATTCAAGGAGCAAAAGCCCCCCGATTTTCTCTCTCGCGCCCTCTCTTACTCGCGCCTGTGCACAAACCACTGGTGATCCCTCAAATGAACGTCTTGTCCGAGCCACAGATGTTCCGCCACTGCGCAGCACCGCGCCTTTTACTGCCGCCGTTTGGTATGACGTCACACCCCGTTCCTCGTCGTGGCGCACGCCTCCGCTCGCTTCGCCAGCGGCGTCGCGTGCCTGATGACATGTCAGAGGATTGAAAAGGAAAGCTTGCGTGCACCGCACCCGCACTAGAGGCGGCAGTATGGACTGCGACAATTTTGATAAGCAGGAGGAAACCTGGATCGAGATCCGAACACGATGAAAAAGAAACCAATCGCCTAGGAAACATACGAAGAGCGCGCGGAACGACTGGCTAAACGCCGCAACATAGCTAGACGACCAGACTAACCGGGACTTGCAATCAAGATTAACGAATGCTATCCATGCTATGCCTTAGCTTGCGCTACGTATATGCGGGCATATCCTAGCTAATCCACTGCCAATTTTATTTATTTATTGTGTGCTCTTTAACTACAAAAATCTTTTTTATTTGAAAGCATGCGGTGTCAACACGTATTCCACTGTTTGAGAAAAATGAAAAGTCAAGGCCCTCGGTACTCTTTGTTTTTCATTCTTGTATAGTACATTTAGGATGTAATTGTTTGTAGATTGCCATAAATATTTTACATCTTCCACGCTGCCTTCTGTAAAATGGCAAGCTTGGAGTGTTCATTAAGGAATGCTAAAAGGTTGTTCTTTTTTTTTTGTTCTTGAGCTTTCG
Organism: Dermacentor albipictus; assembly: GCF_038994185.2. Taxonomy (NCBI): domain Eukaryota; kingdom Metazoa; phylum Arthropoda; class Arachnida; order Ixodida; family Ixodidae; genus Dermacentor; species Dermacentor albipictus. Next base: position 108,766,781 of record NC_091829.1, read on the forward strand.
GATAGCGAGCCGTGCATGTTTCAGAAAGCTCAAAATATTCTACACTACTGATATCCAAGTCTTCCCCAGTTGGCTGTTGGCATAATTGTGGTCCTGCGTTATCCTACAGAATAAACCTGGACTGGGCACCAGGGGGTAAATCACGAGAACAAGCAGTAGAAGGTATGTACATTTTAAGACAAAATTTTATTTAAACGCGAACTATTACAGCTAGCACTCAATTCATTTACCGAAGCACAATATGATTGTTCCTCAGCCATGCAGCAGATGAAACATATAAACGCGTGGAACGAAGTCCGTAAAAGAGGGTTCATGTAACAAAATCACATGCTACTGAGTCTTTGTACAACTTAAAGAACCGTCATCTTCACGAAAATTAACAAGTAATGCCACTCGAAGTAGGTGTCACAGTACGCTTCAGAAGTGCATTTTACAAATTGAAATGCGTGACATGCATCACGCAAATTTGGAGCATTGCTTATTTCATGCAACAGTATTGCAGTGGAACCGCTCTGCTATGTTATATATATATATATATATATATATATATATATATATATATATATATATATATATATATATATATATATATATATATGTAATATACCCGCACTGCATCTGCATATACATATGCACATACTGTTCTACACTGCTGCTGATTCGGATTTGAAATACTCGAGCAGAGCACCTTGGCCCACCGCTTCAAGTTGCCATCACTCACCTAGTGCACGTGCAGTGCGGCAGCATAATCCCTCCCCCTCCCTCCCTCCCCGCTGACGTGGCGCGCGACGGAGTGCTACTCAAAGGTTTGGGGTTAATACTAAACTCTATGCGAATGACGGTTATGAAAGGGCTGTGTAATCACCCGAGTGGGCCTCGAAATGTTTTATCCTAGTTCTTTTCATTTTGACTGACATTCTGGAAAGTTGCTTCACGTAAATCGTTGCGGTTCCCTTTGATTTTCGCTAAATCCTCTGCTGTAAAAAAAAATCAAAATAAAGAACGATCAGGTCACGAATACAATAGGCCTGGACATGTTGAAATGTGTGCATTCGGGGCTAACTTAAACGTAAAACCATGTACCACCGCCGAACGCCATCGCCAGACGATGATGTACAAACAGTCCAGCCGGGGTGTACCAGAAATAATCGGAGTGGTTAAAGCCTCGTGAATACATGGAGGATGCACGATGATTTAGCCGTGGTCAAAGATGTTGTTGTGCTAATCCTCTGGTAAACGTACCGGGTCGGGTGACAGGATAAGGCGTTTGCCTTCTGTAGCAAAACTAGATATGCAGACTACCCAGCACGTCCTAATAAAATGCGATGGAATTCACCCAGCGAGATGCGCAAATAAAGCCCACTTTCAAGAAGCACATACGATGCTTCCCACCTAAGCGTCACGTAGCATAAAATGTGCTTGACATACAGAGTGCCAATGCAAGAAGCTGAGAGACAGCGGTTGCGCACGCGCAAACAAAAATGTGCCAGCGGCACGCCAACATTTTAAGGTACTCTGCCCGGTACAACTGGGATATTGAGCAAATTAAACTTTCCAAAGCCAATACTCTGAGGAAAATGCAAGCTAACCACGATGGCGTTATCACTTTGGAATTATCAACGGAATACATCATAAAACACTATTCAGCGTCAAGGCAACTGAAAGATCGAGTGTCTTGTAGGATCTTTACACTTTCGGTCCGAAAAAAGGTCGCAGTGCACTCTCACTGGGATGTCCCTACTGGGATACCTAAATTTTCGAAGCTTAGGCTTACATATAGGGCCAGCGCCATCTGGGCAGTCAACACCGAGGGTACGTCTTTGTCAGTACGTCTACATAACAGTAGTTAATGTGATTACGGCGAAAGTCCTCACTCAGCCTCGAGCATGTGAATTTTAGGCCAAAGCAAGAATACTAGTGTGCCGGTTAGAGGGCGCTGCGATAGCTTTTGAAAATAAGGAGAGCTCGCTCAATGAAACTTTATATTTTTCATTCGTTCTTTATGCCAGTGCTTATGCCTTTTTGATGCTCACTTCTTATGACACAATCGCCAGGACCCTGTTAACCGCAGTTCTCGGAATCACACTTCAGCCGATAGAAGTTTCGATATAATTTGCGCTGAATGAATATTTTTTTTTGCGCATAGAGAAATATATAAATAAAGATCGAGTACAATGCTTCAAGAAAAGTTTATCTTCTCTTTCCTTCGGCTATCTCTTGCTCGCTTCATATAGAGCTAAGAGAACAACAACGTCATTTCTGCAGTGGCAGATAGCCTAATTAAAAACTGTAGCCTCTTTATTATATTGGCACCTCTTTGACACAACGTGGTCTGCTTACGAGAGCATGATGGTGGCACTACAAGGGTTAATAATTAGTTGGCTCATGTAATTCAAGGACTCGTACACAGGGGTAATCATTTGGTCAGTCTGAGGACGACTAGAATAGTAACTCTTATTTTCGATGCCTTCACAAGGTGAAGTTTTCCTCAAGCTCCGGGTGCGCCTTGTGAAGAAAGTGAAATTGACGTTTTACATTCATTCATTAGATGAAGATTGCCGCAGCAATTATTTATTCTGGTAAGCCATGTTTACAGGGCACAAGCATACAAACACATTCTACAAGTGTTCCTCCCGGTGCAATCTTCATTAAGCTCACAATATATACATGTAGCTAAGAATGTTTGTCTTGGCGAAAAAAAAACGCCAATCTCATTAATATCGAGGTATGTGCTTGCTTTGCGCTACCCGTTGCCGTGATTTGTAAAGTCAATTCATCTTATCTGGAGTGATTTACCAAGAACGTCAATACAAGTTAGAAATTACCACTTGGAAATAGGAGTAAAGTGAAGGTTCCTGCGCAGATATACCGTCAGTGGTGGTGAGCGTGGGTGCGGTTGATACGCGTTAATTGGTATCTGGATAACAAATATCCATCAATTAAATTTTCATTTTCTAGTTTCAGCGGGCTACTCGTGATTGGGAAATAAAAACATGTTCTCCGTACAAGCCATATCAACTTTTAGATCTAGAAAAATGCAATTCGCCGCAGACTACTGGCTCGAGAAAATTCAGCTGGCAGAGCGTGCGATACTGCAACTGGGCTTCTGATGCGAGCGCAAAGCCAGCGCGCCGCAACAGCCAAAAACACAAAGCTGTGTGAGCGCTGGCTGCCTGCCCGCTGCTGGGTGACGTAAGCAGAACGTCACCTCGAGAGGCGGGGCTCGCTCGCCTCAGCCTGCCACTTCCGAATTCGTGCGCTCTGACAGGCGAATTTGACCTAGCCATAACTCCTCAGGCAATGCCACCTTGCTAGATCCAAAAGTTGTATGGCTTCTATGGAGGGCTCGCTTCAATATCTCAGTTGTGATGAGACCGCTGGAATTGAAAGTTACATATTGAAATTTTGTTAATTCGTGACTAATTAGCGAGCATCATCGGTCACCCAATGGTTGGCACCGCTGATGACATGCCTCCGAAAGAACCACCCGTTTACTTCAGAGCGTCTACATTTTCATATTACTTATAGTCTACGTAGAAACACCCTGTATATTCACTTATTCTGCAGCGTGCTCACTCCTATGCGTGGAACTTGCAGGAGAAGATATTGACGCTGCCTGCAAGCCAATTACAAAACGACGCACAATGGCCAGGTCGTTCTTTGCCCTCTCCGTCAAGCGGCTATTAAGCCTGCTGCGTAGCTGGGACGCCTACTTATTTTTTTTCCTGGTGCCACTAGCAATTCTGGGGCTGAATACATGGAAGACAGCAGTTGCAGCCAAGAAGCGGGTGCACAGCGATAACAAGACCTTCGACATCCCTGTACAACTGGGCGTCCACTTCCCGAGATCACATGTCGTGGTCGGCGAGTCACCGGCCACCGACGTTAGCCGAAACCTGCAGACGCTCGTGGAGGCTCAAGGCTGCACAGTGCACTCCACAAATGACGCCGACAAAGTGCTCCGCAGATATATCCACGAAGACTTTCCAACCTTCATCACCCGTTATCCATTGGCAGTGGCATTTGAGTCGAATGAGTGAGTACACTGACCCCATGTATAAAGTTGAATACAGTTTCAGTACATGTGGCTCGGCTAGTTGGTTACCTTTAAAACAACTTGAAACGATACGAGGAAACGACCGGGCAAGTGCTATCCTTTCTGTACGTTGTGGCGCGCCTTTCCCTGCGTTAGAAGTACTGTTAGAGCGCAGCTCTCTGACGCCCGTTCCCGCGTTTCGCACCACCGTCTCCGTCGGCCTCGCCATAACCAAGGTCATCCCGCGCGCGCTGTTTTAGATGTGCGCGATCCTGCTGCCATCTCTCGCGTGCAGCACGAGCCTTGCTCTCCCCTTGTCCTCAAAAACAGGATCACGTGCTCTCGCCACCTTCCACCACGCAGCACCGGGAACGGGAACGGGCGTCAGAGAGCTGCGCTCTAACAGTACTTCTAACGTATATATATATATATATATATATATATATATATATATATATATATATATATATATATATATATATATATATATATATATATATCACATGTCTGCTTCCTGACCAGTATGTCACTATGTATGCCAGTATGTCAGTATGCTTCCTGGTCAGTATGTGTGCTTCCTGACCAGGATCCTTGGGTTGCACAACGACAGCCGAAGGTGACGATGACCTAACATGTGACGGTAACGTAGGAGGCGGCACCGACGTTGATCCCGAGTGCCCACCGTCATTCATTGTGCGGACGGTGATGCGACGTCCATCCACCGCAGGGCATCGTTGGCGGCCGTGGTACCGCGCACCCCTCCGCAATATGTAACGGGGAGGTTGGGATAATAGAAGACTGTATTTACAATATATATACATATAGATATATATATTTATGTAAGGATCGAAAGAAGATAGTGGGGAGGCTGGCTGCTGGCTGTTGTTTGTGCGTTGTCAGCCATCTTAACTACTCTGACTCGTCATTATATATATATATATATATATATATATATATATATATATATGTATATATATATATATATATATATATATATATATATATATGTTGACACGTGTACTTATCCTTATCGGGTGACCACGTTTCACCGCTTAACAACGGGACGCGCCTGCATGTATCTGACGTTTCTGGAAAGTTATCGATGCTTCTACCCGGCTGTCTGTTGTCGCCGAACCTTCTGTTAGCTGATTTCCTCGCGTAACGCGAATGGTGTAGAACTTTGTGGAAGGCGCGCGGGTCCGAACGATTAGTCTGGAACATTCGACGACTGCTCCATAAAAGCCGACGCGCTTGACCAGCTGATCAGATTTACGACGATCGCCGACTGCGTTCACCGGTCTCGCTTTTCTTTGAGTGTAGCCTGTTTTCAGGACACAGGTTCACCCAATTAAACACTAGTTTCGCCATTGACATTTTTTGCTACTGTGTTCTTCACCGTCACTATTGCGTGAGATCGGGTGGAGGTGCTTTGCGTTCATTTGCCGGATACACCCAGCTAACCTTGATCAAAGTCCGGACCCCGAAGAAAACACCTACGTCGTCCTAAACCATCTAGCATGCTGCAGGCTAAAACCCGGAACCCGGAACGCGGGCTACTGCCTGACGAAACGAAGGAGATGGCCAGGTCTACAACCACAATTAGAGCCCAGTATCCCCAATCGTGCTGCCAAAGCCCACGGAGCCACCAATCTTCGATAGATCGTTGGCTGAACACCCAGAAACCAGGCTGGAGACCTACGAACGAATCGTGACTTTGAACAATTGGAACTGCGACGACAAACTTCGGCGCGTATTCTTCGCCTTAGAAGATGCCGCAATAACGTGGCTTGAGCATCGGAAGTCGACCCTGAAAAAATGGGTTCAGTTACCATGGCAACTTCCTGCAAACCTTTACGAACGTCCTGTGCAACGGAAGGGTCGAAGCTTTGCTAGAAGCCCGAGTAGAGCTGCCCAAAGACACCATCCCGATTTTCAAAGCAGAGACGGCTCGCCTGTTCAGACACGCTGACCTTGACATGTCAGAAAAGAAAAAAAAAACTTCGCATCTTGATGAGGGGTTCAAGCAACAGTTCTTCGGAGGGTTAATACGCAACCTGCCCAAGAGCGTCGTTGACTTTTTTCTGAGGCCACAGCCATTGAAAGACGCTCCATATGCGGACAACGCAATATAGTAGCTGAACGCTGACCCTATATTACATCAATCTTCAAGCACGTGGCGACGACGACCTTGGCAAGACCATCAGAGTGGCCGTTCCCAGGCAACTGCAGCTCTATCGACGGTCACAGCGCCGTCGGTGATCCTCAAAAATCTAGCTTGCCGTTCAAGCGCGTCGGCTTTTATACCTGAGTCATCATTGGTTCAATGTAATCGCTGGTGCCCGATGTCTTCAAGAAAGTTCTACATAATTCAATCCGCACGTCTCATCAGATTACAGAAGCTTCAACGTAGACAGCAGCTTGAACCATCGATAACGTTCGAGAACTTTCCGATACATGCGGGGACGTTCCGAGCTTAGCGATGACTTGTATAATACGGTAAAACGCGGTCATTCGGAAGAGACAAATACACGGGTCAATTTGTCTCTCTCTCTCTCTCTCGCTATATATATATATATATATATATATATATATATATATATATATATATATATATATATATATATATATATATATATATATATATATTCTCGCGTGGTGGTGACGTTGAAGAACGAAGTAGCAATTATGTGAAAGAACAAACTGACTTTTGTTGGGCGAACCTGTCCCTACAAAAACACGCTACACCTATAGCGCAACGATGGTGGCGAATACAGTCGGCGATCATCGAAAATAGGATAGACGGGTCAAGCGCGTCGGCTTTTATACATCAGTCGTCGAATGTTTCAGAGTAATCGCTGGGACCCGCGTGCCTTTCACAAAGTTCTACATTATTCGCGTCACGCACACATGCTATCAGATTACACAAAGTTCGGTCACAGACAAGGGATGGAGCCATCAATAACATTCCAGAAACTTCTGATACATGCAGGCGCGTCGTGCGCTGTGCGATAACATTGGTTAGGCGGTGAAACGTATTCCCCATTAAAGCCAAACAAGTACACGTATATTTATAAATAACAATTTTTGGGGTTTTATGTGCCAGAACCACTTTCTGTATATATCATAGTTATAGATCATGTAATGTTAGACAGAAAAAGGGCTGTTTAGATGACTTAGGTGCCACTTTATCTATTTTGCGAGGTACACAACTTATTTTTATGTACGGCATATAAAGGCACTTTCAGATTACCCGTGTCTAAGCAGATTGGATTTATTTAGAGCAAATGTAGAGCATCATGCAACATTATGTTTGCAGCTGCTCGCTCAATGGATTAAGCTAAACATTTTGCGATGGCAGCCCAACATTTTACAATTTAAACGCAAATGATCGAGACCATCTTAGTTAATCACGTTTATTTTCATTTCTTTTGTGTGTTAACAGATTAGGTTACCATGTTGTCAGTTTTACAGGTTTCAAAAACTGGCGTGAAACAGTTACGTTTCTTTTTTACGAAATTCAGTACGATAAATTCTGAGCACCTACAGGCTCGACATGGTGGCATGATGAGTGAGAGTAAATACGTTTACCTTGGAAGTTTGGTTCCGTCCATCTCAGGTAAGTAGCCGATAAAGTAGCCGGACGAGCGAGCAATAATTTTTGGCCCCTTGAATTGCTGCGTTGTTCGTTTCCGCTTAAGCACTGACGGGGCACTGTCAACTCACATGTGCGCAGCATCCGCATGGTGCCCAATCCGACGAGTGCCATGACACTTCCCATCGCCGTCAACCTTGTGTACACGGCTTGGCTGCGAGTACTGACAGCTCAGCCGGCGGCGCAGATCAACGTCACCATCAGTTTCATGGAGACCAGTGACAGGCCGTTTTTCAGGAGAGTCATAACTTCACGCATCATCTCTTGGATGTTCTGGGTGTTCGGTCCGTCACTCACCTACACGTGGGGCTTCGCCGTGTACTGCATATTTCCGCTCACTGAGCGGTTAAGCGGGGCCCGAGATGTCCAGCTAATGACGGGCCTCTCAGGCTTCGACTACATCTTCGCCCATTTTGTCTTCGACTTCATCTATCACGTCCTCTTCAGCGTTTCGTGGTGCGCCATTCACTACAGTCTCAGCTCCTACTTGCTAGACACAGCGGGTAGGTGCGCCCACTCGGCGGTATCATTCGAGACCTCGAAGTTGCGCGTGCACTGTATGGTGATGATGCGGGAAGAGCGCACTTCCACTCCTACACAGAGTTCCCCCACTTTACCATTGTGACTCTCTAGCATTTAACTTCCACAATGCGCAACGTATCTTATTTTTACTACGCGCAGTTTCAGTCCTCCAAATTCCTCTTCAAGCGCGGGAAAGCTAGGGCGGTATTCTCGGGTGACCGCTTTCATAGATACTTTCATGTTCACGCGATTTCGTGAGACTATAGGCACCCGACACATCCGCGAGTGCGACCGACAGCGTTTCTCGCACTGTGCCAAGCTCGGTGTGTAGGCGCAGCGCCAGTAGCACTGACGGCCACATACACCGAGGCGTACAATTCCGCGTGTCGCCAAATCTCACGAAAGTCTAACGATATCTCCGAAAGTAATGACCCGAAAATACCGCCCCCGAATTCAAAGCCCACAACAGTGCTTACGATACAGGTCTCGTACAAGGTGCATGTCAGTGGGCCGAACCAGACGCCTCATCCACGTGCGAAATAGCTCTGCATACCTACGAACTCGCTTCTTAAACGTCCGAGTGTTTGTCTGTGTTACGATTGGCAAATGTTCTCGTAACTTCGTAATACAATTTGACACACTCTGGAAACGTCAGCGTTCCCACCTGGCCAAAAACTAGCCCGGCTATCGTGTCGTAAAATCGCATTCACGGTTTAGTCGCACGAAATCATGCAAATAAGCATAGCCTTTGCATATAGTGAGACGAGGGTTTAACTGTTAGGGGTTCAGCAAACCAACCACAATTCTAAATTGCTGCAGTAATTAGGTTCCAAAATAATATTTCATGGCTTTCTGTACGAATTTGCTCTCCTAGAGCTAGATATCGAGCTGAACTAGTTATCGTAACTTTCTTTAATAAGTAGTCATGTTAGGCCCTTGTGAGGACGTGTTAGCATTGACTGGCTCAGATTTGTTAGCGCTGCACCAAATCACAGATTTCTCTACTCCCATCGCATATTCGGTATTTTGCATCTGTGTTACTTCACTAATGACGGCTCTGATATTCCCTTATCAAGCTGAAGCCTGAAAAAGAAAAGCACAGTGACTGAAATGACTTGGAGAAATACAAGTGCCCAGTTTTGCATACTCAACTTGTTAACAACTTGCCGGCATAGTAGTATTGCGTTACTCTCTGGCATGCGCTCACCGAATGGCCGGTACTGTCTCCAATGATGTAGTGGATACGTTCGTCGGGCATTTTCTTCCCCCACACCAACGCCCGTGTTTCTTTAATAAGGACTTTATAGAAAACAATAAAGTTAATAAATTATTAATAAATACCATGCGTGCAATAATGCCAAGCTCACTCGTAACCTTACGGGAGGCTTTCTTAGTCAGAAAAGAAGAAAAAGCGCAAAGCCGGCGGTGATCCTAACAAGCTAACTTGACCCAAGTTAGCTTGTTACTAATAAAGGTCAATTCCATTCTATCCTAAACTGGGCAGATTGACCTGACTAAGCTTTGAGGACTTTTGCTGAGCTCGCGATGGCCTAACTACTAAAATATAGCTTGAAATCAGTAACGACACACTGATACGAGGTGTTTCGGTGCGATACTAAAAAAAATCCAACTTTTACCTTAATTCCTTTGTTATTCCTGGTGGCGTAAAACTGACGTAGGATACTGGATCTGTAATCTGAAGGTAGTAAGTTAGAATCCTCGTACAGTCCACAACATTTCAAGGCTTTAAGTAGCACCGCACACTAGCGAAAAATGCCGAGAGCCAATGAGGCTATATTAGCCCAAGTGCACATGTATTGGAAGTCCCACAGAGATTCCGCAAAGACACAACCTCACCAGGACAGGAATTGGTCTCCCTAGTTCGGTATTCATACATGGCCTATCTCGTGACTCTTCCAGTTTACCCATGACCATCAGTGTCATGCTGCTGCGGAGAACCGAACCAAGGCGGTGGTCACAACTACGGCGTGACCGAGGGCGCTAAGAATCTCTGGATCCGAACAGGCCGCCGCTGGAAACTTAACCTGACAACCTTTAACATAAACACTCTCGAGTGAGGCTAGCTTAGCAGGCTTCTTTGAAGAATTATCCGGCACTGCCTAAGTTATTATTATACATAGCGAGGTTAGAACAACCGGTCAAACCTCGTGCAGAGCTGAATTATGCCGAGGCCTTCTGTTACAGATGTCTTCGAGACAAGAGAGAACACTGCGCAGGATTTCTGACTGCTGAAGATATTGCTGGCAACTTTGATGAATGCTATGACATTATTACGATGGTAGCTGTCATCGTAATAAAACTAAATAGCATATATAGATTAAAGGCAGTACAAGCCTACACGCCAACCTCCACTAGAACAGCTTTATGAAGGTTTTGAATTATCAATGAAAAGTGGGCGAACTGAGTATACTGTACTCATGGCCGAACTCATTGTGAAAGCGGAGGAAAAGCAGACTGGGAAACAAGCATTTCGGGGTACGGAGAGGAAAAGTATTGGTGGAACTTGCGAAAAGTGGTAGACTCCAGATAATTAAAACCTTCCTCAGAAAACGCAGTTACAGGAAGTGAACCTAGAAAAGACCTAATGAAGACGCAAGAGCTAAAGAAAAATTTGAGGAATCTTATGGTTTGCCTTTAAGAGTGGAACACAATAGCACTCAAAGATCCCTGACTGCTTCGCACACTTCCCTGCACCTGTAGCTTGCGTTACCGTGATGTTTACCCGGAAACGCTAGAGGCGAACGCTATGCACGAAGAGCTTTCTGCTACAAACACGGCATCTTGCGTTGGCCGCGATGCGGTGGAGGCGAGCGTCATGTGGAGATGTTGCAATGAAAAGGGTGCGTCGCTATATCGGCTTGGAGATTTGCACGCGCTTTCGCGCGCCAATTTCGGAGATTATGGCCGTGGTATGAACGCTAGAAACACTGCAAAAGGGGATTGTGTTTTGAATTTACGCGTAACAAAATGGTGTTTTCTCGTACATTCAAATGACAATCAGACGGTATCATATCTGTAGGTAGCGTGAAAGTCGTACTTTGCGATTTTTGTGACGTATTTTACCTTAACAAATTCAATTAGTTCAGTAACTCTCTTGTCCTACATAGCGTGCCTGCGTGCTTGGGCATGAGTGGTTCGAAATAATTTGTCCAAACGCAGCTTCATGCTGGATGCGGGACGCGGAACGCCAACGCCGTAGTTTCTGCGACACGAGGTTTTTAACGCTATTTCGTTAATTGCTTATATATCTGTTGTCGACAACACAATACTGCACGATGTAGAAGGGTTAGGAAGAGTAAACGAGCGGAAAGCATAGGTTAGTGAGACCTTTGATTTCTCTCAATTTGCGGAGGAGGAGGAATGAACGTTTATTGTGAAAAACAGCGAGAAAGTGTTCTTTCTTCGCCTTAGGTGGGCAGCTTTCTTAGTCTGGAAAGCCGTTGGCTAATGCCGCAGCCCGGGCCCGGTCCACCAGACGTCGCTGATCTTCACGATCTGTGCATTTATTATTGCCTCCCACGTTTCTTCTATGGCCTGTAGCGGTTCTGAGGCATCATCTGAGAAAATGTCTAAACTTAGTCAAATACAAGCATGCCAGTCAGGACGCAGCAAGGTCATGAGCAAAGGAATTCAGGCTGTTGCTTGCAAACAAACATATAGCTTTAGAACAGGAACATGAAGATAACATACAGGCAATGAATGAAACCATGACTAGGTTGATTTCAGAAGCAGAAATTAAAGTGAGAAGTAAGGCACCGAGATAACCAGTAGGCAAGCTCACTCCAGTAACAATGTACACAACCAATTAACAATGAAGCTGGAAAGTGTCTAGCTCAAGGGATCATATAGAATTCGATGAACTTCCAAAGGGAATAAACAAAAATAAAGTAAGGAATGCTCCAATTTATAACGTCGGAAATATTCAGGAAGCAGGAAAGAAGGCGGCGAAAAATCACTCAGAAGAAAAGTAGGAAACTTAGCATAGGACAGAGCAAGATCTATTCAGTCAAGACAAGCAGGGTTATGTAGTCAGCACTTTCGATTATATAGTAAAAGCAGCATACTTCTTTAGCAGTATGCTAGCCAGAGCATCCACTATACCTTCATTAAAACTGATGATGAAACGGATGCAAAGGCTACTTCTGCATCTTGCCATGAAGTTAGAAAGTCATTACAAGACAGGTGCATGAGAAAAGCGATAGAAAAAGGTAAAATAATTGTCGATTTAGTCAGAGATGGAGGAGACATTATGCTTGAAGTGCTTGTTATCCTCCATACGCCAAGCCTCGCGACTTCAAGTGTACCATACAATTGGAAATGCCAATCTTGGCCTTGCTTCCAGTGCTGCCTAAAATATTCACCAAGATAACTTCTAATAGAATCAGCGCAACATTTCAATCAACGAAACTAACTGCGTGGCTTCCGGAAGAAATATATGTGCTGTATTTAAGAAATCTGCGCTGTTTAATCAACCTCTATATACTGCTATGATGGGTTGTGAAAAGTGGTTTTATTCGCTATAGAAACTAGCTGTCGTAGATGCGTTACGTAATCATTTAATGCAAGATATCATAAGAAGTCAACGAAGACACCAAGGACAACATTCGTAAAATTGCTCGTACTTGCTAATTGGACTACATAAATGATAGTTTAATGGAACTGGAGGTGGATGAAAAAAGAAATTGTAGCAGGTAGGGAACAATCCCACGTTTTTAAGTTTTTGCACGATGAGTGCGATCGTCTTACCAATTAAGCTGCCGCGACGCCATTTTCCCATCTAACGTTTGTGGTATTTATGTTTTACTACTAGAATTAACCATGGGATTGTTACCCAGCGCCAACACTAACAAATCTACGTGGCGGATGCAGCCAATTTGAGTAGTGGCACAACACTCACATTCAGCGATGGGAGTGCTGTCTTCATAGTGAAGTGCTGTCTTCATGAGCGAAGCTGCTTAGCGCACTACACAGAGGGGACACAGAATTTCGAGCAAAGGTACGAACATAATTAGTGCCCTCATCTGTGGCCATCACGGCGATAGAGGTACGCACACACTTTCGCGTATCACCTCTGTTATTAAATGTGTCCGTCGCCCGGGACAATCAATGGCTCATACCACAATGAGCGATGGCTCACACCCCTTAAACGCGGCATCCGCATTACGATGACAGAAATCAAACTCTACGCTAGCATGATGAGCTGTGAAAGACGACCACGTTCGAGCTATTGTTGATGATTGTATCATATCGGGTATCAATATCAGCAGCCAGTTCAGTGCAACGTGCTCCCTTACCCTCTCCCCTGCTAACTCCTACCTTCTCTCCCCACGGCCCTATAAATGTATGAACCGAAATAAACGTGCATTCATTGTTTCCTGAGATCGCGCCGTTCATCCTCGCGATACATGGTGTCAGAAGTGGGATAGGCACCCTCGTCCGTGAGCAGCAGGGCGATCGCAACTACAACGCAAGAATGGACAGCATCAGACCACCGGAGCGACTGCGCATCAACGGAGACGGCGGTAAGAGCTGGAGCATCTTCAAACAAAAGTTTGAAATTTTTTGGCAAGCAACGTCGTGCACCGAAAAGCCAAGATCCAGCGCAGTGAAAAAAGCACAGTTTCTTTGCTTGGCGGGTGAAGACGCTTTGGAAGTCTTCAATAATTTTACTTTTTCCGCGGAAGAAAGCAAAGAAGACTATGACACGGTGGTCGCCAAGTTTGAGTCATACTGCGTCGACCAGCAAAACGACGTGCATGAAAGATACATATTTCGCACGCGCCTTCAAGCTGAAGGGGAATCCTTCGAGCAGTTTCTGCGGGACCTGAAGAAACAAGCCAGGTACTGCAACTTCGGCAACATGGTCGACGACATGGTGCGTGACCAAATCGTTTTTTGCACGAACTTTCCCAAGCTTCGGGAGAAGATGCTAAGGGACAAAAAGCTGACGCTGGAAAAAGCTGTCACGTTATGCAAGACGGCAGAGACTGCAGCCCGTGAGAGCGAAGTTTGGAAAACGCGAAAGGACGAGACTGCAGTGGATGCGATTAGTTAGAGCAGGCAAACGCCGAAAGTACCGAAGCATGCTCAACTGGACAACAGATGTACTCGCTGCGGCCGTATACACGCCCCACGCCGTTGCCCAGCGTATGGGAAAACATGCCACACATGCCAGGGGCGCAACCACTTCGCATCTTGTTGTAGATCGACAGGCGTAAACGAGATTCAGCATGAAGACAAGCGTCGCTGTTGGAACCATCGACAACAATCGCGACTGGCGGGTCAAGGCGAACATTGGCCGCCGAGAAGTTGTGTTCAAAGTCGACACCGGCTCGCAAGCAAACATCATACATTTGTCAGTGTACCGCAAGCTGCGCATTGCTGCATTGATGCCGTCTGGCGCGACACTCCGCTCGTATAACGGTGGGCTCATCAAACATTGCGGCAAGGTTGCAACAAAAGTAATAGTGGGCGACTGTGATATAGACGCTGACTTTTTCGTGGTAAAAAAGAACCGCCAAGCGATTCTGGGACTCGAGACAAGCGAGAGATTGGGCCTGATCCAACGAGTGGTAGAGGCAGTCACGACCACAGCGGGGGACGTCGCCCAGCAGTTTCCTGGACTGTTCAAAGAAACTGGATGTCTTCAGCGAAAACACAGAATAATACTCCGCAAGGACGCCGTACCTGTCGTCCGGCCGGCATGAAGAGTGCCCTGTCTCTTCAGCAGCCGCTGCGTGCCGAATTGGACAGAATGGAACAAGGCATCGTACGGAAAATGAGCAACCCGACCGACTGGGTAAGCCCATTAGTTATCGTGCGTAAAAAAAGATGGCCAGCTGAGAGTATGTCTCGACCCTAGGCAAATTAACGACAGCCTGAAGCGCGAACATTATCAGATGCCTCGTCGAGAGGACATTGAAGCGCAGCTGACAGGTGCAAAATTTTTTTCACGTCTGGACGCGAAAGCTGGGTTCCATCAAATTCCGTTAGATGAGGAGTCATCTAAAATTTGCACGTTTTCAACACCCTTTGGACGTTATCGTTTTCTGCGGCTCCCTTTCGGCATTGCGTCGGCCAGCGAAGTGTTCCAGAAAGCCCTGAATGAGACATCTGATGGGCTTCCAGGTGTGCGCGTGTGCGTCGATGATGTACTCATTTGGGGCACAACTAGGGAAGAGCATGACGAAAGGCTGCGCAGTGTTCTGTGCGCGGCTGAAGGGGCAGGCTTAACGTTCAATGCGGCAAAATGCCAGTTCGGCGTTGAAGAAATCGCATTCTTGGGCGACATTATTAGCAGCAGAGGCATAAGACCAAACCCCGCTCTAGTGAAGAGCCTTGTTCAAATGCCAAAACCGAAAGATAAACAAGCAGTGCAAAGAATGATTGGCGTTATAAACTACTTCAGCAAATACCTGCCAGCGCTAGCTCGGCGAACAACTGCGTTGCGGTCCCTTATCAAGCAGGACGTGCTCTTTGAGTGGACACCTAATCACGAGAGGGACTGGCAGGAAATTTGCAAAGCATTGACCGAAGCACCGTTCCTGGCAATATTTGATCCAACCAAAGAAACAAAAGTGACATCAGACGCCTCACGAGCTGGCATAGGCTCAGCGCTGCTGCAGCGTCAGGGTGCCGCCTTCAGGCCGGTGTCATATGCGTCACGAGTCTTGACGGAAACCGAACAGCGATATTCGCAAATCTAGAAAGAAGCACTTGCTCTTGTGTATGGATGCGAGAAATTTCATCACTTTGTGTACGGCCGTCCGGTTCTCTTGGAAAGTGACCACCGGCCGCTAATGGATATCGCCAAAAAAGCAATTGAGGACATGCCGCCCAGAGTTCAGCGTTTCTTTTTGCGACTACTAAAATACAACTACACACTATCATACGTTCCAGGCAAACAGATGGACCTCGCCGATATGCTGTCAAGGTCACCGATCCCCGAGAGTGACGTCAAGGTGGACGCGGATGACGTTGAAGTGCACGCCATCGAGATACTGTCGACAACCGTGAGTGAAAGAACAATGACGCACCTTCTGCGCGAGACTTTGGCAGATCCTTATCTGCAGGTTGTTGTAGAACGCATTTCGACAGGCAAGCCCATAGAAGGTTGCCTAAAGTCTGTTGCATCGGAGCTGTCATTGGTAAACGGCATACTCATGAAAGGCACTAAAGTGATAATTCCCACGAGCATGCGTGCTCAGACATTAACGCGGATTCATGCAGGACATCTTGGTATCGCTAAGAGCAAAGCAAGAGCTAGGCAACTCGTTTACTGGCCCGGGATAAATTCTGACATAGAAGCATGGAACCAGAAATGTGGAATCTGCAGAAAGTACGCTTACAGTCAGCCCGCAGAACCATTAATGCTTCGTTCAACACCAACCCAGGCCTGGCAGCGACTTGGTGTCGATATATTTCAATACGGAGGAAAGTATTATTTGTGCGCTTACGACGCGATGTCAAACTTTCCAGACGTCGAGAAGTTGCCCGATCTCAGTGCATGTACTGTCATCGAAAAACTTAGCGCAATGTTCAAGATATGGCATACCATCAGAAGTTTGCAGCGATAACGGACCACAATTTTCTTCCCGCGAGTTTGCACGCTTTTCACAACTGTATGACTTTAAGCACGTGACATCTAGCCCACAATTTCCGCGCTCCAATGGCCTTGCGGAAAAGGGCGTATAAGTGATCAAAAGGATTCTTAAAAAGACAAGCGAAGGAAATGAGGATTTTTGGCTTGGCGTATTAAATTACAGAACAAGTCCTTTGGAGGACGGCCGGCCGCCTAGAGAGCTGCTTCAATGAAGGAGCCTTCGCACCCCCTTGCCGGACTTCCGCCCGCAGCCGATCACCCAGGTCAGCAAGCACACGCAGTCACGACACTACTGCCGGAACTTGCCACCCCTTGAAGAAGGTGATGTCGTGCGCATAAGAGGGTCCTCATGGGCAAGAAAAGGTCAGGTGATCGCACCGGCCGGACCGCGGTCCTACCTAGTTCAAGCCGATGACAGCGTTCTGCGGCGCAACCGACAGCACTTGCGCGTGACCAGGGAGCGATTAGCTTCATGCTCATCGGATGACAGCAACTCCGCTGAGAACCAACCACCTGAGAACCAACCAATTGACACCCAGCATGCCCCATCATCGCCACAGGACCCTGCAGTCGCTGGGGCGACGGCACAACCTCCACTGCTGCCGCTGCCTCCACTGCCAAGGCGGTCCACGCGACCCACAAGGACACCCATGCGGTTAGCCTACAACATGGACTTTCAACAAATTACCGATGGCCAATGACGAACATTAAAAAATTGGAGGACGCTTAAGCTTCGCCTTCAAGAGTGGGACGCGACAGCGTTCCCGTCGACCCGCCAAGGGGTATAAGACAATGCGCTACGGCACAGCAATCACTTACGATGCGCCCCGCATCGGACTTAGCGCCCACCTATCACGCGGTGAACGTCGAGCAACGCAGCGTTCGGCGCGACAACGAAACGTGCGCCTGAGCGAACGAAACGAAGCAAAGAACTCGGTGTCTCGGAGGGGAAACGATCTGCGCCTGCCAAACGTCGTGATCGGCACGGGCAGAGAGATAGATAGTAATCTAAACCGGAAGCACGGCGAAGCGTCGTCAGGGGAGAGGGAGTCCCGCGACGCGCCTGGCAGCGGTCCCAATGCGCGCGCGGCGCGCCTCCTGTCGGGGCAGCGCCGTACATTGAGAGGAGGGGGTCTTCTGTGTTTGCCGCAAGATGGCTCTGCGTGTGCGGAAAGCGCAAAAGAAATGCGGCGGAAACGCACTTCGCAACTCGTGTAATTGTGACTTCTGTACGTTACATGTTCATAATTACCGATATACACCGCAGTATAACTTTCCACGGCTGGTTTCGAAGGCAACACCGCATTCACTAGAGGCGCGTTTGCACCGCTTGGAAGCATCGAACTCGTGGCTGAGTGGTAGCGTCTCTGTCTCACACTCCGGAGACCCGGGTTCGATTCCCACCGGGCCAATCTTGGAAGTTGCTTTTTATTTATGAAGCGCCTGCCGTGATTTATCGCTCACGGTCAACGCCGCCGACGCCGACACCCGACGCCGACGACACCGGCTTTTCTGCGACACGAGCTCCTTAACGCTATCGCGTTAAAAAGGGGGGGATGTATCATATCGGGTATCAATACTTGCCTACTATCAGCAGCCAGTTCAGTGCAATGTGCTCCCTTACCCTCTCCCCTGTTAACTCCTACCTTCTCTCCCCACGGCCCTATATATGTATGAACCGAAATAAACGTGCATTGTTTCCTGAGATCGCGCCGTTCATCGTCACGATACAATGATTATAGTTTTTTGCACAAGGGAGCTATCTGTGGAAGAAGACAACGATGAACGCGCGAGCAGTGGCACGAGCGCTTTCGCGCTGTTGGCACCGATAAATTTTTACCAGTCGGTTTTACAGCGAAGCTGCACACCTTTACCGTCCAAGCAAATTTTCGTGTCGTTGTAAGCAAAAAACTCTCCATATGTGGGCCGATCCCGGAGATAGTACAATGCCGGGCTGACCTGCGGTGGAGGTGCAGTTCGCAATGAATGGACCCCATACACAGCTTAGCTGGTCATCCTTCTTTTCAGAGAGTAAGGACACTGAGGTTTTTTTGTTGTACAAAATATTTTTTTCACGAAGTTCGGTTCTTACCCTGTGCCTGCAACCTCTCAGGGTTCTAGGTGTGACAAGGGTAGTTCCGGGTGCGTTACAGGTCCCTGAGCACACAGAGCTTGGGCCTTTTCTGTATTATCACCAGGATCGGCGCACTCGATAGTTTTGCACACAGACGCCATCAAATCCCGAGTCTTAGCCCTGTATAGCTCGGCTATAAGAATGTACGGTAAAGTGCCAGCTTTCTCTGCTCGGCCCTTTGCGCACATTTTGTCATCATTGCGTCTGTTCTTAATTGTGATGCCCCGCAGTGTACGGTGGGCCATGTCGTTGTGCCTGCGAATGTCGCCACAACGTGCTACCAGCCATTCTACTGTTGGTGCGGCTGCTCGCGATTCGAGATAAGTGTTGCTTTCAGCTACACTGAGCTCAACGTTTGGTTCCTATGCGAACATGCTTCTGCCTTCTGGCAGAACCAGAATGCAGAATGTACCAGGCACATGAGAGTGCTGTGCTGTGTCTTTCCTGCTTCCTGTCATTGTCGTTTTACGCTGCCCCTTCAAGGTGTTCAAGCAGCACTAACTTGCCAAAATATTTATTCTTCTCCAGCACCTCTTACTAATTTAGTTTACGCATGTCGCGAACTATTCAGACAAATTCCATCACATGTAGCAATTTGGGCGGTGCCTCTCGTTTTCGCGAAGGTTGCTGCCGTGATCGTACTACATCGTGAGAATGAAATGTTTGGTTTCGGATGCTTTTCTGGGTTGGAGAACGCGTTCCAAGCAAACTAACGGTAGAAAACAATTTAAGAAGTCAGATGACTTTACGAAGCTGCCTTCACAGCCATTCAGGCATTGAAATTCTTTGTGTTGGGAAAAGTTGGTACCACCCCATATTTTATTTGTGCCAACGCAAATCTCTAGTTAGCCCAAGCCAAAGTTAAGCAGGACCGCTTGCAATTTCCATGTTGGCCCATCCCCAAATTTGAATGCACCCACCCTCAAATTACAAATTGGCATACCCCCAAATGAAAATGTTAAGTTGCCCCACCCCCAATGTTAAGCTGGCCCACACCACAGTTTATATTGGTCAGCCACTAAATTTCAATTGGCCCACCCCCAAGCTTCACTTGGTCCACGCAAAAATTCAAGTTGCCCCACCCACAAATATTAAGTTGTCCCACCTCCAAGTTTCAAGTTGACCCACCCCCGAATTTCACCTAGCCCACCCCCAAACTTCAAGTTGTCCAACATGTGTTTCAGTTTGCTGAACCTCCGCCCTCAAACTTTAGGTTGGTCCGCCTACAAGTTTCATGTTGGCCCACTCCTACTATAAGCCTCCCACCGTATATTCGATGTTGCCCTTTGTATCGGTCTAGGTATACTGTTTTTATTTCTTTAGTTTGAATTGTACCTTCTCGCGTGTAAATTTACCAGCCATATATTATAACTAATAAATCACTATTATAACAAAGAAATATCTTAACCTTGCAAAATACGAATTTTTATATAGAATGGCGGATCACACTTTTTGTGCGACAGGACAGGGGACCTCGCCAATAATTTTTGGCGCATTATAGTACAGCCATAGATTGGAAATTGTGCTCACGCGGATCATCGTAAAGAACGACGAAACTAATGGGCTCTCGACCAGCAGAATGCTGATGTCTGGATTGTTAAATTGAGTACGGTATGTTTAGATGGCTGAACCACCAGGTAAGCCAGCCAGTGCCTTTGCAACTTGCGGCTTCGTCTGAGAGACATCTGCATCCAGACCGTCAAGGAGCACAATAAGAACAAACAGATTTCTTGCCAAGCGCAAATAACGAGGATCATAAACGAGGTGAACGAGGTCATTCAATCAGGACAGTTTCGCCTTTCTGCCTTTCTTGTCCTGCATTGCCGGTTAAACGCGACGAAGTCGGAGTTGTCCGTGTTCAACGCCTATTTGTAAACATTCATAACCGGCGAGAAAGCTACAGCAGGTTATGATTCCGTCATGGAATATGAAGTCGTTGCTAGCAGCGCATTGGCCTTGCTCGAGCACATTATCGGCATGCTCAAGCTTTTCTTTTCACTTAGCACAACTCCGCCACCGACCGCGGCTGACGGTAAGCATCCGGGTGGTTCCTCATGAAACACAGCACGTTACCGAAGATTGAACTCATGCGTTTCGACGGAGGCATCACCCGATGGCAGCCGTTCTAGAATATGTTTCTGAATTCTGTTTATGAGAACCCGAGGCTACCAGACATGAATCACTTCCATGGCCTGGTTTCTTTGCTTGACGGAGCTGCCGGTCAAGTGGTCGCCGGAACCCAAGTGATGGGATCAAGCTACAGCTACACACTTAGAATATGATGCAGCTCTGCAGAAACCGCAAGTTGATGGAGCAGAAATACTTGGAAACCATTTGTTGTTCGACGAGATTCAACTCAACCAAAGACGGCTCGGAAAGCTTGGTGTGAGCGCTTCATCATACACTTCATTGCTATGTGAAATTCTCTTAAAAGCTATGCCTCAAAGTATGGTAGTAAACTATTGCAAGCGCGAGAGCATCGAGTCCACCACATGGTCAGCAGACAAACGCGACAGTGAGTGCCCATCTGAACAGGAGCTAGAACGCCTGCTGTAATGTCTGCAGGTAGAAGTGTAATGTATAGATAAGTGCAGTCACACTAGGGCACCAAGGCTGAACAAAAGACGGCCTAAACGCAGTCAGAACTTCTTATGTCACTGGTTCCTGATGCTAGGTTGCTTCACAAGAAGGCAGAAGCTGTAGCAGATTCACGTGCTGTCATGTACCATGGGATAGAACGATGAACCGGTGGCGTTAGCCTCGAAGATAAACGCAGTATGCACAGCAAAGATGGTCGCTACACAAAGTGCATGACGCAGGGATACCTTGTGCGGGGCTACCGTCGCTGAATCCAGCGTACCACATGCAAGCGTCGTCATGCTTCCACAAGGTGTAACGAATGTCGCCACTCAGGTTGGAACGAACAGTACACAGCCTCTATCCGCTACGGAGACTCTCCTCCAGAAATTCCATGCCTGGACAACAACTCCGATGCACTGCTGCTAGGTCCGCGTTGTTTCGGACAGTGACCGTCACAGAACATTTCTGCGGGAGGAGGTCTGTAAGAAGCTCAATTTATCTGCCATTTGAATCACTACTACCACGTTCGGACCAGCTCCGTCAAAACATGCACAGCGCGCTAAGGTAGGGAGCATTGCCCTTGGGAGCCAGCCCGAGAATGTGTCAGTAAAAGTGAAGCAATCATCTTGCCGTTCATCTGCAAAGAAATGACCAAACTTGCGCAAGAGAACAGGTTGTTCCTTGCCATCAATGCGGAAGCCAAGGCACAAGGAGACGGAATGGTTTTCCTGGCGTGACAGGCGAACCCGGAGTTAGTCTTTTGATTGGTTCCCGCCGGATGTGGAAGCTCATGCCAAATTCAAGTGAGATGAAATGGAATACCGAAAGAACGTATCTGGTAGCGACGAACATCGACATCGGATGGACGCTTCAACGAGCACTGGCCTTCGCAGGGAAAGTCAGTCGGAAAATGAGCATAAAGATAGGTGTTTTACGCAAACGCGCATATGAGAATGACAAGTTTTCCCTCCCGTTGCAATGATTCTGGGAATTGGAAGCAATGGTATTGTGGATAAGCCGCCATCCAAGCAAGAAGGCTGTTGTTTCGACGAACAGTCCAGAAACCATCAAATTCGAATATGGTCAATATGAAGCGTTGCTCGCATTGAAATTAACTGCACGTGATACGACAGAAAATCGCGTACTTGTGCTTTCGCAACTGCGTTCGCAGGTTCCAAAGCTTGCGTCAAACAATCAAACCTTGGAAGCGTGTGACTCTCCTTTATTCACTGACACGAACCCACAAGCATACGGTGTCGTCACATGCCTAAGTTTTAAAATAGATTTGGCAATATTTGTGTCCATCAGCAGCTTGCGGAAGCTTGGGTCGTTCCCTTCAAGACACTAACCTTCCAGCGTCTAGAAATCGTTGGGGCTTGCCGCGGAGCGCGGATCGTCACGCTCCCACGATATACGCTACCAGAATGTGACCAATACTTCCCATGAACTTAGTCTAACATCTGCCTGTGCTAGATTAATTCAGCACCGACTAAGCGTAAGCCCTTTGTTTGCAACCGAGTAATGAAAATGCACGAGCGCTCCGTCCCAAGTCGTCGGGGACGCTGTAATGGGAAAGCCAACCCGGCGATTTCCTCACAATAGGTGTGTCAGCCCGAAGCCTCTGCACAGATTCTTTATGGTAGGTTGGGACCAAATGGCTTATTACGCCTCCAGAAACAAGGCTAAAGGGGGAAAACTGCGAGAATTCACCTGATGTGTTACTCGACGAAAGAAACCCAGCGCATCAATTGGTTCTGTTTGTTCATAGTAACACGCCTGAACCTAAATTAGATGTCACCAAACATATTCGTTGGAAGATGGCCCGTATCACGGGTGAAAAGGTTCCTTCACAATTGCCGAGCATGTTCTAGCATTAGAAAAGACGGTGTTCTTTCTGCTCCGGAGATATCAGAAAGCGAAGACAGGTGGCTCAAGGCCTTACAAGCACAAATCATTGCAAATGAGTTTCCTGCACTCACCAGGAAAAAAAAAGCTCTCGATAAGACATCGATCATACGAGACATTCAACATTTCGTGGATGCCAAGGGATCAGGACAAGGACTACCAGGATCAGGGCTCTCCTTGTCAACATAGTCGCCTCGGAAGACATAAAATGTTCCTTGCTCCAGACCACAAACCGTCGTTGAACGCACCTCTTTGTTGACAGTAAACATCGACGCCTGCTTCACAAAGGTGCTGCCTTTACTGTAGCTGAGTTGCGTGAGAGGTTTGTGATACTGTGTGGTCGCCAGTGTGTAAAAAAGGTGAATGGTGAATTTTCTATCTGTGCGAACTTCCTTTTTAAAGCTGCTTCAGCTCCTACTGCCCTGCCCCTGATCAACAGAGTATCACGCACGTCGACTTTGCTGGTTCTGTGCTTGTGCAGGGAAACCGGCTCATTGTAGTATTCGCCTGTGGTATAGTGTGAGCTGTTCATTTAGAATATTTTAGTGATATGGTTGAATTCTTTTTACTGGCCGCTTGTCGTTTCATTTCGCGCCGTGGATCATCAAGTACAATTTATTCTGACAATGCTTTAACGGTTGAGGCAGCCAGTCGTGAACTTAAGTTTACAAATCGACTTTTACACGTTGGCCGAAGAAAGGGATGAGCTCGCAACCGACTGAAGGCTCATGTTAGGCTTGTTGCGTTGAGTTGCGCAAGTTTAGAAAGTCTTGCGCTCTGCGCCAATAAAATGGACAGGAGTTGTTCCAAAATCATTTAAGCCCTTATTCACGTTTATAGGTCATTATTATTTTAAAATGTATCCTTAAGAGACAGGAAGTCAAGGTTGGGGACTAGCGCACAGATGGAAGTAGTGGATATTATAGTTGACATTAAGAAGTGTAGCTGAGCAGGCCAATACAAGACATAGCGCACATATCCTTTGACCTATTAGAGTTTTAGCATTGCAGCCCTGGGAAGCGAAAGTGAACCCGGGAAAAAACAGTTTCGTGTCATTTTCGCGTCATTGAGACAGTTTTATATACGTTTTTTTTTCTTTTTTAGGACACTTTCTTCTTGGTTTTCTGTCCGCTGGACCGCTATTTATCGGAGCTGGCTACCTGGTGGCAGAATTCAAAGACTCCGTAAGCAGAGCAGCCGTTTGGTTTGCGCTAGGGTTCTATTTTGCAGGTAAGCCGCTACCTCAATTGTAGGTCTCTGTTTGTATTGTGCGAAGGAGCACCTATCTCCTCAACAAGTTTCACAGAAATTATTTACGGGTTTAACCGCCCAAGCGAGTCTGCCGGTGCGTTAGTGCAGAAGGGGGTGGAAGGCTAAGGCTCTTCAGCGTTTTTGAATAGCATCATCGTAATTTGAAACGCATAAAGGAAATACGTGATCCCAACGGTTGTTACTGGTCATCACCTTGAAGTGGAATGCGCGATCGCTCTGTAGCTAGTCTATCAGCATGTTGCAGCTATAGGGAAAGATAGTCAACAAGTTAAGACACTCTGCGAAAACTCTCAGCAGTGATGACTCCTAGGTGTAGGGCTCACATCATTCGTTAGTTGACGCGAGCACTGAAAAAAGTGAGAAGGTAAATGATAATAACGCACAATGCTTTAGTTTTTTTTACACTTTCTCGCCAAAGGTAGGAAACGTTGCGCATAAAATAATTTCCACTTAAGCGCAATTTTTCTACCGTTACCTAGCGACAAGCAATTGACAGGCCAGACGCGCTAGATGCATGCGCCATGCGCCAGACACATCACCAAAGCGAGCCAGGCCGAGTGCATGTTTGAGTTTTCTGGTTTTTCGCGCCCCGTTGTCTTTTTTGTGTAGATCTGGTTTTTTGGACTCTCGGCCTATTTTTTAGTTCACACTGCACTTCGACACGGCACTCGGCGGCTTTTAACCACGACAAGGGGAGAAATCTTGCTTGACAGTTTGCATTGCATTTATAGCAATTTTGGCTTAGGACACTCCGGCCGCAGTGGTTACGACGTTTCAGTCATCGAAAAACAGCTCGTCTCCTCTGGCGATGTTAGTTGAGCGTACACTTAATCGTACTAAAACATATTTGTGCCTCTTGAACTGACCCCAACACTATTGTATCTTATGGTAACGTGTTGTCGCCATTGTTCGAGGGGAGTGCGTGTGACATCGGCGCTTGCTCGATGTTCAGGCACCTATTGGGGGATCGTGGCGGTCTCTCTATGACATGAGAGAAACACAAGGACCGTGGTATTACACCACTGAAGTCATGGACCCGGCCATCTGCTCACGTCCACGGCAGGCGAACAATAAACTCTATGAAGTTTGTGCGCCAAGCTGGCCAGATCTGGAGGCTATGAACGCCTGGTTTCACTTGTATTTGTTTGTTTACTCTGTGATTCCCACTATTGCCACTCACCTGTGCTTAGGCTAGCGAGCCATCCTTTTCATGAACGTTCATTCTTTCTTTCGTTAAGAGAGGACGTTTGTGATGAGTGATGTGCGCAACACCATGTGCATTGGGTTGTTAGAGGAAAAAGGAGGCAAGAAAATATATGTGCGCGGTGGCAAGTGCAATGCTTCGCAATAAACTACGATGACGAAGTGTGCCACGCGATTGGACACGCGGGGTAAAGAAAAAAATAAAAGAAGCGGAAGCCAATTTAGAACTACACGAAAGCGCAACAAACCAATCACGTACCATAGCACAAGTGTGTGACATCATGCGAAGTTCAAAGAACCAATCGTGTGCAACCATGAAGCCAACAGAAGAAAAAGAGGAAGGGCGTTGGAAGAAAAGCGGCGGAGGTCGAGGATGTTACCCAGGACATCACCGGACCACATAGTTAAAACGGACCGTCGGGTTCCAGACATTAGCTGCCAGGGCTTCACTCCACTAGGGCATCCTACCAACCTGTTGCTGCGCTTCGCCAATTCGCCAGAACCCGGACATCTAACCGACGCCTGTGAACACGTGGGCCCACATGCGGCAGAGCGCGAGCGCTTAGGCTATACGGCCGAGTTTGCGTACGCCTGCCTAGCCAGAACGTCCTGGGGTGGCTTCCACAAACATTTCATAAAGAAAATGATATCGAATTTAAGAACGCGTTCTTAAATGTTGCGTACACAGCACCTAGTCCACACAACAACGCGTTCTTAAATTTGGTAGCATTTTCGTTATTAAATGTTCGTGCAAGCCCCCCCTGGCCTTCTGCTCCTTCATTCTGAACGTTCCCATTGTGGCGTCTGCGTATCCTGAGGCGGCCGTATACAGCCGCACATCCACCATCCGCGAGCCGCCACCTACCCCAACAATTGTTACCGTGAGCTCGTCACCGTTTCTGTAATCGTCTGCAACGGAGAACGACTGTCGCTTTGATAAACGTGCACATTCTCAAGTGTTTTGTTTGGTACCATGTTGGGCCGTAAGCACTGATAATTATTTTTCGTTGCGCATTATGCCATTAACTGTGTTAATAAGTGTGTGTTAGTTGTTTCCTCTTTCTTCTGTGTAACAAAATGTGTAGCGTGTGAGTGTGAACAATCGGCTTTGTTAATATTTGAGTGCTTTGAGATTCTGCCTCAGTAACCCGTTGCTAAACTTAAAAAGAAAATCCTGCATGGCATGGACCACTTGTCAAAGGCGCTGAACGCAATCTCATGGCAGTAGGGTACGTGCTTTCCTGAGTAGACTACTTAGTGCTCCTCGTCCCGAGTGGATGTATTGCCATCGTATGGCGTGTGTCCCACCTAACGCTAGTGAATTGGCTTAAGGAAACGAAAAAATAAAGATACGGCGCAAAACACAATTATAAAAGCTGCCGTGTTAGCTTCTCAGCTGTGTGACGATCGAACACCTCCATATATTTTAAAATCTTCTTTGTTCAAACAGCTTGGCTGGTCTTGGCTAAGACACCTTATGTAACACGTTTTAAACTAGGAGAAGAAAGTCCCAGCTGCTGCGAAATCTTCATTACAATCTATCTACTGTGTCACTACTGTTATCTTTTAAACATCCTAAACAAAAAGTCCGGAGAAAAGACGGGGAATGCAGGAGATGGCAACTCAAGACGATGAGCAAAACGTGAACAAGGTGAATGCAGGAGCCAACGTTTCGACAACTGGACTTGTCTTCTTCAAGACAAGTCCACTTGTCGAAACGCTGGCTCCTGCATTCACCTTGTTCACGTTTTGCTCATCGTCTAAACAAAAAGTGTTAGGCATGCAAACAGGGTGATCATGGGTTAATGATTGGACCACTTGAATACCTTGTTGAAGACTGGGGTTTGAGCGCAATAGCGGCCATCCCTATCGATAGCATTTTAGGCAGGCTTCATTATTGTTTAAGGTATCTAACATGAAAATCGAGGTGCATTGAGCATACATGGTTTCCTCACAAGGCACACATAATCTCGGATGAGGTGCCAATTAAGTCTGCGTGATAAATGAAATCGTGTCAGGCCGCCCATGACGCATGCACACGCAGACGTGTCAATTATCCTAGTACAAGTTTGCAGTCGCATCCGTAGAACGTTAGTGGTTTTAGGTTATTGCAGAGTTTTTAAATGCTACCCTTTTTTTTTTGCGAACCCTCCTTCACTTTCCAGCTGCTTGCTGCTGTCTAGCCGCACAGTTCATATTTGAAAAAATTGAACTAGGTGCCTGATGGCAGAATCGAACCTCAAGGGCAGGGCGTAGCTGCCCGATGCTCCATACATTCCGCCACTAAGGCATGTGTAGTAATACCGCGCCAAACTCAAATAGCTCAGTGAGATGATCACCACTTGTATCATTTTCCACAGCACATGCGATGCCACCAGAGCGGGTGCGAAGGTGCTTCATTCAGAGAGCTTGTTACGGAGAATGTGTGCTTTGGACTAAGACCTCCGGAGTGATCTTTTACTAACGCTGCGATAACAAACGAAGTACACAATTATATCACTCGATGTATTTGTACAAAGCTTCGCTATATGTGTATACAAAAATGTGCATTCGATATGCCATTTTTTTCGCGTGTTTCATCTCTCGCGATCATCTTTGCCATATTGTGGCGTTTCTTCGGGATTTCAGGTGCAGCGTCCAGCCTATTAGCCAACGTTCTTGTGCTTTTGCTTGGGCCATATGTCCCGCACTATGTGGCGCTCATCTTTCCTCCGTACGCCGTGCATTCCATGCTCCTCAAGATACGGAACAGCGCAGACACGACCGAGCAATGCAAGCTACTGGAGCAAGACAATGTCGTCGAAGCGGGTGCAGTATTTATTTTTTCTTTTTGCCCTGCCGAACAAACGATTCCATCTTCAATGTCGCGTGCAGTGTCCGTTCACCCATCGGGGCCTCTGAGACGTGCTGCGTGAACGCAGGCTGGTGTGCATCAGCCTTGATATAATGCTCGGTCCCACAATCCCACAATCCTGGAACAATTACAAACCTCGAAATCAAGCTTGAGGTTCAAGAAATCTGTTAAAACGTATTTTCTTCACTATTTTATTGTATAACTTCCTTATGTACCACAATGTCATTGTTTTGTTTTCTTTGTTAACATGTACTGATTGAGATTCGAATTGTTAATCGCTTTTGATATGTTATCATATTTCGAAAATTGTAAGACTTGCTGTGCTGTTGTTTGCTTCAGAGTGTCAACATGCTTTGGGTGCTGCAGCCTTTGTCAGGCAAGAATACTGCCTTTTGCTGCAGCACCTGAGACAGCTGTATGCCTCAAACAACAAATAAATGAAATGAAAATGAAATGAAATTGTAGCTTCCTTAGATGGACACGCATCACAGCCACTTAAGTGATCCGTTTTCTTTTAGAAAGCAGATTTTTCAGTTCAAGCGTCCTGCTACCTGAGAATCGCCATATTTGAACCACGCGCGTGTACGTTTCCTGCCGTAACTAGAGCTGTTGCAACTAATGTCGAGCCTTTCCCTCTAACTAACCAATCATGCAGCGTCTATCATTAAAACGTTCGAACGCACACCTTTTAACAACGCCTGATCCGAACATAAATCTGGACGCAGATATTCACAGTCGCAGAAGTGAAAGAGGCCGTTGGCAGTATTATTACCAAGGACACCGCACTAGCGCCCGACCGATTGACGTTCATACATTGTCCATCAATACCATATTGGCTGAACCGGCCCGCTAGGAGTTCACGCAGACACTAGTGCCACAGTTCCCTCGAGCAATACTTGCACAAAACACGGCGGCTGCTTCACCAACGTTAACTGGGGTCACCATTCCCAGAGCTTCATTGGAAAAGTCACGTGGCTTACGCCAGGCATTATTAACACAACTCGGCTGGCGACTAGCCCTGCCCTTCCCTAGGCTTTCTTTCCTCCGTGGCTTCGTAGTTTTTGAAGACAAAAGCATTCTACGGGCCCTTGCGCGAACAGCGCATGTGCCATTGGCATAGAAACAGCCGCGGTAGCGTCGTCGTGAGCACTCCTCGGGCATCTGTATAATTTCTATAGCAATCATATATCGTAAGTAGGGCTCCGGGTCCTGGAAACCTAGGTGCCTTTTATTCTTAAGAGCGTACAATGATCGTGCCGCTCAAAGAAATAGAGGTGTTCAGATGGATGCTGTAGGTCAACTAGTAAGGATTCGAGGTGGTTGCCATTAAGCGTTCGTTTATCAGCGCTGGTAAGTAAACGCAAATAAAGAGCGCGTAATGCAAGTGGTGTCGATCTAATGGGCCCAAATATGCCAAGGAGTTGCAGTTTAGGTTATCGATACATTTAGTAGCGAGTTAAAAGAAGCGCATTAAGACGAATATCAAGGGCTATTCATTTGAGGGTGCACGTATAGTGTCAATAAAAACAAATCGCTAACTGTGAACCTTTATTTTTAATGCCAAAGAAAAACAAGAGTAATGAGACCAACTATTAAGAAAGTATGAGACGACGAACGAAGTACAACAATACTGAGAATGATAAACCTCAATTCTTCAAGTGATCTCAGTGAGAAATATCGCTGCATAATACGATATTTTTAAAACTATATAGCGCGAACTTCGTTCTGATACCTTTGCTTTCTTTCAGAACTTTGTTCTGAAAGAAGGCATAGCCTATGCCTGATATTCTTCTCTTAAGTAAAATGTAAAATAGGTATAACACCCTGTGAAGTGTGATTTTAGTTAGCTGCAATGAAATTTTTCCTGAAACATAGCATTATGTCTACAAGTTCAGCGAGTTCGTTGTGATTCCCCTGGTCAGTGTTCTTTGTCGCTGGCTTGTGGTATTTTTGGAGTTGGCGTTCTATTCTACCACTTGTAAACGACCCTCTTTTACAGGTCATTTCCTCGGGATTGATTGCAGCGGTAGTCTTCTAGAATTAACTTTGAATGGAATAGGCTTAGAGCTAACGGCCATACTAAGCCAAGGTCTGCTCTTTTTGGCGCTTATGACCTACCTGATGTCCGGCTACTTGCCATCCGACCGCACCTCTGCGAGCGCGGAATTGGCTGCCGAGGAAGACGTCGAGGAGGAGAAGAAAAAGGTCATCGCTGCGCGCAAGCAAGACGGGCTCGCAGGCTACTCGCTGCTAGCCTGGAATCTGCAGAAGTGGTTTGACACCCTGCACGCCGTCCGTGGCATCTACATGGCGCTGCGAACCTCCGAGTGTTTCGGCCTTCTCGGCGTGAATGGGGCTGGCAAGACAACCACGTTTCAGATGCTGGCCGCTCTTATCAGTGTCTCCGACGGCGACGCTATCACCTCGGTGGCCACACTCAGCGGAAACGTCCGCCAGGTAGGTGGGACCCTGCAATGTTTGTCTCCATGACGAACAAGGGTGCACAATAGGGAATGTCGCTGTAGGCAAGATTTCGACAAGTGGAGTTGTCTTCGTCAGGACAGTCGCTGCCCTGACGAAGATTGGTCAACTTTTCTTCGGCATTCCTTGTTCGACCACTGCTAATCACTTCAAGCGCCCACCTCCTCGTGAACCATCCCTGTTTTTGTTATCTTCACCACCTCATACTCGACGGTCCTTGACCCGTAGTGAGAGCCATCGTAGTGACAGCTTGGAGACAGCAACAGACCCTTCACAAGAGAAAGAGCGGATGCAGCAGTGATCTGTTTACGTAGCAACAGTAAAATGCAATTCACGTCTTACATTCGATTATAAAGATAACAGGAAGCATGCAAATTATTACTCTGAGACAATTAAGCCTCAGAGGTTATAAACTTATCATTCTTGTTTGAGAATTCATGTCTAGTCTAGTAACACCACTATTTACTAATTACTCTAGAACGTTGTTGTGTGTGTACGTGCACGCGCATGCGTGCTTGCGTGCGTTGGTGTGCATCTGCAGGTGTATGCGTTTGTGTTATCGCTGCTTGCATTCTTCGGCGGATTTCGTCGCTACCTGTGCCGCCTCAGTAGCTACGCAAAAGCGTTTCAAGTCGTCCGTTCTTTCAATTCAGCCCGTCTGATGTTCGATTCGGCAAAGCCATTGGCTTGTGCGGTTGTCGTGCTTGCTTGAGAAGTAACTATACAATAATCCTCTTGGGCAACTGTGGAACGAAATAAGGCATAGCGTTACGGAACAGGAAGATAGCGGTGTGGTTCAGAGAGCAAATGGGGATAGCCGATATTCTATTTGACATTAGGAGCTCAGTTGGCTATTAAAGTTACAGAATGGCGTCCAATGTAAGGGAAGCAGAAGTTTATGTGGGATGGTGAAATTAAAAATTATTCCTAGCACAAGTTGGAATCAACCAGCGCAAGACTGTTGTGCTTGGAAATCTCTAGGAGAGGCCTTGGTCCTCCGAGTGGACAGAAGCATAGGCTGGTGGTGATGATGAATAATCCTGTTGTGAGCGTGCCCCTAATGTTTCTCGGCACTTGTGTTAGTTTTCTCACGCTGGCACAAGTATCCCTTTAGGGGAGCAACTATCGTGATTACGCACTCAGCCGCCTTTGTTACTTTTATGTACCATAGTAGGTAAGCTAGAGAAGCTTTATGACTGATAGCATAACGAGATTTTATACACGTAGTATTCACAGGCGCTCAATTATAGGTAAACGTTGGAACGCAGAAAGTGCAGAGTTCCGCTACTTCTTCCAGAACCCTCGCGATGGGTCGGGAGCTATGCTTAACATGGGTTGCGCCTCTCAAACCAAAAGAGCTCACAGGAAATCGCACCAAGCCTGTAAATGGGCCACAGGAATACGGTACAAAAATGCGCAACTCCCCCTCCGCCTTCACCGGCAGACTGTCGGAAAAGGAAAGCAAAGACTGCTGCGTTATATCTTAGCACTCGCGTAGTGCCGTTCCGCGCACCTTTTCAAGGCGAACTAGCGCATTCAATAAATCAAGCGAACGTCAACCCATTCTGCTACAGCCACAACACATCATCATTCGAAGCGCACACAGGCAGAATGACAACAGGAGCAGAACAATTAATGTAGCCTATGCAGGGACATTACCAGCGCCCCAGTGGCGTATTACGCGTACTGACGGATATTGACCGCGGCTCGGCTTTTGCGCCGGCTGGAGATAGCGCCGCGCTGCTGCCTGCACTCTAAAAACAGAGTTCCGGGAACTCTCTCCGAGGGCGCTTCTACTTCCTCGAAGACAGTTCCTAACCTAACCTAACCTAAACGAGAGTGAAATATGCGACAATTGTCACATATTTCACTCTCGAGAGTATATTGGCTCCCTAAGAGAGAAACTAGAATATCTCCCCATGACAGAGTTTTATTACTCCACCGCAAGGGAGTGCTAGTATTCTTGCGCAGAGTGCTAGTACTCTCCCCACAATGGTAAGGGTACTCTCCCAGACAGAGTGCTTCTACTCCTCTAAACCGAGTACTTCTACTTCTCCAAGCCGAGTGTTTCTACTCCCCCAAACATACGGCTTGTACTCCTTCAGCACAAAGAGTTAGTGCTCTTCTACGATGTAGCAGAACGATGTAGCACGATGTAGGGCTATGGTCACGTTACAAGGAGTTCGCAATACTTACATGTGGTGAACACTTGATTCCTTCATCAGCAGCTCCTGAACTTAAGCTTAGTGAATTGGATGCAAACTCCAGTCGCCGAGTAACTCAAATGAAACATTTTCTCTCCTATAAGGTCAAAATCTTTATTGAACACTCACAAGACAAACTGAATAATAATTTGAATAAAATACTGACACATAAAATCAGATTACAATGAGGCTCATGAACATTACAATACATCTTGTAATGAAACATAGGTACACTCTTTAAAGTTTCATCTGTAGTGCTGTGTAGAAATATTCTATATTTTCAATTGGCTCCTTCATTTCCAAAATAAAGTATACAATGGAAGTTTAAACAAAAAAAACACATAAGCGCAAAGTCACAAAGTATTGACACTACGATCGAAGAGAAATATGCGCCAGATTACAGGCCAGCAAACGCATTTCTGGCACAAACCCATGCATTTGTATGGTAGAGGTTACCGGACGAGCTGCTAACCATGGGGCTGGGAACGTAAATTGTGCAAGAAACTTTTTGTGCCATATTCTATGACAGCACTCACTTGATAACGTCCTGTACAGCGTATGGATGTTCCTGTGTGATAGTACAGTGCATTTAGAAATGTGTTGTATATTGTCATAAAAAATATGGGGTTTTACGTGCGAAAACAAATTTCTGATTATGGGGCACGTCGTATTGGAGGACTCCGGAAATTTGGCCACCCGGGGTACTTTACCCTGCACCTAAACCTAAGTACACGGGTGTTTTCGCATGTCGCCCCCGTCGAAATGCGGCCGCCGTGGCCGGGATTCCATCCCGTGACCTCGTGCTCAGCACTCCAACGCCATGGCCACTGGCCAACCACGGCGGATAGTATAGTGTCATGTGAGGCCGCCAGTCTGGCTAGTTTCATTATATTTCACATAACATTATTAATGTATGAACTGCATCTTATTTTTTCTAAGCGTGTCTTCTGGTTCTGCCGCGATATCCCGCCCAGTGTCAAAGCGGTAAAGAGGCGTATCACATTTTCTGTTCGGTAGGCGCCCTCACGAAAGTAGTGCCCTCGTGCTGCTGGCACTGTTCCATTACAATTTGTGACAAATAATTAAAATGAAAGTTACAATAATATCTGGTGTGTAGCAAATGAGTATAAAATTGCAGGAAGCATTGCCATTAAAATATTGCTTGGTAACTTTCAATTCCGCATTACAGTAAGAATGCTATACTTCTGAGGAGCAGCTCGCGTAATTACATATCTATTGTGACTAGTTGAAAATGCAATCTAACTAAAGTATAACATGGCTTCAGGTGAGAACCAAATATCAGATGGGATGAATCATCATCATCATCATTATCATCATCATCATGAGCCTGGTTACGCCCACTGCATGGCAAAGGCCTCTCCCCTACTTCTCCAACAACCCCGGTCATGTACGAATTGTGGTCATGTCATTCCTGCAAACTTCTTAAAATCATCCGCCCACCTAACATTCTGCCGCCCTCTGCTACGCTTCCCTTCCCTTGGAATCCAGTCCATAACCCTTAATGACCATGGGTTATCTTCCCTCCTCATTACATGTCCTGCCCATGCCCATATCTTTTTCTTGATTTCAACTAAGATGTCATTACCTCGCGTTTGTTCCCCCACCCAATCTGCTCTTTTCTTTTCCCTTAACGTTACACCCATCATTCTTCTTTACCCGCCGTGGTTGCTCAGTGGCTATGGTGTTAGGCTGCTGAGCACGAGGTCGCGGGATCGAATCCCGGCCACGGCGGCCGCATTTCGATGGGGTCGAAATGCGAAAACACCCGTGTACTTAGATTTAGGTGCACGGTTAAGAACCCCAGGCGGTCAAAATTTCCGGACTCCCCCACTACGGCGTGCCTCATAATCAGAAAGTGGTTTTGGCACGTAAAACCCCATATATTATTATCATTCTTCTTTCGATAGCTTGTTGCGTCGTCCTCAATTTAAGTAGAGCCCTTTTCGTAAGCCTCCACGTTTCTGCCCCGTAGGTTAGTACTGGAAAGACACAGCTATTATACACTTTTCTCTTGAGGAATAATGGCAACCTGCTGTTCATGATCTGAGAATGTCTGCCAGACGCACCTCAGCCCAATCTTATTCTTCTGATTATTTCCGTCTCATGATCCGGATCCGCCGTCACGACCTGCCCTAAGTAGATGTATTCCTTTACCAGTTCCACTGCCTCCCTACCTATTGTAAATTGCTGTTCTCTTCCGAGACTGTTAAACATTACTTTAGTTTTCTGCAGATTAATTTTTAGACCCACCCTTCTGCATTCCCTCTCCAGGTCAGTGAGCGTACATTGCAATGGTTCCCTTGAGTTACTAAGCAAGACAATATCATCAGCGAATCGCAAGTTACTAAGGTATTCTCCGTTAACTCTTATCCCCAATTCTTCCTAATCCAGGTCTCTGAATACCTCCTGTAAACACGCTCTAAATGGCATTGGAGATATGGTATCTCCCTGCCTGACGCCTTTCTTTATTGGGATTTTTTTGCTTTCTTTAGGGAAGACTACGGTGGCTGTGGAGCCGCTATAGATATCTTTCAGTATTTTTAGATACGGCTCGTCTACACCCTGATTCCGCAATGCCTCCATGCCAGCTGAGGTTTCGACAGAATCAAGCGCTTTCTCGTAATCAATACAGGCTATATATAAGGGTTGGTTATACTCCGCACATTTTTCTATCACCTGATTGATAGTGTGAATATGGTCTATTGTTGAGTAGCCTTTACGGAATCCTGCCTGGTCCTTTGCTTGACAGAAGTCTAAGGTGTTCCTGATTCTATTTGCGATCACCTTAGTAACGGACAGTTACGGACAGTAAGGCAACGACAGTAAGCTAGGCAACGGACAGTAAGCTCATCGGTCTATAATTTTTCAAATCTTTGGCGTCCCCTTCCTTGTGGATTAGGATTATGTTAGCGTTCTTCCAAGATTCCAGTACGCTCGAAGTCATGAGGCACAGTGTGTACAGGGTGCCCAGTTTTTCTAGAACGATGTTCTCACCATCCTTCAACAAATCTGCTGTTACCTGATCCTCCCCCGCTGCCATCCCCCTTTGCATAGCTCCCAAGGCGTTCTTTAATTCTACCGGCGTTACTTGTGGGATTTCGAATTACTCTAGACTATTCTCACTCACATTATCGTCGTGGGTGCTACTGGTACTGTATATATCTCTACAGAACTCCTCAGCCACTTGAACTATCTCATACATATTAGTAATGATATTGCCGGCTTTGTCTCTTTACGCAGATGGGTTAGGTGCTTCTTGCCAATTCCTAGTTTCTTCTTCACTTTTAGGCTTCCTCCGTTCCTGAGAGCTTGTTGAATTGTATCCATATTATACTTTTTTATGTCAGCTGTCTTACGCTTGTTGATTAACTTCGAAAGTTCTGCCAGTTCTATTCTAGGTGCAAGGTTAGAGGCTTTCATACATTGGCGTTTCTTGGTCAGATCTTTCGTCTCCTGCGATAACTTACTGGTATCTTGTCTAACGGAGTTACCGCCGACTTGCACACTCCCTAATGATGCCCACAAGACTGTCGTTCATTGCTTCAACACTAAGGTCCTCTTCTTGAGTTAAAGCCGAAATCCTGTTCTGTAGCTTGATCTGGGATTCCTCTATTTTCACTTTTACCGCTAACTCATTGATCGGCTTCTTATAAACCAGTTTTTTCCGTTCCCTCCTCAGGTCTAGGCTAATTCGAGTTCGTACCATTCTGTGGTCACTGCAGCGCACCTTGCCGAGCACGGATGATGGCAGGGTTAGCGCAAAGTATTAAGTCTATGTCATATCTAGTCTCGCCGTTCGGGCTACTTCACGTCCACTTTCGGCTGTCCCGCTTGCGGAAGAAGGTATTCATTATCCGCATATTATTCTGTTCCGCAAACTCTACTAATAACTCTCCCCTGCTATTCCTAGTGCCTATGCCATATTCCCCCACTGCCTTGTCTCCAACCTGCTTCTTGCGTACCTTGGCATTGAAGTCACCCATTAGAATGGTGTATTTAGTTTTCACTCTACCTATCACCGATTCCACGTCTTCATAGAAGCTTTCGACTTCCTGGTCATCATGACTGGATATAGGGTCGTAGACCTGTACAACTTTTATTTTGTACCTCTTATTAAGTTTCGCAACAAGACCTGCCACCCTCTCGATAATGCTATAGAATTCCTGTATGTTACCAGCTATATGCTTATTAATCAGGAATCCGACTCCTAGTTCTCGCCTCTCCGCTAAGCCCCGGTAGCACAGGACGTGCCCGCTCTTTAGCACTGTGTATGCTTCTTTTGGCCTCCTAACTTAACTGAGCCGTATTATATCCCATTTTCTGCCCTCTATTTCCTCCAATAGCACTGCTAGACTCGCCTCACTAGATAACGTTCTAGCGTTAAACATTGCCAGGTTCATGTTCCAATGGCGGCCTGTCCGGAGCCAGGTATTCTTAGCTCCCTCTGCTGCGTTGTAGATCTGACCGCCGCCGTGGTCAGTTGCTTCGCAGCTGCTGGTGACGGAGAGCCGGGGTTTGATTGTTGTGTTCATATAGGAGGTTGTGGGCTAGTACTGCAACAGGGTGGCCAATCCTGCTCTGGGGAGGGAGTGTGTTACCGGTTCTGGTCACCTGGATCAGGCGACACTCCAGGCCTTTTTATGCAATTTTTTTCTTCACGTGGATTTTTTTTAATGCGGTGGAAAATTGCGCGACACCGGGATTTGAACCACGGATCTCTCGCACGCGAGGCGGGTGTTCTGCCTCTGCGCCACCGCTGCCCATTGATGGGATGAATAAGATACATCAAAGGTGACATAAGCATCAGTACAGGCAGGGAAGTGCACCAAAATACAAACAAAGCAAACCATGAATTAGGAAATGCACCATTCTGTTTCACATATCCCTTCTATGCACGTGGATTTTGCACACGGATATGCATATACAGTAAAAGCTCGTTAATTCGAACCGCAAGGGGAAGCCACTTCAGTTCGAATTAACTAAAGTTCGAACTAACGAAAGTGAAGGAGGGCAACAGTACACTGCGATTTGGAAGCAGTAGGGCATGTCAGAAATTTGGCGTGTCAGAAAATGATGGCGTGTGCCGCGGGCACACGCCATCTTCAAGTCGAAGCTCTGGGTCCGACTGTGCCACACCACCGATGTCCACCGAAACGAACGTTAGCCGAGGCTTAACATCATCACAATGAATCGCGACGGCTGATACCTCCTAAGCTGAAAACAGAGGTGCACTACCGATGAAGACTGCCGAGACAAAGACGCTGAACATGTGAAGGTGGCGAGGGCCCTGATTCGTTGGTTCTTGATTGCAAGCGCAGCTGCGACGTACTTGATTCGCTGTGTTTTGGCGCTTGCCGTGCCATCTCCGCACAACATTAGCAGCTGTACAAGGTTTGCAAAGCCTCCGAGATGCGCAACGGGCAAGAAGTCTCGGAGGTTAGGTAGAACGGAAAGGCGGCATCTGCCGCTGCCTTCTGGCTGACCCCGCGTCGGTTAGATTTTTTACCGATTTTGCCTTCTCTCACCGTTCTCTCCGTTTCGGAGGCAATACAGCCTTGTGTGGAGGCCGTATGCCAGGCGAGCGTTGTTCGAATTATCCGTGAGGGAACCTTCTCGCGTTCGAATTAACGGACATTTTTATACATAGACTTCTGTGGAGCTTGGCCGGACGAAACCGTACAGTTCGAATTATCCATAAATTCGAGTTATTGAAGTTCGAATTAACGAGCTTTCACTGTATATGCCTGGGAAGGCTGATGCACCGCCTCACTGTACACTCTAACTTAAGTCCAGAAATCTTCTGGGTGCCAAAATGGTTTAATTTTATTTTGCTTTATAATAATTATGTGTACAGAAGCCATCAAACTGAGGGTCTTTTACTAGATTAACACTCTATGTTCACATACGCCAAATGATGAACTCAGATGATCTCAGTTCTTTGCATTGAGCACATCCCTGCCTCCACTAGCATACTTGGTTGGCAAGTAGGTGCAGCCACCCTGATCAAAATATCAAATACCTGTCAGAAGCAGTCATAAGTATGTTTCAGAGGAGAAACTACAATTTTACATGTGCCAAATTATTTTTCAGTTGCAAGCGGCTCTGTGGCTTCTCATTAAGACGTAAGGTGCGCACCACGGTATACACAGTTAAGGGCCTTAATTGCTCCTTGGTATCGCCTAGGGAGCCACGAGCGCTTCTAAAGAACAGGTTTCGTGAGCATGCTCGCAAACGATAATTAATTCTTAGAAATGGGTTACTCTGCCCCGAATGCTTGCACTTTGTGGAATCTATGAGGACGCGATACTTATAAAGTTAGGTGTCAAAAATAGATCAAAGGGAAGACATGAAAATCTGTCTGCGTCATGTCAGCATTTAAAATGCAGAATGACAGTGGTTTGTATTTGCATCTTTACATATATTTGCTGTTAAACTATGTAAGCACCAAACCCAGCATCAGCTGTTGCTTTATATAGTGAACACAGGCACCATGGTCATTTCAAGTATGCTTTTTTCTAATAAGCAAATATACGTTATCATTGTACCACTATTTTTTTTTCACATGGATGTACTTGCTGAGAGGCAAGAGAAGAAGCAGTGACTTCCACAAAACTAATCAGCACTTTTCGAAAACACATTTCTAACCTTTCTATGACACTTGCTCCTATGTGTTTGTCTCCAGAGAGTATACTTAATCTTGACTTTCCCATCGGAGCCATTACATAAAAATATCACGTTAACATGAGTGCTTAGAGCTTGTGAGCCTTTTCATCTTGCTGTAACATACTGTATTTGGATAGTTTTCATGACATTCAGTCACATGATACACCCAATATACCCACATTTTCGTTTTCTCGTCCTAATTGTATGGCAATGTATTTTGATTCTTCGGAGTACGCTCCTCTGCATCACATGGAGTCATGCTTTGCTGGCTCTTTGACATCCTTGTGTCCTTGCAGCTGCCTTCTTGCGTCATATAAAGCGGGTGCCTGAAAAATATTGTGAGCAAAAGTGAAATGACGACATGGTGTAAAACAACATCAAGACAGTCAAGAAATAGGGTCAAGGCACTAAAAGAAAGACTTAGCTCTTAGTTATCATGCAGAAATACAGGCGAAACATCTAAATGACTGCAATAGACAACTGCTAAACTAACTTCGATTTTTTATATTAAAAGGAAATGAAATAAATACCAGTTCATCCTGGTTCAGCACGAATGCTACAATACTCCTCCTAATAAATAGAATACTGGTCATTGTCAGATGACATAAGTCTGTCATTAGGCTGGTGTGTCACAAACACCACTTGTGACACATCCTAAGCACGTGCCCAGTGTTCCTCCCACATTATCTCTGGTTCTACCACTGCTCAAGCGATAACTTGAGGATCATATCTACAAACATGATACTCAGTAGGGATGAAAGTATGGTCCTCCAGTTCAATGGATATTACTGGATGTACCTATAAGAATCGGCAACAAGGCGTGTTATGGCCAGCTTACCCACATTTCAATACT
The DNA here is from genome assembly GCF_038994185.2 of Dermacentor albipictus. Taxonomy (NCBI): domain Eukaryota; kingdom Metazoa; phylum Arthropoda; class Arachnida; order Ixodida; family Ixodidae; genus Dermacentor; species Dermacentor albipictus. The sequence goes on from NC_091829.1 coordinate 108,807,784, forward strand.
AACAAGAAACAGTTCACTACGGCCTGCCTCCAAGCTTACTATAAGACATGAACTGATTTTCAATTATGAATTACGCAACGGAGTTCATTTTTGACAGGCTCGACTAGTGCTGTAGTTTGAAATTCAGCATTTTACATTCTTGAAGGCATGTAACAGTTACAGTTAGACCGCAGTTAGTGGTTTGTTAGACAAACACTTTTTTGCGTGTGACAGTCGAATGGTAACACGGATTTAATTAATTAAATTATGGGGTTTTGCCTGCCAAAACCACTTTCTGATTATGAGGCACGCCCTAGTGGAGGATTCCGGATATTTACATGGGTCTTTTCGCATTTCACCCCAATTGAAATGCGGTGGCCGTGGCCGGGATTCGATCCCGCGACCTCATGCTCAGATGTCTGGCACCATAGCCACTCAGCAACCACGGCGGGTAACAATGAATTAAGATAACGTTTTATTTTGATATTTTATTTCTCCACTAAAATTAATAAAGCGATGAACACATTTTTATTTGCCATTCAGTAGCAAAATACACAGATTATGCTTGTAACCCTCAATGGAAGGATGATTGAACTGTTCATATGCCGTAACTCTGAAGCGCTAACCCATTCTAACAAATGCATAAGCAAGTGCAAAACAGCAAGCGTATGCAAAATGCCCCAGCAATATTGCACAGTAGCCGTCATATTCAATTTTGATGCATAACTCGATGGTTGACAATTTACCTATTTGGTACACATAAGCACTCTTTCACATTCGCACCGTGCTCAAAACCCGCAACACGAGACATAAAATCAGACATGTAATCACGCCATTTCAATGGATAAGTAGACGCAGTTCAGTCTTATTTAGCATAAATATGAATTCCTCATGTGTTTTGAGTAAGTTCAAGATAACGCGCCCAACTGACCTCTTGCAGCATGCAGCTGAATGCCTGCGGCAAAGTTTCTAACCAAAACTGGCGGCGCACGTGCATTCAGCGTCGCAAATTACCCATGGACGAAAGACACCGTCAAGCGCGCTGCTTATTACAACGAAAGCATGCCGCCAGCAAAATGACGCCTTCTGTTAGGTGACTCCTTATTTCAACAGCGCGGCCGTCTTCCAGCAAGTTCTACACCATTCGCGTTGCGCATACATGAAATCAGATTACGCAAGGTTCGGTGACATGAAACAGTAAAAAGAACCATCCATAACATTCGAGAAACATGCGATACATGCAGGCACGTGCTGAGCTGTGCGATAATATTTGTTCGACGCTAAAAAGCGGTTACCCGGAAAAGACAAACAAGTACACGTGTCAATATCAACTTCAAACCAAACATTGCTAAGATATTCACTGTTCATCGTAACCCCTGAGCCTTCCTAGTCTAACGTAATGAACATATCTCCTAAACATATCGTGAACAACATCGGAGATACTGTGCCTCCTTGCCTGACCCCTTTATTGACAGGTGAGTTACCTTCTCTGATAGGTAATTTACCTATGAACAATGTGAATCACGTGACGCCAATTGTGCTGTGGCTTACATCTGAACTTCACTTCTGAGCCGCCGCTGCTACTGCACACTCAACCGAAACGACGGAAACGCAACGAAAATAGAATATGACAGCTTTGCACCACGTGACGCCAGCTTCTCGCGCAGGAGCAGCCTGAACTGCTCCTCACTACTCCAGGTGGAGCCATACTGCTCCTGCTCTGCCATTGGATCACATTGCTCCAGCTCCGGTTTGCCCATTGGAACGCAGCTATTCTTTATACAGCACTGTCGGGACGCTTTTGAAAGCTACTCTTTGCCCAGTGGGATGCGTCATGAATCATTCTAAAAAAATCCGTCGATTGGACTAGCTGCTTCGTTCTCAAACTGCAGAGTCTAGCATTCGTCAATTCTTTCCGCGGCTAAATTCAGCAGTTTATAATGTGAGGGGGAAAGACTGACAGTCTCGTACATTTGGTCCGTGATTTGAATTCGAAAGCATTTTGACATCTCTAATTAGTTGGTTACGTCTACGATGCTTAAAGTCATACAACGTCCTGTGTCTTTCACAACTCCACCTTAATCCACCCTAATTCACCTAGCTCTAATTTGTGCCAATTTTGACCTTTATCCACCTTTATCCACTTTCACTCACCATCATTCACTTTACTGTACATTAAGTGATCTTACTCTAACTTGTTATAACTTTAATTCTTTGTTACTACCCAAACCCTAAAAGACGCTGATGGCGGCACTGATGACGATCATTAGCTGTCGCGGCGAACAACACCGACTTTTCTTCCTCATTGCACAGATAAGGCTTTCGCATTAATAAAGCAGGTCTTTTACGGAGAGTTCCACAATAGCTTTCATCCTGCAGGAAAGAGCCTGCGATAGCGCGGACGATGTAAAATGCAAGCGCGGCGAAACGATGTGTGTCCAAGCCCCGACTTTGACTGTAAGCGTAAATATCACTGATTTTAAAACGGAAACTTCCTTGCGTTTATCTCATTCCAGTTGACAAGAACTTACATATTCGCCTGTAATGCGGCATTGTTTGTTTTTCACGTCGCGTTATACGGGCTCGACATAGGAGGTCAGACAGACTTTAGGTACGGCAGCAACAAACGCTGACCCCGTGATGCTGCAAGACAGCATACGTGGGCACCTTCACTGAGACCTTTAACAGCAAGCCATGACCACGCTCGGACGAAGCATCAAGTGCTGCAACTGCTGCTGAGCTCGAGTGAGGCCGTGAATTAGCAGGTACCGTATAGTGCTTCCGAATGATGTGAGAACCTACTCAGGCTTTGGCGTATCGGTTATCAGATTGGCCTACATGTGTGATAGATTTTTCTTCTCTTTGCATTTATTTCTATTCCTTTATTCGTTATTATTCGCTCCCCTCTGTAATGCTTTTCACCTCAAGGATTATATATACGTTTTTTCTATTCATTGACGTACACCGCAGTGGCAGTCGCAGATCAGCTACTGTGTCCAAGTCGGAGGCCTACTGGACAAGATGAACGCGTACGAGTACCTGTACCTCGTCGGTCGGCTGCGAGGCATTCCTGAAAACGAATTAAAACCCATGGTGGACAGCATCTTATCTGTCGTCGATCTCACCGAGCACGCATCAAAGGAGTGCGGCGTGTACAGGTTCGCGGATTTCCATACATTCTTAGCGTATTTCACGCAGTTTCTATATACAATGTGTGTAGTACCCTGGTATGTTTGTATGCATGATCATTTCTATCTAACCGCTTTTTCGCCTATCTGGTTCACTGGTTAGTCCATTCGTCGCATGGACAAGCGCATTGGGTGGCTAAGGTGAGCTAACGAGGCTCGAAACCGACCATCGAAACCAACCTGAGTCACTCAGTAAGTGGCAATGCGTACATACTGCAGCTCTTCAACGGAACACTTTGACGCTAGTTTGGGTCGCTCGGTATGTGCCAATAGGTGCACTACTCCTCGAAGATAGTCTTTTACGCTAACTTGTGTAAGCAGGTATGCGCCAGTGATAATGCGCCGCTTTGTATTGCTTTGATCCCTTACGTTTCTTTCATGCTGAATGGAACCAAAATCAGGCCAGAAGGGTTCCTTAAGGACATCAATCTGATACGTTAGCAGGCTGCGCCGTAAGTGCGCTGGATATGTGGCGCTTTCAATCAACACTTTTCGGGTCAGCGCTTTATAAAGCTTCGCCATTAATGCCCTGGATGCATTTCGTTTTTCAGTAGTCTCTCACCAGCTTCGCGTTCGCACGCAATGGCGCAATAAGCATTTCGAACGACACGCGCAGGCTTCGTGGCGGTAGCGTTAGATGGCACCGGGTACTTTTAGGGAAGCGTGATATAGGGAGTACCGCTGGCTAGACACGCTTCATACATAATTACTTTCGATAGTACGAATATGTTGTGCCGCTATATTGATTCAATGCTAACGCGTTATCGTCGTTACTCATAGTCAGATGGGTTCTGCCGCTATTTTTAGAGCAAGGCTCTCTAGGCCTAGGTTCACGGGATTTCATTGTGGCGTAATGTCGAGGCAAAGGATCATCATCTCTGGCTCATGCCCGCGTAAGGCGGAGGCTGCATGCACTAAGCAAAGTGAAGCCAACAGATCACACATTCTTTGGAATCACACGTACAACATAAACACAAAACACAGCATACAACACACAAGATAAAGAACAAGCTCAAAAATCATCCGAACCACATAATTGACGACAAGGTCCTCCTCCGCCTACACGCTATGCGAAGCGCGTACCTCTTCCAGCATACGTTGCCGTTAAATACTTTCGCGCAACCTACTGCAGCGATGGAAGCTTGCGACTTGGGGAGTGACGTCCCTTGTCTTTCGTACAGAAAATAACCAGCATATCAACTGATCTCAATGTTGTAGCAGCACCCACTATGATCAGCGGCATGCTGTCAAAGTTAGCGCTAATCCCATTACCACAATTACTGTAAAATTGCATAACTATCATAACTCGAAAGCCATAAAGCATCGCGTACCTCTATTAGCAGCTGTAGTGGTGGCTCTCAACAGCTTCGCTGGACGTCCATTTTCTCGCAGGGCAGTGATGGCAAGCCAATTTTTTCTTTAGGCGACAGGCTGTACACTGAATAATTATAAACATGCCTGATATCGCTGCGGCTACAACGTCCGCCTACCAAGTGAAGGATGTCACATGGGCATGAGTGGAGAATCTTCTTGGCGGCCATGGGCAAAGTTTGTTTGAGAGCGAAGCTGGATCCCGGAATTTCTTCTTGGCGTAACGTCGCCAGAAAAGCATCATAATCAATTTATCATAGCCGCAAGAGCAATGGCTCTGCCCCAGTAAGGCAGAGGCTGCAAGCTCTCAGCAATGTGAAGCGAGGAATGCTTATATTCTTTGGAGTCATGCACACAACATACAGAACAGCATGCTTTTGAGAAAAGAGCAAGCTCGAAACAAGCATCACAACCACCTAATTCATGATAACGCACTCCTACACCAACATGGTGGCTATGATATTGGGCTGCTAAGCTCTGACGTCGCGGGATCGAGTTTGGGCCATTACGGCCGCATTTCTGTAGGGGCGAAATGCGAAAACGCCCAGGGTGCTTACATTTAGGTACATGTTGAAGAACCCCAAGTGGTGCAAATTTCTGGAATCCTCAACTGCGACGTGCCTCCTAATTAGATCGCGTTTTTGGCACGTAACACCCCATAAATAAACTTTGAAATTTTCTGTATATTTATTTATATATAATCATACATAAATTTTTTGACACGTGTACTCGTTTATCTTTCTCAGCTCACCGCTTTTTACCGTCTGAACAACGTTATCGCTCAGCAAAGAACGCTGCGGTGTGTATAGGGAGTTTTTCGAAGGTTATCTGAGGTTTTATCCGCTGTCGTTACCAAACCTGTTGTAATCTGATTGTATGCGCCAGGCGAATTGTATAATACTTTCTGGGAGATGTGCGGACACGAGCAATTACTCTGCAACATTCCGTGGCTCATGTATAAAAGCCTCCGCGCTTTACCCGCACATCAGATACATCAGATCTTCGACGATAGCCCAGTGTGCTCGCCTTTATCATAAAGTTTACTGCTGCGCAAGCTGCCGCGGCGACAGTAACTAGACTGTAGCATACGAATCAGGTAGTGATGTAACTACACTCTCTTACGTAAAAAAGAACCCGTCTTTTAATAGATTTGTGTTGTGATAGTGCTGTGGGGCGGCCATGTAGAGCGAGGACTCCTGAAGAGCAACGTTCGTACGAAGCGCGACGAAGTTCTCTCTGGTCCACTCTTTTTCGGTGCACGAAGTAGCGGCGCAAGCGACGTCAGAGGCGGTAGAAGACTTTCAAGTTAAAAATTTGGTAAAGCACGCATGAATGTCGCCACGTGAATAATTTCAACCTACTACGCAATGAACAATCATTCCAGGTGTCGTGTACAGCTTGACCTGGAGACCATTTTTTCCCTGGGTTTCACCACCTCGTCTAACAGGGAAGGCTCCTGCCAAGGGGAGCGAAGCTAGTCGAAGCGAATCGAGGGGGAGGGGGCCACATCGGTAGATGTCGCTTCAATGGTCGCAGAACAAGACACATTGTTACTGCGGTATGGTTTAGAGGTAACCGTCCAGTTTCACGTTAAACTGCAGTTCATGTTTATGGCTGGCTGCCGCACACGCAGAGTGCGCCTATTTGGCATATACCCCTCCCGTCGTCGTCCACCAGGCAACTGGATGAGGTCCGAAGACTCACTGCGAAGCAGCAAATTTGATCTAACGTGCGCCCGAGGGAAACAGGTGAACCACTGGCGACCAAAACAAAATTACGCTTCGATAATAAACACTCTGTATCGGCCACTATGGTGCCGTTTGACGGAAGTTTAGGTGACCGACGAAGCAAAGTCCATTGTCTTCCTTAATATTTATGCAAAGACCCATTTTGAGGTGGAAAAGATGCAAGGCTCCTCAGAACTATCCCCACAGAGGTAAGAGTTACCAGCAGTAGGTTCCGGCATTTCTCTTGGGTAGAGCAAACGCGATAAAGGAGGTCTACTATCAAGCACCCCACAGGGGTAGCCTTGAAACCAAGAGTTGCTCTTAGAGCTCCTCTATTGGTAAGGCGGCTGCGGGTGAGGATGAGCGACCACGACTAAATCCATTTCTACTACAGCGGTCCCCTCCTCGGGCACTTTGTTGCAGAGTCATTGCATGCGCCGAAGAGTAAGTCCTGGGTGGCAGCCAGGCGTCAGCACAGCTGGACCCTTACTGATGCTTACTGCTAGGTGTGCTGGGCTTACTGCGGGGCGCTTACTGTTAGACCAGCTTACCTTAACCAACTGCCCCAAAATTGGTTAATGCTAGTTATGTGTATTCCATGACGGCAACTTTTGCACACACACTAAGCGAGATGGACTGCTCGTGGCGCAGATACGGCGCATCATCCAGTGCACTAGACAGCGAGGGAGTGCGCACGTGGCGTTTCAGAATGCAACCATGTTTCAACGGAGGGCAGGACCGTATTCAAAGTGGTAGGGGGCCGTCGAAAAGGGGTTTTCCTGAGCTAGTTGGTTCATTCATTGAGAATTGTAGCAGCAGAACTCAAGCAACATGGACACAACGAATAGACGTCCACGCAAGTGCTCCACGCAACGGCAGTTGCCTCCACGTCTATCCGTTCTTCTCGTTTCCATGGTCAATAGGTTCTGCTGCTACAACGCTCGAAGGGCGGGCAGTGTGGGAACTTCTACCAGCGCGCAGACCGAGAACATCGACACACGATAGAAGAGTCGGAAGCCCGGCGCATAAGTGATTACGGGCCGAATAACCAGGCCTCGAACCCCGTGCTTACGCACAAGATCAAACCTATATGGTGAACCACGAAATTAACGGTGATAAAACGCAGTAAGATAGGGCAAGAAGACGCTGAAGAAGCGAAATAGCTTGATACAGCACCGCACATTGTTTTAAACTGATGAACGGAAACTGATAAAACACTGAAAATGTCACTGAAACTGATAGAACAAAGGTAGTACGTCAAATTGCGAGGCGTCTGTATTGATGGACTCGAAATGGTTCAGCAGAAATTCGGACATCTGCTAGTTTTGTTTGGAATTGGTGCATCCTATGTAAAAGAATTTTGAAGGGGCGATGTTTGAAATTATTCGGTTTGTGCCGCAACTGGCTCCCCCATAAAATGAGTCTTTCGTAGAAGCTCGGCATTTCCCTCTCGCTTTCTTTACATCGGAGCAGAAACACTCATTTGACAATTACTAAGAGTGAATCCTCGAGTCGAGTATGATTATAATAGTCATGACAAATAGGGTTTTGGATTAGGATACAGGAAATTTCTAATTTGCGTACACTGTTAATTAGTACTCATGGCTTTGCTGTCTGCTTTACGAAATTGGGCGAACATATCACCACGCCTTTTGCACACTACCACAAATTAACTGAATACCAACAACCATATCTCAAATTAAGTACTCCGAAAGTGGCAGAATACTATTATGGCTGCCTACACACCGATATCAACGTAATTAACTCAGGAAATATTGTTGACATATCCAAATACACACAAAGAGCTCATCATAGCTTTCAGCACAATATATACACCAAGACAAAAAAATTTAAGAAGGCGTACATCGAGTCTTCATGCTTGCATGTTGCATTAAAGGCTACGATGGATTACACAAAGCCCATCGTGTGATTGCACTGCGAAGCTTTTTATGCGGACACTGTGTCATCGTTATCGTACTTCGTTAAAACCCCGAAGATAGTACAATAGTAGGCCTACCCACGGTGGAAGTGAAAGAAGCGTTAAACGCTCCCCAAATGTGAGCCAATCCAAAAGATAGTACAAGGCCTGGCCGACCCACAGCAGAGGGGAAGCAGGAGTTAAGCACTATCCATACGTGGGCTGACCCCGAAGAGAGTGAAATACTAGGCCGACCCTGCATTAAAGCAAAGGTACAGTATGAAGGCCGCAGAAGGAATCGTATTTAAAGCATGGTTACCATGCGAAGCACGCAGGAGCGAAAATGGTGTGAAATAATGGTGAAAGAAAATATTTACAATGTAGACTATTTGCGAAGTTTGACTTGCGTGGTGTAACACTCGGTGTAACTAACACAGCTTCTCTGTTTGACCATCTTCACGTACTGAAAGGGGTGGTGATTTTTGTTCTGTTACGCTGATTTCAATACTTAAAATTTTATATTTAAGGACGATATAGCACAAGGCTCGTAGCAGCGTTTTGGCTATGCTCAAGTGAGATTTCCGTCAATCGTACTTCAGCAAGGCACCTGGTAAATAAATATCAATAATTCAAGTGTTTTGCTCAGTGTACTCTCTATTACCAGAAATAAAACTATACATGCTCGTCTAACTCGTGTGAATGATGTTTGGACTTGGTTGCGCTAGGCCAGTAAATGTAAATATGCAATGTTTAACGTGTCGGTAGAAAAACGTTATTCAATTTTGTGTGAAACCTTCCTGTTCGGATAACCCTTTGCAACAGCCATTCATTCTTACTGACGTTTTGATATTTCTTTAAGCTCCCTCTTTTTTAAAATATCGACAATGCGTTTCTTTTTTCAAATGACGCTCTTATCTATCAATTAATTGGTAAAACGATAATTCGGTCACTCAAGTCGTCGTAGGGTGAAACGGCTGCATAGTGTGTTAGAATTATGTACGAAATTTTACTTGTTCTGCCTACAGTATATGCAGTTTTTCATGACTGCTACGCCTCGCGTAATTATTTGATTGAGATGGAGCTCAGTTAGGGCCAGGCACACCTATTCCCTAGTCCGCGGTCTCTATGCACCCCCTTCGGACGTAAGAATGAGCTGATGGCTCGTGATGTTGAGCAACTGTGTCGAGATAGGTCGCACAATATTTAACGTTCTCTGGCAGTCAGCAACATCCACAAATGTTGCTTTGTTGACTTGAGCGAGCACTTCCCTCAACCCCTCCCCCTCCCCTCCCCCTGCCAGCGGAGGCAACCGCCGAAAGTTGTCCATCGCTGCCGCTCTGCTGGGACTGCAGCCGTTCGTGTTTCTGGACGAGCCGTACGCTGGTGTGGACGTCGTGTCTCGCAACAAGATCTTCCGAGCCGTCGCAGAGATCAAGAAACGCTCGCGGACGACCTTCATGCTTACGTCACACAAGTGAGTGCTGCCAATATGCAGTCGAAGTCATCACAAAATGAAGCGAGCCAGCAGAAGCCGCAGGCTCGATTTGTTAGTCACAACTAAACGGAGCCAGTCCAGGATTAAGTCCAAGTATAAGTATAGAGGAAACAGATGCTTGTTTTTTAGCCCCATCTCGTCTAGTTTTTCGTTCACGAATACTTAAGTTCTGCTGTATATATTCGATAGGCATCCATAAAACGGAAGAAAATGGAACATAACCTTCGTGGTGTGCATAGCAACCCGCAAAAGACGTTCGGTCACCAACTCGCCCAGCATGCTATGTTAATTCAGAAAAAACGAAACCCTCTTTAGATATGTCAGCGACAGCACTGATAATTACAGAATTTGTGGACTTTGTGAGCGAGATTACTGCCGCTATCCCTTAAATATATCAAATATATATGCGTAAGGTCACGCTTTGATTATGCCTCAGTGTTTTATATTATAGCCTGCTACCTAATGCATACAACTTGCCTTACGTGACACAGAAGTGGTCTTCAAATAATACGTCATCTTATTTTGCACCATTACGATAGGTAATTAAGAGCTACGAAGAGTCATACGCTCCTTACAACACATTGAGTTTCTGCCAGTTCATGAGAAAAACCTTGGAATAATTTCTAAAAACAGGAGTAGGATTGTTTTCTTTACAATAATCTGAGATTCTTCGTTCTGATGTGCGAAGCAATATGTTTTATTCATCGAGAAATTTTTAACCACGAAGTGTTATTACAAATGTAGAAAGGATACTGAAGTGGAAAATAATTAAAGGAGGGTAAGATATGATATTGCTCTGGTGGGAGCTGATTACATAATACGCACATGGCACGAGTGATGATCTACCAATTGGGCTACCGTGACGGCTCTTTCTTCGTGCAACTTTTCGGATGTTGTTATTGTGACAGCAATTTTACAGCGACCCAAGGCGCACATGTGTCGTCGTAGTCGCCGTAATGTTCCGTATAAATTGCAAGGGTGATGGCATCGTATTCGGCGTGCTGTTTGTAGTATGTGTGCGTGAAGGGTGTGAGCGTGAGCCGATGATGGATCCTCAAGCTGAAACTGCAGCGGAATCGTGACATATTGTGTCGCGCTGTCAGTAAATCAGAGGTTCTTGCATCGCACTCTCTGTAACTGCGATCTGTAACGATAGGGCATTTGCGCAGTGAAAAAGTTCGTTGCGGTTGCGCTGTAAACACTACGCACGCTCACTACATTCTCAGGACCGTAGTGTCGCGCAAACAAGCTCACCCTGTTGATGACCTGGATAATACCAGGCTTTTATCTTCAACAAAAGGAGAGACGTGCAAGATGAAGGACGATTGTTTTCCGAGAACAACTGAAATGAGCCCAGCAAGCGGCTAATTTTGTTAGTGCTATCCTTTCCACTTGAAGCACCACGTCACAAATGATCTGGGGCTTAGTGAAACAAGCTACCTGTTTTATTGAAGACCCTTGGGCGAGTTCGTGGAAGTTCGTGTATGACAAGCAGCAGCGGTAATTAATGGGCAAGCGCGAAGGAAAGTGCGTCGAAGCATATTTGAAAGTTATTTTTAAAAAAAGACACGGATATCAAGACATGCATATCCACAGCAGAAGCCAGCGCAATGCAACAAAAGTTATGTCACGTAATATAAATACGTGCGTTAAAAAACGAAGCGAAGCAAAACAGAAAATAAACAAAAATGAACGAAGAAATGGTTTATACGATACCGAATAAAATCAAACGAGGAAAGCTTTCTTTTAGGAAACCGCATTCTTTCTTAGTAAGGGCAACAGATTACAAGCAAACGCATTTTGGCCCTTCATCCATGTTAAGTAGATAAGTTTTCGAATAAACTTTTAGTTGTGAGTCAGTGCTGCGGGTTGTCGATTATGTTATCTGCGCTAAATTGATTGGAACATAAATAGCTGGCCCGCCACCAAAATCGCGACCCTTTTATGTCCAGTTAAATATGGCGCTGGTAGCTTGCTTCACGAATATAACAGCAGATTATTGCGTTTAGCGCTATTACTGATCTTAGAGTTGGTAATTCGCCAATGAAACCCTGGCCGCCTCTCGAGGTTGCAATAGCCGCCCTGGCAGAAGAGTGGCTTATCACTAATTTCGTTGCTCATGGGCGCCATTCTGGACATTCTATCATGTTGTTCGATGCATGACGGAGACGCTACACGAATAAAATGGGGGTGATGCCCGAATTTAGCTTTCGTTATGTGTGACAACTTGACGTTTTGCCTAAAAAACTGAAATGAAGGCACTGAACGTAAGGTTCTCGGTAAATCAAAACAGTTTTCGTCCGCAGTAAAAATGCAGCACCTACCTCAAAGCGCATGATTATTTCGTTGGAAAGGCTTCTTGCTTCCGTCATTCGCTGCGTACAAGCCGTCGTCTGCTTCCTTAGCTAACATGCGTGTGCGTGAGAAATGGAATGAGTCATCGTATGTTGGTGCCAACGCCCTTTTTTTCTTCCTTGAAACAACATACGCGACATACCAATGATGATGTGTCTACATTCAAGGCCACGGTTTCGCTATCTCGTAAAACGTAAGTGACTCAGCCCGAATCGGCTGGCTGAGAAAGGCCGAATGTCACCGATAGCGTTGCGTGCGCCAGAGATATCCGCTTGCATGACGCAAGCGCCAGCACTCCCACCTCTTCTTCCCTTCGCTGGTTACTCACACAGCGACAGGAAACATAACTACATTCCTTTTTATAAATTATTAATAACGCCGTTCTCATAACTGTTCATTGTACGAAAAAGCATTAATCTGGACTACAATAAAAACACAGCAGTGAAAAGTGGACAACGTTGCAAAAACGTTTCTATGTTAAACCAATATTATTTCATATAAATGCGTTCTTTTAAAATGTGATGGTCCAAAACAAAAATGCCAACACAGCCTGAGAGCGATGCAAATACTATGAGCACGCGTTATGAACAAAAGATTTTTATGGCGGCAAAGGATGGGGAAAATGTGCCGATGCGCATTGTTCTCGCTGCTCATTAGCTTAATTCACGCGGTTTGTCACACTACAATTTATGGCGGAAAGTATCTGCAATGGCATAATAGGGCAATGTCACGCAATGTCAAGTTGACGCTTGCGAAACGGCCCTTCCTGTGACGCACCTTACAGGATATTCTTTCAGCCAATCAGCAAGGTGGCATGGCGGCTATCTTGTATCGCCTCGACATATTCGCGAAATTGCAAGTGCATTGAGTTGGCTTCTGTGCGCTACTGCTCACTTTCTTTTTGAAGCGCTAACCTAGCCGTATAGCTGCCAAGGGCAAAAATAATGTATTATTCGATAAAATTTGCAGCTCCACGTGACGTTTCCTCATCTTGATGAAAACGCAAAGGAACATTTGCAAAACTTCCATTTCCTGGCACAAATCTCAAAGCACGTGAGTTCCTCACAGCCAATCAGAGAGTCAACATGGCGGATAATGGCTGCCGTGCAGCGGCCATGCGTGTCAGAATTAGTGCCCCAGACTTAGAGCGATGCTTTCCAGCTGTCGCTGCCGTCGTCACTTCCGGAGGTGTTCTGGGAGGACAACTGTAAAAGTTTTATATATGGTATGGAATGTTTCCGCTATTTCTGAAAAAAAAATGTCCGCCACCCAAATTTGCCAAGCGCATAATGACGCACAGCGTGCACATGGGAAGCCCCATCAAACCACTGTAGTGTCTTGGCAACACTACGGATGCGGTAGCACGCCAAATCAACACTTCTCTGCCCGACGCGACAGGTGTGTGGCTGTGGCATTAATCGTGGTCGAAGGTTCGATCCCGAGCACAGAAGCCTCATTTCGGCGGGCCCAACTATAGAAGTGCTCGTGTACTTAGATATAGAGTCCTGTTACACAATCCCAGGCGATCAAAATTAAGCCGGAGACCGTCACTACGGCGTGCCTCACTATTCAACTGTGGTTCTGGCACGTACAGCGTGGTAAGTCATTTAAGGTTTAGCACTTGCTGCCCGCTGCCATGTGCCCTGTGAGGCAATGACAATGCTCAACCTTTCTCAGTGATTACGAACAATGGCGCATGTCAACCCTCAAGCAAATACGCGTTCCAGTGTGTTCCATTTTTTACGCCGACAAACACCAGGAGTGCACGCAAGGTAATGTTTGCGATCAACTTACTAATTTCGTATGGGACTAAACGCTGAAGAAATGATACATTCACTATCAACATCACCGCTAATTATCGGCAGTCCATGCAAGAAGCACATAAACCTTCATTTGCGTGCTCATGCGTGCTCTTCACGCAGTGCACAGCACGCATGATCTTTTTTGTTAAGTACAAGCTATTCGGCAAGAATGCAAAACGAAGCATCTACGGTCACTAAAGCCCCGGAGTGTGTTCGCAAAAAAAAGGAAAGGTGTGTTTTGAAAGTTTAGACAAGTTGAGCTCATTTGAGAGAAGTAGAACATTGAGAGGCGCACTGCAGCGGGATAATTCGCTGCTCAGAAGAAAGTAAAAAGATGATAAAACTCTAATAATAATAATAATATATGGGGTTTTACGTGCCAAAACCAAGATATGATTATGAGGCACGCCATAGCGTAGGACCCTGCAAGTTTGGACCACGAGGGGTTCTTTAACGTGCACCTAAATCTTAATACACGGGCATTTTCTGATTGCGACCCCATGGAAATGCGCCCGCTGAGGCCGGTATTCGACCCGCGACTTGGTGCTTATCAGCCCAACACCATAGCCACTAAGCAACCATGATGGGTGTGCTTGAGAGGAGTTGCGACACAAGCAATTACTGAAGAGCCCAATGTTTGGAGCTCTTGTTCTCAATTTTCACGGTTTAGTTGCACCATCATTAAGCGCAGCTAACAGAGTCGACTGCCAAGTCTTGAAAAATGTCCATAAATATAATATCTCTAAACGTCTTCCCTAAATAGGGGATCTTTAATGTTTGTTTCAGGCCAGGAGGTCGGTATCGCTGATTCGTGGCTGGGTAGACTTTCTCAGCCTCATCTAGCATTCGACTAGCCATGTTACTTTTTGTGAAAGAAATTATCACTTCTGGTACACTCACATTTGCCTCGAAGCAGGCGAAAGCAGCAGAAACTATAAAAACCGGCATGCTTGCGCGGTAAAATGGGCCGGAAGCCTGGCGGCGAGCCCGATTGGTTCCGTACCAATTTGTTGGCGAAGGAGAAGTGGAAAGTAGCACCGCTTCACCGGAAGGTGCTCTAGCCTGTAAACATTAGGTGGTAAAACTCAACCTGGCACCCAAAATGTCGACTGTGATGCTGATCGATGCGATCAGGAACCACCATGTGCGCTACGGTAAGAGTGACCACCGGCATTACAAGGACGCGTCTGTCCGCATTTCTTGCGACAGCATTCAACGTCGTGGTACAGAAGGTGCCATGACAACGCGCTGTTGTGACCGAACTTCTCGCGTTTTTTTTTTTTTCAAAGCTCGTTGAACCGACCACTGCCGTCACATTCGAGTTGTACGCATTTTCTGTTGTTCACGGTCCGTTCCTACGAGACAACTAGAAGTATCGAAAGTATTGGTTCTTGGTCTTCCGTGGCTGACGAAACAGGCTGACTACGTGCGATGTTGAGCGAAATAATCACATTTAATGACGGATAGGTCAATTAATAAACGTACCGCTGGAAATTATTCAATAAAGAGAGCCGTAACGCTGACAACCGCGCGCAAACTAGATGGATATGGGCGAAAGCGGCAGCGGTGTCCGCGGAGGTGGCGAAACAAATGTGAACATTATGACGACGCGCGCAAAAAAGTTTCCGCCCGCTCTGGCGTTTCCCGTGGCTTGCCGCTTCCCAAATGGGAACATAGCCAACGTGTGATCGGCGGCAACCCCGCTCCCAGAGGGAAAGTACAATCAACCACAAAATTTCACGAAAGAGGAGATCTGAGGAAAAGCTGAATACCTGCGCAGCCTCACAAGTCAGCCTAGTAATTGTATTAACAGCCGCAACCAGTATATGTGAACCTAGTGATGTTCGGCTTTACTAGCTATTGCTCAGACTTTGTGGAATCTTGAAGCTTAGTTGGCCTTCCTAATTTGGTTTTACGTGTATTAGTATAGTCCCACTGGCTTTCGGCATCTCGGCTGTACGTGTACGGCACTGAAAGGAATTGGCCTCCCTGGTTCATTGCTCGGCCACTATCTTCCTAATGACTACTGCAATTAAGCCATGGCCATGGCCAGCACCTCACCAAGGTGGTGGTCAGACCTGTCACGCAGTACTGGCTGATAAGAATCTAAGGACCAGGACGGCCCGCCAATGGAAACTGACCCTGGCAACACTTCACAACCGAACACATTCGAGTGAGGGTAGCTTAGCAGGACCCTTTGAGGAACTATCAAGCATTGTTTGGGATATCATTGCCCTTAGTGAGATTCATAGAACTGGGGAGCCTAATACAGTGCTTACTAACGGCCATGTCCTCTGCTATAGAAGTCTCACGGATAAGAAGAAATACGGGGTAGGATTCGTGATCCATAAAAACAAAGCGGGCAACATTGATGAACTCTGCTGCATTAATGAGGTGGAAGTTGTCGCAATCAAACATAATAAGAGGTATAAATTAAAGATAGTACAAGCCTACGCTCGAACGTGGAGTCATGATGATGATGAAGTAGGTATGTTTTAGGAAGATGTTGAATTAACAATGAGAAAAGTGCAAACTCAGTATACTGCAGCAAAGGAATTGCTTCAGGAACTGCAGCAAAGGGTAACTTCAATGCAAAATTGCGAAAAAGCAGGCTGATGAACAAGCAATTGGCAACTGCGTCGTCAATTCTGGGAACGCTGAAGGAGAGATGCTGGTATAATTCGCGGAAAGGAATTAGATGTTAATAATAAACACATTGTTCAGGAAGCGTAGCAACAGAAAGTGGACCTGAAAACGCGCGAAAAATGAAACAGGAAATGAAATAAAACATTAGAACATACTTTATGACCCTCATTTGATTTATGTGACAGTAGTTTTCGGTTTGTGTTTGTTGTACCGTTTTGTTCATGATATATCTTTATTCATTCTCTTGTAAAAGGCAGATTATTTTATTTTCCCCTCGTTGTATGCTGTACTTTGGTCTTTCGCCGTAATTTTGTGCTTTTCACTTTACACAAGTGCGGTGTCATTGCCATCGTGTATTTTGTTTCTGAATCGCACACTAGCCTCTGGATATGGGTTAAGTCACTACTTTAATCATTTGTATGGCAAGAGTAGCAATAAAATGAAGTGAAAATCAAATAGACTTCATACTTGCAGCCCATCGCCGCTTAGTGAAGGATGTTGAAGAGTTAGGGAAAGTGCAGTGATCACAGGATAATGAGGTCTAGGATTCACTTCAATTTAAAGAGAGAAAGAGTAAAATTCGTCGGGAAGAATTAGGGCAACCTAGAAGCAGTAAGGGTAAAAGCAGAGCAATTCAGGCTCCAACTTGCAAACGAATATGCAGCCTTAGAACATATTTTTTCTCAGTCTTTATCATCTGGCTGCATCCCTCATGACTGGCGAGTAGCTAAAGTAATCCCAATTTTCAAATCTGGCAGCCGCTCTGATCCCCTAAACTTTAGACCCATTTCACTGACTTGCACCTTCTCAAAGCTCCTTGAACATGTCATACACACCCATATCATTAATTATCTTGAAGATCACAACATCATATATAAATATCAGCACGGTTTTCGCAAGGGATTTTCTTGCGACACTCAGCTTGCTGGATTTACTAACGACTTATTTACTTTAGTAGACGCCGGGTTTCAAGTCGACGCTTTGTTTCTCGATTTTTCTAAGGCATTTGATCGGGTCCCCCACCATAGACTACTACTCAAGTTATCGCATCTCAATGTTCACCCTCAGGTTTTAGCATGGATTAAAGACTTCCTCTCATCTCGCGTTCAGTTCACAGCTGTTAATGGTTCTAACTCTTCGATGGCTCAAGTCACATCCGGTGTACCCCAGGGGAGCGTGCTTGGTCCCCTGCTCTTTCTAATATTTATTAATGACCTACCCAATTGTGTATCTTCCCAAATCAGACTGTTCGCGGACGACTGTGTTGTGTACCGAGCCATTAAATGTGAAACTGACCACCAATTTTTACAAACTGACCTCGATTCAATTAACACTTGGTGTTCATCGTGGCTAATGATGCTAAACCACTCTAAGACAAAGCTGGTCTCCTTTACAAGAAACTCTTCCCGCATCCCAACTGCATACACTATTAATCACGTAACAGTTGAGACAGCTTCTACTTACAAATATTTAGGGGTTCACCTTCAGTCCGACTTAACCTGGAACTATCACATCGATCTGATTTTAGCAGCTGCTAACCGTTCTCTTGGCCTCTTAAAACGTAACCTTCGACACGCTCCAGCGCCTGTGCGTAAACTTGCTTATATCACCCTAATCCGTCCGAAAATCGAGTACGCTTCAGCCATATGGGACCCGGATCAAACCTACCTCATAGATAACATCGAATCCCTGCAGAACCGTGCTGCTCGTTTCATTTTTTCAGATTACTCACGTTTCACTAGCGTCACATTGTTAAAGGCTCGTGCTGGTCTTGATAACCTTTCCCATCGTCGCAAACTTGCTCGCTTAACACTTTTTCACAAAATTTACCATCATCCGTTGCTTCATGACGATTTCTTTCAATCACCATCGGCGGTCTTTCCACGCCGTGACCATCCTTTCAAGATCAAACGCATCATTTGCCGCACTTCATCTTTTGCGAAATCATTCATACCCAAAACAATTATTGAGTGGAACCAGCTGCCTGCTTCAATCGCAACTGAAATGAATTCGTCCAAGTTTCATGAACTTCTAAAAAATGAATGTGATGAGTAGCTTTTTTTCTAGTTTTGTTCCATTACCACAATGTGTTTGATTTTTAATATATATACATTTTTTTGTGTTCTGTTTACTACGTTGCGTTTTTTTTTTCATTATGTCTCATTGAGTGTTGTTGTTCTGTTTTTTTTTATTATTATTCTTTGCCTATTCCTTGAATACGCTTCTCTGGGTTGCTTGTAGAATTTTTGTCACCCCCTATGTAATACCCTCGTTGTGAGGGCCTTTAGGGGTTTCTTGAAATAAATAAATAAATATGAATGAAGACGACATAGAAGTAATGAACGAAAGTGACTAGGCTGGCTTCAGAGGCTGCAATGGAAGTGGGAGATAAGGCACCAAGGCAATTAGTAGGCATGCTCACCCATTTAACAAAGGACCTATGAAAGAAAGGACGAAGAATGTAAACGTCCTACTCAGGAGATAAGGAAATCTAGCAACTGTCAAAACAGATCAAAAACGAGAAAACAAGGTATATTCGAAATTGTAACGCGATAAAGACCAAGAAAGCAGAGAAAAATTGACGAAGCATCATGTCAGCGAAAAGCAAACTTGGCATAGGAGAAATCAAGATGTATGCATTGAAATGTAAGGTGATATCGTCAGACTCGAAGGTATAGTGCAAGGACCCGAATAATTTTATAGTGACCTGTGCTGCTGGCCCATGAAGCCAAGATACCTCCATTCAAAGTAGTATGGAAGAGCTTACAGAGACTCCTTCTATAACTAGCGGTGAGATTAAAAGCGCCTTGCAAGACAAAGCAGGGAAAAGCGGCAGGGGGAGATGGGATAACACAGCATTCTTTCAAAGATGACGGACGCATAATGCTTGAGTAACCGTAGACCCTCTCTAAGAGCCGTCTACCGACTTTAAGGTTCCCAGAAAACTTGTATAATGCACACATTAAGCTAATCCGCAAAAAAGAAGGTGTCGAAGAATTGAAAAATTATAAGCCCGTTAGCGAACTCTCAGTATTATATAAAATGTTCACCAAGATAATGTCGAACAGAATAAGGGCAACACAGGACGTGAGCCAACCAAGGGAACGGGCTGTGTTCAGGAAGGAATACTCTACAATGAATCGAATTCGTGTCATTATTAAGGTAATCGATAATATTGCAATGTATAATCGGCCTCTCCATGTTGCTTTTATAGATTGTGAAAATGAATTTTATTCACTTCAGATACCAGCAGTCATAGAGGCATTACGTAATCAAGAAGTAAAGGCCACTTACGTAAATATGTTGGAAAATATGTACACAGATCCCGCAGCTACCTTAATTCTCCCCAAGAAAGCTAGGAAGATACCTATAAAGAAAGGTGTCAAAGAAGGGGACGCAATCTCTCCAATGCTATTCACTGTGTGCTTGGGAGAAGTATTCTAGCTATTAAACTTGGGAGAGATATGAGTGAGGATCAACGACGAATATCTCAGCAACCTTCTTTTTGCAGATGACATTGTCCTGTTCAGCAACAATGCAGACGAGTTACAACAAATGATTGAGGACAGAGAGAGTGTAAGATGTGGTTTGAAGATCAATATGCAGAAGACAATGGCAACCATGAATAGCCGGGTAAAGGAACAAGAGTTCAGTGTCACCAGTCAGCCTCTAGAGTCTGTGAATGAGTATATTTACCTAGGTCAGTTACTCATAGGGAGCACTGATCATTAAAAGGAAATTTACAGAAGAATAAGAATGGTTTGTAGCGCATCCAGAAGACATTATCAGCTCCTGCCTGGAAGCTTACCATTAGCATTGAAATGAACGGTGTACAATCAGTGCACTTTACTGGTGCTTATATGCAGGGCTGAGACTTAGATACTCACAGGGAAGCGCGAGAACAAGTTAAGAACCGCGCAAACCGCAATGGAACGAAGAATGTTAGGCATAACGTAAAGACACAGAAGGAAAGCGATTTGGATCAGAAAGCAAATGGGCATAGACGGTATTCTAATTAACGTTCAGAGAAAAACATGGCGCTGCGAAGGTCACGTAATGCACAGCTTATATAACCGTTGGACCATTAGGGTGACATAATGATTACCAAGAGAAGGGAAGTGCAGTAGAAGATGGCAGAAGACTAGGTGGTGCGACGAAATTAGAAAATTTGAGGGTGCTAGTTGAAATCGGTTGGTGCAGGACAGGGGTAATTGGAGATGACAGGGAGAGGCCTTCGTCCTGCAGTGGACATAAAACACGCTGATGCTGACGATGCCGTTACAGGCTCCTCGGTAATTGAATGTTTTCTGAAATCCTGAGGTCCGTAATCTTTTGTGGTGGACTGTACATCCGGCGCTATACCGAAGAGCCCCGCAGTAGCAGCGGAGACAGGGACAAGTACAACACTATACCCTGGAGAGTAGGCAAAGAAAGCTTCGGGAGCGATCTCTACAGTGAGCTGACTATGGAGGTCTTAAGCTCTTGTTATATTGGCGTTCAACTCTACAAAAAAAAAATACACACAAAGATGCCTACGTGTTCCTGACCAGAGCGCTTGCCTCAGAAACTAGTTGTAGAGATCTCGATCTCCACTCGGCAACATGCGTTTGTTTCTTCCTTCTTTTAATTTCTTAACGCAAATCTCAACGAAAAAATTGGGCAGGAAACATCGACTATTATTGTAAGTACATGCTAATAGCGGCAAGCTTCTTAAAGTTTGTGCTTTATTAACAAAGGAATGATGCGCTCAAAAGCACCTAATTGTGGTAGTCAGTCGCAAAGCCAGCAATTTTGTAAAAGGCAGGCATCCGACTCGTGCGCACCCGCACTCTGGCCATTGGCTTGGTGGCAGTGAGGACATCTACCGTTTACACTCGGGTAAAGGCAGCGCCTTTTTTCATTATATTCACCGTGTGTGGTCCTTACGTGGGACCGAACCCGATAGTTAAGATGGCGCCGGCGCAGACATTGCTTGTACACTCGCCGGATCCCCGGCTGTACCATTGCATCAGAGGACAACGCGCAGCTCTCGCCATCTAGTAGCGGCACACGGAAGAACGCAGCACCCGAAAATTCGCAGATGTCCGCGCGCAGTAGCGGGGCACCATACGCAATGGCTTGTCAGTCGAATTTTTTCCCCGAATTTTGAGCTGGCAACTCTTTGGCCGGCTCTTACACGAGTCCCTACTCATTACATGTCCCATTGCGAAATTCTGCAAATAAGAGAGCAGGAGCCAGAGTCCAGTACTGCAGCCGCTATATAGACAGAGGATAGCGTTAAAAGAGCAGGCCTGACCTACCCGAGAGCTTCTCCGGATCATCTAAACCTTCATACGCCACTAAGCTCTCATGTGATCGTCCCTGCCAGCAGGCCAGACAATTCGTTTACAGAGAGAAGACGTTACCAAGGGTCATCTGCAATGGGATTATTTTTACGCGTTTCCAAAATAAAAGGAAAATTGCCTCTTGCTCATATTTCTAGTCGCTGAGTTTAATTCCGTGAGGCGGGCGTATGGAAAACAGCTTGAAAATGTTAATTACGTTCCTTTTTATATGAGATGTGGCACATATTGCAGTTTTATAAATTATTACCGGTGAGTCAAAGACTGCTAATTATGCTAGTTGCAATGTTAGATTCTAGCTAGGAAAATTGGGCGTTTGCAAGGCGTACACAATCGGAATTATTTTCCAGAATAATACCATATTGAAAATAGGCGTCTTCGGTCAAGCCGTGAAACGCACTCTTGTTTCACTAACTTTGTTGATAGAACGCTCTTATGCATTCAAGCACAAAATAAAAGGAACACCCATGTAATTCTTCCCGCATTTCGAGAAATATCGCTAAACTACTGTCATCTTGGATTTTAACTTCAAGTGCATAGGCCCTGCATGCTCACCGGTTAAAATCGATGAATTGCAATGCGATTGATCAAGCAATAAAAGAAGTTAATTGGTGGACTTTTTATCAGTTCAATGTGTATCTTGGATTGCTCGTGCTAGTAATGTCCGCCTCCTTGTATAGTCCTGCTCCGGGACGAAAATTTTTTTATCTGCCGCAGCCGATCGTTAAAAATTCCGTAAACGATACCCCTTACAAGAAACTTGTGTTCAATCTTCGCTCTGTCGTCGATTGCCTACTTTCGCAACCTCCACAGCAGTACTGAACGCTAACTAAAATGTGGTGAAATACTTATTTTGCAGTCCAAAAATGCCGTATGTAAAACACATAACTTTGAGAAAACTACGTTCGCATCGCAGGCTTCCTTGTATTTGATATATATATATATATATATATATATATATATATATATATATATATATATATATATATATATATATATATATATATATATATATATAGTTTCGGGCGTTCCGCAGCTCATGACCCGCCGTGGTTGCTCAGTTGCTATGGTGTTATGCTGCTGAGCACGACGTCGCGGGATCGAATCCCGGCCACGGCGGCCGCATTTCGATGGGGGCGAAATGCGAAAACACCCGTGTACTTAGATTTAGGTGCACGTTAAAGAACCCCAGGTGATCGAAATTTCCGGAGTCCTCCACTACGGCTTGCCTCATAATCTAAAAGTAGTTTTGGCATGTAAAACACCGTAATTTCTTTCCGCAACTCGGTTGCTAAGAGACCACGCGTCCTTTGAATCGACGCCTGTGTAACTGCGGTGTGAGGCTGGCCACCAACGAACAAACCACGATAACTGCCAGAGAAGTGCAAAAGGCCATTCACGTTAACAAACCGGCAGACGGTGATTAGGAGTGGCGGTCACGATTTTTTCTTATTCAGGCTGCGGCTGCCACCAGTTAAAGATATAAACCAACAATGGCCCTTTAAATTTAACTTGTGAGGTCCTGTCTGACTGCATGGGAACAGGTACACCATATTTCTCGGCAACGACTACATTAATTTTCTTGAGGCTTCTTCAATTTCAAAGCACTTAAAACTCTAGTAACGCGAGCAAGTTTATTCTCATTTGTACATAAAATTTTAATTCAGATTTTCCCAATGCGACAGTTTAAAAAAAATTAATTCCGAACTTTGCAACACTGCAACTGAGCAATAAGAAATCATACAACAATTTTGTGAATTGCGTCTAATAGTGTAGCTTGCCCGCGTAAGTTTGATGTATAATTCACCACTATGAATATAATCCTAAGTAGCGAGTAGAACTTTTGAAATAGCGCTCTTACTCACTGTAACGCTTTTGCGTAAGCTGCAGTTTTTTTATATCTAGTTCGTTCGCTTGGGATGCTAGAACAGATGCAGTTTACAAAAGTGACATATACTTTTTCGGGGCGCTTAGTTACGGGTTCCTAAACTTGGTGCTATTGCAACTTGCAAGTGATTTTAGATAGATAGATAGATAGATAGATAGATAGATAGATAGATAGATAGATAGATAGATAGATAGATAGATAGATAGATAGATAGATAGATAGATAGATAGACAGACAGACAGACAGACAGACAGACAGACAGACAGACAGACAGACAGACAGACAGACAGACAGACAGACAGACAGACAGACAGACAGACAGACAGACAGACAGACAGACAGACAGATAGATAGATAGATAGATAGATAGATAGATAGATAGATAGATAGATAGATAGATAGATAGATAGATAGATAGATAGATAGATAGATAGATAGATAGATAGATAGATAGATAGATAGACAGACAGACAGACAGACAGACAGACAGACAGACAGACAGACAGACAGACAGACAGACAGACAGACAGACAGACAGACAGACAGACAGACAGACAGACAGACAGACAGACAGACAGACAGACAGACAGACAGACAGACAGACAGACAGACAGACAGACAGACAGACAGACAGACAGACAGACAGACAGACAGACAGACAGACAGACAGACAGACAGACAGACAGACAGACAGACAGACAGACAGACAGACAGACAGACAGACAGACAGACAGACAGACAGACAGACAGACAGACAGACAGACAGACAGACAGACAGACAGACAGACAGACAGACAGACAGACAGACAGACAGACAGACAGACAGACAGACAGACAGACAGACAGACAGACAGACAGACAGACAGACAGACAGACAGACAGACAGACAGACAGACAGACAGACAGACAGACAGACAGACAGACAGACAGACAGACAGACAGACAGACAGACAGACAGACAGACAGACAGACAGACAGACAGACAGACAGACAGACAGACAGACAGACAGACAGACAGACAGACAGACAGACAGACAGACAGACAGACAGACAGACAGACAGACAGACAGACAGACAGACAGACAGACAGACAGACAGACAGACAGACAGACAGACAGACAGACAGACAGACAGACAGACAGATAGATAGATAGATAGATAGATAGATAGATAGATAGATAGATAGATAGATAGATAGATAGATAGATAGATAGATAGATAGATAGATAGATAGATAGATAGATAGATAGATAGATAGATAGATAGATAGATAGATAGATAGATAGATAGATAGATAGATAGATAGATAGATAGATAGATAGATAGATAGATAGATAGATAGACTGCCTTCTGTAGTTGCCAGAATGTGACTTTTTGCTCTCAAATACAACACGTTTTATTCGAATTCGAGCAGTGGTTCTGTCGCAAAATCACTTGGCGTTCTACTTTCACTCGAATAGGCCAGTCGGAGATAACATAGCGCTATGTCGTCTTTTAATTCTAAAATCCACGTTTCATTCTAACACTGTGCTCCTCACGAATCTCAACAACTCGCAGCATGGACGAATGCGAGTTTTCTTGTGACCGGCTAACCATTATGGTCAACGGCCAAATGATGTGCCTGGGCACACTGCAACACCTTCGGGAGAAGTTCGGTCAGGGCTACCGACTCGAGTTATTCCTCAAACCCACTGTCGCGGTAGATGAACTCAAGCTAAAGCAAGCTGTGGAGAAGCAGTTTCCCGGCATTCGACTCAAGGACACCCAGAAGGTATACATGCTAAATTATTGCGGTGGAATTCTTAGGTTACCTCATGCACTTTTGTAGACTATGTATCTATCTGAATTTGTTTGTATCTATGTGCCTATATTTGTTTGTGTTTCTATGTAACCATTCGCCCGTCTACCAGCGTCACTGGGTAGTCCGTGGGTGAATGGTTGGCGCATCGCTTTGCTGTGCTGTGGTAACAGGGTTCGAAAGCCAAGACCAGGCCATCTTTGGTCACTGAGTATGTGGCAATGTGTATATACGTACCGCTATTAAACGAAGCTCTTTCAATCCGACATGAGTCGCTATGGACACCGGTCTAGGCAAGTACTGAATGAAACCGTAAAGGAGGTAATGAATGGAACCGTAACTAGACGGGCTTCAGACGCAGCAGTTGAAGTGGGAGGCAGCGCACGAAGGGAACCAATAAGTAAGCTTTCCCTAGCAATGAAGGACCTAAGTAAGAAACGATAAAGAATGAAACTGTCCAGCTCAAGAGATAAGAAAGAATTTGCGGAATTGTAAAAACTTACCAACAAATAGAAAATAAGGGATATTTGAAATTAGAACGTGAGAAAGACTAAGGAAGCAGTGAGAAATGGACGGAGCATGAAATCAGTGAAAAAGAAACTTGGCGTAGGAGAAGACGATATTATTTATTTATTTATTTATTTTTTTATTTATTTATTTATTTATTTATTTATTTATTTATTTATTTATTTATTTATGTACACATACTGCACCACGGCTGGGCTGTCGCAGGAGTGCGTTTGTACATTGCATTTAACAAAACATTCAAAACATTCTTCCGCACAAATCAACTTCGACACCGTAGGAGTCATGATAACTTCAAAGCTGAAGATGCAATGAGTAATAATAAACACAGTATGCATCAGGTTAAGTTATACAAAAATTCCTCTAAAGCGGTGACCTAGATTCACCTGTTAGTAAGGTACATTTTTTAAATGTACGAGGAAAGAAGCTATACTTAAATAGGTTAGTACGCGGTTGAAATGGTGCAAGCTTTAGTTTGTGGCTTTTCCTGGTAGGTTTCAATTTACCAGGAGACAGATAGTTGTTCTTTAATGAGTAGCTTTGGGTGTTAATAAGAATATGCAACAATTTAAAGCATTCTGGATCGTGCCGTTCGGACAGAGGTTGAAGACCTAATAATAATATTTGGGGTTTTACGTGCCAAAACCACTTTCTGATTATGAGGCACGCCGTAGTGGAGGACTCCGGAAATTTTGACCACCTGGGGTTCTTTACCATGCACCTAAATCTAAGCACACGGGTGTTTTCGCATTTCGCCCCCATCGAAATGCGGCCGCCGTGGCCGGGATTCGATGGTTGAAGACCTAGTGCAACAAGGTGAGATGAGGGTGAGAAGTCCCAGTAATAACGGGGGCATATGAAATGGGTTGTTTTTCTTTGGAACTGATTCGAGGGTGTTAATGCCAGAGACTTTATAAGGGCTCCAGATGGGGGAAGCATACTCGAGAATGGGTCAGATGAGCAATTTATATGATAGAAATTTTGTTTCATGCGGAGCTTATCGCAATGTGCGAGTTAGCCTATTTTCTTTAGTGCTTTATTGCATGTGTATTGAATATGCCTAGACCATGGCATGTTAGGTGAGACGATGAGGCCAAGGTACTTGCATTGAGACACTCTTTCAAGGGAAGAGCCATTAAACAAATAGGTAAACAAAGAAACACAAGTGCGCTTACTAAAATAATAGAGTGAGTGTTTTTACAAAGTTTATATTCATTTGCCATTTGTCGCACCATCTGCAAAATTGTGTAAAAGAATCGTTAAGTGAAAGGTAGTCAACATTCGTGTTAATTACGTTATAGAGCCCACACTCGTCAGCGTAAAGGTGATTTTTGCGGACAGATGATTTAGCAAATCTTTGATATACAATAGGAACAAAAGTGACCCCAGCACTCAACTCCGAACGTCGTATTTACTACAGACGAGTTTAAGGAATTAAGCGAAACATACTGGAAATGGTTATGTAAAAAGCTAGCGATTTTGTCAACTAACAACGTATAGCGCGAGGCTTTTGGAGAAGGTTTCAGTCTGTAAGAGTGTCGATTGCCTTGGAAAAGTCCATGAAAATGGCATCTATTTGCTTTCCAGTGTCGACAGCGTTTTAAATGCCATGCAAGGATTCTAAGAACGGAGTTATTGTACTAAACCCGCGACGAAAACCATGCTGGGCATCACTCAAAAAGTCATTATGTTTAGGAAATTCCATAATATGCTTAAAGCCAATGGGTTCAAGAAGTTTCCATGATTGAGGTGTTAATGAAGTCGAACGATAGCTTACTGGTGACTGTATGTTGCCCGATTTATACAAGGGAAGAATTTTCGCCAATTTCTAAACTAAAAGGACTGTCGAAGTAGATAAATTATTTTGAAAAAATTGAACCAAATATGCAGCACTTAAAGCACAACATCTAACAAGAAAAACGTTGTTAATGCCATGAGGGCCACATGATTTTTTTATTTTTAAGCGCAAAATTAAATTGAACACGTCTTCGAGATACACGGTAATATCGCCAATTGAATAATGTGAGGCATGAATGAACGCAGGTCTGTCGAACTTATCAGTTGCGAATACCGATTGAAAATATTCATTCAATGCGGTAGTGATAATTAATGGATCATAAGAAGGGGCCATATTTATTACAACTGTATTTCTGGGCGTTGACCTGGGGGAGATTGAAGCCTAAAATTTTCTGGGGTTACTTTTTATTAAACTTTGTAATCTAACCCCTGAAGTAGAAGTCCTTTGTTGAATAAGTTTAGGGCGAAGTTCAGCGTAGGCTACGTCAAGTTCGGCTATTTTAAGGGGATCACCGTGTTGTTTTAAGTGCCTTAACCTAGTAACGTGACACGACAGATGAAGTATCTCAAGCGAAATCCAGAGAAGATTAGCTTTTTTTTCATTTTTTTTCATAGGAACTGGCTGACTGACTTTTCCACCATTTTAGCGATTTACAAACTTATTCAGTCTTTTCCATGTAAAATGTGTTTTTTTTTCATTACATCTACGTCAAACAGGTTATCTAACTAACGCCTTGTTTGACAGCACACAAAGAAAGCACCGATGTACGAGACGTGACGGCTCAGTGCGCAGTAGTTGCTCGGTGCACTGTGCACTGCCGGTGGCTCCGACAATGAAGCCAGAATTTTCGGTCCGCGAAAAATTCGACGCGTTTCCGACGTCCTTCGGACCAGTGCGGTGAGTTTTCGAAGCTGGCTGAGCAAAATCGCATACGGCACAGCAGCCGAAAGCAGTCGCAAGCAACCCAGGGATGTCAGGGACTGATAATCGTAAAGTCCCAGTGCATCGCGCGCTCGCATGGGTTCGCTGCCCCATCGTTGGCCTACAGTTATGGTACGCCCACACTAGCGACAAAAACGCGCGCGACACGCCGCACGCGGCAAGCGCCCGCGCGGCAGACGCGTGCGGGCAAGTCCACAGTCGCGTTTTGCGGCACGCGGCAGCGGCCCGTGGAGTCCCGCGTTGTCTCGTTCCAATCGATACTTCTCGCGACAACGCGCTCTTCGCTCTGCCCATTTCGTCTTCCATCGGAAGTGTGTGTTTTTTTGCGCCACTGCCGGCCACGCTCAGGCATGTCGGATACGGACGAGGAGCTACTGGTGACTGTGAACACTATAATACTTGTTTGTTCTTTACTTGTGTGACGCCGACGTGCCAGACAGCGGACAAGAAAGTTTTGAGTGCGGTACAGGGACACTGAGGGCCAGGCGCACACTCTGCTTCCCCACCTTCACCTATTACTCACCTGTCATGCCAAACTGCTGTCCATAATGTGCCAGCGGTTGGCGCGCAGCTCCTTGTCCGACGCTCGATTTATCATAGAGGTACGCATATCCGCGAACGGTTTCCAAAAACGCCTCCATTGCGAGGCGAATTCTTCGTCGACGCCTCAGTGGCGGTGTGGTAAGGCTTAACAAAAACAGCCCCCTTGACTGGAAATGGCCTCTGAGATTTTACGGCGCGCGTGTCACTGTTCAGTCTCGGAGCCCATAGATTATGATTCTTTGCTTATGCGACAGGTGGCGCCACAACAGCGCGGCTCGTAAAGCGGCTCGCTTCTGATTGGTGGACGTTTCGCGTCTGCCGCGAAAAATGGGTCTCGCACCCATTCGCGCGTTTGCCGCGCGTTGCTGCCGCTTTTCGTGAATCTTGCCGCGCGCGACAGCACCGCTCGCCGCGCGCGTTGTGTCGCGCGCGTTTTTGTCGCTAGTGTGGACGTACCATTAGGGTGCAACCAATAGAGTGGGCGCCTTCGTCAGAAGAAAAAACGCTCGCTCTCCGCGCACTTGTGCGCACACTTTGAGGCAGCAGCCGACCGTGCCGCTGCCGCCGGGCTCGCTCGATGCGCCGGACTGCGCGTGCAAATTTCCTGGCATTCTGGCTCCGTCAGCGCGATGTATGCCATTTTTCAGGCCGCTGCCTGATACGCTTAATGCGCCATCTATGAAATGGCCCTGAAGCATTCGTAACGGCAACATGTCGCCATGTCTGAGGAGTGCAGTAGACGCCTAAGACAGCAAGCGCCTGCGCACCGAGGCTGCGCGCGTTCAACGGTCTACTGAGAGTGCCGAACCGCGTTGAACACGCGCTAGCCACGCCAACAAGGTGGCCGAAGCTCGTGAGGCGCAACTCGCCCAAATGAGTCATCCATATCGTGCCTGTTAGGAGCCGAATGATGTCGAGCAGCGTTCTGGCGCCCGAGCGAGAAGTCGTCTAACAAAGATGTGTCGAGATTTCTGCATAATACAATAACCATATCCTAGAATACAGGATGGTCAAGGAGACCCGATGGGTGCCGTTATCATTGCGAGTGAAATACAATATCGTTAAGATAAGAATTAGGCCTATAATAAACACCAAACTGAAACAGAACAGAGACACGTAATCAACATTTATTCAACCAATGTATTGAACATCCGTGCACCTCTATCTTGTTTCGCTTATCGTCGACACTTGCTTGACACATACCTCTTTTTTCTTCGATCGTTCAATGATAATAAATATGCTTATAAGGCATGGGTGTGTAGGGATGGTGATGTTCCTTGTTTTAACCATCAGGTACGCAAGTTTTACCCTTGAGTATTAAACTTGGAAACAAATCTAGAATGTGTGCGTCCAGATAGCAATATTCGTTGTCTCGGGTAGCAACAAGAGACCGCTGTTTTTTTCTTCAGTCTTTCACTCGGAGTAGATGGGCTTATCCACCACCAATGTGTTTGGACGATGATGTTCATGATTGATGGAAACAACCACGTACCCTGCTTTTGTTCTTTAACAGGTAACTTCCACAATATATGTCTAGTTGACATGTATATACTTGACGATAATGTTCAATTTATTTTGTTACATGCATGTACCGCAGTTTTGCTGTCGTTCAGGCAAAACAGGTATACTTATCTAGCATGAATGTACTCGGATTCTACTGTTCGGTGCCCTGGTAACAATCATGCTTCTCTGCTTAATTTTTCAATCTTTCAATTGATGTCGCTACGCTTCTGGGGCATGTATGTGATCGGGGGCAGATGTTCCCTGTTCCATTCCCTGTTGCATTGTTGAATCTTTCAATCGGAACCGATGCGTTTCATTGGCATGTTTGTGTTCGGATGCTAATGTTTGGTGTTGCTGTTTAAAAGCGTCGTTTTAGTGTTTCTTTCAGAAGGAACTATTATGTTTATCTGAAGTGTATGTGCCCACCCGGTAATGCTCCGTGCCCTTGCCAACAACAAGGATGCTCAGTGTTCTTTTTTAGTCTTTCACTCGGTGCAGATACGCTTATCAGGTATGTGCACGTTCCCACGGTAACGGTGGATGCCCCAGGTAGCTATAAAGTACATGAGTTTTATTCTTCAATCTATCAATTGGGTGCAATCAGCTTTTTAGGCATGTTGGCAATTTTCGCGGTTGCCGAGAGCAACCAGCTATCACGGTTTTTTTCTTCAATGATTCACTCTGGATGGATTTACTTATGTGGCATGATGTGTTTGGGGGGTAATATTCTGGGCCCTTGGTAACAACCAGGTGCCCCGTTTATATACTTATCTACCAAGGATATGTTCGAATGGCAAGTCAGGTTTCCTTGGCAACAACCACCCACCCCGGTTTTATTATTCAGTCCTGCACTGTGATCAAATATGCTTATGCAGAAGGTATATATTTGAATGGTAGCGTTTTTTGTCCATGGTAACAACCAGGTACCGCCCTTTTATTATTCAATTTTTCAATGAGAGTCGACGGGTCTCCTTGGCATCTGTGTGCTCGGACTAATTCTCGGTGTCCTTGGAAACAACCAGGTACTCTTGTGCAGTGTTTAATTTAGTACAAAGATGCTTGCCTGGCGAGAATGCGTTCGGAAGGTAATTTTTAGTGTCTTTAGTAGCAACTAGGCACACCCGTTTTAGTCTTCAAATTTTTAATTTCATCACGTACACCTAGCTGACATGTATGTGCTCAGATGGTGATGTGTCCCTGGTAACAAGCAGCTCCTCTTCATTTTTCTAATTGTCTGGCTACTATCTGATGTGCCTGTCGGCACATACGTCTGCGTTTGATAGCAATTTTATCCCATGTGTGCGGGATAAACATGTGGAATAGCAAAGTAAAGATGCAATGGACCACACATGGTATTTTGACGCCTCGTATGGTTCCCTTCTGCCATTACTTCATAGTTTGACATTTAGCGTAAGAATAAAGAAATTCTGACTACATTTACCTAATTGGCTCCAACGCAATAAAACGTTTTCTGGAGTATTCTCACGAGATTTTAAAGCATGGCTTTGATTACATTCCTGTACAATAACGCCTCTGTTCTAACTTGAAGCAGCTTAGCTAGGACAACCGTATGGGATACGGCATTATTCATGTAATATTCTCTTCGTAATTTTTCTCTCTGTAATATTAAGGTTAGGAGGCATGTAGTGTCTTTAGGGGAAGGGGTTCACACGTAATCGCGCAAATTTTGTTTCTCTTATATCGCGTGGTGCCCACTTGCAGTACATCATCTGCGGGTGTTTTCTCTCCGCCCAGAACGTGCTTAGCTACCACCTGATGGAGCGAATTCCGTGGAGCGTGCTGTTCACCAAGGTGGCGCATCTCCAGAAAAATTTCCCCCTCGAAGATGCCCTCGTCGGCGAGAACACCCTCCAGGATATCTTCTTGAACTTCGCCAAAGCACAAGAAGTTCTCCCTGTTCCGAGCGGTGCCGTTGGAGTAGACGTCAGCTCAGCCTCCAGCACAAAGTCTCCTGCGACACTTTCGACAGCTACGACACCTACCACGTAGACCCGACGACGGCTTCTGCAAATTGCTCCGCAGCCGTAGAAATAAAGGTCTTTCTCGCATCAGATGCTTTGAGCTCAGTGCTTATTTGGTTGCTTATATTACAGCCCAGCCTGAGTTTAATGTGCTCGTTCATTCATGTGAAAAACCACAAGAAACGACCTCCGGTTCCGTTCTTCTAATTCTGTAAGTTTTGTCTGCAGTAATTTAAGTGTTTGATTAAGTTCTACACTAGAATTTATAAAAAAATTAAGATGATCAACTAAATGTGCTATTGCTCTGGCATTACTTCCTATTGCATTTATTTATGCCGAGAAATTCATAATTTTCACGTGGTCCTCCAGGTGCTTTTTATCGTCTGTCAAATCCTGTCTAACAGCCTGCTGGCCGTGTATCAGCATTTAGAGCTTTTCAAAAGTGAAAGGAACCTCATTACATTCCACATAACCACAAGGTAACAACTTGAACAGATGATAAGACTCGTACGCTATGGCAAGAAACACCTTGGGCACAGCCCAACAAAACTTTTTTCGTCGCTGCGTTGTGAGTATGCTCAGATTACCAGGAGCAAAAATGCCGCAGGGATGGTTAACGCTCCGCTTCTTCCGTTTTCGCCAGGCCCACTGAAGAACCCAGAAGGAAGTGGCTCTTTTACACGTGCGGGATTTGCGGATGTCACGCATTTGCGGCCCATGTGTTGTCGAAGAGCCAGAGTCAAGTCTGCAAGGGGGTTTTACCTGTCGCTTGTTCCTCAATCATTTGAAAAGTTATAAGGATTCGGCTATTTTAAAGAAACAACCACAATCGCCAGCAAAGCTACCTGGTACAAGAATGTTGGGCGCATGATTACCTCTCCCTTATTTTTTGCATTTCGGACGCTGTGCACTAGTAACCTATTTCTGTAAACCCGGCTACAAAAAGCACACAGAAGCCTTTCTATATCGACTCAACCTTGGAAGGCGCTAAATATATTTGATTTTTTTACCTATAGGCCGGCTTTCAATTCAGCGTAAAGCAAAGACGAGGTGTGTTCCCATATAGATATAGTAATATAGCAACGAAGAAGAGAGGTCCCGCTGCGCTCCTTCAACATGTCTGCAAAACACGGAGGACGCGTTGGCGCTGCAGCTTGCTCTGGAATTTGGCAGGGACTTTTCGACTGCTCTGGCTCGACCCCACGTGCTGTGCCTATGGTTTTTCGCTATCAATAAAGGCCACAGCATTAGCTGGAGGTGCTGGGCTCCCTACTACCTCGGCCTGGGGCTCCACCGCCACACTATTTATGCCGCTACCACGGCCACCATGCCATCGGACGCGGTTTGGTCACCAACTTCAACTAGTCATCTGCATTGCGGTTTGTCAACATGACCTAGCTGTGTTGAGCGTCACTACCGACCCTGACCTCGACGACTGCCTTTTGTTGTAAGAAGCGGCGAACAACCGCAACCAATGGGATGGGTCGACCAAGTTCACCAGCGTTATTTTTTATCCAGCAGATGTCGCTGCCTGTGGTTCCATAACCATTAGGTAACCTATGCGACATGGACTGTAATTAGGTCTTCCCTATGGAGGAATTAGGCCGACCTGGCGGGAGAAAGCTTCAAGCAGAACAACGCCTCCGCCAGCAAGGGCAACGGCGAGGCAAGGATTTCACAAGGACTTCACATTAATAAGGACGGAATCGATCTCTGCAACCGTCTAAGCCAAACTACGACTGAGGAAAGTAAGACTACACAAATCCAAAAAGGCATTAAATATGACGCTCTTCAGGGGCTCATCGCCAAGAGTGCCACCATCGTAGCAGCCGTGGTCACCTATAGCGAAAGAGTTGACGTATTCCGCATGCAACGAGCGCTCACCTTCAAGATTTTCCCCAAGCGGCATCTTTTTCGAGCTTGAGGAATGGTCAAGGATACACTGGTGATGATTCTCTGTTGCCCCGCAGAAACGTTTCATTCATGAAGTGGTGGCTGCCCACTCTCCCTGCTCCCTTCCACCCAGGTGGTTGGCCAGTCTTTCTCCTCGGGCAAAGAGCAGGCCATCGACGAGCAGCTTGCAGAGGTTTTCCCGGCAGTGCACCAGCAACATCGGGACACCGCACTACTGTCGTAGGCTAAAGTAACATCGCTTCTTCGACTTACGACGCTCCCCAATTCGACACCACAACTGTCCTACTCGACGTCACAGCCACCCTACATGACCCCACCGCACCGGGCCCTACTCCCCGTCACTCTGACGCGCCCTCGGCACTTCCGGTTTCAAGATACCTTGCACACGTTGGACAACTGGCCGCTCGCCTGCAGTGTCGCTGAGCCTGTAGCATGCGTTTGTCGCCACCGCTTGCAACTTCCGGATGTGATTACCAAACCGCACGTGACGGTAGCCTGCCGGCATGCTGATCCGAGCCCGTCGCCACACTTATAGAACGCTCGCAAGAATTTCAGTACCCGTCCTTCTCTCTCACGGTGGCATTCCTCGATATCGCCGTTGCGACGTCGCCCTCCTTCAAACAATGTAAACTAAGGTGCTGCATTTCCCGAACCAGGGACGGTAAGCTTGTCTACATGTCTAAGACCTTCGTTATCGTCGCAAAACAATAAAGAAGTACATGTCGGAGCAGTCGCCACATTTGCATTAGTTGATACGGGTCGCAGCAGTCTCAGTCATACGGGAGACGCTTTGCCGCCGACTCGCGAAGGCCACCACGTAACTTACTGGTGTTGTACATTGCACAGCCAGCACTCAGGCTGCCACACCGTCGACTGTGCAAACTTTCAGACTCGTTATTCGCAACATTCTCCACACCGTCAGGTTTGTTGTGATGCCTTTACTGTTACTGTTACTGCCTTTTTTTAAAATATCTATGGCAGGTGCTACCAGCTGCACATCTAGTAAACAAATCATCAAGTCTGATTCTGCAGCTGCACAGTGCCCTCAAACAACTCCTGCCAGCTCAAATGAGAATGGTAAGTGCTTTCCAACATTACTTGTTTCAACAAATGTTTACAAACCTGCTCTGCTAGGTCTTTGTATCTAAGTGTACACAATGGTGTAATTTAAAAAAAAAATGCTTTAGGAAAGATTGTAAATATCTTGAACAGGAAAGTAGTAGTGCTGGTCAGGTGGTGGATTAAAATTTCTTTTTTTGCTTGACGATTCGCAGAGATCCTTGCAGAGATCCAAGCATAGTAAAACATTCCTGTGTCTTTAGTTGCTAAATACACTGGGTTGTGGGAAAGTAAATAGTTACATTTACCCTCCAGTCATCTGTTCAATGACATCTGTTGCCAGCAGTAATAGTTAAGCCATACCAGCAAAAACAATTGCTCAAGCACCACAAAAATTTTGTGGGGCTAGAAACTAAAATAGGAAAATTTCGTTAATTTAATCTCTA
Source organism: Dermacentor albipictus (assembly GCF_038994185.2). NCBI lineage: Eukaryota > Metazoa > Arthropoda > Arachnida > Ixodida > Ixodidae > Dermacentor > Dermacentor albipictus. The sequence goes on from NC_091829.1 coordinate 108,844,005, forward strand.
AAGGGCCTCTCACCAGTTTTTGGCCATTGCAAATGGACAAGCATAGCACATAGACCACGCAGTGGCAATCATGCTAGCATAGTGCCAAGCAACTGCGCAGAGTGAAAATATTTGAAATTTCTAATGGAAGCCCACGCACCCTGCTTCTAGAGGGAGCGACAGTGATAGAGTTAAGGTCCCATGCACAAATGCCTAATAAGGCACACTGACTACAGCATAACTGATTATGGCACATGACCGAAGTCAATTCATCCACTGCAGAATGGTTGGTGCCACTGGGAGTGCGCCATGCAGCAATGAGAGGAACAGAAAGAAAAAGGAAGTGGTACTAGCCACGTAAATGTGGCACGGTCCCTTGGCTCCGGTTCGGGAGAAGGCAGAGAAGAGCACTTGCGGACTCTAGTTGAGGCAGTAGGAGAAAGCACCTACGCTGGCAGTGAAGCATGCCTTTTGGCAGCATGGCAACATGCTCCTCTTAAAATGAACCGGTTCCAAAAATGTTTGCTGTAAAACACTCCAAGGAGGTGCCCCAAGTACCAACCTAATTTGCAGTGATGCCTAGGGGTCTGTTAACAGGATTCCATTTTTAAGAAAGTGTGCAGGCACTCGCTCTTAGCAGACTACTTCTGTTACTTTTGACTCATAATATGTCTGTTTGGTTTGCCTGCACTATTGTGAACCAGTTCATAGTGGGGGCAAGAGGAGTTCAGAAATTTTTCAGCTCAATTTAAGTGGTGCAGGCATGACTTGTTGCTTCAAACAAATGCCGAGGTGCAGACACGGTGCTGGCATTTTTCTGCCTAGAATGCATCAACCGTCTTGCTTTGAGAGGTCCCGAAATGCAGGTACGCTCAGCCTCTGAGGTATGAATACTTTGCATTGCATAAACACAGCAGACATTCATACGAAGAGTTTCAGTTACTGCGCTGCTGCTTCAAACCTGCACTTCTGCACAAAGTTGGTAGTCAGTAGGCATAGTTACAGCAACATCATGAACCAGTTCTGCACCATTTGAAATGAAAGGCATGGCTTAGAGGGTGCCATCGCTGCACCACCAGAACAAATGGCAGGCTCAGAACCTTTTGAACTGCTTCAGATGGTGCAGGCAAATTGAACATAAATAAAAATTAGCTTTGTTATGTGCAGTCATACAGGCAAAGTGTCGCTTCTTTCTTTGGTTCCTGATATATCAAGCTGAGGCTCATCAACCAGGAGCCACCTGTTTATTTTAACTGAAGTATATGAACTTGCAGAGGAGATTGTCACATCCGCAAACATCGAGGAGGCACCACAATTGGAGGCTCTGTCAAATGGTAAATATCACTATGCATTTTTTGTGCACCTGTGACAAGTTTCTCTCCACCAAGTTACAATACGCATATGCTCACATTTCCAAGGCCATCTTGAAGAACCACTGCTCTTTCATAACTTTGCAATGGATGGTTTAATGATTGAACTACCATTCTTAAAGGTATTGTAATGCAGTAATGACAGCAGAATTGCCTCTATTTTTGTTTGTAGTTGTTGAAAAGTTGGGAAATATGTGGTAGTTATAATTACCAAATAATGCATATAATATTTAGTCTCTGGTGTCTAGGAGCTTATTGCTAAAACATTTTCCTTCGATAATCACATAGATTACATGGCGCAGAAGCTATCTTGCACAATGGGTTGTATGCACCACCATTTCTCTTCCTTTCCTGTGTCTATATATGTTCCACTCTTACCACACTGTTCTTTTCACATTACATTACCGAGCGAGCATTGTAAAGACAGCTGTGGTCTTGTGCTTACATCAGCACCTTGCATAGGATGTAATGCGCTACCATTGCCCTTGCTTTCCTGTGTCTATAAACGTACCGCTCTTACCACACGGTGTTTTTCACATTACATTACTGAGCTAGTATTTGTAAAGACACTTAGACCACGGTGGTTTCGTGCGTGTATCAGGCGCGTGCATGACTGTGCACCTGTTCCTGACATGCGCGCTACCGTCGGCCCGTTATCACTCGGTCGGCTATAAAAGCAACACTTCCCAATAAACCTGCGTTCTTCTTGTTCTGGCTATCTTGCTGTTGTCACGTCCTTCGCGGCACGGATACATGGTGTCAGAAGTGGCTACGACGGTCTAGCTTCGGCAGCGTGGAGTACGAAGCATGGAACGGCTGCAGGCACCGGAGCCCCTGCTTCTGGCGGGGAACGTCTCGGCATCGTGGAAGCGTTTCAAGCAAAAGTTTGAGCTCTTCCTGCAAGCAACATAAGTGAAGGACCAGCCAAAAAGTGAGGCTTCGAAAGCTGCACTTCTGCTGAGCATCGCGGGTGACGAGGCGCTCGATGTATTCAACAATTTCAAGTTCGAGCCGAACGAGAGCAAGGATGACTACAAGACCTTAATACAAAAGTTCGACGCATACTGCACAGAAGTTACCAACGAAGTGCATGAAAGATACCTGTTTCGCACGAGGACCCAAACGGAAGGAGAACCGTTCGAAAAATTTTTACGTGACTTAAAGAAACAAGCCTCGCAGTGCAACTTTGGAGCATCGCACGACTCGCTGGTAAGAGACCAAATTGTTTTTGGTACCAGCAACGCTAAGCTACGGGAGAAGATGCTTCGTGAGAAGGAGCTGACGTTATTGAAAGCGGAAAATATGTGCAAAATTGCAGAGTCAGTCGCACAACAAAATGAGGTGTGGCGCAAAGCAGACGGCTGCGTTCATGCCATTTCGAGGCGCACAAACGAGAGCAAGGTTGGCGGAGAACAGTTGCAGTGCAGGCGCTGTAACCGCAAGCACAGACCGAAGCAGTGCCCAGCATTTGGGAAAAAATGCTATGTGTGCCAAGGTGTCAATCACTTCGCTATATGCTGTAGGAAGTCGACAGACGTGAGTGAAGTCAACAAACTTCAAGAGTGCGACTTTGATGTCCTAGATGTCTGCAGTAGAGGTGGAAAAACCAATGAGTGGACTGTAAAAGCTCAAGTTAATGGGCAGGGAATTTCCTTCAAGATAGACACGGGATCACAAGCCAGTCTTTTGCCGTTTTCAGTCTATCGAAAACTACCATCAAATGAACTACAGCCGACAAGCACAGTGCTGCGGGCGTATAACGGCGGCGTCATCAAGTGCTTTGGGACAGAGTCGAAAATTGTGCGTGTTGGAAATGCACACGCTCCGGTGGAATTCTTCATTGTAAAAAATGGTCGCCAGCCCATACTGGGACTAGAAGCCAGCGAGTCCTTCGGACTGGTTCACCGTACTGTGGATGCTGTGAACGCGGCTTCTGTATATGGTCCTCTGAAGGATTTCAGACATGTCTTCGAGGGACTTGGCTGCTTGAAGCAGCCCTATCACATGGTCCTGAAACCTGGAGCAGTACCGGTTGTCCAGCCAGCTCGTCGTGTTCCTTTGGCCCTGGAGGAGCCTCTCAAAAATGAACTCGAAAGAATGGTGCGGGCTGAAATCATCGTGAAAGAACAGGAGCCTACTGACTGGGTAAGCCCCCTGGTACTTGTGAAGAAAAAAGATGGCAGTCTGCGAGTGTGTTTGGATCCTAGGAATATCAATCAGCAGGTGAAAAGGCAGCATTTTCCCCTCCCCAAGCGTGAAAACTTGGAAGCTAAGTTAGCGGGCGCCACGTACTTCAGCTGCTTGGATGCTAACTCTGGCTACCATCAGATAGCTTTGGATGAACAAACCTTGAAGATATGTACGTTCTCGTCGCCTTTTGGAAGATACCGATTTTTGCGTCTACCGTTTGGAATATCGTCTGCACCAGAAGTATTTCAACAAACAATGACTCAAGTTCTAGACGGGCTACCGGGCGTACTAGTATACATGGATGACATTTTGGTGTGGGGTTCAACGCTGCGAGAGCACGACGAGCGCCTAGTAGCTGTCCTGAAGGCAGCCGCAAAAGCTGGCTTAACTTTTAATGCACAAAAGTGCAAGTTCGGCGTCACAGAAATCAAGTTTCTTGGTGACATAATAACCTCAAATGGTATATTACCGAACCCACAGCTCGTTAAAAGCATGATTGAAATGCCGGAACCAACAAGCAAGCCTGATGTTCAGCGCATGCTGGGAGTGTTAAATTACTTCGGAAAATTTGTGCCGCGTCTGTCTGAACGAACAGTGTTGTTGAGAGATCTTAACAAGTCTCGCTCAGATTTTCAGTGGACTGAAAACCACGCTAGGGAGTGGAAGAGCGTAACACAAGATTTGGCCACAGCTCCCGTGCTTGCTATTTTTGATGCTCAAAAGGAAACCAAGATTTCGTGCGACGCTTCACGGGATGGTGTAGGAGCAGCTCTGCTGCAACGTCACAGCGATGACTGGCGACCCGTAGCATATGCATCACGCGTTCTCACACAGGCAGAGCAGAGATACGCTCAGATTGAAAAGGAGGCCCTTGGCATTTGCTTCGGATGCGAAAAATTCCATCAATTCGTCTACGGGCGAAAGCTACTCGTAGAAACTGACCACAAGCCACTCGTGTCGATAGCGGAAAAAGCAATTGATGACATGCCGCCCCGACTGCAAAGGTTTTTTCTTCGTCTGTTCAGGTATGACTTTGTTTTGCGCTACATTCCGGGAAAGAACCTAGTTCTGGCTGATATGTTATCACGATCCACGGCTGATGACTGCTGCATACAAGACACAAACATGAACGACGTGGAAATTCACGCAGTGCAGTCCCTAGGTTACATGGTGACGCCGACGACAGAGCGCGAATTGCGGACAGAAACTGCGCGTGACAGCTACCTGCAGGTAGTGGTGGAACGTTTGTCAAGGAGCCAACCCGTTGAGGGTGAACTCAAGCCTTTTGCGCAAGAACTATCTGTTGTGAATGGGGTACTTTTTAAAGGCTCCAAAGTAATCGTGCCCCAGAGCATGCGAAAGAAGATATTGTCCAGAATTCATGCGGGACATCTTGGGGTTCAAAAGTGCAAAGAGAGGGCACGCCGCCTTGTTTTTTGGCCAGGCCTTAACAGTGAAATTGTAGCGCTACATGCAAGCTGTTCAACCTGTAAGAAATATGCTTATGCGCAAGCAAAGGAACCTCTACTGATGCGGTCAGTTCCCAGATGCCCGTGGTACAGGGTTGGAGTGGATATATTTTTCTTTGCTGGAAACTCCTACCTTGTCGCTTATGATGCCTTCTCGAACTTTACAGAGGTCCAACAACTCCAGGACACTACCTCAAGGACTGCGATAGCTGCACTAAGCGCTATCTTCGCAAGATATGGCGTCCCGTTAGAAGTTTGCACGGACAATGGTTTTCAGTTTTCGAGTTATGACTTCGCCATGTTTGCACGAAACTATGATTTTTCACATGTAACTTCTAGTCCTCATTACCCGCAGTCAAATGGTTTGGCAGAAAAAGGTGTACAGATTGTCAAACGCATCTTGAAAAAAACCCAGGAATCCGGGTACGACTTCTGGCAAGGACTACTGGCTTATCACTCAGCTCCACTTGAGGATGGGCGATCCCCTGGTGAACTGTTGCAAGGGAGGCGCCTGCGAGCCAATCTTCCCGACTTCCATGAAGTACCTTGCACCGAGGTGAAAAAGCACTGCCAGCACGCACAAGGCAAACCATTGCCGAGGCTTTCTCGAGGGGACGTAGTACGGCTGAGAGGAACGAGAACGTGGTCCCGGAAAGCGAGGGTAAGAGGCACGCAAGCTCCAAGGTCCTACCAGCTGGTAACTGAAGATGGGCAAGTTCTGCGGCGCAACTGCAAACACCTCATACGAACCGATGAGCCGTATGCTGAGACAAGCAGCGAGGACGGGGACGACACAACCGAAACGAGCACGCCTGTCGACAACCCTCAGGTACCCGCAATGCATTCTTCGGCCGGATCAACATCGCAGGCTTCGGAATCGTCACGAACGACTGATGGGGCACAACAGTGCACAGCCAACACAGAAGGAAGGCCAACACCGGATTCTGTGCTGATCCCAGCTCCGAGATCGTCCCGTAACACTAGACCCCCGCAACGCCTTCGCTATGACGAGGCATTTAATCAAATTGCTTAACTAATGTCAAGAGTCTGTTTTGTTTGTTCACACGAAAGGATGTATCAGGCGCGTGCATGACTGTGCACCTGTTCCTGACATGCGCGCTACCGTCGGCCCGTTATCACTCGGTCGGCTATAAAAGCAACACTTCCCAATAAACCTGCGTTCTTCTTGTTCTGGTTATCTTGCTGTTGTCACGTCCTTCGCGGCACGGATACAGTGCGTACATCAGCACCTTGCATAGGATGTCAACTGGCATGCAAATAAATGTTGCATTCTGCTGTGCGTCAGCGGGAGCACAGACTTCCTTAAGCCATTCATCCTAATGACTTTTTTCTGTGCTCCTGGTATCATATAGGGAGGTTAAACAAATTTAATTTAGTTTTAAAGCTGGCCAATAAGAATATGTTCACTTCCCGAGATGCAACTTTGTTCATGTGCCATTCTTGCAGAGTAACTTGCTTCACCTTCTGGCTCATCTGCTTCATCTCAAGAAACACAATTTGTGGATGCTTCATGTAATGGTAAATATTGTTAGCATGTGCAGTGTGAAGGCAGTTATTTACATGACCTGCCACTTCATTGTCATGCCCTTCTAGAAATGGAATATCAGCATATACTTGGACTTAGTGGGAAGGCAACAGTAATATTTACTTAGATTTTTTCGAAACTGCTGCACAGTTCGGACTTCAGCATGTGTTCAGATTTCTCCTCATGCTTGACTGAAATGCTGAAATTCCCACAGCGCTTTCCTTAGGGGGAAACTACAGAAAGAAATTACGGCAATCTAGATTGAAATAATAGGCTTTTGAATAAAAAATTCATCATTCATAGCTAGAATAGAGGTTTCATAAGTAAGAAAATGACAAAAATTGGAGTGGCACCACTCCTTATGACGTATGTTGCCTCTTGTGGAATGTCTGCATTGGCTGATTCACAGAGAGCGTCACAGAGGGAGGTCATGTGGAATTTATATATCCTTTGTGGTGTGGATGGTTCAAATTAAGAGCAGCAGTGGGACCTTCCATGACAACTTTCTGTGCAATACTGTCAAACTAAAAGTAATGATACACAATGGAAAAATCTGTTGATGTACCTCAACCTAACATTTTCCTTGAGTGTCCCTTTAAAAGTAAGTGGGAAAATTACCTTATTCACAACAGTTAAATCTTCCTCCTATTATTTTACAGACCGCATAATCTTGCTGGTGGAGCATACATTATAATTTTTTTTTGTAGGCAATGCTAGTCAATGCTGCATGCAAACAGTGCTGGGTGCAACTTGCACTTGCCCAGCTTGTGTAGAAAAAATGGAAATGTGCCTAATTTGTCAATATTTTTAGTACTGACCAGTCATGAAATATGATCTAATATGTTTTCACCACTATTACAGATTTGGAAGAACAATTGGAAAACCAACATTGGAAATGAATTGCTCAAAACATGGAAAGAAGGCTTGGAATTTTGCACCAAACTGTTGCAACATTAGAGAAGAAATATGCGTCCCTCGAGAGAAAGCTTGATGAAGCTCGCTCGCAGATGCTAACACTGAGTGTAATTGAAGCGCCACCAAAAGCATGTATGTATTACACAGGCCTTCCCAGCTATGAAGTTTTTCAGTCATTGTTTGAATACCTGGAGCCACGTGCAAGTAGCATGTCATACTGGGGATGGACAAAGACGAATTACTGCGAAGCACGTGGTCGACCTAAAGAAAGTGCCTTTTGGCTGAATTCTTCATGGTTCTAGTGGGCCTCAGGACTGGTATGCCCGGAAAAGAAATTGCGTGCAACTTCACGATGTCGGAAAGCCAAGTGAGCCGGACATTTGCTACTTGGATTGAGCGTGAGCTTCCAGCCATCACCTCTATTCCATCACGAGATGAAATTGGGCCTTACGTTCCGAGACGCTTCTGCTTCTTTGAAAACACCAGGCTTATTTTGGATGCGGCATAAGTTAGAATTCAGCGTCCTTCGTCACTAGGTGCACAGCGCCAGACCTTATCCTCATGTAAGCACTTCAATACATACAAAGTGCTTGTTGGCTGCACCCCTGATGGCTACATAGCATTTGTGTCTCGTCTCTGGGTCGGATCTGTATCAGACAAGACAATCCTTGGAAGTTGTGGGCCTTTAGATTATTTGGAAGTAGGGGATGCCATTATGGTCGATATGGTCGATGGTCGATAAAGGCTTTACTTTCCCCTACTTACCTGCTGGTGTGACAGTGTACCGTCCCCCATTCCGAGAATGCCATGAAACGCAAATGTCTGCGCAGGATGTAGAGCAAACACGTCGTATTGCCGCTGCAAGAGTGCATGTTGAGAGAGCAATATCCCGCATCAAAGCTTTTAACATTTCGGATAAACCATTTCCTACCTGCATAATTGACATAGCAGAGCAGGTATTTAAAGTGTGCAGTTACCTAGGCAACTTCCGAAACCTGCTAAGTAAAGATGATGACAAAATTAATTGGGCAATTTGTGTTGTGACAGAATGACGTCAAGGCCACACCCCCTGTTCGTACCTAGATAAACAGCGTACGTTTTGGGAATAAAGCCGTTCCTATTCTTGCTATTTGAGTAGCGTCTGTATGCATGCTACAAGTGGCACCGACGATGGGATACAAAGCCTAGGCCGAGATTGCGCAGTACAAGAGGAATGGCGAAGTTTTTGAATTTTTAGCCTTTCGTCAATGATGGCGAAAAAGATTGCATGTCTTATGTTGAAAGATTTGACCTCTACTGGAAAGTGACCCAAAACAAAGATGACAGCCTGAAGAAATCTGCCTTTATAACGGCCATTGGTAAACGCCCCTACAAACCGCTGAGCGACCTGTTGTTACCAGCGAAGCCAGAACACAAATCATTCGATGAAATCGTTGCTGTCCTGAGAGAACACTACTCTCCGGGAAGCAAAGTTATCGCCGAAAGGTTGGCTTAATCCCCGCTACCAGATGGAACGCGAGACAATATGCGCCTTTGTAGAAGAACTACGCCATATGGCCGCAAGATGCGACTTTGGGCCGTTCCTGGATGATGCTCTTCGAGACAGGTTCATGGCTGGCCTCAGCGACGCTTCGATTCAAGCCAGCTTTCTGAAGAAAAAAGAGCTAAGATTCAGAACCGCATGACCTAGCTAGAAGTGCGGAACTGGTTGCGAAAAATCGAAAGGCTTGCGCCCAACCTCTGACAAGACTTTTCTCGACGAAGGCGTCAACATCATTCAGAAGGGTCAGCAAAGACCAAAGGCGAGGATTTCGGTGGGTCTTGCAGCCGGTAATTTGTTACCAATGTGCGAAGCAACACGATGCTGGAGACTGTCCATATTGAAAGGCAAGGTGTCATTGTTGCAAAATGACCGGTCATCTAGCTCGAGCGTACAAGAAAAAAACTAGAAATGGTTAATGCATTCAACGACAACGGTGAAGGAGTGGAAGAGTTACAACTTTTTGACGTTCGGCAAAGTGGACCGACGACTCGACCTTACCGAGTGCAAGTCCACATTGCAGGTGTGCCGGTGCAGATGCAGATAGACACAAGAGCCACTGTCTCAATTATTAGCGACAGCATCTTTTCATCCCTGTCTTGTTTACAGCCACCAATCAAAACAGGACTGCAACTTCGAACGTGCGGAAGTGCCTGTGGTCTACTAAGAACAACGCAAGATGTTGCCTGTCGTGGTTGTGCCTGGAAGGAAGCCGTCACTACTTGAACGTGACTGGCTTGCACAACTGAGGATTGACTGGAAGAGAGTATTCGCAGTGCAGACAGACGAAATGGTGGAGGAGCTTCTACGCAAGTATAGCGACGTTTTTTCTACGAAGGCAGGGCTAATAAAGGGACACAAGGCACAGCCGGTCCTAAAGGAAGACGCCAAGCCAGTTTTCTGCAGGCTGGAACGGTTCCCTTTTCCCTGCTGACAGCAGTCGAAGAAGAAATTCGACAGGTCGAACCGAACGGGGTCCTGGTTCCGATGACACAAAGCGACTGGGCTACACCAGTGGTCGTTGTCCCCAAGGCAGACAAGAAGGTGAGGCTGTGTGGAGACTGCAAAATTACCTTAAATCCTTGCATAATGACGGAGCATTATCCATTACCCTTAGTGGAAGACACCTTTGCAGTAATTGCGGAGGATAAGGCCTTCACGGTCTTAGACCTGACCACTGCATACCAACAAATAGAGGTGCCTCTCAAAAGCTGTTGACGCTTAACACGCACATCGGCTTATTTCAGTGCCTCCACATGCCATATGGAATTTCCAGTGCCCCAGCCATATTCCAGTCGGTGATGGATCAAGTATTAAAAGGCGTGAAGGGCGTTGCCTGCTATCTCGATGATGTCCTCATCACTGGAGCGTCCGAAAGGGACTGTTTCCAATGCGTTGAAGCCGTCCTTACTCAGCTTCAGGAGCATGGCGTTCGGCTCAAGCAAGAGAAATACAAATTCTTCAAAGACTCTGTCACCTATCTGGGGCATATTAGTGCAAGTGTAATTAAGCCGTGCACGGAAATGGTTGAAGCTGTTAGGAATGCGCCAGCTCCAAGGAATGAATCGGAAATACGAGCGTACCTTGGCATGCTATCTTTTTGCTCCAAGTTCATCCCCAACCTGTCCACACAGCTGAAACCCCTATATCAATTACTGAAGGGAACTCGGCGATGGCAGTGACCCAAAGACGCAGAAGAGTGCTTACAGAGGAGCATGCGTTGGTTGACGAGTGACAGTGTCCTAACCTTCATCTGGAGAAGTCCATAGGCCTTGTAGCAGACGTGTCTGCATACGGAGTGGGGGCGGTACTCTTTCACGAAATCAAAGGAAATGAAAAACCATAGCGTACGGGTCGCGAAGCCTCAGTAAAGAAGATACTGGGTAAAAGAAGATACTGGGTACTCCCAAGTAGGAAAAGAAGTGCTTGCCGTGGTGTTCGCTATCAAACGACTTCATAAATATATTTATGGATGAGAGTTCACTATATACTCTGATCACCTGCCATTAAATGGCTTACTCGGACACAAGTCCATTCCAGCACTATCAGCTGCCCGAATGCAGCTCTGGATGCTGCGACTTGGGGTATACCGTTACAAATGGGTATATAGGAAAGGGAGGTTCTCGCTAATTCAATCGCATTATCGCGGCTTCCGCTAAAGACCGAAGCTGACCTCAGTGACTATGTGAAGTTTTTATCGGCAACAGATGAAATGCCGTTATCAGCTGAAGCTATTCGGAAAGCAACACAGAAGAACCCAGTCCTATCGAACGCTCACTTCTTCACATTAAATGGATGGCCAGCAAAAGTTGCCGAAGAACCTTTAGCACAATACTTTACTAGACGCCATGAACTATCGTTGGATCGAGACTGCGTGACCTGGGGCAATCGCGTAATTGTGCCAGGTGCGCTTGTTTTAAAATTGCTGCACGAAGGACATCCACGTGCGACTAGAATGAAAATGCCTGCGAGGAGCCATGTGTGGTGGCCCCAGCAAACTTCGCACATAGAAGACACTGTCCAGAGCTGTGCAGTTTATCAATTAAGGCAAAACACGCCGTCCCAAGTGGACTTCACTCCTTGGGTCCGTGCACGCAAACGATGGGAAAGAGTGCACATGGACCTCGCTTTTGCAAACTCATGCTGGTTACTAGTCCTCATAGATGCTTATTCGAAATGGGCATAAGTTCTCTGCATGAAAACAACTACAGCGGAAGCAACTGTGCAAGAGCTGCGAAGAATATTTGCCAGTTTTGGTCTTCCGCAAATGGTCGTCACAGACAATGGACCGCAGTTCACGTCTGCTCAGTTCTCTACATTCCTTGCCTCCAATGCCATACGCCACCTCACGCCTCCGCCCTATCATCCTGCTTCGAATGGACCGGCGGAACTACTTGTGCAAACCGTCAAGAAAAGCCTACTAAAGCAAATTAGATATAAAAAGCGTGGCAAGTCTTTGCAGCATTGCGACGATCAGTTTTTGTTCCTGTACAGGAACACGCCCTGCGCATCAACAGGGATTACACCAGCTCAGTTCTTTTTGACATGGGCCCCAAGAACACGTCTTAGCCTCCTGCACCCAGAGCTGAGTAACCAGTTGAAGACTGAATCGCGTCAGCCCACTTTTGCCCGCTCAAGGTCAACATGGCGCGAGTTCACAGCAGGTGACGAGGTGCGAGTGAAAGTAACTCGTCCGGGCAACACTCTTTGGTTAGCAGGCACCATCACACGCAGTATTAGTGCTGTCACGTATACAGTGCGGGTGAACAACGAAGAACGTTTTGTGCATGCCGACCATATTGTTTCAGCTGAGCGCCCCGTCTACCAGCCAGCCAGAAGCTCATATTCAGTCCTACAACTTACAGGACGGCTCGATCAGGCAGACCGCATGGCGGCCCGAGAAATGGCAGCCCTTCCAGACCGTCCATAGGGCGATGATCAGACAGTGCAAGACCAATCTTTGCATGAGCCCCCAGCATCGGGGCCTTGAAGATCACCAAGTGATGTATCATGTCTGATGAAAGCACATGCGCTATCTACACGCACGATTGCCACATGCATGTAGCTGCCCCTCACTGTTACTAACCCTTTCCACCTTTGACTATAGATAATGACGCAGAATATAGGAGGTGTGATTTGTTTCTTGACAACCCAGCTGTCCAGTCTGCTTGTTGCACACGCGAATGAAACAGGCGATATCCGGCCCCGAGAGCTCGGAGCAGGTTCCAGTGCAGTCTACTCCTGAAACCTAAAGGTGCAGTACAATGAACACACAAGCAACCAGAAAGATGGGGTTACAATTAAAAAGAAAATTAAAGCTGGCAGATTTATGACTAGATTTAAGAGAAACCTTTAGCTCAGCCCAGCTGTAGTGACTGAGTCTATTGGTGCTGCGCTGCTAGGCTCAATGTCACAGGATTAAATCCCAGCAGCAGTGGCCACGTTTCAACTGGGGTGAAATGCAAAAAACGCTCGTGTACCATTCATTTGATGAATGTTAAATAACCCCAAGTGGTCAAAATTATTCTGCAGTCCCCCACCACAAGCATGACTCATAATTCCACTAAAGCTCCAGAATTTAGGCTTTTTTTACCTCGAGATGAACTCTAATGCTGCCTATGGAAATGCATGCAAAACACAGAAATGCCTTCATGAAAAAACTTGAGCTGATTACTACGAAAAGTGTTGCATTGGACAAAAATTCTAGCAACTGCAGGGAGCAGAATTTGAATTGCGGGCCCATATTCTTTTCATAAAGTTCTCCAACAATGCAATGCTTTCAACTGCAAGTGCAAACAGAATGTTAATGCTGGTGATAATTTTTACATGGCCCTGCTTCGGGTTGGTCGCGAATACTCGAAGCCAATGCATGTGCGTTCTCCGATGAAGCGATACCCGATTGAATGTGGTGCCTTTTCTTGTCCTCATGTGATTTATCGTGACAGTGGTTGTGCGAGCAGTCTCTTGAAAATATTGTTTTCACTTGCTCTCAGATATCAGTTATTGTGAACATGCAAGCAGCCTCTGTACTTTGTCTTCAATCTTTTGTACATGACTGTTGTTCCATATGCTACTCGTCATTGGAAATAAACTTCAAGTGGTTAAACACAGCGGCTCGTAATTGTATGTTATTCTGAAATTGTTGCGCTTTATCTAACTGTGCGAGACTACCAATGCACATGTGTACTCAGGTTTGTGACGGGAGCTGACTCACCTATATTCAGTGAGCCTAACATTGTATTCCAGAATGAGTTCTCAGTGGCAATAAGCATATCTCTAGCAATAAATGTCAAGCACCAATGCAGGAATAAGTTCCTTATACAGGCGCAGAAGCCTGAATACATTCTACAAATGCATACCATAAATGCCTCTGGTAAACAGTAGCCCTTAAAGACCAAATGACAGAACCTTACACAGGAAAGTACACCATCTGCAGGAAAGCAGGCTTGCACAAATTACCAGAGTAACCGGCAATGCACTTTCTTTATTACAAACACGAAACTGGCCCCCATGAATAGAAAACCAGATAAATACAATATACAATGTAGATCTAACGATGATTACAGTAAAAGGAGCCTTCAACATGTCTGAACATTAGTGGTGGTCCAATATCAAATTCTTCGAATAATTGTATTGAGCATAAAATTATCAAATACGGATGCATGTGTGCATAGCAGGAGTACTCGCACCATGCTTGTGTGTTGACTATGTTAAGTACAAATTGCCTTGGAAATATCGGTGCTCGTAGCTTAAAAATAAAACTCCTGCTACGTTACCAAAAACACTGACCTAATACAAGCAAAAATCACAGATTGTCATGTAGGCTACTGCGACAAAACCTAAAACAAGTATTGCATTAAATACTTTGTTTCTGCATTGCTGCAAAACATTTTTCAGAACAGCAGCAACACTAACAGAAGGTTTGGTTAATTTTCAAATACTTGAACACGAATAGTTCGCATGAAATAGTCGTATTCCACAGCCCACCTCTTCGGTATATATTCCTGCCAAGTGGTACAAAAGCGAATCACCATGCCTTGCGAGTGAAACTGCACTACTCTGGAGCCAAGCAGCATTGTACAGATGACCAGAGGAAGTGAACACACAAAGCCATTATTATAGCTAAATTGACACAAATACACACCAAGACTAGAAGCATAAAATAATAGAACTATCTATAGGTAGCATACTATGACATAGCAGTGTGCAAGGGGTGATTGTTATGAATAAACTGAACAGCACTGTCAAGAGCTACGGTAAAAAGTAAAAGTAATCATTGCAAAACACTGAAAGGCATCATACCCACACTCACAAATTGGTGCAGCCACGATAGCACTTACTTTAAAGGGGTACAAAACATGCCCTACAGTACTGCGAGTCAGTCCCTCACGCAAGTAGTCGTACAGGAGAATCGCGATGTTTTGCAAGTGAAAGTGCACTACTCTGCAGGCAAGCAGCATTGTACAGATGACCAGAGGAAGTGAACACAGAAAGCCATTATTATAGCTAAATTGACACAAATACACACCAAGACTAGAAGCATAAAATTATAGAACAACTATCTATAGGTAGCATACTACGACACAGCAGTGTGCAAGGGGTGATTGTTATGAATAAACTGAACAGCACTCTCAAGAGCTACGGTAAAAAGTGAAAGTAATCATTGCACAACACTAAAAGGCATCATAACCACACGCACATATTGGTGTATTTATGACAGCGCTTACATTAAAGGGTTCCAAAACATGCCCGACAGTACTGCGAGTCAGTCTCTCACGCAAGTAGTCGAACAGGAGAATCGCGGTGTATTGCAAGTGAAAGTGCCCTACTCTGCAGGGAAGCATGATTGTATAGATGACCAGATGAAGAGGACGTGAACACAAAAAGCCATTATTATCGCTAAATTGACACAAATAAACACCAAGACTAGAAGCATAAATTAGAACAAACAACTATCTATAGGTAGCATACTACGACACAGCAGTATGCAAGGGGTGATTGTTATGAAGAAATGCAAGAACAGTACTGCGATTTCAAGAGCTGCTCTTAAGAAGCAAAGGTAAAGGAACAGTTACACATATTGCACATTATGGTTAAAAGAAGACAGCATGTTAAGAAGTACCAGTAATGGCACACTTAATTCATTTACAGAGGATATATTGCACACTTATAGTAAATATTGCACAACAGAGGAACACACTAAATCGTAATGTTACATTAGATTAAATGACATGTAGCCATACCTTTTCAATAATATGCGAAGCACTTTTAGGACATGAATGCAAACAGTGAGAGAAGTCGCTCTAGCATTTTTAGAGTTGCCTGCTATGTATGAAACAATGTGTGCACATTCAAAGCGATAAATAACTCTCGAATTAACACTTGAGATTTCTTAGGCACCCCTTGACTCACCCCTTGACTTGGCAGGACGTCGTGGCCTGTGTTGTCGCAGCCCTAGAGGATTATCTTCGGTGTTTCTACCTTTGAAGGACATTCCTGCCTTTCATCAACAGGGAAACCTGATGTTTGATCTGCGCGCCTCGAGACTACCTGGCTGCCTGTGCTGCCACCTTTCCTGAAAATCCGCTAAACGCGACCAGATAACACGGCCAGTTCAGCGGGGGGCGTCTCGCGTCATTTTGGCTGCAGCGGTGGAGCGCATCGTGCACGAAAGCCTGAACGGTCTTCTGTTTTACAGGTACTGCTGCAGACCACTTGGCAGGACGTCATGGCCTGTGTTGTCGCAGCCCTAGAGGATTATCTTCGGTGTTTCTACCTTTGAAGGACATTCCTGCCTTTCATCAACAGGGAAACCTGATGTTTGATCTGCGCGCCTCGAGACTACCTGGCTGCCTGTGCTGCCACCTTTCCTGAAAATCCGCTAAACGCGACCAGATAACACGGCCAGTTCAGCGGGGGGCGTCTCGCGTCATTTTGGCTGCAGCGGTGGAGCGCATCGTGCACGAAAGCCTGAACGGTCTTCTGTTTTACAGGTACTGCTGCAGACTTGGCAGGACGTCGTGGCCTGTGTTGTCGCAGCCCTAGAGGATTATCTTCGGTGTTTCTACCTTTGAAGGACATTCCTGCCTTTCATCAACAGGGAAACCTGATGTTTGATCTGCGCGCCTCGAGACTACCTGGCTGCCTGTGCTGCCACCTTTCCTGAAAATCCGCTAAACGCGACCAGATAACACGGCCAGTTCAGCGGGGTGCGTCTCGCGTCATTTTGGCTGCAGCGGTGGAGCGCATCGTGCACGAAAGCCTGAACGGTCTTCTGTTTTACAGGTACTGCTGCAGACCACTTGGCAGGACGTCGTGGCCTGTGTTGTCGCAGCCCTAGAGGATTATCTTCGGTGTTTCTACCTTTGAAGGACATTCCTGCCTTTCATCAACAGGGAAACCTGATGTTTGATCTGCGCGCCTCGAGACTACCTGGCTGCCTGTGCTGCCACCTTTCCTGAAAATCCGCTAAACGCGACCAGATAACACGGCCAGTTCGGCGGGGGGCGTCTCGCGTCATTTTGGCTGCAGCGGTGGAGCGCATCGTGCACGAAAGCCTGAACGGTCTTCTGTTTTAACGCGATAGCGTTAAGGAGCTCGTGTCGCAGAAAAGCCGGTGTCGTCGGCGTCGGGTGTCGGCGTCGGCGGCGTTGACCGTGAGCGATAAATCACGGCAGGCGCTTCATAAATAAAAAGCAACTTCCAAGA
Organism: Dermacentor albipictus; assembly: GCF_038994185.2. Lineage (NCBI taxonomy): Eukaryota > Metazoa > Arthropoda > Arachnida > Ixodida > Ixodidae > Dermacentor > Dermacentor albipictus. The sequence continues at coordinate 108,861,222 of NC_091829.1, forward strand.
TTGGCCCGGCGGGAATCGAACCCAGGTCTCCGGAGTGTGAGACGGAGACGCTACCACTCAGCCACGAGTTCGATGCTTCCAAGCGGTGCAAACGCGCCTCTAGTGAATGCGGTGTTGCCTTCGAAACCAGCCGTGGAAAGTTATACTGCGGTGTATATCGGTAATTATGAACATGTAACGTACAGAAGTCACAATTACACGAGTTGCGAAGTGCGTTTCCGCTGCATTTCTTTTGCGCTTTCCGCACACGCAGAGCCATCTTGCGGCAAACACAGAAGACCCCCTCCTCTCAATGTACGGCGCTGCCCCGACAGGAGGCGCGCCGCGCGCGCATTGGGACCGCTGCCAGGCGCGTCGCGGGACTCCCTCTCCCCTGACGACGCTTCGCCGGGCTCCCGGTTTAGATTACTATCTATCTCTCTGCCCGTGCCGATCACGACGTTTCGCTGGCAAAGATCGTTTCCCCTCCGAGACACCGAGTTCTTTGGTTCGTTTCGTTCGCTCAGGCGCACGTTTCGTTGTCGCGCCGAACGCTGCGTTGCTCGACGTTCACCGCGTGATAGGTGGGCGCTAAGTCCGATGCGGGGCGCATCGTAAGTGATTGCTGTGCCGTAGCGCATTGTCTTATACCCCTTGGCGGGTCGACGGGAACGCTGTCGCGTCCCATTCTTGAAGGCGAAGCTTAAGCGTCCTCCAATTTTTTACAGGTACTGCTGCAGACCACTTGGCAGGACGTCATGGTCTGTGTTTCGCAGCCCTAGAGGATTATCTTCGGTGTTTCTACCTTTGAAGGACATTCCTGTCTTTCATCAACAGGGAAACCTGATGTTTGATCTGCGCGCCTCGAGACTACCTGGCTGCCTGTGCTGCCACCTTTCCTGAAAATCCGCTAAACGCGACCAGATAACACGGCCAGTTCAGCGGGGTGCGTCTCGCGTCATTTTGGCTGCAGCGGTGGAGCGCATCGTGCACGAAATCCTGAACGGTCTTCTGTTTTACAGGTACTGCTGCAGACCACTTGGCAGGACGTCGTGGCCTGTGTTGTCGCAGCCCTAGAGGATTATCTTCGGTGTTTCTACCTTTGAAGGACATTCCTGCCTTTCATCAACAGGGAAACCTGATGTTTGATCTGCGCGCCTCGAGACTACCTGGCTGCCTGTGCTGCCACCTTTCCTGAAAATCCGCTAAACGCGACCAGATAACACGGCCAGTTCAGCGGGGGGCGTCTCGCGTCATTTTGGCTGCAGCGGTGGAACGCATCGTGCACGAAAGCCTGAACGGTCTTCTGTTTTACAGGTATACTGCTGCAGACCACTTGGCAGGACGTCGTGGCCTGTGTTGTCGCAGCCCTAGAGGATTATCTTCGGTGTTTCTACCTTTGAAGGACATTCCTGCCTTTCATCAACAGGGAAACCTGATGTTTGATCTGCGCGCCTCGAGACGACCTGGCTGCCTGTGCTGCCACCTTTCCTGAAAATCCGCTAAACGCGACCAGATAACACGGCCAGTTCAGCGGGGGGCGTCTCGCGTCATTTTGGCTGCAGCGGTGGAGCGCATCGTGCACGAAAGCCTGAACGGTCTTCTGTTTTACAGGTACTGCTGCAGACCACTTGGCAGGACGTCATGGCCTGTGTTGTCGCAGCCCTAGAGGATTATCTTCGGTGTTTCTACCTTTGAAGGACATTCCTGCCTTTCATCAACAGGGAAACCTGATGTTTGATCTGCGCGCCTCGAGACTACCTGGCTGCCTGTGCTGCCACCTTTCCTCAAAATCCGCTAAACGCGACCAGATAACACGGCCAGTTCAGCGGGGGGCGTCTCGCGTCATTTTGGCTGCAGCGGTGGAGCGCATCGTGCACGAAAGCCTGAACGGTCTTCTGTTTTACAGGTACTGCTGCAGACCACTTGGCAGGACGTCGTGGCCTGTGTTGTCGCAGCCCTAGAGGATTATCTTCGGTGTTTCTACCTTTGAAGGACATTCCTGCCTTTCATCAACAGGGAAACCTGATGTTTGATCTGCGCGCCTCGAGACTACCTGGCTGCCTGTGCTGCCACCTTTCCTGAAAATCCGCTAAACGCCACCAGATAACACGGCCAGTTCAGCGGGGTGCGTCTCGCGTCATTTTGGCTGCAGCGGTGGAGCGCATCGTGCACGAAAGCCTGAACGGTCTTCTGTTTTACAGGTACTGCTGCAGACCACTTGGCAGGACGTCGTGGCCTGTGTTGTCGCAGCCCTAGAGGATTATCTTCGGTGTTTCTACCTTTGAAGGACATTCCTGCCTTTCATCAACAGGGAAACCTGATGTTTGATCTGCGCGCCTCGAGACTACCTGGCTGCCTGTGCTGCCACCTTTCCTGAAAATCCGCTAAACGCGACCAGATAACACGGCCAGTTCAGCGGGGGGCGTCTCGCGTCATTTTGGCTGCAGCGGTGGAGCGCATCGTGCACGAAAGCCTGAACGGTCTTCTGTTTTACAGGTACTGCTGCAGACCACTTGGCAGGACGTCGTGGCCTGTGTTGTCGCAGCCCTAGAGGATTATCTTCGGTGTTTCTACCTTTGAAGGACATTCCTGCCTTTCATCAACAGGGAAACCTGATGTTTGATCTGCGCGCCTCGAGACTACCTGGCTGCCTGTGCTGCCACCTTTCCTGAAAATCCGCTAAACGCGACCAGATAACACGGCCAGTTCAGCGGGGGGCGTCTCGCGTCATTTTGGCTGCAGCGGTGGAGCGCATCGTGCACGAAAGCCTGAACGGTCTTCTGTTTTACAGGTACTGCTGCAGACCACTTGGCAGGACATCATGGCCTGTGTTGTCGCAGCCCTAGAGGATTATCTTCGGTGTTTCTACCTTTGAAGGACATTCCTGCCTTTCATCAACAGGGAAACCTGATGTTTGATCTGCGCGCCTCGAGACTACCTGGCTGCCTGTGCTGCCACCTTTCCTGAAAATCCGCTAAACGCGACCAGATAACACGGCCAGTTCAGCGGGGGGCGTCTCGCGTCATTTTGGCTGCAGCGGTGGAGCGCATCGTGCACGAAAGCCTGAACGGTCTTCTGTTTTACAGGTACTGCTGCAGACCACTTGGCGGGACGTCGTGGCCTGTGTTGACGCAGCCCTAGAGGATTATCTTCGGTGTTTCTACCTTTGAAGGACATTCCTGCCTTTCATCAACAGGGAAACCTGATGTTTGATCTGCGCGCCTCGAGACTACCTGGCTGCCTGTGCTGCCACCTTTCCTGAAAATCCGCGAAACGCGACCAGATAACACGGCCAGTTCAGCGGGGGGCGTCTCGCGTCATTTTGGCTGCAGCGGTGGAGCGCATCGTGCACGAAAGCCTGAACGGTCTTCTGTTTTACAGGTACTGCTGCAGACCACTTGGCAGGACGTCATGGCCTGTGTTGTCGCAGCCCTAGAGGATTATCTTCGGTGTTTCTACCTTTGAAGGACATTCCTGCCTTTCATCAACAGGGAAACCTGATGTTTGATCTGCGCGCCTCGAGACTACCTGGCTGCCTGCGCTGCCTCCTTTCCTGAAAATCCGCTAAACGCGACCAGATAACACGGCCAGTTCAGCGGGGGGCGTCTCGCGTCATTTTGGCTGCAGCGGTGGAGCGCATCGTGCACGAAAGCCTGAACGGTCTTCTGTTTTACAGGTACTGCTGCAGACCACTTGGCAGGACGTTGTGGCCTGTGTTGTCGCAGCCCTGGAGGATTATCTTCGGTGTTTCTACCTTTGAAGGACATTCCTGCCTTTCATCAACAGGGAAACCTGATGTTTGATCTGCGCGCCTCGAGACTACCTGGCTGCCTGTGCTGCCACCTTTCCTGAAAATCCGCTAAACGCGACCAGATAACACGGCCAGTTCAGCGGGGGGCGTCTGCGTCATTTTGGCTGCAGCGGTGGAGCGCATCGTGCACGAAAGCCTGAACGGTCTTTTGTTTTACAGGTACTGCTGCAGACCACTTGGCAGGACGTCGTGGCCTGTGTTGTCGCAGCCCTAGAGGATTATCTTCGGTGTTTCTACCTTTGAAGGACATTCCTGCCTTTCATCAACAGGGAAACCTGATGTTTGATCTGCGCGCCTCGAGACTACCTGGCTGCCTGTGCTGCCACCTTTCCTGAAAATCCGCTAAACGCGACCAGATAACACGGCCAGTTCAGCGGGGGGCGTCTCGCGTCATTTTGGCTGCAGCGGTGGAGCGCATCGTGCACGAAAGCCTGAACGGTCTTCTGTTTTACAGGTACTGCTGCAGACCACTTGGCAGGACGTCGTGGCCTGTGTTGTCGCAGCCCTAGAGGATTATCTTCGGTGTTTCTACCTTTGAAGGACATTCCTGCCTTTCATCAACAGGGAAACCTGATGTTTGATCTGCGCGCCTCGAGACTACCTGGCTGCCTGTGCTGCCACCTTTCCTGAAAATCCGCTAAACGCGACCAGATAACACGGCCAGTTCAGCGGGGTGCGTCTCGCGTCATTGTGGCTGCAGCGGTGGAGCGCATCGTGCACGAAATCCTGAACGGTCTTCTGTTTTACAGGTACTGCTGCAGACCACTTGGCAGGACGTCGTGGCCTGTGTTGTCGCAGCCCTAGAGGATTATCTTCGGTGTTTCTACCTTTGAAGGACATTCCTGCCTTTCATCAACAGGGAAACCTGATGTTTGATCTGCGCGCCTCGAGACTACCTGGCTGCCTGTGCTGCCACCTTTCCTGAAAATCCGCTAAACGCGACCAGATAACACGGCCAGTTCAGCGGGGGGCGTCTCGCGTCATTTTGGCTGCAGCGGTGGAGCGCATCGTGCACGAAAGCCTGAACGGTCTTCTGTTTTACAGGTACTGCTGCAGACCACTTGGCAGGATGTCGTGGCCTGTGTTGTCGCAGCCCTAGAGGATTATCTTCGGTGTTTCTACCTTTGAAGGACATTCCTGCCTTTCATCAACAGGGAAACCTGATGTTTGATCTGCGCGCCTCGAGACTACCTGGCTGCCTGTGCTGCCACCTTTCCTGAAAATCCGCTAAACGCGACCAGATAACACGGCCAGTTCAGCGGGGGGCGTCTCGCGTCATTTTGGCTGCAGCGGTGGAGCGCATCGTGCACGAAAGCCTGAACGGTCTTCTGTTTTACAGGTACTGCTGCAGACCACTTGGCAGGACGTCATGGCCTGTGTTGTCGCAGCCCTAGAGGATTATCTTCGGTGTTTCTACCTTTGAAGGACATTCCTGCCTTTCATCAGCAGGGAAACCTGATGTTTGATCTGCGCGCCTCGAGACTACCTGGCTGCCTGTGCTGCCACCTTTCCTGAAAATCCGCTAAACGCGACCAGATAACACGGCCAGTTCAGCGGGGGGCGTCTCGCGTCATTTTGGCTGCAGCGGTGGAGCGCATCGTGCACGAAAGCCTGAACGGTCTTCTGTTTTACAGGTACTGCTGCAGACCACTTGGCAGGACGTCGTGGCCTGTGTTGTCGCAGCCCTAGAGGATTATCTTCGGTGTTTCTACCTTTGAAGGACATTCCTGCCTTTCATCAACAGGGAAACCTGATGTTTGATCTGCGCGCCTCGAGACTACCTGGCTGCCTGTGCTGCCACCTTTCCTGAAAATCCGCTAAACGCGACCAGATAACACGGCCAGTTCAGCGGGGGGCGTCTCGCGTCATTTTGGCTGCAGCGGTGGAGCGCATCGTGCACGAAAGCCTGAACGGTCTTCTGTTTTACAGGTACTGCTGCAGACCACTTGGCAGGACGTCGTGGCCTGTGTTGTCGCAGCCCTAGAGGATTATCTTCGGTGTTTCTACCTTTGAAGGACATTCCTGCCTTTCATCAACAGGGAAACCTGATGTTTGATCTGCGTTCCTCGAGACTACCTGGCTGCCTGTGCTGCCACCTTTCCTGAAAATCCGCTAAACGCGACCAGATAACACGGCCAGTTCAGCGGGGCGCGTCTCGCGTCATTTTGGCTGCAGCGGTGGAGCGCATCGTGCACGAAAGCCTGAACGGTCTTCTGTTTTACAGGTACTGCTGCAGACCACTTGGCAGGACGTCATGGCCTGTGTTGTCGCAGCCCTAGAGGATTATCTTCGGTGTTTCTACCTTTGAAGGACATTCCTGCCTTTCATCAACAGGGAAACCTGATGTTTGATCTGCGCGCCTCGAGACTACCTGGCTGCCTGTGCTGCCACCTTTCCTGAAAATCCGCTAAACGCGACCAGATAACACGGCCAGTTCAGCGGGGTGCGTCTCGCGTCATTTTGGCTGCAGCGGTGGAGCGCATCGTGCACGAAAGCCTGAACGGTCTTCTGTTTTACAGGTACTGCTGCAGACCACTTGGCAGGACGTCGTGGCCTGTGTTGTCGCAGCCCTAGAGGATTATCTTCGGTGTTTCTACCTTTGAAGGACATTCCTGCCTTTCATCAACAGGGAAACCTGATGTTTGATCTGCGCGCCTCGAGACTACCTGGCTGCCTGTGCTGCCACCTTTCCTGAAAATCCGCTAAACGCCACAAGATAACACGGCCAGTTCAGCGGGGTGCGTCTCGCGTCATTTTGGCTGCAGCGGTGGAGCGCATCGTGCACGAAAGCCTGAACGGTCTTCTGTTTTACAGGTACTGCTGCAGACCACTTGGCAGGACGTCGTGGCCTGTGTTGTCGCAGCCCTAGGGATTATCTTCGGTGTTTCTACCTTTGAAGGACATTCCTGCCTTTCATCAACAGGGAAACCTGATGTTTGATCTGCGCGCCTCGAGACTACCTGGCTGCCTGTGCTGCCACCTTTCCTGAAAATCCGCTAAACGCGACCAGATAACACGGCCAGTTCAGCGGGGGGCGTCTCGCGTCATTTTGGCTGCAGCGGTGGAGCGCATCGTGCACGAAAGCCTGAACGGTCTTCTGTTTTACAGGTACTGCTGCAGACCACTTGGCAGGATGTCGTGGCCTGTGTTGTCGCAGCCCTAGAGGATTATCTTCGGTGTTTCTACCTTTGAAGGACATTCCTGCCTTTCATCAACAGGGAAACCTGATGTTTGATCTGCGCGCCTCGAGACTACCTGGCTGCCTGTGCTGCCACCTTTCCTGAAAATCCGCTAAACGCGACCAGATAACACGGCCAGTTCAGCGGGGGGCGTCTCGCGTCATTTTGGCTGCAGCGGTGGAGCGCATCGTGCACGAAAGCCTGAACGGTCTTCTGTTTTACAGGTACTGCTGCAGACCACTTGGCAGGACGTCATGGCCTGTGTTGTCGCAGCCCTAGAGGATTATCTTCGGTGTTTCTACCTTTGAAGGACATTCCTGCCTTTCATCAACAGGGAAACCTGATGTTTGATCTGCGCGCCTCGAGACTACCTGGCTGCCTGTGCTGCCACTTTTCCTGAAAATCCGCTAAACGCGACCAGATAACACGGCCAGTTCAGCGGGGTGCGTCTCGCGTCATTTTGGCTGCAGCGGTGGAGCGCATGGTGCACGAAAGCCTGAACGGTCTTCTGTTTTACAGGTACTGCTGCAGACCACTTGGCAGGACGTCGTGGCCTGTGTTGTCGCAGCCCTAGAGGATTATCTTCGGTGTTTCTACCTTTGAAGGACATTCCTGTCTTTCATCAACAGGGAAACCTGATGTTTGATCTGCGCGCCTCGAGACTACCTGGCTGCCTGTGCTGCCACCTTTCCTGAAAATCCGCTGAACGCGACCAGATAACACTGCCAGTTCAGCGGGGTGCGTCTCGCGTCATTTTGGCTGCAGCGGTGGAGCGCATCGTGCACGAAATCCTGAACGGTCTTCTGTTTTACAGGTACTGCTGCAGACCACTTGGCAGGACGTCGTGGCCTGTGTTGTCGCAGCCCTAGAGGATTATCTTCGGTGTTTCTACCTTTGAAGGACATTCCTGCCTTTCATCAACAGGGAAACCTGATGTTTGATCTGCGCGCCTCGAGACTACCTGGCTGCCTGTGCTGCCACCTTTCCTGAAAATCCGCTAAACGCGACCAGATAACACGGCCAGTTCAGCGGGGGGCGTCTCGCGTCATTTTGGCTGCAGCGGTGGAACGCATCGTGCACGAAAGCCTGAACGGTCTTCTGTTTTACAGGTATACTGCTGCAGACCACTTGGCAGGACGTCGTGGCCTGTGTTGTCGCAGCCCTAGAGGATTATCTTCGGTGTTTCTACCTTTGAAGGACATTCCTGCCTTTCATCAACAGGGAAACCTGATGTTTGATCTGCGCGCCTCGAGACGACCTGGCTGCCTGTGCTGCCACCTTTCCTGAAAATCCGCTAAACGCGACCAGATAACACGGCCAGTTCAGCGGGGTTCGTCTCGCGTCATTTTGGCTGCAGCGGTGGAGCGCATCGTGCACGAAAGCCTGAACGGTCTTCTGTTTTACAGGTACTGCTGCAGACCACTTGGCAGGACGTCATGGCCTGTGTTGTCGCAGCCCTAGAGGATTATCTTCGGTGTTTCTACCTTTGAAGGACATTCCTGCCTTTCATCAACAGGGAAACCTGATGTTTGATCTGCGCGCCTCGAGACTACCTGGCTGCCTGTGCTGCCACCTTTCCTCAAAATCCGCTAAACGCGACCAGATAACACGGCCAGTTCAGCGGGGGGCGTCTCGCGTCATTTTGGCTGCAGCGGTGGAGCGCATCGTGCACGAAAGCCTGAACGGTCTTCTGTTTTACAGGTACTGCTGCAGACCACTTGGCAGGACGTCGTGGCCTGTGTTGTCGCAGCCCTAGAGGATTAACTTCGGTGTTTCTACCTTTGAAGGACATTCCTGCCTTTCATCAACAGGGAAACCTGATGTTTGATCTGCGCGCCTCGAGACTACCTGGCTGCCTGTGCTGCCACCTTTCCTGAAAATCCGCTAAACGCCACCAGATAACACGGCCAGTTCAGCGGGTTGCGTCTCGCGTCATTTTGGCTGCAGCGGTGGAGCGCATCGTGCACGAAAGCCTGAACGGTCTTCTGTTTTACAGGTACTGCTGCAGACCACTTGGCAGGACGTCGTGGCCTGTGTTGTCGCAGCCCTAGAGGATTATCTTCGGTGTTTCTACCTTTGAAGGACATTCCTGCCTTTCATCAACAGGGAAACCTGATGTTTGATCTGCGCGCCTCGAGACTACCTGGCTGCCTGTGCTGCCACCTTTCCTGAAAATCCGCTAAACGCGACCAGATAACACGGCCAGTTCAGCGGGGTTCGTCTCGCGTCATTTTGGCTGCAGCGGTGGAGCGCATCGTGCACGAAAGCCTGAACGGTCTTCTGTTTTACAGGTACTGCTGCAGACCACTTGGCAGGACGTCGTGGCCTGTGTTGTCGCAGCCCTAGAGGATTATCTTCGGTGTTTCTACCTTTGAAGGACATTCCTGCCTTTCATCAACAGGGAAACCTGATGTTTGATCTGCGCGCCTCGAGACTACCTGGCTGCCTGTGCTGCCACCTTTCCTGAAAATCCGCTAAACGCGACCAGATAACACGGCCAGTTCAGCGGGGGGCGTCTCGCGTCATTTTGGCTGCAGCGGTGGAGCGCATCGTGCACGAAAGCCTGAACGGTCTTCTGTTTTACAGGTACTGCTGCAGACCACTTGGCAGGACATCATGGCCTGTGTTGTCGCAGCCCTAGAGGATTATCTTCGGTGTTTCTACCTTTGAAGGACATTCCTGCCTTTCATCAACAGGGAAACCTGATGTTTGATCTGCGCGCCTCGAGACTACCTGGCTGCCTGTGCTGCCACCTTTCCTGAAAATCCGCTAAACGCGACCAGATAACACGGCCAGTTCAGCGGGGGGCGTCTCGCGTCATTTTGGCTGCAGCGGTGGAGCGCATGGTGCACGAAAGCCTGAACGGTCTTCTGTTTTACAGGTACTGCTGCAGACCACTTGGCAGGACGTCGTGGCCTGTGTTGTCGCAGCCCTAGAGGATTATCTTCGGTGTTTCTACCTTTGAAGGACATTCCTGTCTTTCATCAACAGGGAAACCTGATGTTTGATCTGCGCGCCTCGAGACTACCTGGCTGCCTGTGCTGCCACCTTTCCTGAAAATCCGCTGAACGCGACCAGATAACACTGCCAGTTCAGCGGGGTGCGTCTCGCGTCATTTTGGCTGCAGCGGTGGAGCGCATCGTGCACGAAATCCTGAACGGTCTTCTGTTTTACAGGTACTGCTGCAGACCACTTGGCAGGACGTCGTGGCCTGTGTTGTCGCAGCCCTAGAGGATTATCTTCGGTGTTTCTACCTTTGAAGGACATTCCTGCCTTTCATCAACAGGGAAACCTGATGTTTGATCTGCGCGCCTCGAGACTACCTGGCTGCCTGTGCTGCCACCTTTCCTGAAAATCCGCTAAACGCGACCAGATAACACGGCCAGTTCAGCGGGGGGCGTCTCGCGTCATTTTGGCTGCAGCGGTGGAACGCATCGTGCACGAAAGCCTGAACGGTCTTCTGTTTTACAGGTATACTGCTGCAGACCACTTGGCAGGACGTCGTGGCCTGTGTTGTCGCAGCCCTAGAGGATTATCTTCGGTGTTTCTACCTTTGAAGGACATTCCTGCCTTTCATCAACAGGGAAACCTGATGTTTGATCTGCGCGCCTCGAGACGACCTGGCTGCCTGTGCTGCCACCTTTCCTGAAAATCCGCTAAACGCGACCAGATAACACGGCCAGTTCAGCGGGGTTCGTCTCGCGTCATTTTGGCTGCAGCGGTGGAGCGCATCGTGCACGAAAGCCTGAACGGTCTTCTGTTTTACAGGTACTGCTGCAGACCACTTGGCAGGACGTCATGGCCTGTGTTGTCGCAGCCCTAGAGGATTATCTTCGGTGTTTCTACCTTTGAAGGACATTCCTGCCTTTCATCAACAGGGAAACCTGATGTTTGATCTGCGCGCCTCGAGACTACCTGGCTGCCTGTGCTGCCACCTTTCCTCAAAATCCGCTAAACGCGACCAGATAACACGGCCAGTTCAGCGGGGGGCGTCTCGCGTCATTTTGGCTGCAGCGGTGGAGCGCATCGTGCACGAAAGCCTGAACGGTCTTCTGTTTTACAGGTACTGCTGCAGACCACTTGGCAGGACGTCGTGGCCTGTGTTGTCGCAGCCCTAGAGGATTATCTTCGGTGTTTCTACCTTTGAAGGACATTCCTGCCTTTCATCAACAGGGAAACCTGATGTTTGATCTGCGCGCCTCGAGACTACCTGGCTGCCTGTGCTGCCACCTTTCCTGAAAATCCGCTAAACGCCACCAGATAACACGGCCAGTTCAGCGGGGTGCGTCTCGCGTCATTTTGGCTGCAGCGGTGGAGCGCATCGTGCACGAAAGCCTGAACGGTCTTCTGTTTTACAGGTACTGCTGCAGACCACTTGGCAGGACGTCGTGGCCTGTGTTGTCGCAGCCCTAGAGGATTATCTTCGGTGTTTCTACCTTTGAAGGACATTCCTGCCTTTCATCAACAGGGAAACCTGATGTTTGATCTGCGCGCCTCGAGACTACCTGGCTGCCTGTGCTGCCACCTTTCCTGAAAATCCGCTAAACGCGACCAGATAACACGGCCAGTTCAGCGGGGTTCGTCTCGCGTCATTTTGGCTGCAGCGGTGGAGCGCATCGTGCACGAAAGCCTGAACGGTCTTCTGTTTTACAGGTACTGCTGCAGACCACTTGGCAGGACGTCGTGGCCTGTGTTGTCGCAGCCCTAGAGGATTATCTTCGGTGTTTCTACCTTTGAAGGACATTCCTGCCTTTCATCAACAGGGAAACCTGATGTTTGATCTGCGCGCCTCGAGACTACCTGGCTGCCTGTGCTGCCACCTTTCCTGAAAATCCGCTAAACGCGACCAGATAACACGGCCAGTTCAGCGGGGGGCGTCTCGCGTCATTTTGGCTGCAGCGGTGGAGCGCATCGTGCACGAAAGCCTGAACGGTCTTCTGTTTTACAGGTACTGCTGCAGACCACTTGGCAGGACATCATGGCCTGTGTTGTCGCAGCCCTAGAGGATTATCTTCGGTGTTTCTACCTTTGAAGGACATTCCTGCCTTTCATCAACAGGGAAACCTGATGTTTGATCTGCGCGCCTCGAGACTACCTGGCTGCCTGTGCTGCCACCTTTCCTGAAAATCCGCTAAACGCGACCAGATAACACGGCCAGTTCAGCGGGGGGCGTCTCGCGTCATTTTGGCTGCAGCGGTGGAGCGCATCGTGCACGAAAGCCTGAACGGTCTTCTGTTTTACAGGTACTGCTGCAGACCACTTGGCGGGACGTCGTGGCCTGTGTTGACGCAGCCCTAGAGGATTATCTTCGGTGTTTCTACCTTTGAAGGACATTCCTGCCTTTCATCAACAGGGAAACCTGATGTTTGATCTGCGCGCCTCGAGACTACCTGGCTGCCTGTGCTGCCACCTTTCCTGAAAATCCGCGAAACGCGACCAGATAACACGGCCAGTTCAGCGGGGGGCGTCTCGCGTCATTTTGGCTGCAGCGGTGGAGCGCATCGTGCACGAAAGCCTGAACGGTCTTCTGTTTTACAGGTACTGCTGCAGACCACTTGGCAGGACGTCATGGCCTGTGTTGTCGCAGCCCTAGAGGATTATCTTCGGTGTTTCTACCTTTGAAGGACATTCCTGCCTTTCATCAACAGGGAAACCTGATGTTTGATCTGCGCGCCTCGAGACTACCTGGCTGCCTGCGCTGCCTCCTTTCCTGAAAATCCGCTAAACGCGACCAGATAACACGGCCAGTTCAGCGGGGGGCGTCTCGCGTCATTTTGGCTGCAGCGGTGGAGCGCATCGTGCACGAAAGCCTGAACGGTCTTCTGTTTTACAGGTACTGCTGCAGACCACTTGGCAGGACGTTGTGGCCTGTGTTGTCGCAGCCCTAGAGGATTATCTTCGGTGTTTCTACCTTTGAAGGACATTCCTGCCTTTCATCAACAGGGAAACCTGATGTTTGATCTGCGCGCCTCGAGACTACCTGGCTGCCTGTGCTGCCACCTTTCCTGAAAATCCGCTAAACGCGACCAGATAACACGGCCAGTTCAGCGGGGGGCGTCTGCGTCATTTTGGCTGCAGCGGTGGAGCGCATCGTGCACGAAAGCCTGAACGGTCTTTTGTTTTACAGGTACTGCTGCAGACCACTTGGCAGGACGTCGTGGCCTGTGTTGTCGCAGCCCTAGAGGATTATCTTCGGTGTTTCTACCTTTGAAGGACATTCCTGCCTTTCATCAACAGGGAAACCTGATGTTTGATCTGCGCGCCTCGAGACTACCTGGCTGCCTGTGCTGCCACCTTTCCTGAAAATCCGCTAAACGCGACCAGATAACACGGCCAGTTCAGCGGGGGGCGTCTCGCGTCATTTTGGCTGCAGCGGTGGAGCGCATCGTGCACGAAAGCCTGAACGGTCTTCTGTTTTACAGGTACTGCTGCAGACCACTTGGCAGGACGTCGTGGCCTGTGTTGTCGCAGCCCTAGAGGATTATCTTCGGTGTTTCTACCTTTGAAGGACATTCCTGCCTTTCATCAACAGGGAAACCTGATGTTTGATCTGCGCGCCTCGAGACTACCTGGCTGCCTGTGCTGCCACCTTTCCTGAAAATCCGCTAAACGCGACCAGATAACACGGCCAGTTCAGCGGGGTGCGTCTCGCGTCATTGTGGCTGCAGCGGTGGAGCGCATCGTGCACGAAATCCTGAACGGTCTTCTGTTTTACAGGTACTGCTGCAGACCACTTGGCAGGACGTCGTGGCCTGTGTTGTCGCAGCCCTAGAGGATTATCTTCGGTGTTTCTACCTTTGAAGGACATTCCTGCCTTTCATCAACAGGGAAACCTGATGTTTGATCTGCGCGCCTCGAGACTACCTGGCTGCCTGTGCTGCCACCTTTCCTGAAAATCCGCTAAACGCGACCAGATAACACGGCCAGTTCAGCGGGGGGCGTCTCGCGTCATTTTGGCTGCAGCGGTGGAGCGCATCGTGCACGAAAGCCTGAACGGTCTTCTGTTTTACAGGTACTGCTGCAGACCACTTGGCAGGATGTCGTGGCCTGTGTTGTCGCAGCCCTAGAGGATTATCTTCGGTGTTTCTACCTTTGAAGGACATTCCTGCCTTTCATCAACAGGGAAACCTGATGTTTGATCTGCGCGCCTCGAGACTACCTGGCTGCCTGTGCTGCCACCTTTCCTGAAAATCCGCTAAACGCGACCAGATAACACGGCCAGTTCAGCGGGGGGCGTCTCGCGTCATTTTGGCTGCAGCGGTGGAGCGCATCGTGCACGAAAGCCTGAACGGTCTTCTGTTTTACAGGTACTGCTGCAGACCACTTGGCAGGACGTCATGGCCTGTGTTGTCGCAGCCCTAGAGGATTATCTTCGGTGTTTCTACCTTTGAAGGACATTCCTGCCTTTCATCAGCAGGGAAACCTGATGTTTGATTTGCGCGCCTCGAGACTACCTGGCTGCCTGTGCTGCCACCTTTCCTGAAAATCCGCTAAACGCGACCAGATAACACGGCCAGTTCAGCGGGGGGCGTCTCGCGTCATTTTGGCTGCAGCGGTGGAGCGCATCGTGCACGAAAGCCTGAACGGTCTTCTGTTTTACAGGTACTGCTGCAGACCACTTGGCAGGACGTCATGGCCTGTGTTGTCGCAGCCCTAGAGGATTATCTTCGGTGTTTCTACCTTTGAAGGACATTCCTGCCTTTCATCAGCAGGGAAACCTGATGTTTGATTTGCGCGCCTCGAGACTACCTGGCTGCCTGTGCTGCCACCTTTCCTGAAAATCCGCTAAACGCGACCAGATAACACGGCCAGTTCAGCGGGGGGCGTCTCGCGTCATTTTGGCTGCAGCGGTGGAGCGCATCGTGCACGAAAGCCTGAACGGTCTTCTGTTTTACAGGTACTGCTGCAGACCACTTGGCAGGACGTCGTGGCCTGTGTTGTCGCAGCCCTAGAGGATTATCTTCGGTGTTTCTACCTTTGAAGGACATTCCTGCCTTTCATCAACAGGGAAACCTGATGTTTGATCTGCGCGCCTCGAGACTACCTGGCTGCCTGTGCTGCCACCTTTCCTGAAAATCCGCTAAACGCGACCAGATAACACGGCCAGTTCAGCGGGGGGCGTCTGCGTCATTTTGGCTGCAGCGGTGGAGCGCATCGTGCACGAAAGCCTGAACGGTCTTTTGTTTTACAGGTACTGCTGCAGACCACTTGGCAGGACGTCGTGGCCTGTGTTGTCGCAGCCCTAGAGGATTATCTTCGGTGTTTCTACCTTTGAAGGACATTCCTGCCTTTCATCAACAGGGAAACCTGATGTTTGATCTGCGCGCCTCGAGACTACCTGGCTGCCTGTGCTGCCACCTTTCCTGAAAATCCGCTAAACGCGACCAGATAACACGGCCAGTTCAGCGGGGGGCGTCTGCGTCATTTTGGCTGCAGCGGTGGAGCGCATCGTGCACGAAAGCCTGAACGGTCTTTTGTTTTACAGGTACTGCTGCAGACCACTTGGCAGGACGTCGTGGCCTGTGTTGTCGCAGCCCTAGAGGATTATCTTCGGTGTTTCTACCTTTGAAGGACATTCCTGCCTTTCATCAACAGGGAAACCTGATGTTTGATCTGCGCGCCTCGAGACTACCTGGCTGCCTGTGCTGCCACCTTTCCTGAAAATCCGCTAAACGCGACCAGATAACACGGCCAGTTCAGCGGGGGGCGTCTCGCGTCATTTTGGCTGCAGCGGTGGAGCGCATCGTGCACGAAAGCCTGAACGGTCTTCTGTTTTACAGGTACTGCTGCAGACCACTTGGCAGGACGTCGTGGCCTGTGTTGTCGCAGCCCTAGAGGATTATCTTCGGTGTTTCTACCTTTGAAGGACATTCCTGCCTTTCATCAACAGGGAAACCTGATGTTTGATCTGCGCGCCTCGAGACTACCTGGCTGCCTGTGCTGCCACCTTTCCTGAAAATCCGCTAAACGCGACCAGATAACACGGCCAGTTCAGCGGGGTGCGTCTCGCGTCATTGTGGCTGCAGCGGTGGAGCGCATCGTGCACGAAATCCTGAACGGTCTTCTGTTTTACAGGTACTGCTGCAGACCACTTGGCAGGACGTCGTGGCCTGTGTTGTCGCAGCCCTAGAGGATTATCTTCGGTGTTTCTA
Organism: Dermacentor albipictus; assembly: GCF_038994185.2. Classification (NCBI taxonomy): domain Eukaryota; kingdom Metazoa; phylum Arthropoda; class Arachnida; order Ixodida; family Ixodidae; genus Dermacentor; species Dermacentor albipictus. The sequence continues at coordinate 108,877,346 of NC_091829.1, forward strand.
CCTTTGAAGGACATTCCTGCCTTTCATCAACAGGGAAACCTGATGTTTGATCTGCGCGCCTCGAGACTACCTGGCTGCCTGTGCTGCCACCTTTCCTGAAAATCCGCTAAACGCGACCAGATAACACGGCCAGTTCAGCGGGGGGCGTCTCGCGTCATTTTGGCTGCAGCGGTGGAGCGCATCGTGCACGAAAGCCTGAACGGTCTTCTGTTTTACAGGTACTGCTGCAGACCACTTGGCAGGATGTCGTGGCCTGTGTTGTCGCAGCCCTAGAGGATTATCTTCGGTGTTTCTACCTTTGAAGGACATTCCTGCCTTTCATCAACAGGGAAACCTGATGTTTGATCTGCGCGCCTCGAGACTACCTGGCTGCCTGTGCTGCCACCTTTCCTGAAAATCCGCTAAACGCGACCAGATAACACGGCCAGTTCAGCGGGGGGCGTCTCGCGTCATTTTGGCTGCAGCGGTGGAGCGCATCGTGCACGAAAGCCTGAACGGTCTTCTGTTTTACAGGTACTGCTGCAGACCACTTGGCAGGACGTCATGGCCTGTGTTGTCGCAGCCCTAGAGGATTATCTTCGGTGTTTCTACCTTTGAAGGACATTCCTGCCTTTCATCAGCAGGGAAACCTGATGTTTGATTTGCGCGCCTCGAGACTACCTGGCTGCCTGTGCTGCCACCTTTCCTGAAAATCCGCTAAACGCGACCAGATAACACGGCCAGTTCAGCGGGGGGCGTCTCGCGTCATTTTGGCTGCAGCGGTGGAGCGCATCGTGCACGAAAGCCTGAACGGTCTTCTGTTTTACAGGTACTGCTGCAGACCACTTGGCAGGACGTCGTGGCCTGTGTTGTCGCAGCCCTAGAGGATTATCTTCGGTGTTTCTACCTTTGAAGGACATTCCTGCCTTTCATCAACAGGGAAACCTGATGTTTGATCTGCGCGCCTCGAGACTACCTGGCTGCCTGTGCTGCCACCTTTCCTGAAAATCCGCTAAACGCGACCAGATAACACGGCCAGTTCAGCGGGGGGCGTCTCGCGTCATTTTGGCTGCAGCGGTGGAGCGCATCGTGCACGAAAGCCTGAACGGTCTTCTGTTTTACAGGTACTGCTGCAGACCACTTGGCAGGACGTCGTGGCCTGTGTTGTCGCAGCCCTAGAGGATTATCTTCGGTGTTTCTACCTTTGAAGGACATTCCTGCCTTTCATCAACAGGGAAACCTGATGTTTGATCTGCGTTCCTCGAGACTACCTGGCTGCCTGTGCTGCCACCTTTCCTGAAAATCCGCTAAACGCGACCAGATAACACGGCCAGTTCAGCGGGGGGCGTCTCGCGTCATTTTGGCTGCAGCGGTGGAGCGCATCGTGCACGAAAGCCTGAACGGTCTTCTGTTTTACAGGTACTGCTGCAGACCACTTGGCAGGACGTCATGGCCTGTGTTGTCGCAGCCCTAGAGGATTATCTTCGGTGTTTCTACCTTTGAAGGACATTCCTGCCTTTCATCAACAGGGAAACCTGATGTTTGATCTGCGCGCCTCGAGACTACCTGGCTGCCTGTGCTGCCACCTTTCCTGAAAATCCGCTAAACGCGACCAGATAACACGGCCAGTTCAGCGGGGTGCGTCTCGCGTCATTTTGGCTGCAGCGGTGGAGCGCATCGTGCACGAAAGCCTGAACGGTCTTCTGTTTTACAGGTACTGCTGCAGACCACTTGGCAGGACGTCGTGGCCTGTGTTGTCGCAGCCCTAGAGGATTATCTTCGGTGTTTCTACCTTTGAAGGACATTCCTGCCTTTCATCAACAGGGAAACCTGATGTTTGATCTGCGCGCCTCGAGACTACCTGGCTGCCTGTGCTGCCACCTTTCCTGAAAATCCGCTAAACGCCACAAGATAACACGGCCAGTTCAGCGGGGTGCGTCTCGCGTCATTTTGGCTGCAGCGGTGGAGCGCATCGTGCACGAAAGCCTGAACGGTCTTCTGTTTTACAGGTACTGCTGCAGACCACTTGGCAGGACGTCGTGGCCTGTGTTGTCGCAGCCCTAGGGATTATCTTCGGTGTTTCTACCTTTGAAGGACATTCCTGCCTTTCATCAACAGGGAAACCTGATGTTTGATCTGCGCGCCTCGAGACTACCTGGCTGCCTGTGCTGCCACCTTTCCTGAAAATCCGCTAAACGCGACCAGATAACACGGCCAGTTCAGCGGGGGGCGTCTCGCGTCATTTTGGCTGCAGCGGTGGAGCGCATCGTGCACGAAAGCCTGAACGGTCTTCTGTTTTACAGGTACTGCTGCAGACCACTTGGCAGGACGTCGTGGCCTGTGTTGTCGCAGCCCTAGAGGATTATCTTCGGTGTTTCTACCTTTGAAGGACATTCCTGCCTTTCATCAACAGGGAAACCTGATGTTTGATCTGCGCGCCTCGAGACTACCTGGCTGCCTGTGCTGCCACCTTTCCTGAAAATCCGCTAAACGCGACCAGATAACACGGCCAGTTCAGCGGGGGGCGTCTCGCGTCATTTTGGCTGCAGCGGTGGAGCGCATCGTGCACGAAAGCCTGAACGGTCTTCTGTTTTACAGGTACTGCTGCAGACCACTTGGCAGGACGTCATGGCCTGTGTTGTCGCAGCCCTAGAGGATTATCTTCGGTGTTTCTACCTTTGAAGGACATTCCTGCCTTTCATCAACAGGGAAACCTGATGTTTGATCTGCGCGCCTCGAGACTACCTGGCTGCCTGTGCTGCCACTTTTCCTGAAAATCCGCTAAACGCGACCAGATAACACGGCCAGTTCAGCGGGGTGCGTCTCGCGTCATTTTGGCTGCAGCGGTGGAGCGCATGGTGCACGAAAGCCTGAACGGTCTTCTGTTTTACAGGTACTGCTGCAGACCACTTGGCAGGACGTCGTGGCCTGTGTTGTCGCAGCCCTAGAGGATTATCTTCGGTGTTTCTACCTTTGAAGGACATTCCTGCTTTTCATCAACAGGGAAACCTGATGTTTGATCTGTGCGCCTCGAGACTACCTGGCTGCCTGTGCTGCCACCTTTCCTGAAAATCCGCTGAACGAGACCAGATAACACTGCCAGTTCAGCGGGGTGCGTCTCGCGTCATTTTGGCTGCAGCGGTGGAGCGCATCGTGCACGAAATCCTGAACGGTCTTCTGTTTTACAGGTACTGCTGCAGACCACTTGGCAGGACGTCGTGGCCTGTGTTGTCGCAGCCCTAGAGGATTATCTTCGGTGTTTCTACCTTTGAAGGACATTCCTGCCTTTCATCAACAGGGAAACCTGATGTTTGATCTGCGCGCCTCGAGACTACCTGGCTGCCTGTGCTGCCACCTTTCCTGAAAATCCGCTAAACGCCACCAGATAACACGGCCAGTTCAGCGGGGTGCGTCTCGCGTCATTTTGGCTGCAGCGGTGGAGCGCATCGTGCACGAAAGCCTGAACGGTCTTCTGTTTTACAGGTACTGCTGCAGACCACTTGGCAGGACGTCGTGGCCTGTGTTGTCGCAGCCCTAGAGGATTATCTTCGGTGTTTCTACCTTTGAAGGACATTCCTGCCTTTCATCAACAGGGAAACCTGATGTTTGATCTGCGCGCCTCGAGACTACCTGGCTGCCTGTGCTGCCACCTTTCCTGAAAATCCGCTAAACGCGACCAGATAACACGGCCAGTTCAGCGGGGTTCGTCTCGCGTCATTTTGGCTGCAGCGGTGGAGCGCATCGTGCACGAAAGCCTGAACGGTCTTCTGTTTTACAGGTACTGCTGCAGACCACTTGGCAGGACGTCGTGGCCTGTGTTGGCGCAGCCCTAGAGGATTATCTTCGGTGTTTCTACCTTTGAAGGACATTCCTGCCTTTCATCAACAGGGAAACCTGATGTTTGATCTGCGCGCCTCGAGACTACCTGGCTGCCTGTGCTGCCACCTTTCCTGAAAATCCGCTAAACGCGACCAGATAACACGGCCAGTTCAGCGGGGGGCGTCTCGCGTCATTTTGGCTGCAGCGGTGGAGCGCATCGTGCACGAAAGCCTGAACGGTCTTCTGTTTTACAGGTACTGCTGCAGACCACTTGGCAGGACGTCGTGGCCTGTGTTGTCGCAGCCCTAGAGGATTATCTTCGGTGTTTCTACCTTTGAAGGACATTCCTGCCTTTCATCAACAGGGAAACCTGATGTTTGATCTGCGCGCCTCGAGACTACCTGGCTGCCTGTGCTGCCACTTTTCCTAAAAATCCGCTAAACGCGACCAGATAACACGGCCAGTTCAGCGGGGTGCGTCTCGCGTCATTTTGGCTGCAGCGGTGGAGCGCATCGTGCACGAAATCCTGAACGGTCTTCTGTTTTACAGGTACTGCTGCAGACCACTTGGCAGGACGTCGTGGCCTGTGTTGTCGCAGCCCTAGAGGATTATCTTCGGTGTTTCTACCTTTGAAGGACATTCCTGCCTTTCATCAACAGGGAAACCTGATGTTTGATCTGCGCGCCTCGAGACTACCTGGCTGCCTGTGCTGCCACCTTTCCTGAAAATCCGCTAAACGCCACCAGATAACACGGCCAGTTCAGCGGGGTTCGTCTCGCGTCATTTTGGCTGCAGCGGTGGAGCGCATCGTGCACGAAAGCCTGAACGGTCTTCTGTTTTACAGGTACTGCTGCAGACCACTTGGCAGGACGTCGTGGCCTGTGTTGTCGCAGCCCTAGAGGATTATCTTCGGTGTTTCTACCTTTGAAGGACATTCCTGCCTTTCATCAACAGGGAAACCTGATGTTTGATCTGCGCGCCTCGAGACTACCTGGCTGCCTGTGCTGCCACATTTCCTGAAAATCCGCTAAACGCGACCAGATAACACGGCCAGTTCAGCGGGGGGCGTCTCGCGTCATTTTGGCTGCAGCGGTGGAGCGCATCGTGCACGAAAGCCTGAACGGTCTTCTGTTTTACAGGTACTGCTGCAGACCTCTTGGCAGGACGTCGTGGCCTGTGTTGTCGCAGCCCTAGAGGATTATCTTCGGTGTTTCTACCTTTGAAGGACATTCCTGCCTTTCATCAACAGGGAAACCTGATGTTTGATCTGCGCGCCTCGAGACTACCTGGCTGCCTGTGCTGCCACTTTTCCTGAAAATCCGCTAAACGCGACCAGATAACACGGCCAGTTCAGCGGGGTGCGTCTCGCGTCATTTTGGCTGCAGCGGTGGAGCGCATGGTGCACGAAAGCCTGAACGGTCTTCTGTTTTACAGGTACTGCTGCAGACCACTTGGCAGGACGTCGTGGCCTGTGTTGTCGCAGCCCTAGAGGATTATCTTCGGTGTTTCTACCTTTGAAGGACATTCCTGCCTTTCATCAACAGGGAAACCTGATGTTTGATCTGTGCGCCTCGAGACTACCTGGCTGCCTGTGCTGCCACCTTTCCTGAAAATCCGCTGAACGCGACCAGATAACACTGCCAGTTCAGCGGGGTGCGTCTCGCGTCATTTTGGCTGCAGCGGTGGAGCGCATCGTGCACGAAATCCTGAACGGTCTTCTGTTTTACAGGTACTGCTGCAGACCACTTGGCAGGACGTCGTGGCCTGTGTTGTCGCAGCCCTAGAGGATTATCTTCGGTGTTTCTACCTTTGAAGGACATTCCTGCCTTTCATCAACAGGGAAACCTGATGTTTGATCTGCGCGCCTCGAGACTACCTGGCTGCCTGTGCTGCCACCTTTCCTGAAAATCCGCTAAACGCCACCAGATAACACGGCCAGTTCAGCGGGGTGCGTCTCGCGTCATTTTGGCTGCAGCGGTGGAGCGCATCGTGCACGAAAGCCTGAACGGTCTTCTGTTTTACAGGTACTGCTGCAGACCACTTGGCAGGACGTCGTGGCCTGTGTTGTCGCAGCCCTAGAGGATTATCTTCGGTGTTTCTACCTTTGAAGGACATTCCTGCCTTTCATCAACAGGGAAACCTGATGTTTGATCTGCGCGCCTCGAGACTACCTGGCTGCCTGTGCTGCCACCTTTCCTGAAAATCCGCTAAACGCGACCAGATAACACGGCCAGTTCAGCGGGGTTCGTCTCGCGTCATTTTGGCTGCAGCGGTGGAGCGCATCGTGCACGAAAGCCTGAACGGTCTTCTGTTTTACAGGTACTGCTGCAGACCACTTGGCAGGACGTCGTGGCCTGTGTTGTCGCAGCCCTAGAGGATTATCTTCGGTGTTTCTACCTTTGAAGGACATTCCTGCCTTTCATCAACAGGGAAACCTGATGTTTGATCTGCGCGCCTCGAGACTACCTGGCTGCCTGTGCTGCCACCTTTCCTGAAAATCCGCTAAACGCGACCAGATAACACGGCCAGTTCAGCGGGGGGCGTCTCGCGTCATTTTGGCTGCAGCGGTGGAACGCATCGTGCACGAAAGCCTGAACGGTCTTCTGTTTTACAGGTATACTGCTGCAGACCACTTGGCAGGACGTCGTGGCCTGTGTTGTCGCAGCCCTAGAGGATTATCTTCGGTGTTTCTACCTTTGAAGGACATTCCTGCCTTTCATCAACAGGGAAACCTGATGTTTGATCTGCGCGCCTCGAGACGACCTGGCTGCCTGTGCTGCCACCTTTCCTGAAAATCCGCTAAACGCGACCAGATAACACGGCCAGTTCAGCGGGGGGCGTCTCGCGTCATTTTGGCTGCAGCGGTGGAGCGCATCGTGCACGAAAGCCTGAACGGTCTTCTGTTTTACAGGTACTGCTGCAGACCACTTGGCAGGACGTCATGGCCTGTGTTGTCGCAGCCCTAGAGGATTATCTTCGGTGTTTCTACCTTTGAAGGACATTCCTGCCTTTCATCAACAGGGAAACCTGATGTTTGATCTGCGCGCCTCGAGACTACCTGGCTGCCTGTGCTGCCACCTTTCCTCAAAATCCGCTAAACGCGACCAGATAACACGGCCAGTTCAGCGGGGGGCGTCTCGCGTCATTTTGGCTGCAGCGGTGGAGCGCATCGTGCACGAAAGCCTGAACGGTCTTCTGTTTTACAGGTACTGCTGCAGACCACTTGGCAGGACGTCGTGGCCTGTGTTGTCGCAGCCCTAGAGGATTATCTTCGGTGTTTCTACCTTTGAAGGACATTCCTGCCTTTCATCAACAGGGAAACCTGATGTTTGATCTGCGCGCCTCGAGACTACCTGGCTGCCTGTGCTGCCACCTTTCCTGAAAATCCGCTAAACGCCACCAGATAACACGGCCAGTTCAGCGGGGTGCGTCTCGCGTCATTTTGGCTGCAGCGGTGGAGCGCATCGTGCACGAAAGCCTGAACGGTCTTCTGTTTTACAGGTACTGCTGCAGACCACTTGGCAGGACGTCGTGGCCTGTGTTGTCGCAGCCCTAGAGGATTATCTTCGGTGTTTCTACCTTTGAAGGACATTCCTGCCTTTCATCAACAGGGAAACCTGATGTTTGATCTGCGCGCCTCGAGACTACCTGGCTGCCTGTGCTGCCACCTTTCCTGAAAATCCGCTAAACGCGACCAGATAACACGGCCAGTTCAGCGGGGGGCGTCTCGCGTCATTTTGGCTGCAGCGGTGGAGCGCATCGTGCACGAAAGCCTGAACGGTCTTCTGTTTTACAGGTACTGCTGCAGACCACTTGGCAGGACGTCGTGGCCTGTGTTGTCGCAGCCCTAGAGGATTATCTTCGGTGTTTCTACCTTTGAAGGACATTCCTGCCTTTCATCAACAGGGAAACCTGATGTTTGATCTGCGCGCCTCGAGACTACCTGGCTGCCTGTGCTGCCACCTTTCCTGAAAATCCGCTAAACGCGACCAGATAACACGGCCAGTTCAGCGGGGGGCGTCTCGCGTCATTTTGGCTGCAGCGGTGGAGCGCATCGTGCACGAAAGCCTGAACGGTCTTCTGTTTTACAGGTACTGCTGCAGACCACTTGGCAGGACATCATGGCCTGTGTTGTCGCAGCCCTAGAGGATTATCTTCGGTGTTTCTACCTTTGAAGGACATTCCTGCCTTTCATCAACAGGGAAACCTGATGTTTGATCTGCGCGCCTCGAGACTACCTGGCTGCCTGTGCTGCCACCTTTCCTGAAAATCCGCTAAACGCGACCAGATAACACGGCCAGTTCAGCGGGGGGCGTCTCGCGTCATTTTGGCTGCAGCGGTGGAGCGCATCGTGCACGAAAGCCTGAACGGTCTTCTGTTTTACAGGTACTGCTGCAGACCACTTGGCGGGACGTCGTGGCCTGTGTTGACGCAGCCCTAGAGGATTATCTTCGGTGTTTCTGCCTTTGAAGGACATTCCTGCCTTTCATCAACAGGGAAACCTGATGTTTGATCTGCGCGCCTCGAGACTACCTGGCTGCCTGTGCTGCCACCTTTCCTGAAAATCCGCGAAACGCGACCAGATAACACGGCCAGTTCAGCGGGGGGCGTCTCGCGTCATTTTGGCTGCAGCGGTGGAGCGCATCGTGCACGAAAGCCTGAACGGTCTTCTGTTTTACAGGTACTGCTGCAGACCACTTGGCAGGACGTCATGGCCTGTGTTGTCGCAGCCCTAGAGGATTATCTTCGGTGTTTCTACCTTTGAAGGACATTCCTGCCTTTCATCAACAGGGAAACCTGATGTTTGATCTGCGCGCCTCGAGACTACCTGGCTGCCTGCGCTGCCTCCTTTCCTGAAAATCCGCTAAACGCGACCAGATAACACGGCCAGTTCAGCGGGGGGCGTCTCGCGTCATTTTGGCTGCAGCGGTGGAGCGCATCGTGCACGAAAGCCTGAACGGTCTTCTGTTTTACAGGTACTGCTGCAGACCACTTGGCAGGACGTTGTGGCCTGTGTTGTCGCAGCCCTAGAGGATTATCTTCGGTGTTTCTACCTTTGAAGGACATTCCTGCCTTTCATCAACAGGGAAACCTGATGTTTGATCTGCGCGCCTCGAGACTACCTGGCTGCCTGTGCTGCCACCTTTCCTGAAAATCCGCTAAACGCGACCAGATAACACGGCCAGTTCAGCGGGGGGCGTCTGCGTCATTTTGGCTGCAGCGGTGGAGCGCATCGTGCACGAAAGCCTGAACGGTCTTTTGTTTTACAGGTACTGCTGCAGACCACTTGGCAGGACGTCGTGGCCTGTGTTGTCGCAGCCCTAGAGGATTATCTTCGGTGTTTCTACCTTTGAAGGACATTCCTGCCTTTCATCAACAGGGAAACCTGATGTTTGATCTGCGCGCCTCGAGACTACCTGGCTGCCTGTGCTGCCACCTTTCCTGAAAATCCGCTAAACGCGACCAGATAACACGGCCAGTTCAGCGGGGGGCGTCTCGCGTCATTTTGGCTGCAGCGGTGGAGCGCATCGTGCACGAAAGCCTGAACGGTCTTCTGTTTTACAGGTACTGCTGCAGACCACTTGGCAGGACGTCGTGGCCTGTGTTGTCGCAGCCCTAGAGGATTATCTTCGGTGTTTCTACCTTTGAAGGACATTCCTGCCTTTCATCAACAGGGAAACCTGATGTTTGATCTGCGCGCCTCGAGACTACCTGGCTGCCTGTGCTGCCACCTTTCCTGAAAATCCGCTAAACGCGACCAGATAACACGGCCAGTTCAGCGGGGTGCGTCTCGCGTCATTGTGGCTGCAGCGGTGGAGCGCATCGTGCACGAAATCCTGAACGGTCTTCTGTTTTACAGGTACTGCTGCAGACCACTTGGCAGGACGTCGTGGCCTGTGTTGTCGCAGCCCTAGAGGATTATCTTCGGTGTTTCTACCTTTGAAGGACATTCCTGCCTTTCATCAACAGGGAAACCTGATGTTTGATCTGCGCGCCTCGAGACTACCTGGCTGCCTGTGCTGCCACCTTTCCTGAAAATCCGCTAAACGCGACCAGATAACACGGCCAGTTCAGCGGGGGGCGTCTCGCGTCATTTTGGCTGCAGCGGTGGAGCGCATCGTGCACGAAAGCCTGAACGGTCTTCTGTTTTACAGGTACTGCTGCAGACCACTTGGCAGGATGTCGTGGCCTGTGTTGTCGCAGCCCTAGAGGATTATCTTCGGTGTTTCTACCTTTGAAGGACATTCCTGCCTTTCATCAACAGGGAAACCTGATGTTTGATCTGCGCGCCTCGAGACTACCTGGCTGCCTGTGCTGCCACCTTTCCTGAAAATCCGCTAAACGCGACCAGATAACACGGCCAGTTCAGCGGGGGGCGTCTCGCGTCATTTTGGCTGCAGCGGTGGAGCGCATCGTGCACGAAAGCCTGAACGGTCTTCTGTTTTACAGGTACTGCTGCAGACCACTTGGCAGGACGTCATGGCCTGTGTTGTCGCAGCCCTAGAGGATTATCTTCGGTGTTTCTACCTTTGAAGGACATTCCTGCCTTTCATCAGCAGGGAAACCTGATGTTTGATCTGCGCGCCTCGAGACTACCTGGCTGCCTGTGCTGCCACCTTTCCTGAAAATCCGCTAAACGCGACCAGATAACACGGCCAGTTCAGCGGGGGGCGTCTCGCGTCATTTTGGCTGCAGCGGTGGAGCGCATCGTGCACGAAAGCCTGAACGGTCTTCTGTTTTACAGGTACTGCTGCAGACCACTTGGCAGGACGTCGTGGCCTGTGTTGTCGCAGCCCTAGAGGATTATCTTCGGTGTTTCTACCTTTGAAGGACATTCCTGCCTTTCATCAACAGGGAAACCTGATGTTTGATCTGCGCGCCTCGAGACTACCTGGCTGCCTGTGCTGCCACCTTTACTGAAAATCCGCTAAACGCGACCAGATAACACGGCCAGTTCAGCGGGGGGCGTCTCGCGTCATTTTGGCTGCAGCGGTGGAGCGCATCGTGCACGAAAGCCTGAACGGTCTTCTGTTTTACAGGTACTGCTGCAGACCACTTGGCAGGACGTCGTGGCCTGTGTTGTCGCAGCCCTAGAGGATTATCTTCGGTGTTTCTACCTTTGAAGGACATTCCTGCCTTTCATCAACAGGGAAACCTGATGTTTGATCTGCGTTCCTCGAGACTACCTGGCTGCCTGTGCTGCCACCTTTCCTGAAAATCCGCTAAACGCGACCAGATAACACGGCCAGTTCAGCGGGGGGCGTCTCGCGTCATTTTGGCTGCAGCGGTGGAGCGCATCGTGCACGAAAGCCTGAACGGTCTTCTGTTTTACAGGTACTGCTGCAGACCACTTGGCAGGACGTCATGGCCTGTGTTGTCGCAGCCCTAGAGGATTATCTTCGGTGTTTCTACCTTTGAAGGACATTCCTGCCTTTCATCAACAGGGAAACCTGATGTTTGATCTGCGCGCCTCGAGACTACCTGGCTGCCTGTGCTGCCACCTTTCCTGAAAATCCGCTAAACGCGACCAGATAACACGGCCAGTTCAGCGGGGTGCGTCTCGCGTCATTTTGGCTGCAGCGGTGGAGCGCATCGTGCACGAAAGCCTGAACGGTCTTCTGTTTTACAGGTACTGCTGCAGACCACTTGGCAGGACGTCGTGGCCTGTGTTGTCGCAGCCCTAGAGGATTATCTTCGGTGTTTCTACCTTTGAAGGACATTCCTGCCTTTCATCAACAGGGAAACCTGATGTTTGATCTGCGCGCCTCGAGACTACCTGGCTGCCTGTGCTGCCACCTTTCCTGAAAATCCGCTAAACGCCACAAGATAACACGGCCAGTTCAGCGGGGTGCGTCTCGCGTCATTTTGGCTGCAGCGGTGGAGCGCATCGTGCACGAAAGCCTGAACGGTCTTCTGTTTTACAGGTACTGCTGCAGACCACTTGGCAGGACGTCGTGGCCTGTGTTGTCGCAGCCCTAGGGATTATCTTCGGTGTTTCTACCTTTGAAGGACATTCCTGCCTTTCATCAACAGGGAAACCTGATGTTTGATCTGCGCGCCTCGAGACTACCTGGCTGCCTGTGCTGCCACCTTTCCTGAAAATCCGCTAAACGCGACCAGATAACACGGCCAGTTCAGCGGGGGGCGTCTCGCGTCATTTTGGCTGCAGCGGTGGAGCGCATCGTGCACGAAAGCCTGAACGGTCTTCTGTTTTACAGGTACTGCTGCAGACCACTTGGCAGGACGTCGTGGCCTGTGTTGTCGCAGCCCTAGAGGATTATCTTCGGTGTTTCTACCTTTGAAGGACATTCCTGCCTTTCATCAACAGGGAAACCTGATGTTTGATCTGCGCGCCTCGAGACTACCTGGCTGCCTGTGCTGCCACCTTTCCTGAAAATCCGCTAAACGCGACCAGATAACACGGCCAGTTCAGCGGGGGGCGTCTCGCGTCATTTTGGCTGCAGCGGTGGAGCGCATCGTGCACGAAAGCCTGAACGGTCTTCTGTTTTACAGGTACTGCTGCAGACCACTTGGCAGGACGTCATGGCCTGTGTTGTCGCAGCCCTAGAGGATTATCTTCGGTGTTTCTACCTTTGAAGGACATTCCTGCCTTTCATCAACAGGGAAACCTGATGTTTGATCTGCGCGCCTCGAGACTACCTGGCTGCCTGTGCTGCCACTTTTCCTGAAAATCCGCTAAACGCGACCAGATAACACGGCCAGTTCAGCGGGGTGCGTCTCGCGTCATTTTGGCTGCAGCGGTGGAGCGCATGGTGCACGAAAGCCTGAACGGTCTTCTGTTTTACAGGTACTGCTGCAGACCACTTGGCAGGACGTCGTGGCCTGTGTTGTCGCAGCCCTAGAGGATTATCTTCGGTGTTTCTACCTTTGAAGGACATTCCTGTCTTTCATCAACAGGGAAACCTGATGTTTGATCTGCGCGCCTCGAGACTACCTGGCTGCCTGTGCTGCCACCTTTCCTGAAAATCCGCTGAACGCGACCAGATAACACTGCCAGTTCAGCGGGGTGCGTCTCGCGTCATTTTGGCTGCAGCGGTGGAGCGCATCGTGCACGAAATCCTGAACGGTCTTCTGTTTTACAGGTACTGCTGCAGACCACTTGGCAGGACGTCGTGGCCTGTGTTGTCGCAGCCCTAGAGGATTATCTTCGGTGTTTCTACCTTTGAAGGACATTCCTGCCTTTCATCAACAGGGAAACCTGATGTTTGATCTGCGCGCCTCGAGACTACCTGGCTGCCTGTGCTGCCACCTTTCCTGAAAATCCGCTAAACGCGACCAGATAACACGGCCAGTTCAGCGGGGGGCGTCTCGCGTCATTTTGGCTGCAGCGGTGGAACGCATCGTGCACGAAAGCCTGAACGGTCTTCTGTTTTACAGGTATACTGCTGCAGACCACTTGGCAGGACGTCGTGGCCTGTGTTGTCGCAGCCCTAGAGGATTATCTTCGGTGTTTCTACCTTTGAAGGACATTCCTGCCTTTCATCAACAGGGAAACCTGATGTTTGATCGGCGCGCCTCGAGACGACCTGGCTGCCTGTGCTGCCACCTTTCCTGAAAATCCGCTAAACGCGACCAGATAACACGGCCAGTTCAGCGGGGTTCGTCTCGCGTCATTTTGGCTGCAGCGGTGGAGCGCATCGTGCACGAAAGCCTGAACGGTCTTCTGTTTTACAGGTACTGCTGCAGACCACTTGGCAGGACGTCATGGCCTGTGTTGTCGCAGCCCTAGAGGATTATCTTCGGTGTTTCTACCTTTGAAGGACATTCCTGCCTTTCATCAACAGGGAAACCTGATGTTTGATCTGCGCGCCTCGAGACTACCTGGCTGCCTGTGCTGCCACCTTTCCTCAAAATCCGCTAAACGCGACCAGATAACACGGCCAGTTCAGCGGGGGGCGTCTCGCGTCATTTTGGCTGCAGCGGTGGAGCGCATCGTGCACGAAAGCCTGAACGGTCTTCTGTTTTACAGGTACTGCTGCAGACCACTTGGCAGGACGTCGTGGCCTGTGTTGTCGCAGCCCTAGAGGATTATCTTCGGTGTTTCTACCTTTGAAGGACATTCCTGCCTTTCATCAACAGGGAAACCTGATGTTTGATCTGCGCGCCTCGAGACTACCTGGCTGCCTGTGCTGCCACCTTTCCTGAAAATCCGCTAAACGCCACCAGATAACACGGCCAGTTCAGCGGGGTGCGTCTCGCGTCATTTTGGCTGCAGCGGTGGAGCGCATCGTGCACGAAAGCCTGAACGGTCTTCTGTTTTACAGGTACTGCTGCAGACCACTTGGCAGGACGTCGTGGCCTGTGTTGTCGCAGCCCTAGAGGATTATCTTCGGTGTTTCTACCTTTGAAGGACATTCCTGCCTTTCATCAACAGGGAAACCTGATGTTTGATCTGCGCGCCTCGAGACTACCTGGCTGCCTGTGCTGCCACCTTTCCTGAAAATCCGCTAAACGCGACCAGATAACACGGCCAGTTCAGCGGGGTTCGTCTCGCGTCATTTTGGCTGCAGCGGTGGAGCGCATCGTGCACGAAAGCCTGAACGGTCTTCTGTTTTACAGGTACTGCTGCAGACCACTTGGCAGGACGTCGTGGCCTGTGTTGTCGCAGCCCTAGAGGATTATCTTCGGTGTTTCTACCTTTGAAGGACATTCCTGCCTTTCATCAACAGGGAAACCTGATGTTTGATCTGCGCGCCTCGAGACTACCTGGCTGCCTGTGCTGCCACCTTTCCTGAAAATCCGCTAAACGCGACCAGATAACACGGCCAGTTCAGCGGGGGGCGTCTCGCGTCATTTTGGCTGCAGCGGTGGAGCGCATCGTGCACGAAAGCCTGAACGGTCTTCTGTTTTACAGGTACTGCTGCAGACCACTTGGCAGGACATCATGGCCTGTGTTGTCGCAGCCCTAGAGGATTATCTTCGGTGTTTCTACCTTTGAAGGACATTCCTGCCTTTCATCAACAGGGAAACCTGATGTTTGATCTGCGCGCCTCGAGACTACCTGGCTGCCTGTGCTGCCACCTTTCCTGAAAATCCGCTAAACGCGACCAGATAACACGGCCAGTTCAGCGGGGGGCGTCTCGCGTCATTTTGGCTGCAGCGGTGGAGCGCATCGTGCACGAAAGCCTGAACGGTCTTCTGTTTTACAGGTACTGCTGCAGACCACTTGGCGGGACGTCGTGGCCTGTGTTGACGCAGCCCTAGAGGATTATCTTCGGTGTTTCTACCTTTGAAGGACATTCCTGCCTTTCATCAACAGGGAAACCTGATGTTTGATCTGCGCGCCTCGAGACTACCTGGCTGCCTGTGCTGCCACCTTTCCTGAAAATCCGCGAAACGCGACCAGATAACACGGCCAGTTCAGCGGGGGGCGTCTCGCGTCATTTTGGCTGCAGCGGTGGAGCGCATCGTGCACGAAAGCCTGAACGGTCTTCTGTTTTACAGGTACTGCTGCAGACCACTTGGCAGGACGTCATGGCCTGTGTTGTCGCAGCCCTAGAGGATTATCTTCGGTGTTTCTACCTTTGAAGGACATTCCTGCCTTTCATCAACAGGGAAACCTGATGTTTGATCTGCGCGCCTCGAGACTACCTGGCTGCCTGCGCTGCCTCCTTTCCTGAAAATCCGCTAAACGCGACCAGATAACACGGCCAGTTCAGCGGGGGGCGTCTCGCGTCATTTTGGCTGCAGCGGTGGAGCGCATCGTGCACGAAAGCCTGAACGGTCTTCTGTTTTACAGGTACTGCTGCAGACCACTTGGCAGGACGTTGTGGCCTGTGTTGTCGCAGCCCTAGAGGATTATCTTCGGTGTTTCTACCTTTGAAGGACATTCCTGCCTTTCATCAACAGGGAAACCTGATGTTTGATCTGCGCGCCTCGAGACTACCTGGCTGCCTGTGCTGCCACCTTTCCTGAAAATCCGCTAAACGCGACCAGATAACACGGCCAGTTCAGCGGGGGGCGTCTGCGTCATTTTGGCTGCAGCGGTGGAGCGCATCGTGCACGAAAGCCTGAACGGTCTTTTGTTTTACAGGTACTGCTGCAGACCACTTGGCAGGACGTCGTGGCCTGTGTTGTCGCAGCCCTAGAGGATTATCTTCGGTGTTTCTACCTTTGAAGGACATTCCTGCCTTTCATCAACAGGGAAACCTGATGTTTGATCTGCGCGCCTCGAGACTACCTGGCTGCCTGTGCTGCCACCTTTCCTGAAAATCCGCTAAACGCGACCAGATAACACGGCCAGTTCAGCGGGGGGCGTCTCGCGTCATTTTGGCTGCAGCGGTGGAGCGCATCGTGCACGAAAGCCTGAACGGTCTTCTGTTTTACAGGTACTGCTGCAGACCACTTGGCAGGACGTCGTGGCCTGTGTTGTCGCAGCCCTAGAGGATTATCTTCGGTGTTTCTACCTTTGAAGGACATTCCTGCCTTTCATCAACAGGGAAACCTGATGTTTGATCTGCGCGCCTCGAGACTACCTGGCTGCCTGTGCTGCCACCTTTCCTGAAAATCCGCTAAACGCGACCAGATAACACGGCCAGTTCAGCGGGGTGCGTCTCGCGTCATTGTGGCTGCAGCGGTGGAGCGCATCGTGCACGAAATCCTGAACGGTCTTCTGTTTTACAGGTACTGCTGCAGACCACTTGGCAGGACGTCGTGGCCTGTGTTGTCGCAGCCCTAGAGGATTATCTTCGGTGTTTCTACCTTTGAAGGACATTCCTGCCTTTCATCAACAGGGAAACCTGATGTTTGATCTGCGCGCCTCGAGACTACCTGGCTGCCTGTGCTGCCACCTTTCCTGAAAATCCGCTAAACGCGACCAGATAACACGGCCAGTTCAGCGGGGGGCGTCTCGCGTCATTTTGGCTGCAGCGGTGGAGCGCATCGTGCACGAAAGCCTGAACGGTCTTCTGTTTTACAGGTACTGCTGCAGACCACTTGGCAGGATGTCGTGGCCTGTGTTGTCGCAGCCCTAGAGGATTATCTTCGGTGTTTCTACCTTTGAAGGACATTCCTGCCTTTCATCAACAGGGAAACCTGATGTTTGATCTGCGCGCCTCGAGACTACCTGGCTGCCTGTGCTGCCACCTTTCCTGAAAATCCGCTAAACGCGACCAGATAACACGGCCAGTTCAGCGGGGGGCGTCTCGCGTCATTTTGGCTGCAGCGGTGGAGCGCATCGTGCACGAAAGCCTGAACGGTCTTCTGTTTTACAGGTACTGCTGCAGACCACTTGGCAGGACGTCATGGCCTGTGTTGTCGCAGCCCTAGAGGATTATCTTCGGTGTTTCTACCTTTGAAGGACATTCCTGCCTTTCATCAGCAGGGAAACCTGATGTTTGATTTGCGCGCCTCGAGACTACCTGGCTGCCTGTGCTGCCACCTTTCCTGAAAATCCGCTAAACGCGACCAGATAACACGGCCAGTTCAGCGGGGGGCGTCTCGCGTCATTTTGGCTGCAGCGGTGGAGCGCATCGTGCACGAAAGCCTGAACGGTCTTCTGTTTTACAGGTACTGCTGCAGACCACTTGGCAGGACGTCGTGGCCTGTGTTGTCGCAGCCCTAGAGGATTATCTTCGGTGTTTCTACCTTTGAAGGACATTCCTGCCTTTCATCAACAGGGAAACCTGATGTTTGATCTGCGCGCCTCGAGACTACCTGGCTGCCTGTGCTGCCACCTTTCCTGAAAATCCGCTAAACGCGACCAGATAACACGGCCAGTTCAGCGGGGGGCGTCTCGCGTCATTTTGGCTGCAGCGGTGGAGCGCATCGTGCACGAAAGCCTGAACGGTCTTCTGTTTTACAGGTACTGCTGCAGACCACTTGGCAGGACGTCGTGGCCTGTGTTGTCGCAGCCCTAGAGGATTATCTTCGGTGTTTCTACCTTTGAAGGACATTCCTGCCTTTCATCAACAGGGAAACCTGATGTTTGATCTGCGTTCCTCGAGACTACCTGGCTGCCTGTGCTGCCACCTTTCCTGAAAATCCGCTAAACGCGACCAGATAACACGGCCAGTTCAGCGGGGGGCGTCTCGCGTCATTTTGGCTGCAGCGGTGGAGCGCATCGTGCACGAAAGCCTGAACGGTCTTCTGTTTTACAGGTACTGCTGCAGACCACTTGGCAGGACGTCATGGCCTGTGTTGTCGCAGCCCTAGAGGATTATCTTCGGTGTTTCTACCTTTGAAGGACATTCCTGCCTTTCATCAACAGGGAAACCTGATGTTTGATCTGCGCGCCTCGAGACTACCTGGCTGCCTGTGCTGCCACCTTTCCTGAAAATCCGCTAAACGCGACCAGATAACACGGCCAGTTCAGCGGGGTGCGTCTCGCGTCATTTTGGCTGCAGCGGTGGAGCGCATCGTGCACGAAAGCCTGAACGGTCTTCTGTTTTACAGGTACTGCTGCAGACCACTTGGCAGGACGTCGTGGCCTGTGTTGTCGCAGCCCTAGAGGATTATCTTCGGTGTTTCTACCTTTGAAGGACATTCCTGCCTTTCATCAACAGGGAAACCTGATCTTTGATCTGCGCGCCTCGAGACTACCTGGCTGCCTGTGCTGCCACCTTTCCTGAAAATCCGCTAAACGCCACAAGATAACACGGCCAGTTCAGCGGGGTGCGTCTCGCGTCATTTTGGCTGCAGCGGTGGAGCGCATCGTGCACGAAAGCCTGAACGGTCTTCTGTTTTACAGGTACTGCTGCAGACCACTTGGCAGGACGTCGTGGCCTGTGTTGTCGCAGCCCTAGGGATTATCTTCGGTGTTTCTACCTTTGAAGGACATTCCTGCCTTTCATCAACAGGGAAACCTGATGTTTGATCTGCGCGCCTCGAGACTACCTGGCTGCCTGTGCTGCCACCTTTCCTGAAAATCCGCTAAACGCGACCAGATAACACGGCCAGTTCAGCGGGGGGCGTCTCGCGTCATTTTGGCTGCAGCGGTGGAGCGCATCGTGCACGAAAGCCTGAACGGTCTTCTGTTTTACAGGTACTGCTGCAGACCACTTGGCAGGACGTCATGGCCTGTGTTGTCGCAGCCCTAGAGGATTATCTTCGGTGTTTCTACCTTTGAAGGACATTCCTGCCTTTCATCAACAGGGAAACCTGATGTTTGATCTGCGCGCCTCGAGACTACCTGGCTGCCTGTGCTGCCACCTTTCCTGAAAATCCGCTAAACGCGACCAGATAACACGGCCAGTTCAGCGGGGGGCGTCTCGCGTCATTTTGGCTGCAGCGGTGGAGCGCATCGTGCACGAAAGCCTGAACGGTCTTCTGTTTTACAGGTACTGCTGCAGACCACTTGGCAGGACGTCATGGCCTGTGTTGTCGCAGCCCTAGAGGATTATCTTCGGTGTTTCTACCTTTGAAGGACATTCCTGCCTTTCATCAACAGGGAAACCTGATGTTTGATCTGCGCGCCTCGAGACTACCTGGCTGCCTGTGCTGCCACTTTTCCTGAAAATCCGCTAAACGCGACCAGATAACACGGCCAGTTCAGCGGGGTGCGTCTCGCGTCATTTTGGCTGCAGCGGTGGAGCGCATGGTGCACGAAAGCCTGAACGGTCTTCTGTTTTACAGGTACTGCTGCAGACCACTTGGCAGGACGTCGTGGCCTGTGTTGTCGCAGCCCTAGAGGATTATCTTCGGTGTTTCTACCTTTGAAGGACATTCCTGCTTTTCATCAACAGGGAAACCTGATGTTTGATCTGTGCGCCTCGAGACTACCTGGCTGCCTGTGCTGCCACCTTTCCTGAAAATCCGCTGAACGCGACCAGATAACACTGCCAGTTCAGCGGGGTGCGTCTCGCGTCATTTTGGCTGCAGCGGTGGAGCGCATCGTGCACGAAATCCTGAACGGTCTTCTGTTTTACAGGTACTGCTGCAGACCACTTGGCAGGACGTCGTGGCCTGTGTTGTCGCAGCCCTAGAGGATTATCTTCGGTGTTTCTACCTTTGAAGGACATTCCTGCCTTTCATCAACAGGGAAACCTGATGTTTGATCTGCGCGCCTCGAGACTACCTGGCTGCCTGTGCTGCCACCTTTCCTGAAAATCCGCTAAACGCCACCAGATAACACGGCCAGTTCAGCGGGGTGCGTCTCGCGTCATTTTGGCTGCAGCGGTGGAGCGCATCGTGCACGAAAGCCTGAACGGTCTTCTGTTTTACAGGTACTGCTGCAGACCACTTGGCAGGACGTCGTGGCCTGTGTTGTCGCAGCCCTAGAGGATTATCTTCGGTGTTTCTACCTTTGAAGGACATTCCTGCCTTTCATCAACAGGGAAACCTGATGTTTGATCTGCGCGCCTCGAGACTACCTGGCTGCCTGTGCTGCCACCTTTCCTGAAAATCCGCTAAACGCGACCAGATAACACGGCCAGTTCAGCGGGGTTCGTCTCGCGTCATTTTGGCTGCAGCGGTGGAGCGCATCGTGCACGAAAGCCTGAACGGTCTTCTGTTTTACAGGTACTGCTGCAGACCACTTGGCAGGACGTCGTGGCCTGTGTTGGCGCAGCCCTAGAGGATTATCTTCGGTGTTTCTACCTTTGAAGGACATTCCTGCCTTTCATCAACAGGGAAACCTGATGTTTGATCTGCGCGCCTCGAGACTACCTGGCTGCCTGTGCTGCCACCTTTCCTGAAAATCCGCTAAACGCGACCAGATAACACGGCCAGTTCAGCGGGGGGCGTCTCGCGTCATTTTGGCTGCAGCGGTGGAGCGCATCGTGCACGAAAGCCTGAACGGTCTTCTGTTTTACAGGTACTGCTGCAGACCACTTGGCAGGACGTCGTGGCCTGTGTTGTCGCAGCCCTAGAGGATTATCTTCGGTGTTTCTACCTTTGAAGGACATTCCTGCCTTTCATCAACAGGGAAACCTGATGTTTGATCTGCGCGCCTCGAGACTACCTGGCTGCCTGTGCTGCCACTTTTCCTAAAAATCCGCTAAACGCGACCAGATAACACGGCCAGTTCAGCGGGGTGCGTCTCGCGTCATTTTGGCTGCAGCGGTGGAGCGCATCGTGCACGAAATCCTGAACGGTCTTCTGTTTTACAGGTACTGCTGCAGACCACTTGGCAGGACGTCGTGGCCTGTGTTGTCGCAGCCCTAGAGGATTATCTTCGGTGTTTCTACCTTTGAAGGACATTCCTGCCTTTCATCAACAGGGAAACCTGATGTTTGATCTGCGCGCCTCGAGACTACCTGGCTGCCTGTGCTGCCACCTTTCCTGAAAATCCGCTAAACGCCACCAGATAACACGGCCAGTTCAGCGGGGTTCGTCTCGCGTCATTTTGGCTGCAGCGGTGGAGCGCATCGTGCACGAAAGCCTGAACGGTCTTCTGTTTTACAGGTACTGCTGCAGACCACTTGGCAGGACGTCGTGGCCTGTGTTGTCGCAGCCCTAGAGGATTATCTTCGGTGTTTCTACCTTTGAAGGACATTCCTGCCTTTCATCAACAGGGAAACCTGATGTTTGATCTGCGCGCCTCGAGACTACCTGGCTGCCTGTGCTGCCACATTTCCTGAAAATCCGCTAAACGCGACCAGATAACACGGCCAGTTCAGCGGGGGGCGTCTCGCGTCATTTTGGCTGCAGCGGTGGAGCGCATCGTGCACGAAAGCCTGAACGGTCTTCTGTTTTACAGGTACTGCTGCAGACCACTTGGCAGGACGTCGTGGCCTGTGTTGTCGCAGCCCTAGAGGATTATCTTCGGTGTTTCTACCTTTGAAGGACATTCCTGCCTTTCATCAACAGGGAAACCTGATGTTTGATCTGCGCGCCTCGAGACTACCTGGCTGCCTGTGCTGCCACTTTTCCTGAAAATCCGCTAAACGCGACCAGATAACACGGCCAGTTCAGCGGGGTGCGTCTCGCGTCATTTTGGCTGCAGCGGTGGAGCGCATGGTGCACGAAAGCCTGAACGGTCTTCTGTTTTACAGGTACTGCTGCAGACCACTTGGCAGGACGTCGTGGCCTGTGTTGTCGCAGCCCTAGAGGATTATCTTCGGTGTTTCTACCTTTGAAGGACATTCCTGCCTTTCATCAACAGGGAAACCTGATGTTTGATCTGTGCGCCTCGAGACTACCTGGCTGCCTGTGCTGCCACCTTTCCTGAAAATCCGCTGAACGCGACCAGATAACACTGCCAGTTCAGCGGGGTGCGTCTCGCGTCATTTTGGCTGCAGCGGTGGAGCGCATCGTGCACGAAATCCTGAACGGTCTTCTGTTTTACAGGTACTGCTGCAGACCACTTGGCAGGACGTCGTGGCCTGTGTTGTCGCAGCCCTAGAGGATTATCTTCGGTGTTTCTACCTTTGAAGGACATTCCTGCCTTTCATCAACAGGGAAACCTGATGTTTGATCTGCGCGCCTCGAGACTACCTGGCTGCCTGTGCTGCCACCTTTCCTGAAAATCCGCTAAACGCCACCAGATAACACGGCCAGTTCAGCGGGGTGCGTCTCGCGTCATTTTGGCTGCAGCGGTGGAGCGCATCGTGCACGAAAGCCTGAACGGTCTTCTGTTTTACAGGTACTGCTGCAGACCACTTGGCAGGACGTCGTGGCCTGTGTTGTCGCAGCCCTAGAGGATTATCTTCGGTGTTTCTACCTTTGAAGGACATTCCTGCCTTTCATCAACAGGGAAACCTGATGTTTGATCTGCGCGCCTCGAGACTACCTGGCTGCCTGTGCTGCCACCTTTCCTGAAAATCCGCTAAACGCGACCAGATAACACGGCCAGTTCAGCGGGGTTCGTCTCGCGTCATTTTGGCTGCAGCGGTGGAGCGCATCGTGCACGAAAGCCTGAACGGTCTTCTGTTTTACAGGTACTGCTGCAGACCACTTGGCAGGACGTCGTGGCCTGTGTTGTCGCAGCCCTAGAGGATTATCTTCGGTGTTTCTACCTTTGAAGGACATTCCTGCCTTTCATCAACAGGGAAACCTGATGTTTGATCTGCGCGCCTCGAGACTACCTGGCTGCCTGTGCTGCCACCTTTCCTGAAAATCCGCTAAACGCGACCAGATAACACGGCCAGTTCAGCGGGGGGCGTCTCGCGTCATTTTGGCTGCAGCGGTGGAGCGCATCGTGCACGAAAGCCTGAACGGTCTTCTGTTTTACAGGTACTGCTGCAGACCACTTGGCAGGACGTCGTGGCCTGTGTTGTCGCAGCCCTAGAGGATTATCTTCGGTGTTTCTACCTTTGAAGGACATTCCTGCCTTTCATCAACAGGGAAACCTGATGTTTGATCTGCGCGCCTCGAGACTACCTGGCTGCCTGTGCTGCCACTTTTCCTAAAAATCCGCTAAACGCGACCAGATAACACGGCCAGTTCAGCGGGGTGCGTCTCGCGTCATTTTGGCTGCAGCGGTGGAGCGCATCGTGCACGAAAGCCTGAACGGTCTTCTGTTTTACAGGTACTGCTGCAGACCACTTGGCAGGACGTCGTGGCCTGTGTTGTCGCAGCCCTAGAGGATTATCTTCGGTGTTTCTACCTTTGAAGGACATTCCTGCCTTTCATCAACAGGGAAACCTGATGTTTGATCTGCGCGCCTCGAGACTACCTGGCTGCCTGTGCTGCCACCTTTCCTGAAAATCCGCTGAACGCGACCAGATAACACTGCCAGTTCAGCGGGGTGCGTCTCGCGTCATTTTGGCTGCAGCGGTGGAGCGCATCGTGCACGAAATCCTGAACGGTCTTCTGTTTTACAGGTACTGCTGCAGACCACTTGGCAGGACGTCGTGGCCTGTGTTGTCGCAGCCCTAGAGGATTATCTTCGGTGTTTCTACCTTTGAAGGACATTCCTGCCTTTCATCAACAGGGAAACCTGATGTTTGATCTGCGCGCCTCGAGACTACCTGGCTGCCTGTGCTGCCACCTTTCCTGAAAATCCGCTAAACGCCACCAGATAACACGGCCAGTTCAGCGGGGTGCGTCTCGCGTCATTTTGGCTGCAGCGGTGGAGCGCATCGTGCACGAAAGCCTGAACGGTCTTCTGTTTTACAGGTACTGCTGCAGACCACTTGGCAGGACGTCGTGGCCTGTGTTGTCGCAGCCCTAGAGGATTATCTTCGGTGTTTCTACCTTTGAAGGACATTCCTGCCTTTCATCAACAGGGAAACCTGATGTTTGATCTGCGCGCCTCGAGACTACCTGGCTGCCTGTGCTGCCACCTTTCCTGAAAATCCGCTAAACGCGACCAGATAACACGGCCAGTTCAGCGGGGTTCGTCTCGCGTCATTTTGGCTGCAGCGGTGGAGCGCATCGTGCACGAAAGCCTGAACGGTCTTCTGTTTTACAGGTACTGCTGCAGACCACTTGGCAGGACGTCGTGGCCTGTGTTGTCGCAGCCCTAGAGGATTATCTTCGGTGTTTCTACCTTTGAAGGACATTCCTGCCTTTCATCAACAGGGAAACCTGATGTTTGATCTGCGCGCCTCGAGACTACCTGGCTGCCTGTGCTGCCACCTTTCCTGAAAATCCGCTAAATGCGACCAGATAACACGGCCAGTTCAGCGGGGGGCGTCTCGCGTCATTTTGGCTGCAGCGGTGGAGCGCATCGTGCACGAAAGCCTGAACGGTCTTCTGTTTTACAGGTACTGCTGCAGACCACTTGGCAGGACGTCGTGGCCTGTGTTGTCGCAGCCCTAGAGGATTATCTTCGGTGTTTCTACCTTTGAAGGACATTCCTGCCTTTCATCAACAGGGAAACCTGATGTTTGATCTGCGCGCCTCGAGACTACCTGGCTGCCTGTGCTGCCACCTTTCCTGAAAATCCGCTAAACGCGACCAGATAACACGGCCAGTTCAGCGGGGGGCGTCTCGCGTCATTTTGGCTGCAGCGGTGGAGCGCTTCGTGCACGAAAGCCTGAACGGTCTTCTGTTTTACAGGTTGGTCTATCTCTGTAATTTGAACCTTCCTATTTTTGCGCTCCGCTGCTGCCGCTGCCAAACTGCTTGTCTGTGTCTGCTGCCAAACTGATTGTCTGCGTTGATTCCTAATGCGTTTTAGCCACTGTAGCTCCACCATTTCTTACATGTGCTGGTGATTGTGGTTTTACGTAAAAGCTGCCTACAATGTCCCGATGTTGCACGTGCCGTTTACTTATCGGCGAGCATGACTCGGTTCTGACGTGCTCCGACTGCGGATTTATTTTTCATATTGGTCAGTGTTCGAGCGTGAATGAGGCCAAACGAGGAGCCTTCAAGAAAAATTGGAAATGTGAGACATGTCAAGGGAAGGGAAGCAAAAGTGTTGCGCCTGTACAGGGTCAGGTATAAGATCCGGAAATCATGGTGAAGCTGGTAGAATTGGATAAGAAGCTTAATTTGCTTTTGGAGTTGCCAAGTAAAGTAAGTGGCATTGAGCAATCTATCCAAATGCTGTCTGACCAATTTGATGAAATTAAGAGACGTCTGGACTGTCACGAAAAAGACATCAACAATGTAAAGCGTAGGGTGGAAAAGATGGAAGGGGCTCGAGACCCTGAGGACCTTAGTAAACTTAAGGATGGCATTGACGCTCTTGAATGGCACAGCAGGCGCCTGAACCTTGAAATTCATGAATTTCCTGAGACTGAGGGTGAGAACTTGTTATCCCTGGTGAAAGAAATAGCACAACAACTTGACATCGAATGTCTATCGGAGCAGGACGTTGTGGCTATACACAGGCTGCCAGCTAGGTCGGGCAGGACCCGTTGCATAATTGTGCGCTTCGCGCGTCAGGGACTGCGAAATGCCTGGCTTGCTAAGAAACGATCACTTAGAGATAGTTCCATGAAAGTTTTTAGTGCCGAGAACATGACAACTCGATCTCGAAAGCTTCTGGCTGCCGCTAAGGAATGGGCAAAACATTCCGGGTATAAGTATGCATAGCACGCGAATGGGCATGTGCTTGTACGCAAAGAAAATGGTGCCCAGGCTGTAGTCATTACGCACGAGGATGAGCTTTCGACTCTTACTTAGTATTCCTTGCTAATGTTCCTTGCTGTTGATCTTATTTCTTTTTCAGCACCATGAATCACTTAGGGTCGGTTTCTAAACAAGAATGGTTTGCCCACATAGAAGCTGAACAAAAGGGAATTAGTTGTGTTCATATTAACGCTCAATCCGTTTCTAGCAAAATAGAAGAACTGGAAAGCTTTTTTGTGGGGATAGATAAGCTGTGTGACGTTGTTATGATAAGCGAAACCTGGTATACGAATGACAGTCACATTTTAGAACTTCCGCACATGAAAACATTTTACCTTAATAGGTCAACAGAGAGGCGGGGGTGGTGTGTGCCTATTGATGTCTGACCTTATACCTTGTGATATACTTCCTAATTTTTCGCGTACAACGAGTGATTACGAAGTGCTATGTGTTCATTCAGAGAAAGACCTTTTTGCTGTATGCTACCGCCCTCCTGATGGTGTTCTTGCCCATTTTCTTGAATTTTTTGATGATCTGTTATCTTTTGCTAATGAAAACCGCCTAAACATAATTATTGGAGGAGATTTTAATGTTAACATTGGCGCGGATACAGTACGCCGGTCCGATTTTGAAAGGGTATTCATTTCAAATGGTTGTTTAAATACAATTCACTCCAGCACTAGAGTAACAGAAAATACGGAAACTACGCTTGATTTCTTAATAACGAATTACTCACCTCAGTGTATCGTAAGTGCTGTTTTGAGTAGTGCTATAAGTGACCATATGCCTATTTGCATGTTTGTCAAAACTAGAACAGCTAGCACCTCGCACAGAGACACAAGCGGAACCTTCAAGAAAGTAACCGAGGATACCCTAACATCTTTTCAAACAGAGCTGAAGCAGATTAACTGGGATGATGTTTTGCAGGAACATGACGCTGAATCAGCGTACAATATTTTTCTTAGCAGGTTTGTTACAGTGTATTAAAAGCATTTTGTTTACAAAGTTAACAGGAGAAAAAAATGCCTCAGAAAGCCATGGTTAACGAATGCTCTTAGTAAAAGAATGAAGAAGCGTGACAAATTATATGCTAAATTCATCAAAACCCGAGAGCCTCTGGATTTAAAAACATTTAAAATGTTTCGTAACAAATTAAGCAAAGAGCTACGAAAAGCACGTGATGCTTATATTCTGCAGATGTTTTCGTCTTGTATGAATGACTCAAAGAAACTATGGAATAGACTAAATGTTCTTATGAACAGAAATCAGAAGAGTGATCCAATTGAACAAATTAGTTTAAACGGTAGATTGCTGGTAAAGGAGGACTTGGCAAACGCTTTCAATGATTATTTCGTACACAGAGACGTTGACCTCAATCATCCCATGCCGCACTATGTGCACATTACTCCGAACGCAAACACAATATTTTTTCAGCCACTCATGCCTTCGGATGTATGTTCTGTGTACCTAAGACTCAAGACATCTCGCAGCTGCGATGCCGATGGTCTTCAGATTCTACCTATAAAATTTGTTATATATGATATTGCCCCTATTTTGACACATAATTATAATTTGTGCATTTCCACAGGCGTATTTCCAGAAAATATGAAGGTTGCTAAGGTAGTAGTATTATTTAAAAAGGGTAATAAATTGGATATAAAAAATTATCGCCCGATCTCGATCCTCCCTGTTTTTTCAAAAGGTCTTGAAAAAATTATTCTAAGTCAGTTGTCTTCGTTCTGTGAAAAGTACAAGATACTTTCAAATGCTCAATACGGTTTCCGTAAAAACAGGTAGACGGAATTAGCTCTTCTCGATCAAAAGGAGTTTATATTGCAGAATTTCGAACATAAGCTATTAACAATAGGCATATTTGTCGACTTTACACAGGCGTTTGATCATATTATTCACAACATTTTATTCTACAAACTAGAGAAATATGGGATTAGAGGCATTCCACTTCAATTATTAAAATCTTATCTTAATAACAGACGCCAGTTTGTTCCTGTAGGCCACAATACATCGGTAACCAAAGAAATACTTTGTGGCGTCCCACAGGGTAGCATTTTGGGCCCGTTGCTGTTTAACTTATATGCTAACGATATTACTTCCATCTACGAAAAGGCGAAATTTAACATTTACGCGGATGATACAAGTGTTTTCATCTCGTCCGGTTCTTGTACCAATTTAATTAGTATGGCAAATGAATTCGTGCGCAGCCTATCCTATTGGTCCACTGAGAACTGTCTAAAAGTAAATACGGCGAAAACAAAGGCCGTAATTTTTCATACCAAAGGCATGAGTCTTCTTCCATCAGATCTAACATTAGCGTATAGATCCACAAATATAGAACTCACTCTTTCTGCAAAGATGTTAGGGGTACACTTCACGAGTACCATGCAATGGGCCGACCATGTAAGCTTTGTACTCCAAAAACTTAGCCGCATAACAGGTGTTTTAAATCGCTACAGATATACTTTACCCGTCTCTGTAAAATTATTAATTTATAATGCCTTATTTGTGTCTCACATACATTATGGGCATTTTGTATGGGGCACCACAATTGAATGAAACTTGAGTAAATTATTTCGTATGCAGAAGAAAATAATACGTGTCATCGTTAATGTACCGTTTGCCGCCCATACTGAAAACCTGTTCAAGAAATACAACATTGCGACAGCCCATAAAATCTATAACTGCAGACTATTACGCGAGTATTACTTTAATACCAAACGTAACAATACTTTACTTGTAGAACTTGCAAATCTATCCGTCAATTCATACCGTTATTCCACTCGTACACCTGAAGTCTGGAAAGTTCCGCGCTCTAGAACTAACTATGGTTGTCAAATGCTGTGTAATAACCTTCCAAGATTACTGAATTTATACGAGAGAGCAGGCTTCAATTTACAGGATTTATCACTGTCAGAATTTAAAACTATTGCTTTCACTTCAGAGCACGTTTGTTAGTGATTAGTAATGTGTGTTATGTTCCTCTTTTTTTGTCTGTTACCAAGTGTATATCATTTATTTATTTCAATGCCGCAGTGTGTTTGGCATTGTTATTGTGGAAACATTTCACTGTTATTTCATATATTATATAATTGCAATGTTTTATTGCCACTAGATAAATGTAATTTATATGGCGCTTGATGTGTAACCCCATGCAGCCATATTGTACCTAAGGGGGTGAGGTTACCTCAAGCCGCGTCTGTGCGGCTTTTTTCCCTCATCCACCTCCATTTACCACTCCTCTGTACATGTGTGTGTGTAAATGGAAATCAATAAATCAAATCAAATCAAATATGCAACCTTCAGATGCAATGCTGCGGCACTGCTGTCATGTCGATGTGGTGGCATGATACACAACCACCTGTCCCGCATACATTCCTTCCACCATGTTCCATTTGAATGCCATTGGCATAGCGCAAAAAAAGGTAAATAGGCACAGAAAAACATAACACATGCAGCACTAACTTTCAGCAATAGATTTATTTCCAACAGGAGCAGTACATATGTCGCCCACTGCGTGCGTCACTGGACACATGCTCCGGAAATGTCAGCAAACGAAAAAATCACAAGGCATGTTACTAGAGCAGGCTTGTGGTAAGCTATTATGACATGAGCAACAATTCTAATTGTTTTGTTGATAATACTATGAAAGGTTTGCTCATGCATGCGTCAGCACACATGGCTATGTATTATAAAGAAAACATTCAGAACTTTGGCGCACATGATAATAGCCTACCATGAGCCTGCTGTTGTCGTGCATGTTTTGTGTTTTTTGCATTTGCTGACATTTCCAGAGTACGACTTATGTACTGCTCATTTTGGAAATAAATCTATTGTTCAAAGTTAGCGCTGCATGTGTTATGTTTTTCTGCGCCTCTTATCCCCATCTTTTTTGCGCTGTGCCAATGACATTCAATATGATGCATGAACAAGCCAAACGTGCAACTTTATTCCCCTATGTCCTCCCCCCCAAGAAGTTTAGCTAAACTATTTACATATCTGCCGTGGTTGCTTAATGTCTACTGGCTATAGTTTTGGGCTGCTAAGCACATGGTCACGGTATCTAATCCCGACCACAGTGGACGCATTTCGAAGGGAGCTAAATGCGAAAACATCCATGTACTTAGATTCAGGTGCACATTAACGAACTCCAGGTGGACCAAATTTCTGGTGTCCCCGACTATGGTGTGCCTCATAATCATATTGTGGTTTTTGCACGCAAAACCCCATAATTTCAAACTACCACACATCCTGGCACTACAGCTTGATTCACTTCACCCTCCGTAATGTCCCTGCAAGACCATTTCCAGGCTTGCAAACATAGAAACCTTGTTGCAATTTCTTGTATGAAACATACTGTTCATTTGAATAAAGGGTGCCCAGTCGTTTCACACGCTTTGTTATTATTTTTTATTTATTTATTCATACTGTCAGCACAAGCCAAGACAGGAGTTGCGGTTACATTGCTGTCATCAAACTAGACATAGTAGATGTTTAAACAATTCAATACAAAACAATCAGGCTAGGAAGGCACATCATATAAACATCAAATATGAAGCAACAAAGAACATCAGTTACAATGAGTATGTTATAGCACTATATGGGTCAAAAAAAAAGTAACGCGCCCAAACAACTGCAACGAATGAACAGCTAACAATAAAACGTATTCTCAACCATTTACAAATAATTGGTAACAGCCTTTACAAAAGATTGTAAATCAGCACATTCTACTATATCGTTTGGCAAGTTGTTCCAATCGTCTATGCTTCGAACCAGGAAGGAATTTTTGAAGGATTCTGTTCTATATTTAAGTGGTTTAATATGTTTTGGATGCTTTGTTCTGGGGTTAGCAGGTCTCTCTAATGTGATGTGTTTTTCTAAGTCCACCTTATAGTCTCCGCTTAATACGTGAAAAAAGAATGTCAGCCTGCTAAGCTGCATTTTTTGCTTGACAGTCATGAGGCCAGCTCTATTTCTAAGTTCCGTGACGGACTGCGTTCTAGCGTATGTGTTAAAAATAAACCTCACGGCCCTGTTTTGTACGCGCTCACATTTTAATGCGTTCTCTTGAGTGTACGGCTCCCAAACATGGCTTGCATAAGTCAGTACAGGAAGTACAGTCATTTTGTAGGCCATTGTTTTTACCTCTGGTGTGGCGTCGTGAAGTTTTCGTCGTAACGACCAAAGTGTGCACATGGCCTTATTACAGATGTTGTCGACATGTACCGACCAGTTTAAATCATGTGCGAGATGAATTCCTAGGTATTTATATTCCTTAACTTCAGCTAATTCGGCTCCGTTAATGCTGTGGGGGAATATTAAAGGATCTTTTTTACGCGTGAAACGCATACAAACAGTTTTTGATGTATTCAATTCCATTTGCCATTCATCACACCAGAGGCTAACTTTTTGTAAATGGTTACTAAGCTCCTGTTGATCATTAGGAGTGCATATTTTAGCGTATATAACGGTGTCATCTGCGTAATGCTTGATGGATATTTGCGGCGAAAAACCTGCTCCCTTATCACTAATATAAATGGAAAAAAGTAAAGGGCCTATAACAGATCCTTGCGGCACACCCGATCGAACTGGTTTATTGGTACTACTAACAGAGTTTAATGAAACAAATTGTTCCCTTTGTGACAAATATGCCTCAATCCATTTGAATAGCTTGGTATTACCTAAGAAATGAGACAGCTTCATAAGCAGCTTTCTATGGGATATTCTGTCAAATGCTTTGCGGAAATCGATAAAGATCATATCTATTTGACCCTTTCCATCAATACATTGGCCGATTTCATGCGTAACTTCAGTGAGGATAGTGACTGTGGAGTACCCTCGGCGAAAGCCATGCTGGTTTTTACCCAAAACGTTGTTCTCTTCCACAAATTTAGTTAGGTGGGTACTAAGGATGTGCTCTAGCGTTTTGCAACATGTACTTGTCAAAGAGATTGGCCTGTAATTAGTGACGTCATGTTTGGAACCTTGTTTGTGAATCGGTACTACCTTAGCCCACCTCCAGTCTCTCGGAACGTCGCCAGATTCTAGATATTTAGTATAGATATCTGAAAGGAAACATGAGCACCACTCGGCGTACCTCTTTAAAAAAGCGTTGGGAATTTGATCAGGGCCAGGACATTTTTTCTCATCTAGTTTAAGGAGCAGATTCAAAATGCCGTCTTGTCTAATAGTTGGCTCAGATATGCGGTGCCTAATGGAATGTACTGTTACGGGTGTAGAACCATCATCCCATGTGAAGACCGATTCAAAATATTCATTGAAGAGGCAAGCCATTTCAGAGCTGTTCGTGATAGTCTTATTTTCACTTGTCAGAAATTGAATGCCGGATTTGGGCCCTGAAATGTATCTCCAAAATTTTCCCGGAGAGGATTTAATAAAATTAGTAAGTGTTGTATTCATGTAACAATGTTTCGCTTTAATAATTTCCATTTTAAGTTCATGTGAAGCGGAATGAATACAATGACGTGTTCTTGTAGAGAATTTTCTAGACCTCATTCGTTTCAGGAGGCGCTTTTTATGAATTATTCCCCGTGTAATCCATGGGTTTCTTCTGTTAACTTTTTTGGGGCGCTTGGGAACAAATAGTGCCATTGATTTTAATACCACGCTTTTAAACTTCTCCCAAGCATCATTTACCGACGTGGTATTTAGCGAAATAAAATGCCTGAAATCATCATAACTTTCCTCTAAATGGTCCAATACTGCAACATCATCTGCTTTAGAGAAATCGGAGACTAGCAAAGTTTTATTCCTCTCTGCTCTGGTATATGTGGTAGAGACATACGTGATCACCATTTTGTGGTCAGAAATCCCTTCTAAGACTTCACACTAGTACTTAGATTGTGTGACAGATCTGCTTAGAAACACCAAATCAAGTAGCGATTCTCCCGATTCGTGGCTTCGTGTTGGCATAGTTACTATTTGTGTGTTTGTGTGTGTTATTTGTGTGTATAAGTCAAGGGAAAAAGTCAGATTCAGAAGAACACGAGACACGGCCTGATTATTTTGACCTTCCTGATAATATGCCCAGTCAATATTTGGTAAATTAAAATCTCCGGCCATTATAATCTTACAGGTGCTGTTGCCAAACTTTTCAAGTAAGAAATCATTCAGCAATAGCATGTATTCTTCGGAGGTGCCAGGGGGGCGATATACTGCAACAATTACAAAATACAGACCACCGATCTCTGTGGTACCCACAATACACTCCAGTTCTGGAGGGGATGAAATTTCAACGAAGACCATTGAAGTTTTATAAACAATAGCAACACCGCCTCCTCTGGATTCTCTGTCTTTGCGACAAGCCGTATAGTTCGGAGGAAGGAAATCAGCGCTTTCGATTGATTTATTTAACCAAGTTTCAGTTATAATTACGATATCCGATTCATGTTCCAAGAGGACAGCTTCCAAAAGTGAAGATTTGTTGCATATGCTCCGAGCATTGACGTTTAAAACTACTAGTCTATCAGGGACACTCGTGACTGCTGTCAGAGCTGTGTCGCCTCTCGTAGGGCTTTTCTCTGCCGCCTCTGTTGCTACTTATGTCACGACGACGCGGCTCCCGGCATGGTCTACGTGTTGAAGTATCATCGTCCCAGTAATACGCCTCGCCGTCCACGTAAAGCATGTCATAAACTAGGCGCACTCGCTTCCCACTCGATTTCTCATTTTTAGCGCTTTCCCATAGGCACTTTCTCCTGTGCACCACGCTCTTTGAGAAGTCATCACTTATCGAAATATTCATGCCTTTCAACTTGGGACAGTTGCTCATAATTTCCTGTTTTTCCTTGAAATCATACAGCCGAAAAATAACTGGTCGTGCTTTTGACTGCTTTTTTCCAAGACGGTGCATGCGCTCAATGCTCCGAGGATAAGTACCAATCACAGAAAATATTTTGTCCTGCATCAGTTTCGATAAATCTGCCTGTGTTTCATTGTCTTGCTCAGGCAAACCGAAGATGATAAGGTTATTGCGGCGTTGGCGATTTTCCATATCATCAACTTTTCTAGATAGCACTGCGACTGTTTCATTCAGACGAGACATCGTCCGCTGTGTGTCATCAAGTTTAGAAAAAGAAGACTCAAGTTTAGTTAAGCGGTCTTCAATAAGTTTCATGGCGGCACCATTTTCTTTCACTTCTTTTTGAACTGCTCTCTGATCACGTTTAATGTCACTTTATGTTTTGCTCTGGTCTTTCAACGCTTGCATAATCTGTTCAAGTTTTTCATCTGTAGTCAAACCAGGGCCCGGATTCAACTCGACATCACCACTTGTGATAAGCTTGAGACATACAGACCAACAATCACATACAAGCAGCGCTAGTGTGCGGGGGCACGGCACGACAATAACTGACAAATGATTACTTCTAAGTGAGGAAGTGTCGTGTCTCACCTGCAGACAAGCAAATACGAACACGTTGGAAGTCATGCTTGCATGCGTGCGTGCCCGCAACTGAGTCCGGGGGGGTCCAAGGGCTTGTTTAAGTAGGGATCGGTCCGTGACTTGGTCGTCGATGATTGGTGGATGATTCCGATATACGTATCGCCGTCGCACGTGCCCAGTAGTTGCGTCTGCAGTAGATCCAGATGATTAGGTTGACGCTCCGGCTTGCAGTGTGTGGCGATTTCACTTGCATTCGTGGCGGCGACGAGAAAAGGGACCTGCAGACAAGCAAATACGAACACGTTGGAAGTCATGCTTGCATGCGTGCCGTGCCCGCAACTGAGTCCGGGGGGGTCCAAGGGCTTGTTTAAGTAGGGATCGGTCCGTGACTTGGTCGTCGATGATTGGTGGATGATTCCGATATACGTATCGCCGTCGCACGTGCCCAGTAGTTGCGTCTGCAGTAGATCCATATGATTAGGTTGACGCTCCGTCTTGCAGTGTGTGGCGATTTTACTTGCATTCGTGGCGGCGACGAGAAAAGGGACCTGCAGACAAGCAAATACGAACACGTTGGAAGTCATGCTTGCATGCGTGCCGTGCCCGCAATTAGCTCTGGTACAAATGCCCACTAAGCAAAAGTCAGCAGGGCTGGCAGCACTACACTTTCCCAAAATTTACTGTTGAAATATATCCTCTGTATGTGAATGCAGTTTGGCTCACCTGCTTGCTGATTTTCAGTCCAAATTACAAAGTCACACCATGTATGGCCAGTGATGGCCATTTGCCCTTGCACTTGAAAGTAATAGGGGTGATTTTTTTTGAGTAGTACTTCATTATCTTCCTCAAGGGCACAGCAAAACTTTCTGTCCTCGCTTGCCTCTTCAATTGTAAGGCCCTTCTTGAGAGCGGACACTTAACTTCCAAAAGACCTTCTTCTCCATCTAAAACAATAATTCTGTCATGTGAAGCTGCCAGAAAAGGATACTGCGGATGAATGTGCAGCCCAGTTTCATGGCTTTGCACATTTGTGCGTCTTATTTGCTGGAGCTGCACATAGAAATCAACAGCAACCTTCTCATGCTTCCGTCCATATGCTATTGGCTACGACATTGCTTTACCACTTGGATAGAATACTGTCCTTAGCAAGCCTTCAGGCTTGACACAATGGCAAAACCGTTTAAACATGGATGCAGTTAGGCGACCAGTGCGTGCAGCATGCCACAGTTTATCTGCCTGTCCTAAAGCCTGAAGGCGTAAAGCTTCACGCTCGGCACCATAAAAAGCTGGCAGAGATTGCAGATGAGCATTTATTACGCCCTGTACATGCGTGTCTGACAGGTTATCTTCATCTGCAATCTTGGGCTTTGCTGTGTCCATTTCTCTCTTAGGAGCGCATTCTGCTGTGCCGAGGTAGCACAATACCTGCAGAGTAGGGAAAGAAGTGCGTAGCTTTTTTCCCAGAGCTGCCACATCGCCACATAGCAGCAAGTTGCTGATGGGGCTATAATCCCTCTTTCGTTTCGTGTGAGCTGGTTGATTATCTAAGTGTCGCTGGAAGGGAATTTCTTTCAGGGGCACCCTTGGAGCTGGCTTCTTGGCTGGAATAAAATCGATGCAGTATATTACCAATGTAACTTTATGTACTCATTTCAATTATATGTGCTCAGTATTGTCTTGTGTCTCTGCAGGAAGGTACCTTGTAATTTCAGTGAGTTCAGCTGTTAACATGGTGCATTATGAAACAGGAGGTTAAGAAATGGTGCGTTATAACTGCAACACGACTTCACTGTTTGCCCTGTTGTAGTGCCCGGTCAAATAAATTGGTTTTTTAAGGCTGGAGAGCATGAGTCAATTGAAACACCCAGGTCTAAGCATACACTCAATGTTGAAGCGAGTTCAAACTACAAAACACCATGCTGGTTTGGAATAATACAATACATTGCACACCTTCTGAAGGCACAATCCATCTGCAGGGTACGTCGGTGCAGGTAGTCTTGTGAGCTGCCTTCTCCGCAACTTCGAGCAACGCCGCAGCCACATGCTGGCAGCTTTCACTCAGGCTGCAAGCCAAACATAGATTAATATATGTGATAATGATAAAAGATACAGGCAAAGATAGGACGCCTGATGTAAAGCATAAATAATATGATCACAATCACATATACAGGTATGGCCATTTTTCGTGTTGCGTTAAATATTTGGAGTGCATGCATTTGGAAGCCCTCTACAAATAGGTGCAAAGGTGGCATTCAACAGATGTCTGCCAAAGGGGCTCATGACACCTGCCACGCAGAGATGTCATGACGGCACGCAAGCTGCGCTACCTCACTGCTCTTGATACAAACTCTCAACGCCCTACATCCTGCTTGTTTCGATCTGCAAGCTTCGGGACACCCTTAAATGCAACCGCGTTTGCCGGAAAAGTGATAAACTCAACACAGACGAACACAGACAGGGCATGCGACTGCGCACTGGCGTCGCTCACATTATTTCGCGATCTTCACACTACCGGACGAAATCAGCGTGCCTGTCCAAGCGTTCACATTTGCGTATTTGCCCTCCGTACAGAACTGTCAATATTCTAAAATATATGGCACACTTTCTAAGCGTACGCCTGTAGCAGATACGTACACGTCCCAAAACCTACACGATTCTCGAAGCCGGCTACTCGCGGGGAAGTTTACCTCCCTTACTCGTGTGGTCTGCGGCTGCTTCGACAGCTCGTTCAACGCTGTGCAAGAGCTCGCAGATCGACAAAGAACAGCACAGCACGCGGATGAATGAATCAATTTTATTAGAGGGCTTTAGATCAGGGGACTCAAGCCACACCGAAGCGTTGGGGAAAGCAAACTCTATTATTGGCACTTTTATATGCTTTTTGGAGCTTGCTTTGGGTTCTTTCATGCGGCCGGAGGTTAGCGTCTCCGATAGGTTTTGTGCGGCTTACATCCCCTAATATTCAAGTCTGTAATGCCTCCCATGTCTTGCACAACAAACCGATATAGAAACAAGTGTGCTCACCCGGCGACACATTGACAGTGGGCTCCAGCGGCATTGCCTGTTGCTTTGTCAAACCACGCGGAAACTACGTAAAATCCACTCTTCGTTGACGGAAGACACATCGCTCTCATCAGACCGATAGTGGTATCGCTAGTGTCTAAATTCACTCTGATATTCTTGACATATTTTTCTTCTTTCAGTGCCCAGCCTCGATGCGCCTGACGAACGGTCGAAGTTGTTCTTTGAGTATATCCTGGGTTTGAGGGCACAAGTTCGCCCAATAAAACGCCAGTTTTTATAATCACAGTTTGGCTGCCTTCGTCACTGTCACTACTACGTGACATCTGGTGGAGTTGCTGGGTACGTTCATGTAGCGGACGCCCCCGACAAGGCAAAATTCAAGCCCAGACCACAAGGACAACACCAACGTCGCTGCGGAACATCGAGAAAGCCACCGGCTACAGCAGCTGCCCCCGGAACACGGAATTCTACCAGAGCCGACCATGAAGATCGTCAGAGAATGTCGTCAATAGACGACCAAGAAGACAACCCCAATGGCAGCCTCAGCGGCCCCAATAGTTCTGCAGCAGCCCAGGGAGCCACGTACGTTCCGCGGTTCCACATTTGAAGACCCGGAAAGCTGGGTGGAGACGTATGAGAGGGTCGCTACGTATACCAGTTGGACAGCGACCACAAGCTGCGACATGTCTATTTCGCATTGGAAGACACTGCCAAGACGTGGTTCGAGAATCGAGAATCCACCTTAACGACGTAGGACCTGTTCTGAAGCGGCTTCTTGCAAACATTTACAAGCGTCGCGCGCTTGACAGCTGCGCTTACCAGAGCACAGCTGCCAAATGAAAGGATCGCGATTTTCACGGAGGAGATGGCTCGTTTTTGCCGGCACGCCGACCCGGAAATGTCGGAGGTGAAATAAGTCAGCTTCCTGATGTGGGGCGTCAAGCAAGAACTTTTCGCCGGACTCATTCGTAACCCACCCAAAACTGCAGCTGAGTTTTCTGCAGAGGCATAGACGATCGAGAAAACTCTCGAGATGCGCACCCGGAAATATAACCACCATGGGCTCACGCCGCAGTACGCCATCCAAGGACTGGGTTCCAAAGACCTTCAAGAGACCATCAAGGCCATTGTGCGCGAAGAGCTGCGCAAGGTCCTGCCTTCGTCGCAGCCTCAAGTGGCCTCGATCGCCGACGTCGTGAAAGATGAGGTTCAGCGATCGCTGGGTCTTCCTTAGGTGCAACCTCAATTACCGCAGCCCCAGCCAGAAGCGATGACCTACGTCGCCGTCGCACGCCGTCAAGGCCCCCCTCCGCGACGGCGCCAGAGCCCTGTAACGCCGCAATTACGTCGCCCAGCTGCGCCGCCATCATTACGCCCACCAGTCGCCCAGCGTACCTTGCGCGAAGAAGACGGACATTCGGCGAGCCCCCGACCACCGCCCGCTCTGCTATCACTGTGGAGAAGCAGGCCATATGTACCGCCGATGCCCATACCACGACTTGGGACTGAGAGGGTTTGCCGTCAACGGGCCGCGTCCACAGCTTGGGGAGCGCCCACGTGACTTTGCCGATTAGATAGCTGCCCCTCATTGGAACTCTCGACGACCGTCCCGTCCGCTGTCACCAGGCTGCTACCTGTCGCCGCCGCGCCATCCATACACTGGGCCAGCCCGGGGTCGGTCAGCGAGCCCATCTCCAGAAAAGTAAAAGCAGCAACCGATGGAGCTGCGGTTGCTGTTCGTCGAACTGACGAAGATCCTCCGCCGCCGATGAAGACGCCGGAAAAACTACCTCGACGACATAATGACACGCCCCGTACCGACGAAGCGTGGAAGCAAACAATACGACGAAGAAAGAAGGCCTGACGACGTCCCAAAGCAGCCACTGGTCAACACGACACAGCCGTGATCCGACGCCAAGTCCTAACTGTAACGCAAGACAAAGAACCAACGACCTCGACGTGCTTTTCGACGGCCACGCAGTCACTGCCTTAGTCGACAAAGGGGCCGATTACTCGGTCATGAGTGGACACATCTCCGCCCAGTTGAAGAAGGTTAAGACTGCATGGGAGGGCCCACAAATTCGGACCGCTGCAGGACACCTAATTACGCCGACTGGAATGTGCACGTCAAGACTAACCGTTCAGGACCGGACTTACCCTTCCACCTTCGTTATCCTCCAGCAGTGTTCATGAGACGTCATTCTAGGCATGGACTTACTTAACCAACACGGAGCAATCATCGACCTGAAGTCGAAATCGATACTGCTGTCGGAAGACCAAGCGATACCGCCGGAGAGGTCTCGTAGTCACCACACCTTGACTGTGCTCGAAAGTCAAGTCCAGCATTGTCATTTCTGTCGGCACCAAAACACCCGCCGACGTAGAAGGCGTCATCGAGTTTCACCAACATCTACTGCTCGACCGCGAAATTTGCGTCGCAAGAGGGATCACTCGACTCCACGGAGGGAAAACGGTAGTGATGCTAACCAACTTCAGCCAAAAGTTCAAGCACGTCAGCAAGGGCACAACAATCGCGGACATCGAGGAAATTGTGGAAATGACCAATACCTTTGTCCTCTCAGATTCTGCC
Organism: Dermacentor albipictus; assembly: GCF_038994185.2. Classification (NCBI taxonomy): domain Eukaryota; kingdom Metazoa; phylum Arthropoda; class Arachnida; order Ixodida; family Ixodidae; genus Dermacentor; species Dermacentor albipictus. The sequence continues at coordinate 108,917,098 of NC_091829.1, forward strand.
GCATCTACCCCGCCGACCTTAGTCCCTCAGCCAGACTTCGACGTAAATCGATATCTCTCCTTGAGCAGGTAGCAACAACTCAGAAGTCTTCTCCGACTATACGAGGACTGCTTTTCGACATCATCGAGGATTCCACAAACAACCGTTGTAAAGCATCGCATAATAACAGAAGAGTGTGCTCATCCCCCCCGCCAGAGCCCTTACCGAGTTTCGACGCGAGAACGTGAAGCTATTACGCAACCAGTCGACGAAATGCTCCGCGACGACATCATCCAGCCGCCGAAAAGCCTGTGGGCATCTCCTGTTGTCCTGGTAAAGGAAGAGGACGAAACCCTACGCTTCTGCGTCGATTATCGTCGACTGAACAAGATCACGAAGGAAGACGTATACCCCCTTCCACGGATACACGACGCATTGGATCGGCCCTGCAACGCTAAATATTTCTTGTCGACGGACCTCAAGCCTGGCTACTGTTAAATAGATGTCGACGAGAGAGATCGCGAAAAGACTGCCTTCATCGCGCCAGACGGCCTCTAGAGTTCAAAGTCATGCCATTCGGGCTGTGCTCTGCGCCTGCAACATTCTAGCGCGTCAAGGACACAGTGTTAGCAGGATTGAAGTGGCAGACCTGTCTTGTTTACTTGTATGACGTCGTCGTCTTCGCTGGAAATTTCGACGATCACCTTAGGCGGCTTACGACAGTACAGTACTAGAGGCCATCAAATCATCACGACTCACTCTGAAGCCAAAAAAGTGGCGCTTCGCTTACGATGAGCTTCTGTGCCTAAGCCACTTCAACAGCAAATCCGGAGTACGCCCTGACCCGCAGAAAACAGCTGCCATGGCAAAGTTTCCGCAGCCCATCGACAAGAAGGCAGTGCGTAGATTACTTGGCATGTGTGCCTACTACAGGTGCTTTGTCAAGGACTTTTTACGCATCCCTGAGCCGCTAACGTATCTAACGAAATCTAATGTTGAGTTCAAGTGACGAACGCCGCAGGCCGATGCATTTCAAGAGCTAAAACGACGCATGCAGTCACCGCCAGTACTTGCACATTTCGACGAAGACACCGACACCGAAATCCACACTGACGCCAGTTGCCTAGGCCTCGGTGCCGTCCTAGTCCAGAAGAAAGACGGACATGAATGGGTGATATCTAGGGGTGTGCGAATATTCGAAATTTCGAATACGAATCGAATATTTTCCTTATTCGAAGCGTATTCGATTCGAGAACTGCATATTCGTAAATTCCCGAATATTCGAGGATGACCGAATAATGGTCGAAACGGCGAATATTCGGACAGACTGTGAATAATTTAGCAATTAACGAATTATATGCTTGCTCCACATTCACCTAAGAACATGCTTATTCACTGAGAGCTTCGCATGATCCACTCATTATCTGTATGCTCCGCATCAAGATGGCAAGTTGGGCCAGTTGGTTGGGATTCATAGTTAGGTTCGTTACAGCGCAACACAGTACAAGGACAAAAGAAGGTACCAAACACCGACACATCATTACAGCACTGTGATCTTAAGTGCTGTAACGAACCTTACTATGAATGTGTACGCTCTGTTCCAGTCTATCTGCATCAAGGCCCGTGAGACATGATCAGTTCCGATTTTTTTTAGCAGGCTTTCTTCCAGGGCTCTTTCATAACAATATATGATGTACTTTCGGGCTTTGTTAGTATGCTCAATAAAATATGCACCTAGAAAATGTTACCTGGACAAATGTTGTCACAGTGCATAGAGAGCCCTTACTTTCTGAACATGATGAGCATTCAATTTTCCTTCGAGATAATCTGTAACAAGCGTTTAACTGACAGAGCATTACCTGACATTACCTGAGTGCATTACCTATAATGAGTGCCTCTTTAACCTGAAGCAACCTCGTAAAATGCAATATTATTTTTAAAAGGGTAATAAAACTATTGTTACCTCGTTTTGCATTTTTTTAATACTACACATATATTCGATATTCGATTCGATATTCGAAGACAGTTTTTCGCCTTATTCGTATTCGATTCGTATTCGAAAATTTCAATATTCGCACACCCCTAGTGATATCTAATGCTAGCCGGTCGCCGTCAAAAAAAGAAGGCAATTATTCTACGACTGAAAAGAAATGCTTCGCCATCATTTGATTCACAGCAATTTTCCGCCCTTAGCTTTATGGCAGGCCATTCAAAGTCGTCAGTGACCAACACGCGGTGTGTTGGCCAGCTAACTGAAAGGACCCTTCGGGACGGCTGGTGAGATGGAGCCTCAGACTGCAAGAATCAGACGTCACCGTAACCTACAAGTTCGGAAGAAAACACTCAGACGCCGACTGCCTATCACGAGCCCCAGTCGATCCCCCGCCGGTAGACGACGAGGATGACGGCGCTTTCCACGGAATAATAGGTGCAGAAGACTTCGCTAAACAGCAATGAGCAGACCCGGAGCTAAAAGGCCTCCTTGGATTGTCTTTGTACACATTACAAAACAACCTGCTCTTAAAGAAGAACTTCTCACCAGTCCGCGCCAGCTACCTTGTTGTTGTTCCGTCAGTACTGCGTCCAGAAGTACTGTACGCCCTACATGACGATCCAACCGCTGGGCACCTCGGATTCTCCCGAACGCTGTCGAGGATACACGAAAGGTATAAGACATGCCGTGACTGTCAGCGACGCAAGACACCACCGACAAGGCCAGCCGGATTACTACAGCCAATCGAGCCTCCTTGCCGACCCTTTTAGCAAACCAGTATGGATCTGTTGGGACCGTTTCCGGCGTGAACATCCAGAAATAAATGGATCGCCGTGGCGACGGACTATCCCACTCGCTTCATTGAAGCTAAAGCTCTACCGCAATGCAGCGCAGCCGAAGTAGCAAAATTTTTCTTCGAGAACATTCTGCTGCGACATGGTGCCCCAGAAGTCCTCATCACGGACAGAGGAAAAGCGTTTACAGCAGAGCTCACCCAAGCTATTCTAGACCATAGACTAGACTATTCCTAGACTATAGCTCAATATTTATGATTCTTGTTCTATCGTCTGCAAGCTATTCATAGTCTTACCCCATTATGCTTTCATTTCTAGCCTTCCGTTTTTTGAGAGCTTCGTTGTCTTGTGCAGCGTTTCGATTTTCACTTCGCCTTCTTCAAGAAGCAAGACGCTCTGGTGATTCCCTAATCTCCTTCCACAAATATATATATATATATATATATATATATATATATATATATATATATATATATATATATATATATATATATATATATACAGTAAAAGCTCGTTAATTCGAACTGCAAGGGGAAGCCACTTCAGTTCGAATTAACGAAAGTTCGAACTAACGAAAGTGAAGGAGAGCAACAGTACACTGCGATTTGGAAGCAGTAGGGCATGTCAGAAAGTGATGGCGTGTGCCGCGGGCACACTCCATCTTTAAGTCGAAGCTCTGGGTCCGACTATGCCACACCACCGATGTCCACCGAAACGAACGTTAGCCGAGGCTTAACACTATCACAATGATTCGCGACGGCCGATACCTCCTAAGCTGAAAACAGAGGTGCACAACCGATAAAGACTGCCGAGACAAAGACGCTGAACATGTGAAGGTGGCGAAGTCCCTGATTCGTTGGTTCTTGATTGCAAGCGCAGCTGCGACGTAGTTGATTCGTTGTGTTTTGGCGCTTGCCGTGCCATCTCCGCACAACATTAGCAGCTGTACAAGATTTGCAAAGCCTCATAGATTCGCAACGGGCAAGAAGTCTTGGAGGTTACGTAGAACGCAGAGGCGGCAGCCGCCACTGCCTTCTGGCTGACCCCGCGTCGGTTAGATTTTTTTCCGATTTGGCCTTCTCTAGCCGTTCTCTCCGTTTCGGAGGCAATAGAGCCTTGTGTGTAGGCAGTAGGCGTTTTTCTCTGGCCGTGTGCCAGGCGAGCGTAGTTCGAATTATCCGTGAGGGAACCTTCTCGCGTTCGAATTAACGGACTTTTTTATACATAGACTTCTGTGGAGCTTGGCCGGACCAAATCGTACATTTCGAATTATCCATAAATTCGAATTATGGAAGTTTGAATTAACGAGCTTTCACTGTATATATATATATATATATATATATATATATATATATATAGTCATATAATGAGAAGCCAACAAGCCCTCGGTTAACCCCCTTTCTTCTCGTTTATATATATATATATATATATATACGATTGATATGTCAAACGTAACCACACTCGGGCGAGCAAATTTTGCCTCTGCAAAGTGAACGTAGCGGGTTTTTCAAGACGCGTGTTAAATTCATGTCTGTTTCATTCGTGAACATTATTTACTTGACGTAAAATAATCAGTGAGCAAAACAGTTTTTATTTCAACGCGAGGAAAGAAAACCGAAACTAGCGCAACTGTTTTGCTCAGTTGTGCGGATACAAATGATCCAAAGCCGAAGCCGTCAATAACATGACGCCATTTTGCAGTTGAGTTGCAGCTCGCGCGAGTACATTGTCATCGAGTAGTGGTCCTTTATTCTATGGAGTGGTTCTGAAAGCGCTGCGTTAGGGGCGACTGCAACCAGGCTTTGCGGCAAGTTATGGTGGGAACTTTTGTCCGTGCTCTGCGATTGCGACGAGGAGGACCGCCGCGAGCAGCGGCATGTCACCGATTTCGTCTTTGCCGACATCGAGCAAGTGCAGCTCGCCGGACCGTCACAAGAGCCCGAAGTGTTGCGTTTTGCACTGCGTTTTCCTTGCGATATGGGAGATCGCAACGCATAGATGACCAGATGCACACGAAAGAGTACCAGCGGTGGGTGACCTGGTCCATATTTCTCTTAACCTCTCAGATAAGCATATCAGCTTTTGTTCCGAGTTTACAAACGGCGCGTACTCGGCCCTTCCGGTACGGCTACATTTTGCGCCACGTTTCTCTTGGCAGTTCAAAGACGTTTCATAGGCATTAGGATGGATAGTTGGGCGTGTTGGTTAAGCATGATTTCTGAGGTGAAGGCTCTAAAATGACGGAGGACAAAGAAGAAACACACACACGCACAGGGCGCCACTTCCAACAATGTTTAATCAGGAAAAAACGCCACCGATTTATACTACGAGCGCAATCACAGTTTCTCAGGGCGCATTCGCGTTCAAGTAAAGCAGTTCTTTGCGTGACAGTGATATGGATGCAACACTTACGCAGTTATCAGCTGCTTCAATGATTCTTTTGGCCTCAATTATTAATCTAACCCATTTGTCCCGGCTTCTGGCAACCACAGCGCAGGCGTGGAAGTCTGGCTTACATCTGCAATTTCTACAATGAATTGCCAGGTGGCCCTCCCTCCCATTGTTCACTTTGTTATTGTGTTGCCTCAGCCTGTCATTCAGGCACTGCTCTGTTTGGCCCACATACTTTTTTCCACAATCTAAAGGAATGTCATAAACAACTCCTGCCTGACAATCTACGCATTTGTTTTCGTGCTTTGTAGCACAGGCCGGTGCCTTGCGGGAATAAGGGTTGGTCATTCGACATAGCTTCGAGAGCTTCCACGGGGCAGAGAACACTACATTTACGTTAGCTCACTTTGCAATCTTTTAAAATTATGTGACATGCAGTGTATGAGAAGGTATGACAGAAACTTTTTCTTTTTCGCGGGGTGACTCATGGTCGGGTTGGCGGATTCGCGACTTCTTCAGGATTGTTTCCGCTACGGACACTAAAACAGATTGCGGGTAGCCTGCCTCTTCCAGGCGGTCAATCTGCTTAAGAAAACTCGCCTCAGCTCGATGTGGACAGGATTCAGCAGGCACATGTTGGCAATGCTGCGTTTAACAAGCTTAGAATGGGAGGAAGTAAAAGGCAGCAGAGGTTTAGTAGCGCGAGGTTCATACTGCCAACAGACGTGGTTACTTGCTAAAAACAATCTAAGATATAAAAACCTGATGGAGGAATCTACCGAAAGTTCGTGGGTCACTTCAATAGGGGATAAAGTCTGCCTGAAGGTTGTCAATGTTTGACTAACGACCAAGTCGGCGTCACTACAATTTTTATCTACCAAAATTAGGAAGTCGTCAACAAATCTAAAAACTTTGACTTTCATACATTAGCGTTTTACATTAGGCTTTCATACATTAGCGTTTCTTGATCAGATCTTTCGTCTCCTGCGATGGCTTACTGGTTTCCTGTTTAACAGCGTTACCACCAACTTCTATTGCGCACTCCTTAATGATGCTCATAAGACTGGTTTATTGCTTCAACATTAGGGTCCTCTTCCTGGGTTAGCCGAATACCTGTTCTGTAGCTTGATCCTGAATTCCTCTAGTTTGCCTCTTACCGCTAACTCCTTGATTTGTTTCTTATGTACCAGTTTCTTCCATTTCCTCCTCAGGTTTAGCCTAATTCGAGTTCTTACCATCATATGGTCACTGCAGCGCACCTTGCCGAGCACGTCTACATCTTGTATGATGCCAGGGTTCGCGCAGAGTATGAAGTCGATTTCATTTATAGGCTCACCATTCGGGCTCCTCCACGTCGACTTTCGGCTAACTCGCTTGTGGAAAAAGGTATTCATTATCGGCATATTATTCTGTTCTGCAAACTCTACTAATTACTCTTCTCTGCTATTCCTAGGTCCTATGCCATATTCCCCCACTGACTTGTCTCCAGCCTGCTTCTTGCCCTCCCTGGCATTGAAGTCGCCCATCTGTATAATGTATTTCGTTCTGACTTTACCCATCGCCGATTCTACGTCTTCATAAAAGCTTTCGACTTCCTGGTCATCAAGACTGGATGTAGGGGCGTCGACTTGTACTACCTTCGATTTGTACCTCTTATTAGGTTCCCAACAAGACCTGCCACCCTCTCAGTAATGCTATAGAATTCCTGTATGTTACCAGCTATTTCCTTATTAATCAGGAATCCGACACCTAGTTATTGTCTCTCCGCTAAGCCCCGGTAGCACAGTACGTGCCCGCTTTGCTTGATTGATGAAATATTAATCTTTTCTTTCTGGCTAACCTGCGCTGTGCTTTTTGGCAAGTTTACTGTGGCTTCTTCGTTATCGTATGTTGTCTTTTCACCGTAGTCTTCTTGAGACCAAGCCGGAGTCGTGTGTACTTACAGCAAGAGTTGTTGACAGATTTTAAAAAGCGGCTCGACACTGCCATCCAAAGTGAAACGACTTACATGGATCAGTTACTGTATTTTATTTGCAAGAGACCGACACCACACACTAAGGCTAACTTGACACACACTGCTGGAGTCATCAGACTTGTCTAGAATGGTTACCTGGATCATTCTTGCAGTGTTCATGTGACACTTTATCTTGAGTCGCCTGACTCATATAGAATTGTTAACGGACTCCCTCAGCACTAGTCTTGTAACCCTTCTGAGAGGGTATAGGCGACTACTACTACAGAGTATGCATGACTATTGTGTGCGGAGTCACGTAAACACCTTGTATATAGCACACATACTCTCGCGACTCTCTGCCAAAAGAGAGTTCGGGTGTCTCCCACATAGTCTGTCATATACGTGACGAGTCCAGACTCATCGAAAAGAGTTAGCGATACTCTTTTTTTTCTCAGTGTGTACACCATATCTGCATACCACAAACTGGACTTGCTAAACCCATTTCTTAGAACAATACTGTTTTCATTTCGACATAATTATTCTTACTGAAAGGCGGCGGAATTAGGTACACAAAATGGACCGCGTAAACCAAGACGCAGATTGTTTATCACGTTGATCAGTGGATGAACTACCCGCCATCCCGGACACCGACGCCGACGCTTGTGTTTTCTGTGTTTCTCAACTGAAACAAGCCGCCAATTTGCGCGCTATCTTTGGTCACTTAGAACCTTCACCTTCCGATTTGTTCCTTCCCTTGACTTTTCCCCGGGATGGTGTATTAAACCGCCACAACTTTCGCCTCGATGGTCCTACCCCACTCCTCGACATGCCGGTCTTTTACCTACCACCGGTCAACTCGGCGTCTCTCATGCTCACGGCCACATTCTTCGACACTTCTTTACCAAGCCTTGCCTACTAAGTCCGGAAATACACTGCCAGAAAGGCTACCGCCGAAAACGCCATCGCAACTCCCTGAAGCGTGCCTACAACCGCTCGGTGTCTAGTAGGAGCCGTTTTTTCGCCTTAGCTTCGACTTACGTAGCCCTTTTTTTCTATCAACGCCTAGAAACATGTGGTTCGCTCTGGCAACGGATTACGCCACGCGTTGTGCAATCACCAGAGCGCTTCCGACAAGGCGCGCCCCAGATGTCTTCGGTTTTCTTTTAGGCGACGCCATTTTGCGGCCTGGAGCTCCACGCCAACTGCTCACGGACCGTGGCCTAGCAATCGCTTCAAAAGTGATCGTCGACATCATGCAGTCTGGCTCAACCAGGCACAGGCTTACTGCATGTTACTGTCCTCAAGCTAATCGTCGCCCGCTGCGCTCAATCCAACCCTAAGAAACCTGCTTGCAAAGTATGTCTCGTCTGACCAGACTAATTGGGACCTTCGTCTAGGCTCCGTTAGATTCATATGTAATTATTTGCACCTCGACACGGTCGTTTATTCCCCGTGTTTTCTGTTCCTCTGCAGAAAATCACCATATCCGCTTGACACATTCCTTCCGTACGCCAAAGCTGAGGCCAGTAGACATGCACTTTACCCAAACACCAGTGTAGCCCTAGCACGCGAATTCGCTCATGCTCGCCTCCTGAGCCCCCATGAAAACCAACTGCGTTTCTATGACCCACAACCCAGATACGTTAAATATTGCCTGGATTCCTGCTACTGTTCTGGTGCCGGACCCATTCCGTTTGGCTGTCCGAAAACTCCTAGTTGGGTACACATACCCATACTCAATGCTGCGTGCCATCACTCCAGTTACGCATGAAATTTTCCTAGTCAATGTCATAGCCTCATCTGCCCCGCATTCCACTGACGTTGTGCACGTTGGACGCGTCAAACCCTATTTCTCCCTTGTCGACGCCTATATTTAGAGCACCGGCTTAGTGTTCCTGCCACTGGGATAATACTAGGTGTACAATGGGTGTTTCTTGTAGACAATTCGCGTGCGCGCCCCGACGATGAAAAGGAACGGCTTCCAAAATTTGAGCAGTTGGCTGAAGTGGCCAGCACTGCAGTTACTTTTCAAAACGTACCTTGTCATTGTCATGAGTCTAATGATGATGAGGAGATGGTACACTTACAAAAGTCTGTCTTTAATGTTCAATCCATCATTAGCCGAACAATATCAAGAGTCTGTGACCTTGTTTTGCCATTAACATCACTATCCCCCTGCTTCTCCGTACAAAGTCGAAGGGCGTCGTGGGAACAGTATCGGCTGCCGTGGCATCACCCTAGTACGACGCATTGAGTACTCACTGAGGGCTGTATAAGCCATACGCCATCGCACCATCGTGCATGCACCGTGCGTTGCATGTGCGACATAAATTAAAGTGCGCAGGGGGAGCCGACGGAGGCAGCTCAATGTCGCATGCGCAAGGGAGCGAAGCAGGGAGGAAACACGTTTTCTTCCATCACGCGAACAACCCGATGGCATAGGAGGAGGCGGAAGGGGCGTTGTTCTGCGACAGAAGACGTGTACTACGCGGACACGTGCTCCTTACCTTTATTGCGATCTGCGTTGGAGCTTAGTCAATGTGCGCCGGCGGGTCATACTATTATTTTACGGGCTACGTTCCTGCAGCACAGTTTGCGCTGAAGCGATAGAAAGCATGAGAGGCACTACACTGCGCTGCTGTTGCCACGATTTCTCACGCCAGCGTTTTGACAGCAAGTGGGGGCTGTAATGGAGTGTGACGTTTTCATGTTTGCCTGTGAGCGCTGCACCATATCTCTTAATTTATATATTAAGCGAATGTTTGCAAGTATTTGCTGCCGCTAAAACTGTTATTCATACTGCGCGTAGTTGTCTACGCATTTCCTACCACAATAGATGGTACGGCTTTTGGGTGAATATACGACTTCTTGCGCCCGTTCGCACTTAGAGGTTTGCGGTTGGACTGCGCAATGTCCGGGACTAGCCCACTTTGTCCAATACGTGTATAGTAGAGGCTTAGACTTTATAGAAAATGCGCATCGCCTAACAGATTTCATGATCACTCTTGTTTGTATCCGTAAGCATTCTTTCTTAACTACACCAGCAATATGTGTCTGTCACGCGAAAAGGTAATTGCATAATTTTTGAAATTAAGACACATAACGCGTATTACACAGTAAGTGTAGATGATCGTTATTTTTTTCAAAAAATGAGGAAGAGCACAAACCAAGAAAGATTATGTAAATACTAGAGCGGGGTTTTCTAAGGGTGCGTAAGAATACCTTCATATATCAGTTTGTGAACCCCAAATTTCAAGTTACCCAACTGGAAAATTAATGTTGGTCGAGCCCCAATGTTCAGTTGACCCGTATACAAAGGTCAGATTTAGCCGCCCTAAAATTTCTAGTTTGCACACCCCTAAATTTCCAGTAAGTCCACCCCTTAATTTCATGATGGCCCAACTCGAAATTTAGGGTGGCCCACACTCAAATTTATGTTGCGACCCCGCAAATTTCAACTTCAGCCAGCCTCAAATTTCTCTTCTCAACCTCTAAACTACAAGTTAGCGCACACCCAAATATAAACTCACGTACCCCCAAATTTAATTCGGCCAACTTCGATTTTCGGCATGGAACAAATTAATGTTGTTGTTGTTATTGTCCTGAGTGGCCGTGGCACATACCCACAGTGGGGGATTGACCAAGAATCGGGCGGTTTAATTACGTGCCTAAAATAATAATGATAACAAGGGAGTTAACAATTTGGGCGTTAACTAATTAAATTTGAGGGTTCCCCAACATATAACTATGAGACCGTGCTTGTTGCGATACTAAAAATGTATATTTTTTATACTTTACTGCAAACCATAAGGCAACTTTCAATATTTTTGAATATTATATCAAAGTCTTGTAACATTTCTGTGTCCTTGTATTACATATAATATTACATTATATTTATTTGTTCATATTTCTTTTTAGTATGTGTACCGGCTACGCCTCGCACAGATTACGATTGTGGGTATGTGCCATATATTTTAGATCATCGAAAGTGTTGGGTGGCCACGTCGCTGAGACCAGCTATGGCGGACGCCGTGAGGGCTTCCGTGGGCGAGGGCATCATCAACCCCGGCAACCGCGCAGCGAGAACCTACACCGGAGACGCCGCGAAGGAGCGGGCGATGCGTATAAGCCTTATCATGTCAATAATTTTGGTTACTCAAATTACGAGAGACATGGACAAGGAACACTTTTGCGAAGCAAGAAGCAAGACCCCTGTGAGCAAGAACACCCGCGTAGCCTCCACCGTAGCCAGACGAAGTGGGCGTGAGTGGAAATCAACGATGGATTTCGAGTCCATAGAAACGCAGGTGTTGCAGCTGAACCAGTCACTCAATATGCCTTCCACTCACCCAGGTAATCTTTCGACCAGTCGTCCTACCACCAAACTGCCCGATAAACAGCTCAGTAAGGCGGCCAATCAACCACCCAGTCAACCGGCCAATCGAACGTGCACTAAACTGCCAAGCCAAGCGCACATCCAACAGCCCAATGAACCGCCAAATCAAACTCTCGCGGACGGGCAACGAAATGCGGATGAACAGGAAAAGGCTGGTGTCGACGAGCTGCACGCACCAAGGTCTCCGGAAAGAGCATGATGAAAGACATCGCGGGCAACGCACACCAAACTTCAAAACGAGCGCGAAGCGATACATAGCTCTCGCTCAATAAATATGCCGTGCTTGCGCACTTGCAGTGTCCTTTCTACATGTATCTCCTTTCGGATGTGTACGCAATACGAGCAATTCGGATAATAAGCATATACTCAAGCCTTATATTTAGAGGACATAGCCTACGGGGTTGGAAAGGGAACTTCTCTAAAGCCAACCTTTTTGCCGCCTAGTTAATACGCTAGGTAGGAGACCTAGGGTTGTTACGAGTGTAGCTAACAGGGTTTTACGCAGGGAAAAAGTATCAGGGAGATATAGCTTGAATAGTTTTACTCTACCACCAAACCTGGATTAGCTCAATACATTTTGATGACTATTCACTCAGTTTCTAAGAGGACACCACTGGAAGCCATCATCATCATGGTCCCTCCATCCCTAGTCTTCAGTAGCGTTTGTCTTCTCTTACAAAAGCCACTATAACCCTAGATCTTGTTTGGACACTGCAGTTTTGTTGCCCGTGGCCTCGGTGACAGCGGCAACGTTACAGTAGAGCGAGATTACCAAACCATAGGCGGTCAGCATTACACGTGGAATAAAGCTTGAATGAAAATCCGTAAAACTCCTAATGCAATGGTAAAAGTTCCCTTTCAGTGACGTCCAAATTGTGCTTAACTTTTATGGCGCAAATAAAACGCGATGCGACGGGACATAGGCGATGCTGGTTACTTTGAGTGGCTGTGGGCTCGTGAACCTCAGGAATAATATTGATACACACAGATACACATGCATATGTTGTATACGACCTCTCCCTGGTGGTTCATGCGCTGACCTGCGCGTTGCATATGAAATGCTCCGATAAGAGCTATGAAAACAAGTTCATTCAGCACAGTATCTCAGGAAATTACCATATAAAGAAGTGCCGCATAAAACTAATGTTGCGCAACCCATATCGCAGCTACTCTCGGCAGTAATGCCTTAGTATTGAATCAGTATAGCGAAGCAACATATTGCCACTATGGAAACGAGTTATTCACCAGGAATGGACTTCAGCAGGACCACTCTTTTCTGATGCGCTAAGTAGACTCAGTGTCATCTACAGCTGCAACCGCGAAGTCTAACAACGCCCGTTGAAATGGTTGCCATGGTGGTGGGTGCGACCCCTATGAAACTCGTCGTACGGCATCGGTACTCTTGTCCTTATTTCTCGATACGCTGTCCCAGCTACTGGCACTGCTTCGTCTACTGTTGAAGAAAGCTTGTAGGTTAAAATTGCGCTTACTACGGTGCCTCTAGCGGGAGATAATGCGCTCAACGGGGAACCTTTTTAATTTGCGTACTATGCCTGTTTCTTTAGCAGCGCCGCGTGGTCTATTTTTTCGCGCTCTGTGGCCATTTGTTGAACTTGAGAGTGTGGTATCCCTGGTATCTTTTTGAAATAGCTTCATCGCTGCTAACACCATTCATGTCCAATTCGGACAAAACAACAGCCATTGCGGCCAACCGTCGTTTCCTTTCGATCTCCATCTTCATTCAAAGTGAAAAACACCTATGACAAAGTGTTTGTTACACCGATGGCACCATCTGGAGTGAGTAGAAACAAGCAATCATGTTAACTTACGGCCACTGAGATCCGCCAGGGCCGCCGCAACATCTTCGAGGCCATGTTCAGCCAATACAGACACTCTAAGCCTACACGCCGAGAATCTGAGTATCGCTTTCGGAAACGGTGGCCACTCATTACGAATATATTGCTGTCGAAGCTTCCGGACACAAATTTAAACCAAATACAATCCTCAGCTTGAAAGTTACGGGCCACACAGTGGACGACGACGACTTGACAGGTTCGAGGTGGACGGCAGTCAATTCGGGCGTAGCCGCCATCTTTATTTTTCCGGCGCGGTCGCCTACTCAGTCCGTCCGTCGTCTGGATGCGCTTCGCAGCCGGACGGGCGGCGGAATAAGCGTCCGCGGCACAGATTTGAGCGGAGCCGTCCGTCGTGTGGATACACCATAAAGAACCCCAGGTGATCGAAATTTCCGGAGTCCCTCACTATGGCGTGCCTCATAACCAGAAAGTGGTTTTGGCACGCACAACCCCACAATTTAATAAAACAGAGAAATATGTCAATATGTTTTGTTTAAAATACAGCTGATCAACCCGATAGTTAGGCTGCTTGCTTATTACAAATTATAACGATAATAGTGCAGCACCATAAAAACAGAGGGATGCTGACTCACAACTATGCCCAGCTACATCCACGCAGCTGTGCCATAAATTTTGCATGTGTTCAGAAGAGCCAAATGCCCCAGAGAGAAAGCAACAGTGGCTCATTGTTTCTTATCTTCTACAAGCAGATTATGCGCTATTTGTAAATTGTGCTCAGTAAATACATAAATCAGTCATGTCAGGCGTCTTACTTTGAGTTGCAAGTTCGAAGTTCGTGTAATCTTGCTTGTTTTTATTTTGTTTCCTTTGTGAGTATGAGTGATTTGGTCGCTTTCGCACATATTCTCAAAACTGTTTAATCACTGGGAATCACGAAATATAATTTACATGTAAAATTCCCAGTTACTAATTTGGTAGGCTTCCAGCTTAATTCTCTTCTCTTTTATATATTTATCTACCAAGTAGTCTTATAGTTCATTGAAACATATCCACGCAATGCAGAGCGGGCACTCAAATTATAAATTCCTCTTCTTGCTTTCTACCCTGCTCTTGTGTTTTCGTAACCTAGCATTGGTGCAATGGCCTGTCTGCACCTGCAGAAAAGTAGTAAAGTCGCTAAAGTTAAAGGTCAACATCATAATTATGATACAAAGCAAAATATAAGTTTGCGATTGTCCCCCGTAACCAGTGTTTTGCTTAGAATTTAAAAAAAATGACATCCTGCTGTGGTGTGAGAGTTGCTTTGGGCACCAAGGGGACTACGCAGCACCTTTGCTAGCCTACACAACAACGCAAAAAAAGATCACTCCAGATTGGAGCGGCAGTGGAAAGTTAAGCACAGATGTTTTAGTTCACGCACCATTAATGGCGCTTATCATCTGCTCCTGTTGTGTGTGAACGCATGCATTGGGAAGACAATCCTTTGCGCCATTGTTACCTTAGCGGGACACCAGAGAGAGGTAGAAATCGAGAACAGGTATTCACACTTGGTTGCCCACAGTGTATTATCTGGATGTGTTTCACTCTACAAGAGACTACTGTGGTAGATAATCATAATGACACAGACAAAAGAATTAAAATGAGTCAGTCATCCGTCCGTGACCTCCAGTGTTTATAGAAACACTTCTTTCTGTATATATGCCAAGCCGTATGGAGGCTTTACGTAACTCAGTCATGCTTGCCAAGTTAAAGATTGGAATAAAAAAAATCACAAGAACATTGTATGAGTGACTTGCAAATGTGGCACCTAATGTAACTTATTCATGTATGGGCTGAGGGTCGATTGCAGCCATGCATGATGTGCTCTTACAGGATGACTTGTGATGAGTAAAAGAAGCTTTCCTCACATCTTCCTCTTTGTGTCTTTTGGATCTTTGTGCACTATGTGTATTGTTACACATGCGTGCATGTAGCTGGGTATAGTTTGTTTATGTGTTCTCCTTCCTCCCTTGTCCTCATCATTAATGCGCTATATTTGCCGTAACAACATACACCTACCTACCTGTGCTACCAATTTTGTCAATGTGTTTGCATTATGGAAAGTTTTGTATAATCGGTTATATCTACCTGTGAAATTGTCTGTGTCAGCTGTTATACCTAGTCTTGCAAAAGTATGTTTCTCAATATAAATAAATAATCAGTATAAGTGTTGCTGTATTTATTTTTGTAATTTTGGCAGTTGCGAAGTTTTTATACCCTGTTGCATGTTGTATGACAGAATAAAACTGATACACAACTTCTTAATGTGGTGCTTTTCAGATCAATTCTCATCTCACGCTAACACGCACAAATTGTGTGGGAAAAAGTGCCAACAAGAGTACCACAAGGTAAGACAGCTGCTTTCACTGTTAGATTCGATTATCAATTGCCAACCATTTCTTTTCACCAAGCATAGTATACTGCACAGATAATGTAATCTAAGTTGGAATATTGTTTTTATTGCACTTCATTATATGGGTCTCCTTTGTACATAGGTGCAGCCTTTCTTTTTTGTTATGTGTAGCTTGCTTGCTTAGAATGTTAAGTCGTAAGTTAAGTCTTTTACGACAGGGAAATAGGTTGAACTGTGGTGAAATCAACTTCTACATGAGTTACATAATATTTTGGGGTCCCATTATGGTTCCGAGTGGCATTGTAGTGTCATGCATGTGCAGCTGCAGGCTACATATTGGATATTTAATTAAGACTGTTTTGCTTGGTTGGCTATTGATTCCAGTTTAATGGTAATGAGAACTGTCTTGCTTTCATAGTGATTCTGTGCTGACTCATACAGTTGCATTTTCCAGAAGTCCATAACAAAGATTCAGCATCATCATCATCAGCCTAGTTACGCCCACTGCAGGGCAAAGGCCTCTCCCATACTTCTCCAACTACCCCGGTCATGTACTAATTGTGGCCATGTTGTCCCTACAAACGTCTTAATGTCATCCGTGCCCCTAACTTTCTGCCGCCCCCTACTACGCTTACCTTCCCTTGGAATCCAGTCCGTAACCCTTAATGACCATCGGTTATCTTCCCTCCTCATTACATGTGCGGCCCATGCCCATTTCTTTTTTCTTGATTTCAACTAAGATGTCATTTACCCGCGTTTGTTCCCTCACCCAATCTGCTCTTTTCTTATCCCTTAACGTTACACCTATTATTATTCTTTTCATAGCTCGTTGCGTCGTCCTCAATTTGCGTCATCCTCAATCCTCAAGACACAGCTGTTATACACTTTCCTCTTGAGGGATAGGGGGAACCTGCCGTTCATGATTTGAGAATACCTGCCAAACGCACCCCAGCCCATTTTAGAGCGCAGCTCTTTGGCGTCCGTTCCTGGGTTTCGCGTCGTCGTCGTCGTCGTCGGCGTCGTCGTCGTCGGCGTTGTCGTCGGCCTCGTAACCAGCTCGCCGACGAATCTGCTGCTCCGCCGCCGCGCATGCGCGCTGTCGGCTCTCCGGGCGAGGGAGGATGATGGAAGGGAGGAGGAGAGACTGTGGAGGAGGGCTGGCTACACAAATGGCTCTTTGGCGTCCGTTCCTGGGTTTCGCGTCGTCGTCGGCGTCGTCGTCGGCGTTGTCGTCGGCCTCGTAACCAGCTCGCCGACGAATCTGCTGCTCCGCCGCGCATGCGCGCTGTCGGCTCTCCGGGCGAGGGAGGATGATGGAAGGGAGGAGGAGAGACTGTGGAGGAGGGCTGGCTACACAAATGGCTCTTTGGCGTCCGTTCCTGGGTTTCGCGTCGTCGTCGGCGTCGTCGTCGGCGTTGTCGTCGGCCTCGTAACCAGCTCGCCGACGAATCTGCCCCGCCGCCGCGCATGCGCACTGTCGGCTCTCCGGGCGAGGGAGGATGATGGAAGGGAGGAGGAGAGACTGTGGAGGAGGGCTGGCTACACAAATGGCTCTTTGGCGTCTGTTCCTGGGTTTCGCGTCGTCGTCGGCGTTATCGTCGGCCTCGTAACCAGCTCCGCCCCCCTTTCATCCCCCCAGCGCTAGCAGCGACCGACTGATACCGCTTTCGTGAGTCCGCTACCGCACTCACGAAAGACGTCGTGCACTTCCTGCAACTCGCATTAACCGTCCATCGATCCACACCGATGTTAGTAGTGGGGGACTTTAATGTTGACATAAAGACACAGCAATTTCCTAACACTTATGCGGGAGAACATCCCGTTCCTCTCGCTCGTAACGCGTCCCACGGCTGTGACAACCTCGCGAGGCACTTGTATAGATCTCGTCTTTGAGAATCAAGCATTGGTGTACCAAGTCGAACATATATCAGCCTATTTCTCCGACCACAAAGCTTCCTTCATGACTGTCAAGAACTGTTAGTGGAGTCTTTGTTAAAGGAATACGTGTGAAAAATAAAAAAAAAATTCTGTGATAGCGCATACATGTGTTGCTCGATTTCTTTGCCTCAATCTATCGAAAAGGTGAAACAGCTTATTTGCTGCGCTCAAATTTCGCATTAGGAAGTAACGTAATCGTCGGTAATTTTTTTTATTCTTCTGCTTATTTCAGTCTCATGATCCGGGTCCGTGGTGACTACCTGCCCTAAGCAGATGTATTTCCTTACCATTTCCAGTGCCTCGCCACCTATCGTAAACTGCTGTTCTCTTCCGAGGCTGTTCAACATTACTTTTGTTTTCTGTAGATTAATTTTCAGACCCACCCTTCTGCTTTGCCTCTCCAGGTCAGTGAGCATGCATTGCAATAGGTCTCCTGAGTTTCTAAGCAAGGCAATATCATCAGCCAATCACAAGTGGCTAAGGTATTCTCCATCAACTTTTATCCCCAATTCTTCCCACTCCAGGTCTCTGAATACCGCCTGTAAACATGCTGTGAATGGCATTGGAGAGATCGTATCTCCCTGTCTGACGCCATTTCCTTATTGTGATTTTGTTGCTTTCTTTGTGGGGGATTACAGTGGCTGTGGAACCGCTACAGATATCTTCCAGTATCTTTACACATGGCTCATCTACACCCTGATTCCGTAGTGCCTTCATGACTGCGGAGGTTTCGACTGAATCAAATGCTTTATCGTAATCAATCAAGGCTATATATAAAAGTTGGTTATATTCTGCTCATTTCTCTATCACCTGATTGATAGTGTGAATATTGTCGATTGTTGAGTAGCCTTTACGGAATCCTGCCTGGTCCTTTGGTTGACAGAAGTCTAAGATATACCTGATTCTATTTGCGATTAACTTAGTAAATACTTTGTAGGCAGCGGAGAGTAAGCTGATCGGTCTATAATTTTTCAAGTCTTTGGTGTCCCCTTTGAATGGGTTAGGATTATGTTAGCGTTCTTCCAAGATTCCGCTACGTTCTAGGTCATGCGGCATTGTGTATATAGAGCGGCCAATATTTCTAGGACAGTGTTCCCACCATCCTTCAACAAATCTGCTGTTACCTGATCCTCCCCAGCTGCCTTCCCCCTTTGCATAGCCCCCAAGGCGTTCTTTACCGCATCCGGGGTTACTTGTGGGATTTCAAGTTCCTCTAGACTATTCTCTCTCACCTTATCGTCGGGGGGGTTACTGGTACTGTATAAATCTCTATAAAGCTCTTCAGCCACCTAAACTATCTCATCCATATCAGTAACGATATCCATATTGTCTCTTAATGCACACATCTGATTCTTGCCTATTCCTAGTTTCTTCTTCACTGCTTTTAGCTTCCTCCGTTCCTGAGAGCCTGTTCAATTATATCCATATTATAGTTCCTTATGTCCGCTGTCATACGCGTGTTGATTACCTTAGAAAGTTCTGCCAGTTCTATTCTAGTTGTAGGGTTAGAGGCTTTCATACACTGGCGTGTCTTGATCAGATCTTTCGTCTCCTGCGATAGCTTACTGGTTTCCTGTTTAATGGCGTTACCACCGCGTTCTAGTGAGCACTCCTAATGATGCCCATAAGATTGTCGTTCATTGCTTCAACATTATGATCCTCTTCCTGGGTTAAAGCCGAATACGTGTTCTGTAGCTTGATCCGGAATTCCTCTAGTTTCCCTCTTACCGCTAACTCATTGATTGGCTTTCTTCCGTGCCCTCCTCCAGTCAAGGCTAATTCGAGTTCTTAGCATCCTAAGGTCACTGCAGTGCACCTTGCCGAGCACGTCTACATCTTGTATGATGCCAGTGTTCGCGCAGAGTATGAAGTCGATTTCATTTCCAGTCTCACCATTCGGGCTCCTCCACGTCCACTTTCGGCTAACTCGCTTGCGGAAAAAGGTATTCATTATCCGCATATAATTCTGTTCTGCAAACTCTACTAATAACTCTCCTCTGCTATTCCTAGAGCCTATGCCATATTCCCCCACTGACTTGACTCCAGGCTGCTTTTTGCCTACCCTGGCATTGACGTCGCCCATCAGTGTAGTGTATTTCGTTTTGACTTTACCCATCGCCGATTCCACGTCTTCATAAAAGCTTTCGACTTCCTGGTCATCATGACTGGATGTAGCGGCGTTGACTTGTACTACCTTCGATTTGTACCTCTTATTAGGTTTCACAACAAGGCCTGCCACCCTCTCGTTAATGCTATAGGATTCCTGTAAGTTACCAGCTATTTCCTTATTAATCAGGAATCCGACTCCTAGTTCTCGTTTCTCCGCTAAGCCCCGGTAGCACAGTACGCGCCCGCTTTGCTTGATTGATGAAATATTAATCTTTTCTTGCCAACCTGCGTTGTGCTTTTTGGCAAGTTTACTGTGGGTTCTTTGTTATCCTATGTTGTCTTTTCACCGTAGTCTTCTTGAGAACTAGCCGGAGTCGTGTGTACTTAGAGCAAAAATTGTTGACACATTTTGAAAAGCGGCTCGACACTGCCATCCAAAGTGAAACGACTTACATGGTTTAGTTACAGTATTTTATTTGCAAGAGACCGACACCACGCACTAAGGCTAACTTGACACACACTCCTGGAGTCATCAGACTCGTGTAGAATGGTTACCTGAATCATTCTTGCAGTGTTCATGTGACACTATATCTTGAGTCGTCGGACTCATATAGAATTGTTAACGGACTCTCTCAGCACTAGTCTTGTAACCCTTCTGAGAGGGTATAGGCGACTACTACTACAGAATAATCATGACTATTGCGTGCGGAGTCACGTAAACACCTTGCATTGAGCACAGATACTGTCGGGACTCTTCGCCAAAAGAGAGTTCGGGTGTCTCCCACAAAGAGTGTCACACAAGTGACGAGTCCAGACTCATCAAAAAGAGTAAGGGATACTCTTTTTATTTCTTAGTGTGTAAACCATATCTGCATACCATAAAATGGACTTGCTAAACCCATTTCTTAAACAATATTGTTTTAATTTCGGCCTAATTATGCTCACTGAAAGGCGGCGGAATTAGGTACACAAATTGGACCACCTAAACCAAGACGCAGATTGTTTATCACGTTCATCAGTGGATGAACTACCCGCCATCCCGGACACCGACGCCGACGCTTGTGTTTTCTCTGTTTCTCAACTGCTACAAGCCGCCAACTTATGCGCTATCTTTGGTCGCTTAGAACCTTCACCTTCCGATTTGTTCCTTCCCTTGACATTTCCCCGGGATGGTGTATTAAACCGCCACAAATTTCGCCTCGACGGTCCTACCCCGCTCCTCAACATTCCGGTCTTTTACCTACCACCGGTCAGCTCGGCGTCTCCCGCGCTTATGGCCGGATTCTTCGACACGTCTTTGCCAAGCCTTGCCTACTAAGTCCGCAAATACACTGCCAGAAAGGCTACCGCCGAAAACGCCGTCGACACTCCCTGAAGCGTGCCTACAACCGCTCGGTGTCTAGTGGGAGCCGTTTTTTCGCCGTAGCTTGGACTTACGTGGCTCTTTCTTTCTATCAACGCCTAGAAACATCTGGTTCGCTGTGGCAACAGACTACGCCACGCGCTGTGCAATCACCAGAGCGCTTCCAACAAGGTGCGCCCCAGATGTCTTCGGTTTTCTTTTAGACGACGCCATTTTATGGCCTGGAGCTCCACGCCAACTGCTCACGGACCGTGGCCTAGCAATCGATTCAAAAGTCACCGTCGACGTCATGCAGTCTAGCTCAACCAGGCACAGGCTTACTGCATGTTACTGTCCTCAAGCTAATCGTCGCCCGCTGCGCTCAATCCAACCCTAAGAAACCTGTTTGCAAAGTAGGTCTCGTCTGACCAGACTAATTGGGACCTTCGCCTAGGCTCCGCTAGATTCATATGTAATTATTTGCACCTCGACGCGGTCGTTTATTCCCCGTGTTTTCTGTTCCTCTGCAGAAAATCACCGTATCCGCTGGACACATTCCTTCCGTACGCCAAAACAGAGGCCAGCGGACGTGCAGTTTACCCCAACACCAGTGTAGCCCTAGCACGCGAATTCACTCATGCTCGCCTCCTGAGCCCCCATGAAAACCAACTGCGTTTCTACGACCCACAACCCAGATAGGTTAAATATTGCCTGGATTCCTGCTACTGTTCTGGTCCTGGACCCGTTCCGTTTGGCTGTCCGAAAACTCCTGGTTGGGTACACATACCCATACTCAATGCTGCGTGCCATGACTCCAGTTACGCATCAAATTTTCCTGGTCAATGTCATAGCCTCATCTGCCCCGCATTCCACTGACGTTGTGCACATTGGACGCGTCAAACCCTATTTCTCCCTTGTCGACGCCTATATTTAGAGCACCGGCTTAGTGTTCCTGCCACTGGGATAATACTAGGTGTACAATGGGTGTTTCTTGTGGACAATTCGCGTGTGCGCGCCGACGAAGAAAAGGAACGGCTTCCAAAATTCGAGCAGTTGGCTGAAGTGGCCAGCACTGCAGTTACTTTTCAAAACGTACCTTGTCATCGTCATGAGTCTAATGATGATCATGAGAAGGTACACCTACAAAAGTCTGTCTTTAATGTTCAATCCATCATTAGCCTAACAATATCAAGAGACTGTGACCTTGTTTTGCCATTAACATCACTATCCCCCTGCTTCTCCGTACAAAGTCGAAGGGCGTCGTGGGAACAGTATCGGCTGCCGTGGCATCACCCTAGTACGAGGCATTGAGTACGCACTGAGGGCTGTATAAGCCATACGCCATCGCACCATCGGGCATGCACCGTGCGTTGCATGTGCGACATAAATTAAAGTGCGCAGGGGGAGCCGACGGAGGCAGCTCAATGTCGCATGCGCAAGGGAGCGAAGCAGGGAGGAAACACGTTTTCTTCCATCACGCGAACAACCCGATGGGATAGGAGGAGGCGGAAGGGGCGTTGATCTGCGACAGAAGACGTGTACTACGCGGCCACGTGCTTCTTACCTTTATTGCGATCTGCGTTGGAGCTTAGTCAATGTGCGCCGGCGGGTCATACTATTATTGTACGGGCTACGTTCCTGCAGCACAGTTTGCGCTGAAGCGATAGAAAGCATGAGAGGCACTACACTGCGCTGCTGTTGCCACGATTTCTCACGCCAGCGTTTTGACATCAAGTGGGGCCTCTAATGGAGTGTGACGTTTTCATGTTTGCCTGTGAGCGCTGCACCATATCTCTTAATTTATATATTAAGCGAATGTTTGCAAGTATGTGCTGCCGCTAAAACTGTTACCCACACTGCGCGTAGTTGTCTACGCATTTCCTACCACAATAGATGGTACGGCTTTTGGGTGAATATACGACTTCTTGCGCCCGTTCTCACTTAGAGGTTTGCGGTTGGACTGCGCAATGTCCGGGACTAGCCCACTTTGTCCAATACGTGTATAGTAGAGGCTTAGACTTTATAGAAAATGCGCATCGCCTAACAGATTTCATGATCACTCTTGTTTGTATCCGTAAGCATTCTTTCTTAAGTACACCAGCAATATGTGTCTGTCACGCGAAAAGGTAATTGCATGATTTTTGAAATTAAGACACATAACGCGTATTACACAGTAAGTGTAGATGATCGTTATTTTTTTCAAAATATGAGGAAGAGCACAAACCAAGAAAGATTATGTAGAAACTAGAGCGGGGTTTTCTAAGGGTGCGTAAGAATACCTTCATATATCAGTTTGTGAACCCCAAATTTCAAGTTACCCAACTGGAAAATTAATGTTGGTCGAGCCCCAAAGTTCAGTTGACCCGCATACAAAGGTCAAATTTAGCCGCCCTAAAATTTCTAGTTTGCACACCCCTAAATTTCCAGTAAGTCCACCCCTAAATTTCATGATGGCCCACCTCGAAATTTAAGCTGGCCCACACTCAAATTTATGTTGCGACCCCGCAAATTTCAACTTCAGCCAGCCTCAAATTTCTCTTCTCAACCTCTAAACTACAAGCTAGCGCACACCCAAATATAAACTCACGTTCCCCCAAATTTAATTCGGCCAACTTCAATTTTCGGCATGGAACAAATTAATGTTGTTGTTGTTATTGTCCTGAGTGGCCGTGGCACATACCCACAGTGGGGGATTGGCCAAGAATCGGGCGGTTTAATTAGGTGCCTAAAATAATAATGATAACAAGGGAGTTAACAATTTCGGCGTTAACTAATTAAATTTGAGGGTTCCCCAACATATAACTATGAGACCGTGCTTGTTGCGATACTAAAAATGTATATTTTTTATACTTTACTGCAAACTATAAGGCAACTTTCAATATTTTTGAATATTATATCAAAGTCTTGTAACATTTCTGTGTCCTTGCATTACATATAATATTACATAATATTTATTTGCTCATATTTCTTTTTATTATGTGTACCGGCTACGTCTCGCACAGATTACGATTGTGGGTATGTGCCATATATTTTAGATCATCGAAAGTGTTGGGTGGCCACGTCGCTGAGACCAGCCATGGCGGACGCCGTGAGGGCTTCCGTGGGCGAGGGCATCATCAACCCCGGCAACCGCGCAGCGAGAACCTACACCGGAGACGCCGCGAAGGAGCGGGCGATGCGTATAAGCCTTATCATGACAATAATTTTGGTTACTCAAATTACGAGAGACATGGACAAGGAACACTTTTGCGAAGCAAGAAGCAAGACCCCTGTGAGCAAGAACACCCGCGTAGCCTCCACCGTAGCCAGACGAAGTGGGAGTGAGTGGAAATCAACGATGGAATTCGAGTCCATAGAAACGCAGGTGTTGCAGCTGAACCAGTCACTCAATATGCCTCCCACTCACCCAGGTAATCTTTCGACCAGTCATCCTACCACCAAACTGCCCGATAAACGGCTCAGTAAGGCGGCCAATCAACCACCCAGTCAACCGCCCAATCGAACGTGCACTAAACTGCCAAGCCAAGCGCACATCCAACTGCCCAATAAACCGCCAAATCAAACGCTCGCGGACGGGCAACAAAATGCTGATGAACCGGAAAAGGCTGATGTCGACGAGCTGCACGCACCAAGGTATCCGGAAAGAGCATGATGAAAGTCATCGCGGGCAACGCACACCAAACTTCAAAACGAGCGCGAAGCGATACATAGCTCTCGCTCAATAAATATGCCGTGCTTGCGCACTTACAGTGTCCTTTCTACATGTATCTCCTTTCGGATGTGTACGCAATACGAGTGATTCGGACAATAAGCATATACTCAAGCCCTATATTTAGAGGACATAGCCTACGGGGTTGGAAAGGGAACTTCTCTAAGGCCAACCTTTTTGCCGCCTAGTTAATACGCTAGGTAGGAGACCTAGGGTTGTTACGAGTGTAGCTAACAGGGTTTTACGCAGGGAGAAAGTATCAGGGAGATGTAGCTTGAATAGTTTTACTCTACCAGCAAACCTGGATTAGCTCAATACATTTTGATGACTATTCACTCAGTTTCTAAGAGGACACCACTGGAAGCCATCATCATCATGGTCCCTCCATCCCTAGTCTTCAGCAGCGTTTGTCTTCCCCTACAAAAGCCACTATAACCCTAGATCTTGTTTGGACACTGCAGTTTTGTGGCCCGTGGCCTCGGTGACAGCGGCAACGTTACAGTAGAGCGAGATTACCAAACCATAGGCGGTCAGCATTACACGTGTGGTGAAGCTTGAATGAAAATCCGTAAAACTCCTAATGCAATGGTAAAAGTTCCCTTGCAGTGACGTCCAAATTGTGCTTAACTTTTATGACGCAAATAAAACGCGATGTGACGGGACATAGGCGATGCTGGTTACTCTGAGTGGCTGTGGGCTCGTGAACCTCAGGAATAATATTGATACACACAGATACACATGCATATGTTGTATACGACCTCTACCTGGTGGTTCGTGCGCTGACCTGGGCGTTGCATGTGAAATGCTCCGACAAGAGCTATGAAAACAAGTTCATTCAGCACAGTATCTCAGGAAATTACCATATAAAGAAGTGCCGCATAAAACTAATGTTGCGCAACCCATATGCGCACTGCTTAGAAGTCGATGCGTGTCCTCCTAAACGAGAATCATCGTGCGCTGGTGCCTACGAATGCTGAAATGCGTGCGCTTGGTTGACCACATACTAAATTTCACATACTCAGTTGTACAACTTTGCAAGAGGTTTGCTGAAGAGTGTCACTTCCCAGTGCAACTATGGCGCAGCTGCCTGAAGCCTTGGCCTAAAAGACGTTCACTGAAAAGCGGCACATAGCAAATTCATTTCTGGTGCAGCCGGCTAATGTATCGGGCTGCTGTCCTTCAGGAACCCTTAGTACGTTTGCTTGTTTCCTCTCACCATCGCAGAAACATAAGGGATATTTTTTTTATCTTTGTAGAGTGGTATATTCTCAGTAGCGCATACCTGGTTGTCCAACCTGGAGTCAAAGACGTTCGTTGAACAGCGGTAGACAACTGCTGCTCCATACACAATGGTGCACGATGGTTTAACAGCTTCATATGAGGCCAGCAACCGAGTGACGCATACCCAGTACTCCAATTATCAGCGTCGAAGAATGTCTTCAAGCAGAACTACCTGCCCTGTCCTCCATCTACAGTGGCCCATGTAGGCGGGAAAGAGGTCCGTTCAAGAGCGACACGTGTGTTTACATTGCCACAATCAGTAACCAGAGTTGGTCTGATTGTTAATTTCCAACCCAGTTACCACAGCACAGCAACCCAACGTGCTACTCTGCTGATTACTGACTGCCCAGTGACCCTGAAGGCGCAAATGTTGTAAGCTACAAACATGCAAAAATAGAAAACAGATAAGCCGTGAAATCGCGTTAAGTACTGAATGAATGCTAACACATTTAAATACTACAGCGGAGCTCATCTTACAACAACCGTCGATAGTAATGTGAATACCATTTGGGCAATCTAGCGACACTTTTGATACTCCACTTAGGTAACATCAGCCGTGGCCATTCTGGCACTTACGTTGCTTTTACCATATGCGAAATGCACTTTCTCTGCTACCGGCTCATTTTGCTGGGGCATTCGTCTGCTAAGGTCAGCCGTGAGCCTCATGGGATTGCTACTACTGTGCTACGATGACGAAGTGATGGAGACGGAAAGGACGCGAACGCAACGACGAAGGCGATACGACAACTTGGCGATGACATGTGATGGAGATTCTGAATTGAAGACAATGATATAATGAAGACTGGGTAATAAATAAATGAAAACCATTGTATGATGATGAATGCTTAATGAGGGTGGTATGAAGAAGTCCAGATGACGATGCTGGAATAACTACAAGATCACAACATTGGCATGATGACGGCGGCAGTCGAAAGGTTGCATAATAGTGAGTGCCTTACCATCACACAATGACGGCGATAGCATGATCACATCCCCATAAATACGATTGAATGACGATAGCATGGTGGAATAGAATGACGAAGGAGCGAAGTGGACAAAATGTGAAATGAAGCATGATAATACGACAATGTGGCCACCACTGCTTGACTAGCGTAATGATGGCGTGACGATGGTGGCATCACGATTGTCCGTCGACCAAGTTCGAGTGATGGAGACGTAACCATGGCGAAGAAATCACGACTATGTATGACAACGGGCGCACGAAGACGATTGTAGTACGACCACACAATGACGGTATAGATTTGACACCGGTATGACGATAAGATTGCTGTATCATACTTGCTTGTGCGCGGATTTATATTTGCTTCCAGGCGCAAACGTGCCAATATTCCTTTTTGCAATAGCCTTCCCTCCCAGCGGTACCTTTCAGTTCAGACTAGCGTTCTCACACAACATGCTTTTAAATACGACGAAAGAAACGATTGTTTTCCTCCATTCCCTTCGACGCCAACTGGCGTCCGTCACTCTGTTAGACGTTATTACTGTTAGAATCGTCAGTACTTATATATGGTTAATTAATTGTGATAACTTCTCACTGCCAAAAACTAGGCCAAATGCCTAGTTCTTTTCCTATCTGAGAATACTGTTGCTTTTCGTGTGTCAGTCCTCTCGACGCGTAAGCTACTGCCCTCCAGCCATCCTCGTGACTCTGCAATAGAGCGGATGCAGTATTGCTTTCGCAGGCGCCTGACGTTATTTTTGTTTCCTTGCCTGGATCAAAAACTGCAAGTAGTGGTTTCTCGGCTAAAGCTTTGCATGTATCTCCACTCTTTTTCATGATTATGCATTCAGTCAAATACTCAGTCTTGACTAAAGAGAGAACGCAAAGCCGCCGTTTTCTGGGATAGCGATGGCATGTATTTGCTGAAGTTATTAACCACGCCCAGCAACCTCTGAACTTCAAGCCTGCTAATAAGCTTGGCATCTGCACTAGACCGGCAACTAAGGAAGGAGTTCGACCGATTCCTTTGTCGCTAATCATATCACCCAGAAATTCCATCTTTTGAACACCGAACTGGCATTTTTGTGCATTGAACACGAAGCCTACCGACTGCAGTTGTCTCAGCGCTGCCAAGCCGCCACTCATGCTCCACCTTATCGCTTCCTTAAATCAGCACGTCATTCACGAGCACGCGTGCCCCCATGGCCGGCCATCAAAGATTTCGTTTAACACTTTCTGAAATACTTCGCTCTCACATCCAATGGCAAACGGCAGTCAGAGTAAACGGTAGCGATCAAAGGATGGTGTAGACGTGCACACTTTTGATAAAGGAAAATATAACGGAACTTGATGTATGCCAGCTTTGGTATAGAGATGACTGCAAGCCTTCGTCCCTAGCAGCTCAGCCTCGATGCCTTCTCGGCGGGGCATGTCCTAATTCTCCCTCTCTAGAGATGTATATATACTTCTAGGTTTCCTGCTAACCAGTAATTTGCTATCTTTCTTCCGAAAAATAACGTGGGTACCTACTCAGTCCCTTGGCTCTCTGACGTTTGGATGACGTCCTCTCGATCCAAACGCATTAACTTGTTCTAAGATAGCCCCGTCTGTTGCCAGTACGACAAATTTTTCCAAACGCTGAGTACCGTCAAGATGCATGCGATCTTCCACACCAGCAACACCTCAGTGCCTGCTGAGGTGGGCGTCATGTTGTCCGGTTTGTAGTGAGAGCCTCCGCTTGGGCGTCATCTGTTTTTACCATGACACACTCTGCCGCCAAGAAGTCTCCGCTCCCTTGCACGTTGAAGTCGCTTTTACAAGAGTTCACTTGTCCTTCAGCAGTTTTTCCCTAACTTCGCCAAGTTCGTGCCGAACACTTGCTGATCTCGAACCATGTCGTCCATGAGGCTGCCAGGGTTGTAGTACTCAGCTTCCGTTTCTAGATTCCACAAGAAAATCTTCAAGGGCTTTGCTTCAGTCTACTCGGGTACGAAACGCGTAAACCTTATGAACCAGGTTTTCTCGCGCAACCTTGTATTGTTCATACTTGGCGACGACTATACTAAACTCATTGCTCTTTACTAGCTCATTGTTCTCTCCTTGTGTGAATATGAAGTCATTGAAAACTTCGATGACGCCCTCATCTGCCATGCTCAGGAACAAAGCTGTCTTTGTCGCTTCTCTTCATGGCTTTTTGATGCATTCTGTTCCTTTCAAGAACAGTTCAAACCGCTACCTGAAACTTTTCCACATTTTTTTATCGTCTCCGGTTATGCATACCGACCCAGGTGGCTTGGCCCTGAGTCGGTATGCACTGAGGGAACGAAAACTTTTTGCGGGTGACAAATTCTGGAAGACACATAAGCTGGTTCTTTCGAAAGTGCTTGCTTTTACAGTTGGTCATGAAATACAATTTTGTAAAAAAATACAAAGGCGGAATATTTTTCGTCTAATTTGCAAACTGTCAAGGACTAGGCTTGACTTTAAAAAAAGCTCTGCATGAATAATTAGAAACAATGAAACGAGCTGATCGGTTTTACACTGATTCGATGCTATATTTTAGTGTTTCCTGCCCAGGATCCCACACAGACGAGGCATACTCTAGCTTCGGTCTAATGAGTGTTTTGTACAGAAGCTCTTTCAATGGTTGTTAGGCCTCTGAAAAGTTCCTGCGTATGTAGCCTATCATTGTATTCGCGTTACTGCTGATTATGGAGATATGGGCATGTCAGGAGAGCTTATTGGCCACATGGGTACCAAGATACTTATGCGAGGGAACTGTTTCAAGACTGACATCGTAAATTTTGTACTGCAAAATTTTGGATAGGTTAGATTGCCGAGAAACTAGCATTACTTTGCATTTCGTTAGGTAAAGGACTATTTGCCACTTGTCATTTGCGATTTGCCAGGCCGCCATTAGAATCTCAACCTGGCAACCTTTAACGTTAGAACGTTGTCTAGTGAGGTGAGTCTAGCAGTGTTATTTGAGGAATTAGAGCGTAGCAAACGGGATATAATAGGGCTCAGTGAGGTTAGGAGGACAAAAGAAGCATATACAGTGCAAAAAGCAGGCACGTCCTGTGCAACCGGGGCTTAGCAGAGAGACAACAACTAGGAGTCGGATTCCTGATTAATAAAGATATAGCTGGTAACATACAGGAATTCTTTAGCATTAACGATAGAGTGGCAGGTGTAGTGAAACTTTATAAGAGGTACAAATTGAAGGTCGTACAGGTCTACGCCCCTACATCCAGTCATGATGACTAGGAAGTCGAAAGCTTCTATGAAGACGTGGAATCGGCGATGGGTAAAGTCAAAACAAAATACACTATACTGATGGGCGACTTCAATGCCAAGCTAGGCAAGAAGCAAGCTCGAGGCAAGTCAGTGGAGGAATATGGCATATGCTCTAGGAACAGAAGGAGAGAGTCATTAGTAGAGTTTGCAAAATACAATATATGCGATAATGAATACCTTCTTCCGCAAGCGGGATAGCCTAAAGTGGACGCGGAGGAGCCCGAATGGCGGTACTACAAATGAAATATACTTCATGCTCTGCGCTAACCCTGGCATCAAACAAGATGTGGACTTGCTCGGCAAGGTGCGCTGTAATGACCATGACCAAGGTCATTACCATGACCTTGGTCATGGTAATGACCAGGTCATCGTCATGACCATGTCCATGACCATGTCCATGACAATGATCATGTTCTTGGTCATGACCATGACCAAGAACTCGAATTAGCCTAGACTTGTGGGTGGAACGGAAGAAACTCGTACATGAGAAGCCAATTATTGAGTTAGCGGTAAGAGGAAAACTAGAGGAATTCCGGATCAAGCTAGAGAACAGGTATTCGGCTTTAACTCAGGAAGAGGACCTTAGTTTGGAGCAATGAACAACGATGTTATGGGTATCAATAAGGAGCGTGCAATTTAAGTCGGTGGTAACTCCGCTAGACAAGATACCAGATACATATTGCAGGAGAGAAAAGATCTGATCAAGAAACGCCAATGTATTAAAACCTCTAACCCTACAGCTAGAACTGAACTGGCAGAACTTTCTAAGTTAATCAACAAGCTTAAGACAGCTGACATAAGGAACTACAGTATGGATAGAATCGAACTTGCTCACAGGAACTGAGGATGCCTAAAATCAGTGAAGAAGAAACTAGGAAATGCAAGAATCAGGTATCTGCGTTAATAGAAAAATCCGGCAATATCATTAATAACATGGATGAGATAGTTCAAGTGGCTGAAGAGTTCTGCAGAGATTTATACACTACCAGTAGTACCGACGTCAATAATGTGAGTGAGAATAGTGTAGAGGAATTTGAAAACCCACAAGTAACGCCGAAAGAAGCAAGGAATGCCTTGGGAGCTATGCAAAGGGGGAAGGCAGCTGGGGAAGATCAGGTAACAGCAGATTTGTTGAAGGATGGTGGGTACATTGTTCTAGAAAAACTCGCCACCCTATATACACAATGCCTCATGACCTCGAGCGTACTGGAATCTTGGAAGAACGCTAACATAATCCTAATCCGCATGAAAGGGGACGCAAAGACTTGAAGAATCATAGATCGATCAGCTTATGGTCCGTTTCCTGTAAAGTATTTACTAAGGTAATCGCAAATAGAATCAGGAACACCTTAGAGTTCTGTCAACCACCTTTAAGGACCAGGCAGGATTCGTTAAAGGCTACTCCCCAATACACCATATTCACACTATCAATCAGGTGATAGATAAATGTGCCGAATATTACCAACCCTTATATATAGCTTTCATTGATTACGAAAAAGCGTTTGATTCAGTCGAAACCTCATGAGTCATGGAGGCATTACAGAATCAGGGTGTAGACAAGCCATACGTAAAAATACTGGAAGATGTCTATGGCGGCTCCATAGCCACCGTAGTCCTCCATAAAGAAAGCAAGAAAATCACAATAAATAAAGGCGTCAGGCTGGGAGATACGATCTCTCCTATGTTATTCACAGAGTGTTTACAGGAGGCATTCAGACACCTGGAGTGGGAAGAATTGTGGATAAGAATTAATGGAGAATACTTTAGTAACTTGCGATTCGCTGATAATATTGCCTTGCTTAGTAACTCAGGGGACCAATTGCAATGCATGCTCACTGACCTGGAGAGGCAAAGCAGAAAGGTTGGTCTCAAAATTAATCTGCAGAAAACTAAAGTAATATTTAACAGTCTCTGAAGAGAACAGCAGTTTACGATAGGGAGCGACGGACTGGAAGTGGTAAGGGAATACATCTACTTTGAACAGGAAGTGACCGCGGATCCGGGTCATGAGACTGAAATAATCAGAAGATTAAAAACGGGCTTGGGTGCGTTTGGCAGGCATTCTAAGATCATGCAAAAAAAGGTTACCATTATCCCCGAAGAGAAAAGTGTATAACAGCTGTGTCTTACGAGTACTCACGTACGGGGCCGAAATTTGGAGGATTATGAAATGGGTTCTACTTGAGGACGACGGAACTTGCTATGGAAAGAAGAATGATGGGCGTATCGTTAAGCGATAAGAAAAGAGCAGATTCGGTGAGGGAACAAACGCGAGTTAATGACATCATAGTTGCAATGCTGCACGTGCTTTACCCAGAGCTCTATCCGAGTGGGCTGTGTGGTGTTTGTGCAGCGGGTCCGGCGGACCAATGGCATATTATGTGGGACTGTGCCAGGTTCCCGACGGCAGCTACCTCCAGGACTTACCCGCCAGAACTACAAGGTGCACTGCAGTCTGCAGACAAGGAATCACAGCTATGGGCCATGCAGCAGGCCCGGGGTGCGCTCGAGAAGCACAAGCCTCATGACCCACTACAAACGGGCCCAACTGGGCTAGTGCAGAGTAGGGCATAACCGCGGGTCGACGCTTGGCCAGCGTCACGACACGTTAAATCGTTGTTTGCCGGCACTTCATTAAAGTTATTCCTATCCTGCCCTATCCTAGTTGAAATCAAGAAAAAGATGTGGGCAGGGACAGGACTTGTAAAAAGGTGGAAAGATAAGAGATGGTCATTAAGGGCTACGGACTGGAATCCAAGGGAAGGGAAGTGAAGCGGGGGGGGGGGGCAGAAAGTTAGGTGGGCGGATGAGAATAAGGAGTTTGCAGGAACAACATGACCACAATCAGTACATGGCCGGGATAGTTGGAGAAGTATGGGAGAGGCATTTGCCCTGCAGTGGGCGTAACCAGGCTCATGATGATGATGCCACTTTTAACACTAGTTCCAGATCCTGTCCAGGTCAGTCTGCAGGATGAAAGAGTCCTGTTAATTTATTACGTCACGGTGAAGGACGCAGTCATCTGCGAAGAGTTTAATTGGAGAGGTAATTGGGGCGGGGACGTCATTGATATATATTAGAAAAGGCAATGGTCCTAAGAACGACCTTTGTGGTACACCTGATTTAACTTCACAATGCTGCGACACTGAAGCATTTGCAGTGACAAATTGCGTAGGGTTAGTAAGAAAGCATTCAATCTACTTCAGTATGTTAGGATCTATATTTAGGGCACTGATTTTAACGAGCAGTAGTTGGTGTGAAACCTTGCCGAATGCCTTGGCAAGGTTTAGGAAGATGCAATCAACTAGTAGTTCTTCGTCTAAAGAGGAAGCTAACTTATTAATAAAGGATATTAATTGTGTTTACCAGGGGTAAGTTTAACGGAAACTACACTGAGAAGGAGTGAAGAATGAGTTTCATTCAAGAAAGGAGACAAGGTTCGAGTAGATTACATGCTCAAGAAGTTTGCAGAGAATGCTCGTTTGGGAAATAGCTCTATAATTAGAAGTTGAATGTGGCTTACCGGATTTCAAAACAGGGACGACGTGCCCTACCTTCCAATCTGCACGTAATTATGCGTTTTCAAGGGATTGGGTCAAGAGGTACATTAAAGATACAGAGGAATATACTGCAGTTGTTTTCAAACATATTGAAATAATTTTGTCAACGCCTCAGCTAGACGACTGTTTCTAGTCCTGAAATAACTTAAAAATTCATGTAAGTTCAATAATAACTGGGTTCATAGGAAAAAACATTGCGTTTGTATATGCACAGTGTTGGGGCAGCATGAACTCACGTAAATGTATTCGCCAAGGTATTGTTTAGAAGTCCAAAGTAGTCTGCACTTTGCCATCAGCCTCTGTGATGGATATGTCATTTTTCTTTGCAGGCTTGATTGTCGTACAAAACAACCAAAAATATGTGCTTAGCGTTCCTTATGAGAGTTCTATATGTGCGCAAAGCTTCGCTATATGCGTACCGACGAGTTCTGCCCTGCTTTGAGAAATGAAAACCTAGTTTTTTCTTGTATAACATTCATTTCAGAGTAATTGAAAACCAAGGCGAGCGCTTCTCTAAAAGGCCCCTCACCAGGTCTGGCCATATTGAGCTGACAAGTGCAGAGCATACAATGTGTGCTAACGATCGTGTCTGCAGCGTGTTAGATCGCTACGCACCGTGTAAAGGACTGAAATGTCATTCGCTCTGCGGTGGTGGTAGCGAACGGCATCGCAAAAAGCGTAACCAAGTTCTTCGATACTTGCAGTTGCGGCTATCCTTCCCAGGAAACATCGCCCACGCGGCACCGGCACTGACAGAAGAATCCTTCCACTATTCCATCCAGCAGTGACGTCATCATGCCACCTTAAAAGAACCAGGCTGCCCTGGCAACGGTGCATTTGCTCTGCGGTGGTGGTGGCGAACGGTATCGCAGAAAGCGTAACCAAGTTCTTCGATACCTTCACGCTGGTGCTGGAGAAACTGTACCTTTGAGTAGAAGTCGTGCTTGCTCCGCGCCACCACCACTGCTGCTTCAAATGTTATTCTGATGCACTTTCTTTTAGAAATGCCTCTGTCTGTACTTTGTCTAGTCTGCAATGACACCATTCCAGAATCAGGCTGGTGCCCTATGTGCAAAGAATGCGGCTTTAGTGAGCACCTCGTTGCATGCTCAGGCGTGACTACGTCCGTGTTTAGGGCACAAGATGACGCAACGAAGAATAATTGGAAATGTCAGACGTGTGTTGTACAGTAAAAGCTCGTTAATTCGAACCACAAGGGGAAGTCGTTTCAGTTCGAATTAACGAAAGTTCGAACTAACGAAAGTGAAGGAGAGCAACAGTACACTGCGATTTGGAAGCAGTAGGGCATGTCAGAAATTTGGCGAGTCAGAAAGTGATGGCGTGTGCCGCGGGCACACGTCATCTTCAAGTCGAAGCTCTGGGTCCGACTGTGCCACACCACCGACGTCCACCGAAACGAACGTTAGCCGAGGCTTAACACCATCACAATGAATCGCGACGGCCAATACCTCCTAAACTGAAAACAGAGGTGTACAACCGATGAAGACTGCCGAGACAAAGACGCTGAACATGAGAATGTGGCGAAGGCCCTGATTCATTGGTTCTTGATTGCAAGCGCAGCTGTGACGTACTTGATTCGCTGTGTTTTGGCGCTTTCCGTGCCATCTCCGCACAAAATTAGCAGCTGTACAAGATTTGCAAAACCTCCGGGATTTGCAATGGGCAAGAAGTCTCGGATGTTACGTAGAACGTAGAGGCGGCGGCCGCCGCTGCCTTCTGGTTGACACCGCGTCGGTTAGATTTTTTTCTGATTTCGCCTTCTCTCCGTTTTGGAGGCAATACAGCCTTGTGTGTAGGCAGTAGGCGCGTTTCTCTGGCCGTGTGCCAGGTGAGCACAGTTCGAATTATCCGTGAGGGAACCTTCTCATGTTCGAATTAACGGACTTTTTTATACATAGACTTCTGTGGAGCTTGGCTGGACCAAACCGTACAGTTCGAATTATCCATAAATTCGAATTATTGAAGTTCGAATTAACGAGCTTTCACTGTATTAGCAGCCCGAATGACCGATGACGTGCGAAAAGTGAAACACGAGCAAGCTTCAGGAGTGTAACGGATGGTGTCTGAAATAAACAAGCACTTGATGCAACTACCGGCCATTATGAACAAAGTTGAAGAACTACTGCTGCTGAAGCACACAGTAGGCAAATTAGACCAAACTGTGCAGCATTTCTCGGATGTGTACGATCAAGTGCTGGCTTCAATGAAAACACATTCTTCAGAGATAGCTGCTTTGAAAAAAAAAGTGGAAGAAGCTGATGTAAGCAACGGCAAAGAGGAAATTCCTAAACTGCGACAGCAAATTGACCAATTTGAGCAGTATAGTAGGCAACAAAATTTGGGAATACATGGTCTTCCGCACAGTGACAATGAAACACTGCTTGACAAAGTAAACAACTTAGCGAACACTCTGCAACTTGCCAAACTGTCTCGAGCAGATGCTGAACCTATGCATAGGCTTCCGCCCAAACCACGCAAAGAAACTGTAGTACGCGTCCGTTTTGTACCCGTGTCACGCGGGACGAATGGATGACAAAAGAGAGTGATTCGAAAGCAAGGAAATCGAATGTTTACTTCCTCGATAAGCTGACTCCAGAAAACAAGAAGCTTCTTTGGGAGACGATGCTACGATGTCAGGAAAAGCATTACCAGTTCGCTTGGCATAGGGAAGGCAAAATGTTCGTGCGCAGGGCACAGGGCGAGCGCGCAATCCGTATTGCATGCGAAGCTGATTTGAGTCTTTTACGCTGGCTTCCTCGTGCCTTCTGAGCGTTATAAATTACTTTCTTTTCTCATGGCGGCTACATGCGCATCAGCTTAGGATGACGGTTCTTTATTTACTTCACACGCAAATGCTTCATTTTTTTCTAAAAGATAACAGGCTATCTATCTTTCATTTAAATGCTAAGAGCCTGAAAAAAATATATGGAGACTGCAACTTACTTGGAATCTTTAGAATATAAATTCCAAGTTCTAGATTTTACCGAGACGTGGTTCACAAGCGCAGATGATATTATTCAAGTTGGTGGTTATAAATGTGAAGGTGTTTATCGTAAACTCCGCCGTGGTGGAGGTACTTCACTTTATTTCAAAAAAGATCTGTCCTATGAGCGTCTTTGTGAATTCTTGTGCGTTACTGATTCCTATGAATGTATTGCTGTAAGATGTTGTAAATATCTAATTGCTTCAATGTACCGTCGTCCTTCAGGTGACCTTGATGTTTTCATTAAATTCATTACCAAAATATAGGAATATGCTGCTGATATGAGTCTCCCGGTTGTTTTGGTTGGCGATATGAACATTAACAAATTATTACCTACTGCTCAGACTCAACAACTCATTGACGTACTACATTCTTAAAATTGCACTAACACAATTGGTTCACCAACCAAAATCACGCCAGATTGTGAATCATCAATTCATACATGTATACCGAACCGCGATCCAAATGATGTTTTTTCGGGAATTATCACCTCTGATTTAAGTGATCATTTGCCTATATTTTGTTTTTTGCCACGACATAAAAACAAAAGACGCTTTCTTTCTGTCGCCACTTTAGCGATGAGAATATGAGTGCTTCTCGCTCAGTGATAGAGAATACAGACTGGTGTAAACTGTATAGCGAAAATGATCCGAATATTTCCTATGATACGTTTGTTCAGATAATAAAGTCGTGCTATGATACAGCTTTCCCATTACAATAATAAGGACCTACAAGAAAGCTAGGTAGCCGTGGGTAACTCGAGCGCTGTATAACAGAATGCAGAAACGGGACAAATTATTTGATACATTTATTCGGCACAGATATCTTGCTATACTAAGGGAATGCATGAAAATGAGAAACATGTTGACTTCAGACCTCATAAAAGCTATAAACAGGTATTATGAACATATGTTTTCTATGGTATCAAACAATCCAAAAAAATTATGGAATGCAGTTCGAAGGTTAAAAGGAGCAGGGTATAAAACAAACCCGAATACTCTAACGCTTGGTGACACTGAATACAGTGAAAATTGCTTGGCCAATAAATTCAACAATCATTTTTTTCTTGGTGGTGGGTCATCCTCTCGAGTGGTTCATTACTGGCATCTGAAAAATTTCTAAACTTCGAGACCTCCAATTCTATCTTCCTATCACCTTGCACTGAAATGGAAGTGTATTCCGTTCTGAAGGCTTTAAAAGAAAGGTACTGCAGCAGGGGCTGATGACATAAAAGCAGCACCAATCATATCTGTTGCTCATGTTGTCTCGGCTCCATTATGCCACATCTGTAAGAGAGTTTTCGCGAATGGCATTTTTCCCGATTCTATGAAATTGCCAAAGTGATTGTATTGCATAAGGGAGGCTCTGTCGCTGATTTAAATAACTGTAGACCGATATTCATACTACCTCTTTTCTCAAAAGTGTAGGAATGACTCGTAAACAGCAGACTAACCAAATTTCTAGATAAAAACCACGCCGTTGTGGAAAAGAGTTTGGCATCCGTGAACACAGATCTACTGAAATGGGACTTCTTAAGATCAAAGAAAAACTCCTGAGTAACATCGAGAACAAACTATATGCGGTTTGTCTTTTCCTGGAAATTAGAAAAGCTTTCGACTCCTTTGAACACACCATCCTATTTTTTAAACTGTCAAACTACGGAGTTCGCGGAGTGGCCCTAAAAGTGATTCGGGATTGCTTCACTGCAAGGCTGCAATACACTTGTTATAATGGGTTTTGTTAACAAAAGAAAGAAATTGCACTCCGTGTCCCTCAAGGTTGAATTTTGGGTCCACTGTTCTTTATTCTAAACGTAAACGATATTGTAAACATACCGCTTACTCCAAATATAGTCTTGTACGCTGACGACACAAGTTTGTTTTTCTCAGGTGACAGTCTACGAGTGCTAGAAATTACAGCTAATAATCGGTTAGATCAACTTTTAGTTTTGTTATCAGTAAACCGCCTACACTTAAAAGTCAATAAAATTACATATGTGGTTTTTAAGCCTACAAATAGGCCTCATGGCTGCTTTTTCAGTAATGTTCGATAGTTGTGTAATGGAGCGGACATAAGCTTTTATATTTTTAGGTGTACTTTTTGATCAGAACCTGAGTTTTACACCTCACGTAACGAAGATTCATCTAGCATTTGTTGGTCAATAGGCATATTGTTTAAGATAGATACCTTGTTCCAACTTGGTTGAAATGCCGTCTGTATTATGCCTTAATTCAGTCCCACATTAGTTATTGCCTGTTCGTATAGGGGACTACATTCCCATCAAACTAGGATCGATTGACATGTCTCCAAAAACAAGTAGTTCGCTGTATTGAGATCCTTGGACCCCTCGATCACCCGGCACCTCCTTTCATAAAACATGCACTTTTAAAAATTAATCAACTGCACGAACTGAAGCTCGCTATTCACATACGAGGCGAACTCGAGATAAATTCACTCATTTTTTTTATCAAAACCACCTCTCAAGTTACACCCAATACAATTTCAGGCATGACCGTATTAGGGTTCCATTTTGCAGGACCAACTACGGTAGAAAACAAGTAGCATACTTAGTCCCACCCTTCGCAAATGCATATCCTACGACAATCACTATCGGGCAAAACTTCAGATCATTAAACTGCTTTAAAAGTGCTATGAAAAATATTTGCTTCCCTTTCTGATTGACATTTTCCTAATTTGTTTCTTGTGTGTTTTATGTAATTATTTTACCTCGGTTTCACATTGTTCTTGTGTATATATAAGGCTTTTTTTCTTGTTCATACTAATCTGTTGATCCTAAATTGTTTCTACTTAGAAAGTTGTACAGTGATTGTTCTATGTAATGCTCGTATGTTTGTAATGTATGCTATGTATATCTAAATCCACGCTATTGATATTTGTGTATACTATCAATATTTTATGAAATGCTACCTCACTGTTGAGCAATGTATGGGTGACGGGGCCTTACTTAGGCAGACAATGTACTGCCTTCAACCTTGCTATCCAAGACCTTCACCGTGTCTAAATCAATGCTGAATAAAAAAATATAAAACAATTTCAATCCGAATGCTGTTTTCCCTTTCCCTCGCGGCGATCGTGGTGCAAGCCGGACAGTGGCGTACTCAGGTTCCTCAGCTTACGTAGTCGTGTCCGCACTGTGACGTCGCTCGTGGTGACACGTGACTTCGAGAATTATTGAAGGCAACATGTGTTATTTTTGAGATCTGTTGCTCGAATTGACGAACTGAAGTTTACAGAAATAAAAATACACATAAACGGTATGTCGCGTGTTTTTTTTTGTTTTGTTTTGTTTTACTTGGCCCTGAACCAAGAGAGATGAACTTCTGCTTCGTCTGCTTGTTCCCACGTTCTTGCAGTCCTGTGAGCAGGTACCGAAACAATGCAATTTTCTACCGTGTACCAGCGCGTGATCATGCTCTGCGGTCCGTTTGTTCCGCCTCAGTATTCATGTAGCACCGAACGATACCGCTAGTCATGTGTCCTTGCGCACAGCGCGCAACATCGTGAGCTGGGCGAACTGACACAACCAGAAGAAGTCGCGCGCAACGCTACCAACGGAAGCGCGCAGCGCCGCAAAAATAACAGCGAGGACAAAAAAGAAATGAAAGCAGGGCCCGTTACATATGCGTCAGGCGAACCTCGAGGTCCGGTATAAAAGAACGCAGGAAGGAATTTGCGGAGCCTAGACAGGGCGAGTTGAGAGAGCGTCTCACTTGGCAGTGGTGCCCGCCTGCTGAAAATCATCGGTTCGCGGCGTTGGTTTTATATCTCGCCTTTTAGTGAGCCGATTCCTAACATTTTCGCGGCAGGGTGCTCCCCACAGGACACGTCACAGGTTCCAGCGTATAACCAAAATTTTCTTTGGCGCCTGGCGAGGGGCCCTCTTAGGAAATCTTACTAGTTGATGCATATTTAGCTACTAGTTATGCGGCTTTGTTTTGCATAACTTCCAGTTTTCTTCAACTGTGCGATCGATTAAGCAAGGTATGTATTCCTCAACGAATAATGAGAGTTCCGTTATAATTCCAGCATAGTTCCCTCTCGCGTAAACATTGATCAATTAAAGGTCTGTGACAGCAGGAGAGACGTGCTGTTTGATGGTGATATAAATGAAGATGTGGTTGCGTACACCGGGAAAGTAATCAATCAAATTCACAAGTAGAGGCTCAGTAGCGAGTATTAAGCCTAAAGCATTAGACGCTGTGGTCCCAAATCTTGTAAATGTTGATGCAAGTTGCGTTAGATTAAAGTTCGTACACAGTTTAAGGAATGATTGTCTTTCGCATGATCCTTCCTCAACAGGGGAGGGTCCAGACCATCTAATTTTTGGTAGATTAAAATCACCTAGAAGGAATTTCGCTGCATGTGAAAACAGCAAGACGAAGTGGTTTAGTACATTATGGAGATCACTGCAGAAGGTAGGTGCCGAACCTGGTGGCCGATAAGACGCATGGAATAGAACACATTTATGGTTTATATGAGTACGGACACAAATAAATTCAAAGTTTGTGCTAAGGGCAACAACACTATACTTTAATTTATCGGCAACAGCAACAAACACACCATCTTCCATTTTTTCATCACGATAGCGACGGTAACTAACGTAGTTAATTTCAAAAACAAACAACTCGTTATCGCAGATTATATTAGGCAGGCTATTTTCTATCGGCGCAATTACATTACCAGCGCAAGAATCGAATATCAGCTAATCGAATCGAATCGAATATTTCAGCTTGGTGTGAGTCATGGAACATGCGCCTAAATGCTAAACATGCAAGGCAATGATAATTTCAGTTAACGCAACTTGTAATAATGTTTACAACTATCATCTCGAAGATTCCGTGCTAGAAAAAGTGACGCCGTATAAATACCTACGAGTACACAAGACCACTAACCTATCTTGGAAGAAGCACATTGAGTACATATGGGTGATCCCACGCAAATCAACCAGCCTTTTTCGACCATCACAGATATAGCTGAAAAATTTTCCACATGTTTGTTGCAGTTCAAAACTCCTGCTCCATGTTTATTTTTCCTTGCTAAAAATTTTGTACAATATTGAGGACAATTTGTTTTTCCTTCCAAGCTCAGCTAGATGGCATCAATCAGCGTTTTTTTTTCCTCAAAGACACATTGTATGATCCACTCCTTCAAATTGCTTTTATGACAACCCAAAAATGCGATGTGACTGCAGAAATCGCCAATTTTATAAATATTTGAATACTTGCGTTGGTTCCGGCACTAGCAAAAGCGTGTAAAATTGCAAAGCTTGAGTTTTCTTTCTCGGAACGTAGAAAAACCTTGAAGAGACATATAAAATATATACTGGTAGCCCAGTTAACATAGTACAGCTGAAACATATTTAAAGTATCAAAGGTTTAGCAGTTCGCATGGAAAGAAATTATAAGTTGCCATTTCTGTTGCAAAAAGCTCCATAATGAAGGTAAAGAAAGGTGCTTTGGTTGTCGGCCTAAAAATTTATAATATACATCATTAGATAGCCTTACGTGTCTACTGTGCAGGTGGGAAGGTATGAAAAGGTATTGTCACGTGGTAGTGACGGTGAAGAAAGCAGCAATACAGTGGAATACGAAACTACCTTTTATTGGGCGAACCTGTGCCCACAAAAACAGACTACACTTATAGCACAACGCAGTCGGCGATCGTCGGAAATCTCATGATCGGGTGAAGCGCGTCGGCTTTTATACAGCAGTTGTCGAATGTTCCAGAACAATCGTTCGGACACGCGTGCCTTCCACAAAGTTCTACACCATTCGTGACACGCGATGAAATCAGATAACACAAGGTTCGGTCAAGCAAACGACCAGGCAGGATTCCGTACAGGCTACACAACAACAGACCATATTTACACTATAAATCAGGTGATAGAAATATGTGCGGAATGTAACCAACCCTTATATATAGCTTTCATTGATTACGAGAAAGCGTTTTATTCTGTAGAATCATCACCAGTCATGGAGGCCTTACGGAATCAGGGTGTGGACGAGCAGTATGTAAAAATACTGATGTATATCTATAGCGGCTCCACATCCACCAGAGTCCTCAATAAAGAAAGCAACAAAACCTGAATAGAGAAAGGTGTCAGGCAGGGAAATACGATCTGTCCAATGCTATTCACAGCGTGTTTACAGGAGGTATTCAGAGACCGGGATTGGAAAGAATTGGGGATAAAAGGTAATGAAGAATACCTTAGTAACTTGCGATTCGCTGATAATATTGCCTTGCTTAGTAACTCAGGGGACCAATTGCAATGCATGCTCACTGATCTGGAGAGGCAAATCAGAGAAGTGGGTCTAAAAATTGATCTGCAGAAAACTGAAGTAATGTTTAACAGTCTCGGAAGAAAACAGCAATTTACAATAGGTAGCGAGGCACAGGAAGTGGTAGGGGAATACATCTATTTAGGGCAGGTAGTGCGGCGGATCCGGATCATGAGAGAGAGAGAGAGAAGAAACTTTAATAATGAATGACCAGTAGTTTCGTTGGGCTGGCTTCAG
Organism: Dermacentor albipictus; assembly: GCF_038994185.2. Lineage (NCBI taxonomy): Eukaryota > Metazoa > Arthropoda > Arachnida > Ixodida > Ixodidae > Dermacentor > Dermacentor albipictus. The sequence continues at coordinate 108,960,551 of NC_091829.1, forward strand.
GTGGCGGCTCGAAGTCCTTGGACTCGGGTGGCATTTTTGGCTTGCCGGAGGGCCCAGAGCTGGTCTGCCAACTCTGAACTTTTGAGAGCCGCCTCCCAGCGACGGCGACTCCGATGGAGCAGGAGACGGAAACAATCAGAATAATATTAATCGGCTGGGTTGCGTTTGGCAGGCATTCTCAGAACATGAATAACAGGTCGTCACTATCCCTCAAGAGAAAAGTTCATAATAGCTGTGTCTTACCAGTACTCACGTACGGGGCAGAAACCTGGAGGCTTACGAAAAAGCTTCTGCTTAAATTGAGGACGACGCAACGAGCTATGGAAAGAAGAATGATGGGTGTAACGTTAAGGGATAAGAAAAGAGCAGAGTGGGTGAGGGAACAAACGCGAGTTTATGACATCTTAGTTGAAATCAAGAAAAAGATATGGGCATGGGCAGGACATGTAATTAGGAGGGTAGATAACCGATGACCATTAAGGGTTACAGACTGGATTCCAAGGGAAGGGGAGCGTAGCAGGGGGCGACAGAAAGTAAGGTGGGCGGATGAGATTAAGAAGTTTGCAGGGACGACATGGCCACAAATAGTACATGACCGGGGTTGTTGGAGAAGTATGGGAGAGGCATTCGCCCTGCAATGGGCGTAACCAGGCTGATGATGATGATGATGATGATGATGATGATGGTGTTTATCAAACGTGGACGATATTCAGTTATCATTTTCATCGGGACATTGTGTCCATCCTAAGACCACAAGGCTCGGAATTTGTTTTCCAAATGAAAAAAAGAGAGATTATTGCGATAAGAAGAGGATAGTGTTTGTTATACTTTACTTGGAACTGTGAAGCAACTTTTCCTTTTTTTCAGTAATATTTAGGAAGTCGTACAAGGCTTCTGTTTCTTTACATTAGCCATATTATGGCCTAAAATTTGTACGTTTATTTTTTATTTTATTTCAAATGTATAGACTGCTTCTTGCCTTCAGTCCGATTGTGGGTATATGCCATATATTGAAATGATCGCGGCCACGTCGCTGAGACCAACCATGGTGGACGAGGGCTGCTCCGGATTTTGCAGTGGGATGGGTCAAGCTCTTTGTGATGGTATCATGGCAGGTATAGCGGTTGCATTACTCTATCACTTATTCAAGTTTCTGGTATGCCATTGAATGTGGCGTCCACCGTAGACACGCCAGTTGTACGTGAGAAGAAATCGATGTCCGCATTAGGCCCGCCCGCAAGCCCCCTAGCTGCAGCCCAACCAGTTGTCCAATCTGCCGCCTAATCTGTGAACCAATCAAGCGCCATGCTCTGGACTGATCATCCTACCACCGAACTGTACAATGAACTTCGTTGCAAAACGCCCAATCAACCACCCTGAAATCCGCCCAAAGCACCAAATGAGCCGCCTGTGGAAGTGTTACAAAATGACCGTGGACCCGTAAAGGCTGGTGTTGGCGAGCCACGCCAAGGTTTCCGGAAGATGCGGGAAGACAGATGACCGCAGTAAAGCATGGCTGACCTCGGAACCAGCGAATCGAGAAGCACGGCTCTCGGAGAATAAATGAACAGTTGTAATTCAAAGGAACTGTGCCGGCCACTTGTTTCTACTTTCGGATACGTCTGCAGTACTAGCAAAACGCCTTAACTACACGTTTACTAGCACCCTGTATTAAGAAAAAGGCGTCCTGTACTGGAAGGAACCTTACTTCTCAGCCAACCTTTTTGAAATCTCCTTTATACGCAAGGTACGAAATAGAGCTTCAGGCATGCCGAAATGAGATACACAGGGGATGTTACGAGCATAGGTAAGGCGAATTAACACAGGGACAAAATATCAAGGACATTGAATCCTTTATCGCAAGAGCAATCACGTATTACCTCAAGAAATCTACAAGGGTATTGGCGTAGTTTCTAATGGGATGGTATTAGAAATGAACATCTTTACCCCTCTTACCTTCGCCATCACCAGCAACTTCTACTGCGAAGACCGAGCCACCAAATGTTCGAGACTAGACTGCTGCTCATAAAGCCACTGGAAACGTAGATCCAACTTCGGCACTGGCCTAAGCAGTGGAAGGAACGCTAGTGTATAAAGAAGGGGCTCTGTTATTGGCGGGCGGCAGAAAATTTGAAAGAAAAGATGTCTGAAAAAACACTCGCAGTGACACTATTCCCTGTGCAATGAGAAAAGTACCCTTAAAGCGACATTAAATCCAGGCTTAACAACTTATAGCGCAGATGGCAACCGCAGCTATTTCCCCTGAGTTGTCCTTGGTGTCAGTGTTTGTTGGCTTTTCATCGTATCACAAATAAGAATAAGGCCACTCGACCAAACCCATTTTTCTCGTTTATTACATAGCGAGGCTCTCAAATCCGGCAACATTTTTGCCTTCAGACAGCATTCGTGAGCTTCTTGACCAGTTGCCTCCAGCACCCCCTCCCCCCGAAAAAAAAGATCACGTTTTCGTGAAGGCTGTAGCAGAAAGGATGTTCCACATCCACCGCCATCGTTTGTAAGTGGTGGCGCTGAATAACACTCCCAGGGTTCTACTAGGAAACATAAATACCCAAGAAAGCAGATGGGGAAATGGCGCCGTGGTAACTCAATCGGTGGAGGATCGCATGCCTAATGCGAAGGGCATGGGATCGTTCCCTACCTTCGGCAAGTTGTTTTTTCATCCACTTCCATGTTCCATTAATTTGTCGTTTCTTTACTTCATTTACAAGGCGCAAGTAATTTCCCCAATGTTTTCCTTGGTGTCAGGGTTTGTTGGCTTCTTATGATATGGCTAATAAAAATCGGGCCCTTCATTTAACCCTCTTTCTTCTAATTTCTTACATAACGATGGTCGCGAATCCAGCAACATTGATGCCTTCAGGTAGCATGTGTGGGTTTATTGACCGGTTGCCTTCACCGAAAAAGATCACGTTCTCGTGACGCCTGCGGCACAAAGGATGCTCCACATCCTCCGCCATGCTGTGTGAGTGGTGACGCTGGCTAACACTCCCAGTGTACTACTAAGAAACATAAATACCCAAGAAAGTGGATGGGAAAACGGCACCGCGGTAGCTCAATTGGTAGAGCATCGCACGTAGAATGCGAAGGTTGTGGGAGCGTTGGCCCCCTGCGGCAAGTTGTTTTTTCATCCACTTTCATTTTCTATTATACTATCGTTTGGTTATTTCATTTATTAAGCTCATTTCCCCTATGTTGTCCTTGGTGTCAGTGATTGTTGACTTCTTATGACATGAACAGTGGCTAAGGGGCTTTAGGCGACGCTTTTTTCTCTCAGTAACTGCGCTCGCTTTCAGTCACCTTCAAAATAGCCATGGAAACTGTGCCGTGAGTGTACACGTAAGTGTTGTATACGTATACGTTTGCCTGGCGGTTTGTTGGTAGCGCTCGATGCTGCGCGGGAAATGGTCGCAGGCGACCACAAGAACAGTTCTACTCATTAAAACGTGCTAGTAAGTTCCAGTAGCTGCGGTCCGCAATTGTGAAATAACCTATTTGGCGATGACTGACCACAGGAATACGTTGGCAATGAACCACTATGGCAAAACAACGTATTGTCAACATCAACTCGAGTTCCTTCAAAGGCGTGTAGTGGAGTGAGGCTCTGCTTCCACGCTCGTCGAAGAGCGCGCAACTGGATGGTGCCCGCCGGCGGTGATAATTGATGCCTCGCGCCGCCGCCCGCCCAGTGGCGCGTACTCAATGACCCACGTTGGCAAGAGATTTGTTGAAGACTGGCACATACCGACCGTAATAATGGCACAGCTCACTAAAGCTTTGTCGTGAAAGGCGTTCATTGAAAAGCCGCACAGACCTATTGCATTTATTGAGCACCCTGCTAACGCGTCTGGTTGTAGTCCTTGAGGAACCCTTCTTACTTGCACTGATTTCCACTCAGCTTCAGATAAATTTGTTGAATATTTTTCGTCCTTGTACAGCTGCAATATCCCAATGGAGCAGAGCTAGTTAGTCAAGTCAGCGTCAAAGACACTCGGTGAAGAGCGGCACACACCTACTGCCATATACCCAGAGACCCAATGTGCGACCAAAGAGGTTCATTAAATAGAAACAGAGTCCAAGTGACGCGGAGCCAATACTTCAAATTGGCCTAAAAGAGTTTCATAGAATAGATACACTTAGCCATTCACGCGTCTACAGTGACTCGCGGAAAAGCGGTTTTTTGCAATGCAGCAAGAATGTCTTCTGTGCCACATACACAGTGACCCCAGTTGGTCCAATCGTTGATTTCGAACCCTGTCACCTCAGAGGCTCACGCACAACTCTCGATTACTGAGTGGCCAGTAAGCCATGTTGGCGTGAAAATGGTTAGATAAAAACATACAAACAGATATATAGGCCCGAAAAAGTGCGCGCAGTCATCACAGAATGCGAACGCATTAAAGATCTACCTAAAAACTCATCTCCCAATGCGTGCGGAAGGTATAGTGTGGTGAAACTTCTGATGTAGTAGTTATATATCAGCTGCAGTGATAGTTATGAAATTTCCGCTGCCTTGACTATATGCAATACACTTTCCGCGCTACTGGCCCATTTTGCGGCGGCAGGCGCTTGCCATGGGAAGTTGTAAGCATGAATGGCTGACGTCTACTTTGTGGCGGCGAGGCCGTGATGAAAAAAAAAAAACGACGTCCGAGGAACGACTAAGGGGGTCCATACTGAACAAAAACCTTTAGGATTTCGTATAAGACCCATATGATTTCGTACAGGATCGATGTGCTTTCAAACACGACCTTTATGTTTTCATACAGGCAGATATCAATTCATAAAGAATTAATATAGGAACTACATAGGACCAACACGGCTGACATATAGAACCGATATGACTGAGCACAAACTTATATATGACTCGTATGCCCGAATATAGGACCCATATGTCTTAGTGCATACGACTGATATGCCCCACTAAGAGGCCCATATAGGATCTATTTCGCTGGCTATGAGAGTAATATAGGACTCGCATGGGAGGTCTAGGACTGATATATACGTTTCTTTTTTGATCATGCGCAATTTTTAAAAATTGCTCATGCCCGAAAGCGTAATCGTAGTCATGAAGCTGAATTATTAGAAGCGGCTGACGTTACTTGCGCGAGAAATATATATGCACAGTAGGATAATTAACAAAGAATACATTAATTAAGTCTTAATTATTGCCATTCCCACACAAATTGCCACTTAGCAATTGTAGCCCAGGAGTTCGCACGGCGTATCATCATGGATAGACTGCTATAGATCGAGTGCTAACAAGACAAAAAACGAAATTTGAGAAACCAAAGTACGTTGGAAGCAGTTTGCGGTTTGTATCGCAGACCTGCATCTACCACCAAGAAACACTAAAAAAAACGGCTAGCAAAGCAGGAGGCACAAGGTACGACTCCACGTCCGAAGTGCACCACTGCATCCTGTGGCCTATCGGCGATTCGGGGCACACGGTAGGTGCATGCGAACGAGCGAGCGGCACGTAAGCCCCGCCCACATCCGGCACCCCGGCTTATACGCTCGAGAAAGACTTCATATCCACGCCGTGAAACGCAATATTTATCAAGAACTTTGCACCACACTGCTTCGCTTTACGCGAATACTATAAATGCTCCTCCGAGTGACAAAACACTTCACACCGGCACGTTGTACACTGACGCCTCCACTGACAGCCAGCCGTAGGGCCGGTAGGCATAGTTCGGCGGACACGGTGGCCGACGTCACTTGCGATCCAGCCCGAGCTTGTAGAAGACCGCCGATGTTTGTGAAAACCGTTAATACTCTATACATAGGTCGCCCCTAATGAAATACAATTGGTTTACTCGACGCAGTCATTGCGAAGAGCAGACGTGCAAGCCAAGCGAGCAGCCTCACTCGGGCGGTCGGCCTGTGCTATGTGCATGCGAACTGCCCTCGCATCGCGGCTCCCAATCTCCCCAGAAGTTTAGTACTAGTGTACTAGGCGCTGCTTTGCAGAATAGGCACTCGTTCCAGATAATGTTACTGAACTTGTAACTTTTTGCGTCGGAAAACAATTGTAGCCTAGCCCGCAGGAAAGAACAGTGCGGCGAGAAACCGGCCCGCCGGAAGGGAACGTCAGAGAACGTCAGAGGCCAGCCGCGTTGTCATTGGCTGCTGCCATATTACGGTGCTGTTGCCGGAAGCGTCGGACGATGAAAACCGGCCCGGTTTGTCGCACTCCAGGCTTCCGATCCGGCACTTGTGCTAAGCAAAACCCTATTCCGGCTGCCGTTAAGGCGCGTTAGACGGCGGATCTCACACCTAAACGGACCATGTGTCTACCACTTAAACAGACGCGTTCATTTGCTGGAATGCAGCACGTGACAGGAGCACTTAGGCTGCAAACATATCGAACGCCGCGGCAAACTTCTAGCACATATCACACAAATGTGGCAAATGCATGCTCCAGAGACATGCCGTTTTTTCGAGGAATCTCCGCAGGTCACACGTTACATACAAAAGGCATGGATGGCATGAGCGCAATCCGCACACGATAGACTTACCAACAGGAAAGTAAGGTACATAGGACATGGCTAGATGTAACCTAGGCGACACACTAGTAAAGTTAAGATCCAAAGTAGATTTTCGTTTTTTCCTTTGCAACGGACACAGTTAAGCGCACGGAAACAACGCACATGTTGCACTTCTTTACCTCTGAGATCGTGTCAGCAATTTCTGAGCTACATTTATTGTAGTTGAGAGCAGGAACTTACCTAAAATGAAATCACGGCGCAGGTAGGGGGCGCGCAGGTAGGGGGTGCGCAGGTCACGGCTGCGGAAAACGTCATTTTTAAGGCAGGTGGCGGAAGTTCAAATCGTTCAAATGACGCTGCAGGGACGGCTTAGTCAGACTAACTTATCCAGATTTTGAAGCCCGCGCTTTAGCATTCTGCATGCAACGTAAGCGATTCAGAATCAAGAACACGTCATGGAATTTCTTTCTTAGCTAAACTATAGCGTACAATATAGAGTGGTCGACAGTTCATTTTGTCTCGCAACATACGTACGTAGTTGCATATAAAAAGGCACAAAACATGCTGTAATGGTTATTGTAGGCATCACGCAGGACACAACGGCCGCATAAGTATATAGACTGCGCTGGCGGCGCTCGACTTCGGCGTGAGATTTTGCGGCTGTGGACATGTTATTCCAGAGCTCCATAGCGGTGACAACATAATGTTTCTTGCGCATGCTTCGAGCTTGCTTCCGTTTTCGATTTGCTGATTTTTTAAGCCTCTAACTAATAATTCAGTAGTTTCCTTTTTTCCCTTTTTTTCGTGTGTTCGGGTGTGTTTCGCATATATTTGGCTTTGCAGAATAGCCAGAACGTATTTTCATGCCTTATGCTTCAACATGCACAATCGGGTCGGACGTTAAGTCTTCATAACCTTTAAATAGTATATCGGAAGTGGCAAGAGTGATACCTATTAGTGGTTTTACTGTGTGTACTTTGGTTTCGGGAATGCTGCGTTGGAAGGAAAGTGAAAGCGTGGCCGCGTGGTTGAACACCTGCAAACACGCGTCATACCTTAAGATTGTGCGGCACTGATTGTTTTTAAAACATTGGTGACAATTACTTTGCAGCATTTCAAGTGTTTTGGATAATGTGCGCATTGGTCTTTTCTATCAGGCACGTGCTCTGAACGCTTCGGTATTCAGACCGAGTTGTAGGAAAGTTTCTTTTCAAAGTCGAAAAAAAAATTATACACAGGAACCTTTCCGAGATATGTGACGTCAATGCTGGTATTTTTCGCGTGCTTTTACTCTTTGCAGTGTCGGTCGTTTTTTGTCACGCCGCAGATTCGCCGACGTCAACCGCCAACATTGACTCCTAAGGCTTTTGCCGTAATATCTGCTAACCGCTGCGACATTCAGCGGGCAGCCGGAAGTTCCGGTCCCCAAGAAAACTAACGTGCTTCTGCCAAATTTCGGACTACTGAGCGGAGCTTTCGAAGCTGTCCCAACAAAACCGAATGTAGAACAGTAGACCTAAGCTGTCGGAGGTTCTAAGGGACTGATTATCGAAATGACGGAATGCATCGCACGATAGCTTGTGATCGCTGGTTGGCAGCACGGCGGCCTACAGTTAGGGTACAACGACCGTAGTGGGCTCAGTTAGCACCTTCCCCAGAAGGAAAAGCGTTCGCTCACCGCTCACAAGGGTGTACGCTCTGAGACAACAGCAATACTGGGGGCAAATCTCCAGCGATCCTGGCCTCACCGGCGTTACGTATCCGAGCCTGCGGTTGCTGCCTTGCACGCTGAATGCGCCAGAATATGAATTGAGGCTGAGGAATTCACAACAGCAACATCTCCCGTCTAACAGCAGTCGATGGTTAAGTGAGGAAATACGAGCGCCCAGGGATTGCACGCGTTTGACGCGCCACTGAGAGTGCCGACGCGCGTTAGAAGCACGTGCCAGCCACGCCAACCAGACGGCCGAAGCTCGCGAGGTCCGTCTCGGCCAAATACATGATTCGTATCGTTTGCGCCAGGAGCCGCACAAGGTCGAGCACCCTTTGGAGGCGCTATCGGACAGTCGCCTAACAAGCATACATGGCTGTCGAGATTTCTAAACAATAGAACGAGCGTATTCTGCATTGTAGGGATGGTCAAGGCGACCCGATGGGCACCATCATAATTGCAAGTGCAATTATGATGGTGCCCATCGGTGATGGTGACATCACAAAGGCTAGGTGTGGTTAGGTTGGCTTTGCAGAAGTTCGTTTTATACATCACTTACGCTTTCCAAGGACACTTAAATGGAAAATATATGTTCATATAGCTCTTACAGAAGCATGCTTAATCAAAATGTCGTCGCTGAGCAAGATAATCTCGAGGACCGATTCCAAGCTACACGTTTTCTTTCGCCATGTAGGATAAGTAATCGAAAATAAAACAACGTACCTGGGTTACTTACGCACACAACTACTTACTTCGTATGTAGAAGTTACCATTATGAACACTCGGCTGATAAAATGATGTTACCAATATTGATATGGGTTTAATATTTTATTTGGTGCAGTTACGTACAGCCGGCCCATTGACAGTGGCTTCTGATGACGCAAATGTTAAAGCTTGCACATCTTTCCTTGCACAAATGAAATTAATGAGCTCAAACGCGCGTGGCTATCCGTGCAATTCTGCCTTTACAGTAGATTCTCTTACAATGTATAAGAACCACCTTAGGACGACCGTACATTACAGAAGGTGTGCAGTAACATTGTGCGCGCTCCCAAATAAATTTCTCGAGCGTTCCGGTGTCAGGCTTGATTTCCTGGCGTCAGTAGGAATAAAAAGTCGGGGAACGCTTAAGCTTTGCCTTTCAGAGTGGAACGCGATAGCCTTTAAAGGCCCCTGACTGCTTCTCACGCTTCCCGGCAATCGCAACTTCTGTAACCGTAATGTTTCATGGCAAACGCTGGGGTCGAATGCTATGCACGAACGCCAGTGTTCCGGTAGAAGTGGGGCATCTTGCGCGCGTCGATCCCGAAGTAGTGCACAGCAGAACCAAAAATTACATCATTTTCAGGTTTCTGTTGTTTCGAACTTTTAATATTTGAGTCTTGGAAGATTAAGCATAAAAGGCATGCACGGTCGGTATTTTGTTTCGTGACGTTTCTTAGTGGGCTGTAAGTGTCGAAATAATAAGGAATAACTTCGTCGAGAATGAAAGACACAGTTTGAGCCACATTGGTGGTAGAATTGTGTGGCAACATAACCTGCATATATCGTATATCATCTAGCAAGGAATGGCACATAGATATGCTTAAATATATACGAAAATTTACAGTCATTGACAAAGCTCCCGACGCCAACACTAGGTTTTCCGAGACACGGTGCCATCATAGAGAAAGAAATTGTGCCATTAACGCTTTCGTGTTAAAACAGCTTCCTGGGGGAAAACATTGCATATATTTTTCAGTATCTTACAGATAATGTATTTTACAAATAAAGCACAACGTACATGTACGTTGCAACGAAAAGTGAAATGAAAAGGGCGAGTGTGTGCAGCATATGTTTTGGCTGTTTAATGTTAAGACCTAAAGAAGAAAATACCGTGATTTTGGGACAATTCTGGCTTACGTATGCGAAGTCACGTGAAATCCGAGCTCCGGCAGTGTGCTCGGGATGGAAGTAGCACCTGGACTGCAGGTCTACATTGACATAACAAATACTGGTTTAATAAATAGCAGCAATCCGAAAGTACTTAGTCCTTGAATTTTTGGTATCTCTGTGCCGCTGTACGGCCTTGGGGACCATTTTTACCTCGTGCCATATAATTAAGCTGATATTTATACCATGAGCACACTAGTGTTTTGTTTTCTTTTTTGGGTGAGCTTCCTTTAGTGGCTCAGTACTGTTCCGAAATTATCACTTAGCTTAAGACGCGTCTGCATGTTTTTCACATATCCAGAATGTTGTCACGGCTTCAATAGTGAAAGAGAGTTACTATCTAAACAAATTGCGCGAGAGAAGCGAATACTGGCGCATACGTTATTGCTCACATTTGAGCGCGCACAGACTCGCTGCAGTGTGGGGCCATTGAAATCTGATGAACCGATGCCTTGATCCGCAGATCTGCTTCCGGCGGAGGAGAACCTTGCGCGCAACCATTGATGTGCCTTAGGTGTTTCTTTTTTCAACGAAAGTTGGCTAACGCTGAGCTAGATTGGTGACTGACTCTTTGGGAACGGCTTCCCTATTCCCATAACTACAACGTGACAGTCCGAATGTGCTACATACTCATTGTGTGAATACTGGACGATGGACTAGAATTTCTGTTGCATGTGCGTTTACTCATGAAATGAAATAATTTATTATTCACAACTGACTTTTTCCTTCTAAGAGGTTGCAAATAACATCAACCCGGACACATAAAAGGTCTCAGGAATAAAGAAAATTTACACGCCTATTAGTGTGCTTTCACCTGATAGCAAGGAAGGAAATTTTAATAAAATATACTTAGGATACCTAAAAGCCTGTCCACATGAAAACGTTAATTCGAGTTCTCCCTTTGCAAGCTGACTTCGACCAGTAGGTGCTTCGTATCGTGTGTATTTGACCTATGTCCAACCGTAGAACAAGCAGTTATTCTGAATGTTCGATATAAGGAACGAGGGTTACCATCCTTTCACTCCGGTTCATAACCACGCAAAAGACGAAAGTTCTGCGTGAGTAGCGTCAAAGTTCAAACCTATGTGATGCGGTAACTCATCTACCCTCTATCGCTGTCATTTCATTTATTATTTATTTATTTATTTATTTATTTATTTATTTATTTATTTATTTATTTATTTTAATTACACAATACTGCTGACAACAAGTCTGAACAGGGTTAGCAAAATACAAAAGATTATATATAAAGAAGAACAAGATAAGACATGGATACGAAATTTAGATTTTAAATTGACGCATCATGAATCCGGAAAGCGCTGCCCGAGACTAGTGCTGCAAGGATTCTTTCATATTGTGCTTCGTCATGTGACAGATGAGGCAGTACACCCACAAAAGAAAGTGGAACATGCTAAACGAAAGCACAGATTATAGAAGACCGAAAGGCAAGGACTTTAACCATGTAGGTGTCCGATTGGCTACCGCACACTTGGGGTGGAGAAAACATTTAATAGTATTTTAGCGATAAGTGCGACAAGAATGCGGTAAGCCGTGCGTCGAACCTCTGTGAGGTCCTGGATCTATGGTTTATGCCACATTCCCCACATTTCAAAGTGTTGTTCAGGAGCTCACTCGGCATACGTCCTGTCTTTTTGAGGAGTGAAGTGTAACCGGCCGTCGCTCTGCAGCAGGCCACCATGCACATATATATATATATATATATATATATATATATATATATATATATATATATGTAGTCATATAATGAGAAGCCAACAAACACTGACACCAAGTACAACATAGGATAACCGGTAGGTACAACAAAAGATAACCGCACTGCAGTTACCTGATCCTCCCCAGCTGCCTTCTCCCTCTGCATAGCTCCCAAGGCTTTCTTTACTTCTTCCGCCGTTACTTGTGGAGTTTCAGATTCCTCTAGACTATTATCTCTTCTATTATCGTCGTGGGTGCCAATGGCATTGTAAAAATCTCTATAGAACTCCTCAGCCACTTGAACGATCTTATGCATATTAGCACTGAAATTGCCGGCTTTGTCTCTTAAGGCATACGTCTGATTCTTCCTATTCCTAGTTTCTTCTTCACTGCTTTTAGGCTTCCTCCATTCCTGAGAGCATGTTACATTCTATACATATTATACTTCCTTATGTCGGCTGCCTTACGTTTGTTGAATAATTGAGAAAGTTCTGCCAGTTCTTTTTGTTTGAACAGTTGAACTGTTTCAACTGTTCTATTTGTTTCAGCGTGTTTCAACTCACGACCAGTTTGGTGACATGCCTGTGGCAAAAGGGCTTCTGGGTAACTGTCCCGTTTGAGTATTGCGTTACACTGGATGCAACACCGTTGTGCTGCGGCAGTCATTTTTGACAAGGAAAAATTTATCGGGACCTACAGGCTGGTACTCCTATTTGACCACATGGTGCGTTATCTACTGGAAGCTATCGTCTTCCTAGATACGCCATTTTTCGTAGGAGAGGTTCGCGCTAAGTGCATGTGGCACCCGATTTAGGACGTGCACTTGGAAATATAAAAGGAACCGTCCCATTGGACGATACGAATCGGGTGCAAGTACGTACAGCACGAATTGCTGGGCAAGACGGCATCTAGTTGGAGATCATGTCTTATGACGAAGATAAGGACAGGCTAGGACATGCGCTCTCCGTTGCCCCCGTGTCTAGAACCCCTCAGCAGAAGCCACTATCAACAGAAAATGAATGCACATTCACTGCGGAACCAACACTTTGAATTAAAGACACGGATCGGGAACTCGAGCCTCCGAGAGTGGCAGCTAAAGCTTCCTGGAATGAGTGTCTTAATCAAAACTCAATCGTTAACGAAAGCAGTTTACACTTTCCGCTTAACCAGACACAACCATGGAGAGCCGTGGATGTCGCCCAGCGGACGGCAGGCTACAACCAACAAGTTGAGCGGGAAGGGAGTATCCACACTCTTTTCAGAGTCGAAATGACCAATAGACAGAACACGCGAATTTACCGGAGCAATGTTTTTTTTTTTTGCGGGCGGAGGTGTAGTAATGCCGATCGGCCTTACTAAAGAGCTGACCACGCCTACACCCAATCTCCAGCGTTAGCTAGTGCCTAAGAGCGACTTACATGCGAAGGCACCTCACTAACGTATGAAAACCCTAAACATTAGGTCGTTTACTCCCATCACATGAGTCGAGACCCGCTCTCCAAACTGTTACGTAAAGTGTATGCGTTGAGTTGTTCTGCGTTCGCAAGTTATTGGTTGCGTGTAATGTTCGCTGAAGTCTTTGCCGTTGTGCAGCCTCCTAACTGAAAATCGCGACAGATCGTACTGAAAGTTGGGGTAGGGGCGGGGGAGTTGGAGCGGGACGAGTGGACGAGGAAGAAAAGAAAGAGTGAGCGGTTGGGCAGGGTGTGCGACACGCAAGGAGAGCGCGTGCTGCGTTTCAGAATTGGACGGCTTGGCTGAACGATCATGGGACGGCGACAACCTGGTGGGACCGGTACCAGAAGCGATTGGGACGGCTACCGGCCCGTCACGATCACACAGCCGGGCAGCCCGAGCGGCTAACGTTCCGCATTGGCGGCCATGCCTGCGGTCCCGCTTGAGAGCCGCCGCTGAAACCGAACAGTGCTGCAGTTCGCATGGCCACCAGCATTGCTCCCGGCCCTGTTACGCTGGCAGAAATCCACGGAGCTCACCGCCAACAGGCCTGTCACGCTCCTTGAGCCCAGAGCGGTGAGCGTCTCCTTCGCCCTCTTTCCCGGTGTCGGGGAAAGCAGCTCCACTACACAACACGGTGCGGCCAATTGGAGTACCGTGAGAACACCAAAATGGTTCTGCGCGTGAGTTAGTCGCCCGTCAGGTGAGAACGGATACTTCACAACAGCGAACTTTGGCGAGTAAACACGGACGACTAAAATAGAACCGTGAAGCCTGCTCTGGACTTGTTTAGGTGTTGTATGTGTTTGATCTTGGGTGTATGTAAATTCTCTGCGTATCCTGGAATAGATGGGATACAGACGTTGTCAGTTCTCTATGTCGTTCTTGCTCTGCGTTGAGTCCTCAGCCCACGAACTCCCGTTTGTATCACAACGAGCCAACATAAAGTTTCACGGACATACAATCAGAATTTCTCACCCCTGCAATATAAAATATAAGTATGCTGTATGCTTATTTTCAAATTTTTTCAATATGCCACTTTTATTGCATGCTTCTAAAAGCATTTTCAAACTAAATGCGTCAAGGAACAGAAACTTTTGCCTAACTGAAAAAATGCAAGGCTGAAGAGCTAACGTGCGTTTGCGCGGCGTCTATGGTGGAAGCCATAACGACGACGTGATGCGGTTTGTTTTAGTGACAGTGCCAAAACACTGCGCCGGCTCCGGCATTACATTACGCGTTCTGTAAGAGTTCGTGCACCCCCGCCGTGGTTGCTCAGTGGCTATGGTGTTAGGCTGCTGAGCACGAGCTCGCCGCATCGAATCCTGGCCATGGCGGCCGCACTTCGATGGGGGCGAAGTGCGAAAACACCCGTGTACTTAGATTTAAGTGCATGTTAAAGAACCTCAGGTGGTAACCATTTCCGGCGTCCTCCACTACGGCGTGCCTCATAATTAGAATGTGGTTTTGGCGTGTGAAACCCCATAATTTACGAGTTCGTGCACCTTTCCTCGTCGCTCTTCAAGCCAAACGCACAAATGCCTTTGTGGAAACCTACCACCCTCCGTCGGAACAGTTCTCCGGTAGCCCGCAAGGTGGACAGGTAATTATTAAAGGAAAAAAAAAGACCCATGCGGAAACCCATACGGGTTCTTTCTTTCGAGGAGCTCGTATGGTTTTTCTTTGTAGAAATTGTTAAGATTCGCTGGAATTCTCATTCTCCCTTTTTTACCCTACCACTCACCCCGTGTGCCACACATTTACCTTGATTCGGTGGCGTCACGACAACTACAGTGCCGACGAAGCAAACATGCCTGGAGTGTTTGTACTGATTGGTTGATGATTGAAACTTTTATTATGAAGGATGGCTCGTTGCCTAAGATAGGGATAAGTAAGGGATCAGGTGAACCTTTTCGCGAAGCAGTTTGTTCTGGCAAAACGAGATGGCGCTTACAGCGGTGCACCGCGCGTGGGCTAAGCGAAAGCACAGGAATACAAAACCACGACCTCTTCTGCCCTGCATCTGTGCTCTGAGCCCTCGGAAACACAGCTTTCGCTAACCCACTGTGCTCCATTCACGCTGCCAAACATGGAGCGGTGTAGTTATGACGAGTGAAGTAGCCGGCGGCTAAAAACTGTGACTGCCATACTAAGGAAAAGAATGAGTCTGTGCCAGACTCTTAGACTTCTGGCAAGCTAAAGACCAGGCAGGATTCCGTAAAGGCTACTCAACAATACACCATACTCATACTATCAATCAGGTGATAGAGAAATGTGCAGAATATAACCAACCCTTATATATAGCTTTCATTGATTACGAGCAAACGTTTGATTCTTTCGAATCCTCAGCAGTCATGGAGGCATTACGGAATCAGGGTGTAGACGAGCCGTATGTAAAAATACTGAAAGATATCTATAGCACCTCCACAGCCACGTAGTTCTCCATAAAGAAAGCAACAAAATCCCAATAAAGAAAGGCGTTAGGCAGGGAGATACTATCTCTCCAACGCCATTCACAGCGTGTTTACAGGAGGTATTCAGAGACCTGGAGTGGGAAGAATTGGGGATAAGGGTTAATGGAGAACACCTTAGTAAATTGCGATTCGCTGATGATGTTGCCTTGCTTAGTAACTCAGGGGACCAATTGCAATGCATGCTCACTCACCTCGAGAGCCAAACCAGAAGAGTTAGTCTAAAAATTAATCTGCAGAAAAATAAATTATGTTTAACAGTCTGGGAAGATAACAGTAGTTTGCGATAGGTAACGTGGCGCTGGAAGTGATAAGGGAATACGTCTACTTAGGGCAGGTAGTGACCGCGGATCCGGATCATGAGACTGAAATAATCAGAAGAATAAGAATGGGCTGGGGTGCATTTGGCATGCATTCTCAGATAATGAACAGCATGTTGCCATTATCCCTCAAGAGAAATGTGTATACCAGATTTGTCTTACCAGTAGTCACCTACGGGGCAGAAACCTAGGGGCTTACGAAAAGGGTTCTACTCAAGCTGAGGATGACGCAACCAAATATGGAAAGAAGAATGATGGGTGCGTCGTTAAGGGATAAGAAAAGACCAGATTGGGTAAGGGAATAAACGCGACTCATTGATATCTTAGTGGAAATCACGAAAAAGAAAAGGGCATGGACAGGACATGTAATGAGGAGGGAAGATAACCGATGCTCATTAAGGGTTACGTACTGCATTCCAAGGGACGGGAAGCGTAACAGGGGGCGGCAGAAGATTAGCTGGGCGGATGAGATTAAGAAGTTTGCAGGGTCGACATGGCCACAATTAGTACATGACCGGGGCAGTTGGAGAAGTATAGGAGAAGCCTTTGCCCTGCAGTGGGCGTAACCAATCTGATGATGATGATGATGATGATGATGGTGATGATGAGTCTGTGTGCCCAAGTTTACGACGCGTAGCTACTCAAGGAATGCCTGTATTGCCGGCCCTTCGCGATGCAGGCTTCTCACACCCGTTCCCGCAAGAAGAAGATCCTACTAATAGTCTGTATCAAAAACTAATGTATCAGTCTCAACGCCCCATTCTTCACCGAAGGAAACAATTTTCACAGGCTAGTACTTTCCCAAGTCGATGCCCGCACAGATACCACAATCAATCAATTGAATTCATGCACCGAAATGTATGCCATGCATCACACTTGTAGTACATGATACACTTCTGGAATTAGAAAGAAATTGTAAGCGGAAGCCTTTAAAACTATGAACTATGCTCGTCCCACTTGTCTTTTTTTTCAGTATTTTTACTTCTTCGATTCAGTACTCTGCAGTAGCACGATAATCTTGTATTGGCACGACATGATGTTTTCTAGGGCTAATGCTCCAGCTTATGTTACAAAAATACTGGACTTTCTGTGGCCTGCTGTCTCGCCATAGCTTAGGGAGTTGGTGCATCTGGCAGCACTTCCAGTTGCGGCACGATAAAAACCAACCCTTTTAATAGCCTCATGCAAACTCTCTCTAAGTGCAAATAAATTGCGACGTCACGAGCATAAGTCAGAACCCAAGTCTCGATTCCTAGATAGATAAATTCAAAATAGATTTTTCACTGCTTTTGAACAAAGTGACTCTTAATACAGGGTGCAATCTTTGTGCAACATAATAACTCGATCTGTTATCACTGCACCAGCGTTCATGTCCTAATAGGAAGATTATGACATCATGGGCAACTCCATCAAAAGGTTTTTGACGACCAATTTGTATCATGACAACTCGGACCCACTTTTCGTCACAATGCTCTCCGTGCTCTAACGCATTTTAGGTCTTAAGAAACAAACTAGAAATCAGGCTGGTTTCTTTGCTAGGAGATAGCAATAGCATAGGTTGTTCACGTTCCATTAATTATTAGATAACATTGTGGCACCCTCCCTGTAACTGAATGATTTGTTATTGCGAATCGCGTAACTGAAAGGGTATAAATAGAAGCATCCAGCTTTTCGTACTGGGAACGTATTCACGGACCATCACATACGACGATGCAGTGCTAAACTCAGCACTGCATAGCGCTAACAGTGCTAAAGCAGTCAATCAGTTCATAGTGCGATACCAATCGTTATGTTGCGTTAAGTGATGACGTCTCCCACGTTATAAATTTCTGCAAACGTTTTCACGAGCGATAAGTGTGATATGTACAAGCAGCCATCGAGCACGGTGGTCAATGGAGCCGGTAGGCAAGTGAAAAAGCGCACTCTTGCTATGTTACAGACCCTACAAGAGTCCCTCAAGTTCTTACATCACTTTTTCTGCATACCCTAAAGGGTACTAAGGAAATACAAACGCAGATGAATAATGTTTACTTAAAATATAAGCAATGTGAATATTTATATAGAAATTCTGCTTTCTGCTAATAAAAAGTTCTAGTCCTCTCTTTCATTGCAAAGTATTTCTCCATAAGCACTAATTAACGTGATGGCGCACTAAGGTATGATATCTTAATGTTTCCCCGCAAGAATGGTTCCTTTAAATCTGTGTTTAGAAAAGTGGCAACCGAAAAAGCGCCGCCAACTTGCTATCTCTCATTTCTATCAGGCTAAAACTATTAAAGATATAATGCTAAAACCAGCATTTACACGCGCACATACGTATACAAAATGTGTAATGTTCATTTCATATATAGTTAAGAACGATCAGATGGCCATTTATAGACGCTTTAGGTAATTTTTAAGGTTCTGTAAAAGGTAAAAGGCGCCTAAACTAGATCGCACCCCCATACTGGGAAAGACTCCGTATGGCATTGATTGCGCATCTCGTCTGAATTACGACTTGTCTGCCGCGGCTCGCCAGCGCAAAGTAGCCACATGGTGGCGTTCTTGCAGTTGCCGATTACACTACATGGGCGAAATGGAGAGTTTCCCCTCTAGTACTGGTTGTATTTACTCAATGGCTAACGTCACAGAATTTCTAGTCTATTTACCCGCCTCGGTAGCTTAGTGCTTAAAGCATACAATTTGTGAGATCAAGGTCGTCCATTCAGTCGCAGCCATGGCGGCCGATTTTGGATGGGAGCGAGATGCAATGATTTAGGTCCAGGTTAAAGAACTTCAAGTTTTTAAAGTTAATCTAGAATCCCTCACCGTAGCGTCTCTCAATCCATAATTAAATTTCTCTACCGCATAATTAAAGGGCCATGAACCCCCCCTCCGGCATTGCGAAAAATCACATTCAGCGGATGGTACATGCTGCTGTGAACATCTCAGCAAAATTTTGCACTTGTGAGCGACGCGTGGGGCTCATAAGCGGAGCGCGAAGTCACCTTTATCTCAGACGACCTCGTTTCAAAAGCATCCAAACTAGCACTTCCTTTTGTGTGCTTTTGTCGTCATAAAGCACATACCCATAGACGGCTGCTATTGACCGATCGCTGACGTCAATCAAGAAGGGTGCTTGTATCAATGCACTTGTTCCTGCTATACCGTGGATGTTAATTGGCACAGTTAACAAAATGGGCTGAAGTGTAGCGGAAGCAAGCGAAAACTGCGCTTTACATTTTCTTATGGATGACGCACTTCCGGGCGAAACCAAATGTCGTCTGCTGACGCTCAGCCATGGTTCAGCGGCGTGCGGAGCCAGCGCGCCCTTGTACGTCCAAACTATTTTTGACCGCACTGCTTTTATGCGAAGCATATTACTAGAGCTCAACCCAGCTCCTCAGGTGCGGCGGTGTCGCCTTCAATACCACGTGACACCGTGACGTCACGACAGAGGAGAAACGGGGCTCCAACTCGCGCCGTCGCTCACGGCGTCGCCTTCAAGGCTGACCACGTGACACCGTGACGTCACGACAGAGGATAAACGGGGCTCCAACTCGCGCCGTCGCTGGCGGCGTTGCGGCGGTATATAAGCAGCTGCGCTTGCCTCTGCTAGACACTCACGAGCTGAGATGCCTCCAGGAGACAGAGCTGCTCGTTGGAATGAGGAGCGAAGGTTGCGGCGTGCCACAGAGACTGTTTCTAGGTGGCTTTGCTACGGGCAGCGACTACGCGCCCCGCATCGGACGCGGTGAGCGTCGAGCAACGCAGCGTTCGGCGCGACAGCGAAATGTGCGCCTGAGCAAGCGCCGCACGCCTGAGCCGACGCCGTCGACACCGGCTTTTCTGCGACACGAGCTCCTAAACGCTGTCGCGTTAAAATAAAGGCTAGTATGCTTCGCATCCTGGGCTTAACCTTAGCTAAGCCACAGCCATTTTTTTTTTCGGCATCGCGGCCTTCCTGCCAGGTTTTTTTTTTTTCGAGTGGTTTCGAACGCCAGTAGTAGTCTCAAACCATATGAAGCTTGTAATGCGGCACTGGCGCTTAGTTCAAACGCGGCGGATCCCGTGCGGGTCTTTGCACTTAAGTATAATATATATATATATATATATATATATATATATATATATATATATATACAAGTGAGTCCATAGGTGCCCAAGGCCGGTGAGCGCTGCCCCATGAAACCTGAAGATTAGAGCAAAATATTTTTGGCAAACTGTATAAAGCCTGAATAACACACTTCGATCAGCGTCGCGCTTGTGAATTCGCGGATCCACCGGTAAGGTCCGAACTACAACCGGAAGTCGACTATCAACTCGTTAGGTGCACTTTTGTTTCCAGTAGTGTTCTAAGTACATGGAAACGTCCGTATATCACGAGCACACGCAGACGCGCACGAAGTTATATGTCGATGGAGTTAAGCTTGTTGACACTAGGGCTCTCCTGTAGCCGCTTCGATCGCTGTCGTTCTCACGCAGCAGATAAAGTGCCGAACGTGACCTCCCAAGGCCAGTAGCAGGGACCTTCCAAGGTTAAAGGTAGGTTTCTTCACTACCGAATTAACCTTGAGGTGGGGCTGCAATTGAGAGCTCCAGTAGTCATAGAGAACTAAATGCACAGCTTGGCGAGGCTCCGCAATGCGATACTTACCTCCGGACGTTGCAGCGCAGTAACTGCTGGTTCTCCAGAGCTGTCTGTATCTTCCGTTTCTTCCACTCTACTCAATTCAACAGAGGTGAATTTTACCCCGGAGATTGCCTCACCGACCGAGCGCGCGAAGCGCGCAGCGGTATTTCTGGGAGCAATAAGTAAGCGAGATGCGTCTTGACAGGACCTCGGGCGCAAAGCTAGCGACAGAAAATCTGTGAAATTACGGTAATTGCTGTCTCAAGTTAATTGCTGTCTCAAGTTGACTCCTGGTGGTCTGCTTGGCTACATTGCACTGACCTGCCTTCAACGGAGACCCGGGAAAACGTACGCGTTTGCGGTAGACACTTCGCACGAGATGCCTTCCGTTACGCTCCGGAACATCTACAGGGCACGGACGCCAGTTGGACACGTTTGCATCTGAAGGCAAATGCGCTGCCAACGTTGTTACTTCCCGACAGACAAGTAAGCGGAAAATTCATATTTCTTATTTCTTAAGTCTACAAACTTGTAGCAATACACTGTCAATCAGACACAGTGGAAATCATGCTATAGCTTTCCAGATCTAATTAGTCGGTCACAAGCATTTATGTATGGACACTGCAGCAAACATTCGGGTGTTTCAGAGAAGCTGTGTAACGTATCCGTGATCCCAATAAAATGAATTAATTTCAACCCATTTCAATTACGATCATTCTTAGCTTCACAAAGCTTTAGGAATCAGACATCAAAATTGTGCCTCAATTCCAACGTACCGACATGCAGTACTACTTGCATGGCAGTTGCATTGTTCAATGTGCTAATAAATAATATTGAACTAATAGGGTTGTGGCAAATGTTGCAAACAAAGTCACACACGTTCGTGCTTAATGGATGCCAGCATAGTAGCACCTCACCACCCTCCCCTCCCAAGGGAAATTGGCGTTCCAAGTTGTATTTTTCTCAAACGCAGTTTTGTGCTATGGGCAGCAAGACTGTACAATATTATTTTATGTGATGTGATAGTTTGGATACAACTGGCTATGAAAACAGGCTTGTGCTGCTTTTTCTGCAAAGTACATGGGCTTTTCAACTGTTTAGACATGTGTAATAATGCAACAACATTTATGCTAATTAGAAATTTCTATTATTGCACTCATGTGCGAATTCAAATGTGATGTGTCGTATATAAAAGTAGTCTCTAACAGGTAACACAGCCATATTTCTATTCTTTTTATCACAGGTGAATTGAAGAGTTTGGTGCCATTAATAAACACTCAGTAGTGGCGAGGGAACTACAGCTTAGAGTTGTAGCCTATTTTGGTATAGGATGTTCAGTATTCATAAATTAATTTCTGGATACATAAAGTCATTTCGGTAGCGGCGGCAGCACCCTGCAATAACCGCTACAAAGAGATCAGCAGAGCGTCAATGAAGGACTGCACGGTAACGGAAGCTCAGGAAATAGCCGTAGCTCTAGCGGCAGTGGAGGGCTACCGATCCTAAAGGTCATTAACAATACTCACCGACTCGCAAGCTACGTGTCGGAATTACATGAACGGCAGAATAGGACGCAGAGCGCTTCACATCCTCCGCTCCTGCAGGGCTAACAACAAAGTCAGGCATACGGTTTTCTGGGTACCGGGACATGCTGGAATAGAAGGGAACCTAAGGGCGGACAAAGCAGGTCGAGAGCACACAAACCGAGCGGCCACAAGCACCGATCCTGAGGAACCCATACCAGTCAACCAAGGCTACTGAGACATGCTGAATTACTATAAGGGGGTCCGAATCAAATACCCTCCACCCCACAACAGCCTAAATCAGCATGAAGCAACCTCTTGGAGGAGGCTGCAAACAGGAACATACCCATATCTAAACACACTAAGCAAGATGTTTCCCGCCCAGTATAGAGACGTTTGCCCCTGGTGCGGCGCCAAGCCCACCTTATATCACATTACATGGGGATGCGTTCAGAATCAACAACTCCTTCAAATAAAAGACCCGAGTGTGGAGCAGTGGGAGAGGGTGCTGTCCAGCAGCTACCCTAAAATCCAGCATGGACTAGTAAGGCACGCTCACCGAGTAGCCACCCTCAGTGGTGCCCTGGAATATGGGCGTCGACCCTGCGCCGATGGGGAAGAAGACCGTGAAGACGGCCGACCACATCTGCCACCGCTAATCTCTACCCAGTTAGAGCAAATAAAGTTTTTCCTCCTCCTCCTCCTCCTCCTCCTCCTCCTCCTCCTCCTCCTCGGCACTGTCTTCACGTTGTCGCAGGAATAGACGCTGGTTCAGACATAGCAGTGCCTGCCGCTTGGGCCCATAGAAAGCTCGCCATAGTGGTCAGCTGCAAAAGGGATCATCTGCCGACATTTTCATAAGCTTCGACCAACCTGACCGCGCTGCCTCGTACAGCGGGACTACTGCACAGGCACCATTTTCGGCGGACCACATCAAGATAAATAGCGTTCCTCCCTGCGGCGGCGGTCATTTAGGCAGCGGCGGCAGCACCCTGCAATAACGGCTAACTTTCGGCACTGTCTTCACGTTGTCGCAGGTCAGTAATTAAGCCAAACACTTTTTGCATAGTGCTGTTGCTGCTTCCACTGCCGAAAAGATTTTGAAAACACTTTGCTTCTTGCAATGTCAACATTGTGTTCAACATGTCATCTGTCTATATCTGATGACTGTGCTGTAGAGTGTAGCGAATGTCGTCGCATGTATCAGTTAGGAAAGTGTGCAGGAATCACAGAAAAATCTTTCAAAGGTAGAAATGCTGCACAAAAGGAAACTTGGCGGTATCCGCCCTGCCGTGTCCGGGATCAGCTTCCGTAGCAAGTAACAAGCATGATGGTTCAGATATGAAAGCAATTCTCTCTTGCAATAATAAGAAGCTTGAAAGCCTTCCGATTTTGACAGAAATTGTTCAAAAGATGGAGCACAGTCTACAGTTCATGTCAAACAAATTTGACGATCTTGAAAAAACAATCAGTCGCCAGGACAGTGAAATTAAAGAGCTAAGAAAGAAGGTAGCTGGCCTGGAGGCAAAAGATGCTACTCGCGCAACCGCACAAAGTGGTCTTGAGCGACGGACAAATGAGCTAGAATACAGAAGCAGAAGGCTGAACCTGGAAATTCACGGGGTCCATGTAGTGCCGCATGAAAACTTGATTGCATAACTAAACACACTCGCTGACAAACTTAAAGTTCCTCATGTGGTCGAATCGGACGTGGTATCTATTCATTGACTACCAGCAAGACCAGAGACAGTACCAGGAATAATTGTTCGCTTTGTTCCGCAACAAACAAGGGATGCGTGGTTAACGAACAAAGGTAACCTGAAACAGTCCGACCCGATGGTTTTTATTCAAGAGAATCTGACGCGGCACTGCCGGGAACTACTCCGAGAATCAAAGAAAATGGCTAAGGATAAAGGCTACGAATACGTCTGGTATAGCCACGGTAAGGTTCCGGTGCGGAAGACGAAAGGAGCACGCGCTGTTCACAGTGGGAGCTATGTTGACCTTAAGCGACTCTAGACAATCTAATCACCGTTATGTTTCTTTGTGAAAGTAACTTAAATGAAAAATCACCATTATTATCTGCCAAATGACCTAAACGGCATTGTATGTCGGCTACCTCCTAATTCATCAATCCAAATGCATGCACCTAAATGCGTGGTCGATTAGAAATAAAGTCTCGTGCCTAGAAGAGTTTTTCACTCAATTTGCATTCCAATGCTCCGCCATAATGCTGACTGAAACTTGGAGCACTAATGAATGCGACGTCTTTAGACTGTCCAATTACAGGACATTTTATTCAAATCGCATGCACAGCCGTGGGGGGGGGGGGGGGGGGGGTGTTGCTTTGTTAGTTTGCGAAAGCGTTGAATGTAAGCTATTGGATTGCTTTACCGAGACAAACCCTGATTATGAAATGCTTTGTGTACGAGCAAACAATAACGTGTTTTCAGCTTGTTATCGTCCACCAAATGGCGATATTGCAAATTTTCTTGATTTTTGTGACCAATTTCTTTCATATATGGCAGAAAATAAGTATACATTAATTCATTGGGGACACTTTAATATTGATGTCACTTCTACAAGCTCTGTTAGCCGTGACTTTAATACTATCATACATTCTAATGGTTTCATAAATACAATTAACATACCCACGAGAGTGGCACTTGAATGCGAGTCAGTCCTAAGTCTTTTTATTACAAATTTGTCTGAGAATAATAGGTCAGGTGTTTTGTCATGTTGTATTAGTGACCATCGTCCAATATATGCTGTTTTTTTTGTTGCACATCATGTGCTTGTTTTTCTTAGCTTATAGAGCATAAGTAATTTCTCGATCTTGCTTCATGAATTCCTTGTTGAAATCCCCCGCTCTTCTTTTCTTCCTTTTCTCCTCATTCTTATGTTGTGCTGATTGCTTCGCTGGAGCGCAGATTATACAGGGATCAGGGCCTCAGTCAGGCGCATTCTAGCGCCTTTAGTTCTGACCCTTCTGGTTTTCTGTAAGCAAACTGGAAAACTTGTGAATAAAAAAAAATTGCTGCAGCATGTTTCTTAGGAAGCTGTGCGAATAGGATGGAAATAAATGACACTGCAACAGAAGTTTCAAAAGCAACTTCACTTTTATTCGTCGAGAATATTGCAACCAACATAATTGATCAAACATGTTTCAGTGGGTGAAAGGTACTATGGTCAGCTCACCGTCGTAATGTATAGCAACATATGCGAAACCTTTTCGCAGAACCATTTGCAATTCTGTGCGACAACATGTACTATTATCCAACAGCTATCAGACAACATTGCCCCATGATATTATTTAGAAAACATTCTTCTTACTAATCTTGCTGCCCGCCAGACACTCAGGGTCTGTGTTACGGAGAGGGACGAGCAGAGCGCGATGGTTCTTCGCGGAGCGTTCTGCATTCATCGTCACGACGGGACAGCGCGGCTGATGCCGCAGCGTGAACTTCTGCGATAACGAAAACTCTGAACTCACCGCTTTCGCCAATGCAAGCCGTGCGCAACTTCAAGCAAAACTTGAAGTCCAGCGCACGCCACACTTTGAACAAACAGGCAAGCAAGCAAAGAAAAGGAGAAAGCTGGATTAAACCGCCGCGTTCAATGGAGCAACGCCATAACAAGGTAAATATACCTGGTAGGGAAGCTTCCATAGGAGCCCATAGGTTCAAAACATGGCGGTTCATCGGCGGTTGATGGGGTTTAGTGCCATCTGTATGTGGAGGAAACACTTCCGGCGGAGGAAAAAAAATATTCTTACGTCATATCCGTTAACAACAGAAGTAATGTCATTTTGTTTTCGGAGGCGCGAAATTTGTTTTGTTGGCCTGCCTTTAGAGCTATATATTCAAATACCCCGCCATTCGACTTGATGGGCGCTTCGTGCTTTCAGCGCGGAAAGTCATGCAGGAAAATGCCAGCCGTACGTTTGTCGAAATCGCACATCCGCAGGGAACATACTTTCTATGGAGGCCGACGAAAGCTTCAGGTGTAGAGTGCTGATCCTATCCTCGGATGCCAAGCCCGTCAGCCAGCGCAGTCGCACGAAAACAACTACACAATTATGTGGCGGTCTTAACTCACTACTTTCCACTGAACAGGTTAAGAAGCGATGAAGCTACCCGCGTCAGTAAATTCAGACAAACTTCGACAAGCAAAGAAGCACAACGTGTGAGAGGGGCGTATTTGAACCGGTGAAATTTACAAGCGCGCCTTTCTGCACATGTCAAGAGGTGTACCGTATTGCGAGTGATAACGGCGTCAACGCCCCATGTAACGGTTGGCGCTGAAAAAAAAATACTTGTAATTATAATAAAATAAATAAACACGTATTGCCTTAACTCGTCACGTATATACAAAATTGACCAGGAATTTTATTTTCATTGAATGAATCTAACTGTATCTCGTTTCAATTAAAAAACGCTTTTTTTCCAATGTTCATTCCCTCCAAATCTAGTCGCGCTTCAATCGCTGCTCCCAAAACCACCCGTGCTAATGTCGGTCACAATTTGTACTGAGTCGCTTTTCGCTCGAGGCTTCGCGGCCCATTTGGATCGACCTTAGCCGTTCCGCACAACATACACCTCTGTAGATGCTGCCATCTACAGCATATAGGATCGAGACAGCCAATGGGTGTCAATTGAAACGAGTCAAGCGACTTGTCTGCCGATATCAAAGGGCACCCATTGGCTGTCTCGATCCCAGATACCACCTGTAGATGGCGTCGTGATGCAGTGTGCGGTAGAGTCACTGGAAAAAATTTCAGAGTACCGCATTCGTTTTCCCCGCGCCACCGACACGTTCATTGGCCCAACCGTACCATGTGACCTCTGGGGTGCCATATACCTTCCATGCGCCGGACGGGCCGGCTGAGTTAGAGCGCAGGCAGCGCAGGTTCCCAACGTATTTTTGTGTGTCTGTGTGTTCCGATTGTCGCACTGGTATTTGACTGCAAGGAAATCATGCCTGGCTGCTGCGCCTTCGGATGCAGCAACCGAACTGAGTCTGGAAATACTTTTTTTCTCGATTCCGACCGGGAAAAACGACCGAGAGCGTCATTCTGCGTGGTTACACAGAATCGGCCTGGAGAACTTCAAGCCTACAGAAAACACCCGCATGTGCGAGATATAAGTACACCTTGCTTGTGCTATTCGGCACTGTTCAGAAGATATTTAGGCGAAGTGCACACGGTGTTAGCGATGCTACGAAAATAGGAATTCATTACAGAGATCGTTCGCGTATTGCACGCTTGACGCGGGTGCAAGTGTACGCGTTTGTTGCTCGACACACGTGGTTATTCCGTGCTCGTGGCACGCGAAGGCACACTGGTCGCGCGAGAATTCCGCGTCCTCACGTGCACCAGGTACTCGCATGATTTCTCCGCGCACGTGAGCGCGCCCTCGCCTCGAGTCGCTCGACCCATATGGCACTTGTTTTTCGCAGATCCTGACGATCCCAGTCAATAAAAACATGGTCCATACGAGGCCCATGATACTTCCTTTTTTTCCACTTATCCTTTGCTCATTTATACATATGCATTTCGAGCTTGAAACCAATGGCCAGGTGGTATTCACAACACATGCTCCAAATATTGAGCTTGTAAGCCGATCACATGCAATGAACTGAAGTCAGCATACATATTATGTTTTAGGTTGAAATGCTACGGTGCATACCCAAATAATGTTGTGCATGATGCATAACAAGAAATACAAAACAACAGAACACCCAGCAGCTTTAGTTTCACTCTGTCACTATGCATGCTATATAAGCCGCTCTAAAAGCACAAGAATTTCATACATCGCCTATGTAACATAGAAAAAAAAGTGCTGTGTCACCAGCGGGCGTTCCTGTTTTTTTTTTTACACAGGCATCAAATCTTGGCATTCTAAGAAAACAGTCATAAATAAGTTGAGAAGAGTAGCCGCTCATGAACGCACTAGACAGCCACCTTCATAAATCGCAATGTAGCAAACTCTCGCTCATTATCAGTGTACAGAAGTACATATACGTTGCTGTAATCACGCAAATGGCTCATACTGACCTTCCACAAGATTTAGTGCGCCGAATGGTCATCGAAGTTGGTTTTTACGCCTGCTGTGCACAGATCGTCTTACGATCACGGCCAAACTCCGGTGCGCACGCGGCAGTCGCAGTGTGTCGTGCTTATACGGCGGACAAAGTCGCCCTGCAGAATCGAGGACGCGCGGTATCCGTTTACACACTAAATTAGATGTATGCGATTTAGCTTGTGAAATTATACAATGAACGTACGTGCCTGTGACACTGTCCGGTGTTAGTTTCATCCTGCTTGGAAACATTCAATAGAAGCCTATGGCGGTCCACGATGATCATGCCCAAAAGCACAAGCTTCCCTCATTCCGGCTCGAAATGACGAAATGTTTCCTTCGTAGCTCGCTCCGCGGAAGAAAAAAAAAACGCTTGCATAAGCTCCCGATAGCAGCGCTAAGCTGCTGCCCACAATCATAGCACAGTTCCAGCAGTAAACACGATTGACGTGCAAAACAACCACCGGCTGCATTACTTCGCACAAAATAACATTCTCTTTTCGCTCTTAGCAACCATTATCTCCGGGTAGAAAGTATTTGTACTTCAGTAAACACTCAAACTTACGAGAAAGCGTTTGATTCAGTCGAAACCTAAGCAGTCATGGAGGCATTACGTAATCAGGGTGTAGATGAGCCATATGTAAAAATACTGGAAGATATCTGTAGCGGCTCCACAGCCACCGTAGTCCTCCATAAAGCAAGCAACAAAATCCCAATAAAGAAAGGTGTCAGGCAGGGAGATACGATATCTCCAATGCTATTCACAGCGTGTTTACAGGAGGTATTCAGAGACCTGGATTGGGAAGAATTGGGGATAAAAGTTAATGGAGAATACCTTAGTAACTTGCGATTCGCTGATGATATTGCCTTGCTTAGTAACTCTGGGGACCAATTGCAATGCATGCTCGCTGACCTGGAGAGGCAAAGCAGAAGAGTGGGTCTAAAAATTAATCAGCAGAAAACTAAAGTAATGCTTAACAGTCTCGGGAGAGAACAACAATTTACAATAGGCAGTGAGGCACTGGAAGTCGTAAGGGAATACATCTACTTAGGGCAGGTAGTGACGGCGGATCCGGATCATGAGACGGAAATAATCAGAAGAATAAGAATGGGCTGGGGTGCGTTTGGCAGGCACTCCCAAATCATGAACAGCAGGTTGCCATTATCCCTCAAGAGAAAAGTATATAATAGTTGTGTCTTACCAGTACTCACCTACGGGGCATAAACCTGGAGGCTTACGAAAAGGGTTCTACTCAAATTGAGGACGACACAACGAGCTATGGAAAGAAGAATGATAGGTGTAACGTTAAGGGATAAGAAAAGAGCAGATTGGGTGAGGGAACAAACGCGAGTTAATGACATCTTAGTGGTAATCAAGAAAAAGAAATGGGCATGGGCAGGACATGTAATGAGGAGGGAAGATAACCGATGATCATTACGGGTTACGGACTGGATCCCAAGGGAAGGGAAGCGTAGCAGGGGGCGGCAGAAAGTTAGGTGGGCGGATGAGATTAAGAAGTTTGCAGGCACGGCATGGCCACAATTAGTGCATGACAGGGGTTGTTGGAGAAGCATGGGAGAGGCCTTTGCCCTGCAGTGGGCGCAACCAGGCTGATGATGATGATGATGATGAAACACTCAACCCGATGTGTCAGCGAATATCAAGCTCTTCCAACACGGCGGCTTTCCCGCGACGCAGTCGGCTTGGAAGGTATATGGCGGTGGCCGCTCAGTGTTGCCAGTCAAATCCCAACCTTTGCGGTACTCTGAAATTTTTTCAAGTGAATCTAGTGTGCCGCTGCTCCGGCTCCCGCTGCGTGGAGTACACCACTTTTCTCGGCGCCTGTACACGAACACAGCCCTGTCCATGTGTGTGCTCCATGAGGCTCTCGACGTCATTGCGCCTTGATTGTGCTACATTTACCTCTTCCCGGTAGAAAAAGCTGACAAACAGATGTTCCTCCACATTGTCACCTGGTCTATGACTTGTGTTTTTCTGTGCCAAGTCTCAATCTGAAATTTCAGTAACTTGCCCAGCTTTCCATACCGCCGTCAGTGCTTTTTTTGTGTGTAACATTCTACAAACGTACTAACTGTTCGTGTTTGTGTACTATCTCAGTTACCGCCGATGGGAAAACTGCGCGAATAACCTTCATGAGTAGGCGTGATAGGCTTTTTTTTAAATTCTGGAAAGCATGAGCATTGCAAGTGTCCTACATGAAGACTTTTGCAGTTCGTGTTTATTATAGAAAGGAATGCCCCGTAGGTACGACTTAGTGCCTTAAGTGACGAAATTTTATTACTCAGCATTGTGTTCGGGTCGAAAGAAAAGTAGTTGTGTTGGCTTATTTTACCAGGTCTGTGATTGAGAAATAAGCCTTTCAGCGAATGTTTTCTATGTGCTGCTGCAAAAGCCGGCTGCCTTCTGTTCCCTTTGCCACCGTTACCCAAGTTGTTCCCATGCGCAAAATAATGTGATATAGTGTATTTCACTTTTTAGTACACTGTTATTCTTGCAGTGGCATGTCTTTTTCAATTTGTTCAGCAGTAATGAACACGTCATGCATTCCATATACTTTCGTGCAGATTGATAAGTAAGCTCTTTTTTTTTTCGTGTGGCTCTCCATCGAACAATGTTAGCATTTTATTCTATTTTTACGTATTTTGCGTGTCATTGTTTTTCGCTTTACCAGTTTTTTATAGTTGTCATGACTATGTCATACAATTCGTCCAATTTTGTGGAATACCTTAGTGCATACATGAGAAGCTCGCCTACATTTCGGTCTTGAGGGCGTCATATAAAAATCTTGTTTTTTTGCTTGTGTGTGTACATAAAATGGCCTTCGCGTTTTCTAGCCCTTTCTTTTGTTATTTCAACGTCTGTGAACGTTTGTGTTTAGTACTCTTGTGTATGTCATGCACCTTTCACGTTTGCTGAATTTTTAGGCGTGTGGCACGTTCTAAGAAAAATCTGTTTTCGGAAACGGAGTCAACAAAGCGAGACCAAAGATCTGTTGGGTTGGAAGTGGAACTTTTATTTATGTCCCGGCACATGCTGGTGTAATATAAGTATGGGCAAGACTGCGTGCATGCCAACGCATAGCCCATGGCGCACCACGCAGCAGCTCGCAAGCATTGCCGATGCGCGGCGTAGCACGCGCATTGCTTGCGAGCTGGTGCGTGGTGCGCCGTAGCACGCGTGCGATAAGAAAAAAACGCGCCGCGTACAGGTAAAAACAGAACGTAAGCGGCGGGCGCGGCATGGGGGAAAGTGAGCGGAGCGGGTCGGCATAATATAAAAAAAAGAAATGAAAAACGTTTGGGAGTGGAGGCGCCGCGCGGCTGCTGTTCCTTTTGCCACGACAACATAAGCAATCGTGTGCGCCGCCATTTTGCTTCTGCGTCGCCCAGCGTTTAGAGCCGTAACTGCAGGGGAACTTGGCACTAGCGTCGAAAGAGCGCCTGCTCCAAAACACCCAATGGCAGCCATGCGGAGATTCACCCCCCTGCTGTGGCAACAGTATCTGCTGCAGTGGCGTCACCCTAATACCACCAGAGGGCATTGAGGGCTGCGTAAACCGTACGCCATCGTGCATCAGACCACTTGGCAGCAGCGGGGGTAGCGCAGATAACGTCTGAAAACAGGTCTGCTCCGTTGGCGCCGTGGGAATGTAGCTCCGTAGTATATATATATATATATATATATATATATATATATATATATATATATATATATATATATATATATATATATATATACTACGGAGCTACATTCCCACGGCGCCAACGGAGCAGACCTGTTTTATATATATATATATATATATATATATATATATATATATATATATATATATATATATATATATATATATTTATATATATATATATATATATATATATATATATATATTGTAGTGGGTAATATGCATGTGCCACTGTGCGGACTGCCACCGCAGCGGCACGAGACCCGAGCTCGGGCAGCTGATGGGAGGCGCTTGGACTCGTGATCAAGAGCTACCTGCGATCCCTCGAACGAGCTGCCATAAACCCCATTTTATTTGGAGGAGCTGCGAGGTAACCTGCGAGGTAACCTGCTGTGACCAGGCATGACGAAACCACCCAGGAAGATGCACCACAGCCTCAGACGGTCCTCGTTTCCGGTGCATTGCGCCAGCCTGATCCTGACATCTTTAGCGGCACCGATGATCATGACGTGGAGGATTGGTTGTCATCTTACGAACGGGTGAGCCAGCATAACAAGTGGGACGACGTCACCAAGTTGCACAACATGCTGTTTTACTTAAGCGGCGTCGCGAACCTCTGGTTGCGAAACCACGAACACGATTTCACAACGTGGAGCAGATTAAAGACAAGTTTCACAGAAGTGTTCGGGCGCCCCGCTGTGCGCAAGCTTCGCGCAGAGCAACGCTTACGGGGCCTGCGCAACATCACGGTGAATCGTTCACAAGTTACATCGAAGATGTCATAGACCTGTGTAAGCGTGTGAATCCGTCAATGGCGGAACAGGACAAGATAAAACACATTGTGAAAGGCATTCATGAGGACGCCTTTCAAATGTTGTTAGCGAAGGATCCGCGTACCGTGGCCGAAGTTGCCAATTTGTACCAAAGTTTTGACGAGCTACGGAAACAACGCATCTTTGCTCGGCGCCCACCGCCTACGGAAGATTCGTTAGCAGCATTGGTTATTGACGACAACCACACAACTTTGCTGACGCAAATAAATGAATTTCTGCGCGAGGAGGTCGCGCGACAGCTCTCGATTTTGCCGACCACGGAGAAGCCTTCTCAATATTTGGCTCCAGCGATCCGACTGGTAATTCAAGAGCAAGTGACAGAAGCTCTTTCACCTCCGTGTCAGCCGGCTCCCGTGGCCAGGCCTCTGACGTATGCTGAAGCCACTCCGCGGGCGCCTCGCCAGCCGGCGGCTCCCTTTTTCAGCGCACAGCGGCAAGGTACAAATCCTTGGCGCACTGCTGACAACCGCCCAATATGCTATGCCTGTGGTACACGAGGGCATGTAGTGCGCGCCTGCCGCCGGCGCTTGCCGGCCTTCGTGGGCACCGCGCGACCACCCAGCTCCGGCTTCCGACCATTCCGTATGCCTCAGCGACCACCACCGGAAGTCTACGGTGCTGATGACATACCACCCCCATCATCACAGCTCTACAGTACTCGTCACTCGCCTTCCCCCACTACAACTTCCCCTCGTCAGCACTCACTCTCACCCATGCGTCGTAGGCCCAGTGCCAGTACTACTGAGGCGGAAAACTGATTTCCGCAGTTCCTGATGCGCGAACTGCGTCATCATCGGAACATCCAAGTCCTCGTTTTTCACCTGCTAACGTTTTGAAGTGTCCGTTTATGGCATCAAATGTCTTGCGCTCGTAGATACAGCTGCTGCTGTATCCGTGATTAGTGAAAAACTTTGTCGTTAATTACGGAAGTGACCATGATGCCTTCGGTACCATTGCTTAGAACAGCCAGTGCACAACAAGTTCAGCCAGTCGCTCTGTGCACTGCAGGGGGCTGATTCGAGACATTTTCTATTCGATTGATTTCTTTGTGGTAACTTGTTGCTCCCTCGATGTGATTCTCGGTTGGGATTTTCTTTCGCGCCATCACGCCGTCATTGACTGTGCACGTGCTGAGGTTCAGTTCTCCGTTCTGTGCGATTTGCCATATCACAACTTTCAAGTTCAGGATCTTCGCAGGATCTGTGTAGCTTCAGATACTGACCTTCCTCCTCACAGTGCTGTATTTGTACCTCTTTCATGAGCATCGGCTGCAGAAGCGACGGTCTTAATTTCACCCGCTGCCGTCTTCATTCACCGCCAGCCTATATTGTTGCCTTTCGCCGTCCTCACGGTTCACCAAGGTGCTGCAGAAATACAGATTTCTAACCCAAATTCGTACACTTTGACTTTGCACTGTGGCGAGAGAACCATCCAGACTGTGGATGCTGACGTTATTGTGCATTTCCCTGTTCCCGACGACGTGGATACTGCCAATGTAACTGGACTGGCACCCCATGTGCCATTTACCCGAGTATCACCGGACGTTTTTTTGTCGCTCTATTGCCGATGACCTCGAGCCGACACAACTTTAGCGGCTTATTACTCTTTTAAATGATTCTCACGCCTCTTTTGACTGCAACCAAGCATCACTAGGCCACACAAGTACCGTCTCTCACCACATTGATACCGGACGTCACGCACCATTACGCCAGCATCCGTACCGCGTGTCATCCATCGAGCGTCGTGTCATCGCCGGGCAAGTTGGACACATGCTTGAACGTGGTGTTATCAAACCATCCTGCAGCCCTTGGTCGTCTCCCGTAGTACTCATTAAGAAAAAAGATGGCTCGATTCGTTTCTGTGTGGACTATCGTCACCTCAATAAGATTACACGAAAAGATGTCTATCCTCTACCGCGCATAGATGACGCCCTTGATTGTCTTCATGGTGCCGAATTCTTTTCTTCTTTGGACTTGCGATGGGGCTATCTGAAAGTGCCAGTGAATGAATCCGACCGCTCGAAGACAGCTTTCATTACGCCTGATGGCCTGTATGTGTTTACAGTAATGCAATTCGGCCTCTGCAAAGCACCCGCGACATTCGAAAGGACGATGGACAATATTCTACGGTGCCTCAAATGGAAGACTTGCTTGTGTTATTTAGACGACGTGGTAGTTTTCTCCCCTGATTTCACCACTCACCTCTTTGGTCTACGCGAAGTCCTTACTTGCCTTACCACCGCCGGCCTTCAAGTTAACTTGAAAAAGTGCCGCTTTGGAGCCCTCCAGCTGACCATACTTGGCCATGTCGTGTCCAAATACGGCATCCTTCCCGACCCTGACAAGCTTCGTACTGTTGTAGAATTTCCGCGGCTGACTACAGTGAAAGAGCTACGAAGTTTTGTCGGTATTTGCTGTTATTTTCGACGCTTTGTGCGCAATTTTGCCTCCATCATCGCTCCCCTGACGAAGCTCCTGGCTGGCCCTGGTGACCTTCGCGACTGGACACCGGCATGTGACCAAGCCTTCACCACTTTGCGTTCAGGCTACCGCCGGTCAGGATACCACAGGCTTCTCACCATTTTTCCTTCTTTATGCACGTGAACCATCCACTACCCTCGCCACCATACTACCATATCACCCGGATGCCTCTGAATTCACCCCTCTTTCCGAAGTTGCTCGCCATGCTGAAGAGTGCCGCCAACTGGCTCGCACGTTCACGTCGGATACGCAAGGAATCCAAAAGATCACCACGACAACTATCAGCCCACACATTCCTTCGCCGTGGGCTCTCACGTCTGGCTTCGGCTGACCGTCCTAGCTCCAGGCCTTAGCCCAAAGCTTGTTCCGAAATATCAAGGTTTGTAGCGGATCGTCGCGTGTACATCACCTGCGAATCATGTGGTCGAACTGGTGACGCCATCTTCGCACAAACGCCGCCATGGCGGCGAGACGATTCACGTCAGCCGCCTGAAGCCGTACCACGACCCCCTTATTGTATCATCACCTTAGGTCGCCAGGGTGGCTCCTCGTCGCCGCGGGGTAAGTTGTAGTGGGTAATATGCATGCGGCACTGTGCGAACTGCCACCGCTGAGACCCGAGCTCGGGCTGCTGATGCGAAGCGTTAGGACCCGTGATAGCTTCCTGTAGTATGGCGGGAACAGTTAGCGGTTGTACGACGGATGCGGATGAAGCCATTCGCGCCTCAATCCCACCAGCGTAGCGACAGGAGGACCCATTTTTTGCGCAGGTCTAACTGCCCCGTTAGGTGATAGTTCGTCAGGACAGCCATAATGGATAGATTCAAAGAGAGTTTTCGCATTTGGCAATGGAACTGCAGAGGGTATTCTAACAAAAAAGGCCCTCTGCAGCAGCTTTTCAGGTCTTTCTCTGCGAAACCTCAGGTCATTGCTCTCCAGGAAACATTAATCTCCGCAGCCTCGCTCCAGGGATACAGGGCTGCGTCGGGCCGGCCCGGGGGGTGAGGGATTTGCACCTTGATCGATAAACGGCTAACTCATATCACCCACGACCTCAAGCTGGCGAGTGGTAGAATCGAATATGTCATGGTTGAGATCCTGCTCGACGTTCCGCAGCGGAATCAGCGCAGAAACAGCGTGTTCGTCCTCAATGTATATAGCAACCCCAGAGACTCGCGCTAGCAGTTCAAGATTATTATCAAGAAGGCGACCGACTTGGCCGGCTCTCAACCCTTCGTCGTCGTCGGCGACTTCAACGCACCATATGGCATCTGGCACTCGCAAGATTTGTGACGAACCCGGGATAGCCAGGGCACCCGCCACTCTCGAAGAATGGTGTGAAGGCATCCGGAACGACGCTTCCGCGGTCACCAAGAAAGTGGAAATAGATCTCAACGACGAGCGGATGGACAGCAGACTCGCCCACCTGATCGAGGCCAAAACCACCAAGCTCCGCCGATGGAAGGGTCAAAGGCTCAAAGGCTCAATCACAGGCTCCGAAAGAAGATTTCGGAGCTCAACAAGGTCATCGAAGACCACTGCAAGGCGCTATGCTAGCAGCAGTGGAACGAGCTCTGCGAATCCATCGACGGAAAGATGCGCAACGGCAAATCCTGGGGTATGCTGAAGCACCTTCTCGATGAAAGCGGCTCGAAGTCAAATCAAAGGCATACGTTGACCCGGCCCCTTCACGAAGCCACCAGTTCTAACACGGTTGATGAACTCGTCGCAAAACGCATACAGAAGTACCTGCCTGTCCGTCGCGACGGAGATCCCTCGACCCAACTCCTGGACTACCGAGGACCTCCACGCCTCGAGCTGGATGAAGACTTCTCCATTGCCGAGGTCAGACAGGCCATCTTCGCGCTCAACCGCAAGTCTGCGCCGGGTCCGGAAGGAGTCACCAACAGAATGTTGAGAAACCTCGACGACACGTCGATTGTCTTTCTGACCGACAAGATAAACGAGCCCTGAAAGAGCGGCATTGTACCTGCAGAATGGAAGATGGCCTGCATGGTGCTCATTCCTAAGCCCGGCAAGGCCCCGAACATCGAAAACTTGAGGCCGATTTCTCTGACCTCCTGCGTCGGCAATGTCATGGAGCGCGTCGTCCTCAACAAGCTGAACGGGTACCTCGAAGACAACGAGGTTTACACGTACAACATGATCGGCTTCCGCGCCGGACTCTCGACGCAGGATGCCATGAAACTAACCAAGCATCAGATTGTGGATGGCCGTTCCAGAGACGTCAAGGCTCTGCTCAGTCTGAACCTCGAGAAGGCTTTCGACAACGTGCTCCACACCTTCATCGTCAAGACCATTTCAGACCTGGGTCTCGGTTCCAGATTCCACAACTACGTCAGCTCTTTTCTAGCTGACAGGAAGGCCAAGCTTCGCATTGGAGACTTCCGCTCCGAAGATGTGCCCCTCGGAGGGCGGGGCACGCCTCAGGGCGCCGTCATCTCCCCAACATTGTTTGCCATCTGTATGGTTCATCTTTCCGAGAGGTTGGCGCGCGTCCAGGACCTCAAGCACACCATTTACGCCAATGACATTACCATATGGTGCTCTCGCGGCTGCGAGGGCAGAGTCGAAGAAGCCATGCAGGAGCCGATTGACGTGATTGAGGAGTATCTCCGCCCCACCGGACTTCGATGCTCCCCCGCCAAGTCGGAGCTGCTATTTACAGAAAAGAGAAGGGAGGGAGACCCAAAGATTGGAAGCCAGTCTCTGAAAGCAGCATCAGACTTCGCACTTGTGGCGGGGGGGGGGGGGGGGGTGATACCCAGGGTCGACGTTATTCGGGTCCTGGGCATGTTTGTCGAATTCAATGGCGGAAACGGAACTGCTCTCCGCAAGATTATCGCAAAGACGGACAATGCTTTCCGCCTCGATCACAGAATCGCAAACCGGCATCGAGGCATGAAGGAAAGCAATCTTCTCAGGCTGATCAATGCCTTCGTACTCTGGCACCTCACGTACACGATTTCTATGCACAACTGGCTCAGAGCGGAGCGAGACAAGCTCAACGTTCTTATCCGCAAAATAGTCAAGAGGGCTCTCGCGCTACCCATCAGGACCCATACCGAGGATCTCTTGAAGCTGGGGGTACATAACACCACCGAGGAGATTGTCGAAGCCCAAGAACGCACGCAACTCAGTCGCCTGGCCACCACAGCGGCAGCTAAACACATCCTCGAAGAGCTGGGTTACCACCCTGCGGAATTCTCTATGGACAGTACCCCGATCCCTAGGTGCATTCGAGAAAAGTCCGTAGCGGCCCCTGTGCCCCGAAACGTCCATCCCGTCCACAACGAGGGCAGAAGCAAGGCCAGAGCAGCAGCCATCCTCAAACAGATCAAGTGACACGACATTAGCGCAAGCTTCGTCGACGCTGCGGAGTACAGTGACGGGAAGACCTTTGCCGTCGTTGTGGTCGACTCGAGCGGAAACATTTCCAATAGCGCCTCGATTCGCACTTCAGACTTCGGAGTCGCCGGGCAAGTCGCCATCGCCCTCGCCCTGCCAGATGGTCGTGGGTCCGAAATGTATAGTGATTCTAAAGCGGCAGTTAGGGCTTTTCAAAAGGGTTGCATCGACAAGGAAGCTATTCGTCTTCTTAGCGGCTCGAGTCCACATGCTCTCAAAAACCATTCAGTTCACTGGTTTCCCGCTCCTGTAGGATCGCTCGAGTGTGCTCCCCTGAACCTCAATGAGTCTGCCCACGAGGCTGCGCGTGACCTCACCGACCGCGCTTCCTCTATAAGGAGCACTGACTCCCGTCCTCTCTACTGTCACAGGGACGCTCCGGCTACTCACAACGAAATTAATAAATATTTCTACATGTCCAGAAGGGTCTTTCCACCCCCTCACCTCAAGTTGATTAGGGCGCAAGCCGTTTCGCTTAGGCTCCTACAGACCAGCACATATCCGTGTCTGTCCGCTCTCCACGAGGCTTACCCGAACGTGTATCGCGATGACAGCTGCCCGTCCTGCGGCCAGACCTCCACTCTGCCTCACATGCTCCGGGAGTGCGGGTCGACATACCCCAAGTTCATCAGGCAGGAGTCGGGTTCGCGTTTGCATAGCCCCGCTCTAGAAAAGCAAATCCAGGCCGTCCGGCGTGCCCGCGACCGGGCCGGTGGGCTAGACCTGCCGGTCATGACGTGGGAATAGCCGGGTGCGCGACGAGTTCGCGTCCTCGCCGGACCTGCAATAAAGTTTATTCACTCACTCACTCACTAGGACTCGTGATCAAGAGCTCCCTGCGATCCCTCGAACGAGCTGCAATAAACGCCATTTCATTCTATATATATATATATATATATATATATATATATATATATATATATATATATATATATATATATATATATATATATATATATATATATATATATATATATAGATTTGTATATATATATACTTACAGGTGAGGAAAGCAGTGAAATAATGCAAATCTAACATCGAACATTATTTGTGGAAAAAGTTTAGGGACTTCCCAGAACGTCTTGCTTCTTGAAGAAAGCACAGGGAAAATCAAAACCCTGTGTAAGAGAACGAAGCTCTCAAAAAAGGGGAGGCTACCACTGAAACGATAATGGGGTATGGCTATAAAGCAGTTTGCAGATCATGGAACAAGAATCATAAATATATAGCTATAGTCTAGGAATTCCAATTGGGAAATCAAGGGACTTAAGGAGGAGAGAAATTAGAACCTGCAATAAATGCTGAGTTAACTGGGCATAGCTCTGAATGAGCCAGTAAAAGTAGGCAGCATTGATGTAACATCATAGTGTCATTTTAAAGCAGCTACAAGCATGATACCTTTCTGGCCAAGGCAACGAAAGCTAGGCATTTGAAAAATGATATCCGTCGCTCAACTAATAAGCCTTTATTTAATAACGAGCACCTCTACCGTATGCTTAAGAAGCTGCTGGGTACTGGAATCATCAAGAAAATGGCATGTCAATGGATATCTTTATGTACAACGGATGAAAGGATTTGCTAGAAATGAACAGTCCAGACTACTTCGCGTAAAACAGTGAAAGTGACATTGCGAAAGTAGGTTGAGTGAATGGCCTCACGCGTTTGGCCATCACTTCTACCCATAATGGCATTGCAACCCCAATATGTTAACAGTCTTGCAGCTTCCGAGAACATTATTGTACTAACGTGCTTCCATATATACACCATATCTGCATACCATACGGTGGACTTGCTAAAGCCATTTCTTAGAACAATATTGTTTTAAGCTCGACCTAATTATGACATAGTAGTTCTGCGGAAACCCGCAAGGTGGAGAGAAGTAATGAATAAAGGGAAAATCAGACATCAACCCGTTCGTAGCAAATGCTACTAAAGGGTGGATGTCTGATTTTCCCTTTATTCGACATAATTATGCTCACTGAAAAGCAGCTGAATTAGGTACAAAATACGGACCGCTTACACCAAGACGCAGGCCCGTATTCATGAACAGAACTTAATTAGGGCGTCAATAAGTGTGGGAAAAGTACAAGTGTTAGGAAAGTTTTAAGCGATTTCTTCAGAAACGACACTTAAGTATCAGTTTCGAAAGTAACACTTTTCGAGTCAAGTATGTCGTCTGGTGTCGAGGATACGTAAATATTTGACGTGTACGATAGGTTCAATCGCAAAAAAATATTTCTTGCAGCAGAGTAATGTGGATATAACTGTTGCAGTGCTTGCTCGCGCATTTTTCTGACTAAAATACAAAGAATGGTTTGGTTGTAGCGCTTTACTCAAACTCGTCTGGCCACAAGTTCACGTTGGCTCTCGCAGCCACTGCGGTTCTGCGTGTCGCCATCCCGACATTCTTTTTTTTTTTTTGCTGCTGAAAACTTGCGGTGTTCTTGCGCAGAGAGTGTGTGTGTGCGTTGCGTGTTTTCAACCCGAGCGGACGATGGAAAAAAGGAAAACAATCTTTTCCGAGGAAGAATGCGCCGTGCTCCTTGAGTTCGTTTCGCGCCATCGCAGTCTTTTGACAGTGAAAAACCTCCGCGTCATCTCCTCCGGGACTACTGATGGGTACACGAGTGCGGTCAATGCACCCGCTCACACCAGGAAACCGTGCGATGGCGTAGAACTCCTCCATTACTGATGCCAAATCATTACCATTTCGCAACTTCACGAGCTGCGGAGGCAAAGTCTCGGTAATCATTCTTGAAATTCATGCGATGATTCGAGACACAGTTGTTTGCGAAACATTAACGAAGTTCCCGGTGACAACCTCAAATGTTCCGGCGCCGTAGAATCGCAGCACGATTAGAAGCTGGAGCAGCGGCGGTACGGGGTGACCACGTTCATTGTCTATGGGAACCAGTGGCAGCATTTCCAAAAGCCGTAGCACCGCTTGCTTGGAAAAGTGATACCGCCACGAGAATCCCGCGTCGTTGTATGCTTCCATGGGATTCTGTCGATCCTTAAGCCGTGGCCGTAATGGCAACACGTATCTGTATGCCTCATCCTTCGTAATATTGCGCACACGTCCGGCGAAATCAGCTAAGTCGTCGAGGCTGCCGTAGAAGGCGGCCTTCTTGCTCGCTGGCGAGAGTAGCGAAAGTCACACTTAAGGTTGCCAATGACCGTACTTTACTTTCCGGCACTCAAGTGTCGATTTAAGTTTACTTTAAGTACAAGATTTGTCTATGAAAGGCGTTAAGCATCGACCGGCTACTTAAGTCATAAGTTAAGGGTAAGTTCCCTTTGTGAATACGGGCCGCAGACTGGTTATCACGTTGCTCAGTGGATGAACTGGCCGCCATCCCGGACAACAACGCCGACACTTGTGTTTTCTCTGTTTCTCAACTGCTCCAAGCCGCCAACTTGATCATTGCTCTATCATTGATCGCTTAGAACCTTCACCTTCGGATTTGTTCCTTTCCTTGGCTGTTCACCGGGATGGTGTATTCTACCGCCACAACTTTCGCCTCGATGGTCCTGCCCTACTCCTCGACAATCCCGTCTTTTACCTACCACCGGTCAAATCGGAATCTCCTGCACTTACGGCCGGATTCTTCGACACTTCTTTGCCAAGCCTTGCCTACTCAGTCCGGAAATACATTGCGAGAAAGACTTCGCGATAGACATTGCGAGAAAGAGCGGTTGTAGGCACTCCCTGCAACGTGCCTACAACCGCTCGGTGCTCTGTCGGAGCCGCTTTTTCGCCTTAGCTTGGACATACTTGGCCCTTTCTATCAACGCCTAGAAACATGTGGTTGGTTGTGGCAACAGATTACGCCACGCACTGTGCAATCACCAGAGCGCTTCCAACAAGGTGCGCCCTAGATGTCTTTGGTTTTTTTACACTACGCCATTTTACAGCCTGGAGCTCCACGCCAACTGCACACTGACCGTGGCCTAGCATTCGATTCAGAAGTCATCGTCGACATCATGCAGTCTACCTCGAGCATGCACAGGCTTACTGCATGTTACTGCCTACACGCTAGTGGTCGCGCGGTGCGCTCAATCCAACCCTGAGAGACCTGCTTGCAAAGCATGTCTCGTCTGAGCAGAATAATTGGGATCTTCCTGTACACTCCGTCAGGTTTGTGCGTAATTATTTGCACCTCGACGCTGTCGCTTATTCCCCGTGTTTTCTGTTCCTCTGCGGAAAATCACCATTGCCGCTGGACACACTCCATCCCTAGGCCAAAACAGAGGCCAGCGAACATGCACTTTACCCCACACCAGTGCAGCCCTAGCACGCGAATTTGCTCATGCTCGCCTCCTGAGCTCCCTTGAAAATCAACTGCGTTTCTACGACCCACAACACAGAGACGTTAAAAATTACCTTGAGCTCTACTACTGTTCTGGTCAGGACCCCTTCCGTTTGGCTGTCCGAAAACTCCTGTTTGGGTACACATACCCATACTCAATGCTGCGTGCCATGACCCTAGTTACGTACGAAATTGTCCTAGTCAATGCCAGTGCCTCATCTGCCCCACATTCCACGGACGTTGTGCACAATGGACGCGTGAAAACCTATTTTTCCCCTGTTGGCGCCTATATTTATAGCACCGGCTTAGTTCTCCTACCACTGGGATAATACTAAATGTATAATTGCTGGTGTTTCTTGTAGACCATTCGCGCGTGCGTCCCGAAGAAGACGGACTGCTCCCAAAATTCGAGCAGTCGGTTGAAGGGGCCAGCACTGCAGTTACTTTTCTAAACGTACCTTCTCATCATCATGACTCTGATGATGATGATTATGATTATGATGATGATGATGGTGGTGGTGGTGTGGTGATGATGATGATGCGAAGGTACGCTTACGAAAGTCTGTCGTTAATATTGTTACGTAGGAAGACACCGACGAAAAGCTATTTACAAGTATATTTACAAGGCAATACGCCGGAGTTGACCAAGAGGCAACAGCCCGCGCTAGCCTCCAATCGTCGTCTTCGTCTTCTTCCCGCTCGGCTCTTCGTTAATGGGAATATACCCCATAGCACTACCCCCGGCGGCAAAAGCGCCGTCCCGGAGCGACTAAAGGCTGGACTCTGAAGCAGTGTAGTAGCGCTTGAGCCTACTGACGTGCACG
Organism: Dermacentor albipictus; assembly: GCF_038994185.2. Lineage (NCBI taxonomy): Eukaryota > Metazoa > Arthropoda > Arachnida > Ixodida > Ixodidae > Dermacentor > Dermacentor albipictus. Next base: position 109,004,457 of record NC_091829.1, read on the forward strand.
ACATCACTAGACGCCAGAGTAGATGAGGAGGTTGAGCTCACAGGAGCAATTTCATAAGTGACAGGCGTCACCTGGCGCAGCACGCGGTAGGGTCCTGTGTATCGCGAAAGGAGCTTTTCGGAAAGTCCAACGCGACGACAGGGCGACCACAGGAGCACGAGTGCACCAGGCGAAAACTGTACGTCACGGTGGCGGGCGTTGTACTGACGCTGCTGCGTGGTTTGCGAGTCGGTCAGTCGAGCACGGGCAAGCTGCCGTGCATGATCGGCGAGGGCGATGGCGTCGCGCGCATACTCGGTTGTTGAGGTCGCAGCAGGAGGAAGTACCGTGTCAAGGGGCAAGGTCGGTTCGCGACCGTAGAGTAGATAAAATGGAGAAAATCCGGCGGTGTCGTGCCGGGAAGAATTGTAAGCAAAGGTGACGTAAGGAAGGGCAACGTCCCAGTCGTGGTGGTCCTTCGAAACGTACTTGGACAGCATGTCGGTAAGAGTACGGTTTAAGCGCTCGGTCAGGCCATTGGTTTGAGGATGGTATGAGGTAGTCAGCTTGTGTTGAATAGAGCAGGAACGCACAATGTCGGCGATAACTTTCGAGAGGAAGTTACGACCACGGTCAGTAAGCAGCTGTCGCGGGGCGCCATGCACTAAGATAATGTCACGCAAGAGAAAGTCCGCGACGTCAGTGGCGCAACTGGTAGGTAGAGCCCGCGTGATAGCGTATCGGGTGGCGTAATCAGTTGCGACGGCGACCCATTTGTTCTCAGAGGATGACGTGGGAAAGGGACCGAGGAGGTCTAATCCAACACGAAAAAACGGTTCCACAGGGACGGTGATCGGCTGGAGATGACCGGAAGGTAGCACCTGAGGCGTTTTCCGACGCTGGCAGGGATCACACGCAGCAACATAGCGTCGGGCAGAGCGAGCAAGACCAGGCCAATAGAAGCGGCGGCGGACGCGGTCGTACGTGCGGGTTACGCCAAGATGTCCTGCAGTGGGTGCGTCATGCATCTGAAAGAGCACAGTCTGTCGTAGATGTTTTGGCACGACAAGAAGAAGATCAGGGCCATCAGGGAGGAAGCTCCGTCGGTACAGAATGCCGCCCTGGAGGACATATCGGCGAACGGATGCGTCGGTAGGTGTAGAGCGCAGACGCTCGATGAGTACTCGCAGCGATAGGTCCCGGTACTGCTCATCGGCGATGTTATCGAAGGCAGACACAGAGAAAATGCCGTCGGCGGTACTACTGTCGGCGTCGTCAGGTTCGTCTACCGGGTAGCGAGACAGGCAGTCAGCGTCCTTGTGTAGTCGGCCAGATTTGTAGATGACAGAGAACGAATATTCTTGGAGGCGTAAGGCCCAGCGACCAAGTCTTCCTGAAGGGTCTTTCAATGAGCATAACCAACAAAGCGCGTGATGGTCTGTGATAACGGAAAAGGGTCGGCCATATAAGTATGGGCGGAACTTCGCAACCGCCCAAACTAGGGCCAGACACTCACGCTCAGTGATGGAATAGTTGCGCTCCGCGGGCGAGAGGAGCCTGCTGGCGTAAGCGATAACACGGTCGTGGCCACGCTGGCGTTGTGCCAGTACTGCGCCAATTCCGTGACCGCTGGCATCAGTACGGACTTCGGTAGGCGCAGAAGGATCGAAATGGGCCAGAACGGGAGGCGTTGTGAGAAGATCGATGAGAAGCGAGAATGCCGAGGCCTCGTTATCGCCCCACTGGAAAGGGGCGTCTTTTTTCAAAAGCTCGGTTAGAGGTCGTGCTATGGCCGCAAAATTTTTGACGAAACGGCGGAAGTACGAGCAAAGGCCGAGGAAGCTGCGCACATCCTTGACACACTTCGGAACAGGGAAGTGCGTAACAGCATGGATCTTGCCTGGGTCCGGTTGCACTCCGTTCGCGTCAACGAGATGTCCAAGGACGGTAATCTGGCGACGGCCGAATTGGCACTTCGATGCGTTGAGTTGCAGACCGGCTCGCCGAAAAACGTCCAGGACTGCTGAGAGGCGCTCGAGGTGCGTAGCGAATGTTGGGGAGAAAACTATAACGTCGTCCAAGTAGCACAGGCACGTGGACCATTTGAAACCGTGAAGAAGGGAGTCCATCATGCGTTCAAAAGTGGCAGGAGCGTTACATAGACCAAACGGCATTACTTTGAATTGATAAAGACCGTCCGGAGTTACAAAAGCAGTCTTCTCGCGGTCGAGATCGTCCACAGCAATCTGCCAGTAGCCGGAGCGGAGGTCAATAGAAGAGAAGTAGCGAGCACCATGGAGGCAGTCAAGGGCGTCATCGATCCGAGGTAGGGGATACACGTCCTTTTTGGTAACCCTGTTAAGGTGCCGATAATCCACGCAAAAGCGCCATGAGCCATCCTTCTTTTTTACCAGCACAACCGGTGACGCCCATGGACTACAGGACGGTTCAATAATGTTCTTGGCAAGCATTTTGCGAACTTCGGTGTGAATAACCTGACGCTCAGCCGGTGATACTCGATACGGGCGGCGATGAATAGGAGGGGCATCTCCGGTATTAATGCGATGTTTAACAGCTGTTGTTTGGGCCAAACGACGATCGTTAAAGTCAAAAATATCTTGGTAGGAAGTCAGAACGCGGTAGAGCGCACGAGCGTGCTCGGACGGCAAGTCGGGTGCAATCATTTTCTGGAAGTTGGCGATGGTACAAGCTGCCGACTGCGATGGTAGAGGAGGATTGGTTGAATTGTCGTCTACTGAAATCGATGCTACGGAGGGATCCTCGAATGAGCAAAGTTGGGCCAGAGACATCCCGCGTGGCAGCACTTGTGTCGTCAAGGCAAAATTGACCACTGGCAGGCAGACGCAATTCGCCGTAATAGATAAAATAGTATGAGGTAGTGTGATCCCGTGTGTAAGGAGGACGTCTTGCATAGGAGCCGCGATGTAGTGACCGTCGGGCACTGGTGGGGATGACACGAAGTCAACGTAAGTCAGTGCCGAAGGTGGCAAGCGAACGAAGTCGACGGAACTGAGGCGAGGAAGGGGTTGTTCAGCGGCATCCAGAACAGGCAGGTCGAGGCGGAGAGTACCGGCGGAGCAATCGATGAGAGCAGAATGTGCGGAGAGGAAGTCGAGGCCGAGGATGATGTCGTGGGGACAGTGAGCGATGACTGTGAATAGCACAGTAGTGGAGCGATCGGCGAAGGAGACGCGGGCGGCACACATACCAATTACGGGGGCTGTTCCGCCATCGGCGACACGGACAACAGGCGTCGTGGCGGGCGTGATTATTTTCCTCAGCCGGGTACGAAGATCCGCGCTCATTACCGACAAATGCGCCCCAGTGTCTATGAGAGCTGATACAGGAACACCGTCGACTTGCACGTCAAGAAGGTTCAGATGAGTGGGCAACGTCAGGAGAGGATTTGGCGGCGTAGGGAGCAATGCAGCGTCACCTCGAGGCGCTGCATCGTCTAGTTTTCCGGCTGGGAGCGGCGTCCGAAGGGAGTCGGCGAATAGGAGCGACGGGGCTGGGGAGAGCGAGATTGTCGTCGTTGGGGCGAAGGCGAACGAGAATAGGGGCGGTTCGGCGCAGGAGAAACGGTGGCGGCATTATCTGAGCGGGCAGCATAGGGACGAGAAAGGCCATTCGGGGGGCGAGAGTAGGCAGTATATGTAGACTGGTTCAGGGAACTCCAGCGACTGCGGCAGTGGCGAGAAATGTGCCCAATTCTATGGCAGTGAAAACAAATTGGCTTGTCGTCTGCAGTGCGCCATTCAGAGGGGTTGCGGAAACGTGGTGGGTAAGAAGGTGCGGGACGGGGTGGAATCGAAGATGCCGGGTGGGGATCAGGGCGATGGGCCGAGCAGATGGTGTGAATACCCATGTTGGCGAACTCCTGGCGGACAACTGCCTGGATCAGGGAAACAGTGACAGCAGGTGCATTGGAGGGGCTGGAGTCGAACGCAGCCGGATAGGCGGCCTCGATCTCACGCCGGACAATCCTGGTAACATCGCCAGTGTTGTTGGGACGAGGAGTGTCGGCACAGGAAGATGTCGCTGGGGTGTTGGGCAGACGGGCAAACTGTTGGTCGATACGTCGGCTTTTAGCGAATTCCAGGCAGCGGCACTCTTTTATAACTGCATCCACCGTCGCGACGTTGTTAAATACGAGCAAGTTGAAAGCATCATCGGCAATGCCTCTGAGGATGTGGGAGACCTTGTCGGACTCAGTCATGTGTGCGTCAACTTTGCGGCATAGAGCCAAGACGTCCTGGATGTACGTGACGTAGGGCTCCGTTGACGTCTGCACACGACCGGAAAGCGCCTTCTGCGCGGCAAGTTGGTGACCGTAGGGGTTGCCGAACAAGTCTCGAAGCTTTTGCTTAAGCGAATCCCAACTGGTCAGCTCATCTTCGTGCGTCCGATACCAAACTCGAGGTGTGCCACCGAGGTAAAACACGACGTTGGCGAGCATGATAGTTGGGTCCCACCGGTTATTGCGGCTGACGTGTTCATAAAGGCTGATCCAGTCCTCGACGTCTTCCCCATCTTGTGCCGAGAATACGCCAGGATCACGGGGGGCGGAGAGGGTGATGTAGGTCGTCGAAGTGGCAGCAGGTGTCGGAGCCGGTGGAGTCGGGTTGGCGTCGCCGGGAGCCATGAAGGTAGGCTCGACGTACCGTCCACTGCGAAGCTCCGTGACGAGGTACAGGGAACGTCCACCTCCACCAAATATGTTACGTAGGAAGACACCGACGAAAAGCTATTTACAAGTATATTTACAAGGCAATACGCCGGAGTTGACCAAGAGGCAACAGCCCGCGCTAGCCTCCAATCGTCGTCTTCGTCTTCTTCCCGCTCGGCTCTTCGTTAATGGGAATATACCCCGTAGCAATATTCAATCCATCGTTACCCTAACAATATGGAAGGTGACCACTTGTCGTTTGAGAATTATCGTCCTATCTCTATTACAAGCAGTTGTTGTAAACTTCTCGAGCATGTTATTGCCAACTTCATTCATGAATTCCTTAGTGATAACAATGTACTATCAAAATTTCAACATGGATTTAGAAAAGGGTTATCCACTGTTACTCAACTAGTTACAACTGTGCATGAATTTTCACGAGTGCATGATGCATCAGGTCAAATAGATGTTCTCTTTTTAGATTTCTGTAAAGCCTTTGACAAAGTGCCACATGGGAAACTGCTTTACAAGTTACAGTGCTTGGGGTTACCAAGCCAAATAGTTCAATGGATTGCGGCTTACCTTCACAACAGACAACAGTATGTGGTAATAAATGAATCATCATCTGCTATTCTTCATGTCACGTCTGGAGTTCCACAGGGAAGTGTATTGGGACCACTTTTGTTTTTAATTTATGTTAATGACTTGGTTGATGTTATTCCCGAAAATGTGTCTGTACGTTTGTTCGCGGATGATTGTGTTATTTTTAAAGAAATTGTATCCCCCAGAGATCACATTGAATCGCAACATGCACTGAATGTTATTGACGAGTGGTGTCAAAAATGGGGCATGCAACTAAATACTCAGAAAACAGTACTACTTCGTATCACCAGGAAACTAAATCCGAGCCAATTCTGTTATACCCTTAGAAACAATAGTATCTCGATTGTAGGCAAATATAAGTACTAAGGTGTCACCCTCACAAGCAACTTAACTTGGTCATCCCACATTTCTGATATCTGCACATCTGCACTACGTAAGTTATGGTTCCTTAAAAGAAAGCTGAAATTCGCACCCTCGCAAACAAAGCTTTTAGCTTATAATACGTGTGTTCGTTCTAAGCTTGAGTATGCTTCTATCTTTTGGGATCCATATTTAAAGAAAGATATCATGCAACTTGAACGTATTAATGGAAAGGCTGTTAGGTTTATATTTGGTAAATATCGTAGACTTGATTCCCCATGCAACCTAATGCAATTAAACTGTATTTCTACGCTAGAAGCCCGCAGAAAATTTAGTCGGCTTTCATTTCTTTATAATTGTATGTTTGGTAACATAAAAATAGATCTACCTCACTGTATTAAACCCTTAACAACACGACGCACATGCCATGGCCATGAATTTGCTCTAACCACAATCTTTGCCCGAACGAAGGCTTTCAAATTCACTTATTTTCCAAGAACTGTGGAAGAATGGAATTCTTTGCCTTCTGATATTTTTGGTTCCGATAATTTTCTCGCTGAGTTGGAGTGTTACCTTCTCTCTTAAGTTTTATTTATCTTTTTTTCTTTTTGCTTTTCTTCTTTCTTGCTTGTTTTTTTTGTTGTTGTTGTTGTTGTCTGTTGCTTTGCACATTTTTGTTGGATGTAACCCACACCTGCTTGGGCCACCACATTGGCCTGCAGTATTTTGAAATAAAAATAAAATAAATAAATAAAAATATGAACAGTCTATGAGCTTTTTTGCCATTAACGTCACCATCCCCCTGTTGCTCCTTATAAAGTCGAAGGGCGTGGCAACAGTATCGGCTGTAATGGCATCACCCTAGTACGACCAGGTGGCATTGAGGGCTGTATAAGCTGCACGCCATCGCACCATCGGGCATGCACCGTACCTTGTATGCGCGATATAAATTGAAGCGCGCAGGGGGAGCCGACGAAGGCAGCTCAATGTCGCGCGCGCAAGGGAGCAAAGCGGGGAGGAAACACGTTTTATTTCAACACGCGAAGAATTCGGAGGGGATGGGAGGAGGAGGGAAGGGGGATGGGGCGTTGTACTCCGACAGAAGTCGTGTACTACGCGGCCACGCGCGCCTTATCTTGAATGCGATCTGCGTTGGAGCTTAGTCTATTTGCGACAGCGGGTCGTAATATTATTGTAAGTGCTACGTTCCTGCAGCTCAGTTTGCGCTTAAGCGATAAATAGCATGACAGGCACTACACTGTTCTGCTGCTGCCAGGATTTCTCGCGCCAGCGTTTTGACAGCAAGTGGGGCCTCTAATGGAGTGTGACGTTTTCATGTTTGCCTGTGAGCGCTGCACCTTGTTTCTAAATTTCTATATTAAGCGAATGTTTGCAAATCTGTGCTGCCGGTAAAACTGTTATCCATACTGCGCGTAGCCGTCTACGCACTTCCTACCGCAATCGATGGTACGGCTTTTGAGCGGAACTATGAATTCTTGCACCGGTTCTCACTCAGAGGTTTGCGGTAAGACTGCCCAGTGCCCGGGACCAGTCCACTTTGTCCAATGCATGTCTAGTAGAGGCTTAAACTATATAGAAATTGCGCATCACCTAACAGATTTCATGATCACTACTGTTTGTATCCGTAAGCATTATTTCATAAGTACACCAGCAATATGTGTCTGTCATGTGAAATGTAAATTGCATCATTTCTGAAATTAGGACAGTTAACGGGTATTACACAGCAAGTGTAAATGATTGGTGTCTTTTCAAGGAATGAGGAAGAGCACAAACCAAGAAAGAATATGTAGAAACGAGACAAGAGTTTTCTAAGTGTGCGTAAGAATACCCACGTATTTCAGTTTGCAAACACCAAATTTCAGGTTACCCTACCCGAAAACTTATGATGGTCGAACCGGAAAGTTCAGTTGATCCACCTAGAAGTGTCAAGTTGGCCGAGCCGAAAATTTCTAGCTTGCACACCGCTAAATTTCCAGGCAACCCACCCCTACATTTCATGATGGCCCACCTCCAAATTTAAATCTTGCCCACACACAAATTTAAGTTGTGACCCCGCAAATTGCAACTTGAGCCAGCCTCAAATTTCTGTTCTCAAAGCCTGAACTTCATATTAGCCCACTCCCAAATATAAACTCACACACCCCCAAATATATTTCGGCCAACTTCAAATTTTGGCATGGAACAAATTAAATTTGGGCGTTCACCAACATATAACTGTGAGACGGTGCTTGTTGCAATAATAAAAATGTGTTTTTGTTGTAGTTTGCTTGAAACTATAAGGCAACTTTCAATATTTTTTCAATATTATATCAAATACTTATGGCATTTCTGTTTCCTTGTATTACATGTAATATTACATATTTATTTGTTCAAATTTATTTTAATAATTGCGTACTGGCTACGCCTCGCACAAAGTCCGATTGTGGGTATGTGCCACATATTTTACATCATGGAAACTGTTGGGTGGCCACGTCACCTAGACCAGCTATGGCGGATGCCGTGAAGGCTCCCGTGGGCGAGGACATCCCACACACCGGCAACCGCGCACCGAGAATCTGCATCGAAGCCGCGAAGGCGCGGGCGCTGCGTCTTGCCACCACAACTGCAGTAATTACGGTCTTTACTATTGTCGCGGGCTTATACGAGGGACGCTATTGTCGAGCAAAAAGCAAGACCCCTGTGAGCAACAACACCGGCGTAGCCTCCACCGTAGCCAGACCAAGTGGGCGTGAGTGGAAATCGACGATGGAATTTGGCCCCGCAGAAGAGCAGGTGTGGCAGCTCAGCCAGTCACTCAATATGCTTCCCAGTCACCCGGGTAATCTTTCGGCCAGTCATCCTACCATTCAACTGCCAGACAAATGGCTCAGTAAGGCGGCCAATCAACTACCCAGTCAACCGCCCAATCGAACGTGCACTAAACTGCCAAGCCAAGCGCACATCCAAATGCCCAATGAACCGCCAAATCAAACGCTCGCGGACGGGCAACGAAATGCGGATGAACCGGAAAAGCCTAGTGTCGACGAGCTGCAAGCACCAAGGTCTCCGGAAAAAGGCATGATGAAAGACGCCAGGCGCAACGCACACCAAACTTCAAAACGAGCGCGAAGCGATACATAGCTCTCGCTCAATAAATATGCCGTGCTTGCGCACCGGCAGTTTCCATGCTACTTGTATCTCCTTTCGTATGTGTACGCAATACGAGCAAGTCGGATAATAAGAAAATGCTCAAGCCTTATATTTAGAGGACATAGCCTACAGGATTGGAAAGGGAATTTCTCGAAGGCCAACCTTTTTGCCGCCCAGTTAGCACGCCAGGCAAGAGACCTAGGGTTGTTACGACTGTAGCTAACAGAGTTTTAGGCAGGGAGAAAGTATCAGGGAGATAGAGCTGGAATCATTTTACCCTAACAGCAAACCTGGATTAGCTCGATACATTTTGGTGACTATTCACTGTTTCTAAGGGGATACAACTGGATGCCATCATCATTATGGTACCTCCAACATTCGTCTTCAGTAGTGTTTGTCTTCCCTTATAAAAGCCACTATATCCCTAGATCGTGTTTGGACACTGCTGTTTTCTGGCCCGTGGCCTCGGTGACGGCGGAAACTTTACAGTAGAGCGAGATTACCAAGCCATAGGCGGCCAGCATTACACGTGGAGCAAAGCTTGTATGAAAATCCCTAAAACTCCTAATGCAATGGTAATGGTTCCCTTGCAGTGACGTCAAAATTGTGCTTAAAATATTATGGCGAAAATAAAACGCGACGTAACGGGACCTAGGTGACGCTGGTTACTCTGAGTGGCTATGGGCTCGTGAACCTCAGAAATAATATTGATGGACACAGATACACAAGCATATGTTGTAAAAGGCCTTACCCTGGTGGTTCGTGAGATGACCTGGGCGTGACCTAAGAAATGCTCCGACAAGAGCTTTGAAAACAAGTTTATTGAGCACAATGTCTCAGGAAATTCACATATAAAGAATTGCCGCGTAAACCTAATGCTGCACAACCGATCTCACGTTTACTCTCGACAGTAATGCCTTAGCATTGAATCAGCATGGCGAAGCAACATATTGCCACCATGGAAACGAGTTATTCACTAGGAATGCACTGCAGCAGGACCACTCTTCTCTGGTGCCCTAAATAAACTCGGTGTCACCTACAGTAGCAACAGCGAAGCCTGACAACGGCCATTGAAATGGCTGCCGTAGTGGTAGGTGCGACCCCTCTGAAACTCGTCGTACGATATCGGAACTCTTACGCTTAATTCTCGATACGCTGCGCCAACTAGTAACACTGCTTAGAAGTCGATGCGTGTCCTCCTGAACGAGAATCATCCCGAGCCGGTGCCTATGAATGCTATGATGCGTGCGCTTGGTTGGCCACAGATTATGTTACACGTACTCAGTTGTACAACTTGGCGAGAGGCTTGCTGAAGAGTGTGACGTGCCCAGTGCAACTATGCCGCAGCTGCCTGAAGCCTTGGTCTAAAAGGCGTTCACTTAAAAGTGGCACATAGCAAATTCATTTCTGGCGCAGCCTGCTAATGCATCGGGCTGCTGTCCTTCAGGAACCCTCAGGACGTGTGCTTGTTTCCTCTCACCATCGCAGAAAAATAAGGGATATTTTTTTATCTTTGTAGAGTAGCATATTCTCAGTAGCGCATACCTGGTTATCCAACTTGGAGTCAAAGACGTTCGTTGAACCGCGCCAGACACCTACTGGCCAATACACAATGGTGCACGATGGTTTAACAGGTTCATATGAGTTCAGCAGCCAAGTGACACATATCCAGTACTACAATTATCAGCCTCGAAGAATTTCTTCCAACAGAACTACCTACCCTGTTCTCTATTTACAGTGGCCCATGTCAGCAGGATAGAGGTCCGTTCAAGAGCGACACATGTGTTTACATTGCCACAATCAGTAACCAGAGTTGGTCTGACTGTTAATTTCCAAAACAGTTACGTCAGCACAGCAGCCCAATGTGACACTCAGTTCATTACTGATTGCCTGGTGACCCTAGTTGTAGCAAAAGTTGTAAGGTACAAACGTGCAAAAATAGAAAACAGATAAGCCATGAAAATGGCGTTAAGTACCAAATAATTGCTAACACATTTAAAAACTACAGCAGAGCCCATCTTACAACAAGCGTCGATAGTAATGTGAATACCATTTGGGCAATCTAGGGAGAGTTTTGGATAGTCGACGTATGTAACATCATCCATGGCCACTCTGGTACTTCCATTGCTTTTACCTTATGCGAAGTGCACTTTTCCTGCTGCCATCCCACTTTTCTGGGGCATTCACCAGCCAAGGTCAGCAGTGAGCATCATGGTGTTACGACTACTGTGCTACGATGACGGAGTGATGGAGACGGAAAGGTCGTGAACGCAACGACGAAGGCGATATGACAACTTGGCGATGACATCTCATGGCGATTCTGAATTGAAGACAATAATATAACGAACACTGGGTAATAACTACATGAAGACCATTATATGATGATGAATGTTTAAAAAGGGTTGGTATGAAGAAACCAAATCAGAACTACCTTGGTATGATAACGGCGGCAGTGGAAAGGTTTCATAATAGTGATTGTTATACCATCACACAATGACGACGATGGCATGACCACATCAACATATTTACGATTGAATGGTGACAGCATGGTGCAATAGAATAACGAAGGAGCGAAGTGGACGAAATGTGAAATGAAGTATGATAATACGACAATGTGGCCACCACTGCTTGACTAGCGTAATGATGGCGTGAAGATCATGGCATCACGATTGTCCGTCGACCAAGTTCGAGTGATGGAGACGTAACCATGGAGAAGAAATCACGACTATGTATGACAACGTGTGCACGAAGACGATTGCAGTACGACCACATAATGACGGCTTGTCTTAGCTTCCAGGCGTAAACATGCCAATATTCCTTTTTGCGATAGCTTTCCCTCCCAGCGGTACTTTTCATTTCACACTAGCCTTCTCACACAACATGCTTTTAAATACGACGAAAGAAACGATTGTTTTCATCCGTTCCCTTCGACGTGAACTGGCGTCCGTCACTCTGTTAGACGTTATTACTGTTAGAATCGTCAGTACTTATATATGGTTTAATAATTGTGATAACTTCTCACTGCCAAAAACTAGGCCAAATGCCTACTTCTTTTCCTATCCGAGAATACTATTGATCTTTGTGTGTCAGTCCTCTGGACGTGTAAGCTACTTCCCTCCAGCCATCCTCGTAAGTCTGCAATAGAGCGGATGCAGTATTGCTTTCGCAGGCGCCTGACGTTATTTTTTTTGCTTGCCTGGATCAAAAACTGCAAGTAGTGGTTTCTCGGCTAGAGCTTTGCATGTATCTCCACTCTTTTTCATGATTATGCATTCAGTCAAATACTCAGTCTTGACTAAAGAGAGAACACAAAGCTGCCGTTTTCTGGGATACCGATGGCATGTATTTGCTGAAGTTATTAACCACGCCCAGCAACCTATCAGCTTTAAGCCTGCTATTGAGCTTGGCATCTGCACTAGACCAGCAACTAAGGTAGGATTTTGACCGGCTCCTTTGTCGCTAATCATATCGCCCATAAATTCCATCTCTTGAACACCGAACTGGCATTTTTGTGCATTGAACACGAAGCCTACCGACTGCACTTGTCCCAGCGCGCTACCATGATGCCACTCATGCTCTGCCTTATCACTTCCCTAAATCAGCACGTCATTCGCGAGCACGCGCACCCCATGGCCGGCCATCAAAGATCTCGTTCAACACTTTCTGAGATACTTCGCTCTCACATCCAATGGCAAACGGCAGTCAGAGTAAACGGTAGCGATCAAAGTATGGTGTAGACGTGCACACTTTTGATAAAGGATGATAAAGCGGAACTTGATGTATGCCAGCGTTGGCATAGAGATGACCGAAAGCCTTCGCGCCTAGCAGCTCAGCCTCGACGCCTTCTTGGCGGGGCATTTCATAATTATCCCTCTTTTCCTGCGAACCAGTAATTTGGCATCTTTCTTACGAACAATACCGAGGGTACCTACAAAGTCAATTCGCTCGCTGACTCTTTGAATGGCATCCTGTTGATCTAAACGCATTAACTTGTTCTAAAATAGCCCCGTCCGTTGCAGGTACGAGACATTTTCCCAAACGCTGAGTACCGTCAAGATGCATTCGATCTTCCACACCAGGAACACCTGAGTGCCTGCTGAGGTGGGCGTTATGTTGTCCGGCTTGTAGTGAAAGGTTCAGCTTCGGCGTCATCTGTTTTTACCACGACACACTCTGCCGCGAAGAAGACTCCGCTCCCTTGCACGTTGAAGTCGCTTTTACAAGAGTTCACTTCTCCTTCAGCAGTTTTCCCTAAATTCGCCAAGTTGAAGTTGAAGTTGAAGTTGAAACTTATTTGCATCATCACAATGCGGGTGGTGCCAAACATTAGCTGGTCTCGAACCATGTCGTCCATGAGGCTGCCAAGCTTGTAGCACTCAGCTTCCTTTTCTAGATTCCACAAGAAATTCTTCAAGGGCTTTGCTTCAGTCTGCTCCGGTACGGAACGCGTCCCCCTTATGAACTTGGCGACGATGATGCAGAACTCCTCGTTGTTCTCTCCCTGTGTGAATATGAAGGTAATGAAAACTTCCATGACTACTTCGTCTGCCATGCTCAATAACAAAGCTGTCTTTGTCGCTTCTCTTCATTGCTTTTTGATGCATTCCGTTGCTTTCAGGTACAGTTCAAACCACCGCCCGAAAATCTAGAAGATTTTTTTATCTGCTCCGCTTATGCATACCGACTAAGGTGGCTTGGCACTTTCCACAGTGTTTTGCGTAGTGCGCACTGTCGATGCAATGCCTAAAGGAGACGCCCACTTCTTACACTATCTATCAGTCGTTATTGCCAAAGGAATTCTAAAGAAAATCTCTCGGGCTGACGCAGACTTCTGGCTTGGTGTTATGGCTTACAGGGCAAACCCCCTGGACTACAGTCAGCACCTGGGAGAGCTTCTTCAAGGAGGCGGCCTGCATACCCCACTGCCTGACCTACGAGAAGAGAAAATTGTGGAGGTGAAGAAGCACTAGAACACTAGAAAACTACCTTTCACTAATCCGTGCCACGCCTCCACAAGGTTGATGGGGAGCGCGCAAAGAAGGGCTCATATGGTTATGCAATGCCAAAGGAGCAGAAGCAGCAAGGCCGAAGTCCTAGTATGTTCTTAGAGAAGACGATTGTATGCTACAGCAAAAGCGCGAACTATTTCAGAGGAAGAAAGAATAGTTCCACCACGAATCATCGGATGATGACTCCAACTACGATGGTGTGGCAAGCACGTCGCCTGAACCACACCTGGGCATGAACAAACTTGCTACTGCAGTGATCGCACCCAGCCAATGTCCGCCGACCTTAGGCCACCCCAATGTCTGGGCGCCATGGGAAAGTTTCTAGAGTTCGGCAAATGACGGCAAAAGTGTTTTTCAAGTGAACTAGTTATTGAGGAAGGAGATGAATTCTATCTGCTTGTGCGCTGATTTATCTTTGCTTCCGAGCACAAACATGTCAACCTTTTCTTTTGAGATAATCTTCCCTCCATGTGGTACTTTTCCTTTCACACTAACCTTCTCGCCTAGCCTGGCTTTAAGTACGATGCAATAAACGATTGTTGTCATTTGTTCGCTCCATACGAAATGACGCCTGTCGCTCTTTCAGAGGTCATGACTGATACAATCGTCATGACAGCAAAAGGATGATGACAAGGCTTGACGGCGACCGGACCACGGAAACGAAGTCACGGAGTATGTATGACAACGAGCGCATGACGGTGATTCTACAAAGACCACACAATGAAAGCAAGGGTATGACATCAATATAAAGGGAATGGCATTAGGATAAGTGGATAGTGTCAAGCCATGATGGTGACTGCATCACGAAGCTTAGACTGCGATGAATGCCTGATGAGGATGTAATTTTGATATGATTGCGACTGCATGAGAACGGCAGTATATCAACGGATGGATGATGGCTGCTGTTTGAAGACAACGATATGACCATGATGGCCTGCAAACTGTGGCATCATCATGATTGACAAAGGACAACATGAATTCAATAGAATAACGACTCACTGACGTCGATGGAACGACGGAGTTGTAATCGCCACGACAGCATGCCGACAAAGGGATGACATTGTTGGGAACCAACGGGTGGTCGTGGAGCGTCCGACCAAGAAAACCGTCACAGCAGGCTTCTCAAACAACACTGCGCGTGCCTGCATGCGCATCCAGCACTCGCCGCCCATCTTTAATCTCCCCGTCTTTCGCATTTGGCAGCAAGGCGCCGGCTATGAGCACCAACCTTTGCTTCCATGCACTGCGGCGTTGGTGAGCGCTACAACGCTATTGAAATAGTGGAAATGGAAACTCATCAGCTTGACAATGACGACATGACGACAACGGTATGTCTTCCTGGCGACGATGAGTTGACGGCCACAATATAATGAGAATCCGATGACGAAGTTATAATGAACATGATTGAGTCATCGCGAGGGCATCATGATGGCGATGTGACAAGAAAAGTGCAGCGAGGACTCCAAGACGACGAAGCAATGAAGACGATGAAGTGGCGCCGGTAGCAATACAATCGGATGACGACGAGAATATAATGACAATGATGTGACTACGACTTTATTATGAAGCTTATCTGCGACGATGGCATGAAGACAACCACGCGACTAGAGTGCAATGACAAAGCTAAAATGTCAGGGCAACTCACACAACGGCATTATGACAATGATCATATGCCTAGTAGCCCATGTTATTAGACAACGTGGGCTACTAAGTTGGCGTAGAATGCGTGATGATGGTAGCCTCATGAAAATCAGACACGAAGCTACGCATTTCGTATTTGGAAAGGATCGTTTGGTAGCAGTCATATGCACGAGGTCCTGACGACAACAAATAAACCCGCACACGGAACACTAAAATCCGACCCTCAAATCAGTTGGTGGTAACACGCATCGAATACTGCAAATGATGAAGTGCCGGACAATGCCATCGCTAGAAACACGCAATGCGCACTCCGCAATTGGATAAATGGTAACCGCGTTTGCTCCATGGAGAGGAGGAAGGTTGTAAGGCGTGGATACGTTTTTCAGATTGAACAAAAGTAGGTAGTAATAGTCAAGATAGAGTAGGTCGAGCAAGTTCCGAAGTATAATAATATAGCGGTGTACGAGCCGGCGGTCATTGTGAAGCAAGCGGTGGCAGGTCTTGTGCTGTTGGCCCAGGGTTGCTCATGGCAGGAGAAAGGGTCGCAATGTCAGTAAGCATAGCAGCGGCACCGCGCCGGAAACATCTTAACAAGTAGGAGGCGAGGGAGAGAGCGTCCCATCTTTGATGCTCTCACGCAAGCCACTTTAAGAAGGAGACGTTGTTGTTAAGCGCATATGAAGAGTATCTGCCGTCAAGCTTTGCCTAAACGGTGTCGCGGACTTGCTCTCGACAATCCGGCGCCGTATTGAGAGGAATATGAAAGTCGATGTCACTGGAGTTTATCAAGTCGCTCGCAAAATGTGATAACATCCTGTAAGGTAGGGGGGTTCTGCGCAGCAAAGGTGTTAAATGCGACTGCGTTGATGCGTATGATGAGATGGAGTATCCGGTCGTTTCGGGACACGATGGAATTGATGAACTCGCAAAGTTCAATCATATCCTAAAATTACAAGGCGTGTGATTGGCCAGTATATTATATATGCTCAACGAACTTTTCGTTGCCTCGTTAATTCAGCGTGAATTAGGGGCCACCAAAAAATTGATGCAGCTTTATCAAAAATGCTGTGCAAGCATGACGATCTGAATTATTGTTTGAGAACAAGTTTATCATGACGTCAAAGAATTATAAAGGAGCATTCCGCAGTTTATGCAAACTCTTGCACCGGTCCAAATTGCTGACTCGGTCGCTGTTGTCAACCAATGCAGGACTTAATACCCGCGTAGACCAGTGAACTTTAGTGGGTCATGTCAATGACTGCCAATGGTCACTCCAGAAGTTGAACAGCGTTTAAGAGCTACAGCATCGGGTACGCCAGATCTATCTTGCATGGTCATGACAGGTTGTGTTAACCACTGGCCCGACAGAAGCTCAAGCCAGAAATTTGGTGAAGACTTGGACGAAAGAGAAGCAAACTTCTGCGTTGTTTGAGGCACTGCTTTACATTCGCAGAGCTTGACACACGCAAACAAAAAAGAGATGACAGACGTAGATGATGATCTCTCGAAGGAACAAAATTGATGCCTGATGATAATGTTCACAAGTGAGGAAAGAGGAAGTCAGTTGCACATTTCACCTGCAATGTATTATTTTGATAAGTAACGCTAGTCAAGGCTAGAACTGTTTCCCTATAGGTTAAGACAAATCTCTCGTTTTTTACCATTATTCTGCAAAATAAGTTTCCTGGTAGTTCACCTAGAGTTGCCAACAAATGAATCTTATTTGCCAAACAAGCGTGGCTATCTGCTAGAAGAATCTAGAAACCTTCAAAGAAAATATTTGTTGCGGCTCTACCTGTGTGGTCGTAATATGTTTTTTTTTACTAAGGTCAATGTTGCAAATTTGCTTCCCAAATGCTGTAGCGGCATCCCAATGGGAGTGAAATGCACAACACACCAGCAGGCAAATTACAGAAGAGAAAACTAACGACCCTCTTGTTAATAATTTGTTGTGCGTACAGCTGCAATGATCTCTCAGATATCAGTGTACTGTACCATTAAACAAGACAATAACAAGGCTGTAAACTTTAAATAAACCGTAAAAATGCAGCGTCCGTTATGTTTACTTCCTTATCTTTCTCTTATTTTGCGTTACCATACCACACTTCTCATACCCGCAAAGAAAGTAATTCGACAGCACTAAAGGCCGAACAAGAAAGAACACAATCTAGAAAGCAGAGCGCTTTGTCTTATGTGTTTTGCTTGCGCTGCCCTTTCCCACTGTTTCGATTCCCGAATGTAGGAGCTACACTGCGTCAATGCTCCATTTCAGCGTATTGTTCTGGCTCGGTATGCTGTCCTGCATGCAAGGGTGCTCGCATAGCGCTGGGTTTGGAGAAAAGACCACATTTCGCGAACGAGCATACTGTTTCGTGCCTCTTCAGTTTGCGCAAAGATTAGTAGATTTACTCGGCACAAAACGGGTTCATACAGAAGACACGCCGTACTTGATGTTCCAGCCACGCGCCGTGCTGCTATAATGCGATAAGAGGCGCCCAATATTTTCTTGTGCTTGCCGACACCTAGCACAAAGCCACTGCGGAAGTGGCAAAGAAGGGGCCATTTTACGACTGTTCACACTGAGACTGTGACTGAAAGTATACTCAGCGTATCGGAAATTGTTCGGGAAAGTACCCGTTCATAAGCTGTATTGTTCATTAGCGTTTAGAAAATGAGTGAGCTTACATTTTATAAGGGAGTAAGGTATAAAAACAGAATAAGCAAAAAGGAAGCACGATTTACATGGCATCAGCGCCTAGGCATGAAAGACTTTATACAAGTTAATTTAGATGTTGCTATGGGACGCGGCCCAACTGCCGCTTAGGCGGGTTTATTCTATTACTTAACGTGTGCCTCTTGGTCATAGCTTATCAGGCTTCCGTACTGCATTAGCAGGGTTCAAGGCTGGTCGTCAAATATGGGATTTAATGGTCTAGGACGCCGTCATCTGCGAAGGATTTAATTGACGAGTTAATTGGGCAGGGGACGTAATTGATATAAATAAGAAATAGCAATGGTCTTAAGACGGAGCGTTGTGGTGCACCTGATTGAACTGCACAATGCTGTGACAGCGAAGTATTTTCAGTCACAAATTGTGTACAGTTAGTAAGAAAGCATTCAATCCACTTCAGTATGTTAAGATCTATATCTAGGGCACTGATTTTACCGAGCAGCAGTTGGTGTGGAACCTTGTCGAATGCCTTGGCAAAGTCTAGGAAGACGCAATCACCTGGTAGTCCTTCGTCTAAAGAGGAAGCTAACTTATTAATGAAGCATATGAATTGTTTTTCACAAGAGTAGCTTTAGCGGAAACCACGCTCAGAAGGAGTGAAGAATGAGTTTGATTCAAGAAAGAAGATGAGGTTGGAGTAGATTAAGTGCTCAAGAAGTTTGCAGGGAATGCTTGTTGGTGAAATAGCTCTATAATTAGGAGTTGGATATGGCTTAACGGATATAAAAAGAGAAACTACTTTCCCTGCCTTCAATACGCAGGTAAAGATGCGCTTGCAAGAGATTGAGTGAACAGGCAAATAAAAAATACAGATGAATATACTCCAGTGCTTTAAAAAAATTTTGAAATAATTTTGTCAACACCGCAGCTAGACGACTGTTTCTAGTCCTGGATTATCTTCATAATTCATGTAAATTCAATAATAACTGGGTTCATAGGAAAAATATGGCGTTTGTACATGCACAGTGTTGGGGCAGCATGAACTCCCGTAAATGTATTCGCGAAGGTATTGTTTAGTACTGCACAGCAGTCTTCACTGGTCATGACATCGCGATCAGCGTCTGTGAGGGATATGTCGTTTATCTTTACAGGCTTGATTGTCCTACAAAACCTCCTTGAGTTTGTTGAAAGAAAGGAAGACAATGTGCTATTGAAAAACAGGTGCTTACCTCTTCCTGTCACAGTTCTATAAATGCGCAAAGCTTCGCTATATGAATACCGACGAGTTCTGTCCGGCTTTCCGAGATGAAAACGTAGTTTTTTCTTGTATAACATTCTTTTCATGGCAATTGAATACCAAGGCGAGCGCTTCTTTAGAGGGCCCCTCACCATTTCTGCCCATATATAGCTGACAAGTGCAGAGCATACAATGTGCACTAACGATCGTGTCTGCAACGTATTACATCACTACCTACCGTCCAAAGTCTGAAATGGCATTTGCTCCGTGGTGGTGTTGCCGAACGGCATCCCAGAAAGTGTAACCAAGTTCTTCGATATATGCAGGTTTTGGGCTGGTGCAAACTGCGCATTTAGTAGAAGTCTTGCTTGCTCCCTGCCACTACCACTGCTGCTTCTAATGTTACTATGATGCACTCTTTCAGAAATGCCTCAGTCTGTACTCTGTCTAGTCTGCAATGACACCCTTCCAGAATCAGGCTCGTACCCTATGTGCACAGAATGCGGCTTTGGTGACCACCTCGGCGCATGCTGAGGCGTGGCTACGCCAGCGTTTAGGGCATAAGATGAGGCGACGAAGAATAATGGGAAATGTCAGACGTGCGTTGTACTATCAGCCCGAATGGCCGCTGACCTGCGAAAAGAGAAACACGAGCAAGCTTCAGGACTTAAATGCATGTCTGATATGAACAAGCAGTTGATGCAACTACCAGCCATTATGAATAAAGTTGAACCCATGCTGCTGAAGCACACATTAGGCAAATCAGAGCAAACTGTGCAGCATTTCTCGGATGTGTACGATAAAGTGCTGCCTACAATGAAAACACATTCTTTAGAGATAGCTGGTTGGAAAAAAAAGGTCAGGGAAGCTGAGGTAAACAACAGCCAAGAAGAAATTCCTAAACTGCGAAAGCAAATTAACCAACATGAGCAGCATAGTAGGCATAAAAATTTGGAAAATTCATGGTCTTCCGCACAATGACAATGAAGCACTACTTGACAAAGTAAACAACTTAGCGAAAACACTGCAACTTGCTGAAATTTCTCGAGCAGATGCTGAATGCATGCATAGGCTTGCACCCAATCCACGCAAAGAACCTGTACTACTCGTCCGTTTTGTATCCCCTATCACGCGGGACGAATGGATGACAAAAAAAGAGTGATTTGAAAGCAAGGAAATCGAATGTTTACTTCCTTGATAATTTGACGCCAGAAAACAAAAAAGCTTCCGTGGTAGATGAAGCTATGATGTCAGGAAAAGTATAACCAAATAGCTTGGCATAGGGACGGCAAACTGTTCGTGCGCAGGGCACAGGGCGAGCGCGGAATCCCTATTGCATGCGAAGCTGATTTTAGTCGCTGACTTTCTCGTGCCTTCTGGGCGTTATAAATTGCTTTCTTTTCTCATGGTGGGTACATGCGCATCAGCTTACTATGACAGTTCTTTATTTACTTCTGCCGTAAATGCTTCATTTTTTCTAAAAGATAACAAGCTATCTATCTTTCATTTATATGAAAAGAGCCTGAAGAATAAATATATGGAAACTGAAACTTATTTGGAATCTTTAGAACATACATTCGAAGTTCTAGATTTTACCGAGACGTGGTTCACAAGCGCAGATGATATTATTCAATTTGATGGTTATAAATGTGAAGGTGTTTATCGTAAACACCACCCTTGTGGAGGTACTTCACTTTATTTCAAAAACGATCTGTCCTACGAGCTTCTGTGTGAATTCTCGTACGTTACTGATTCCTATGAATGTATTGCTGTAAAATGCTGTAAATATCTAATTTCTTCAAAATACCGCCTTCCTTCAGGTGACCTTGATGATTTCATTCAATTCATTTCCAAAATATTGGAATATGCTTTTGATCTGTCTCCCGATTGTTTTGGGTGGCGATATAAACATTAACATATTAACCTACTGCTCACACTCAACCATTCATTGACGTACAACATTCTTATAATTACGCTAACACAATTTTGGGTTTACTGTTCTTTATTCTAAACGTAAATGATATCGTAAACATACCGCTTACTCCAGATATAGTCTTGTATGCATACGACACAAGTTTGTTTTTCTCAGGTGACAGTGTAAGAGTGCTAGAAATTACAGCTAATAATTGGTTAGATCAACTTTTAGTTTGGTTATCAGTGAACCACCTACAGATAAAAGTCAATTAAATTAAATTTGTGGTTTTATAGCCTAGAAATAGGCCTGATGACTGTGCTTTTTCTGTAAAGTTCGATAGGGGTGTAATTGAGCGGATACATATTTTATATTTTAAGTGGATTTTTTGTTGAGAACCTGAATTTTACACCTCATGTAACGAATATTCATTCTAGCATTTGTAGGTCAATAGGCACATTGTTTAAGGTTAGATACCTTCCTCCCACTTGGTTGAAACACCATCTGTTTGTTTTTCTCAGGTGACAGTCTATGAGTGCTATAAATTACAGCTAATAATAGGTTAGATCAACTTTTAGTTTCGTTATCAGTGAACCACCTACTGTTAAAAGTCAATAAAACTAAATACAGTGAACTCTCACTTGAGGGAACTTCAAGGGACCGAAGGAAATACTTCACTTAACTGAAAGGTCACTAAAGTCAATGTTCAATAGACCAACATAAGACATCGCATACAGAGTCAAAAGTTTGAAGTGCATTTCATAGAGCAAAAGGCATGGCATCCATAGTGTTCAAAATGTGTGAAATGGAATTTGTACATATGAACAAGCACAAGGTTCATAACAGTTATAATGCTGCCTTTCTCAGTTAGAAAAAAATCTGTAATCTTCTGCACTTGTACTATTAAAGCGCAAGAAGTAACAAAACTGCCTAAGGAGTCAATGTTTTGTACACTTCTTCTGGTACCACTTGCTGTTGAGACACAAAATATCGCAACTTTCCTATGTGCCCTACAATCAGCTAGAGTTATAGGGCATGAAACTCACTGGGCAGCTGCCTCTTCTTCGTCTTTTTCGCATCTTCTTCCAAAGAAAGAGATGATGACCATGCCCCGACTAGCTGGTCGGAAAAAAACACACACCACGCTGTTTGTCGTGTGACAGATCGCCGCTTCGCTCTGGCGGTGTTGTAAGCGCCAGCGATGTTACTTTGTTCATGACCTCCGAGATTACATGCTTGCTCGTTTTGTGCGGTGATCTCGGAGGCCAAGCCTCCTTACCTTTCGTTTTCCGCGCCGCCGCTTTGCCCCAGGGGCGCTGTAGCGCCAGCGACGTTACATTGCCGCTGGAGCGGAGGTTTGGTGAGGGCGGGCATAGGCTCTGATTGTAGAAATAAACCTTGGCCTTCTGAGCAAGTTCGTTCAACTGAAATATTGACTGTTCCGAAATTCGTTTAAGTGAAACATTTTTGCATAGAGTCAATAAGAAAACGGCCGCAGATTCTTAAAAGTTCGTTATTCTGGAATATTCGATAAACCAACTTTCGTACAACTGAGAGTTTCCTGTATGTGGTTTTTAAGCCTAGAAATAGGCCTCATGACTGCTTTTTCAGTAAAGTTCGATAGTTGTGTAATCTAGAGGACTTCAGCTTTTATATGTATAGGTGTACTTTTTGATCAGAACCTCAGTTTTACAACTCATGTAACGAAGATTTATTCTAGTATTTGTAGGTCAATAGGCATATTGTTTAAGATTAGATACCTTGTTCCCACTTTGTTGAAACACCATCTGTATTATGCTTTAATTCAGTCCCATCTTAGTTATTCCCTGTTGGTATGGGGGACTACATTCCAATCAAACTTGGATCAATTGATATGTCTCCAAAAATAAGGAATTTGCTGTGTTGAGAACCTTGACGCCGCGATCGGCCAGCACCTTTTTTCATACTTTTTTCATAAAACTTTGATCGATTGATATGTCTCCAAAAATAAGCAGTTCGCTGTGTTGAGAACCTTGGACCCCGCGATCACCCGGCACCTTTTTTCATGAGACATACACATTTAAAAATTAATCAGCTGTACGAACTGAAGGTCGCTATTTACATACGAGGCGAACACGAGAAAAATTCACTCCGTTTTTATCAAATCCACCTATCAAGTTACACCCAATATAATTTCAGGTATGACAATATTAGGGTTCAATTTTTCAGGACCAACTACGGTAGAAAACAACTAGCATACTTTGTCCCACCCTTCGCAAATGCACATCCTACGACAATCACTATCGGGCAAAACTTCCAATCATTAAACTGCTTTAAAAGTGCTATGAAAAATATTTGCTTCCCTTTCTGATTGACATTTTGCTAATTTGTTTCTGGCGTGTTTTATTTATAATTATTTTACCTCGGTTGCACATTGTTCTTTTGTATATATAAAGCTTTTTTTCTTGTTCAACCTACTCTGTTGATCCTAAATTGTTTCTACTTAGAAAGTTGTACAGTGATTGTTGTATGTAATGCTCGTATGTTTGTAATGTATGCTATGTATATCTAAATCCACGCTATTGATATTTGTGTATATTATCAATATTTTATGATATGCTGCCTCACTCTTGAGCAATGTATGGGTGACGAGGCCTCACCCAGGCAGACAATGTACTGCCTTCAGCCTTGCCATCTAAGACCTTCACTGCGTCTAAATCGATGCTGAAGAAAAACAATATAAAACAATTTCAATTCGAATGCTGTTTTCCCTTTCCCTCGCGGCGATCATGGTGCAAGCCGGACAGTGGCGTACTCAGGTTCCTCAGCATACGTAGTCGTGCTCGCAATGTGACGTCGCTCGTGGTGACACGTGACTTCGAGAATTATTGAAGGCAACATGTGTTATTTTTGAGATCTGTTGCTTGAATTGACTAACTGAAGTTTAGAGAAATAAAAATACACATAAACGGAATGTCCGCGTGTTTCTTGTTTTACTTCGCCCTGAACCAAGAGAGATGAACTTCTGCTTCGTCTGCTTGTTCCCACGGTCTTGCAGTCCTGTGAGCACGTACCGAAACAATGCAATTTTCTACCGTGTACCAGCGCGTGATCATGCTCTGCGGTCCGTTTGCTCCGCCTCAGTATTCATGTAGCACCGAACTATACCGCTAGTCATGTGTCCTTGCGCACAGCGCGCAACATCGTGAGCTGGGCGAAGCGAGACAACCAGAAGAAGTCGCGCGAAACGCTATCAACGGAAGCACGCAGCACCGCAAAAATAACAGTGAGGACAAAAAAGAAATGAAAGCAGGGCCCGTTACATATGCGTCAGGCGAACCTCGAGGTCCGGTATAAAAGAACGCAGGAAGGAATTTGCGGAGGCTAGACAGGGCGAGTTGAGAGAGTGTCTCACTTGGCAGTGGTGCCCGCCTGCTGAAAATCATGTGTTCGCGGCGTTAGATTTATATCTCGCCTTTTTGTGAGCCGATTCCTAACATTTCCGCGGCAGGGTGCTCCCCAGAGGACTCGTCACAGGTTCCAGCATATAACCAAAATTTGCTTTGGGGCCTGGTGAGGGGCCCTCTTAGGTAATCTTACTAGATGATGTATATTTAGCTACTAGTAATGCGGCTTTGTTTTGCGTAATTTCCAGTTTTCTGCAACTGTGCGATCGATTAAGCAAGGTATGTATTCCTCAACGAATAATGAGAGTTCGGTTTTAATTCCAGCATAGTTCCCTCTCGCGTAAACATTGATCAATCAAATGTCTGTAACAGCAGGAGAGACGTGCTGTTTGATGGTGATATAAATGAAGATGTGGTGGAGTACACCGGGAAAGTAATCAATCAAATTCACAAGTTGAGGCTCAGTATGATTTGAGTTGTTAGTTCAGTTCAGTATGAAGTCTAAAGCATTAGACGCTGTGGTCCCAAATCTTGTAGGTGTTGATGCAAGTTACCACAGATTAAAGTTCCTGCACAGTACAAGGAATGATTGTCTTTCGCATGATCCTTCCGCAACAGGGGAAGATCCAGACCATCTAATTTTTGGTAGATTAAAGTCACCTAGAAGGAATTTTGCTGGATGTGAAAACAGCAAGACCAAGTGGTTTTGGTACACCATGGAGATGATTTACGTGATGGAGACCTGGTGATGTATGTGATGATAGTACATCATCATGGAGACGATGTACTATCATGGAGACCTGGTGGTCGATAACACGCATGCAATAGAACACATTTATAGTTTATATGACTACGGACACAAATAAATTCAAAGTTTGCGCTAAGGGCACCAGCACTAGACTTTTATTTATGGGCAACAGCAAAAAACACACCACCTTCAATTTTGTCATCACGATAGCGACGGTAACTCACGTAGTTTATTTTTTATTTCAAAACCAAACAACTCGTCATCGCACATTATATTAGGCAGCCAATTTCCTATCGGCGCAATTACATCAGCAGCGCAAGAATCGAAAATCAGGTAATCGAATCGAATCGAATATTTCAGTTTGGTGTGCGTCATGGAACATGCGCCTAAATGCTAAACATGCAAAGTAATGAGAACTTCAGGTAACGCAACTTGTAATAGTGTTTACAACTATCATCTCGAAGATTCCGTGCCAGAAAAAGTGACACCGTATAAATATCTACGAGTACACAAGACCACCAACCTATCTTGGAAGAAGCACATTGAGTACATATGGTTGAGCCCACGCCAACTCAACCAGACTTTTTCGACCTTCACAGATGTAGCTGAAAAATTTTCCACATGTTTGCTACAGTTGAAAACTCCTCCTCCACGTTTAGTTTTTCTTGCCAAAAATTTTGCACAATTTTGAGGACAATTTGTTTTTCCTTCCAAGCTCAGCTAGACGGCATCAATCAGCGTTTTTTTCGCAGAGACACATTGTTTGATCCTCTCCTTCAAATTCCTTTATGGCAACCCAAAGATGCGATGTGACTGCAGAAATTGCCAATTTTATAAATATTTGAATACATTGATTGGTTCTGGCACTAGCAAACGCGTGTAAAATTCCAAAGCTTGAGTTTTCTTTCTCGGAACGTAGAAAAACCTTGAAGTTACATATAAAATATACACTGGTACCCCTAGTTAACATAGTGCCGCGGAAAAATATTGTCAAAGGTTGAGCATTTCGCATGGAAAGAAATTGTAAGTTTCCATCTCTTTTGCAAAAAGCTCCATATTCAAGGTAAAAAAAGGTGCTTTGGTTGTCGGCCTAAAAATTTATCATTTACATCATTAGATAGCCCTACGTGTCTACTGTGCATGTGTGAAGGTATAAAAACGTATTAGGTTTTAAACAGAAGAAATTATTTTTTTTATTTTCGTGTCAGCACCGGCCTCCTTCCGACGCTACTCAAGCTAGGTAGAGAACTGATTCCGGTGCTCCGCAGCCCAGGCTTGCTGGCCTGGGATCCAGACGACAAAGCCAGCATCGCCTGCGATGAAGACGAAAGGGAAACGGTGTGATCATCTGCATTTCATTGCGAACAGACGCACGCTTCAGTGCAATGCGGCTTGTGCTTGGTGTGTGCCAGGTAAACCACCCTCCAATTGCACATGGAACTTCACGACCGCTGAATTGCCGCAGAGAGACCTGCACATTTGATACGTATGTTTCATACATCCATAAATTGAAATATTTACGCATAAGTATGAATTAAACGCAGAAAGAGCGCTCGCATCGTTTACGCAAAGCAGTATAAATAAAACCTCGCCCTGAAATCGGTGAATTTCTTGTCAATTTGCAGATGAACACATTTTGCCGTGCTCACTGGGACCCAAAGACAGTCATGAGACGACACGAGTGAAAAACACCTTCGTGATTAGAAATGGCAGCCTAGATGAATGTGAACTTAGACTGTGTGAGATAATGAATGAGTGCTGTATGACCGGTATATGCAGCAATTGCCGTGAAAATCCGTCGCTCAAATCGCTGATATTGAGCTCTCCTGCACTGAAGCGGGATTTCGCCGCAAGCATTCCTGCCCGTGAGTGGGCTAGTGGAGTGCGCTGCCGATTGGAAACAATCTTGTTTGCCTGTAATGACTTGGTAGACCTTCTCCTTGAGATGATAAGCGACTTAAGATCGCATCAGTTTGTCAGCAAGCTCCAAGCTCGGCACCTACGCAATTTGAAAGCCATAGTTTTAATGGATTTCTCTGAAAACTACAGCTTTCCCATTCAGAACGCTCCACAGTCAGTATACAGGGACAACTCTCAACCAAGAGCACACTCAAGTGCAGTCTACGCTCTCTCGATGGTCTCTTCTGATGAACCACATGCTCAATCGTACGTAGTGATATCCGACTGCCTCGACCATACTACTGCCGCTGTTTCTACATTAGAGGAGGTGCTAAAGGATCAACCTAAAGTAGATATGCTGCAGGTAGAACTACTGTGCTACTTTTCGGATGGGGCTCCTTCCCAGTATAAGAACAGAAAGAATTTTGCAAACCTGTGCTACCACCAGGAAGATTTTCCTTTGGATGCTACATGGCATTTTTGTTTTTGCTACATCACGCGGAAAAAGTGCCTGTGGTGAGGTGAGTGTTACCCTGAAACGGTTGGCTCCCAAGGCAAGCCTACAAAGGCCTTTCTCAAGGCAGATTTTGACACCATTTGAGCTGTATGACTCGGCACGCGAAAGCCTTTCACATATAAAACCAATTTGAGTGGCGGGAAATGCAATATCTATGCGGGAGGTACAACTGTCGTCCTGGTTTGCGAATCCTATGCGCAATAACTGTACCAGGTTTTTACATCATTTTCTGCCGACGTCACTTTTTCAACTAAAAGTTTCATTCAAGTCTTCGTCGAAGACAAGAAGTGTTAAAGCTGTTGTAGAGCCCGCACCTGCTCGGCTCTAAAAATCATACCGGCTATGTTCAGGATCATGTATTCAAACGTGGTTGACATTAAATTTTCGTAGCCATGGAAAGAAAAAGTCAGAGATACGGCTTAGACATCGCTTGTCTTAGTTTGCGTACAATAAAAAAGCCACAAGTTCTTCGCTGAATGGTTTGTTGGGCTCACTTTGTTTGTTGCCAATATGTCTTTGCCGGACGGCTACGATTCATACATGTACGCTATTGCACGTACTGAAAATTAAAAAAAATAAGTTCCTGCGCTTAAAAAGTAATACCTTCTTTTAACTTCCGACATGCACAGTAGACACGTAGGGCTATCTAATTATGTAATGCCTATATTTTTAGGCCGACCACCAAGGCACCATTTTTTACCTTGAATATGGAGCTTATTGCAAAAAAACTGAAATTTACAATATTTTTTCATGCGAAATGCTAAACCTTCAATACTTGAAATATTTTTTACCTGCACAGTGCTAACTTGGCTACCAGTACATATTTTGTATGTAACTTTCAGGTTTTTATACGTTCCGAGAAAAAACTCAAACTTTGCAATTTTACACGGTTTTGCTAGTGCCATAACCAATCGAAGTATTCCAACATTTATGAAATTGGCAATTTTTGCAGTCACATCGCATATTTTTGGGTTGCCATAAACGCAACTTGAAGGAGTCGATCATACAATGTGTCTTTGAGAAAAAAAATGTTGATTGATGTATGGGAACGTATGGAATGTATGGGTATGGGAACCATGCCTTGCTCACCTTACAAACGCATTAGAATTGGTCCCGAATCGCAGCGCACGCTATCAGATAATGCTCTCAGACTACCATCATACTTCCCGGCAACATCCATGAATTTTTTTTTTGCGCCTCAATCTTGCGCGACGATTCAGTATCAGTTTCATCTCGTTAAGAATGACTCCTACGATGTGTGAGACAGGCAGCCGAGACCATTACTTGTTTGGTGTACCGCCCTGAACACTTGACTAGTAAATTCCCTGAGCGCTGAAAGTTTTTATTTTCTCATTTTCTTTTTTTTTCACACTACATTTAGGTATCGTTCAAGTTCACCGAAAATGTCTCCTATATCGAGCTGCGTTCATGGCCACATGCGTACGGGTGACTTCGAAACCACGATGTTAGACACATTGAATAATACTATGCCCTGTCACCGGCTGCAATAGGCAAAGCCCCTTTTGCGCGGAAAATTTCAAGCATCTTTTCAAGCATTTGAGATGTACGAAATTGACTGTGACTGACTCGAAGTATGCGCATCGTGCACAATATTATTATTTTTAACTAGTGTCGCAGTCGGCTTTGTAGTTTTTGGCAAGCCGAACTGACGACTGCCTGCGTGTGTGTGATCTTCAGGATGCGTGTAGGGTTTACCTAGCCAAGTTCACGGCCGGCCATGCACGTTTGATTCCGGAACTAGGAGGCCAGAACTCTATTGAAATCATTCTATATTGAGTTAACCGTCGCACACTTTTATCGCGGATTAATCAAAGAAGTTCTTAGGCATGTAGGGCCTTCTTGGCTGTACTTATCGGCGATAAGGTAGCCTCGCCGCCAGTGGGTTTATTTGACTATGTCGAATGCTCGGTTGCCATAGTCGGAAGTTTGGACTCCCCTATAAGAGTTTTTTTTTTTAGTACGATGATCAGCTTGAGATTCAACTCCTCCAGTGCACACATCTGCATGCTTGGAGTGACGCCTTTCACCGCCAAATGATGCCATGAGCGAGTGGGGCTATTCTAATCTAGGTACAACCAAATTATCAAGGGCCACTAAACTTCGAAGCGACACTCCCACACCAGAACAGGAATTTGCCTTCGTAGTGCAGTATTCATCCGCCCCCTCCCAAATGGCTCACTCAATCACCCAATGGCCCTCAGTCCCCAGCAGCTGCGAACACCTGACTGAGGCTGTCATCAGACCTGTCGCGCAGCAGAGGGTGCTAAGAATCCCTGGGTCCGGAGAGGACACCAATGGAAACTGACCCTTGCAACGTTTAACACCCCAACCCTCTCGAGTGAGGCTAGCTTAACAGGAATCCTTGGCGAAATATCAGACAGTGTTTGGTATATCATCGTCCTTAGTGAGAATAGAACTGGTGAGGCTTATACATTACGGAATAACGGGCATCTCCTCCGCTATAGAGGTCTCCTAGATGAGAAGATACGGGGTAGGGTTCCTAAACTATAGGGACATAGCGGGCAACACTGACGAATTCTACATTAATGAGAGGGTAGTTGTAGTCGTAATCAAACTCATTAAGAGGTATAGATTAAGGGAAGTTCAAGCCTACGCTCCCACTTCCAGTCACAATGATGAGTATGTAGATAAGTTTTACGAAGATGCTGAATAAGCGATGAGAAAAGTGCAAACTCAGTATACTGTAATAACGGGCGGCTTCAATGCAAAAGTGGGGGAAGACGGGCTGGGGAACAAGTAATTGGCACCTATAGCGTCGATTTTAGGAACGCTGGAGGAGGGATGCTGGGAGAATTCGCAGAAAGGAATAAGCTTCGAATAATAAACACCTTTTTCATGAAGCGTAGCAAGAGAAAGTGGCCCTGGAAAAGCCCTCATGCCAAAACAAGTAAAGAAATTGACGTCATAGTTTCTGCTGAACGCTGCTTAGTGCAGTATGTAGAAGTAATAGGTAGGGTAAAGTGCAGTGATCATAGGTTAGTGAGGGCCAGGATTCACCTCACTCTGAAGAATGAAAGAGCAAAATTGGTCGAGAAGAAACAGGTCAACCTAGAGGCAGTAAGGGTAAAACGGGGCAATTCAGGCTGGCACTTGCAAAAAAATATCCAGCCTTAGAACAGAGGGATAATGATGACATAGAGCCAACGAACGGAACCGTAACTAAGTTGGCTTCAGAGGTAGCAATTGAAGTGGCAGGCACGGCACCAAGGCCACCAGTAGGCAAGGCCTCCCAAGTAACAAATGACCTAATAATGAAACGACAAAAAATGAAAACGTCCAACTCAAGAAAGAAGATAGAATTCACGGAATTGTCAAAACTGATCAAAAAGGCGAAAATAAGTGATATCCGAAACAATAATGTGAGAAATACTGAAGAAGCCAAAAAAATAGACGCATCTTGAAATCACTTATAACAAACTTGGCATAGGACAAGCCAAGCTGTACGCAATGAAAGAGAAGCAGGGTAATACCATCAGCAATCTTGGAGATACATTAAAACAACGGAAGAATTCTTTACTGACCAGTACAGCACCCAGAGAGTCAGGACATCTCAAATAAGAACACTAAGGAAGCGGATAGAGAAACTACTCGGATAATTACCGATGAGGTCAGGAGTGCTTTGAAAGACATGAAACGAGGAAGAGTGGCAGAGAAGATGAAATAACAGGCCATATCATCAACAATGAAGGATACATAATGCTTGGAAAACTGGCGGCTCTTTATACGAAGTGTCCATCGATTGCAAGGGTCTCAGAAAAGTGCAAGAATGCAAACACTATACTAATCCGCAAAACGGGAGACGTTAAAAAATTGAAAAATTTTAGGCCTATTAGTTTATTCCCCAGTATTATATAAAATATTACTCAAAATATTTTCCAATAGAATAAGGGCATCGCTGGACTTTAGACAACCAAGGGCACAGGCTGGCTTCAGGCCGGGATACTCTACAATGTATCACATCCATCTCACTAATAAGGTTATTGAGAAATTCGCAGAGTATAAGAAGCCTCTCTATATGGCTTTCATAGATTACGAAAATGCACTTGATTCATTAGAGATACCAGCAGTCATAGCGGCGTTACGTAATCAAGGAGTACAGAAGGCTCACGTAAATACCATGGAAAATAGATACAGAGGTCCTACAACTACTTGAATTCTACATAAGAAGAACAGGACGATACCTATAAGGAAAAGGGTCACAGAGGGAGACACAATCTCTCCAATGCTTATCGCTGCATGCTTGGAAGAAGTATTCAAGCTATTAAACTGGGAAGGCTTAGGAGTAAAAATGAACGGCGAATATCTCAGCAACCTTCGGTTTGCCGATGACATTGTTCTATTCAACAACAATGCAGACGAGTTACAACAAATGATTGAGGACCATAACAAACAGCGTGTAAGAGTGGCGTTGAAGATTAATATGAAGAAGACAAAGATAATGATAAATAGCCGAGCAAATGAAAAAAAAGTTTAGGATTGCCAATCGGCCTCCATAATCTGTGTAGGAATACGTTTACCTAGGTCGATTATTCAAAATGAACCCTGATCATGACAAGGAAATCCAAAAGAGTAATAAAGTGGGCTGAATTGCATACGCAGACGTTGCCAGCTCTTGACTGGAAGCTTACCATTATCATGGAAAAGGAAGGTGTGCAATCACTGCACATTACCATTAATGACATATGCGGCATAGACTTGGAGACTAAAAATGAAGCTTCAGAACAAGTTAAGAATGGCGCAAAGGGCGATGCAACGAAGATTGCTAGGCATAACGTTAAGAGACAGAAAGACAGCGATTTGGACGGGAGAGCAAACGGGTATAGACGATATTCTTATTGACATCAAGAGAGAAAAATGGAGCTGGGCAGGCCATGTAATGCACCGGTTAGATAACCGTTGGACCATTATGCCCAACAGTTATGGACAGGTCTACGCCCCTACATCCAGTCATGATGACCAGGAAGCCGAAAGCTTCTACGAAGACGAGGAATCGGCGATGGATAAAGTGAAAACTTTATCCAAACTTTATGCCAAGGTAGGCAAGAAGCAAGCTGGAGACAAGTCAGTAGTGGAATATAGCATAGGCTCTAGAAATAGCAGGGCAGAGTTATTAGTAGAGTTTGCGGAATAGAATAATATGCGGATAATAAATACCTTCTACCGCAAGCGGGATAGCCGAAAGTGGACGTGGAGGAGCCCGAATGGCGAGACTACAAACGAAATAGACCTCATACTCTGCGCTAACCCTGACATCATACATGATGTGGACGTGCTCAGCAAGGTGCGCTGCAGTGACCATAGGATGTTGAGAACTCGAATTAGCCTAGACCTAAGGAGGGAACGGAAGAAACTGGTACATAAGAAGCCGATCAGTAAGTGACCGGTGAGAGGAAAAATAAAGGAATTCCAGATCAAGCTACAGAACAGGTATTTGACTTTAACTCAGGAAGAGGACCTTAGTGTTGAAACAATAAACGACAACATTGTGGGCGTCAATAAGAAGTGTGCAATAGAGGTCGGTGGTAACTCCGTTAGGCAGGATACCAGTGAGCTATCGCAGGAGACGAAAGATCTGATGGAGAAACGCCAATGTATGAAAGCCTCTAACCTTACAGCTAGAATAGAACTGGCAGTACTTTAGAACTTCATCAACAAGCGTAATACAGCTGACATAAGGAAGTATATTATGGATAGAATTGAACATGCTCTTAGGAACGGAGGAAGCGTAAAAGCAGTGAAGAAGAAACGAGGAATTGGCAAGAATCAGATGTATGCTTTAAGAGAGAAAGCCGGATATCCCATTACTAATATAGATGAGATAGTTCAAGCAGCTGAGGAGTTATATAGAGATTTATACAGTACCAGTGGCACCCCACGACGATAATGGAAGGGAGAATAGTATAGAGGAATTCCAAATCCCAAAGGTAACGCCGGAAGAAGTAAAGAAAGGCTTGGGCGCTACGAAAAGGGGGAAGACAGCTGGGGAGGATCAGGTAACAGCAGATTTGTGAAAGATGGTGGGCACATTGTTATAGAGAAACTGGCCACCCTGTATAACCAATGCATCATGACCTCGAGCGTACCGGAATCTTGGAAGAACGCTAAAATAATCCTAATGCATCAGGAAGGGACGCCAAAGACTTGAAAATTATAGAACGATCAGCTTACTTCCAGTTACTTAAAAGCAATTTACTAAGGTAATTGCAAATAGAATCAGGAACACCTTGGACTTCTGTCAAGCAAAAGACCAGTCAGGATTGCGTAAAGCCTACTCAACAATAGACCATATTCACACCAGTTGATAGGTGATTGAGAAATGTGCAGAATGTAACCAATCCCTATATATAGCTTTATTTATTGCAAAAAAAGCGTTTGATTCTGTCGAAACCTCAGCAGTCATATGGGCCTTACGGAATCAGGGTGTAGACAAGCCGTATGTAAAAATACTGAAAGGTATCTGTAGCGGCTCCACAGTCACCGTAGTCCTTCAAAAAGAAAGAAAAAAATCAAAATAAAGACGGGCCTCAGGCAGCGAGATACGATCTCCGCAATACTATGCACAGCGTGTTTACAGGAGGTATTCAGACACCTGGATTGGGAAGAATTGGGGATAAAAGGTAATGGAGAATACGTTACTAACTTGCGATTCACTGATAATTTTGCGTTGCTTAGTAACTCAGGGGACCAATTGCAATGCATGCTCACTGATCAGGAGGGGCAAAGCAGAAGAATGCGTCTAAAAATAATCTGCAGAAAACTAAATAATGTTTAACAGTCTCGGAAGAGAACAACCATTTACAATAGGTACCGAGGTACTTGCAGTGGTAAGGCAATACATCTACTTAGGGCAGGTAGTGACGGCGGATCCGGATCAGGAGACGGAAATAATCAGAAGAATAACAATCGGCTTGGGTGTGTTTGGCAGGCATTCTCAGAACATGAACACCAGGTTTCCATTATCCGTCAAGAGAAAAGTGTATAATAGCTGTGTCTTACCAGTACTCACGTACAGGGCAGAAACCTGGAGGCTTACGAAGGGGGTTCTACTTAAATTGAGGACGACGCAACGAGCTATGGAAAGGAGAATAATGGGCGTAACGTTAATGGATAAGAAAAGAGCAGATTTGGTGAGGGAACAAACGCGAGTTAATGACATCTTAGTTGAAATGAAGAAAAAGATATGGGCATGGGCAGGCCATGTAATCAGGAGTGAAGGTAACCGATGGTCATTAAGGGTTACAGACTGGATTCCAAGGGTAGGGAAACGTAGCAGGGGGCGGCAGAATATTAGGTGTGTGGATGAGATTAAGAAGTTTGCAGGGACGACATGGCCACAAATAGTACAAGACCGGGGTTGTTGGAGAAGAATGGGAGAGGCCTTTGCCCTGCAGTGGGCGTGAACAATCTGATGATGATGGTGGTGTTTATCAAACGTGGACGCTTTTCACTTATTATTTTCATCGGGACATTGTGTCCATCCTAAGACCACAAGGCTCGGAATTTGTTTTCCAAATGAAAAAAGAGAGATTATTGCGATAAAAAAGGGATAGTGTTTGTTATACTTTACATTAAACTGTGAAGCAACTTTTCCTTTTCTTCATTAATATTTAGGCCGTTGTACAAGGCTCCTGCTTCTTTACATTACCCATATTATGGCCTAAGATTTGTACGTTTATTTTTTTATTTTATTGTAAATGTACAGACTGATTCTTGCCTTCTGTCCGATTGTGGGTATATGCCATATATTGAAATGATCAGAACAGCTGAGCGGCCACGTCGCTGAGCCCAACCATGGTGGACGACGGCGCCTGCGAATTTTTCCAGTGGCTGGGTGAAGTTCTTTTTGATACTCTTATAGTAACTGTGGCCTCTACGTCACTCTATTACTTATTTAAGTTTCCGATTTGCCAATAAATGTTGCGTCAACCAAAGCCACGTCAGTTGCACGTGAGAAGAAATCGATGTCCGCATTAGGCCCGCCCGCAAGCCCCCTAGCTGCAGCCCAACCAGTTGCCCAATCTGCCGCCTAATCTGTGAACCAATCAAGCGCCATGCTCTGGACTGATCATCCAACCACCGAACTGTACACTGAACTTCGTTGCAAAACGCCCAATCAGCCACCCAGAAATCCGCCCAAAGCACCAAATGAGCCGTCCGTGGAAGTGTCAGAAATGTCCGTGGACCCGTAAAGGCTGGTGTCGGCGAGCCGCGCCAAGGTTTCCGGAAGATGTGGGAAGACAGATGACCGCAGTAAAGCATGGCTGACCTCAGAACCAGCGAATCGAGCAGCACGGCCCTCGGAGAATAAATGAACAGCTGTAGTTCAGAGGCACTGTGCAGGCCACTTGTTTCTACTTTCGGTGCGTATGCAGTACTAGCAAAACGCCTTAACTACAAGTATACTAGCCCCCTGTTTTGAGAAAATGGCGTCCTGTACTGGAAGGAACCTTACACCAAGGCCAACTTCTTTGAAGTCTCCTTTATACGCAAGGCACGAAATAGAGCTTCAGGTATGCCGAAATGAGATACACTGGGGATGTTATGAGCATAGGTAATCGAATTAACACGGGGACAAAATATCAAGGAGATTGAATCCTTTATGGCAAGAGCAATCACGTATTATGTCGAGCAATCTTCAAGGGTATTGGCATAATTTGTAATGGGATAGTATTAGAAGTGAACATTTTTATCCCTCTTACCTTCGCCATCAACAGCAACTTCTACTGCGAAGACCGAGCCACGAAGCGTTCGAGAATAGACTTGTGCTCATAAAGCCATTGTAAACGTAGATCCAACTTGGGCCCTATCCTAAGCAGTGGAAGGAACGCTAGAGTATAAAGAGGTGGCTCCACCATAGGCGGGCGGCAGAAAACTTGAAAGAAATCATCTTTGAAAAAAGAAAGCTCACAGCGACACTAATCCCCATGCAATGAGAAAAGTACCCTTAAAGCGACATTCAATTTAGGCTTAACAACTTATAGCGCAAATGGTAACCGTAGCTATTTCCCCTGTGTTGTTCTTGGTATCAGTGTTTGTGGGCTTTTTATTGTATCACAAATAATAATGAGGCCACTCGACTAAACTTTTTTTTCTCGGTTATTACATAACGAGGGGCTCGAATCCGGCAACATTGTTACCTTCTTATAGCATGCGTCGGCTTATTGACCAGTTGCCTTCCACCTCCCCCCGTTTCATGATAAAAAAGATCACGTTTTCGTGACAGCTCAGAAAGTATGTTCCACATCCGCCGCCATCGTTTGTAAGGAGCGGCGCTGACTAACACTCCCAGGGTTCTACTAAGAATAATATATACCCAAGAAAGTAGATCGGGAAATGACGCCGCGGAAGCTCAATCCCACAACCTTCGCATTACGCGATCCCACAACCTTCGCGTAATGCGAAGGTTGTGGGATCGTTCAACACCTACGGCAAGTTGTTTTTTCATCCACTTCCATTTTCCAATAACTTGTCGTTTCTTCATTTCAAATATTAGGCGCAAGTATTTTCCGCTATATTTTCGTTGATGTCAGGGTTTGTTTGCTTCTCATGATATGACTAATAAAAAACGGGCCCTTCGGTTATCCCTCTTTCTTGTAGTTTGTTACATAACGAGGGTCGCGAGTCCAGCATGACTGATGCCTTCAGGTAGCATGTGTGGGTCTATTGACCGGTTGCCTTCGCCGAAAAATATCACGTTCTCGTGAGGCCTGCGGAACAAAGGATGTTCAACATCCGCCGCAATGGTTTGTGAGAGGTGACGCTGGCTAACACTCCCAGGGTTCTACTAAGAAACATAAATACCCAAGAAAGTCGATGGGAAAACGGCGCCGCGGTAGCTCAATTGGTAGAGCATCGCACTCGAAATGCGAAGGTTGTGGGATCATTCGCCCCCTGCGGCACTTTTTTTTCATCCACTTTCATTTTTTATTCATCTATCGTTTGTTTTTTTTTTTTCATTGATTAAGCACACGTATTTTCCCCTATGTTGTCCTTGGTGTCAGTGTTTGTTGGCTTCTTAATATAAGAACCGCAGCTAAGGGGCATTAGGCGACGCTTTTTGGTCTCAGTGACTGCGGTCGCTTTCAGTCACCTCCAAAATTGTCATGGAAACTGTGCCGTGAGTGTACACGTAAGTGTTCTATACGTATACGTTTGCCTGGCAGTTTGTTGGTAGCGCTGGACGCTGCGTGAGAAATCCTCCCATGTGAGCCACGAGAACATTTCCCTACACATTAAAACGTGCAAGTAAGTTCCAGTAGCTGCGGTCCGCAATTGTGAAATAACCTATTTGGCGATGACTGACCACGGGAATACGTTGGCAATGAACCACTATGGCAAAACAACGTATTGTCAACATCAACTCGAGTTCCTTCAAAGGCGTGTAGTGGAGTGAGACTCTTCTTTCACGCTTGTCTGAGACCGCGCAGCTGGACGGTGCCCGCTAACGGTGATAATTGATGTCTCGCTCCGCCGCCCGCCCAGTGGCGCGTACTCAGTGACCCACGTTGGCAAGAGACTTGTTGAAGGGTGGCACATACCTACCGTAATAATGGCACAGCTCACTAAAGCTTTGTCGTGAAAGGCATTCATTGAAAAGCCGCACAAACCCCTTGCAGTTATTGAGCAACCTGCTAATGCGTCGGGTTGTAGTCCTTGAGGAACCCTTCTTACTTGCACTAATTTCCACTCAGCTTCAGATAAATTTGTTGACTGTTTTTTGTTCTTTTACAGCTGCGATATCCTAATAGAGCAGAGCTAGTTAGTCAAGTCAGCCTCAAAGACGCTCAGTGAAGAGCGGCACACGCCTACTGCCACATACCTAGAGACCCAAAGTGCAACCAAAGGGGTTCATTACATAGCAACAGAGTCCAAGTGACGCGGAGCCAATACTTCAACTTGGCCTAAAATAGTTTCTTAGAATAGATACACTTAGCCATTCACGCGTCTACACTGACTCGCGGAAAAGCGGTTATTTGCAGTGTGGCAAGAATGTCCACTGTGCCACACACACAGTGACCCCAGTTGGTCCAATCGTTGATTTCAAACCCTATCACCTGAGAGGCTCACGCATTACTCTTTCGAT
The DNA here is from genome assembly GCF_038994185.2 of Dermacentor albipictus. NCBI lineage: Eukaryota > Metazoa > Arthropoda > Arachnida > Ixodida > Ixodidae > Dermacentor > Dermacentor albipictus. The sequence goes on from NC_091829.1 coordinate 109,043,384, forward strand.
TACTGAGTGGCCAGTAAGCCATGTTGGCGTGAAAATTGTTAGATAAAAACATACAAACAGATATATAGGCGCGAAAAAGTTCGCGATGTCATCACAGAATGCGAACGCATTAAAGATTTACCCAAAAGCGCATCTCCCTATGTGTGCCGAAGGTATAATGTAGTGAAACTTCTGAAGTAGATGTTATATATCAACTGCAGTGATAGTTATGAAATTTCCGCTGCCTTGACTATATGCAATAGACTTTCCCCGCTACTGGCCCATTTCGCTGCGGCAAGCGCTTGCGATGGGAAGCTGCGAGCATGAATGGCTGACGTCGACTCTATGGCGGCGAGGCCGTGATGAAAAAAGAACGACGTCAGAAGAACGACTAAGGCGGTCCATACAGAACAAAAACCTTTAGGATTTCGTATAGGACCCACATGATTTCATACAGGATCGATATGCTTTCAAACACGACCTATGTGTTTTCATATGGGACTGATATGAATTCACAAAGAAATAATATAGGAACGACACAGGACCAACACGGCTGACATATAGAACCGATATGACTGAGCACAAACTCATGTATGACTCGTATGCCTGAATATAGGATCCATATGTCTTACTATATAGGACTGATATGCCCCACTAAGAGACCCATTTAGGATCTATTTCGCTGACTATTAGAGTAATATGAGACACGCATGGGAGGTCTAGGACTGATATATACCTTTCTTTTTTGATCATGCAGAATTTTCAAAAATCGCTCATGGCCGAAAGCGTAATCGTAGTCATGAAGCTGACTTATTAGAAGCGGCTTACGTTACTTGCACGAGAAATCTAAATGTATATATAGGCTAATTAACAAAAAAATACATTATTAAGTCCTAATTATTGACATTCCGGCACAAATTGCCACTTAGGAATTGTAACCCAGGAGTTTGCACGGCGCATCCTCATGGATCGACTGCTATAGATCGAGTGCTAACAAGACAAAAAACGAAATTTGAGAAACCAAAGTACGTTGGAAGCGGTTTGTGGTTTGTATCGCAGACCTGCATTACCACCAAGAAACGCTAAACAAAGCTGCGCGCAAAGCAGGAGACACACGCTACGACTCGACCTCCGACGTGCGCCACTGGATCCTGTGGCCTATCGGCGATTCGGGGCACACGGTAGGTGCATGCGAACGAGCGAGCGGCACGTAAGCCCCGCCCACATCCGGCACCCCAGCTTATACGCTCGAGAAAGACTTCATATGCACGCCGTGAAACGCAATATTTATCAAGAACTTTGCACTACGCTGCTTCGCTTTACGCGAATAATATAAATAAAATTATGCTCCTCCGAGTGACAAAACACTTCACACCGGCATGTTCTCCAGTGACGCCTCTGCTGACAGCCAGCCGTAGGACCGGTAGGCCTAGTTCGGTGGACGCGGTGGCCGACGGCACTTGCGATCCAGCCCGAGCTCGTCGAAGACGGCCGATTTTTGTCAAAACCGTTAATACTCTACACATAGGTCGCCCGTAATTAAATTCAGTTGGCTCACTCGAAGCAGTCATTGCGAAGGGCAAACGTGCAAGCCAAGCGAGCAGCTTCGTTCGGGCGGTCCGTCGGCCTGTGCTATGTGTATGGGAAATGCCCTCGCGTGGCGGCTCCCGATCTCCCCAGTAGCTTAGCACTAGTGTACTAGGCGCACCATTACAGAACAGGCACACGTTCCAGATAACCTTACTTAACTTGTAACTTTTTCGTGTCGGAAACCAATTGCAGCCGGCAGGAAAAAAAAGTGCGGCGATATAAGCAGCACATTTTGTCGGTATTTTGTCGGTGTAGAAGTGTCGGTATTTTCTTTCATGAAGGCTCTTTGTGGGCTGTCAGCATCGAAATTACGAGGAAAAACTGTAAGAATGCAGCACAGTGTGAGCAACATTAATGATGGAAGAGTGTGGCAAGATAACCCGCATATATCGCGTGTCACCTAGCGAGGTACGGCATATACATATGCCTAAATTTATACGGACATTTTCGGTCACTGACAATGCCGCCGACGCCGACACGAAATTTTCTGAGACAGGTGCCCTTAACGCATTCGTGTTGAAACATCTTCCTGGGGGAAAGCATTGCATGAATGTTTCAGTATTTTGTTACAGATAATGCATCACGGACATATATACGTTGGAATGGAAAAGTACTGATGTATTAGGATGAGTGTATGCGGCGTTTGTTTTGGCTGTCCGATGTTGAGACCTAAAGAAGAAAATACCTTGATTTTGTGACAATTCGTGCTGCCGTATGCGAAGTCACGTGAAATACGAGCTCCGACAGTGTGCCTGTGATGGAACTAGCCCCTGAATCACAGGAGCTACATTGACATACGAAATACTGGTCCAATAAATAGCAGTAATCCGAAAGTGTTTAGTTCTTAAATTTTTGGTATCCCAGTGCCGCTGTGCAGTCATCAGGCTTGATTTTACCACGTCCAATAGAAATCAGCTAATATTTAGACCGAGAGCACATTTGCTTTTTGCCTTTTTTGGCTGAGCTTCCTTTGGCGTCTCAACACTTTCCCAAAGTTATCGTAAAGCTTAAGACGCGCCTGCATGTATTTCAACTATCCAGATTGTTCTCACGGCTTCAATAGCGAAAGAAAGTTATTTAGTCAGATTGCACGAATGAAGCGAATACATGCGTATACATTCTTCATCATATTGCAGTGCCCATAACTGCACTGCAATATAGGACCATTCAAATCTCATGAACCGATACCTCATTCCCATGGAGGACAACCTTCCGTGAAACCATCGATGTGCTTTAGGTGTTTGTTTTTTTGAACAAAAGGTGGGCTACCACTGAGTTAGATTCGTGACTCACTCTTTGGGAACTGCTTTCTTCTTCCTATAGCTACAACGTGACAGTATGAATGTGCCACATATTCATTGTGTTAATACTGGAAAATGGACTAGGATTTTATGCGAAGCATATTACGAGAGCGCAACCCAGCTCCTCAGGCGCGGCGGTGTCGCCATGAAATCACGTGACACCGTGACGTCACGACAGAGGAGAAGTGGCTTTGGCTCAACTCTTGCAAGACGGGCTCGGTGGGAATCGAACCAGGGTCTCCGGAGTGTGGGACGGAGACGCTACCACTGAGCCACGAGTACGATGCTTCAAAGCGGTACAAAAGCGTCTCTAGTGAATGCGGTGTTGCCTTAGAAACGAGCTGTTTCTAAGGCGTGCGTCTCTTGCTCAGGCGCACAATTCGTTGCCGCGCCGAACGCTGCTTTGCTCGACGCTCACCGCGTCCAATGCGGGGCGCGTAGTCGCTGCCCTGTAGCCCATTGTCTTACACCCCTTGGCGGGTCGACGGGAACGCTGTCGCGTTCCACTCTTGAAGGCGAAAAAGTGATGCATGAGTTGTTTCTTCGTCTAGGCGAACCAAATATAGCCAAGCAACAGCAGTTCACCAGGCTAAACAGTGGTTCAACAACTAAAATAAAGGCTAGTATGCTTCGCATCCTGGGCTTAACCTTACGTAAGCCACAGCCATTTTTTGTTGCGTGTGCGTTTACTCATGTATTGAAATAATCTATTATTCAGAACTAACTTTTTAATCTAAGAGGTTGCAAATAACAGCAACCCGGACACACAGGAGGCCTCACGAACAAAGAAAATTTAAATGATTATTAGTGTGCTTTCACCTGATGGCTAGGAAGGAAGTTTCCATAAAATATCCTTAGGATAATTCAAAGCTTATCCACTTGAAAACATTTCATCTGAGTACCCCTTTGGCAAGCTGACTCCGACCTAAAGGGGGTTCATATCATGGGTCCTTGACGTATCTGCAACTGTATAAAAAAGAGGTACTCTGAATTTTTCGTTTCGAGAAGGCGGGTTACCGACCTGCCTTTCACTCCGGTTCAGAACCACCCAAAAGACGAAGGTTTTGCGTGAGTAGCGTCTTTAGTTCAAACGCATGCGCTACCGTAACTCCCCCCACCTATGTCGCTATCATTTGGCTTGGATACGAAATGTCGATTTTAAATCGACAAATCATGAATACGAAAAGGGCTGTCCGAGACTAGCGCAGCTATGTTTCTTTCATTCTGTACTTCGTTCTGTGAGAGATGAGGCTGGCCACCGACAAAAGCAAGTGCTGTATGCTAAGCGACAGGACAGATAATATAAGAGCGAAAGGTAAGGGGGTTAAACATGTAAGTGCCCGATTGGCTACTGTTCACGTGGGGAGGGCAAAAAATGTAATAGTAATTTAGCGCTAAATGTGACCGAAACGCGGTAAGCCTTACGTCGCACCACTGTGAGGTCCCTGATCCAAGATTTGTGCCACGTTCAATGCACTGCAAACTGTTGGTAAGGAGCTCACTCGACACACGTCTTGCCTGTATAGGGAGTGAAGGTTAACCGACAGTGAGGTCTGCATCGGGCCACCATACATACATACATACATACATACATACATACATACATACATACATACATACATACATACATACATATATATATATATATATATATATATATATATATATACATACATACATACATACATACATACATACATACATACATACATACATATATATATATATATATATATATATATATATATATATATATATATATATATATATATTGAGACAAGGTTTAGGCAGCCAGCGTCGTCTTTATTCTCCCGAGTGAGAGCCCCACCACCCGGCCCCATAACGGTGATAATGAGTATGTACAGGTGAGAATATGTAGCGCATGAATCACGCTCACGCTAATTAATTTCCCCGCCCGCAAGCGTCCAGGAGGCTAACGCCGAACGAATCGTTTGAGGCGCAAAACGTGAACGATCTCCGAACACGATAACGATGGTCCGAAGGAACGTCTACGGAAGTAACGCGATAGTTCACGGGGGATGTTTGTTCATTAATAATGTAGGGTCCAAGGAAGCGAGATCCAAACTTACACAAACCAGGTGTACGAACGGGCGTCCAAAGGAGCACTTCCTCTTCAGGACGAAAGAAGACGTCGCGAAAAGGGGTGGCGTAACGTTGCTTGCGATCCAGCTGACTGACTTCTGTGTTGAAGCGAGCATGTTGACGGCAATCCTTAAGTCTCGAAAATAACTGTTCGGCTATACTGGTCTAGGGGTTAGTTTGGGCATTGAAGAAAGCAGCGTCGATGGTGAATGTCGGTGAATGGCCGTAAACTAGGTAGAAAGGTGATTACCCCGTAGTTCGTTGGATAGCGATGTTGTGTGCAATCATCGCAAAAGGTGCAATTTATCCCAGTTGTCGTGGTTTGGCCCGATATACATTGATATCATATCTGTTAGTGTGCGATGAAATCGCTCTGTTAAACCATTTGTTTGAAGGTGATATGCGGATGTCGTCTTATGAACTGTGCCACAAGCTCCGAGTACTTCTTTGATCATTTTTGACCGGAAAATCTTGCCACGGTCACTTAACAGTACATGAGGGGCACCATGACGCACTACAATGGCATCCAAAAAGATGGCGGCCACGTCTGAGGCCGAACTAGAGCGTAGAGGAGCGGTTTCTGCGTAACGAGTGAGCTGGTCAACAGCTGTTAAGATCCATCGATGACCTGCCGGCGTTATGGGCAGAGGGCCGACTAGGTCTATCCCAGCGATGGCAAAGGGTATCTCGTGACATGGGATGGGCTATAAAAGCCCACCAGGAGGCCATGTTGGTCGTTTCCGCCGTTGACACTGGACGCAAGAAGCTACGTACTTGGCCACAAAGGTAGACATGCCTGGCCAAAGAAACGGCTCCTAACGTGGTGGTATGTTTTTTGGAAACACAAATGGCCAGCAGATGGGTCGTCATGAAAGGCTTCAAGTACTTGTTTGCGCAGCGAACGTGGAAGAACAGGTACCCAGTGGTGTTCGTCGGAGTTGTAAATCTAGTGGTGCAGGACATCGTTGTCGAGCCTAAATAGTCGCAGTTGTCGACGTAATCTGGCATTTGTTGCAGAAGTAGTTCCGCACAGGCCTTGGATAATGCTGTTGCAGTAGGGATCAGAACGTTGACACGAGGCGAGCTGAGTGACAAGATTGGAAGATAACGTGCCAGTAACCGCTAGAGGTAATAACAAGAGTGTAGAATCATCAAATGGCGAGCGATGAAGAGATGTACTCGAAGGTAATAGTGGCAGGGGGCAGGGGAAGACAGCGTCGGCGTCTTCATGATTTTTCCCAGACTTGTAAACAACGTCAAATTCGTACTCTTGTAAGCGAGCCACCCAATGACCAAGTCGTCCAGACAAATTTTTGATTGACGACAACCAGCATAAGGTGGCTGCTGGTAGGGTGGCACTATAGAGGCAACCTGGGCGTATGTTGACGTAGGAATAGGGTGCGGGCTCGGGACATGCGGGTAGGTCAAGGCAGCTATCACTTCCCTCACAAGGTGGCGCAGGCCATCACCGGGAGGCGTCATATGGACCTCAGTAGGGGTTGACAAGGCTTGGCCTTGCAGTTCCTCACGGACGATGGAGCGCATCAAGGCACGTAGGTCGCTCTCATTGAACGCCTTGAAATCAGAAGTGTCAGGGTGTAAGCGGAGTATGTGAAGCTCATCGACACGCTTACACGTACTGGTGAAGTTTGCGATGGTGGTGAGGTTCAGCACTACAAGAGCATTGAATGCCACACTCCTAATACCCTTGAGCAGGTGGCGTACACGGTCACTCTCTGCCATCGAAGTGTTCAGGCGGCGGTAGAGGGCGAGGGCATCCTCTGTGTACGAAGTGTACGACTCGTCCGAGTGCTGAACACGCTCAGCAAGCTTCTTGGTGATATTGGAGCGGGCAGACGAGTTAGCGAAAATGTGGCGTAGGTGGCTTTTAAAGGTGCTTCAGTTGACAAAATCGATCTCGTGATTGTAAAAGCAAGCTCTGGCGACTCAGGTTAGGTAGAAGGCGACGAGAGCAAGTTTTGCAGATTCGTTCCAGTGGTTAAAGTCACTCACGCGCTTGTATAGCTCTAACCAGTCTTGAACGTCGTCACCTGGAAGTCCAGCAAACACCGGTGCATCCTTCTGAGGGGTGGTGACCATCCAAAGAGGTGGTGGTCGCAAAAGCAGGTGGTCTCCTGGTCTTGGAACATGGTCGAGCGCAGTTTCTAGAGGCGGCGACCCAAGCGAAGCTCCAAGGATGTAGCGTAGGCGAAGCTGGAGAGAGACCGGGAGCGAGTGCACGAAGAAACCGGACAGCACATTCCACCACTTGTGAAACAAGGTTTTGGCAGCTAGCCTCTTCTCTATTCTCCCGAGTGAGAGCCGCACCGCAAGGATATATATATATATATATATATATATATATATATATATATATATATATATATATATATATATATATATATATATATATATATATATATATATATATATATATATATATATATATATATATATATATTCTCCCGGGTGAGAGCCGCACCGCCAGGATATATATATATATATATATATATATATATATATATATATATATATATATATATATATATATATATATCTGGTTTTCTATTTCACGTTTCAGATGTGTTTCTGACGAATACCGTGCCACGCACGACACACTACACCATTGATCATGCAATTTTTGCAAGCGTGTCCCTTCGTTTGTTCAACGATATATATATACACCGTAGCACGCGAACAAACCACGTGAAAGAAAACATATAAGAAATTACTTGTACCTACTAATTGAATTAAATCAATAAATAATAGAAATTAAACAGGCTGCAAAAACAACTACTCGCGTCTGGTGAACGATCCCACCGCTTCGCATTACGCGTGCAATGCTCTACCATTTGAGATAACGCAGCGCCGTTCTCCCAAATTCTTCATTTGGTATATATATGTTTTCCTACCAGAACCAAACCTGTGAGCCACCACTCACAAGACTTGATGGTGGATGTGGAACTTCTTTCTACTGGAGGCTTCTCCAGTACGTGATCTTCTTGGGGTGAAGGCAACTGGTCAGTAATGCCACACATGTTTCCTTAGGACATCATTGTTGAGGTATTCGAGACTATCGTCATGCAATCAACCAGAAGAAAGGAGTCAACAGTGGGGACCAAAGCTAAGTAGCCATATCATAAGAAGCCAACAAACAATGACACCAAGGAAAATACAGAGGACATTACTTTTACCTATGAATTCAAATAAAGAATGAGTAATAGAGATGAAAGAGGCTGGGAAAACAATTTGCCACATCTGGTGAACGATCCGACGTCTTCGCATCACGTGTGCGATGCTCTACCAATTAGGTTACCACGTCGTGGTTTTCCCGTCTACTTTGTTGGGTATTTATGATTTCTACTAGAACCAACCGTGGGAGTGTTAGCCAGCACCTCCACTCGCAAACCTTGACGGTGGATGTGGAACTTCTGTTCTACTGCAGGCGTCTCCAATACGTGATTTTCTTGGGGTGAAGCCATCTGGTCAGTAAAACCACATATGTTACCTGAAGACATCCTTGTGGCCGGATTCAAGAACCTCGCCATGCAATCAACAAGAAAGGGGTTAATAGAGGGGACCAATGCTAAGTAATTATAACATGCCAACAAACATTGGTACCAAAGAAAACATAAGGAAAATTACTTGTGCCTACTAGTTGAAAAAAGAAATAAAAAGTAGAAAGAGGATGGAAAAACAACTTGCTACATCTGGTGAACGATCCCACGTCTTCGCATTACGCGTGCGATGCTCCACCAATCGAGTTACCACGGCGCCTTTTCGCATCTACTTTGCTGGATATTAATGCTTTCTACTAGAACCAGCCCTGGGTGTGTTAGCCAGCGCCACCACTCACAAACTTTGACGGTGGATGTGAAACTTCTTTTCTAACGCGGGCGTCTCCAGTACGTGATCTTCTTGGGGTGAAGGCATCTATCTGGTCAGTAATACCACACATGTTCCCTTAGGGCATCATTGTTGAGGCATTCGAGACTATCGTCATGCAACCTACTATTTGAATTAAATAAATGAATAAGAAAAGTGAAAGAGGCTGGAAAAAAAACTTGCCCCATCAGGTGAACAATCCCACGTCCTCGCATTAGGCGTGCGATGCTCTACCAATTCAGTTTTCTACTAGAACCAACCCTGAGAGTGATGGGCAGCGCCACCATTCACAAACCTTGACGGTGGATGTGGAACTTCATTTCTACCGCAGGCGTCTCCAGTACGTGATGACCATGGAGTGAAGGCATCTGGTCAGTAATACCACACATGTTCCCTTAGGGCATCATTGTTGAGGGATTCGAGACTATCGTCATGCAATCAACCAGAAGAAAGGAGTCAACAGTGGGGACCAAGGCTAAGTAGTCATATCATAAGAAGCCAACAAACAGTGACGCCAAGGACAACACAGGGGACATTACTTGTACCTGTGAATTGAATTAAAGAAATAACAGAAATGAAAGAGGCTGGGCAAACGACTTACCGCATCTGGTGAACGATCCCACGTCTTCGCATTACGTGTGCGATTCTCAACCAATCAAGTTGCCATGGCGCCGTTTTCGCATCTACTTTGTTGGGTATTAATGCTTTCTACTAGAACCAACCCTGGGTGTGTTAGCCAGCGCCACCGCTCACAAACCTTGACGGTGGATGTGGAACTTCTTTTCTACCGCAGGTGTCTCCAGTACGTGATTTTCTTGGGGTGAAGGCAACTGGTCAGGTAAACCACACGTTACCGGACGGCATCATTGGTGACAGATTAGCGACCCTAGTCATGCAATCATAGAGAAGAGAGGGGGTTTACTGAGGGGCCCAATTTTTGATAATCATATCATAAGACGCCAACAAAGATTGACACCAAGGAAAACATAAGGGAAATACTTGTACCTACGAATTGAATTAAAATAATAAATATTTGAAATAATATATGCTGGAAAAAAAACTTGCGGCATCTGATGAGCGATCCCACGTCTTCGCATTACGCATGCGATGCTCTACCAATTCAGTTACCAACGCGCCGTTTACCCATCCACTTTGCTGGGTATTTGTGTTTTCTACTAGAACCAACCCTGGGAGTGTTAGCCAGCGCAGCCACTCACAATCCTTGGCGGTGAATATGGAACTTTCGTCTAGCGCAGGCGTCTCCAGTACGCGATGATTTTGGGGTGAAGGAAACTGGTCAGTAAAACCACATACACTCCAAAAACAAAGAGGGTTCTGGGAGGTTTCTTCCAGGTAGTACCTTCTTTTCCCAAATTTCCCTCCCTTTTTGAGAGCCGATCGACCCTGTTTCAGAAAGCATAGAATACCTGCCCCTGGCAGTTTTATTACTCCACCCTAAGGGAGTGCTAGTACTCTTCAGCAGAGTGCTAACACTCTCCCCAGTAGGGTGATAGTACTCCACCAGACTGAGTGCTTCTTTCAAACTGAGTACTTCTACTCCTCCAAACCTAGTCTTTCTACTCAGCCTAACAGAGTGCATATATTCCTAAAAGAGAGACTGTACTCCTTCACAACAGTGTGCTAGTACTATTCCACTAGTGTGAAAGTGCTCACGATGTAGAGCCATGGTCACGTTAGAAGGGATTCGTAATGCTTACATGTGGGGAATATTTCATTCCTTCAAAAGCACCTTGTGCACTTAGGCTTGGTGAAATAGACGAAATCTTTAATCTCCAAATTACACAAATGAAATATTTTGCCTCCTAAGTGGTTGAAATCTTCATTGATCAGCCACAAGACAAACATGAATGACTTGAGAAACATACTGACACATACATAAAATCAGAATATGGATGTTCCAGCTCAGCTGATACAGCAGCTAAGTTGTAACAGATATAATGACTTCACTGGTCCAAGGGCTTTTTTTTATACGCAGAGTGCCACGAGTGAGTGGCAGTTATTTTATGGCTTCTTTTTTTGGGTGAATGCTGCGCTTCTAGATGGCATCAGTTTCCCGCCCAAATTTTTTTGTGTGGCTGCAGTGTGCGGAAATAAATTGTAAATCTGGTCTCCCAGTGTTTTAGAGATTGTAGTGTGGAGTTAGATGTTTTTATTGACAACCGCCACCTTTTAAATTCAAATTCATTGTGTATTTCGACGTCCCCTCACCTAAAATAAACAGTTAGTCTTAGATAGCTCTAGGGAATCGTTGTCGAAGCTTCAACTTAGTACCGACGTTTATAGGAAGAACACAAATTTCTGGTGGCCTCATTAGCTTCAATGTGGGTCAAGAAAGACGCTTTGCCGCTGGCACCTCTGTGGTTTTCTACACTCACAGTGGTGGAAATAATGTGTCATATGGCGCCTCTATTGCAAGAAACGTCAAGCTTCAAATCGACAGTTTCCGTGGGGTTGTCTATGTGCAACTTAAATATACTGACAGACAACAGAAAATATCAAATGAAATGCTGACGTTGCAATAACTGAAGGTGTTCATAAATGTTTCGCATAAATATAGAGAATACTGATGGCTTCCCGAAAAAAAAATGTTGGCTTAGAAATAGTCGACACATCTGAATAAGAGTGTGCTTAACTGTAAATTTTCCACACAGACAAGTGGGGACATTATAAATAAAGCATAAGCAAGTGCGCGTGAAATGTTTTACATGTAAGTGAGTATTGGTGAAAGTGAGTCGAGCGGTATCAGCGAGTGCACACGTGAAATATTGGTTAGCAAGAGCAAGTTTCTCACAATTTGTTCAGGAGAACTAAGCAATGGTGTCAGAGAAATCCTACGAAGCAGGTTTGGTGTGAACACTTTGGGGCTGCGAAAGGCACAAGCAATGTAATGGCAAATCACTTCTGCATAAAATTCGTGAAGCTTTATGAAAGTGAAAAAATGTGATGTATCTAACAGTAGCATGAAGCTACTGAGAACATTAGTGGCATATTGTGTTTCTGTACGGTGGAGGACAATTTTTTTTTTACTTTCAACGATAATTAAGACTGAGTATCAGTCACACGTGAGGGTCGTCACAGCGCAACACAAGACAAGGGCAAAAGAAGGTATAAAACGACGACACGGCGCTTTTATACTTTCTTTTGTCCTTGCCTTGTGCAGGAACCTTACTATGAATCCCAACCAACAGGCCCAACTTGCCGTTTTGATGCACACAAAAATGACAAACAAGAAAGAACAGGCCCTCTCCATGAACAATTATCTTACCCGAAGGCTGCAAGGCTTTTGACCTGACTACACCAGATGGACTGTCACTAGCTAGCTGTAAGGGGAATGGGAATTTATGTGTAGTCTAGTTTTTTTTTTCTTTATTGAAATCACTGAAACCTCCGCATAAGACTATTGACTGCTCTTTCTGGCATAAAGATTTCTGTGTAAATGTTATCATTACAAATAAATTAAGGGGTTTAATGTGTCAAAACCACTTACTGCTTATGAGGCACGCTGTAGTGGAGGACTCCGGAAATATCGACCACCTGGGGTTCTTTAACGTGCACCTAAATCTAAGTACACGGGCGTTTTCGCATTTCAACCCCATATAGCAAAGCGTTGTTGTATCACGGTTTTATTGATTATACAGTGTGAACAGAAAACAAAAAAAACTCGTTATGGAGAGCTTTGATAGCGAAGGAATGATTGTAGGAAAAATAATTAAGCTAATTGCACATTATTGAGGTACTTACGTGCTGTTGACTTCCAGTAAAAATGCTTGCCTACATTTTCCGACAGCCTTTAGCCACAATGTGCTCTCGAGCACAGCTTCTTTCTTTGAAATAGTTGTCATTGCTTGGATATCGCGATTGCTCAGATGCATTCGAGGTACTCTTTGGTTGTTTCGCTGATGTTTCCTGCTAGATGATTTATTAGTGGTTGTCTTATTTTGAGGGAATCTTCGTCAGTTTCAAAGGGCGATTTCTTTATCTTCATTTAAGCCATTTCTATTGATTTGTACTTGCTTAACTACAGCTTTAAAATTTGTTTAACGTTTAGTGTGAAACGGATTAGCTTGAGCAACGAGATCGAAAATACGGCAAACTTTTCAGGTATATTGATAATGAACTGTTACAATGACGGACTTTTATTCAATATGCCAAACAAAAACTGCCATTGAGAAACCATAACGAAATGCGCGAAACGCAGTTAGACTTATATATAACTGTTATTCCTTTACAATTCTTCAAGTGAGCTTAGAAACGCTGATAACAAACTGTCGTCCTTAGAGTATGGCAGGAAATTACCTACAGTAAAATGCGGTTAAGTTGACTTAAGTCTTCTGAATTAAATTTGCTTAATCGTGTTTAAGTTCATAAGCGTAAACAAATCATTCACTTGCACACATCATCGACGAGATCTGTAAGACATCATCATCCTTAAGGTTAACTTTTTTTTGCACGTATACTTCCTTCCAACACTTATCTTCCCGCAAAAAATTTCCCACTGAAACTGATTGCCTGTTGGTGTGTTTATTGCAAGTCACATACTTCGCTCTATTGAGGAATTTTTGAGCACATAACAATTACCCTTTTCTATTTTGCAGGTTTGTCCCTATTGTTTTTTACGTGAAATATACTTTCATTCTTATCTTGTTGGTAACGCACGTAAGTGCTTAGGAGCTCTTTGATTTCGTACTCTGTTTTACTGCATCAGTGATTGCTATACCAAATACCTGATAGCATACAAACACCTTTCACTGCGCAGAATTATTTGCTGTTAATTTTTGTAAACACTGTAGTTGACTACTGCTTGGATCAGTGATACGTCATGCAGTAGGGATAAAAGGATTTTTTTTTATTGAAGCCTTTGTTTCAGATTGAAGGCGTCTGCATTGACACGCATTTCCTTGCCGCCTTACAATACTCTACTACGCGGAAGAGAGAAAAAGAGAATAGAAAATCCTGTGAGGTGGGTAATAATGCGGTTTAGTTTGCCACTCTACACTCGTTAGTTGGGGATGCAGATTCAAGCGAGTGATAATGCGGGCAACGTGCTGTCGTTGGGAATGAGGAATGATATTGTTGCTATGATTATGTTGTTATAAAGGGAATTGCTAAAAAAAGCGATGTGGTTATCGAGGCTTTCTACTTTGCTTCCCTACAATAACTGTGCCTACCATGAAGCCACGACTAACCGTATCCTGCTGACAAGAACAACTGAATCCCTGAGCAACAACATGCGTGGTTGCTAGATGTACACCTTAGTGACGACCAAGTAAGAAGGAAGTAGGGTGCGCGATCCCAAAGTACCTGTTGCCCTACTCATCAAGTTACCCAGACAACTGAATCGAAAGCACCCACCATTTGTCAATTGACCTCGCTGACTGAGTAACGTGTAAAACATGAAGCTGGCAAATGAAGAGGAAGCTGGCGAACCCGAGCGCATGTTTGCAAATGTGCACTTTGATAGGACACGAAAGTGGCAACTAGTGGACAGTCGGTCAGCGCGCGAAAACGATAACTGTGGCGTATACTTCAGTTCACGTATCTCGAAATGTAAATAAAACTGCAAGAATAACACCAAAAAGATGGCTGTTTTGCCAGAAAGCAAAACAGCCATCTGAAAAAGCTGAAAAAGCTGTCATTACGAAGAGCACTGCCAACGATGTTGCAAACGTTGCATAGCCATGGTGTAAGATGTGAGTCAAGGAAAACTAGCGGTATTAGTGACAGCCAAAAAAAGTTTAGGTCGGTTTAGGCTCATGTTTCCTGGCTGTATTGAGGAGGCTAACTTACGCGCCATGGCCTGGTTTTCACAGAGCTGCTCAGGAAAACTTTAACCCTCTGGGCCCTGGTGGGGTCAATTGACGCCATTATTGAAAATGTCCCGCACAATAATGAAACTATGTGAATACAAAAAAGTAAGCCTTTATCGTACAGCCAGCCTAGCGTTGAGGCAATCGGGAGCTGTTCTTATTTATTTATTTATTTATTTATTTATTTATTTATTTATTTATTTATTTATTTATTTATTTATTTGAACATACTGCTAGCCTCACACTTGAGGCTGTTGCCGAAAGGGGGCAGGATACATATTCAAGAGAACACAATTCAAGTAGACGCGGACTTAGATAAGTTCAGGCAAACAAGGCAGTACATATTCACTCTATATTCATAATACAAATGCTATAAGAAGAGGGGGGGGGGGGTAGTATACACCATGTTGGAAGGTTTAGCCGACAAAAGAAGAACCAAGAAAGAAAAAGTAGATATGTTGGATGTTCAATGGAAATGTTTAGGTCAAATGGTGCAGGACAACCACTGTTCTGCGGAAAAGATCAAATCAGAAAATCAATAGTACTGGTGCTTTTCCAACGAGTCTCAAACAAGAAAAAATACCTTCAGTATTTAAACAAGGTGATCGACATATCTTTACTAATTATCGCCCTATTATGATGCTCCCACTTTTTAGTAAAGCAATTGAGAATTTCCTTGTTAATCGCCTAACGATCTAACTCACAAAATTTAACCCTTTGGCACCTAAGCAGTTTGGTTTTCTTGCTAGCTTATCAACTGAATTAGCACTGATAAAACTAAATGACAGCATAAAGCAGTTTATTGACAATGGACTATGGGTGGGGGTGGCATATGTTGATTTTCTTAAAGCTTTTCACACTATTAATACAGTCAACTTATTTGCTGCATTTCATCATGGGGCAACAATATCCCGCACACTTAACATCCCTCAGCCACCCTCAGAATTGGGTGGTCCAAAAAATTACCCACAGTACATGCACCGCATGAGCAGCGCTCATTTTTCCCACTCTTGAAATTCTACCGTTAGCCTGGACATTTCAACTCAAACTAAGTATCATATTGTATGGAAGTATAAACAGTGACATTCCAACTGATTTACTTTCCCCAACTCTACTTTTTAATACAAATAACGCGCGGTTTTCTTAAAATAATAATCTCTTGCTTCCTAAAGTGAACACTAACTACGGTAAAATGGCAGCCTTCCTTTCTGCAATAGCATTTTGGAATTCACTGCCATCAAATATTCAATCATGCTCTTCATTACACTGTTTCCGGCGAATTCGAAAACAGTTCTTACTGACAGCATACCTTACCTGATTTTTAGACAAGTGTGTATATGTTCGCAAGTACATGCATATATATATATATATATATATATATATATATATATATATATATATATATATATATATATATATATATATATATATATATATATATATATATATATATATATGCGTCTGTGTGCGTGTGTGTGTGTGTGTGTGTGTGTGTGTGTGTGTGTGTGTGTGTGTACATTCATTACTGTGTAACCATGTTTTATAGTTTTTCTCGTTTTACGTTCATAGATTATTACTCGTTTGTAAATTAGTTTTGTCGTATTGGTTGGATTGCGCACTGTTGTTACATAATTTTTATCATCATCGTCGTCGTCAGCCTGCTTACGCCGACTACAGGACAAAGGCCTCTCCCATACTTCTCCAACAACCCTGGTCATGTACTAATTGTGGCCATGTGGTCCCCGCAAATTTCTTAATCTCGTCCGCCCACCTTACTTTCTGCCGCCGTCTGCTACGCTTCTCGTCCCTTGGAATCCAGTCCGTAACCCTTAATGACCATCGGTTATCTTCCCTCCTCATTACATGTCCTTACCCCACTAACGAGCTTTGGGAGAGAGCCTTGGCCAGCTCCGACCTCGAGGATCAGCAACGGCTGATTGCGAGGGCCCAGGACGCGGCCCGAGCTCAAGGCATTCTGGAATGAGGACGCCTCTCCCTAGCTGAATTTACCTAATAAAACTGTTTATCCTCTCTCTCTCCTGCCCATTCCCATTTCTTTTACATGATTTCAACTAAGATGTTATTAACTCGCGTTTGTTCCCTCATCCAATCTGCTCTTTTCATATCCCTTAAGCTTACACCCATCATTCTTCTTTCGATAGCTCGTTGCGTCGGTCTAAATTTAAACAGAACCTTTTTCGTACCAATTCTTATACTCTTATTCAATTTTTCTGTAATCTTTAACTACCAGACCTGTAATTATTTCTACTATGTTGGCTCTATTTTCTCGTTGTTCTTACCTTCGTTGCTAATCCTATATTATACATTCTACACAAGTTGTAACACGATGTCCCTCCGACACTTTCTACTTTGGGACCTCCTTCTGCATTACATTTTCTTCGTAGTTTTAATATCTAATAATAATAACAGTAATAATAATAATAATAATAATTTATTGATTGACAGTCTTCGCTTAATTTTAGGATGTCGTCAGTGTAAAAAAACTTGGTCATCTGGCTTCATATTTTATTGCACAATAAAGATATGTTGAATAGTAACTCAATACAAAAATAGGCGACGTGCTTTTCGCGGCTCACATAATAGCCTGTTTCGCAGCCTACGAATTTGACGACACCAGGGTTCAATGCTTGTAAAATTGAGACGAGAAGTAATCAATCTGCCTTCTTCCATGTGTCACTCGAAAGGCTTCTAACAGTGTATTGGGCATAATGCTTACCTTGAATTCTGCATAGTTGCTCGTTCAAGGCCGTTATTGCTGAACTTGTGGTAAAACCCTATATAGCTTTCCAGGTGCATGTAGATTATTCACCGATAAGAAGAAAGAACACCCATTGAATCCGCGTGCGCAACCTGTTCACTAGTAGAAAGAGAAACTAAAGATTCAAGGAGAAGCTGAGAAAATAGATTCATCGACTCAGTGCGAACTGCGACTTCGAGAAGAAGGTCTCAGAACCTCTAAAGTGCCTTTTTTATTTGGTACAGTTACACAACCTTGTTTAAACATTGCACGAGTGTGACAAGTGGCACGCTTGAGCGGGCCGAGTGGACGAGGAAAGAAAGAAAAAGTGCGCGATGGTGCGTGGCAGACGGCACGCAAAGAGAGCGCGATCTGCGGTTCGGAATTGGACGGCTCGGCAAAACAGTCACGGGATGGCGGCGACCTGGCGGGACTTGTTCCAGAAGCGATTGAGACGGCTACCGGCCCATCTCGATCGCACAGCCGGGCAGCCAAGCCCGAATGGCCAATGGTCCGCATTGGTGGCCGTGTCAGCTGTCCCACCTGAGAGCTGCCGCCGCAACCGAACAGTGCTTCAGTTTGCTTGGCCGCCAGAAGTGCTTGTCGCTGTGTTACGCTGGCAGGATCTTGCAGAGCTCGCGACCAAGGGGCCTGTCAAGCTCCTCGAGCTGAGAGCAGTGAGAGTCTTTTTCGCCCTCTTTCCCGGTGCCGGGGCATGGCAGCTCCACTAGACGACACGGATGCGGGCATTCGGAGTACCGTGAGGGCACCACCGTGGTTCTGCGCGTCAGTTAGTCGCCCGTCAGGTGAGAGCGGACACTTCACAACAGCGAACTTTGCCGCGTATACAAGAACGACTAAAATAGAACCGTGAAGCCTGCTCTGGACTTGTTTAAGTGCTGTATGTATTGTTGTGTGTATGTAAATGCTCTGCCTACCCTGGCATAGATGGGATATAGACGATGTCGGTGCTCTATGCCTTTCTCGCTCTGTGTTGCACCCTTAGCCCACGAACTACTGTTTGTATCACAAAGAGCCAACATAACGTTTGAGGGACACACAATGAGAATTTATCGCCCTTGCAATATAAAATAAAACTAAGCAGTATGCTTATTTTCAAATTCTTTCAGTATTCTCATTTTTATATCATGCTTCTAAAAGCATTTTCACACTAAATACCTCAAGGAAAAAAACTTTTGCCTAACTTAAAAAATGCTAGGCTGAAGCGCTAACTTGTGTTTGCACGGCGTCTGTAGTAGAGGCTACAACGACGACGTTATGCGTTTTGTTTTAGTGGCTGGTACAAAACGCTGCGCCGGCTCCGGCATTACAGATTACGCGTTCTGTAAGAGTTCGTGCACCTTCCTTCGTCGCTCTACAAGCCAAAAGCACAAATGCGTTTGTGGAAACCTACCGCTCTCCATCGGAATAGTTCTCCGGAAACCCGCAACGTTGAGAGAAGTAATTAATAAAGGGAAAATGAGACATACACCCAATCGTAGCAATTGCTAGAAAGGAAACCCATATTATTTCTTTCTTTGGAGGAACTCGTATGGCTTTATGCTGCCGCAATTGTTACGATTTGGTGGATTTCTCATTGTCATTTTATTAACCTACCCCTCTCAGCGTTAGCCACACACATACCTTGATTCGGTGGCGTCACAACTATAGAGCGGACGAAGCAAACATGCCTGGAGTGTTTGTACTCATTGATTGATGACTGAAGCTTTTATTAGAAAGGATGGCCCGTGACCTAAGATAGGGGTAAGGTATCAGGTGAACCTCTTCGCGAAGCAGTTTGTTCTGGCTAAACGAGATGGCGCTTACGGCGGTGCACCGCGCGTGGGCTCAGCGAAAGCACAAGAATACAAAACCACCACCTCTTCTGCCCTGCTTCTGTGCGCTGAGCCCTCGGAAACACAGCTGCGTTTTCGCTAACGCACTCTGCTCGATTCACGCTGCAAAATATGGAGCGGTGTAGTTATGACGTGTGAAGTAGTCGGCGGCAAAAAACTGTTACTGACATATTAAGGAATGGAATGAATACGTGTACCCAAGTTCGCGAAGCGCTGCTACGCAAGGACTGCCTGTTGTGCCGGTCCTTCACGGCACACGGCTTCTCTGTTGCTGTGTCGCTGCCTCTGTGTATCTGTTTGAGAAGAACTTTAGTTTGGCCTAGTTGGTATTTACTGCAAATCATATTGACCGCAAAAAAGACGGGGACATAGGAAGAAAACACGTAAACAGCACAGGCGGTAACTTTCAACTACTTAACAGGCGGTAACAGGCGGTAACAGGCGGTAACTTTCAACTTGAAAGTTACCGCCTGTGCTGTTTACGTGTTTTCTTCCTATGTCCCCGTCTTTTTTGCGGTCAATATGATTTGCTGTGTAACTGTTTCCACGTCCTCCTTCAGTCGCGCTTACGCATTCTGTCATGGCTTTTAACAAACTAGCCCGCCAGCGTGTTTAGGTCATGGAAATGTTTTTTTTTTACTTCGCTCATCTGCCTGCGTTGTAGAGGTAACAAAGAAATGAATTCAACTGCCGAACGTCTGCACGAGCGAATACTGCTCGTTATGTGGTGAAAAAGGGAGTAGCGCCTCTTCTTGGCATATAGTAAATTTCTTCCGCGTTATTTGCACGCATCCAGATCAACTCACACGCAAACTTACGCCTACTCTATCGCCAACATATCAAGAATAAGTAAACGGGTGCATGGTTGAATATTTTCGCCGAAGAATGGGTGACGGCAACCACACCGACTGCCGACGAACGTTCGATGCTAAATGTTTCATAACAATCTACACAGTATGCGAGTGACTAGCAATAATATGTATTTGCTACAAGCTATTACAACGCACAAAATATCTACATTACAAACCTTGTGCCCAGCAGGAACAAATCTATCGCAACTGTGTGCACGCGCGAGCGATCAGGCAGAAAATAAACAAACAAACAGTGACCGCACGGGGAACAAATATTAAGCCAGAAACGTGAGAAGCCACTCCTTAAAAGTATATGCTAAATAATGAACTAAGAGCTAAACACGCTGATACCCATTCAATTCATAAGCGGAAACTTGAGATGGCTTACAATGCATATTTAGCACCGCTTTGAGTGCAAGCACCGTATACGCTGCTCGTGCCATTTGGACAAAGCGTGATGAGCTCCGAAAGACCATTTATATTGTTTGAAGTGGTAGTCAAATCTGCGCGTGTCGTCCACCCAGTCATCGTCTGCGATATCCGCGAAAAGAGATTTGTAGAGGCGCACTGGTGTCACACTCACCCATTGTAAACATGGAGACAACGGGAGCAGCTGAGGCAAGCAATGGACGCGTCACCATGTGAAGAAATCATGGCACCACCCACTAGATCGCCCTGCAAAGGGTGAATAATTGTAATCGAAATGAAGACGGCATAAAGTACTTTCTACCACCCCTAACAGCCTCTGTATAAATATTAAAATGGCCGCCTACACATTTGCAGCCAGGGCCACACGCACAAACATGTAGCCTGCTGCAACTAACTCTTTTACATCACACTTTAGAGGATGCGGACGTACTATGTTGGGCAGCCTGGCCACTGTATGAATCGAAACCCAAGACATGCTGTGAAAGTATGCCTATTGAAAGAAGGCAGCTTGGGGCATAATAAAGAATAACTCTCCGTCCGGGCACTACGTAGTGGACGTCCAGCGAAGCTGTCGAAAACCGCCACTAGAACTATTTAAAGATACGAAATCGTTATATATGGCCCACGACGCGGTACATCCGGCGTTAACATCCGGTGGTACCAAAGCCCATGTGACCAAATGGTGGCGTCATGTTTGACATGATGGCGAAACGTGATTATATAATCAGCTTAAACGTCGAGTGACGATTTCATCACACGAAACGTCGCGTGGTATAATCACGTCGAGCTTTACCTCACATGATAATGGCATCGTCACGTCACGTTATTTCCAGATGAGGACATGTGATGACGACATCACGCTAAGCATGACGTTACGCTATGATGTCATAGTCACGTGACGGTATAATCTGATGACATGTGATGCCTCTTGGAGAAGCACCAGAAAGCTTACTTCTCGCTTCTTTGCACTACCTCCGGTATCGGCCTATGATGACCAAATTTGATTACGTGACCTCAAATGTCATGTGATGAAATCATCAGACCAAAGGTCGCGTGACGTGCAGTCAACGTGATACCGAGCCTCCCTCTGTATGGTGGCGCTATGTAGATCAGGCGCCTGGAAACTTATCCTCTACAGCCCCGTAAATATTGCATGGAAATTTTATAAATGGTCATCCGACCTTTCCGAAAATTATATCCAATTTAGGCACAGAGAAAGAAAAAGACCAAGAGTGGAAACTTCGAGAAATCTCGCCTCAGGGACTACATCACGGCTACGTAACGAACTAGTGCTCTCATCAAACGCCAGGAGACGCAGACACAAAAAAAAAGAAAATGTTGTAATGAATTCCGCTCAATCGTTTTACAAAATAGTAATTATAGGCCCAAATTGGGGTGCTTCTTATACATAACAGAATTTATCGAAGGCACCTTCCGTGCTTCTTGTTCTTCATTCGTCCTGTCATCAACACCAATCACCATTCGTCCATCGAGAAGAAATCAACGATTCGTGTACCAGCGGCGTGCCAATGGGAAGGTTTCGTGAACGTCGGCTGCGGCGGTGTTTTCGTGTGCGAGACAGGACTCATGTTTTCAAGCGAAGCTTGGAGTAACTGACTTGTGAGGGCGATGAGGTTTGCTTAAAGAAAACAGTTTGCGGCTCTATATGAGGCGGCTAGACGCGAACAATGCGAAAAGCATGCCCCCTCAAGAAACGCGTAACCAGAGGGCTGCACCATGTGCTTTCTTGCTACCCCCACCGAGAACGATATAATCTTTGTTGGTTGCGTTCCGTGAGTCATCAAACAACGCGACGCTGCCATTAACTTGCACCGGTTCACGGCTGTGCACTGCATTGTGACTCACAGCTTGTCAGACGCCATCGGGACACTGCGACTCGGTTTGCGAGGGTAAACCATTCTTGCCCAGCGCTGTTTGCGATAACCACGGTATCGCCGCTCCTTTGAAATAGTTCGCATTGGCGGACTAAAAACGATCTGCTGGACAACGCTTCAGGTTAAGGTCAACGGGCCAACATAGGATGGCGGTCTGGGAACTTTTTAACACCCCTGTACAGGGTCTTAACATTTATCCTTCTAAGTCCGAGTTTTAGGGGTCAGAGGTCAGAATGTGCCGGTGGTTTTATATTGTGCATCGGTTCGCTATTCACTCAAAGCGGTTTCCTGGTACAGTTGTGACATGAACATATGTTTTTGGTAATTAACGAAGTGTGAACTTATTGACTTTTTCAGACCGTACTGATACCATGCCGTCCGGCGGTCCAAGCTGCGGCAGCTACTGCTGTGTGTCGTGGTGCTTTAACAACGGCAGAACCCAGAAGAAGCCTATCTTGCCTTGGAATAAAAACTTTGCGGGAACTCTGTCTCTTTGATACATATGGCCGCTTGTACCAAAACACAGAATACAAGCGCGATGGATAAAGCCGTACTGAATTATCATTTTCTCCATCTGTTATAACATAACCGACAAAATTGCGTCATGACCTCAATTCACACCAAACATTGAACTCGACAAAATAAGGAATCGCTAAACCAAAACGACAAATAAAATCGTTGCCATTTGGGTGACGAAAAGTGGTCTGAAATGACAAGCTTCCGCCACAGGCTAACGTGGGTCACGCGGGGTTATCCAAATTTCGCGCCAGGGAAACCGAAACAGGAAGTGCAGGCCAGTTGCTCTCACCAACCGCCAGGCGCGCTAGGGTTGACTGGGCCGCTGGGGTGTATGGGAGTGTCCACTCTTAACTTTTTTTTATTTCTCTATGATTTAGGCAAGAAAGAGGTTATGTTAAACGACTGTTCTTGAATAAAATTTTCAATAATGTTAGCGTTACAGAAATGAGTCGTATAAAGGTGGCAGTTTCTTTTCTGCTGCCACTTCTTGTAGCCCACCTTTTCCTCTAATGCGTTTAGCGGGAAAACCGTTACGCCGTCAAACCTTCGTGCTATATTGGGCTAAGTAGTGGATAAAAAAAACGTATTTTGCAGAGAAAGAAAAAGACTTCCATTTTCCAACGGAAGAACAGAGCATGTCACAAAGACGACGTGAGCTGCGGATATTTACGTAGATATTATTCGATCGCCGTTTCCATACGCCTAATACCTTTTGAGAAATGGAGATAAAGTTATGTAAAGATCCTAGAGCAGCCTTGGAGGTTTTGTGACGTAGCAAGTGTGCTTTTTTCGTTACAATGCTGATTCCATTGAAACCCTGCTATTTCTTCTTCCTTAAGAGGACGTTCGTTTCACCTGAAAACTAGGTTATTACTTGACAGTACAGGAAGTCAGATGCTGTTGCTCACAAGTACGCTTTCTCTTGCACTACCTAAAGAAGGAAGCGACGCAAGGATATCCATAAATGCACAGGACGTGAGCAATTTGTGCTGTGGCTGTATCTTATCACCGAAATCGGCTTAACATGGTTTGTTTCTTATGTAGGAGAACCGCTAGGGTGCCGAGCGGATTTTTTCCGACACTTAGTGGACGAAAAAAAGGCTTGCGCAAACATATGGATGTTTGTACGACCGGTGATATTGACTTAAAGAAATACATTCTGGAGTTGTCTAGTAACGATAATTCGCAGGTATTATTCTAGCATCAAAGAAATGTCTATTTTTTT
The DNA here is from genome assembly GCF_038994185.2 of Dermacentor albipictus. Taxonomy (NCBI): domain Eukaryota; kingdom Metazoa; phylum Arthropoda; class Arachnida; order Ixodida; family Ixodidae; genus Dermacentor; species Dermacentor albipictus. The sequence goes on from NC_091829.1 coordinate 109,067,603, forward strand.
CACGCTCTCAAAGGAAGATGGTTGCTGAAATCCGCAGAGTCATCAATGAACTGTTTCCGCCATAAGTGAATAAAGTAGGAATGCATCATTTATGATGATACTTAGCGCCATCGTATGGAGTGCCATCGCCGCTCTGTTTTCAACATGGTTCAAGTAGAAAGAAGGAAATTGCTTGAAACAATACAGTGCAAATATATTTTTCCTGCAGAAATATAATATTAGCAATTTTAGCTTAAAGATTAATAAATATACAGTTATTGTTTATTATATTTATTCGCTCTTAGGCTCGCGAATCAGTTGCAGAAATTTGTAAGGTCGGCGAATGTGCAGGTTCTCTCAGCAGGAGTTTCGAGCCTAGCAATTCTTTTGTGTATTTGTCCTCAAAATCTGTAACAAACCTTGTCACACAAAATTTCACAACAAGCTTTCACAATCTACAAAGGTGTTCCGCTCCAATTTGTCCTGAATAACTCGACGCAGGCATCTTGGAGCACTTTCTATAATCGCAACTCAGACTAATTCATAACGAAAGCTTGTTGCGGCGCAACGCGTAAGTAGGGCTAGTTGGAGCGTCAAGTTCCCTGTCGCTACAGGTTGCCTAATTTTTGGATGACAAACCTATTGACATGTATAGATAACACAATATTGACACAAATTTATTGATATTGACTGTACCAGGCGTTGGCATCTCCTATACGTACGTACGTTTGCTACATAAAAAAAATGTTATGCTAAGCTTTAGGCATTTTTTTTTCCTTCACCAACAGAGAACTGTGTGCCTTGTGTATATTGTTTTGAAATATATATCAGGCATTAGGGACAAAAATAAAAAGAAGTTATCAGGATACTATAGTTTCTGTGTTTCACGTATACCACCACTTCTCAATACTTAACTTCATTGATCATTCTGTGCTTAATCATTGACCTTCAACTGTCTACTTCGGCGAACATGCGAGTTCGACGGAAGTCAAGAAAATTCGCTGAGGACGTTCCTGTTGACATGTGCGTCGGTCATATATTCCACACAGCAGGGCCGAGGGTTGCGATGATTTCTTGGGCGGTTACTTTTACAATTGTCTAAAACCACATATCTCGTTTTCTCCTAGGTTATTGACCACACTGTGTCTTTGGGTAAATAGTGGTATGCGCAGAGCTTGCTGGGAAACAATGGAAGACGACAGCGCCAACAAGTCCCCAATTGCGAGGTACGCTTTAGCGTGAGATGTTGATATCGCAGGAAGTTGCGCTCCCTGTGACCGGGTGGGGGATTATTGTAAAGTGGCGACGGATTCTTCGAAGCGCAAACTTTAGTCTTCACGTGTTGCAAATGCAGTTTGAGCCAATGTCGATCGCACTTATCCGATGACTTTAGGTCGCAGTTCCCGAGTTTGCGTGCCTGCGCTGGGCAGCCTAGACCTGAAGCATCAGCCATTAGGAAGGAAAAGGGTTGCTCTGATAATGTTCAATTTTGACCTTACCGATTTGAGATCGACGATTCTTCAATTCCTAAAGCGCACACCCGAAACCTGAGAAGCGGCTGCGCAATGCGCTCTAAACATCAGTAGATCGCCGTTCCCGATGGTTGCCAGCCGTACTCGCATCTGCTTCCCTTAACAAATGTGACTACGTACATATGTGTATTTGTGCGCATTGTTAAGGTGAATCGTTACATAACTTCTGAGATGCACTGTTTGTGTATTATCCCAACTAGGCAACCTTTAATAAAGCAGCGTGCAACAACCGGCTCTTTCAGATGCCAGAACCTTAACTAGTAGTATCGACACGCATATCCTAAATGAGCGGTCATACCTTGTCTACTCTATAGAACAAGTGAACTGTGCCCATTAGCGTGCACTAAGAATTAGAAACAGGCAGCAGTATCATGTATGAACTCCTGCTCGCTATTTGCGGAAGTCTAGGGTGGTCGGACTTGTACACATTCCAGAAATAAAGCATGCGACCGCAATGAATTCATAACAAAATGTTATTCGTTACGGTTACCAATAATTTCCCTACAAAAATAATTCAGCGATAAAAAGTAGTCGATCATTTAACTTTAGTTTACAAATACAGTAAATGGAACGAGCTGCTGTACGTATCGCGTATTTGCTTTTGGAATTCTTGCCAGGTGGTGATGGATGGCTCGTGGTTAGCGAACCATGTTCGGGCAGAGCCCTCTAGGGTGAAGTAGTACACGTTCCTTAACTTTTTCTTCTCGTCCCAATAATTGACGTCAGCCACACGATCGAAGTCGTCGAGCCAGTCTTCCACGTCCTCAAAAGGTTCACCACGGAACGGCCGCGGCCAGCGTGGGGTGTGGAGAACCAGCGACTCAGGAGGCTGTCCCGTACCGTACGTCTCCTGTGTCTGGCTTGCGGTTGAGGTGGACATCCTCGGCAGACCTTGCAGGGTGTATTCCGGAGGTAGTCTTTGAAGCCGTCGGCTTTTGCGTAGGTTGTTCGTACCCCGCTCCTGGGGGTCAGAGTACATAGACGCGTACCCAGCAACTCCACCAGTTTGTCACAGACAAAGCCACAAAAGACTTCAGTCGACGCTAGAGATCTTTTGTATATGTCGCTGTCCTGGCACCATCGTCGTTCTCTTATTCTCGGAGCCACCCAACATGCCTAGCACGTGGCACCGAATTGCACCGAGTGGCTGTCAGCTGTGGCGAGGTCGTGGCAATATTCCCAAGCTTAGCTCCCTTGAGCCCATGTTGAAGCTCTGCACCGGGAGGTGATATAATCATGCATGGCGTGAATAAAAACTTACACACCGGCGCCCAGATGACACTTCTGGCACTTTTCAACTCTATCTGTTCTGCCAGATACTTCCCATCCTCATGGATGGAAACTATTGTTATTCCCGTCTTGAAGCTGGGTAAGGACCCTTCCTTGGCGGCGACTGATCAGCCGACAGCTCTTACAAGTTGTCTGTGTAACCTTTTCGAAAAAATGACCAGTCGTCGACTCACACATTTCTTTTACCTGAACAATATGCTTGATCCCTGTAAGCGTCGCTTGAGAGAAGGACCGTCCACAACTGATCATCTTGTGTGCATTTCAGGAAATACCCGTGATGCATTTTTACATAAACAGCTTTCCTTATTCATATTCCTCGATATGGAGCAGACGTATGACACAGCGTGGCGTTACGGAATCTGGCGAGGCTTGTCGGGAATACGTGAAAATATGTTAACTATAGTGGTAAGCTATTTGTTCAATCGTACCTCCTGCGTGAAAATCGGCAATGTATTGTCGCGATCTCTTATACAAGAAACTCGTGTACTCAAAGGAGGCGTGCTTAGCTGCACTTTCTTTATAGCCATGATAAACACGTTTCGTGCTTCATTACCGCTAGCCATTTTTCATTCCGTCTACGTAGACAACATACAAATAGGTATCGAATCCTGAAAACTTGCAGTGTGTGTGAAGCAAGTATAACAGGGCTTGAACAAAGTGTCCAAATGGACAAACTAGACTGGATTTAAAGTGAAACCCAACAAAAGTTCTTGTGTGCTTTTCACAAGAAAGAATGGGCTCAGTGCAGACCGCAATATCGAAATATGTGGGCAACACCTCTGAATAAAAACACAAGTTCTTACGCATTATACTTGACTCGAAACTTACTTTTATTCAACACATACTATATCTCAAGGTGAAATGCTAACAAAGCATGAACTTGCTGAAAATTTTATCCCACACAACATGGGGCAGCGATTGGAAGTGTTTAATTATTCTATAAAGACCTTCATTCGATTACGATTGGACAATGGTGCCATGATCTATTATTCTGCCGGCCCGAGCGCACTAAAGGTACTCAATCCCGTCCACCGTCTAGGTATCCGGATAGCCACTGGCTCTTTCAGTACAGATCCCATTGAAAGTTTATGCGTAGAATCGCAGGAGCGGTCACTCCATCTGCGGAAAGCATGTATCAGCCTAACATGCCTTCTCAAAGTTATCTCCAATCATCAACATACGTTAACGATATAACATGTGTTGCACTATTTCGTAATCGCCCTCTGAAAGTCGCTAGCCATGGGTCGTATGGCTCGCAAAATGTTAAAATCAAATTTCTTCGTTTGGTTGCAGACATGTCTTGATGCTTTCTGTCTACGCTATCTAGATGGAAATATGAGAAGAAGGAATGCTAAGTGACCAATTAAAATACGCGTACACGAATTAGGCTGTTTATGTTGCTACGCAACAGTGTTTGCAATAACGAAGAGGCGGGCAGTCAGCAGACGACGACGACGATTGGAGGCTAGCGCGGGCTGTTGCCTCCTGGCCAAGTGCGGTGTATTTCCTTGTAATTATACTTGTATATGTCTTCCTACGTAACATATTTGGTGGAGGTGGACGTTCCCTGTACCTCGTCACGGAGCTTCCCAGTGGACGGTACGTCAAGCCTTCCTTCATGGCTCCTGGCAACGACAAGTTGACTGCTGCCACTTCGACGACCTACACCACTCTCCCCGCTCCCCTTGATGCTTGCGTATTCTAGGGCAAAGATGGGGAAGACGTCGAAGACTGGATCAGCCTTTACGAACACGTCAGCCACAATAACCGGTGGGACCCTACTATCATGCTCGCCAACGTAGTGTTTTACCTCGGTGCACACCTCGAGTGTGGTTTCAGACCCACGAAGATGAGCTCACCAGTTGGAATTCGCTTAAGCAAAAGCCCCGAGATTTGTTCGGCAACCTATATGGTCACCAACTTGCCGCGCTGCGACGGAGCCCTGCGGCAACGGAGCCCTGCGTCACATACATTCAGGACGTCTTGGCTCTGTGCCGCAATGTTGACGCACACATGACTGAGTCCGACAAGGTTTCTCACACCCTCAAAGGCATTGCCGATGACGCCTTCAACTTGCTCTTGTCAAACAGCGTGGCGACGGTGGATGCAGTTATAAAAAAGTGCCGCTGCCTGTAACTCACTAAAAGTCGATGTATCAACCAGCAGTTTGCCCGTCTGCCTGCCATTGGTCAACTTTAGCTTGACGACACAAGTGCTGCCACGCGGGATGTCTCTGGCCCAGCTTTGCACATTCGAGGATCTCTCAGTAGCATCTATTGCAGTAGACGACAATTCAGCCGATCCTCTTCTACCATCGCACTCGGCAGCTTGTACCATCACCGACTTACAGAAAATGATTGCGCCCGACATGCCGTCCGAGCACGCACGTGAGCTCTACCACATTCTGTTTTCTTACCACGATGTTTTTCACTTCGATCGTCATTTGGACCAAACTACAGCTGTTGAACATCGCATTAATACCGGTGATGCCCCTCCTATCCATCGCCGCCCGTATCGAGTGTCACCGGCTGAGCGTCAAGTTATTCACGCAGAAGATCGCAAAATGCTTGCCAAGAACATTATTGAACCATCATGTAGCCAGTCCATGGGCGTCACCTGTTGTACTGGTAAAAAAGAAGGATGCCTCATGGCGCTTTTGCGTGGATTATCGGCACCTTAACAGGGTTACCAAAAAGGACGTGTATCCCCTACCTCGGATTGATGACGCCCTTGACTGCCTCCCCGGTTCTCGCTATTTCTCCTGTATTCACCTTCGCTCCGGTTACTGGCAGATTGCCGTGGACGATCTCACCCACAAGAAGATTGCTTTTGTAACACCAAACGGTCTTTATCAATTCAAAGTGATGCCGTTCGGTCTATGTAGCGCTCCTGCCACTTTTGAACATGCATGATGGACTCCCTTTTTCACGGTTTCAAATGGTCTGCGTGCTTATGATACTTGGACGACGTTATAGTATTCTCCCCAACGTTCGCTACACACCTCGACCGCCTCTCAGCAGTCATGGACGTTTTTCGTCGAGCCGGTCTGCAATTCAACGCATCGAAGTGCCAATTTGGCCGTCGCTCAATCACCGTCATTGGACATCTCGTTGACGCGAATGGAGTGCAACCGGACCCAGGCACAATCCAGGCTGTTTACACACTTCCCTGTTCTGAAGTGTGTCAAGGATGTGCGCAGCTTCATCGGCCTTTGTTCGTACTTCCGCCGTTTCGTGAAACATTTCGTGGTCATAGCACGACCACTAACTGAGCTTTCGACGAAAGACGCCCCTTTCCAGTGGGGCGATAACGAGGCCTCTGCATTCTCGCATCTAATCGACCTTCTCACAACGCCTCCCGTTCTGGCCCATTTCGATCCTTCTGCGCCTAGCGATGTCCGTACTGATGCCAGTGGTCACGGAATTGGCGTAGTAGTGGCAGAACGCCAGCGCAACAACGACCGTGCTATCGCTTACGCCAGCAGGCTTCTCTCACCCTCGGAGCGAAACTATTCCATCAGCGAGCGTGAATGTCTGGTCCTAGTTTGGGCGGTTGCGAAATTCCGCCCATACTTATATGGCCGACCCTTTTCCGCTGTCACAGACAATCACGCGCTTTGCTGGTTATGCTCACTGAAAGATCCTACAGGAAGGCTTGGTCGCTGTGCCTTACGCCTCCAAGAATATTCCAATGCAGTCACCTACAAATCAGGCCGACGGCAAAAGGACGCTGACTGCGTGTCTGGCTACCCAGTAGACGAGCCTGGCGACGCCGATAGTAGTACCGCCAACGGCATTTTCTCTGACACCTATCGCTACGAGCACTCATCGACCGTCTGCGCTCTACACCTACCGACGCATCCGTTCGCCGATATGTCCTCCAGGGCCGCATTCTATACCGAAGGAACTTCCTCCCTGACGGATCTGATCTTCTTCTTGTCGCGCCAAAACATCTAGTACAGACTGTGCTCTTTGAGATGCATGACGCGCCCACTGCAGGACATCTTGGGGTAATCTGCACGTACGACGGTATCTGCCGTCGCTTCTATTGGCCTTGTCTCGCTCGCTCCGTCCGGCGCTATGTTGCTGCGTGTGATCCCTGCCAGCGTCGGAAAATACCTCAGGTTCTACCTGCCGGTCATCTTCAGCCGATCACCATCCCTGTGGAACCGTTCTTTTGTGTTGCATTAGACCTCCTCGCTCCCTTTCCCACGCCATCCTCTGCGAACAAATGGGTAGCCGTCGCAACTGATTACACCACCCGATACGCTATCACGCGGGCTCTCCCTACCAGCTGCGCCACTGACGTCGCGGACTTTCTCTTGCGTGACATTATCTTACTTCACGGCGCCCCGGGACAGCTGCTTACTGACCGTGGTCGTAACTTCCTCTCGAAAGTTATCGCCGACCATTGTGCGTTCCTGCTGCACTCTACACAAGCTCACTACCTCATACCATCCTCAGAACAATGGCCTGAAGGAGCGCGTAAACCGTACTCTTAGCGATATGCTGTCCAAATACGTTTCCCAGGACCACCATGACTGGGACATTGCCCTTCCTTACGTCAAATTTACGTATAATTCTTCCCGGCCTGGCACCACCGGATTTTCTCCCTTTTATATAAAGTAAGGTCGCGAACCGACCTTGCCCCTTGACACGGCACTTACTCCTGCTGCGATCTCAACAAGCGAGTATGCGCGCGACGCCATCGCCCTCGCCGACCATACACGACAGCTTGCCCGTGCTCGACATACGGCCTCGCAAACCACACAGCAGCGTCAGTACAACGCCCGCTACCGTGACGTACAGCTTTCGCCTTGTGCGCTCCTGCTCCTCTGGTCGCCCTCTCGTCACGTCGGACTTTCAGAAAAGCTCCTTTCGCGATACACAGGGCCCTACCGCGTGCTGCGCCAGGTGACGCCTGTGACGTACGAAATTGTTCCTGTGAGTTCAACCTCGTCCTCTACTCTGGCATCTAGTGATATCATGCACGTCAGTAGGCTCAAGGCCTGCTAGACTGCTTCCGAGTCCGGCCTTTAGTCGCTCAGGCACGGCGCTTTTGCCGCCGGGGGTAGTGCTACGGAACAGTATTTGCTATGATGAAGAGGCGAGCAGTGAGAAGACGACGACAACGATTGGAAGCTAGCGCGGGCTGTTGTTGCCTCTTGGCCAAGTTCAGCGTATTGCCTTGTAAATAGACTTGTGTATAATCTTTCGTCTGCGTTTTGCTACGTAACAATATAAACATTTCCTCTACTTTCTAGCTATCACTGCAGTGCAGAAAAAAATATTTTACATATAATAGCACTTAGCGTCATCGTGTACCTAGGTCACGGAATCAATATTTTTGAACCCTACAAAAGAACATGAAATAACACTGCTTTTCCGTGACCTTAGTAACAGCAGTGCCTGAGATGCTGATGGCCTGCAAATGAGGCCTGTCAGCTATGTGCTTCATTTTCACCTGTTCTTACTCATATCTACAATATCTGTCTCTCCCACGGCCGATTCCGAAAAAGAATGCAGGTGGCAAAGGTGTTCAAAAAAGTGATAAAACAGATATTTCGAACTACAGACCCATGTCCATGCTCCTGATATTTCCCAAAGGACTAGAGAAGATATTTTGTAGGTTATCCTGTTTTCTCGACAAGCATAACTTATTAACCCCACATCAACACGCTTTCCGCACATTCACGTCGACTAATATAGCACTGCTTAAGCAGAAACAACTAATCCTTGAAAATTTTGAGGCACATTTAGTTACCTTAGTTGTTTTTGTTGACTTATCTAAAGCCATCAATTCTATTGATCATAAACTTTTGGTTCGTAAACTTAATATGGCATCCGAGGCATTGCCCTCAGCTTACTTGAATCCTACTTGAGTCGCAGAAAGCAATTTGTGCACGTAAATGGTTTATCCTCCAATGTCCTTCATGTTTTCATATAGGAGCCCCACAAGGAAGCATCTTAGGCCCTCTTTTGTTCAATATTTTCGTCAACGACTTCATTAACATTGATTCTGGCACAATGTACATTATGTATGCCGATGACGCCACATTTTATTTTCATCCAAATCCCTGGATGACCGGTCTTACGCGCTAACAGTGTGCTCTCTAATGTACATCAGTGGTCCCTCGAAAACGATCTAATCAACCCCGCAAAAACGAAAGCCTTGGTCTTTCATCCAAGAAATATGAATGTCGGGCTACCTGGAGGTATTGTGCTGAAGTTCCTGTACTACTGAAGTCGTACAATCAATCAAATGTCTGGGTATGCACTTTGATCATGATCTGACATGCCGCTCCCTTGTAGATTTACTCACCGGCAAAGAGTCACAGATGTTGGGTGTTGTTCATTCCGTTGCGTATCTGCTGCAATCCGTGAAATTGCTGATTTCTAAGTCACTTTTTTTCGGTCACCTAAATTACTGCAGCCTCGTATGGTGGACAATTTCAGCAAGAAATATTCACAAGCTGTTTGTTATCCAGAAGAAATTTCTTCGTGTCATTTGTAATAAGCCTCGTGATTTTCATTCCGCTCCTCTTTTCAGCGCGCTTAGAACCCTTAAATTGCCTGCACTAATAAACCTGCGCCTGTTGTCAACCTACAGAAGATATGAGAAAAATATTGGCGCCCTCAGCTTTCTCGCTAATCTCACAAAACGAGAAACCCCTTATACAATTTGAGCTTCTGAGACTTGGTGTGTTGCTCAACTTCGTACTAATTATGGCCAGCAAATGTTATGCTACTGGCTGCCCAGTTTACTCAATGATCTCACCAGATGCAATATCGATGTGCTCACTTGTTCCGCAAAAAGTCTGCGTGAAGTGTTTCTGCGATCTTGACTGTGTACGGTTGTACTTTGTGAATTTCGCCCGGGGTGTTTTTGCTCTTCTTTCTTTTTTTTTCTCCTCTTTGTTCCTTAACACGTTTCCCACCTGCCCTGCTGCTGCCATTGTAAACGGAACCTGGGGCCAGTCAAGCTGCTTTCTCTGCAGCTTTTTTTCCCTTGTTTTTACGGCACAATCATGTACCTCCTTTCTTGTGGAAACAACTATAAACATATATATATATATATATATATATATATATATATATATATATATATATATATATATATATATATATATATATATATATATATATATATAGGAAGTGCTTGATGGGGAAGTACACAGAAAGCAGTTGGAAGAAGGCGCTACTCCTGCAGGATGTTTTGTCTATGCCCTTGTTCAGGCGAATGGTTGAGCTTAGTTTGAAGACGAAAGACCTAGACCTGGTAGACGTGATGCTAGAAAAGTGACATGCTGGTGCCTTCGCAACATCATATGAGTGAGAATTAATGGTACTTTAGGTCTTGCTCCTATGGATGCGCGGTGGTTAAAAAGCAAAACGCCACTTTATTTCCCGCAATTTCCAAACATGAACTTTTGCTTTGCTAAACGTGTGCTAATATCTAAATCTTGCCGGTAGCTGCTACTCCCACTGACCAATGCTGCTTGGTGTGGCAAAGGTCCCCTATAATTAAGGCATTTTTGCGCAAAAAATTTCTTTATGTTTAGCGGTAGCTGTTCCCCGGTAATTGCATATGGACTTCTTTTCGCTATGGTAACAGTAACATTGATGAAACTCCAGCTTCATATTTGCTCATTTTTCAGCATTACGGACTTCGTAATTCATCCCGCAAATGAGATATACGGGATGTGTTTTACGTCAAAACTTTTTTGAAAATTTCCTCTACCCGTCCTGACGTCAGAGCAGTCCACAGCGGCTCCTCCCTCGTAAGGGGGTATCGAAAGAAGTTCATTGCCTGCTTGCCTGCATCTGCTTGATGGCACACAACTCTAGTGCATGAGGTGGTCAATTCCAAGCGCCGAGTTTTACTTGGGCAAAATATCGAACTGCCGTAATCGACTAATTCCCAAAACTTCACTAGTTATGTTTCTAACTAATTACATTTTACACCCAATGCAAATGAGAAATTCTAGCCGGGGAATTCCCAAAGCGGATCCAATTAGAACGAATGGTCATGGTGACACCAGGTTTTACACATTATTTCCCGAACTTTGCGGAGAAATTCATTCACGTTTCAGTTATTTACGAGGCGAGCCTTAACCGCAAACGTACACGTTCTCTCCACTTGCCCCGTCTAGCCTCCGCAAGCGAAAGTCATTCCCTACGTTCTCCCACACCAGGCCTAGAGGATCACGTGACGCATGCATCACGCGCCCCGCCTTCGCTTTTGTCGCCATCGCTTTGTTGCTGCGCGTCGCACTAGCGCTGGCGGCATGGCGCGCCAGCTCTGGCGTTTGTCGCGTTTCGCGCAGCGCACGCTTTTGCGCACAGTGAAAGAGAACACCTGAGCATGATTGAACGCCGGAACACAGTGGCAAATGACATACTCTCGTTTGCAGCGCGCGCGACGTCATGATGCGGCAAGAAGCAGAAAAAACGGAAGTACGTCTGCCTTCTGCAGTGCGAAGTGAAATAAGAAAACGCAGACATTCGATTTGTGCGTTTTATTATTTCTCTAAACTCTACGTTCGTCTGTTGAAGCAATAGATTACACAATAACCGATGTTCGCTCGAATAATTTTCGAAGTCACGTGTCACTAGGAGCGATGTCACAGCAGTGTGATGTGCGTTCGAGTTAAAATTTCAGCGCTCTCCGCGGCGCGTATCCATGTAACACACACCAGAGACGACCGTTAAAGCGCGTTGTATGCTCGGCGCTTGTAAGCTCAACATGGCGAGAACTGGAGATTGGCGCTTTAAAAACGAAAGTGGAATCACAGTGCAATTGTTGCCGCAAGCTTCACGGCGCATATCTCGTAAATGGTGTCCTTCACACAATTTTTTTTCTAGTGAAAGTGCCTTGCAGTCTCCCTTGCTACAATATATCAACAGTATTATGTGCCATGAGATAATCCGTTTGGAACTTCAAAAGTGAATTTGTGTTATTTATTGATTATGCATTTCGATTTCCTGGTCTAGTATGGTGCACCTCTTCCCATAGACCGGCTCACGGACTGGAATCATGCTACGTGGCGCAGGGCATCGTAAAAAAAATTTAGAAATAAAGATTCCTCCCGCAAGTTGAAGACATCAAGGAGTTTGGGGCGACCTACGGTAGTAAACTAAATTGGCTACGGCATAAAATAAGCGCTTGTTGCAAGGGCCGGCCCCATTATGGAAAAAATGCTGCGTTGACCGTTAGCCCAATTTTTCGTATACATTTACGCATGAGTATGTATATGTGAGGCTCCATGTCACACGTGGTATAAGCATATACATATGCGTGTATATGTATATGAGGATGACAGCCCACAAATTTTATGAAATGAGACATCGCATGCCCTTCATCTTAAATCGTATCACAGTTTTATTTGAAAAGTGGAAACAATAACAATTTTATTGGCGCCGCTGTGCGCTCTCCGGGACCCACGCATGAAAGATGCAGCGTTTCTACGAATCAGAGAGCGGCGCGCACATCTGGCTTCCTTGTAGCACCACCACGCAAGCGCTGACGTTAGTAGTAGGGTGCCAGCGGAGCCCAGCATGCCAAATCGAGGTTACACTAAGGAGGTTACGCTGCCGCATCCCGACACCAAATTTCTATATACGCAGGAGTCATTTGGTCGCATTTGCTTTGTGTACTCAATGCGGGAAACCCAAAACAGTTGACCGCTTGCTCTTTTTGTGCCGACGATTTTACCCGGTAAGAAGGGTGCTCGAGGGCCCCAAACAACGGCTTGGTCTCAGCATGAACGTCCCCGTCATAGGTTCCCTGGAAACTTTAACGTTAGGGGTGGAGCCACAACATTGTTTGCACAGCATTCAAACACTTTTATTCTTCATTGGAATCAGGCGTCTTCCTAAAACAATACACTATCATAAATATTGATTTAGCTTTCCATTCATTTAAGCTTCATCGCTTTGGCACTTTTTTCATCCATTTTCTTCAAGCCGCCCAATTCTTCGCCGGTTCCCCTTCGGTGGGCACGCGCCGTTTGAGTAGCCTTTTTTTCTAATTTCCTAATTATATTTATTTAACCCCCGATACGCCAGACAAACATAGTTTTTGTTTTGATTCTAATAAACATAGTTGAATATGCCACCTATACACACTTCTGCTTTATTGTGGTGGTTATTGTGATTTAAGACCACAGTTGTGGTGTTGAACTGCAATGTGCGATCTCCGCAAAATTTCTTGGTCAGTGCTGCGTAGTTGGCACGAGCCAGCATTTTGTGAATACCCCAGAGCAGGTATGTCCCGCTAACGTTTAGATATAGCAGTATCACATCATGTTAAAGAAATTCGGCTTCTGTAAATGCATGAGCATTGTGGACTAGCCCCTAATGAGATTGTAGACCGCTTGGAAAAGGCAGCGCTCCGTGGGCCAGTGAGTTTCTTTATTCCTACCCTTAATCTGCTAGCGGTAACAAGAATACGAAGGCGACAAGTTCTATGTACAAAATATGAGCACCTCCTTGCTTCACCGCAATACGATCATTTAGCGTTCGCCTGGTAAGTCCGCTGTTGTCCCTCTCTGCAATGTTAAGTCTCCATTGCACGATTACTCTGACGAATACCGCAACTAAACCTGCACATTAGTAGGTGTGGGTACGCACCATCAAAAATTTCTTAAGCATGTGTGGAATATAGAATCACTGGAGCATTTCCTCCTATTTTGCCGAAATTATAATACCGAAGGAAAGATCTGCTTAGAGCAGCTCCCATCACGTATAGGCATTCTTCTTTCGGAGATAGACATTTGATCATTTGGGGCAGGTACCCTTGGTTGAGGCTGAACGGAAGTGTGTCAGATATTACATGAGTACGTCACTGCGAGTGATAGACTCTCCTCCCAGATAGCAGAAAAAAGATAGGTAATGTTTTCGTAGCCTATCGTATGAGAGACGATAACGTATACGTAGCCTAGACACGTATGAGAGAACTTCGTTGTGAAAACTTCGTATATATCTGAGATGATCTAGAACAGGCCTGCAAGACGTATTCGAAAAGCTGGTCTAGAAATAGGATTGGGAAAAACACAAAACCCTTTGCCAGAACTATTCGTAAACAATTTCTAAACTTGTTAGCACGTTATCAAAAAGCTGGTTTAGAAGTGGTCTTGAAAGGTTTACGATAATCTGAAGGGAATTTTCGCGGGTGCCAGAGGCGCAATCGGACATCGTTGTTCAGAACGAGCGTTCAGTTTCGCCTCAGCGACTGGCCTATGCCGCGCCGACGTCGTCAATCGCCCGTTGGCGCGGCCTAGGCCAATCGCGTGAGGTGAAACTGCACGGGCGCTTTTAAAGAGGATCTCCTATCGCGCTCAGATGAGCAGAAGCGTCCGTGTTGACTGTAACCGCCATGGCGCAGTGCCAAGCCCTGATACCCGCATGACCGGCGCATCCTCTACCAAGTCACATGAAAATGAGCCTGTTAGGAATAAGGAATCCATAATACTATGTTTAGTATGCTACGATGCTTACAACCAAAATGGGAATGACATCCTGCAAAGAGCAAATGTCACTCAATACCCGAATCCGAGCTAGGCCCGAGGGACAAAAAAAAAAACAGCTGAGGAGAGCCTGCCAGCTGACCAGCTCAATGAGAGCGTATCACTAGAGTGTCACAGTTCAAGCCTGCAGGAAGAGCAAGCTGGAGCAATCGCAAGCGAGACAGGGTCGTTATTATCACCGGCCTCAAAGAACTTTGATCAGCTCTAACGTGTCCTTGCAGGCGGCCAGACCAAAGTCTTCATGCCAAGAGTGCATGAAATGAGAACATTATCACCAAGCAAAAATACTTTATTAAAATGTAATGCTTATTCAAGTCTCGAGCAAAATGTGTGAGAAATGCAAATAGATGTAAAAGTACATCAACAATAACAAAAGTCGCATAAATAATTCACAATGAACTCGAAAGTGAGCCCTCACTAGTACTTAAACATAAAAAAATAAACAGAAATACATGGAGTATGTAGTAAAGTTTCTCATTTATCATAGTAAAGAGCACGTGCTGTTAGATGGACTAGAGTTATGCAGAAGTGAAATCGCAGCGAATGGAAAAAATAGACTGAAAAATTCAAGAGTTTGAATCGGATGGTAACTGCCTTCAAGCAATGTTACCAATTAGCTAGTAGCTTGAAAAGAGCACAAACAGAAATACCGCCACATATCATCATAAAACAATCCTGCGACAGCAATCAAACAATGGGAACAATTGAAAATTGGAAATATTGCCTTTAGGAAATATCAAAGAACGTAATGGCGAGAAAAAGAATCATACCACAAAAAGCAATAAAGTGAAATTAGTATAGAATACTTAAACGGGGAGTCAGTGTAACAAGTGAGCACTACTGCAGAACAGTGAACGATGAGACTGAGTACTGCTGCATCTTGCCACTCCTTAACATGAGAAATGAATGTGCAAGCCTCATAGTAGAAACTTACATAAACATGGAAATAAACTGGAATGCACTGCAAGCTGCATTTGTGTAACAAAGCAATGGTCATAATAAATGTATTTGGTTTATCTCAAAAGCAGAGGCAAATATGTACCAATTTGGCAAAAACAAAGTTAAAACGAATAATTTGCAAACCAGCAAGTACATTAGTAGACTGACATGTCACACTTCGCGCACATCTCCAGTCTCCTAAAGTAAAAAAAGCATTCTGAATGACAAAAAGGTTTAACACATGTAGCCCTGAGCAAATTCTTTGCCAGTTCGCCCACACTTTCACATCCAAAAATATTTGCACGTAGTCCAGGCACAATTCCACCGATGTTTGCCAGTTCCACCTCACTTTCACGTCCAAAAATATTTGGCACACAGTCCAGGCAGAGCTTCATCGATGAACAGTTTGAGAGCACACTACTGAATATTCTGCAGTCCCGCTGGAAATAGAACTGTCGCACAAGCTGGTAGTGGTTTCAATGTAGACACAAATGCTGCCCTGGACGGGTATGCCAAGATATCTGCACTGGTGCTTCATTTTGTCGAAATAGACACACTGATGCACTACGCTGGTAGTTGAAATTTTTTGAATGCACAAGCATTGGCTTCATTATAAACCACCACATACCACCCATGGCATATATATGCCCTTTCAACTTGAAGTGTTCCCAATGTGGGAGCCATGTGTAATACCGGTGTCACACGATAACTCTTGATCGCGATCAAGCGCCATCCGGATCGAAATTCTCGATGCGATTGGCGCACTCTCGGAGCTTGCGCAAAGGAGCCAATCACGACAGAAAAATTCGATTTGTAAAGAACTGGTTCGCGATCAAAAGGGCCCCGTGTGAAACCAGTATATAATAATGCACAGACGTACGCTAGGAAAATGTGTTGCACAAAGTCAAATACTGTGGCATGCCCTGTGGTGCGAAGCGCGCGAACACACATCATGTGGCTAAAGGGTAAACGATAACATCACGGTATGGTGCACGCAAACTTCTGTCAGCTTGCTGTACCACGTCTCTTGGGATGTCAGCTTCAACTTCTGTCAGCTTGCTTACCTCACCTCTTGGGATGCCGTACTGGCACTGAATCATTAAAAAAAGCCCGCTTGTACCAGCTCTCTTGTCTGCAACACACTTGAAATACATAATTACCACGATGACTGCTCTATTGCGGAGATCGGCAAGGTGCGCAGATACAAATTTTGACGCCTTTCTTCGCATTCTGCAAAATTCGATGTTCTTGTTGGGTTCACGCATAGCGGCCGATCCCGACGTTAGGGACACACAAGCACATGTTCGTCCGTCTAACGTTCCTTCTTATGCTGCCCTCAACACCTGAATTACAGGGCCATTGAAAAGGCGCCTCACGTAACGTAACACGACAATGAGCTTCAGTGCCCTCTCACACGGCGTCCGCCAATTGAAAACACTACTGGTTTCCAAATTAAAATCACAAAAACAGATCGCACAAGCCAGACTAATCAGAGAATATCGCTTTCTTGACTGCAAATCATTGCAACACTTACATGACAAAGGGCAGCGGCACCACATTCAGAACAGCTGCAAACAGGCCTCAGCACCTGTGAGAGCCATAACGCAACAATGCCCGGCTCGCCCGGCTGCCCGGCTGCCCGGCTTCACGAACCACGTATACGTCTTTGTCCCATGCCAATTGAAAAAAACACTACTACTGGTTTCCAAATTAAAGTCGCGCAAACAGGGGCCCTATAACGTAAAACTATTCCAATATGTTTCTATTCCAATTTCCTGACGTCGAATTTGCGTAACCACCGACGCAAGCACCGGGCGGTCACCCGCAAGGTTGTCTGAACAGACCAATCAAACGCTCTCCTCGTTCATAGGAGGTCACTTTTGTTTGCTTGAACAACGAATAACATTGCCTATAATGAGCGGCTTGTCGTATCTAATTGGCTGACAAGAGGCGAGGAGAACGCTCAAGTGGAGAGGGATTAACTGAGGCAGAGCCAGTGCACTGAAAATCGGTAACCGGATGAAGAGAGTGGTGCCGGCGCCTGCAATTGGTCGGCTTTCCCTTACTAAGCTTGTGGTGGCTGGTCGAAAATCGCGGCGGCATGCAACGGAAGCATAAGAATGACGCTGAAACTGACCCGCAGCAAAGAAGAGTTGGCAGAATGAGGTAGTAAATGTGCCGAAAGTGCTTGAAAGCGTTACACGGTCACACAAGAAGTTTTATTATATGCAAATACACCCATGCTCTCCGGCAGGTGCGAGTAGCCAGCGTCTCAGCGATCGGCGGCAGCCATCTTTTATTTCTTTCGGAACGGGGCAGCCTGCGGCTATTCCGAAAAAAATTCAGTTTTGTTCGGCATATTAATGCATCTTTATCGCGTACACGTCACTTTGACGCGGCGAGCTTGTGCGGTTTTGTGACGTTGCGTGAAAGGCAGGTGAAGTGGGTGCAGCCCGAAAACTTTTTACCAATAGCCGAGGGCTAATGGCGAAATGGGGTCGAATCAAAAATAACTGTTTTTCTTTTTTCTGTCAAATCATGCATAATCAGTGTGTACACATCATATCAGATGGGGAGGTATTGCGGTTTTCGTGACGTCGCGTGACAGACAGGTGAAGTGGGGATGGTTGAAAAAAGTTTTCGACCAATAGCGGAGGACTGATAGCAGAATTGGAATAGAAAAGTTTGGAATAGTTTTACGTTATAGCGCCCCAGATCACACAAACCAGACTAATCAGAGAATATCGCTTTCTTGACAGCAAAACACTGCACCACTTACATGACAAAGGGCAGCGGCAGCACATTCGGAACAGCCGCGAACAGACCGAGTGCGAATGCGAGTGCGATAGCGAAACTATGCCCGGCTGCCGGGCTTCACGAATCACTCAGCCGCCTTGGTCACATGCCAATAGAAAACACTACTGGTTACCAAATTAAAATCACAAAAACAGATCGCGCAACCTAAACTGATCAAAGAATGTCGCTTTCTTCACTGAAAATCCCTGCAACATTTACACGACAAAGGGCAGCGGCAGCACATTCAGAACAGCCGCAAACATACCACAGCGCAATGCGAGTGTGATAACACAACTATGCCCGTCCAAACAGATCGCACAACTCAAGCTAATCACATAATATTGTTTTCTTGACAGCAAAACACTGCAACACTTAAATCACAAACGGCAGCGCCAGCACATTCAGAAAAGATGAAAACAGGTCACAGCACCTGCTAGTGCGATAACGCAACTATGCCCGGCTCGCCCGCCCGCCCGGCTTCACGAATCACGTAGCCGCTTCGGTCACATGCCAATTGAAAACACTACTGGTTACCAAATAAAAACCACACGAACAGATCACACTGTATATCTTTCTCCTGTTGCATGCTGATTAATTTACAGTGTGATCTGTTAATGTGGTTTTTATTTGGAAACCAGTTGTATTTTCAATTGGCATGTTTATTACGCCATAGTCTTTCTGTGAAAACGTTGCGTGATAACTCCTGGTGCTTCCGTGAAAAGAATAATTCATATTGCCGCGACAACTTCGTCACATTCATGTTGCGCGCCCTTCTATTGGACCCTGTGCACGCCGTACCATGTTGTTGTTCAGCAACAGGCAGTGAGCTTCGTGGCACGGGCAGCCGGTTGTACCCGGCTCGCATGTGCCACGCGCATGAGGTGTCACGCGAGAAAGAAGAGGAAGACGGTTCGAGCCCAGTTCGAGAACGCGGCTGCCGCGGATTTCTTCACGACCGCAGTGACTTTTACTTGCGGGCACAAGTTCGCCTTTAATAAATATCGTTGTTGTATTAACATCGTTAGATTTCTGGTGGAGGTGCTGGGTATGAGTCGAAGCCCCACGAACGGAAGTCAACGTAGCCCCGACCACCAGCGAGTCCATCCCGTGGAACTAACACCTCTACACCAGCGGACCAGCCGTCGTCTTCGAGGTGACTCGCCCGAATTCGGTCCACTTCTCTTCATGCCAAGGGAAACTCAGATCATGCACGGACGCCGCCACAATGACTAGCCAGGTAACACCGGCACAGCTGGTCGTAAGTCAACTTCACAAGCCGCCAACATTACACGGCGACTCTTTCGAAGACGTGGAAGACTGGTTGGACCTATTCGAGAGAGTGGCTAGCTTTAATGAATGGAATGACAGACAGAAGCTCCGTAACGCATACTTCGCTTTGGAGGACTTCGCAAAAACGTAGCATGAAAACCACGAACCCTCCTTGTCCTCTTGGGAGGAATTTCTACGACAACTGCTAGCAACGTACGCCAGCACGGATCGGAAAGGTGGAAATTGGACTTCAAGCTAGGAACCAACTCACAAACGAGAACGTGGCGATGTACATCGAGGACATTTTCCACCTGTTCAAGCGCGCTGATCCAAACATGAGTGAAGATAAGAAGCTGCGCCCTCTCAAGCGTGGAGTAAAAAGCAGGAACTCTTCGCAGTTCTCGTCCGCAACCCACAGGGCACGGTCGCCGAGTTCAGACACAAAGAAACGACCATCGAAAAGACGCTCGAACAGCGCCCGATTGCAAAACCCAGTGCCACTTGGACCCAGTGCGCCGGATTATGCGCCCAGTGCAGAGCGCTGGATGCTGGGGCGCTGGGAAGGCGCAGCGTATTGGGAGGCACTGGCAACTCATGCGAAAAACAGCTTTAGCGCGTTAAATATGGGGTGCCTGGACACCGTATATATATTTTTTTGAATACAGAAAGCAACAAAGAGTGTTTTAGTGCAATATAAAATGAAAAAAATCGTAAAAATAAAACTGCTCCGACCAGGACTCGAACATGCGACCTACAGATACTAAGCCCGGATAATTTGCCATGTCAAAGGCGAGAAGCAGTTTGTTTCGCAGAGCTGCGTCTCGTACAGATGTGGTTGATTAGCCATCACACAGCAACTAAAACGCACGCCTGCACCAGAAAGAAAAAGTTGCTGTCCGTATTCAGTAGCATACTTGGAAGTGCCACAACATCGATTTTCACTTGCGGTTGCTATTTTAACTTCGAAAAGAAAGTCCTAAATTAACCGCCGACCCGGGACGGTGTATGGGTTGTTACTGCCGATTTCGATAGCTGTTTCTCGTTCTTCACGCAAAGGATATGCAACGTTTCCTTAGTTCAGTGATGTCTTTCAGTCAACACGCCTGTGTAGTCATATATCTTCGTCAGAGAAGAGCAGGCTAGTGCTGGGAGCCTTCGGCGATAGCACATATACCTGTGTTTATGACGCGTCACATCTGCGGTCATCGCTTCTTGTGCTGGAACTGTTTGTTTATTGTTTATTTTGAACATTGATGCGAAAGATGAAATACAGAGTGATTTATCCTTGTTAGATTTCGTGATTCCTGAGCCTAGACTTGCCGATAGCGTGAGGACGGACTCGGCGGATACGCTAGGCCTAAGCTTCGGTGGGGACCGATCTCGGCGCGGGTAGCTGGCGAAAACTAAAATGTGTGTATCTGAGCCTCATAACTTTTTTTAGTACAATATGGAAAGTGGAAGCGCACGAATCACCTCAGCTTTGTTATTGGTGCGATAACAGCAGTCAGCGATAGGCTTCGAACTCGGGGTCCGTTCGCGCGCGTCCGAACGACTTCTGCATTTCATGTCCACTCCACAGCACTGCGACAACGGCGACAACTCCCAGTCATATGTTATGTGTGAACTACTAAAAATTGCGGTGTCCTCTGCGTTTACGTGATTTCTTTCAAGAATTTAGGTATCCGCCCAGTCAAAAGGGAAAATGAAAAAAAAAACGAAAATGATCTTCAGTTTCAAATGTCCATGAATAAACAGGGCAGCTCACGCACCTTTATTCCAAGCTACGACACGAAATACGGTTTTATAACCCCATGATATAGCATTATTTAGAACAAGAGACGAGTATCAAGCGATGAAATTGTATAAAGCATTTAATATTCAGCAGCGCTCGTCCTTCCGTACTGGAACCAGTGCGGCACAAACACAACCAGCGCACTTTCCAGTGCGAACCAGCGAACTGCAGCGAGAACCAGCGCCTGTACAGCACAAACCAGTGCACCCCAGCGTCATGGAAGTGGAACCAGTGTCTCTTCCAGTGTGACCCAGCTCTTATCCAGCGTTCTCACTGGTGTCCCAGTGAGTACCAGTGAGTGCCAGCGTACCCAGTGCGACCCAGCGCCAAAAAGCGCGCTGGTTTCCCACTGGAAGACGCTGTTTTTTGCAATGGGGGTGGGCTCGGCACTACAACCGTGAGGCAAGCTGTGCACCCGCCCATGTCTTCTCTGGAGACGTGCTAAACGACCTTGAAGCCCTGCTGCGGGAGCTCGTCCGGTCAGTGATCAGGGAAGAACTCAACAAGCTGCAGACACCTCAGGCTCCAACTGCACTCTCTATCATCGACGTTGTCCGGGACGAACTGAGGCAGGTCATACGGGATCCAGACCGTGAGCCACAACCGATGCGGTGCACCCCAACGTACGCCGACGTACTCAGGCAACCCGCGGTTCACAGTAGTGGAGCACTTAATTGCGACAACCGTTCCCTACCCGTCGACAGTACGCAGTGCACCTCGTCTGCTGGAACCACCGGCTATCCGCCTTCAGCACACAGTGCAGCTCATATTGCCGAACAAAGGCCCCGAAAAAGTGACGTCTGGCGTGACCACGAGCGCAGGCCTCTGTGTTTCCACTGCGGAGAAGCGGGTCACCTGTATAGGTTCTGCCCGTACCATCAAGTTGGGTTAAGGGGCTTTCCCTTAAGCGCACCATGCCCCCGAAACGGTGAACGGACAACGGAGATCGAAGAATACTTGTCGACGCGTCAAAGCCCCGTTACTCCTCGCCAACATCAACCACGATCACCATCGCCCATGCGCTACCAATCGCCTAGCCCACGCGCGCCTCCAAGATTGCCCAGGCGTCGTTCGCCTAGCCCACACCAGGAAAACTGAAGCAAGCGACCTGTAGAGGTGAGGCCGCTGATAACCAGAGTTACGAAGATCCTCCAACGCGGGTCCACGGCGGTGACGAGATAATTCCAGTATACAGGTGCAGGAACGAAACGATTACGTCAGATTTACGGTTGACAATAGACGGATGCGAGCTGAATGCCTTAGTCGACACCGGCGCTGATTATTCGGTAGTAAGCTTCAAGATGACGAAGCACCTGAAAAAAGTTGTGATGAAGTGGACTGGTCCGCAGACATGCACGGCAGACGGTCATCTTATTACGCCCCTTGGCATATGCACCGCAAGATTTACGATAAAAGGCTTCACTTAGGAGTCTGACTTTACTGTACTGACAGAATGTTCACGGGAACTTATATTGGGAATGAATTTCCTACAAGCTAACGACGGCGTCATAATTAACCTACGTAGGTCCACTTTGTCTTTCTCGACAAAACAAGCTATGCCAGTGGTAGAATCGGAGGAGCGACGTCTCGCTGCACAGCGCGTGGTTGATGATGACGTAACTGTGCCGCCACGCTGCACTATAATGGTTCTTGTGGAGAATAAAAGATTTTCCGACCGCGAAGGCATAGCAGATGAAAACATAGAGCTCCTTTTCAACAAAGGTATTTGCGTGGCTCGGGGCCTTAGTTAAGCGATGGCCGTGCAAATGTTACACTTACGAATTTCGTTAATGAATTCCAACACTTAAATGATATTGCGCGACATAAAAACGACATGGACTTGAGAGATGGATGTCGCGCAATATCATTTAAGCAGTTGATTACCAACTTGCCCGGAATGTTGCTCTCATTAAATTCCAACTCATCGCACAAGGAACAGCTATTGCCTATTTCCACGAGTTCTGTGTAGCGACCGAATTATGTAGCCTAACTACGTCAACTGCCCTGCCAGGGACCTGCAGTGTCGACAGATCAATTACCGTCAACCCGAGACTCCCGGAAGCCCCCCCCCCCAAAAAAAAAAACAGATATATGCCCTGATAAAGGATTTTTCTGACTGCTTCTCCACTCGAAGGTACGGCGCACGTCTGTTGCGAAGCACAGCATCATAACACAGGACGCCACAAGACTGGTATGCCAGCACCCGTATCGAGTTTCGCCAAAAGAAAGGGAGATCATTAAGAAACAAGTAGAGGAGATGCTTTCAGATGACGTTATTCAGCCTTCCAGCAGTCCATGGGCGTCTCCCATAGTGCTCGTTAAGAAAAAAGGTACACTTCGATTCTGCGTCGACTACTGTAAATTGAACAGCGTAACTAAGCGGGATGTATATCCCCTTCCGCGGATCGACGATACGTTAGATCGGCTCCGATGTGCGAAGTTTTTCTCCTCCCTGGATCTCAAGAGTGGATATTGGCAAATAGAGGTGGATGAGCGGGACCGTGAAAAGGCAGCATTCGTAAGCCCTGGTGGCCTCCACGAATTTAAACCGCTTCCATTCGGCCTCTGTTCCGCACCTGCAACGTTCCAGCGAATGATGGACACTGTGCTCGCAGGAATAAAATGGCAGTCATGCTTAGTGTATTTATGGATGATGTCGTATTTTCCACCACATTTGAACAACTTCTAGAGCGCCTGCGACTAGTACTAGGAGCTATCCACGCAGCACACGACAATTAAGCCGGGAAAATGTCCATTCGGCTTCGATTAACTTCGGTTTTTCGGACACGTAGTCAGTTCTGAAGGCGTTCGGCCAAATCCCGAAAAGACAGCAGCTGTTGCGAGGTTCCCGACACCCACAGACAAAAAGTCAGTGCGACGTTTTTTTTGGTTTATGCGCATACTACAGAACATTTGTAGAAAAATTTTCAAAGATTGCTGAGCCACAATACTAACAAGATCAACCCTTTCATGTGGGAAAAGGAACAACAAGACGCCTTTGACGAGTTAAGGAAACGCCTGCAAGCTTCTCCAATCCTTGCCCATTTTGATGAGACAGCCGACACTGACGTTCATACCGATGCGAGTAACGTCGGCCTCGGTGCCATACTAGTACAGTGGAAGAACGGCCAGGAGAAAGTAATAGCTTATGCCAGCCGTAAGCTCTCGAAAGCAGAGGCAAACTACTCAGCAACCGAGAAAGAGTGTCTTGCAGTCATTTGGGCAATATGTAAATTGCGGCCCTACCTCTACGGTAGACCATTCAGAGCAGTCAGTGATCACCATTCGCTCTGCTGGCTGGCGAATCTCAAGGATCCATCCGGACGACAAGGAAGATGAAGCCTTAGTCTACAAGAGTATGATATTACTGTCGTATACCGATCCGGGCGGAAACACAGCGATGCCGACTGCTACGCGCACCAGTCGAGACTACTGTGCCAGAAGAAGAGGATTTCCCGTTCCTTGGCATTGTTGACGTGTCACAAATCACCCAACAACAACGAGATGACCCAGACTTGCTTCCACTCATACAGCGCCTGGAGGGACTCGACGTTCAACTCCTGCGTATTTTCTCTAGAGCACTATCCTCGTTCTGTATGCGAGCAAATATCCTCTACAAGAGAAACTTTGAGAACAGTGAGACAAAGTTTTTACTTGTCGTACCCACAGCTATGCGAGAAGAAATTTCGCGTGCGTGTCACGATGAACCGACGTCTGAACACATGGGCGTGAGCCGTACATTCGCCAGGATTCGTCTGAAATACTACTGGCCTAAGTTATTAGCATCAGTGCAGCACTACGTCAAGACTTGTCGCGAATGTCAAAAGCGCAAGACTCCATCCGCAAAACCGGCAGGCCTTCTCCAGCCAATAGAACCACCAAAAAGCCCCATTCCAACAAGTCGGTATGGATCTCCTTGAACTCTTCCCAACATAATCTTTAGGCAAAAAGTGTATAGTTGTGGCCACGGACTATCTGACCCGTTACGCAGAAACTGATTCGCGGTACAATTCAACGGCTGTCGAAGTCACAAAATTCTTTGTCAACAATATTGTGCTCAGGCATGGCGCTCCCACAGTTGTTGTTACCAATTGTGGAACAGCCTTTACTGCGGACCTAATAGAATGCTTGTTGCAAATGATCATAGGAGAACTAGGGCTTACCACCCTCAGACAAACGGTTTAACTGAACGGCTCAACAGAACACTCACTGACTGACATGCTTTCGATGTATGTCGACGTTGAAAATAGGCATTGGGACGAAATTTTGCCGTACATCACCTTCGCATATAATACAGCCGCTGAAGAACCAACACGAGTCGCTCCCTTTGAACTTGTATTCGGCAGGGTAGTAACCACAAGTTTGGATGCTATGTTGCCGTTAGATGAAGAAAATAATAACTCATCGGACCTCGATGATTTCTTGCAAAGAGCCGAGGAAGCATGACAGATGGCAAGGTACCGAATACGCCGCCAACAACGCATAGACTTCAGCCGGTACAGCTAGCGCCGTAATGAAGCTCATTATCAACAAGGTGTGGGTATGGACCCCAGTGCGACGCCGTGGACTGTCTGAAAACCTTCTGTGCCGATACTTCGGCACAGAAGCTACCTTTACGAATTATTTCGTCGTATAAGTGACGTGACTTACGAAGTGAAATCCGCTGGACACGAGAGCCCAAGACAGCGCAACTCTATGGAAGTTGTGCATGTTGTCCGCATGCACAACTTGAATTGAATGCACAAGAGAAAATTGAATAGTCCATCAACATCAGCACCAATCGCGCCGAATGTGCGCGTGTTTCGATACCGGATTTCGTGTGTGCGGCTGGGTTGTTTCTACTGTTTCGAAGACCAATGCTCCCTACCTCGTCTGCAAAATTACAAGCGTTTTTCGCCACGGACTTACAAGCAAATGTGGAGCGAACAACGTTTCCGGGACTGAACCACGCCGGTGCCAAACCTCGCCGACACCGCCCGGACCAGAGGCCTTTCTTCTTTGAAATTGGCGCGGCAAGAAATTGGACACTGACGTTTTTCGCCATGGACTTACAAGCAAATGCGGAGCGAACAACGCTTCCGGGACTGAACCACGCCGGTGCCAAACCTCGCCGACATCGCCCGGACCAGAAGCCTTTCTTCTTCGAAATTGGCGCGGCAAGAAATTGGACACTGACGTATGCATCCCCTGCTGGCGTGGATCAACAATCTTGATCATTTCGTGGGACGTTAGTGTTCTCTTGACGGCAGCCGCGGAGCGCATCGCACACGTTTCTAAACTGCTCTTCTGCAATTCCCAGGTTGGTTGCCTTACCTCCGCCTCTTTTTTTTCTTTTTTTTCTCTTTATGCTCCGCTGCTGCCGTCGAAGTGTGTCAAACGGTTGAACAATTCAACGTGTTTTTGTGTCTCTTGAAGTGCCGCAGTCTTCTTCCTTTGTATTGTGCAAGACGTGAGAAATGGGCCGTTGTAGTGCTTGCCGAGTTTCGCTGGACGATGCTGACCGGGTTCTAGTTTGCTCTGAGTGCGAGTTTGTTTTTCACGTTGGGGTTTGTTCTGGAGTATCTGAAAAGGCGTTTAATAGCAAGCGCGAGACATCACTGAAAACGTGGAAATGCTCCTTCTGTAAGCCTGTCGGTGGCAAGAGCCATGTTCCCGCTGCAAACCAGGCATCTGATAACACCATCCTTGTTAAGTTGGCAGAAATTGACCGCAAGCTAAGTTCTCTTCTCGAGCTTCCGGCCCAGGTTTCATGCATGGAAAAATCTGTTCAGGTCTTGTCTGATCATTTCGACGCTATTCAACAGCGGCTGGATACTCATGGTAAAGATGTAAAAGACATTAAGAGCCGGTTGGAGAAAGTTGAGAAACAGGGCGCATTTCAGCAGCTTTCACAGCTGGAATGTGCGCGTGTTTCGTTGTTGTGCGCATGTTGAGGATCTTGAGAAACGGAGCAGGAAATTCTGGAAATTCATGGTGTGACTGAGGATGACGGAGAAGACCTGTTGAGTAAAGTAAATGGAATCGCCGGAAGATTACAGGTTGCTTTGTTGTGCAGGCAAGATGTCGTAGCCCTAAATAGGTTACCTGGAAAGCCCGGGAAGCCGCGAGGAATCATCGTACGTTTTGCACGCCAGGTATTGGCCGATGCTTGGCTCGCTAGCAAACGAAACCTGAGAAACAGTGAGGATAGGGTTTACATAGCTGAAAACCTGACCCTCCGTACAAGAAAGCTTCTCTACTTTGCTAAAGAATGGGCAAAAAGTTCTGGCTATAGGTATGTTTGGTGTTCTAATTGCAAAGTCCTGGTACGTAAAAATGGTGGCGATCCTGCGGTTGTTGTAAAATGTTCTGACGACCTTTCTGCCATAGCTCGTTAGTAAGATATTTTTGAGCTCAATAGAACCATTATGCACCTAGGCTATAAAACAAAGACAGAATGGTTCTCTACACTACGCGCCCGAAAAAGAGGATTAAGCTGTATACATCTAAATGTGCAATCTGCGAATAATAAAACAACAGAACTGGAAACCTTCTTTTCAGACATAGAAAACTTGTGCGATGTAGTTATGCTTACCGAAACTTGGTACACTGACGCTAGCAATATTTTTCAGTTACCTAATAAGAAAATTTTCTATTTTTAAACAGAGAATCACGGCGTGGAGGAGGTGTTTCCCTGTTTGTAAATGAGTCTATATCATGTGATCTATCTGGCGACTTTTCGTGTACAAATGAAAATATTGAGGTGCTATGTGTTGAAACCAATGATACGTTATTTGCTGTTTGTTACCGACCACCTGATGGCAGTTTGAATGCTTTTTTCATGTTTATGGATAATCTGTTGTCATTTGCCAGCGAAAACCGAAAATGTGTAGTTATTCGTGAAGACATGAATATTGATATGGGCTCTGAAAACGCAACGACGCGCGAGTTTGTAAACACATTTGTCCAGAACGGTTGCATTAATGCCATAGAATCAGCAACTAGGGTTACAGCTACAAGTGAAACTACGCTTGATCTCTTTTTAACAAGTTATCATCCTACATGTATTAGCAGTTGTGTTTTGGCGCATTGCGTAGGTGATCACATGCCAATTTGTATGTACGTTGAAAGTGCACATATTGCGATACGCAGCAACGCATCTGACATATTTTATCAGCACATTACTGAACAAACGCTGCAAGCATTTCAGGTAGAATTAAGTGAGGTAAGCTGGGATAATATCCTTCAGGAAAATAATGCGGAAGTTACTTACACTAAGTTTATCACAATGTTTGTTGATGTGTATTCAAAACACTTCGTGCGCAAAAAAAGTAAACATAAAAATTTCAGAAAGCCTTGGCTAACAAAATACCTGTTTAAGAAAATAAAGAAGCGTGACCAGCTTTATGGTAAATTTGTAAAATACCGTGACCCTGCTGACTTGAAGGCTTTTAAAGAGTAGAGAAATAAACTAACCAAAGAGTTACGAAAAGCAAAAGATGCACATTATTTCCAGATGTTTTCTTCTTGCTCTCAGAGCCATAAACTTTGGAATAACCTGAATTTTGTATTGGGGCGAGAAAGAAGGAGCGAGTCTATAGAACAAATTGCTTATAAAGGACAGAAGTTATCACAACAGGGAGTGGTCGAACAGTTTAATAAACATTTTGTGTATCGCGATACCTATGTTACTTCTGCAAAACTTCCTGACCTTACTTTCCTCCAAATCAAAACACGCTCTTTTTCCAGCCTACAGATGTTCATGAAGTGCATACAGTATTCTCTAGTTTTAAAAACTCGTCATCCATTGATCCTGATGGGATACAAATACCACCCGTAAAATTTGTGCTACATAAAATCACTGGGCTACTTGCACACATATACAACTTATGCATCTCAACTGGTGTTTTTCCTGCAAAAATGAAGAGTGCGAGAGTAACAGTACTCCATAAGAAAGGCAACAAGCTAGATATAAATAATTACCGGCCCATATCTGTTCTCCCTATCTTTTCCAAAGCTATAGAGAAAATAACACTTGTACATTTAAACTCATTCTGTAATAAGCACAACTTAATTAGCGAATCTCAGTATGGGTTTCAACAAGACAAGTCTACAGAGTTAGCTCTACTGCATCATAAAGAATATATCCTTACCAATTTCGAAAACAAGCTCATAACTCTCGGTTTATTTGTAGATTTTAGTAAAGCGTTCGATTATATTAGCCACAATATTCTTTTTCATAAGCTCAATCGTTATGGAGTTAGAGGACTTCCTCTTGAATTTATTAAGTCGTATTTTCAAAATAGACGCCAATATGTACAGAGTAATAATTTCAGGTCCCAAGAGAGGTTTATACTTTCTGGAGTACCTCAAGGCAGCATTCCAGGTCCTTTGCTTTTTAATCTATATGTTAACGATATTGTAAATATTCATTTCAATGTAAAATTTTTAATTTACGCAGACCACACCAGTATATTTCTAACATCACGTTCTTATACCGAGCTTATCACAACATCAAATGAAGTGCTCCTGAAACTTATTACATGGTCTAAGCAAAACTCTTTATGTGTCAACCCAACCAAAACTAAAGCTATAATTTTTCGTCCAAAGGGAAGCACCTCCCATTTACTACATGGCATAGCCTATAATAATGCTCCGATTGAATTTGTAGAACGCATCAAAATTCTAGGCGTGTATTTTTCTTCATCGCTGCTATGGAATGACCATATAAACTTTGTAACGCAAAAACTGAGTCAGATAACAGGTATAATAAGCCGTAACCGTTACCTTCTTCCTACATCAGTTAAAGTACTATTATACAACGCCTTATTCGCCTCTCATCTCAATTATTGTCACCTCGTATGGGGCACTACAACTGATACGAATTTAAACAAATTATTTTTATTACAGAAAAGGATAGTACGTGTCCTAGCAAATGTTCCGTATGATTCACACACCGAGCATTTATTTGACAAGTTTAAAATTATCACAGCTCACGAAATCTATAGGCGTCGACTTTTGCAGAAGTTTTATTACATGAACAGGAAAAACGATCTATCCCTTGTTAAATTATCGTGCTTAGAAGAACGTGTCCCCTCACGTTTCACAAGAAACACAGAACAATGGACTGTGCACCATTTTAGGACTAATTACAGCTCACAAATGCTAAAAAACAACCTACCAAGGCTTTTAAATGCTTACAACAAATTTGGCATTGATATATATGCCCTTACCCCATCAGAATTTTCTCGACTAATTCAGTGTGACTAATATTAATGTTTATATGGCCAGCTATTTCAGAAGTGCAGATTAGATGAGTTTTACAGCTTTTTGTTCACATTTATATTACATATATATGTGTACATATGTTTTTTTTGTCTGTCATATGTGAAACGTTTTGTAGCTTCTTTACGCACAACTACTCACTTTTTATGCATTCTTGCAAAAAACTGTGTATATTTATTTTGTTAAAAACACGCGGCAGCTCCGCGCTGCCCATGTCTTGTGGTCATAGGGGGCAGGGTGTTTTTTCAAGCTGCACTTGCAGCTTTTCTTCCCTGTCTCCCCCAATCTATTGGAAATAAAGATATATTCATTCATTCAAAAAACCCTATTAGGAAAGGTCATGAACGAAAAAAAAAAGAAAAACACGTGAGAGCCCACAGTACCCCGTACTTCTTCTCACGCATCGGGCCGATGCTGTAAGGAGGGGGAGAATGCCGCGACAACTTGGTCACATTCAAGTTGCGCGCCCTTCTATTGGACTCTGTGCACGCCGTACCGTGTTGTTGTTCAGCAACAGGCAGCGATCTTCGTGGCACGGGCAGCCGGTTGGAGCCGGCTCGCATCTGCCATACGCACGAGGTGTCACGCGAGAATGAAGAGGAATACGATTCGAGCCCAGTTGGAGAACGCGACTGCCACGGATTTCTTCACGACCGCAGTGACCTTTACTTGTGTGCACAAGTTCACCTTTATTAAATATCGTTGTTTTATTAACATCGTTACAATATGTAATCTTGAACACTGTATGTTGTATAATGGAACCATTCAAGAGATAAGAAGTAGCCGGCGCCTTAAATTGTGCGTCAAGATCTCCTTATACCATATCAATAAAAAAACAGATCACACAACCCAAACTAATTACAGAATATCACTTTCTTGACAGCGAAAAGGTGCAACGCTTACATAACAAAGGGCAGCGGCAGCACATTCAGAATAGCCGCAAATAGACCACAGCACCATGCGAGTGCGATTACGCAACTATGCCTGGCCCAAACAGATCGCACAACACTAGCTAATCACAAAATATCGTTTCGTTGACAGCAAAGCACTGCAACAATTACACGACAAATGGCAGCAGCAGCGCATTCTGAACAGCTCCAAATAGGCCACAGCATCTGCGAGTGCGACAGCGCAACAATGCCCGGCTCACCCGGCTGCCCGGCTGCCCGGCTTCACGAATCACGTAGCCGGCTTGGTCACATGCCAATAGAAAACACTACTGGTTTCCAAATTAAAATCACGCAAATAGGTCACACTACCCAAACTAATCACAGAATATCGCTTGCTTGACAGCAAAACACTGCAACACTTACATGACAAAGGGCAGCGGCAGCACATTCAGAAGAGCCGCGAACAGACCACAGCAACACGCGAGTGCGACAAAGCAACCATGCCCGGCTCGCCCGGCTTCACGAATCACTCAGCCGCCTTGGTCACATGCCAATTGAAAACACTACTGGTTACCAAGTTAAAATCACAAAAACAGATCGCACAACCTAAACTAATACAAGAATCTCGCTTTCTTGACTGAAAATTACTGCAAAGGGCAGCGGCAGCACATTCAGAACAGTCGCAAACATACCACAGCACAATGCGAATGCGATAACGCAACTATGCCCGTCCAAACAGATCGCACAACTCAAGCTATTCACATAATATTGTTTTCTTGACAGCAAAACACTGCAACACTAGCATCAAAAACAGCAGCGGCAGCACATTCAGAAAAGATGCAAACAGGCCACAGCACCTGTGAGTGCGATAACGCTGTCTTGCTGTCTGTCATATGTGAAACGTTTTGTAGCTTCTTTACGCACAACTACTCACTTTTTATGCATTCTTGCAAAACTGTGTATATTTATTTTGTTAAAAACACGCGGCAACTCCGCGCTGCCCATGTCTTGTGGTCATACGGGGCAGGGTGTTTTTTCAAGCTGCTCTTGCAGCTTTTCTTCCCTGTCTCCCCCAATCTATTGGAAATAAAGATATATTCATTCATTCAAAAAACCCTATTAGGAAAGGTCATGAACGAAAAAAAAAGAAAAAGACGTGAGAGCCCACAGCACCCCGTACTTCCTCTCACGCATCAGGCCGATGCTGTAAGGAGGGGGAGAATGCCGCGACAACTTGGTCACATGCACAACTCAAGCTATTCACATAATATTGTTTTCTTGACAGCAAAACACTGCAACACATGCATCAAAAACAGCAGCGGCAGCACATTCAGAAAAGATGCAAACAGGCCACAGCACCTGTGAGTGCGATAATGTAACAATGCCCGGCTCGCCCGCCTGCCCGGCTTCACGAATCACGTAGCCGCCTTGGTCACATACCAATTGAAAACCCTACTGTCTTCCAAATAAAAACCACAAAGATCACACTGTAAATCTTTCCACTGTTGCATGTTCATAAATTTACAATGTGATCTGTTAGTGTGGCTTTTAATTGGCAACCAGTTGTGTTTTCCATTGGCATATTTATTACGCCATAGTATTTCTGTGAAAACGTTGCGTGATAAGTCCTGGTTGTTCAATGAAAAGATTATTTCATATGTAATCTTGAACGCTGCATGTTGTATGATGGATCCCTTCAAGGGATAAAGAGTAGCCGGCGCCTTAAATTGTGCGTCAAGATCTCCTTATATCATATAAATAAAAAAACAGATCACACTACCCAAACTAATCACAGAATATCGCTTGCTTGACAGCAAAATACTGCAATGCTTACATGACTAAGGACAGCGGCAGCACATTCAGAACAGCCGCAAACATACCACAGCGCAATGCGAGTGTGATAACGCAAATATGCCCGGCCCAAACAGATCGTACACCCGAAGCTAAACACATAATATTGTTTTCTTGACAGCGAAACACTGCAACACTTACATTACAAAGGGCATCGGCAACCCGTTCAGAACAGCTGCAAACAGACCACAGCGCCATGCGAGTGCGATAACGCAACTATGCGCGGCTCGCCCGGCTTCACGAATCACGTATCCGGCTTGGTCACATGCCAATAGAAAGACTACTGGTTTCAAAATTAAAATCACAAAAACAGATCGCACAACCTAAATTAATCAAGGAATATCGCTTTCATGACAGCAAAGCACTGCAACACTTACATGACAAAAGGTAGCGGCAGCTTAATCAGAACAGCTGCGAACATAGCACAGCGCAATGCGAGTGCGGTAACGCAGCAACTAGGCCCGCAATAAACAGATCGCACAACCAAAGTTGTGACTTGCATGATTTAGCACTCTGGGGCCAAGCTGCAAGTTGTTCAGGGGCTTCAGGTGGAAGCGCGTGGTCTGATGAATTATGTACGCTTACTGTATTGCATATGCATTGGATATCACCTAGCATTTCATATCGAGGTAAATATGTGCACACACACATATACACAATATATATATATATATATATATATATATATATATATATATATATATATAATGGTTAACTTCGTAGTCCTTGTGTAAAGCATTGTGAGTTTGTGCATGCTAGAATAGTGAAAACGTTTACTGCGCTCTCATCTTTATATTACACAAGGGGGAAAATGAAGCTGCTGTTGGTAATAAAACCGCAGTTTTCATTATACAGACGCTTGGGCACAACGTGTTAGCTTTGTACGCACGAAAACTGCACTGCACTCGTGCCTCAGCAGTAAAAAAAAGTAAGTCATTTTAGCGGTACGGTGTTCACATCACTGTACCGTGAATAAGAGGAAACACGGCAAATCTGCCTTGTCCAGCGGGAATTTTGAAGCATTTGCATACGACGGTGCTTACTTTCCAAGAGCTCGCCGTCACAATTAGAGGTGACACCTTTGATATGGCAAAGAGACTGGAAGGAACTGTGCAGTCATACAGATCTTTCTTCCTGCTGAATGCTCGGCCGACTACCATTGGCGTACGGGCATCCAAACCAAAAACAACACTTCCTGCTGTTATGACCGTTCCATCCAAAAGAACGCAACAATTGTCACCCTCACTTGTCTTGGAAACACTACTTTGAATGTGTGCTACCTAGTACTGTGTACCAGTACAATGCTGCGGCAGCAACACTCCTTCGTCCGGCTGTTTCAACTGAAATTCTGGCGTGACATTGGATGGAAGTGTAGCGCAGTTGGCTTGATGATTCTCGT
Source organism: Dermacentor albipictus (assembly GCF_038994185.2). Classification (NCBI taxonomy): domain Eukaryota; kingdom Metazoa; phylum Arthropoda; class Arachnida; order Ixodida; family Ixodidae; genus Dermacentor; species Dermacentor albipictus. Next base: position 109,102,131 of record NC_091829.1, read on the forward strand.
GCGCACACCTGTAGAGCTGCTGCAGCTGATGTTTCCCAGGTCAAATGAGCCGTCTTATTTGACTCATCTAGTTTTCATGCCCTAAAGGCTCTGAAACCGTCCAGCGGGCCAAACTGCCGGACATCCTGAGCGAGGTGCACGAGGCTATGGACATTGTACATTACATGTTCCTCGTGTTACGTTTCGCCTACGACGTGCGGTATAGCCGGCGCGGATGCAACAGACGCCGGAGCTTCGTGCAAAGCCGGCGGCCATTTTGGCCCGTTCGGAGCTGCCGCAACGCATCCCCGCCAAGCGCGTCCAGGCATGTTTCAATGCCGCGTGTCTTCTTCGTGTGTGCGTGTGTGTGTGTGTGCCCACGCTTGTCAAAGCGCGGCAGCCGGGGAGAGGAGCTCCACAAGTGTGAAGCGAGGAGGTCTGACCGGTGCCGGCCCGGCTGATGCGTCACTACACTCATCTCAACATGTCTCTCAGCGTGTCCATGCCTCGCTGTCACGTGGCCTCGTCCCGTAACGTTCCCTCTTGCCCTCAACTCCGAGAGTATAAAAGCAGCTGCCCCCGGACGCCAGGAGAGAGGCTCCGATTTTTTCTGTTGAGTAACGTGCTCTCCAGTCTCTCCACTTCGGTCGACCTGACCGGCCACTGTTTTGCGATGCTAGAATAAACAAGTTGTTCTGTTAGCAGTCGACTCATGCTTTGCTCGGACCTTCGAATGCTTCCAGTTGTGCCCCAGGCCGCCAGGCCAACGCTACCCTTGGGGCTTGCAACCCATTTGCAACAACTCGTGCCTGCGGTCCGATTGCAACAACGGGTGTCAGCACTGAGGTTCCAACACTCGGCTACTTATGTAACAGATGCGCTATCAGAATCAGCGTTAACGCCAGTAAGTAACATGTGCTGACTGGCAGCGCTCCTTCCAGGTCAATGCGGAGTCGTTGTCTTTATCACAAAGGGCGGCTTCCGATGTTTCTGCACTCGTGCTCCATTTCCTCCTGGCGCAAAACACTTCCCGTTGGGATGTCAACTTCATTTGCAATCCTTCGTCTCTTCTGACGTGAGGTTAACACCCCAAAAGGCTTTCTTTTTCTTGCCATGCTCATACTGATGTAGGTCGAATAGAGGAGCTATTGACACGACGAGTGTTGACAAGCGAGGAATTTTGCGAAAGGCGTTGTCGAAAGTTTACCCGGTACGCTTCATAACTAAACAGATTGAGCGAGTCATGTGAATTCGTTTTCAAAGCGGATTCACCGCTCATTTTTAAGCTGTCTGGTATCCAACGCTTTCAACACGTATTCACCCCTCGTTTTTAGGCTTTCGTGTTTGGAACGTCTTTGATGGGTCCATTTTGGTCAAAAATCTGTTTCAGACGTTGAATGCCTTAATACGTTTTCAAGACTGTCCTACCTTGGATGTTAAGCACATTTACCTCATTATTAACACTGAATCACGTTATTGTCATAATATGGCATCTTCATCATAATTGGTATGACCACTATTCAAGAAACGGGAGAAAATATTTTATTTTTATTATGAACAAAATATGAATAGTACAGATCAGGAAATTACAAAAAAATGAAGAAGTTCCATTTTCCACTGAGGACCATTGCCCCCCTCCCCTCGTGGGACCGTGCCGAAATCTTAATGAAAAGAAGACGAAGAAGGAAGAACAGAAACAGTGGTCAGGGTGAGGTAGATCCCTCACTGGCTCGCGTTCTTCTGAACTCGGGGAATTTGTCCCAGTTTGTTATCGAGAGAGAGGCCCGTATTATTGGAGCACTGCTGACGAGGCTTTGCACGGAGCCGGCCTGGTTCTCTGCGGGGAATTGGTCAAGTATCGGGCGGTTTATTTTGTTTAGTTTTGTTTTGTTCTTCCTTCTTATGTGTCGTCAATCTAATTGTGAGTTCCTAATGTCTCTTTCTTCTCCTGGCCAGAGATCTTTCGTCTGGACGGCTTCGCTTCCTACTAATGACATGCCTACAGGGGCTTTCTTCCGCAGTGGCATTCACAGCGTTCCAGTGGCCCTAGTGCCGACCAGGGGGGGATTCATCCGTATGAATAATCCCAAGGTGATTCAAGAAGAGCTGCGGAAAGCAACCCCGCATTTCCAAAGCATAACCGATGTTCGACGATTTGGCAGAGGGAGCATTGTTTGCTGTTCGCCAGACCAGACCTGTGTCTCCGACCTTCTGAAGGGCGAAATGTTCGCGAATCACCCGCTGAGGCCTTTTATTCCTGCTCATCTAGCTTGCGTTAAGGGTCTAGTGCGTGGAGTCGACGCGAGTCTGTGTGCTTCCGAGTTCCTGCAGATCTTCTCCGCGGCAGGTCTTTTATTGTCACCTTTGCAGGCACAATTATAGGCTGTCAGAGATCAAGGCGCGGCCATTGATATACAGAGGGTGGAAGGCGATATGGCCACAGTATTAAGGGATGTCAATCAGAGCTTCGGTACCGCATTTGCGGAGAATGCCACGATGGAAAAACGTGTTCCTCTCAGAGCGAACGATGCTGTCTGTGTGAAGGTTCCCACCCTGTGGACTGTGCGCAATGCCCTGCCAGAGAGCAAGAGCTCGAAATTCTACAAATTATAGAACGAAAACAGTGTTCGCGTCGTGAAGCTCGCGCACCCTCATTAGAGAAATCATGTGGCTATGCTGAAGCTGGCGCTCGTCAGTCCAAAGCAATGGATGCATCTCTTGGTGATGTTGTAGCTGCTGCCGTGGAGAAAGCTATGGCAAGTTCTCACCTCTCAGTTGTCGCAACTTTTGCATATTACCGCGCGTCCAAGCGTTCCTTTTGAAATCACAGTCTCTGATGAGAAGAACATAGAGAAACACGTATCGACAGAGGCCTTGCCTCGCAGTACTGACGCCTCGGAATCTCCCGCAACTCATGTAGAACATGGGGGCTTTCACAGTCAAGAATCCGGTTCAGATACCATTGAGAACATGGGTTTGGATGCTAGAACTTGTAAACGTCGTGCTTCTCCATACTCCCCGAGAGCTACTACCCTGCAAAATCTAAAAGCTAAAAAGTGTGAAAATAAGAGCATCAAAGGATTATTTCCTAAAGCATAACACTCTACAGACGGCAGTTAATAATGCCGGAATATCGTCAACATAGGAAGCTTGAAAGTGCTGCAGTGGAACTGTCATTCCACTTTTGCTGCAGCCGCTGATCTCTTATATATATGTGAAGATATTTTTTTCTGATTTGATTATTCTGCAAAAAACTCGGTTATCCACAGAAAAAAGTTATAATTTAGAAAATTATCGCAGTTTTCGTCTAGATCGTCCTTCTCGTAGAGAGGGATTAGCATTTTTCATCTCAACAAAAATTTGTCATAGAGCTAAACTTAGTGACCAGTAATTCTCCACTGAAAGTGAGATTCTAGCATTGGATGTAACGTTTCCTGGGTGCGCCCCATTTTCGATAATCATTGTTTATTTCCCTACAGGAATCCGCAATACAGGCTCTCTTGATGCCGCGGTAGCAGCATGCAGAAAGGATATAATCATAGCTGGTGATTTCAATTCTCACCACGTATCATGGGGTTATCGGTCCGACTCTTGTGGTAGACAATTGTTAGATTGGTTTCGTCAAATAACCTTAACTGTGTAAAGTCGAGAACCCCAACTTATGTATCCGGCAAATCGCGTTTGGTGTTAGACATAACTTTTTCCTGTTCGGGCTGTGTAATTTCCTCCTGGTCTGCTATTACCTCAGTCACAAATAGCGACCATCTTGCAATAAATTTTGAAATAACGCGCCCAATTATTTTGGTTGAAAAGCATGTCCACACCTATATTAACTATAATAAATTTCAAGCTTCACTGCGATCAGCTTTAGAAAAAAAGGTTGGGCTAAATGATGAAGTCAAGGCAGTTAAATTGTGTCAAGTGCTAAGTGACAGTTATAAAAAATGCCAGTTCAGTATGCAGTCAACTAAAGGTGGTATTTATTCACCATGGTGGAATCCGGAGGACTGTGCACGCAAATATAGAAGAAAGGCAGCCTGGAGAAAGTTACTGTATAATTAATGTCCACGTAATTGGAATGAATATAGGTTGTTGCAGTTACATACAGGCAAACAGTTGACAAAGCGAAAGAAAATTATAACACCGAACACAACAGTTACCTATCACAGTCTAGTAATAAAAAAATCCCAATTTCGGTTTTAGAGTCTCTTACCTTAACTTCCACTGAATTAGTGCACTCTCTGGAGGATATTGCAAAAGGCTTAGAGCGTCGATTCACCACTTCGCCCCTATCATATACCGGCACCTGAACCAGCTAGTGAGCACATAACAGTCACACTAGAAGTATTAATGAGAGAGGTAAAGATGCTGCAAGCTTCAGCCCCAGGTCCTGATGGCGTAACTACAGCAATGATAAAATTATTATTCGAATTGTCGCCCCAGGATTTGCTGACTTTTATAAATTACTCGATTAAAAATGCATGGATTCATCCAGATTGGAAGGTTGCCAAAATAATCCCACTACTCAAAAAGCCAGGCGATGGATATATATATAATCGACAACATTAGACTTACTTCTCTCACCTCAAATCTAGTAAAGTTAATCGAGAGGGTTTTGTATGGTCACATCGATAGGTGAATAGGCCAGAACCAAATATTAAGTGATTCTCAAATAGGATTCAGGCCCGGCTGCTCAATTTGGTGTACTCATGTTGAGTTGGAGAAAAGAATTCGGCTTGCTCACCGCAACGACCAGTACGCGGTCTTAGTGACATTAGACATTGCGAAGGCGTATGACAGTGTCGACCACAGTACTTTAATCAACAGACTCAATAGTGTGAATCTTCCACAGTATATAATTGCATGGATTCAAAATTTTCTAAGCGGACGAACATTTTATTGCTACCAAAACGGTGTTTCTTCTAAATGTTACGAACAGACAAGGGGCGTTCCTCAAGGTCCAGTACTTTCCTAAACATCATCAATATTTTACTAAATCACTTCCCGACACATCATGACGTACAAGTATACGTATACGATGAAGATATCGCATTTTTCACGGTATCGAATGATATACACAGCCTATTTAAAACTTTGCCGTCGTATTTGAATCAGACTAAAATTTGGCTAAAAGGAATACAAATGTCGCTAAATGTCAACAAAAGTGCGATCACTTTCTTTCCCATAACTTTTCCTATCCGAACAACTGTCGTATGGCCAGGAGATTATTCCGCAGGTACATTCTCTAAATATCTGGGAATGATTTGAACCGAAAAGTTTAATTGGCAGACACATATAGAATACATCGCATCTAAGGTAGCACGCGCTGTTGGTTTATTACGAAGAGTCTGCAGCAGTCGTTTTGGAATGCGCAGGGAGACCTTGCTAATTATTTATTGTATATATGTCCGCCTCATTCTAGAGTTTGGATGCGTGTTATTTTCAGGAAGTCCTACGGATAAGTTACGTCCTCTTGTTCTTTTAGAACGCGAATCACTACGTTTGTATCTAGGCCTTCCAACATTTGTAGCCAATAATATTTTATATCATGAAACTCACCTGCCTTCTCTTCAAACTCGACTTCGTATACTGACAGTCCAAACATTTCTAAACATTTATGCTTCTGCCCAGAGACACTCCTACAATATTTTTATTTGAGAACCAACTGCATTCTTTGAGAATCAATGGTCCAGACTGCATTGTCTCCAGGTAGTTTTTGTGCAGAAACTATTAGAGCCATTACAAATATCGATCCGTGATGTGGCTTTTCAAAATTTACCTACTTCGACAGTAAATGTTGAATTTGGCGATATATTTCCCATTAACGCTAAGCTCCTACCAATTTGATACCTAAAAGGTCTATTAGATGACCACCTTGAAAACCTCCAAATAAATGCAATAATAGCCCCAGATGCTTCCGTCAGTGAAGAGAAGGCCGGAGTGGGTATTTTTTCGACCTCTATAAATTGGTCTTTCTCTCTAGAGTTATTGGCGATCATCCTAGCTCTACGGAAACTTCCGACATATATTTCTTCACCCGTATTCTTAACCTATTCCTTGTCTGTTTGCTCCGCTTTCTCTGTGCCCAATTCAAGTATAATTCTCCGAGAATTTCATTCATTCATTCCCCAACAATTAAGCCTCATCCATCTGGTATGGGTGCCAGGGCACATGGGGCTCACTTTAAACGAGTAAGCAGACGCACTAGCAGCGGCATCTCTTACAGCCGCTAACTGAGGATCCTAAAACCTTCGGCATACGTCACTTCTGCAAGATTTTAAAAAATTTTTCATTCAAGAAGAACATGCCAAAGCATGTGTATTAGATAACGCCAATTTTCAGCACCATAGATTTCCTTGGCACAGCGGATGGTGTGCAACAAGAAAATTTGAAGTTACATTTACGCGTATGCGTTGCCGAATACCACGGCTTAATTTCTAGTCCCACAGGTCTGGTTTGGCACCTTCTCCTAAATATTTTTACTGCAATGTACCCGAAACTATGGATAATTTGTTTATAGAGTGTCGTAGGTTCAACGTGCATAAAAAATGACTTGAGGTCCCTTCCAATAACTTAGATTAGCCATTACGATGCCTACCTATCATTCTGTCTCTGGAGACTTCGGCACCAGAACACTGTAATAGGAACGTATGCGATGCCATATATAATTTTGTAATGAAAACAAGGAGACTTCCATGCTAATTAATTTTACTGTTTTATTTTCCGCAACAAGAAACCAAAGATATGAACTTCTAACTTTAAGAAACTATAGCATGAAAAATATTATTAACGATTATAATTCATTTATTTAGGCATTTTCTTTTTCGACACGCTGCCGCGCGATTCATGGCCAATCCCCCGTAGTGGCTTGTGCTATAACTACAGGCATCAAACCAAACCAAGCGGCTGCTGATCTCACGGCGTGGTCCAGTACGGCTTCCAGTGGAGATGTTCTTGCCACCCAGGGTTTTGGCCAAGGATTGAGTAGCTGTTTTTTCTTTTATCGTTTTCCAACTGTTTTTCTAGTGTCCTTATTATTTAGCTAATCAGAGCAGGCAGATGCAATTTCTTTACCAGAGCCAGGGGCCGTCTCCTGGTCCGCTTACATTCCACCGCAGGAGTTACCTGTGGATCTGCGTGATGATGTGGATAGTGGCGTACCGTGGTGAAAAGACCAGCTTGGAATGATGATTGTGTTGTGACAACAACAAGAAGAGATGTATTTCCCCAAAAATAATTTTTTTAAAATGGGGAAACCCGCACCACGAGTGAGGCATAGCAGGCGTAAAAGCCAATAAAAAATAAATGAATAGGGCAAGCATCAGCTATCCCAAGTGAAATTTAGGTAAAAGCTAATTAGTAAAAGAAAAAATCGGAGGCTAGCCTGAATGAGTCGTCAGAAGAAATGTGATCGCCGTAGGAAAACAATGAATTCTTTCGCATAGTGGCGAGGCGTGCTCCTATTTGTGTAACAACCCTACAGCCTCACCCCCCCCCCCCCCTCAAAGGCCCACCCACCGCAGTGATCCGCAGCATTGGCGGTGTTTATTGTAAATAAAGCAGCACGTGGGCGCAGAGCGCTCTTCGGAGTTTGCGCATGTCCAGGGGTAGGTAGTTGAGGCCAGCGTAGCCAGGCAAGGCAGGTGGAGACGATGCCTTGGGATGCACGCTTGGCTGGAGACAAATGATAAGTAACGGCCAGAGTGCACAGGAAGACCAAAGAATGGCCAGGAAAAAGAAGAAAGTGATACGACCGAATCAGGGAAGGGAGAAGAAAGGACATGAGAAAAGAAAGATCAAGCATGCAGCTAGAGTCAGCTGACACGGGGAAGCCCCGCCAATAGTAGGCTGAAACAGCGCAGCTGACACGAACAAACATGCTAATAATGTAACATGAGGTAAAAAAATGAATAAGATAAATGAATGAAAGAGTGAATTTAGAAGGCATCAGGAACTAGGGTAGGTGGAGAGGAAGGAGAGACAAAAAGAACGGCGAGACGCGCTAGCTCCAAAAGCAAGGCCCGCGATCGTCGAGAAATAATCAGAATGGAGTAACTGTCGGGAGACAGAGACTGAACGTGTGCTCCGCCGCACAATTGTCGTACTATGTGTGCCGTGTTGGGGCAGAAGGTGAAATAATGCGTCACGTCATCGCACACTGCGCCCCACGTGCACAAGTTTGCATCACGAAGGTGGAATCTATGTAGGTAAGAAACAAAACGCCCACGTCCCGTAAATAAATGTCCAAGAAGCTTGGTCGGCGGGAACCAATCAGCGATGGCATGGACGCTGGGAACCCAGCGGTAAAGGCGCGTGCCGCAGCCTTGCCGCTGTCAATAACTACTCCACTGGTTTACTACTCCACTACTCCACTCCAGCGGTAAAGCACGCGTGCACTGTTTTGATGGGGGCAGTGGAAGTCCGAAGCATGCCCGATCTAACCGCCGACAACGCAGCGGTGTCTGCCAACTCATTGCCCACAACGCCCCTGTGTCCAGGGGGGGACGTGATGCACGCACATGCGGCGACCCTCGCGAGCCACCAAAGTGAGCGCCCGTTTGCACCTGCACACGCGGGAGTCCGTATCCCGAAGATGTGAGATCGCAGACAGTAAAGAAAGGCAATTCGTGTAGACGTGGACGGGCGCTCCAACAGGCAACGAAGCTATTGACACGTGTATTTATATTTATCGGGCGACCAGGTTTCGCCGCCTAACAAATCTTATCGCACAGCGCGGGACGCGCTTGCATGTATCCGAAGTTTCTGGAAAGTTATCGATGCTTCTATCCGCAGTGTGTTGTCGCCGAGCCTTGTGTTATCTGATTTATTCGCCTGACGCGAATGATGTAGAACGTTATGGAAGGCACGCGGGTCCCAACGATTTGTCTGGAACATTCGACGATTGTGTATAAAAGCCGACGCGCTTGAACCGCTGATCAGATTTTCGACGATCGCCGAGCGTGTTCGCCGCTATCGTTGCGCTATAAGTGTAGCCTGTTTTGTGGGCACAGGTTCGCCCAATAAACGTTAGTTTTGTCTATCACAGTATTGCTACTGTGTTCTTAACGTCACCACCACGTGACATCTGGTGGAGGTGCATTTGGTCCATGTACCGGACGCCCCTGACAAGCCGTGATCCAAGCCCGGAACGCGAAGACAACACCAACGCAGTCCCGGACCATCGAGCAAGCCGCCGTCTTCAACAACTGCCCCCGGAGCACGGACTTTTGCCTGAGACGACCACGAAGATCGCCACCAAGTGCACCCCAATGGCAGCCCCGGCATCGCCCATCGTGCTGCAGCAGCCCAGGGAGCCTCCGACGTTCCGTGGTTCAACTTTCGAGGACCCAGAAAGCTGGCTTGAGACGTACGAGAGAGTCCCTACGTTTAACAACTGGAACAGTGACGACAAACTGCGATATGTCTTCTTCGCATTGGAAGACGCGGCCAGGACGTGGTTCGAGAACCGAGAAGCCACCTTAACGACCTGGGAACTTTTCCGAAGCGGCTTCCTGCAGACATTCGCAAGCGTCGTACGCCGAGAACGAGCCCAAGCGCTATTAGAAACCCGGGTGCAGCTACCTAATGAGACGACCGCGATCTACATGGAAGAAATGAGCCGTCTCTTCCACCACGCCGACCCTGAAATGCCCGAGGACAAGAAAGTCCGCCTGCTGATGCGTGGTGTGAAAGAGGAACTTTTTGCCGGAATGGTACGAAGCCCACCGAAGACCGTCGACGAGTTTCTTCGCGAGGCCACCAGCATCGAGAAGACACTCGAGATGCAAAACTGGCAATTCGACCGCCGCACGACCTCGACAAACTACGCCAGAGTTCAGTCACTGGCCACCGACGACCTACGCGAGACTATCCGAGCTGTCGTGCGGGAGGAGCTACAAAAGCTGTTCCCATCATCACAGCCTCAAGTGACTTCGATTACCGACGCCGTGCGTGAGGAGCTCCAACAACAACTTGGAGTAGCCCCTGAATTGCCGCAGCGTGAGCCGCAAGCGATGACCTACGCCGCCGTCGCACGCCGTCAAGGACCCCCTCCGCGACCGCGCCAGGGCCCTGTCACGCCGCAGTTTCGTCGTCCGCCGCCGCCGTTGCCAGCACGACCACCCGTCGCCCAGCGCACCTACGCGAGGAAGACGGACATTTGGCGTGCTCCTGACCACCGCCCGCTCTGCTACCACTGCGGAGAAGCGGGTCACGTCTACCGAAGATGTCCGTACCGGGAGATGGGACTGCGAGGTTTCGCCGTCAACGCGCGGCGTCCACAGCTTGGCGAGCGCCCACGTGACATCGCCGATTACCTCGCCGCTACTCAGTGGAGCCCTCCACGGCCATCCCGTTCGCCGTCACCAGGACGCTACCTATCGCCGCAGCGCCGACCATACACCGGCCCAGCCCGGGGCCGCTCTACGAGCCCATATCCGGAAAACTAAAAGCAGCAACTGATGGAGGTGCGGTTGCTGTTCGTCGAACTGACGAAGATCCTCCGCCGCCGACGAAGACGCCGGAGAAACTACCTCGACGACATGACGACACGCCACCGTCCCGACGAAGTCTGGCAGTAAAGAATATGACGACGAAAGACAACCTGACGACGCGACGTTCCAGCTTCAATTTAACACGACGCAGCCGTGATCCGGCGCCAAGACCTAACTGCAACGCCAGACAAAGGACCACCGACCTCGACGTGCTTCTCGACGGCCACGCAGTTACCGCCTTAGTGGACACAGGGGCTGATTACTCCGTAATGAGTGGACACATCGGGGCCCATTTGAAGAAAGTTAAAACTGCATGGGAAGGCCCTGAAATTCGAACCGCTGGAGGACACCTCATTACGCCGTCTGGAGTCTGCACAGCAAGAATTACCGTTCATGACCGGACTTACCCTGCCACCTTCGTTATCCTCCAACAGTGTTCACGAGACGTCATTCTCGGCATGGACTTCCTGAACCAACACGGCGCAATCATCGACCTGAAGTCGAAGTCAATAACGCTGTCGGAAGATCAAGCGATACCGCCGGAGAGCCCTCGTAGTCACCACGCCTTGAGGGTGCTCGAAGATCAAGTGAGCACCCCACCTCGCTCCAGCATTGTCATTTCGGTCGGCCCCGAAACACCCGTTGACGTAGAAGGCGTCATAGAAGGCGACCAACGTCTACTGCTCGACCGTGAAATTTGCGTCGCAAGAGGGATCGCTCGACTGCACGGAGGAAACACGAAGGTGTTGCTGACAAACTTCAGCCAGGAGTTCAAGCACATCAACAAGGGCACGACGATCGCATACATCGCGGAATTTCAGGAAACCAGCGATGCGTTTGTCCTCTCGGATTCTGTTGCATCTACCCCGACGACCGTAGTTCCCGAGCCAGACTTCGACATAAATCCAAGTCTCCCCGTGATTAAGAAGCAACAGCTCAGAAGTCTGCTTCGACGATACAAAGACTGCTTTTCGACGTCATCGAGGATTCGACAAACCCCAGTCGCAAAGCATCGCATAATAACCGAAGAGTGCGCTCGACCACTCCGCCAGAGCCCTTACCGAGTTTCGACGCGAGAACGCGAAGCTATAAGACGACAAGTCGACGAAATGCTGCGCGACGACATCATCCAGCCGTCGAAAAGCTCGTGGGCGTCTCCAGTTGTTTTAGTGAAGAAAAAGGACGGAACCCTACGTTTCTGCGTCGATTATCGTCGATTGAACAAAATCACGAAGAAAGACGTATACCCCTCCCACGGATAGACGACGCATTGGATCGGCTCTGCAATGCTAAATACTTCTCATCGATGGACCTCAAGTCTGGCTACTAGCAAATAGAAGTCGACGAAAGGGATCGCGAAAAGACCGCCTTCGTCACGCCAGACGGCCTCTACGAGTTCAAGGTTATGCCATTCGGACTGTGTTCGGCGCCTGCAACGTTTCAGCGCGTCATGGACACAGTATTAGCAGGACTTAAGTGGCAGACCTGTCTCGTTTACTTGGATGACGTCGTCGTCTTCGCCGGAAATTTCGACGATCACCTCAAGCGGCTTGCGACAGTACTAGAAGCCATCAAGTCGTCAGGGCTCACTCTGAAGCCAGAAAAATGCCGCTTCGCTTACGATGAGCTTCTGTTCCTAGGCCACGTCATCAGTAAATCCGGAGTACGCCCCGACCCCCAGAAAACACCTGCCATCGCAAAGTTCCCGCAGCCCACCGACAAGAAGGCAGTGCGTAGATTCCTTGGCATGTGTGCCTACTACAGGCGCTTTGTCAAGGACTTTTCACGCATCGCCGAGCCGTTGACACGTCTAACTAAATGTGATGTTGAGTTCAAGTGGTCAACGCCGCAGGCCGGCGCATTTGAAGAACTCAAACGACGCATGCAGTCGCCGCCGGTACTTGCGCACTTCGACGAGTACGCCGATACAGAAATCCATACTGACGCCAGTAGCCTAGGCCTCGGTGCCGTTCTAGTCCAGAGCAGAAACGGAGTCGAACAGGTGATAGCTTACGCTAGCCGGTCGCTGTCAAAAGCGGAAGGTAACTATTCTACGACCGAAAAGGAATGCCTCGCCATCGTTTGGGCTACAGTCACATTTCGCCCTTATCTTTATGGCAGGCCATTCAAAGTCGTCAGTGACCATCACGCGTTGTGTTGGCTAGCGAATATAAAGGATCCTTCAGGACGACTCGCGCGGTGGAGCCTCAGACTACAAGAATACGACATCACTGTCACCTACAAGTCTGGACGAAAACACTCAGATGCCGATTGCCTATCCCGCGCCCCCATTGACCCGCCGCCGCAAGATGACGAGGATGACGACGCCTTCCTTGGAATAATAAGCGCGGAAGACTTCGCCTAACAACAACGAGCGGACCCGGAACTTAAAGGCTTCGTCGATTATTTGGAAGGGCACACCGACGTTGTCCCCAGGGCATTTAAAAGCGGATTATCTTCCTTCACGCTTCAAGACAGTCTACTCGTGAAGAAGAACTTCTCGCCAGTCCGCGCCAATTACCTTCTTGTTGTCCCGTCAGGACTTCGTCCAGAAGTATTGCACGCCCTACATGACGATCCGACCGCTGGACACCTGGGATTTTCCCGGACACTATCAAGGATACAAGAAAAGTATTATTGGCCGCACCTGACCGCCGACGTCGCCCGTTATGTCAGAACATGCCCAGACTGTCAGCGACGCAAGACACCGCCGACAAGGCCAGCCGGATTACTACAGCCAATCGAGCCTCCTTGCCGACCATTCCAGCAGATCGGGATGGACTTGTTGGGACCCTTTCCGACGTCAACAACCGGAAATAAGTGGATCGTCGTGGCGACGGACTACCTCACCCGCTTCGCTGAAACTAAAGCACTGCCGAAAGGTAGCGCAGCCGAAGTGGCGAAATTCTTTGTCGAAAACATCCTGCTGCGACATGGCGCCCCAGAAGTCCTCATCACCGACAGAGGAACGGCCTTTACAGCGGAGCTCACCCAAGCCATTCTAAACTACAGTCAGACAAGGCACAGGAGGACAACGGCCTACCACCCGCAAACGAATGGTCTTACGGAGCGGCTGAATAAGACCCTCGCCGACATGCTAGCGGTGTACGTGGACGTCGAACACAAGACGTGGGATGCCGTCCTGCCGTACGTAACATTCGCTTACAACACGGCGGTGCAAGAAACAACACAGATCACGCCGTTTAAGCTGGTTTACGGCAGGAATCCGACGACGACGCTCGACGCCATGCTGCCCCACGTCACTGACGAGCAAAATCTTGACGTCGCTAGCTATCTCCAGCGCGCCGAAGAAGCCCGACAGCTCGCCCGCCTGCGGATCGAGAACCAGCAGAGGACCGACAGCCGACACTACAACCTCCGACGACGCTTTGTCGAGTACCAGTCCGGTGACCGTGTTTGGGTTTGGACCCCTATACGCCGACGAGGACTGAGCGAGCTTTTGCGTCGCTATTTTGGACCGTACAAGATCATCCGACGTATTGGCGCACTGGACTACGAGGTCGTGCCAGACGGCATTTCGCTGTCACAGCAGCGCCGCTCACGACCTGAAATTGTCCACGTAGTGCGGCTCAAGCCGTACCACCAGCGTTGACGAACTTTGGGACTTCGCGTAACCGACCTTTGGACTTTATTTATTTTCGTTGTTCTGTTACTTATGTTTAAAAAGTGTCCCTTTCTGTTTCGCTCTCTTAGTAGCATCGGGACGATGCTTTTTAAGAGGGGTGTATTGACACGTATTTATATTTATCGGGCGACCAGGTTTCGCCGCTTAACAAATCTTATCGCACAGCGCGGGACGCGCTTGCATGTATCCGAAGTTTCTGGAAAGTTATCGATGCTTCTATCCGCAGTCTGTTGTCGCCGAACCTTGTGTTATCTGATTTATTCGCCTGACGCGAATGATGTAGAACTTTATGGAAGGCACGCGGGTCCCAACGATTAGTCTGGAACATTCGACGATTGTGTATAAAAGCCGACGCGCTTGAACCGCTGATCAGATTTTCGACGATCGCCGAGCGTGTTCGCCGCTATCGTTGCGCTATAAGTGTAGCCTGTTTTGTGGGCACAGGTTCGCCCAATAAAAGTTAGTTTTATCTATCACAGTATTGCTACTGTGTTCTTAACGTCACCACCAAGTGACACTATGAATGCGAACGCCTCGGCGAAGGCGAGCGCCTCAACGCTGTACACACTTGTGGCGTTTAAAACCTTGAACTTGCGCACAGCCGTCAAGCGTCCGCGAGGGTTGAACACAAGAAAAGCCACCCCTGACAAGACACTCGTGACCGCGCCGTCAGAGTAGATGAGAAAAGCAGAGAGTGCAGCGATGCAAGCAGCATGTGCTGGAGGGAGGCGCGTGAAGGTGAAGCGACATATTTCGCGGGGGTGACGGGACCGCTGGTTAAAGGGGCAGTCGATGTCGCTCGGAACGAAAGTGCCAGACCCGTAATAAGTGATTTGAGGGAGCGTGAAAAGCGAAAACTCCGCGCTATGCAGTCCATCTCCACTGTGAGAGGCAGGCAGTTTGCCAAAACCTGCAGCGCCTGGTAAGATCCAGTCAACGCCACCAAAAGAGACCGTTGTTCTGACAGGACGCGTGTCTGAAGGTGCGTCGTCGGGAGAGACGGCCACCATACCGGCGCGGAGTATGCAACGGAAATCAGCAGAACCTGTCTATATAAACGACGTAAAAGGACTGGACGCAGCGTAAAATGCATGCGGATAAAATTTACCAATCGCGTTACCGATATCTCGACTTTAGTCTTAAGATAGTCAACGTGGGCGTGAAAGTTCAGTTTGTCATCGAAGACTACGGATAGGAGCTTAATATGGTCCCGATGTTTCAGAAAAGCGCCATCAGTCGAATGGACAGACGGCGCTTATAAGTGCCAATATGCTCGTTGTTGAAAAAGACAAAGAGAGATTTTGATTGGCTGATTTTCACCTTGTTTTGCCTTGCCCAATCGCAAATAGAGGTTAAGGCTGATTCCGCTAAAGCCTTCAATTGCAAATGCGATGAGCCATTTAGCAATGATGATATCGTCCGCAAACGCCTGTATGTGGACGCCCTCGGGCAATGGGAGACTTAGTAGTGGATGAATGACTAGGTTCCATAGCAGGGGCCTCATAGGCGATCCCTGCAGACTGCGAATTGAAGGACGGGCCGAGATGTCTCCAGTATTTTTCCGAAGCTCTACCATGCGACCGGTGAGAAAAGACTGAAGAAGCCGATACAGGTTCGCCGGGAAACGGTGTGCACAGAGAAAAAACAACACGGCATCATGCCAGACGCTATCGAAGGCGCAAGTGAAATCCAATGAGATTAACACCGCAGACGCCTTGGCCGCCTTAAACGCTCTGAGTCGCTACCTGAGGGCGTACAGTGCCAGAGAGGCACTCCGGGCATGAGGAAAACCAAACTGGTTTTCATGAATAAGGTGATGAGAGTTAAGCAAATAATAAAGGCGAGAATTGAGCAGCAGTTCAAGAATTTTTACCAAAGAGAGAATTCATGACCAGCGGACGATAGGCTGATGGAACGTGAGGGGGACGGTTAAGGTTAAGGATAAAAATGATGAGGCCCGTCTTCCAGGTAGAAGGGAAATAGCCCCAGCAAGGGCAGCGTCGAGTATGTGTAAAAAAAATGAGGGTGGAGATGATAGAAGTGCTGCACAAACATGCCGGTTAGCCCATCCAGCCCCAGTGCCACACGCAGATTTCCCCAGAAGCAGCGAATCTTCTGTCTCCGGAAGTGTAAATGGTGATCGTCTGGTATCGCCGGATAAGGAGAGCCCGCGAGCGCACGAGTGCGACTGTGAAATTCCCTGTCCGCAGCGGGATCGTCCACCGCGGCGTGCGTGCACAGCAAGAGCGCAGCGGAAGCCTGAACCGAGGTGGTGAGGGCGCCATCCGATGTCTCTGGTGGGGGAAGACAGGTGGGAGAGCGCAGCCTGGCAAATGCCGACTGGAAAGGCCGGCCGAAGAGGTTGCGGGACGCACTGTCCGAGCACATCACGCGGACAGCTGCACGATGTGCCGCGCGTTCCAGTAGATGGTAGGCAGAAGAACAAGCAAGAACGAAGAAGCTCGAAGGAAAGAGACTAGAAACAAGTAGAAGAAGAAAGTAGGAAAGAAACAAACAAGATCATAGAAAACCACTCGGCGATCCCGCGACAGCCCGCCGCGCCCAAGTCCGCGCGCACCTCCGAGCGCCACCGGCAACCGCGAGCTACAGTGGACCGCCCTACCGGGGTGAAGAGGCAGGGAAAACGTGTCTATCCGTAACCAGTGTGGGCCCGCAAGCGGGATATCCTGCTTTGCAGGATGGGGGAAGTCTGAGACCCCGTAGGGTGCGCGCTCGGTCGTCCCGCGCGTCGACACTCACTGCAGCACACGGCCACATTCTTCAAGTGAACGGTGCACCGCTCGCCGAACTGCGGACCCGCGCATCGCGTGCATACAGCGCACTCAGGCTGCCATCGAACGGGGCAGGCGCGCACCGGGAGTGGTCGCAGAAGGAGCAGAAGGTGCACGTAGGCACGTGGAGGTCCTCCATCACGCTCGCAGACGTCCACCCCACGGCGACACGCCCGCGGCAATGAGCGTGCGGAACAGCGACGGATCCACCGCGACGACGTGCGAAAAATTCCCTGATCACTCGCGGAACCATGCCCGCACCTAACAAGACGAGGGGTCAAGGTGCAAGTCGGTATTGCGCACGTTAGGTTTTTCGATAAGAGTATTCGCCGGGTACGTCGGGATCCATCCCTGTGAGTTTTACCTGGGGCTTACGATGGTTGACCAGACGAACGGATATTGCCATTTTGGTAAACGGTGTTATTCTCCATCGCCTGCTGTAGGCGCAGCATAGACGCGAGATCCTCCGATAAGACCGTGACTCCACGGGGTGTTTCATGTAGCGTTAATCTATAAGGTTCACTTGAACATGGTCAATCTTTGTTTTAAGCAGGCGCAAGACCTCCTGCGCGGCAGTGGGTGACCGCACGATCGGTGACAAAAACATAATGTGAGCATGCTCCCGTTTGGTCTTGAATGCATGAGTGCTAGGCACATCATTATATAGAAAGACAAACAACTTTCGAATTCTCTAGTAAGCGTGTATGTAAATCGTCTGTATCGTGTTAGCGTGTCTGTATAAGTAAAGTCTGTGTTGCATGTAAAAAGCTGCCGTCTCCCGTGTCGTTAATAAAAGAATCCCGCGCCCAACGGACAGAGTAAGTTTGTATCCATCAAAATCTGTTTCTGCTCAACGGCGTCACATGAGTTCTTGTGGCTCTTGTTCCAACCAGTGGCGGTGTCATACTGATGAAGAATCCAAAAGCGATTCAGGCGGAATTGCGATCCGCGATGGCCCAATCGGCAATTTCCAGAACATGACTGAGACCCAGCAGTGAAGTAGCGGAGGTATCCTCTGCTTTTCCGCAGACCAGTTCTGGGTACGAGGTATCTTAATGTGTTCGCTGTTTGCCGCCTATCCGGTGAGCGCATTTATTCTTCCCCACTTGGCATGTGCGAAAGTGGTTGTCCGCGGCGTCTATATGAACATGACACCGGCAGAAGTATTAGAGATGTTTTCACTGGCAGGTGTAATGTCAGTTTATCGGTGTGGACGTGTGGTCGAAAAAAAACAGGATTGTAATGAGTCAGTCATAACCATATTTGGAGGGACAATTCAACCATCAGAGCGTAAGGCGTGGTCTCTAATTTACAAAGGGGGACTGAACCTCTGTCCCCTCGTCCACTCCAATGGGTAAAGTGCTGGCGTTATGGACACACCTTAAAAGGATGCAGATCTTGTTCCAGGTGCCGAATTTGTGGTGAAGGGCACAATTCTAGCGAGTGCAAAAGCAAGGAAGAAAGGTGCTGCCTCTGCAATGACGCGCATGCTGCTAATTGTTCTAATTGCTCAGCAAAGTCACAGGAAATTCAAATCCTGGAAATCGTTCCTAGGACACAGGGATACGCCGGTGTCGCAGCCCGCCAGGTGGAAGCAACTCACGTGTGTCTTTCCCTTTCTGATAATGATGCTGTCGGAAGGGCAATGGCTAAACTAGCTAGATGGCAAGAACACCAACAGCTGTTGGTATAACTTCTCGAACAATAGACTGTCCACGTCCTTCACATTAAGAAGTAAACGCCGATTTCACGTGCCAAAATGTCCAAATTGTAGGCCCATCCATCGATGTCAACCGGAGCCAATGCGCAAGCTTCTATGATAACACACGGGGTGAAGATAAAATGAACTTGGATCCTCGATCGGTAAAACAATGTAGATTCGCTTTGTCAAAAAAAAAGCAACGAGTCTAACACAGTCAAAGACAAAAAAAATATCTAAGACAGCCTTACAAAGGAAGATTTCTTAAAGGAAAGCATTTGAAGTAAGGCAGTTACTGAGTCCGTACTTTCGCAACCATAGGGCTCCTCAAAATCCATTGGAATTGCCGATCAATTCACTCTGCAGCAACCGATTTATTGTATTTATCATCAAAATTTTCCGCGCATATTATTGCTTCGTTCTTTCGGACTCGAACATCTATTGAAGGGCGGAGGTTTAGCTTTCTTTGGCACTAACAGAATTAGTCTTAAGGCAAAGATTTCACATAAACTTGTCTCCCGAAAGTAAAATTTTTGCATTTGACATAACCATACCAAGGTGTCTACCTTTCTAGTTAGTAAATTTATGCTTCCCAGCGGGTGTGCAGTACACTCGATGTTTGGATTCGGCAGTGCCTTCATTGTGTAACGACAAAATTCTTGTTCGAGATTTCAACTCCCGTCATCACACGCTCTGGGACTTTCGATATAACCAATGGGGCAAACGCCCCCCCCCCCCCCTTGTGTGAACAATAAATAATAGATAATAATCTGTCTTGTCTCCACATCAGAATTATTACATATATTGGCAAACAGTTCCGCTGAGCAAAGTTTCGTAAGTTCGTCCCGCACTAGCTCTTCCTAGACAGCCTTGCACTGTGCCACCAACAGTGACCACTTTCCAATAATGTTTGAAATGGCTTGCCCGATTATGCCATCAAGCTCCTAGGTACGCGTATTTGTAGAATAAAATAAATTTAAATGCGATCTTAAGGTACATTTGGCCTCCTATTCTGACGAGCGTGAATAAACGAAGGTTATGAAACTTCGTGCTGTAATTAAAAGAAAATATATAATGGCTGAATTTACTGTTATATCTGCAAGGACAGCATCTTATTGCCGCAGAGAGCTCTCCACATGCCAGTTACGAGCACTCTCGTGAGGCACCTTTCCAAGCGTCTCATCGCTAAAACCCATTACTCGTCGCATCGCCAATAGAAGAGCGCCAGCAACGCCTCGCGCATGGCGATACAGCGCGTGTCTCCCGTGCAAGCGCTCACGGCAGCGCCCGTGTCTGCCGTCCAATGAGAAGCCACGGCGTGGCTCTCGGCCTTCGGGGCACGTGCAAAGTGCGTTTCTGCGAAGAGACGCGGTTGACTGTGGAATACGCTCCTGTTAACTCTTCTTTTAAAGTGTGTGAATGCTTAATATTGAGTTTCCGGGCACAAGTTCGCCCACAATAAACCAGTGTGTTTAGTGTGCTTCATTGAAGAGCGCTACATTATAACCCTTGGTGGGATACAGACTGTATGCTAGACCACCGACGCCGACAGGCAGCTTGGAAGCAGCTCTTTTACAACCAGTGCCCAAAAAATTGGTCTGATTATAAATTTCACGCTGCTGTATTTAAACGTTCACTGGCTCAAGCTAAAGAAGGCTATGATAAGAAACACTACGATTTTCTTTCTAAAACTAAAGACAAAAAATCGTTGTTTACATATATGAGATATCTTATAATTCGGCCATTGCCAGTTACAATTGCTTATGTCAATCAGTTGTCCCGATGAAATTAGAAAATTTCTTGAACAGAACACGTCATCGATATCCTATAATTTGTAAAAATCAGCCCCAACATCAGTGTTCGCTAAAGTTACATTGCCTGAATAAGCCCAAGTGATTCGAAACTTACCCTTGTCACCCCGTGGTCCTGATGGAAAGCCTGGATACCTTACAATTGGAAAGCAGCTAAAGTAGTACAGATACCTAAAAACAAGGAGTATATGGTCAACTCATAGAGAGGGTATTACATTGCAGATTTACTATCTGGATGAGAGATAATTTAAATACTAAGGGCAAATGCAATAGGCTTCAGAGCTAATTGCTCAATATGATGAGCACATGCTGATTTACAGAGCCGCATCTAACTTGCCCGGAATAGGAGACAATATTCTGCTTTAGTGAAATTATATATAGCTAAAGCTTATGACGGCGTTGAGCATTCAATTTTACTGGATATTCTGCCGCGTCGTAAGTTCCCAAATGATATTATGGCGTGGTTGGCAGAATGTTTGCGATAAATAGAATTTTATTGCTTCAAGTACGGATGTTCTTCGCCTACATTCAGACAGACTCGCGGTGTCCCCTAAGGTGCAGTCCTGCCCCCTATATTAATATCATAATGGGCTCCGTCCGCACTTGTCAGGACGTGCATGTTGACGGGTATGCAGATGACATTGCATTCTTTGCGGCTCACAATGACATTAGCACATTATACTAAAGATTACAAAGATACATCCCCGTCATGGATCCGATTTCAATTTCTATTGCTCATAAGCAAGAACCCGCTCCATAGGTTGAGTCTCTAAAATACTTGGGGATCATATATAATAGAAACCTCAACTGGAGTAGAAACAGTAGCGTGTTAGGCACAACTTGCTTTAGGTATTCTGCGCAAAATGAGTAACCGACAATATGGACTACGTAACCATTCACTGTTAACGATTGATAACATTTATGTGCGCCCCATATTGGAATATGTGTGTGTCTTGTTCTCAGGCGGACCTGCTTATAATCTAAAGCCTCTGGTTCTTTTGGAGCGTGAGGCCCTGCGCCTGTTTCTGGCACTCCCCAGGTTGGCGGATATTAATTTTATCTATCGAGAAGCGCGCCTTCCAACACTGCCCTGCAGATTTCGCGTCTTAACCATACAAGCACTTCTGAAATTTTACAGCTCTACATTTTACAATTTACAGACGATCTGAAAAAACCTTTACCAAATTCATTCATTCTTGCTCATTGGCTTTGTTTTGATAGTCCACAGATTGCATTTGCACAAAAACAATCAGATAGCCTGAATGTGAACATTTGAGAGGTAATGTTATCAACCGAATCAAATCAGAATATTAAGATCGATTTTGAATACATTTTCCCTCCTAACTCTAAGTTTTAATCAGTCGCTTTTTAGATTACCTTGCAGATTACCTTGCACACGTCCAAACAAATAATATAATAGCTACAGACGCTTCACTGAACAATGAAAAGGCGGGCGCTGGCATTTTCTCGCTTCCCCTTGGCTGGTCATTCTCCTCGAGACTGCCACATTTCTCACCCCTTCTGGAAGCCGAGCTTTTAGCAATGATTGTAGCGCTTCGAAAACTCCCTTCGAACTCTATAAGTGCGATTATTATAACAGATTCCCTTTCGAACAGTTATGGGTACCTGGCCACTGTGGCTTACGTTCATATGAAATGGCAAACTCATTAGCGCGAGCATCCCTGAGTGGAGCTATAATGCCGGTTCTTCCAGTAGTGGCAATTAGATATAGAAATTATTGAATTTACAGAGATGTTAATGAATCAATAATGACATGGACAGAATTTCAACACCTAAAAATTTCCTGGGAAAATCTAGTAGTGTCCATTGAAACAATCAGAAGTAGTGATCACAAGGTTACGCTGCCCTATCTCTCCATTAAACCTATATTTACACATGACTGGTCTGACGCTATCGCCTCGATGCCATCCATACTGCCAAGAAACAGAATCACTAGATTGTTAAGAAAAAGACACATACAACTTCCGCTTGCTAAATTAAGGAGAATGTTATCATCACAAATTATACTGTCTTCCGGTGCGTCAGGTATAGGGGTCAGCTGGGACTTGATTGTCAAAACGAATATTTTTTTTATTGTTCTCTTGTTTTTGTTCATTTTTGTATGTTTCTTGTCCTTTGTTTTTTTTTCATCGAATATGTAACACTTCAAAAGAATAGCTGATCGTTTCAGCACGCAATCCTTGGCCAATACACCAGTCTGAGTATGAGCCATAATATTACGCCATCATCATCACGAAGAACAAATCGGTCGAAATCGAGTCGAATTCCGCTCAGTCATGTTCACCTACATTACCTATATCATTCCCGAAATTTGGTAAATTCCCAGCTGCATAAGGTGACTCCGCGACACCCAAGAGACGGAAGATGATCTTCTTTTAACCGAATTCAGTGGAGCAAGTGCAGCTTTGGAAAGGCACGCCACTTCGACTGCAGGGACCGTTCCGCTTTCCTTTAACCATTGTGGTGGCTACGTCTGTCTATGCCACTGTTGAAAACCTTCTGGTCGCGCGCGTCGGGTCAGCTGCCATTCGGTGAGCTTTAAAAAAGCCCGCGTGGTCGAACTTAACCTGCCCACGTCCCACACGGCATCTCATGGCCACCAGTCTTGCAATGGCACGCTCTGTCTCATATTATCACCTCCATTTTAACGCTTGTTCTATACGGCTGAGATCCTGGCACATTTATTTAGTGTGCACATCAGTACGCGAGTAAGTACCGGCAACACTCCATGATTGCCCCATTTTCGGCTCCCTTTTAAAAAATCATTGTACACCCCAAGTGGAGCACGTTCACTCGGTTAGGACACAAGTGTAGCAAACGTGCCTCGACGGGTTTTACGATAACTATCCAGCTGATAGTTAGACATGTTAGACAGCTACTCCATCGAATAGCATTTTCCAGCTTTCTCTTTTGCCCGAGCGCGTACGCACGCAATACTACGTTAGCAGGCTGCATGTGGCGTTGCATCGAACGCAACCGGCGCTCCAATGAAGGCTCACCGGAACGCATCAAAGTGCTCCGGCGTTCCACTGAGCGTCGCCCGCTTTGCAAGACTGCTGCGGCGTCCGAGCTCGCTGGTGACGTCACCACTCGCCAGGATATATAAACGCGTGCGCTGACAATAAACGGGGAGCTTGGTTTGAGACTTGGGCTGTTGTCAGTTGTGCTCTTGGAACTGTGCGTCCCGACACAGTGGCAGCAACGCTGGACGGCAATATTTCTTTCCGATTTCCGGTTGGTTCGTCCGAATTGTATCTTCTACTTGGTTAGAGCATTTTCTTTGTTCCATCTAATTGTCAGGAAAGGCCACCGCAGCCGACTTTTCCGCGTGCCTGGGGCACTGACGCCGCAGGGAAACGTGGGTGGCGACGCTGACAGCAACCAGGCTGCCGCGCTACTTTTTGGTGGCGGAGATTTACCGCCAGCAGTAGCCGAGGATCCCCCAGGGAGCCCGAGCCCTCTACGGTTCTGGCTGCGCTGTCGTCGCCTATGGTGACCCTGTGGCCGCTACAGCGCTGGCTACGCTACCTGTTCGGCCCGTACCGGTACGCGAACACGCACGGCGCCCTGGCCGCCGTCGTCACAGTGGAGACCGTCGCCGTCCTCAAAGCACCGACCTTCGTGAAGATGCAAGTCGATGCGGGCAACGCGTCGGTACGTATTTCTGCAGCATGCTCGTGACCTACATTTGTCGGAAATATTTACTCAACAGTAAAATAATATTATTATGTCATCTGGAGGAAGCAATTCATTCCACGCCGTCAATACAGGGCCATTCTATAAATATTTTAAAAGCTGTTTCTCGTTTTGCACTAGACGGTTGTGTGAGACTGGATACCGAGTTCCTATAGCTTTCGATAGCATAAAACGATAAAGAACTGAAGAATTACAGTCACATGAGTATCCTTTCAGTATTGGACATTATTATATTCACCAAGGTATTTCCGATAAAATAAGGGAAAGGATTTACTTCATTAAACCAAGAGAACACGCTGGCTTCATGAAGGGATATTCTACAATGGCCCAGATGCTTGCCACAAATCAGTTATATGAGAAAATATTGGAGTACACTCAGCCCCTATATGCCTTTCATTGATTTTCAAAAGGAATTTGATTCATTGGACATATCAGCAGTCATGGAAGCTCTGCGCAATCTAGAAGTACAAGGCGCATCCTTGAATATCTTAGGAAATATCTGCAAAGAATCCGCGGCTGCCTTCCTTCTCTACAAGAAACGTAGAGGATTGCCTACAAGGAATGGGGTCAGGCGAGGAGGCACAATATTACCATCGATATTCACTGCAAGCTTATATAGGTATTCATGCTATTCAGACTGGGGTGGCTTAGCAATGGGGATAAATGTTGAATATCTAGGCAACTTAACTTAGCAGATGACATCCTATTATTGGGCGGAAACGGGTATGAAATGAAAACATTTGATTTAGTATTTTAACCGAGGGAGTGCAAGGATGGGGTGGAAGATGAATACGCAGGAGACAAAGGCAATGTCCAATAGGGTAGCAAGGCAACAAGAATTCATTATCGCGAGTCAGCGTCGAGAGTCTGCGCAGGGGAACGTTGATGTAGGACAATTACTCACAGGGAATCCTCACAACGGGACGGATATTTACAGAAAAGTAAAATGGGTCTGTTTTGGGGTCTTTGTTATTTTTAGTCTTTATAAATGACATTGTCCACAATCTAGAATGCAGAATGAGGTTATATGCTGATGATTGTGCCATATAGGAATGTATAAAATGATTGTGATGTTAGTAGTTTACAGAATGATCTAAACAAAATTCATGTTCGGTGCACTAAGTGCGCCATGTCTTTGCTTTTAAACAATGCTAAATGTCAGCTTGTGTCATTCATTCACCCATAAACGCTTTCTTGTGAGATCAGTGTATAAATTGGACGGACTATTTCTTGAAAAGGTCCAACACTACAAATACCTCGGGGTCTATTTTTCAGAAAAATTAACATAGAACAGACATATTGAATGCTTAACCTTAAGATTATCTCGTATACTAAAACTTGTTAGACGTAATTTTCATAAAGCCCCTAGAAAGTAAAATAACTTTACATAACAAATGTTCGTCCGGTACTCGAATACGCTTCCCAGGTATGAAACCCATTCATTTAGCTGGCATAGCGCTTCATGCGATAGTGTACCCATGCCATTTCTGTGTTGCGATTTTTCACGGCAGTTTTACTGAAGACCGTTTCGCCATCGAGATGGCTCATTGATGTTAAGTATTTTGTTACTTTCACCACTTGAGCTTAGCTGTTTCAATTTTTTTGTCACATGTTTGTATTCCTCCATATGCCTCCCCCCTCCGCAATAATGCTCTTGTGGTGCTGGCGGTACTTGTATAAATGAAAAAAATAAATAGGTCGGAGGGCATATGGGAGGAATTAACAAATTCTGACTGGCAGCTTACCACTCTCATTGAAAAGGAAAATGTAAAATCATCGCATTATACCGGCGCCAACATATGGGCAGAACAAAGAAGGTCGAGGAAAAACTAAGCTCCACAGAGAAAGCTATAGAAGAAAAATTTAAGGCGTAACGTTAAAAGATAAGAAACGAGCGGGGTGGACCAGAAAGCAAGAGGGAATAGCCGATATTTAGTTCAGATTTGGAGAAAAAAAATGCAGCTCGGCGGGCCACTCGGTTCTCCGAGATAGCAGGTGGACAATTAGAGTTATAGAATGGCTGCCAAAGAAAGGGAAGGGCACTCGAGGGCAGCTTAAAAATAGGTTAGGTGATGAAGTGAACAAATTTGCAGCTGCAACTCGGAATCAGCTTGTGCAAGACTGGAGTACTTGGCAGTTGCTTGAAGAAGTCTTCGTCGTGCAGTGGACGTAAAAATAGGTGGAGGCTGATGATGACGATGGCATCGAAGTACTTGAGCTTCTCATCGGAGTACTTGAGTCAGGTGCAAGAGGAGCCCAGTGCGCAAAATAGAGGTTACACTAAAGAGGTTAGGCTGCCGCGTCCCGACACTAAATTCCGACACACACAAGGATCGTTTTGCGGAATCTACTTTGTGTACACAATTCGGGAAACCCGAAACAATTGACCACGTTGCGTGCCGACGACTTCACTCGCTAAGAAGAAGGGTGCGCGAGGTCCCTATAAACAAGCTTGGTCTCAGCATGTCTTACTTCAGCTGGAAACTTCCACGTTAGCGTGCCACCACATCACTGTTTGCACACTGATTAAACACTTTTATTCTTGATACCAATCGGGCGCCTTTCTGAAAGAATTACCGTCAACATTGATTTATCTTTCGATTTATTTGAGCACGATCGCTTTGTCAGGTTTGAAGACTACGGATGATTACTCTTCCCCTGGTATGTTATTCTAGCTTTTTCTCATCGATTTCCTTCAAAGCGCCCAATTCTTGGCCGATTCCCCCACGGTGAGTACGTGCCGTTTGTGCAGCTTTATTTGTAATTTCGTAATTATCTTTATTTAACCCACGATACGCCAGACAAACGAAGTTCGTGTGTTTACCCTAATAAACGTAGTTTATTCTGCCGCCTCTTGGCGAATGCTGCGTAGTGGGCACGAGCCAGCATTTCGAGAATCCAACAGAGCGGCTATGTGCCAGTAACGTTTAAATACAGCAGTACCTTGGGGTTATTCCACATCGTGTTAAAGAAATTTGGTTTTTGTAGATATCTGAACATTGTGGGGTAGCCCATAATGAGATGGCATACAGACTGGGAAAGGCAGCCCTTATTGGGCCAGTGGGTTTCTTGATTCCAAGCCTTACTTACTCTGCTGGTGGTAACAAGGTTGCGATCGCGACAAAATGAGCTCCTCCTTGCTGCACGGAATTACGTGCATTTAGCGCTCCCCTGGAACGTCCGGTCTTGTCTTTCTCGGCAATGCGAAGTTTCCTTTTCACTATTACAATGTCGTATACCGTAACTAAATCTGCACACGGGTAGGTGTGGGTACGCACTATCAAACCCTCCTGGTTCATGTGGGAATATAGAATCACTGGAGCTCTTATTCTGCCACAAATACAATAAATGATCTGTCTAGAGCAGCCCTTATCGTGTATATATGCATTCTCCTCTGAGAGATTAGCATGTTATCATTTGGGGCAAGTACCCTTGGTTGAGATTGAAAGGAGGTGTGACAGGCAGTACATAAGTACATCATTGTGGCTGGTAGACTCTCATGTTAAGCACATTTACCTCATTATTAACAGTGAATCGCGTAATGTTCATATATACTTCGTCATAATTGGTATGACCAATATTAGGGAAACAGAAACAGAAGATAATTTATATTTACTATTATTAAATGTCAATACTACTGTTCAAAAAATTAACGGGAACCAAGAAGTTCATATTCTGTTTCCACTGAGTACCATGGTCAGCCCTCTCCCACTCGTGGGAACGTGCCAAAATATGAAGGAAAACGCAAAGAAGTAACAATTCAATTTTTCGTGAGTAGCGTGTATTCATGAAATCGTGTGAATTTACCTCTCTGTTACATGATTCTGGAAGCATCCTGGATTTTGCGCTACTTCTGGTGCGTCGAGGATGCCAGGAGCAGCAAAGATCAACCACTTCTCACGCAGATCAAAGGGGTAAGTGCATCATTGGAAAGACGCTCTTCTTCGACAGCAGTGACCGTTCCGCTTTTCTTTAACCATTGCGGTGGGTATCTCTGTCTATCCCGCTGCTGAGCACCTGCTGGTCGCACGTTTCATGTGACCTGCTTTCTGGGAGCTTTAAAGAACTTCGGGTGGTCGAACATAGCCTGGAGAGCTCCCACGGCGTCTCATAGCCACCCGTCTTGCTTTGGCACGTTCCACTTTATATTTTCACATACTCATTTACGATTGTTCAAGGGAGGGGTAATTATAATTCTGGCACGTTTATTTCGAGTAAGTGCCGGCAACACTCTATGGTTGTCCCATTTTCGGCCCCCTTTGGGAGAATCACGATGAACCCCTAGAGAATAACGTTCCCATAGTTAGGACACAAGTGGCGTAAACATGCTTCGCAAGGGTGCACGATAACTTTCCAGGTTATAGTCAGACGTGACAAGCAACTACTCCGTTGAATGGGATTTTCTAGCTCTGGGTTTTTTGCACACGCTCATACGCACGCAATACTATGTTAGCACGGTGCTTGTGGCGTTCCATCGAATCCGACCAGTGTTCCCTCCAATGAGCGACGTCCGCTTTGCCCACCAGGATTCATAAAGTGTTGCGCTGACAATAAAGAGGGGGCCTCCTTGGTTTGTGACTAGGGGTACGTTGTCTGTTTTGTTCGTTCAACAGCGCGTCCGCCTCGACACAGTGGCAGCAACGCTAAGCAGCACTGTTACCTTACAATTTCATGTTTGTTTGTCCGAAGTGTATTTTCTACTTAGATGGAACATTTTCCTTGTTCTCTCTCATTCTCAGACGATGCCAACCTTCCCAACGCTCTCCGCCTGCATGGGCCACTGGGACTGCTGGCAAGCCTCGGTGGCCATGCTGGCTGCCAGGGGGCTAACCCGGCTGCTGCTGTACTTCTGGGCATCAGAAATATACAGAGAGCGGCATCCGGGGACACCACAGACAGCCGAGGCCATCTACGGCTGGTGCTGCAGGATTGTGGCTAACGCCGATCCACTGGCGTCTACTGCGCTCGCCTCCTTGCCCGTACTCGGCCCTTATGAGTACGCGGAGACCCATGCTGTGCTGGCTGCGATCGTCATGGTGGTGACGCTGTGCGTCCTTGCAGCAGCTGCGTACCTGAAGGTCATGGTGGAGAAAGACGATGGGACCGTATGTATTTCTGCAGCATGCTTGTGACCTACAATTATCGCAAATATTCCACTCAATAGTCAAAAAATTATATTATGTCACGTGCAGGGAAACAGTGCATTGTACAACGTAAATACAGGGCAATACTGTAAACATTTTAAGTGTTGTTACTCGTTTTGCAACGGACGGTTCTGTGATATTGAATACTCACTGAGTTCCTATAGCTTACGACAGCATAAACCAATAAAGAATTGTGGAATTACAGGCACATGAGCTTGCTTTCGGTATTGAACCAAGATAATATCCAACATAATCAGGGAAGCACTTGACTTCATTCAACCAAGAAAACCCGCGTGCTTAACGAAGGGATATTCTATAATCGACCAGATGCTTGTCATAAATCAGTCAATTAGGAACACCTGAAGTACACTTAATCTCTGTATATGCCTTTCATTCATTAAGAAACACGACTGGATTCAGTAGAGATATCAGCAGTCATGGAAGCACAGCGCAATCAAAGCGTTCAAGACAGATACTTGAATGTCTTAAGAAATGTCTGCAAAGATTCCGCGGCTGCCTTGGTTCTCCACAAGGAAAGTAGAAAAGATTGCCTTTAAAGAAAGGGGTCTGGGAAGGAGGCACAGTAATGCCATTGCTAAACACTGCATGCTTATATAAGTACTCAAGGTATTAGACAGCGGCGGCTTAGCAGTGAAGATCAATGGCGAATATCTCGGCAATCGTAGCTTAACAGATGACATCGTATTCTTCGGCAACAGTGCGTATCAATTAAAAACATTTCATTTAGTATTTTAATAGAGGCAATGAAAGGGAGGGGTTGAAGAATAATATGCAGGAGCCAAAGGTAATGTTGAACAGCGAGGCAAGGAAACATTTCATGATCGCCAGTCAGCGTTGACGCAGGATGACATTGATGTTGTAGGACAATTACTCTCACGGGATCCTGATATTGAGAAGTAGATTCACAGAAGATTAAAAATGCGTTGGATGCGTACGGAAGGCAACAAAAAATCCTGACTGGCAGCTTACCATTGTCATTGGAAAGAAAAATTTGTAATCATTACGTTATACCGGTGCCAACATATGTGACAGAAAGTCGGACGTTAGCAAAGAAGCTCAAGAAAATCTAAGCTCCGCACGAAGAACGAAGGAACGAAACATGCAAGGCGGAAACAAGACAGGAAACGATCGGCGTGGACCAGAGAGCAAGATGGTATAGCCGACATTTAGTCGACATTAGGAGAAAAAGAATGGAGCTCGGCGGGCCACTGGGTTCTGCTAGATAACCGGTGGACCATTAGAGTTACAGAATGGCTGCCAAAGGAAGGGAAGGGCACTCGAGAGAAGTATTAAAATTGGTTAGGTGATGAAGTGAAGAAATTTGCAGCTGCATCTCGGAATCACTTGTACAAGACCAGAAGTAATTGGCGGTCGTTGGAAGAGGTCTTCGTCCTGCAGTTCACATAAAAATAGGCGCAGGCTGATGATGACGGCGGCATCGAAGTACTTCAGTTTCCCACGGCTGTGCAGTCACGTTTGGAGATTACTGAAGTAAAAGCCATTCATTTGTTGCAGTTCGCAAACTGCATGGGTTGTCGGTTTCGCAACTTATCACGAAGCTTGGCAACGACAGACAGGTAATCATCATCTTCACCGGCATCATCATCATCATCATCATCATCATCATCATAGTTCATCCTAGTTACGCCCACTGCCGCTCTCATACTTCTCCAACTATCCCGGTCATATAATAATCGTGCCCACGTTGTCCCTGCAAACTTCTTAATCTCATCCCCCCCACCTAACAGTATGCCGTCCCCTGCTACGCTTCCCTTCTCTTGGAATCCAGTCCGTAACCCCTAATGACCAATGGTTATCTTTCCCCCCTCCTTGCGCGTCTTGCCCATGCCCATTTCGTTTCTTAATTTCAAATAAGATTTCATTAAGTAGCGTTTGTTCCCTTACCTGATCTGCTTTTTGCTTAACCCTTGACGTTACACCCATCATTCTTTTTTCTATAGCTGGTTACGTCATCCTCAATTTAAGTAGAACCCTTCTCGTAAGCCTCCAGGTTTCTGCCCTGAGGTGAGTACTGGTGTGTCAAAGCTGTTTCACACTTTTCTTTTCAGACATAATGGCAAACTCCTGTTCATGATCTCAGAATGCCTGCCCAACGCATCCCAGCCTTTTGTTATTCTTCTGATTATTTCAGTCTCATTATCCACCTGCGCGGTCACTACCTGCCCTAAGTTGACGTATTCCTTTGCCACTCCCACTGCCTCGCTACCTATCGCAAACTGCTGTTCTGTTCCGAGACGCTTAAACATTACTTTAGTTTCCCGCAGACTACTTTTGAGACCCACCCCTCTCCAGGTCAGTGAGCATGTATTGCAATTGGTCCCCTGAGTTTCTAAGCAAGGAACTATAATCAGCGAATCACAAGTTACTAAGGTATTCTCTGATAACTCTTATCGCCAATTCTTCCCAATCCAGGTCTCGGAATAACTGACGTAAACATGCTGTGAATGGCACTGGAGAGACCGTAGCTCCCTGCCTGACGCCCTTCTTTACTGGGATTTTGTTGCTTTCTTTATTGAGGACTACGGTGGCTTAGGAGCCGAAATGGATATCTTTCAGTTTGTTAACATACGGCTCGTCTACACCCTCATTCTGTAATGCCTGCATGACTGCTGAGGTTTCGACTGAATATTGTCTGATTGATGGAAGAGTAACACAACACATCATTCTATAAGAAAAGTTGCTTATGCCCTAATAATTTCTTGACAGAGTTATTCCTCAAAATTTCGACGATGACAGCACATAGATTTTATGAAACTAGACAGCGCATGTTTTTATCTCGTGTATTAAAAGTTGAAACAATAACAATTTCACTGGCGCGGCTGTGCGCACCCTGCGGGATCGACCAATCAAAGACGCTGCGTTTCCACGACTCACAGAGCGGCGCGCACATCTCGCTTCCTTGTAGCACCACCAGGCTAGCGCTTACGTTAGGGGTCAGGTGCCAGCGGAGCCCAGCAAGCAAAATAGAGGTTACACTAAATAGGTTACGCTGCCGTGACCGGACACTACATTCCGACCCACACAATGATCGTTTGGCCGCATCACCTTTGTGTACACAATCGCACGTCGAACCCGCTAAGAAAAAGGGTGCTCGAGGATACCAAGTTACTGTGCAGCCCGTTATATGTTATTCTAGCTTTTCCTCATCCGTTTTCTTCAAAGCGCCCAATTCTTGGTCGATTCCCCCTAGGTGGGCACGTGCCGTCTGTGCAGATGTTTTTGTAATTTCGTAATTATATTTATTTAACCCGTGATACGCTAGACAACCGGTGTTTGTGTGTTGATTCTTATGAACGTAGTTTAAACTGCCGCCTTTTGGCGAATGCTGCGTAGTGGGCACGAGCCAGCATTTCGAGAATCCAATAGAGCGGCTGTGTGCCACTAACGTTTAGATACAGCAGTACCTTGGGGTTATTGCACATCATGTTAAAGAAATTTGGTTTTTGTAGATAGCTGAACATTGTTGACTAGCCCTTAATCAGATGGCATACAGAATGGCAAAGGCAGCACTTGGTGGGCCAGTGGGTTTCTTTATTCCAAGCCTTACTCTGCTGGTGGTAACAAGGTTGCGATCGCGGCAAATAGTCCTAGGTACAAAAAATGAGCTCCTCCTTGCTGCACCGGATTACGAGCGTTTAGCGTTTCACTCGCAAGGTCCGGCCTTGTCCCTCTAGGCAATGGGAAGTTTCCATTACACTATTACGATGTCGTATACCGCAACTAAACCAACACATGAGTAGACGTGGGTACTCACTATCAAACCTTCCTGGTTCATGTGGGAATGTAGAATCACTGGAGCATTTCCTCTTATTTTGCCGCGAATATAATTCCGAAGGAAACATCTGCCTAGAGCAGCCCTTATCGTGTCTATGCATTCTGCTCGGAGAGATTAACATTTTATCATTTGCGAAGATTTGCGAAGTACCCGTGGTCGAGATTGAAAGGAGTTGTGACAGACAGTACATGAGTACATCATTGCGACTGGTAGACTGTCATGTTAAGCACATTTACGTTATCATTAACAGTGAATCGCGTAATGTTCATATTGTTGCGGGAAGAAAGCAGGCCCACGAGTGTAAAATAACTTATATTTACAAATGATGAATATGGCGTTCAGGCAACCGCCAGACTTCGTCTTTCTCTAGTCCAATTCAACGTCTTCCTTCACTTCACCGTAACATCACCCTCCCGGTGGGGGAGCTCCGTCCCGGTGCAAGTTAAACAGCCTCACTTATTGGGGGGACATAGGGCTTGAGCCTGGTGACGTGAACAACATCACTGGTTAAGTTGGGAGGCACGGAAGGCTGACCGAGTGGGGCGATCTCGTAGGTCACGTCGGACAGTTGGCGTAAGATCTGGTACGGACCAGAAAAACGGGACAGTAATTTTTCCGACAAGCCGACACGACGTGAAGGCGTCCAGAGAAGGACTAGGGAACCAGGTGAAAAATGGTGGTCTCGGTGCCGAAGGTCGTAGCGTCGCTTTTGAGAAGCTTGCGAGACTGTGAGGCGATGACGGGCGACATCTCGGGCCTGGGCGGCTAAGTCAATAGCATCGCGAGCGTAAGCAGTGCTGGGTGACTGTACTGCGGAAGGTAGCAACGTGTCAAAAGGCAAGGTGGGGTCGCGGCCGTACAAAAGGAAAAATGGTGAAAATCCGGCAGTGTCGTGACGGGACGAGTTGTATGCGAAAGTGACGTATGGTAAAGCGACGTCCCAGTCGCGGTGATCGTTGGAAACGTACATGGCGAGCATTTCAGTGAGTGTGCGGTTGAGTCGCTCGGTGAGGCCGTTCGTTTGAGGGTGGTACGCGGTAGCAATCCGATGTTCTGTAGAACAGGAGCGGAGCAGATCATCAACGACCTTCGATAGAAAGTAGCGGCCGCGATCCGTCAGCAACTGGCGAGGGGCGCCGTGGTGCAGGATGACGTCTTTTAGTAAGAAGTCGGCGACATCTGTAGCGCAGCTGGTTGGCAGGGCTCGTGCGATGGCATATCTAGTGGCATAATCGGTTGCTACAGCAATCCATTTGTTTCCTTTGATGGAAATTGGAAACGGACCAAGGAGGTCGAGGCCCACACGGAAGAAGGGCTCTGTAGGTATATCAATGGGTTGAAGCAAACCAGCGGGAGGCATAGCAGGCGTCTTCCGGCGCTGACACAGGTCGCAAGAAGCGACATAACGGCGCACAGAGCGATAAATGCCAGGCCAGAAGAAGCGGCGCCGCAGGTGGTCGTAAGTACGAGTGACGCCCAGATGTCCAGCAGTAGGAGCGTCATGAAGTTGCTGGAGCACGGTGAGTCGAAGGTGCTTGGGGACGACTAGGAGGAGCTCCGGGCCGTCAGGACGAACGCTACGACGGTATAAAGTTCCATCGCGCAAGGTGAACATCCGAAGGGACGGGTCATTGGGCGAGGAGCTTAGGCGTTCCATAAGTGTTCGAAGAACAGGATCCTTGCGCTGCTCGTCGCCAATGTGGAGGAAGCCGGAGAGGGACAGAATACTGATGTCCGAGTCTGCATCGGTATCGTCCGGTTGATCCACGGGATTGCGGGACAGGCAGTCAGCGTCTTTATGCAGGCGTCCTGACTTATATATAACAGAAAATGTATATTCTTGTAGGCGCAATGCCCAACGTGCAAGTCGTCCAGTTGGGTCCTTCAAAGAGGAGAGCCAGCAGAGGGCGTGATGGTCGGTGACAACGCAGAAGCTCCGACCGAAAAGGTACGGGCGAAATTTCGCGACCGCCCATACGAGCGCGAGACATTCTCTCTCAGTAATGGAGTAATTTCGCTCGGGCGTGGAAAGGCGGCGGCTAGCGTAAGCGATGACACGGTCTTGGCCCTGTTGACGCTGAGCGAGGACAGCGCCGATGCCATGACCACTCGCGTCAGTTCGTACTTCAGTGGGCGCAGAAGGGTCAAAGTGGGAGAGAATCGGGGAAGTGGTAAGCCGCTCAATCAGGGTAGAGAAGGCTTTCTCCTGTAGCGGTCCCCAAGAGAAAGAGGCGTCTTTCTTAAGAAGGTCAGTGAGAGGGTGAGCGATGTCCGCAAAATTTTTCACAAATCGCCGAAAATAAGAGCATAAGCCCAGAAAACTACGGACATCGTTCGTTGAACAAGGTACAGGAAAATTTCGCACGGCGTGAACTTTCTGTGGATCAGGTTGGATTCCGGCGGCGTTGACGAGATGACCAAGCATGTTAATTTCACGGCGACCGAAATGGCACTTGGAGGAGTTTAGCTGAAGGCCAGCCCTGCGAAACACGGAGAGTATGGTTGTGAGGCGCCGCAGGTGGCTCTCAAAGTTCGGCGAAAACACAATCACATCGTCGAGGTAACACAGGCATGTAGACCACTTCAAGCCGCGCAAGAGAGAGTCCATCATGCGCTCGAATGTAGCTGGCGCATTGCATAATCCAAAGGGCATGACTTTAAATTGGTACAGACCGTCCGGTGTGACAAAGGCGGTTTTCTCGCGGTCCATCTCATCGACGCTAATCTGCCAATAGCCGGAGCGGAGGTCAATTGATGAAAAGTATTGGGATCCGTGAAGGCAGTCAAGAGCGTCATCAATGCGAGGCAAGGGATAAACATCCTTCTTTGTTATCCGGTTGAGGTGACGGTAGTCAACGCAGAAGCGCCACGAGTTATCTTTTTTCTTTACTAAGACAACCGGTGATGCCCACGGGCTACTGGAGGGTTCAATGATGTCCTTGTCCATCATCCTGTCTACTTCTTTCTGTATGATGGCCCTTTCTGTTGCCGAGACACGATATGGCCGCCTATGAATGGGGCTGGCGTCACCGGTGTTGATGCGATGCGTGACAACAGATGTCTGGCCAAGTGGACGGTCGTCCAAATCAAAGATGTCCCGATAAGGTGACAGGAGATGACGAAGAGCTGTTGTTTGCTCGGAAGGAAGGTCGGGGGCGATCATCTTAGAAACATCGTCCGCAGGCGTCGAGTACGAAGGAGGGGATGACAAAGGTCCGTTCGTACTGAGGAAGGATTCAGAGGTCAAAAAAGAAATCTGAAATTCTTCCAAAGGAGTGATATGCGCTATGGCGATACCGTGTGGCAAAACATGTGACGAGAACCCAAAATTGAGGATGGGCACGCGAGCGCAGTTTTCGCGGATCCGAATTAAGGTGCTCGGTAGGGCAATATTACGCGACAAAACCAGGTCAGTAAGCGGCGACAGGACGTACTCGCCATCAGGTACGGGAGGACAGGGCGTCAGCAGGACATTTGTAGCAGCCTGTGGAGACAGCCTTGCAAATTCAGCAGCACATAAGCGGTGTGGAGCACAAGTGGTTGCGTCGGCAGGAAGCGGCAGGTCCAACTGTACAACACCTGCGGAGCAGTCAATTTGGGCAGAGTGTTTCGAAAGGAAGTCGAGGCCGAGAATTAGGTCGTGTGGGCAGTGTTCAAGGACGATAAATAGAACAACGGTATAATGGCCCCCAATGGTCACACGTGCTGTGCACATTCCAAGGACAGGTGACGTACTCCCATCGGCGACTCGCACGGTGCACGGTACGGCGGGGGTCAGAACCTTTTTGAGCCGGCGGCGGAGAGCAGCGCTCATAACTGAGAGCTGCGCTCCTGTATCAACGAGAGATCTAACAGGAACGCCATCGACTTCAATGTCCAGCAGGTTTCCACATGTAGGCAGGGTCAATAGAGGATTTGTGGGCCGGGTCGGAGTTGCAGCTTCACCTCCGGGAGCTGCACCGCCTAGTTTCCCGAAGCGAAGCGACCGGTTGCAGAAGGGGACGAAGAGCGGTGAACGAGAGGCGAACGGGACCTACGACCTTGCGGAGACGGGGATCGGCTGGATCTTGGTGGAGCACTGTCGGCGTTGATGTTCCTAGTCGGCGTATAGGGCGAGAAAGTGCGATTGTCGGGTACTTGGCTGTAGTGACTCGGAGACGACCACCGAGGAGGCGACGACCAGTGGTTGCGGCAATGACGGGCGATGTGTCCAATACCGGAACAATTAAAACAGATGGGTTTATCATCCGCTGTGCGCCATTCAGCTGGGTTGCGACGGAGTGGTGGAAAGCTTTGCGTCCGGGAGCGAGCGGTCGGAGAAATTTGGTAGGTGTTGGTATGGCGGACTGAGCAGAGAGATGGAATGCCCAAACTTGCTATTTCTTCCCGAACGACCGCTTGTATAAGGGAGATAGCGGGTACGCTTTCCCGACAGTCTGAACGAACGGGAGCCGGGGCCATGGCCTCAAGCTCACGGCGAACGATGCGCGTTATTTCTTCCGGTCCTGCGGGCTGAACGAACCGCGGCGGGTCTTCGCAAGAAGATGTCGCGGCGGTATTGGGCAACCGGTCGAAAGTTTGAGTGACGCGGCGGCCCTTCGCTTGTTCGAAGCGCCGGCACTCCTTAATAATTGCATCCACAGTGGCACAATCCTTACACATCAAGAGATTGAAGGCATCGTCTGCAATACCTTTCAATATATGGCCAATCTTGTCTGCCTCGGTCATGTTGTCATCAGCCTTGCGACAGAGGGCC
Organism: Dermacentor albipictus; assembly: GCF_038994185.2. Lineage (NCBI taxonomy): Eukaryota > Metazoa > Arthropoda > Arachnida > Ixodida > Ixodidae > Dermacentor > Dermacentor albipictus. The sequence continues at coordinate 109,139,985 of NC_091829.1, forward strand.
AGCACATCCTGTATGTACACGACATAGGATTCTGTGGACGTCTGAGCGCGGCACGCAAGTTCTTTTTTAGCTGCCAGCTGACGACCGACAGGTCTGCCGAACAGGTCTCGCATTTTTTCTTTGCAAACATCCCAGCTCGTTAGGTCAGCTTCATGTGTGTCATACCATTGCTTCGCAGTTCCCTTCAGATAAAATATTACGTTTGCAAGCATCATTGTAGGATCCCACCTGTTGTTGTCGCACACTCGCTCGTACATCGTAAGCCAGTCCTCGACGTCGACGTTGTCCGTGCCACAAAATGTTCCCGGGTCCCGTGGGTGAGTGAGGATGACCGTGGGCACGGGCTGCCGAGGCGTTGTCGCTTGTGTCGGTTGATTTGCCATTGTGGCAGCAGGTAGATGACGTCCGCTGCGAAGTTCCGTGGTGGTACCCCGCACCTTCCACCAAAATGTTGCGGGAAGAAAGCAGGCCCACGAGTGTAAAATAACTTATATTTACAAATGATGAATATGGCGTTCAGGCAACCGCCAGACTTCGTCTTTCTCTAGTCCAATTCAACGTCTTCCTTCACTTCACCGTAACAATATTATGGCATATCCGTCATAATTGGTGTGACCTTATATTAGTGAAACGGAGAGAGAGAGAGAGAGAAATAACTTTTATTTATGTAGCCGGCAGATTCGTGGGGGGGCCAACTCCGCCTAGATGGCGGCCAGAAGCCCTTGAGCTCTAGCGGCATCCTCGGCCTGCTGGACAGCCAAAAGTTGGTCTTCGGGGGCCGAACTGAGCAACACGGTCTCCCACTGCTTCCGATCCTGAATTTTTTGGCCCTGGCGTGGCGCCCGAGGGCAGGCCCAGATAATGTGATCCAGGTCCGCCCTTTCTTGACAAAGTTTACAATTGGCCGAATATTGGTCTGGGTAATAATGATTGTAAGTCACTGGGTTCGGATATGTATTTGTTTGAAGGAGGCGCCATGCCACCGCCTGCTGCTTATTAAGTGATGGGTGTGCGGGAGGAAAACGCACCCTTCCCAATCTGTAATGATAAGTTATATCCCTGTAGCCAACCATCCGGTCCCCTGTCAGCCCCAACCGCGGCGCCCCGGTGGCTCGGTTTGTGAGTCCTCGAGCCACGGTGTCGGCCGCCTCATTGCCGGGGAGAGAGGAGTGCGCAGGCGCCCAGATGATATGGACAACCCGCTCACCGCGAAAGTTTGCCAGGATACGTTGTGATTCCGGCGAGATGCGTCCCTTTGCGTAATTTAAAATGGCGGTTTTAGAATCACTGACTATTATCGTGGCCAGTGTGGAAGCCATTGCGAGAGCAATGGCCGATTCCTCAGCCACCTCGGCTCTGTTAGTTTTAATAAATCCGCTGACCTTACGCTCACCTTGCGAGTTCACTGCAACGATACACATATTCTGAGTAGTCGTGTACTCTGCCACATCGACGTACACCACGTCCTGAGAGCGTTGGAATCTCCTCTGTATAGCCTTTGCCCTTTCCTCCCGCCTTTCCCTGTGGTGTTCAGGATGCATGTTTTTGGGTAGCGGTGGGATAATAAGCTGCTTTCTTATGTCGTGTGGAATGTCTACTTTAGTGCCATACTGTGATGCGTATGTTACTCTAAGCTTGTTAAGTATGTGTCTGCCAGTAGGTGTTTGTGAGAGTCTTTCATATTGAAACGGAAACAGAAAAAAATTTATATTTACTGTTATTGAAATATGAATAATACAGTTAAATAATTTAACGGCAAGCAAAAAGTTCCGTATTATGTTTCCACTGAGGATTTTGCTCATACACCCACCTCGTGGGAACGTGCGAAAATTTGAAGGAAAACGAGAAGAAGAAGTGACAATTCAATTTTTCATACGTAGCGCGCATTCCTTAAAACATATTGACCTACTTCAGCTACGTTAGTTTGGAAGTTTGGTTATTGCTGCGCTATTTTCAGTGCTCTGAAGAGGCCAGGAGCAGCAAGGACGAACTACATCTGCCAGATATAAACGGGGTAAGTACAACTTTGGGAATACGCGCTTCTTCGACTGTAGTGACCGTTCCGCCTTTCGGTAACCGTTGCGGTGGTTACCTCCGTCTATCCCGCTGTTGAGCAGCTTGTCGTGCGTGACGTGTCACCTGCTTTCTGGGAGCTTTAAAAAAACCTCAGGTGGTCAGGCTTAGCCTGCAGACCTCCCAGGGCGTCTCATAACCACCCGTCTTGCTTTGGCAAGTTCCACCTTATGTTATCACATCCTCATTTACGCTTGTTTAAGGGAGGGGTACTTGTGCAGATGAAATTCTGGCACGTTTTTTAGGAGTACACATCTGTACGCGAGTAAGTACCGGCAACACTCTATGGTTGTCCCACTTTCGGGTCCCTCTTGGAGAATCACTGTGCGCCCCTAGTGCATAACGTTCATTCACTTAGGACACTAGTGGAGTAAACGTGCCTGGCAGGGTTGCACGATAACTTTCCAGGTTATAATCTTACATGTGACAACCAGCTACTCCGTCGAATGGGATTCTCTAGCTCGGTGTTTTTTGCCCGAGCATGTACGCACGCAATACTATGTTAGAACGGTGCATGTGGCGTTGCATTGAACCCAACCAGTGTTCCTCCAATGAGCGACTTCCGCTTTGCCCGCCAGCATTCATAAAGCAGTGCGCTCACAATAAACGGGGGGCCTTCTTCGTTTGAGACTTGGGCTGTTGTCTGTTTTGTTCTTCAAACAGTTCGTGTACCCCGACACAGTGGCAGCAACGCTAAACAGCACTGTTTCCTTAAATTTCATGTTGGTTCGTCCTATGTGTATTTTCTACTTGGATGAAACATTTTCTTTGTTCCATCTAATTCTCAGACGAGGCCACCATTTCCCACGGTCTCCTCGTGTCTGGCCCACTGGGGAAGCAGGGAAGCCTGGGTGGCCACGCTGGTTGCCAGGGGTTCTGCTGCTGCTGTACTTCTGGGCCTCAGAAATCTACCGGCAGCAGCAGCCGGGGATACCCGAGCCAGCGCAGGAGATCTACGGCTGGTGCTGCGCGATAGTGGCCTACGGCGATCCCGTGGCGGCCACTGCGCTGGCCTCCTTGCCGATTTATGGGCCTTACGAGTACAAGGAGGCCCACGCTGTGCTGGCGGCTATTGTCATGGTGGGGACGCTGTGCATAGTTTCAGCAGCGACCTACCTTAAGGTCATGGCGGAGAATGACGAGACCGTATGTATTCCTGCAACATGCTTGCGACCTACATTTGTGGCAAATATTTGCTCAATAGTCAAATAATTATATTATGTCACGTGGATGGAAACAATGCATTGCACAACGTAAATACAAGGTCATTCTGTAAACATTTTAAGTGTTGTTACTCGTTTTGCAACAGACGGTTCTGTGATACTGGATACTGAGTTTCTATAGCTTACGATAGCATAAACCAATAAAGAATTGAGGAATTACAGGCACATGAGCTTGCTTTCGGTATTGAACCAAAATAATTTCCAACCTAATCAGGGAAACACTGGACTCGATTCAACCAAGACAACCCGCGTGCTTAACGAAAGGATATTCTATAATCGACCAGATGCTTGTCATAAATCAGTCAAATGTGAACATTTAAGCACACTTAATCTCTGTATATGACTTTCATTCATTAAGAAACACGACTTGATTCAGTAGAGATATCAGCGGTCATGGAAGCACAGCGCAATCAAGGAGAATTCCAGAAGGAAAGTAGAAGATTGCCATTAAAGAAAGGGGTCTCGGAAGGAGGCACAATATTGTCATTGCTATACACTGCATGCTTATACAAGTACTCAAGGTACCCGACTTCGGTGGCTGAGCAGTGAAGATCAATGGTGAATATATCGGTAACCGTAGCTTAACAGAAGACATGTGTTCTTCGGCAACAGTGCGCATGAATTGAAAACATTTCATTTATTATTTTAACAGAGGAAATGCAAGGGTGGGGTTGAAGAATAATATGCAGGAGACAACGGTAATGTTGAACAGCGAGGCAAGGAAACAAGATTTCATGATCGCCAGTCACCATTGACGCAGGAGCACGTTGATGTAGGACAATTGCTCCCACGGGATCTTGACAATGAGAAGTATATTCACACAACTGTAAATATGCATTGGATATGTACGGGAGGCAGTAAAAAATCCTGAAAAGAAAAATGTGTAATCATTAGGTTATACCGGTGCCAACATATGTGACAGAAAGTTGGACGTTAACAAAGAAGCTCTAGAAAATCTAAGCTGCGCACGAAGAACGAAGGAACGAAACATGCAGGGCGTAACGTTTCAAGACAGGAAACGATCGGTGTGGACCAGAGAGCAAGAGGGGATAGCCGATATTTAGTTGACGTTAGGAGAAAAAGAATGGAGCTCGGCGGCCACTCGGTTCTGCTAGATAACCGGTGGAACATTAGAGTTACAGAATGGCTGCCATAGGAAAGGAATGGCACTCGATGCATGCATAAAAATAGGTTAGGTCATGAAGTAAAGAAATTTGTGGCTGCATCTCGGAATCAGTTTGTACATTAAGAGCGGAGTAATTGGTGCTTGCTGGAAGAGGTCTTCGTCCTGCAGTGGACATAGAAATACCATAGTTTCTCAAGCTGGTGCGGTCACGTTTGAAGGTTACTGTAGTAAAACAGATCCATTTGTTGTTGTCTGAAAACAAACTAGCTGCATGCTTCGTCAGTTTCGACTTAACACGCAGCTTGGCAACGATAGACAGGTCCGTGACATATTTTTGCGTCTAGTAGGTCACCAGTACTATGAGGAGTGCCATAGAGAAGAAACGAGCAATAGATTAGGCGCGCCGTTTGAGGTACTGCGCAATAATTTAGACCAGTTGGGGTTCTTTAGTGTGGACTTGAATCTAAGTATGGGGGTGTTTTCGCAATTGGCCCTGATCGAATTTCGGCCACCCTGGCCCGCATTGTAAACCCATATTGTGAACTTTGCTTTTGTCCGCCTTCGTTCCTTGTCTTTTCCCTATTTCCACCACACTTCCATTCGCCTTTTAGTAATCTGTATAGCGAACATGTTTTCTTTTCCTGTGCTCTCGCTCAACCCAAGGGCTTCAAGGAAGCCAGTGAGGCATAAATTGACCACTGGGCAGATATCACCACATTCCAACAAAACATGCTCCGTTGCTTCCCTAGCTTCCCTAGCTCAGCAAACACTTTGCTCGTTCTTCCTTCTTAATGCGAGTTTTAAGACATCCTGATCTCGCTTCGCAAAGTAGTGAGCTCCGCTTTGAGTTATCATACATCGTTTCTTTCCGGATTTTTTCAGCAGTTACTCATGGCAGGTTTCTTTATCTTTAGACTATCTCAGCCTCTCTGACTTTCCTATTGACGTTCCTTTTCGCTGTGTGGCTCACGATACAGGTCGCATAGTTGATGGAAAAGCTTCGTAGTTCTTTTCCTCCACTGTGCAGCAAAACACTCTGCAGGCCCATTTACTTTCTTCCATATCCTTCAGTCGTTCTTCATATTCAAATTTACAGTGAGCTCACTTCAAAAATTGTCCAGCCTATATCATCCTGCACAGATTCATTTTAGTCTTCCCGTGTGCGAGGGAACCCATCGACCTTCGGATGCCATCGAGTCCTGGGCGCGGGAGGAGGGAGGGAGGGGGTATTCTTTAAGAGTCCACCTAGTGGCCGGTCCGTTTCTGCCGCTGCTGATGTGCTAGGGTAGCTTATCTTCGCCTCTCGCGTACAGCTCCATCCAATGAGCAACGGCCGACATGGACAGTCCACTAGGTTGACTTTTACAGAATACCGCCCTAATTGCACCAATGAAATGAAACAAAGAACCGCATTTGCAAATGTAAGTCCTGGGAACATTACACCTTTTTCACATACCCCGGGGCACCTCGTACCATTTATACGATCTTCATTGCGATCTGTTTAATTATGGCCGCAGTTCTCTTCCCCTTTACTGTTATTTTTACATTGGTGTACATATGTTATTTCCCTTCGTTTATCCATGTACCAAGGTATTTATATTCTTTTACGCGAGGTATTTTCCGGCCCTCTATTGACTGCCTGTTCACTGTTTTCAGCGAATACGAAAAGACCTGATTGTTTAACTCTAAGTGTCAGAGTTTTGTTCTTGGCTTCCAGTCCACAAATACTAGCCAGACAATGCATATAACTTTGCTTGTTAGCTAGCAACACAACGTCGTCCATTGAAAAGAAAGCTGGACGCTGCTGCTCTTCTGCTGCACCCGCCTGTTAATTATTAAACCCGACATTTCTTCCTTCTTGTGCACTTTCTATCCTCAACCTGTTGATCATTAATAGCTGTGGGGATTGCGGGCACTCCTGCTTACGTCCCTTGTTGTTAATAATTTCCTCCTCGCTCCTCGTCCCTTCTGATTCAATGCAAACGGTGTATATCCTAGGCAAATATTTCTCAAGAGCAACATATATAGCTACATATAGTGGTTTCCTTTCTACCCTTGATATACACTGAGTAAGGAAGGACAAATTTGATGCCATTCTTAAGTTATCCTAAATTGTTATTATTCTCAGCCATTGCTTGCAACTCAAATTTATTTTCCTGCCTTGTGAACCTCTACGTTACCGATGTAATTGACAATGGTCTATACGAGTGAATTCTGATTTCTCCCACATAGCTTTATAAATTTATTTTGTTCTACTTTATCGCCAACTGTCTGTATTCGTCTTTCTCTGAAGGTTTTTTTTCCACTGCTTTCGAAAGAGCTTCCTTACTTTTTTCTCCTAGATCATTATTCAGCCTAATGGGAACCTCGAGTAGCCATGTGGCTGTGCGCTTAGGAATTTTCTCTTCGGCTTTCTTCCAGTTGAAATTTGCCATCACCAGCTCCTCTTCCAACTGCTTCTCTTTCATGCTCCTTTTTTCTTCAAATACAGCCTCGTCATTGCATCGGAAATATTCGGCTGTTACGTTTCGGATGAAATTTAATACCGCTTCGTCTAGGATATATTTTTGTATTGTCGTTCCAAAATATTCTAGGTATGACCTTCTTTTTCTAAGGTATTTCTGACAAGCAACGTACACTTTCACATTTTATCTTTGTTTGCACCAGTATTTGAACAATAGGCTTTTTCTCCCGGTATGTTTCCCATTTACTGGCTACTTCATCTTGCGGCAACTGCGCCTTCTTTGCCTGCGTGTGTTATCGGGATGCTTTTTATCGTTCGGCGATCGCATCTGGTATCTGCCTGTTCCACCACCTTTTCGCTTTCTTTTTTCTGTTCCAACGAACGTGTTGTTTTTCTTTACGTATTTCTGTCGTTGTAACGCTTAGTAGCTCACTATATGCCCACTCTTTGCTTGGCCGTTGTCCCAAGTTCTTGGTCGACTCTTGTGACTATATTTGTTATTTGTTCGTTCAGACTTGGATTCGCTATATTGCGCTCTTCGTTTATGGTCACTCCCGATGCTCCTAGTTGCCTCCTCGTGACTCACCATTTCCCTCAACCAGTCACGAATTCCTTGTTTGATCAGACAGACAGTAATGAATTATGAGTTGTCGGTTTCCTACTTGTCTGGGCCCTGTACTCGCGATAAGGAGGTTATGTTGCTCGGAAAGATCTAGCATTCAATCTCTACGTTGTCGATATAGCCATCTAGATCCTGTATCCTTGTTTTTCCTTTCTAACAAACGTGTTGTTTTGCTTTCCGCATTTCTGTCGTTATTACACTTAGAAGCTCAATATATTCCCAAACTTTATTTGGCCATTTGCCAAGCTCTTCCTCGAATCTAGTGACTATATTCGTTATTTTTTGAGCGTCCATATTTGGACTCGCCATTTTTCACTCCTTGCTCTCTTTCCCAACTGCATAACCCACTTTCAGAACGATGCGTTTATGGTCACTTTCTATGCTGCTATACCCTACCCCATCAATAACTATTTGCCTCAAGTTATCATGAATTCCTTCTATCATCCAGTAGTTGATTGCCGGTCTCCCACTTTCCACGTGATCTACCCTTCACACTTAGGCCTTGTATTCACGATAACAAGGTTATGTTGCTCATGCAGGTCTTGCATTGACTTCCCGTTGTAGTCTGTATAGCAATCTAAATCCTGTATGTGGGCATTCATGTCACCTAATAGGATAATTTCGGCGCCATTCCCAAACCCCTAATATCAGCGCTTATGCATTCCACTAACTCTTTATTATTCTCTGTGCAATTATTTCCGGTTAACAAATATGTAACGCAGAGCCAAGTTTTTTTGTCACTCATTGTACCTGATAACCAAAGATGCTCTTTACATTTTGAATTTACTCTTGTCCATTTTGATGGATGAGCATTCCGACTCCCCCACCCTTTCTTTCCGACTTAGTTCTGTTGCACGCTTCCCAAACATAATTCTCAATGACTGGCGGCTCTTGCGAGTGCATGAACAAGTGCTTCACGCTCCGCCGTTCGCTCCAGGCTGTGAAGCGCCAGCCTCCATCATAGTAGCGTGTCGTCAGCTACGGCAGGGCCAGCACTGGCGGCGCCACCATCGAGGCCGCGCCGAGCGGAGCAGGAGGGAAGTGTTTGGCGCTGCTTCGGGAGATTGAAATGTCTTTATTCTCTGGAGAGGTTTTATCTGGGATGGAAGGCCCCGCAATGGGCGTCTTGTGCTGGAGTTTGAGATACAGTAGCGTCGCCTGGTGGCGGCGAGAAACGTTGTCTGGGTAGTACCAGCTTTGTAGTACTGAGCGCTGGCTGTAGTGAAGTACGTTTCTAGCCCGAGTTTTGCATCGATTCCTACTTTTTTCTGCCCTGTTACGAGTGCGAAAAAGCTCGTCACTTCTCACAGACCACGCTGCGAGCTGGCCGCAGCCTATAGTTTAACGAAAACAGACTCTCCGTGTGCCGTGGGACGTAATGCTAGAAGCAGAAGGAATCGACGCCGGGGATCTGGAGAGACCTAGCTCAGCCTCGAAAAACCGTCACCGTTGTTACTGCTGCGTTGTGGGCTGCCATGTCTGGAGAGACCTAGCTCAGCCTCGAAAAACCATCACCGTTGTTACTGCTGCGTTGTGGGCTGCCCTGAACAAGGAGGCCTGAATCCCCACAACAGTTTCTACCGTTTTCCTTCAAGGCCTCACGGAGCGCAGCGTCGGGCGCGCTGGATTACTCCAGTTGGTCGCGCTGGAGCCTCTGTCCATAACGCCCGCTGTCGCATTTGCCCAAGCTGGCCTTGCATGTGCATTTGCTGGAGATTATACGGCACGCTGATGCGAAAGATGAAATGTGCGCAGTGAACCACCACATGTGCATGCGTAGAATCAAAATTCATGTTTTCTACAACACAAATTGCCTAGTACGTCCCTGCATAGGCAGCTGTGCCACACCAAGCAGCAGAGCAGCGAAATGTGTACCGTGGCTAGCAGTAAAAAGTTGGAAATGTAAAACACAGCAAGCCGCAAGAAGTTTGAGATGCATAGCATCTCTAACTTTCATTTCTAGGGAATGCGCAACACAGCAAGCGCTGAAAAGAGAAATGCATGCCACACTTTACAGACCATGTCGAGGGAATGCACCACACAGCAGGTAGCAAAAATGAGAGAAGCAGTATATAATTTACAGGTCAAGTCCGACATCTCACTTCAGATAATCACTATTAAATGGCATACCGACATAGCAGCAGGCATGGCTGGTGATTCCCGATTCGAGATCCGCCCACAGTGACTACTCGCCATTCGACCGATACGAAATGGTGAAGTGAACGAGTGTGTGCGAATGAGCACAAATGACCCGGCTGATTCGGTGACAATTCACTACCCCACTACGAGCAAATGTGCTCATCCTTGACCTCAAGCCAGCACTTTGAACCAGCGCAGAGAGGTAGTATTCATTACAGGACATCGATGTTCAAGCGCTGTCATTAAAAGCTACATAAAGCGATCAGCGCACGAGCGCTCTGCGAGCTCATATGCATTGCATTAGTTATTTATAAGTTGCTAAATGGACAGCCACTTCTTCTCACACGAGGCAGGACTAGTAAAAGGCATTGCTCATCACATCAACCGCAAGTTGAATTACAAGTTCCTGCGGAAGTACAGTGACTTGAGGAAGTAGGTTTAATCGAGAAAGTGGATGCTTCTGAATGAATATCTCTAGTGCTAGAGGTCTAAAAGAAAAGGGGAGAGCATTCGGCTTTGTGTGCTCTTTGTGTGTGGGCTCTTTGTGTGCTCTTTGTGAAGAAGCCAACAAAGCTATCATCGTTCATGGATATCCTTTTTCACATAGTGACGTCCTACTACAAGGGGCAACACACTTAAAAATTGGCTTGGCATCAGCTAACCATCAACTGGAATTAACTTCAATTCTGAGAGGCTGCAGGGGCGTACTTTGCCGCATAGATGATATCATCATCTACGGTAAATCTGCGGCTGAGCACTCTGCGAGCCTTCAGTGCATCTCAGCGGCTGGCTTGTGGCTTAACAAAAAGTGCTTGTTCAATGTGCATGAACTCACGTTCTAGGGACATGTCAGCCACAACGGCTTGTTACCCACGAAATTGAAGGTTGAAGCTATTGTTCATGCCCCAGCGCCCACGAACGTCACAGAGCTATGTTCATTCCATGGACTTGAAAGCTATTATGCCCTTCCCCACTCTGCTGCTGACGTCGTAGAGCCTCTTTGCTCGTTACTTTATTAAGGAGCTTATTTTTCATGGGACGACAACGCTGGTCAAAGCTTCCGTGTGGTGAAGCAACTACACGCTACAGGCAAGGCCATACAAATGTTTAACCCCTCGATACTTCAGGTAGTGACTACAGATACTTCCCATGATGGTCTGGGAGCAGTGCTACAACAGAGATACGGAAATGAACTCCGCACCATTTTGCCTTCGCCTCTCTAACGCTGTCACAAGCGGAGCGCAGGTACTCAGTAGGAGAAAAGGAGGCACTTACATGTGTATTGGCGTGTCAACGCCGGCACGCTTTTCTTTCGGGAAGGAAGTTTGAGCTACGAACTGAACGTCAAGCTCTGGTTACTCTCCTTTTTCATTCCGGTGGACAGGCCACCGGTCTACGAAATTGCAAGTGGAAGTGATAACAAAGTGGCGGATGCTCTATCAAGATTGCCTCTGTCAGACACGCAAGAACAAGAGGAAGAAGTTGGGTCGCTTATTTCCACCTGCATCACAGAGGCACAACTTCAGGAAGCTGTTCAGTCCGACTTGCTTTCACAGCAGGTGATAATTTATTTCACACCTAGGAGGCCGGCGAAATGCAGTCTTCAGCGCGACTTGTGGCCCTTTCGCTACGTGCGGGATTTGTTGGCAGTTATGGACAGCCTTCCGTTGCGAAATGAGCGCCTGGTCATAGCAGTTGCATTGACGTCAATGCTCATGGAGTACGTGCATGAAGGTCACTAAGGAATTGTGAGCACAAAGCAGAGGCTTCCCACGCAGTATTGGTGACCAGGACTCGACGAGCAAGTAGAGCAGGCAGTCTCGTCTTGCAGTGTGTGTCAAGCAGCAGATACGTCAGCGAAGCCCACAGTGGCACCACTGGAACCCATTCCGCTACCTGAGCGTGCTTGGCAGAAACTAGCGAGGGTCATTGAAGAGCAGCGCGTACCTAGTGGCACATACCTAGTGATCCAAGCTGCCATCAAAAAGGCTAATTGAAGAGCACTACATACCCAGTGACTATTGGTTTTGATCCTGCATCTCTCAACATAGCAGCCTGATGCTCCACCTCCACCACAGTGTTGACTAAAGAAGTTAGCCGCCTACACATACATAAACAGATGCATAGATACATACTGACACACCACAAACTCAGCTAAGTTGTCAAAGAACGCTAATAGCATTGAGCATTAAGGGCGCTAACAAAATGGCAGAAATCTTGATTTGGAGAAGCTTCTATAAAAGACCATCTTCATAATCTATATTACTGAACAGTGCAAGAAAGTGCATTTATATTGTGCCCCTCTCTAATGAAACTCAGTTAAAGACCAACATATTTAAAAAAAATTCATATAGGGGCTACTTGTCCCAGGATTAGAACTAAGTGATTATAACTTCATTAGTGCACCACTTTATTCCAACACTTCCAAAGGTAGCAGCACATTGCGATATGCTATGTAGGTAATTTCACCATCCTACAGTGTCCACTTGAAGACGTGAATCGTGCTTTCTACTGCGAGTGATATTTACAAAGACCACCAGTCTTGGCTGGCTGTATTGTTTTATTAAATTAATAGGCATGAACAGCAGCATGTGTGTATGCAATTATATGCATACTACTTTAGCAGAGATACCCCAATCCAGTGTGCTTGAAAGCGTTAACTTCTAAAACCTACCAGCATATTTAACACCTTTGTTGGACAAGTCGGGCACGTAATTTGCAGTTGCCCACTTCAGCGCTTGGGCTGCATCTGGATATTTCATGCCAGTGATATACCGACTATTTCTCGTGTGGGGGCAAACCGTACAAGACCCGATCTCTCTCTTTCTTTCATATATATATATATATATATATATATATATATATATATATATATATATATATATATATATATATATATATATATATATATATATATATATATAGTGGGGTGCTACGTGCTGGAACAATAGCTGCACACACACACACACACACACATATGTATATATATATATATGTATATGTGTGTGTGTGTGTGTGTGTGTGTGTGTGTTTGTGTGTGTGTGTGTGTGCAGCTATTGTTCCAGCACGTAGCACCCCACTATTTTAAAATACAGAGTAATACAAGTGAATGACCCATAGCGATACAGACTATTACGAGAGTAGCGTCCTAGCTGCAAACGCTCAAACGTTTTGTTCATGGAGATGGCTAATCTTTGCTTAAAGAAAGGCCTATGAAACAAGAAATACAGAAATGTGGAACGTTCCTTACTTTCGTCCTAATTATGGCTTTCAGATGCTTCGATGTACTCTTCCGCTAATTCTAAATAACTACACTAGCAAACGTATAAATGTGCCTCAATTAAGTGTCGCACAATTAGCGCATATTTTGTTGTATAGGCTATGTGTAAACTATGTTTTCGGTTTTCCTTTATGTCTTGATCTTTACGTAAAACAATGTGTCACTTTAAGAAACAGAAAAGTGCTGTGATATTGTGATGTCCTTTCAGCCTCTGCCATTGTTTACACTCCGTTCACTCGTACACTCCATTGTTTACGCCTCCGTTTACACTGTACTGTGACAAAGCAAATAAATAAATAAATAAATAAATAAATTGTTTCTTGCATCTATATAACATCTCCTCATCACAAAGGAACAAAAAGCAATCAGTGCCTCACAGAGGTCCCAGAGCCTGCCCAGTAGACGCAGGGACACATAAAAAGTGCACATTTGCTACAAGCAATTTTAATAATTAAACAAGGAATTGTGCTTGGTGTTTATATCCACAGCACAAATATGTCGCTTGTTTAGGTAATAGTATTTCTGAAGGATATACGTATTGAAGTACAATCAATATAAATTATTTGCAATACTCACAAGAAAAAAAGGCAGCAGATGTGTGCAACCTTCATTGCAACCCGATTTCCAGTGAAGCTGCTTATTTCGAACAGTTGCCAAGTTGCCTGCATATATATACTGTTCAGTTTTTTAGTAAGGAATTTCCATAAGGCATTAGCAAGGCATTTTAGCAGGAATTCTACAGAGTACTTGAATATAAACTTATTTTAAACGTTAGAAATAATAACCTTCCTAATATTACAGTTTCTTGGATAGCGCCTTATCTTTCGGATCGCGTGCAGTTTGTCTCAATAGAAGGTAACAACTCCAGCTGTGTTCCCGTAACATGCGATCTACCCCAGGGAAGCGTCCTGAGGCCATTGCTGTTTCTACTCTAGATAAATGGCATTGTCAACATTGTTACACCGGGCACACAAATTAGATCATTTGCGGACAACCGCGTCTTCTTTACCAAACTTCATCTAAGGTGACACAGTATAGAAGAATGGTCCATGGCCTTGAACGCAGACAAAACCATCGGCAAGAAAAGCCCTTTAAGATTTGAATACACGTTGGCCGCTTCACCCGTAAAGGAAGATAAAAATAATAATTATTTAGGCGGGACATTTTCTAATAACCTTTCCTGGAATTTACGCATTTTATTGTTGTTATGCCTTCCGTAAACTTTGCTTCTTAAAACACAAACTGAGAAATTCATCTGCCAGCATTAAATAAAGTTATTTGACTTTCATCAGACCAAAACTAGATCCTTCACGTGAATTTCTGACAGCAACTAATTAATTGTGAATTATGCTTAGGCCACTGGGTGTACGTGACCACTTTGTGCACAAAGCATACACATCATTACCACACCTGTGCATTTACACCTTGTTTCGCAGGGACAAACCTAGAGAATTGTTCTTATACCCCAGGATAGTGTCTGAGTGGGACTCCAGAGCCGCTATGTATTAAAACCCTCCTAATGAAGTGCGTTACTCATATTTTCTCTGTTATGCATACATATTAGGACTTATCATATAGTATTTATATTTTTATATTTGCAGTTTTTTTTCTGGTGTTTATTTGCCTTGTAGGCTTGAGTTCCCCTTCTGCGAGGTACGATGTGTGGTCTGATGTGTGTTATAAATAAAAAAAATAAAATTAAATAAATATTTGCCAGCTTTGGAGCACTTCTTGTTGGGAATTTTTAAAGCGCCACTAGTTCATCAACTCACATGTTACTCCACCATAATATTTAACATGCTGTCCTTCCCTCCTCTTTGTCCCGCAGTCAATTTCCACTAGATATGATATCGGTTAATGTCACAGTTCTCCTAGGGTGACTTGGTAATTTGTATTGATCACAACACACATTGACAAAGCTCGGGATTGCATGCATGCGCAATTTGCTGCAAATGTCATGATTAGTCCGCTGTCGTTTTAAGTTTACCTACATGTTGCCCTGCGCCCTTTATTTGTGCCAAATATAAAGAAAATTTCTTCTTTAGTTCGCCCAGCACTTTGATCAACCCGAGTTGGAATATGTTATGAGACTTGAAAATAGGAAAAGGAAAAAGATTTCTTAGTAATTATTTGCAACGCGTCTAACCGAACGAGGAATAGAAAAACATTGTCACACATTACGTTTACGATGTCCACCTTACACTTTCCACGAAATATAAACATGTTGTAACCTGCAGTTATGTCCGGACAGTGCGAAGCATAGCTGATAGCATAAGAGATTTTTTTACAAAGTCTGTGTTTGATCCAACCATATTTCACTTCGCTCATAGAGTTTCCAAAGCATACCACCAATTTTTGCTAAATTTGGTCTTCGTGGCTTTTATATATAGTTCTGCCAAGGCAGTAGGCTCAATACTTCCGCGCTCGTTAGACACACTCATAACAATCTAGAGTGCTTGCATATTATTTTACTGCGAAAGCCAAAATTGTGTATCTATTTCGAGGTTCACCTAAATATCACCCATTGACTTGCCCTTAAGTCACCGAACATAACGATGCTGCCTTCTTCAGTGAGGACACCTGGCGATATAGATAATGTATGAAGAAAAAAAAGTCGTTTCAATAATTATTCGAAACGCTTCTAAATATGCCAGCAACATTACATATATGTGACATATTGCACTTAAGATGCCGCCTATTCCTTCAAAGTATAAGATGTCTGTAACCCACAGTTCTGTAGGGACGTTGTCAAATCTAGCTAATGGCCGCAGCGTCATACATTAGAACTTACACTGCTTACATTTTTAACGCTGTATTTTATCAACACGCGCTTACCATTGCACATAAACTTGACATATTGTTTTTGTTATGCTCGCAAAATTTCAACTCAATTATAGTTGTGGTTATGCCATGGTATCCGTCTTAGTATTACACTGCTCGTAAAACAGTCTAATAATGATGCGGAGCACTTGCATACATATTCTACTGGAAGACGAGCATTTAGCCCACCCATTTGGAACATTGTCTACATATTGGCCATACATACCATGCCCCTAATTTTCCGCCGACATAAACAAGATGCCTTGTTTATATTCCAAAGGACACCAAAGAAATAAATTACTAATCTCGTATGATGCATGAAAACACATGCAAAAGTAGCAGTTTAGTAGGCTACTCTGTAAAACTTATATTCAAAGCGAGAAAGTGACAGTTTCTCAAAGTATCACGTTTAAAGTTCTCTGTAATGCCACGGAATTTCAACCGTCTCTGATGCTGTTGATTTAGGAGTCTGGAAAACGTTCCTATTAGCAGTAGTGTGACATCCTGGAATGCCTCAATGAGCAACTTTCTACAATGGCAGTGATGAATCTACAAAAATTAAAGATAAATCGTGCTGGTTTGCAATCCTTGAGCCTTCGTCGAAAACATTCACGCTTATCCCTATTTCATAAACTTTTCCACCATTCCTCACTTCGTGATGATTTCTTTCAGTCACCACCAATTATTTTTCCTCGCCGCGATCACCCTAACAAAGTCAAACGCATTTTGTGTCGGTCATTAACTTTCGCTCAATCCTTCGTACCACGCACTATCATCGATTGGAACGATTTACCCTCATACATAGCCATGGAAACTGACACAGCCAAATTTAAGGAAACAATTTGCACTACTGTGAGAACCTGTTAAAATGTTGTTTCCTTAATAAGTGTGTTTCCCTGATGATTTTTATGCTTTGTGATTTTTTGCTTGCTCCTGACGTTTTTATGTAACGTTTTTTTTTCTTTTTTTGTTCCTTGTGATGACTACACTGACTCGTTGAAACAAAAAACATATGTCTTGTAAATGTTTTTCTTTTTTTGTATGCTGTACCTGAATGTACACTTGCTTTTCTTGTAGCCCCCCCCCCCTATGTAATACCCTCCTTCGAGGGCCTTTAAGGGTATTTTAAATAAATAAATAAATTAATTAATAAATCGCTCTTCGCTCATAACATTGATTCATACTTCGAATAAATATAAATGATATGCCCCACATATAATATATTTAACCGAGGATACCAAGGCAGAGCAACAAAATGCTGTGTATACCGCATAAAAACTGCGAGAAAGTGACTATTCAGTTAATTTTTTTTAAAGCACATAAACCAACACAGTGAAACTTTTCGGTACACGTCACCAAAAAGTGGCCCTCAGTTTTTCAAAATACGAGATATCTGCTATTTCGCTCTTATTTAGAAACAGCCTGAAAACGAAATCGTCAAATCAGAATAGAAAAAAATCGAGTCAGTGTTCTATTGGTATTGTATTGAATTTGCTCGACCAAAGTAACTTTCAGGAGCATATCTACGATAAGTGATGATTACAGAATACAATTAGACAGTTACACCTGCAAGAGGTTTCATTTTATTTTTTATTGTGATAAGGTACCGAGACTGCAACCCTATGTAGGCTATCTCAGGACAGAAATTAAATAGGTTTAGCAATTGATAATCCAATGATTTCATGCCCTAAGGCGCGCTATTCATAGGGCACGGCTGATTATAATATTCTATACGGACCTTCCACTCGCCCGCAGGTTAACTCTGGGAAGCTGATTATGTTTTCAAATACGGATATATAGTGGTTCGCAAAAAGTGGGCTTGATGCAAGTTGTGCAAGCTGACATTTGTTAGGGCGGGTACTGCCCAACACCAGAGGTTTCGCAACGCGAGTATGTATGGCGGATGCTGTGCGTCGTCTGGTACAGGGAGTCCTGAGAAGGCACAAAATGCAAACCTCGCTGTCCAGGCAGGGGATGTGTGGCAAGTAAAATCACTACTTATGTGTTCACTCTATCAAGAAAGAAAATTTAGCTTGACCTGTAGTTCTGTTGGAGTTTTCAGCCTGCAGCTGAAAGTGCTCGTTTTCAGGGGCGGGGGGGGGGGGAGGCAACTGGCAAACTTTGACCCTCCCCTGAGGCTCCTGGTAGATACGCCTATCTTTCATGCCTACCATGTACTTGAGCCTTCATTCGGATATACCACATTGTTATGTACAGCCTAAGACGTGGCCCGGAATCCAAGCAATGCAAGCCGAGACAGGAAGGCATCGACTACTCGCCGCACCGAATAAACCATTTTCTAGCTTTGAAGTTTGCATTAACATGTTTCATATAGAAAAAAAATTGCAGGATAAAGGCAAATGCTATGTTTTACAAGTTACAACATCATGGTAATTCATGAACAAGCGCGTAATTGGTAAAGACACGGCTAAAAAAAATTATTAACACTTGTGTTTAGCATCAGAGTGCTAATAATTTTCTTTATGTTGCAGGGCACAGCCGTATAGGCATTGCTGAGTTGGCAGTCGGACCAGACGGCCTCACATTTTGACAGGCTGTTAATGACTAGCCATACGCGCTGGAACTGCAGGAAGTTAGGTGAGTTCTGCTGCGTCTTTGCAGTTATACATTTTTTACAAGAAAAATAAACGAAGCATACCACATAAATAGGACGCGTGAGCCAGCCCCAATTAACAATGCATGAAAAAATGGAATCCTTTCTGGATGACAACGGATAGAAATTAATCTGCACATATATCTACTTTTCTTTTTATGGAAATACTGTTTATTGTAATTTTATGCCTTTATATCACAACTTATGCCTTCCCACTGAAAGAGAAATTGTGTAATATATAACCATACATCTAGTGCTATTGTAATTTTTAATCCTTCCATCAAAATAAAGAGTGAGTTGTTAGCAGCAGTTTTGTTGTATGATTTTTCTTGCCTCCCATTGTATATGTTGTCCTGAAATGTTACATAATTGACCAGCAAACTAAAAACAGCACTACAAATTTCACCTAGCGAACACAGGTGGTTTTCAGAAAATGCACAAATAGGGTGATAGGCATCTGTTGGCATACTGTAGCAATAGTAGGTGCAAGCAAGTTTCAACATTAGTGTAATACTTCAGCTTTCACATGACTACATTGCTTAAGATACCACAGAAGTGAAAGCGCACAAAAACAAAAACAAGCTGGTGCATCAACCACAAATGTCACTTCAGCCGTCACAACATAGGCTATTTCCTCTAGTGAAAGTGCTAGCTAATATGTAGAATGTATATGCACAGGTATACTTAGATATACACACTTGCATATACCCTACCTAATAATACTGACTTGCAGTGCATATGATGCTTGTTTTAGACACTGATATATTTGTCAAGAAAACTTAGAGAAATAGATAAAATGCTTTCAATTCATTATCCCAGTACTCAAAGTCTTACTGATAACAATATAATTTGGACTTGCTCGTTGAACATATTCTGACCTGAACATCACCAAGCACAATAAATAACTTTTTTAGCGCATGAAAAGGGACGAGAGACATACGTACGACATGGACACAGCGCTAACTTATCTCTCTCGTCCCTTTTCGTGCACTAAAACAAAAACGTTATGGAATACCAACATGCCCAAACCTACGCTCTTTCGGAATAAATAGAACACTGCCCACTTGTCCTGAACAAATTCTTGGAAAGGGGCCCAAAGGAATAAATATAGTTATTGACAGCTGTAGAACTAGAGCTTGTTGTTTGATTATAACTACTAAAATTACGCCAGTGTTAAGCAAATGTTCTCTGTGGTGCTGTTGATACCAAATTCAGTTGATGAGCAACATTGCAACAACGAGCAAACGCCACAGTAAGTGCAAGATCAACTTGAAAAAGGGGGGCTACCGACGAAACACAAAGGACGCGCACACAAAAAAACGCGTTAGACACAGTTGTTTGTGGCAATGTAAATTTCAATAACGTACAGTTAAAAGTCCAACGTCCGTCTGTGTTTAACGCCCTTTCCTTGTGTGCGCGTCTTTTGTGTTTCACTGGTATCCCCTTTTTTCAAGTTCCTTATGCATCAACTGGCCCAAGAGCTTGCACTAAACCAAGTGCAAGCAGACAATGTTGAACTCTGTGCAAAATAGTGTTTGTATTTCATAACTGAGTATCAATACACTCAACTTTCCACCAGCTAATTATGTGGTCAGTGCTCCGTTGACTTAAAGTAAAAAATTATGTAACTGGACACGGACTAATCGCATGCATGGGGATAACTTGCCAGGAATATAAAAAAAAACATGGGAGAGAAAATATCATCCTAACTAGAAAACAGCTCAGTCCAGTAGTAACTGCGGCACAGTGAATACAGGCCCTCAGGTGTTATTTCAAGAAGTTCAAGCTCATGAAATGTTTATAAGCCAGTCGCAGTTATTCTGGGGACAAGAGAGAAATCATTGTGAATATGAATGTTAAACGTTTGTAAGCATGCCATGTGCTTGCGACATATTTGACCCACTACACTTTGAATTCTTACATACGCAGAAGCGTCACGAGCCTGTAGAACAAAAAGAAAAATTCGGCAATAAAAATTGTCATAAAATTTCACAATGTATTTATTAGTAAATATAAAGAAAGCTATATGTGCGTGGTATACATAAGGAGGTCCCATTGTTAAAAACTGTATCGGGACCTCCTGTTCCGACACACACAAGGATCGTTTGGCCGCATCTACTTTGTGCACACAATGCCGGAAAACCGAGACAATTGACCACTTTGCGTGCCGACTATTTCACCCGCTGAGATGAATGGTGCTCGACGTCCGTATAAATAAGCTTGATCTCAGCATGAACCCCAACGTGTTACTTTCGCTCAGAATTTTACCATTTGTGTGCAGCCACAATGTAGTTTGCAAAGCGATAAAGCAGTTTTAACCTTGCTACCACATCGGGCGTCTTTCTGAAACAACGAATTATCGTCAACATTGATTTATCTTTTCATTCACTTTAGCAGGAGCGCTTTGTTAGTTTTGAAGACCGCAGAAAATTTCTCTTCCCCTAGTATTTCATTCTAGCTTTTTCTCATCCATTTCCTTCAAAGCGCCCAATTCTTGGGCGATTCCCCCACGGTGGGTATAGGTGGTTAGTGTAGCTTTTTTGTAATTTCGTAATTATATTTATTTAACCAATGATACGCCAGACAACCGATGTTTGTGTGTTGGTTCTAGTAAACGTAGTTTAATCTGCCGCCTCTTGGCGAATGCTGCGTAGTGGGAACGATGCAGCATTTCGAGAATCCCGCAAGGCGGCTATGTGCCACTAGCGCTTAGATATAGCAGTACCTTAGGGTTATTGTACATCATGTTAAAGAAAGTAAGCTTTTGTAGATATCTGAACATTGTGAACTAGCCCTTAATGAGATGACATACGGACTGGCGAAGGCAGCGCTTGGTGGGCCAGTGGGTTTCTTTTTTCCAAGCCGTACTCTTCTAGTGGTAACAAGACTACGAACGAAAGAAGTCCTAAGTACATAAAGTGAGCCCTTCCTTGCTGTAACACGATTACGAGCATTAGCTTTCCCCCGGAATGTTCGGTGTTGTCCCTCTCGGCAATGGGAAGTTTCCGTTACGCTATTACGATGTCGAATACCGCAACTAAATTTACACGTGAGTAGGTCTGGGTACATACCATCAAACCTTCCTGGTTCATGTGGGAATATAGAATCACTGGAGCGTTTGCTCTTATTTTGCCGCACATGTAATTCCGAAGGGAAGATCTGCTTAGAGCATCCCCTATCGCGTACGGGCATTCTCCTCTCTCAGTATAAAATTCTATCATTTGGGTCAAGTGCCCTTGGTCGAGCCTGTAAGGATGTGTGTCAGACAGTAAATCAGTACGTTATTGCGCCCGGTAGACTGTCATGTTAAGCACATTTACCTCATTATTAACACTGAATCGCGTTATTTTCATAATACTGCATCTTCGTATAATTGCCATGACCACTAGTGATTCATGAAACAGAAACGGAAATTAATATGTACTGTTGCATAAATACGAGTAGCACAAATCAATAAATTAACCGGGACCAAGAAGTTCATATTTTGTTTCCGCTGAGGACAATGGAAAATGACCCCCCCCCCCCAACATGGGAACGGGCTAAAATTTGAAGAAAAACGAGCAGACCAAGAAGCGAAAAGTCCTGTGAGGTCGAAGTCCGGGCGACGACCAATCAGTTATGTTGACCTATTTTACCTATGTTGTTTTTTAACTTGCTTTAATAACCAGGTGTTTAGCGTACCTCCACGATGCGAAAGCTAGCCAGGATCACTTTCTTTTGCCGCAAAATAATGGAGTAAGCGCAATTTTGGAAGGACGCGCTTCTTCGACCGTAGTGACCGTTGCGCTTTTCTTTACCCAGTGCAGTGGTCAGCTCTTTCTATGCCGCATTGGAGCAGCATCTGGTCGCGCGTGTCGTGTCACCAGCTTTCGGTGAGCTTTAAAAAATACATCAGGCGGTCTAACTTTGCCTGCAGACCTTCCACGGCGTCTCGCAGCCACCCGTCTTGCTTTGGCACGTTTCACCTTATATTATCACATCCCATTTTATACTTGTTCAAGGCAGAGGCACTTATACAGATGAAATTCTGGCACGTTTATTAGGAGTACACATCTGTACGCGAGTAAGTACCGGCAACACTCTATGGTTGTGCCATTTTCGGCTCCCTCTTTGAGAATCACTGTGCGCCCCTAGTCAATAACGTTCCCTCAGTGAGGACACCAGTGGACTAAACGTGCCTCGCAGGGTTGCACGATAACTTTACAGGTTATAGTCAGACATGTGACGAGCAGCTACTCCGTCGAATGGGATTTTATAGCTCTGTGTTTTTTTCACACGCTTGTACGCACGCAATAACTATGTTAGCACGGTGCTTGTGGCGTTGCATCGAACCCAACCAGCGTTCCTCCAATGAGCGATGTCCGCTTTGCCCGCCAGGATTCATAAACCTGTGCGCTCACAATAAACGGGGGGCCTCCTTGGTTTGCGACTTGGGCTGTTGTCTGTTTCGTTCTTCGAGCAGTGCGTGTGTCCCGACAAGTGGCAGCAACGCTAAACCGCACTGTTTCCTAAAATTTTATGTTGGTTCGTCCAATGTGTATTTTCTACTTCGATGGAACATTTTCTTTGTTCTATCCCATTCTCAGACGGCGCCACCGTTTTCCACGGTTTCCGCTTGCTTGGGCCACTGGGGAACCACTCAAGACTGGGTAGAGATGCTGGCGGCCAGGGGGCTAACCTGGTTGCTGCTGTACTTCTGGGCCTCAGAAATCTACCGGCAGCAGCAGCCGGGGATACCGCAGCGAGCACAGGAGATCTACGGCTGGTGCTGCGCGATAGCGGCCTACGGCGATCCGGTGGCGGCCACTGCGCTCGCCTCCTTGCCGATATATGGGCCTTATGAGTAATCGGAGGCCCATGTTCTGCTGGCGGCATTTGTCATGGTGGTGACGCTGTGCATACTTTCAGCAGCGACCTACCTCAAGATCATGGCGGAGAATAACGAGACCGTATGTATTCCTGCAACATGCTTGCTACCTACATTTGTGGCAAATATTTGCTCAATAGTCAAATAATTATATTAGGTCACGTGGATGGAAACAATGCATTCCACAACGTAAATACAGGGCCATTCTGTAAATATTTTAAGTGTTGTTACTCGTTTTGCAACAGACGGTTCTGTGATACTGGATACTGAGTTTCTATAGCTTACGATAGCATAAACCAATAAAGAATTCAGGAATCACAGGCACATGAGCTTGCTTTCGGTATTGAACCAAGATAATTTCCAACCTATTCAGGTAAACACTGGACTCCATTCAACCAAGACAACCCGCGTGCTTAACGAAGGGATATTCTATAATCGACCAGATGCTTGTCATAAATCAATCAAATGTGAACATTTAAGTACATTTAATCTCTGTATATGACTTTCATTCATTAAGAAACACGACTTGATTCAGTGGAGATATCAGCAGTCATGGAAACACAGCGCAAACAAGGAGGATTCCAGAAGGAAAGTAGAAGATTGCCAATAAAAGGGGTCTGGGAAGGAGGCACAACATTGTCATTGCTATACACTGCATGCTTATACAAGTACTCAAGGTACCAGACTTCGGTGGCTTAGCAGTGAAGATCTTGGTGAATATATCGGCAAGCGTAGCTTAACAGATGACATCGTATTCTTCGGCAACAGTGCGTATGAACTGAAAACATTTCATTTGGTATTTTAACAGTGGTAATGCAAGGGTGGGGTTGAACAATATTATGCAGGTGACAATGATAATGTTGATGAACAGCGAGGCAAGAAAACAACATTTCATGATCGCCAGTAAGCATTGACGCAGGAGGAGCACGTTCATGTAGGACAATTCCTCCACGGGATCTTGACAATCAGAAGTATATTCACACTAGAGTAAATGTGCGTTGGATGTGTACGTGAGGCATTAAAAATCCTGACTGGCAGCTTACTACTGTCATTGCAAAGAGAAGTGTGGAATCATTAGGTTATACCGGTGCCAACATATGTCACAGAAAGTTGGACGTTAACAAAGAAGATCGAAGAATGATGGAACGAAACATGCAAGGCATAACGTTAAAAGACAGCAAACGAGCGGCATGGAGCAGAGAGCAAGAGGGGATAGCCGATATTTAGTTGACATTAGGAGAAAAAGAATGGAGCTTGGTGGGCCACTCGGTTCTGTGGACCATTAACCTGTGGACCATTAGAGTTACAGAATGGCTGTCGAAGGAAGGGAAGGGCACACGAGGGAAGTATAAAAATACGTTAGGTGATGAAGGGAAGAAATTTGCAGCTGCATCTCGGAATCAGCTTGTACATTAAGACCGGAGTAATTGGCGGTTGCTGGAAGAGGTCTTCGTCCTGCAGTGGACATAGAAATAGGCGGAGGCTGATGATGGCGATATCATCGAAGTACTTCAGTTTCTCACAGTGGTGCAGTCACGTTTGAAGATTACTGCAGTAAAAGCCATTCATTTGTTGCAGTTCGCAAACGGAATAGCTGTATGGGTTGTCGGTTTCGCAACTTATCACGCAGCTTGGCAACGACAGACAGGTCATCATCATCATCAGCCTAGCTACGCCCACTGCAGGGCAGAGGCCGCTCCCATACTTCTCTAACTATACCGTTCATGTACTGATCGTGCCCACGTTGTGCCTGCAAGCTTCTTAATCTCATCCGCCCCACCTAACTTTCTGTCGCCCCCTGCTACGCTTTCCTTTCCCTTGGAATCCAGTCCGTAACCCTTAATGACCATCGGTTATCTTCCCTCCTCATTACATGCGTCGGTGTGGCACACACTTAGACCTGCGCATAGAGAAGACGAGAGTCTCTTCTCGCGCTCTGTTTCGCGCTATCTATCTATTCAGTGTGCATTTTATGTTCAAAAAAGAACTTTCCTTGTTTAGTCTCTCTTCAAGCGAGGCGTCAGTCTTTACGTGACAATTGTGTTATCTGGACGCTGATTAAACGGTAGCTCAGATGCCACGCCGCTGCGCAGTTGGGCGCGAGGTCGCGCGGTTTCCATTTCGCTCGCATCACGATGGCAGGAGGCGTGCAAGAAAACGCTGGTACGAATTTTGACCAGCTGGAAGGCGGGGTGGGCAGGGGTCCAAAGTACGATGCGCGAGCGTTTTTCCCAATGCAGGCCCCTAATCGAACCCTCGACCTCTTACTGAGCAGCGCATAAATGGCAACGGGCGAACACAATGTTTCTTTGCGTTTTTTTTTTTGTCCTGGCTGTTTTGTACACATTACAAGGCGTTTCGAAACGACCAGTACGACAAACATAAACATAAAAGAATGTCCTTAGAAGGCAGAGTTCGCCAGTAAAAAAAAAAATAGGCATAAAAAAGACGCTATACCAACGCTGCTGTGTCCTTCGTCAACCGGTTGCTCCGGTGCCGTGTTTCCCTGTCAGATCAAACACCCCGCCGCCGACTCCACCCGCTCGTCCCCTTTTTCGCACAACCATCCGCGATCGTTTCTCGTGTCCCTCTTTTTCTTTTTTTCGGTAGCCCTTTGTCGAGCGGCGCGTTTGAGAGGAGGGGGCCACGCAGGAGGAACAGGGAGTCGAGCTTCCCTCCTCTACGGAAACGTTCACGCCCTCCCCAATACTCGGCGTCACTAAATCCGTGCAGTGAAGCGAAAGCTACGGGTCGCGATCGGCTCGATGGCCCAAAGCAGCAACGAGAACCAGCTGCGGTGTGTCACCGAGAGGACGCCCATTTGCAAACCGCTAATGACTTTCCCATCAGTTATCTTTATCTCTCTTTTTCTCTCTTTCTCTCTCTCTCTCTCTCTCTCTCTCTCTCTCTCCAGCACCCTTTCCATCAGTTATCTTTATCTCTCTTTTTCTCTCTTTCTCTCTCTCTCTTCAGCTAGCGTCGCACACGTAGGCGGACAACACGGTGACGACTCTCTCTCTTCTGGTACTATATTTCCTGGTTGATTAAAACGCTCTGCTGGAACATCAAGGAATGCGCCAAAGGAAGTAACAAATAGATCACTTAATGAAGTGCTACTTAATGAAGGCTACAAAAGAAGGCTACACAGTGACAATGCATCCCAAATTACACGCACCGTAATTGGTGCTCCCTGTTAGACCTTTCGTGCCACAGGAGGGGGCAAATTATGCTTTTGGGACTACATTACCCGTGATGCGGCGTGAACGGAGACCAGCCAGCATACGTGCAGACATGATCCGAATTGTATGAAGTTGATAGCTATATGGGTGGAGAGGAGTGCAAAAGTGGCTGCAAAATCGTGATGCACGCAAAACCGTCCGTGCCTATATTCAAATGTGAGGCACCAAGTGCAAGTTAGGCATTAGCGGCACGCGAAAGAACAAAAAGAAACGTGCAGGTCGGAACTGAGGTAAGGCTAGGAGGCAGGGTAGTCCATGCCGCTATGTTGGCTGCGGCCGCAGCCAACATAGCGTAACCTGACTGCTTCGCAATGCAACTCACGGCGACTGTCGATACAAACAGGTGGGGCACTGTCCACTTTGCTTCTGCTGCTGATTGTTACTCGTTACCAGACCGCCATGTGCGACGACATAAGTAAGCTTCTCAGCGCATCTCGAGATGCAGATTTTATTTCTGCTCTCCTACGAGAAGGTGCACTGATTTTCTTCTGCCAATAAAGTCGCACGTCCTGTTCACTCACTTATGGGTTGTTTGTATGGACGTCAGTAGAGGCTCTTTGGTCTCCAGTAAATTAATGCGCACCAGTTACGCTGGTGCGTTCTAGTCAAATAAGCAGCTGCCGCTGCTTATTTTCGTACCACTGCGGAAGGTACACTGCGGAATAAAGTTTGCTCTTTATTCTATGAACGCGCTCGCTTGTTCCTTCGAAGACTGGCCGTAGGATACATGGACTGGTCGGACCTTGTTTGTGGTTCTTGCGAGCTCTTTTCTTACGCTTGATCTACCTTCTTTGTCCTAAATTTCAGCGATATCAATATCAAAGCGCCGGAGACCCCGTGAACAAACACAGTCTCGAATAACAGCGGCCGTTCAGCAGGTCGAGGTGGCGAGATGGAAACACGTCAAGCCTCTGAACAGGGTCACTTGCCGTCAAGCAATTCGTAAAGTCATTCTATGGCGCTTGTCGGTGCACGCCTACCTGGCGTAAAGGTTTCAATTTCGGGCTTCTGCGCTGGAGTTCATGTGTTCAAATCCTGCTGTCTGAGAATTATAATAATGATTCTTTAATTAACTACTACGCAGTGCTTTGTTAAATATTATGAGCTTACAAAGTCACGAAGCCGCTCGAAGGAGTAAGTTCAGGCAAATCCACGTACTTCCCGTAATTCCCATGCCGGATAGACCGCCCCGATTTCCGTCAAGTAGCCGCTGACACTAGCGCCAGGCTTCCATCTCATTCTAAGAAACTGCTTACATAAAACTTAAGGCAGCGACGTTCTTTTAACTTTACGCCAGAGCCCTTCATTGAGGCCAGGCGATGACGTCAGTGCGTCCCCTTTGGTGGAGCTCAGCCACGTGGTTGCGCTAGTGCCGTCTCCGCAAAAACTAGCGCGCAAGCGTCTGCTGGCTGCCGAACATTTGTTTTCTTGATTTTTTGTTTATGGTCGCGTTGGTACCATAACACTTGCCCGTAGCCAGCGTAATGTGCTGCGTATGGCAATGCCAGCGGAGCCTTTCACGCAAATTGTGACACCGCTAAAGTGTCGTTGTTGAAGTTTCTCTTGCGAGGTGCTATATTGCAAAGTCTGAGGAATGAAAGAATGTGTAGAATGTGTAGCGGATTTTACACGTCCGCGATTTGAAGGATCTCGTGGACGGAAGTTCGACCGCTGTGAAGAAAAACGTGGAAGGCACTGCTTCCGGGGCTGCGTTCTTGAGCACGAACAACAAAAATTTTCAGAGACTAATAGACATTTCACTCAAACAAAACAAGCCCGGTTGGAGTTAAGAAATTTCCAAGCAAACGTTGTGCACACGACTTTTCTGGTTCATTTTCTGCAACCAATCTTTACTAACAAATTTGCGACTGTTTCAAAATATCTCACGATACATATGGAAATTATCCTATCGTATACAATAATTGCGGTAGTATCTTTCATCTGTACCTCAAATAACTTTTAACAAGTAGTAAAATAATAAAGAAACCTTTTTCATCAAAGGCGGTTGACGATGTTTTCTTTTGAACGATTGATGGACAGATTATAATAATGCAGTTTGAAACTGCTTTTCGTTATTTCCCTTGCCGTTTTCTGAATGTTCAAATAGCCACCTTCCCTCCACACCTTGTATTTAGGCAACGCTGTACGACTTCTTTCATCGCTTTCTGATTTGGCAAACCCTAACTGCTACCCAATTCTTTGCACCCAAAGAATGGTACTACGTACTCAGAAGAAGTTTTGAGTCGCAGATCGTGCATAAAGGGTTCACTTTACTCACTTTACCAGAGCTTTAAAGTACCAGAGCTCACTTTACTGTATAGCTGGTGCTTAGTGTACGCGTTGTAACTAAATATGAGACGGGTAGAAATTCGGCCTTGTTTGTACAAAATACTTCAGGTGAAGCGAAAAAAAAGGAGGGCGCAGATTAGAACATTCTCGGCGAACAATAGCGTGGCGTCAAGGATATCGCAACATATAAGCAGAAGAAGCATCGGCGCTAAACACAGTGACATGGGGTAATCTAAATCTTGCCTGGGACCGTGACCGCTGACAAATGCTGCTTGGAGTGGCAAAGGTCCCCTATCATGAAGTTGCATGTTAGTATTTAGACGCACCAATTTCGGTAGGTTTAGCGGTAGCTTCTTCACCGATATATACACATGCACTTAAACCTAAACTCCAGCTTCATATTTCCTCCTCATTTTCAGCATTACGGACTCCATATTTCATTTCAGAAATGACATATACCCAGTGTATTTTCATCATCGTCATCATCATCAGCCTGGCTACACCCATTGCAGAGCAAAGGCCACTCTTCTCCAACTACACCAGTCATGTGCTAATTGTGACCATGTTGACCCTGCAAACTCCTTAATCTCATCCACCCAGCTAACTTCCTGCCACACCCTGCTACGCTTCCCTTCTCTTGGAATCCAGTCCGCAACCCTAAATGCACGGAGCAAGAAATATAGGAGTGGAAACTCCGCTGTTTGCGGCGACCAGAAAAGGTCACAAGCCCGCGGATATATTTTCATGCTGGCGCCACCTGGCGGCATGGGAAGAAATTACCGCTGTTTCCGTTGCCAGGGCAACCGGTCGAGTGTTGCTCCCGTTCGGCCGCGCGCGCCTGACTAGCCCGAAAAGCAACTGCTGCTACGCTTCAGCCATTTGAGCACAGTAAAAAATAAAACGCGTTTTCCATGACAGCTATAAGATGATACGTAGCTTCTGGTTGTAGCCAGGGCTATTTTGCTCCGTGGCGGGCGGTTTTCGGCTTTTTGCGCTTGCGAAACTGATGGCTATCTCGTTCCTAATCGCTCAAAGGGCGACCGCTTCTTTCTCGCTCTAGTGCTCACAGGGGTGCGCTTAGGAAGGATGCCGCCGTGCATGTGTTTCCGTTCCTTTTCTTTTTTATAAGACTCGCGAAAACTAGTTGCCCTAGCTGCTTGGCGATAAGAGGAAGATTAGCGGAAGTTTGCCACACGTGTTGCTTTTTTTGATGGGCACACAACAAAACAGTTTTCTTGAGTGCGCGCACCTACGCAGTTCGGTTACGGCGTGCCCGCTGAAGCAAACACCCGTGTCGTCTGCTTGTCGTCTGCTTTGAGCGGGTGCCGCCGGAGTGAGCGCCGGGCGCTGCTTTTTTTTTTCCGCTGTTGCTTCTACGACGCGCCGCATGGTGCCGCCACTGCATAGGGTAGCGTCGGCGCATGTAACAATTGTGACTTTATCTGGTCGCCCGCGCTCGCTCGCGCTGACGGGAGTTTCACCTCCTATATGTCTTACTCCGTGCCTAAATGTCAGCTGGCTATCTTCCCTCCTCATTACACGTCCTGCCCATGCCCAATTTTATTCCTAATTTCAAATCAGATGTCATTAAGTCGCGTTTGTTCCCTCACCCAAACTGCCCTTTACTTATCCCTTAACGTTACACCTATCATTCTTCTTTCCATAGCTCGTTGCGTCGTCCTCAATTTTAGTAGAACCCTTTTCGTAAGCCTTCAGGTTTCTGCCCTGCAGCTGAGTACTGGTAAGTCAAAGATGTTGCACACTTTTCCTTTGAGGCATAATGTCAACCTCCTGTTTATGACCTGGGAATGCCTGCCAAACGTTCCCCAGCCTATTGTTATTTTTCTGAATATTTCAGTCTCATTGTCCAACTCCACGGTCACTACCTACCCCAAGTACCTACCTCGCTACCTATCGTAAACTGCTGTTCTCTTCCGAGACGGTTAAGCATTACTTTAGTTTTCCGCAGACTACTTTTGAGACCCACCCTTCTGCTTCCCCTCTCCAGGTCAGTGAGCATGCATTGCAATTGGTTCCCCGTGTTAATAAGCAAGGAAATATAATCAGCGAATCACAAGTTACTAAGGTATTCTCTAATAACTCTTATCGCCAATTCTTCCCAATCCAGGTCTCAGAATACCTGACGTAAACACGCTGTCAATAGCATTGGAGAGACCGTATCTCCCTGCCTGACGCCCTTCTTTACTGGGATTTTGTTGCTTTCTTTATGGAAGACTTACGGTGGCTGTGGAGCCGCGAAGAATATCTTTCTGTATTTTAACATAGGGCTCGTCCGCACCCTAATTCCGCAATGCCCGCATGGCTGCAGAGGCTTCGACAGAAGATTGCCTGATTGACGTTTAACATGCCCTTCTGGCTCGAGATAAGCCTGAAACAACTGCCCGGCGACAACACATCGTTCTATCACAAAAGTTGCTTATGCCTTTATAATTTCTTGACAGAGTTATTCCTCAAAATTTCGAGGATGACAGCCCATACATATTATGAAACTAGAGAGCGCATGCTCTTTATCTCATATAATAAAAGTGGAAACAATAGCAATTTGATTGGCGCGTCTGTGCGCTCCCTGTGGGATCGACCAATGAAACACCATGCGTTTCCACCAATGACAGAGCGGCACGCACATCTCGCCTCCTTCTAGCACCACCAGGCTAGCGCTGACATTAAGAGTCAGCTTCAAGCGGAGCCGAGCACGAAAATAGAGGTTACACTAAAAAGGTTACGCTGCCGCGTCTGGACAATAAATTCCTACACACACAAGGATCGTTTGGCCGCGTCGACTTTGCGTACACAATCGTACGTCGAACCTGCTAAGAAGGGTGCTCGAGGTCCCTATAAACAAGCTTGGTCTCAGCATGAGCTTTAGTTTTACTTCAGCTCGAAACTTCCACGTTAGGGTGCAGCCACAAGAGTGTTTGCACATCGATGAAACACTTTTATTCTTGATACCAATCGGGCGCCTTTCTGAAATAATGAATTGTCGTCAATATTGATTTATCTTTGCATTCATTCTAGCACGATCGCTTTGTCAGTTTTGAAGACCGAGGAGAATTACTCTTACCCTGGTATTTTATTCTAGCTTTTTCTCATCCATTTTCTTCAAACCACCCAATTCTTGGCCGATTACCCCATGGTGGGTACGTGCAGCATTTCGTAATTATATCCATTTAACCCACGTTACACAGGACAACCTATGTTTGTGTGTTGATTCTAATAAACGTTGTTTAATCTGCAGCCTCTTGGCGAATGCTGCGTAGTGGGCACCAGCCAACATTTCGAGAATCCAACAGAGTGGCTATGTGCCACTAGCGTTTCGATAAAGCAGTACCTTGGGGTTATTCCACATCATGTTAAAGAAAGTTGGTTTTTGTAGATATGTGAACATTGTGGACTAGCTCATAATGAGATGGCATACAGAATGGGAAAGGCAGCGCTTGGTGGGCCAGTGGGTTTCTTTATTCCAAGCCTTACTCTGCTGGTGGTAACAAGGTTGCGATCGCGAATTATAGTCATAGGTAGAAAAAATGAGCTCCTCCTTGCTGCACGGAATTTCGTGCATTTAGCGCTCCCCTGGAATGTCCGGTCTTGTCCCTCTCGGCAATGGGAAGTTTCCATTACACTATTACGATGTCGAATACGGCAACTAAACCTGCACATGACTAGGCGTCGGTACGCACTATCAAACCTTCCTGGTTCATGTGGGAATGTAGAATCACTGGAGCGTTTGCTCTTACTTGGCGCAAATATAATTCCGATGAAAACATCTGCCTAGAGCAGCCCTTATCGTGTGTATGCATTCTGCTCGGAGAGATTAACATTTTATCATTTGCGGAGATTTGCGAAGTACCCGTGGTCGAGATTGAAAGGAGGTGTGACAGACAGTACATGAGTACATCATTGCGACTGGTAGACTGTCATGTTAAGCACATTTACGTCATCATTAACAGTGAATCGCCTAATGTTCATAATGTGGCATATCCGTCATAATTGGTGTGACCTTATATATTAGTGAAACGGAAACAGAAAAAAATTAATATTTACTGTTATTGAAATATGAATATTACAGTTAAAAAATTTAACGGGAAGCAAAAAGTTCCGTATTGTGTTTCCACTGAGGACTTTGCTCATACACCCACTTCGTGGGAACGTGCGAAAATTTGAAGGAAAACGAAAAGAAGAAGTGAAAATTCAATTTTCCACACGCAGCAAGCATTCATTGGCGAAGATATGTGGATCTTTTTTGCGTATGTTTTTGCAGAACTGTTCTTAATGGCAAGATACTTCCTTTCCTCTGCAGAGGCCAGGAGGAGCCAAGATGACGTATACCTGTCGCATCTAAACGGGGTAAGTGCAGCTTTGGGAAGACGCGCTTCTTCGACTGAGTGACCGTTCCGCCGTTCTTTAAACATTGCGGTGGTTACCACTGTCTATACCGCTGTTGAGCAGCTTCTTTTTGTGCGTCTCGTGTCACCTGCTTTCTGGAAGCTTTAAAAAAGCTCAGGTGGTCAAGCTTAGCCTGCAGACCTCCCCGGGCGTCTCATAGCCATCCGTCTTGCTTCGGCAAGTTCCACCTTATGTTATCACATCCTCATTTACGCTTGTTTAAGGGAGGGGTGCTTGTGCAGATGAAATTCTGGCACGTTTAATAGGAGTACACATCTGTACGCGAGTAAGTACCGGCAACACTCTATGGTTGTCCCTCTTTCGGGTCCCTCTTGGAGAATCACTGTGTGCCCCTAGTGCATAACGTTCATTAGGACACTAGTGGAGTAAACGTGCCTCGCAGGGTTGCACGATAACTTTCCAGGTTATAATCTTACATGTGACAACCAGCTACTCCGTCGAATGGGATTCTCTAGCTCGGTGTTTTTTGCCCGAGCATGTACGCACGCAATACTATGTTAGAACGGTGCAGGTGGCGTTGCATTGAACCCAACCAGTGTTCCTCCAATGAGCGACTTCCGCTTTGCCCGCCAGGACTCATAAAGCAGTGCGCTCACAATAAACGGGGGGCCTTTTTCGTTTGAGACTTGGGCTGTTGTCTGTTTTGTTCTTCAAACAGTTCGTGTGCCCCGACACAGTGGCAGCAACGCTAAACAGCACTGTTTCCTTAAATTTCATGTTGGTTCGTCCTATGTGTATTTTCTACATGGATGGAACATTTTCTTTGTTCCATCTAATTCTCAGACGAGGCCACCATTTCCCACGGTGTCCTCGTGCCTCGCCCACTGGGGAACCAGGGAAGCCTGGGTGGCCGCGCTGGTTGCCAGGGGACTAACCCGGCTGCTGCTGTACTTCTGGGCCTCAGAAATCTACCGGCTGCAGCAGCCGGGGATACCCGAACCAGCGCAGCATATCGACGGCTGATGCTGCGCAATAGTCTCCTACGGCGATCCAGTGGTGGCCACTGCGCTGGCCTCCCTGCCGATTTATGGGCCTTATGAGTACAAGGAGGCCCACGGTGTGCTGGCGGCAACTGTCATGGTGGGGACGCTATGCATAGTGTCAGCAGCGACCTACCTCAAGGTCATGGCGGAGAATGAGGAGAGCGTATGTATTCCTGCAACATGCTTGCGACCTACATTTGTGGCAAATATTTGCTCAATAGTCAAATAATTATATTATGTCACGTGGATGGAAACAATGCATTGCACAACGTAAATACACGGTCATTCTGTAAACATTTTAAGTGTTGTTACTCGTTTTGCAACAGACGGTTCTGTGATACTGGATACTGAGTTTCTATAGCTTACGATAGCATAAACCAATAAAGAATTGAGGAATTACAGGCACATGAGCTTGCTTTCGGTATTGAACCAAGATAATTTCCAACCTAATCAGGGAAACACTGGACTCCATTCAACCAAGACAATCCGCGTGCTTAACGAAGGGATATTCTATAATCGACCAGATGCTTGTCATAAATCAGTCAAATGTGAACATTTAAGTACACTTAATCTCTGTATATGACTTTCATTCATTAAGAAACACGACTTGATTCAGTAGAGATATCAGCGGTCATGGAAGCACAGCGCAATCAAGGAGAATTCCAGAAGGAAAGTAGAAGATTGCCATTAAAGAAAAGGGTCTCGGAAGGAGGCACAATATTGTCATTGCTATACACTGCATGCTTATACAAGTACTCAAGGTACCCGACTTCGGTGGCTGAGCAGTGAAGATCAATGGTGAATATATCGGTAACCGTAGCTTAACAGAAGACATGTGTTCTTCGGCAACAGTGCGCATGAATTGAAAACATTTTATTTAGTATTTTAACAGAGGCAATGCAAGGGTGGGGTTGAAGAATAATATGCAGGAGACAATGATAATGTTGAACAGCGAAGCAAGAAAACAACATTACATCATCGCCAGTCAGCATTGGTGCAGGAGCACGTTGATGTAGGACAATTCCTCCCACGAGATCTTGACAATCAGAAGTATATTCACAGAAGAGTAAATATGCGTTGGATGTGTACGTGAGGCATTAAATATCCTGACTGGCAGCTTACCACTGTCATTGCATAGAAAAGTGTGAAATCATTAGGTTATACCGGTGCCAACGTATGTCACAGAAAGTTGGACGTTAACAAAGAAGCTCGAGAAAATTTAAGCTCCGTACGAAGAACGATGGAACGAAACATGCAAGGCATAACGTTAAAAGACAGGAAACGAACGGCGTGGAGCAGAGAGCAAGAGGGGATAGCCGATATTTAGTTGACATTAAGAGAAAAAGAATGGAGCTCGGTGGGCCACTCGGTTCTGTGGACCGTTAACCTCTGGACCATTAGAGTTACAGAATGGCTGTCACAGGAAGGGAAGGGCACACGAGGGAAGTATAAAGATACGTTAGGTGATGAAGGGAAGGCATTTGCAGCTGCATCTCGGAATCAGTTTGTTCATTAAGAGCGGAGTAATTGGTGCTTGCTGGAAGAGGTCTTCGTCCTGCAGTGGACATAGAAATAGGCCGAGGCTGATGATGGCGATATCATCGAAGTACTTCAGTTTCTCACAGCGGTCTGGTTACGTTTGAAGATTACTGCAGTAAAAGCCATTCATTTGTTGCAGTTCGCAAACGGACTAGCTTCGTGGGTTGTCGGTTTCTCAACTTATCACGCAGCTTGGCAACGACAGACACGTCATCATCATCATCAGCCTAGTTACGCCCACTGCAGGGCAGAGGCCACTCCCATACTTCTCCAACTATCCCGGTCATGCACTGATCGTGCCCACGTTGTCCCTGCAAACTTCTTAATCTCATCCCCCCACCTAACATTATGCCGTCACCCTGCTACGCTTCCCTTGTCTTGGAATGCAGTCCGTAACCCTTAATGACCATTGCTTATCTTCCCTCCTCATTACACGTCCTGCCCATGCCCATTTTGTTTCTTGATTTCAAATAAGATTTCTTTAGGTTGCGTTTGTTCCCTCACCCAATCTGCTCTCTGCTTATATAACCCTTGACGTTACACCCATCATTCTTTTTTCTATAGCTGTTGAAGTCTTCCTCAATTTAAGTAGAACCGTAACTTTAAAGCTCCAGATACCTGCCCTGTAGGTGAGTACTGGTAAGTCAAAGCCGTTGCACATTTTTCATTTGAGGGACAATGGCAACCTCCTGTTCATAATCTGAGAAAGCCTGCCAAAAGCACCACAGACTATTGTTATTCTTCTGATTATTTCAGTCTCATGATCCGCCTCCGCGGTCAATACCTGCCCTAAGTAGATGTATTTCTTTACCGCTTCAAGTGCCTCGCTACGTATCGTAAACTGCTGTTCTCTTCCGAGACTGTTAAACATTACTTTAGTTTTCTGAAGAATAATTTTTAGACCCACCCTTCTGCTCTGCCTCTCTAGGTCAGTGAGTTTGCATTGCAATTGGTCGCATGGGTTACTAAGCAAGACAATAATATCAGCGCATGACAAGTTACCAAGGTATTCTCCATTAACTCTTTTCCCCAATTATTCCCAATCAAATTCTCTGAATACCTCCTTTAACACGCTAGATTAGCATTGGAGAGATTATATCTCCCTGCTTAACGCCTTTCTTTACTAGGATTTTGTTGCTTTCTGTATGGAGGGTTAAGGTGGCTGTAGAGCCGCTGTTGATACCTTGCAGTATTTTTACATACTGCTCGTGTACACCTTGATTCCGTAAGGCCTCCATGACTCCATGCTAAAATAATGCGAAGTATCTTGTTGTGCTCTTTCGTAAATCCCTGATGGCATCAAGCCTTCCATCTGACTGGAAAACCGCTCAAGTTATTGCATTCTTTAAGAAGGGTGACCGCTTACTAGTACAAAAATCTCTTCCTATATATTTAACTTCTGTACTTTGTAAAATGCTGGAGCATATCATTGCAATATACATAAATGAGTTTCTTGAACAACACTCCGTAATAGGTAACTTTCCGCATGCTTTTAGAAAAGGATACTAGACAATGACACAATTAGTTACATTAGTCTATACTTTTCCAAAAACTTTAGATAATCAAGGTCATATTGACGCCGTACTTATCGATTTTAGCAAAGCGCTTGACAGGGTTAGTTATTTCAAACTAATGCAAGAACAAAAAGAAATTAACCTTCCCGATATTTTCATTTCCTGGATTGCCGAATATCTAACCAGCAGAGTGCAATTTGTTTCAGTTAATGACAACGACTCGAGTTGTCTTCCAGTCCCCTCCGGAGTGCCCTTGAGAGGTGTCCGGGGGAAATAGTTATTTCAGCTGTATAATAATGATATTGTTACCGTCATTACACCAGGAACAGAAATGTGATTGTTTGCCGATGACTGGGTGTCATTTCGTCAAATTACGTGAGCGGAAGATCAAAACGAACTTAACAGGAGCCTAGACAATGTGGTTCATTGGTGCGGTGAATTTCGTATGAGTGTTAACGCAGAAAAATTTTTTATTCAGATTAACCATAAAAAGAACCCGTTAAACTATACTTATCCACAAGGCTCATCAAGATTAAAACAGCTTCATAGTTACAAGTGTTTAGGCGTCACGATAACTATCGATCTTACCTGGATCTTGCACATGGAATACATAAGCTCATCTGCATTCCGTAAGCTATGTTTCCTAAAGCATAAGCATAGAAATGCCCCCCTTCCCCAAACTAATAAACTCCTAGCATATTACACCTACATCAGACCGAAACTAGAATATTTGTCTATTTGTCTAAAGAAAACATTAATTAACTTGAAAGAATTCAAAGAAAGGCTCTCCGGTTTGTTTATTCAAAAGGCGGAATAGCGGATTCTCCTACCGATTTTATGGCGACTAACAATATTGAAACACTTGAAGATCGAAGAAGTAAATCTCGCCTTCACTTCCTTCAGCTGCGACTGAATCGTAAGCTCGCAATAGACACCCCCGCCCCCTCCTTATACTTATCTCCTCTATCCACACGACATACAAGAACACCACAACACGAAGTCAGTAACGCCATATTTTGCGAGAACTAATTGTTACAAATTTTCTTTTTAACCACGCACCATATCGGAATTGAACCATCTTACAACTTCGCCGTAATTTTAATAACACTTTTTTCCGCATTCTGAATTGTCTTGTGTCCCGCATTCTTATTCCTGTTGTAGAGTTAGTATGTTTTGCCTCTCCTGCTTGGACCCTGTTGTGGTCTGCAGTATGTATTAAAGAAAAAAAATTATAGACTGCTGAGATTTCGACTGAATCATACCCTTTCATGTAATCAATGAAAGCTATATATAAGGTTTGGTTATATTCCGCTCATTTCTCTATCACCCGAATGATAGTGTGAATATGGTCTATTGTTGAGTAGCCTTTAAGGAATCCTGCCTGGTCCTTTGGCTGACAGAACACTAAGGTGTTGCTGAATCTATTTGCGGTTACCTTAGTAAATACTTTGCAGGCAACGCACAGTCAGCTCATCGGTCTAAAATTTTTCAAGTCCTTGGCGTCCCCTTTCTTATGGATTAGGATTATGTTAGCGTTCTTCCAACACTCCGGTACGCTCGAGGTCATGAGGCCCTGCGTATACAGGGTGGTCACTTTTTTCAGAACTGTCAACCCACCATCCGTGAACAAATCTGCTGTCACCTGATCTTCCCCCGCTACCTTACCCGTTTGGATAGCTCCAAAGGCTTTCTTTACTTCTTCCGGCTTTACTTGTGGGATTTTAAATTCCTCTAAACTATTCTCTCTTCCATTATCGTCGTGGGTGCCACTGGTACTGTACAAACCTCTATAGAACTCCTCATCCACTTGAACTATCTCGTCCATATTAGTAAGGATACTGCCAGCTTTGTCTCTTAACGCATACATCTGATTCTTGCGTATTGCTATTTTCTTCTTCACAGTCTTTAGGCTTGCTCCGTTCCTGAAAGCATGTTCTATTCTGTCCATATTATATTTGCTTTTGTCAGCTGTCTGGAACTTGTTGAATAACTTGGATAGTTCTGCCATTTCTATTCTAGCTCTAGGGTTAGAGACTATCATACACTGGCGTTTCTTGATCACATCTTTCGTCACCTGCGATAGCTTACTGGTATCCTGTCAAACGGAGTTACCACCGATATCTATTGCACACTCCTTAATGATGCCAATAAAACTGTCGCTCATTACTTCAACACTAAGTTCCCCTTCCTGAGTTAAAGCCGAATACCTGTGCTGTAGCTTGATCCGGAATTCCTCCATTTTCCCTCTTACCACTAACTCATTGATCGGCTTCGTATATACCAGTTTCCTCCGATCCCTCCTCAAGTCTAGGCTAACTCGTGTTTTTACCATCCTAAGGTCACTGCAGGCCACTTTGCCGATCATGTCCACTTCTTGTATGATGCCAGGGTTAGAGCAGAGTATAAAGTCTATTTCATTCCTAGTCCCGCCATTCGGGCTCCTCCACGCCCACTTTCGGCTATACCGGTTGCGGAAGAAGGCATTCATTCATCATCATCATCAGCCTGGTTTCGCCCACTGCAGGGCAAAGGCCTCTCCCATACTTCTCCAACAACCCCGGTCATGTACTAATTGTGGCCATGTTGCCCCTGCAAACGTCTTAATGTCATCCGCCCACCTAACTCTCTGCCGCCCCCTGCTACGCTTCCCTTCCCTTGGGATCCAGTCCGTAACCCTTAATGACCATCGGTTATCCTCCCTCCTCATTACATGCCCTGCCCATGCCCATTTCTTTTTCTTGATTTCAACTAAGATGTCATTAACTCGCATTTGTTCCCTCACCCAATCTGCTGCAGCTGCAGCGGTGGCGTAGAGGTAGGACACACGCCTCGCGTGCAAGAGGTCCGTGGTTCGAATCCCGGTGCCGGCAATTTTCCACCGGATTAAAAAAAAAATCCACGTGTTGATAAAATTGCACAAACAGGCCTGGAGTGTGGCCTGATCCCGGTGACCAGAACCGGTAACGCGCACTCCCTCACCAGAGCAGGATTGGCCAGCCTGGTGCAGTACTTGGCCACAACCTCCTATATGAACACAAAAATCAAACCCAGGCATTCATTATCTGCCTATTATTCTGTTCTGCTAACTCTACTATTAACTCTCCCCTGCTATTCCTGCAGGCTATGCCACATTCAGCCACAGACTTGTCTCAAGTCTGCTTCTTGCCTGTCCTGCCAGTAAAGTCGCCCATGAGCAGAGTGTATTTTGTTTTGACTTTACACGTCGCCAATTCCACGTCTTCATAGAAGCTTTCGACTTTCTGGCCATCATGACTTGCTGTAGGGACATGTACGACCTTCAATTTGTACCTCTTATTAAATTGTGCACAGACAGGTCAGTTACGCAATTTTACGTACCGTAGTTGCACCAGTACTATACGGTGCACTATAAAGTAGAAATGAGTAATACATTACGCCGTCTAATGCTCAATTATTTATTTACAGGGTTTTACATGCCAAACCATGATACGATTACAAGGCGCACCGTAGGGGGGGCACTCCGCAATAATTTGGACCACTTCGGGTTCTTTAATGTGGACTTCAATCTAAGCACATGGGAATTTTCGCATTTGCCCTCGTCGAATTTCGGCCGCCATGGCTGGGATTCCATCCCGTGACCTCGTGCTTAGGAGCAACCCCAGCGGGTTTCTCTTTAACGGGGCGCGAACCCACCGTCCTGCTCCAAAGAGTCCTATTTGTTACGAGGCGATGGGTTACGCCACCAAACCCTGTCCTACCAATGTTAAAAAGAAATAAAAAAGAAAAGAAAAACAATAAAGGAAAAAATGCAAACGACCAATTCTCATAAACAAAGTTTGTGAACCCTTAGCGTGAACTTTGTTTTTATACATGTCCTTGTCGTTTCCCTACTTCCACTAATCTTCGAATCGCCTTTTAGTAATCTCTATTGCCAACACGCTAACTTTTCCTCTACTCTCGTTCAACCCAAGCGCTTAGGAAGGCCAGTGGGACCTAAAGCGACCACGGCGCAGATATCTTCACATTCCAACAAAGCATGCTTTGTCGTTTCTCTAGTTTTAGCGCAGCAAACAACACATGATTGTTTTCTTTCTTATATCTCGCGTTATAGGTGCATATTTTAAGGCATCCTGATCTCAATTCGAGAGGTTTTGAGCTTCACTTGGAGTTATCATACATGGTTTCTTTCATGATTTCCTTTTCTTCTTCAAATGCAGTAACTCATGGCAGGTTTCTTTTCGAATTCCGCCACCCATGAGATTATGTCAGCCTCTCTGCCTTTCCTCTTCACGTTCCTTTTTGCTGTGTTGCTCCCCATACAGATCGCATAGTCGATCGTAACGTTGTTAGCTCTTTTCCTCCACTGTGAATCAATGTTTTTCATGTGCAAATACCTGAACACTCCACAAGCCCGATTACCTTCTTCCATATCCTTCAGTCGTTCTTCATAATCAATTTTACTGTGATCTTCCCTGACTTGCTGTCCATCCCATATTACCCTGCACAGCATCATTTGTGGTCTTCCCGTGAGCGCCCGATGCGAGGTATTTCTTTTCCCCTTCACTCCTATTATTTTTTCCTTCGTTTCCAGATATTATTTCCCTTCGTTTATCCATATACCATGGTATTTATATTCTTTTACGCGAACTATTTTGCGGCCCTCTATTGACACTGTCTGTTCGCAGTTTGCAGTGAATGCCAAAACAGCTGATTTTCTAACGCTATATCTTTGACTATATTGTTGCCTTCATGTCCACAAATATTAGCCAGACATTGTGTATCACTTTGCTTGTTAACTAGCAACACAATGTCGTCCGCATAAAACAAACAAGCTTAGAAGCTGTAGCTCTAGTGTACTCGCCTGTTTGTATGTGAGATTAAATTCAATATAGCTTCCTTCTAGTGTCCTTTCGATCCTCGCCCGGTACATAATAAACAGCAGTGGGGATAAATGCACCTCAGTCATTGGTTGATACCAATTTCCTCCTCGCTCCTAATCCCTTCCCTTTCAATGTGCCCAAACAGTATTT
The DNA here is from genome assembly GCF_038994185.2 of Dermacentor albipictus. Taxonomy (NCBI): domain Eukaryota; kingdom Metazoa; phylum Arthropoda; class Arachnida; order Ixodida; family Ixodidae; genus Dermacentor; species Dermacentor albipictus. The sequence goes on from NC_091829.1 coordinate 109,182,211, forward strand.
CCTAGGTAAACATTTCACAAAAGCTGTAGACAATTATCGGCTAAGCCTTCCCCTTCTAAATTATTCAAAAAACCGTTGTGGTCTACGTTTTCATACGCTCCTGTAATGTTTAAAAAGGCTACATATATTGGTTAGCTTTCTACTCTTGATACTTCTATAGAGTGAGTAAGGACAAATAAATTATCATCAGGACGCCGACCTACCTTGATGCCCTTCTCAATTTCTCCCAAAATTTTATTATTATCATGCCATGCTTGCAGCTTTAATTTATGTGCCTGCTTTACGTTACCGATGCAATGGAGAATGGTTTATACGAGCGAATTCTATCTCTCTGTCGCTTACCTTTGTAAATTCAATTCACACTGCTTTGAACACAGCTTCCTGACTTTTTGTCTTAGTCCATTATTTAGCCTAACGGGAACCAACTATTGCCCTGTGGCTGTGCGCTAAGGAATTTCCTCATCGGCTTTCTTCGAGGTGACATTTTTCAGCACCAGCTCTTTTTCGATCTGGTTGTCTTTCAAGCCCCTTCTTTCATCTAGCAGAACATCTTCATTTAATTGGAAAGTATTGGCTACTATTTTTTTATGTAATTTAATGCCACATCCCCTTCCAGCTTGTTTTCATCTTCATCTAGGATGTGTTGCTGAATTGTTCCAGTATTCCTGCCTGAAAATATTATCTGCAGGTCCAAAATATTGTACGTGCGACTTTTTTTTTCTCGCGTTATTCTGAGAACCAGCGTTAACTTTCACCTTCTATCTTTGCTTGCACCGGTATCTGAACCATATAATTTTTTCATCGCTATAGTTCCCATGTTCTGGCTACTTCATCCTGCGCCAACTGCGGCTTCTTTGCGTGTCTGTGCTCTCGGCATGCTCTCTGTCATTCGGCGACCGCTTTTGGTATTCTCCCTGTTCCACCAGCTTTTCGGTTTCATTTTTCGTTTCGAGCGAACATGTTGATGCTCTTTCTGTGTTTCTGTCGTTATAATGTTTTGAAGCTCACTATATTCCCCCTCTTTGCTTAGCCATTTCCCAATTTCTTTCTCGACTCTTGTGACTAAATTTACTATTTGTTCGGTGTTCGGATTTGAAATTGCGATATTGCGCTCTTTGTTCTTTTCCATTTTGAAAATGATGCGTTTATGGTCACTCCCGATGCTCCTATTTGCCTCCTCCTCAATGACCATTTCCCTCAACCAGTCATGAATTCTTTCTGTGATCAGACAGTAACCAATTATGAGTTCTCGGTATCCTACTTGCCACGTGGTCTGCCCGTCACACTTCGGCCCTGTACTCCCGATAACGAGGTTACGTTTGCTCGGAAAGATCTAGCATTCACTTCCCGATGTTTTCCGTATAGCCATCCAGAACCTGTGTCTGGGCATTTATGACACCTAATAGGATAATTTCGGCGTCATTCGCGAATCCCTTAATATCCGAAGTTAGGCACTCAGCTAACTGTTGATTTTTCTGTGCTCTAATTTCCGGACCGCAAATGCGTTACACCGAGCGAAGTTTTCTTTCCACTCATTGTACAGGATAAGCAGACATGCTCTTGACGTATTCAATTTATTCCTTTCCATTTGGCTCCTTAATGAATGAGCATTCCGTCTACCCTCCCTTTATTTACGATTTAGCTTACTTGCGCCCTTCCCAAACATGGTTCTCAATCACCGACGGCTCCTCCAAGTGTCTAATTCGTCGGTTATGTAACCGCATACACCCCTGTTTGTTCTGTTTTGAACAGCTCCTCAATATCTACCCGCTTTTCCTTTCTTGGGCCGCCCTGCATGTTTTTGTAGCCTATTGCATAGCGAACTTTTTTTTTCCTCATTTTCTATTATTGATGCCGATGGTTTTCTACGGTTTCCCTGGGGCACCTTCTCCATTACTACCAATAGAGGCCTCCTGAGCGCCCCTGGGCCCCCCAAAAATATAGCCGTGCATCCATCAAGTCACCTACCCATTTCTGGTCCAACCCAATAATTGAAGTGGATCCCCTCTCGTTCTAAACGACCACAGCTTCTCACTTGCCTGTTTACTTTCACAACCTTGAAACCGTTCTCCCGGGTCAATGTCTATATATACTCAGTAGCAGCCACTATGGTTCTTAGTACGTTACTGTCACGTTCAGGCACCTCCGGCACCTTGCACACCACGATCTACATCTGAGGGGAGAGTTCGCACAAGTTGTCTACCCTCATTCACCCAGCGCTGGGCTAGTCCTGTGCCTTTCTTTTTTAGGACGTCATTTAGCCGGCCTGCTACTACGACAATGTTGCGGCCGTGGGCATTTTCCGCGAGCTTAGCTTTTGCTCGCTCAATGACCGAACCGATTATTCGCCGTGAAATGTCTCTACCGCCACTCTTTTATTGACTTTCACTCTCTCCGCAATTGCTTCTGAGCAGCTAGCCAGGTTTGTGTGCCGGCGATAATCACCCTTTCGCTCTCTTCTACTGGCAATGCCTCTCCATTCTTCCCTTCCTAATCCTTTTCTAGTGGAGGAGGTGACAAACAATATTTGGTGATTCACTTTCTTAATATAGCCCTGGGAAAACACGTCGGTCCGCCACTGCGGCTCCTGGAGCCTAGCGTGCCTCCTTGTAGTTGATGCTGGCAGCGCTTGCTGTTCCTCCTTGTGTTGTTTGCTGGTAGGTACACGTGTTGCGTGTTTTGGTTCGCGACTCGCTGGCCCAAATCGATCGTTCTCGTTTTTTTTTTAAAAAGAAACATAAGAACTTTACACGAAATCGAATTTCCTCGTGGTTACGACGCAATGTGTCACCTTTCCGTTTTCTCGTTGGTGCGGGTGATGTACACCATGCAAGCGGCACTGGCAAGTTTATACTAACGAAACACGGCGGCATGGTATCACATTTCGGGTCTGGCAAAGCGCCGACGAGGAGCGGGCCCTCCTTCGTCCGTTTTCTCGCACTTTCTCTTTTGTCCTTGCGGGATGGGTTGTCGGGCCGCTAATAACGCATTGTAAAGAAAACGTGAAGCGATTGCACATCACTCACACAAGGTATATCGCAGCCCTTTTTAGTAGGAGCACGGCTCGGCACGGGAGGCATTGTGGCAGCTGAAAAACGTGGCGAGGTGGTCGTAACCAAAACAGAGCGGTGCTGTGAAACAAGAAAAAAAAAACAACGCGAACTTGGCCATGGTTATGACGTAGCCTCCACGTGCCCTTATCAGCACAGGGCGGGAAGAAGAAAGGGCTTGAGAGGAGAGATGGGATCGCGAAGAAAAAACAAGCGGCGACCGCATTCTTCATCGTGCAACTCCTGTAACTGATATGAGGGCATCGTTTTCAAGAATTATTTCGACTGTTATTTTCGTTGCAGACTTGTGCACAAGTGCTACTACATAGGAAATTTTCGACTTCGGTGTTGTTCAGAGAGCGACAGAATAAAATTTTAGGAAATTGGCCTGGCTCAATGCTTTTTATGTTCAGTATCCGAGCTCATTGGCCGTTCGACTAAAAGAAAACATAAGTGATTGGAATGGCTTGCCTGACGTAGGTAATTAGATTCAATTAAACTTGTCGCTTCAGCACGCGTACGATAGCGAAAGTGCCTGAAAGATGCCTTCTGGAAGTTACCGCGCCTGGGCTCTTAAGAATTGACAAAGCTAGAATTCCTCGATCACGTGTTCGATGCGATTGTTGCAATGGCTTGCCGCGTGTCGTATCGCCCGCACAAGTGTGAAGTCCCCCTTCTCCGTTTGGTCGCCATGATGTGCTTGGTGCTTTCTGTCCACGACATTCAGCTGGCTAATATCGGGTAGAGGAATGCTCAGTGTCCATTTAAAATGCCCGTGTGAAAGTTAATGATTTAATATAGACATTTGCTGTACTTACTCGCTTATCGCAGCCGTGAAGAAGAAATTGCTTATCGCCGTTGAGCACCTACGTCATATAAAAGGGAAGTGGTTGCTGGAGAGCTAGACAAACAGCAGTTCGAAGTAGGCGCCTGGTACGGTAGTACATGTTTGCATTTACATCCTTGTTCAGGTGAGCTGTTCGAGCTTGTGCTTGATGACTAAACACCTTGACCTGGTAAACCTGATGTTGCAAACGTGACGTGATATTACTTTTTCAACAACTCCTGCGAGGAAATTGAAGATTATGTAATGTTGTGGTGCTCTGTACGTGTTGTGCTTCAAAAGCAAACCGTCGCTTTAATTGCCGCAGTTCTTAAAGCATCAATTTTGCTTCGCTAAACGTGCGCTAATTTGAATCTTGCTGGTGACCGCTACTCCAGCTGACCCAAGCTGCTTACTGTGTGGAAGGTCCCTATCGTGAAGGTGCATGTTAATTTTTGTGTGCACAAATTTCTTCAATATTAGTGGTAACTGCCTCATCGGCAAGGACACATCAATTTAACCTAGGCGTATTTTGTTGTGGCTCTAGCAGCAGTAAGCGGTATCAAACTCCAGCTTCATAGTTCCTCGTCACTTGAAATATTAAGGACCTAATATTATTTATCTACAAGGGACATTTATATATATATATATATATATATATATATATATATATATATATATATATATATATATATGCACATATATAGACTGTTCATAAATCACGTAACTTCTGTAAGTTAACGGCTTGTTCACGTCAAAGGACGGCACACCCTTGTGAAATTTTTACTAACCGATTCCATAATCTTCCGGAATTGTTTCCAATAGCATTCTGTTTGTCATATGATACTGAAGTAATACAATATCAATAGCTTTCTCGACAAACTATTAATGAGCAAAATTAACGGATTTGAATAACTATTTTTTAGCTAGCCTGCGCTTTTTCGTTATAGCCTTTGGTATTGGCCGGCAGATGCGCACTTCCAAAGAGCTGGTCAGACTAAATATCGAGATCACAATAACACCTAATTTGTGCCCCAATTATTCAAGCATAGCACTTCAAAGCTTTATTTAGCGATGCATTTGTAAACTTGAATTGAGCGATAGCTACTTCCAGCTCTTCATAATATGTTACAGCATGCTTTCACAAATTTTGTCTGTCGGATGTTTTTTGCAGTGGACCACCATGGCCCTCAAGGCGCTATGCGGTCTCTATGGCGTGGCCTGCGTTGTGGGCTTAGCCACGGGGGCCATCAAGGACGCTCTCCCTCCTGATTGGCAGCTCTTTTGTAAGTATTTGTGAGTATTTCTAATTCTATTGCGTTTTTGCAAGCAGGCTCAGTTATTTCCTCAGATGTTCGTTCGGCAGAAATTATGCAGATGTTGAAATGTATCAACGTAACGTTGTTCTTTACCGGTCAACCACGATTTCACCAGATTTTTACATTCCGGATGTGTCTCCGGATATCCGGGTTAAACGCGACTTTTCTGCGAATTCTGAAACCAAATACCACCCCCTCTCTCTCTCTCTCTCTCTCTCTCTCTCTCTCTCTCTCTCTGCATGATACAACGTATTCGCGGTGCGCACTTGCTAGCACGAACCCTGCGTCGGGACAACGAAGTTAGAGCCTGGTTGCTTAAGTGAACTCTAGTTACTGATAGTTGTGCACATGCTGTGCGCAGAACGGCGACGCTACAAGGCCCTCAACCAACCGCCCAACGAGCGCGCCTAACTAGGTAACTTGGTAACTTGGTAACTAGGTAACTTGGTAACTCACCGTAACAATCTGCGGAGGCCGGCTGAAAAAAAGGCACAATAGGCTTTTTTTGCACGTACAGTCAAGTATCATCATCAGCCCATTTTATGTTCACTCTACAACGAAGGACTTCCCTGCGATCTCTAATTGCCATTGTCCTGCGCCAAACCATTCCAACTAGTACCCGCGAATGTCTTGATTTCTTCGCCCCACTTAGTCTTCTGCCGTCCTCGACTGCGCTTCCCTTCTCTTCGAACCCATTCTGTAACCCTTATGCTCCACCCGTTAACCTGCGCATCACATGACTCACCCGGCTCGATTTCTTTCTCTTAGTGCCTACTCGGTTATAGGCTATCCGCGTATCCTCTCTGATCGAAACCGCTCTTGGTTTGTCTGTTAACTTTATGCCTGCCATTCTTCTTCGCTCTTTGCGCGTTACTTAACTCGTTCTCAAGCGTCTGTATCAAATGTCTTTCTCTTAGTGCCTACTCGGTTATAGGCTATCCGCGTATCCTCTCTGATCGAAACCGCTCTTGGTTTGTCGGTTAACTCTATGCCTGCCATTCTTCTTCGCTCTTTCCGCGTTCCTTAACTCGTTCTCAAGCGTCTGTATCAAATGTCTTTCTCTTAGTGCCTACTCAGTTATAGGCTATCCGCGTATCTTCTCTGATCAAAACCGCTCTTGTTTTGTCTGTTAACTTTATGCCTGCCATTCTTCTTCGCTCTTTGCGCGTTCCTTAACTTCTTCTCAAGCGTCTGTATCAATGTCCAAGTCACTGCCCGATATGTCAACACCAGTAAGAAGCATTGTTTGTACGCCTTTCTTTTAAATGATAATGGTATGCTTCCAACTGCTGCTGACAATGTCTGCCATATGCACTCCAACCCACTTTTAATCTTCCGATACTTTCTCATTTCCTTCTCAGCTGTCTTATTTCTCTTTCCTTCCCCAATTGCCAGCTTGCAAAAAGTATCACCCAATTTTTACCCTCAGAAAATAAAAAAACGTGTAAAACCGGAAATCAAACAGCCCTTAAAATAAGCGAATACCCTATATACTGGTGTAATGGTCGCACCCACGTAAAAATGGCACTCAGAACTTTGTCAAAAAAAAAATCCCTCAAGAAAAATATTTAAAAAATTCCACTGTGTAGGCCGCGCCCTCAAATGTTTTTAGTATATTGGTAGTGTTATTTGTTGTGTGGTGCCAGAGTACGGAAGCTGTCTTATTTTTATTCGGTGGCAATACAAGGCAGCCATGCCGAATTTCCGGCTCCTACAGGTAGCAATATCACAACCTCCAAGATCTTGCGACTGCTTCCGATGTGCTGCCATCACTGGTCTCTGGGGCTTCAGCATTCATTCTAGCCGGAAGGTGGCGCTCTACGGGAATAGCCAGAGCCAGTACAAGCCACCACAGTAGTTCAATAAAGGCCGGTACCACAGAAAACATTCTCCCAAAAAAGTTTTTTCTTCCTGTTAGGGGCGCACCTCCAATTTTCACCCCTAATCTCGGGATAAGAAAGTGCGGATTTTACACGAGTATATACAGTAATAGTAAAAAGAGAGAAGTAATATTATGCGGTTAATTTGATGCGAGCAAGTGTTTCCTTTCATCCTGCACGATATGCTATCTGCTGCAATGTTTGCATTTATGGGCACTTCCGTGTTATTCAGAGCTTTAGTGTTATACATTAAAGACATGATCACAGCTTTATTGTGACGCCTTGTTTCGATGCCTTATCTGCACCAGCAGGCACCTAATTATGTAATTAATGCGACGAATGTGACCACAACCCCAGATTCCACGCATCACAAATCTATAAGTCGACAAAGAAGACCTTCTCTTCAAAACAGAAGATCTAATTTCAAAAGTTTTTCCAGGTTTCTTATCAAAATTAAACTGTGCGGATTTACATGCCAAAACAACGATCTGATTATGATGCACGCCGTAGTGGCGTACTCCGGAATTTCGGATTAGCTGTGTTTCTTTAACGTGCACTTTCATCTAAGTACATTGGTGGTTTCGGATTTTCGCTCCCATCGAAATACGTGCGCCGTGGCCGGGATACCATCACGCGACCTCGTACTCGATGTTTCTTTATACAGGCTTTCGTTTGCAAAACGCGACTTTGAGGCACTACCACCTAGATTGCAACGTGGCATAGCGGAGGAGGTGCAGATGCAAGAGTGGCAGGTTTCTAAGGAGAGTGTAAAACTTTTCCGCTTTGACTTATGCGCTAAAACAAATTACATCTAATTGCCTTACATAACCACAATAGAGAAAAACAATTTACGCGGGTGTCTTATAGTCTAACCTATAGCAAGAATACAAATACGACAGTGGGAAGCGACCGAAAAGGAGAAACGCAGCATAATTAATTTATGTGGGTGTTGCACAAAGCAAATTTGACGTTAATGCAACCACGTTTCTGTTTTAAATGTCCGAGGAACTGAATTCAAGAGTTTCCGGAAACTGTGTTGCCGGTATAAAAGTAACGGTCTCTAAATATCAGTGCATTTAAGTGCCCTGAACATAGCTGTAGCGTGAATTGGAGAAACATCTGTGCAGGTAGCCAACGTCTGTTGTACACTTGAACATGTGGCAGAATACGTCGTTGGCTTACACCAACCGGTGATGTTCATCTGTAGAGAGCTTTAGATGAGGGGCCGCAAGCGGCCTCCGTATCGGAGCAGTAGAGTCCGCGGTACTACGCATGCGAAGGTCCAGATAGGGGTCTGAGCTTGCGTAGTACCATGATCCCTAGTTCTTGCTTACGCAATCTGTTTGGGACCCCTAATCTAAGGCTCTCTCGTGATGTCAGAGGACCCAAGTCGTGACGGTCCAATCTTGCGAAGGAACACCGTTTTGAGAGGCCAAATATGTGGGTCCCAGCCCGGGTGGTCCGCAAGCGAATTATAACACACGTCGTCTTCATTAGGAGCTGAATATATGGATGTGCTTGTTCTGTGACGTGCAGTTCACATCACCCTTGTGTAAAGCACGGGAACGGCGACAACCGGCGCGCTCTGGAGGCAGCTAGCGACGTCTAACGCTAGTTTCTGGGTCCATCATCTAACGGTAGCTGCTGGGCACAATTTAGCCCTGCAACTACCGTTAGATGTCGCTGGCTGGTTCCTGATCACCCTGGAGACCACCATTCCCGCGCTTCACACAAGGGTGATACCGAGTGTACATAGGTAATTTAATGAAGCGAAGCTATCTCTCCCTCTTCCTTCTACTTGCTCACTATTGCTGCTGCTGCCGCTGCTGTGGGAGGGTGGTTAAGGCATATCTATGCACGAGACGAGCGCGGCAGAGAGGAAAGGCGATGCAAGAAACTCGTTCGGACCTTTTCATTACGTTGCATGTGAGCTCCCTGGGTATCGCAGGACTAACCTCTTAAGAGCTGTAATTATCCGTGACGCCGTGCAAAGGCATTGCAGAAACTGCAGCGCTTACCCCGCTACGGGCGCGAACGTCTAAAGGGAAGCTAGATAGAACAGTAGGAAGGGGGCATGGAATGTGTAGTAGGGCTGATGCAGTCGTGACACGAGTGAATAACACCCTTGCCTCTCTTCGCTCGTGATTTCCATATATGGAGGGAGAAGAGGATAGGGATAGGTCATGCGAAAATGCAAGGAAAGGCTACTACTATTGACGTGACAGCGGTTGGGGGGAACATCAGTAATTTAAGTCGAAGGTAAGTTAATGTACGTTTCTGTTAATACTGCAAAAAACACAACGCAAATTTACCAAGCGGACAACGTACGCATGGCCTGCTGAAGCAGAGCCGCGTTAAAGCGCACCGTAGAGTCTAGGCCACAGTAGGAAAGCGGTCACGGGTCCAATGAACATTTATGTGCCTGCCCCGGTAGCTTTGCCGCTATTGCTTTTCTCGAGATTGTGACTTTTACGACGGTAGTAGCCACATTTGGACCAAAATAAAAAGACGCCCCGGAACTAAGATTTGTGGACACGTTAAAGAGCACCATGGCGTGAAAATTAATCTCCAGTTCACCACTACGGCACGCCTCATCGCACGAGTCTAGTTTTGGGAACATACTATACCCCATAGGTGAATAAAAGCTTAATATTTCTGCCTCGACACGATGTACCAGTGAGGCAATGACAATTCTCAACACTACCAATGGTTCTCATGCGTGACGCACAACTACCACTGTTCTGTGTACTGCGGAGACAAACAACGGAGTGCATGTCATTGCTAAGTATGTTTGGTCATAGCAAACAGCGCAGAAGGCTTCGCTTACATCAATTCCCACCGTGTGCAGGATCCGCATAATAATTTTGTTTGTTGCTTCACTCATTCCTAGCGTACCTTGCAAAAGTAAACAACAATATTACAATTGCATAAACAATTTTTTGGCACAGGCGAGAACCTGATGCCTTGAAGTGCAGTCGGTCGCTTAAGAAAATCTTCCTTTTATGTGCGCACATGCATGTGCCGTGCGTGAAATCGGCGATGTTATTCCTGTCGTTTCGATTCAAGCGACAAGCGGAGGAGGCGGCTCCTTGATGTCGAGAAGACCATCACCGCGTTCACGTCCTTAGTTTGTGCTTCGAATCCGGGTTGCTGTCTGTGCCTGTTCGCGGCAAAATTTGGAGGGCGCTTAAGCTTCACCCTTCAGACTGGGACGCGATAAAGTTCAAAGACCTCTGACTGCTTCTCACGCTTCCCTGCAACCGCGGCTTTCTTGCGCATGCGCGGAGCCGAGCGCGTTGCTGTTGCAAGCAACAGAGCGGGCAGCGCCGCTCAGGAAAGGAGTTTGTGTTTGAATTTACGCGCAACAGATTTGTGTTTTCTTGTATACTTAAGTGAAACTCCGATGCTATCATATCTCTAGGGCGTGTTTTGGTCGTGTTTTGCGATTTCTCTGACATATTTTTCTTTGAGCAATTCAATTCAGTAAAGCCTTGCGCCACGAGGCCCTGCTTGGATATGTGCTTTTACTCTGGCGCACCAGGCGTTGCACCTTCAAGATCAACGCAGCGTTATCCACCACGTTCGCACCATTTCCCTTTGCGCTTCGACGCTGCTGTGGTCGTTGAGCATGTTCGCGTCCTGCATATTAAAATGGTCTACGCGCGAGGCACAAAATGTGAACAGCAGTCGTATGCTCGCGCGCAATCCGTTGTTCACGAACTGAAACGTCCCAAACTTTTTTTCTTACAGGCCAAATGCTGTTCGTCCACATGGAGCAAGCACTCACGCTTTTCCAATTTCTCCATTGTTTGATGTTCAATATCATCGTGTACCATTAAACGATTCATGATTCATCCATGCTGAAACATGTGGCCGGATGCCGCAGGTATGAATCCCAGACCGACCTGCGGTGGAGGTGGTGGAGGCTTCAAGCTAAGCGGCGAGAAGCCTAAAGTGCATACATTCTTTGGAACCACGCATACAACATGCACCACTTCATTTCTTTCAAAAAGAACAAGCACAAAACAAGTGTCCGAGCCACGTAATTGGTGATAAGTCACTCCTGGTAACAATGCAAAGCACGTCCTTTGCGTTTTCCGCATATGTTTCCCAGTAAAGATTACAGTTTCGCAAGCAGCCGCGGTGACGGTGGCTTGCGACTTGGGGGGGGGGGGGGGGAGGGGGGCGTCTCTAGCCTTTTGTATATAAAATAACTAGCATGGTAGCAGATATCATTGTTCTTGTGACACCGCCATGGGAAGGCAACGCGTACGACTTAGGACTCCCGAAGAGAAGCGTGAATACGAGGTGCGGCAAAGGAAAAAAAAACGGCAATACGACAAGCGGCGGCGTGCCATAAAAATTACCATTACTGCCTTTACTCTAAAGCAATGAAGCATTGCATGTCCCCCTCGACATTTGTGGTTATATTTAACAGCTTCGCTAGACATCTACTTTCTTAGGGCCGGGTTGGCGAGTGATCTATTTTTCCTTGCAGCACTTTGCTCTTGAAACACAAGATGGTGCAGCCGGCGGCGCAACGTACATTGCATCATGCAAGAGCGCACAAGTGCGAGAAACCATTCTTACTTCTATCCTGAAACTGTGCGATCGGCTGCTGCAAATGCCACCGGGTGATCTCTAACACGCGGAGATCAATTCCTGCTGCAAAATGTCGAGCAATAGAAGTAAGGAGAGTTCAGCAAAAATATAGTGAATCGCATATTTTGGACTGCAACCATTTGTGCGGCCAAGTTCACGGGCCGCTGTTACAGAGTTATTTCTGTCTCGTTAAAGGTGGAGACACGCGAGAGTTGCGCCACCGTTGCCCGTGGCTTGTGCGCATGCGTGAGTTGCGAGAAAGTTATTCGAGGACAGCGCCTAGGTCTACCAAGGAGGCGTGCGCACGCAATTTGCCATGTTTGTCCCTAGCCGATGGCAATGCTCACTTCGCAAGAACCGCCGGTTAAGTTCCGTCTAAACATGATCGATGTGGTCGACACAAAATCCGCAAACCGGGAAATAAACAAAGCAGCAAATTCGCTGTAACACCCTGTCATTATTTGCTGATTTTCCTGCTGCTAAAGCGGCGCCTACCTAACCCCCCCCCCCTTCCCACCCGCCATGATTAGGTGATGAGTATCTGTTTCTATTGCTCCACCAGGTAAGAAATTGTCAACACTGTCATGCTGATTCTCACAGGTTGTCTGTTAGTGAACTTAAAAGTGTTCAAGCCTTGTCCTCACCAAAATATATATTGCCGTGTAGACGGTGACTCTGAGCTACAGCCAGGGCTTGTTAGAGATAGGAACAAATTGTTGGCATAAAGCCACCTACTTAGAGTGTATGTGCTAGACTAACCCTTACTCAGTGCTGCACAGTATATGGATATATGGCCGTGTGAATTCGTGGATATACTGCCAACTCCGCAGGGAGTGCTACATTAATTGAAAATAAGTTGGCAGTCCATTTCAAATACTGCCCTTTTGGTGAATTTGGAACATCAGTTATTGAGATTACCATCTACAGTTGTGTTGTATGCAGTGCTGGGCAATATCGAAGATACTTGTAGGTTACATAGTATCTTACATACTCCTTGGGTATCTTGTCTCATGATATCTTGACTCATGATATCTGCGGCAAAACGTGAATCAGTATCTGCATTTCCGACACACGAAAAATTGTATCGTGTATCTTAAGATACAAGATACTGCTATCCTAACATCACTGCACGAAAGTATAAACATCAGGTAAAGCCTGCTAATTAATCTGCTAAACTCAGCTAGTTAGAATAATTACGTACTGGAGGGAACACCTGCGTGGTGACATGATTTAAACGAGGAAGAACGCTAACTGCGGACTCTGGGGTGATCATTCAGCCACAATGAGAAAGATAGGAAGTACAGTAGGGTCCACTCTTAGAGGGAACACGCGAACGCATGGCCAGTGGCCCGCGCTGCGAGATTTCTAAACACGGCGCATGCGCAGAGTCGTAAGGGCGCCGTGTGCCCCGCTTTTTCTGCCACTGCTCCGCCCCTGTGCTCGGCAAGCACAGAAGAGTGCTCATTTTGCCGCAACTCTGCCTGGCTGCTCGTCGGCTAATCAGTAAGTTGAAAAAGCTTGCTTTTTTTTTTCGGAGAGGTTGTAATATGCTTTTCACGCGCTGCTCGCAGAAACTGACCACTTTTGATAGCAGACAAAGCAGTTGAAGCGTGATGCAAAGAGCATACTAAGCTTGACGTTGCAGCCATACAATGTCCGCCTATTCTACAAGCAGGAGGCAGAGTTGGTATTATTTGCGTCACACTGCGAAAAAAAAATAACGCTGGAAGGATCAGCGCGCGCTAGTGCCTACTACGCCCAGGGCGGATAAGTAGCTGACGACGCGGGGCAAGCACTGCCCTTACGAATCTACGCGCATACGCCGCGCTTCCAAATCTCGCCAGCAGTTGGCGCTGCCCGTACCGCCAGCAACGCGTCAAGACCCCCACTCTTTCAAGTTCCAGAAATGGCCACACAGGGCGAAAAACAAGCATAGTAGAAGCACTCACGGTATGCCAGCGTTAGTTTCAGTAACACCCGCAAGACGCGCCGTTTTAAGCACAATTTCGTCTTAGAAAATTTCTCCTATAATTACCGAAGCATCTTTGTTAGATAAAATAGCCCGTAAAGTTATCATTGCTCAATAAATACGGTACTCTTAATTAGTAGGTTTATCGTTTCTGTCATTTTAAACACAATTAGCCTTCAGCATCATCGATCTTCCACGAGACCTCGGGCGTGGATTTAAACTTTTTGCCTGTATTTTCCAGTGCATGGTGGCACGGATCCATTCGTTCGTACACTTAGACGGATTGCTTCTTTTCTGCAAAAACTGGTTTATTGCGCTTCGATGTACAGCGTTATTTAACTTGGGGAAAACTGTCGCGGTTGCAAGCGGACAAGCAAGCCCGAAAGCTACGTTTCCGTCGTGAGCCATGCATCTGCATCGAAACGGGAACCATCTTCTGCGACTGATGACAGCAGTACCGGTGAGTCGTTTAATATCACTGCCTGAATGCTCATGTAATATCGCTCTCGTTAACTCACAGGTGGAGACAAGTTAACGAACTAGGTGCTGCATTACATATGGATAGTAGAGACCCTCCATTGCTGTTTCCACAATAAAGTGTTAGTTGCGGGGCCATCATTATACGAAACAGGAAGCGGTATAGAAAAGCACGTCACATTCTTTATCTCGCCGTAGCCGTAGCCATGGATGAGTGAGTAGCCTTATCAATATTTTTTTTCGAGTCTGCCTGCAAGTTATTTCGTCCAGAGGGCCCAATAACGTTTTCATAAACTGAAGCTAAAGTACTGAATTTAATGTATAAAACAGTTGCACGCATGATAATGCACCAATATTTTGTACCTGTTTGGTTTCAAATGTTCTTGCTGTTCAGTTTAGTTTACCTCAGAACATTTATTTTTTTAGTAGTGAACCGGTGCATCACGTTAATGCAAAAAAACAAAGCATCATTTCTAATAGCTTCATGTCATTCATGCAGTTGCTTGTGAAACCAGCAACGGGATCTTTTCTAGTGTATAAATGAGCACACAAATGTTCTCATTTGTTATCTTAATATTACTTAAGCTGCTTACATGCATTATGTAGTTAGCAGACATCAATTTTATTGAGAGCAGCAATATTTATTTACCATGCTGCTAAGCACCCTAGAACAAACAGTGTGTATTTGCATGTCTTCTCTAGTCACAAATCATTACATGTATGTCTCACCTCTTCGCATTTCATATTGCAAAATTGTGCTTATTCAATTTCTGATGCGGCCAAAATTTCTGTTCCAGACATGCAATAATGAGGGTGGCACTAGTATAAATCGATGCATTCCACACAATAAATAGAAGCTGCTGCCTTCTACAACAAGGTCATTGTGTGGATTTTGGCTGCTGCTACAAGAGAAATAACACATAGTTCAGAAATAAAGATGCTTGATATATGATGTATTGGCTTGATAGTCCTGAGATACATGTCATTTGTTTGTGGCAGATGATATGAACATTTGTTCATATATACAGTTCAGCATATATGGTTCGAACATAAAAGAAAACACTACATGAGTTTGGATAATCTCTGCTGTATCTCATGTGTCACTGTTCTGCACCAACAGTCTCTGCCAAGCACGTATTGGTCATCACAGGAGCCCGCATCTACACTAGCAGGAAGGGGCTGGAGCTGAATTCGCAAGGCTTTACACCATGAACAAACAACTTGTTCCAGAAGTATTTGGATGATATATCAAGTCTACAGACGCCTGCCGTAAGAGTCAAAAGAGCCTCTGCTATCATTCCACCAACACGGATATTGGACGAGTCGTCCAGGTACCTCAACAACAAAAATTCGGTCTTCAGATGTACCTGCAACCTCTGAACAAGCACAGACGAAGCTGGCCAAAAGAGTTCCGTCAGCTTGCCCTTCCTTAATGAGTTTCCTGGCCTTGTCAAATACCACTTGTGCCAAGAATAATTTTTTCAATGCATACAAGCTTTTTCAGTCCACATTCTTGTTAAAGATCATTCCTCTTCCTCATCCAAACATTAAAGGTCAACCAATTCTTTGCTCATACTTAACACCAGTCACTGTCTAGTAGCATAACATATCTGTAGCAGTATTTTCTAGTGTGCGTTGCCATGTGGAATCGCTCTCCTGAAATAGCTTATGTGGCATTGGCATGTGTCTTGCATTAACATTCGTACGGTGTGCTATGTAGTATTCAACCTTTCTAAATATTTTTGGCTTTTAATTCTTGCAATGCAGAGTAGCTTCTCTCTTGTATGCAAGCTTTCTCATTCCCATATTTGATTCCTAGTTCAGAATTGCAATTCTTGATCGACAGCTTCTGTTTTTTCACAAGCTACATTTAGGTGATTCATTGCAGAATCTTGTGCTGCTGTCCGACTTGGTACACGTGACCACGTTAAGTTTCTCGTATGTGGGAGCTTGGTCGGTTGCATTGGGAAGCAGTCTCTCGAGGCAAGCACCCGCTCCTGCAGTCCGCACAGCTACATACACACCGAATATACACGCACCCTGATTGGTGCTCCCGATTCCATCCTTTCCTGTTGCTGCCATCTGCAAATTTTGCTTGTGGCCTTCCTCGGCCATGATTTGGCATCAACGGAGACTATATCACAAGTGATTACATTGTCCGAAGTGTATAAAGTTGATACGCACATGGGTGGAAAGGCCTGGAAAAGTGGCTGCAAAATAGTGACGCCCACAAAACCAACTATGCCCATATTTAGAGAATGTGGGGCACCAAGTGTGAGTCACAAATTAGTGGCCGTGACAGAACAAATAGAAATGTGCAGTTTGGAAAGCAGGTAACGCTGAATCCGGGTTCTTCATGTCGCTATGTTGGCTGCGGCAGCAGATGTTTCCGTCACGCGATTGCGTTGCAATACAAGGTGCTCCTCATCAGTGGTGACTATTAGTGCAAACAGGTAGGACACACTGTTCAATCTGCTTCCACAGCTGGTTGTTGCTTGTTACCGGACCACCATGTGCGACGAAGCCAAGCAGTATGCCGGCAGCCGCACGGTTGAATGTGCCGTAAGCGACCCGTGTGCGTGAATGCTCACTGTTCTCATGTAGATCGTAGCCAGTGTTTATAGTGTCAATGCGTTATGTAAGAGGTATGCTGAAGTGATTTGATTGCATAGTATTATTTCAATGCTGTACAACTCGGTGATGGCTGCTGTATTACATTTCTAGGATGAGCGGCCTGGTCAGTTGCATTGGGCAACAACTTCTCAAGGTGAGCACTTACTACTCCAGTCCGCACAGCGACATAGACTCCCTGTTTACACGAACCCTGATTGATGCTCCCCGTTCTATCCATTCCTGCTGCAGCCATGTGCAAAACTTGCTTGTGGCCTTCCTCGGCAATAATCTGGCGTCAACGGAGGCTATATTACCTGATTACATGGTCCGAAGTGTATGAGGTTGATATCCACATGGGTGGAAAGGCCTGCGAAATTGCATTCCCCACAAAACAGATCATGTCCATATTGAGAGCAGGTGGTGCACCAAGTGTAAGCGACATATTAGAGGACTAGAGAAAGAAGAAAAAGAAACGTGCACGTTGGAAAGGAGTTGACGCTAAAATGCCGGGTAGTTCATGTCACTGTGTTGGCTATGCCAGCAGATGCGTGCATCACCCAATTGATTCGCAATGCAACTTAAGGCGACTACCGATCCAAAAAGGTGTTACACTGTCCAATCTGCTTGCGCCGCGGGTTGTCCCTCGTTACTAGACCACTATGTGCGACGAAGGCAAGCACCACACTAATGTTCCCGTCGTGCATATTTAAGCAGTCTACGCGCAATGTACAAAAAGGGAATAGCAGCTGTATACGTGCG
Organism: Dermacentor albipictus; assembly: GCF_038994185.2. Taxonomy (NCBI): domain Eukaryota; kingdom Metazoa; phylum Arthropoda; class Arachnida; order Ixodida; family Ixodidae; genus Dermacentor; species Dermacentor albipictus. The sequence goes on from NC_091829.1 coordinate 109,199,703, forward strand.
TGCAATCTGGGTTCACGAACTGAAACGTCGGTACTTTTTTTCTTACAGGCCAGAAGATATTTGTTTTCGCAGAAGAAACCCTCACCGTATCCAATTTGTACATGCTGATGATACACGATGATACACATCGTGTATCAGTGAACGTTTTTTGTGTCATCCATGAGAAAAAAGGAGAGCGAAGGGGAGCGAAGCTAAAAGCGCATTCATAATTTGGCACCACGCATAGAACTTACACCACCCCATTTGTTTCACGAAACACGAAACACGCACGAAACAAGCGTCCGAACCACATAAACGAGGATAAGGCGTTCCTGATAACAATCCAAAACACGTGCATAGTGCTTTCCGCATATGTTTCCCTGCAAAGATTACGGCTGTGCAAGGTGACGCGCTGAAAGAACACGCATGGCAACTGATATCATTGTTGTTGGAACACCACCGTGGGTAGGCAACGCATACATGTTCGGGCTCCCGAGGAGCAGTGTGAATGCGAGGAGAGGCAAAGATAAAAAAGGAAGGGTAATACCACTAGCGGATGTGTATGGTCAAAATAACATTTAATACCATTACTCTACAACAATAATTCACTGGGTACCCCCTCAGCAGTTGCAGTGGTGGTTTTCAATAGCTTCACTAGATATTTACTTACGCAGGGCGGGGATGGCGAGTGAATTTTTTTTCCTCGCAGTAGTTTGTTCAAGAAACACGAGATGGCGCAGCCGGCGGTGACCCCGCATTGCATTGGGCAAAAACTCACAAGTGTCCGAAACCATTGAGGTTTCTGCACTGCTACTGTCTGACCAGGTGTTGGAAGTGCCGCTGGGTGATCACTAAGATGTTGTGATCCATTCGTGCTGCAAGATGTGGAACAATAGAATTAAGGCTAGTGCGTCAAGAATATAGTGAATGACGTATTTGTGACTCAAATCAATTGCGTGTACAAGTTCACGGACCGCTGTTATGGCGAGTTCACACTGAGATATTCGGCGTCTGGAGCGGCGCGGAACCCAGTTCGGCGGCAGTGAGATCCGCTGGAGTTGCCCCTTCTGCGCAGATCGCTCCCGGAGTGATTTTTGTGGCAACTGCCACCGGATTCCCTCACCGCGGGTGAATTAAGAGCGTGACGCAGCAATACGAAAGATGGTGGTCATGCGCGACGCGCTGGTCATATCGCAGTCTCGTGGAAGCTTCATGAGAAGGCGTTTGCATCGCCACCGCAATTTTGACGTTTTTTGCAATACTTCCAGCGCATGCCAATCCGTCCGCTCGACCCACTCCACCATTCTAGTATCCTCTAGTTTCATGGCGCGGGAACATCGGGGATATGCCGCGCTTGCTTGGAGGTGAACATCTTACACGGCAGATGGCTCTGTACCTCCTTCCGCTGGCGCAGTGGGCAAGCAGTATGCACGACGCGAATCTCAGCGGTAGGACAATTCCGTTCGCTGTAGACACCGGATTCCCCACTGTGAATGTGCCATGAGGGAGTCTATTTCGATCTTACGAAAGGTGCAGACACTGGAGAGTTGCACCGCGATTTTCCGTAATTTGTGTGCATGCGTGAGTCTCGAAAGAATTATTCGGGGACTACACCAAGCTATACTAAGGAGGTGTACGTACGCTGTTTCCTCTGTTTGTTCCCAGCCGATGGCAATCCACACTACGCAAGAACCGACGTTTCATTTCCGTTCAAAGATGATAAAAGTGGTCCATACAAAGTCCGCAAACGGGGTAGCATACAAAACAGCAAATTCTTAGCAACAACCTTTCATTATGATGCATGCCATGATATATAGCTTCGCAAGAGACGTTGCAGACTTTCTGCTCAATGACACCATTCTTCGACATGGCGCCCCCGGCCAGCTTCTTATTGATCATCGCGGCTGTTTCTTCATGGCTTGTGCTGAAAGTGGTGAAACTGGATGACAAGGAGGTGTGACCTTTTTATGGCGTACCGGAGAGTCTGCGGAGATCTACACGTCCAAATATATTTTTTCTTACTGTAAAGGGTACATCACTGCAAAGGTACTCTTATTGTGGCGAAGCAATAGATTCAGGCATTTACGAACAGATTTACACACACACGTACGCTGACGCAATTACGAATACGGGACCGCACAGACTGGCGAAGGCACTCACGTACGTGCAATAACGCACGTGTGTACGCGTAGGAAAACAGGTAACTAATAAAAATAAGGGAATATCACACGGGTGGCCAACACTTAGGACGAAGCAGGTTGCCCGAGAAATGTGATCTAACGGTAAAAGTAAAAGAAAAAGGGCTATAGAAAAAAGACGAAGACAAAATTGAAGGTGGAAAGCACCTATAGTACGCTGAGGAGAGTGACAGAAGAACTAATAAAAAACTCTAGAGTTGTAACAAAGGCGGAAGAGTTCGTAGCACTTAAAACAGACGTGCACTCTGAGTATTTGCACATGGGCTTCGGGCTATGGAGAGTCTGCCTGATGATTTGGCGCAGAAAGAAAGAAGGAAGGAAGAAAACAAGGAAAGAAAGAAAGAAAGAAAGAAAACAAGGAAAGAAAGAAAGAAAGAAAGAAAACAAGGAAAGAAAGAAAGAAAGAAAGAAAGCAAGGAAAGAAAGAAAGAAAGAAAGAAAGAAAACAAAGAAAGAAAGAAAGAAAGAAAGAAAGAAAGAAAGAAAGAAAGAAAGAAAGAAAGAAAGAAAGAAAGAAAGAAAGAAAGAAAGAAAGAAAGAAAGAAAGAAAGAAAGACGAGTGACTGTGACAGAGCCCTTGTGGATGCGTCCTTTCAAGCCGCTGCAACTATAATATGGATGGTGTGCTTTTCACAGCGGTGGTTGCCACAGAGACGTTAATAAGAAATCTCATGCAGCGCTGCACTAGAGTTGACCACTCGTTACATATGCGACACCTTTGCAACAACGCAGAACAACATTGCATTACCGGCAGCCATCTTCATCCTCTCAACTGGATACGTAGTGGAGAGTACAGAATAAACAGAATTTTCGCGGTGCCATCTACCACCTTGAAGCTATATTTCACACCTCGTTCATTAGTGCGAAATTCGAATTCCGTTGTTGTGCTGACTTCTCAAATATTTAAGCGCAAATGAAGACTCTGACAAGTAGGCGTTTTTCCCGATTGCAGGGCATACTTAGCGTTTACACTGGTTGGGCGAACGTTCTTGTCGGAAGCCTCTTATGTGTCATTGGGCTTCCGAGATTTAGAGTTTGCAAACATTATTCCACTTTTCTTAAGAATTTTGTTTCTTATGTGGGTAATCACGAAAGAAAAGGCTATAAATGGCGCAACAATGCGCACCTGAATCTGCGGGGTGAGGGCCTTTTTTTGTCGAGTGTATGCTGTGTGGCGCCACTGTACTGCTCCGCACTAAACACGGATACTTCACAAACACACGCAATACTGATGGCTTATTAGAGCGAGTTCGCTAGCATGCTCCTTAAGCTGGGATTAATCAGCCAGATAACGTGAGTCAGTGGCCCCCCATCTGCGAGAAAATGACCTGGCTTTGCTACCGCGACTTATTTCACCTGTCGTTTTTGTAGAGCTTTTCTTTTGCGCTCCACGTTTTTCGCGTTTGCGATTTTTGTCTATTTCTATTCTGCGCTCTTGGACTGAGCGTGGGTGCAGTGTGTGCGTCCTAAATGTCTGTGAATACAAATACAATTTCTGGTAGCAGATTCTTCTTGCGACTTGATGCGCTGGAAAGGATTAGTTCCAAACAACCGCTTCAAATGTTTAGCAAAATTTATCGAAAGAACGATAAATGCCTATACAATGAAATATTAACAAGCATTCGTCATCCCAAGAAAGTTTGTGGAATACTTAGGAAATTAGAGCAAATGATCAAATTACAGTACATTGCGCTTTCGACGCTATAATGTTTAAAAACATGAATAGGTTGCTTCAGAAAGCCTGGCCAACGTTACGACAGGAGGACTTATCTGCGTCAAACGCGGCCTCGTCATCATCAGCATATTAGTTTTAAAGGGTTAGTATACTGACCTAATGTCCAGTTTTGCACTTCACGTGCTTATATCCACTCTACAACCCTTTTTCCTATATACACCTGCCCCCCTCAAAGTAAACCCGTGGCACTTTCATATTTATTATTACAGTTTACATCCCGCCCCCTTTTTTCGTCGGCTGTTTTTGTCTGTTTTTTTTAAGTACCTTCACCAGCACATTCCAAAGTCCCAGACGCCAAGATACCTTTTTCGGCGCCTCAGTCGCACAAGATTTCGCCACTTCTGTATATCGCCGTGACGACGCCTGCGTTGAGCTACTGGTGCTAACGTCCTCGACAGACCAAGCGACTGGCTTCCAGCTACTAACATACATTGCAAAAAACTTGTGGTGCCAGTGGCCACAGCAAGATTTAACGTATCAGACGTTTGGGAAGGATCAGCACGGGCGGGGAGACCCCACCTCATGTCGGCCATTGCTGTCCAGTACTGACCTCCCCAAGGCGTCATTTGTAAATGAGAGAGAGAGAGAATCAACTTTTGTGCTGAGCCCTTAGTCACGGGTGGTGCGCGCTTGCACCAGATGGGGTGGAACCTTATTCTCAGGTCCCATATGTGTCCAGCAGTTCCTGGCCCCTAGCCGCCAGCGCGAGCTGGGTCGGTAGGTCGGGGCTGGACAACAAGGTCTCCCATCGCTCGGGGGGGTTGGGGCTGGGGAGGGTGGGGGGTAGGGGTGGTGGGGGGTTCTTGAGCTTAGTGCACTCTGCAAGGATGTGTGCTAGAGTGCCTTTTGACCGTCTACAAAAAGGGCATGAAGTGTCATGCTCTGTTGGGAACATCTTATGCAAGAGCACTGGATGCGCTAGCGACCCCGCTTGCATGCGTCGCACGATCGTTTGCTGAATTCGGTTGAGTTGCGGATGCGGACGGGGAAGCCTACATCTGCCGCTTCTGTACATTTGCGTGATGTCTTTGTAGCTTGTCACGGGGTGCGGTAGCCCTGGCTCGTCCTCGGCCCGGATCGATAGTTCTCGGGCATAGTGGTCGGCGAGTGCGTTGCCTTCTACTTGCGAGTGAGCCGGGACCCACACGAGCTCAACGGCCGGCCCCGGTGATTTGCATTTGTTGAGGATCGCTAGTGCCACGGAAGAGATGTTCCCCTTGCGGTAGCTTGCGTAGGCGGTCTGGGAGTCTGTGACAACGGTCCTCACTCCCGGTTGTGCGAGTGCGAGGGCCACGGCCACTTCTTCTGCTTCGGCTGTATTCGTCGACCGTATCGACGCGCCTGTGACAAGTTTATCTATGGTGGTGACGACCGCCGTTGCTCTGGTTCCGTGCTTGGGAAGTGAGGCGTCCGCGTAGAGGACCTCGGGGTCCTCTTCCAGCTGTCGAGCCAGTGCCTTGGCCCGCGCAGAGCGTCTCTCGTTGTTCCTCCCCGGCTGCATGTTCCGGGGGAGGGGCTTGGTCTTAATAATGTCTCTCCACGTTGTGGGGAGCGGCTCCGTTGTCGGTAGCTGTTCAATTTGCCATCCTCTCTTGCGTAGGACGGCCCGACCGTGCTCTGTCCGGCTCAGCCTTACCCTCTGGTGGGATAGGTGTGCTTCCACCAGCTCTTCCACCGTGTTGTGGGCACCCATTTCCAGCAGCTTCTGCGTTGACGAGTAGACTGGGATGCCCATGGCGAGTTTTACTGCTTTCCTTATCGTCGTGTTCAGCGTTTCGCGGTTCACCTTCGCAAGCTGGAGGTACGGGGCGGAGTACGTTACGCGTGACACGACGAATGCCTGCACCAGGCGCAGTGCGTCTTCTTCTTTGATTCCTCTGTTCCGGTTGGTGACTCTCCGGATCATGCTGAGGACTTGCTCGGATGTGGTCTTGATTTTGTTGACGGCTGCGTGCGCCTTGCCGTCGCTGCACAACAGCAGGCCCAGTATCCGGATCTGCTGCGTTGGTTTGATCTCTGTGCCGTCGATGGTGATGATTATGTTTGGCGGCGGCTCTTTCTTCGGTCTTCCGGGCTGTACTATGAGCAGCTCCGATTTCTGTGGAGCGCAGCTCAGGCCACAGGTCCTGGCATACTCGTGGACGGTCGTTGCCGCTCTCTGCAGGGCTTCCTCCACCCAGGCATCGGAACCCGCGCGGTTCGTCCACACCGTTATATCGTCGGCATAGAACGCGTGGTCCACGCCCTCGATCTGATTGAGTAGTTCGGGCAGGGGCAGGAGTGCTAGGTTGAAAAGCAGAGGCGACAGGACAGACCCCTGTGGGGTACCCCTGTCTCCGAGCTCCACAGGCTCTGACCGTTCATTTCCTATCCGGATAGTTGTTGCTCTATTGGTTAGGAAATCTTTGATATAACCGTAGGTCTTGCGGCCACACCCCGTCTTGCGCAGGTTCTCGAGCACGCTGGCGTGGGACACGTTGTCAAAGGCCCCTTTGAGGTCCAAAGCCAGTATACCCCGGGGCGCGTGCCTCGTTGCTTTTTTAATGCTTTTTATTTATTTTTATTTTTATTTTTTATTTTTTTATCTTTATTTTTATTATTTATTTATTGCTTTTTTAATTTTAATGAGCTACCTATGGGAAAGCTAGAGTCAGCGGGTAATAGTTATCTTTTTTTTAATGTAGCCAGCCTCAACTAAATACGTCATAGAGCAACAAAATGGTATTCAAGGGAAGAAAATGAAAAATACAGCGAAAATAAAAATGACAAATTTAAAAAAAGAAAAAAGGGAAAAGGAAACTAAACCACGAAGGACAAGATAAAACATCAAAGAACACGGATTGAATCTCGCAAGAGCGCCTAGACTCTCTTTCTAAATATATTAGTGAAAATTTAACACGAAGGACGCAGGCACTGAGCGAAGCCAGACACGTGCGAGACATACTGAAATTCTTGCCAAACTCTTAAGTTTCACGGCATGTCATGCTCCTTCCGCCGAAAACCAACCCTTGCGAGGAAAATTTCTTGCGCGGATCCAAGCAGCTCCATAAAGGAGCATACTTTGCTGCCATCTCTCGTGCTTTGTCTTTGAACAACCCTTCCTTGGCATCCCATACGACAACCAAGTCGACCACCAATACTTCATCGTCAGTCTCGATGACAATGTCAGGCTTCAGCCTCGTACCCTCCCGAGCCGTTAACTGAGGTTCTTCTTGAACCGTAACACTCGGTGTCTTTTCCCGGACTAGACGGGCCACCGGTTTAGCCACGAAGCTGTGTGAATGAGTATGCGTGAGGTGCACAGACTCACATTCCTACAAGATGTGGAATGCAGTTTCCTGTTTTTCATGTCATCCGGGAAGTCGGATCGGGAAGTCGATCGGGAAGCTGATCCGCGAAGTCGGATCGCTGTTTTTTGTTAGTAAGAGACCTCGTTGGATAAAAATTAGTCCTAAGGGGCAATTCGTGAAGACGATCACCTTCTTTCAACAACTTGGAATCGTGTACTGTAACGTAGGCTGAAGCCGGAGTCTTACAGTGTAGACTCTTCTCTATAATGGCGGGCCAGAAGAAGAGCGTGCAGCCTACACGCTTACGTCTTTCATGGCGCCGACGTTTGCGCGCGCCATACCGTGGTGCGGAAGCCCCGCCTCATTGTGTCAATTGCCCCCTATGCGACAAGCGACCTTCTCGGTCGCGTCAAAAAGTTATTTCAGCGACTACAAGAAATGGAGCTCTTCAGGTGCATCTCGGCGTTCATGTACGCGCATACTAAAGTTTCATGCGCACTACATGAACAACTTCAGCGCGAGGACAATGACTGAGCGAACCGGGGTCAGAACTGCAGTGGACGACTCAGTAGGGCACGTAACTAAGGCGGTGTGTAAAATTGTAGGGACCAAAATACAAGCGGAGCAACTCTTCCGAGCCTCCACGGCGACGGGTGGGCGTCCAGACTCACACGCAGGCGCCGGTATTGCAATGGGCGTCGGGTCGACCCTGGTTTTATCGAAGGGTGTCGGTATGCTGCTGACTCCGGATGCGATGCCGAGCAAACTGGCGTGCTTCTTCACCTCTTTGTACGAACTCTTTCACGTGTTCGCCGGTCGGTCCATTATCAGCCACAGGTAGCATGGCACCAAGTATTGAAGTAACGGGGCGCCCGTATACAAGTTCGAACAGCGTAAACTGTGTTGTCTCCTTTACAGCAACGCTATACGCGAAGGTCACATAGTGTGAAATCTCGTCCCACGTCTTGGGCTCTATGCCGACATACATGGAGAGCATATCAGCCAGCTTTCTGCTCAGACATTCCGTTAATCCAATGTTTTGAGGGTGATATGTAGTGCTCTTTCTGTCAGAGCTATGCGTCAGCTGGAGAACGCCCTGCATAAGTTCGGCTCTAAAGGCTGTAGCACGACCGGTGATAAGAACAGACGGTGCACCATGTCGTAGGCCGATGTGGAGTACTAAGAACTTGGTCACTTCGTGCGAGTTCGCTTGCGGAATAGCTTCGGTTTCGGCGTACAGGGTTAAGCAGCCGGTAGCGACAACTATCCACCTGTTGCGCGCAGAGGTCACTGGGAATGGCCCAAATGGATCCATTCATATTTGTTGGAACTGTGCTTGAGGCGGGTCCACAGGGCGGAGAAAGCCAGCCGGTTTAACTGGTGGTTTCTTGTGGCGCTGACAATCGCGGCAGTTCTTCACGTATTGTTGCACAGAAAAAAAAGCCGGGGCCAGTAATACTTCTGTCGTATCCTTGCTAGTGTATTAGCGAATTCCAGGTGCCCGGGAATAGCTTATTTAGGCACGTATGTGGACCGCTTCCGCAGTTTTTCTTGTAAAGGACGTTGTGCAAATAGTACGATGATAAGCCGCGCACGACAGAGTTGGGTAAAACACCTTTAACTTCTTGAAGGTGCTCGATCAGCGGCAGCAGCTCAGGGTCAGCGTGCTGGTACTCAGCCATCTTGATGGCGTCCATAACGCCGACAAATGGCAAGTCATGGTCAGGGTCCGATGACGTCGTAGGAAGTGGTGCATGTGACATACAGTCAGCGCAGCTGTGCTTCCTTCCAGACCAGCGGACTCTTGTAAGCACAGGCTCCAATGGGCGAATCTGCCTGAAGGATCCTTGAGGTTGGCAAGCCAGCAGAGGGCGTGGCGATCGCTGACAGCCTTAAAGGGTCTACCGTACAAGTAGGGTCGGAATTTACCCATTGCCCACACAACCGCTAACCATTATTTTTCAGTGGTGGATTTGGTGGATTCGTTTTTCTCAGCCTTGGTGAGACTGCCGCTTGTAAAGCAATGGTGCGTTCCACACCAGCTTGCCACTGCGCAAGAACTGCGCCGAGACCTGCATTCCTGGCGTCAGTGTGAATTTCAGCGGCGGCGCCTTTGTTGAAATGTGCCAGTAGTGGGGCTGCTTGCAAACCCTTGCGCAATTCATTGAACGACTGCTGCTGGTCGTCCGCCCAAATGAAAGGCACATCGTCGTGTGTAAGCCTTGTCAGAGGCTCAGCAATTCTGGAAAATCCTTGGACGAAGTGCCTAAAATACGCGCACAAACCAAGCAAACGTAGGAGAGCCTTCTTTTCTGGGGGAGGTGAAAACTCGGGGCCGCAACTTACTTGTCGGCGTCGTGTAGGACACGTTTAGGACCAACAACATGGCCAAGGAATTTGAGCTCTTTGAACCCGAAGTAGTATTTTAAGCTTGATGGTAAGGCCGGCAGAATGGATCGCAGTGAGGACTTTCTCAGGTCGTGCGAGATATTCGTCAAACTTGCCGAGAACACAATGACGTCGTCCAAGTATACGAGGCAGGTTTGCCATTTCAGTTCAGCAAGCACAGTATCCATCATCCGCTAAAAGGTAGCAGGTGCGGAACAGAGGCCCAAGGGGAGAACTTTGAACTCATAAAACCCGTCAGGTGTCACAAACGCAGTTTTTCACGATTGTATTCATCAATTTTGACTTGCCAATAACCTGATTTAAGATCCAATGAAGAAAACAACTTGACATGTTGTAGACAATCCAACGCGTCTTCGATGCGTGGCAATGGATAAACATCGCGCTTGGTGACCCGGTTCAACTTGCTGTAATCTACACAGAAGCGTAGTGTGTTGTGTTTCTGTCTGACTAACACTACAGGGAGGTCCACGGGCTGGTGGACGGCTGGATCACGTCGTCTTGGACCATCTATTTCACCTCATGCTTGATCGCTTCCCTTTCCGCTGGAGACATTCTGTAAGGATGCCGACGACCAGGACGTACGGACTCGTCCGTAATAATGCTGTGCTTTGGGATGGACGTGCGCCGCATATTGGATTACGTTGAAAAACAGTCCGCAAATTCATTCACCAGACTCAGTAGACGGTCTTTCTGATGGTCTTGCAGAGTAGCGTTAACGTGAATCCGTTTTATTAGGCTGAGCAAATCAGATTGCTGAGACGATGCGATTTCCAATGTGGCAATGTCAGCAACATCAATGATTCGCGAAGGAGTGCGATTGTCGTTCCTCGCGGTACATGCAGATACTCGAAGCTAAAGTTTGTTAGCAAAATGACTGAACATTGGTTTCGCAACTGAAGAAGCCCTCTGGCTACGCAAATGTGGCGCTTAAGCAGGGGTATGTCTACCTCGCCAAGTCCTTCGCGTTGTCCTCCATGTCGCATCGGACAAGGGTAAGCACGCTGCTCTTGTGTGCCAACGTGACGTGATTGCCATCTACGTGAAGCGCGATGTCACCCTTACTGTTCGCAATGGCTTGCGTAGTAGCGAGGTTGGCTCTAGACTCTTGCAGGTCGATGATGGCTCTGTTCACCTGAACGAAATCTATGCCGAGTATAAGTTCCTTTGAACATTCGGGAAGAATGGCGAACTCGTCGATGTGCGTAAAGCCCCGAATGTTGACTCGTGCCGTGCACCGGTCCATCGGACTTATGAGGTGCCCTCCGGCAGTATGGATCTGAGTTCTGGTCCAATGCGTCGAAACATTGTTCCGTATACACGTGAGATTCTGGCTTATGACAGACGTGTCCGCACCCATGTCCATTAACGCCGAGACTTCGTGGTCATCAATGGTAACTGGTACGTCCCAAGATACTGACATCGAACTACACTGTGTTCTCTGCGTCTCAATTACGTCAAATAGTGGTCATGGTAGTGAAGGATCTTCAGCGCTCGCAACGTCAGTGACCTCACCTCCGCAGGTCACTGGACTCAGTTTTCCCGGGAGGCAGGGCTGGGTGAGCAACGCCTTGTTCCGCTCGGTGTGAAGAGGGGGCTGGAAGACCTGTTTCGGGCGGGTGACCGAAACGTGACCCCCGGTTATGACTACCTGACCGGGGGTCATGGAGTCATGGGTCACACAAGGTCCTGGCGTCTACGAGGTAGGCCTCGATCTCGGGCGTTCACCATTTCGCGGGCGTGGCACATTCAGTGAAAATTCACGGAGCCCAGCTCGGCAGTAAGGAAACGCCCTGTAGAGGCGATCAGCTGCACTGCAATGAAAACACAAGGGCATCCGGTCTGCAGTACGCCATACGTCGCTCTCGTGGGGTGGTCTTGTTTCAGCCATGAATGGCGTGCGGCAAGGCATGAAGTCGCCAGTTGCTTGTTCAACGGCGCGCACACCATAAAGGCCGGGACATCGCTCACACTGTCAAAAATCGAGGACAACGAACTTCGCGCAGCTTCCGCATACGACATGCGAGGCTGTTGCTGCCGTACCTCGTGCTGTGGTGTCTCGCTTCGCTCTGGGACTTGGACTGCCTGCCTGATTTCCTCCCGGACGACCTCATCCAGCGCGAGTCGCTGTACCGATGCTGGAGCCACCTGGAGCTCTTGAAGCTCTTCTCGAACAACAAGCCTAATGAGCTCCTGCAAGGTGTCCGTATTTTCCAACAGTATAGCGAGAAAGTCACCCGACAGGGCCGACGCATCGCAGTTGTACTGCCCTGATCGCTGCAGCAGTGCTTTCCCCATTGAAATGGCTCTGCGAGAAACTCTACAACGCTCTTTGGTAGATTGCGTATTATGACACAAAATAGCTCTTGCTTGACACTGCGCATCAAGTTCCTGAGCTTCTTTTCTTCCGGCATGGTCGCGTCTGCGTGTCGGCACAAACATTGCGACGCTTTCGTACTGCCTCTGAACTCGTCCCCGCATTGCAGATTCAGCTCGCTCCTTGCGATTGAGGCAGGCATATGTGCTGATTTGCTGCCGTCCGAATTTGTCCCATGTCGATAGGGCCGCCTCATGGTTTTCAAACCACGTCCGTGCATAGCCCTCGAGGGCAAAGTAGGTGTTGCGTAGCCTGCGCTCTGCAGTCCAGCCGCTGAAGTCTGCGACACGCTCATGCCGCAGTGATCGAGCCAGTCCTCAACATCCTCGAAGGTGTCCCCATGGAAGGACGTGGAGATTCGCGGCTGGGTAAAGATGACCTTGGTCGGTGCGGTTGAAGAAGAGGACGGAACCGATGTACTAATCCTTCTGACTCGACTAGGATAGAGACTCGTGCTCAGGTGGCAGTGCTTGAAGTCGACGGCTCGTCCGTACGTGAATAGGCGTCAGCTCGACCAGACTTCGTACTGGGCTTGTAGACAGTGTTCGATATGGGAGTGGTCGCATGGGCGACGCACCTCCACCAGCGAAAGGAAACGTAGATTGAAGCCGAGTGTTACAAAGCACAAGCTTCTCTTTAATGTCGGGCCAGAAGAAGAACGTGCAGCTCATGCGCTTCATCATCTTTCATGGCGCCGACCATTGCGCGCGCCGTCCCGCTGCGCGCGAGTCCCACAACACTGTGTCAATGCTATCAAGTGTTAGCGACGATTTGGTCTTGATGTGCCAGGAGGTCCTTGTTGATGTATTTTGATATTAGATCAGGCCACCACGTTTGTGATCCTCTATTAGGGGCTCTTTCAAACGCTTTCGGGGAAGTTATTCCGAAAGGGATTTGGAAAAAGCTAAAAAATTCTTACAAAGTTCGTATTTAAAATACTATCAAACAGATGATCCACCAGTGTGTCCTCTAGTCTAAGTAAACGCGCAAGGCTCTTGAACTGAACCGCCTGAGCAACGCTCTGCAACTGAGTAACACCCAACACCCTTTGAAGGTAACCATATGTGGATATTGGGAAAACCTGCGGCTAAATAAAGAACTTTCTTCATCCATTGGTAATAAGCGCGTCCAGCCTACAAGATTCCGGAAACACTTCTAGTGTTTTAGATGCACTATACAGAAACACTGGACTAACCAGTTGTCTAGGCAATTAACGTTCTGAAACGGCTTTAGTCAGGCGTTAGCAATGCGATCAAGTACCAATGCTTTGTCACAGTGGACAGTTGGGTTCTTATTAATTAAGATATCTCAACCAAGATATCGAATTAGTTGATCTCTATGCCTTGGCTGAGTTTCCTGACCTAAATAGCTACTGTAGGAATGTTGTAGTGCATTGGTCTTCAAGCAGCGGTTAAGGGCGTCACATTTGTCCACAGGACCGGTGGCTAAGCTCTGGCGGCATTTGGTTCCGCCCAGCCAAGTGTCGGCTGTCGTCGAAGTGAAATAGCGCTACGGGGACGTTGGGAGTATAGAAAGAGTGTATTCACAATATATATACAAAATGAGACAGAGTAGTCAAGATGGCAGACCACCAACAACACGCAGCAGCCAGCGTCCCATGATCTTCTTCTTCCTCTCTTCTTTCATCCTTTTGTAACAGGACCCCTAGGTGGTGAAGCGCCGTGTCGGCGCATAGTAGGCGAAGACTTCAGGTCGAAGTATGGCTTCAGCCGCGAAACATGCACGACGTAAACAGGCGCCAGACTTGAGGATTCATGAAGCTGTGGTGGCGAAATCTCGTAATTTACGTCGTTAACATGCCGTAGGACTTCATAACGCCCTGTGTAGCAAGAGAGATTGGTCATAATCGATTGGTCATAACCTCATAATCGATTGGTTTGATGATTGGCGCGGCTGCCGGCACTCCTAGTATCGCGTTTCAATCGCTAGGCACTGTTCGTTGGCCGCAAGCCACCAGCATAACATTGTTTGTTTTTTTCGAGTCAGAGTAGAATCAATCGTTGAGAAATACGATGCCGATCTGATTCGATCAACGAAAATACACCGTGTGACAACTGTACAAGATTCGCGTATTATATAGCACTGTTACAGGGAAAAAAGACTCAGTCCAACCCCTTTCCCCCTGTTCAGCTCTTGTTACTCTCCCGACTGGTCACGTGGTTACTATTCAGTGAACTTCGACAATGACGGCGCAGGGTCGGCATAAACAGCTTTGTTGTAAAAGAATTGATTCGAATTCTGAGGCTCGATGTGCCAAAACCTGATTTGATTATGAGGCAAACTGAAGTAGGGAACCGCTGATTAATTTAACATGACAATATGAACATGACAAGTTTCCTTTTTCTTTTTTTATCCTCTGTCCTTGTGTTAGCACAGTTGTGAACAACTTTCTCGAAAAGGGGGGCATTGTTATAATATATGGTACGCGGAAGGCGGAAACATAAACATATGAAGGCAGTGTGCCGTGCGGTTGCGAACAGGACGTCGACTCTTGGCAAATACCCATGAGGGGGTATGTGCGAAAGGGCCGTCATGATCATCATCGACACCGATTTGTGAGCGTTGACAGTGGCGCCTTGAAAAGCTAGGCGCGAGGGAATGTAGCCAGTGGCGAGAGCAGGTTCGGCGTTCGAAAGAAAAGGGCTTCCTCGCTGGGCGTCCGCCCCATAGGAGCTATCGCCGCCCGCGTCACTACGTGTGCACCAGGGGGAGTATTCTGTAAGAGTCCACCTAGTGGACAGTCCATTTCGGCCGCCGCTGATCGGATGCAACTGTACGAGCGAGGAGTATACGAACGGCCCTAGCCAATCAGGAACGGCCGAAATGGACAGTCCATTAGGTGGACTCTTGCAGAATGCCTCCCCAGAATCAACGCTGTCACCAGCTGAGAGGCTACCTCGCCCAGTTCTTCCACTGCGCACCTGGTCCAGGAGCGCTGGTGGTCCTGAGCTTGGCTGAGCGAGCGTTCGGGTGAGCGGCCACAGGGCTACTACCGGGTATACGTCCCCAGCTGGCGGTACAACCCCGTCAGCTGGGGACGTGACCCGGTGGCTGCTGCTGTGTGCTTCCGAGCGAAAACCCCGCAGGCGGGAAACTGGGCACGCGAAGGCTCCGGTACATCTACTATGGCGCAGGGCCACCTGAGCTCCACGAGGCGGTCCCACCCTGCAGTTCGACCCTGCTGTCCGGCCATGGTGGTCGACACTGCTGTACAGTTATCATACATAGTTTCTTTCCTGATTTCCTTTCTTTTTCTGATGCAGCAACTCATGGCAGGTTTCTTTTCGAATTCCGTCAGCCATGACATTATGCCAGCCTCTCTGACTTTCCACTTCTCGTTCCTTTTTGCTGTGTTGCTCCCCATACAGATCGCATAGCTGATGGTAACGTTCCTAGCCCTTTTCCTCCACTGTGAATCAATGTTTTTCATGTACAAATACCTGAACACTCCACGAGCCCAATTACCTTCTTCCATATCCTTCAGTTCTTCTTCATAATCAATTTTACTGTGAGCTTCCCTGACTTGTTGTCCATCCCATGTCACCCTGCACAGCGTCATTTGTAGCCTTCCCGTGTGCGCCCGATGCGAAGTATTTCTCTTCCCCTTCACTGTTATTATTTTTTCCTTGGTATCCATATATTATTTCTCTTCGTTTATCCATATACCATGGTATTTATATTCTTTTACGCGAACTATTTTCCGACCCTCGATTTACACTGTCTGTTCACTGTTTTCAGTGAATACCAAGACAGCTGATTTTCTAACGCTAGATTTTAGACCTATATTGTCACCTTCCTGTCCACAAATATTAGCCAGACATTGCATATCACTTTGCTTGATAGCTAGCAACACAATGTCGTCCGCATAAAACAAACCTATAAGCTGTTGCTCTAGTAGTGTACTCGCCTGTTTGTACATGAGATTAAATCCAATATAGCTTCCTTCTAGTGCCATTTCGATCCTCGCCCGGTACATAATAAACAGCAGTGGGGATAAAGGCACCTCAGTCCATGTTTGATACCAATTTTCTCCTCGCTCCTAATCCCTTCCTATTCAATGTGCCCCAACAGTATTTCCTAGGTAAACATTTTGCAAAAGCTGCAGACAATTATCGTCTAAGCCTTCCCCTTCTAAATTATTCAAAAAACTGCTGTGGTCTACGTTGTCATAAGCTCCTGTAATGTTTAAAATGGCTACATATATTGGTTCCCTCTCTACTCTTGATACTTCTATAGACTTAGTAAAGACAAATAAGTTATCACCCGGACGCGTACTTACTTTGATGCCCTTCTCAATTTCTCCCAAAATTTTATTATTATCATGCCATGCTTGCAGCTTTAATTTATTTGCCTGCTTGGCAAAACTGCACGTTACCGATGTAATAGTCAATGGTCTATACGAGCGAATTCTATCTTTCGGTCCCTTACCTTTACAAATTTAATTCCTACTACTTTGTCGCGAGTCCGAACTCTCTGGTATACATCTTTCTTTTAAAAGATCCATCTGGCTGCCTAGCTCGTTGGGCGCCTCGTCTACAGCAGTATAATATTCAGCTGTCTACCAGTCAGGCCTTAAGCATTCGGATGCCGACGGTCCTTCGCGCTCGCCACTGCGTGATGAGTATGGTACTCCGTTTATCTCCAGCTACTCTTCTTCGTCTCTTACATTCTCCGACATGCCAGCAGAGCAACGAATGGATCCTTGGATAGCCTCTATTCTAGAGAATTTATCTCAACCGTCACCACGCACCATCAACCGCTCGCTTCGTCGCACCGCTCGCCACTTTGCCATCCGCGGAGAGCTCCTGTACCGCCGGAACTAGCTACCTAATGGCCGTAAATGGCTGCTAGTGATTCCTCGCCATTTACGTTCTGACGTCTGTGCCTCCTTTCATGCGTATCCGCATTGCACCCATGCCAGTGTACTAAACACGTATCGCACGCCTACGGCATCGATACTACTGGCGAGAAATAATTGTCGTCAACGCCACAGAATGTGGTTAGCTTGAGGTTATTTACCAGGCATGCCACCAACTGTTGTTTCAGTTGGTGGCATGTATTGGGAGTTCTGTTCCCATGCATTTGGCAAATCAACTTGATCCTCTATGGGCAATATAGAGGCACAATAAGTAAAGTAGAAGCACACTGATTATCTGGAAGGGGAGGGTTTTTATTGTTGTATAAAGAGATGTTAGTGTGGTCCTGATCTGGATTTATAGTATGCAAGAACTTTCTGGGATTAGATTTTGCAAGATATGGTAGGATATGATTGAAGTATTTATCTTTAGTCGAACACAGGGCAGAGCAGTAAATTTTCAAGCTTTCCTCGTACGTGTCCCAAGCTGCTTGCATGCGCAAGCACTTAGCACTTTCGTAATGGCGCGTCTTACTGTTTCTCGGTAAGCGTAGGGATCTGGTGAAGCATGGGTTAGATTTATCATTGGTTATCTTAATGAAAGAGACGTACTGGTTAACCAAGGCAGAAATCTTATTCCTGAAGAGTATCCGATTCTCCTCCACCGACCGACTGTGAAATGAAGGTAACAGCATGTGGGAAAAGAATATATCTAATTCCGAATTCATAAAGTTGTATTTGGCTTTGTTATAATAGCGTATTTTTAGTAGCGAAGCCTGTAAAAGATGAGTGAACGTTGAGAGTTACTTGCAGTAAGCAGTGATCGCTAAAATCATTAATCGACACAATATGATGAACTGTCTCAGGTGCTGTTGCCAGGATTAAATCTAAGATATTATTACCCCGTGTAGGCTGCGTTACAACCTGAAACATGTTGAAATCTAAGGTTAAATTGATGAATTCTGTCGAAGTATAACAGAATGAAGATAAGTTAATCGAGTCGATCAGAGGAAACTTGAACTCTCCTAGCAGATAGATGGCATCAAATTGGTGAAGCTTCGTCACTCATTCTATGTTGCTGCGCAAGTCATTAATCAATGAATTAGTAGAATTCGGAGGTCGGTAACATACACCTATAAGTACTCGCGAGGGTGAAAACATGCATGCAACCCAGATAATTTCTAGATTGGAGCGTGGGTTATTTACATAGGATGGAAATGTTCTTTTTATGCCTAGAACGACACCGCCACCACCGCCTCTTTTATCATTTCGGTCATATCTGTGAATTGTTGTGGTCGTGAACTTATTCAAAGGTTTCTTTATCAGGTACATCCGGATACAGCCAAGTTTCAGTTAGCGCTAGTATGTCAGGTTTGCTATCTTCAAGGAAGGAAGAAAGCTGGTCGCGTTTACGCACAAGGCTTCGAATGTTAGTGAACGATAATGTACCGCTTCCTTCGGCAGTACGTTCACTCATACTCCAAGTGCCAACGCCGCAAGAGCCCACTTCACAAGATAACAGGGCTGCTCCAACCATTGCCTAGTTCCTCCCGCCCTTTCGACCGTATCGGCATTGATTTGTACGGCCCTCTACCGTACACCCCAGATGGCAAGCGTTGGGTCATCGTTGCCGTGGACCACCTCACGTGCTACGCCGAAACTTAAGCACTCTCGGCGGCCACGCCACATGAAGTCGGCTTGTTCATTCATGCTTCGGAACCTCGTTCTTCGACACGGCGCGCCTCGCGTGGTCGTTTTTTTTTTCCAAGCTGCAGAAACCCTCTGCGAATGCAACATTGTCCACAGAACTACAAGCGCCTATCATCCTCAAACCAATGGTATGACAGAATGTTTCAATTGTACTCTGGGCGAGATTCTCGCCATGTACGTCTCCACTGACCACACTAACTGGAATCGCATACTCCCCCATTGTTACGTATGCTTACAATCGCGCCACTCAGTCTACCACGGGATCTTCTTTATGGTCGCGAACCTTCCTCGTTTATGGACACAATTATTTTGTATCGCGAATCTACAACTCCATCCGAAGCTACCACCTATGCCGAAAAATGTCGTCAGATTGCTCACTCACTTACCGCGGAATAACAGGCCAGCCAGAAACGCGGCCTTGACGCAACCTTGACTTTTCCATCATATTCACCTGGAACGCTGGTGTGGATCCACGTTCCTTCCTCGGCTCCTGGCCTTTCTACAATGTTAAGCTAAAGGTATGACGGCCCTTACCGGGTTCTATCTACAACAGACGTCCTGGTCAACTACGTCGTTGAGCCTATTCAGCCCTCTACGGGCCAACGGCGTCGCGGACGCGAAACTTCATCTCGACCAACTGGAGCAGCACTACGATCTGCCAATGCTGCCTGATTAATAGGTCGCCAGGATGGCTCCCTTTTCGACGGAGAGTGACTGCAGTGAGAAATACGGGCGCCGCCAAAAGACGAAGAGGTAGAGGACGGTTGTTGTTGCTGCTCGCGCTCACCCCGCTCAGCCGTCGTCTCTTTCTGTGCATTCATATAAAATGCCGAGCGCATCTAGCCTTAAATTTTATTTATTTATTTATTTATTTATTTATTTATTTATTTATTTATTTATTTATTTAGTACTCACAGCGCCCATTGAGGCGTTTGGGGGGGGGGGGGGGCACAGTAGAAACAACTATGCAAATTACAGGTTTGTATAAATTCATATAAGTGAGAAACGAAGTATTGTACACCGACAGAAAAGTACAGAGCCACGTTGCAGATGTCACATGTGAAAGAAAACGTACATAAAGCAGAATGATTGCTATGATTCACAATGAAAAGATAAAGAAGAAACCGAATAATAAGCCACAAACAAAACGCTGTGATAAAGATACAGTACAACAAAGCGAAAAAATGAGGCACTAAAACAAAAGTCATTTGCAACTGTAATTCTTTATAGGTCATGATAATTGTTAGACGTACACGCGATTTTTATCAACCCTTAGGAATCAAGATAGTTTATCGCTTTTAATGCAGAAATTAACTTCTTAGGACAAGAAATTCCTACAACTGAGGAAGGAAGTCGGTTCCACTGACTGATGGTTCTTGGGAAAAACGAGCTGCTAAAGGCCGATGTATTACATTTGTATTCTTTTTACCTTGTGCTCGTGATCTTTGCGTGCTCATGTGTAGTGAGGCTAGTTTATGTATACGTCACGGGGAATTCGAGCATGAGAACGATATATGCTGCGTAAAAGCTTCAGTCGAAACGACGCTCTTCGCTGCTGCAGAGATTGCCAGTTTAGCATTGCCTTAGATTTCGGTGCATTAAACTGCCCGCCAGTACACATCTTGCCGCCATGGACTAAACTTTTTCTAGTCTTTCTTTGTTAGTTGTTAGTGTGTTGTGTTAAGGATCCCACACAGAACATGCTTATTCCAGTACAGATCTTACATATGATCTATATAGTAACTCCTGGGTTTGTTGGAATAAATGCACCTGTATTTCGTCGCAAAAATCCCAAGCTCCGACAAGCTTTGCCTGTGGTGTCATCTACATGCCGATTCCATGAAAAAGAGGGACAAAAGTAAACGCCTAGGCATTTATATTTACATATCGTATTTACTGGAGAGAAGTTTACTCTGTATTCAAATTTTCCAGTATCTTTCTTTCTGGAGAACCTCATGCACACCGTTTTCTCGAGATTGAGTTTCATTTCCCATCACTCACACCACTTGTCTATGCATATAAGTCGTTTTTAATTACGAAGCGGTCACTTTCAGATGTTATTTTCCGGTATATTATACAGACATCTGCAAATAACCGAATATGGGACTGTGCGTTTTCATTAATGTCATTGATATAAAGTAGGAGAAGAAGGGGCCCTTGAACTCATCCCTGAGGTACCCCTGACGAAACATTTGTTATTGCAGATGCGTTTACGACAACATATTGTCGCCTCCCGCGCAAATATTTTATGATCCATGCAATAACTTGGGGATTATTATTAAAACCGCTCAGTTTTTGCAGTAACACGTAATTTGAAACTGTGTCGAAGGTTTTTTGAAAGTGAAGAAAAATGGAGTCAGCTGATTATTTGTTCTCCAGGGCTGCGCTAAGATGTGTGTACCCTACTAGTTGTGTGACACATGATAGTCCTTGTCTATATCCATGCTGCTTTCTGTATATAAACCATGCTCTAGAACTTTACTGCACACAGAAGTCAGTGAAACGATATGTTCGTTATTAATAAAATTGCGCGGACCAGTTTTGTGTATAGGATCAACCAATGCCATTTTCAGATCAGCAGGAAGTGAACTTTGTTCCAAGGAATTTTCAAGTACATTGACACTATATGAGAGCAAGACTTCAGCATAGAATTGGCTAAAGACTGAGGGCCCCCAGCTTTCACACCATCTAAATCACGAAGTAGTAATTGAACGCCCCAAGCTTCGATCACTATTTTAGGCATGGGTGCGGATTTATATTTCAACAATTTCAAACCTTTCCGAGGATCTGTCGGGGTAGAGAACACTGATGTAAAATACAGATAGAAGAACTTGGCCTTTTCTGTGGCGTCGCAAATTATAACATCACCATTGGTCAAAGCAAGGTTAGAAATGGCGCTTTTTATTTCATTTTATATATTTTCAAAGTTCCTTCGGGCTTTGCTTTATTTTACTTTCTATTGTTTCAAAGTAGGAAGATTTTGGTTGCACTGTAGCATTGTTCACTTCCCGGGTTGCCAGTTTTACTTTACACAAGTTCTCTTTAGAAGGGTATCCTTTCAACGAAGGATAAATTCTTTGCCTACGCTTAACTAAAACATGTTCTTTAGTGTACCATGGCTTACTGCTAACACGCTTTCTAATAAATACCCCCGACGGAACAAACCAGTTCAATTTTGAGAAGTTCAAGTTCAAAATATTTTTCTTTCAAGAACCCATAGGTTTTCCACTGAATACTTATGCAAGAGTTTTGAACACAACTAAATATGCTTCCAGTGAAGTAGTCAGTGCTTGGATAACAGCCTCGGCGTAATTGTACGTGCGCCGACTCTTCTCATTGGAAACGCTTACATGATTCATATTTATTTCGCATAGCATGACGTCATGATCGCTTATCCCTGGCAATATTTCAGTCTTCTGGACCATTTCTGGGATATATGTGAAAAGAAAATATTTATGATACAACTTCCTCGCCTGTTTCAGCATGGTTTGTCTTGATGAAAGGAGGTTCATAAAATCTGCAATTTCAGATTTGACGCTATGGGAGCTTCCAGAGGCTATCGACTGTCCATTCCAGTAGAGATCAGGTAGAAAAACGTCCCCACCCACAATGAAGTAATCAGATGTGATTATTGTAGGTGTAGCAGTAAAATGACGCTATTTTCTAGCTGAAACAATTGGTGGCAGGTAAAAGGAGCAGACTGATAGTGATTTGCCGATCGAGAGTTTCAGCTCGCACCAAGCAGCTTCACTCCTATCCCCCATAATATTTACGCGTATATAACGAATGCACTGGTCTTCCAAGATAAATGCACCACCTCCGTGATAATTCCTATCCTTTCTATAAAATGTAAAATTATCAGAGAAAACTTCAACGCTCGCTACGAGCCATTATTCGGTACCGCTAACTACACTTGGTTTGACCATGCGCACTAAGTTATTGAAAACATCAACTTTGTTTTTAATGTTCCTACAGTTGACTACCAGAAAAGAACGTGAAGTCGATAAGGTCTTACTGGGTCATTTGCACGGCACAACCTCGTCTTAAAGGTGATCATAGGTGTACTTGATGGCGTCTATGTAAAGTATGTCATGCATTAATTGCGCACGTGCGTGCTTGCTTTTATGTTCCTGAGCAAATCGCCAGAGATTTCGCCATCTCTTGCGGTCTGGATTGGAAAAGTCTTCCGATATAATGATATTTGTATCTTTCGATTTCTTGACCTTTCCTAAAATCAAGTGTTTTCTTTTAAAGACGCAAACCTTGCGATCAAGGGTCGCGTTTTTCCTTCGTGAAATTTTCGAAGTCAATGCGCTCTTTCGATCGATTCAGGGTTAAAAAATTAAATTATGGGGTTTTACGTGCCAAAACCACTTTCTGATTATGAGGCACGCCGTAGTGGGGGACTCCGGAAATTTCGACCACCTGGGGTTCTTTACCGTGCACCTAAATCTAAGTACACGGGTGTTTTCGCATTTCGCCCCCATCGAAATGCGGCCGCCGTGGCCGGGATTCGATCCCGCGACCTCGTGCTCAGCAGCCTAACACCATAGCCACTGAGCAACCGCAGCGGGTGATTCAGGGTTGACTTGTAATATTGTTCAGCATACTCCCTATATTCAAGTGATGGCCAAGATTCGCAAACATGTGCATCAGGTATGCCGTAGAACTCGAGGCTCTGCTGCCTACTACGAATTTCAAGATCATCAATATTATTTTGGAGCAACTGTATCGCCCCGTGCTGTACGTCATTGTGTGCAGTACACTCCGTAATGGAGGGTTATAAGTTCGTCAATACTAACATTTTTGCTTCAGCTGACGACACACGTGAAGTCAAATCATTTACAGCTGCCTGTAGTACCGCCTTAGTAGCCTCAATAGTATTCAGCTTTCGAACAATCACGTTTTGCTCATCCAAAATTTTTTGTAGAGTCGAATCAGTGCTAGGGCCGGGACTCATTTCAATATCCCCACAGATTATTAACAATAAGAAACAAGAGGCATAACGATGGCACAACAAAATTCGACGCCATGAGCAGTTTCTGGCGTCGGAGTGCATACGTACGCAGTTATGCAAGATACGGGTTGGAACCGGCAGGATAAGAACGGCTAATGTTCTACATGGTATATATTCCTGGCCTGTTGAAAGCGCTCTGGAACTACATGCAACCTGCACGAGAAGCAGAACGTGCGTGAGCGGCACTTCATGGCACTGCCGGTTCCAAGCCCCCCCCCCCCCCCCCCCCGAGCATAATTTCGCCCTTCTGCAGAGAAATTAGTTGGTTTACGCCGTCCAATCTTTGGTACAAGAATGCCCTGACATCGCATGAGGATGCGTGCGTTTCCAATATGAGCAGTATTGTTGAGTCATAGTGGGTAAAAAACTGCGCCTCCTTTATTATTCACTTCACTGCCTCATATGTATCCTAATGCTTATCTTCCCATTGCCAAGGCATGTTCTATTTTAATAACTCGTGTATCGGCGCATGTACTGTAGCCAAGTTCGATACGTAAACGCGCCTAGTAGCGTGCGAAGTTATGTTACGCACGTAGGTCGAGGCATTCGTGAAAGCGCGTCGATGTTTTCCATCGTCGGCCTGCGGGATTTTGTGCTAATGCGATGACCACCGGATTCTACATCCGTCGGACGAAATCTGCATTTGAGTGGGTGAAGTTCACCACGGGCTTTTCTGGACCACTGGAACACCTTGCGTAACGTGTCACAATTTCCTTTTTTCTTTACCAAGTCGTTCAAGTATACTTGTACACCCGGCAGACCTTGCACTATTGCTTCCATTCTCTTGTGAAAAAGAGCAGGTGCTGACGCAACCCCCAAGCGGCAGCCGGCTGAAGCGATGCAGCCTTTTTGGCGTGTTTACCACCACCACCTTCTTTGTGGCGTCAGCTATTTGTAGCAGCTTTTATGCATCTTTCAAATCTATTCTAGTGAATATTTCCCCTCCGGTGAGCTTCGCAAATATATCCCTTATCTCTGGCAGCGGATATTGTTCCGTGTGGCATGCTGTGTTGACTGTCGTTCTAAATCGCCACGCAAGCGGATGGAGCCATCCTTCTTGACCACGGGAACGAGTGGAGTCTGCCACTCGGCGCTGGTGACTGGTGTAAATGTGCCCGTGTCAACCAACCTTCTGATTTCTGCAGTTACAGGCTCCTGTAGAGCGCAAGGTACAGAAAGCGCCTCAAGAATCACAGTACGGTTCCTTCGCGCAATTGTATATGAACCTGAGACCCGCTGATTAAGTCTAGCCTTGGCGAAACCGATCGGCATATTCCGCCGTCAGCGTAGCAGCAGTGGTAATTTCGTCAGCAGCTGGCGGCTTACCGACGTTAACGTCCACGTTAAGCACTGAGCCTTCGGTCAGCTGAAATGCTTAAATTGTCTCGTCCGCACAAGTTTGGGGCTGAGCAGCCGACCACCGCTAGCGTCGCGTTGGCAGTTTTCCCATCATCGGTTACAGGAACTTTCAGCTGTCCTTTCACCGGTAGTCTCCCGAGGAAGCAACTCAGTTGAAACGACGACTTGTCGAGCATAGCCTAACGGCGGTGGTGCTGGGCCAAAGTTCGCCGTGTCACTGTTGACACTGGTGACCCTGTATCCACTTGAATCTTCACGGGCACCCCTTTTCACTGTAGCGTTCGCCATATCGGCCAGACCAGTCCTACCGACGACTCACGGAGGTGTAACGGGAACTGTCCGTAGTCCTCGCTGCCCTAGGACGGTTCCTAACAAGGAGCTACGTTTTCTTGACGTGACTGGGAATTTTGCATTAAAGATAGGTGTCCCCTCCTCCGACAAGACAAACACTCAACGCGGTATAACCTGCTTTTTGCGGTCTTGTCGGCATCGCTTCCGAAGCGAAAGTAGCCAATCTGTACCTCTTTGTACGGCTCCGCCATCCGGCCTGGCTGTGGCATTCTCGAGAACTTCAGCTCTTTCTTTGTTCGTACTGCGTGGATGGTGTCTCTGAATGGTGCTTCTCCCATCTGTTGTATGTGGCGCGTCGCTATTTCAGCAGAGAGCTCCGCATCCTCTGCTTCCTGGAGCGTGAGCGTGTGATCACGCTGGAGGAAGCAGTGTGAGCACAGGCGCCGGGGTGTTTTAAAGCAGGCATGTTTTCAAATATTATACCTGACCTAACGTGGTGCACGTCAGCTGCATTATAGATTTGTTTTTCTGGTGCCCGTGCAGGTGACGAATAAAGGGTTTTTTTTTCATACTGCTGTTTCCCTGACCATGAATGAAACAAGCTGAAATGAAGAGTTTAGTTTGGAAGCTCACAAGTTGAGCGTGATTAAAAAACACAGGTAGAGTAACTGCTTTAGCACAAAAATTGGGGCCCCTTTTCTACATTATCTCTTCAAAGTTACTATTTCTAGACACTTGCGTATGAACAACAAAGTTCGTGTGGAATCGTATGGTCATTTCTTGTTAGCACGCGATGACTATTCCCTTATTTTATGTAGTCCAAATTCTATGCATTGGCCCCTAAATCCCCCTAGGATCCTCGCCCTGTATTGGTTTCTGTCGAAAAGTGGGAGGATATTTAGCGGTGCGTTCATATTCGCGTAAAGGTACTTTGACGCTCCGACGCATGCATGTTTCTACATTTCATTTGACGGATGATGAAACGGCTGCATGTCAGTTTGTAATATAGAAATTTTAGCATGCTTCATTGGTTTTATCTCGGATTTTTCTGCCAAAACCATGATATGAACATGAAACACATCGTACTGGGGAAGTCCGGATTAATTTTGACCACCTGGAGTTCATTAAATTGCACCCAATGCCCATTACACGGCCGTTTCTCTATTAAGCCTCCATCGAAAAGCAGGCGCCGTGGCTGGCATTTGTTCCCGCACCATCGGGCTTAACAGCGCAAAGCCACAGCCGCTACGCCACCACGGAGAGTGGCTGCACACGCGACCAACCGAAGTGGGCTCACTTCGCCTTCAACGCTGCGCTGATGCCTTTGAGATGGAGCAAGGGTACCACCCTGACTTCAGGTGCTGCCGTTCCAGTTAATCTGCTATATGCACCCATTGCCCTGTGCGGAATATCGAGGCGATTTCGACCTGGAATTATGAAATCTTTCCCTGGGTAGTGAATAACACTGACAATATGTCGTCATTCTCCTCGTTTCATCTACTATTCATGAAAATCACGAACTTTAGAACGAGTGCTGATGGAGCCAAAGCTTACATAATGCCATGTTGGTCATGTTCCTCTTAAGCAACAGGACTTTCACTGGGTTCATAAACAACTCTTCTTCAACTACTAAGCTAAGCGGTGGTTATTTCTCTGTAAGAGAAAAAAACTAAACGATAAAGGGCAGTGAACCGTTTGTCATATTCGTGAATGCAGAACAGCAAGGTTCAATGGCGAAATCTCTCGAGGCGACACAAAGCGGAACTGATGGACTGCTATGATGAATAAAACTTTAGCGCACCAGAAGTTACAGCTTCACTGATTATGTGAACCAACATAAGGAAGAACTTGGAAGCAATATTTTTATATACTTGTTTGTGCAGTAACTAGCGTACAGAACGTGGTCCTGTACCACGTGGTTAGGGACCACAGACCGAATTTTCTTCCATTTCATGCGGTTGTCCAGATGATCTTGTTTTCTTCTCCAAAATTGTCCGGATGTTCTCATTCGTGCGCCTGAATAACTGCCCTGGCCTTTCGCGCTAGGTCACTTGAATGTCGCCAACTACGGGGACTAAAAGCATCTCGTGCTGAATATGTATTTATTGGCCCAACATCTTGAAGCAATATTAACATTTTAATTATTGGGAAAACAATTTATGCTTATCAAACGCTTGGTGAGGTTTTGAAACCGGGCTCTACTCGCTCAACGAGTAGATCTCGGCTTTCTTAAAATACTAGTACGGCCGTATTGATTTTGTTTACTTGATGAAAAGAGCGCTACGAAGACGCGGACTAAAGGAACAACATGTTGGTTTTGTTTAGACAAATAATTATGTGCGACACATCCGGCTATATATGTAGTACTACGCTCGAAACAATGCAAAAACATGCGATAGAACATCCTACAGAAATTATGAGAATGGCGTACTATTTAGTCAGAATTATTTTGGCTCGTCTGCTACTTCGTTTTTCCTTGACCCTGTGCATGTCTACCCATTCCTACCAATCATGTACTATTGGACTATTATAACAGTTACATGCATTAAATTGATGATTATTCTATTTATTTTGCAGATAAATTGCATCTACTGAGCCGAAACGCCATCGCAACCCTTTCCTGTTAGCCCCACCCCAACCATTTTTAAATGTCATTTCTTTATGTTCAGTTTATTGTAAAGACCTTGACGCGAAGAGGGCGACGTAACGAGGTTATTTTGGTAACGCTGCCAATCATTTACTCCTACATTATTATAACGATTACGTGCGTCATATTGACGAATTACGCATTCATTTTGCAGCTAAAAGCATCGTGGGACAAATTTTCCTGGAGTACTCACCAAAAGATGCCTACGCCTTACTGTAGGACTGTAGGGAACTAAAAAAAAATTGAGACCTCTAAATATAATTTGGCTTCAACCGGGTGGGATGCAAACTGTTGTCAGAGCAACTTTCACTCCCATCAATGCAATTTGGCTTACACAGGCTGCCACGGAGCGGTCCATGGTTCAAATCCCGATCAGAAGTATGCCAGAAGTATTGTGATAGCAGTACACGACACTCCAGGCATATTTTATAACACGTTCCATAAAAATTCCAAGGCCAATAACATCATCACCGCGCGCCATACCGTATGCTGCATGTGCGAGTCAAATATATCGAGGGTGAGCCGGCAGTCGCGGTCAATCTTGTGCACGCAAGAGAGGTGGGGGGACGACGCGCACCTTCTTCCGCCGCGCGCAAGGCACCGGGGAAGGAGAGGGAGAAAGGGCTGCGAAGAACCTATCACAAAAGTGATCTACGAATCGGATAGAATGCGCCGAAGGCTGATAGCTTTGTGTGCGCTGAGTTTTAGCCACTTCGCGTTGGAGCGAAAAGCAGCAAAGAGCGGCTCGCTGCTGCTGCCGTGTGTCCTCACTTCAGAGATTTGACAGCGAGTTTTCGCGGTCATTGAATGAAATGTGTTCGTGTCGGTTTATGCATACGTGACAACAAGCTTCTTAATTTATTTTCTAAGCGAATTAGTACAAATTTACACAGCCGATAAAACTACTATTATTTCTGCCTTTCCACCACTAAGGCTAAGAACCACCAGCAGCCTCCCGCGTCATCGTCTCTGCCCACCCGACCACTCCCTCATGCACTGTGAGCGCTCGGAAGCGCAACCTACCATGTCCTCTGGCCCCCGCTGGGACAATATTGAAGAGTGGCTGGAAAATTACGACTGAGTCAGTGAGTCTAAGCAACCAGTGGGATAAATTTCAACAACTTAGAAACACCACCTTCTACCTTACTGATCTCGCTTAGACTTGAAACATTAGCTGCTTTCGAGGCAGCTGTTGCACCTCGACGCTTAATTCAGCAGGGTTCCGCGCTGAAGAGAACGGCGCGGCCATCATAATTTATCTACAATGCAAACAGATGAATACAATGAAGGCGAATACAATCCTCACAATTTGCCGGGTCGTTTCCTGCTTGTCTGGACACGTACAACCAGGCACCCAAGCAGCCGCGGCGTGAAGCTAGCAAGTTTTCAAAATCACGAGCGGGTTTTAAACGAATAAATAAAGCTGCAGGTCGATTATTGTAAAAGTCAGGTGACAGAGTGGCTCACGAAAAAAAATCCACATAAGGCATATGCCGTGGTTATGCTGTGGAAAGCGACAATTTTGTGACCATATTGGTTAAAGCTTCAGCAATGGAAGCCTGTAGAAGCGACTAAATTTGTACCGGATTTTCAAGAGAAAAACGTCCCTGTGATAAAACTACGACGCATATCGTAATAGCCTGTACATTGCATGTAGTCCGACGACCCAGCGTTCGACTGATGCCTGTTACGACCCTTCACGCATGGCGTAGCACGGTTCCTATACGCGATTGTTGAAACACAGTCGTGAAAATGCACGTGCTAGCTTGTGCTGCTCGCGCTGCTGAAACGTTGGAATCAGCGGTCGACTGGTGTAATCGCACGTACCTGTCGTCCCGCGTTTTGTTGGCAGCGGTTCCATACCATGATCCGTGATATAATACTTTGAAGTCTCATAGGACTTGCTTCCTGAGGTTCCTTCCAGCGGGCAGAAAAAGAAAGCTGAAGCTTTGGTTTCGATTTACCTTTTACTTTTCCAATGTAGCTTTTCAAATATTATATAGCGTGTTTTTTGAGCTGTACGAAATTTAAATAAAACCACCAACCTGTGACAAGCTCGACAATATTGCTTCCACGAGAAATCAACTGCGTTATTCGTTAATTAAGCGACTTCAATAATTAGGTGTTTACTGTACTCGGTTCCATACAGAGCAGTCAACGCTGTGGAAGTTACGCAAGAAGTTCAGCCCATAAACGTTATCACTGTGCGCGCTCCGTCCAGGCTTCGCTGGGCGTTCTGTCAATGCGTCGCTGCGCACCAACAGCGTTCGTTCATGCTAGCATGCGCCAAGATGCGTTTCTCGCAAGAGACTAAGATTATTTTAAAGCTTTAACTAGCGAGGAGGCAGAGTCAAAACATGCGACTTTCTAGGGGATAAAAACTGCCCTTAAAGACTGACAGAGGTTTCACCACAATAACACAAGAATAACTAAATATTATCTGTGAGCAGAACATATCAAATAGTGAAGCTCTAAACCATTTGAATTTAGTAGTCTCACTACTGTCATCATCTTAGTTTATGGTACAGAACAAAGATCTTCGGTAAAAACACAAGAGCCAAGCACAGAACCCGAATAGGAAATGCATTGAACAATAATAAACCAAATAAATATCGCTATGCATACAATGTGGCAATATAATTTCTTAACAGCCCCTACAACTATTGTCTGTCCAAGGCAACAGCGCTGACAAACCTCAATTAATGGCAGAGATTACTTTTCAGTTGACAATAAAAAACAGTCCTTACTTCTTAATTGGTCGCTAATGTCAAGTGTTTTCTTCTATTCACACAGCAGAATCACTTAAAGGATACTAAATTAAAACGTGTTCAGTAGTACTGTTAAAACGCTTGTACAAAACACTTCTCTAACCAAATGAGGTGTCAACAATCTTGATTGGACATTTCTTAAATTATTGAGTTTTACGTGCCAAAAGGTTCTCATTATGAGGCACGCCATAGTGGAGGACTCCGGAAATTTCGACCACCTGGTTTTCTTTGACGCGCACCGAAGTACACGGGTGTTTTCGCCTCCATCGAAATGCGGCCGCCGTGGCCGGATTCGATCCCATGACCTCGAGCTCAGCAGCCCAACAGCATAGCAACTGAGCAAACACGGCGGGTGAGTGGACATTTCAACCGTCTAGTTACACAAAACATATACTTGCAGCCCATTAGGGTTTCTCTTGAAATTATTTTTCTAAGGCTTCGTTCGATGACAACATAGTTCTGCAAATAGATAGCGCTGTCCAGGACCTGCACTGTACTTCGACAATGAAGCACGATACATATTTCTGGCGACAATGCCTCATCTACTAATTGCTAGAAACCAGAATTTTACTCAGCGCTTTAAATATAAAGAAAAGCCGGTCTCTGCACACGAATGTTTAGTAAGTTGCTTGCTCCTGTGAAAAAATATCACCGTCGTTTCCCTACACGGCTTCACTTTCACTTCGTTATGTAGAGGGGGCTGCGGGCCTCGTCAAGCTGCTTACTGTAGCAGCTTTTACTTGCAGCCTCCTCCATCAAGTAGATGGAAATAAAGCTATTCTATTCTATTATGCAAAAGCCGCAGGCGAATTACCTAACTTGCGCACTAGTCTGAATGCAATGGCTGCCCACCCCTATGCGTAACGAGGGGTGTATTATTTTAACCGACTCATCAAGTGAATCACACCATAGTCCTAATTCCTAAACCGGGAAAATAGAAAACGATTCAGAAATTCAGGCCAATCTCAGTTGCGTCATGTCTCTCACCAGGTTAACCGATTATATAGAAAGTCACAACCTCCTTTCGGTGTACATATACGGCTTTCAAACATCTTTCAACACAGGATGTTTTCCTCAGGATCCGAGACGAAGTAATAAACAACGTAGCGACTGGAGAAGAAAACGTATTAGTGAGGTTGGACCTAAAGAGCGCATAGAGGAACGCATGGAGGAACGATAAGAAATAACATGCGGAAAAAGAATTTTTCGACTACGTCAAATCCATCTGAACTGGTAGGACTGCCACGAAAGGTTTAGAAGATATACGATCACCCAAGCTCAGCCTCGCCAACAAAGGAACTCCACAGGGACCTATATTCTCGCCCTTATTGCTTAACATTGGCATGGACAATTGACAAGAAGGTTGCATAAAATCCAAGACCTCAAATTTGTGCTCTATGCGGATGATATCGCCTTATGGATGCAAGGATCGTTAGGCCACAAAGAAAGCACCCTACAAGAAGCCATCCACACCGTCCTGATATCACATCGTGGTAGAACACAGCATGGTCTGTACACCAGAAAAGTCCGAATGGATCAGAATCCATGGACGAAACTACCGCAACAGGTCAAACCTACACCTCAAACTACAGAACAGCATGCTTCCAGAAAAGAGCAAGATTCGTGTCTCGGGCCACTGGATCCAAAGAACCAGGCGAGCGGATCACACTATCGCGACCCTGAAAGCGACAACGAAGCAAATATCAAGACTGTTAGGGAGAGTCACAAAGCAAGGGAGGGGCCTGCACGAAAGCGAAACGATGCGACTCATTCAAGATTTTGTCATCAGCCGGATGACATACGCTCTACCCTATATAAACTTAAGTCGCACAGATATCAAGATGGTCGCCCAGATAATGCGGTGCGCGTACAAGGTGGCGCTAGGATTACCGGTGAACACCGGAAATAAACCCCTACACGACACAGGAGTTTACAACACCTTTGAAGAGCTCAAGGCAGTGGTTCTTATAAATCAGACAGAGCACCTGTATCTCACAGAAGCCGGACAACAACGACTGACCGAACTAAGATACTCGCTGAAATCACCGTAATGCAGTGACCAAATCCACCAGTTACCAGGCCAAATCAGGAAGCAAATACAAGCCTCACCGACACCAAACAACATGAATCCCGAATCCCATAAAGGGCGAAGACAAGCCCTAGCCAAGGAATTTAAGTGCTCTGGGAATAATCAAAAAGTGCAATACCTGGACGCCACTCGGACTGCTAGAGGATACGTGAAATATAGCGATTCGCAAGACGCAGCGGTAAACAGCCGAGATAACGGCTTCAATAAACACATGTACAGCCACTGCCGAAGCTTCAGCAGTCGCGATAGCAATCAAACACAGCGATAGCGCCAGGCACTCTGCACTGATTAGCTCCGACTCTGAAGCAGCATGCAGAATGTACATGCAAGGCAGATCGCCACGAATCGCCCTGAGAATCTTAGGCGACGCACTCAAAGAAGAATATGAAATCATATCGTGTCCAGGCCATGAGGGCATCCCAGGCACTGAGAGGGCACGCTCCCTAGCTCGAGAACTCACACACCGAGCATGGAACCACAGCCCTTTCCAAGATAGTCCACTTGCAGCCCGAGACATCCTCGAACACCAACGCCGCCTGTAAGAGCGCCCTCCACCCCCGCATCGGCCACGGGGGGTACAAGAAGCCCGTGCATGCAGAAGAATACACACAGACACCTATCCCCACTTGGGAAGAGCACACCACATGAATTCCACCCTACGTGCCGGCACTTGTCCATGGTGCGGTGCATGGCCGTCACTGCCACATGTGACGTGAGAATGCACAAAACGACCACAGGAAGCAAACTCTCCTGAGATGCTTACCTACAGTATGGAGCAGTGGGAGATCCTCCTTGCCCGGCCGGGTCTGGGGGCCGAAAGGTGCCTCTTGGAGCAGGCGGAGGGAGTAGCCAGGGCCACTGGTGTCCTAGAATAGGGACCCACCCAGCCGCTTCCCTCCCAAGCTACCCTTTCACTTATTCCCCTCTTCCCCCCTGAATAATCAATAAAGTTTTTCCTCCTCCTCCTCCTCCACATAAGTAGCACGTATTATTCTGGCAGAGGTGTCCATGAAGGGTTTCTTTCTCTGCGAAACCATATCATTCACTCTTTTATCCCCGTGCATGCTTTGCCCAAGTTGCCAATAAAGGATAGATTACCTATTTTGCAAACGAAAGTTCCGTCTCCACAACACGAGTTGAGATGACGCTTGAGATTATGTCTGTGCTTGAATGGTTTACTTCATTTATGGCAGGTGTGGGGTTTGTCGTCTGTGTCAGTGTTATGGTGTTTACGCAGATGTGTCATCCGCACGAATGAGTTACGACATCTTTAGCAAGTGTAGGCTTTGGCGCCTGTGCGCGTTCGCTAATGAACATCTAGATGGGCGTATACTACCAGAATAATTTATCACATATATGGCATTTGTAGGCTCTCTCATCTGTATGCATGCGTTTATGGACACCTAGATCATTAGAACACCGAAAGACTTTATCACCTACCTCGCATCTGTAGGGTGTCCCGTCTGTGCGCGGGCGGTAATGTTCGGATAGTTGATCAGTCAGGTGGGACAGTTCACCACAGGTTTCGCATTTGCGGTTTTTGCCGGTATTGCTCGGGCAATGTTCCACAAACTTCGAATTCTTCAAAGACGATTGAACACATGCTTTGCAAATATGGGCTTTGTCACGGGTGTGTTCGTTGGTGCGTCTGTGTAACGCATCCCTTCTGCTGCAAACATTTCCACAGACACCGCACAGCTCTTGCAATTCCCTTCCTCCGGTTCCAGTGACATTCCTGCAAGAAGACGGAGAAAGGAGCTCAATATGCAAACTCTTATTACGGGAGGACAAAAACACATTTTGCCAATTGAGAGTTTGACAAACAAAATCGTGAGTTATTGGCAAGGTGACTTGCTTAACCTGAGTGGTAAATAAGTTGCTGCTGCGTCTTTAAGACGCTCACAAGTAGTATTCAGGCAAAAGTCCTGAAATGTGCCCTCGGAAGTGAGACATTCGGCATAGACAAAGATTGTTTTGCATCAGCTAAAATACGTCTGTGTTTTTAGGAAGCCTTGCGTATTAAGAAGAGTAAAACGTTCGGCATGTTAGACTTATGTAACACGTGAAATTGGAAAGCTTGCTGCACGCGTGGTAGTGAAATTACGCTATGCAATCTGAGGAGTCAGACGTCTTCCGATAAATAACGAGCCACACTGTGAAGCAAACATATCAAGCCATAGGTCGACCGCAGCAACGACACATGCTTGAACCTAAAACCATGCGTAAAGGTTCTTTTATTCTCCCTGTCTTTGTCCTTGTTTTCTTCGTTCTATCACTCGTTCTCTTTTTCTTTCATACTTTCGTTTTATCTTTCTTTCGTTTCGTTTCCGCATTTATTTTCAGCCATTACAACTTTGCCTAACTACGGGGAATGAGGCGTGCCTCATAATCAGAAAGTGGTTTTGGCACGTAAAACCCCATAATTCTTTTTTTACGGGGAATGAGCCATTCCTGATGATCATATACTTTTTCTCTGGGCTAGACCCGCTTTTTTCGGTGTAGGAGCCATTGCAACGATCCACTTTAAGATCTACGCGCTAATAATTAAAAATGGTGCAAAGACCTCATATGTCACAGCTTAATCCCTACATATCAAATAAGAAGAAAACAAACTTCAAACCTTTCTGCAGCCGTTGTATCAAGTTATTTAACATTCGACTCGTATTCGAACAATAAACCGTTCCCGCCGAAAGCATTGAACAGCCGAGGCGCAGATCATGTATTCCCCCACACGCGGTGAGCACAAATAGGTAAATTACTTCAGTGTGTTCACCCAATATGAATGAATTGTGCTGCCGAAGCAGTTTCTCTTTGTTTGCTTTTTGATATCCTTGTGCAAGTATGCACTACATCGTGTATTGCAATCTACGTTGATGTAATATAAAAAACCTGACTTCCCCTTTGTTTTCTGCCCATGGCCGACAGCCTTTTTCTTAGGAAGGTAACGAAGTTTGCAAGGGCGAAGTAATTCTTGGTACGACATCTTTTGTACAGTTTGATAGATACAGAAAAAAAAGGCCGGGTGGGCAGAGCAAGGACCCCGGCGCATAGTGTATGTCTTCTCTCTTGTCTGTTGCTCTTTCGAAATATCAGAGCTAAGCTCTAGATGAGTATTGCTCGCTATTGTTGCGGTAATGTGCTATTTATTTGTTTACCTATATCTATTCTTGTTACTGCGGTTAACATGAGTAATGCAATTTGAAGGTGTGCTTCAACTCGTTGGGTGTTATCATGTACGTCGTTTCTAATCATGCCAGATTCGCCGGTATTGTGAGTGGAATACATAATCAATTAGAGCTAGGTAAATAAATAAATAAATGAGTAAATAAATAAATTACGGGGAAAGTGATTAACAGGCCCCGAGAGTGGCAGTGTTGTTTTCGAAAAACCCGTGTAAGTCTAAGAACAGAATTCGTTGTTGCCTTCCGCGCGGGTTGTAATCGACATTTTATTTATTGGAAACATTTCAATTTCGGCAACTGTGTCAATTATAATTTTCACTTGTTGTTTTTCATGAGAAAATTCTGACATCGCTAAGTTTGAAAAGATCAGATACATAAAATTTACAAATTCCACTTCCCAAAATATATGACAACGGAAGTTCCATTAGCTGCATCTCATGGAGAATCCTTAGTCGACAATTTTGTTTTATACCCATTTGCAGTTTCCGTGAAATGGCTACAACGCGACCCAAGAATTTCCAAAGTACCTACTCATGAAATAGCATATATCAGAGGGCTGTGTTATTCTCATATTTTGTGCACTTTACATGTCTTATTTGGTGCAACTGATAACATAGTTGCTTTACTTTTATTGCTGAGTTAAAATATTTAATTGTGATCCTTGAGTTTCTCACTTTATTCTTGAGTATATGACATCAGTCAAAACTGCAATGGCTCCAATTACAGAAGCAGCATATTCTTTAAATGCAGCAAACTTCACCAATGTTGGTGCAGGGCATTGCCGAGAAAACTGGTTTCTCTTGTCCCATGTACCTACGTAGTAGATCCTGAGCTAAAGCTTCCAGTTTACGCCAGTGCCATATAGTGTGAACCGCAGCTGACATTTGGCATTTGAATGGTCAGAACATCCATCCCTCGCAGAGGTTCGTCAGTGCAAGCGCAACTTAGCCATACAGACAATTCACTGTCGCGTCAGTGAGTTGAAGGAAGTGTTGCGAAAGTTTGTCTCACCTAGCTTCGTTTCGAAATACGCCCGCTGCTTCCTCCATGCCTGCGAGGCTTGTGCTGGCCTGTGTGTTATCACCGCCACCACCGCTGCTGCTGCAGTAGGCCTGTAGTGTGGAACCGCTGCTTCCGTTGTCGGTCTTGTCTGTATGCTCTGAAAGCAGAGGTGCCAATTCCCGACTGTGAGGCTAGTGATGAAGCTGCAGGCTTCCGTGATCTGAACGCGCAGGAAGAAAGACGAAACACTGACAGCACTGCTGCTGTATGAAGTGATCCTCAATGTTCCGGCCATAAAAGCCTGAAACCACAACGGAGTGTAGACGAAGAGGACAAACATGTTTTGAAAGTTGTTCATTGCTTTAGTCCTCGAAAATTTATGCCTAATTCGGCGCTTCGTTGATCTTGGAATGCGTGATGTTTGTTTCCTCGCTTCTTGTCGCGCTTTGATAGCGAAATGGCTCTGCGCTAAGCTACTCGACATAAGACGTCGCTGCTGCATCTGATACAACAAAATATATAATGCATGCACGGATCAAGTGCTTCATACTAGCTTGCTGCTATTAGAAATGTTCATGACGGCGAGTCTGCATGGTTCTATCTTCGATAATTGTAGTGGTATTGGTGCTCAATCTCCCTTAATGCAATATCTCACTTAATGCGGAAGCTCTTCAAAAGATCAATCACCCTTGTTTATGCAGACGCGAAATTAAAGTAAGCTCTCCTCATTTACCTTTCAAATTTCTCGAACAACATTTCGCTAATAAAAATCAGTTAATACCGAAAGTGGTGAACGATTCAGGAAAGAGAACATATGCATACGCCTCGAAAAAAGAAAAGTCGAGCAGAAACGCCCCTGGGAATTATCAAAGTATGCATAAGCACTGCGCCACTTGCTCATCTCCATGCAGCCCAGTGTCGTTATCGTTGTTACGAAACTTGATCCGGCAAGTGCAAAAGACGGCACTACGGCGACGCGAACTAGTGCGGGCGTCGCCACAAGTAGCATTCACGACGCAGGCAAAGTAATGCAGGCGGCGACGTGACACGAACTTATGTTCCGATCACTATAATCTTTATCGCTCTTTATCGCCTTATCCATCCGCGTCGAACCGTTAAGAACGGAAACCGAACGTACCCGGCTGACGGCAGCGCCGCGCGGACCATGCCTTAAAACTAATCTGCGATGCCGACAAATGGCGCCGACTTGTAATAGCTTCTCGTGCTGTGTTATCGCTGCGTACTTATTGTTCAATAGAGACACGTGGACCAATATCTTGAAAGCGATCTGCGAAAGTGGCCAAGTGCGGCGTTTGCTGAGAGCTCCGTGCGGCTTTGTGTTGTCGCCGCTTCTTTGACTTTGAAGCGCGAGACAGCACGAAGGCCAATTTGCCCGCTGCTGCGGGCGCTACCTTGAAAACGGGTATCTCAAGGGACGGGCAGACGGTCCTCTCGTTCGGTAAGCACATAAATGCTTTTGGATCTAAAAATTCGGGCTCATGCGGATTGCTAAAAAAAACGAATTTTTCTTTTACTGTAAAGCTTTCATTCTCAGAAATTCGCGTGGGGTCTCTTCGTACATTTGTGCTATACGAGGGTGGAGGATAATTTTTCCTTTCAAGAATTCCGCTTAGCTTCGGACGAGTGGT
This sequence comes from Dermacentor albipictus, assembly GCF_038994185.2. Taxonomy (NCBI): domain Eukaryota; kingdom Metazoa; phylum Arthropoda; class Arachnida; order Ixodida; family Ixodidae; genus Dermacentor; species Dermacentor albipictus. The sequence goes on from NC_091829.1 coordinate 109,238,278, forward strand.
AATGTCAAGGATGGATCCAGGGTAGCCTGCAAATTTGCACAGCCTGATTTAGTTGCGCAAAACTGTGGAAATACAACGTACACCGTGAAGCCAGGGGACGCGAAGCATTTCGGATCTACAGCTGCAGTTGAAAAAAGATCAGCACAACTGACCGATGATCCGAGAAGGTAAATTGTGGGACACGACGCTGTTCCCGATTCCGTCGTAAACGAGAGTGCCAGGGACCCGCTTCTTGAAACATGAATCACGTGGCAGTTAAGATACCAGTGTGCGCTGAAACAAGGGCGCCGCGTACCTCAATTTGCCTGCTCCGGTTATCAGTCACTTGTGCTAATGTTTTGCCATTCCGTTTCAGCCTGTGGCCAGGTAAAGGCCGCCCCTAGTAATACTGGGTGTCCTGTACCTGGCCTCCTGGCCTTACTTTGTGTTCGGCGAAACGTTACGCGTTTGCGTAAATCGAGTAGTTGAGTGTGTGACGAAGGGAGCCAGACGGTGACGTTGAAGAGGAACGTAGGGTGTACATGATTTCTGCAGCCTCTTGACCCGGATTTACACCCACCAATTATTGAGTTCTGCAGAGCTACTCAATGGAATTTGCCAAGAAAAGCGCTTATTGTGACTTAATCTCCACCGAGTCTTAGCGTTTTACAATCACATACAGCGTGTATTTGCTTTTATTAGGCAGTTTATGTCAAAACGATGAAGTCATTTGTTCTCGGGCAATAAAACGCTAAAATCTGTTCAACCTGGAGTGATGTTGAACTCGGTACAACGTCGCAGTTTGTGCGAAGCGTGAGCTGCTACAAAATGAAATTGTTCATGAATGTGGGACAATCCCGGAGATAGTGCAATCTCACAGCGCCCCAACACCCCAGCTTTCAACACGCAAGCGGTCAAGAAACTGGCACCTCACGCACGCACCGTACGTTTCAAAGCTCTTGATGGCTTTTCAGCGATAAAGTAGGCTTGCGATGGCGGTCTAAATAAAAAAGCAGGGTCGCGATCGGAGATATTTCGTTCGATACGCGTTCTGTTCGGTTGCTGCAACGTCACAAAGTTCCAGTATGCAAAATTTGTGACAGCGGTGCAGAGAGAGCAGCCAATCAGGGAGCGGTGACGTCCCCGGAAGTTTACTTCCATCGTTTGTCGTCTGCTTGCAGACAGTATACTACAAAACGAAATGTATCTCGTCTTCCAAATGAATGAAATCTTTATCTAAAAAAATGTATTTTTTCTTCTCAAGCCCAAACACGTTTTCAAATAGTAGTACGTGTGATTACTGCAATTTATAGCTATTAGTTTCTTTGCGTCGTCCCTAGGTAGTGTCGCGCACAGCGGGAAGAGGAAAGAAAAAAAACGACAGGAAGAGTGGCGCACTTTTCAAGAGGCAGCGACAACATTCCAGTGGCTCACTGGCACCCATGATGGAGTCGATTTCTCTGTACAACCAACGAATTATTTGTTTCGAGAAACAAAAACGATGCTGGAATTCACTTTCTGCCATTTCTTCAAACGCGTTTCGCACCACCACCCACTCTCCTCCTTCCTCTAGAAACACCAGCGAAACAACCTAAGTTCCCTACGGAAGCACCATTTTCTGGAATTAAACTATGGATTGGATTCAAACGTGCCATTCCTCGGCCCAAAAGGCCGCCTGTTGGATCCAATTCAATCCGCCAGACGCGCCATGAGAAGCCGCATGATCGCTCCAAACTTCCCAGCTCCCGTCGGGTTCGGCGCCTATGAGACGAAATGCTCGGTGGTACGATGATTGACAGGAGCGTGTCGTCATTTTGACGTCACCAAAAACGTGGCCGCGCCCCGCGGCTGGCGACGTCGGCGCGGAGTAGGCCAATCGCGCGCGCCGGTAACCGAACGAACGCGCCGAACAACCATCTCCGATCGCGCCCCCGTAATCTGATGGCTAGAGCACATGGCTGCTGTGCTCGATGGCAGAGGTGCGATACTGAAAATGACGCGGGACAGGAACGTGCCTTTCCCGCCTACCTACTCCCATTCTTACCTAAGCGAAGTGCTTATAATCGACCACAACCCAAGAATAAAACGTTATATGTGCGCTGTTCAGCTCAAACAGAAGTTCCATGGATTCACTATCCAATTCAGTTCCCTTATTTCCGTGACGTGGAATGGCAATGCGAATGTGAAAGAACTCTTTTCTACATACTCAGGTGTCTGTGCCACTATTGTTAGAATGAATTGTGCACGGTTCTGTCAAACTTTATGGGTGATCCTGACATCAGCACTCAGCCAAACGTAATATTTTAGCTTGTAACAGCGAACTTTTGTCCTTTATTTAGCTTTACTTTTATATTATCAGAGGAAAGTAATTAAGCATGAGCGCTATCCAGGTAGCTTGGCTTTGTTTGAGAGGCCAGGGGCAGGCACACTCCGTTCGATCGAGGCGTCGCTGAATCTTCCGGCCGAAAGTTTGCAGAATTTTCGTCGCAGGTAAGTGTAGCATCAAACACAGGGTAATTGCAGTTGGGAAACCTTGGATACCCAGCTGCGCGGTAGTGGCACGCGCGGTAATCATGTCCTGTTTCGCCGCAATGAAAACATAGCGGCCGGTGGTCAGCGGTGCGCCACAAATCGGTCTTTTGAAACGGGTAGCGGGCAGAGAATTCGCCTTAAGAGGAAGCTTTAGCTCGGGCCCAACTCCGACGCGGCCTATTCAAATACATGTAAAAACACAAAAACGTTTTTCTGAGATAACCCCTGGACCGATTTTAATGAAATTTGTTGCATTTGAGAGAAAAAGTTAAATTCTAGTGACTGCTGGAAGTGGAATTTTGATTTAGGGCTTGAATTTTGTTAAAAGGATTTTCAAAAATTCAGACGTTTGAAAAAAATAGAAGCACGAAGTTTGCAAACTAATAGCTCTGTATCAAAAACAGATATCGCGATTCCGTAAACGGCATCCATTAGATCATTCAAAGCGGACAAACTTGTTATGTCAATTTACATCTCACGTGAATTTGTTACGTTGTTTACGAGGGTTCTGCAAAAGTTGTAATTACACAATTCCCCATTTCCCCATTTTTTGATGTTCATGTGTAACATATCAATTTTGTCCGCTTTAAATGTGCTATCAGGTACAATTCACAGAATTGCGATATCATTTTTTCTTGCTGAGTTACGGAGTTGTAAATTTGATAGTTTCGTTTTCTGAAAATTCGCGATTTTTCCCAAATTTTTATAAAAAATTGACAACCTAAATCGAAAATTCGAAACCAACAGTCACTCGATTTTAAGTGTTTCTTTTAAATGCAGCACACCTCGTCAAATTTGGTGCAGTAGTTGCCTAGAAAAACGAATTCTCCTTTTACATGTATTTAGATAGGAGCACCCGAGCTAAAGCTTCCTCTTAAGACCGAGGCGCAGTGATCGGCTGGCGGCGACAGGCGTAGCTGGCGGCGGCTGTGCCTGTCGAAAATATGGCGGGGGGGGGGGGGGGGCGGGCGGGGATGGCTGCGTAGTACTGGTCGATAGTGTCAGCAGCATCGAAGTGGCGGGAGGTGGACGACCGACAGCTTCCACGTAGGTCAATCGTCGCGGCACCACCTGCCATTCGGGCGAAGAAAAGGCCTGTCGAACTTCCTCCCGAACGATATCAGTGACGGAAGCCACCGCTGGTGCCATGGGAGAAATACCGAGCTGCCGGTTCTCCTCTCGCACAATCTCTCGGATGACTTCACGCAGAGACGTGCCGCCGCTCTCAGGCATGAAGGTAACGAATGAAGCCATAGCTAGTCTGGCTTCGGAGGCAGTAATTGAAGTGTGAGGTAAGGTACCAAGGCAACCGGCAGGCAAGCTCACCCAAGTATCGAAGTATCTAATAAAGAAACGACAATGAATGAATGTGTCGAACTCAAGGTATGAGATAGAATACGGGGAACTGTGAAAACTAACCAACAATGAGAAAATAAGGGATATTCGAAATTACAACGTGACAAAAACTGAAGAAGCCGGTAAAACTAGACGCAGCGTGATATTGTCACGTGGTCTTGACGTCAAAGAACACAGTAGCAAGACTGTGAAAGGCAAAAACTAGCTTTTATTGGGCGAACCTGTGCCCACAAAACACGCTACACTCAAAGCACAACGAGAGCGGCGAACACAGTCGGCGATCGTCGTAAATCTGATCAGCGGGTCAAGCGCGTCGGCTTTTATACAGCAATCATCGAATGTTCCAGATTAAACGTTGGGACCCGCATGCCTTCTAAAATGTTCTACACCATTCGTGTCAAGCGATGAAATCAGATAACACAACGTTCGGCGACAACAGACAGCGGATAGAAGCATCGATAACTTTCCAGAAACTTCGGACACATGCAGGCGCGTCCCGCGCTGTGCGATAACATTTGTTAGGCGACAATACTTGCCGCCCGATAAAGACAAGTACACGTGTCAATACCCCCCTCTTAAAAAGCATCGACCCGATGCTGCAAACAAACGAAAGTAATAAGTAAGCACTCATAGCAAAGAAAAAAAAATAAGGAAAGTTCGTTAGCGTCCGTAAAATGGTTTAAGACGCACCACGTGGACCACTTCAGGTCGTGCGCGACGTCGCTGTGAATGCGAAATGCCGTCTGGCACGACCTCATAGTCCAGAGCGCCAATACGTCGGATGACCTTGTAGGGTCCGAAATAGCGTCGGAGTAGTTTCTCACTGAGTCTTCGTCGGCGTATCGGTGTCCAAACCCAAACACGGTCGCCGGGCTGGTACTCAACAAAGCGTCGTCGGAGGTTGTAGTGTCGGCTGTCGGTCCTCTGTTGGTTCTTGATCCGTAGGCGGGCGAGCTGTCGGGCTTCTTCGGCGCGCTGGAGATAGCTAGCGACGTCAACATTCTCTTCGTCAGTGACGTGGGGCAGCATGGCGTCGAGCGTCGTCGTCGGGTTCCTGCCGTAAACCAGCTTAAACGGCATGATCTGTGTTGTTTCTTGCACCGCCGTGTTGTAAGCGAATGTTACGTACGGCAGGACGGCATCCCAGGTCTTGTGTTCGACGTCGACGTACATCGCTAGCATGTCGGCCAGGATCTTATTCAGCCGCTCCGTAAGACCATTCGTCTGCGGGTGGTAGGCCGTGGTCCTCCTGTGTCTTGTCTGACTGTATTTCAGAATGGCTTGGGTGAGCTCTGCTGTAAAGGCCGTTCCTCTGTCGGTGATGAGGACTTCTGGGGCGCCGTGTCGAAGCAGGATGTTTTCGACAAAGAATTTCGCCACTTCGGCTGCGCTACCTTTCGGCAGTGCTTTAGTTTCAGCGAAGCGGGTAAGGTAGTCTGTCGCCACGACGATCCACTTATTTCCGGTTGTTGACGCCGGAAAGGGTCCCAGCAAGTCCATCCCGATCTGCTGGAATGGTCGGCAAGGAGGCTCGATTGGCTGTAGTAATCCGGCTGGCCTTGTCGGCGGTGTCTTGCGTCGCTGACAGTCTCGGCATGTTCTGACATAACGGGCGACGTCGGCGGTCAGGCGCGGCCAATAATACTTTTCTTGTATCCTCGATAGTGTCCGGGAAAAACCGAGGTGTCCAGCGGTCGGATCGTCATGTAGGGCGTGCAATACTTCTGGACGAAGTCCTGACGGGACAACAAGAAGGTAGTTGGCGCGGACTGGTGAAAAGTTCTTCTTCACGAGGAGATTGTTTTGAAGCGTGAAGGAAGATAATCCGCGCTTAAATGCCCTGGGGACAACGTCGGTGTGCCCTTCCAAATATTCCACCAGGCCTTTTAGCTCCAAGTCTGCCCGTTGCTGTTCAGCGAAGTCTTCCGCGCTTATCATGCCAAGGAAGTTGTCGTGATCTTCGTCATCTTGCGGCGGCGGGTCAATGGGGGCGCGTGATAGGCAATCGGCATCGGAGTGTTTTCGTCCGGACTTGTAGGTTACAGTGATGTCGTATTCTTGTAGTCTGAGGCTCCACCGCGCCAGTCGTCCTGAAGGATCCTTTATACTCGCTAGCCAACACAACGCGTGATGGTCACTGACGACTTTGAATGGCCTGCCATAAAGATAAGGGCGAAATTTAGCTGTAGCCCAAACGATGGCGAGGCATTCCTTTTCGGTTGTAGAATAGTTGCCTTCCGCTTTTGACAGCGACCGGCTAGCGTAAGATATCACCTGTTCAACTCCGTTTTTCCTCTGGACTAGAACGGCACCGAGGCCTAGGCTACTGGCGTCAGTATGGATTTCTGTATCGGCGTACTCGTCGAAGTGCGCAAGTACAGGCGGCGACTGCATGCGTCGTTTGAGTTCTTCAAATGCATCGGCCTGCGGCGTTTCCCACTTGAACTCAACATCATATTTAGTTAGACGTGTCAACGGCTCGGCGATGCGTGAAAAGTCCTTGACAAAGCACCTGTAGTAGGCACACATGCCAAGGAATCTACGCACTGCCTTCTTGTCGGTGGACTGCGGGAACTTTGCGATGGCAGCTGTTTTCTGGGGGTCGGGGCGTACTCCGGATTTACTGATGACGTGACCTAGGAACAGAAGCTCGTCGTAAGCGAAGCGGCATTTTTCTGGCTTCAGAGTGAGCCCTGATGACTTGATGGCCTCTAGCACTGTCGTAAGCCGCCTAAGGTGATCGTCGAAATTTTCGGCGAAGACGACGACGTCATCCAAGTAAACAAGGCAGGTCTGCCACTTCAATCCTGCTAACACCGTGTCCATGACGCGCTGGAAAGTTGCAGGCGCCGAGCAGAGTCCGAATGGCATGACCTTGAACTCGTAGAGGCCGTCTGGCGTGATGAAGGCGGTCTTTTCGCGATCTCTCTCGTCGACTTCTATTTGCCAGTAGCCAGACTTGAGATCCATCGACGAGAAGTACTTAGCGTTGCAGAGCCGATCCAATGCGTCGTCTATCCGTGGAAGGGGGTATACGTCCTTCTTCGTGATCTTGTTCAGACGACGATAATCGACGCAGGAACGTAGGGTTCCGTCCTTTTTCTTCACCAGGACAACAGGGGATGCCCACGGGCTTTTCGACGGCTGGATGATGTCGTCGCGCAGCATTTCGTCGACTTGTTCTCTTATAGCTTCGCGTTCTCGCAGCGAAACTCGGTAAGGGCTTTGGCGGAGTGGTCGAGCGTACTCCTCGGTGATTATGCGATGCTTGGCGACTGGTGTTTGTCGAATCCTCGATGTCGTCGAAAAGCAGCCTTTGTATCGTCGGAGCAGACTTCTGAGCTGCTGTTGCTTAATCACTGGGAGACTTGGATTAATGTCGTAGTCTGGTTCGGGAACCATGGTCGTCGGGGTAGATGCGGCGGAATCCGAGAGGACAAACGCAATACCGGTTTCCATAATTTCCTCGATGTACGCGATCGTCGTGCCCTTGTTGATGTGCTTGAACTCCTGGCTGAAGTTTGTCAGCAACACTTCAGTTTTCCCTCCATGCAGTCGAGCGATCCCTCTTGCGACGCAAATTTCCCGGTCTAGCAGTAGACTTTGGTCGCCTTCGATGACACCTTCTACGTCAGCGGGTATTTCGGTGCCGACCGAAATAACAATGCTGGAGCGGGGCGGGATGCTCACTTGGTCTTCGAGCACACTCAAGGCGTGGTGACTACGAGGGCTCTCCGGCGGTATCGCTTTATCATCCGACAGCGTTATTGACTTCGACTTCAGGTCGATGACTGCGCCGTGTTGGTTGAGGAAGTCCATGCCGAGAATGACGTCTCGAGAACACTGTTGAAGGATAACGAAGGTGGCAGGGTAAGTTCGGTCATGAATGGTTATCCTTGCCGTGCACATTCCAGTCGGCGTAATCAGGTGTCCTCCAGCGGTGCGAATTTGAGGGCCTTCCCATGCAGTCTTAACCTTCTTCAACTGGGCGGCGATGTGTCCACTCATGACGGAGTAATCAGCACCGGTGTCCACTAAGGCAGTAACTGCGTGGCCGTCGAGAACCACGTCGAGGTCGGTGGTTCTTTGTCTGGCGTTGCAGTTGGGTCTTGGCGTCGGATCACGGCTGCGTCGTGTTGAACTGAGGTTGGAACGTCGCGTCGTCAAGTCGTTTTTCGTCGGTGTAGTTTTGGCTTCCAGACTTCGTCGGGACGGCGGCGTGTCATTATGTCGTCGAGATGGTCTCTTCGTCGTCTTCGTCGGCGGCGGAGGATCTTCGTCAGTTCGACGAACAGCAACCGCACCTCCATCGGTTGCTGCTTTTAGTTTTCCGGGTATGGGCTCGCAGAGCGGCCCCGGGCTGGGCCAGTGTATGGACGGCGCTGCGGCGAAAGGTAGCGGCCTGGTGACGGCGAACGGGACGGTCGTCGAGAGTTCCACTGAGTGGCGGCTAGGTAATCGGCAATGTCACGTGGGCGCTCCCCAAGCTGTGGACGCGGCGCGTTGACGGCGAACCCTCTCAGTCCCATGTCGCGGTATGGGCATCGGCGGTACACATGGCCGGCTTCTCCGCAGTGATAGCAGAGCGGGCGGTGGTCAGGAGCGCGCCAAACGTCGGTCTTCCTCGGGTAGCTCCGCTGGGCGATGGGTGGGCGCGCTGTCGGCGGCGGCGGCGGTGGTCGACGGAATTGCGGCTTTACAGGGCCCTGGCGCGGTCGCTTAGGTGGGCCTTGACGGCGTACGACGGCGGCGTAGGTCATCGCTTCGGGTTGGGGTTGCGGTAATTGAGGTTGCACCTCCGGAACTCCAAGCGACCTCTGAACCTCATCTTTGACGATGTCAGCGATCGAGGCCACTTGAGGCTGCGACGACGGGAAGATCTTCTGAAGCTCCTCTCGTACGACTGCCCTGATAGCCTCGCGCAGGTCTTCGGAGGCCAGTGATTGAACTCCGGCATAGTTTGTAGCGTTGGTGCGGCGGTCGAATTGCCGGTTTCGCATCTCGAGTGTCTTCTCGATGCTAGTGGCCTCGCGAAGAAACTCGTCGACAGTCTTCGGTGGGTTTCGTACCATACCGGCGAAAAGTTCCTCCTTAACACCACGCATTAGTAGCCGGACTTTCTTTTCCTCGGTCATTTCCGCGTCGGCGTGGCGGAATAGGCGGCTCATTTCTTCTGTAAAAATCGCCGTGGTCTCGTTGGGCAGCTGCACTCGGGTTTCCAGTAGTGCTTGGGCTCGTTCTCGGCGTACGACGCTTGTGAATGTCTTCAGGAAGGCGCTTCGGAAAAGGTCCCAGGTCGTTAACGTGGTTTCTCTGTTCTCGAACCACGTCCTGGCAGCGTCTTCCAATGCGAAGAAGACATGTCGCAGTTTGTCGTCGCTGTTCCAGCTGTTAAATGCAGCGACCCTCTCGTACGTCTCGAGCCAGGTTTCCGGGTCCTCGAATGTTGAACCGCGGAACGTGGGGGGCTCCCTGGGCTGCTGCAGCACGACGGGGGATGCTGGGGCTGCCATTGGGGAGGACTTGGTGGCAATCTTCCTGCTCGTCTCAGGTACGAGTCCGTGCTCTGGGGGCAGTCCTTGCAGCCGGCGGCTAGCTCGCTGGTCTTGGGCGACGTTGGTTTTGTCCTCGGGCTTCGGACTTGGATCGCGGCTTTGCGGGGGCGTTCGGTACATGAACGCACAAGCACCTCCACCAGATGTCACGTGGTCGTGACGTCAAAGAACACAGTAGCAAGACTGTGAAAGGCAAAAACTAGCTTTTATTGGGCGAACCTGTGCCCACAAAACACGCTACACTCAAAGCACAACGAGAGCGGCGAACACAGTCGGCGATCGTCGTAAATCTGATCAGCGGGTCAAGCGCGTCGGCTTTTATACAGCAATCATCGAATGTTCCAGATTAAACGTTGGGACCCGCATGCCTTCTAAAATGTTCTACACCATTCGTGTCAAGCGATGAAGTCAGATAACACAACGTTCGGCGACAACAGACAGCGGATAGAAGCATCGATAACTTTCCAGAAACTTCGGACACATGCAGGCGCGTCCCGCGCTGTGCGATAACATTTGTTAGGCGACAATACTTGCCGCCCGATAAAGACAAGTACACGTGTGAATATCAGTGAGAAGGAAACTTCGCATAGGGCAAACCAAAATGTATGCACTTAAAGGTAAGCAGGGTAATATCATCAGCAATCTCGAAGGTATAATAAAAGCAGCGGAAGAATCATATACTGACGTGTACAGTACCCAGAGGAGCCAGGGTACCTACATTCGAACGAGTGATCAACAGTTTGCAGAGACTGCTCCTATGAATAGCAATGAGGTCAGAAGGACCTTGAAAAACATGAAACGGGGAAAAGCGGCAGAAAAAGATGAAATAACAATCCAATAATTAAAGATTTAGGATAGGTAATGCTTGAAAAACTGGCGGCTCTTTATAGGAACTGTCTGGTCCCAGAAAACTCAGAGAATGCAAATATTGTACTAATCCACAAAAAGGCAGTCGTAATATAATTGAAAAATTATAGGCTTATTGGCTTACTTCCAGTATTCTATAAAATATTTACCAGGGTAATTTGGAATACAATAAGGGCAACACTGGATTTTATTCAACCAAGGGAACAGGCTGGCGTTAGGAAAGGATACTCTACAATGGATCACATCCATGTCATTATTCAGGTAATCAAGAAATACGAAGATTACAATCACCCTCTCAATTTGGCTTTCATAGATTAGGAAAAGGCATTTGATTCAGTAGCGATACCAGCAGTCATAGAGATATCATGTAATCAAAGAGCACAGAACGATTACATAAATATCTTGGCAAATATCTACAGAGATTCCACAGCCACATTACGTCTACGCAAGATAACTCAAAAGATAGGCATCAGACAAGGAAGCAGAATCTCTTCAATGATTTGGAAGATATTTTCAAGCTATTAAACTGCGAAGGCTTAGTAGTAAGGGCCGACAGCGAATGTATCAGCAACCTTCGGTTTGCAGATGACATTGTTCTATTAAGCAGCAATGCAGACGAGTTACAAAAAGTGACTGAGGACCTTAACATAGTGTAAAAGTGGGGTGGAAGATCAGTATGCAGAAGAAAAATATAATCGCTAGCCAAGGCAACAAGAGTTAAGGATCGCAAGTGAGCCACAAGAATTTGCGAAGGAGTACGTGTACCTCCATCAATCGAACTCTGCGAACCTTTACCATGAGAAGGAAATTCACAGAAGAATAATGGGTTGGAGCGCATGCGACAGACATTGTCAGCTCCTGACTAGAAGATTACCATTATCACTGAAAAGGAAGGTGCACAATCAGTGCATTTTACTGGTGCTGTCAATATCGGGCAGAAACATGGAGACTGACACAAAAAGCTTGAAAGCAACCTAAGCACCCCGCAAACAGCGATGGAACGACGAATGCTAGGTATAGCGTTAAGAGACAGAACGAGAGCCGTTTGAATGACAGAACAAACGGTTAAAGCTGGTATTCTAATTGACATTAGGAGAAAAAATGGAACCAAGCAGGTCGTGTAATGCGCAGGTTAGGTAACCGGTGAACCATTAGGGTTACAGAAAGGGTACCAACAGAAGTGTAGCGCAGTGGAGGACGACAGAAGACAGGGTGGGGCAATGAAATTGAGAATTTCGTGGGCGCTAGTTGGATCGGTTGGCACAGGACAGAGATAATTGGACATCGAAGGGAGGGGCTTTCGTCCTGCAGTGAAAATAAAATGGGCTGATGATGATAATACTTGAGTGTAAGCGCAAAGAACGCCTATTGCCCCTTTTCTTCAGCCGGCCTCCACAGGATTTCACGGCGAGTTTACAATTCCCAATAAGGCGCGCTCATTGGGAGGTTGGTTGAGGGCCTTGTAGCGGCCATAGTGCTGCACGCACCTTGTGAAATGTACCATAAATAACTAGAGTTAACTTCAGCAAACAGCGTCTAACTTCGTTGTCCCGACGCGGGGTCTGTGCTAGCCCGTGCTCACCGCGAACTCCGTGTAGCGTTAAAAGAGAGAGAGACAAAGTTGGTAGGCGGATTTCGGAATTAGGGGGAAAATCGGGTTTAACCCGGTTATACTGAAACATGTCCGGAGTGTAAAAATCAGGTTAAATTGAGGTTTACCCGATAACGAACAAACCTACGATGATATATTCCAACATGCGTGTTAGATCTGAATAATTACTGCCAAACGAACGACCGAGAATGTAGCTGAGTCGTCTTGCAAAAACGCAATGGAATTAGAAATAATCATAAATACTTACCCATCAATTTCCAGGCAAGCGGCAGGGCGTCCTTCTTCGTGGCCTCCATGAGCAAGGCAAAAACCCAGACGACTGCAATGGAGAATGCAAGAGACAAAATTTGGGAGAGCATGCTGTAAGAGATTATGATGAGCTGAAGGTGTGTATCTCTCAATTCAAGTCCACAAATGCGTTGCTAAATAGAAACTTTGCAGTGCGAAGCTTGATTATTTGGGCACAAATTACGTGTTATGTTGGTCTCGCATTTTATTCTTAGCAGCTTTTCAAGTCAGCATCTGCCCCCGCAGGGGCGTCTGCGTGAGCAGGCGTTTGGTGTGTTGCGCCACCACGTACCCGAGCACACGAGGGTTGGACCCTTCCGCGTGTAGCCGTGCACAGCTTAGCCGTGTCTGGGGAAAGGGGGATCCTGGAGGTTGAGCCGATGCTGGGTGTTTGGACCTTTAAGGCCCCCCGGCGGAGGCAACACACCTCTTCGGCCTCGGCTTCACATAGACGGCACCTCCAGGCTGACCCACCTGGAGGAAATCGGCAGTCACCTTTTCCTGTCCTTCTCTTCAATCTTCGTCTTTCTCTCTCAATTTCAATCTTTCCTGTCTTCTCTTCGCTTCTTATTACTTCCAGACTTCCAGGTGGCGAGGGTTAACCTGGTGTAGTTATCCAACCTTGGGTATCGTATATTAGGTTATAGTGGCGATGCATGGCTGGCGTCTGCAGGCTTCCAATCTTGTAGCGTGCCCTTGTAGGGCTCGGTGGTGGGTGGCCACCACCGCCGCCGAATTTTCCAAATTTTTATGGCTGAAGCTTTTCCCCTATTACCTGATCGCTCTCTGAAGAGGGGGCGCACCGATGAACAGTTCAACTTTTTCATGCAACCGAAAGTGTCCTTTCCTAAATACCACGTTGCCCACAGTCAGCACGAAACCAAGACAGTCCGAATGATGTCATCATTTCTTGTAGCTAAATCTATCACTGAAGCAATAGGCCCAGGTTATAAAGTTACGAAGATGGGAAGTGGCGATCTTCTACTAGAAGTTCGCGACAAGCCACAATATGACAAACTATCAAAACTTGTAGCGTTTGGGGACATTCCCGTTTCTGTAGGACCACACAGGTCGATGGACACAGTGCGCGGTGTCATCTCAGAAGATGACCTTATCGAACTTACCGAAAGTGAATTACTAGAAGGATGGCAAGAATAGAACGTCGTCAAGGTACAAAGGATAAAAATAAGGCGAGATGACAAAGAAATACCAACCAGGCATATAATCATCACTTCTGGAACTAGCAACTTACCAGATTCAATAGAAACAGGATACTGCAAACTATGGGTGAGACCATACATTCCTAACCCACGCCGATGCTTCAAGTGTCAGCGGTTCGGGCATGGTTCGCAAAGTTGCCGAGGGCGCACTACTTGTGCAAAATGTGCATCAAAGGAGCACTCGTCCGACACTTGCACTTCCGCCGCACGTTGCGCTAACTGTGAAGGGGATCACCCCGCACACTCTCGTTCTTGCCCATCATGGAAAAAAAGAAAAACAAATAATCGAAATCAAAGTAAAAAAAATTACCGACGATTACGTTACTTCCTAATGCGAAATTTGAGCGCAGCAAATAAGCTGTTTCACCTTTTCGATAGATTGAGGCAAAGAAATCGAGCAACACATGTATACGCTATCACAGAATTTTTTTTTATTTTTCACACGTATTCCTTTAACAAAGACTCCACTAACAGTTCTTGACAGTCATGAAGGAAGCTTTGTGGTCGGAGAAATAGACTGATATATGTTCGACTTGGTACACCAATGCTTGATTCTCAAAGACGAGATCTATACAAGTGCCTCGCGAGGTTGTCACAGCCGTGGGACGCGTTACGAGCGAGAGGAACGGGATGTTCTCCCGCATAAGTGTTAGGAAATTGCTGTTTGTCTTTATGTCAACATTAAAGTCCCCCACTACTAACATCGGTGTGGATCGATTGACGGTTAATGCGAGTTGCAGGAAGTGCACGACGTCTTTCGTGAGTGCGGTAGCGGACTCACGAAAGCGGTATCAGTCGGTCGCTGCTAGCGCTGGGGGGATGAAAGGGGGGCGGAGCTGGTTACGAGGCCGACGACAACGCCGACGCGAAACCCAGGAACGGACGCCAAAGAGCCATTTGTGTAGCCAGCCCTCCTCCACAGTCTCTCCTCCTCCCTTCCATCATCCTCCCTCGCCCGGAGAGCCGACAGCGCGCATGCGCGGCGGCGGAGCAGATTCGTCGGCGAGCTGGTTACGAGGCCGACGACAACGCCGACGACAACGCCGACGATGACGCGAAACCCAGGAACGGACACCAAAGAGCTGCGCTCTAAAATGAACCTTTCCTTCCAAGAGGCGCGCAAACGCTTCTCCATCAATCAATGTAGTCCATCCTACACCGATGGGGCGCGCCGGCAGGCAGCGCTACATCTTTCGGCGGCCACCCAAGTCACACGGAGTGTGACGGCGGTCCCGCCATCAGCCCCCCCCCCCCCCCCGGCTGGAACAGCTAGCGCTGTACCGGCCACCTCAAAGGAGGACCAGCAGACCCTCGGGCCTGTTGGACCCACGGCCACTGCCCAAGCAGATCGGCCCAACATTCCCGCGAAAGTGCCCGCCACGCGGGCAGTATCCACCGCCTCAGAGGAGGTGATGGATACGAGCACAAATCCGGCGTCTCAGACGCCCAAGGAACGGCGCAGCTCCCTCGAGCGTGCCGGGAAGAAAGAGAGAGCTCGCATCAAGGGGCCTGGAAAGGCCTCGTGAGCTAAGCTTTATTTCTTAGGCACACAGCACAAGACACATGCATTATGGATACACAGATAATACAATGGAATGTCAGGGGTTTACTCCACAACCTAGACGACATTAAGGAACTCTTAAATAAGTACAATCCAAAGGTGCTGTGTGTCCAAGAAACACATCTTAATCCTTCACGCACGAACTTTCTCCGGCAGTATACCATTTATCGAAAAGACCGCAACGATGTCCTTGCCTCGTCTGGCGGTGTGGCAATTATTGTAGGTAAGGGTGTTGCTTGCCGGCAACTACAGCTTAAAACAACTCTAGAGGCAGTTGCAGTCCGTGCTGTACTGTTTAATAAACTGATCACAATTACCTCTGTATACATACCCCCGAACTACCAACTTTCAAAAACAGAATTTCACACCTTTATCTATGAACTGCCCGAACCATACATTGTCGTTTGAAATTTTAATGCACACAACACCCTTGGGGGAAGCCGTCGTTGTGATGCCAGAGGACGCTTAGTTGAAAACTTCCTCCTCACTAAAGATGCTTGCTTGCTTAATGGGAAAGAACCTACATTTTACAGTGTCACAAACAAAAGATTCTCATCTATCGATTTAAGCATTGCATCGAGTTTACTCTTGCCGCATCTGGAGTGGAACGTAAATAAGAATCCCTACGGGAGCGATCATTTCCCCATTGTCATAAAACTAACAAAAGATGAGTGCTGTCCACATGTCTCCCGGTGGAAAGTCGATTGTGCCGACTGGACACGATACAGGGAGATGACACATTTGACTTGGAACGACATCTGTAATCTTTCTATCGAAGGTGTAGTGACATATTTCACGGCGTTCATAGTTGATGCGGCGTCAATATGTATCCCCGTAACAAATGGATCGTCCTGTAAGCGCCGTGTTCCATGGTGGAAAGATGACTGCAAAAAAGCGCGTAGAAATCAAAATAGGGCTTGGAACAACCTTCGAGACTCTCGAACTACGGAGAGTTTGATCATTTTCAAGAAAATAAAGTCTGAGGGTAGAAGAACGCGGCACCGTGCCAAAAGGGAGAGCTGGCAAAGATATATTTCTAGCGTCAACTCTTATACTGACGAACAAAAAGCCTGGAACAGAGTGAATAAAATCAAAGGTCGGCAAACTCATCCTCTACCATTAGTAAACACGCAAGGAAATACTCTTCAGGACCAAGCTGACTCTCTTGGGGCACATCTTGAAAACATTTCTAGCCCATTGCATTACTCCGATGCATTCCTTAGATACCAGAAACAAGCTGAGAGACTGCCTCTGGAGCTAAAAGGAAAGAGCAATGAATCCTAGGACCGTCCTTTTAATATGGCTGAATTTCAGGCTGCACTAAATAGTTGTAATAAATCAGCTCCTGGAACCAACCGAATAATTTACGAGATGATTCAACACCTGCATCCCGAAGCACACAAAACACTCCTCTCCCTTTTTAACGCCATATTCTCTGCCAGCTACATCCCGTCAGCCTGGAAGCAAGCAGTCATAATCCCCATTTTGAAAGAGGGCAAGGACCCGTCTTTGGCCAGCAGCTATAGGCCTATAGCCCTAACAAGCTGCCTATGTAAGTTTTTTGAGAAAATTACCAACCATCGCTTGGTGCATTTACTTGAAAGTAACAAGATACTAGATCCCTTGCAGCGTGGCTTCAGGGAACATAGATCCACAACAGATCAACTTGTCCGTATCGAGACAAATATCCGGGATGCTTTTGTGCAAAAACAGTTTTTCTTAACAGCATTTTTAGACATGGAGAAAGCATACGATACTACTTGGCGTTTCGGAATTCTTCGTGATCTAGCTGGAATGGGCATCCGAGGCAACTTGCTAAAGGTGATTCAAAGTTATCTGTGCAACCGCGCATTTCATGTTCGTATTGGTAATGTCCTATCTCGTCTATTTACTCAGGAAACAGGTGTGCCACAAGGTGGAGTTCTGAGCTGTACTTTATTCCTTGTAAAAATGAATTCACTCCATACTATCATACCACGTACAATGTTTTATTCCGTATACGTGGATGATATCCAAATAGGTTACAAGTCATGTAATCTTAGGATCTGCGAGCGACAAGTGCAGCTTGACCTGAATAAGTTGTCGAAGTGGGCAGACGAGAACAGCTTTAAACTAAACCCTGAAAAAAGTACATGCATTTTTTTCTCCAATAAGATAGGGGTAATACCGGAGCCCGTTAATGATCTTAATGGAGAACGGCTATGTTAGTCGTGAACATTAATTTCTAGGCCTCATTTTAGACTCCAAACTAACTTTCATCCCACACTTAAAATATTTCAAAATGAAATGCTTGAGGAAAATGAATCTACTGAAGCTCTTGTCCTGCACATCTTGGGGAAGTGACAGAAGATGCCTCTTGAGCTTGTACAAAAGCCTTATGCGGTCACGCCTGGACTACGGAGCCATTGTGTATAACTCTGCGACGCCTAGTGCTTTGAAGATGCTCGATTCCGTCCACCACTTGGGTATCCGTCTTGCTACTGGTGCGTTCAGGACTAGCCCCGTAGAAAGCCTATATGCCGAATCTAACAAATGGTCTCTACATCTTCAAAGAACATATTTAGGTCTACCATACACCCTCAAAGTGAAATCAGACTTTCGTCATCCATGCCATTCAGTTATTTACGACCTGTCTACGGCTAGGCTTTTCCGTAACCGCCCAGGCACTAGACCTCCTCTGTCCCTTCGGTTGGAAGCACTGTCCGAAGAAACAGGTGCGCCGATTTTATAGAATGTCATAATGGCAACTACGCGGCTTCCACCGCCTTGGGAGTGGAAGACTATCGAATGTGACGTGTCGTTTGCAGAAATATCAAAACTAGCACCTGAGGCACACATACGCTCACATTTTCTCGAGCTTCAGGAGAAATATTCTTGTGCTGAATTTTACACAGATGCCTCTAAGTCTTCTTCTGGTGTTGCTTACGCAGCACTAGGACCAGCATTCTTAATATCCGGTACATTGAACCCACATACATGTATCTTTACAGCGGAAGCATATGCAATACTCTCTGCAGTGAAGCACATCAGGCAAACGAATCTTATTAGGGCTATAGTGTTCACAGACTCATTGAGTGTAGTGCGAGCCCTTATGAATGTACGTAAACATAAATACACTGTCTTTAATGAACTGTACACATTGCTATGCTCAGCTTATAGTGCTAAACAAATGATCATCCGATGCTGGGTACCTGACCACTGTGGCATAAAGGGCAACGAAGCTGCAGACGAGAAAGCTACTTCAGCAGCTTTTAGTGACGCGGACATAAACATACCCATCCCAGCCACAGATCTTAAAGCATACTTGCGTCACAAGCTCAAAATCCATTGGCAGCAACAGTGGAATGCTGAGATATCAATAAACTGCACTTGATAAAGCCCAAATTAGGATATTGGGTATCGGAGAGAACGTCACGATACAACGAAGTGCTCCTTTGCCGATTAAGAATAGGACACACTTACGGCACTCACTCTTACCTCTTAACTGGGGGGTATCCTCCCACTTGTAGTAAGTGCGGCCAAAACCTCACAGTCCTGCACGTTCTTATTCAATGCCCTGCAATAGAAACACAGAGGAAAAAGTATTTCATTTCTGCATATCGCGAAAATATTCCTCTTCACCCGAATTTTTATCTCGGCAATGAACCACTTATTTATTTATTTATTGATACTGTGGTCCTGTTACCAGGACCTTAGCAGGGTGCATACAAAGTGAAAAACATCCAAGTAAATATACAGCGATACATAACATAGGTCACTCGCGATGTACAAATGCAAGCAGTTACTGAATAACACACAGTAAATCACTCGCTACATAAACAGGCTGCACTAAAATTAAACTAGTTTCGTTTAATCCGAAACTAGTTTTAGCGTTTTTAGCTGAAACAAACACTCTCGAAATCATTTGGCCAGAACTTTTTTAGCTCACGTATACAGTACAAGGAAGCCTTGTACTCAAAGGCTTCCTTGAATCTAAAGTGTCAGTGCTATGTTTTATTGCATCATACTTTTAACGAGACCCCATTACCATAGCCCACAGCATTACTTAGTCAGAGTCATTATTTTAGCAGCTATATATTTTACGCCATCCACAGCGAACGATTTTAGGCCTTTTTACAGCCATGTCACATATACCATGAGAAATTCATTGTCTAATTCACTGCCTGCATCATTCACAATGCACCGTTAACATTACCTTTGTCATGGCGCTCTTTGGCCATACCTGGCCCTTGCGCCATAAAACCCTACACATCATCAAGTCAGCATCTGAAATGCATTAACAACAGCCATACCGAAAAAGTGCAGCGTAGCTGTAAAATAAGTTTTCAAACACCAATAATTCTGCTACCAATTATTCAGTTGAAAAAGCTATTGAAATGTATTACCTAAGTATTATACGCTAAATGTAATGCTATTGCAAACAATTCCGGAATATTATTGAACTGGTCTGTAATACGTTCACAAGGCTGTGCCGTCCTTTGACGACAACAAGCCGTTATCTTACAGAACTTGCGCGATTCATCCACACTATATATGTCATTTGTGCGATAATAATTATTAGGTCAGTAATTTTTCAAGTGACGAGGAATTATGAAGCTGGAGTTTCACAACCTTTACCGGTGACATAGCTAGAACAAAATATAATAATGGTAAATTTATGTGGGTTTGCCGATGAAGCAGCTACCATTAAACCTAAAGAAATTTGTGCGCCCCAAAATTAACATGCACTTTCATGATAGGGGCCTTTCTCACAGCAAGAAGCTTGGTTCAGCCAGAGTAGCGGTCACCGCCAACCTTCAAATTAGAGCATGTATAGCGCAGCCAAAGTTCATGCTTAGGAACTGCGGGAATTAAAGCGGTGTATTGCGTTTGAACCACCACACTTACAGAGGACCATGACTTATTCCAGCTATTATTGTTTTTTATTTCTTTTCCAAAAAGTCGCAAACCAAAAGAAAAAACGCAATGCGTGTGCGCGCCAGCAAGCGACGCAACAAGGAACCGCAAGCGCTCACTGAATCAACTACACGGAGGGGCGCTAGCCTCCAGGTGGTGTTGTGGCGGACAGACCTGTGTTTCAAGGGCTCAGTGTCGGCGACGAAAAAATGCGTTTTTTTGTGCATGCTTTGAGCTTGCTTCTGCTTTTTTTTTCATTTGACGATTTTTTATACTTTAAATAATAAGTGGCAAGGTTTGGTTTTATTTTTGCTTTTTTTGTGCACGCAGTTGTGTTTCTCGTACATTTGCTTTTACGAAATAGTCACAGCGTCCTCACACGCCACGTGTTGCAGCACGTGCAACCCTGTGGGGCGTGAAGTCTTTCTAGCCTTTAAATAGCGCTTGGAAGTTGCAAGACTATTAGCTATTGGTGCTTTTACTTTGTGTGTAATTTCGTCGGGGATACTGCTTTGCTAGGACAGTGACAGCGTGGCCGCGTGGTGGAACCCCTGCGAACACGTGTCAAACCTTAAGTACATTAAGTCTTTGCGGCGTTCATTCCATCCAAAACATTGGTGATAGAAACTTTGCGACACTTTAAGAATTTATATTCTCTGCACATCGGCCTTTGCTAGAAGGCACGTGCTCTGAAAGCTTCGCTGTTTGCATTACAAAAGGCTAAGTGCAGCACATGTAAAAAAAGACGGTAAAACGTGCAGTGAGAGGGAGGTCCCTCAAGGTAGACGAGGGGAAGGATGAGAAGGGAGCGGAAGTCGATTCAACCGCCAGACACTGGGATGTCGAAGCCAGGCTGAAGAAAATGGAGAGTTTCCAGCATGAACTTCTCGAACAGGTCGAAGAGCTCAAAATGGAGCTAAACATGGAGCGTGATGTACAGAAAAGGGGCGAAAAAAAGACTTCAAGCAGCCCAAGAAAAGCTTGACAGGGCCGATATCCTGAACCAGAATGGTCGTGACAATGCAATGCACTTTCTTGACATGACATGGCAGGGAGTGTCAGCAAAGGACATGGAATGCGTGAAACGTAGGGGCGAGGTAGCTGGAAAGAGCAGGACCTACCTTGTGGCCAGCGCAAAGGAAAAGCAGGAATGCAGGGGTCAAGCTCCTGGCGAAGTCCGTATCACGCGATTGATAAAGCATATCGCCAAATATTCTTTGTCACCTCCACCACCAGAAAATGATGGCAAAGGGAAGCAAGGAGAGGTATTGGCAGTAGAAGAGAGTGAAAGGGTGATTATCGCCGGCGACACGAATCTGTCTAGGCGCTCAGAAGTAATTGCGGAGAGGGTGCAGGGCGATAAAAGAGTGGTGGTAGGGACAAAACAGCGAACAAATAGTGCTGTATGCGCTTACATAACCACAGATTAGAGACTCAGAATTGCCGTCAGTGATTGAGAATTATGTTTGGGAAGGGTGCCACAAAAATCAATCGGAAATAAAGGGAGGGGGAGCCGGTATGCACATCCATCAGGGAACCAAATGCAGAAGAATAAATTTAAATGTCAAGAGCATCTCTTGTTATTCTGTACAATGAGTGGAAAGAAAACTTTGCTGGGCGTGACGTATTTGTGGACCAGAAATAATCGCGCACAGAAGAATCCACAGTTAGTTGAATTCCTATGTTCTCATAATAAGGGTTTCAGGAATGATGCTGAAATTATCCTATTGAGTGACAGGAATGCCCGCATACAGGATCTAAATATCTATACCGACCATAACAGGAAGTCAATGCTAGGTCTCTGGGAGACGCATAACAACGATAACGGGAGTACAGGGCCTCCGTTTGACGGGTGGACCACGTGGGAAGTAGGAAACCGACAACTGACAACTATTTACTGTCTATCATAGAAGGAATTCATGATTCGTTGAGAGAAATTCATAGACGAGGAAGCATATAGCAGCATCGGGACTGACCATAAACGCATTATTTTAGAATGGGAGATGTAGTTATGAAAGAGTCCGACGAGCACAATATCTCCAATACAAATTTGAATGCTACGCAAAGCGGCCCAGCTAATTGCTAACTGAGTCGCCAAGCAAAGCGTGGGAATATAGTGAGCTTCTAAGTATTATAACGACAGAAATAACGACAGAAAAGAGAAGCAACATGTTCTTTGGAAACGAAAAAATAAACCAAAAAGCTGGTGGAACAGGAGGAATACGAGATCTGGTCGCCGAATGAAAGAACGCATCTCTAGAGCACAGGCAGACAAAGAAGGGGCAGTTGGCGCAGGATGAAGTAGCCATAAAAAGGGAAATATAGCGGAGAAAAAATTATATGGTTAAGATACCGGTGCAAGCAAAAATAGAAGGTGAAAGCTAACATTGGTTGTCAGAAATACGTGAGAAAAAAGAACGTCGCCCCTGCAATATGTTGGACCCATATAAAATTATCAGGCAGGAAGTCTGGAACAATACAACAACATATCCAAGACAAAGATGAGAACAAACTGGAAGGGAACGCGGCCAAAAATTTCATCGAAAAATACCAGCCGAATCTTTCGAAGGCACTGGTGAGGTTGTAGTTGATGAAAGAAGGGGCTTGAAAGAGAACCAGATGGAAAAGGAGCTGGTGCTGAAAAATTTCAACTGGAATAAAGCCCAAGAGGAAATTCCTTAGGGCACAGCCACAGAGCTAGACGTAGTTCCCGTTAGGCTGAATAATGAACTAGGACCAAGAAGTAAGGAAGCTCTGTTGAAAGCAGTGGAAAAAACCTTAAAAGAAAGACAAATATCAGACAGCTGGCGACAAAGTAGAAGGAATTAAATTTACAAAGGTTAAGGGGAGAAAGGTAGAATTCACTCGTATAAACCATTGGCCGTAACATCGGCAGCGTACAGGTTTGCAATGCAGGCAAATAAATTAAGGCTGCAAGCATTGGTTGAGAATAACAACATTCTGGGGGAACTTCAGAATCGCATCAAAACAGGTAGGCGTCTGGATGATGACCTTACTCAGTGTATTGAAATATCAAGAAAAGAAAGGAAACCCTTATATGTAGCCGTTTTAGAAATTACGGGAGCGTATGACAACGTAGACCACAACATTTTGTCGAATATTCTGGAAGGGGGAGGCTTACGGGATAATTGCCTACAGCTCTTGTGAAACATTTACGTAGGAAATACCGTTTGCGTTGAACGGGGAGGGCAGAGGAGCGAGGATAAAATTGATATCAACAAAGGGCAGGGGTGCCCTTTAATCCTAATGCTGTTTATGATGCACAGGGTGAGGATGGAAAGGGGCCTAGAAGGAAGCAATATCGGGTTTAACCTCAAATACAAACAGGCGGGTAAACTTGTAGAACTGATTGTAGCTGACTGAAGGAATAAAGACACTTTGGTTGTTAGTCAGCGCTGTTGCCTGTGTCCCTTCACTTATCCCGTCGTTTAGCGCTGTTTTTTATTGCTCGTAATCATGAACCAACCAGCCCAAATGCGTACTCTTTTGCAGTTTCCAAGTTTGTTTTATGCGGACGACATTGTGTTGCTAGCTAACAAGCACAGTAATATGCAACGTCTGGCTAATATTTGTTCACAGGAAGGCTAGAACTTAGGCCTGAAATTTAGCGTTAAAATATGAGGTCTTATGTTAATCACTCATTCACGTCTGTTCACTGTTACAATTGTCACAACTATTACAACTGTTCACAACCGTTCACTGTTATTCAAAACAGTGAATAGACAGTGTCAACAGAGAGCCTGAAATTACTTCACGTACAAGAATATAAATACCTTATTATATGGATAAACGTAGGCAAATATATAAAAACCAAGGAAAAAAATATTAACAGTAAAGGGGAAGAGAAATGCGCCCGTAACAAAACAAATCGCCAAGAAGTTTAGTAAAACACATTGTGAGGCTAGTTGGTGCACAGCTTTCAATAGATAAAGCGCCAAAAGTGACGGCACACAAGAAGAAATACAGACAGGACAAGGCGCTTACAGACAGACAGGGCGCCTTGTCCTGTCTGTATTTCTTCTTGTGTGCAGTCACTTTAGGAGCTTTATGTATTGAAAGCTAAGGAGTTTAAATGGTACGAGGTGCTCCTGCGTTTGTGAAAAGGGGTAATGGTTTCAGGACTTACGTTTAGAAATGTGGAGTTTTGCTTTTAAATCAGGGTTGTAATCACTACTCGATGACAACCGAAGGTCACTGGGACACCTCGCATTGGGCGCTCACGGGAAGACTACAAATGAAGCTGTGTGGGGTGATATGGGCTGGACAACAAGTCAGAGAAGCTCAAAGTACACTTGATGATGAAGAACGACTGAAGGATAAGCAAGAAAGTAACTGGCGTTGCAGAGTGTTCAGGTATTTGTACAGGAAAAACATCGATTCATAGTGGAGGAAAAGAACTCGAAGCTTACCGTCAACTATGCAACCCTTGTCTAAGCAAAAAAGAACGTCAAGAAAAAAAGTCAGAGTAGTTTAGATAACCTCATAGGTGGCGGAGTTGGAAATAAAACCTGCCATGAGAAACTGCTTAAGGAGAAGAAAAGGAAATCATGAAAAAAAGAATTTATGATATCTAAAAGGGAAGCTCGCTACTTTTCGAAGAGAGATCAGGATACATGTTTCATGAGTAGGATACATGGATCAAGCATGTTTTGTTCGAATGTGAGGACATCTGCCTAGTGGTTGATTTGGGCCCTACTGGCCTTCTTGAAGCCCTTGGGCTGAGCAAGAGCAAGGGAAAAGTAAACATCTTCGCAATAGAGATTACTAAAAGGCGATTGGAATATTGGTGGAAGTAAAAAAAAAAAATATGGGGTTTTACATGCCAAAACCACTTTCTGATTATGAGGCATGCCGTAGTGGAGGACTCCGGAAATTTTGACCACCTGAGTTTCTTTACCGTGCACATAAATCTAAGTACACGGGTGTTCTCGCATTTCGCCCCTCTCGAAATGCGGCCGCCGTGGCCGGGATTCAATCCCGCGACTTCGTGCTCAGCAGCCCAACACCATAGCCATATTGGTGGAAATAGGGAAGTGACAAAGAACGAAGGCGTACAAAAACAAAATTCACACTAAAGGTTCACACACTTTGGTTATGGGAATTCGTCGTTTTTTTTTCCTTTTCCTTTCCATCTTTATTCCCCTTTTTCAACATAGGCAGGAAAGGCCTCCGTGGCGGTAGCCACCGCCACGTGCCAACAAGGACGCTCATAGCATCCATCCATCAGAAGTCGTGGGTTCTCTTAGGTTGACTAATAGACAGAATTCACCCTGTGACGTGTACTGGAGCGCTCCGTTCATGTCGCGATTTGCGCAATGGCACCAGAAAAGCCAGGAGAGAGCCGGTGTATTTGTTTTTTGAATTTGTGGCGTGCTCGCGCCGCGCAGCGCTGCCACGTTCGCCGCTTATCATCACGAACTTTTCTACAAGATGTACGTGAGTTCAAAAGTGCAAAAATGTCAGAGGTTGTTTAGAAGCCCTTTTAATGAACCTTAGACCCACCGTGGTTCCTTACTGGCTGTGGTGTTTGGCTCCTAAGCACGAGGTGGGGTGATCGAATCCCGGCCACGGTGGCCGCAATTCGATGGGGGTCAAATGCGGAAACGCCGGTGCACTTAGATTTAGGTGCACAATAAGAACCCCACGTGGTCCAAATTATTCCGGCGTGCCCCACTACGGTGCACCTTATAATCATATCGTGGTTTTGGCTTCTAATGCCTCAGAAATGGGGCCAGCGGAGGCGTCGAGATAGAGCATCCGCCTCGCGCGCAGGTGGGCGTGGTTCGAATCCCGGTGCCGCACAATTTTCCACCGAAAAAAAAAAGCCAATCCGCGTGTTGATAAAATTGCAAAAACAGGCCTGGAGTGAGGCCTGATCACGGTGACCAGAACCGGTAGCGCGCATTCCCTCACCAGAGCAGGCCTGGCAACCCTGCTGCAGTACCTTGCCACAACCTCCTATATGAACACAACAATTCAAACCCCGGCCCCCAGTCCCCTGCTGCGGCGAAGCAACTGACCACGGCGGCGGTCCGACCTGTGACGCAGCAGAGGGTGCTAAGAATCCCTGGATCCGGGCAGACCGCCATTGAAATCTGAGCCTGGCAACGTTTAACGCTATAACTTTATTTTTTATTTATTTTATTTATTTATTCATACTGCAGGCCAACATACTGGCCCATGCAGGAGGGGTAATACAGTTTACAAGGTAATAACAATGCAACAAAGATAATAAAAAATGTATATATAACCAGTGCATGAAAATGATGCATCCCATAGCCACGTTACAAAGGTTCATAATGTTTCCCTTAGCACAGGCAGGCCTGGCTACGGCCTAGTGAGGCAAGTCTAGCAGTGCTATTGGAGGAATTAGAAGGCTGCAAATGGGATATAATAGGGCTCAGTGAAGTTAGGAGGACAAAAGAACCATACACAGTGCTAAAAAGCTGGCACGTCCTGTGCTACCAGGGCTTAACAGAGAGACCAGAACTAGGAGTCGGATTCCGAATTAATAAGGATAGAGCTAGTAAAATACAGGAGTTGTGAAGCATTAACGAGAGGGTGGCAGGTCTTCTTGTAAACCTAATAAGACGTACAAATTGAAGGTCGTACAGCTCTACGCCCCTACATCCAGTCATAATCACGAGGAAGTCGAAAGCTTCTATGAAAACGTGGAATCGGCGATGGGTAAAGTCAAAACAAAATAGAGTATACTGGTGGGTGACTTCAATGCCAGGGAAGGCAAGAAGCACGCTTGAGACAAGTCATAAGGGGATTATGGTGTAGGTTCTAAGAATAGCAGGAAAGTGTTCTTAGTAGAGTTCGCAGGACAGAATACCATGCGGATAATGAATACCTTCTTCCGCAAGCGCAATAGCCGAAAGTGGACATGGATGAGTGCGAATGGCGAAACTAGAAATCAAATAGATGTTATACTCTGCGCTGACCCTGGCTACATACAAGATGTGGATGTGCTCGACAAGGTGCGCTGCAGTAACCACAGGATGGTAAGAGCTCAAATTAGCATTGACTTGAGGAGGGAACGGACGAAACTGCTACATAAGAAGCCGATCAATGAGTTAGCGGTAAGAAGGAAAATGGAGAAATTCCGTATCAAGCTACAGAACAGGTATTGTTACACCAATGAAGGACAATCTTATGGGCATCATTAAGGAGTGTGCAGTAGAAGTCGGTAGTAACTGCGTTAGAAAGGATACCAGTTACCAGTAAGCTATCGCAGGAGACAAAAGATCTGATCAAGAAACGCCAATGTATGGAAGCCTCTAACCCTACAGCTAGAATAGAACTGGCAGAACTTTCCAAGTTAATCAACAAGCGTAAAACAGCTTACATCAGGAAGTATAATATGGATAAAACTGAACATGCCCTCAGGTACGGAGGAAGCTTAAAAGCCGTGAAGAAACTAGAAATAGGCAAGAATCAGATGTATGCGGTAAGAAACAAAACCGGCAATATCATTACTAGTATGGATGAGATAGTTCAAGTCGCTGACCAGTTCTATAGCAATTTATACAGCACCTGTGGCACCCACGCCGATAATGGAAGAGAAAATATTCTAGAGGAATTTGAAATCCCACAAGTAACGCCGGAAGAAGTAAAGAAAGCCTTGGGAGCTATGCAAAGGGGGAAGGCAGCTGGGGAGGATCAGGTAACGGTAGATTTGTTAAAGGATGGTAGGCAGATTGTTCTAGAAAAACTGGCCGCCCTGTATACGCAATGCCTCCTGACCTCGAGCGTACCCGAATCATGGAAGAACGCTAACATAATCTTAATCCATAAGAAAGGCGACGCCAAAGACTTGAAGAATTATAGACCAATCAGCTTACTTTCCATTGCCTAGAAAGTATTTACTAAGGTAATCGCAAATAGAATCAGGAACACCTTAGATTTCTGTCAACCAAAGGACCAGGCAGGATTCCGTAAAGGCTACTCAACAATACACCATATTCACGCTATCATTCAGGTGTTAGAGAAATGTTCTGAATATAACCAACCCTCATATATAGCTTTCAGTCGAAACCTCAGCAGTCCACGCGTTACGGAATCGGCGTGTAGACGAGCCGTATCTAAAAATACTGAAATATTTCTATAGCAGCTCCACCACCACCTTAGTCCTACATAAAGAAAGCAACAAAATCCCAATAAAGAAAGGCGTCAGGCAGGGAGATACGATATCTCCAATGCTATTCACAGCGTGTTTACAGCAGGTATTCAGAGACCTGGATTGGGAAGAATTGGGGACAAGAATTAATGGAGACTACCTTAATAACTGGCGATTCGCTGATGATATTGCCTTGCTTTGCAACTCAGGGGACCAGTTGCAATGCATGCTCACTGGCCAGGAGAGACAAAGCAGAAGGGTGGGTCTAAAAATTATTCTGCGTAAAACTAATATCTAACAGTCTCGGTAGAGAACAGCAGTTTACGATACGTAACGAGGCACTGGAAGTGGTAAGGAAATACATCTACTTAGGGCAGGTAGTGACCGCGGATCCGGGTCATGGGACTGAAATAATCAGAAGAATAAGAATGAGCTGGGGTGCGTTTGGGAAGCATTCCCAGATGACGAACAGCAGGTTGCCATTATCCCTCAAGAGCAAAGTGTATAACAGATGTGCCTTACCAGTACTCACGTACGGTGCAGAAACCTGGAAGCTTACGAAAATGGTTCTATATAAATTGAGGACCACGGAACTATCCTATGGAAATAAGAATGATGCGTGTAAGGTTAAGGCATAAGAAGAGAACAGATTGAGTGAGGGAACAAATGCGAGTTAATGACATCTTAGTTGAAATCAAGAAAAAGAAATAAGCATGGGCAGGACATGTAATGAGGAGAGAAGATAACCAATAGTCATTAAGGCTTACGGACTGGATTCCAAGGGAAGGGAAGCATAGCAGGGGGCGGCAGAAAGTTAGGTTCACGGATGAGATTAGGAAGTTTGCAGGGACAACATGGCCACAATTAATACATGACCGGGGTAGTTGAAGAAGAATGGGAGAGGCCTTTGACCTGCATTGGGCGTAATGAGGATGATGATGGTGATGATGATGACCTCAGAAATAAATTAAGGAGCATTAGGTGGTCTAATCTATTAGTCATCTCTACTCTATGGCGCTCCTGATGGTATTGCTGCAACTGCGAGACGGAAAATTGGGCCACTGACCCTATCAATTCTGTCGTCGCCAAGCTGCGTGATAAGTCATGAAACCGACAACCCATGCAGCTAGTAGTCTGTTTGCAAACTGCGACAAATGGATGGTTTTTACTACAGTATTTTTCTAACGTGACCGCACCGTTGTGAGAAACCCAAGTACTTCGATGCTAATCGTTGCATCATCAGCCGCCTCCTATTTTTATGTCCACTGCAGTACGAAGACCTCGTGCAGCGACTTCCAATTACTAACATCTTGTAGAAGCTGATTCCAAGATGCAGCTGCAAATTTCTTCATCACCTAACCTAATTTTATGCCACCCTCGAGTGCCCTTCCCTTCCTTTGGCAACCATTCTGTAACTCTAATGGTCCACCGGTTTTCTAGCAGAACCAATGGACTGCCTAGCTCCATTTTTTTTCCTCCTAATGTCTACCAAATATCGGCTATCCCCTCTTGCTTTCTGGTCGACGCAGCTCGCATCCCGTCTTTTAACGTTACGAGTTGCATGTTTCGTTCCGTCGCTCTTCGTGCGCAGCTTAGATTTTTCTCGAGCTTCATTGTTAACATCCAACATTCCATCACATATGTTGGCACCGCTATAATCCAATGATTCCACGTTTTTCTTCTCAGTGACAGTGGTAAGCTGCCAGCCAGGATTTGTTAATGCCTGCCGTATGCTTTTCAGCCCATTTTCATTCTTCGGTAAATTTCCTCTCACTGTCAAGATCCCCTGTGAGTAATTGTCTTACATCAACATGCCCCTGTACAGACTCTCCACGATGACTGGCGATCATAGATTCTTGTTCCCTTTCCACGCTAATGAACACAACCTTTGTCTCTTGCATATCAATCTTCAACACCACTCTTGCATTCTCTCGATTAGAGTTCTAAATCAATTGTTCCAATTCATCTCCATTGATGCCAAAGAATATAATGTCAACTGCAAAACGAAATTTGCCGAGATATTCATCGTTGATCCCCCCTGCTAAGCCATACCAGTCTAATAGTTTTGATACTTATGTAAGGCTGCAGTGAATAGGAATGGTAATATCGTGCGTAACTGCCTGAACCCTTTCTTTGTAGGCAATCTTCCTCTTTTCTTGTGGAGAACCAAGGCAGCCCTGGAGGCTTTGTAGATATTTCCTAAGATATTCAAGTATGAGTCTTGTCCTCCTTGATTGCACACTGCTCCTATGACCGCTGATATCTCTACTGAATGAAATGCCTTTTCCTAATCAAGGAAAGGCATATACAGAGATTTAGTGTACTCCAAATATTTCCCAACTCATTTATGACAGGCATGTGGTTCATTGTACAATATACCTTCATGAAGCCAGCCTGTACTCTAGCTTAAATGAAGTCTTGTGCTTCCCTTACGCCATTTGAAATTATCATGATGAATATATTGTTCCATACCGAAAGCAAGCCCGTGTGCCTATAATTCTTCAATTCTTTATCGGTCTACG
The DNA here is from genome assembly GCF_038994185.2 of Dermacentor albipictus. Lineage (NCBI taxonomy): Eukaryota > Metazoa > Arthropoda > Arachnida > Ixodida > Ixodidae > Dermacentor > Dermacentor albipictus. Next base: position 109,268,809 of record NC_091829.1, read on the forward strand.
CTATCGTAGGCTGTAGGAACTCAGTATCCGATCTCACACACCACTCCATTGCAAAACAAGAAACAACACTTAACATGTTTAGATAACTGCTCTGTATTTACGGCATGCGATGAATGCTTTCCCTTCACATTACATATTACAATTATTTGACTATTGTGCAAATATTTTTGACTAATGTAGGTCACAAGCATGCTGCAGAAATACATACCGTCGCGTTGCCGTCGATGCGCCGATGATGGCCATGGTCCCCACCCTGACGACGGCGGCCATCGCGGCGGCGAAGTCCGCGTACTCGTAGGGGCCACAGATAACTAGCGTCGCCAGCGCTGTAGCAGCCACAGGGTCGGCGTAGGCGACGACCGCGCCGCCCCAACCGCAGAGGGCTTGGGCTACCTGGGTGATCCCCGGCTGCTGCTGGCGGTAGATGTCCGCTGCCCAGTAGTAGTGCAGCAACCTCGTCAGCTCCCTTTTTGTCAGCGTCGCCAACCATGCTTCCGGGCGGCCCCAGTGGCCGAGGCACACGGACAAAGTTGGCTGCGGAGTCCTTGTCTGAGAATGAGATGTAACGAGGAAATTGTTCTAACCAAGTATAAAATAGACTTCGGAAGAACAAACACGAAATCGGGAAGAAATAGTGCCGTCGAGCGTTACCATCACTGTGTCGGGACAGACGCACTGTTGGAAAAACACAGCAGACAACGGCACAAGCCCCAAACCAAGAAGGCCCCCCACCGTTCAACGTCAGCGCACCCCTTTATATATCCTGGCGGGCGGTGACGTCACCAGTGAACTCGGACGCCGCAGCAGTCTTGCAAAGCGGGCGACGCTCAGTGGAACGCCGGAGCACTCTGATGCGTTCCGATGCGCGTTCATCGGAGCGCTGGTTGCGTTCGATGCAAGGGGACATCCAGTGTGCTAACGTAGTATTGCGTGCGTAAACGCTCAGGCAAAAGACACAGAGCTAGAAAATTGTATTGGACTGGGTAGATGCTTGTCACATGTCTGACTAAAACCTGGATAGTTATCGTACAACCCTGCTAGTCACATTTACTTCACTTGTGCCCTAACTGAGTGAGCGTACGGGTACTCACTCGCGTACAGATGTGTACTCGAAATAAATGTGCCAGAATCTCATCTGCATAAGTACATTTCCCTTGAACAAGCGTACAAATTGATGTGATATGAGATAGAACTTGCCAGAGCAAGACGGGTGGCTATGCGACGCCGTGTGGGAGGTCTGCGGGTTAGGTTTGATCACCTGTGTTTTTTAAAGCTTACCGAAAGCAGGTGACACGACACTCGCGACCTGAAACCACAAGGTTCTCAACAGCGGAATAGGAAGAGGTAGCCACCGCACTGGTTGAAGGAAAGTGCAACGGTCACTGCAGTCGAAGTAGCGCGTCTTTCCAAAGTTGCACTTACTGCATTGAATTCCGGCAAAAGAAGGTCGTCCAGGGTCTCTTTCGTGTCATGCAGCCATGTTATGTAGCGGGAAATGAAACAAATTTCATGAACATACGTAATACACGTGGACATGTTTGCGATTCGACCGGGCTTCGACTGATCTTGTCTTGTATCCTAAACAGTGGCGCATACCCACTATGCGTAATTTGGACTACCCTCTTCTTCTTTTCCTTCAAATTTTGGCACGTTCCCAGGAGGGGCGCACTGGAAATCATCCTGAGTGGAAACATAATATGAACTTCTTGCTTCCTGTTAATTTGTTCATCTGCTCTATTCATATTTATTTATTAGCAAATATAAATTTTTTTCTGCTTCCGTTTCTTGAATAGTGGTCATAGCAATATGACGAAGATGCCATATTATGAAAATAACGCAATTGAGTGTTACGAATGAGGAAAATGTGCTTAACATGAGAGTCTAGCAATCGAAATGACGTAGCCATGTACTATCCGAAATACTTCCTTTCAGGCTAAGCGAAGGGTACTTCCCCCAAATCGTAAAATGTTAATCTCCGAGAGAAGAATTCCCATACGCGATAGGGGCTACTCTAAGCAGATCTTCGGAATTGTATTTGCGGCAAAATAAGAGGAAATGCTCCAGTAATTCTATATTCCCACGTGATGCAGAAAGGTTCGATGGTGCGAACCCACACCTTCGCATGTGCAGGTTTATTTGCGGCATTCGACATCGTAATAGTGCAATATAAACTTCACTTTGCCGAGAGGGACGAGGCCGGACATTCCAGGGGAACGCTAAATGCTCCTAATCCCATGCAGCAAGGAGGGGCTCATCTTTTGTACCTAGGACTTCTTGTCGCTTTCGTACTCTTGTTACCACTAGCAGAGTAACGCTGGAACTATGGCTCCGGCGCTTTTTCGCATTCGTGAGCGGCCGCGTTATACCAACGCCACCTAGAAAAAAATCTCTCTTTGGTTATACGCGCCGTCCGGGGCCGAGCGTCTCTTGACCAATCGCGAACGCGAAAAGCGTCCGCACGCATTAGCATCGCGAAGAGGCGTCGCCACAAAATCGCGGCCCTAATGTTAATATGATTTCATTGCCAGATTCCTTGTAGCACGGTGCTTTCATCGTGCCCCTCGTCGCTCGCGTCGCACGAGAGCATGAGCTGCTAACGGTAAAAAAAAAAATGTGGCTTCTGCGCGTCGATCACCGCCGAAACTTCGTATCGGAATGATGGAGTCGACAGACATATAAATAAAAAGCGAGAAGCGGAGAGGAGTGGGGAAATAAAAAATTTATATATAGACCTTTTCATCGGGCGAGAAGGAAAAGGTGTGCGGAGAGCTTTCCCTCCCCTCTGGCTTGTGCGATCCGTCCCGGCGGTGTTTTAAAGTATTGCTGTCGTGTGCCGCGGAATGATTTCGAGATGTTTGAGATCGCGCTTTGTGAAATTTACGCACTCTCTGTTCATATAATGTCGTCAGAGAATCCTTTAGGTGCATCGGTAGCTACCGTACGCGGAAATATCTCTTGGGGGCGCAAACATGTGCTGCGTGTTATCAGCCGTGGTATGTGTATGTGTTTGGAACTATTTTGCGTGTATCGGTTGTAATTCAACGAAGATACCACTGTCTCTGTATTACGAGCATACCACCTCCCATAGTCACGCTGAACAAAGTTTGCTTGGACTACGCGCTATATAAAACAAAGATATTTGTAATCCAGCACCCACCACTGCTTAGGACGCTCGCGCAGTTTGTAAAAGGTCGCTTTGCTGGACAAGCTTAATTCAAACTATAAGGCATATTGTTACTACTAACCAAAACTATTTCATTTATTGGTTGAACCCACATCCATAGAACCAAATAGTCGCGCAATTTAATTTACAGCTAACAGTTTTAACGCTAGTCAAAGCATAACAGCACAACTCCTATTATAGCAGAATGGTACCCACGCTGTTACAATCGTCTTGTATGTTTCATTGCTCCTAAACCACAGCTTAGAACTAGAGGATAATACCGCAATAAGGTTACTATAATGAATGGAACTTTCAGAAACACACAGTTGATCTTCGAGGATGATGGTAGGCTCAAACATGCGCGCACAAATCGCGCTGGGTACTTCGTCCACCTGAACGCCCCCAGAAAGTCCGGCCATACGAACGTAAACCACTTCAGTACGTCTCATAGAACCGTGTGCCACGTACAAGACACACGTCATAATAAATCGACTGGACGAGCGCGAAAACAAATGCCAGAAACTACCGCCGAGCGTGTACTTGCCATGGAAAACGAAACGCTCGCCCAAGCCCACAATGCCGACTGCCCATAGATGGCACCACTGCGTAGCTATATGGTAGCACCCATGAAAAAACGGTGTATATGCATTTCACTCTGTGTTGCCGTCCTGTCATTCCATCATTTTATAAAGAAAACTACACATCAAGTGATTCTTGTGCTTGCAAATAAAGGAAAGGCTTAGAGGGAAACCAAAGACCGACAAATAATTTAGGCTGTATTAGTAAATTACGAACATAATAATAAACAATTTTAATTGTTGTGAGTTACACCCGAATCACCAAATTGTGCGACAGCTCACGTTTCTAATTTAATTTGGTCAGCCTTCCAGTCTTGAAGGCGCGCGAGGAATTCTAGTTGAAATTAAGACAGTACCTAACTATTTCTCACCAAGTCGACAATGTTGTCGTTAACGATGATAGCCGAAAAAAAGCGCGCACACCGCGTTATTTGCTGGTAATCAGTCGCTATTCAGGCCATGTCATTCCATCAGTTCGTGACGCATACACAGAGGCACCTTCGACAGTCAGCCGTCCCCACTGACACTCCTTTATTCGCAAGCGTCCCCACTTCCAATGCTCGAGCCGCCAATATGAATGCGGTTCTCGCATTCCATGGACTTAGCGCAGGTGATGCGACACGTGTTTTTCAAAGGCCAAACCCTAAATATTCAGAATTGCACATGCGTACGTATCCTACCGCAATCTTTCTTCGTCGTGCTGACGGTGTCCCGATATGTTTTATCTCAGGCGGTGGCAACGAAAGAAAAAACTAAAGATATCGATCGGTTTTGCGGACGCTGCTTCAGTGCCGCAAGCTATTGTTCCACTTGAAGCGATTAGAGAAAATGAAAGCACTCATATCGGTATCCCCGTGGATATGGTGCTTCGGGGTTGAACACGAGGTCGCAGGTTCGTCTTCTGTCTTGGTTCCGATGAAAATGGAATGCAAGAATCCATAGGTCGTGAAAGAAAATGGGGTCATCACGTAAGAAACATCGCGGTACAAGCAACAAAGTAAATCCAAAGGGATTCCTCTGAAGGTTTCGCACCTAAAGAAAAAAGAAGAAGAGAAAAGAAACAGAATAAAGCAAGAAAGAAATACAAAAAGTAAGAAATTCTTACATAAACAGCAGAAGATGATCGTCTAAGTAAGTGAATAGCTTAAAAGGGCCGCCAAAATCAAATGAATACAGACATATCTTCCGAAGTATACAGATGACGTAGTTAGCAGTGTATTACGACGGAGGCAAAAATTATTGTCGAAATGTGTTGCTTACGGGAGTGCATGGACTTGACCTTGAATTATTTATTGATTGATCCCCCGATTGTTCTAGTATATATTGATTGATTGATTGATTGATTGATTGATTGATTGATTGATTGATTGATTGATTGATTGATTGATTGATTGATTGATTGATTGATTGATTGATTGATTGATTGATTGATTGATTGATTGATTGATTGACTGCACACATCGGTGGAGAAAATCCGGCCGCCGACCATGAACACCAGCGAAAAAGCCAGCGAAAGTTACGCGCATTCAAGGTGCTTGTAGGGGAACAGCTTACGCACATACTACACGCCCTGTCAAAATAAACTTGCAGTGCAGCGGAGGCAACGAGGCGTGTAAAATCACAGATACGTATTTTACTTGAACCTCTCAGAACACAGTAGTATTTAGTTCCCTGTGCTTCGGTATCGATTATATTGCCAAAATATCTATACCAACAGGTTTCCTACAGCTAAGTACTGCATAAACATTCGTCTATTTTTTCACGTCCTTTAGCAATACTGAAATTCTTCAAAAGTAGCGCCCGTGCTTGTCGTTTCTCTTTCACGTTTAAGTCCTTTTCGCGCACTTTTCTGTTAAGATGTTTTTTTAGCACTCAGAGCCAGAGCAGGGAAAAAAACATTTCATGATAGGTGCACGGGTTTTCACCCAGACACAATTCACACACGCACTGTCAGTTACGATGGAGCTTTTGCTTTAAACATTATCCCGTTTGACACGCCCGCTTTCGCCTTTCTTTTCGCCTTTTCAAAATGTTTCCGTGGCATGTGCGATGTAAAATAAAGGTTTAGTCGAGTCAACTTAAGCTCAGTAATGTAACGGAACTCAAATGCACGTACGTAATTGAAATGGTGCTCTTTTTTCTTATCGTGTCTAAGGTCTTGTCACGGAGAAGCATCCCTTCTCTTCCAAGCAGTCAACATCGGTAACCCCATTTTCACTACATTTGAAAGATCATGTGACATTGAGTTTAAGAAACCACACATCACACGCGGAAAAAAAACACGGCATTCCATCGCCATGTTTCTAGTACTCTTCAAATGTAAAATTACTCACCTCCCCTTTCCACCCCATCACTGGTAACCGATTGCGCAAGGCATACAAGCACAAATTTGACAAATTTTAATGGAGCCCCCCTTTCCCCCCGTACACAATCTCCACATGCCTGAATACTAATCTCTCTCCAAGTTCTCCTCTAAAATACATTTCAATGCAACCAAGTTTAATATTGACGCGCGCGATCTCTCTCAAACTACGAACTGCTCGGCCCACGTTAGAACTGCAAAGCACAATATCAACAATAGGACTGACAGATGGAGTTGCACACAGTGGTATAAAAGTTATAAAGAGGGATAAGGTGCCTCAGAAAGGCTGACCAACGTTTCGATAGGAGGACCTATTTTCGTCAAAAGCGGCCTCGTGATCCTCGACATGTTAGTTTTAAAACTTTAGTAGAGTGATGTCACGTGAGATTGTTGTCGGTGGTGGATGGTTGTGAAGGGAGAGACTGCAAAGAAAGTGAGGAATGTCACCAGATGTCTGTTACTGTGGTTTTTAGGACGAGGAGACAAGAGCAGGATGCCCTTGTCCGCTTCTTGAACGCCTATGCACTACAACGTTCCTACATTTACTATTTTAGGTCACAAAATTCAGCCAATTCATAGAGAGAAACCGATTCGATATCTTGGTTTAGATATCTTCGTTATTAGGAGCCCAACTGTCCATTCCGACAAAGCGTTGAAACTGCTTGATCTCGTTGCTAAGACCTCGCTATTGTCATTTCAGAATGTTAGTTGCCTAAGACAACTGGTTATTCTAGTGTTTTTGTATAGTGCATGTAATACACTAGAGGGTTTTCCGGAATGCTGCAGGCTGGACGGGCTCATTCGCAAATGGATGAAGAAGGTTCTTCATTTACTGGAAGGTTTTCCCAATATCCACATATGGTTACCCTCAAGGAGTTGGGGGTGGGGGCAGGCTGTTATTCAGTTGCAGTGAGTTGCTCAGGCGGTTCAGTTGAAGAGCCATGCGTGTTTATTTATACAAGGAGACATATTCGTGGATCACCTATTTGATAGCATTTTAAATAAGAACTTCTCCAAAACCCAAATAAGAAGAAGTCCAAATAAGTTCTCCAAAACCCTTCCGGAATACCTTCTCCGAAAGCGATTTAAACAGCACCATATAGAGGATCACAAAAGTGGTGGTCTGGACTAAAGTCCAAATACACCAACGAGGACCTCCTGGCGCACCAACACCAGATCGTGGCTAACACTTCGTTCAATCATGATTTCAGGTTCTTGAAGAAAGGTGATCGTCTTAAGGCATTCCTCCTTAGGACTAATCTTTATCGAACCAGGTCTCTTACTAAGAAGCAATGAAGCGCTCCGACGTCGAAGCTATGCTGTCGTTGTCATGAAAAACCGCAAACCGCATTCCGCATCTTGCAGGAATGCTAGTCTGTGCACCTCGCGCGAACTGAGTAACGCAACTTCGTGGCTAAGCAGGCGGCCCCTCTAATCCAGGAAAAGAGACCAAGCGCTACGGTTAAAGAAGAACCTCGGTTAACGATTCGGGAGGGCACTAGGCTGAAGCCTCACATAGTCATCGAGACTCAGGACCAAGTATTGGTGGTCGACTTGGCTGTCGTATGGGGTGCCAATCAAGGGGTGCTCAAAGACAAAGTGCGAGAGAAGGCAGCAAAGTATGCTCCTCTACGGAGCTGGTTTGATCCGCGCAAGAAATTCTCCTCGCAAGGGTTTGTTTTCGGTGGAAAGAGCATAAAATGTCCTGAAACGTAAGAGTTGGGCAAGAACTTGGGTACGTCTCGCGCGTGTCTGGCTTTTCTCAGTGGCTGCGTCCTTCGTGATAGTTTCATTTGCCTTAACATATTTAGAAAGAGAGATTAGATGTCCCTAAGAGATTCGATACGTGTTCCTTATTACTTCTACCTGTCCATTGTGGTTCAACAATTTTTTTTTCTGGTATATGTTTCTATATTTCTTTCCAGTTTTTAATACTATTGTGCTGCTCTTTTATGACGTACATAGTTGAGGCTGGCCTCAGTTTAAGAGACAAGTAGTACGAACAGACTTTAGCTTTCCCCTAGGTAGTTCATTCACAAAAGACATCTTGGAGAGGCCAGTACTGGACAGCAAGAGCCGACATGAGGTTGGGTCTCCCCGCCCGTGCTGGTCCTTCCCAAACGTCCGATACTTTAAACCTTTCTGTGGCAACTGGCACGGCAAGCTTGTGGTAATGTATGTTATTAGCTGGAATCCAGTGGCCTGGTCTTTCAAGGGACGTTAGCTCGAGTAGCTCAACGTAGGCGTCGTCCGGCGGTATTCAGAAGTGGCGACACCATGTGTGACTGACGCGCAGAAGAAGGCATCCTGACATCTGGATCTTTGGAATGTGTTGGTGAGGGTGTTAAAAAAATATGCAAACAAGAAAAGCAGAAAAAAGAGGGGGAGGGGGCGATACCGGAATAACAAGTAAGAGGTTCACATGAGTAAACGCTGAGACGACAGGTTGGTTATGCGAAAAGGGGTCGTAAAGTTTAAATATGGGACTAACATGCACGACCGTACCTGACGCCAGTCTACCAAACCTTTAAAGCTAACATGCAGAGGATGACCAGGTCACCTTTGACGAAGATAGGTCCTCCTATCAAAACGTTGGCCAGCCTTCCTGAGGCACCTGATCCAAGTTTATTGCCATTATACCACATAAAGCACAATGTGCAGTAACTTGAGCATTTGCCCTAATTTTCTTAAGTAATCCACCATCTATTAACCTTGTCACATCTTGTGAAACTTTCTGGGCATGACGAATGCTTGTTAAACTTTCATTGTATAAGCATTCATCGTTCTTTCGATAGACTTTCCTAAACATCTGAAGCGGTTGTTTGGAAAGAATTCTGTCCAGCGCATCCAAAAGGATGAGAAAACTGGTTCTAAACAATGTATTTATATGCACTGACATTTAAGACGAACACACTTGCGCTTCGTCGACGCAGCCGAATATCCCAATGGCCAAACATACGCCGCCGTAGTCATAGACGCAGAATCAAAAATCAGAACCACATGCAGTGTATACACCAAACACTCGGAAATAGCGGAGGAAGTAGCGATTGCACTGGCCCTCACAGAACAGGAATGCGAAGTCGTACTAAGTGACTCGCAAACGGCAGTAAAGAATTATGCCAAAGGTCGAATTGCCAAGGAAGCCATGTCCATTCTGGCCAAAGCGGGCAGATCCAAAACCGCGAGCTCGAGGATCATGTGGTTCCCCGCGCACGTCACCACGGAAGGCAACGCGCTCCCGAACCTAAACGAGACGGTGCACCGGGCGGCGCGTAACAAGAC